>NC_044039.1:117185919-120180919 GCF_901765095.1 Microcaecilia unicolor
CAGCAGTATGCAGGTCCCTGGAGCAGTTGTTAGGGGGTGCAGTGGACTTCAGGCAGGTGGACCCAGGCCCATCCCCCCCCTACCTGTTACAATTGTGCTGCTTAATGCTTAGTCGTCCAACCCCCCCAAACCCACTGTACCCACATGTAGGTGCCCCCTTCACCCCTTAGGGCTATAGTAATGGTGTAGACTTGTGGGCAGTGGGTTTTGAGGGGGATTTGGGGGGCTCAACACACAAGGGAAGGGTGCTATGCACCTGGGAGCTCTTTTACCGTTTTTTTTTGTTTTGTAAAAGTGCCCCCTAGGGTGCCCGGTTGGTGTCCTGGCATGTGAGGGGGACCAGTGCACTACGACTCCTGGCCCCTCCCACGAACAAATGCCTTGGATTTATTCATTTTTGAGCTGGGCGCTTTCATTTTCCATTATCACTGAAAAACAAAAACGCCCAGCTCACAAATTGTCAAATAAAACATGGACGTTCATTTTTTTCGAAAATACGGTTCGGTCCGCCCCTTCACGGACCCGTTCTCAGAGATAAACGCCCATGGAGATAGACGTTTTCGTTCAATTATGCCCCTCTTTGTGTCTGCAGTGTCTAGGGCCCGACCATAGCCCTGCTGTGTTCTTGCATGATAAAGAGGACCCAGGTTTCTCGAGAGGCTCAACGAAAGGATTTTTGGAGCCAAGTCCGGTTCCTCGACGTCTGCATTGGCATTGTCGTCGAGCATTGCACCAGCATCGGGAGTGTCGGTAACCATGGCTGCTTCTAGACCCTTAGACACTGGGAGCAGTGAAGCATCAAGTGGGTCTCCATCTGTCTCAAGGCTGCCTGCTGTGCAGGCCCCCCTGGGACCGTCTATCATTGGACCTGACTCCAAGGCAACATGAGGATTCGACATCGTCCTTGGCACCGAAGAGCCTTGGTGACACGCTTCGGGTGAAGACCACGAAGTATCATCATTAGTCACCCTTGACGCATGGTACCAGGAGCTCCGGGGCGTCGAAGGATTCGACACCTGAGAAGCATTGGTGCTGGGAGGATCACTCCCCCTCCATACAGGATGTGCTGATGCAATTGTCTCCATGCAGCCGAGATCCCGCTCCTATATTGACCCTAGCAGTTATGCAACCTGTGCCTCAGCCAGCACCTATGCTTTTCCTGATTTCAGCCCTTGATGAGCACAACTGAGTCTTGCTCCCTGAGCTGCTGGATGGCCTTATGCAATGGTGTGCATCAGTATTGGGGGTGCATGCACCTACCCTACCTCCCATTGTGGCCCCACCTGGCCCTCAGCCTGCAGTGCGGCCTTCGATGCCAGCGCCAATTGCAGCCCCAGTGTCGACTGCCACCAAAGCAGGTACTCCCTCGACAGCGGTGGAGGAAGCTTCACTGCAGTCGAGATGGGAGTTGACTTCTCAATGCCACTCTCGGGGACATGGTTCCTCGGCACCGAGGCAAGTTTGATCTCGGCAATCCAATAAGGAGATACTGTGTGACATCAAAGAGGAGCGCTCATGGGATTCAGAGGAGGATCCCAGATATTTTTCCTCATAGGATTTCCTCTGAACCCTTGCCTCCACCTGAAAGGAGAAGGTCTCCGCCAGAGAGCCTTTCATTTCCATCTTTTGTAAAGGAAATGGCTGAGGCCATTCCATTTCCTTTGGTAGTGGGGGATGAGCCCAGTGCTAAGATACTTGAGGTCCTGGACTATACCTCCATGAGGTATTCCACAAAGTCCTCATCAGGAATTGGGAATCCCCTCTGTCGGTCCCTGTTATGCCCAAAAAGATTGACACCCAGTATTGGATACATTGTACATTTGGTTTTGATAGGCCTCAGTTGACTCACAATTCTATGGTGGTGGAATCCACTCTCAAAAGATCCAGGAGTTCCAGGGTCTATGCCTTGGAGCCCCCAGGCAGAGAATCTAGAACCCTGGATTATTTTGGGAGGAAGTTGAACCAGGCTTCAATGCTCATCTCCTGAATATAATCCTAAAAGCTCTTTATGAGTGTCTACTTATGAAACTCGGTGCAACAGCTGTCAGACTTGGTTGACACACTCCCTCCGGAGTAAGCCGAGCCTTTTTGCCAGTTGGCCAAGCAACTGAAGGTGTGTCAAAAGTTCTTGGCCAGCGGCACTTACAACACTTTTGATGTGGCATCCAGGATCTCTGCTCAAAGTATAGCAATGCACAGGCTCACATTGCTGCGTGTTTCTGACTTGGAATGCTCTGATCCATAGCATCACTACACAGACTGGGAGTCCATGTCTTCCCATAACTCGACGATTGACTGGTGAAGAGCACCTCAGAGGATGGTGCTCGGGAGTTCATGCGGGTGACTATTCAGGTGCTCGAGCTACTAGGGTTTGTTTTAAAATACCCCAAGTCACATCTCCACCTTGTCCAGCGATTGGAGTTCATAGCAGCAGTGCTCAACACACAGAGTATTCGAGCCTGCCTCCTGGAGACGAAGAGTGCACAATCTTGTCTCGCTTGTGTCCAAGGTTTGTACCTCTCAGCAGGTTACAGCTTGGCAGATGTTGAGATTGTTGGGTCACAAGGCTTCCACAGTGTACGTTACACCTATGACATGTCTTCACATGAGATCAGCTCAATGGGCCCTGGCTTCTCAGTGGTATCAAGCCATGGGGAGTCTAGAAGATGTCATCCAAGTGTCCCCAGAGCTTGTACACTGCCTTCAGTGGTGGACAATTCGATCCAATTTGACTCTGGGACTTCCACAATTCCTCAGCCACAAAAAGTGCTGACGACGGATGCATCTCTCCTGGGATGGGGAGCTCATGTAGATGGGCTTCACACTCAAGGTGCTTGGTCCTCTCAGGAAACAAATCTTCAGATCAATCTCCTGGAGCTTCACGTGATCTGGAATGCTCTAAAGGCTTTCAGAGATTGGCTATCTCACCAAATTGTTCTCATCCAAACAATCAGGTTGCAATGTATTACAACAACAAGCAGGGGGGCACCGGATCATGCCCTCTGTGTCAGAAGGCCATCCAGATGTGGCATTGGGCTCATCAACATGGCATGTTCCTGTGAGCCACTTATCTGGCGGGCACAAACAATATCCTGGCCGACAGACAGCAGGATAATGCAATCACATGTGGTTTCTCAATATGGGCATAGTCTGCAAAATCTTCCATGCATGGGGCACCCCCTAGGTGGATCTTTTGGCCACTGAAATCAACCACACGGTCCTTCAGTTCTGATGCAGGCTTCAGGCCCGTGACAGACTAGTGTCAGATGCCTTCCTTCTCAATTGAGGGACAGGTCTTCTGTATGCATATCCTCAAATACCTTTAGTGTGAAAAACTTTGTTGAAACTCAAGCAAGACCACGGATCCATGATTCTGATCGTACTGTACTGGCCGTAGCAGATATTGTTTCCTCTTCTTCTGGAATTATCCTCCGAAGAACCATGGAGATTAGAATGTTTTCTGACCCTCATTACTCAGAATGAGGGGTCACTTCTATATCCCAACCTCCAGTCTCTCTCTCACAGCTTGTTTGCTTCCTTGGGTCTCTTGGAGGGTGTCTCCCGTGTCTTGCTGCCTTCCAGGAAAGATTCCACTAATAGGTGTTACTCTTTTGAATGGAAGAGGTTTGCCGTCTGGTGTTAGAGCAAGGCCTTAGATCCCCTTACTTGCCCTACACAGACCCTGCTTGAATACCTTCTACACTTATCAGAATCTGGTCTCAAAACCAACTCCGTAAGGGTTCACCTTAGTGCAATTAGTGCTTATCATCAACGTGTAGAAGGTAAGCCCATCTCTTGACAGCCTTTAGTTGTTCACTTTATGAGAGGTTTGCTTTTGTCAAAGCCTCCTGTCAAACCTCTACCAGTGTCATGGGATCTCAACGTCATTTCACACCCAGCTGACGAAAGCTCCTTTTGAGACACTGAATTCCTGCCATCTGAAGCACTGGACCTGGAAGGTCATTTTCTTGGTGGATTTTACTTCAGCTCGTAGGGTCAGTGAGCTTCAGGCCTTAGTGGTGGATGCACCTTATACTAAGTTTCATCATAACAGAGTAGTCCTCCTCACGCTCCCTAAGTTCCTGCCAAAGGTGGTGTCAGAGTTCCATCTGAACCAGTTGATTGTCTTGCCAACATTCTTTCCCTGACCTCATGCCCATCCTGATGAAAGCAGCTTGCACACCTTGGATTGCAAGAGAATATTGGCCTACTAAATTGAGAGGACAAGGCCCCACAGGCAGTCTGCCTAGCTTTTTGTTTCTTTCATTTCCAACAGGATGGGGGTCGCAATCAGGAAACGCACCATTTCAATTTGGCTGGGCTTCACTTATGCCCAGGCTGGGCTGGCCTTGGAGGGTCATGTCACAGCCATGGCTGCGTCGGTAGCTCACTTGAGGTCAGCCTCCATTGAAGAAATTTGCAATGCTGCGACATAGTCTTCAGTCCACACATTCACATTTCACTACATCCTTGAGCAGGGCACCTGACGTGACAGTCGGTTTGGGCAGACAGTGTTGCAGAATCTGCTCCATGTTGCACTCTCATTCAGATTGTATATAGTTTCAGGTTAATCTGTGTTATGCCCCTCCAAAGGGACACCACCTTGTAGTGGTGGAGGGGCTTCTGTGTTTCAATGACTCAGAGGGCTATGCTGAAGGGCTACCCATATCAGACAGGCCTCTGAGGAGAAACTAGACAAAGAGTGTCCCAAACAGGGAGAGTGGTGAGATGGTGACCTGGAGTTCGTATGCCCAACGGCCCAGCTGCCCTCTGAGGTTCTGTCTTCTTTATGTAAATTTCCTCTCTGCAATTGCATTTTCCTTAACTGAGAGGAAGGGAACAACCGGTGGTCAGCCGCTGATGGCCAGCGTTTTGTCCCCTGAGCAGCAAGTGCGGGACCGCTGCGCATCAAACTGCCCACAGATGAAAGGGTTGGTGAGTCCTTTGATTAGCGCCGGCGAAGGAGCGTCGACGCTTTTGGACCTGGAAAAACAACTCCATCGCTCCCAAATTATTCAACCACCATGTCCAAAGGAGTGGAGGAGTGAGTTAGAGGCATATGCTGAAACGGAGGACGTTTACAGCAGAACCCGAATCGGCGGAACCACTCCTAAACACCTCAAGAGAAATCATCTTGGAGTTTTTGGCTTCCCTGGAGGTTACATTGAATACCATCTGGAAGGTGCTTCGGGACTTAACGGCGGTAGTAAATAACTTTGTTTCAGATATGATCTTAATGGAGAGTTGCATGGACAATTTGACTGAACCCTCTGAGAGTGAAAAAATTGATATAACAGATGAAGTTCTGTACATGCAAGCAGTGGTTATGATCTTGAAAATGATAATGGACCAGAAACTTTGAATAATAAGGTGGATGTTTTTGTGGATGATTAATGTCGAGATTATTGTTTTTCCCAGAGTTCCAGGTATGACTCCTAAAGTTTTCCTCAGAAATATTTCCTTAATTATTACTTCGAAAGGAGGGAAGCCTATGAAAACTGGGATTGCTTTAATCAGTGAGATTTGAATTAGAGATTTGAGTATATGTATCGTTAAATAACTTCTGGTTTTTAAAAGAGAGAGAATGTAATTAGATGTATTATTTCTAACTAAAACTTGGATAACAAAGTATGTTCTCAATGAAATGAATTGACTATACGCCGTATTTGGTCTTGAGGAAGCCAACCAGATGATCAATGTGGAATAATGAATTAGATGAGTAATATCTGGGGATAATCAGGTTAATACCATGTTTTCTTTTCTCTGTTCACTGTTTAATTGATCTCCTTGTCTTATTTCACTCTCCCTATTTTTCTTCACTTTGTGGTCTAAGAAAGAGAAAGATTGTATATAATCCTTATATTGTATTAATGTGCAATCATCTCTGTATTACTGTTTGCAAGTGACCCTTGTAAAATGAAAAATTATAAATAAATGATTTAAAAAAAATCTGTGTTATGTCCTTGCCGTTGCAAGGCCCAATTGACCAATGTTTGTTGTTTTTGGTGAGCCTGGATGCTAGGGATTCCCCACATGTGACAATACATAAGCCTGCTTGTCCTCAGATAAAGCGAAGACACTTACCTATAGCAGGTATTATCCAAGGACAACAGGCTTTATATTCTCACAATCCCTCCCACCTCCCCTTGAAGTTGTCTCCTTTGTTGTTTTTACTTTATTTTTTGCTATAGTATTAAACTGAGGAAACCACATCCGCACGGGAAGGTACTCGCACATGCACAGTGAAACATGGCTCATGCTTCACAAAGCTCTCTTTTAGCTATGGCAAAATGCCAGACTGGGCAATGTGGATCGGTATCACCCACTTGTGAGAATATAATGCCTGCTGTCCTCAGAGATACCTGCTACAGGTAAGTATCTTTGCTTTACACTAATCCAGTTTCAAATAATAACAAAGACTGATATTGGACTAAAAAAGGGGCACTTTGGGATGTCTCCGTATGTCCTACACATACCCTCCCCTCTCTACAGCATGCATGGAATCTGAAGTCCCTCTGAATCTCCTCCACTCAGAGGGACCTCAAATCCCTTGTGGTCTAGTGGGCCAATGTCTAAGACTCTTCCCTTCCAAACACTGCCATTTTCTCTTCCCCACCCACACATCACCCCAATATCCCCCCTTCCTGTAATCCAGACACATTCCAAGGGTCCTGGAGGCAATGGGAGCAGGGGTGATCCCCACTCACTTCAGCTCCAGCAGCTGTCATTTTCAAAATGGTGCAGCAGACCCACTAGTGGTAATATCATGAGACTACTGCTAGGGGTTCAAGCTGCTATATAAGGTCTTTTTTTCCTTATGGGGTAGATTGAACCCACTTTGAAGAAAGCAATAACCAGGGCAGAAGCGAGTAGGGATCGCTCCTGTTCTTGTTGTCCCCTAAGACCCCTGGGATGAGTCAGGGTATGTGATCGAGCAGGGAAAATTTGGCTAGAGGTTGGCTGATGTGGGGTAGGAGTGGGAAGCTGGCTGGTTGGGTGCTGATGTGAGTGGGGCACTGACCCCAAAGTTGGCTTTTGGTGCCATAATCCCTTGAGTTAACCCTGAAGTTAGGACTGCTATGTATCCAGTCCTACTTGTCTGGAAAGTTATCTGGATACTGACACTGAATATTTGTTGGTGCTCAGATAACTTCTGGTTTTGTCTCTGCTCCAGACAACCCCAGTTAAGTGCCACTGAATATCAAGTGGGGAGCAAGTCAGTAGAATTTAACCATGCAGGAGCTGATCCTGCATGGTTGACCAATTCTTTCTGCATCCCTTGATTTATTTATAACACCAACTGTAATTTCTACCCTGGCATGGCTATGCCATAACAGGGCTTTGCAAGCCACATTGAGCCTGCAAATAGGTGGGAAAATGTGGGATACAAGTGCAATAAATCAATCAATCCTACCTGGTTACCTGCTGCTAAGAGGTGTTGTTACTAAGGCATGTTAGGGCAATAACGAATGTTATGTGCCCTGTAAAGCATGTTAAATGGCAACAAAAAGCATTACATTAGCACACATTAGTTTAGGTAACTGTGGGAAACATAATAATGAGATGTAAATGCATGCAGAATACCTCATTATCGTGTAATTTACAGAATGCAGCTTGCAGTAAGAACTGCAACTTGTGCTATTTCAGGAAAAATAATACCAGCTCAAAGTTCCCAGATGGCATTTTAAAGGTATCTACTCCTAAGTAGATACCTCCCCCTGAACAGCCTTCCCCACAAACACACGGATATCCCCTGTAGAGGACCCCTCTCTGTAGAGGCTCCCCTTAAGTCTCACAGCCTCCCATACCCCACCCACCCACCCAAGCCTACCAATTCCAATCTCTGATGGTCTAGAGGGTATCAGGGCAGGAACAATGCCTAGTCATTCCTGTCCGTGCTGGCACTGGTTCAAAATGGTGCCAGCAACTCCTAGCAGTAGTGTTGTGGTACTACCACTAGGTGACAAGCTGCCATATAAGGTTCTTTTTTAATCTAAGTATTAACAATATGTCAAGAAAACTCTTGATATGCAAAAATGGTAAGAAAAATTCAATTACATTGTAGGAAAAATAAAACAAGTATACATTTGTCTATATTATTTCCTTTCTCCATTTCTAGCCCACAAGAGGGGGAAAAGCAAGGTAAAATTTCATGAAATATATTTACTACTAAATCAAAGTAAGAAATTGGAAAGAAACATAAGACACCAAATCAATAATTATTATGGAGTAGATGTAGATAGTGTTGCAAGTTGTTGCTTAGGGGTGGTAGCAACCTTAGAATCTAAGAAAGAGGTTCAATGAGTTGGATCATAAAAAATATATCTAATTGAGTTAACTTTCAATACACATTTACACGGGAAATTTAACCAAAACAAACCACCCAGTTGTAATACCCTGGGACGTAATTTTAGAAATAGTTGACGTCTCTTTTGAGTTATTCTGGCAATGTCCTGAACTATTCTTATCTTATTAGTCATAAAGAGTTCATTTCTATGACAAAAAAATTGCTTCAGAACCCAATCTCGGTCGGGTTCTTATACAAATGTCACTATTAATGTTGCTGGTGTTGCCTTCTCATCTTCTTGAATTATCTGAGTTAAGTTAAGTATATCAAACGAAAGTTCTGCTCCTCCATTTTGATCATCTTTTTCCCCCTTCTTGTATGGTGGTAAATAATATATTTTTGAGACAGGTGGAAAAGCTTGTTCTGGAATCTTCAAAATTTCAGATAAATATTTCTTAAATGTTATTAAAGGGGCAATTGATGAAACCTTTGGAAAATTAATCAGCCTAAGAGTTTTAGCCCTTAGCTGATTTTCCATATTTTCAATTTTAAGATGTAATGATATATTTTTCTTAATTAAATTAGACTGTGTTTGTTGAAGAGATTTCACATTATCATTATTCAGCTGAATTGATTTTTCAATATTAAGTGTTCTTGTTTCCAGATTTGCTATCTTCTCTAGAGGTAATTTTGAGACTTGAGTCACCATTATCAGCTTCTGAGAAAAGGATTTCTCTAAATTCATGAGAGCATACCATATTGAATCTAGTGTTATTACTTCTGGTTTTGTAGGGAAAAAAGACTTACTAGTTAAAGTTAACGCTTCAATAATTTAAACTGGTTGCCTTCCATCTTCTGCTCTCGAGTCAGTCAAAACGCTGGCTCTCTCCACTATCTTCTCATCAACAAGTGTTTCCAGCGGGTCCAAGCTGCTAACCGACTCCACAGCAGGAAGCTCTCCTCGGTCTATGCCACTAGGGGTTTCCTGCCCCTGCTGCAGCTGTAACACTGGCATTGTCGGGGGTCTCTGCTTGTCGGGGCTGAATGTGGTCTCAGCCTCAAGCTGGGGGAGTGGGACACCTCCCACCGCTCCCTCCAACAGCGAGGTAATTAGCCCCGAAGAAGTTCCTGGTGCCATGAAGCGGTCCATCGGACCTGACAGTCTAGCAGGTGTAGCGGGGCTCACACGCTGCTTGCCCCTTTGTTTTGGCATATGAACAGGTAAGAGTTTGAGAACTATGGAAGTCAGGAGAGGAACTGCTTTCAGTATTCTCTTCATGACGCCATCTTGCTTTTCGCCATATAAGGTTCTAAGCATGAGTGCATAGGAGTACAAATGTACCAGAAGATGATACAACTGAAGGAGGAATTTGTTATATCTACAAGAGATATAGGGAGATTGTTGTGGCCTTAACGTTTAGCATCAACTTTTTGGGTCTCTGCTCCTCCTATGGAGACTGAAACTCTGTCTCCACTCCATCACTTGGTCCCTGTCTTTTCTGAAACTGTTGATAAAAGATTTCATCCTCTATTTGTTAGACATTAACTTATCTTCTGATGGTGAGAATGGATTACACAGTCTTTTCTTTAAACACACTAGAAAAAGAACACTTTTTGAAGGGAAAGAGAATGTTACATCAGTGGAGATAACTACCAGAACATAACATTGATTGTTACTACTGCCATTTCCAGGAAGAGAAGCTACCAGAAAACAATATCAAACTTGGAAACCCACTCTTCAGAGAATGCAGTTTATGTATGGGAGGACCTGAAAAGAGACCTGAATGTTTCAGACAGTAGCTGGAAAAGTATACTAAAGGCCTAAAAAATAAGATATCCAGAAATGGATAATCTGTAGCCATATGTTACATATGTTGCACTATTGACATCACTGACTGTTGCCGGCTTGACGGTGTTCTGCAGCCCAGTGTCTTTCTAACTGAGGATTTTATTGAAGTTCCACAGCCAGAATTCTGATTTTATTCTTCAGTTAAGCTTTCCCACTATAACACAAGAGGTCCACCTGACCCCTGAGGCAGGCCTTTGTGCCGAAACACGGCTGTATCGGGTTGATCTTATGCTGTTTATTTTAAAGACTTTGTGACATCCTCCTTGAGTTTACCTCACTTCTTTTTTTCAATGCTCACGTTCATGTGAGGTTTTTCCTCCTCTTTTTGTTTTTTGCCATATGTTAAACCATATCTACATAGCTGCAATGAGATTCTCTGTTATCAACACAGAGAGAGGATAGTACAGGTTTGTTCAGACACACTGTACTTTTCTACTCCATTTTTTATCACTCTATACCCCTGTTGAAGTTAAAGAATCTCAACACTAAGGAAAGAGAGACAGGGTAAATTTGATAAAGGAACAAACAACAGATAAATGACTCTAAATATGTTCCTCTGTCAAACAAAAGGAAACTATGCTTTGTTTTTCAAATCCATGGGAATGAAATCCAAGCTAAATGTTTCACAATCAATCACATCGCCTCATTATACTGAAAGAGGCAGTTGCCAGTGTGATCATCTGCTGCTTTTTACTAATTAGTTTTAGCACTAGTCTCTTTCTGATTGGGAACTAAATAAAGAAGTGTAGAGTAAATTCATAATGCTCTTGAGGTAGTGTGTCAGAATCCATTTGCTCTATTTCAGCCTCTTACTAGCACCTGGTCCTGAGCATTCCATCAGCTGCATTAAATAGCTTTTTAGCAGTAATAGTCAAAGTTGCATTTAACTTTCTTCATAGTAGCAAAGAAATGAGATATAAACGAGCCAATGTCATCCTTGAATCAAGGCAAAAAAAAGCTGATTCACATTTTCCTGGATAACTAGAGTAAGCTTCTGCTTTTGGCTGATCCGCAGGTTCCCTCTTGTAGAGAAGCATTTAAAATATAAAAATTAAAAAGTCTTAGTAGTATGCCTACTCTTGCATTGTAAATTCTCAAAAAGTCACCGATATTTAGGTGCAGGAATGATGAGCACTAAGTGCAAATTTTGTAAAATCTGTTCTGCACAGAACTGCCTTTATAGAAGAGTGTTTCCCAAGTCCAGTCCTGCAGTACCCCTTGCCAGTCAGGTTTCCAGGATATCCACAATGCTTAATTTTGGGGCATGAGTACTTAAGTCAGCCACATGGCTGGTGTAAATGCTTGCACCTGCATGTATTTTATTTTTATTACATTTGTACCCTGTGCTTTCCCACTCATGGCTTACATGGGGCAATGGAGGGTTAAGTGACTTGCCCAGAGTCACAAGGAGCTGCCTGTGCCTGAAGTGGGAATTGAACTCAGTTCCTCAGGACCAAGGTCCACCACCCTAACCACTAGGCCACTCCTCCACTCTAGTACATAACTGCTAGTATTCTATAACCCACATGCTTAACTGCTAGACATGCCCTGATACACTCATGCCCTCCTAGGTCCATTCCCCCTTGCAGTTGGTGCTAAAGGAATTATGTGCTTAGTTTATAGAACATTATGGTCAGAAGGTTAGGCATCTAACTGCCAATTAGATCCCATTAAGAACACAAGAACATAAGCATTGCCATACTGGGGCACACCAAAGGTCTATCAAGCCCAGTATCCTGTTTTCCAACAGTGGCCAAGCCAGGTCAGCAATTATCACGAATAATGGGCAATTATTGGTTGTTTAAAGCCAATTAGCATCTAATTAAACAATTTAGAGCTGCCCTAAAGACCTATGTATTCAAGTTAGCTTTTGGTTCCCCATATCCTTCATAATGATTCTCCCTCTTACCCTATGGAAGCACTGGTAGCAGCATTGTGACTTGGATATTTTCCCCTGTCACGAAACAGTGGGTTTTCAGGCCTGTGAATTGTAAATAAATAATTTCATGAAAATGTATTTCTTCCAATTGGCCAGCAGATGGCACTTGTATTCAGTTTTCAAGGTATTGCAGTAAAAGACTTTCTCTTTTCCAGTTTAAGCTTGTGGAAAGGCAATTTGTAGTACCATTGGCCAGATACTTTCAAAATTGGTGCTCTGAACTTTTGATTGGTCTGGAGTTTAAATCTAGTCAGGAGGTACTGGATTTCTTGTTTAGTTTCAGCTAGGGAGCGGAGAGAGAACGATCTTTTACTGAGACCCTATAAGCAGTTATATATATGTTATAACTTGTGAGCAGCTATATTTCCTGAACTCCCCAGGTACTACCCAGGTAGTAAACAAATGTTTATATAGTTTTATAATTGATCCAAATTCAGTTACCTGTTGTTGTTTGTTTTTTCACCTTTTTCTGTTCACTGTTCAAGTTCTGTGACAATAAATCTTATTTAGTTTATTGACTCTGCTGTCCTGGACTAAGAATCCTGGTTTGTGTTCTTCAGTTTGTGGGTGCTTTCCATAAACTGCAGGACCCCTGGAGTATAGTCCCAGTGTCCTAGAAATCATCAGGGAATAAGTGGGAGACTAGCCCAGAGTCAAGTGGGACCCAGCTAGTGGGAAAAGGGTGCTAGTAAAGAGCACGAGCCCAGGCACAGATGAGTCTGGGCAGTGCTGGGCAGACCCTTCAGCTGGCTGCAGGGCAATCCCAGGCAGTGATAGGCTTTTGTGACACCCCCTATCCAGGGCATCAGGGGCAGCGATAATGATGAAGAGACAACTATGGCTTCAAAATTCATGCCTCTCACATTGGCAAAAATAGCAGAATGGGCATCAAACTTGGAAAAAATGTTCAGCGACATGGAGGAATGTGATCCCATGCTGAAGCACAGTCTAAAATATAACCATCTCACAAGCTCTGTGATTGCCCCTTACACCGAGACACTTAAGGACTTGAGAAGGAAAGCCAAGCAAACAAGGATGACACAGCTTTTTCAGTCAATGAGTCACGAAACCCAGGCAGTTGATCTGGACCCCACAGCACCAACATCTTCATCATCTACTAGCATTCTGGAGGTGCAAGGCCAGGGCTTTTTTGAGGGGTACTGAGTACTGGCACCTTTTCCATTGTCTGCTAAAATTGACCCATGAACCACAGGTGGGCCTGGGTGGGCCGGGGCCCACCCACTTAGAACTCAGGCCCACCCAATAGTAGCACACATTTAGCGGTAGCTGGTGGGGATCTGAAGCTCCGCCAGCTGAAGACTTCGCCCTGATGGTAATGAAAATGCTACTCTCCATGATACCGGCCTGTGCATGCTCAGTTTTCAGCGCATGTCTGCTGCAGACTGCCAAGGTGGAAAGAAGCATTTTCCTGCCAGCTGAGATATATTTTTGGTGGTGGTTGGGGGGGGGGGGGGGGGGGAGAAAATACTTGCTCACCCACTTCTTGCCTAGGCCCACCCAAAATCTGTTGTCTGGCTACGCCCCTGCCATGAACCCCAAGTTTTAATGAAAGAGCTTCTCTCTACATATCAATTCTGCCTTGTCATAGATTCTGTGATTGGTTGCAGGGGGCCTGGCTATTGTGGGGTGGGTCCCTCAGTGATCACCTCACCCCTGAAGGCTGGCTTAGCATTTGAGTACCAGCACCTTTTTTGCTAGAAAAAATGCACTGTGCAAGGCTGACCCTCTCCAGAGGTCAATCTGACAGAAGTCGACTTGCCAGAACTGGCGCCTTCATCGTCTCCATCTATGCAGGAGGAGCAAACCTCTCTGTCTCCCTCGCAAGCAGATCTGTAGCATTCTAGTTCTTTTTGTCTTAATTTCAAACACTGTTTTCATAATGTTGGTGGTTTAATGTTGTTGCAAGTAAGAAACATATCAAAATTTGGTGACACAACCGTGATACAGTATACAGTACAGCATTTGTTAATTTGTGATTGAGTACTGTTGTGTAAAGCTGGTGTTTCTTCATACAATGTTTTCATAATGGTACCGTTTCTTTATATATGTCCGTTTCCCAGTCTGCACTGTAGCATTCTAGTTCTGCACTGTAGCATTCTAGTTCTGCAGCTGTGTTTTTCAAGCACAGTTTTCATAATGTTAGTAACTGTAAGTAAATCATTTGTTATAAACATATAACATATGGTGACAAAACCATGGTACATTTATTCAGCATTGGTTGATGAGTACACTAATTGCTTACTGTTGTGCAATACTGTACAGTATTTATTTTCCAGTACTGTTCTATGCAATTTCTTTTTAAAAGAATGTTACTACTGTAAGTGGTACAGCAAATTTAAAAAATATGTATGCTACCTACTGTACATTTTCTCTGCTTTCTCAACAAACTCAGTAAAAAAGATGAGTTCCAATATAGGTTTTTGCTAAGTGCTATCCCATGCAGGAACCTAACCCTATATTTCCCACAGGAATAATTATTCACTTTCCATGGTTTTCTGGAAACATAGGTATAGTTGGAACCTAAACCCTATTTTCCAAAATGGATATTGCTTTGGGGAGTAGGAGGAGTAGCCTAGTGGTTAGTGCAGAAGCCTGAAAATGTGAGAAACTGGGTTCAAATCCCACTGCAGCTCCTTGTGACTCTGGGCAAGTCACTTAACCCTCCACTGCCTCTGGAACAAAATAAATATCTGTATATAATATGTAAACTGCTTTGATTGTAATCACAGAAGGCAGTATATCAACTCCCATCCCATCCCCTTTCCCCTGTTTGAATTCTATTATAAACCATACCATTCAGAAAAATGAGAACACACACATAAATTAAGACTATAAACGAAGAAATGTGTTGGAGGTGGGTGAGTATGAAGACTGATTTAGACCTGCTGTGCCTTCTAGAGACTATTTGTTAATGCTGAAAGCTGTGACAACTAAGTTTTTACCTCTGGGAGAAAGTTCAAGTTTAAAACTATGGGGGGAAGGGTTTTACACTATGGAAACCACTGTTCCCTCTCAGCTGAGCATGAGTCTTCCAACTACATTGCTGCCAGTGGGGAGTGGTGCTTCAATATTATGTTTTTAATCACTAGGGACAGGGTAGGTTCCCTGAAGTCCTGCAGAACTTGCCTTTCCCTCACTATTGAAATGTGATATTGAAACAGCACCCCTCACTGGCAAGACTGTAGGTGGAGGACTCCTGCTCAATTTAGAGGGAAGAGTGATGGAAACTACTACTACTACTACTACTATTTAACATTTCTAGAGCGCTACAAAGTGTACGCAGCGCTGTACAAACACAGAAGAAAGACAGTCCCTGCTCAAAGAGCTTACAATCTAATAGACAAAAAAAAAATAGACAAAAACTAGTTAATAAAGTTTGCTTTTTAAAATTCAAACTGTCTTGATCAATAAACCTACAATTTCTCTTATCCTCAATCTTTAAATCATGAAAGCACAGAGCAAAATATTGTTCACTTACCCAGAGCAGGGCCACCGAGAGGGGGGGACAGGTGGGACAAAATTCCCCCGGCCCGGGCCTCCTTTTTAGACACGATTCAGACTCCCTTGCTTAATGCACTGGGTAGGGACCACTTAGATGCCCCGATAACTGCTCTGAAGATTCAGACAACAATGAAATAATTCAAACACAATAAAACACCCGGTATGGATGGATTCACCATTGAACTTTTTCAGGCCTTTCAGGTTAAACTCATCCCGCTTCTCTCAGATATCTTCCAAACCTTCCTCAACCAGGGTGAAATGAAAGGCTCAATCACTGAATCCTTAACTGTAGTTCTCCCTAAACCTGGCCAAGATCCTTTAGAGGTTACTAACTATAGGCCCATATCCCTGATTAACCCTTTAGTATCCAATGTTCCCATAATAAGCCATATGGGAAAAGACTGATGGGAACATTGGACACTAAAGGGTGTTGATGCCAAGATATATGCCCAAATACTAGCGGCTCATCTGTCTAATATCATGTACCATCTAATTTCTCCTGATCAATTGGGATTTATTCCAAATCGCCATTCATCCAGCAATACTAGACTCTATTTGCAGCTTTTGCAGGTGGCCCATCTTCTACCCTGTCCCGCATTCTCTGTTGCGCTTGATGCGGAAAAAGCAATCAACAGGGTGGAATGGCCACATTGAGCCTGCTAATAGGTGGGAAAATGTGGGATACAAATGTAACAAATAAACAAATAAATATATGTTCTCTATACTCCATAGATATGGATTTGGAAGCACTTTTATTTCTATGGTTCAATTATTGTATTCTAATCCTGTGGCTAGATTATATATCAACAATGTACTTTCACAACCGTACACGCTACACAGGGGAACTAGACAGGGATGTCCTCTCTCTCTCTGCTTTTCTTTGATCTGACCTTGCAACCTTTAATATGTGTCATCCGCCAATCACCTAATATTATACGAATTCCATTTAAAGATAATGTATATAAACTGTTGAGTATGCAGATGATGTACTATTATATCTTACCGACCCTGCCACCTCTCTTCCTACCTTGCTTTTTCTTATAAATTAATATGGTGTGTTTTCTGGGTACAAAGTTAACTAGACAAGGTCAGAGATAATAGCTACAAAAGAGCTGTTTTGTATCATACCCATTTTTGTGGAAACCTGTGGACATTAAGTATTTGGGTATACTGCTCTACCCTGGCTTGAAAGATCTGGTGCATCATAACGAGGTTCGACTATTGACCAAAATCGCTGAATTATGTAACCAATAGTCCCCCCTCCATCTCACCTGGTGGGGTAGAGTGGACACCATTAAAATGACCAATGCCCCTATTATTATGTATTCCATGCCTATGATCCCAATATATTTTTGCCACAATTCTATAAAAAGATAGATAAAATTCTCTCCTCCTTTTTATGGAAGGGTAAGTGACCCCGTATTGCCCTCCACACTTTTCAAATGCAGAAAGATAGGGGTGGTGTTAATTTCCCTCACTTTTTTTTACTTTCCATTCAGCGTTTATTCTTAGTCAGGGGGTTTTGTGGTTTTACAACACCTTTTCTCTATAGGTACAATCTTGGCTTCAGCTTGAGGTTGATTTGGTAGCACCTATGAAGTTACAGTACATTCTTGGTACTATCTTGCCAGGATATTTGAAGACTAATGCTCCAGACTGGCACACTTGATCATCTTCTGTTTTTTGTCCTCACTCTACAAAGTTCTGGACCTCAGTCTGGAGTAGAATCCAACAGGTGTTGTGTATCAAGGAACCCCTATCCTATGTGTATATTTTTCTCTGGATTTTGGATTTGGTATTGATATGTCAGAAGTGGAAAAGCGCTTCTTTTTTATTCTGATAGCAGTTGCAATTCAGGATAGTCTTCGGAATTGGAAATCTTTGCAACACTTGAATGTGTATATATGGTGGGCCTCGTTATGTCTCATTTAGAAATATGAAGCCCTTGCTTAAGAAAAATCTGATAGATATCTTGGCGGCCTCTGATCATGTTTTTAGAGTCCTCGTAATGGCTTTCTGATCTCTATCCGATTGTGTATAGGGTGCCCTCTAGTACTCTCTATGAAGATAGGTCTGTATTTTTGGGAGCAATCTCTTCAGCTCATTCTTGCCTTTACCAATTTCTAGATTTTTCTATTTGCTGGTATTTGTGATTAGCCTGCTGTACTGTACCTGCCATCAAGCTGTATTATGTTAGAATCCATTGACGTTTTTCAATACAAATTATTTAACTTAAAAAAAAAGATCGTCCTAGTGACCGTTGCAGCTATTCTACCTTCATCACAGTACCTTGATTAACACCTAATTCAGGTCAGTAGTACTGTTACCTCTCCTCCTGGTAAAGAACAGAAAATAACTTTTTTGTTTAAGACAGAAAGTTTGGGCCCTGCTCTGCTACTATCCTTTTTAATGCTCTAGGCTGTTACAGTTAAGTTTCTACCTCTGGGAAAAAGTTTCAGTTTAAAACTATGGGGAAAAGGGATGTACATATCGAAACTAGTAAATAAAGATTACTTTTTTTTTTATGAAGACTGAACTAGGCCCTGCTATGCTTTCTAGAGGCTATCTGTTAATGCTGTAGACTGTGATATAGCAGTATATCAACCACTGTGTAAACAATAAGCAATGCGTTAGGCGTGTAACTGACTGTATTCTATAATTTGTGCACGCAACTTTGCATGCTAAGTGTAAAGTTGGATACAGCGAATGCTACATACCTGTAGAAGGTATTCTCCGAGGACAGCAGGCTGATTGTTCTCACTGATGGGTGACGTCCACGGCAGCCCCTCCAATCGGAATCTTCACTAGCAACAGCCTTTGCTAGCCCTCGCGCGCCGATGCGCACCGCGCATGCGCGGCCGTCTTCCCGCCCGAAACCGGCTCGTGACGGCCAGTCTCATATGTAGCAAGACAAAGACTAGGGAAGACACAACTCCAAAGGGGAGGCGGGCGGGTTGGTGAGAACAATCAGCCTGCTGTCCTCGGAGAATACCTTCTACAGGTATGTAGCATTCGCTTTCTCCGAGGACAAGCAGGCTGCTTGTTCTCACTGATGGGGTATCCCTAGCCCCCAGGCTCACTCAAAACAACAACCATGGTCAATTGGGCCTCGCAACGGCGAGGACATAACTGAGATTGACCTAAAAAATTTACCAACTAACTGAGAGTGCAGCCTGGAACAGAACAAACATGGGCCTAGGGGGGTGGAGTTGGATTCTAAACCCCGAACAGATTCTGAAGCACTGACTGCCCGAACCGACTGTTGCGTCGGGTATCCTGCTGCAGGCAGTAATGAGATGTGAATGTGTGGACAGATGACCACATCGCAGCTTTGCAAATCTCTTTTTTTTTTATTTATTTATTTATTTTTATTAACGCAGTACAGCAGTGCTCACACAGACATATCCAAAACTTCCAATTATGTATGTACAGTAACACATAAAGACTACATTTTGAAGCTTACAAAGCATCTAACCATAAATCATTGGCCTGGTTCGCACTACACCCTGCATTTTCTGTTTTATTCCCCTTCCCCAATCATACTGCACACTCAGCACTTTATCCCACTCCAGAACTCAACAGCTATCCCAGACGCTCCCCTCATACCCTCCCATTCCCTCCCCCCCCCCCCTCATTGCCCTGTAAAGGTAGCACTTTTAAACAGGCTGTCCACAGACCACGATATTGCCTGATAGTAAGCTTTGCTGAGGTGGCATAGATACGGCACTCATTCTCGCCCACCATTCTCATTTTATTGTACCACACTTCTACCGGGGGATGGTCTGGTTGTATCCAAAATTGTAGAATGGTCTTTTTGATCAATAAGAGGGATGTGTATATGAATCTCCTATGTGACTTAGTAAGGCCCTGGGCAATCAGAAGGTCTTGGTCTCCCAACAGTAAGGTTGCATAATCCCACTCTATTTGTCTATTTGTGACTTGTGTAATCACCTGAAATGCCTGGTTCCACAGTGAAAGAGACGGGCATTCTAAAAAGGAATGAATAAAAGTCCCCCGCCCTGTCTGGCATTTGGTGCATTGACCCTCTCCCCAGAGTCCCATGACTGCCCCCTTAGCCTTTGTAATGTATGCTCGATGCAGTATCCTGTATTGGGTTTCTTGCAGGTTTGCTACTTTAACCATATCATAGATATTGGAAAAAAGCTTACTAAATTCTTTTATCGTGTAGTTTCTATTCAACTCTCTGTTCCACTGGTCCATCAATCTTTCCATCCCTCCCAGAGGCCTATGCATCTGCAATATTTTATACCATGTGGATAAGCTGTTCGCCTTGTACGGTAAACTCAATAAAATCTTGTCCATTGGCCCCCACAGCCATCGATCTCCATGTATCCGTTGTAAAGAAGTATAATAATGCCGTACTTGAAGATATTGTAGTAAATGCTTATTGGGGAAATCCCACCTCTCCTTCAGCTGATCAAAGGATTCTAACTGTTCCTGCCCTTGTGCCATGAGATGGACCAGCATTACGCAGCCCTTCTCCTTCCACTTGTCAAATATAGAGTATCCTAAGCCTGCCGGAAAATCTGCATTGCCCACCAACCCCAGGAAGGGGGATGCCTCTGGTGCTCGGTTTTGATGCCCTCTCCACCAGGCCCACGCCCTCCGCAGAGGTTGCAAAAAGGTCAGTCTCCCTGCTGTGTCATATATATTACTAGGCCTCATATGTATAAGATTTATGAATGACCATGGGGCACTCCAATCCTCCAGTCCTCCGCTCGGCAAAAACCGATAAGTCCCCGTCATTCCCTCAAAAATAATTCGCATAAGTGCCGCCACGTTATATAGGCGTAGTTCAGGCAGCGCCAGGCCTCCCTCGTTCTTACTCAGAGAGAGCTTCTGGTGCCCTATCCGTGCTCCCCTCCCCTGCCAAATGAAGGAACGTATGATAGATCGGTATAAACGTTCGTCTCTCCTTAACAGCCATATGGGAGCCGCTTGTAATGGGTATAAGATCTTTGGCAGCAAAACCATTTTAACTAGGGCTATTCTGCCCATCAGGGAAAGCGGCAAGTGCTTCCATCTGTCACACAGCTTCCTGATATTTTCTATTATATCGACCACATTCTTTTTGTAGAATATCAATGTGTTAACACTAAGAAAGATTCCCAGATATCTCATAGCTCCTCGTGCTAGGGGTATTGGCAATCCCGACCAGCCCGGGTCTGTAGTGCTTCCTGATAACGGGAGCACCTCTGATTTTAAACAGTTGACCCGCAGCCCCGATATATCCCCGAAATCACCTATTATTGCCAGCACCCGGGGGAGATCCCTAGGCCCATTAGCCAGGTATACTAAGATGTCATCTGCAAATAGATTTACTCTAAAGTCCCTTCTGCCCACCCTGATCCCCCTCATGGCCCTAGTTTCCCTAATTGTTATTGCTAACGGTTCTATAGCTAGCAAGAAAAGGAGCGGTGACAAGGGGCATCCCTGCCGGGTTCCCCGCTGTAAGGGAAAGCTCTCTGTGAGTGTGCCGTTGAGCAGCAATCTGGCCACAGGGAGGTTGTACAGCGCTTTAATCCAAGATATGTATGCCCCTGATATGCCATAACGGTTCAGGACCCAAAACAAATACTGCCACGAAATGCTGTCGAACGCTTTTTCCATATCCAACCCCACAATCCCTTCCAGGCCCCCTCTGCCCCTACATTCCTGTATAGCCAGGAGGGCTCTCATGATATTCATCGAGGCATGCCTTCCCGGGACAAATCCCACCTGGTCCTCATGAACCAAGGAGGAGATCACCCCGTTCATTCGCCGGGCCATTATGGCAGCCAGGATTTTAATATCCTGATTTAGCAGCGAAATGGGTCGATATGAGCCCACCTGATTTAGATCTTTGCCCGGCTTTGGTATTAGTACTATATGGGCCATATTGTTTTGTATAGGTAAGTTGTTATCCACAATCCCATTGAACCAATCTCCCAGGGGGCCCGCCACCAAGTCCACCATTATTCGGTAATATTCTGGGCCATAGCCATCTGGTCCTGGCGCCTTGGTCAGCTTTAAAGACTTGATGGCTTGTCTGATCTCTTGTTCCACTATAGGCCCATTAAGGGTTTGTAATTGGTCATGCGTAAGTGTAGGTATGCAAATATCTTGAAAGAACCCCTCGCATGCTTCGGAGTTAAACCCTCTTGCCCCGTATAAGGAGCTGTAATAGGTGACGAATTGTTGTGTAATATGTTTATCTGTGGTGTGTTCTATCCCTGCCGCATCCCTGATAGCTGTAATGGTTTGCCTTTTACGATATGGCCTGACCAGTGTTGCCAGTAGTTTCCCAGCTTTATTCCCCCATTTGAATAGTTTAAAACGTTGGAAGTATATATCCCGTTGCGCCCTCTGATTCAAGATGTCGTCTATCTGGTGTCTAACCTCTAATAAGCGTGAGCAATCTCTTGCATTCATAGTACCTATATGTGTTCTTCTCAATTGATGGTATTCACTAGACAGTCTCAGCAGGTCTGCCTCTCTTTCCTTCTTTTTCCCCGCGGTATAAGCTATTATGTGACCCCTCATCACCGCCTTCGATGCTTCCCAATACATGCCGACATCTACATCCGTTGTTTGATTATATGTTTGATAATCTATCCACTTAGTTCGTATGTATTCCCTGAATTCTTTGTCATGATACAGTGAAGGATGAAACTTCCACACCCTCTCTTCCCTTCCCCCTGCAAAAGATATTGTCATAGTAACTGCTGAGTGATCACTAAGGGCGCAATCCACTATGTGAACCCCAGAGGACCTAGAAAGCAGAGATGGTGTAGTAAGCAGATAATCAATCCGGGAGTAAGTGTTATGCGGGTGGGAGTAGAAGGTAAATTCGCTATCGTGTGGGTGCAGAAGTCTCCATATATCCACCAGCCCTAGCTGGGATGATAAAAAATTAACCCCTCTGCTCCCCCAATTCCCCCCCCTTAGCTTCCTGGGTTTACAATCCACCGTCTGGTCCGCTACACAGTTAAAGTCTCCCCCCATCACTATGTGACAGTCCGGGAAGGGCACCACTTTAGCCACTAACTCTGAGAAGAATCTATGGGAGTAAATGTTGGGTCCATAAATTTTACACAGTAAGATACTCTGTCCCCAGAGATCTCCCAGTACCAGCACATATCGACCCTCCTTATCCGTGATCACTTTCTGTGTTTTAAAGGGCAGCTGCTTATGTATCAAAATAGCCACCCCCCTTTGCCTAGAGTTGTATGAAGCATATTCTACCTCTCCTACCCAACTCCTCCGGAGTTTTTGGTGTTCTGTTATGTTCAAGTGTGTCTCCTGGAGGAAAGCTATATCGGATCTCTCCCTTTTCAGCCAGGAGAGCACTTTCGTTCTCTTAACCGGGGAATGAAGCCCGTCTACATTAAGAGTGACCACTTTCAGATTAACCATTGGCACCATAGTTGGGATTCCTTGTTATCATTATGTTAGTATTCCATTCACTGGCCTCCCAGCTAAGCCAGTGAATTCCCTCTCGCTGCCCCATCAAAGACCTTCCATTTCTCTCCCACACTCCTCTCCGCCCCCCTCCTCCTTGTATCAGAGCCTGAATCTTAATTCCATTTTGTGTTCCCTTTACTCCCCCCCTGCCCCCCCCTCTTCCACTCACTTCCACACACCAATCACACACACACTCATTCCTCTCCCCACCCTCATCCCTCCCCCGCTCCCCCCTACCCCCCATCTCCTGTCTGTCCCCTCTCCCTCCCAAAGTACTTCCCCACATCCTTCACCTACCCACAACAGCTTAAAGAAAGGACATCCAACCCCTCCCCCCACCCTAACTGGTTTAATTCAAAACAGTACCAAACCATACTTTTTTTTTTTTTTTTTTTGCTTCCCCCTTTTTTAACCTGTGACTATCTCATAACTACCCAACAAACCCCAAAAGGGAAAAAACAGAAACATATTCACAGAGATGATCAGATAAACATTTTCTCTCAGGTACTGCGCTGGTCCCCACTCCGTTTCTTCCCGGGATCTTGAGTATAGGTTGTGCTCTGGCTTCCTGCTATATCAGTAGACATTGTTCACTTCTTAGCCTCTTGAAGCCAGGCAAAATGTCCGCAGTCCCCTTGTCAGCATGGCGATAACACTCTCTGCATCAGGCCTCACCGTCCCTGTCCACAGCTCTCTGCTATTCCGGTTCCGGGTGGTCTGCAGCCTTCTCCTGGTTACATTTCTCCAAAAAAACCTTCGCTCCAGCCACATCGTTTATCAGCTGAGTCTTCCCATCCACCCAGACCCTCACCTTGGCCGGATAAAGCAGCGCGAATCTGACCCCCTTTTTGTAAAGAGCAGTACATATAGGCGCCATTGCCTTCCTCATTAGGGCCACGCGCATGGAGTAATCATTAAATAGCATCAAGCGATGTCCCTCGTAGAGGAGCGCTTCCTTCATTCTTGCCGCTTTTAAAATCCTCTCCTTCGCCTGCCAGTTTATGAAATGGGCTATTGCCGTCCGGGGTCTTGTGTTCCCCTCGCCTCGTGCTCCAATACGGTGTGCTCTGTCACAGCAGAAGTAGCCCTCCTGTTCCGCCAGGCCTAAGTGATTTGGTAGCCATTTTACAAAGAAGTCATACAGGCCTTTGTCAGACACGGTTTCAGGCAGCCCGATCACCCGCAAATTATTTCGTCGCGCCCGATTTTCATGCTCTTCTACCTTCTCTTGCAACTCCGTGATATTCTTTTGAAGAGTGGCGACTTGCGCTGCAACGGCCTGCGCCTCCTCTTCTCTAGCGGAGATCCGGTGTTCCACCTCCGTGATGCGGGTCGTATGTGAGTCAAACTTCTCATTTATTTCGTCTACAGCGGACTGCAATTTGTTTAATTTGTCCTCCAGTGCTGCCGATACAGACCGGGAGATCTCCTGCGCCCAGTCTGTTGTTGGAATCGCCAGTGTTGTCTGCTTAGGTGATTCCCCCGCCATTTTGTCCATGCGGTTACTCGTTGCTTTAGACGACTTTTTGGGGATTTTGGTGGGCATACCTCGCAAGGGACTCCCTCAATCGACTGCCAAGGTGAGTCCTCTTCCTTAGCCACGACTCTCCCCCAAATCGCAGCCTGTTAGTCTGGTACTATTAGCTGATATAGATGGGAGGATTGCGGAGCCTCTCTTCTTTGCTGCCTTCTAGGTAGCAGGCATCACATGACCCCCCCAGCTTTGCAAATCTCTTCAATAGTGGCTGACTTCAAGTGGGCTACCGACGCTGCCATGGCTCTAACATTATGAGCTGTGACATGACCCTCAAGAGCCAGCCCAGCCTGGGTGTAAGTGAAGGAAATGCAATCTGCTAGCCAATTGGATATGGTGCGTTTTCCCACAGCCACTCCCCTCCTGTTGGGATCAAAAGAAACAAACAATTGGGCGGACTGTCTGTTGTGCTGTGTCCGCTCCAGATAGAAGGCCAATGCTCTCTTGCAGTCCAATGTGTGCAGCTGACGTTCAGCAGGGCAGGAATGAGGACGGGGAAAGAAAGTTGGCAAGACAATTGACTGGTTCAGATGGAACTCCGACACAACCTTTGGTAAGAACTTAGGGTGAGTGCGGAGGACTACTCTGTTATGATGAAATTTGGTGTAAGGGGCCTGGGCTACCAGGGCCTGAAGCTCACTGACTCTACGAGCTGAAGTAACTGCCACCAAGAAAATGACCTTCCAGGTCAAGTACTTCAGATGGCAGGAATTCAGTGGCTCAAAAGGAGGTTTCATCAGCTGGGTGAGAACGACATTGAGATCCCATGACACTGTAGGAGGCTTGACAGGGGGCTTTGACAAAAGCAAACCTCTCATGAAGCGAACAACTAAAGGCTGTCCTGAGATCGGCTTACCTTCCACACGGTAATGGTATGCACTGATTGCACTAAGGTGAACCCTTACAGAGTTGGTCTTGAGACCAGACTCAGACAAGTGCAGAAGGTATTCAAGCAGGGTCTGTGTAGGACAAGAGCGAGGATCTAGGGCCTTGCTGTCACACCAGATGGCAAACCTCATCCACAGAAAGAAGTAACTCCTCTTAGTGGAATCTTTCCTGGAAGCAAGCAAGATGCGGGAGACACCCTCAGACAGACCCAAAGAGGCAAAGTCTACGCTCTCAACATCCAGGCCATGAGAGCCAGGGACCGGAGGTTGGGATGCAGAAGCGCCCCTTCGTCCTGCGTGATGAGGGTCGGAAAACACTCCAATCTCCACGGTTCTTCGGAGGACAACTCCAGAAGAAGAGGGAACCAGATCTGACGCGGCCAAAAAGGAGCAATCAGAATCATGGTGCCTCGGTCTTGCTTGAGTTTCAACAAAGTCTTCCCCACCAGAGGTATGGGAGGATAAGCATACAGCAGACCCTCCCCCCAATCCAGGAGGATGGCATCCGATGCCAGTCTGCCGTGGGCCTGAAGCCTGGAACAGAACTGAGGGACTTTGTGGTTGGCTCGAGATGCGAAGAGGTCTACCAAGGGGGTGCCCCACACCTGGAAGATCTGTCGCACTACATGGGAATTGAGCGACCACTCGTGAGGTTGCATAATCCTGCTCAACCTGTCGGCCAGACTGTTGTTTATGCCTGCCAGATATGTGGCTTGGAGCACCATGCCGTGACGGCGAGCCCAGAGCCACATGCTGACGGCTTCCTGACACAGGGGGCGAGATCCGGTGCCCCCCTGCTTGTTGATGTAATACATAGCAACCTGGTTGTCTGTCTGAATTTGGATAATTTGGTGGGACAGCCGATCTCTGAAAGCCTTCAGAGCGTTCCAGATCGCTCGTAACTCCAGAAGATTGATCTGCAGATCGCGTTCCTGGAGGGACCAGCCTCCTTGGGTGTGAAGCCCATCGACATGAGCTCCCCACCCCAGGAGAGACGCATCCGTGGTCAGCACTTTTTGTGGCTGAGGAATTTGGAAAGGACGTCCCAGAGTCAAATTGGACCAAATCGTCCACCAATACAGGGAGTTGAGAAAACTCGTGGACAGGTGGATCACGTCTTCTAGATCCCCAGCAGCCTGAAACCACTGGGAAGCTAGGGTCCATTGGGCAGATCTCATGTGAAGGCGGGCCATGGGAGTCACATGAACTGTGGAGGCCATGTGGCCCAGCAATCTCAACATCTGCCGAGCTGTGATCTGCTGTGACGCTCGCACCCGTGAGACGAGGGACAACAAGTTGTTGGCTCTCGCCTCTGGGAGATAGGCGCGAGCCGTCCGAGAATCCAGCAGAGCTCCTATGAATTCGAGTTTCTGCACTGGGAGAAGATGGGACTTTGGATAATTTATCACAAACCCCAGTAGCTCCAGGAGGCGAATAGTCATCTGCATGGACTGCAGGGCTCCTGCCTCGGATGAGTTCTTCACCAGCCAATCGTCGAGATATGGGAACACGTGCACCCCCAGCCTGCGAAGTGCCGCTGCTACTACAGCCAAGCACTTTGTGAATACCCTGGGCGCAGAGGCGAGCCCAAAGGGTAGCACACAGTACTGGAAGTGACGTGTACCCAGCTGAAATCGCAGATACTGTCTGTGAGCTGGCAGTATCGGGATGTGTGTGTAGGCATCCTTCAAGTCCAGAGAGCATAGCCAATCGTTTTCCTGAATCATGGGAAGAAGGGTGCCCAGGGAAAGCATCCTGAACTTTTCTTTGACCAGATATTTGTTCAGGGCCCTTAGGTCTAGGATGGGATGCATCCCCCCTGTTTTCTTTTCCACAAGGAAGTACCTGGAATAGAATCCCAGCCCTTCCTGCCCGGATGGCACGGGCTCGACCGCATTGGCGCTGAGAAGGGCGGAGAGTTCCTCTGCAAGTACCTGCTTGTGCTGGAAGCTGTAAGACTGAGCTCCCAGTGGACAATTTGGAGGTTTTGAGGCCAAATTGAGGGTGTATCCTTGCCGGACTATTTGAAGAACCCACTGGTCGGAGGTTATGAGAGGCCACCTTTGGTGAAAAGCTTTCAACCTCCCTCCGACTGGCAGGTCGCCCGGCACTGACACTTGGATGTCGGCTATGCTCTGCTGGAGCCAGTCAAAAGCTCGTCCCTTGCTTTTGCTGGGGAGCCGAGGGGCCTTGCTGAGGCGCACGCTGCTGACGAGAGCGAGCGCGCTGGGGCTTAGCCTGGGCCGCAGGCTGTCGAGAAGGAGGATTGTACCTACGCTTACCAGAAGAGTAGGGAACAGTCTTCCTTCCCCCAAAAAATCTTCTACCTGTAGAGGTAGAGGCTGAAGGCTGCCGGCGGGAGAACTTGTCGAATGCGGTATCCCGCTGGTGGAGCTGCTCTACCACCTGTTCGACTTTCTCTCCAAAAATATTATCCGCACGGCAAGGCGAGTCCGCAATCCGCTGCTGGATTCTATTCTCCAGGTCGGAGGCACGCAGCCATGAGAGTCTGCGCATCACCACACCTTGAGCAGCGGCCCTGGACGCAACATCAAAGGTGTCATACACCCCTCTGGCCAGGAATTTTCTGCACGCCTTCAGCTGCCTGACCACCTCCTGAAAAGGCTTGGCTTGCTCAGGGGGAAGCGCATCCACCAAGCCCGCCAACTGCTGCACATTGTTCCGCATGTGTATGCTCGTGTAGAGCTGGTAGGACTGAATTTTGGCCACGAGCATAGAAGAATGGTAGGCCTTCCTCCCAAAGGAGTCCAAGGTTCTAGAGTCCTTGCCTGGGGGCGCCGAAGCATGCTCCCTAGAACTCTTGGCCTTCTTTAGGGCCAAATCCACAACTCCAGAGTCGTGAGGCAACTGAGTGCGCATCAGCTCTGGGTCCCCATGGATCCGGTACTGGGACTCAATCTTCTTGGGAATGTGGGGGTTAGTTAATGGCTTGGTCCAGTTCGCCAGCAATGTCTTTTTTAGGACATGATGCATGGGTACTGTGGACGCTTCCTTAGGTGGAGAAGGATAGTTCAGGAGCTCAAACATTTCAGCCCTGGGCTCGTCCTCCACAACCACCGGGAAGGGGATGGCCGTAGACATCTCCCGGACAAAGGAAGCGAAAGACAGACTCTCGGGGGGAGAAAGCTGTCTTTCAGGAGAGGGAGTGGGATCAGAAGGAAGACCCTCAGACTCCTCGTCAGAGAAATATCTGATGTCTTCCTCTTCTTCCCACGAGGCCTCACCCTCGGTGTCAGACACAAGTTCACGAACCTGTGTCTGCAACCGTGCCCGGCTCGACTCCGTGGAACCACGGCCACGGTGGGAGCGTCGAGAGGTAGACTCCCTCGCCCGCACCGGCGAAGCTCCCTCCGCCGACGTAGTCGGGGAGCCTTCCTGGGAGGCGACCGCAGTCGGTACCGCACGCGGCACCGACGCCAGAGACCTCACCCCGGGCGATGGACCAGCCAGTGCCACGCTCGACGGTACCGGAGGCGCAAGCACCCCCGGTACCGGAGGGATAGGGCGCAACAGCTCTCCCAGGAACTCTGGGAGAACGGCCCGGAGGCTCTCGTTCAGAGCGGCTGCAGAAAAAGGCATGGAGGTCGATGCAGGCGTCGATGTCAGAGTCTGTTCCGGGCGTGGAGGCTGTTCCGGGCTGTCCAGAGTGGAGCGCATCGACACAGAGGGTGAGTGGTCCTCTCGATGCCGATGCCTGCTGGGTGCCGACTCCCTCGGCGACCCAGAGCTCTCGGTGCCGACACGGGAAGGGGACCGGTGTCGATGCTTCTTCGACTTTTTGGAGCGAAGCACGTCACCGGCGCTTCCCGGCACCGACGAGGAGGACGTAGAATCCAACCGTCTCTTCCTCGGGGCCGAGACCGAAGAGGGTCGGTCTCGGGGGGGCTGTACCACAGGAGCCCTCAGGGTAGGGGGAGACCCACCCGAAGGCTCACCGCCACCAGCAGGGGAATGGACAGCCCTCACCTGCAGTCCAGACGAAGCACCACCGTCCAACGACATCAGCAGACGCGGTCCCGGTACCACTGACGTCGATACAGTCGTCCGATGTCTCAGCGCCGATGCAGAGGGTCGATGCCTCGATACACTCGATGCACTGGCGGCCGAGGATGAAGGTCTGGACGCTGGAGACGTCGATGCACTTGATACCCCCGGTGCCAATGCCGACGAAGAGCCCGAGAACAAAATGTTCCACTGGGCTAACCTCGCTACCTGAGTCCGCTTTTGTAAAAGGGAACACAGACTACAGGCCTGAGGGTGGTGCCCAGCCCCCAGACACTGAAGACACGACGCGTGCCTGTCAGTGAGCGAGATTACCCGGGCGCACTGGGTGCACTTCTTGAAGCCGCTGGAAGGCTTCGATGTCATGGGCGGAAAAATCACGCCGGCGAGATCAAAACTCGAAATGGCGAAAATTGGCACCACAAAAATAGGGAGAAGAAAATTTCGACCGAGGCCTAACTAAGGCCTACCCCAACGACGAAAGAAAACTTACCGGGGCGAAAAGCTCGAAATACGGGAAGGGAAAAACCAAAAAGTATCTTCCCGAAACACTTCTCAAACTTTCTCTGAAGAAACGAGTCGAAAACGACGCGCGAGGTCAACTTTCCGGGGCACGAACGGCGAAACACGACCGTACCGAGCGCGGACAAAAGAAGACTGGCCGGCACGAGCCGGTTTCGGGCGGGAAGACGGCCGCGCATGCGCGGTGCGCATCGGCGCGCGAGGGCTAGCAAAGGCTTTTGCTAGTGAAGATTCCGATTGGAGGGGCTGCCGTGGACGTCACCCATCAGTGAGAACAAGCAGCCTGCTTGTCCTCGGAGAATCAACTTTACAGAAATAGAGGACAGTGAATTGAAAACAGGGGCAGAGGAATGCCTTTTTTATTTGAGGGGGCCTAAGCTCTTCCTTGACCCCACTCCCAGCTTCACACCCTATCCCATCATCTCCTCCAGCCTTCCCTACCATCTCATAGTCCTCCCCCATGGCATCCAGCATCATTCTCCTTCCCTATCTCTCAATCCTCCTATCTCCCATGGTGTCCAGCATTTCTCTCCTTCCCTACCTCCCCCCCTTCCCCGCCATGGTCTATAGCATCTCTTTCCTTCCCTTCAGCATCTCTTTTCTTCCCTCTCCCCAACTTTTTAGCATCTGATTTCATCCCGCTCTCCCTCTTATCGTTCTCCTTCCTTCTACCTCCCCTTCCCCTGTGAGGTGTATCTTTCCCTACCTCCCTCGCCTGGGGTGGTCACACTACAATCAGCATAACAGCAAAAGCATTGTGAATATCCAACACAAGGACTTGAGCATTCATGTATGATTGAGACCTGACAGCACCCACCTCTTCTGAACTTCATGTTGCAGAGGGATAGATGCTGGCAATCTTTGAGTATATGCAGATGCTTAAGAGTCTAAACCAGTAGGTAGTGCTCTAGAAATGTAGTAGTAGTAGTCAGCCACGATGCTTTTGTTGTTATACTGACTGGAGTGTTACCACCCTAGGAGAGGGGGGTAAGAAAATAAACACTTCATGGGAGAGAAGGAAAGATGGAAAATTTGGGGGGTGCTATGGCACCTGTGGCTCTCTCCATTCTGACACCTTTGATTAAATAAAATAAAGTTTGGAAAGTCAGATTTCAGGAGCCTGCAGCAATGTGTGATATGATTATTGGCTCCATAATGCATTAATCCTTTTTTCTGTGGGCTGATAAATTTTGATATTCTACATCATCAGATGTGAACGTTTCATAAAAGTTACTATATTAGCACACACAGAAAGATGATACCAGCATGTAGCTCTTATTTCTCTCTCAGTAGTCATGGTAACGAGACAAGCTCTCAATTAGGCATTTCATTGTCACCATTTATAAAACAGCTACGCATCTGTACAGTCTGCCTAAGGCCTACTGTCTTTTTTCTGGCTTAAGAACTCAAATAAGGAAAAATGACTTTGTCTCCAAAAGACCTACCCCCACCCCCCAATATTCAAAACTATTTAACCAGCCAACTGTTTAACCAGTGAAAGTTAAAATGTTATTGCCTAATATAATACTTTTTGAGTAAAACATAAAAGTACCACAATTAAAAGGATGCAATTATTGTTAGCATTTTTATCCCAACAACTTTATTGCTCTACAATTCAAACCACTTTGCTTTTAGTGAATTAAAATTTTTGAAAACATCTGCCACTCACGCAAGTGCACTTGTGAGTCATTAATCCAGCATAGCTAAAAAGGTTTTCAACAACTGCACTGCACTGTTCTGTCTGATAAAATGTTTATACAAATCAGGCCAGGTTGCAGTAGTACTGATGTTTTCTGACTGGGTCTACAGGTTTTGATCAAGGGAATCACTGGAACACTTGACTTCCATATAGCAAAGAGTACTTTATCATCATTATTGTCATTATCATCTGCATTAGAAGTAATGCTATCTAATTCATCACTTGCATCTTCATCATCGTCTTGCTGTCCAATTACAAAGAAGGCTTTCACAAATTTGGAATCAATGTCTGTTGTTGTTCTAACAGTTTTTCACATGATAGAAAGCTGTTTGAGTATCTTTGAGAACTGATGCAAGAACATCAAATGTGAAGGAACCCTTAGACTTCCTCTCTAGAGACACTATCAATCCAATGGACAGTCACCAAATGTAAAAGTTTCCATGGAATAACCAGTAGTCTTTGTGTTAGAGACATATGTCTGTTCACCAAGAATTGCTAAAATCTTCATCTTCAACTTATCACTGTTGTGTTTGGCCATAGACTAGTAATAATAAGAACATAAAAACATAAATGCTTGAGTATCGAAGCAGAGGTAACACACGGACCATAGACCCTGAAGCAGGTCCATGAAACGGGGGCCACCGTTGGTCGTGGCCGCTTTGTTGGAATAACCCGCATGATACCGTACCGGATAAAGATAAGTACAATCCGGTGTTTTTCTAATTCTCAAATTTGATAGTGAGATAAAAAAAACTTGAAAAAATAGAAATTAAAAAAGAATGAATGTCAAGAGGTTTTGGGGCCGATGATGCTGAAGTCCAGTCCCTAACAGCACTATTATAGCTGGGGGCTTCTCAAGGCCTTTTCCTCTCAATGAATGAAGAATTTTTCATGCTTCCTAGTGTAGATCCCCTTATTATTTTTTGTTAAGTACAAATGGTATGTCAACACAATACACAATAAAATATCTTAATAGACAGCATAGGGTGTAAGCAGAGGTAGAACATATAGACAGATAAGATAGAGTAACAGGAGTTAGACAGAGAATAAAGAAAGATGAATGGGAGTCAGAAAGGTGCATGAATATGATCTCATGTAAGGTAGGAGGATATAAGCAAATCCTGCTACAATATATGCAGCCAGCCAGTCCTTGTGAGACTAGAAAGTTTATTGCTTCTTCCATTAAAGGCTTGGGAGAAGAGACAATATTTCACTTGCTTCCTGAAGTAGATAGAGATAGTCTTGCAATGAGTGAAGTCTTTTATGGCATGCATTCCAGTCTGTAGGGGCTACTCCGGAGAAGGATCGCTGGCAGGTATCACATTGTGTGATGACCTTTGGAGAGGGTCTGGATAGGGATACTCCTTTGGAGAACCTTAGTTATCTTGGAGGTGTATAGAGAGAGATCCTGTTCATGGAGTACTCAGGCCCATTTCTTTTAAGTACCTTGAACATCAGCCATGGAGTTTTAAATTTAACCCTGTATTGTGCTGGTAGCCAGTGACTTTTTTGCAGAATTGGTGTGACTTGATCACTTCACTTACAACCTTCTATCAGTCTTACTGCAATATTTTTAATCAATTGGAGCTGGTGCATGCCCTATGTAGTCCGACCAGAGTTTATTACAGTAATCCAGTCTTCATATTATCATGGCATGAAGCACTTTGACAAGACATCTTCTCAATGTATAATGATAGAAGCAGTTCCTGAAGGTTGCATGGATTTGTGAGATGAGTCTAGTTGTACCCAAGGTTCCTGACTTGTGATTTAAGGGCAAGTTCATATCTGCCAAAATAATTTTGTTGTCAGGTGTGTCCATTTGTGTTAGGAACCCACAGGAACTCAGTTTTACTTGGGTTCAGGCAAAGTTTGTTGCTTTAAGCCCATTCTTGAAATGCTGCTAAACAGGTAGACAGTTTATTCAGGGCTGTAGATAAGTGACACTTCATCAGTACATCACTTCATCATCAAGCCAGTTCATCACTGTGGACATTTCATTATGTGACACTTATATCACATATTCAAGCTAAATGCATTCAAATTATAGGTGCAGAAAACTTGCAGCAAATGTGTGTGTGGGGGGGGGTGGGGGAGCATGCTGTTAATTGGCCTTCTTTGTGCTCATGTCAAAAGAAAACCAGAAGTGCCAGCACACATCAGCAAGACCCCCATTTGCCACAAGTTTTCAGACCTAAAACAGCTAGGGCTCTTCAGCTTGCAGAACAGATGGCTGAGGGGAGATATTATAGGTGTTTGTAAAATACCGAATGGAGTGGAATGGGTAGACATGAACCGCTTGTTTACTCTTTCCAAAAAGTACTAGAACTAGGGGACACACAATGAAGCTACTAATTAGTAAATTTGAAACAAACCGGAGAAACTATTTTTTCACTCAACGTGTAATTAAACTCTGGAATTTGTTGCCAGAGAATGTGGTAAAGGTAGTTAGCTTAGCAGGATTTAAAAAAGGTTTGTCTAATTTCCAAAAATAAAAATCCATTATCCATTATTAAGATAGACTTGGGAAAATCCACTGCTTATTTCTAGGATAAGCAGCATGAAATCTGTGTTATTCTTTTGGGATCTTGCCAGGTACTTTTGAACTGAATTGGTCACTGTTGGGAATAGGATACTGGGCTTGATGGACCTTCAGCAACACTTATGTTCTTATCAGTGGCGTAGCCAGACCTGACTTTTTGGGTGGGCCCAGAGCTAATATGGGTGGGCACCCAGAAGCCCACCACCAGAGCCATTATTTTGGTTACAAGAGTAATCAAAATGCTCGCTGGTGGTGGGCTCTTCACTACCTAGGGCCAAAAAAAAGGGTATATTTTAATCATTAAATATACCTTTTTTGCCTTAGGCAGTGAAGTGCTTACCCCACCCAGAAGCCCACCACCACCAGCAAGTATTTTCAGACAAAAACGTAAATCAAAACATGACTTGTTAAAAAATATTTTAAAATACATATGTATTTATTACCTGGCTCCCGTAGCTGTGTGGGGCAGCGGGGGAGTGCTGCTGCTGTGACTGTGCATAGACCCAGCCGGCAGGACAGGGCACAGGGTGGACTTGGAGCCGCGACCGTATCCGCAACCTTTCCCATGCGGCGCTGCGTGTGACGTGACGTAGCGCCATCGTGCTGTGCGCAACTGCACACTGTGGGCCCCGGCCAGGCTGGGGGGGGGGGGGCGGAGACGGCAGTGTGGTGGCGTGCGTGGTGCCAGCATGCATGCATGCGTGGTGCCAGCTGCAACTCCATAAAACTTTTGCGCGAGATTACATGCGGCCCGGCGTCTGGCCGAGGAGGAGGAGCTGCCAGTGCGATTGCTAAGAAAACCAGGTGGGAGTAGCTGAGCGGGCCGACAGCAGATTGGGCAGAAACTAAGGCTGTGGCTGCTCAGCTGCTGTAAAACTGGGTGGGCCTGAGCCTAGATCGGGTGGGCCCGGGCCCACCCAGGCCCACCCATAGCTACGCCCCTGGTTCTTATGCTCTTATTTGAATACATTTAGCTTCAATAAGTGATGAAGTGTTGTGTGATGAAATGTCAGTGATGAACTATAAGGTAATGAAATGTCACTACACCTGGTACAAATCCTTTGTAGTCATACCAATATAGAGTGCATTACTGTAATCCAGTCTTGATGTTATCATGGCACAAATCATTCTGACAAGACTTGCCTTCTCAATGTGTAGAGACAGGCAGTGTAGTTGTCACAGATGATAGAAGCAGCTCTTGAAGTTTGCTTGGATTTGGGGGATCAGGGGCATGGAGCAAAAAAAAAAAAAGATGAACACACACTCAAAGAGTGGAAACAGGTACAAAGAAAATACAAATATAAAATCAGACAGACCAAAAGAACGCATTACAAACCTATAATAGGACCAAACTACAAGGACATGCACAAACTCTTTTCACTTGTAAATAACCTCCTAAACACCACACGGGTCACCTCGAACAGCACAGACACCCCATCGGCAACCAACCTAGCGAACTATTTCAACGAAAAAATCACAAAGCTCCCGACGCATGATACCAAGTAACACTACTGAGTACACAAGTATCCTTGAATGTTTAGACCCAGATCATGGGGAATACCCAGCCGATCGATCATGGACCAATTTTGACCAGATTTCAGTAAATGAACTCGCACACTGGCTCAGAAAATATGCCAAATCTCAATGCAAACTTGACATCTGCCCTACCAGCCTAATAAGATCCGCACCCAAACAATTCATGCAAGACCTCACGAACCAAGTAAACTATAGACTCATAAATGGTCTCTTCCCCACGGAAAACGGAAACATCCTACTCACTCCGCTGCCAAAAGATGCCAAGAAAAGCACAATGGACTTAACCAACTACCGACCAGTTGCTTCTATCCCACTCACAACAAAATTGATGGAAGGCATAGTGACGAAACAACTCACGGAATACCTGACCAAACACTCAATTTTACATGAGTCTCAATCAGAATTTCGATCAAATCATAGCACTGAAACTGTACTAGTGTCGGCAATGAACTCATTCAAAAAAACGATCGCAACCGGCAAGAACATATTCATACTACAATTCGACATGTCTAGTGCCTTCGACATGGTGGATCATGAAATTTTGTTACACCTACTAGAGTACTTCGGAATCGGAGGCCCAGTTCTCAAATGGTTTGAAGGATTCCTCACCACCAGATCCTATCAAGTAACAACGAATACGGACAGATCGCCACCATGGATACCGGAATGCGGAGTTCCTCAAGGATCCCCCCCTCTCACCAACTATCTTCAACCTAATGATGATACCATTAGCCAAACTCCTTGCCAACCAAAACCTTAACCCCTACATATATGCCAATGACGTTACGATCCACATCCCGTTCAAAAGTGACAAACAAAATAACCAACGAGATCAACCAGAGCTTCCCGATCATGCACTCTTGGGCGGACTAATTCAAGTTAAAACTCAATGCAGAAAAAACTCAATGTCTAGTTCTCACCTCCCAATACAACACAAACAACTTCCCTACAATAACCACCCCCTACTGCACACTTCCTATCTCAGAAAACCTGAAAATTCTTGGAGTCACCATTGATCGAAACCTCACTCTCGACACCCACGCGAAGAATACAACGAAAAAAATGTTCCAATCAATGTGGAAACTCAAAAGAATAAAACCTTTTTTCCCAAGAAACATCTTCCGCACCCTAGTACAGTGATTAGTACTAAGCCACTTGGACTACTGTAACTCTCTGTACGCAGGCTGTAAAGAAAAGACCATCAAAAAACTCCAAACTGCCCAGAACACCGCAGCCAGACTCATTTTTGGAACACCTAAATATGAAAGTGCAAAACCCCTAAGAGAAAAACTGCACTGGCTCCCGCTCAAGGAACGAATTGAGTTCAAGATCTGCACGACTGTACACAAAATCATTCACACAGATGCCCCACTCTATATGTTAAACCTACTGGACTTACCGCCCAGAAATACCAAAAGATCGGCCCGCAAATTCCTCAATCTGAAGTTCCCCAGCTGTAAAGGAATGAAATACAAACAGGCTTATGCTACTACCTTTGCGTACAAAAGCACACAGTCTTGGAACGCACTACCCATGGCGCTGAAAACCATGACCAATCTAACCAGCTTTCGCAAAGCTCTGAAAACACATCTCTTCAACAAAGCCTACAAAAGTCACCCTCAATGAAACAAACCATTCTTTAAACTACCCAAGTACACCAAAAAACACCTCTCGCACGACCTTACCTAACACATTCCATCTAAATCTTCTTTCACCTCTGCTTGTGATCGACTGTTTTTAAATCATGTAACGATGTTATCATATCTATACTCTGTAAGCCACATTGAGCCTGCAAAAAGGTGGGAAAGTGTGGGGTACAAATACAATAAATAAATAAATAAATATTCCCCCTGATATACAAAGCTATTTAACCAGTCAGAAACGGCCGGTTCACTAACATTCAGATCACTAACCAGTTAATTGGCCGGTTAAATTGTGTTTTGGTGCCTAACCATGAATATTCAGCGTGAGATAACCATCATCTCCGCTGAATATTTGCAGTCAGCGTCAAAAATTTAACCAGCTATACCACGCAATAACCGGCAATATTCAGCACTAACCAGCTAGTTTAGCAGGCAAATCAGACCACTTAAATAGCAGTCCTATCTTTGCACGCTATTAACCGGCCAGTGCTGAATATGAACTTAGTCGGCTAAGTTTCATCCAGCTAAAAAAAAACCCCCAGATATTCAGTGCTGGTCACTGGAAATGGCCCAGTATTGAATATCCAGGGTCAGCAACAATCGTAGCACTTACGCGGGCTGCCTCCCGCTGGATGAATATCGGTCCCATTATAGCTTAGTGCTTATGAGCACTCTAAATTGCTATACCAAAACTAACTAACCCCCGTGGCAATGCCGACACAGCCCATTCAAAGTGAATGGGCTGTGTTGGCGTTAGCACATAGCAGCCACTAGCGCAGCTTAGTAAATAGGGAGATAACAATGCTATGTCAAGAAATTATCTGCCTGATATTTAAAGCAATTTAAACAGGCAGGAGAAACTCCTGCCCAGTTAATCCATCCTCCCTTTTACAATGCTGTACTAGTGGCTGCCACGTGGCAATGTCGACACAGCCCATTTATTTTAATGGGCTGTGTCGGCATTACCGCACCAGCAGCCACTAGCATGGCTTTGCAAAACAGGGAGCAAATCTTCTATGTCCACCTAAGCACTGAAAATTCAGCGGCACTTAACCGGAGAGTGCTGCTGAATATCACTACAAACTGCCCCTGCACTGTCCGATCAGTGCTGGGGTGGTCCATGGGTGGAGGTTGGAAGGAGCCAGAACTTAACTGGTTAGCAAACATATTCAGATCACTAACCAGTTGATTAAGCGGCTAAAGTTACGACAGCAAAAAGGCCACTGGCCCCTAATCTGAATATTGCCTGGTGCCCAGTTAACATCCAGGTAGTGGCAAATGAGTTCTGGAGTTCCAGGGGTATGCTGTTCTGAGGGGTGCAAGGGAGGATCAGAAGTGGGGGTTGGGACCTGACCATAAACCTGCATGCGAGTCCAGACCAATATTTAGCCAGGATCTGTATAAGAATTCCTTTTACCAAGGCTAGTGATTCCAGCACTGCAAATATAACAAAGCCCATAGGAACTGAATGGGTTTTATGGAATTTGCCGTGCCAGAATCGCTAGCACGGCTTTGTAAAAGCAACCCTAAGTGTCTTACGCGGGTCCTGGCTGCATAATAACAGGGATCCACATAAGCTCTGGCAGCTTCCATAGTAGGAATTAGCCCTGGATATTCTGTGCCGATGCCCAGACATTCCCCAGCATTGAATATTCAGGGATAATTCTGCTCACAGCTATCAGTGTTTAAAAAACGCTGACCACTGCAAGATCAATATCAACCGGTATATTATCAGTTTTCAAAACTTCAAATAAGCAGACATCTACTTCAAATAAGCAGACATCTACTTCAACAGACCTCTGGTACTGATATCAGAGAAAACTGAGCAATTTGACAAATCTGAAAATCTTGTGGGGGAAGCAAACATCTTTTGGGGGCTGTTTATAAATCGCCTTTGCTGCTGCCTCCTCAGGCTCAGCAAACTGCTAGCCTAGGTCTTTCTGTAATTTCCCTTCTCAGCTCCTTAACAGAGACACAGAAAAGCTGGAGTCTGAGAGCAATGAGAAGCTGCTGATTCCCAGAGCTCTGATGTACCTGCTGAGCTGCACAGCGAAAGAGGCTTATTCACTAGAATGTATTTAAAAAGTTTCTAAATGATACCAAGGGGAAATGAAATATAGATGCAAAACTGATTTCTCACAGAGTTTAATTTATTTCAGTTTTTTGCTGTAAGCAAAACATTGTCAGGGATTCTTAAACAAAAGCAGTACAGATTTTAAAAAAATGATGAGCAAAATTCATAAATCCTTAAAAACTAATAATGATGGATATCAGTAAATGGACAGTTTTATTTATTTATTATCTTAGTTGTTGTTTCTATGTTTACTTTGTATAGCACTTCACTACATTTTTTATACAATGAACAATAAAGTTACTTATGTAAACCTGAATGTTACTGGATGTAGAAATATTAACAAGCATTAACAAATTACAACTCTGTCTGATCTTCAAGGCCCATAAAGGAAATGACCCTCAGTACTTGAAGAACAGGATCACCCTCTACACACTAAGGTCCTCCCAAGGAGTATCTCTAACCTCACCCTCTCCAAAAGACATTACACGACGTGATACCCGCAAGCGAGTCTTCTCCAGAGTAACACACACGAAAGGAGTGACAAGGTTTGCACATACTGCAGCAGGACATGCTTATCCACTCCTACCTTAGTTGAGATAATATTTAATCACCTCTCTGACCTCGTATGCAATTCTCTTTAAATTAGTCCCTTTATTTTCTAACTTCTCTTGCTCTCATACCTATCTATATGTTCCATCTTTGGTTATACCCAACGCTGTCTATTTAAATGTTTTATTACATATTGTGTTGACATTGTAAGAAGTATTTTATGCCATACTTTGTATTGTTATCTGAATATCTTTACTGCTGTAATTGTCTATTGCTCATGTTTGATTTATTCTTGCTGTACACCGCCTTGAGTGAATCCATTCAAAAAGGCGGTAAATAAATCCTAATAAATACATAAATGTACTAGATTTTTTAAATATTTGGTACAGACGCAAATTAATAATGCTCTGCAACAAGAAACCCCTGAATAAAACCATGCAGATTGGCATAAAGATGAGAATGGAAAATATCTCTTGACCATGGTTCAAACATAAGTGCAGTGATCGTTGTTTTATTCTATAAGTGCTTAAACCCTTACTCAGTTATATAGTAGATAAAACCTTTTCTACCTGTTTGGTCACCTTAACATCATCACATATGATCACATCCAAGTCCTGCTCCTCTTTCGTTCACAAAAGTTTTTCACCCCTTAAACTGTACCATTCCCTTCGGTTTTGCAGCCCAAATGTATGACCCTGCATTTTATTAGCATTAAATCTTAGGTGCCAAATTCCAGACCATTCCTCTAGCATTGCTGAGTTCTTCCTCATGTTATCTACACCCATTGGCGCCGACTCCGTGGGTGCTCGAGCACCCCCAATATTTCCCCGCCGGAACTGGAAGTTCCCCAGGAGCCAGCCCGCTGCCCGACCTCTTCTCCCACTCCCACAACAGTCCTTCGCCTGCCCCTCGCCTTCCTGCATGCCGCCCATAACTTAAAAGTCATCTTACCGGGGTCCCGGCGGCAGCAGTAGTGAAAGGCAAGCAAGCGAGTCAGCGCTTCAGCCTGCCTTCCCTTCTCATTGCTCTCAGCTTTGCCTCTGGTCCCGCCCTCATTTCCTGTTTCCGCAAGGGCAGGACCAGAGGCAGAGCTGAGAGCAACGAGAAGGGAAGGCAGGCTGAAGTGCCGACTCGCCGAGCCTGCTCGTGCTCGCCTTTCACTACTGCTGCCGCCGGGACCCCAGTAAGATGACTTTTAAGTTATGGGCGGCATGCAGGAAGGCGAAGGGCAGGCGAAGAACTGTTGTGGGAGTGGGAGAAGAGGTCGGGCTGGAAATTGTGTCGGAGGGAGGGAGGGGCTGGAACTCGGAGGGAGGGGGGGCTGGAACTCTGAGGAAGGAGGGAGGGAGGGATTGGGGTCTGAGGAGAGGGGGGGCTGGAACTGAGGACAGGGAGGGGGCCTGGAACTCTGAAGAGAGGAGGGGGGCCTGGAATCTGAGGAGAGGGGGGCAAGGGGAAAGTGAGAAGAGGCGGGGAGGGGGAGAGGGGGCCAGGGGAGAGGGAGAAATGCACCACCTTCAACAAAAAAAAAAAAAAAAAAAAATTAAGCACCCCCAATCATTTTAAAAAGTTGGCTCCTATGTCTACACCATCAGAGGTGTCTAGCCTATTGCAAATTTTGGTATCATCTGCAAAGAGGCAAACCTTACCAGACAGCCCTTCAGCAATATCACTTACAAAAATGTTAAAAAGAACCAGGCCAAGAACCAAACCTTGCAGCACACCACTGGTAACATCCTTTTCGTCAGAATGAGCTCCATTTACCATTACCCTCTGACATCTTCCACTTAAACAGTTCCTAGCCCAGTCATTTACTTTAGGGCCCATAATGAGGGCTCTCAGTTCATGTATTAGTCATCTATGCGGGACTGTGTCAAAATGCTTTGCTAAAATCTAAATACACCACATCTAGTGCTCTCTATCGATCCAACTCTCTGGTCACCCGGTCTAATTAATTTGTCTGAGAAGACTTGCCTCTAGTGAAACCATGTTGCCTTGGGTCCTATAATCCATTGGATTACAAAAACATGACTATTCTCTGTTTTAAAAGTGTTTTCATTAATTTACTTACCACAGAAGTCAGACTTGTTCCAGAGCTTCCTTTCAATTTAAAGAGACTCGCCTCCTGTGCATTTATTCCACATAAGTATTTAAATGTCTTTATCATATCTCCCTTCTCCTGCCTTTCTTCCAAAGTATACATATTGAGATCTTTAAGTCTTTCCCTATACGCTTTATGACGATGACCACCGACCATTTGGTCGCCGCCCTCTGGACCGACTCCATTCTGTTTATATCTTTTTGAAGGTGTGGTCTCCAGAATTGTACAGAGCACTGTGACAGTGGAGGACCATGTGTCACTAAATGAGGTCTTACCAGAGTCTTATATGGGGGCATCATCATCGAGGTTGAACAAGAATGTCTTATAGCTGGCTATCTACCAGCCCCACAGTGCCATCAGTATAAAGCATCCCAGGAACATCTGGTTGGTCTTGTCGAAGATTTCAACAAGAAATCAGGGCAAGATTTCTTATGAGGTATTGTTCATAACCTCACTTTTTAGCGTATACATATTTATTCGTACTTCATTATATGTTTCCACTAGTTTAGTAGCAATATATCCACATTTATTATAAATATATTTGGAAATATGGATGTTATCTTTTATTATAGAATTCTATGTTGGCAATTGATGGGGGGTGGGTGGGGACGGGACGGAATTGACCTTCTGGTGGGGAGGGGAAATTATGAAGTGGAAATTGACCTAGGTGGGAATTTTCTGGTGGGCAATTGGTAGATAGGAATTCACCAGGGGGAATTTACTGGGTGGGAACTCACCTAGAACCCATACTACATAGGAAATCCAATGGCACACTGTCTGTTCCAGAAGGTTGAATATACGCTTTTAAAAATCCTTTCTGGGTGAATTGATGAAAATAAAGTGCATCTGTTAATTTCAAAGATTTCAGGTAGAACCAGAAAGACAACAGAAAACGTAAAACTTTTTTTGGTTTCTTCTTCTTCTAACTCTCTGCTTCAATCAGACTTCTAACTCTTCGGATAACGCGGAGGGGCATAGCCGAACGGGGGCGCCCATCTATAGAAGGGGCAGAGCCAACCGTATTATCGAAAAAGATGGGTGTCCATCTTTCATTTCGATAATACGGTCAGGGCCGGTCAAATCTCAACATTTAGGTCAACCTAAATATTGAGATCGCCAGACTTAGAGATGGCCGGCCTCAGTTTTGATGGCCGGCCTCAGTTTTCACTGCTAATGGAAATCGAGGCCAGCCATCTCAAATCTGGCCAAATCCAAGCCATTTGGTTGTGGGAGGAGCAGTGGCGTAGCAGGGGGGGCTGCCACCCGGGGCGGGGCGGTTCGCCGTTGCGCCCCCCCCCCCCCGGGTGCAGCACGATGACACCCCTGCCCCCCCCCCCCCCCGACCAGCTCCCGCACCCTACCTTTAAAAAGAATATCGGGAGGCGCTGCACCCTGCACATAAAGGAAATGTGGACCGTCAGGTCTTCCCTCACTGTCTGTCCTGCCCTTGCGGAAATAGGAAGTTGCATCAGCGGAGGGCGGGACAGACAGCAAGGGAAGACCCGACAGTCCACATTTCCTTTATGTGCAGGGCGCAGCGCCTCCCGATATTCTTTTTAAAGGCAGGGTGCGGGAGCTGGTCGGGGGGGGGGGAGGTGTTGATTCGCCGAGGGGAGGGGGAGCTGGCAGGGAGCACCCCCCCCTGAGCTGACACCCGGGGCAGACCGCCCCTCCCGCCCCCCCTTGCTACGCCACTGGGGAGGAGCCAGCATTTGTAGTGCACTAGTCCCCCTCACATGCCAGGACACCAACCAAGCACCCTAGGGGGCACTGCAGTGGACTTCAGATATTGCTTCCAGGTGCATAGCTCCCTTACCTTGGGTGCTGAGCCCCCAAAATCCCCCCAAAACCCACTCCCCACAACTATACACAACTATCATAGCCCTTATGGGTGAAGGGGGGCACCTACATGTGGGCACAGTGGGTTTTGGGTGGGTTTTGGAGGGCTCCCATTTACCACCACAAGTGTAACAGATAGGGGGGGTGGGCCTGGGTCCGCCTACCTGAAGTGCACTGCACCCACTAAAACTGCTCCAGGGACCTGCATACTGCTGTCATTGAGCTGGGTATGACATTTGAGGCTGGCATAGAGGGTGGCAAAAAAATGTTTTAAATTTTTTATTTAGGGTGGGAGGGGGTTGGTGACCACTGGGTGAGTACATGGAGGTCATTCCCAATTCCCTCCAATGGTTATCTGGTCAGTTTGGGCAACTTTTGAGGCTTGGTCCTGAAAATAAATGGACCAAGTAAAGCCAGCTAAATGTTCATCAGAGCCGGCCCTCTTTTTTCATTATCGGCCGAGGCCGGCCATCTCTTAACCATGCCCCCGTCCCGCCTTCGGTACAGTGCCGACACGCCCCCTTGAACTTTCGCCGGCCCCGCGATGGAAAGCAGTTGAAGCCAGCCAAAATCAGCTTTCGATTATACAGATTTGGCCGGCCTTAGGAGAAAGCTGTCCATCTCCCGATTTGTGTCGGAAGATGGCCGCCCTTCTCCTTCGAAAATAAGCAGAATAGTAATATAGTATATGACAGCAGATAAAGACCTGTACGGTCCATCCAGTCTGCCCAACAAGATAAACTCATTTTACATGGTATGCGATACTTTATATGTATATCTGAGTTTGATTTGTCCTTAGGACTCTTCTTTACCATGGAAACTCACTGAACCTTGTGACCAGGTTCCACTCTTCTGCTTGTTCACTCTTTGAATTCAATGACTCTGAATCATGAGAAATTGTTTCTAGGTAACTTTAACCTTCATCTTCTCTGCTAGTATGGGTTCCCTGAACCTATGGGGACTGTGATCTAGCAGAGGACCCCAATTTCCAGTTTAGGAAATCCCCCAAATTTGGTAGCACACTTCTACTCTTGTTCTGCAAAGGTCACGTCAGGTACTCAGATCAGTTTAATACTTACAAAGTGCAGGTTCAAATTCTACTGCTGTCCTTGTGATCTTAGGCAAGTCAGTAAACTCTCCATTGCCTCAGGTACAGATTCAAGACCTGCAGAGATAGGAAATCCACCTATTCTACCTAAATGTAACTCACCGTGATTGTGTGAACAGAGTTGTGGCAGGAGGCCTTCATTAAAGTGCAGCCAGACAAAGGAGGAAGTGAAACAAAACTCCTTTATTAAACAACTACTGAAGCCTGTTATCTAACAGGTACAGTGAATATGGTCTCTTTACTTTAGAGGCAACTTTACATACGCTTATAATACACAGCTTTAAACCCACAGTACATGCACAAGTACACATCTACTTGCCAGGTTTTACCAACAGGTCTGCCTTCAGCCAGACCTCAAAAGCAGGATTCTTTTGAAGCTTATGGTCAAGCTTAGCCTACCTTATGTCAGGTTTGGGTCTCACACTCCAAGGCTTCTCTCCTCCCAGGGCCTCCCTATTCTGTCCTGCTGGAAGACTTTTACCTCTTGCTCACTGTCAAGCCCCACCCTCCTGACCAAGCAGCCTAACCTCTCTATACTTACCTGGGCTCTGCAAATCAAGCTCTAACCCCGCAGTAGCGCCACCTGCCGTGAAGTGGCTGAACTGCAACCGTGCTTCCAGAGATGCCTGCCTCTTTTTCACTTACTCCCTCACACTCACCTTGAACTTCTCAGAAAGATGAGTTAAATCAAATTCCTCTTCCCTTAATATAGAAAAAGTGGACAAGGTTGAACTGACTGTATTTTAGAAAATGCCTGGAGGCTTCTGAATGTTGAGAAAATTGATAAGGAATTACAGTTACCAGCACTATTAGAGGACCCCCTTTTCACAGCTCTGCTCTGAGTACTGAAAGCTTCCTTTATAAAAGCTGGTTTCATTATGCATTGCTGCAGGCATAACAGAAATTCATTATCTGGTGGATTGCAATAATTTTAGGTGGATGTCAAAGATTTATTATCTACTATAGTACATATTCAATCTATGCCTTATATTAAAATTTTTGTTTGAAATAAAATCAGCGCTTTCTGAAAAAATGTTTAGCAGAGTTGTAGATATATTTTCAAAAAAGAATTCTTCCTGATAGAATCCCTGCTTTCTTCTCTCATAGAACCATCTAGGATGGGACAAATAGCTGATAAATATGCTTGCTTATTAGTTTTCAAAGATAAGTATATTCTTTTTGAGACACTGGAATAAAGAGATTCTATATGCTTATTGTTGCAGTTAAGACATTATCAACAGATCAATAATATCCTAGGTACCTTTTGGAGAAATGAGCTGAAGATCCTGCCTTGAAAATACTTTTGTTTATTCAATACTTGTTATACAACCCTTCAAAAATAACATCAGAATGGTATATAGTCCTCTGATCCATGCTGCGGTGATCTCCAGTGGAGGGCCCAGTATTAGGGTTACCATATGTCCAGATTTACCCGGACATGTCCTCTTTTTGAGGACATGTCCGGGTAACCGGGCGGGTTTTGCCAATCTGCCCGTTTGTCCGGATTTCTGGACAAACAGGCAGGCTGGTGGGCGGACGGCCCGCCCGCCAGCCTGCCCATTTGTCCAGAAATCCGGACAAACGGGCAGATTGCTAGCCTCCCCTCCCCTTACTTACTACTGCCCTGGTGGTCTAGTGACCTCTTCCGCCTTTGGGGCAGGAAAGACCCCCTCTTTCCTGCCCAGAGTGCTGCCCTGCATGCATCCTTCCTGTTGTTGATCTCGGCGCCGATTCAAGATGGCCACCGAGAGTTGAAGTGACCTTGCGAGACTTCAACTCTCGGTGGCCATTTTGAATTGGCGCCGAGATCAGCAACAGGAAGGATGCGTGCAGGGCAGCGCTCCAGGCAGGAAAGAGGGGGCTCTTTCCTGCCCCGAAGAGGTCACTAGACCACCAGGGCAGTAGTAAGGTAAGGGGAGGGGGTGACGGGGGAGGGGAGGGGGATGACGGGGTGTGTGACAGGGGGGAGGGGAAAATGTTGCAGGGGCGGAGTGAGGGTGTGAAAGGGGGTGGGGCAGATGTGAAAGGGGTGGGGCGGGTGTGTGGTGGGGATGGGGCATATGTCCTCCTTTTGGGGGGGACAAAATATGGTAACCCTACCAGTTTGTGAAACATCTGAACCCCGCAGAGTCAGAGACATGTATTTTCACACGTTCCTACTGTGTCATAGGTTAAAATCTCTTTTTGATCATTAAAAGAACATTTTTTTCCATGGGGCCCTTTTACTAAGCTGCGCTAAAAGTGTCCAGCGCTATCACTAGCGCAGGGCTTTCCCACGCACTGAGGCCACTTTTAGCGTGGCTGTAAAATGGCCGCATTTCCAATTTTCTCAATTAATGGCCAGGTGCTAATTTCACAAAAAATATAACATAAGTGCAATCCTCAATTAGACTGAAATCTGATTAGACTTCCACTAATGTAACATACATAGTAAGTGACGGCAGAAAAAGACCTGTACGTTCCATCCAGTCTGCCCAACAAGATAAACTCATATGTGCTACTTTATATGTATACCTGACCTTGATTTGTATCTGCCATTTTCAGGGCACAGACCGTAGAAGTCTGCCTAGCACTAGCCCCGCCTCCCAACCACTAGTCCCGCCTCCTAACCACCGGTGCTGCCATCCAATCTCTGCTAAGCTTCTGAGGATCCATTTCTTCTGAACAGGATTCCTTTAGGTTTATCCCACGCTTTTTTGAATTCCGTTACCGTTTTCATCTCCACCACCTCCCCGGGAAGGCATTCAAAGTATCCACCACTCTCTCCGTGAAAAATACTTCCTGACATTTTTCTTGAGTCTGCCCCCCTTCAACCTCATTTCATGTCCTCTATTTCTACTGCTTTCCCGTCTCCGGAAAAGGTTCGTTTGCGGATTAATACCTTTCAAATATTTGAACGTCTGTATCATATCACCCGTTTCTCCTTTCGTCCAGGGTATACATGTTCAAGTCAGCAAGTCTCTCCTCATATGTCTTGTAACGCAAATCCCATACCATTTTTATAGCTTTTCTTTGCACTGCTTCAATTCTTTTTACATCCTTAGCAATAATAATTATAGTGGGTGGACAAAACCTTAAAGAACTCCAGGGTAAACCTCACTAGCAAAAAAACTACTCCATATACATAAGTACAACAGTCTGCATATGCAATGAAAATTTACAATTTTCGAAATAATATAGAAATAGGGACGGCCCAACCATTAGCTACCTAAGGCGGGGGCCTCAGGCGGCACTCTTCAGGAGTGGCACCTTGGTGGTGGCTTTGCGGCTTTTTACATCGTCACGGTGACATTCTAAACCCAGCAACGGCAGCAATTCCCATACACTGCCCTGCCGCCGCTGGCACCCGCCTCGTCCCTTTACTGTGGTCGCCTGAAATAACTTCCTGTTTTGCTCATGCAGCCGCAGTAAAGGGAAATGGCGGGTGCCAGTGGCAGCAGGACAGCATATTGGAATCGCTGCTGGGTTTGGAACATCACCGTGATAAGGTAAAACACCCGGGGAGGGGTGGCTTCACGGTCCAGGAGGAGCAGCATCTCAGCCGGGGGGGGGGGGGGGGGCGACATGTAAGCTCCGCCTCAGGTGGCATCTTGCTTTAAGCCAGCCCTGTATAGACATAATCAAAATGCACTTATCTTGCCTCCTCCAGCCTAAACAGAAAAGTCCCTCAACCGACACTGGCCAGCGCTTCGCACTGCTGTCTCAAGGTTGTGAATTCTGCAAAGAAAAAAAAAGCATAACAGTGAAAAATAGCAGATATCCACAGACTTCTGATATCAAAACTACCTACTTCATTCAGGGGCCCTTTTACTAAGCGGCAGTAAGCCCAACACAGGCTTACTGCTTGCATTCCGGAACTACCGCCGACCCAATGTGGGTGCCGGCGGAAGTTCCACCTCCAGCGCATGGCATTTCCGGCGCTAATGGAAATATTTGAAAAATCGCTGCCCAGTTACCACCGGGTTAGCTTGGGAGTCCTTTAAAATCACTAACAAACTAGCGGGGAAGTACTACTAGTACCTTGATATCAAGTCCCTTTACAATATATATACCAGAAAAAATATGCACAATGTTATTCACTGATACATAATAAAAGAAATGAGATTTCCAAGGTTCTTATTTCAAAAGTTCTCTTATCCAAAAGCATTAACTATTCTCTTCTCTGAGGATAATGTCTGATGTTAAAGCTAGTATAATATAATAGCTGGCAATGGACACAAGATAGAAAATCCTTTATTCATTTTAATAATTGTCATTCCCACGCTCTTGGATGTAGACAACCCAGCAGTGGCTAGCGATGATCATAGAGGTATAAGATCCAATCCTACTACTAATAATAATCATTTCTATAGCACTACTAGACGTACGCAGTGCTGTACACATTATATGCAAGTTCTTTCTCTGTCCCTAGAGGGCTCACAATCTAAGTTTTTAGTACCTAGGGCAATGGAGGGTTGAGGGGTTCTTTTACTAAGCCACGGTAAAAAGTGGCCTGCGGTAGTGTAGGCACGTGTATCGGGCGCTCGCCTGGCCAATTTTTACCGCATCTACAAAAAATGTTTTTTTTAAATGGGACGAGAAAAGGGCCTGCGGTAATAATGAAACCAGCGCACTCCCAAAACCAGCCTGAGCCCTTAACACCACACATTGATCTAGCGGTAAAGGCTCATGCACTACAAGCGTAGTGACCGGTTGGCACGTGCCAAGTTCCGATTACCACCAGAACCGACGCATGTAGGAGGAAATAGATATATAATTCATCCAGGCATTATGGGCACACGCCAAATCTGAAATGACCACCAGGAGGGCACGCTGGCATTGCGGTAGTCTCATTTTGGTGTGCGCTGCATGCGCGTAGAGCCTACTGCGGCTTAGTAAAAGGGCTCCTAAGTGACTTCCCTAAGGTTACAAGGAGCTGCAGTGGGAATCAAACCCAGGTTGCAAAGATCTTATGTAGGAGAAACTGGATGCGTAAGTTGATTTGTATTTGAGTCCTTTGCAGCTTGGGTAGTGCAGATTTAGGTACGTTCGTGTTGATTCAGATGTGTTTCAAGTTGGTAGGTCGATCAGGTCTGTCATGTATCCCGGAGCTTCACCGTAGATAATTTTGTGACCTAGAGTGCAGATTTTGAAAGCAATGCGCTCTTTGATGGGAGCCAGTGTAGTTTTTCGCGGAGGTGTTTTGTGCTTTCAAATCGCATTTTTCCAAAAATAAGTCTAGCTGCCGTGCTACCGTTTATAGAATATGCCTAGGTGTATTTTTCTTCAGTGTCATTTTTTTAGGTGGGATATATAGAATCTAGCCCTAGGCACTGACTGTGAATATTCAACAAAAGATAGCCAGGAGATAGTTGTTGAATATTCGCAGATAGGTGGTTAAATGTTTCTTAACTGGCCAGAAGCCATTCCTGGCCGGTTAAATAGCATTGAGGGACCCTTTTACTAAGCCACAAAGAGGGGCATAATCGAACAGTGCCAACCATATTATCGAAAAAGATGGCTGGCCATCTTTTCTTTCGATAATACGGTTGGGGCCGGCTAAATCTCAACATTTAGGTCAAATGTTGAGATCGCCGGGTTCACAGATGGCCAGCTTCAAAAAAAGTAGGGAAAAAATTGAAGTGCTCATCAGGGACAGCTTTTGCAGTAGTACTACTACTACTACTATTTAGCATTTCTATAGCGCTACAAGGCATACGCAGCGCTGCACAAACATAGAAGAAAGACAGTCCCTGCTCAAAGAGCTTACAATCTAATAGACAAAAAATAAATAAAGTAAGCAAATCAAATCAATTAATGTGGACGGGAAGGAAGAGAGGAGGGTAGGTGGAGGCGAGTGGTTACAAGTGGTTACGAGTCAAAAGCAATGTTAAAGAGGTGGGCTTTCAGTCTAGATTTAAAGGTGGCCAAAAATGGGGCAAGACGTAGGGGCTCAGGAAGTTTATTCCAGGCATAGGGTGCAGCAAGACAGAAGGTGCGAAGTCTGGAGTTGGCAGTAGTGGAGAAGGGAACAGATAAGAAGGATTTATCCATGGAGCGGAGTGTACGGGAAGGGGTGTAGGGAAGGACGAGTGTGGAGAGATACTGGGGAGCAGCAGAGTGAATACATTTATAGGTTAGTAGAAGAAGTTTGAACAGGATGCGAAAATGGATAGGGAGCCAGTGAAGGGTCTTGAGGAGAGGGGTAGTATGAGTAAAGCGACCCTGGCGGAAGATGAGACGGGCAGCAGAGTTTTGAACCGACTGGAGAGGGGAGAGGTGACTAAGTGGGAGGCCAGCAAGAAGCAGATTGCAGTAGTCTAAACGAGAGGTGACAAGGGTGTGGATGAGGGTTTTGGTAGAGTGCTCGGAAAGAAAGGGGCGGATTTTACGGATGTTGTAAAGAAAGAAACGACAGGTCTTGGCAATCTGCTGGATATGAGCAGAGAAGGAGAGAGAAGAGTCAAAGATGACCCCAAGGTTTCGAGCTGAGGAGACAGGGAGAATGAGAGAGCCATCAACAGAAATAGAAAACGGGGGGAGCGGGGAGGTGGGTTTGGGGGGGGAAAATGAGAAGCTCGGTTTTGGTCATATTTAATTTTAGGTGGCGTTGAGACATCCAGACAGCGATGTCAGACAAGCACGCTGAAACTTTGGTTTGGATGCAAGGTGAGATATCAGGGGTAGAAAGGTAGATTTGGGAGTCATCAGCATAGAGATGGTAGGAAAAGCCATGGGATGAGATTAATGAGCCAAGGGAAGAAGTGTAGATAGAAAAGAGGAGGGGACCAAGAACAGAACCCTGAGGTACGCTGACAGGCAGAGGGATAGAAGTAGAAGAGGATCCACCAGAGTGAACACTAAAGGTGCGGAGGGAGAGGTAGGAAGAGAACCAGGAAAGGACAGAGCCCTGGAATCCAAGTGAGGACAGGGTATCGAGAAGTATGCTGTGATCGACAGTGTCAAACGCAGCGGAAAGATCAAGAAGAATGAGGATGGAATATTGACCTCTGGATTTAGCCAGTAATAGGTCATTGGAGACTTTAGTAAGCGCAGTTTCGGTTGAGTGGAGAGGGCGAAAACCAGATTGTAGTGGGTCAACAATAGCATGTGAGGAGAGAAAATCAAGGCAGCGACGGTGAACAGCACGCTCAAGTAATTTGGAGAGAAAAGGAAGGAGGGAGATGGGTCGGTAATTAGAGGGACAAGTAGGGTCGAGTGAAGGCTTCTTAAGGAGAGGTGTGACCACAGCATGTTTAAAGGCAGCAGGGACAGTCGCAGTGGAAAGTGAGAGGTTGAGAATGTGACAGATAAAAGGAATAAGAGTAGGAGAGATGGAATTTGAACTGGCCACTTCTGGGTTACAAGACGTGTGTTTTAACCACTTATCCACAGCTCCACTTACTTGGATGCTCCTCCCTTTTGATTATGCCCCTTCAGGTCTCTCTCAGCCAATCACAGACAGGGGTCTCTCTCAGCCACTCACAGACAACTAAATGCACTGTGAGTGGCTGAAAGAGACCCCTGTCTGTGATTGGCTAAGAGAGACCTGAAGGAGCATAACCAAAAGGAGGGACACCCAAGTAAGTTGAGCTGTGGCCAAGTGGTTAGAGCACTGGTCTTGTAATCCAGAGGTGGCCGGGTTCTAATCCTGCTGGTACTACAGAAAAAGCTGAGCAAAAATACCTTTGATTTAGGACGTCCAGCAAAAATACCGTTGATTTAGGACATCCCTGACGAGCATTTTGATTTTTTTTTTTTGGGTGGGAGGGGATTGGTGACACTGAGGGAGTAAGGGGAGGTCATCCCTGATTCCCTCCGGTGGTCATTTGGTCAGTTGGGGCTCCTTTTTGAAGCGTGAAAAAAAAGGGACCAAGTAAAACCTGCGAAATGCTTGTCAAGCCTGGCTTTTTTTTTTCATTATCGGGTGAAGCCGGCCATCTCGTGAGCACGCCCCGTCCCGCCTTCACTACCCTACCGACATGCCCCCTTGAAATTTTGCCTGCTCTGCGACGGAAAGAAGGTGAAGCCGGCCAAAATCAGCTTTCGATTATACCGATTTGGCCGGTTTCAGGAGATCGCCGGCGATCTCCCAATTTGTGTCAGAAGATCGCCGGCGATCTCTTTCAAAATAAGCCTTAAAGGCGCGTATGTGCGCCCAACATGTGGCAATTTGGAACTACTGCCCGGCTACTGCATGGCCTGGGCGTTAATTTCATTTTTTTACACGTGTCCACTACGCGCGCCAGAAATGTTCCGGCACATGGTGCTAACCGGTGGTAATTGGCAGTGTAAGTGTGCTGATAATTACTGCCTGGTTAACACGTGAGACTTTACCACTATGTCAATGGATGGCGGTAAGGTCTCAGTCCCAAAATGGACACACCAATTTTTATTTTGCCGCACGTCCATTTTCGCCCCCCCCCCCCCCCAAAAAGGCCTTTTTTTCAGGTGTGCTGAAAAATAGACCTGCTTGCGTCCAATACATGCATCCACATCAGTGCAGGCCATTTTTCAGCACACCTTAGTAAAAGGACCCCTGAATATCAGCAGAATGTCTTGGACTTTCTGATCAAAAATCTCAAAGGCAGTCACCTAAGGTAGCAGGTATTAACCTACTAGTGACTCTATAGCCAACATTGGGGTATAATAATCAAAGTGGGCTTCTGTTAAGATCTGTTATTTTACAATTAACTCATGTCATTTTAGTACAGGTCCCATTTTATACAATAAGACCTAGTTACTAATAACTAGGGTTAACAACAAACCAACATGTTTTAACAGTAACCCACACTGATAACATCTGCTCTTTATGTTGTATACGCAAGAGCTGTAATTGGAAAAAAAATGTATATGTGTTCACCCTTAACTGTAAAGCAACATTGTATATCCCTATAAAAATCTGTTCCCTACCAGCTTTTATACCAATCTGCTTGATATGTGCCAACATTTCCAGGTGACTGGAGGTGTCAAACACAGTGCAATTTACCTTTTCCTGTACGCAGTGACGATGTTTGCTCAATATTGGAGGTGCTTAGCACCCACTGGCACCCCCAAAGCTGGCTCCCATACTTCTCATAGCAGTGAAACATTAATTTGTTTTTGTACCAAGTATTCAAAACAGACAGTAGTTCATTTGTTACTGTTTCTATATCCTTTAACATTCAGGTTTGCACAAGTAAATTTATTGTTCCATATATATTTCACAAAGCTTGTTTGCGTTTGATCGTTTTCTAATATATTAACCATTAGTTATAGGATTTCTCTGCAACGCTGAGTAACTCTGCTAGTTTACTCTAGAAACATGTTTTTCTAGCATTTCTTCAAATGATAGCATAGAAATAAACTTAGGTAATTTAGAAGAAGCTTGGATTCAGTGAGACACTGGTGTTTTTTTATAATCTGATCCATTATGTAAATAGGTAAATATTGTCTTAAATTTATGGCAATTAGCATATATGTCTGCATGTAGAAAGGAATGGCAAAGTGAGCTTGTATATTAAAGAGACAGAATAATGTTTGCAGTTATGTGAGATACTAGCAAAGCTTTTTTTGAGGGGGTACTTGGGGGTACTGCGTACCGGCACCTTTTTCATTGTCTGCTAAAATTGACCCATGGTTCCCAGGTTTTAATGAAAGAGATCAGGCCCTACACACCAGTTCTGCCTTGTCATAGATTCTGTGACTGGTTGCAGGGGGCCTGGCCATTGTGGGGTGGGTCCCTCAGTGATCACCTCACCCCTGAAGGGTGGCCTGGTATTTTAGTACCGGCACCATTTATGTTAGAAAAAACGCACTGGATACTAGACTTTGATTGTTCCATTGCATAATCAGGTCCTTTCGTTATTCAGTAGGCGGCAAAAACTGCATCTTATATTACCAAGCACTTGTTCAACATAGTAAACAGCCTACTGCAACCACCACAACAGAACCAGCCTGTCCAGTCAAAACTGAACTGCAATGATTTTGCTGCATATTTTGTCAACAAAATTAAAAGTCTCTGCTAGGACTGTTGGCGTTCTCACCCAGTCTCCTGTCATTTAACCAGGCAGGGCACATAAACTTGCCCTTTCCTTATACAGTCATATGAGACTAGGTGTCATCTTTGATGATATGTTGAAACCCTCTGCTCAGTGTGCAGTGGCAGCTAAAAAAGCAAATAGGAATTTTTAGGAAAGGAATGGAAAACAAAAATGAGAATGTTTAATGCCATTGTATCGATCCATGGTGCAACTGCATCTCGAATACTGTGTGCAATTCTGGTCACTGCATTTCAAAAAAGATGTAACAGGATTAGCAAAGGTATAGAGAAGGGCAACAAAAATGACAAGGAGGATGAGATGAGTGGAGGAGTAGCCTATTGGTTAGTGCAGTGGACTTTGATCTTGGGGAACTGGGTTCAATTCCCACTGTAGCTTCTTGTGACTCTAAGTCACTTAACCCTCCATTGTCCCAGTTACAAATAAGTACCTGCATATACTATATAAACAACTTTGAATGTAGTTGCAAAAAAAACCACAGAAAGGCAGTATATCAAGTCCTATTTCCTTTCCCTATGAGGAAAGGCTAAAGCAGTTAGGGATCTTCAGCTTGGAAAAGAGGTAGCTAAGGGGAGTAATAATAAAGGTCTACAAAATACAGAGTGGAATGGAACGGATAGACATGAATCATTTGTTTACTCTTTCCAAAAATACTAGGACCAGGTGGCACGTAATGAAGCTACTAAATAGTAAATTTAAAACAAACCAGAGAAAATATTTCTTCACTCAACATGTAATTAAACTCTAGAATTTGTTGCCAGAGAATGTGGTAAAAGCAGTTAGCTTAGCAGGGTTTAAAAAGGGGTTGAATACTTTCCTAAAAGAAAAATCCATAGGCCATTATTAAGATGGACTTCAGAAAATCCACTGCTAATTTCTTACCAATTACTTGTGACCTGGAATGGCAATGGTTGGAAATAGGATACTGGGCTTGATAGTTCTTCGGTCTATTCCAGTATTGCAACACTTTTGTGCTTATGATCTTTTAACCCAATAACAAAGGAGAGCGTTGAAAACTTTCTAAAAGGTCTTCAACCAATTACCTGCTCCCTCGATTCCTGCCCATCAAAGATAGTGCAGCAAGCAAGCAGTGGCCTCATAGAAGAGGCCAAAAAAATTGTGAACTCCTCTCTTTCTACTGGGCATCTACCAACAGCCTCTGTAAAAGAAGAACAACCTTGACCAGGACTTACAAACAGTCTGTGTTCAGCTCAGCAATTGGCTAGAAGAGAGAAACTGGCTAGATCCATGTCAATCTGGATTCAGATCGGGTTATGGAATGGAGACAGCCCTCTTATCCCTGCTAGATGATCTTCACAGAAACCAAGACAGATTATTTGCTTTGGTGTTAATACTGCTGTGACACTGTGGGCCACAATATCATACTAGCACGCTCTCCAGAAACAGGTATCAGTGGTTCAATACTTGCTTGGTTCAGATTTAACAGTCCATACTATTCAGCAGCTCTCATCGCCACCACGGGCACTGAACTGTGGGGTAGCACAAGGTTCAATACTGTTGTCTATTCTGTTTAATATCTACCTCAAGCCACTAGCTAAGCAGATTTGGTCAATGGATACTGTTCTAGATCTACACCATTTGCACCAGCTCCAACTGATTCAGAATGCCACACAGCACAACTAATAGAAGGGACCTCTGCTTTTTAACATATTCATAAATGACCTAGAAATGGGGGTAACTAGTGAGGTAATCAAATTTGCCGATGACACAAAGTTATTCAAAGTAGTCAAATCGCAGGAAGATTGTGAAAAACTACAAGAGGACCTTATGAGACTGGGAGACTGGACGTCTAAATGGCAGATGACGTTTAATGTGAACAAGTGCAAAATGATGCACGTGGGAAAGAGGAACCCAAACTATAACTACATCATACAAGTTTCAGTGTTGGGAGTCATGGACCGAGAAAGGGATCTAGGTGTCGTCATAGATGATACGTTGAAAACTTCTGCTCAATGTGCTGCTGCGGCTAGGAAAGCAAATAGAATGTTGGGTATCATTCGGAAAGGGATTGAAAACAAAAATAAGCATATTATTCTGCCGTTGTATCGCTCCATGGTGCGACCGCACCTCGAGCATTGTGTTCCATTCTGGTCGCTGCACCTCAAAAAAGACATAGTGGAATTGGAAAAGGTGCAGAGAAGGGCGACAAAGATGATACAGGGGATGGGACTACTACTACTACTTAACATTTCTAAAGCGCTACAAGGGTTACGCAGCGCTGTACAGTTTTACAAATAAGGATAGTCCCTGCTCAAAGGACTTCCCTATCAGGATGGGCTGAAGATGCTGGGGCTCTTCAGCCTGGAGAAAAGGTGACTGAGGAGAGATATGATAGAGGTCTATAAAATAATGAGTGGAATGGAACGGGTCGATGTGGAGCGTCTGTTTACGCTTTCCAAAAATACTAGGACAAGGGGGGCATGCGATGAAACTGCAGTGTGGTAAATTTAAAACGAATTGGAGGAAAATTTTCTTCACCCAACGAGTAGTTAAACTCTGGAATTCACTGCCCGAAAAGGGGGTTAAGGCGGTTAACTTAGCGGACTTCAAAAAAGGGTTGGATGGCTTCCTGGAGAAAAAAGCCATAGAATGTTATTGAATGGACGAGGGAATAATACAGTATTTCTAGGATAGGCAGGACAAATTGCTTGTTCTTTTGGCCGCTGTCGGTGACAGGGTGCTGGGCTCGATGGACCCTTGGTCTGTCCCAGCATGGCAATGCTTATGTACTTTGTAAGCTACATGATCACATCACACCATTTCTGTAGAACTTTCACTGGGCAGTACCTGGTGGTTTAGTCCCATGTGCAGAAGCGATCCCAAGTCACTCCTACCTTTGTTGGTGCCTTCTCTCAAAGTGGTGCTCCTAGCAGTAATCTTACAGGACTACCACTAGAGGTCATACTTCCTTATAAGGAGAAAATGACCCCTAGGGGTAGTCCCACAAAATTAGGTTAGGGGCGTCACTTTGAGAGAAGGCTCCGACAGAAGCAGGAGTGATGTGGGATTGTTCCTATCTATGATACTCAAGAGGACGCCAGGTTCTGATTGTGGTGCAGAGTACATTGTGTGTGAGGGGGCAATTATTTATTTATTTATTGGGATTTGTTAACCGCCTTTATGATGAGATTCACCCAAGGCAGTGTACAGGAGATATAGTTTAATATAAAACTTATAATTTTGTTAACAGCATAACAATAGTAAAATAACCAAGAATAAACATAAATACAATGGGGGTTGTTTACTAAAGCTCAGCTCGAGTTATCTGCAGCAGGGCCCATAGGAATTAAACGTGTCCTGCTGCAGATAACTCGAGCTAAGCTTTAGTAAACAGGGGGGTAAATGAAGTAAACTTGAAAACAGTAAATCAAAACCTAATAATAGAACTAACCTGAAACAGTATCAAAAATATACACATTTAACAGCACTGGAATTCAAATACCAGAGATATAATACAGTGTTAGCATAATACTAATGATACACCTAATAAGCATACATTAGAACATTCAACTAACATGTGTTGAGGGGCTGTTGTGTGGGGAGATTATGTGTGAAATGGTGCTTATTTGTGAGGTGGCTAGAGATCAGGAGCTGTTATTAAGAGAAGGGCTACTGTATGAGAGAGGAGCCAAAAGATCTGATCGGGATGGCAGGTGAAGCACCACAGGCCCTGATATATGCAGCCTGGCAGCATTGGGCTGTGGCTTTTGGCTGGGGTTATTTTACTGTCATTTTAGGGCTATAAAACAGTGTGTACCCAGTGTTTATTGCAAGATGTGTTACAGCATTACATAGTAATGAGCTGCTTTACATGCATTTGTATGTACTGCAGGATAACTCATTTAGTGCTGGGTTAGAGCAAGATACGCAGCATTACAGGGGCTGATAAGGTGGGTTATTGCCCTAATGTAGCTTGGTACCTTCCCCCATGGTGTCTTTCTTTGTTTTGTTTTGTTTTTTTGTTGTTGTTAGGTTTTGTTTCTTTTTAGTTAGTCCAAGCAACATTTTATTTTTTAAGGAAAAGTAGCTTGGAATATTAATGTATAGGAAGCAGTTTGTGGCCACAGAAGTGTCAATGGGCAAGAACCATGAGGATGGAATGAAGCATTGGACTCTCAACTCTGATTGTACGCAGTCATGAACAGAGGTGGCATGGGAACCAAGTGGGTTCAGAGGGAAGCACAAGGGGGAAGTTTCCCTTAATGCTCTAATATTCAAATAAAATGACTCATTAAAAAAAAAAAAGCGAAGCAAGGTAGTTGCAAGCAGCCGTGTAAAGAGATACGTATGCAGTGTCAATCTTAGAGGGGGCAATGAGCAACAATCTTATTCAATAATATTAGAACTGGCCATATTGGTAAGGTCATGCAATCAGAACAGCCATTTCGAAAAGGTATATGGTAGTATGTAAGGCAGACATCTTGAGATCTTTCCCAAATTCACATGACATGCAGCCATCTGATATAGGATAGATATTTCCTTCCACAAAAAGAAAAAAAGGTAGGATACAGAAGTGACCTGAATTTCCCCTACAGTCTCACAAAATAGAGATCAAAAGGAGAAGATTGGCATCAGTAGAAACTATAATATATATTGCTATATGTAAGTAGGTAGATAAATAGATGGAATAAAAGGCGGACTGGGTGTGATCTGGAGGGGTCCAGCTTTGGAGATGCTATTCACTTGTTTCCATTCTTAGTAAAGATCCTACTGTATTGACCATGCTCTATATTTTTCTGATCTTCCAACATGGCCCATCCTGTGATTTAATGGAGTTTCTTTCTTGCTTTCCTCTATTTTATAATCATAAAACTCTGTTGTACCACTAAAGGCAGTACAGCAAATAGAAATAAACTATAAACCATAAACATTAATGACATTATTGCCTTACTTTAACATGTTATCTTTTATCTTCAATTAATCAGCTACTTTTACTGAAGCTATGGCACCCAAAACACCCAACAAGGCTGCTACAATGTGAAAAACAAGAGGATCAATGGCAGAAACAACAAAGAAGGCAAGAAACCAAGGTAGAAGGCAAAGTGAAGGAACCACTACAGCATGGAGAATTTCAGATGACCACTAGTGGTGGTGAGGAAAGGGTCTGCAGGCCTGACAGTTCCTCTTATGCAAGTCCCAGCCAATATTCAGCCAGAATCTGCTGAAGTGTCTCCTTTTGGCACAAAATAAGTCACAACATTTTTTGATTACTGTGCCATATGCTTATAAATTTGGGCTTGCTATTTGCTTGCTTAGATTTATGAGCCTAATTTAGGAACCAGATTGAAAATCAATTGTAATTTTTTTCTCCTGTACTAAATCTGTCTCTGTTGTCACATACTTTTTATGTTCCTAAATTTAGGAAATTTTGAGTATAAATTTAGATACTCAGTTCTAGTAAATTTTCAAAGAGGTTAATTTAGGAGGCTAATTCTCAAAGAGGCCCTTTTAATATGCCATGGCAAAATCTGGGCTTAGCTCATGCTAAAGTGGGACTTTCCCACACACTAAGCCCAGATTTACCATGCCCCAAAAATGAGATTTTTTTAGGGCTCCTTTTACAAAGCATCACTACCGATTAGTGGCACGCTGAATATGAAGAAGCCCATTCAATTCCCATGAGCTTCTTTGAATTCAGCACACGCTAATCAGTAGCACCACTTTGTAAAAGTAGCCCTTAATTTTCTTATTTCCTCATCAGTGCACAGCAGCCACTAGTGAGTAAATGTGTGGTTAGCAAGTGCAAACAGGCAAGTTACCACAAAACACGTTTTGTGGTAAGCTTTTTTGGGCATGTTATCAGCGTATTAATGCTTGGAGTGGAGGAGTAGCCTAGTGATTAGTGCAGTGGACTTTGATCCGGGGGGGGGGGGGGGGGCTGAGTTCAAATCCCACTGCAGCTCTTTGTGACTCTGGGCAAGTCACTTAACCCTCCATTGCCCCTGGTACAAAATACTTCTTTCTGGCGGCTTCTACCTTGAAACAGCATGTAAGCGAAACATGGATCTATGTCAGTGACAATGGGTCTCCACCATATATCGTCAACTACAGCTGGAAAGCTAAGTACTAACTTGAAGTTTCAGAATAAGGATACTTGTGAAAAAGCTAAAAGTAATATAAATAATATAAGTGATTACTATAATGAAAAAAATAAGTAAAAATCATAAAGTTGGATTGATGAGGATTGCAACACTGCCTCTAGAAGTATGCTTGGCTCATAAAAACTATTTAGCCAATATGGAGGCAGGTACGCTGATCTGATGGATCCCACTAGAGCTCTCTGATTACTTGGACCTCTATGATAGAATAAAGAAGTATATGTTGTGAAGGTGCTTTAAGTTAGGCACTATTTATGTAATTAAGTACATAAGTATTGCCAAACTAGGACAGACTGAAAGTCCATCAAGCCCAGCAGGGGCGTATCTGGGGTTCAGCGGTAGGGGGAGCCAGAGTGGGGGGGCACATTATAGCCCCCCCGCCGCCATTGCCACCCCCCCTGCCGCCGCTAACACCTACCTTTGCTGGCAGGGGACCCCAACCCCCGCCAGCCGAGGTCCACTTCCTCTAAAAATATTCCTTGAGCTGAGGTCTTTTAAGTTGTTCGTCCTCGCTCCCACTCCTCCATGCTGCTGTTCAAACTCTGCGGAATCCAGTTTCGGAGTCTGTCTTACGTCGCAGCACGTTGTACGTGCAGGACGACGTACAACGTGCTGTGACGTCAGACAGACTCCGAAACTGGATTCCGCAGAGTTTGAACAGCAGCACGGAGGAGTGAGAGCAAGGATGAACAACTTAAAAGACCTCAGCTCAAGGAATATTTTTAGAGGAAGCGGACCTCGGCTGGTGGGGGTTGCGGTCCCCTGCCAGCAAAGGTAGGTGTTGGCGGCGGTAGGGGGGTCCAGGGCGAAATCTGCGGGGGCCCAGGCCCCTGTGGCCCCACGCAGATACGCCCCTGAAGCCCAGTATCCTGTTTCCAACAGTGGCCAATCCAAGTTACAAGTACCTGGCAAGATCCCAAAACAGTACAATACATTTTATGCTGCTTATCCCAGAAATAAACAGTAGATTTTTCCAAGTCCATTTTAATAATGGCTTATGGACTTTTCTTTTAGGAAGCTATCCAAACCTTTTTTTTAAACCCCGCTAAGCTAACTGCTTTTACCACATTCTCTGGCAACAAATTCCAGAGTTTTATTACATGTGGAGAGTATAAAGGGTGGTCATACTTTATAGAATAGTGCTCAGCGCTTAAATTTTTTTATGTCAATTTCTCTGAGCCATTTATAGAATCTAGTCCAATAAGGGTAATTCTGTAACAGGGTGCTTTGTATGGATCCTGTTCTATAAAGGCACGTGTACTTACACCAACCATTGAGCTGGTATCTGTGAGCATCTAAGTGTGGCAGGAACATATGGAGCTTAGAGTATTCTGTAAGTTACACAGATAAGTGGGAGCCTCGTCCATGCTTTTCCTATACTCTGCCCTTATGTACGCCATCCTGCAAAGGAACGCTGAAGTCTAGTGGGTACTTGCAGAATAGCACTTAGGTGGCATACTAGCGTTTACGTGCACACTATACTAAATATGTAATCCTATAGGACTAGAGTCAGTAAATGGCACCCAAATTTGAGTTTTGAAAAAAATCCACCCAAACTGCTATTCTGTAAACGGTGCTCCGATTTGTGTGACACTTATAGACTAGCGCTTAAAGCCAATTTCTGTGCCAAACTTTGAGCACAAGGATTTACACCAACTGAAACCTGGTGTAAATCCTGGTGCATAAGTTAAGCACGGATCCTGGGTATTCAGTAACACTGCACGCATCTTTAGTGAATGCCCCTGACTCGCCCATGCCCCTCCCATTGCCACACCCCCTTTTGAGTCTCATGCTAAAACTTTTACGCACGGATCTTTACAGAATAGAATGTAGCAACATGTGCAAGCAAATCCAAATTGTTGCCAATGTAACACCAGCAAAAAATAGCATTCAATTATTGGTGCTAAATGGCTCATTAGCTATTTTAGTTGTGTGTGCGTCTCAGGATCTTATGCATCTCAGGATCTTATGTTGTTATGATCGTACACAATTTTGCACACAAAAATTTGTTCATCATTTATAGAATCTGGGGCTAGCATGCATATGGTTGACCCAATAAAACAGATTTAAAATAAATGCTAGCATGCAGTTATAGAATTGCTCCTGATATGGCTTCCATGCAAAGAAACCTTTAGCAGACCTCCAGTAGTGTGGTGTTATAGTATGGAGCTGTGAACCTGAACTCTTGTCCTCTTCCTTACTCCTTACCTAAAGTGAGACATGACTAAGCAAATTACCTAACCTCCTTTTGCTTATACTTAGACTATAATGGACTAAAGTACTATGAACAGATTCATGGAGCAGCAATGGGTGTGTGTTTTGCCCCTTTATGTGGCTTTATTGGAAGAAAAGGAATTATACTCTTCAATTTGGTTCCAATTTATTTTAATCTGGACAAGAGTTTTGGTTGATTTTTTTTTTTTTTTTTGCATTGCTAGAATTTATAGAATTGGCTAAACAGCAGGGACTGTAATCTGCCCTTTTCGTGTGATGCAAGATGCTGTTTGTGATTTAGGACCAGTCTGTCTTCAGACTGTGATTAAGGAAAACCGCCCAAGGGGAAGATTATGCTCCAAGATTCAGAATTTGTTACAATTTCCAAATAACAAACCAGGTAAATTGGCAATGACACCATCCAGTGCTTTAATTTGGGTGGCTCCACAGCTCTGGAATTCATTAGTCTCCTGAGATGAGGAGCATGGCAGATTGTTCATAGTATCAGAAGTGATTTAAGACTGCTTCTTAGAGAAGCATTCTGAGTTTATTTATGACTCCTCAATGTATGACTGGCCTTTACCTGAATATGGAAGTGCTGCTGTAAGTAGTTAGATGGGAGTGATGGGGGTGGGGTGCAGGAAATGTTTTGTTTTTGTTCTTTTATGTTTATAATGTTTGATACTGTTGGTAAATGTAGCTATGAATGTATTTTTCCCTTTTGCATTTTATATTCAAAAACAATAAAGAAGCATGCTCAAAAGCAGGTGTAAAAGTACGCATTTACAATACATGCGATTGCAGAAATGCTCCCTGTTCCATGTGCAGGACGCAAAAGGCAGGCAGAGCTCCGAAGTCTCAATGCATGGTTGAGACAATGGTGCAGGGTTGAGGAATTTTTGTTAGGAACTGAGCAACATTCTGGGAAAGGGGGAGATTGTTCCAAAAGGATGGACTCCACCTTAACCTAGATCAAACCAGACTGATGGCGCTAACTTTTAAAAAGGAGATAGAGAAGCTTTTAAACTAGAATTGGGGGGGGGGGGGACCCAGAGTCGACCAGGAGCATATGGTTCGGTGTGGAGTATCCTTGAAGGATACTATTGAAAGAGGACATTCAGGAATCCCAGTGGAGAGGTTTCAACAATGCTGAAAGAAAGCCAGATGTGTTTAAGGAGAGAAGCAGAATAAAGGATACACATTATCCCCGTCAACCTCTAAGCAGCTTATAGATGCAAGGAAAACATACAATTTGAAGTGCCTGTATACAAATGCTAGAAGCCTAAAAAATGATGGGAGAGTTAGAGTATATAGCACTAAGAGAGGGATTCTATATATGACACAAAAATCCACGCCTAAGCATATTCTATAAGCGGTGCTTAGATTTAGGTGCAGTATATAGAATACACTTAGTTGATATCCCAGTGCCTAAAGCTACGCACATCCATTTACACCAATGAAAACATGGCATAAATTCCGGAATGTAGATTTAGGTGCACTGGGACATATTTTATAACTAAGCATATAATTTTCAGAATGCCCATTTCCCTGCTCTTAACCACACCCCTTCTTGCCTGTGCTCGTTAGAAGTTAGGCACACGTTACAGAATACGCTTAGTGAGTTGTGCATGCAGGTTCTAATTATTGCCAATTAGTGCTCATTATTGCTTGTTAAGTGCTGTTAACAATGCTGATTGACTTGTTAAGCCAATGAAGTTACACGCGTTGTTAGAGAATACGCTTGGATTTTGCCACAGATCTCTAGGCATGCTATACAGAATCTGGGGGTAAATGATGAAGTAGATATAATAGGCATCACAGAGACTTGGTGGAACGAGGACAATCAATGGGACACAGTGTTAACAGGGTACAAATAATACTGCAATGATAGGATCAAATTGGAGGGGGGTTGCGCTATATGTTAAAGAGAGAATTGAGTCAAATAAAATAAACATTCTACATGAAACAGATAGTGTGGAATCATTATGGATAGAAATTTCATGTGTGAAGGGAAGGAGTATTCTTGTAGGGCTATACTACCATTCTCCAGGACAGAACAAACAGACAGATGAAGAAATGTTTACAGAAATTAGGAAAGCTGGTAAATTGTGCAAAGGTGTAATAATGGGTGATTTCAATTACCCCAAAATTGATTTTTGGACTTACACACACTGTAGCTTGGGTCTATAGTATTTAATTTTAACCATTTTGTAATCTATTGTACTTGAGTGAATGATTTCTTTCCTTTATTATATGGAGTTCCTATTCTTTGATTTTGTGTTTAATATTTGCATTGTTAACCGCTTTGACCTATTGCAATGTAAAGGCGGTATATCAAGTTTTAAATAAACATAAACTGGATAAATGTTACATCAGGGAGCACCAGGGAGATAAAATTCCTAGATGTAATAAATGATTGTTTCTTGGAGCAACTGGTCCAGGAACCTACAAGAGGGCGAGCAATTTTAGATCTAGACTTTGGTGGCGTACACAGGCATAGTACAAGAGCAGGGCTTTTTTGAGGGGGTACTGAGTACCGGCACCTTTTCCATTGTCTGCTAAAACTGACCCACGGTCCCCAAGTTTTAATGAAAGAGCTCAGGCTCTACACACCAACTCTGCCTTGTCATAGATTCTGTGACTGGTTGCAGGGGGCCTGGCTATTGTGAGGTGCAGCGTATGCCTTGTAGCGCTATAGAAATGCTAAATAGTAGTAATAGTAGTAGTAGTAGGTAGGTCCTTCAGTGATCACCCCACCTCTGAAGGGTGGCCTGGTATTTGAGTACCGGGACCTTTTACACTAGAAAAAACACACTGTACAAGAGATAATGCTGTTGTGTCCACTGGGAAATAGTGATCATAACACGATTAAGTTTGAGCTACTATCTGGAATGGAGTCACAAAGGAAATCTACTGTAGCTGCATTCAATTTTTGAAAGGGTGATTATAATGAAATGAGGAAAATTGTTAAAAAGAAGCTAACAGGATAGGCTGCAAAGGTTAGGACACTGAGGTGTCCTTTTACTAAAGAGTGGCAAAAAGTGGCCTGCGGTAGTTTTCTCAATAGAGTGGAGTGCCGCAGGGATCAGTATTGGAACTGGTGCTATTTAACATATTTATAAATTATATGGAAATCAGAACAATGAGTGTGGTGTTTAAATTTGCAGATGACACAAACTATTCAAGGTTGTTAAAATACATGCGGACTGTGAAAAATTGCAGGAAAACCTTAGGAAATTGGAAGGCCGGGCATCCAAATGGCAGATGAAATTTTATGTAGACAAATGCAAAGCAGTGGCGTACTAAGGGGGGGGGGGCGGTGGGTGCGGCCCGCCCCGGGTGCACGCCGCTGGGGGGGTGCCGCGCGCTGGTCAGCTTCGTTGTTTTCCATGCTCCCTCTGCCCCGGAACAGGTTACTTCCTGTTCCAGGGCAGAGGGAGCATGGAAACAACGAAGCTGACCGGCGCGCGGCACCCCCCCCCCCCCCAGCGGCGTGCACCCGGTGGGGGGTTCTTTCACCGGGGTGGGGGGGGTGACGATGGGGTTGGCGCTGCACCAGGGGGGGCGCTGCACCCAAGGGGCGGGGCACATCGGCGACCGCCCCGGGTGTCAGCGCCCCTAGGAACGTCACTGATGCAAAGTGATGCACATTGGGAAGAATAATCTGAATTATAGTTACCTGATGCCAGGGTTAACCTTGGGGATCAGCATACAAGATAAAAATCTGGGTGTCTTCTGCCCAGTGTGCACCAGCAGCTAAAAAAGGCAAACAGGATGCTGAGAATTATTAAGAAAGGCATGGTAAATAAGATTGAAAATACTATAATGCTTCTGTATCGCTCCATGGTATGACCTCACCTGGAATACTGCGTTCAGTTCTGGTCGTTGTATCTCAAAAAAGATATAGCGGAATTAGAAAAGGTTCAAAGAAGAGCAACCAAAATGATAAAGGGGATGGAACTCCTCATATGAGGAAAGGATAAAAAGAGGTTAGGGCTCTTCAGCTTGGAAAAGATAGGGATGAGGGGGGATATGATTGAGGTCTACAAAATCCTGAGTGGTGTAGAACAAGTAGAAGTGAATCAATCTTTTAATCGTTCCAAAAGTACAAAGACTAGGGGACACTCAAGGAAGTTACATGGAAATATTTTTAAAACAAATAGGAGGAAATATTTTTCACTCAACGAACAGATAAACTGTGGAACTCTTTGCCAGAGGATGTAGTAACAGCAGTTAGAGTATCTGGGTTAAAAAAGGTTTGGACAGGTTCCTGGAGGAAAAATCCACAGTCTGCTATTGAGACGGACATGGGGAAGCTACTGCTAGCTAGCAGGGAATGTTGCCACTATTTGGGTTTCTGCCAGGTACTTGTGACCTGGCTTTACCACAGTTGGAAACAGGATACTAGGCTAGATGGGCCATTCGTCTGACTCAATATGGCTATTCTTATGTTCTTATAATCCCTCCCAACTCTCTCTCTCTCTCTCTCTCTCTCTCTCTCACACACACAAACACCACATTCATTTTCAAACACAAAAACATCCCTAACCAGCTCTCTTACACATACACCGCTTGCTCCTTTCTGCTCTCTGACACACATTCATCTTTCCCCATTTATCCCTCTCTTTTTTTGCCTCTTTTCTTTTCTCTACCCCTGCTTACCTCCTTCACCTTTAATTCTCCTTTCACATTGTTCTTATCTCTTTCTTCCTTCATCCTTCCCCTTTTCAACACTTGCCCTCCATCCCTCCATCATTTCTTCCACTCCTCCTTTCTTCAATTCTCCTTCTTTTTTCTTCCTCCCTTACATCTATCTTCCAACACTCTATTGTCTCCTCCATTCAGTCCCTCTGTTCTTTAGCTTCACCCCTCCTTGTCCTGCACAACCTCTGAGTCTGACGTCCTGCACGTACAACGTGCAGGACGTCAGCAATGCATGCAACAAGAGCAGGAGCAGGACGGAGAGGACGTCGGCTGGCGGGGAGTGGGGTCCTTCGCCAGCAAAAGTGAAGGTAGGCGGCGGCGGGGGAGGGTTCGCGGTGGGAGGGGTGTCGGAAAAGACGTGGGGGGGCGGCAATGGCGGCGGGGGGGGCGGCGCCAGGGGGGAGGGCTAAAATGTGCCCCCTCCCCTCGGGCTTTGGACCCCCCTCCCACGGAAGTCTGGCTATGCCCCTGTCTCCACTTCTCTGTGCCCATCCAAGTACTCCTGCACAACAGCAGCAGCTCAAGTCACTGAATTTACACAAACACAAAAACATGCAGTGCTGCCTGTCTGCACAATATGCCTTTTTTGAACAGAAGACATGTACTTGATGGGAGAAGGTGGCTGCAGAGATAAGTATCATTGTTCATGTCCAGTGCTGCTATTAGTCCTCCGTTTATTTATTAGGATTTATTAACCGCGTTTATGAAGAGATTCACCCAAGGTGGTGTACAGTAGGTAGAGTTTAACATCAAATTTACAATTTTGTTAGCAGTGTAACAATAGTAAAATGTACAAGTATAATCGTAAATACAATGACCCAGGGGACCTGAGGAACTGAGTTCGATTCCCACTTCAGGCACAGGCAACTCCTTATGACTCTGGGCAAGTCACTTAACCCTCCATTGCCCCATGTAAGCCGCATTGAGCCTGCCATGAGTGGGAAAGCGCGGGGTACAAATGTAACCAAAAAAAAATGAAAGAGGAAAACTTGAAACAGCATGTACTATAGAATGACCCCAAAGAAAGGAGCATAGAGTGAATGGATCTAAATCACATCCACTGCCCCTTCCCCTCCATCTGACCAGAATTTTCCCAAGCTCTCATGTGAGTGAATGGATGATAGACATCAAAGCAGGCGCCTCCTGCTCGATGTAGGAAACTCAGAATGTTTGTAGTGGTTACACTACTATTGCAGGAAATGGGAGCATTTCTTCTTTTACGATTATACAGCTTTCCTATTCCCAGTCATGGAGCGTGTGACCTTTCAGATTCTCCTGTTCTATCAGGTTACCCAGCTGCAACAGAAAAGTAATAGTAGAAACAGTGAACAATAGAGTGGCTCCCTCTTCCCTTCAGAAGCGGTCAAGCAAAGGGCAGTCTGGTAAAAGTGACCATTTATCCAGGAAGTACTGCGATTATAAACTGTGTTGAGATCATGTTAAATTAAATACAGTAGATGTGCAAACATGTGAGGATACGACACTGCAAGACTGTTTAAAGAAGAAATATAAGCCCAGATGAGGTTTGCTTTATTTAAAAGAAAATTCCAAACCAAAGAGCATAGAATGCCAAGACTGACAGCAGGGCCACCGAGAGTCAGAGCCAGGCCCGGGGCAAGGCCACCGCTGCCGCCGGCCCCCCAACTCGGGACGCAGCCGCCAGCCCCCTCCCCCACCCAGAGTTAGGATACAGCCACTGGGACAAACCTGCTGCTGCCCCTCACTTTCTCAGGTTGCCACAAGAGATCCCGGCGTTGGGCCCCCCTTTGAGGCCGGGAGGAGCTGACACATTGACGTGAGGGGCCCCGCCCCCTATGTCAGTGCATCTGCTCCTTCCTGGCCTCCAAGGGGGGCCCAGCACCGAAGCCTGTCTCTCACCTGCTCCAGTGTACCGGGACCGGTTCCTGATAGGAGCAGGAGAGAGACAGACCCCGGGACCGGTGTCGGGCCACCCTTGGAGGCCGGGCCTGGGGAATTTTGCCCCCCCCCCCCCCCCCCTTGATGGCCCTGACTGACAACATCTTCCTTTTTACAAGATGGTAGCTGACTCAAGCCTTTTCTGCAGTTTTTTTTTAGGATTCATCTTTTCAGCAAATAGTGGCTTACTACAAGAATCTTTTTCGCTCAGTGGCAGAAACCAGGAACAAAACTAGGCAGGGGTTTTGAATTACAGTGGGATTCAGTAAGGGTGGGGCAAAGGGAAGCAGCCAGGCAAAGTTCTCCCTTACCTTTCCTACTCCCTCAGAGGCCATTGCAATGTTGTGCCCCAGTTCTACAGAATTTGCTTCTCTAGGGGCCCCTTTTACTAAGCTGCTGCAAAAGGAGCCCTGTGCTAGCGGCAGCATGAGTTTTTGCTGCACACAGAGTCCCCTTATACCACAGCAGATAAAAAGGTGGAAAAAAATGGCCATGAGGTAAGTTTGCACTTACTGTGTAGCCATTTTGGTGGCAGTAAGGTCTCCCTTGCTAACCCAATAGTAACCTCCTGCGCTGATAATTTTAGAAAAATTTCGACAGTGCTGGAAATGCTGCATGCTGGGGGTTGAACTACAGACGGCATCCGCTTTGGGCTGGCAGTAGTTCCGGGTTACCGCACAGCAACCCTTTAGTATAAGGGCTCCTAGATGTGCTCCCTAAGCAGAGTTATTAAAATTTTTTGAAAACTGTTGAAACTTCATGTTTTTATTCAGGCCCACAGTTCAGTGATCACCACTAAACACAACAGATTTTCAGCAGCCCTATACTGTACTGATTAATCTAATAATTTGTGTTCTTTCCAACCCAACCGAAGTTGGAAAGAATTATACAAAAGGGGTTGAGAATGTTTGTGTCTGTCTATACGTCTGTCTGTCTGAGGGCAAACATACAACAGAATGGGATAAAACTTGGCATGAATGGAAAACTGGTTACAAAAATGAATAATGGGCCAAATCAGCCTGGGGGTTTAAGAGAAATAAACCCCTCTCCCACCACCACCAATACATAGCCCCATGAATTTTTGTGGAAAAAGGAGTTCCAGATTTTCTAGCACTTAGATGGAGTGAAATGTAGCAGTTAGAGAACAAGGCAATGCAGTTTAAAAGACAGAATTCCCTACTCTTTCAAATCACCAAATTGCTCCATCCCCCAAATCTACACCCCCCCTTGCAAGTGCCCCATACCCCAAGCTGCCCCAACTGTCCCTATAATCCCACAATGCCCCATCCCAAAGAGTTGCCCCTGCAACATCCACCCCACCCCACAAACTATCCTATCTCCAGGCCAGCTATAGCAGAGGAGGAGCTGCATTCTGAAGCTGCCCTGGTGAAAAGCGGGAGATCAAAGGGAATCAGACGAAACTTTAGGTTTCTCAGATGCTTTATCAGAGTGTGTGATATGGCTGCAGCAACACTGAGTTTTAGGTAAGCAATTTTATGTCCCCCGAAGAAACCATGGTGAAACGGAGTTCTCCACTGGAATTTGTTATGTGATGGATCTTTCTTCTTTTCTCATGGCTGAACAGCAATAAACATTACAGAAGTTGGATTCATCAGCCATTTGTAGTTACAAATACCAGAGGATGTTGCTGTGACTTATTGGAGTTGCCATTTACACATTGGAAGTAATATACATGAGAACTTCGGCCATGCATTTGAAATGAAATGTATTGGAACCTTATCAGGCTTATTTTTGAAGGAGAAGGGCACCCATCTTTCGACACAAATCAGGAGATGGGCGTCCTTCTCTCAGGGTCGCCCAAATCGGCATAATAGAAACCCGATTTTGGGCGTCCTCAACTGCTTCCCGTTGCGGGGATGACCAAAGTTCATGGGGGCGTGTTGGCACCGTAGCGAAGGCGGGACTGGGGCATGATTAAGTGATGGGCGTCCTCGGCCAATAATGGAAAAAAGAAGGGCGTCCCTGATGAACACTTGGCCAACTTTACTTGGTCCATTTTTTCTTGCGACCAAGCTGTGAAAAGGTGCCCGAACTGACCAGATGACCACTGGAGGGAATCGGGGATGACCTCCCCTTACTCCCCCAGTGGTAACCAACCCCCTCCCACCCTCAAAAACTAACTTAAATTTTTTTTTGCCAGCCTCAAATGTCATACCCAGCTCCATGACAGCAGTATGCAGGTCCCTGGAGCAGTTTTAGTGGGTACTGCAGTGCACTTCAGGCAGGCGGACCCAGGCCCATCCCCCCCTACCTGTTAAACTTGTGGTAGTAAATGTGAGCCCTCCAAAACCCACCACAAACCCACTGTACCCACATGTAGGTGCCCCCTTCACCCCTTAGGGCTATGGTAGTGGTGTACAGTTGTGGGGAGTGGGTTTTGGGGGGCTCAGCACTCAAGGTAAGGGAGCTATGCACCTGGGAGCTTTTTCTGAAGTCCACTGCAGTGCCCCCTAGGGTGCCCGGTTGGTGCCCTGGCATGTCAGGGGGACCAGTGCACTACGAATTCTGGCTCCTCCCATGACCAAAGGGCTTGGATTTGGTCATTTTTGAGATGGGCGTCCTCGGTTTCCATTAAGGCCGAAAACCGGGGATGACCATCTCTTAGATCGACCTAAATGTTGAGATTTGGGCATCCCCAACCGTATTATTGAAACAAAAGATGGATGCCCATCTTGTTTTTCGATAATACGGGTTACCCCGCCCCTTCGCGGGGCCATCCTGCGAGGACGCCCTCATGAAAACTTGGGCAACCCATTCAATTATACCCCTCCACATCTGCATGTTGAATTCAAATATTGAATCAAAAGTGAAATATATTGGAAACAATTGGGTGCATCACACATATATATTTTGCAAGACATTTTTTGACCAATGATTACAAATGGGGGTCTGTATGTGAGTATTAGCGGTTTTGGTCCAAAATGCTCTTGACCCGCTGAGGTCTTTTCCTCTTTTATTACAAAATTATTTATAACTATTTATAAGCTCTGAAGTTAATAAAAGATTTTTTTCACTTTTAGCAGGTAGTGTTCACTATTTTGTTGGTTTTACGTTGAACATTTTTTTGGATTAGTGGCCATTTTAACTCTTTGTAGTTTATCTAACATTAATTGCCAACTTTTAGAATTGTCCTTAGTGTGGGTATTTTTCAAAAAGGTTTCAAAATTGTCCTCTCCATGTCTGAGTCCTTTCCCGAGTTTTCCAACTGAAAGAGATAACATTATTTCTTTGATTGCCTAGCTATGTTGCCAGTGGCAAAGTAGAAGCCCTTGTACCAACAGAAAAAGTTCAGGGGAGGGCAAGAGGCAGGATATAAGATTGAGGTCTACACTAAAGGATTTCTACTTACAGTTCCTGATCTGGAGCAAGGAACAAGTAAAGCAATCACATTTGTAGACGACACAAAATTATTCAAAGTTGTGTAGATGACACAAAATTATTCAAAGTTGTTCAAACAGCAGCTGATTGTGAGAAATTGGAGAAAGACCTTCTGATACTAGAAGAATAGGCATCTAAATTGCAAAGGCATTTTAACATGGACAAGTTCAACGTGATGCATGTATGGAAAAATCATTCTGACTACACACAATGATGGGTTCCAAGTTAGGAATCACCAATCAAGGAATAGATCTCGGAGTCAGTGTGTTCTGCGGCTGACAAATATGCCTCTAGCATGTTTTGGATCATTTGAAGAAGTAAGGAGAACAAAATTGACAATATAATTATGTCTTTGTATAGGTGCACAGTGCTGTGTGCAGTTCTGGGTGCCCCATCTCAAAAAGGACAGATCAGAACTAAAAAGATTCAAAGAAAAGCAAAAAGGAAGATGGAAGACTTTTGTGTGAAGAAAGGTTTAACATCTTAGGGCTCTTTAGTTTGGAAAAGAAATGGCAGACAGTGTGTATGCTAGAAGTTTATAAATGTTTTCGATATGACGTCTAAACCTGATTTTGGACGTTTTAAGAAAAACATCTAAAAATGCTGTAGTGAACATGGTCATTTTCAAACCACAAAAATGTCCAACTTTTTGTTTTGAAAATGGCCATTTGCTGGACATTTTTGTGCTCAGTGCGTCTATCTTTTAGAATCATTTAAAAAAAATGTCAAGGGAAAAACACAGAAAAACAAGTCATTGGAATGTTTGGGGGACCAGCATTCTTAGTAGACTGGCCACACAGACATTCCTGAAGAGCAGTGGGGCACCCTATGGAGCACCGCAGTAGACTTCACATAAAAGGTCCCAGGTACACATCTCACTGTTACCCCCTTAAATTGTATAGTGAGCCCTCCAAAACCCACCAAAAACCTACTGTACCCACTGTACACCACTACAATAGCCCTTATGCCCCCAAGTGTCACCTATATATATATATATATATATAGGTACAGTAGGTATTTAGAGTTTTTTTGGAGGACTCCCATGTTCCACCACAAGTGTGGGCACAGCAAACAGGAAAAACCTCTACAACGAAACAGCACAAGCAGAAGAGAGTAGAGGCTGGCCAAAAGATGAGCCAACACGGGAAATGGTGCTTAAAACTGCTTTATTCACAGTTTGAAAGGGAGGACCCGGCATGATCTGTGTTTCGGTGGTACAAGCCACCTGCTTCAGGGGGTCACAATAACATTCTTGTAACCAAAACAATATATTAAAGTGCTGAGGCAGCACTCTCATGTGAGGCACAGGAGTTCAATCATGGTCTGACCCGGGCGGTTCCGGTCCTTGTGTTAGGGGTGAAGCACCAGTTAGAGTGGGATATGAGCCTGGGTCCCCTTCTCTGCACTGACCACTGGGCTGCTCCTGGGAGCTGCTTGCTGCTCTAATAGGAATGACTATCATATCTGGAGCTGTCTTAGAGCCTAGTATGCACTGTCACATCCAGGGGCGTATCTGGACTCCGGCGGTAGGGGGGGCCAGAGCCAGAGGGAGGGGGCACATTTTAGCCCCCCCCCCCCCCACCAATGACTCTCTCCACCCCCCTCCCGCCGCCAACCCTCCCCCGCTGCCGTTCTTACTTTTGCTGGTGGGGGACCCCAACCCCCGCCAGCCGAGGTCTGCTTCCACCTGCCGCTGCCGTAAAAACTTCTTCTTCAGCCGGCGGGGGACCCCAAACCCCCGCCAGCCGCCCCGCGGTGTTTAAAATTCATCTTCGGCCTCCGTGGCCGTGCTGCTGTGATAGGCGCTGTTGAAATCCACTTCGGAGTCTGACGTCGCAGCACGTACAACGTACAACGACGTCAGACTCCGAAATGGATTTCAACAGCGCCTATCACAGCAGCACGGCCACGGAGGCCGAAGATGAATTTTAAACACCGCGGGGCGGCTGGCGGGGGTTTGGGGTCCCCCGCCGGCTGAAGAAGAAGTTTTTACGGCAGCGGCAGGTGGAAGCAGACCTCGGCTGGCGGGGGTTGGGGTCCCCCGCCAGCAAAAGTAAGAACGGCAGCGGGGGAGGGTTGATGGCGGTAGGGGGGTCCAGGGCAAAATCTGCGGGGGCCCAGGCCCCTGAGGCCCCACGCAGATACGCCCCTGGTCACATCTTAGGGGACTTGGAGGGAGTCAGTGACCACTGGGGGGGGGGAGAGTAAGGGGGTTATGGACTAATCTAGAAATGTATAAAGTAATTAGTAGTGTGGAGTGGTTAAATATGGTAGTTGTTTAACCTTTCCAACAACATTAAAACAAGGTGGTGCTTCTTGAAACTAACAACTAGCAGACAGAAAGCAAATAATAGAAAACATATTTTTCACAGTGTATAATTAAGGTGTGGAATCTGTTGCTGGAAAATGTGATCACGACAACTAACAGAGCAGTTCAGAAGAGGTTTGGACAAGTTCCTGGAGGAAAAGTCTATAAAAATTATTAGTCAGGTAATCCTTGAAGAGTCATTGATCCTCCTGAACTATGAGAAACAGATCTACTTTTTGGGATCTGCTAGGTCCTTGTGACCCGAACTGGCTACTGTCGGGATGTTGGGCTCTGTGGATCCTGATCTGACTCAGCATGGCCTTTCTGATGTTCTTATGAACTGTAGATACATTTGTACTGGCGTTCAGGGATACCATAGTTTAAAAATCTCTGTAAAATAATTATACTTCCTTTTAAAAATTATTCAAGTACTTTGCAGGACATCACATTCCCTGAGTTTTAGGCCTCTGTTTTAGAATGTAAGTGGAAACAGTGCCACCCCCACATTCTTCTTTGAACTCTGTTCCCTAGCAACCATATTAGCAGCCCAAAGAATTATTAACCTTCTCAGTCAATTCTTCTAATAAAACTGTGCTCTGTGAAACATACAATATTTCTTAAGCAGCAATACTCATCCTGAATCTATGACATTTGTAATTGTTGTCAATATGATTTTAAACCTTCTACACAGTGGTTTTTTACTCATTTAGAAGTGAGAGCCTCTTTGGTCTAAAATAGTTGAAGCAGAGCCGAGAAATCTTCCTATGGAGGACATCAAGACTAGGGTTGCCAAATGGATCCAGATTTCCCTACCAGTGTTGCTCCAGTCCTGGGTTTACCCCTTGCATGTAGGGACGTGTAGTTCTGATTTCCACATTGTATTCCCTAAGATAAGTAAGACTACAAGCCCCTGCATGCACTGGGATAAACCCAGGACTGGATCAACCCTATTGAGTGAATCTGGATGCAGTTGGTAACCATAATCAAGACTATCAACAAGTGTTTGCCAATGATATCATATCCCACCTCCCCCACCCTCCCAATCTATCTCACAGTCCTCCCACCTTGAACTACCAGTCTCTCTTTCTCTCTCACCCTGTGTCACCACCAGTTTCTCACTCTCAAGCCCCCTACCATGTCCCACCAGTGTACCTTCCGCCCTTTCTTTCTCACACAGTTTCCTCACTTTATGTTACAAGTCTGTTTCTATCTTTCTGAACTCCACCTTCCCACACACAAGCATGTCTTATGCCAAACAATCCCTCCCACAGAAAGCAATTAAAGATTTAAAAATGCCACATAAAAGCTGCAGGGAATCACAAAAAAACTGTAAACAGGCTATCACACTTACTTTGGTAGTCAGTGCCTGCTGGTGAGCACTGCTTGTGATGGTCCTCCTCCTGGTAGACTGAACAGAGAAAGGGGGCACATGGCAAAGGCATGTCTAAAGGAGCAGTAGAGTACTGAGGCCAATAGGGGTAAGCAGGTGGGAAAGTGGGTTGAGCTGCAGTGGAAGAGAATTCTGACACAATTTCTCCTGCTGCATATATGCTCCAGGGCCCATGGCAGTGTGACTGAAAGTAGCAGAGAACCATAGGGTCAGTGCCACTTTTTGCTGTAGCCCAGAAAGGCAAAGCAGCAGAGTGAGAATGAGAGTAGCAGGAAAGGGGTGAACACAGAACATTTGGTCCATTACACAACAGAGAGGTGTCACCAGAAAGATGGGCCAGAGAAAAATAAAGGTACACACAAAAGTGCTCCCACAAACAGATCTCTTGCTTGGAGGAGTAGCCTAGACTAGAGATTAATACAGAGACCTTTGATCCTGGGGAACTGGGTTCAATTCCCACTGCAGCTCCTTGTGACTCTACGCAAGTCATTTAACCCTCCATTGCCCCAGGTACAAATAAGTAGGGTTACCATATGGCTCCAGAAAAAGGTGGACACATTGATCCAGTCCAGGTTTTGCTTCCAGTGAAAGCAATGGAAGTAAAACCCAGACTGGCTCCATCTGTCCTCCTTTTTTTGGAGCCTTTTGGTAACCCTACAAATAAGTACCTGTATATACTATGTAAACTGCAAAAACCACAGAAAGGTGGTATATCAAGTTCCATTCTCTTTCTCTTCCCTCACCAGACTGCCAGAGCCTCCACCTCACGGAAAAAAAAAAAAAAGCTGACAAAGGTAGCTGTCCCCAGGAGCAGCTGCTGGGTTTTGGCAGGCCTTGAAATGAAGATCACTGCTTTAACACAGCAAACCTATCCTAACCAGTCCCGGGTACATCATATCAGCAAACGTCTTACCAGTCATCCCAAAACTAAGGCTCTTGATTGTTTCTATAATAGTTATGATATCACAAATGACATCACATAACACATGATCTAATAACGTTCAGAACATGACTCTTTTCTGAGGGTCACAGGAATTGTAAGGGGCACTAATGAAAATTCTAGGAATCACAAGTGATCAATTCCTCATCCTTGAAAAACAAGTTTCCAATGTGGTGTGGAGGAGTGGCCTAGTGGTTAGGGTGGTGGACTTTGGTCCTGGGGAACTGAGGACCTGAGTTCAATTACCACTTCAGGCACAGGCAGCTCCTTGTGATTCTGGGCAAGTCACTTAACCCTCCATTGCCCCATGTAAGCTACATTGAGCCTGCCATGAGTGGGAAAGCACAGGGTACAAATGTAACTAAAAAAAAATGTCTTTCACTCACTTTGGAAATTAAAAAGATTAAAACCAGTTTTTCATACTTTAGTTCAATCCCTAGTTCTAACAAAACTTAATTATTGTAACTCCATATATACAGGAATTAAGTCCAGCCTACTTAGAAAATTACAAACTACCCAAAACACCGCTGCATGTCTAATACGTAGATCACCACATTTCACCAAAGCAACACCTCTTCTGTATGCTCTACACTGGTTGCCAATAAAAGAAAGAATATCGCTTAATTTATGTGTGAATTACCATCACACAATGCCATTACGTCATCCAGAGAATATCTTATCTCACATTTTCCTAGCTGTAAAAATGTGAGTTACAAATCAATCCATAATGCCAATTTCTCATATCAAGGAACCAAAATTTGGAATTCTGTTCCCAAAATTATAAAATACACAAAGAACTACCTGTTATTCAGAAGCCTCCTGAAAACATACTTATTTAGATCACCCTTTCATGACAACATATCAAATTTAAATTAAATGTAACTAGTGATCTCTGCCAAATAATTACCGTCCCCCCCCCAACAACATTATTTTGATTCCAGATTAATTGAAACCTGTTCAACTCAACCTAACTCCATCATTAGTTTATCGTTTGTATCATTTTACTTCCAAGAAGTACCCTACCCTAAAAACAATTAATCTTTCTTCATGTAATATAAACTCATACTTAAGCTTCTGCAGCAGTTCATATGCTGTACCTTAATTTTCTATTAAATGTCAAAAATATATTTCTTAATAATGTTTGTTGTGTAAGCCACATTGAACCAGAGTATACTCTCTGGATAATGCGGGATATAAATGTCATAAATACATAAATTCTGAGGCAGTAGAATTTTTGATTGTCTGGCTTAATGGGAAGTTATCAATAAGGGCTACCATTAAGTCGTGTTATTTTACTGCTATAAGTAGGAAGGAGGGAGGGAGAGAGAGAAAGATTGAGAGAGAGATTGAGACTGACTAGACTGGAGGAGAGGAAGAAACACTGGAGGAGAGATGGAGAGGAGAAGTGAAAGAGAGAGAGAGAGAGACTGAGAGTGACTGGACTGGAGGAAAAGAAGAGAGGGGAGGTAGAGGGAGAGAGAGTAAGTAAGTCTGAGATTGACTGGAGGAGAAGAAGAGAAGGAGAAAGACACTGGAGGGGGAGGTGGAGGGAAGGGAGAAAGAGAGAGACTGAGATGGACTGGAGGAGAGGGGGGAAGACACTGGGCTGTGGGAGGGAGAAGGAAGGAGGAGAGAAGGATAGATACTGGCACCACAGGTGGGAGGAAGGGGATAAGGAGGAGAGATACTGGCCCCATGGGTGGGAGGAAGGGGGCGGGGAGACAGAGAAGAGATGCTGGACATGAAGGGAGCATAGGGACAGGGACACAGAAGGGCAATGCTGGACAGAAAGGCAAGAGGGACAAACAGGGGCAATGTTGAACACAGGGATGATAGGGACACAGAGGGGCAATGATGATAATGGGAAGGATATGGACACAGAGTGGAAATGCAGGACAGGTCAACCTAGGGACACAGAGGAGAAATGATAAATATAGAGGATAGAGATGCTAAGAGGGCAGATGCTGAACATGGAGGGAGGGACAGGAACACTGAAGGAAGATGGATGGAGGATTTGAAAAGAGAAATGTCTAATGGACAGGAGCCCTGAAAAGACAAGGGAAAAAAGAGACATCGGGACCAAAGCAAATAGAAAAATAAAATACCCGGACAACAAAGGTAGAAAAAATATTTTATTCTGAATTTATTAATTGCAATATTTCAGCATTTAGAAATTCATATCTCTGGTATTTTGCATTTGAGTCTCTATTTCTCTATTAGTGCTATGTGCAGAGTCTGACTTCCTGAGGTTTCCAGTTCGGGTTTTTGCCTTCATATCTCTATTACTGATGTATGGTCCCTTGTTTTACATTTGTTAAGGGTCTGTATGTGTTTTGTGTGTGTGACTAAGGTATGGTATTCTGCTAGCATGTAGAGTCTGTGTAGAGATCTTGTTGCAGTCCTGTATGTTTTGTTTTGTTTTTCAATAAATGGTGTATCGGTGTTTTAGGGCATAGTGTAATATTTACAGTGCTACCTTTTTGTGAATAAGGTTGTTGCTTTTTGAGTCCTGGAAGTTGGTGCTGCTGTACAAAAACACAATCAGAAACTTATCATACCATACATTTGGGTATAGTGTTTTATAGTGGAGGAAATGTGTTGGCCTTACTGAGGTGGCATCAAAACTTTAATTTTAGTTTGTCATAACATCAGAGTGTTGGCATCTTTGCACTGTGGCCCAGTATATTCCTTCCCTGCACTACACCATGTCCAGCAGTTTCCTCCACCCCCCCCCCCCCCCCCCCCCTCCCAAGTGTCTTCCAACTGCACTGTACAGCCATGGAGCTCTCAGACATATTTGAGCAACTTGAGGTTCATGAAGAATGTGTTAACCTTGTAGCTCCCAATCTCATGAGGCAGCAAAATCAACAAGCTCTCTGAAGGTGTGAGCATGAGAGAGAGGCAGACTGGCTGTTAAAAAATGGGATGTGAGAGAGAGAAAGAGGGGGCAGATGGACTGCAGGCCTCTATATAGATGTAGGTATCAGCCACTGATACTTTTTAAAACATCCACTTTAATTCAGTTACTTAAGAGACCTAAATATATCTACTGAACTTGCACTGTTTAATTTTTTTTACCACTTTGTTCTCTGGCATTTGATATGTATCTTAGGGGGTCTTTTACTAAGGCATGCTTACATTTTTAGCGCGTGCTAAAAATAGGTGCGTGCTAAATGCTAGAGGTGCCAATGTATTCCTATGGGGTCTCTAACATTTAGTGTGCGCTAAAAACACAAACGTGCCTTAGTTTAAGACCTCTCTTAATATCTAAATTTAACAAAAGGTATTATCTGCCACTATTTTGCTGACTTTTCTGTATGCTTTCAGGCAATTAAGGACTCAGGCCTGGCCCCATCCACTTTAGCCTCCCCAAATGGCTGAGCAACCAACCGTCTATGAATTTCTATGTAGAGATTTGTACCTATTGTACCTATCTGGGCTGTTTTTCTCAGTAAATGGCACGTTCACGAGTGGAAGAGTAGTCTAATGGTTAGTGCAGTAGGCTGGGGATATAGGGAACTTCATTCAATTCCCACTGCAGCTCCTTTTGACCCTGGGCAAGTCACCTAGCCCTCCAGTGCTCCAAGAAATAAACTTAGAGCTCCTTTTCCTAAGGTGCCTTAACGATTAGCAGGCGCTAAATGTCATGCGGCCCATTAAATCCCTATGAGCTTCTTAGCATTTAATTCATGCTAATCATTAGCGTACCTTAGTAAATGGAGTCCTATGTTTCATACTTGGGGCAATGGAGGGTTAAAAGGAGCTAATCGTTAGTACACACTAAATCTGTTAGTGCACTTTAGTCAAAGGAGCCCTTAGATTGTGAGCCCACTAGGGACAGAGAAAATACCTGCATATAACGTTTATGTAAATCACTCTGGTTGTACCACAGAAAGGCGGTATATCAAATTAATGGTCCATTTTGAGGTCCAGTGTAATAATTGCAATACTCTTTCATAATCACTGTCACCAATTTCAAGGGGCATGCCTTGGAAAAGAGCAGAGGCATAGCTAAGGGTGGGCCTGGGTGGGCACAGGCCCACCCATTCTTGCCTCAGGCCCACACAGTCTAATGGCCCAAACAGGCCCACCTATTATTGCCTCAGGCCCACTTAGTCTAGGGCCCCCAAAGCACTTCATTGGTGGCGTCTCACTCCTCTCTCTCTCATGGCAGCTGCCCGTCTCCCCCCACCCCCATCTAACTTTGTGCCATTGCCAGCAGTGATTCCTGCGTCAGACCTGCAGGTTTCCCTCTACCGCATCCCACTCTCGACATCATTTCCTGTTTCTTCACTGGCGGGGACGCGGTAGAGTAGAGGGAAGCCTGCAGAGCTGGTGCAGCTTGCATACTGGAATCTGTGCCAGCGACGGCTTGGGGGTAGACTGGGGAGGGAGAGAGGAGCAGATGCCAGGCAGGGGGGAGGGGAGAGGGGCAGATGCTGGGCAGAGGGGGAGAAAGATGACAATAGCAGGGGCAGAGGGAAAGTTTAAAAAAAACTGTATGTATGTATGAGGGTGGGGGTGGGAAGGGTTAACTCGGGGCACACCCGAAATGGCAGGTCTGGCTACACTCCTGGGAAACAGGACAGGAGCCCTAGTCATCTCTTTCCCAGCATTCACCAACCCCAAAGAGAAACCTGCCTGTGAGTACAGCAGTGGCGTAGCAAGGGCGGGGCGGTGGAGGCGGACCGCCCTGGGTGCCAACCAATGGGGGGGGGGGTGTCCTCTGGCCTGCCCACTAGTGCTTTCCTGTAATGCTGCACGCACCAGTGCAGTGGCGCGCGTGCTTTACACCTCCGTGACGCGGCTGCTCGTCTACTTCCAGCCTGATCCTGGCCAGCGGCTCCGCTCGACGTCACGAGTCACGACGCCTTCCTCCCCCTGCGTCACCCTGCGTGTGCCCCAGTGCGCCTTGCAGTTGTGGCCTTGAAGTTCCCGCTGCACTGCAGTCCAGTGAGTAGCCGCACGCGTCTCCTTGAGTCCTCCAGCCCCGGGTGTTTGCTCCTCACTCCTCTCTGTCCCAGGCTCCCAGCTGACTGCCTGAGTGCCCAAAGCTTCCGCCTGGCCTGGCCTGGCCTTCCTGCACTGGCTGCTACTAGTGCACTCTCCTCCTCTACCCCTGCTGGCCACGGGCCACCAGTCGGGACTTGGCAGAGCAGAAGAGAAGAATCTTCTCAATCACTTCAGCCAGGTAATGGCCCCGCGGCACGGATCCATTATTTATTTATTTATTATTTATTTAAATTACATTTGATTTTCTCTGCTGCTGCTGCAGTCAGCGCTGCTTGAAGTTTGATGACAAGAGTACTAGAGCAGCAAGCTGCAGATGGGGGGGGGGGGTGTTGTTGACGAGGGTCATAATGTGAAAAGGAAGTATGGGGGGGGGGGCAACAACACTACTCTGGTGGATGGGAGAGAAAGAGGGCATGATGATGATGGAGAGGACAGAGGAGCGGACGGCGCTGGAAATGAGAAGAAAGGTAGACCAGACACTGGATGGAAAGGGGCATAGAAAGGAGGCAGATGCTGGTTGCTGGATGGAAAGGGGCAGAGAGAGAGAGGGGGTATACGCGGAAGGCAGGGAGAGAACGGGCAGACACATATGTGGCTGGATGGAAAGGGGCAGAGAGAGAGAAAGGGGCAGACTCTAGATGGAAAGGCAGCCAATGGATGAAAAGGGACAGGGGCAGACACTGGATGGAAAGGGGCAGATAGAGGGGGCAGATGCTGGATGAAAAGTGAGAGGGGCAAACACTGTTTGTTTCTTTTCTGACCATTTATCTCATTTCATGATTATTGCTAAAAATAATGTTTTCATGGGGGGGGGGTGGGTGTTAAAAAAGGGTCAACCTCGGGTGTCCAGTATGCTAGCTACGCCACTGGAGTACAGTCACCTTTTATGTTTTTTTTTGACTAAAAGAAAGAAACCTGTTCAGTCCCAAGCACTCTTTGGATTTCAACTACATTAAAGGAGGTTAATTTTCAGTCAGCTAATTAACCCAGGTAAATTTCTATTAACACAAGTAACTGCCACTGAAAATTGCTTTAAAAATATAATTCCTGATTTGTACAGTTTTACTAATTACCTGGGCAAGTCACTTAGGGGTGATTTCTATATATGACACCAATTAAAGCGCTATTCTATAAACCACACGTAAAGTTAGGGGCAGTTCATAGAATAGCATTTATGCCTAGGAATCATGGATATCTTTAGGAGTGGCCATTTGCACCAACTGAAATGTGGTGCAAATCTCTGTGCCTAAATTAGACGCGTATCCCCCATTATTCTATAACTACCCGCATAAATTTTAAGAATGGCCCTGTTCCACCCATGGCCCTCCGATTTACGCTTCTCTTTTTGAACTTGCATGCAACATTTAGGCGTGAATCCCATGCCTAAATTTACACCCCTATATTTTAATTAAATCTAATGAATTGCAAATCCTCTTTTACCCTTTTTACTGCAGAACAGGCAAGCATGGATCTCTTATAGACCATGCATCATGATTCTTGGTTCTTGACAGTTGAATAAATTATATGTTTGTGCAAATTCTGTAAACAATCTTGCATTTCTGAACAAGCTTTAGCACAGCAAGTGACTGTCAAAAAGCATTTCTTGTAAAGAAAATAGCTGTTGACAATGTTTAATGTTTAAAGCAGTTTTATAGGAGTGGAGGAGTAGCCTAGTGATTTGAGCACCAGGCTGATACCAGGGGAGCCCAATTCAAATCCCACTGCTGCTAGTGATCTTGGGCAAGTCCCTTAGCCCTTCATTGCCTCCAGTACAGACTTAGGGGCCCTTTTACTCAGTGGCGTTCCATGGTTCACTTCCACCCGGGGCGGATCACTGCTGCGTGCACCCCCCCCCCTCCGGCTGCAGGGCAACACGGCACCCTCCCCCCCAGCATGACCCCCCCCCCGACCCAGGCAACACGGCACCCCCCCCCAGTCCCCACCTGTCTTACCAGCTCCATCGACTCTGCGCTGCTGTAAAAGAAGAAAATCGCCTCGTCGGCCCTTCCCTTACTCTCTCTGTCCCGCCCTCTGATGTAATGACCTATTTCCTCGAGGGCAGGACAGAGAGAGTAAGGGAAGGGCCGACGAGGCAATTTTCTTCTTTTACAGCAGCATAGACGCGAGGCGCTGCACCATGCAGCTGCCGGGTAGATGGAGCTGGACTCGCCAGCAGAGCACCCCCCCACCTGTTGACACCCGGGGCGGACCACCCCCACCACCCCCCTTGGTACGCCACTGCTTTTACTAAAGCTTAATGTGCACTACATGCACTGTTCCCTCTAAGCTGAGCGAGAGTCCTCCAGCTGCATTGCTGCTAGTGGTGGTGGTGGGGGGGGGGGGGGGGGAGGGGACTTTAATATTGTGTTTTCAATCACTAGGGATGGGCAGGCTCCCTGGAACCCTGCAGAGCTTGCCTGTCGCTCACTATGAAAAATGTGATAGTGAAACAGCACCTTCCACTGGCAGGATTCAGTGGTATTCTTTGATCGGTTGACCCCCGGGGCGGATCACCGCTGCGCATCCCCCCTCCCCCAGGTGCAGCATCGTCTGTCCCCCTTGGGTGCAGCGCCCTCCCACGCATCACCGTCCTCCCCCCCGGGTGCATTCTTCTTACCTGCTGGGGTGCTGTGAGCAGCCACGCGGCTGTCAGCTCCGCCGGTTCCCTGTTCCCTCTGCCCTGGAACAGGAAGTAACAGCAGAGGGAGCAGAGAACCGGTGGAGCCGACAGCTGCGCAGCTGCTACCTGCACTCCTTCTGCAGCGTGCACCCGGGGCAGACCGCCCCCACTGCTCCGCCCTCAGTATGCCACTGGCATAACTGAAGGTGGAGGACTGCCTCTCAGCTTAGAGGAAACAGTGGCTAAGTGCCACCCACATGAGTAGGTCAGGAGCTTTCCCAAGATTTAGGTGCACAGTTATAGAATACTTGTATTTCTGCACCTGACAGTAGTTGGGTGCGAGTATTTACACCAACCTTTGGATGGCGTAAGTGCTCAAGCCCAAAGTTGGACGAAATTGCGTGCTAAGGGGCCCTTTTACTAAGCTGCGGTAGGGCTAACTTGCAGGTAGTGCAGACCAAATTGACACTACCGCCGGAGAAATGCAGGTGCCCATCAGTAATTGGCATGGTAGAAAATAATTTCCTATTTTCTACCGTGGGGCATTCCCAGTGGTAATTGGCAGCATGGCCACATTACCTCATTAGTAGTTCGTGAGCCTTTACTACAAAGTAAATAGGTGGCGTTAAGGGCTCAGGCAGTAAATAGCCACATACTACTTTTAATATAGTGCACGGCCATTTACTGCCCCATTAAGAAAAGGCTTTCTTTTCCAGCCAGGGTATAAAATGACCCAGTGCATGCCAATTTCACACGTCCAAACTAGCGCAGTCCACTTTTTACCATAGCTTAGTAAAAAGGCCCCTAAGCTAGTATTCTATAAAAGCGGCAGTTCTAGACAGAACTATCTTTATAGAACTCGTGCTTAGCCTATCTTTGGGTGACCTTTACTAAGTTCCACCCATAGTGTCACAGAATACATGGATTAAGTAATCACTGCCACTGGCAATTTAGTTTATCCAGTGACTGCAGCTGCTGAATATTGTAATCTATGGTGAGCCTAACTCATGACTTTCCAGTGTTGAAGATAAGACATCTATGCCGCAGAGGTTCCCGTACAGAAAGCAAAGGCAGGATCAGAAATTTAGCAAATAACAGTTTTTAAATGTGAGGACAATTTTTACCCGCTGGAAAGTCCAAGTTATATAAAAGTCTGCCTTTGTAAAAAGTCCAAAAGGAATCTATTTTATAGAGTAACAGGCACCTTTGTTACCTCATTAATGGGGTCCTTTTACTAAGCTGTGCTGAAAAATGGCCTGCGCTGTTGTAGGTGCTGTATTGGATGCACGCAGGCCATTTTTTAGCACACCTGCATAAAAAGCCTTTTTTGGGCCGAAAATGGACGTGTGGCAAAATAAAAATTGGCATACATCCATTTTGGGCCTGAGACCTTAAGGCCACTCATTGACTTAGCAGTAAGGTCTCACACGTTAACTGGGCAGTAATCGTCAGCATGCGTACACTTCCGATTACTGCCAGGTTAGCGCCACACTAAGTAGAAAATAAAAAATATTTTCTGCCGCGTGTATCGGACACACGTAAAAAATGGAATTACCACACAGGGCACGCATTAGCCGGGCGGTAGTTCCAAGTTGATGCGCATTTGACAAGCGTAGGTGCCTACTTGTCTTAGTAAAAGGGTCCCTAAATAGGCACTTAGACCTATCCCCTATAGCATACAAATGTTCATGCACAAATTTACCCCTGCTCCAAAGAAGGATTGGCCATGTGCATGTACACTATGCATTTATTCACATGTTTCTAAAATACACATATACATTGAAGTTCTAATACCCAAACTATGCCACTGGGAACATCTATGCATGGCTCATGTATGTGACATCCTGTTGGCATGTATACTTCCATTTCATTTACTAAAATTTACACACTGCTATACAAGCCTTTGGTTATTCAATTTGGCTCACAAATAAAACAGTCTCATACATAAAATATCAACTGAGTCATTAACTAATCTACTCACACCATACATATGCTCTTCAGCAAATTTGTACCTGACCTAACCCAGGGGTCACCCAACCTCAATAAGATGGTACACGGAAAAAGCAGTAATCTCCTTCGGGGGTAACTGAAGGACTGTAATTGTTTCAGAAACATGTGCACGTTGCCCTCTGCCCTCAATTTTGTGAGCAACTTTTTCCATATTTTTGGTGCTTCAACTGAAAAAGTCCTAGCTCTCTGCTTTGCTTTTCTTACTAATATTCCCAGGGCCAGGTGAAGAAGTTATTAGTAAGAAAAGCAAAGCAGAGAGCTAGGACTTTTTCAGTTGAAGCACCAAAAATATGGAAAAAGTTGCTCACAAAATTGAGGGCAGAGGGCACCTCCTTCTTAGCTGAGCATAAAACACCAGCTCTAAAAAATGTACATTGGTTGCCTATTAGTTACTGCATTCAGTTTAAAATATTGTTGTTTGTTCACAATTCCTTTCGCACAGGCATTCTGCTATATCTTTCCAATATGCTTATTCCTTTCTCATGTTATATGAACACATTGATAGCCCCCTCATTCTTTACTCAGGGTCCTTTTACCAAGCTGCAGCAAAAGGGGGCCGGTGCTGGCATCGGCATGTGTTTTACATGCGCACTGCGGCCCCCTTTTACTGCAGCTATTAAAAGGGAACTCTCACTTTCCTACAGGAAATGGCCAGAGGAGAGCCCTTAGGGTGGCGGTAAGAGCTCCCACGTTAACTCGGCGGTAACTGGGAAGCGTACGGCACTGCCCTATTACCACCATGTACACTCTGGCGCTACAAAAATAAATAAATTTTAGTAGCGCCAAAAATGATAATGTGCTAGGGGTGGGAAGTACTGCCGAGCTGCTACGGTAGCCTTGCGGTACTTCCTGTATAGTGAGTGGTAAGCCCGTGTTCGGCTTACCACCGCTTCGTAAAATGAGCCCTCAATGCCTTGAAGGTACAAGGCAATCTTGTGTTGCATGTTTGGATCCTTATTATTGGAATCATCTTCCTCTTGAGTTACGTGGTGAGCTAAATCAAGTCAAATTTAAATCCAGGTTAAAGAATTAGGGGTCAATATTCAACCAACGGTGCTCAGCACTTCACTGATCACCACTAGTGTAATTCCCAGATATTCAATGCGGGACCCTGTCTGGACTTTGACATTGAATATCCAGTTTTGAGGAGCCAGCTATTGCATAGCCAATTAGGTCCAATATTCAGCACTGAGGGGCTCTTTTATGAAGTGTCGGTAAGCCCAACTCGGGCTTACTGCACGCTATCCCAGAACTACCATCGGCCCAACACAACCGCCTAACATAGTAAATGAAAGCAGATAAAGACCTGTATGGCCCATCCAGTCTGCCCAACAAGATTAATTCATTTGATATGGTATGCGGAAGTTCTGGCTCGAATGCATGTCATGTCCTGCTTACTGGATAATATTTTTTAATTTAATAGCACAGTTAACCCAGTTGTAATTGAGTAGCGCTGCGCACTGCCCAGTTACCACCACCTCAGTGGGTGATGGTAAGTGCTGCCCCCACATGGCCACATGGCAAGAGTACTCTTACCACATGGCCATTTTTTAAAGGAGTTTTTTACCCGCTGCGGGAAAAAAAGGCCCTGGCACACAGGAAAAACGACCCCTTCCACTACCGCAGGGCCCTTTTTCCCCCAGCTTAGTAAAAGGACCCCTTAACCAACTATGGAGTGGAGGAGTAGCCTAGTGGTTAGTGCAGTGGACTTTGATCCTGGGGAACTGAGTTCAATTCCCACTGCAGCTCCTTGTGACTCTGGGCAAGTCACTTAACTCTCCATTGCCCCTGGTACAAAATAAGTACCTGAATGTATGTAAACTGCATTGAATGTAGTTGTAAAAACCTCAGAAAGGCAGTATATCAAGTCCCATTTCCCTTTCCCTATTTGAAATTCTACATGGAATGTTGCAACTATTGGAGATTCTAGATGGAATGTTGCTATTCCACTAGCAACATTCCATGTAGAAGCCTGACTTTGCAGATCAGCAATGCAGCTGCGCAGGCTTCTGTTTCTGTGAGTCTGACGTCCTGCACGTATGTGCAGGATGTCAGACTCACAGAAACAGAAGCAGAAGCCTGCGCGGCCGCATTGCTGATCTGCAAGGGCAGGCTTCTACATGGAATGCCACTAGTGGAGGAGTAGCCTAGTGGTTAGTGCAGTGGACTTTGATCCTGGGGAACCGAGTTCAATTCCCACTTCAGCTCCTTGTGACTCTGGGCAAGTCACTTAACTCTCCATTGCCCCTGGTACAAAATAAGTACCTGAATATATGTAATCTGCTTTGAATGTAGTTGCAAAAACCTTAGAAAGGCAGTATGTCAAGTCACATTTCCTTTACTGTGTAAAGATAGGAGTGACTTTTATGTGGTCCCATTTATGCGGTAAATCTGACTGCTTAAGTTCTGAATATCAGCACTTAACTGGCCAATTGTTGACTCTGTCCCTGAAATACCCCCAAAATAGCTGGTTTTCACCTATTCAGTGGTTAAGTGCCACTGAAAATTAGCGGATAGCCCCAAACAGGCGATTTAACTGGCTAGTTTCTAGCCAGTTAAAATGCTTTGAATATCGACCCCTTATTTTTTCACCTAAACATATGGTCTTCTGAAATTTTAGATGTGACAGTTTGACACAGAGGGGCATAATCAAATGGGGCGCCCAAGTTTTCATGAGGGCGTCCTTGCAGGACGGCCCCGCGAAGGGGCGGGGAAACCCGTATTATCGAAACAAGATGGGCGTCCATCTTTTGTTTTGATAATACAGTCGGGGTCGCCCAAATCGTGAAATTTAGGTCGACCTTAGAGATGTCGTCCTTAGAGATGGTCATCCCCGATTTTCACCGATAATAGAAACTGGTCCCCCTCACATGCCAGGACACCAACCGGGCACCCTAGGGGGCACTGCAGTGGACTTCACAAATTGCTCCCAGGTGCATAGCTCCCTTACCTTGGGAGCTGAGCCCCCCCCCCCAAAAAAACAAAACCCACTCCCCACAACTGTACACCACTACCATAGCCCTAAGGGGTGAAGGGGGCACCTACATTTGGGTATGGTGGGTTTGTGGTGGGCCATGGAGCTGGGTATGATATTTGAGGCTGGCAAAAAAATATTTATAAAGTTTTTTTTAGGGTGGGAGGGGATTGGTGACCTCTGGGGGAGTAAGGAGAGGTCATCCTCGATTCTCTCCGATGATCATCTGGTCAGTTCGGGAACCTTTTTGAGGCTTAGTCGTAACAAAAAATGGACCAAGTAAAGTTGGCCAAGTGCTTGTCAGGGACGCCCTTCTTTTTTCCATTATCGGCCGAGGACGCCCATCTCTTAATCACGCCTCAGTCCTGCCTTCGCTGTGGTGCCGACATGCCCCTGTGAACTTTGGTCATCCCCTCGATGGGAAGCAGTTGAGGACGCCCAAAATCGGCTTTCGATTATGCCGATTTGGGCAACCCTGAGAGAAGGACGCCCATCTCCCGATTTGTGTTGGAAGATGGGCGCCCTTCTCTTTCGAAAATAAGTCTGACAGTCTGTCTTTCATCCGAGAACACAGTCTTGTTATCTATCAGTAGGTGGTTCTGTGTCATATCGTCAGCAGAACTGGATCATTCAGCTGGTGAGATTTCTTTTCTTCTTGCTCTTCTCTTATGGTCCTCTCTTTTACCTGTACTGTTTGAACATTGTAATTTATTTTCTTCCGTTTATGATATTTGTTATTGCAAACCACTCTGTTATGCTCTCCAACAGTGGGTCCTAAAAAGCAGAGTAAAACATTCAGGTTTTCAACTATTTCTTAAAGGTCAAATAGTACTTAGCCTGGTCTAATTGCAATGCTATCACACTGTAATAATGGAGAGCCAAAGTTTTCTCTGTGTTGGCCTCCTGTCTTACTCATTGCGTTTCCCCTAATGCTGGAACACTGAGATATGTCCTTGATTTTATCTCAATTGTCTGTTTTTTGGTTGATGCCAAGACAAACAGTTCTGGAAGTAATCCAGGCAGTTTTTGTATTTAGAACGTAAGCATTGCCATACTGGGACAAACCGAACGTCCATCATGCCCAGTATCCTGTTTCCAACAGTGGTCAATTCAGGTCACAAGTACCTGGCAAGATCCCAGAACAGTAAAACAGATTTTATGCTGCTTTTCCAAGAAATAAGCAGTGGATTTTCCCCAGTCCATCTTAATAATGGCTTATGGACTTTTCTTTTAGGAAATTATCCAAACCCTGCTAAGCTAAGTGCTTTAACCACATTCTCTGACAATGAATTCCAGAGTTTAATTACACATTGAACGAAGAAATATTTTCTGTGGTTTATTTTAAATTTAGTACTTAGTAGCTTCATTGTGTGCCCCCTAGTCCTAGTATTTCGGAAAGAGTAAACAAGCAATTCTCATCTACTTGTTCCATTCCACTCATTATTTTATAGACCGCTATCCTATCTCCCTTCAGCCATCTCCTCTCCAAGCTGAAGATCCCTAACCACTTTAGCCTTTCCTCATAGGGAAGCTGTTCCATCCCCTTTATCATTTTTGTCGCCTTTCTCTGTACCTTTTCCAATTCTGCTATATCTTTTTTGAGATGCGATTACCAGAACTGCACACAATATTTGAGGTGCGGTCGCACTATGGACAGCTACAAAGCATTATAACATTATCAGTTTTGTTTTCCATTACTTTCCTAATAATTCCTAACCATCTATTTGCTTTCTTAGATGCCACTGCACCCTGAGCAGGAGGTTTCAACATGTCATCAACGATGACACCTAGATCCTTTTCCTGGGCGGTAAATCCTAATGTGGAAGCTTGCATCACCTAGCTATAGTTTGGGTTCCTCTTTCCCACATGCATCACTTTGCACTTGCTCATATTAAATGTCATCTGCCATTTGAGTGCCTGGTCTCCCAGTCTCGGAAGGTCCTCTTCAATTTTTCACAATCCTCTTGCGCTTTAACAATTTTGAATAACTTTTTGTGTTATTCCCATCTGTAGATCATTTATAAATATGTTAAAAAGCAGTGATCCCAGCACAGACACCCTAGGGAACCCCACTATCTACCTTTCTCCATTGAATATACTGACCGTTTAACCCTACTCTCTGTTTTCTATCTTTTAACCAGTTTCTAGTCCACAATAGGACATTACCTCCTATCCCATGGCTTTCTAATCTCCTAAGGAATCACTCATGAGGTACTTTGCCATCTCTTTTCCAATTTCTGCCCTTCACACTTAAGGGTCCAAACTTCTGGAAAAAAACAAAGTGAGTGTGAGTGGGACATAAGACGTTTTTAGTGGTGCCATTTTCTCTAGGGTCTTAGCTAAATATGTAATCCAAATATCAACCTGTTTTGACACTGTACTTGTCTTTTCATTCACATATGGATAGACCAAGGCCTCTAGGAAATTCTCAGCAGTCAACTTTTTCTTGTCTCTTATCTTCTTCCAATCTCTGGGAGGTTTCATTTGTTTCAGGTAGTCACTTAGGGAAAACTTAATCAGAAAGTCTCCCATGATCACCATTCTAGGGTAATTCAGGGTCACCTGTGTAATCAGACCAAGGGGTTCTTGCACAGATGATGTGTTGTTATGAGGTGCTCGGTACACCATGATTGGATTCTTCTCTTTTAACTGGATTAAAATTCATTCTGATTCATTTATCTGGGCAATGGCGATTCTGTGCAGTTTGATTGTATACTAATTAAATGAGTAGCAATAGCCATAACATCCAAAATTACTGAAAAGATGTCTTTCTAGAAGAGAAGAAAGCCCTCAGAAACTAAAGGACCGAGCCGTTAGTATGGTCTGGTCCAGAGTTCAAAACCAGTGTGACGTTTCTATCATCGGGCAAAAAACTCCTTATCACTTAACTTTAAAATTTTCAGCTTCAACATTCTGCCGGAATACCCACAGACTTTCTCAACTCTGTTGCTTCAAAATGGCGCTGACGTGTCAGACACCAGTTGTTGCTGTTTAAATACCTAAAAGTCATTAATTGATTTGCATGGGCACCTCCCCCATTGGTGATGAAAGTAAAAGTACACCTGCACTCTTCTACCAGCAGCCACCAGCCAGCTCTAGTATCAACCCCGACAGTCCTGCAACCTGTCTCTCAACAGGAGCCCCAGCTTTTCCCGATGTCTGCCCTTGATCAGCTCATCCAGGTCTTGCTTCCTGAGCTTCTTGATGGTCTTATGCAATGGTGTACATCGGCACCAGGGGTGCTTGCTCCTACACTGTCTCACAATGAGGCCTCGCCTGGCCCTCAGCCAGCAGTGCGGCCTCCGACACCGGTACCGCGTGTGGTCCCAATGTTGACTACCACCCAAGCCGGGACCCCCTCAACATTGGTGGAGAAAGCTTTGCTAGAGTTGAGACAGGAACCGACTCCTCGAAACCATTCACAAGAACATGGCTCTTTTGCATCAAGGCAGGTTCGGTCTCGACCCTCCCAAAAAGAGGTTTTGTCTGACAATGATGAGGAGTGCTCAAGGGAATCAGAGGAAGATCCCAGGTAATTTTCCTCAGACGAGTCCTATGGGATACCCTCTGAACCCTCCCCTCCACCTGAAAGGAGAAAGTCTCCCCTGGAGATACTTTCATTTCCATCTTTTGTAAAGTAAATGGTTGACCCCATTCCATTTACTTTAGAAATGGAGGACGAGCCCAGGGCCAAGATGTTCAAGGTGCTGGACTACATGTCTCCTCCTAGGGAGGCTGTGACTGTCCCTCTCCATCAGGTACTCCAGGAAGTCCTCATTAGAAATTGAGGGTCCCCTGTGTTGGTCCTGGTACTGCCCAAGAAGATTGATTCCATGTACCGGATCTACAGCACACCTGGATTTGATAAGTCTCTGTTGCCTCACAATTCCATGATGGTGGAATCTGATCTCAAAAGAGCCAGGAGTTCCAGGGACTATGCCTCGGTGACCCCAGGTAGCGAAGCTAGGACCCTGGATTCTTTTGGGAGAAAGATGTTCCAGGCCTCAATGCTTATGTCCCGAATGCAATCCTACCAGCTCTTCATGAGCATCTACTTGCGGAACTCGGTGCAGAGGTTGATGGACCTGGCTGAGACATTCTCTCCGGAGCAGGCCGAGTCACTTCGCAAGTTGACCAAGCAGCAGAAGGCATGTCAAAAGTACTTGGCCATGGGCACTTATGACACTTTTGACATGGCATCCAGGATCTCTGCCCAGAATATAGCAATGTGCATACTCTCATGGCTGCATGATTCTGACTTGGAACATTCTGTTCAGTAGCAGTTGGAGGATGCCCCATGCCGGGAGGATAACCTTTTTGGAGAGAAGGTTGAGGAAGTCACAGAGCAAATCAAGAAATATACAGATACCATCTCTTCTATCTCCTACCAGGTGCCTTCTGCATCTACCTCCTCAGCTAGGAGGACTTTTGGCAAGTCAAGGAGTCCCTAATACTATCAAAGGCATAGGTACAACCCCTTGGCTTGCCAGCCTGCTCAGGCTCGGCCCCAGCTGCTCCCCAGGCAAAGCACGGGATGAGCTTTTGACTGGATCTAGCAAAACATAGCCGCAGTAAAAGTGTCCATCCCAGAAGACTTGCTGGTAGGGGGAGGCTGAAATGTTTTCAAGAAAGATGGCCCCTTATCACCTTCGACCAGTGGGTTCTTCAAATAGTCCATCTTGGATACGCCTTCAGTTGGTATCAGAATCCTCCAAATTGCCCACCGAGAGCTCACTCATCCAGCTCTCAGCACAGGAAGGCCCATGTGGTCAAGCCCATTCCACCAGGGGATGAAGGGTGGGGATTCTATTCCAGGTACTTCCTTGTAGAAAAGAAAACAGGGAGGATGCGTCCCATTCCAGGCCTAAGGGCCCTGAACAAATTCCTAGTCCAAGAGAAGTTCAGGATGGTTTCCCTGGGCACCCTTCTCCCAATGACTCAGGAAAATGATTGGCTATGCTCTCTGGACTTAAGGGATGCATATGCTCACATCCCGATATTTCCAGCCCACAAGAAGTATCTTTGATTTCAGCTGGGAACACACCACTTTCAGTCAGGGGCGTATCTGGAATCCGGCGGTAGGGGGGGCCAGAGCCAGAGAGAGGGGGCACATTTTTGCCTCCCTCCCCCCCCCCCCGCCGCCGCCGCCGCCACCGCCGCCACCGCCGCCACTCTCCACCCCCCCTGCCATCAACCCTCCCCCGCTGCTTACCTTTGCTGGCGGGGGACCCCAACCCCCGCCAGCCGAGGTCCGACCCGCAATCTTCATATTTCGTCTTCCTCCGACTCCTCCGTGGGTTTGCTGTAAGTAACGCTGCTGATTCGTTGAATCCAGTTCGGAGTCTGACGTCGCAACACGTTGTACGTGCGTACAACGTGCTGCGACATCAGACTCCGAACTGGATTCAACGAATCAGCAGCGTTACTTACAGCATGGCCACGGAGGAGTCGGAGGAAGACAAAATATGAAGACTGCGGGTCGGACCTCAGCTGGCGGGGGTTGGGGCCCCCCGCCAGCAAAAGTAAGCAGCGGGGGAGGGTTGACGGCGGGGAGGGGGGCCAGGGCGAAATCTGTGGGGGCCCAGGCCCCTGTGGCCCCACGCAGATACGCCCCTGCTTTCAGTACTGCATGATGCCTTTTGGCCTTGCGTCAGCTCCGCCCAGGGTCTTCACCAAATGTCTAGGGTTAGTGCAGGCTTGGAGTCCATGTGTTCTCATATCTCGATTATTAGCTGGTAAAGAGTATCTCCGAAGATTCTGCTCAGGAGTCCATGTAGAGGACTATTTTTTGATTTCTGACACTTTACAGAGTATGGAGGTTTTTTGATCGATGATTTCTGTTTTAACTGTGTGCAAGGTTGTTCATGGACATCTGTGATTAAGCAAGTCCATTGTGTTCTTTGCCACAGTTTTCTGAGGTATTTTTCCTCCTTTAAACAAACACATAAGTAGTTAGTTAGAGAACTGATGAGCATTAATTCACTGAAAGTCTGAGGATGTTATTTGTAGTGAGCTTGGATGCTAGGGATTCCCCACTTGTGAGAATAGATAGGTCTGCTTGTCCTCGGAGAAAGTGAAGGTTCTTACCTGTAGCAGGTATTCACTGGGGACAGCAGGCCTTATATTTTCATTATCCCTCCCACCTCCCCTTGGAGTTGTTGCCTTTATTATTTTTCCTTTTTTTGCTGTTATACTCAACTGAGGTCACCACGTTCGTGTAGCGGGAGGGAAGGCACTCGTGCATGCGCTGTGGAGTGTGTCTCACACTCCACAAAGCTCTTCTTATGCTTGTCATAAGATATGGACCGGGCAACGCGGCCTGTGTTACCCACTTGTGAGAATATAAGGCCTACTGTCCTCGGATAATCCACTCAAAACAGTGTAGAATGGAGATGCTCGGATCAGCATCTCCATTCTACACTGTTTTGAGTGGATTTTAGCGCTACAATATTTCAGAAGAGACAACCGAAGAGTTATTTATGTTAACGTTTCAACACAGTTTACCCATCAGTGTTCCTGCATACCAATACATAAAATCATTCGATGTATAAATAGAGTGAGAAACCACTATATGGTGAGAAGACTCCTGACGCAGGCCTGACCGGCCAAAACACAGCTGTGTTGAGTCCTGTTCTCCCTATTTTTGTATTGTTTTTTCATAGTTAATAAATTATATTTTTAGATTTTCATATTAGTAGTGTTGTCTTTTTTACATACAATTTTTATACACATTTTATATTTTTTTATTGTTTTATTTATTATTATTATTATTTATATTTTTATGTTTTTCTTTTTCTTTTCTTTTTTATTTTTGTTAGTCATCTTCGCTGTTTTGTCTATTGTTATTCCTATTTTAACACTACAGGAGTGTTTCCATAGCTCTAAGGCCATGAAGCATGGCTCTTCTTCCCCCTTCCCCTCCCTCCCACACCATCCTCTTGTTGGAGGAACCATGGAGCCCTATGCATTATTGGCCTAATTCTATATATGGAGCTCAAAATTGCATATGGAAATTTGGGCATGTGCCCAATTTCCAAGTGCAATTTAATTGAATAACAAGCCAATTAGTGTCAATAATTGGGTGCTAATTATCAATTATCAGTGCCAATTGGTATCAATTAAAATTGATGCACACATTTTTAGGCACTAGGATCCATGCATAAATTTTACGCATGGATCCGAAAAGGGAATGCAACCATGGGAGGGGCATGGGCAGAGTGCGGTCGTTCCTGGAATTTACGTGCATTTTTTTAGAATAAGGGAGATCCAGGTGTGAGAATTTGCACCAGGTTTTACTTAGTGTAACTCCTTGCACCTAAAATTAGGTGTGGATCCCGGCACCGAATGCTATGTTATAAACAGTTCCCAACTCTGAGCAACATTTATAGAATAGCGATTAGTGCAAAATTTTATCGATACCAATTTTTCAGCACAATATATAGAATTGTGACTTATATACCAGCAGCTTCCAGATGTGACCCCCTTGTTCGATGAAGTATTGAAAGGGTTGGGTTATAGATACACTGCTTCAATAGCTTTCAAGCTTGAAAGTGATATATAAGAAATTATAAATAAATAAATATACACCGCGTATAACTTGTTACAAATAAAGATAAAATCTTCATTAAAAGCAAATAAAAGAAAACAAACAATAGAGTAAATAAATGAAAAGTCCAACGGTAGGTATACTTGTTGAAACTGAAAAATGATTAGTGAATTACTACTGATGGCTCTCATAATTAAAATTCTAAAACAAGTAAAAAGATCAAATACAAACAATTCTTTGAGTGAAAATGAAAGCAGCAGCAACATTCACCTGCATGAGAGGCTGCCAGATAAAGGGTTGTAATGTAATAAATCAATTCACTGAATAATGAAAAGCTGGTTATAGCCAAAGAACGAGACAGACTGCATACAGCCCATCTACTCAAAGTTTCCAAGGATATTAAGAATACAGGGTGATTCAGAAGTACACGGTTCCTGTTTCATTTCAGACTGGCCTTGCACCTGCTCCTTTTTCAGAGCCAAACTACATCAACAAGCTGCTTCATTGACTGAGAAATCATTTCAAGAGCAACCTGGCAGATACTTTAAGTCACACTGTTAAAAATGAGTAGGGAACAAATGAAAGCCATGAAATCATCAGTTGACTGGAAGACTTCCTGCAATTCACACCCATTTCCTCAGGAAACCTGACCTCATCCCAAATGCTGGGAACCCTGGTACAAGGAGGTAGCTGAATAAACAGAGGACCTCTAATGCATAAAAAAGAGAACATTAATAAGTTCTTCAACATAATTTGCCAATTTTAAGCAGCAGCAGGAGGTCCAGCAATATTGAAAAAGCTGTAGCATGTCTTAAAATTCTTCCTTTACAGTGTATCCTTATAGCAGAAAGGTTATGCAAATAACGAAGTGGTTAGAAAGGAATGTTTGTACAAGTAAGGTGTTAAATATTGTCTTATTAAACCTGATATTTATGAATCAATTTGGTGTAAAGTGAGGTACCGCTATATTAACAATTTGGTGATACTATTCACCTCGCTGTAAAAAGTAGGTCTCTTTAAGAGAAGTATCAAACATATAAAAGGCGAGTGTCGTACTCACTCGCAAATGCGCAGTAGAGACTTCCCTCTCTGCCCCGCCCCTGCATCAATATGTGATGAGGGGGGCGGGACAGAGTGGGAAGTCTCTACAGCGCATGCCGCAGACGTACTCGCAACCGCTCCGCCCTCCCCCTCCCCCCCGAGGTCACTGCTACCGCTCCCCCCACCCAGAGTCGCCGCCACCGCCGCCCCTCCACCCGGCCCGAGCACTGTCTTTCTTATTGAACTTACATCGCACCACGCAGACGCAGCAGGCACATCAGCAAAGCTGCCATCGGGACAGCCTTCCTTCTCTGCCTGTGTCTCGCCCTCACCACGTTACGTCACACGAGGGCGGGACACAGGCAGAGAAGGAAGCCCGTCCCGACGGCAGCTTTGCTGATGTGCCTGCTGCATCTGCGTGGTGTGATGTAAGTTCAATAACAGACAGTGCTCGGGCCGGGGGGGGGGGGGGGGGGTACCGGCGGCGACTAGGGGGGGCGGGGCAGTGGCGACCTGGGGGGGGGCTCGGAACCCCCCATTCCAAAACTAGCCCATTTACACGGGCTCAACGGCTAGTAATTCTATAAGGCACCATGTTTATAGAATACCTACACTTATGTACAAGATTGGAGCCATAAATTGGCAGTCATACATGCAAGTGTGAGGTGTTAACTTGTAACATATGTCACTAAAGGGCCCTTTTACAAAGGGGCAGCAATTACCACAGGCTTGCTGCTCACCAATTCGGCACTAACGCAGAAGCTCGGCAGTAGTTCCTGCCCCCACTGCACACCATTTCCTATGCTTGAAAAACATTTTTATAGTTTTTACCACTGGATTAGCACGAGAGCCCTTACCGCCTCCTAAATGCAAATGTATGTGCACTCTTAGCTCCTATCATAGGGGTACTTCTGCAGGAGAATTGAGCCTGGGCATGTGTCCAAGGCACAATCCTCCTGCAGAAGTTGTTTGACAGGTCCGGGCTGTCAAAAAAAAAAAGCCCAGACTTGTCAAACATTCCAAGGGGCTGGAGGTCTGATAGACCTTCAGATCCCACCCCCCTCCCACAGAAGAGCCCAACATGACGCAGCGTGATGTGACCCTCCCGCCAGAAGAGCCCAACCTGACCCGATGTCTCCACCCCTTGCCAGAAGAGCCTGCCTCCCAACAGAATAAAGGGCTGGACCTCCAGCCCTCCCCTGGTGATCTAGCGACCCCCAAACATCCCATGTATATTCAATGACAGAAGAGGGAGTAGCACTCCCTCCTCCTTCCAGTGCCACCTCCAAACTGGTGGCGCCCTGCCTTGCCCAGTGCATCCTGGACTGCGCTGGGAGAGGCTTCCCTACCATAAAAGGGAGAAGTCCTGCCCAGTGCATCCCAGGATGAACTGGGCAGGGCATAGCCATTTTGGAGGCTATGCCCTGCCCAATGCTACTCCCTCCTCCAACATTGAAGGTACAGGGGGGCTCAGGGGGTCACTAGACCACCAGGGGAGGGCTAGAGGTCCAGCCCTCTATTCTGTTGGGAGGCAGGAGGGTCAGTTCAGGCTCTTCTGGTGGCCAGGGGTCAGGTCATCTTCTGGCAGGGGAGAATAGGGGGGACCTACTAACATACAAATGAATGCCTCCTCAATGCTCTGTAAACCCTAATGCCAGCTCCGAGCTGGCATAGTCCTTAAGGTGGTAGCAGCACCCTATTTTGGCGTGCTGCCTGCAGAGCATTGGGGAGGAATACAGATGTCCCTGTTTTGCATACATTTGCATGCTATTAGCATTCAGAGCCACCAAACGCATTGTTACATGCACTGGTCGGCTCTGATCCTGGGGCACAGGCAAACACGGGTGCTAGTCCGGCACTAATGGCATCTAGCACCTGCATTTAATTTTGATTATCTGGCTGTCAGAAAGCAGATGGTAACTGCTAAAAGGACTGGAGACATGTGATCTCAAGGTCTGTATTTCCCATGCATTAATCAATCACAGCAAGGGCTAAACTCTGCAAAAACCTTCATGGAAAAACAATAAAGTAATTAGTGCAGGAGATAAAGCATGCAATTTGGGTATAGGTCAGCAGGTTATCAGCCCAATTTACTTGGATTTCTAATGTTGGGAGTAGCTATGCAATCGAAACAACTCTTCAGAAACTTTGAGCAGAAACATATCTTCAATATTAAAATAAAAATCAGAATGAAAAAAAGGAGCTAATGAATTCAGCTGCCAGTTGAATTAGAGAAAAAGTTGCCAGTACTGCAGCTTTACTTAGAGAAGGAAGGTTTTCTGTATATTAATACATTCAAGAAGTTATATAGGTTACAGAGCATGTCGATCCAAAACAGATGTTCCACTACAGTTGCTTTAACATAGCAAGTTCAACATGTACCAGTAGCAGCTGTTATAGGAAGAGATGCCAAGATTAAAACCTCAGTCTGCTGGATGTTTCTAAGCCGTGCTAAGAATAATGGGAAACGTGATAGTAACATCGGGATCATAGTAACATAGTAGATGACGGCAGAAAAAGACCTGCATGGTCCATCCAGTCTGCCCAACAAGATAAACTCATGTGTGCATACCCTTACCTTGATTTGTACCTGTCTTTTTCAGGGCACAGACCTACAAGTCTGCCCAGCAGGATTCCCCGCCTCCCAACCACCAGTCCTGCCTCCCTTCACCGGCTTTGGCTCCGACCGTACAAGTCTGCCCTCCACTATCCTCCCCTCCCAACCACCAACCCTCTTCCCCCCACCTGCTCCGCCACCCAATTTTGGCTAAGCTTTTGAGGATCCATTCCTTCTGCACAGGATTCCTTTATGTATATCCCACGCATGTTTGAATTCCGATATTAAAAGCGATTTACATGAGCAAGAGAGAACTTTCCTAGAGGCTGCAGCAACTATTTTGACTTGGAGCTGTGATGTGCTGGTGCAAGTGGGCATCCTCCTGCCCTGTGGCTCCTAGACCACCAGGAATTTTAAAGGTAAGCCTGGGGGGAGGCCTACAGGGAGTGTGGGGGGGATTTTTGCTTGTCGGGGGCCCAATAGTCCTTGCAGGAGTTAGGAGATCAGAGCTTGTTCTGGAGGATGGGGGTGGGAGGCAAGGGGGATCAGCGCTTACTGTGGGGTGGGTGTTCAGAGATTTCCCAGATGGACCCCAAATGGTATGTCCCAGAGTGCACCGTGCAGGGTCATGTGCCACCATTTTTGAAGATGGCAGCATGGAGACAGGAGCGAATAGGCATCACTTCAGCCTCTTCTTTAAGGTACACAGAGAATAAGGGAACTGCTAGACTACCAAGATATTTTTGTGGGGTCCACTATATTACCAAGGATTAATTGTTAGGGTGTCAAGGGAGATTGTGGTCTTTCTGGGATGGGGGCATCAGAATATCAGTCAGCTCAGGGATGATGGGGAGATCAGAGGATTGGGGGATCATCGTGGGAGGTGGGAGATCAGGAGATTGAGAGGCATTTCTGGTAGGTGGGGGATTGAGACATGGGAAGTCCTTTCTGGGATGGGGGAATCAAGGGATTTTTTTTTTGGGGGGGGGGGGGGGTACAGCCTACATAGTAGATGATGGCAGATAAGGACCTGTATGGTCCATCCAGTCTGCCCAACAAGGTAAATTTGTATGTGCTACTTCCTATGTATACCTGACCTTGATTTTACCTTGCCATTTTCAGAGCACAGACTGTAGAAGTCTGCCCAACACTAGCTTTGCTTCCCAATTACCGGTGTTGTCATCCAATCTCTGCTAAACTTCTGTGGATCCATTCCTTCTGAACAGGATTCCTTTGTCTTGATCCCATGCATTTTTTAATTCCGTTATTGTTTTCATCCCACCACCTCCTGCAACAGGGCATTCCAAGTATCCACCACTCTCTCCATGAAAAAATACTTTCTGACATTTTTCCTGAGTCTGCCCACCTTCAACTTCATTTCATGTCCTCTAGTTCTACCAATTTCCCGTCTCCGAAGAAGGTTTGTTTACGGATTAATACCTTTCAAATATTTGAACATTTGTATCATATCACCCCTGTTTCTCCTTTCCTCCAGGGTATACATATTCAGGTCAGCGAATCTCTCCTCGTACATCTTGTAACGCAAATCCCATACCATTTTTCAAGCTTTTCTTTGCACTGCTTCAAGTCTTTTTACATCCTTAGCAAGATACAGCATCCAAAACTGAACACAATACTCCTGGTGGGGCCTCACCAATAACTTGTACAGGGGCATCAATACCTCCTTTCTTTTGCTGGTTACATCTCTCTCTATACAGCCTAGCATCCTTCTGGCTATGGCCACCGCCTTGCCACACTGTTTCATCGCCTTCAGATCCTCAGATACTATCACCCCAAGATCCCTCTCCCTGCCTGTGCATATCAGACTCTCACTGCCTAACACATACAGCTCCAATGGATTTCTACTCCCTAAGGGCATCACTTTGCATGCAAATCTATCTCATGCATATTCATTGTAAGTATCCTGAAAACCTGACTGGCTAGGTGTGTCCAGAGGACTGGGTTCAGAACCTCTGTTTTAGAGTAAGGTTCTATCAAAACATACAAGCAAAATGCTATAGCTAGAATATCCCAGTAAAGAAGTTACGATAAAGGCTTAATTAGACCAGGTGTATTTAAATAAAGGCAAAAAGAAGTGGAGTCCACAAATATATCCAGGAACCAGGAAATTCTTTATTACCAGCATCCACATCAGAGGGCACTGCTGTGTTTCAGTGTAGACATAAGCCTGCATCAGGGGTCTTATCTTAAATTGTCAATGATAAGTAGCAGCAATCTAATCCTGTTCCATAGTTCCTAAATGATATCAGTAAAATGGCTTTTAATCCACCATCAAAGGTCAGCTAAAAATGAAATGCCACAGTGCCCCCCATTCACGGAGGATATTTCTCCTTCTTTTTTGTTGTATTTAATCAAAGAACAGAAATAAATGGTATAAAAGCATCCCATCAATTGCTCAGCAGATTGTGAACATAAGCAAACACTGTACTTTAAACTGTCTGCATGTAAAAGCTAGAAGTCTGAAAAATAAGATGAGAGAATATCTATGGTAATTAGGGGCACTTTTTATTTATTTATTTATTTATTTTATTCATACAATGACAGGTTGTATTTACAAGTTGAATGTTATGAAACCAATTATATAATCCAAAGGTACCAAATCCAGGTATATAATCCACATCCATGTCAAGCTTTGTGCTTCTATAACAGCCTGCATTGTATTTTATTTTATTTATTATAACTAAATTAACTCCCCCAACCATTCTACCTTACATTCCGTCAGACACTCCTTCCCAGTTCTCATCAATCACGCCCTACATTCTCCTTCTCCTGTCCCCCCCCCCCCCCTCCGTCCTTAGGTGATCACATTTAGACAGTCTGTCCACAGCATGGCATACTTTCTGTTATCTGGTTTGCTGACCTTTGAGTAGATTCACCTCTCATGTGTTCCAACCTCCCTCATTCTCATTTGCCATACCACTCCTAGTGCACCCTCTTCAGCTATCCAAAAATGTAAGTTGTGTTAGGTGCTAATGCTTGCTTAACATACACCTAATGCAGCAAACAATGGAGAACTATTGACAGCGCTCAATAACTCTGAAATCTGCATTCACTAACTGCAGGCTACAAAATGTTTCTAATTTTTTTTAATGGGGTGTGTCAGGGCAGAGTGAGGACATTCCTGAGCTAACCAGTTAGTGAATCTACATTACCACATGCTAACTGATTAGTGCACAGATAACGCAGCAGCCCTTCCAGCTTATTTTCGAAAGAGATCGCCGGCCATCTTCCGACACAAACCTGGAGATGGCCGGTGATCTCCTGAATCCGGCCAAATCGGTATAATGGAAAGCTGATTTTGGCTGGCTTCAACTGCTTTCCGTCGCGGAGCCGGGCAAACTTCAAGGCAGGGTACAGAAGGTGGGACGGGGTGGGGGCGTGGTTACGAGATGGCCGGCTTCGCCTGATAATGGAAAAAAGATGGCCGGCTCGAACGAGGATTTCGCCGGCTGCACTTGGTCCATTTATTTTTAGGGCCAATTCTCAAAAAAGTGCCCCAATTGACCAGATGACCACCGGAGGAAATCGGGGATCACCTCCCCTTACTCCCCCAGTGGTCACCAACCCCCTCCCACCCAAAAAAAATTAAAAAAACAAATGTTTTTGCCAGCCTGTATGCCAGCCTCAAATGTCATACCCAGCTCCCTGACAGCAGTATGCAGGTACCTGGAGCACTTTTTAATGGATGCAGTGCACTTCAGGCAGGCAGACCCAGGCCCCCCCCCCCTACCTGTTACACTTGTGGTGGTAAATGGGAACCCTCCAAAACTCCCCAAAACCCACTGTACCTACATGTAGGTGCCCCCCTTCATCCCTAAGGGCTATGGTAGTGGTGTACAGTTGTGGGGAGTGGGTTGGGGGGGGTGGGGGGCTCAGCACACAAGGTAAGGGAGGTATGCACCTGGGAGCCATTTTTGAAGTCCAGTGCAGTGCCCCCTAGGGTGCCCGGTTGGTGTCCTGGCATTACAAATGTTGGCTCCTCCCACAACCAAATGCCTTGCATTTGGCCAGGTTTGAGATTGCAGGGGCCGGTTTCCATTATGGCTAGAAACCGAACCCGGCCATCTCTAAAGCCGGGCCAAATGCTGACATTTGGCTGGCTCAAACCATATTATTGAAACAAAAGATAGCCAGCTATCTTTTTCGATAATACGGTTCTGCCACTGCTTTTCCGCGCCGGCTATATAGATGGCCAGCCAACTAGTTAGCTGGCACCGTTCGATTATGCCCCTCCTTATCACCTACAAAATGGGTGCCAGGAAGTGTTCATGCAGTAATTTTTTTAAATGGCCAGCACAAGAGGAAAGGAAACAGCCAAGGAGTCCAAGCACTTCCCAGGGCCCTCGCTCCAGGTGCCCAGGGCAGGGGTGTAGCCAGACTTCGGCGGGAGGGAGGTCCAGAGCCTGAGGTGAGGGGGGCACATTTTAGTCCCCCCGGCGCCACCAACCCTCCCACTACCATTTTTGACCCCCCCCCCCCACCGCCGCCACCACCTTTGACCCCCCCCAGTGCCAACCCTCCCCCCCCCGGCGCCATCGCCGTCGGGTACCTTTGATGGCGGGGGTCCCCAACCCCCACCAGCCGAAGTCCTCTTCTCCCATGCGGCCGTGTTGCTGATGTGCAAGGCTTCTGTTTCTGTGAGTCTGATTTCCTGCAAAGGTACCCGACAGCGGCGGGGTTCAAAGGGGTTGGCGGCAGGGGAGGCAGAGCGAAATCTGCCCCACATAGCTATGCCCCTGGCCCAGGGTTTCCAGGTACTTTTTGGCTAGGATCAGGCGACCCTCAGGGGGAGGAATGCTGGCTTCGGCCTAACCCCTGGTAAGCCTTTCCTTGGCTGAGAGGTGCCCAGCTGTACTACCAGCTGCCTTTCAGGTGCTTTGGAGGACTTGCAGCTCATCTGCATATCCTTACAGCCTTCTCTGGGATGACTCCCAGGTCCACTCCGATCCACTCAGGGCCTCCGCTCTAGGTGCCGTGTGCTGTCATTTTCTCTTTACATTTATTTTCTCCCAGTTACTACTTATGGCTCCAGTACACTTTTTCTTCTTGGTACTGTCCCTTCCTAATCTGTTTCTCCATCTGAAACCACTGTACACTGCACAAACACATTGTCCACCCTCTGTATTCATCATCTCACCATCTCTTTTTTCCTCTTCCTTTTTCTCAGATCTCAACCGTCAACATTTCCTTCCTTCCATTCATCCATCTCCTTTCTATCTGAGCACATCTTGCCTTCGTCACTGTCGTCATACCTCTCCTACTCTTCTCCGTACTCTCTTGCTCCTTCTCCTGCTCTCCGCTGGGGATGTTAATCCCAATCCTGGTCCTCCACATCAGCTCTCATCCTACATCATGGTATCTCCAATCTAATTTCTGTTCCTCTCCTCCCCCCCTTCTTCCCTGCCTTTCTCTTGCGCTCTGTGGAATGCCCGCTCTGTCTGTAACAAACTTTCCTACATCCATGACCTCTTTACCTCTTTACCTCTCGTACTCTCCATCTGCTTGCCCTAACTGAAACTTGGCTTTACCCTGAAGACTCTGCTTCAGTCACGGCCCTATGCCATGGAGGTTATCTTTTCTCCCATACTCCTTGCCCGGAGGGTACCCAAGCGAGCTGGTTGTTAAAGTAGCTACTTTAACAACCAGCTCCCAAAATTGTTAAAAATCTAACAAATGGCTCTGGCAAGCCGGTGTGAGCCAGCTCCAGCACATCTCTGATTCCAGGTACCTATCACCCTCTCCATGAAAAAAATACTTCCTGACATTATTCCTGAGTCTTCCCCTTTCAACCTCAATTCATGTCCTCTAGTTCTAGTGCCTTCCTATCTCTGGAAAAGATTTAGAGATGATACCAAAATCTGCAATAGGGTGGACACCCCTGATGGTGTGGATAACATGAGGAAGGACTTAGAAAAGCTAGAAGAATTGTCTGGAATTTGGCAGCTTATATTTAATGCTAAAAAATGCAGGGTCATGTATTTGGGCTGCAAAATCCAAATGGAACAGTACAGTTTAGGGGGTGAGGAACTTTTGTGCATGAAAGAGGAGTGGGATTTGGGTGTGATCGTATGTGATGATTTTAAGGTGGCCAAACAGGTAGAAAGGTGACGGCAAAAGCTAGATGAATTCTTGAGTGCATTGGGAGAGGAATGGCCAGTAGGAAAAAGGAGGTGATGATGCCCCTATATAAGAGTCTGGTGAGATTTCATTTAGAATACTGTGAACAATTCTGGAAACCACAGCTTCAAAAAGATATAAGCAGGATGGAGTCAGTCCAGAGGGTGGCTACTAAACTGCTCTATGGCTGTATTAACTTATGTTGGCATTTTTGTTTCCATGTTTGTTGTATTTGTTAATTGCTTTAACTGGCTTTGCAAACTCTCAATACAGCCACCACTTATCCTCAGGTCCTCTTTCCCTGCTCCTCCAACAACTGACACCATCCTCCAGCCTCTGTTTTGCAGCCCATTCCTAAAATAAACCCCCACCAACCCTCAGCTTCTATCTCTTCCTGAACCTGGTCTCCTCAACCCTTCTCTGCCCCTTCCATGCTAATTAGGTGACATGAGAAGGATAGCAGTGTCAGTACCTCAAATTACTTCGCCCTTCTCTGCCATTTATGCTTGACTATACTGTTTGAACTACACAGGATACCATACAGCCACATGGTTCAGTTTGTTTGGGCCTAGGCAACAGAGATACAGCAGAGGAACTAGTTGGAGGCACTACTGCTATTTTCTTCCCTCTCCTGCCGCCTGATGATCATGTGAAATTATTTTTAGTGAAATTGAGCATGCTCAGTTTCACTAAAAGCAGAGTGCCAGACGTGAGGGGAAGACAAAGCAGGGCAGGCAACGCGGCGGCACTGGCGACCGGCGCTGGACAACGCTTCAGCTGGCGGAGGTTGGGGACCCCCGCCAGCAAAACCAGGGGTCCACAGGAAATTATGGGGGGCCTAGGCCCCCATGACCCCACGTAGCTACGCCACTGCAAAGGACTTTGTTATCCAGCACTACTGGGAAGGATTACCCAGTGTCCAGACATGACATGACTGACCTTAGACTTATTTGAATTTTGTGTCTCTTCAATCTTTGCTGGGGAGAGAATCCCTGAAGAGAGGTCAGAGAATCCTGGACTGGATCAATTCTTAGGTTGTGGTAGGTTTTTTTTTTCTCTCTTTTTACTTTCTTTGACTGTTGGTGACTGTTTCCGGGACACCTGCTACCCAAATCGGGGAGAAAGTCATAAGAAGGCTTCAGAATGGCAATGCATCCAAGGCAGCCCGTTACAATATGCATACTTGATCTTGATTTGTTCTAGCCATTTTCAGCATAGAAGTCTGCCCGGCACTGGCCTTGTTCTCCAATTAACTGCGCTGAATGTATCCAGCCATGATCAGGGCACAGACCATAGAAGTTTGCCCAGCAGTGGCTTTGCTTCTCAATTACTGGTGTTGCCATCTAATCACTGCTAAGCTTGTTTAGCTCCATGCCTTCCATACAGGATTCCTTTGTATTTATCCCATTCATTTTTGAATTTTGTAAGTGTTTTCATCTCTACCACCTCTTGCAGGAGGGCATTCCAGGCATCTACCACCCTTAAATAGTATTAAATAAATACATCCATAACTAGTTATAAAGTAATTGAAATGTTAGAGTTCATTTGCTTGGCTTCAATATAATTATTTTAATTTGATTTATTGAATATCTGTATAACATATCAAATGTAACATCCTTAACCATCAAAGCAATTACCTTAAGGTCAGGTTTGCTCATTTTCTAAATGTTTTGATGGCTGTTTTTATGTTGTTTTTTAAATTCTGTTCCACCAGCCTCTCTGTATTTCCAGAGTACTGTCATCTTAGAAAGATTACAAGGACATTTAGCAGGACAGTTCTTAAGTTCCTTCTTCCACCCCCTACCCCTACCCCCAATCAAAATGTAGGGTAACTTCATTGAAGAACAGAACAATGTAATGGTTATTCTTAAGACTAAGGGGGGGGGGGGTATTCTATAAATGGAGCTAAAAGTTAGGCAGAAACCATGTGTTGGCTGAACACAGGAATCCCATGGGGCAAACAAACAGAAAACCAAAAAGCAGGAGACTGAATAAGGCTCAGCAGACAATGGGACTTGAAAATGTTGGTTTAGTAATTAGAAACAAAAACAGCTACATATGGAGGGGCATAATCGAACGGCGCGGGCCATCTCTATGGTCGGCCATCTCCGGGGCCGGCGCTGCAAGTGGGCGGAGCCAACCGTATTTTCGAAAAAGATGGCTGGCCATCTTTTTCTTCACTAATACGGTTGGGCCCTGCCAAATGTCAGAGATTGCCCGGTTTGAGATGGCCGGCATCGGTTTTCGGCCATAATGGAAAATAATGCCAGCGATCTCAAACCCGGCTAAATCCAAGGCATTTGGTCATGGGAGGAGCCAGCATTTGTAGTGCACTGGCCCCCTCACATGCCAGGACACCAACCGGGCACCCTAGGGGGCACTTCTAAAAATTAAAAAAATAAATAAAAATAGCTCCCAGGTGCACTGCTCCCTTTCCTTGGTTGATTAGCCCCCCAAATCCCCCCCAAAACCCACTGCCCCCAACTCTACACCATTACCATAGCCCTAAGGGGTGAAGGGGTGAAGAGGTGCACCTACATATGGGTACACTCTTTATGGACTCTGGGGAAGACACCTCTCCCAGCTTTAATCTTTAGGAGGAGCTCTCTCTATGTAAATCACCTTGAGTCAAGTACGTTAATTTGTATGCTTAAATGGTACGTTAAGATAACGTTTATTGTTGTTTTGAAATTACAGTTTTACGTTGGCACTGTTGTTTAAAAATTAATAAAAATGATTTATACCATAAGTACATAAGTAATGCCATACTGGGAAAAGACCAAAGGTCCATCGAGCCCAGCATCCTGTCCCTCGACAGCGGCCAATCCAGGTCAAGGGCACCTGGTAAGCTACCCAAACGTACAAACATTTTATACATGTTATTCCCGAAATTGTGGATTTTTCCCAAGTCCATTTAGGAAACCGTCCAACCCTTTTTTAAACTCTGCCAAGCTAACCGCCTTCACTACATTCTCCGGCAACGAATTTCAGAGTTTAATTACGTGTTGGGTGAAGAAAAATTTTCTCCTATTTGTTTTAAATTTACTGCACTGTAGTTTCATTGCATGCCCCTCAGTCCTAGTATTTTTGGAAAGCGTGAACAGACGCTTCACATCCACCTGTTCCACTCCACTCATTATTTTATATACCTCTATCATGTCTCCCCTCAGCCGTCTCTTCTCCAAGCTGAAAAGCCCTAGCCTCCTTAGTCTTTCTTCATAGGGAAGTTGTCCCATCCCCTCTATCATTTTAGTCACCCTTTGCTGCACCTTTTCCAGTTCTACTATATCTTTCCTGAGATGAGGCAACCAGAATTGAACACAATACTCAAGGTGCGGTCGCACCATGGAGCGATACAATGGCATTGTAACATCCTCACACCTGTTTTCCATACCTTTTCTAATAATACCCAACATTCGCTTTCCTAGCCGCAGCAGCAGCACACTGAGCAGAAGGTTTCAGTGTATTATAACGACGACCCCCAGATCCCTTGCTTGGTCCGTAACTCCTAACGTGGAACCTTGCATGACGTAGCTATAATTCAGGTTCTTTTTTCCCACATGCATCACATTAAATGTCATCTGCCATTTAGCCGCCCAGTCTCCCAGTCTCGTAAGGTCCTTCTGTAATTTTTCACAATCCTCTCGCGAGTTAACGACTTTGAATAACTTTGTGTCATCAGCAAATTTAATTACCTCGCTAGTTACTCCCATAAATCGCCTTGAGCCTCACAACCTTGCATTCGGGAATTTAGCAGCTTCTAACAGTCTGTATGTCCACATACTTCTCACCAGGAGTACATAAGAGCATAATAATAGCCATACTGGGCCAGACCAATGGTCTATCTAGCCCAGTATCCTGTTTCCAACAGTGGACAATCCAGGTCAGAAGTACCTGGCAGAAACTCAAATAGTAGCAACATTTCATGCTATAAATCCCAGGGCAAGCAATGGCTTCCCCATGTATATCTCAATAGCAGACTATGGACTTTTCCTCTAGGAACTTGTCCAAACCTTTTTTAAACCCAGACATGATAACTATTCTTACCACATCCTCTGCAACAAGTTCCAGAGCTTAGCTATTCATTGAGTGAAAAAATATTTTCCCCTATTTGTTTTAAAAGTATTTCCATGTAACTTCATTGAGTGTCTCCTAGTCTTTGTGCTTTTTGAAAGAGTAAAAAATGGATTCACTTCTACACCACTTAGGAATTTGTAGTCCTCAATCATATGACCCCTCAGTCATTTCTTTTCCAAGCTGAAGAGCCCTAACTTCTTTTGCCTTTCCTCATATGAAAGGAGCTCCATCCCCTTTATCATTTTGGTCGCTCTTCTTTGAAACGTTTCTGAGTAGAGGAGTGTGGTAGCCATGTTAGTCCACTCTTAAGGTTATCAATAGAAATCAAACAAAATAAAACATGGAAAAGAAAATAAGATGATACCTTATTTTATTGGACATGACATGTTTTATTTTGTTTGATTTCTATTGATAACGCTCTGAGTAGGCAACTGTACATGGGTATTTTCATCTGGGAGCAGATATATGAGTGCATGTGGATTCACATGTGGTTTGTGTGCATGCCGCCTTCTGGGAATGACTGCGTGTTTGGTTATTATCGAGCAAGGAACATGTTCAGCTCACTAGCAAGGTATGCGAACATTTGTCCCCTGTTGGCTGGGAATGAGGATGAGGATGTCTTTGTCTCTTCCCAAAAACAGCATATTAGCATCTAGCAAACTAACCACATCTGTATGAGGTAAGCTGGCATATTCTCCTGCATTCTATATAGCGCACCTAGCATTCCGTGCCAAAATTTAAGCAGATTCTATAACAGCGTTGTGATTTAATATCGGCTAGCCAGTTATGATGCATTTAACCAGCTACAGTAAGTGCTAATCCTGGCCGGTTAAATGTTTTTGAATATCCAGGGGCAAGTGTCTAAGGGCTTGATGCACAAAGCTAATCATGCATGTAACATTTGCTTTAGACTGGTTGTAGCCAGTCTAAAGCAAATGTCTTATTTAATTTAATTTTGGCATTTAGAATCCACTTAACCATCAAGTTCAAGGCGAAGAGCAATCGCATATTGTAAGCAGGTACTTCCTCTGTCCCAATCTTGGTTTTTGTACCTGAGGCAATGGAGGGTTAAGGGCTCCTTTTACCAAGCTGCGGAAAAGGAGACCTGCGCTGGCATCGGTGTGTGTTTTTCATGCGTGCCAAGGCCCCCTTTTACCACAGCGGATAAAAAAGAAGTCTCTCTTTCCTGCAGAAAATGGCCATGTGGCAAGTAAAGCACTTGCCACGCGGCCATTTTGGGGGGGGGGGGGGAGCCCTTACCGCCACCCATTGAAGTGGCAGTAAGGGCTCCCATGCTAACCTGGAGGTAACCGGGCAGCATGTGGCACTTCCCGATTACCGCCAGGTACACTCCGCCGCTAGCGCCGGATATGACAGCACACTAGGGGTGGGAAGTACCACCGGGCTGCTGGGGTAGCCTAATGGTACTTCCTGTTTAGCCCATGTTTGGCTTACTGGCGCTTAGTAAAAGGGGCCCTAAGTGACTTGCCCAGGGTCACAAGGAGCTGTAGTGGGAATCAAAACCTGTTACACTAACCAATAGGTCACTCCTCCACTCCAAGGTCTAATGTACAAAGGGGCTCTGCATCCCTTTTACCCTTCACTGTAGCAGCTACCAATAACCCTATGCAAATGTATTGCAACAAGCTCATCAGTATTAAAATAAGCATTCCAACCGATGCACAGACATTTCCATGCACCGAGCACCTACCTTTAACATGCAAAACTTAACAGCAGGTCTGGAGTTGTTGTTAAGTTTTGCATGATATCCCTGGTGGTCCAGTGGACCCCCCTCCTGACCCCCCTAACCTTTAAAACTCCCTGGTGATCCAGTGCTCCCCAACTCCCCCAAAACACTTAATACCTCTATGGTGGTCCAGCAGACCCCCTCTCCCATTACCCTCATGCCCCCTGGAACCAAAAAAAAATCCCTGGTGGTATAGTGGACCCCCTCTCACCACCCCCTCAAAATTCAAAAACTCCATGGTGGTCTAATGACCCTCCCCCTCCACATACTTTGTGAGATTTTGAGTCAGGAAGGCAGGAGCAACACCTACTCCCTCCTGCCTCTGGGCCCACCCTTCTCTAAATGGCAGCACCCAGCCCTTTCCCGGTGCATCCTGGGATGGTGCTTAGCCCCTCACAGTGCATCCCAGGATGCACAAGGCAGGGGCTGGGTGTTGCCCTTTTGAGAAAGGTGGGCCCAGAGGAAAGAAGGAATAGATGTTGCTCATGCCCTCCTGTCTCCAACTCTCACAAGGTATGTGGAGGGGAGGGGAGAGGTGGGAGTTTTTTTTAGTTGTGGGGGGCTCATGTGGGGGTCCACTGGACCACTAGGGAGTTTTTGGTTCCAGGGGCACAGGCAGGTGCGGGGGTGCCAGGGAGTTGGGAGGGGGTCTGCTGGACCACCAGGGAAGTTTAAAGGTTAGGGGGTTGGGGTCCGCTGGACCACCAGAGTTTTAAAGGTTAGGGGGTTCAGGAAGGGAGGAAGGGTCTGATCATCACTGACATGCCCAGAAGAAACATAGCAGTTAGGGAATTTCTCATTTCAAACTCCTTCACTCTGTTTTCTACTTTCCCAGTCCCAAAACTGCCCCAAACCGAAAATTACCCTTCCACACCAAAATGCAACCAACCCCTAAATCTACTCCCTGCAACTCACCTAACACCCAAAATTTCCCCATTCCAAAAAACTGCCCTTACAACTGCCCAACCCTCAAAACTACTCCCACCATAACTGCCTCATGACCTCACAAACTGTTCCATTCCAAAAACCACCCTTGCAACTGCCCCATCAACCTGAAAACTACCAGCTCTCTCAAAAATTACCCCATAACTGCACCACCACAGCCACCCTACAAACTGCTCCAGCCCCCAAAGCTACCCCTGTAACTGCTTCACCACTGCACAAACCCAACCCCCCCCCCCAAATGTTCCACCCCCAAAATTATCCCCTGAAACTCTCCTACCACGCTATACTACCTCACTACCTATGTGCCCCACCAGCCTACCAAATTGCTCCATTCCAAAAGCTACTTCAACGATTGTCCCACCAACCCACAAAGTGTTCTTAGCCCTTAAAACTGCCCCACAGCCCTGCAAATTGTCCTCACTCTGAAAAAACTACTCCCACAACAATTGCTCCACCATCCCACAAGCTACCCTCATCCCACAAGCTACCCTCACCTACAAAAACTATCCCCAAAAGCCTCAACATAACACACAGACATATTGACACACATGCATATCCTGAGGTGTTGGAAAGAATTCCATGAATCATGCTCTGCATTCTTTCCCCACTTGTTTTAAAGCTTGAATTGCTGTCTGGAAGTAGTCAATGAATAGCATACACAATACATTTAAAAATGAACCCTTAAAAATGAGAGGGGTCAATATTTAGCTGGTCAATATTCAGCTGATGGCAGTGTTTTGCTGACTAAGGTAGGCCGGCGAGGAGCATGCCGAGCAGCCGCACATAACATGGCGGCTGCTGCCCGGCAGCTCCTGCGTCAGAGCAACCCTTCCTTTCCGGCTTCCCCATCGGCGATTGAGATGACGCGGCAGGAGACCCCCTTGCCATTGGTTGGGAAGCCGGAAGGGGCAGGGCTACAGGGGAAAGCATAAAAGCTGCCAATGAGGGCTAGGGAGCCTCTTGTTGGCAGCGAGCAGCGCGGGAGTTTCAATCGCGGTATTAGCCAGCTATCAGATCAGCTGATTTCTCTCCCTTTTTTTTATTTTCTCAGTTTCTCAGAAAAGCCGGCCATTTCCCTTTCCTTGTTGCGATCGCGGTGTAGCAGTGTCGGGCCTTTTTAATAATTTTGCTTTTTCCACAGAGCCAGCCATCTCGCAATCATCACGGGCAGAGAGCGGCGTGGGAGTTTCCAACGTGGTTCCCCACACGGTAAAACCTGCTTTTCTTTGTTTCCCTATCGCGTTTCTAGCCAGCTTTCAGATCAGCTGATTCCTTTTGTTTTCCCTATCGCGTTACTAGCCGGCTATCTAATCAGCTGATTTCCCGGCCGCCTTTTATTTTGCCGTTTCTCCCATTTCCTTTTCCTGTGCTGCGGTGCTGCACCCTTGGCATTAACGACCGGTGCGGCAGTACCGGGACGCCCAATACCACGGTCAGCAGTTATGTACTAACGTTTTCTTGCATGCTCCTGTATGCCCTTCTCCATTTAACATTTCCTTCTTTTGCCGCTCACCTCGGTTTTTCCCGCATTGAATAGCATACACAATACAATTTAAAAATGAACCCTTAAAAATGAGAGGGGTCAATATTCAGCTGGTCAATATTCAGCTGATGGCAGTGTTTTGCTGACTACTGCAGGCATTATACCCAGAAATTCAATTTCAGGCTATGTCCAGGCTTTGGCATTGAATTTCTAGGTTTGAAGCACTTAACCGACTATGGTGAACCACATAAAGATAGGACTGACTTTTTTGCAGTTCATATGCAGTGACCTTGGCTGGTTAAGTGCTGAAGTTTGGCACGTAACTGGCCAATTACTGACTCTGCCCCCAGAATGCCCCCAAATAGCTGGTTTTCAGTTTGATGCTAACTGGGCATTTTTAGCAGCATTAGCAAGTTTGAATATCGACCCCAGAGTTACTAGGCTGAGTAAACAAGGTAAATTATCAAGAGGTTATATTAACTCCTGCATTGAAAGTGAGAAACTTGGAAGTCTTACCAGAGCCAGTGCTCAACAGTAAAAATAGCTTATTTTGTAGTCAAGAGGATGAACTGCCAGCTGCTCCTGCTTTTGAAGCAAAAGGGTCTTGCTTCAATAATTCATGACTTGGTGACATGTCAAATTAATTATTGCAATTCCTTCTTGTATCATCAACTTTTGCAAAAAGAAAAACCCTGCGACAGCTGTATCCATCACAAAATGTGGTCACTAGGATACTTTTGCGAAAGCAAAGTTGGATGAGTAACACTGGTACCTGTGGGGAAAAAAGGATAAAATTGAAAATTTCCAGCCAAGTTTCAAAATGTCTTTATCTTTCTAGTTCCAGATATTTTACTGACTTGCTAACTATTTAATTCCCTAGTGAGGCTGTCTGTTCTTCCTCATAAGCACTGCTGACAGTTCCAGGCCCTGTTTTAATTAAAACTGTCTGCTACCAGAAACAGGGCTATTATTTGTCCCTTCCTTGTGGAATCCTATTACCCTTGAATTGAATTGTGCTGGCCAGAAGGAGTGTCTTCAATGTTGCAGGCCAGACAGGCAAGGTCTGAAATGTGCCGGGAGGAGAGTTGGAAAGTGAGAGGTGCAGGACATAGGACAGGGTGTATAAAAGCAAAGAGAGAGAAAGCGAGAGAGATGCCAGACTGTCAGACCTGTGAGTTCTTGTACCAAGTGGAGCGCTGCCGAGCCCGGTACTTGGACCAGGTTCTGCTTGGCAACCGGACAACCCCAGGTTTCACCTGTGCTGACCGCCGTTCCCCAGAGGTTGAGCCCCTAGGTGCAGGCGGCCTGCAGGGCTTACGAGATGGAGCAGGAAGCGGGGTAATGAATATGACGGCCAGACAGGCAGCAGGCAAGAGAGTGATCCAGGTACAGGCAGAGTCAGTAGGCAGGCAGCAGACACGAGAGTAATCCAGGTACAGGCAGAGTCAGTAGGCAGGCAGCAGACACAAGAGTATTCCAGGTACAGGCAAGGTCAGGAGGCAGGCAGCAGACACAAGAGTAATCCAGGTACAGGCAGAGTCAGTAGGCAGGCAGCAGACACAAGAGTAATCCAGGTACAGGCAAGGTCAGTAGGCAGGCAGCAGACATAAGAGTAATCCAGGTACAAGCAGAGTCAGTAGGCAGGCAGCAGACACAAGAGTAATCCAGGTACAGGCAGAGTGAGTAACGAAGAACGAAGTAGAGGAGAAGCACACTACTGAGCAAGTAACACCTACCAAAGTAGAAGCCGAAGCAAGGAGTTTAGGGAGAGCTCAGCTGATAAAGTGCTGGCGTCTGAACAGATGAACAGGGTTTGACACTTTAAGGTGATGTTCATCTATATTTACCAATGGAAGTAAAATTGGTGAGCTGGATGATGATATGAGAATACTTCATTGAGATACCAAGGGAGAAGCGTGATACTAGGACAGAAGACCTATATTCAACAACTTATAAGTACTTTGGGAAAATCTGACCAGAAAGTTATCAGTTTGGAGTAATTATTCTGCATCAGAGGAAATAGTACTCTTTTGAATGGACTATTACTGATGAAAGAAGGACTTCTAATACAGTATAGTGAGATCGAGAGGAAGGTTACAAATGAGATAAGTTGGATTTATATCCTGAAGACATATGGGATTATAGAATTCTATGTATTATGCGATCCCCTAGGATCCAATGTAAGAAAGAAGGAATTGAATTAGAAGAGAGGATGAAGTAGTAGAGTGATTGTGTTTGAATGGATGGATGCAAGAAAATCATAAAGAATTAGAAAGAATTAGATTTTTATAATACTGTTGGTGTGAATAATAATAAAGTGAATGAAAATTGTAAAAGAGTAGTCACTAGATTGTTATTTATTTCATATATTTTGACTAAAGTGAAATAAGGGGTGCTCATAAAGAGGGAGTAATACATATTCATTGATGATATCCTGAAAACCTGACTGGCTAGGATAAGTTTGTGAACCACTGGATTAGTTACTGCCCTGGTAAATGAATAATTTAATTTGCGATGAACCTTGCAAAATTTGTTATTCTGCTCCCTGGGAGCATCAGACCACTAACACATTGTCTGATGCACCTGGGAAGCCTTTCTTAAAGAGGCTGGAGCTATATAAAGAATGGTCCCCTTCCTCCTCCCATTCCCCCCATGCAAAGACTCTCCCACCCCTCACAAGCACCTTTCTAAACCCTAGGACAAGGGTGAGGAACCTCAGTCCTCAAGGGCCACAACCCAGTTGGGTTTTCTGGATTTCCTCAATGAATATCTATGAGATCTATTTGCATGCACTGCCTCTATTTTATGCAAATAGATCTCATGTATATTCATTGAATAAATCCTGAAAACCCAACTGGGTTGCAGCCCTTGAGGTTGCCCCCCCCCCCCCCCACACACAAACTGTTCCTGAAGCTCCTTCCCCCAGTAGAGTACCCCAATTGTCTGAAACAATCCATAATGCTTCAGCGGAATGGGGTAGGAGTGATCCCTGAGACTACTGCTAGGGGTCACAGGCTGGAGCCGCAAAGAGTACAAGCAACTAGGAATCACTTCTTCTTCTTTCAGGTGTACCACCAGGGATTGCTTCAGTTAGACACAGGAGGAGCTTATAACGAGGGGAGTCTTCAGGTTGGTGGATGGAATCATGGACTAGGATTTAGAAAGCTGCTTGTAGAGAGTGGAGAAATCAGTTTTGGTGGGAGGTTTTTATGTGTGTGTGTGTGTGGGGAGGGGGGGGGGGCATTAAGATTGTACCTGGGAGCATTAGGCCACACATTAGAAGTCTAATGCTCCCAGGCAGGAAAAATAATGCCAGTTTGCTGAATTCAATGCAAGCTGCATTATCCAATTTGCAAAATAATGAGGTACTTTTTATGCATTTGCATGCTTTGCATTTCATTATTATGCAGCCTGCAATGGGTTACCCTAACTTGTGTTATGGCAGAATAATACACAATTTTGCCGTGTAATGAGCATTAGTAACTACCCCCCCCCCCCCCCCCTTTTAATGCATGCACAATCAATTTAACACATATTAATCTATGAAATACACAGGTTAAATTGATGTGCAGTAAGATATATTTTTTTTAATTAAAACAAATGTGTGAAACAAACTAAAAAAAAGTCTAGACATTGCCCGATGCATATCTTTATTGAGGATGAAAACAGCATACCTACTTTAGATTTCCAAATGTATTAGGGATGTGAATTTATTAGTATATGTTTGTTTCATTAGTATGCCTTAAAAGGCTTAGCAAGCACTAAATTAACTTGTATTAACCTACAAATTAACTTACACTAAGAAGGGGTTTCATCAAAGTACTGTAAAGGTTTGCCTTTTAACGTACCATGATTTTCCATGGGATTCAACAACCTCCGGGATCCTGGTACCGCAGGTTGCTGAATCCTGCCTTAGAGAAACAATGCTGTTCCCAGGCCACTGAGGCCACCCCCAAATTGAAGCCCCCTACTCAAGGCCCCCTCCAAAGTTGAAGCCCCCCACTCTTTCTCCCCCACCTGATAGGTTGCTTGTCCAGGGTGGGGATCCAAGGGGGTCCGAGGGGGGGGGGGCTCTTTGGGCAGGAGTGATGCCCAGTCATGCTACTGCCACTAGGGGACACATTCCATATGAGCCCCCCACTGACCTCAGAAGACCCCCATTCTGGACCAGCAACCTATCAGGTGGGAGAGGGAGAGTGGGGGCTTGAACTCGGGGAGGGGGGGACCATGAATGGGTAGGCTTCAACTCAAGGGGAGGCACATTTAAGCGTACCATGTGACTTGCCTAACTTATTGAGGTCCTTGCACTAAGGTGTGCTAATGGATTTAGTGTGCATTTAGCGGCTTCAACTCAGGGGGCACCCTCAGCTAGTGGCCCAGAAGCATTGGGCTGCTATTTTGCAACCTAATGCTCCCAGATGGTAAAATAACCCTAGCAAAAATCTGGGGTTATTTTACCATAGTTCTGAGACCCTAACGCGACTTGCGGTGGATCAACGCAAACCATGCTAGGGCATTTGCATATTTTGCATCTCATTATTCACTAACCCACAGCGGCTTAAATATCGCCACAGTTGTTTTTAGAAAAGCAGCATTAGGGCCAAATAACATGTGTTAAGGACCAAATAATGTGCATTACGGCCCTAAAGACACTTGATGATTCCCTCCCTTAGGGGTATTTGTTAAGCACTTAATGTGTGGTTAGTGCACAATAATAGCCTACTGCACAAATGTCTTAAGGTTTTCTCTGGTAGCTTGCCTGTTACAATATGTTAAATAGTGCGCTACTGCATTTTTCTGAATTTTTCTCTGAGGGGACGTGGCATAGACTGAAAGTGGATATGGTTGTGTTAGCTAGCTAGTGCATTATACTTGGCAGAAACTGACTAATGCAGAGTTAATGCAGAAGCATTTAGTGCCTCCTAAATAGGAGGTGGTAAGTGGACCTCATTAATGTCTTGCAGGTACTGCACACTAATAGCTACAATAACATAAGACAATACAAAAAATAGAGGGTTGTGTTATATCTGGGTTTAGTGCGCAGTAAATCCTGACATTGTGGAGACATTTTGGATGGGTATTGTTTGGATTTATTTTCTGGTTGTGATTTTCTAGGTGCTTCTGTTTCATGTCTGGAGTGGGGCACTGGAATTGGGTAATCTGTGAGGATATTGTTGGTTTTATGTAGTATTTTGTTTATGTTGGTTTATAGTTATTCACTGTGCTTGCTATGGTATAGTGGTTTGGGAGCACAGAATTGTATTGATTATAGTCCTTGTATTGGTGATTAGTTAAAATGTAATGCCAAGAAGTGCAGAAATACAAAAGAGATGTACTGGATATGTGGGGAGAGATTGGTAAACTTGGCTCAGGAGAGGGACCTTGGGGTGATGGTGTCCAAAGATCTCAAGGAGATGAAACAGTGCGACACGGCGGTGGCTACGGAAGAAGGAGAAAGATGCTAGGCTGTATAGAGAAGGGTATAACCAGCAGAATGAAAGAGGTGTTGATGCCCCTATAGTCATTGGTGAGGCCCCACTTATGGTATTGTGTTCAGTTTGGAGGCCTTATCTTGCTAAGGATGTTCAAAGACTTGAAGCGGTTTAGAGAAAAGCGATAAAAATAGTAGGGAGTTTACGTAACAAGATGTACATGGAGAGACTTGCAGATCTAAACATGTATATACTGGAGGAAAGGAGAAACAGGGGTGATATAATACAGACGTTCAAATATTTGAAAGGTATTAATCCTATCTTTTCCAGAGATGGAAAGGTGGTAGAACTAGAGGGCATGAATTGAAGTTCACAGGGGGCCGACTCAGGAATAATGTCAGGAAGTATTTTTTCACTGAGAGGGTGGTAGATACCTGGAATGCCCTCCCACAGGAAGTGGTAGAGATGAAAACTGTAACAAAATTCAAAAATGTGTGGGACAAACACAAAGGAATCCTGTTTAGAAGGATCGGATCCAAAGAAACTTAGGGGAGAGTAGGTAGGAAAGCCAGTGCTGGGCAGACTTCTACAGTTTGTGCCCTGATCAAGGCTGAATAGATTTGGATGGGCTGGAGTAGAGCTTTTCAAGAGCTTTAACAACAACTTCAGACATTTTAGAACAAGGCCAGTGCTGGACAGACTTTTACTGTGTTATGTCCTAAAAAAGGCAAGGATAAATCAAGATCAGATATACATATGATGCATCACTTCATACCGTATGTAATGAGTTTATCTTGTTGGGCAGACTGGATGGACCTTACTGGTCTTTATCTGCCACCATCTACTATGTTACTATGATATAATGTGCTAAGCCCAGAGTAAACAAGTCTCTGAGTTAATTAATGGACGTTAAAAAGTTCTAATGCGCATTGTAGCATTTTTATTAAAACAAATATTAAAAAATGAACCACAAAAACATCAAAAATCAAGGGAAAATCTGAAAATGACTAAATATTTTTTTCTGTGCAGTTCCCTAAAAAGGATGCATGCTTGATTCCTTTCTATGCAATTCCTGATTTGCTGCATTGGGTTAATACCATTTCCATTTCAAAGATCGTTCACCTACAGTCCAGTGCTTTTAATTCCATTTTGAGAGTGTTGTTTTACTAAAAAGCTACCTTTTGTTTTAATTTGCCTAATGCTCTTTTAAAAGATAACAGCAGTCCTTATCTTAGATTTTCAGTATACTCAATGTTTGACTTTCCTACTCTTACAACAAATGAAGGATATTTAAGTCACGATAACATCTGATTTGGTCATTTCCTTCAAGGGCTCTGGGAGGATCTTGGGCTATACATACAGTGAGCTGTGCCAGGGACTGTTTATCTTGCTACTGGAGAGAAAACCCGACTGTGCTGATGTAAGAAAGATGAGTGGTTTGACTCTGCTGTATCTTTTTGGTGAACATTGCTTGCTTGATCTCAAGGATTACACTTTCTCTTGGAAACCCAACTGTATGTTCTGGCTTTGGAACCTGCTACAGTATCCACTCCAAGACCACAAGCTTCAAGATTGCAGAGACGTCCTGCCAACCTGTGGGATTCCTGACCACTATGAAAGATGAGGGCGAGAAGCTGGACATCTTGAAGCTTTTAAATGGGTTCCTTGGAAGCAGTCGTGCCAGCCCAACTTTTTGGATTGGTCTCTCCAAAAATTCTAGGCAGTGCGTCCATGAGGACAAGCCCCTCAGGGGATTCTTTTGGGCTTCTGGAAAGGAGGATTCAAGTATCAGCAAATGGATCAAAGAACCAGCAAAATCCTGCACGAGTGTTCGATGTGTTGGACTACAGGCCATGGAAGCCAGTCCTGATCGGGAGCCATGGGGATGGAAAGATCTAAACTGCAATTCTAAGAATGGTTATATTTGTAAGTATGAATATGCTGGCATGTGTCAGAGACTAAGCATTACTAATGCCAAACGCATTCTTTATAGAACTGCCTACAACATAGAAAGCGATTTTTTAGAATTTAGCCCTCCTGGAACTATAGCTACTGTTTTTTGTGAGGGCCATTGGAGAAATATGACCTTGACTTGCCAACAACAGAATGGCAAATATGACTGGGATGGACCTATGAATTTAAGCACTCTGTGTTCTTGCCCAGTAGGTTATGAAATGGACCAGAATAGGGACTGTACAGACATAGATGAATGTCAGCAGAATAGATGCATGTCTAAATGCATTAACACTCTGGGAAGCTTTTATTGTAATTGTACAGTGGGATATGTCATTGGAGAGGATGGAACGTCATGTCATCAGAGCTCCCAGGAGCCTGGCGAGGCACCACTGATACCATTGGTGAGTCAGTACAAGAAACTGCCACCAGTCCGTCCTGGAGAAAAGGAAGTCCAGCATCCACCTCAGCATCCAGTTATCCACAAGAGACAGAGTCAGGAAGTCTGTCTTCTGCTAGCATTTTCATACCAGTAACTGTTGCAATAGTAATATTGGGCATCCTTGTTATGGCTGTGTTATGGATATTAAAATTATGCTTTGGAAAAAGCCCTGAAAGCAAGAGCAAGGAAATGGCTGTGCAGGCCATAAATGAGCCTGATCTGAAGGCCAACAACACACAGTCTACAGAGCATTCGATAGAGAATGTTAGAAAGAGGGAAGAACCAGAAGAACCGGAAGAAGTGGTATCCAATGGCTCAAAGTCATTTCACGAAGCCAGCTGAAAAGAGGGATATTGGAAACCTTTGAGTCACAAGTGTTCAAAGCATCCCTTTTCATGATAAGATCTACCTTGAAAATAAGACCTTTATATGGTATAACATACTGAATGCATGCGCTCGCTCTGTGATTTGTCACGTTCCCTGAATCTGTTAGTTATAGATTATCAGTGGTTGCATGGTGAAAATATCTTGTAAATATCATGCATTTATGCCTCAGTTCAACAGGAATAGAGACTTATCAGATGGTGGAATGATTGTATACATTGCAGTTTGTATTTTCCAGTGTGTCCCTCCACCTTACAACTTTTGAATGGCTGTACCTAGCTCTACCACCACTTTTCAAAGGTTTGTTTGATTGCATAATGAAAGGATGAAAATGGGCACCTTTCCTAAAAGAATGCATGGGAGAGGGTGGGTTTAACTGAGGCTATCTCAAGTGGTATACTTTCTATTTGGATGCATTACTTTCAACTATAGGGGACTCTTTTTATGAGATCTTGCTGACTAATGCTCATACGGTAGGCTGGTTCAGGAATGTAATTCACAATACTGATTAATTTTGTAATTATGACATCATAGAAGAGCACAGGGCACTTGCACTATGCATTAATAAGGGCATAAAAACTGTGTAAACACTGTACAGGGAATATATAAATATATATGCCAAGGAATAAGAGGTATATTACAGAAAGGAATCCAGTCCTCTTACTGCTGTCTTAATTACAGGAAGGGAATTTTGTATCCTGATAAACTTCTTTTGGAATCAGGGTCCTTGAAATCCATGATAACAGAGTCCTAATGCGGTTAAGTGCAATATTCAGCATCTAACCACATAAGGTGAGCCACATAAAGATAGGACTGTTTTTTATGTGGTCCTATTTATGCGGTTACCTGATGCAGTTAAGCGCTGTGTATCAACACTTAACCACATAAGTGTCAACTCTGCCCCTGGACTGCCCACAAATGCCAGTTTCGGCTTAGGTGCTAACTGTGGATATATTTTCAAAGCACTTAGACTTGCAAAGTTTCATAGTAACCTATGGAACTTTGTAAGTCTAAGTGCTTTCAAAATATGCCTTACAGGTCAGTGGCACTATCTGGATAAGTGCCGCTGAATATCAAAGGTTAGCTCTGGACAAGTGATTTAGAGGCTCTTATACTAAGGCTTGTAGGTTGCCCAATGTGTGGTACAACATGTGTCAGATTAGAACAACTGTGTGCCCTGGGCAGTAATTCTAATTTTCACACATGTCCGATATGTTCGGCAGAAAATATTTTTTATTTTCTACCACATGGCATTAACCGGGCGGTAATCGGCAGTGTACGCATGCTGACGATTACCGCCCGGTTAACGTTTGAGACCTTACCGCCAAGTAAGTCAATGGGTGACGGTAAGGTCTCAGGCCCAAAATGGACGCACGCCAATTTTTTGTATTGCCTCACTTCCATTTCGTCCAAAAAAAAGAACTTTTTTGCAGCGCTCTGAAAAAATGGACCTGTGCACGTACAACACACGTGCGCCTACACCAGCAGAGGCCATTTTTTGGCACGCCTTAGTAAAAGGGACCTGTTAAACAGCAAAGAAACTCTCATGGCTATTTAAAGCACATTGAATAGCAAGCAATCACATAGGGGGCAACTCTATAAAGGGATACTTAGGTGTAGGCACCCATTATAGTGTAAACTCACATCGTGTGCCTAAATGTAGGCGCAATCACTTATGCCAGGTCTATACCTAGCATAGGCACATTTAAGTGTACCATGTGACTTGCCGTAACTTATTGAGGTCCTTGCACTAAGGTGGTGCTAATGGATTTAGTGTGCATTAAGGGGCCCTTTTACTAAAAGGTTGCCTGCACAGGCAACCAGGAACTACTGCCAGCCAACGCGGCACTCCGGCGGTAGTTCCGGCTCTGACATGCGTCGTTTCTGGCGCATTGAAAAATATTTTTTTGTAATTTTACCATGGTGCTAACCCGGCACGCTACCCGGTTACTGCTGGGTTACCGCGGGAACCCTTACAACCTGAAAGGGTGGCGGTAAGTGTTCCACTGCATAGCCATGCGGTAAGAGTAATCTTACTGTATGAGCATTTTATTTTTAGGGGCTTTTTACCCACTGTGATAAAAAGGGCCCTGGTGCGTGGGAAACCGGCCTCCACCACTACCGTAGGGCCTTCTTACCGCAGCTTAGTAAAAGGACCCCTAAATGCCATGCACCCTATAGGTATACAATACACAGCATTTGGGGTGCACTAAATTCATTAGCACACCTCAGTAAAAGGACCCCATGAGTATTCTATAGATAAGAAATTGGTTTGTTGGCAACATGGCCATACCACTCCTGTGCTCTGCAAGTGTACTGCCCCCTCGCAGTTATATGCTATATGTTCCTATGCATATAAGTGACAATTTTCTAGGCACTTAAGTGCAAACTGCAGGTGCACAGTTTTATTGTTCATAAAGGCATACCCTAATGATCCAACCTAAATGCCTGAAACCTGCAACACAACGAAACCAAAACCATACTGGAAATAACTAAACCCTTCCTCTTCTTTACGATCCCCAATGTTTTGTCAAACATGAACGTTACCCTTCTACAACTTCACTCTGTATTTTGTTCATACCGGAATTGACAATCGCCTAATAGTATTATGTAAGCCACACTGAGCCTGCAAACAGGTGGGAAAATGTGGGATACAAATGTAACAAATAAATAAATAAATTGTCCTGATACTGCACAGGTGGTCTGTAAGGATATTCAGACACACTATCTAGATACTGCCTCTGAATATCCCGGTCAGCAGCACTTATCTGCATAGCAGGTACTGTTCTCCTGGCAAGTGCTTTTGAATATAACTGTTAATTTGTAGGTCAGCTGAACAAGACTGAAGACTGTACAGACTGCACAGCATGTGTCTAGCATAGCTATACTAATGAAAATGCATTGCCACGCATTAAAGAAGGTTTGGACAAGTTCCTGGAGGAAAAGTCCAATGCCTGTAATTGAGACGGACATGGGGGATGCCACTGCTTGCCCCGGGATTGGTAGCATGGAATGTTCCTACTCTTTTGGGGTTCCAGAATCTTGTATTGTTTGGGATTCCAGAATGTTGCTACTATTTGGGTTTCTGCCAGGTACTTGTGACCTGGATTGACCACTGTTGGAAGCAGGATACTGGGCAAGATGGACCATTGGTCTGACCCAATATGGCTATTCTTTGTCATCATTACTGTATGTAACAGGAAAAATTAGTTTAAAATAAATAAACTGTACCAGGCCTTATAAACCATGAATTAAAACGTGTACTTTATTTCAAGTAGTTTTTAGTCATTTCTCTTTGTTTGTTTGTTTTTCTTTAGGGCTGTGATCTCCAGTCATTTCATGCAGTGTTTCTAGCACAGTAATAACTGTCTCCTCCAGGCAGGGGGCGTATCTGGAATCCGCGGTAGGGGGGGGCAGAGCCAGAGAGGGGGGGCACATTTTGCCTCCCTCCCCCCCCCCCCCGCCGCCGCCGCCGCCTCTCTCCACCCCTCCCCGCCGTCAACCCTCCCCCGCTGCTTACTTTTGCTGGCGCCGAGGTCCCGACCCGCAGTCCTCCGTTTTTTCGTCTTCCTCCGTGGCCATGCTTCCAGGAAGTAACGCTGCAGTGCTGATTCGTTGACCCCAGTTCGACGTCTGACGTCAGACGCCGAACTGGATTCAACGAATCAGCACTGCAGCGTTACTTCCTGGAAGCATGGCCACGGAGGAAGACGAAAAACGGAGATTGCGGGTCGGACCTCGGCGCCAGCAAAAAGTAAGCAGCGGGGGAGGGTTGACGGCGGGGAGGGGGGCCAGGGCAAAATCTGCGGGGGCCCAGGCCCCTGTGGCCCCACGCAGATACGCCCCTGCTCCAAGGGCTGCAGAATATCTAATATCCTTTCTATATCTAGCGATATCACAAAAAGTTGATCTTAAAAATAATTTAATAGCCCTCTGGTTTCATGGCATGCTTCCTAACCTTAGCTCCACAATTTATATATGACTAGCATATCGGTGCTTCACTGCTTCCTTGCTAATCTCAGCAGAATGCTTATCTGTGTCTCTGTTCACTTTCCTGTTTGCTGGTGTTGCTGCCTGAGGAGGGCAGGAAGGTCAGTTCGATTTATGAGAGTAGTCCTTGGAATACTGAGGAACAGCAGCAGCTCTCTCCTCCCCCCCCCCCCCCCCCCCATTTCTTCTGGACTTGTGCCCAAGCTGTTAAATCAAAACTTATTTTGGAACTGGTATCAACTCCTCACACAACTTAGGGCTTCTTTTACAAAGCCTCGTTAGCAATTCCTGAACAGCAAATGAGAGGAAGACCATTCAATTCCTATGGGCTTCTTTTCATTTCCCGCACGGGAATCGCTAGTGCGGCTTTGTAAAAGAAGCCCTAAGAAACAGCCATTGCATTTCATCAGAAAGATTTTAAAGCAGCATTTTAACAAAGCCGCGTAGGCGCTTACGCATGCCCAATGTGCGTCAATTCTGAGTTACCTCCTGGCTACCGCGTGGCCTGTGAAATAATTTCATTTTTGATGCATGTAGGTGATTACTGCATGGTTAATGCGTAAGACCTTCCCACTAAATCAATGGTTGGCGGTAAGGTCTCAGACCCAAAATGGGCACATGCCAATTTTAATTCTGCTGCATGTCCATTTTTGGCAAACATTTTTTAAAGGAATTTTTTACAGGCACGCTGAAAAATGGATCTGTGCATGCCCAAAACATGCACTTACACTAGTGCAGGTGATTTTTCAGTGTACCTTAGTAAAAGGACCCCTTTAGTGCCTCCTAAATAGAAGGCAGAAAGTGTTCCCGCATTACTTCTATGCAGTTACCATGCACTAATGACAACATTAGCGCATGATCTGCTTTAAAAACATATATATTTTTAAACTCTCCATAAGGGCTGCCATTAAATCTGGGCTTAGTGTGCAGCAAAATTCTACGTTACTACGCATTAAGCCTATATTATAGCATAGTTTAGTAAAAGGGTCCTTACATTTTTTTAATGAGCGAATGGTGTGTTAATGAATGTTCATCCATATTGCACAAAAAACCCTACTGAACTGTGTGTTTAATTCCGGAGTTTGTAACTTCACAGGGAATAGGGAAGATGAAAGCAGCATAGCCAGGACCTCACGGTGGGAGGGGGCCAGAGCCCAAGGTGGAGGGGGCAATTTTAGTCTGCCTCCCCGCCGCCTTGCCCCCTCACCTCCTCACTGCTTCCCCTCCCCGCCTTGTTGCTCCCCCTGAAAATGCAAAATACCTCTTTCTGGCGGGGGTCCCCACCCCCACCAGCTGAAGCCTTCTTCAGCGCCGGTCTCCGGTGCAGCCGCATTCTCTGCTCTGTTCCTTCTTGCTGTCGCCCTGTGCACGCTCCTTTACATGAAACTGAGCATGCTCAGTTTCACTTAAAGGAACGTGCAGGACGTCAGGAGGAAGAAAGAGCACAGGGCAGAGAACGTGGTGTACCGGAGGCCGGTGCTGAAGAAGGCTTCGGCTGGCGGGGGTTAGGGACCACCTCCAGCAAAACCAGGGGCCCGGATGAAATTGGGGTGGGGGCCCAGGCCCCATGGCCTCAGTAGAGGAGTAGCCTAGTGGTTAGTGCAGTGGACTTTGATCCTGGGGAACTGAGTTCGATTCCCACTGCAGCTCCTTGTGACTCTGGGCAAGTCACTTAACCCTCCATTGCCCCTGGTACAAAATAAGTACCTGTATATGTAAACCGCTTTGAATGTAGTTGCAAAAACTTCAGAAAGGCGGTATATCAAGTCCCATTTCCTCCTCCTCCTCCACCTAGCTAAGCCACTGTCCAAAAAACAATTTGAAATCATAAGATTTCAGCTCTCTATTCCCCATTCTTGGAATCAAAATATGGAACTCTCTACCTATTCCCATCACAACAGAAAACAGCTCCCTCAGCTTCAGGAAGAGGCTAAAAACCTTTCTGTTCCCAAAGACTGCTTCATAATAATCCATCATGACTTCTACTTCCTAGTATCATCCATTATCCTATGTTTTTTTGTCTTAGTGGAGGAATAGCCTAGTGGTTAGTGCAGTGGACTTTGATCCTGGGGAACTGAATTCAATTCCCACTGCAGCTCCTTGTGACTCTGGGCAAATCACTTAACCCTCCATTGCCCCTGGTACAAAATAAATATCTGAATATATGTAACCACTTTGAATGTAGTTGCAAAAACCTCAGAAAGGCGGTATATCAAGTCCCAATTCCCTTTCCCTTTATGCATTACACCAATGGTCTCTACTGTTTCTCATACCTCACACTAACCTTATTTGCTTTTGTCTCACCTAGAATGTAAACCACACTGAACCCTGGAAAGGGGATATTAGCAGTATTCAAGAATTGATTTTTGAATTGAATGTGAATTGAACATGCAGAGATGTTTTTGTCTGAAAAAAGAACATAACTTGTCATGAAATGACAAATATCTGAAAAGGAGATCTGAGCTCACAAATCCATGTGAAAGTAAGCAAAAAAAAAGATTATTCAGCTGATGTTTACTAATTTAAAATTTTAGCATCACAATATCATAAGAGACAACATATTGCTACAATAAAGCCACTGAGCGAAATGCTGCTATTGCATAAAATGTCACAACTCATTATTAAATCTGTTGTTTCTGGGGCTGAGTTGTCATATTTAAATGACAAGAAATGTCACAAGATGACACACTGTTACCTCAGAATCTTCCCCCTGTGAACAAGATTTATTATTTGCCAAAAAAAATACCAGGAAGGGACCCATGCGGTTTTGGACCATGGAAATCCTGATGAATTGAAAGATATTTCTTTAATTCTGGAGGATTCTCTATCCGAAGTAACTAATAGGGCCACACTTTTGGTTTCATATGTGTTTGAACAGGATTTAAATGCTGTAATGAAACTTTACTTTAAGAATATGCATCAAAAATTTTGTGGTCAGAAGATATGGATATTTCCGGATGTCACTAAAGTTACACAGGATAGAAGAAAAAAATTTTTGGATTTAAGAGAGGAGACACGGTCATTGGGTGCTACTTTTTTATTAGCGTACCCATGCCAATATGTAGTTAAATATTTAGGATTTAAATATGTCTTTTTCATGCCAGAGCAATTGAAATCTTTCATACACCTGAAAAGAGTAGTAAAGACATAACATCAGAAGGATAAAGTTTAAATATACTTTGGTGGAGAGGTAGCCATGTCTTATTTTTGTATTTTTTATTTAAATTTAGATTTTCCTGATCTTTACCTTTACACCCCCTTTCAACAGTTTTGTGGTCTAAGGAAGGGACAAAGAAATTAAAAATAATTCTTCTTTTTCTTTTATGGAGGTATACTATGATGTTGATATATTATGTATATTATATTTCTTTGTTGTCTGAATTACATGTAACAAGATTTAAGCTTGTGTAAATTATATAAACGAATAAATAAATAAATAAAAACAAGATGACACACTGTTGGCACATTGCACTTGGCATTGATCTGGCCAGTAACAGAGCCCCATTTTAGATAGAATATAGAAATCAGAAATGGACACATCCAAGTCACGACTTATACAAGTCCAGTAGTATTTACCACAGGATCTACCACATAGAACCTGTTCTAAAATGTATGCAAGAATGTGTGTGGTAGCAACATCCATTTTACAAACATAAACATGAAAAAAAAATCACTGGAAGGAAACATGGCTACTTACATATGTACTGGTACATACATGTATATATGAATGCCATTAATGAGACACAGAGGCTGCAACTATCATCTAATTTTAACTTGGAAGGAAATATAAAGGGAGATTAAGGTGGACACCTCCCTTAAGCCTTCCTGTAAAGTGTTGGTCTAAACATACATTTTAGAAACACATGTACATGTGAAAAGCACAGGTATAAGCCCAATGTGTGAATTGTCCCGCATACACATGTAGTCCCTTTTAAAAACAGAGAATACATGTGTAGATTTTAGCTCCACCCACCCCATGCCAAAACTATTCCTCCTTGCAATCTGCTTTATATAACTGGGTTTTATACATGTCTGAGATATACGCATATAAATGCTGCTATTTACACATATAAATCAGGAATACAGCTTCTAAAATAAGGGCCTGTGTGCCTCTAATATATTTTGCTCAGCAACTGTGTAAGCTCTGTTATATTCTTTCCTCTGTTAGGCCTGTTCCTAAGGGCTAGGCCTAAGGCCTGTACTTTGCTCCAGGGGCTTATCTGGACTCCGGCGGTAAGGGGGCCAGAGCCAGAGGGAGGGGGCACATTTTACCCCCCCCTGCCACAGACTCTCTCCACCCCCCCTCCCGCCGTCAACTCGCCCCCGCTGCTTACCTTTGCTGGCAGGGGGCCCCAACCCCCGCCAGCCGAGGTCCGCTTCCTCCTGCCTTTAAAATATTTATTCCGCTGGCGGGGGACCCCAACCCCCGCAAGCCAACCCGAAGTCTTCATATTTCTTCTTCGTCCGACTCCTCCGTGGCCATGCTGTAAGTAACGCTGTTGATTGAATCCAGTTCAGAGTCTGACGTCTTCAATGTTGCTTTCAGCACCTAACCTTTATACCTTTCAGGAAATCTAGACTGCCCCAATTTGACTGCCCCTATTTGACTGACTGTACATTTGTCCTTTAGATTGTAAGCTCCTTGAGCAGGGACTGTCCTTCTATGTTAAATTGTACAGCGCTGCGTACCCCTAGTAGCGCTTTAGAAATGTCAAGTAGTAGTTAGCCCTTCTCAGGCTCCATGCAGTCCATTGCACCACATTGTTATGTTGACATTAGAGTTTCCACCTAAGTGTGACTCTCTTATCTGGGCTGCGGTTTCCGTAGCTATATTTGTGCCTTTAGGCAACTGTCTCTTTTATCGGGTACACCTTGTGCTCCAGTACTCTTGGTGTGTTGTTCGGAGTGCCTGCTTGGGTATCCCTAGCCACTTCATTAGCTGAGTTTTCTCAGTAGTTTTAATGTAGGTATTTTTGGGTTTTGGAAGGCTCACCTTACAATATAAGGGGGTAATGGGACCTTTTATGATGTATCTCTGGTCAGTATACTAAGAATGCTGGCTCTCAAATATCTCAATGGCTTGTTTTTGTGCATTTTTCCCTTGGACGTTTTTTTTGAAGATGGTCCTAAACAGGGCCGTGCCTAGGGTCTCCGGCGCCCCCCTGCAGTTGGCCCCGCCGGTGCGCCCCCCCCCCCCGAAAACGATCGCTACACTACCTGCCCTCTTCTCCCCAGATCCTTTTCCTTTTTGTTTAAATTTACCTCTCCGGCGCGCGGCAGCGTAGCGTTAGAGAGAAAGAGGCGGCGCTCCCCCGCCCCGACATGTCTTCTTCCCTTCGCTCAGTGTCTCGCCTTCTTCTGACGTCAGAAGAAGGCGGAACCGAGCAAAGGGAAGAGACTGACACGTCGGGGCAGGGGAGCGCCGCCTCCTAACACTACGCTGCCACGTGCCGGAGAGGTAAATTTCAACAAAAAAAAAAGGACAAGGATCTGGGGAGAAGGGGGCGAGGTAAGCATGGTGCGGCGGGGCGCCCCCCCAGAGGATGGCACCCTCCTGCCATGCTTACCTCGCTTACCGTGTCGGCACGGCCCTGGTCCTAAAAGATAAACACACCGAGCACAGAAACATCTAGCAAATGGCCATTTTCAAAACAAAAAGTTGGACATTTTTCTGGTTCAAAAATAGCTATGTTCAGTACTGGATTTTGGATGTTTTCCGCAATAAGTCCAAAATTGGATTTAAATGTCATATCAAAAATGTTCCTCCATGCAATTAAAAGTTTACAAATGATACAAAATTCAGCTGTTTGATTTTTACACAGTATCATGAAAATAATATTAGTTCTTTATTGTGTTCTGAACATTGGATCCCTGTGTGTCATACCATTCAACATTCAAGAAATTATTTCTCACTATCAATGTACTGTAGACAGGGAAACCAGAATATTTATGTAACATTTTGTTACCCTTGCTGGATCTCTTCCCTTTTGGAGCTTCCATCTCTTCATTACTCCTTCACTTTTTTTCTGTCCACTATGAAGTAACTGGTACCTATCAGGCCCCAGTTTGTTGGAATTCCATACCACGTTAGTAGAGAAAAAAACTACAATTCGAGGGTCTTTTTTCACAGTTCTACATAGGTGACATAAATAAACTGAGTGCCCTCGATATAGGGCCTAAAGTGACCGATGTTGAGTGAAAGGCAAAAAAGGGTGGTGGTAAATTGAGTTCACTTTGATAAAAGGGATATTACCAGTGGTGTCCCACAGAGATGTGCACTTGGTCCAGCTCTTTGTAACATTTTTGTGAGCAAAATTGCAGATGAGCTGTCTGGTAAGGTTTGTCTCTTTGCATATGATACCAAAATCTGCAATACAGTTGACACCACAGATGGTGTGGATAGCATGAGGAAGGATCTAGTGAAGCTTGAAGAATCATCCAGAATTTGGCAACTAAAATTTATTGCTAAAAAGTATTGTGCATATGGAATGCAAAAAAACCCAAGGGAGTGATACAGTATAGGGGTTGAAGTACTTTTGTACACAAAAGAAGAGTGGGATCTGGGAGTGATCATATGTTATAATCTTAAGGTGGCCAAACAAGTAGAAAAGGTAAAGGCAAAAGCCAGAAAAATGCTTGGGTGCATAGGAAGAGGAATGGTCAGCAGGAAATAAAAGGTGATAGCACCTGCTTATGTCTTTGGTGAGACCCCCATTTAGAATACTGTATACAATTGTTATTTTTTTTTTGTTACATTTGTACCCGGTGCTTTCCCACTCATGGCAGGCTCAATGTGGCTTACATGGGGCAATGGAGGGTTAAGTGACTTGCCCAGAGTCACAAGGAGCTGCCTGTGCCTGAAGTGGGAATTGAACTCAGTTCCTCAGGACCTAAGTCCACCACCCTAACCACTAGGTCACTCCTCCATACCTTCAGAAAAATGTAAACAGGATGGAATTGGTCCAGAGGGTGGCTACTAAAATGTCAGTGGTCTTCATTACAAAGCACATGGGCTCAGACTTATAGATCTCAGGGCCCCTTTTACAAAGGCGCGCTAGTGTTTCTAGCGCAAACTAAAAATAAGCATGTGCTAAACGTTAGAGACACACATATATTCTACTACTACTACTACTACTACTACTACTACTATTTAGCATATATTCCTATGGGTATCTCTAGTGTTTAACCTGCGCTAATCATTAGCGAGCACTAAAAATGCTAGCGTGCCTTTGTAAAAGACCCCCCTCAAAATGTATACTTTGGAAGAAAGGCAACAGAAGGGAGCTATGGTAAAGACATTTAAATACCTCTGTGGCGGAAATGTATAGGAAGCGGGCTTCTTTCAATTCAAAGGAAGCTCCAGAATGAGAGGGCATAGGGTTAAGGTAAAAGGGCAAAATCTCCAAGATAATCCAAGAAAATACTGTGGCGAAACAGGGGGCTTTCATGCTTGTGATTCGTAATATTTTCCTATGACACCTTTCTTCCCTTCAGTGCATTTTCTTTGATTGGCCGGCAGGTGGTATTTGACCTCTACATTATAGCTGTGAAAGAGGTCTGTTTTCTTTTTTAGCTTACCTTCCCCAAAGAAACAGAGGAAAACCCCAGGAGGGGAAAAGTAACCTGCAGTGCCATTGGCCAAACCCCTTTAATGCTAATGTTCTGTGCCCTGATTGGACCTGAAGCCAAAGACCTAGCCCAGAATGTGCTGAAACTCCCCAGTCTCAGAGTTGGGAGTATGGAGAGAGTAGACCTCTGCACTGAGGCCCTGTTCAATTCTTGTGAGCAATTTATTTTCCTGATCTCCCCAGGTACTACTTAGGTAGCAAAAAAAGTGTTTGGTTAGCTTTAATACTGAGCTCTTGTTATTTTACCTGTTTTGTTTGCTGTTTATCACAGTTCAAAGTCACTGTACCTTGATACTGGTTTTGCGAGTGGGGCAGTAGGAAGTGTACTCTCCAGCATTTTACAAAGTTCAAGATTTTGTGGTGTGGTTCCCTGAAGAAGCAGTACGAAACAGTACCGTTGGGACCACATGCTCTTTCTATTATAAGCTGAAATATACCACCTCGCACACAACTGGACAAAAAGAGATAAGATAAGTCCACCTTTATATACAGAAATGAACTTTATTAATTTTTCCTGGAGTTGATTTTCAAAGATATATAAAATTATGCAAAAAAATACTAAAAAAATATTTTGGGGGGGGGGGGGGGGGGGGGTGTTGTCGATGATTACGTGTATACGGTGTGCAGATATTATTGTTGGCCTGCCACTGAATGATGAGACATTTTCCCCGCTTTTTGATTAAGTCACTTTTCACTGTAGTTTGTTTGCTGTTTACCACTTTTACCATTCACTGTTCTACTTTTTTATTTATAATAAACCTATTAGTTTGCTAGTACTATTGTTTTGGACTGATTAAGAATCCTGAAAGTTTGCGTTCTTGGTCTGTGAGTGGTTTTCTGGTAATTGTGGGACCCCTAGAGTTGTGGCCCCAGTGTCCCTATAAACCACTGGGGAAATAACTTGCGGGTGGCAGACTCACCAAGAGGCAAATGGGACCCAGCAGGCAGGTGGAGGGTAAGCCAGTGTAGGTGCATATGTGTAGTTGCATGCAGACCTGAGCAGTGCTGGGTAGGACCCTCCAGGTGACCACAGGGTTAACCCCAGGTGGGTGCTAGAGACAAGCACATAGGAGCTCTAAGGAAGAGGAAGAGATAGTAGATGGTATGGATGGGCAGACTGAATAGGCCATATGGGGGGAGATTCTATATACGGGGCCTAAAAAATCAGCTCTGAAATCAATGCCGACTAAGCGTATTTTATAACTGGCACCTAGATTTAGGCACTGATTATAGAATATGCTTAGTTGTTATTTCAGTACCTAAATCTGTGTGCATTCATTTACACTAGTGAAAACATGGAGTAAATCCCAGTATGTAGATTTAGGAGCACTGGGCCATATTCTATAAGTAGGCGCATAAATTTTAGAACACCAACAAAACACCCATTTCCCTGCACATAACCATGCCCCCTTTTTTCTGTTCACATTAGAAGTTTGGCGCACATTGTTACAGAATAAGCTTAACGAGTTGTGCACCTAAATTCTAATCAGTGCCAATTAGTGCTTATTATTTCTTGTTAAGTGCTGTTATTAGCACTCAGCTTATTAAGCCAATTGAGTTGCACGCATTGTTATAGAATCCCCGCCAATTTTGTTGCAGATCTCTAGGCATGCTATATAGAATCCAGAGGATGATCTTTATCTTCCATCATTTTCTCTGTTTCTATATTAAAGATGTAAATTGTTAATACTGATTAGCAAACAAGTAATTATATCCTACCCAATGGTTCTTTCATGTAATCATTAGGAATATTTTTTCTTGCTCTTTGACAGTTCCTTAAATAAGACCAGTGCTTTTTTTGTGCCGGTACGCAACGGTACGGCGTACCGGCACCTTTTTCTCCTCCTCCCCTCCCATTACTTCCAGCGATTCTCCACCTCTCCCCTGCCCTCCCATCGACGTGCAGCGATTTTTCCGTCCCTCCCCTGCCCTCACCTCTCCCATATCTAGCGATTCTTCGTCCCCCAGCCGCCCTCCTTCACTGCCTGCCAGCCAGTCGGACTCAGAAGCGAACGGTGCAGGCAGCGATTGGCTGGCAGCGTCGTAGCTTCCCTCTGCAAGTCCCGCCTATGCGTAAACAGGAAGTTGTAGGCGGGACTTGCAGAGGGAAGCTACGACGCTGCCAGCCAATCGCTGCCTGCACCGTTCGCTTCTGAGTCCGACGCTGGCTGGCAGGCAGTGAAGGAGGACGCTGGGGGACGAAGAATCGCTGGATATGGGAGAGGTGAGGGCAGGGGAGGGACGGAAAAAATCGCTGCACGTCGATGGGAGGGCAGGGGAGAGGTGGAGAATCGCTGGAAATAATGGGAGGGGAGGACAGGGGAGAGAGAACTGCTGGAAATCAATGGGAGGGAAGGGCAGGGGAGAGAGAATTGCTGGACATGGGAAGGGCAGGGGAGAGAGAATTGCTGGACATGGGATGGGAGGGAAGGGCAGGGGAGAGAGAATTGCTGGAAATCAATGGGAGGGAAGGGCAGGGGAGAGAGAATTGCTGGACATGGGATGGGAGGGAAGGGCAGGGGAGAGAGAATTGCTGGACATGGGAGGGCAAGGGAGAGAGAATTGCTGGACATGGGAAGGGCAGGGGAGAGAGAATTGGACATGGGATGGGAGGGAAGGGCAGGGGAGAGAGAATTGCTGGACATGGGAAGGGCAGGGGAGAGAGAATTGCTGGACATTGGATGGGCTGGGAGGGAAGGGCAAGGGAGAGAGAATTGCTGGACATGGGAGGGAAGGGCAGGGGAGAGAGAATTGCTGGACATGGGATGGGAGGGAAGGGCAAGGGAGAGAATTGATGGACATAGGATGGGATGGGAGGGAAGGGCAAGGGAGAGAGAATTGCTGGACATGGGATGGGAGAATTGCTGGACATGGGAGGGAAGGGCAGGGGAGAGAGAATTGCTGGACATGGGATGAGAGGGAAGGGCAGGGGAGAGAGAATTGCTGGACATTGATGGGAGGGCAGGGATGAGATAATTGCTGATCATGGAGGGGAGGGCAGGGAAGATAGAATTGCTGGACATGGAGGGGAGGAGAGAGAGGAGAAATGCTAGAAATGGATGGAGAGGAGAGCAGGAGATAGAGGAGAATTGCTGGACATGGATGGAGGAGTTGGCTAGGAGAGAGGAGAAATGCTGGCTTGGATGGAGGAGAGGGGAGAGAGAATTATTGCTTTATATGGATATAAAGGAGGGAAGAGAGATGAGAAATGCTGGACATGGATGGAGGGGAAGAGAGAGGAGAAGTGCTGGACATGAATGGAGGGGAGAAAAGAAAAAAGAAGATGCGCATGGATGGAGATGAGGGAAAGGGAAGAGGAGAAAAACTGCACATGGATGGAGAAAATAGGCAAAAGCTGGATCCATGTTATACCTCCTCCAGTCAATTCCATGGAGGAGGACCCAGCTTTTACTTATGGATGCAGGGCAACAAAAGAAGAAGAAAGGAGGAAAGTAAAGAAATAAATGGAAAGGAAGCCCTGGAAACGGAGTTAAGAGAACAGATAGAGAGCAGCAGAATCAGAGACTGGGACCAATATGGATAGAAAAACAAAGTCACCAGACAACAAAGGTAGAAAAAATCATTTTATTTTCATTTTAGTGTTTGGAATTTGTCTTATTTTGCACTGGTTATACTGGAACTGTAACAGCTTACAGAAATTATTTATAATGAAAAAAAATCACATTATTTTTTCTCCTATACTAGTATAATATTTTCAATGATGTCTGTTTATATGCGCCATGGCTGGTATAAGGGGTGTGGCTAATGTGGGTGTGGCTATAATAGGGGCGGTGCCATGTGGTGACCCCGCCCACAATGAGTACCGGCACCTTTTTTTCTACAAAAAAAGCACTGAATAAGACTGAAGTATATACAGCTAGTTCTTAGACAAACAAGTCACTTCCTTAATCCTATGAGTCAACTTTGGTAAAATTAGTGTTAGTTCCAAGAAGAATTTCAGTACTGCTTGACTAATTGATACCTCTCCCATGTACTCACCAGAAATCCAATTTAAGTGTACCTGAAATAATAAAAATACTTGCTACTCACAATTTCCTTAGAATTAAACACACCGATACCATCTATTATAAGATTAGAAAGAGTATGCCCTGTTGACGTATCATAGCAGCCAAGGATAAACCCCTAGGGTTTGTAATAGTAAAAGAAAAAATGACTTATTCTTCCGAAAATGTATCTGAAGTCATCATAAAGTTGTTGTGTATTCAAAAGAGCATGATAATATTACCATTCATAACAAAATTAAAGCAAGGAAAATATTTTTAATGGAAGCAAAGCTCTTTCATTCCAAGCAAAGGCTCAGGCTAAAAATATAATTTTCATTTAGAAGTCTTTCATTTCCATCAATATATTTTAGTAAGCTCCAACATAACACAGAAGCACTGTATTTCACTTATTAACATTTTCATTTTATTAACATTTGGAAATGTTTCTATTATTTGGATATTGAAAAGCATAGATAAATGCATTTTAAAAATGGGCCTGATATTCAATGGATTTATGCTCCTAACTTTGGGGGTCCATTTACCAAGCTGCAGTAAAAATTGGTTTTAACACTTCCTTGCGCAGGTTTTTCTTGTGTGCTAAGGCTATTTTTTCTACAGCCATAAAAAATGGTGTTTTCAAATTTTTTGTATTAACGGCCATGAGATAATGATGCCATTAGTGTGCATACCAAACAATAAACAAAATATCTTCCTCTTAAAACTTGAGAAAAAGAGTGTGTGCGAATTCAAACGCATAACTGCTTAGCACACTTTAGTACATAAGCCCCTAACTGGCTCATTTTCAAAAGAGAAGGACGTCCATCTTTCGACATAAAACAGAACGTGGATGTCCTTCTGACAGAGATGTCCAAATCGGTATAATCGAAACCCAACTGCAGTCCGTCGCAAGGATGGTCAAATTTCAAGGGGGCATGTCGGAGGCGTGGCAAAGGCAGGACTTGGGCGTGCCTAACACTTGGACGTCTTTGACCCATAATCAAAAAAAGCAAGGGCGTCCCTGACAAACACTTGGACGTTTTCACCCGTACATGTTTTTTTAACGAATAAGGCACAAAAATGTGCCCGAAATGACAAGATGACCACCGGAGAGAATCGGGATGACCTCCTCTTACTCCCCCAGTGGTCACTAACCCCCTCCCACCCTCAAAAAACATGTTTAAAAATATTTCGTGCCCGCCTCAGATGTCATACTCAGGTCCATGACAGCGCATGCAGGTCCCAGGAGCGGTTTTAGTGGGTACTGTAGTGCACTTCAGACAGGTGGACCCAGGCCCATACCCCCCTACCTGTTACATTTGTGGAGGAAACAGCGAGCTCTCCAAAACCCACCCCAAACCCACTGTACCCATATATAGGTGCCCCCTTCACCTGTAAGGGCTATGGTAGTGGTATACAGTTGCGGGTAGTGGGTTTTGGGGGGGCTCAGCACACAAGGTAAGAGGGTGCCCAGTTGGTGTCCTGGCATGTCAGGGGGACCAGTGCGCTAGAAATGCTGGCTCCTCCCACGTTTTTGACATGAACGTCTTTGGTTCTGAAAATTGCCGAAAGTCAGAAACATCCAAATCCAAGGACATCCAAATTTAAGGATTTGGATGTCTCTGACAGTATTTTCAAAACGAAAGATGGACATCCATCTTTTTTCAAAAATACAGTTTTCCCCGCCCCTGGATTTCAACGTTTTGCAAAGATGTTCAAATCGCAACTTGGACGTTTCTTTCGAAAATGACCCTCTAAGTGGCAGATATGCAAATAGGTTTTTCCAGTTGTCTATGGGAGAAATAATTGCTACATCTGACCCTAAATCAGTCAAGCTGACCTAAATAAAGATCTAAAACAGAAGAAGAAACCCAACCAATTCTTCTTCAAGACCAAAAACTTGATACCACAAATAAGAGTATTAAGTTATTACCAAAAATAATGGACTCTTACTTTTAGAACTGCGTTTTTAACAGAGGAAATAGTTTTTGTACAAGTATCTTCCCCCATATACACATGCACCATGATCTGGAAGGAGTCATAGACTCTGTCCTTCAGCCAAAGGCTGTCACTATGATACAGTGATGGCTGATTTAGAGAGGAGGGTAATTATAGAAATGTTTATTTCCCAACATGGTTGCAATGAAGCTTTATGATGCCCAGGGCTGGAATAACCCTTTGGTGGGCCTTCACTCATTATATAAATACATTTTAAAACTCCCACAAATTGATCACCATGTGGCTCTGACTGCAGAGGAAAATCAGTAGATGAGGTAAGAAGTACTGCTTGCTGAAAATACACAAGGACTAGAATATGAAGACCTTTGCAGGTAGCAGTGGTTCTGATGCCTTCCCTCTTCCCGCCCCCTCCCCACCCCTCACACATTCTTCTTTCTCCACTCCATAATTCCCATTGCATCTCCTTGTGAACTTGGGCAAGTCACTTAACCCTCCATTGCCCCAGGTACAAAAACGTAGATTGTGAGCCCTCTGGGGACAGAGAAAGTACATGTATTGTATAGCACTGCATACGTCTAGTAGCGCTATAGAAATGATTAGTGGTAGTAGTAATAGTCTTCTTTCTGCCACCAAACGACTTTCATTGACTCCCAAGACTGACTTTAGCCCTGGTATTAGCACGTCTGAGAGGGTCCCCTCCTAAACATTTAGGTCCTGGCCATCTGCCTAATTTGCCTATCTTTTAATCCTGCCCTGATCAAGTGTACAGCGCTGCGTATGTCTAGTAGCGCTATAGAAATGATAAGTAGTAGTAGTAGTAGTACATTGCCAGTGCAAACCACTTCCACATATGCTGGAAGCCCAAAAGAGTTGGACAAAAAGGGTCACATTTAGTACATGGGGCCAAAAGTTAGGCGCTGGAAAGATCTGCACTAATCTTATATTCTAAAAAGGGCGTTCCGCGTCAAGTGCCCTTTGTGGAAATTAGTGGCAATTAACTCCAAATTATTGATTTTTAAGGCCTGGTTGATGTCTTATTAGCTAATTGTTTTGCATACACATCTGCTCTGTGCACCCAAAGTCAGGTATCGATATTTTGGCAACCTACAATCCACTTGAAGAAAGTAAAAAACTAGGGGGCCCTTTTACTAAGCCGTGTAGGCGCCCACATGCGCCCAATGTGCACCAATTCAGTACTACCACCCAGCTACCATGTGGCCTGGGTGGTAATTTCATTTTTTACGTGTATCCAGTACGCGTGCCGGAAAATATATATTTTATTTTCCAGCACACAGCGCTAACCGGGCGGTAATCGGCATTGTACATGTGCTGACAATTACCGCCTGGTTAACACATGAGACCTTACCACTAAGTGAATGGGTGGCAGTAAGGTCTCAGGCCCAAAATGGACATGCGCCAATTTTCATTTTGCCGCGCATCCATTTTTGGCCCAAAAAAGGCCTTTTTTGCAAGCGCACTGAAAAATGGACCTGTGCACGTCCAATACATGTGTCTACAACAGCACAGGCCATTTTTCAGCACACCTTAGTAAAAAGACCATTAGGATAGCAAACATACAGTGGGGGAAATAAGTATTTGATCCCTTGCTGATTTTGTAAGTTTGCCCACTGACAAAGACATGAGCAGCCCATAATTGAAGGGTAGGTTATTGGTAACAGTGAGAGATAGCACATCACAAATTAAATCCGGAAAATCACATTGTGGAAAGTATATGAATTTATTTGCATTCTGCAGAGGGAAATAAGTATTTGATCCCCCACCAACCAGTAAGAGATCTGGCCCCTACAGACCAGGTAGATGCTCCAAATCAACTCGTTACCTGCATGACAGACAGCTGTCGGCAATGGTCACCTGTATGAAAGACACCTGTCCACAGACTCAGTGAATCAGTCAGACTCTAACCTCTACAAAATGGCCAAGAGCAAGGAGCTGTCTAAGGATGTCAGGGACAAGATCATACACCTGCACAAGGCTGGAATGGGCTACAAAACCATCAGTAAGACGCTGGGCGAGAAGGAGACAACTGTTGGTGCCATAGTAAGAAAATGGAAGAAGTACAAAATGACTGTCAATCGACAAAGATCTGGGGCTCCACGCAAAATCTCACCTCGTGGGGTATCCTTGATCATGAGGAAGGTTAGAAATCAGCCTACAACTACAAGGGGGGAACTTGTCAATGATCTCAAGGCAGCTGGGACCACTGTCACCACGAAAACCATTGGTAACACATTACGACATAACAGATTGCAATCCTGCAGTGCCCGCAAGGTCCCCCTGCTCCGGAAGGCACATGTGACGGCCCGTCTGAAGTTTGCCAGTGAACACCTGGATGATGCCGAGAGTGATTGGGAGAAGGTGCTGTGGTCAGATGAGACAAAAATTGAGCTCTTTGGCATGAACTCAACTCGCCGTGTTTGGAGGAAGAGAAATGCTGCCTATGACCCAAAGAACACCGTCCCCACTGTCAAGCATGGAGGTGGAAATGTTATGTTTTGGGGGTGTTTCTCTGCTAAGGGCACAGGACTACTTCACCGCATCAATGGGAGAATGGATGGGGCCATGTACCGTACAATTCTGAGTGACAACCTCCTTCCCTCCGCCAGGGCCTTAAAAATGGGTCGTGGCTGGGTCTTCCAGCACGACAATGACCCAAAACATACAGCCAAGGCAACAAAGGAGTGGCTCAGGAAGAAGCACATTAGGGTCATGGAGTGGCCTAGCCAGTCACCAGACCTTAATCCCATTGAAAACTTATGGAGGGAGCTGAAGCTGCGAGTTGCCAAGCGACAGCCCAGAACTCTTAATGATTTAGAGATGATCTGCAAAGAGGAGTGGACCAAAATTCCTCCTGACATGTGTGCAAACCTCATCATCAACTACAGAAGACGTCTGACCGCTGTGCTTGCCAACAAGGGTTTTGCCACCAAGTATTAGGTCTTGTTTGCCAGAGGGATCAAATACTTATTTCCCTCTGCAGAATGCAAATAAATTCATATACTTTCCACAATGTGATTTTCCGGATTTAATTTGTGATGTGCTATCTCTCACTGTTACCAATAACCTACCCTTCAATTATGGGCTGCTCATGTCTTTGTCAGTGGGCAAACTTACAAAATCAGCAAGGGATCAAATACTTATTTCCCCCACTGTATGCTATCAGACCAGCCAACCATGCATCCCAACAGTGAGCAGCTAAGCCCCATATAGCAAAAGATTATTTGCTTGCAAGAACTTAATGTCTAAACACGTCCTGGAATAGGAAGATCTTTAGTCCAGTTTTAGATTTCTAAAAAGAGGCTTCTAAACATAAGTGCTGGGGTATGTTTTCCATAATGATGAACCAGTGACATTGAAAATAGTACTTAGAATAGTATCCAACTAAATGTGCTTGAAAGATGGAATAACAAGAAGGTTTTGCTGAGATGATCTAAGCTCTCTGAGAGAGGAATACAGAATTAATGGGGCAGCAATAAGGTGGGGGACCAATGTAGTAAGTATAATATTTGCTATATTTATCATGCTCCAGAAGACAGGATCAAACTACTACAACCCAGCTATTTAAAAATGAAGTTTGGTGCCTAGGGATGTAGAAACTTACATTCCTCACTGTGCCATACTACTTAATTATACAAGAAAGTCTGCTGACTGATTCAATTGGTGTTTGTGCTAATCTATTAGAGAATATTGTACAGAATACACAGTGCCCATAATTAGTGCTACTAGTCAATCTGAAATTAGTTTTAATGATTCTTGATGACTTTGCAAACAGCTGAACTGTACTTTTAGCAAAGAAAAAAAAATCAGTGTGATACTCTTGAATATTCACTAACTATGCTTAAGTTTGATTACTGTAAAGTTTAAGTATTATGTAATCCTTTTTATTTTCTTCTGTTCTATACCAAGGGTGTAAATTTGCGCGCTGAAAAATGACTTGCGGTACTGTAGGCGCAGGTTTTGGGCACGCACAGAATCATTTTTCAGCGCATGTGTAAAAAAGGCCTCTTTTTTTCCCAAAAATGGACGTACGGCAAAAACTAAATTGCTGCACGTCCATTTTGGGTCTCAGACCTTACTGCCAGCCATAGACCTAGCGGTAAAGAATTTGGGTGGTAATGCCCTACGTTCGTTAGATGCCACTTGGCGCGCGTCCGCTATGTGCGCCAGAAAATAAAAAAAATATTTTTCAGAAGCGTGTAGCGGATGCGCACCAAAATTGAAATTACTGCAAAGGCCACGCAGTAACCGGGCGGTAACTCCAGTTTGGCATGTGTTGGGCATGCATAGGCACCTATGCGGCTTAGTAAAAGGGATCCACTGTTTCTTCGCTATCTTCATTTACGCACCCTGAGGACAAGCAGTAGGAATCTATTCCCAAATGACATTTGGGCATCCAGATTCTATTATAGAATATTAGTGTAACCTGGTAGTAGTATACCTTACATAACATAACATAACACCTAGTCTTATAGCCCTCTAGCACCTTGCAGTTCAAAACAGGTAACAGTAACATCAAGAGCGATGTCTGGGAGGACAGTTAAAAAGAGCGACAAATAAAAATTAATATTATAGTTAAAAAATCTTTTTTGTAGTACAAATTTCTGAAAGAGCCAAGTCTTAATATTCTTCCCAAACGACAGAGAAGAATGAGATAACCAAAATGTTCCGACAAACTCTCTCTAATGACTGGCGTCTTGAAATGCCAGTATCGTTTCAAACATTTTTAGTCTTATCCTTCCTCTTGGCGAAAGAAAGGAAAACCTTCAAGTTCAATAGGTTTGATATACCGGTCTTATGGCAACAGTCTGAGCGGTTTACAACATATATAGTTTAGAAAATAGACGAGAACTACAATTCATATAGGAAAGAAGAAAGAAGGGAAGAGAGGGACTCAGAGCCAGGGCACCGGCTCCCTGAGTCAGCAAGTAGCAGGCAGAGCAGCAGCAAGTTATCATTGAATAAGAAGGTTTTGAGGTCTTGCTTAAATTTCATAAGCGAGCTTTCGGTGCACAGAGGGGAAGGTAGGGCATTCCATAGGGTGAGACCAATGGAGGCGTGGCCTAGTGGTTAGGGTGGTGGACTTTGGTCCTGAGGAACTGAATTTGATTCCTGCCACAGGCAGCTCCTTGTGACTCTGGGCAAGTCACTTAACCCTTTATTGCACCATGTAAGCCACATTCAGCCTGCCATGAGTGGGAAAGTGTGGGGTACAAATGTAACAAAAAAAAAAAAAAAAAAAAACACTAAATATTTGGAACAGGTGGAGGGGCATAATTGAACAAAAACATCTATCTCCATGGGTGTTTATCTCCGAGAACGGGTCCGTGAAGGGGCGGACTGAACCGTATTTTCGAAAAAAATGGACGTCCATGTTTTATTCGACAATTTGTGAGCTGGGCGTTTTTGTTTTTCAGTGATAATGGAAAATGAAAGCGCCCAGCTCAAAAACGAATAAATCCAAGGCATTTGTTCGTGGGAGGGGCCAGGAGTCGTAGTGCACTGGTCCCCCTCACATGCCAGGACACCAACCGGGCACCCTAGGGGGCACTTTTACAAAAAAAAAAAAAAAAAGGTAAAAGAGCTCCCAGGTGCATAGCACCCTTCCCTTGGGTGTTGAGCCCCCCAAATCCCCCTCAAAACCCACCGCCCACAAATCTACACCATTACTATAGCCCTAAGGGGTGAAGGGGGGCACCTACATGTGGGTACAGTGGGTTTGGGGGGCGGTTTGGAGGGCTCCCATTTACCAGCACAAGTGTAACAGGTGGGGGGGGGGATGGGCCTGGGTCCACCTGCCTGAAGTCCACTGCATCCCCTAATAACTGCTCCAGTGACCTGCATACTGCTGCCAGGGAGGTGGGTATGACATTTGAGGGTGAAAATAAAAAGTTGTGAAACGGCATATTTTGTGGTGGGAGGGGGTTTGTGACCACTGGGGGAGTCAGGGGAAGTCATCCCCGATTCCCTCCAGTGGTCATCTGGTCATTTAGGGCACTTTTTGTGGCCTTATTCGTGGAAAAACAGGGTCCAGGAAAAGTGCCCTAAATTCTCGCTAAAAACGCATATTTTTCTTCCATTATCGGCGAAAGGCGCCCATCTCTGATCGCCCAATAACCACGCCCCAGTTCCACCTTCACCACGCCTTCGACACGCCCCCATCAACTTTGTCCGCATCCGCGACGGAGTGCAGTTGAAAACGTCCAAATTCGGCTTTCGATTATACCGCTTTATTCGTTTTTGTGAGATAAACGTCTATCTCCGGATTTGGGTCGCAATATAGGCGTTTTTCTTTTTCAATTATAAGCTGGATAGTACAGAGGGAAAGAACAGTGAAGAGATGTTCTGTTATATTTATGTGCCCTCAGTTATACCAGCCGTAGACCTGGCATAACTGTGGCACATGAATATAGCTGGGACATCTGCAACTTACAGTACTCTGTAAATTGCATGCATAAATAGGAGTTCTATCCATGTTCTACTCATGTGTACATCCTCCCTTTCAGTTACGTGCTATGTAAGTTACATATCTCCTTACGAAATAGTACTTAGGAGCTCTGCTGGCACTTTCATGGGTAAGTGTGCACTTATATGCCTAACTGTTAGCATTCTGTACATTTACACACTCAAGGGGGCATAAATATGGGTGTCTAGTTTATACAATTGCCCTTCACATATGTATTAACCTACAAATTAACGTGTGCTAAGCCAACTACAGCATATTATAAAGTTCTAATCCAGATGACAAAGCATTTTTATTCTAGCAAAAATTATGAAAAGACTTGATAAAATTCACTAAGCTTCCCAATTCCTCCTTCCTCGGACAGAAACGTGTGTACATAGGATCTGAGGACTCTGTTCCCCAGCCAGTAAGGAGGGATTACTCCTAGTGGGAAGAAATACCCTAATTCCCCTAGTGTGCAGAAAGAAATGTACCTAAACCAAAGGCAATATTTTAAAAGATTTGAATTAAGTGAGCTCAAAAGTCACATTCTGTGATCCTGATTAATTTGTACTGCCACAATTGCCTAAAAAATTGCAAATCACTAATCCGGGGTTTCATGGATTGTGCTCTGTGGATCATTGTCTCTCTATTATGTTATTATTTAGGGGTTCTTTTGCTAAGCAGCAGTAAGCACTAACACATGCTTACCATGTGGGAAGATGCACTAACATGGGGCATAGGCATCCTGTGGTAATGTTGGCATCTGCACACACTTCCCATGTGCTAAAAAGTACTTTTTTATTTTTTCATGCTTGAGGCATGTTTGGGGGGGGGGCAAACAGAAGGTGTGTCCAATCCTAATTGGTTAGCACAGCCACATTGCCACGCCTACTGATCTGCGCATAGTTAGCGCATGAGCCCTTTCCACCTACAAAATAGGTGTCGGTAGGGGCTCACGAGCTAATTGGGAAATTAGTGCATGGCCACTAACTAAGGAAATGAAAAATACTGTAGCGCCTCAAAACTTAGACCAATCATCGGTTAAAAAACATCCAATTTTGGGTGCCATGATTTATTCAAGACGCCAACAATGACACTGCAATCTTGCAAAAAAACTAAAGGATAGTATTACACTTGAAATAGTAAAACATATTTATTGTTTTTATAGGAATGCAGATCACTGAATAGTTTCGTTCAAACGTTTCGGTTCAATAGACTGCAGTCAATGTATCCAACATTGTTCACAATATAGTAACCTCTAGGGTAAGTATCAAGGAGCTACAATATTCAGAATGACTGGTGAATGTGATCGCACGTGGTTTAAAGTGCTGATCATTGCTGTAGCTTTCCGTCTTGACTGCTGAGTCCTTTTTTCCTCCTTTTGTATCATACGAGAAATATATTTACAAATTTGCAAGGGCAACACAATAACATAATTGTGAAAAAACACAGTTGTGATTCAATTTTTGAGTATATATTCTCCACTGTTCTTGTTTCGTTGCACTAATTTTGTGTGGAGGTTAGTTCTTTTGGGGTCCATAATCACTACTATGATAGCGATACTGCATTGAAGAGCAGATATTTTTAAATGCCTCTTGCATGCAATTGACCTCAGTCAATTTTGATGCATTCTTTCCAAATTTATTCTACAAAATTTTAGCATGACCATAACAGCTGGGTGTACCACCACCAAGATCTTACATCCAGGGCTTTAAATTCAGCCACGTTTGTATGTGTTGAGAATGCAATATGTACCTGCTTTCTACTAACAGTATGTGTCTCCAGTGAGGCATCACTTTCCATATTATGTTTCTGGGGGGGAAAAAAGAGTTCGCAGCATTGTTTCTGCTTTACAAATGCCTAAAGGACTTTTTAGGAGCCACAAATTTACACCCATAGAAGCTCCAGTTATGGAACAGATTCACCTATTTGCGGCACAGCACCACTGTGGTTATAATTATATTAATCTTTGAACTATGAATTGGTAAAAATGTTGGTGAACTCATTTGTATACATATTACATCTGTAACCAATGGCAGTCTCTTGAGCATTCTTAAGTTAAGAGTATTACAGTCTCCTTTTTCCTGATCTAAAATCTCCATGGAAACTGTTGAAAAATAATTGCATTATAGTTTTCACGTAGAAACCACACTTTGACTTTCTGAGGGTTTTTTTTCATATATTGAATTGCTTTTCTAATTATTCAAATTCCAGTAGTATAGTATATTTAGGCCATTATTATACAAACATATCCATGTGGAAATAATGGCATTTTCATCAATACATCACATACACATGTAAATAGTGGTTTCCTAAAATTGGTATTTGCATGTGGAGATCCATACCATGTAGAGATTTTAAGGAGGTGTGGTTTGGGTGGAACTAAAGTATACAAAGGCAAAGCACATATATGGGGGAAAACTCCCATATCAAGAATTTAAGGGGAGGGGATTTCATATATTGCCTTTGTGTGGTGACAGTCAAAGCAGTTTGCATATTATATACATGTACTTGTTTTGTACTTGGGGCAATGGACTTGGAATTGCAGTGGGAATCAAACCCAGCTGCTCTGGTTCTCAGTCTGCTGCACTAACCATTAGGCTACTCCCCCATGCCCTATATGTGCTCAAAGGCACATATAGATTTTAAGAAAGTCTTTATTTTGGACAGGGTTTGACATGGCAGATTAAGGGGCTCATTCTCGAAAGAGAAAAACATTTAAACAGTGGCATAAAGTGGAATTTGGATGTTTTACTTGTCAAAACGTTCAAATTGCTATTTTCGAAACCCATATTCTAAACGTTTTGCTCTGCAGGTTGTCGGCACTCTGTTCAAATCACAAGGGGGCGTTTTGGGGCTGGATTTGGGCGTTCCTAAGACCTGGATGTTTTTCTGCCATAATAGAACAAAACAAAAATGTAAGGGACTACAATTTAAGGGTCCTGTTTACTAAGCAGCGTTACAGGCGAGTTAACATTTTTAACGCACGTTAACCATGTACACACGTTAACCATGTACATGCCTACAATATCCCTATAGGCGCCTACATGATTAGCACGTGCGTTAAGTGTAGGTGCACTAAAAACACTAACCCACCTTAGTAAACAGGGCCCTAAATGTTGTAGTCTAGACGATCTTTTTCTTGACTAAAGTCAGAAAAAGGTTTGTTATATGACCACTGGAGGGATTAAGGCATATAGTAACACAGTAAATGACGGCAGATAAAGACCTGAATGGTCCATTCAGTCTGCCCAACAAAATAAACTCATTTTACATGGTATGTAATACTTTATATGTATACCCGAGTGTGATTTGTCCTTGCCTTTCTCAGAGCACAAACCGTAGAAGTCCGCCCTGCACCAGTTTTATTCTCCAAATACTGGCTTCGCCATCCTTTACTCCCCCAGTGGTAACTGACCCCTCCCACCACCCAAAGATGTAAATGACACAATACATACCCAGCTCTCCAACAGCTTTACATGTTATGATCAGTCCTATAAGAGCAGCAAGCATGTCCCCTGGAGTAGCCTTGTGGTCAATACAGTGTACTGTAGAGAAGGGGGCCCTGTCCCAAATCCCACTCTAATATGTACACTTGTGGCGGAAAGTGTAAGCCCTCCAAAACTCACCAAAAATCCACTATATCCACATATAGGTGACACCTACAGCCATAAGGGCTATTGCAGCGGAGTACAGTTGGGTACACTGGATTTTTGATGGGTTTTGGAGGGCTCACCATACAATATAAAAGGGTAATGGTGAGATTTGTACCTGGGACCTTTAATGTAAAGTCCACTGTAGTGCCCCCCTAGGATACCCCACAGCTCTGCTGGAATGTCTGTGTAGCCAGTCTAGCTCCTCCTACATCCCAATGGCTTGATTTTGTGTGTTTTGCACTTGAACATTTTTGTTTGAAAATGATCCAAAAAGATAGATGCGCTGAGCACAAAAACATCTCGCAAATGACCATTTTTGAAACAAAAAGATAAACATTTTTCTGTTTCGAAAATCGCTATTTTCGCTACTTTAATATGAGACATTTTGAGAAAACATCCAAAGTCAGATTTGCATGTGATATTGAAAATGTCCCTCCACAGGAGACATTCTTCTTAATCCTATGTGGTTTATGTACATCACCAAAATGAAACCAAGTTAAAATTGTGGTCTCACTACTTAATCGGTAGTACTCACACATGTAGATTTGTAAAATGACACAGATTGAGATGGAAATGGTGCCAATAACTCTTGGGAACTGTAACAATGCCACTTCCCTGGGTAAGTATCAAACGGCAAGTGACCGTACTCACTTGCAAATGTGCAGTACAGACTTCCCTCTCTGTCCCGCCCTCGCGTCAAGACGTCATGACGTCAGAGGGCAGAACAGAGAGGGAAACGGAGTCGAATTGTTGGATGCCGCCGCTGCCACCTGGAAAGGAACATCATGTGAAACAACCTCCAACCTCCCCCCCCATCCCCGCCACCGCTCCCGCCCCCCTCCATATCGGGCCCCCTGCACTGACCTGACAGCACCTCTCACCTTCGTGTGGAAGCGCTGCAGGCAGCAGCAGAGCGATCTGCTGCTGCCTGTAGCGCTTTCCAACGGAGGTGAGAGGCGCTATCAGGTCAGTGCAGGGGGCCTGGCACGGAGGGGGGAGGGAGCAGCGGGCGATGAGGGTAGCTGGACACGGGGGGAGGGCATGGGGGAGAGGCCATGGTTGCTGGATTTGGGGTGAGAGCAGGGCACAGAGGAGGGTTGCTGGACATGGGGGGAGGGGGGGAGGCTAAGGGAAAGAGGAGGGTCGCTGGATATGGGGGGAGGATTGGTGGACGGGGTGAGGCCAGGGGAGAGAGGAGGGCTGCAATATTCGCCCGTTTTTACGGGCTTAACGGCTAGTTAAATATAATGGAGTCTTGGGACAATATACATTATAACCAAAGTATTGCTAACAGTAACTTGCTGTTTAAGATGTCTTCCTCTCCCTCTTGAATTGTACAGCACCCTCACTTGCAACATATGATGTGTAAATGTACACTAAACACTAGTAATAACACAGGTACATAAATTTGAGTGAGCACATAGGTAGCATAGCAATAGTCATTCAGAAATGAAAGCAGTGATATCAAACTACAGTCTATTTTCATGTAATTGCTGTTCTTAATATTTTGACATTTTGCAAGTACACTGGATATGTATGAAACCACAACAATAGATTTTGAAATCGTTTGGATTGTCGCACCGGCTGTATGAAATGTCCAGTTTTACCTGCCAGGACAGAGTCATTCTCTGAGGAAGTTGTCCAGCTGCAGACCATTTTCACTCAGATAAATCAATGGATGAATGGGAACCATCTCGAATGGTACTCAATGTTTCTAAATCTAAGTTATTATTGGTGATGGCGAGGGCTCTTCATCGATTTCCCACTAAAAGTGAGTTAACTGATATTGTTCTCCCAGTAACCCATGTGGTAAAGAATTTAGGGAGTACTTTTTGATTGGGCATTGTCTTTTAGGCCACAGATTCAATCAGTTGTGAAGACGTCCTTCTTTAAGTTGCAACTTCTAAGTAAGCTACATCCATTGATTTCTCGGGTGGATTTTAAAAAAATAGTGCAGAGTATGGTTTTATTGGGTCTGAACTATGGCAATATTGGATATGTGGGATTGCCTGAGATATGTATCCAATCATTGCAAATTGTGCAAAAAATTCCACAATATGTATGCTGTAAGGGTTATCTAAATATGATCACATTACCTCTTTTTTGAAGAAATCGCATTGGTTGCCAATGATGGAGCGGATTAGTCACAAGCTGTTGATATTGGTTCATCAGAGTATACACCAGGACTCATCTCAGTACTTGGCAGACTGGTACAGACCAAAACAACCACTTCACTCTGAGGACTTGGGTACGTTAGAAGTGCCTGACGTTCGAATTTTTAGGCTTGGGGGTACAAGGAAGGGAATCTGTTCCATGCAGGACCTGTTGAACGGAATAGGTTGCTAGCAGCTCTCAAGAAGCAGAAAAACTTTGCAGTGTTTAAAAAATTATTAAAACAACACTTGTGAGCCGAGGCAGGTTTGTGAATTGCACAGTAGTGTTTGAAGAGCACTTGGTGGATTTTACTGCTGGGCTTTAAATTGTAATAAATGAAATGAAATGAAAAGGGCATTATGATGATTTATATGCACATCAACAAACAAATTTACGGCCTGATTCATCAAGGCCTTTTTCCACTGACACAAAATGGGAGAAAGGGCTTCATGAATCAGGACCTTAGTCAAGCTTTTGATTTTCAAAATGCTATGCAAGTACTTTTCCCATTATTAGAATGCAAGGCCTTTTATCAAAGTACATCATATGGCACTGACAAAACTTAGTAAACAAAAATTTCAAATGGAAAATAAAAAACTTTCAAAGCAACTCAAGGTAAGACCTGAGAGGTTGCAAAATAAATTGGGTTACAGATATGGAACGGGGCATAATAAATAATGAATACTTCATTTGACTCAAAGACATGGTCAAGTTAGTCACCTACATGGACTCAGTACTAAGAAATCTAATTTCCTCTTGATACAGAATCTCATGGATATATTCACAAGACACAGTCTCAGATCAATAGGTACAACTGATGGGCCCTTATTGCACGTGGATAATTTTGTTACATGTACAGGTTTTAACATCCATTATGAACTTGGATGTTGCACCTTTTACTAGGGAATAGGTTTGTGTTTTATCTACAGTTTGTTCATTTTTTCTTTACTTTACAATATGCTTACATACTCATAGAACTAGTGTTTATAGGGGTGACCAGGAAATGCAAATCTATCTCATATTGGAACTCACAAAGCATCCACATTCTAAACAATCTCTTTTCTCTAAACGAATTCACCAACAACTGGATGGAAGAAAATTGGCCGCAGCTCTATTTATTTAATATATAATTTGTCACTAACTTTAAATATAAAAACAACATTATACATCTTAGCCAGACAGCCCTAAAGAATCCCATTTATCCTATATTCCCAAAGGCTGGTCGGTAATGACCTAGACCAATCTCTTCTATCTCATTTTTACTCAAAATCAGCAGTGATGCAAAGACCTCAAAGAAAAAGAAAAAGAAAAGAGGTGGAATTCCATTAAGATAGTAAAGAAAGCATATACAACAAGAGCAAACAGACTTTAAATAAAAATCACCAAATCGGAAACCCTAGTCAAGAAATAAAACATCACTGAAAGTCGATGCTGAAGACAATAGAAAAAAAAAGTGTTAAGTAGAATCTTGAATTTCTTAAGAGAAGATTGGGAGTGAGTAGAAGGGGGTAAATCATTCCAAAGTTTGGGGCTAAGAAAATAGAAGGCAGTGTTGCATAGATTCCAAATGTGCACATTTTGGTGCCAGAAGGACTAAATGGTGAGTCAAGCGAGTGTCAACATTTTATGGGAGTGTAAGGAATGGTCACAGAGGAAAGAAAAGAAGGGGACCATACAGAGAATCTTAAAGAAAGAGCGATAAGGAAAAGGCAGCCAGAGAAGTCGAATGATTCGAGCGCTTGACTCTACACAGAAAACGAGCAGCCGAATTGTGAAATGTTCTTAGTCTTTTTAATTGGAAATTTGGGAGTCCTGCAAAGATAGAGTTGCTGTTGTCTAGTGAAGTAGAGTTCCAAAAACCACAAAGTTTAGAAATAAAGGTAATAGCTCCTAATGAGTGGGACACCACACTCATAGACCATCCTTCAGCTCAAGCTGCCAATACAAACTGGATCATCCTCTTCTCCTGAATAAGAAAAATAAGATGCAACTCAGCACTCAGACAGAATTCTTCAAAATGACACCATCCAGCTGTATAACTTTTCCAAATGTTATCAGCCAAAGAATGTTTCAACAAATCTTCAAATATAGTCAAATTCTTTCCCAAAGGTTTGCAGGGAATTCCTCATAGCTTGGAAACAGGACCACTGAAACCAACATAAAGCATCGGCAATCCCAATATCCAAGCCGAGCAAATGTTTGGCCCTTAAATGCAAATTCTGCTCAAGATATCACAACACTACCAGCCTCAACAGCTCCACCAACAGTGGAAAATAAGCTGATTGACTGTTTAAAGCCTCCACCACAGCCCAGTTGTCAGTATATAAAACTACTCTTCAATTCCTGAAATTACTTTCCCATAAAACAAGAGCCACCCAAACAGGAAAGAGTTCCAAGAATGCAATGTTTGAACACCATGCCTTCCATCAATCGGGTCATGCTGCAGCACACCACAACCCATGAGTCTCTGCCACATCTGTAGAGAAACAATAATCTACCAAAGAAATAGCAGGGAGAAGCCAAACTCTGACACCATTAAACTTACTCAAAAAGGATATCCACAATACAAGGTCCTCCTGCACCCCCTGCAGAACACAAACTTTATAATACTGCTTCTTTATACCCTTAGTTAATAACGCCAGGTGATGAGAGAAAATTCTCCCCATTGGGATAACCTGTCATTTAAATTAAAGTGCCCAACTAATAATTGAATTTCTTTCACTATCAACTTCTTGTGCCCCACCACACTATCCAGGACTGCACACAATTCCTGAACTTTCTCAATATGCAGTCTTGATTCCATTCGAACTGCATCTAATTTGACACCCAAGAAGACCAGCCTAGTGCAAGGCCCCGCCGATTTAACTGCAGCCAACAGAATTCCCAACTCCTTTGCCACACACTGAAAGACTGCCATCAAATGTTCACACTCACTGGACCTTGCCCATCCCCCAAACAAAAAATCATCCAAATAGTGAATCAGTGTGCACAACCCAGTCTTCTGCTCAGTTACCCATTGTACAGAACTATAAAAAGCTTCAAAATAAGAATAAAATATAGAGCATTCCCAGTGTGTTTTTTCTAGCAAAAAAGGTGCTGGTACTCAAATGCCAGGCCACCCTTCTGGTGTGGGGTGATCATTGAGGGACCCACCCCACAATAGCCAGGCCCCCTGCAACCAGTCACAGAATCTATGACAGGGCAGAATTGGTGTGTAAGGCCTGAGCTCTTTCAATTAAAACTTGGGGACCATGGGTCAATTTTAGCAGACAATGGAAAAGGTGCCGGTACTCAGTACCCCCAAGTACCCCCTCAAAAAAAAGCCCTGAGCATTCCATAGGGAGACATCTGTCAAAATAAAATTGATCCTGAAACTTAAAACCCAACAAATGGGTGCACTAGCAACAGCCAAAAAGCTGATTCTATATTGGCTTTAGCTAGCCAGGCATCTTCCCTCAATTGCCGCAACATTTTAACTACCTAATCGAATGCATGCTTCACTGAACAATGCAACGGATCAATAAAAGAATTAGAAAAATTGTGAATTAACCTGAACTTACCCAGCTCCTTTTTTGGTATTACACTCATAGGTGAAATAAAATTCTCCAATGGTAGCGTTCTACCCAATTTAGTCTCTTTCTCCAATTTCTCTTTCACTACTGAACAATTGAACTGAGACAGATGTGGCATTTTTTTCAATCATGAGGCAGTACTGGTCCTTCAAAAGGAATGACAAATCCCTCTACAAGCTTATTGAAGAGTAATTCTGCATCCTCCCTCCTTGGGTAATGAACTAACCAAAGCCAAAGCCTCAACTTTAATGGGGCCTTGCCCAAACATTCTCGCTCTTCCTTGCCAAACTGATCTAGTTGACTGCCCGCTTCCTCTTCCCCAGCCCCCAAAACAGCACACTGCTGGATGGGAGCCACCACATCTGTTACAATTGTGTCAAAACTTACAACCGAGCTGCTTGCATCATCAAGAGTTGAATTGAAAACAGGGTTGGGGCAATTGACTTCCCACCTATATGTTTGACACAGCTCTCCCAATGCCAAAATATCCATGCTTTTCAGCAGTGTGCAATTCCAACTCCCCCCCCCCCCCCCAGGCTATTTAGCCCTTGAGGAGATACTTCCCTGAAAAAAATGATTGATGAGATGCTGTCATTTCCGCTAACCAAAGGTCAACATGTCTAAAACCTCTTCCTCACGAGACCCTCTTTTTTCCAGTATTCCAAACCCATTTCTTTAACTCACTCCTTGTCTCATCTTTCCTACTCCCCCCCCCCCCATCGCCCCTTTTTCTGCATAAATAAATAATTAATGCTGTTTTCAGGGGGCCTTCCGTGTTCATTGTGAACTAGCAGGAGATCCTTCATCGCAGATTTAGGAACCAGTGACCAAAGGCATCTCTTATATACAACCCCCTCCCCTCAAATCATACTAAGGGTATACGAACCTAATTTGCAGTGTCTAGTACAGACAACTACTCAAGTACTAAATACATCCAACCACTTATACCATTGCATAGACATACAAGGCATCAAAACTCTATAGAGCATCTAACATGCAGGAGCTTCAGTAGATAAATAGATGTTGCCAAATAACCCAACTGGGCATCTGTTTATTATTAAATATTCTCTTTATTGAAAAATTGCATAGTAACACAATATATCTCACTAATCACAGATATGTGCAATCATACAATTTTATTAATTATCTTATCATAACATATATAAAAATGTATCCAACTACTTACATACCACTACTCAAACATACTCCACTCTCACCACTCACACGTAACTGTTCATCCTTACAAAAATGTAACTCAAGTGTAATTGACAAATGCTATAACATCATTTAGAATTCAACATCTCATTAGAGACACTGCTGGTAGAAACTGCAGAAAACTTGTGTAATAATAAAATCAATCTGCCCAACATTGCTTCCGCATACAAGAGTTAGTTCATAGAGATATATACTCTGTTTTCAATGAGTTACCACTTCCTTTGTATATGTCTGTATTCTTGTAAGCAGCAAAGCAATCCCAATGTCGGTAACACAAACTGCATACACTGTGTCTCTCTTAAGGGGCTGCACCAATCCACCTCCCCACTGGAGGGTTTCTCTAGCTGCCATTATCGTGTCTATGCATGAATTATAATAGCATTCAGAAGATCGTGCAGTTCTTCAGATGTTTTCGATATCCCACATCGCTCATCTACAACAGCTAGCTGATTTGTACCGCGAGCTAAAAACGTTACCACGGCTTAGTAAAAGATCCCCTTAGGTTCCTAAATGTGTGCCCTGTTTTCAGTCAAATGTAGAAGTATACGTTTTCAACTGAAAGCTCATCTTAATTTAAGAGGTTAAACGTTATGCTTATAAATTTAGATCTGACATTCAATTTCCTAGATTTATGAGCCTAGTCATTATAAGTGTGGAGGGGCATTTTTGTCTAAAGAGTGGCAAACGTAGCCATTTTAGAACCTGAGAAAGGTCTGTCTTTTTAGTTCAAAAATCACCTTTTTCTAGACATTTTGTCTTCAGTGCATTTTTCTTTTGGGACCATTGTGGGAAAAGAAAATCAAGAGGAAAATGCCCCCAAACCAGCTATTGGGATGTCTGGGAGCCAACATTCTTAGTAGACTGGCCACACAGACATCCCAGCAGAGCAGTGGGGTAGTCTAGGGGGCACTTCAGTGGACTTCACATAAAAGGTCCCATGTACACATCTCACCATAACCCTCTTATATTATATGCTGGGTTAGAGAGAAACCTACTGTACCTCACTGTACACCACTACAATAGCCCTCAAGCCTGTAGGTGTGACCTATATGTAGGTACATTAGGTATTTAGTAGTTTTTGGAGGGATCACACATTCCATAACAAGTGTACCAGCTACACTAGGATATCAGCCTGGATCCCCTTCTCTGCAGTACACTGAACCAACCACTAGGATACTCCTCTGGGACCTTTCTGCTGCTCTAACAAGAACGGCCATTATATCTGAAGATGACATAGACCCTGGTATGTACTGTCATATCACATACTAGGGGAGTAGGAAGGGGTCTGTGCCCACTGGGGGAGTAAAGGGGGATTATGCCTTAATCCCTCCAGTGGTCATTTAGGGCAGCTTTTGGTCACTTATTCATGAGTGAAACAGATCTAGCCAAAAACATCTTAATTTTGGCCCCAGACATTTTCATTTTGCTTCATTATTGCAGAAAAATGTCTATCTTTTGGTGCTGCACAGGCCCCACCCACATGCCCCCTTGAAATCTGGATGAATGTTGGAGAAAAACATCTAAAATCGTAGAAAATGAGCCCTTAGGCACTCAGCCCTAGTAAATTTTCAAAGAGGTCAGTTTAGGAGCATAGCTCTCAAAGGGGCATGTTTACTAAGGTGCACTAAGAAGTTATTGCAGATTTTAGTGTGCTAACCATTAGCACTAGCCAGTGATAATATCTGGCAAGCATTAAAGCGTAAGTACATAAGTATTGCCATACTGGGAAAGACCAAAGGTCCATCAAGCCCAGCATCCTGTTTCCAACAGTGGTCAATCAAGGTCACAAATACCTGGCAAGATCCCCAAAAAAGTACAAAACATTCTATACTGCTTATCCCAAAAATAGTGAATTTTCCCCAACTCCATTTAATAATGGTCTATGGACTTTTTCTTTAGGAAGCCGTCCAAACCTTTTTTAAACTCCACTAAGCTAACTGCCTTTACAACATTATCTGGCAACGAATTCCAGAGTTTAATTACACGTTGAGTGAAGAAATATTTTCTCCGATTCGTTTTAAATTTGCTACATTGTAGCGTCATCGCATGCCCCCTAGTCCTAGTATTTTTGGAAAGCGTAAACAGACGCTTCACATCTACCCATTCTACTCCACTCATTATTTTATAGACCTCTATCAAATCTCCCCTCAGCCACCTTTTCTCCAAGCTGAAGAGCCCTAGCCGCTTTAGCCTTTCCTCATAGGGAAGTCATCCCAACCACTTTATCATTTTTGTCGCCTTTCTCTGCACCTTTTCTAATGCCACTATATCTTTTTTGAGATACAGCGACCAGAATTGAACACAATATTCGAGGTGCAGTCGCACCATGGTGCGATACAATGTCATTATAACATCCTTATTTTTGTTTTCCATTCCTGTCCTAATAATACCTAACATTCTATTTGCTTTCTTAGCCGCAGCAGTGGCGTAGTCAGACCTGAATTTTTGGGTGGGCCCAGAGCTAATATGGGTGGGCACTAGCACTGTGTATATAGGTATGAGTAGTGTTTCTTGGGATACTACAAAATAATGCCTTAGAAATGCACTTGATGATGGTTTGCTCTGCCCAGTAACTGCTCTGCATCAACATAAACCACATACATACATACATACTTAAAAGGGAAAAATGATAAATATAGTTACATTATCCCATATCTTAAACTTGACCTGATGTAAGTCTACTATAATGGCAAACATCTCAACACATGTGACAGGATCTTACAGTATAATTACAGCAATGGCTTTATAACAAATGTAAATGACTGATTAAGCAAAACAGGTAAATACCTACATTTTTCAAAAATGTTAATCTTTGTCTGTTCTTCAACATGTCAAAAACTGCATGAAGCAAAGCCGCAGAATTCTCACTGATGAAATAAGATTTCTCACTAATTAAATAAGAAAAATCCTACTGTCATCATCAAGATATTTTTCCACCTACTGTGGAATCTGTAGAATAAAGAACACAGCTAGAATGTTTCCTCTTACAGCTTTTCATAGGAAAAATGTATTCAAATACTGGTAGCACCTCAATAACACAAAATCCCTTCACCGCTAGGTACTTTGTGAAGTAACACTAAATCCTGCAAAGAATTTTCTTAGAGCCTGTATCGCAAACCTTAGCACCAATTCTGAACATGAATACCAATAACAGTACCTTTAAAACTGCAACAGTGAATATACACAACAGTAATGCACATCCCATTGGAAAAGCCAAACAAGTCAGACTCACAATCCCCACACAAACCACATGCCAGCAGAATCTCTCACCTGTTCGGTCTCAGGAAGAACAAAAATCAACACTCATCAATTATGGAATAAAAGACCAAAAATTAGAAATTGTCCTATAGCTCGGCATCAGCCCTTCCCTTCCCAACCCCCCATCCCCCATCCATCTCCATAGCCCAGTATCAGCCCTTCTTCACTTTCCATCCCTGTAGCCTTCCCTTCCCCACCATCCATCCTGTAGCTAGACATCAACACTGTCCTACTCCCTACCCACCCCCACCCCCAGTTTTGACATCTCTGCCCTTCTCAGTATTCCTCCCCACCCACCCTGAAGCACATCAACATCCCACCTACATTAAATATTTTTGAAAAATTATTTTAACCTGAGCACTGCAGAGACCATCCCCACCCGAAAACCCACCAGCATGAACAAATATACAACTTTTTTTTAAAATTTTAAACTGGGGACTGAGCCCACCCCCATCCAGAAACCAACATTAAAATTTATTATTAGTGGGTTTCTGGGTGAGGGTGGCTTTCACTGCCTAGGGAAAAAAAAGGTATATGTAATGATTAAATATACCTTTTTCCCCTAGGCAGTGAAGAACCCACCCCCACATAGAAGCCCAGCACCAGCATTATACTGTAGATATAAAACTTTTGTTATTGTTTTACCTGGGCAGGTGCAGATTCAAAGAGCAGTGCACGTGTGCTCCCTGTGCTGCCTCTGGGACTGCAGTGGAGTGTACTGCCTGCAGATGATTGCGGGACTCAATCAAACGCAGATTGAGCAAGGGGCAAGATGAAGCAAGGCCCCAATAGCTTCTCCAGCTATTGCTGGCAGCCTGTTACAACACTTATTCTAAGGCATAACGTTTAAAAAAAATCCACAACTCATTCACACCACAGTCTCAACTGTTTTCAGAATATTACAGATGAACCTATATACGGACGCTACAGAACATTTCTGCATGGAGCACCTTTCTTTCATTCATAATAAATAGAAATATGCAATCTGTTTACAGTGGCGGCAGATTTTTCTGTGCGGCGCCAGCATTCGTGCACTGCAGCCTGTGGGGGTCCTGGGGGGCGGGCAAGGCAAGGCAAAGCACGCAGGCACCATGACGAATGGAGATCAGCGCAGCAAAGCACAGCACGTTGTGCAGTGCACTCACAGTGCACCGATTGGAGGACAAGCAAATGGGGTGGGCCTGAACCGAGACTGGGTGGGCCTGGGCCCACCCAGGCCCCCCCATAGCTACACCCCTGCTGAGCAGAAAGTTTCAACGTATCATCAATAATGACACCTAGATCCCTTTCTTGGTCAGTGACTCCTAACGTGGAACCTTGCATGACGTAGCTATAATTTGGGTTCCTCTTTCCCACATGCATCACTTTGCACTTGCTCACATTAAATGTCATTTGCCATTTAGACGCCCAGTCTCCCAGTCTCGTAAGGTCCTCTTGTAATTTTTCACAATCCTCTTGCGATTTAAAATGAATAACTTTGTGTCATCAGCAAATTTAATTACCTCACTAGTTACTCCCATCTCTAGGTCATTTATAAATGTTAAAAAGCAGTGGTCCCAGCACAGACCCCTGAGGAACCCCACTAACTACCTTTCTCCATTGAGAATACTGACCATTTAACCCTACTCTCTGTTTTCTATCTTTTAACCAGTTTTTAATCCACAATAGAACACTACCTCCTATCCCATGACTCTCCAATTTCCTCTGGAGTCTTTCATGAGGTACTTTGTCAAACGCCTTCTGAAAATCCAGATACACAATATCAACCAGCTCACCTTTATCCACATGTTTGTTCACCCCTTCAAAGAAATGCAGTAGATTGGTGAGGCAAGATTTCCCTTCACTGAATCCATGTTGACTTTGTCTCATTAATCCATGCTTTTGAATATGCTCTGTAATTTTGTTCTTTATAATAGTCTCTACCATTTTGCCTGGCACCAACGTCAGACTCACCGGTCTATAGTTTCCTGGATCTCCTCTGGAACCTTTTTAAAAAATCGGCGTTACATTGGCCACCCTCCAATCTTCCGGTACCACACTCGATTTTAAGGATAAATTACATATTTCTAACAATAGCTCTGCAAGCTCCTTTTTCAGTTCTATCAATACTCTGGGATGAATACCATCCGGTCCAGGAGATTTGCTACTCTTCAGTTTGTAGAACTGCCCCATTACATCCTCTAGGTTTAAAGAGAATTCATTAAGTTTCTCTGACTCGTCAGCTTCGAATATCATTTCTAGCACTGGTATCCCACCCAAATCTTCCTCCATGAAGACCGAAGCAAAGAATTCATTTAATCTCTCCACTACGGCTTTGTCTTCCCTGATCGCCCCTTTTACTCCTCGGTCATCTAGCAGTCCAACCGATTCTTTTGCCGGCTTCCTGCTTTTAATATAGTGGTATAAATCCCCACTATGACCTAAGTTCAGTAAATGGCACCTAAGTTCCAATTTTATAATGGCAGTTCCACTTATACTCAAAATTTCACTGAACTCCTAAATTTAGAAGCATAAAACATGGATGGCAACAGAGGCAGATTTAGGGTGGGAGAAAAAGTTAGGAGCTTAGCACTGATTTTCAGCATTTGTGATATATATTAGAATTCGAAATCTAGACAAATGAATGCCAGGTTTTTTGGGGGTTGTTTAAGTTCAATATTTTTGTTCAGTTAACAATAAGTCATACTTTTCTTGCTTGACAAAGCAGCCTTGTAAAGACCTATGAAGAGAAATAAACATTAACATTATAAAAGAAACAATAACCATAACAACAAATGGATACCTGAGTCATTCCAAAATACATTACTGGAAGCAACCATGAATGGCAGGTCTAAAGTTATAAGCATAGGGGTAGATATTAAGAAAACTAAAATAAATAAATAGAAAATGAGATGCAATATTTCTGCTATAATATATTACTGGACGTATATAATAAAACATTTAGACAAACTAAGAAAAGAATTCAAAAAGATAAAATTACAAAAATATAAACATGAGGAAGGAGACCATAGAAAAGATTCTGTTTATCCCTGGTATAACTGGGAACACTTAGATTTTAAGCAGTCTGATACCGGGTTGCACTGGCATTCTATAATATAATCCGGGTGCCCGGAAGCTGTTATAGAATAAGGCGGCTTTCACCATGTGGCATCAGGGTGCCTAAACGAGGTGCCCGCTTATAGAATTACTTCTCAATTATGTGCAACGTTTGTCAATGGCTTAAGTTACTTGGGAATAAACATGCCAACCAAAAAGAAAGCTGTATGATTCTTGAAGAGGCTTTCACAGTAGAACTAACAACAAAGACAATAAAATAAAGACAAAGGGAATTATTCTTTGTGTGTGTATCTGTGAGGTCTGCATGTGTTTGTGTGTGTGTGAGAGAGAGAGTAAACTTCAGTTCTGTGTTGTGTGTCTGCTGGGAAAGTATCTCTGGGGAAGGTAGCAGAAGCTGGGGAGCACTTTTGAGGTTGCACGTTTTAGAGGGTAGGGGCAGTTTGGGTAGTTGTGGACAGTGGCATAGAGACAGGGGGCCTTGGGAACTGAACCCCACTTTTGGCTCTGGTCCCCTCCACAACTGGAGTATCCTTGGGCTGGCGGGGATGCCCAGTCCCTGCCAGCCAATGAGATTAGTGGCAGGAGCTGTCCCAGCGCTGCCTCTGCATGGAAGAAGTTGGCAGCCTCCCTCCCTGCGACATTGGCATGCCTCACGCCTCCTCAGTCGCATATGTGCGTGTTGAGTGCTGATGTCAGTGCAGGAAGGGATGCTGCTGACTTATCTGCTGAGGCAGTGCTAGGGCAGTTCTGGCTGCAGATCTCATTGGCTGGCGGGGATTTGACATCTCCACCAGGCAAAGGATACTCCAGTTGTGGAGGGGGCCTAAGCCAAAAGTGGGGTTCAGGCCCTCAAGGCTAGAAAACATAAGAAATAATGCAGCAGCATCTGGGAGGGGGGGGGGGGAAAGAAAATGTGCTGCCCCCCAGTCCACCCCTGGGCCCCCCCAGAAATCCAGTGCTGGCTATGCACCTGGCTGTGGGGGGCCAGTTTTAGAAGTGGGACAATTTGTGAAGTGGTGAGGCAGTTGCAAGGAAGTCGTTTTGGGGAGTGGAGCAGTTGCAGGGTGATGTGGCAGTTGGGAGTAGTGTTTTTTGGAGTGGGGAAATTTGTTGGGGTAATTTTAGGGGTGGGTAAGTTTAGGTGTGATGTAATAGTTGCAGGGTATATTTTTCGGATGTGTAGGCAGTACGCAGGGTGGTATTGCAGCTGCAGGAGATAGTTTTTATATATAGGGCAGTTTGTGGGGTGATGTGTCAGTCGTGGGGGAATAGTTTAGAGCAGGCCACAAATAGATCTCATGCACATTCATTGGGGAAATTTTGAAAACCCCACCTGGCAAGGGCCGAGGTTGGACACCCCTGGTTTAGAGGATGGGGCAGTATGTGGGTAGTTTTGCAGTTGGGGGGTAGTTTTTAGGTGTGGAGGCAGTTTAGTGATTGGGGCAGTTACAAGGGAGTATTTTTTTTTTGGGGGGGGGAGGGTTTATTGGAAGTTAAAAGGTGTAGAATAGGGAATCTAAAAAAGGAAGCCACACAAAGTGTGGAGGTGCACTTAATCCCCACGAAACAATACAGGAAGAAAAAATAGAAGAGTGGGGGAAGATAGGCTCTTTCCAATCAATAAGGGAGATGTATATTTGGAAAAAGTATAATGTTTATTATAACAGGTCGACTTCACACAGCCGTGTTTCGGCGACGTAGTGCCTTCTTCAGGAGTGTTCCAACAGTATATCGAGTACTTGAGTGTTTACTACTCCAAGAAAAACAATTTTGAAGAACATGCAGTTCCTTCTCTTTCAGAGTAGTAACAGAAATGCATACAGCAAGCGAGGCCGTAGTGTCCTGTAGAATAGGGAATTTCATCTTTTAAACTGATTTGCCCTGTTCTCTAACTGCTCCTTTTCTCTTTATCTTTCATTGCTATATGAGCAGAAATGCCTTTAACCACAGATATAAATTGGACCATTTCTGAGGGGAGGGGCTTATATCTCTAGACCTCCCTCCCCCCAAACCCTTGGTCTGATCCGGCCTATTTTCATATTTATTCTCTTTTCACTGGTTTTTCTCTCTTGCCAAGTTTCATCCCATTCTATTAATTTTCAGTGTCATTTTGTTACCATACAGACAGATGGATGGATACATATTCTCTCGACCCCTTTTGAATAATTCTTTTTAAATTCCATTGAACTGGAAAGAATAAAAATGCATGAATTCTTTGGCACAACAGAAAGCAGCACAGAAAGCAAAATGCATATGAAACGATATTGTGATCAATCTGCACCAAAACAGCAAGGCATCTCTGAGCGAGTCAAATTATAAATGACTTTATGCTTATTATTTTATAAACTGTGTAGAAAAATATCTTTGCCATTGCACACACAGTAATGTAAAACTAAGCAGTCAATGTCATAGGAATGTGTAGATCAATTAATACTGTCAAGTACTAAGCATGATGTACTTAGGAACAACAAACATAGTTTGAAATGTCTATATGCGAATGCCAGGAGCCTAAGAAATAAGATGGGGGAGTTAGAATATATTGCACTAAATGAAAAATTAGATATAATAGGCATCTCTGAGACCTGGTGGAAGGAGGATAACCAGTGGGACACTGTCATACCGGGGTACAAATTATATCGTAGTGATAGGGTGAATCGGATTGGTGGAGGGGTAGCATTGTATATTAACGAGAGCCTTGAATCAAATAGATTGAAAATTCTGCAGGAAGCAAAACACTCCTTGGAATCACTGTGGATTGAAATTCCATGTGCAAAGGGGAAAAGGATAGTGATAGGAGTGTACTACCGTCCGCCTGGCCAGGACGAACAGACGGATGCGGAAATGTTAAAGGAAATCAGGGACGCAAACAAACTGGGCAACACAATAATAATGGGGGATTTCAATTACCCGCATATAGACTGGGGTAATGTAACATCTGTACACGCAAGGGACATAAGATTTCTTGATGAAATCAAGGACAGCTTCATGGAACAGCTAGTTCAGGAGCCGACAAGAGAAGGAAAAATACTAGACTTAGTCCTTAGTGGTGCTCATGATCTAGTGCAGGGGGTAACGATACGAGGGCCGCTTGATAACAGTGATCATAATATGATTGGTTTTGATATTGGCATTGAAGGAAGTGAAACTAGGAAATCAAGTACGCTAGCGTTTAACTATAGAAAGGGTGATTACGACAAAATGAGAAAAATGGTGAAAAAAAGACTGAAAGGAGCAGCTCGCAGAGTAAAAAACTTGCATCAGGCGTGGATGCTGTTTAAAAACACCATCCTGGAGGTTCAGGACAAATATATTCCACGTATTAGAAAAAAGGGAAAAAAGACTAAACGTCAGCCGGCGTGGCTAAACAGTAAGATAAAGGAAATCATTAGAGCCAAAAAACAATCCTTCAGAAAGTGGAGAAGAGAACCAACTGAAAGTAACAGGATAGATCATAAGGAATGCCAAGCCAAATGCAAAGCGGAGATAAGGAGGGCAAAAAAGGACTTTGAGAAGAAATTAGCGTTGGAAGCAAAAATACATAGTAAAAACTTTTTTAGATACATTAAAAGCAGGAAACCGGCCAAAGAGTCGGTTGGGCCGCTGGACGAAAATGGTGTTAAAGGGGCGATCAAGGAGGACAAAGCCGTAGCGGAGAAATTAAATGAATTCTTTGCTTCGGTCTTCACCGAGGAGGATTTGGGGGGGACACCGGTGCCGGAAAGAATATTTGAAGCGGGGGAGTCGGAGAAACTAAACAAATTCTCTGTAACCTTGGAGGATGTAATGGGTCAGTTCAGCAAGCTGAAGAGTAGTAAATCACCGGGACCTGATGGTATTCATCCCAGAGTATTAATAGAACTAAAAAATGAACTTGCGGAGCTACTGTTAGAAATATGCAATCTGTCCCTAAAATCGAGTGTAATACCGGAAGACTGGAGGGTAGCCAATGTTACTCCGATTTTTAAGAAAGGTTCCAGAGGAGATCCGGGAAATTATAGACCGGTGAGTCTGACGTCAGTGCCGGGCAAGATGGTGGAGGCTATTATTAAGAATAAAATTGCAGAGCATATACAAAAACATGGACTGATGAGACAAAGTCAGCACGGATTTAGTGAAGGGAAGTCTTGCCTCACCAATCTAATGCATTTTTTTGAGGGGGTAAGCAAACATGTGGACAATGGGGAGCCGGTTGATATTGTATATCTGGATTTTCAGAAGGCGTTTGACAAAGTGCCGCACGAAAGACTCCTGAAGAAATTGCAGAGTCATGGAATCGGAGGTAGGGTATTATTATGGATTAAGAACTGGTTGAAAGATAGGAAGCAGAGAGTAGGATTGCGTGGCCAGTATTCTCAGTGGAGGAGGGTAGTTAGTGGGGTCCCGCAGGGGTCTGTGCTGGGTCCGTTGCTTTTTAATGTATTTATAAATGACCTAGAGATGGGAATAACTAGTGAGGTAATTAAATTCGCCGATGACACAAAATTATTCAGGGTCGTCAAGTCACAGGAGGAATGTGAACGATTACAGGAGGACCTTGCGAGACTGGGAGAATGGGCGTGCAAGTGGCAGATGAAGTTCAATGTTGACAAGTGCAAAGTGATGCATGTGGGTAAGAGGAACCCGAATTATAGCTACGTCTTGCAAGGTTCCGCGTTAGGAGTTACGGATCAAGAAAGGGATCTGGGTGTCGTCGTCGATGATACGCTGAAACCTTCTGCTCAGTGTGCTGCTGCGGCTAGGAAAGCGAATAGAATGTTGGGTGTTATTAAGAAGGGTATGGAGTCCAGGTGTGCGGATGTTATAATGCCGTTGTATCGCTCCATGGTGCGACCGCACCTGGAGTATTGTGTTCAGTACTGGTCTCCGTATCTCAAAAAAGATATAGTAGAATTGGAAAAGGTACAGCGAAGGGCGACGAAAATGATAGTGGGGATGGGACGACTTTCCTACGAAGAGAGGCTGAGAAGGCTAGGGCTTTTCAGCTTGGAGAAGAGACGGCTGAGGGGAGATATGATAGAAGTGTATAAAATAATGAGTGGAATGGATCGGGTGGATGTGAAGCGACTGTTCACGCTATCCAAAAATACTAGGACTAGAGGGCATGAGTTGAAGCTACAGTGTGGTAAATTTAAAACGAATCGGAGAAAATTTTTCTTCACCCAACGTGTAATTAGACTCTGGAATTCATTGCCGGAGAACGTGGTACGGGCGGTTAGCTTGACGGAGTTTAAAAAGGGGTTAGATAGATTCCTAAAGGACAAGTCCATAGACCGCTATTAAATGGACTGGAAAAATTCCTCATTTTTAGGTATAACTTGTCTGGAATGTTTTTACGTTTGGGGAGCGTGCCAGGTGCCCTTGACCTGGATTGGCCACTGTCGGTGACAGGATGCTGGGCTAGATGGACCTTTGGTCTTTCCCAGTATGGCACTACTTATGTACTTATGTAACTACCAGCAGTGAAGATTACTGAATTAATGGTTCAAGGAAATGGAAAACAAGACATTGTGATGGCAAGAAATAACGTAAATTGTGTTGTCAATAATTTTACAGTTCAGTAGCTTATAACATGAACATTCTTTTCAAGAAAACAAATTAGAGTCCCTTCTCCTTAAACTATGTCAGCTCAGGAGGCAGAAGTTTGATGGCTGTATTTTGACATCAAAGGGCTAGAATTACTAATGTGCACTTTAATACTATTAATGCATTCTATTTTATCACAAGTTCCATTTTTTTTCAGTGGGACCTAGTTACTAATAGCATGTTTTAATGGTGTTAAAAATGCAGTAGCGCGGTAGTGCACCTTTGTTTGTAACACTGACTGAAAGTTTCATTTTGAAAGTCTTTATTCTTCATTGTGTCTTAAATGATTGCTGTTTATGATATGGAGCAATGGAGCAGGCAAAATTCAATATTTAGGAAACAGTAAGTGGTCTTGAATTAATTCTGCATTAGCCAGTTATAGCCAGATTCTGTAAATGACATTGAAAATATAGACGCATCCAAAAAAAGCTCTTAGCGCTATTCTATAAACTGTACTGTGCCTACAGTTAGGTGTGGCAGTGGCGTACCAAGGGGGGGGCGGTGGGGGCGGTCCGCCCCGGGTGCATGCCTCTGGGGGGGTGGGGGTGCCACGCACCTGTCGGCTTCGCTCGTTCCCTGCTCCCTCTGCCCCGGACCAGGAAGTAACCTGTTCCGGGCAGAGGGAGCAGAGAACGAGCGGAGCCGAAAGGCGCGCGACACCCCCCAGCAGGTAAAAATGCACCCGGGGGGGTGTTCTTTCACCGGGGGGAGGTGTCCTTTCGCTGGGGTGGGGGGGTCACGCTACACCTGGGGGGGCGCATCGGCGATCCGCCCCAGGTGTCAGCCACCCTAGGAACGCCACTGAGGTGTGGTTTGAAGAACAGCACATAAGGCCGGGGAATACACCTACATTTAGGCATGGCAATTTATGCCACTGAAAACCTGGTGTAAATACCCACATCTAAACATAGGTGCATTCCCCCGAATTCTGTAATCATGTGCGTAAATTTGAAGAATTGTCCCCAACACGCCCACGCTCATCCCATGGTCACGTTCCCTTTTCAATTATGCATGTTAGAATTTATTCGTGCGTTTTTTTAGAATACACTTAAAAATAAGCACGTGTAAATTCCAGTTATTGCCAATTAGTGCTGATAATTGGTTGTTATCGGTCAATCATCACTCAGTTAAGGTGTGCACATAAATTGCATGCAACTCGCCATGACTTATGTAGAAATCAGGGGTTAGTGCACAGTAATGCCTTAGCTGGTGAACACTTCATGCACTGTCTGCTTACGCCACACTCCCTGACAGAAAAATTCAATAATGCATGGTATAACATACAGAAACAGGCAAACTATCTCAAAACCCCTTAATGCAGTCATGTGATAGCCTGTTTCCAGGCGTTAATCATGCATTAAGGACTAAGGACCCTGTTTAGTAAGCAGTGTTATAGGTGCGTTAATGCTTTTAACGCTCGTTAACCATGTACGCGTGTTCACTATGTATGTGCCTACAATATCCCTATAGGCGCCTACATGATTAGCATGCATGCTAAGTGTAGGCGTGCTAAAAACACTAACGTACCTTAGTAAACAGGGCCCTAAATTCAGTAAATGATGCCCAAATTTGGGCACAAAAAAAAAATGCATGCTGAGTGGCATTTTCCATGCCATATTTTTTTTACAGCAACGGTCTCTCTAAAGACCAGCTCATTTTTATTTTACAAGACGTATTGCCAAGGATGGATGTGATTATTAATTATATGCATCAAGACTCCTATGGCAGGCACGTATGTGCCAAAATATGGTACCGTATCGAGCCATTTTTAATATACCTTAAATAAACAGTTTTTAATTTTACATTGGGAGTCCTGAGCCTGTTTTTGAAGAGGCTGATCCAGTTCCCACTCCAAGTTGGGAACCTTTTATAGAATATCGTGTAGGCTGGGATCAGTGCCCAGCTTTTAGGTGTGAGGATTTACAGTACCTGGACCCTGGTATAAATCCCTGTGTCTAACTTAGGCACAAATCTCCTGAATTCTATAATAGTGTGCTCATCTTTAGTGAATTCCCATGGCCCACCCATGCCTCTCTCATGGCCACGCCCTCTTTTCAGTTGCACACTAAAGAATTTACGCGCATATTTTTATAGAACAGCAAGATGTGAACATAAATTCAAATTGTTGCCAATTAGTGCCAATAGCACCCAATTATTGATGATAGGCTCATTGATTACAATACACACACAAATTGAACGCTATTTATAGACTTCCCTTGTAAGTGCTTAATGCCCTTCAGTAGAAAAGCTTCTTAGTTACGGAGGCGAGTTAATAAGGATTAGGAACTATTTACAAGCATATAATGCTGATTTACATGTGTAATTCAACATACGTATATAAATAGCAACTACAAAGCAGATTGTACGCATTTAAAGGGGGTATGTTCTGGGTGTGGTTTGGGCATATTTATGTATTAAATTTATAACCTGGTGGATCCAAGCTGGTGTTGTATAAGAAGTCATTCTCTTTCAGTGAGACTAATTTTTTTTTTTTTTTCTATCTCTATTGTGCCTATTGATGTTGCTTCAGAAATTGGGAACAGGAAGGTCAAGTATCATCAAATTTCTTCAGTTCCTCTGCTGATAGCTCGGGGACTGATGGATCGCCATCTGACCTCCAGCATGCCTGATATCAAAGCCAAGAAGGAGCAGAGCACTTCCCTACAGAGCAAGAGGTATTGTTAAGCTCTGCTTTACCCTGCCCCAGCCTGGACAGTCCCAGGATACTGACCCTGGAAGGGATTGGAGGATCAACCAACTAGAGAGGCAGAGATCCTGAATATGGACCAGTCAGAATGAATTGCCTGCCTGGATCAATATTAGTGCTGGAATTGTTGACAAATACGATGCTTGTGAGGAAAGTGGACAGGTGAGTGGGGGATTTTTGGCCAATGCTATTTCTTCACATAGAGTTTCAGTTCCCTTTCTCAAGGCGATGTCTAGCCTGGGTGAATGAATATAAACAAGAGCTGCTTAAAGAGATTAAAGTGACTCTGGGGGGCATTTAGAAAGGTATAATTAGAACTGAAGCCACTATTTATGATTGTTTTGTAAATTCTAAAGTCTCAAACACATAAACTATAAGTGCACTTAACAAGCATGAGGTTAGGCTAGCAGAGCTGGAAGACAAGATTGGGAACCTGGGTATACAGTTAGCTATGACACAAAGGGGGTTGTTTACTAAAGCTTAGCTCAATTTATCTGCAGCAGGGCCCATAGGAATAAAATGGGCCCTGCTGCAGATAACTCGAGCTAAGCTTTACTAAACAGGGGGGAAATGTGGAATTACTTCTATACAGAAACATTTGTATCTTATAGATGTGTTGAAGATTGGGAAGCCAGAGAAGGATGTAGCCATTTCTAATACCTATTATCTCCTGATAGGGAAGAGGGTGGAACTTGATGTGGAAGGAGTGATGGACTGTGTGGTTTCACCAGATGGTTTAGATCTTTCTGTGGTCCTGGAGTCATCACTTGATAATATCCCTAATAGAAACACATTACCTGTTGTTTTCTGAGTTGGATAAATCGTCCTTATTTTAGAAAAAAATATTGTAAGTTTAGAGATATTTCCTGTTGTGGACAAAAGGTGGTTATGTTCCTTTATGTTGCCAAGTTCACTCAGATTAGGAGGAAGGCCTTCCCCAGCTTAGGCCATGGGTGGTAACTTTACGGTACCACATTTGTTTTCTCCATTTCCCTTGTAAGTGTGTCATTAATGAACAGTAGAACAACTAAACTTGACTCATTAAAAGAAATCACAATTTGAAAAGACATATTAGCACCTTTTGCCATTCAAGTCCTATGAAAAATAGACACCGTATGGGGTCATTACCCCTTTTTCTCATGCTCGGTCTGTCATGAGAATTCTAAAACAAAGAATTTTTACACCCAGTCACAGGGAATATCTTTGAGTTACGTCAGTATTCAAACAGTAAAACCACACATGTCATTTATGTAGTTGTCTATCGGTTAAAAGAGGGCATAGCCAGGTCAGGGACATTGCCGGAATTTTGGCGCAATGTTATAGAATATGGTCATTGACATGCCCAACAGTCATTCATCATGTGCCAGCATTTACAGCAGGTTTCAGCAGGCATAAGTGTTCATACCCAAAGTTAGCTTAGGGACCCTTTTACAAAGCGGCGGTAAGCCCAATGTGGGTTGTGAGATTGGGTGGCAAAGCCGGTGGCGGGAGACGGAGATGGTGCTGGGCAGACTTATACGGTCTGTGCCAGAGCCGATGGTGGGAGGCAGGACTGGTGGTTTGGAGGCAGGGATAGTGCTGGGCAGACTTATACGGTCTGTGCCAGAACCGGTGGTAGGAGGCGGGGCTGGTGGTTGGGAGGCGGGGATAGTGCTGGGCAGATTTATACGGTCTGTGCCCGGAAAAGGAGAGGTACAAATCAAGGTAAGGTATACACAAAAAGTAGCACATGTGAGTTTATCTTGTTGGGCAGACTGGATGGACCGCGCAGGTCTTTTTCTGCCGTCATCTACTATGTTACTATGTTACTATGTATACCCAAAGTTAGCTTATGGACCCTTTTACAAAGCGGCAGTAAGCCCAATGTGTAGCTACCGCCGACACAACGTGGGTGCCTGCGGTAGTTCCAGCCCCAGCGTGACATTTCCTGCACTAAGGAAAATAGGGCCATATTTTAAGTGCGGTGCCACAAAATCATTCACGGCGAAGCCCCAGCCTACATGTACGAGTTGATAGACTTACCAACTACAAACGCCAAAAGATCATCCCGAACCTTCCTTAACCTCCAATTGCAAGGGCGTGAAATACAAAGCGCTACACGCGTCAACCTTTTCTCACATGAGCACGCAGTCTTGGAATACACTGCCGCGCAACTTAAGAACAATCAACGAGCAAGATTCCTTCCGCAGGTTATTGAAGACCCATCTTTTCGAAAAAATTTACGGAAAGAAACAAAACACATAAAGGCCACACTTAATGTTCACTAATGCATCATACTTTCAGCTCTAAATTCTCATTCCCGTAATATCACATCTCTCATACCTTTACTCACAGAAAGATATATACCATATGTCCTCATGCCTTTTTATCACCCTCCGAGCTCGCTGTGTTTTCTTCCAAAGTTTCAATGTTTATGTTCCATTGTTACATTCCCTAACGATACCTCAATTGTTTCGCATAACTCTGCACAATGTAATCCATAACCAATCTGTAACAAAATGTATTTCTAACATTTAACTCTTATTGTAAGCCACACTGAACCCGCAAAAAGGTGGGAAAATGTGGGATACAAATGCAATAAATAAATAAATAAATAAAAACCCAGTGGTAATCGGCAGTACCATGTACTGCCGGGTTAGAGCAGGAGCCCTTACCGCAACCTCAACCTCAACGGGTGGTTTTAAATGCTCCCCCCCCTAACATGGCCACACGGTAAGTAAAATCTTACCGCATGGCCATGTCTTTTTTCAGCCTTTTTACCCACTGTGGTAAAAAGGGCCTCAGCGTGTGGCAAAAACGGACCCTGCCGCTGGCAAAGGGCTCTTTTTACCGCAGCTTGGTAAAAGGACCCCTTAACGTGGATCTTCCCGGTGCTTAACTTTGAACGCCATTTATTGATTCCCCCGCATTGTTTTATTTTCTAAGAATGGAGAAGATGGAGGTATAAAGCCACAGGCATATGTTTTCTTAATAGGAAATTATACAATTTCTGCATGTAATTTTTATGGGTAGGGGGCTAATAATCAAAGCAAAAACCTGTGCAGACTTTTCCTTTCATTATTTGTGCAAATCTATCGAGTTTGCACCAATGTGGGCACTGCAGTGCTAATTATTGCCCCATAGAGGCAAAACTTCAGCCTCCCCACATAGTTTGCAGACTCACAACCTCATTTTCAAAAGGAAATTGGCTATGGAGCTTCCTTTGAAAATTGATGCCTCGCTGGATGTTGCAAGTATGTATCCGTCTGCAGAGTTTGCAGGTGGAAATTCCAAACCAGGAAGTACATGTAGAGAGTTAAAAAATACACTCTCCTGTGTATACCTTACCAACCCAGCCCCATTCCCAAGCTGACCAGACCCCAGAGCTGCCCATTTTCCCCACAAATGAGAGAGGGCAGTTTTCAAAGAAGCCTTCTCCACAGGTAAACACCCTTTTACCTGCGGAGAATCCCTTTGAAATTTCCCAGAAACTCCGTTCACTGGGTAAATCTCTCTTATCTGCACCCTTCTCCACTGCTAACTCCAGACTCCGTTCCTTTTATCTTGCTGCACCATATGCTTGGAATAGACTTCCTGAGCCGGTACGTCAAGCTCCATCTCTGGCCGTCTTCAAATCTAAGCTAAAAGCCCACCTTTTTGATGCTGCTTTTAACTCCTAACCCTTATTCTCTTGTTCAGAACCCTTATTTTATCATCCTCACTTTAACATTCCCTTATCTCTTGTTTGTCCTGTTTGTCTGTCCTAATCAGAGCCACCGAGAGACTGGGCCGGGCCCGGGACAAGGCTGCTCCCAGGCCCCCGGCCCTGCCCCTTGGGCCCTGCCCCCACTGCGACCCCCACCCCCAGGTTGTCGTCGACCCCCCTGAGGGGGGCCTGGCGCCACAGTCCCACCCGCCTCCGCCACCGGGCCGGGCCCCTTCCACCCAAACCCCCGGCAGCAGAAGTGCTGTCTTCTGACTGGCGTGCGCGGCCCACACAGACGCGCTCCTCTCAGCTGATCTTCGCTGTACTTTGCAGGGCTTCTGTGCATCTGACATCCTGCATGTCAGACGCACAGAAGCCCTGCAGAGTATAGCGAAGATCAGCTGAGAGGAGCGCGTCTGTGTGGGGCGCGCACGCCGGAGTCAGAACAGAAGACAGCACTTCTGCTGGAGGGGGTTCAGGTGGAAGGGGTCCTGTGGCGGTGGTGGGTGGGACTGCGGTGCCGGGCCCCCTTGGAGGTTGGGGCCCTGGGAATTTTGTCCCACCTGTCCCCCCGTCTCGGCGGCCTTGGTCCTAATTAGATTGTAATCTTTGTCGAGCAGGGACTGTTTCCTCATGTTCAAGTGTACAGCACTGCGTACGTCTACTAGCGCTATAGAAATGATAAGTAGTAGTAGTAGTTATTGTTGTAAGCGCAATCTGAACAGCGTGCACAGTGCAAGGCAATTTTATTAATAGTGCACCTCTGTCTATAGCAGAGGTTCTCAACCCAATACTCAAGGCATACCCAACCAGTCAGCCATGAAGATGCATGAGAGAAATTTGCACTACCTCAGTTGTGTGCAAATCTATCTCATGCATATTCACTGCAGGTATCCCAAAAACCTGATTGGCTAGGTGTGTCCCGAGGACTGGGTTGAGAACCCCTGATCTACAGGCACCCTCTGAATGCCTAATAGGTGCAAATTCTACTGGCCAGAGACAGCACCTGGTCGGTTAAATTAACACTTAGGCAGCTAAGAGCTAATATTCAGTGTGACATAGCTGGTTATCTCCGCTGAATATTTGCATTTACCCCTGGATTCTATATAGCGTGCCTAGCATTCCGCACCGAAATCCAAGTGAATTCTATAGCAGCGAGCATAACTTAATTGACTTAACAAGCCAATCAGCGTTGTTAACAAGCAATAATGAGCACTAATTGACAATAATTAGAATTTACGTGCCCAAATTGCTAAGCGTATTCTGTAATGCAGAGCACCTAAATTTTAATCCATGCAGGCAAAAAGGGGTGTGGTTATAGGCGGGGAAATGGGCATTTCATGTGCGTTCTAAAATTTGCATGCGTAGTTATAGAATATGGCTCGGTGCGCCTAAATGTGCGTGTCAGGATTTACGACATATTTTCATTGGTGTAAATGGACGTGCATAGTTTTAGGTGCTGGGATGTCAACTAAACATATTCTATATACTGTGCCTAAATGTAGGTGCCGCTTATAGACTACGCTTAGGCGGAAATGTTTTCCGTGAGGATTTTTTAGGCTCCATATATAGAATCTCCCTCTGAGCTGCTGGTCACAAACCGCCTTGCCACACAGCTTAGCTGGCTAAACGCAAATATTCAGCACTAAACCGGCTAACTTGAGCGGTTACAATAGGTCACTTAAATAGCAGGCCTATCTTTAACCGCTATTAACTTAACCAGCTAACACTAAATATTTGCTTAACTGGTTAAGTTGATGCAGCCTAAACTGAAACTGTATATTCAATGCAAGTCTCTGGATATGAACTGGCATTGAATATCCTTGGTCAGTGCCACCGGCGGCAGCTAACTGCACTGCCTGCCACCAGTTGAATATCGAGACCTATGTGCCTACTCTCCTTTATAGAATACTAGTAAAAAAGGCCCGTTTCCGAAACCAATGAAACGGGCGCTAGCATGTGGTTTTTCTTTTGTGTGTATGTATGTGTCACAGAGTTATTTTGTGTGTGTGTGTGAGTGTGTGAGGGTGCGGTGTGTGTGCAGGTTGTTGATATGTGTCTTTTTTTGTTTTGTTTTGTTTTTTGCTTGGGGGTTGGGGGATGTGCTGTGCTGTGCTGGCAAAGTGGGTTGGATTGGTGTGTGGCTTTGAGGGTGTGTTTCTGTTGTATTGTGTGTGTGTGGTTTTGTCTGTCAAGGAGGTTTGTGGAGAGGGGTCTTTCTGTTGGTGAAATGTAAATGTGGTTGTAGGGAGGTCAGCCTTTGTTGAGTGTTGTTTTTTTTTTCCATGTTTTTTTTTTTGTGTTGTGCTGAGGCAGCAGTGTTGTTTTAGATGGGCGGAAGGTAGAGGAGCACGTTCTTTGTCGGTATTTTTTGGCCGTTTCAGGGCTGCTGTAGGGGAATGCTGGAAGAGAAATGTGCTGTTGGAAGCAGCGCCATCTTTTTCCATTGGGCTGGGGTTCTGGGCATCCTGGAGGTGGGTGATAGCTTGCCTGAGGACGGGGATGGTTGTTTTAAGTTGGTGAAAGGGAGAAGAGCATGGTCTCGGGCCGTCGGGGGGGGGGGGGGGGTGATCCGGTATGTTTGGTCCATTTCAGGCCGGCTGCAGGGGAATGCTGGAACATTTATGCGCTGCAGGAATCAGCGCCGTCTTTTTCCAGGTGCTCGGGGAATCCCCGAGGTGGGAGACAGCTTGTCTGAGGCTGGGGATGGTTGGGCACGTCCTTGGCCGCTTCGGCAAAATGGGAAGAGGAAGGGGGTGGGGAGTTACCTGCAGCCGCCTGAGAAACCATGTATTCTTTGTTTGTTTTGTATTATTAGTTTGCATTTCTGTTGAAGAAAGAGTGGATGCCTTTCGAATGATGGAGGTGGTGCGTCGGTGTGCGGTTGTTTCGTTAGTTTGGCAGCCAGTCTCCAGCGATTCCTAGGCAGGGAAGGAGTACTCCTCCCCCTTCCTTGGTCGCTGTTTGCTGCTGGCTGGGTCGCGGGTAATCCTTCCAGCTGGGCCGCAGCTTGTCCTGTTCGCCCACGTCCCAGATGGTGATGGGCACGTTGTTTTCCGGCTCCTCTGACTCCATGTCAAGCGATCCCAAATATAGTCTGTGCTATAGGCCCTCTGGCACTCTTCAGTACTGGCATTAGGCATTTAAAAATTTCTCCCCCCCCCCCCCCGGTCTATTTTTGCACATACCCACAGCAGGAATATTCTTCTCTCGTTCCAGCAGTGGTTCTGTGCTCTCGGTGCTGCACAGATAATGAGCCATTCTGCTGGGGAATGCTCCTCCCTTATTGTCACGTAGTTTCCTCTAATTGGTCCGTCTTACGTTGCCTAGTGTTGCCTGGGAACGGTGTTGTGATGGTCCTTTGTGTTTCAGAATGTTGAGTGTGTTTTTGCTGATTTGTCCGTCATGCGAGGGCGGGGCAGAGAGACATGGTCAGTGTTGTGGTTTCACCACCATGAATCCATGAACCCTTCAGTGAGTGACTGAGTGACTTCAGAACGTTGTCTTCAGAACGTTGAGGGTGAGTTTTATTATAGTAGACTAGTAAAAAAAGGCCCGTTTCTGGTTTTAATGAAACGGGCGCTAGCAAGGTTTTCCACTGAGTGTGTATGTTCGAGAGAGTGTCTGTGAGAGTGACTGTGTGAGCGAGAGAGAGAGTGAATGTGCAACTGTGTGTGTGTGTGAAAGAGTGAGGGTGGGTGCGACTGTGTCTGTGTGAGTGGGTGCATGTGAGAATGAGTGTTTGTGAGTGTTTATGTGAGACAGTGAGTGTCCTCCCCTCTCCCCCTCTCATGTCTCTGGACCCCCTCCCCTTTGTTTTGAGGTTTCTCTTCCCCCCCTCCTGAACCTTGTCCCCCCTCCTGCCACCCAGCAAGTGTCCTCTGTCCCCTGGTCCCCCTCCAGGCTCCCAGTGAGTGTTCTGTATTCCCTGCCCCACCTTTAGTCATCTTGCTTTTGTTCTTTCTTTTCTGCCCCTCATCCAGCCACCCAATGATTGTCCTGTCTCCCCTTGCCTCCGTCCAGCCACCCAGTAATTTTCCTGTGTCCCTTGTTCCCCCTCCAGCCACCCAGTGATTATCCTGTCTCCCCTGCCAACCACCCAGTGATTTTCCTCTCTCTCCTGTCCCCCCTCCCCCCGTCCAGCCACCCTGCATTTTTTTTGTCCCTTCCCTCCCTCTTTTAGCCTCCCTGCGTTTTTCCTCTTGCCCCGCCCCTTTTGCCCCGCCCACCCATCGTCCGTCACCGTTCCCCCCACTCATATCATCGCTGCTGCCTCTCCCCCCTCTCTGTACGCCCCCTTCCCAACTGACCTGCCGTATGAGAAACAGAAGACTTTAACAAGCAAGACGGCACTGCAGGCAGCCAGCAGGCATTGGCTGTACACTCTGATGCTGCTCCTCCTCTAGCCTGACGTCAAGGCTAGAGGAGGTGCGGCTTCAGAGTGTTCAGCCAATGCCTGCTTGCTGTTTGCTTTGCCGTTTTGCTTCTTACAATCTTCTGTTTGTGTTTGGGGGGGGGCATGCTCTGTTGCTTTGGGGAGGACTCGTGGGGGGGGGGAGGTGCAGCGAGCGACGCTTTGGGCTTTGAGGGGGTTCGTAGGCTTTGTGGGTGGTCTGTGTTGCTTGGGGGGTGGCCAACGTTGGTTTTGCGGCGGGAGGGTCGTCTGTTGGGAGGGGGTCTTGCGAGTTTTCCTGCTACGGTCGCTGTGATCCCTCACCTGCCTCCTCGACATGGGACAGTCGGCGCATCATCTCGCTTGCCGTCTCGCCGCCCTCCCTCTCTGACAGTGCGAATCCGGAGTTTCAGAGCAGAGGGAGGGCGGTTAGTGTGCGTATGTGTTTCGGGAGGTTCAGCCAGTCTGGTGCTATTCCTAGGCAAGGGGAGGAGTAGGGAAACACGCTCCGCGTGTATCCCTACTCCTCCCCCTGCCTGGGTCGTTGTTTGCTGCTGGCTGGGTCGGGCTGCTGACGTCATCCGTGTCGCAGCCAATCAGTGGGATGATCTACTCCACTTTCAAGTTTTCCACAGTTCCAGGTAGCCTCAGAACGTTGGAGGTGAGAATTATTATATAGGACTAGCACAACTGCATATATATGCCCATATTGTAACGGGTCCGAAAATCAGGAGACGAAAGACAAATTGGTTCCAAAACAAAACAGCTTTTATTGCTAGCAATTCACACAGCACCGAGTACAATCTCAGAATACTGTGTGTCGAGCGTCATCTGACACTCGTTCTTATACAGATTACTAGTCATGCGCATAAAACGCATCATACGTCACACACACACATGCGCAGTACAGGCACATGCGCAATACATTAGTAGTTCTGTAGTTCTCACAGAGAAAAGATACGTCAGTTTCATAGCTTTCATAGAAATTGTTACTTTGCAAGAAATGTAACTTATTGCAGTGTTCCAGCACATCTACACAATACAGCCTCTATGCATGGATCACGAGACTGGGCTGGCAGAGCCAGCTGCCTTCCATACAACCCTAAATTGCTGACTACTACAATTTGTTATCTAGCTGCTGGTTAACAAATACATACTACTAGTAAAAGTCTAAACTGCACAGGTTTTGGTCTTAGTCTAGGCTCATTATATGTAAGGCACAAAAGGTCCAGTGCATTAATAAAGTATGGCTAAAAGGCCAAAAGCAGAGGTAGAGTCCATAAGTATAAGTCCATCAGTAGGCACAAAACATGAGGTTGTTCTGGTGGTCAGTAGTATTCATAGTATTCGAGTAGTATCCAGCGTTCCACCCCTTCAATATGAGTGCAGGTGCAAGCACCTATGCCAGCCATAGAGTTGGCATAAGAGTTTGCACCTAAGTACCAGTGATATTCATGTAACTTATAGTACCAACTATAAGTGTAGGAGTGGCCTAGTAGTTACAGCACCAATCTTGACATCCACAGGTACGTGGTACAAATCCCACTGCTGCTTCTTGTGATCTTGGGCAAGTCACTGAGGGGTCCTTTTACTATGGCGCATAGTGCCTATGTGCGTCCAACATGCGCCAAACTGGAACTACTGCCCGGCTACTGCATGCCCCGGGTGGTAATTCCATTTTTGATGGGAGTCCAAAACACGCGGTAGAAAATATTTTCTACCACATGGCACTTACCCAGCGTTAATCAGCAGTTTACATGCACTGGTCTGGCTTCTTACTGCCCAGTTAGTGCAAGAGACCTTACTGCTAAGTCAATGGGTGGTGACAAGGTCACAGGCCAAAAATGGATCCACGCTGGTTTTAATTTTGCTGTACGTCCGTTTTTGGCCACAAAAAATGCCTTTTTTTCAGGCGTGCTGAAACAATGACCTGCGCATGTCCAAAATAGGCACCTACACCAGCACAGGCCACTTTTAGGCGTGCCTTAGTAAAAGGACCCCTTAACCCTCTATTGCCTCAGGTACAAACTTAAATTTTGAGCCTTCCAGGGACAGCGAAATACCCAAGTGTATCTGAATATAACTCACCTTGAGCTACTACTGAAAAAGGTGTGAGCAAAATTCAAATAAATAACCCATCCAATATCAAAAAGACAAAGAAAAATTTTTTTTAAAGACCTTCAGAAGTGGACTCTGGGAGATTCACATCCCCCATTCGGGACTCCTCAAAGAACGAAAAACACCCTTCATCTTCATAAAGTCTTATTCATTTTTTTTAGCAATAATATTCAAGTTATTTAAAAAAAAACATCCAAAAAAGCTTCAATTTTTCTTATAAATTTGAGGAGAATGTTAACTTTTACTTTTCATGAAAAGTTCCACTGAATGAAATTCACAGAGCCATAAACTCAGGGAGCCATTTTTGGCATAAGCATGTTTTGCAAAATGCTGCATCCAGGAAACGTCTCCTTCCAGAATAACAGTTTGCATGTCTCACTTAGGTCAGCCAAGAAAATGTCTCCTTGAGTTTATGGCTCTGTGGATTTTGTTCAATAATCTGTAAATATGCACATAAATGGATAACACATATTTTAAAGGTAAACATGCACAGAATATTGCGTAGATGCATATCCAGCAGTGATGTGCGCATATATAATAGCTTTTCGAACATTTCGATGTGAAACTGGCACATAAATGTTTGCACCAACTTTATTTTTTCTGGAAACTCTGCCATATGAGGGGGGAGGTGATGCTGTCTTGTGACATCTGTCTGCTTCTTGATGAAGCCTGTGGAGGATGAAACCAGTTGGAGCAAAGAGTGAAGAATTGTTATGGGAGTTTGGAGCTGTTATTGAATTTTTTTTAATGTCTATGTGAGATTATTCACTTTTATCTTTCTGTGTGAGCTCAACCCTGCTGGAGAGACTGTGGATACTACTGGAGTAATGAAGCACTGCTTACATCTATATAAATAAATCCCACCTTGAACGTTCTGAAGCTCCCTCCAACTGTGGCAGTGAGTCCTGAACTGCTGTAGTCCTCCTGGCTATTCGGACTACTCACCACCGCCCTAAGCCACGCCCCATCTGCGACCTACGCCACGCCCCAACTGGACATAAAAAGCACCATGAACGTTCTGAACCACACTTTGAAGCTTCAAAAGTTTGAATGTTCGAAGCTGTGTAACCACTTTTAACCACAGTACATCTGGGCGCCGCCATGATCTGAAACGAGCGTCACAGCTGCAACACACCAATAGGAATACAACAAGGGAGGAGCGTCTGAGGCGAAGGCGTCAGTTGCCGTTGCAACGCAACGGAATGCAATCACGGGTCATGCACCTATCAAACAAAAGAAGGGGCGGACCTACGGCTCATCTAATCTTCTACTATAATAAAAGGCAACCTCAACGTTCTGAGGACACTGACGTCACTGAAGTCAGTCAGAGTCCCAGAACGGTTCGTAAGTTCGTGGTGGTGAAGCCACTGAACAACTTGCTGCCCCGCCCTCGCGTCAAACGTCATGACGTCGAGGGCGGAAAACCAACATAAAATGAAAGAAGGGACCGCATCAAGGAAGGGGGAGGAGTAGGGAAACACGCGGAGCGTGTTTCCCTACTCCTCCCCCTGCCAAGGAAACGCTGGCTAGAAAACCACCCAAAAGCTACATACATAAAATGGAGCCCCGCCAGAGAATGACCGAGGTCCAACACCCCCCGCCCCCCTCGCGCAACGCCCCCCCCCCCCCAAAACAACCAACAAACCTCAACAGAAGAAAAGAAATCCCACAAAAGACAGGAGGTGCAACACCCCCCCCCCCCAAGCCACCCACCGTCGCGTACCTTTGCTGGCGGGGGGCACGAAACCCCGCCAGCATAAGTCCTGTCTTCAGACTCCGGCTTGATCTTCAGCATTACTAGCCTCTGCAGGCAGGGCTTCTGTGCGTCTGACGTCTTGCACGTACAGGACGTCAGACGCACATAACCCCGCCCAGCAGAGGCTAGCAATGCTGAAGATCAAGCCGGAGTCTGAAGACAGGACTTATGCTGGCGGGGTTTCGTGTCCCCCGCCAGCAACACTACGCAACGGTGGGTGGGATGGCGGCGACAGCGGGACTATCGTGCTGGGTGGGATGGCGGCGGCGGCGGCGGCGGCGGGGGGGGGAGGGGGAACATCGCGCCGAGGAGGCAGTGAAGGCAAAAAAACAAACCCCTGCAATCTAGCAGCGCTTCCTTCACTCATCTTCAAAGCACCGCTTCCAGAAACCCCTGCCCCCACACACTCACTCACTCACTCATCTGGCAGCGCTACCAGACCCCCCCCCCACACCCCTCTTCATCCAAGTTGAACACCACAACACACCCCCCACAACCCTCCAACACTCACACTCTCTCTCTAAAAATCTCATCTGCCAGCGCATCCTGAACCCCCCCCCCCCCACACACACACACATACACTCTGTCTCATATGGCAGCGCTTCCAGAAACCACGTACACACACACACATACATATACATATACACACACACACACACACACACACACACTCACTCATCTGGCAGCGCTTCCTAAAACCCCTGCCACACCCACACACAGTCACTCACTAATCTGGCAGCTGTTGCTGAACCCCCCCCTCCCCCCCCCCCCCACATACACACACACACACACACACTCACTCTCATTTAGCCACACTTCCTGAACCACCCCACCACCACCACACACACACACTCACTCTCATCTGGCAGTGCTTCCTAAAACCCCTGCCACAACCACACACAGTCACTCACTAATCTGGCACCTGTTCCTGAACCCCCCCCCCCCCCTTCACACACACACACTCACTCACTCTCATTTAGCCACACTTCCTGAACCACCCCACCACCACCACCACACACACACACACACACACTCTCTCATCTTGCAGCGCTACCTGAACCCCCCCCCCCCCCACACACAAACTCACTGTCATCTGCAAAAGCTTGATAAACCACCCCCACACCCATCTGGCACCGCTTCCAGACCCCCACACACCCCTCTTCTTCCAAACTGAACCACCCAACACACCCCCCACACCCCTCCAACATACACACTCTCACAAAATCTCATCTGCCAACGCTTCCTGAACCCCCCCCTCCACGCACCCCACCCCCACACAATCACTCTGTCTCATCTGCCAGTGCTTCCTGAAACCCCTGCCACCCCCCCCCCCCCACACAGTCACTAATCTGCCAGCCGTACCTGAACCCCCCCCAACACACACACACACTTACTCACTCACTCTCATTTAGCCCTGCTTCCTGAACCCCCCCCCCCCTACACACACACTCACTCACTCTCTCATCTGCCAGTGCTTCCACAAACACTCACTATCATCTGGCAAAACTTGAAAAACCGCCCCCCCCCCCCACACACACTCACTCATCTGGCAGCGCTTCCTGAACCACCCACACCCCTCTTTTTCCAAGCTGAACCCCCCCAACACACCCCCCACACCCCCAAAACACACACACCCACACTCTCATCTGGCAGCGCTTCCAGAAACCCCATACACACACGCACTCACTCTATCTCTCATCTGGCAGCGCTACCTGAAACCCCCTACCCCCCCCCCCCCACACACACACACTCACTCTCTCTCAACTGGCAGCGCTTCATGAAACCCCATACACACACACTCACTCTCTCTCTCATCTGGCAGCGCTTCCTGTACCCCCTGCCCCCCCCCCCCACACAGTCACTAATCTGCCAGCCGTACCTGAACCCCCCCCAACACACACACACACTTACTCACTCACTCTCATTTAGCCCTGCTTCCTGAACCCCCCCCCCCCTACACACACACTCACTCACTCTCTCATCTGCCAGTGCTTCCACAAACACTCACTATCATCTGGCAAAACTTGAAAAACCGCCCCCCCCCCCCACACACACTCACTCATCTGGCAGCGCTTCCTGAACCACCCACACCCCTCTTTTTCCAAGCTGAACCCCCCCAACACACCCCCCACACCCCCAAAACACACACACCCACACTCTCATCTGGCAGCGCTTCCAGAAACCCCATACACACACGCACTCACTCTATCTCTCATCTGGCAGCGCTACCTGAAACCCCCTACCCCCCCCCCCCACACACACACACTCACTCTCTCTCAACTGGCAGCGCTTCATGAAACCCCATACACACACACTCACTCTCTCTCTCATCTGGCAGCGCTTCCTGTACCCCCTGCCCCCCCCCCCCACACACACACACACTCCCTCACTCTGTCATCTGCCATTGCTTCCTGAACCCCCCCCCCCACACACACACACACACTCACTCTCTAACTTTCATCTGGCAGCGCATCCTGAATCCCCCACACCCCTCTTCTTCCAAGCTGAACCCCTCCAACACATCCCCCCCACACACACACTCTCTCTCTCTCTTCCTCTCCTCCAGCACACCAATTGCTTAGGTGCAGTGGCAGCAAACTCAGACACCACAGAAAGAGGGGGGCCTGACACCATAGAGAGAGAGGGAGGGAGGTATCTCTGTCACACACACACACACTCTCTCTCTCTCTCTCTCTCTCACACACTCTCTCTCTCCCACAGACAATGTGTTTCTGTCTCTCACTCTCATACACTCTATGTCTCACAGTGTATCACATTCACTCTCTATGTGTCACACAGTCAGTTACATACTCGCTTGGTCTCATACACTCAGTCTCACAGACAATCTGTGCCTCACACACACTCTCATTCTCGCACACACTGTATCTGTGTGAAACACACTCTCTCTCTCTCTATCACACTGTGTCTCCCATACGCAATTGCACACACTCTCATTCTCACACACACACACTCTCACACAGACACACTCACACCCAGACTCACTCTCTCTCACACACACACACACACACACACACACTTGCACTTTCACTCTCTCTATCACACACAGTCACTCTCGCATACACTCTCCAAAACATACACATTATGAGGAAAACCTTGCTAGCGCCCGTTTCATATGTGTCAGAAACGGGCCTTTTTTACTAGTTTTTAATAAAGGTTTTGGAGTCTCTCACAATTTTTTAAAATAAAATATGTAATAAGGACACCACTTGTTTTGGGGATATAGTTTTCGCCCTATTTGGGCTGGTGGTTTCTGTCCTCTTTTTTACCAGATTGTAATACACTTGCGCCTACTTTATAGAATTGGCTAGGACTTACAAGCAAATCTGTGCAACAGTTATACAGGCACAGGGGTCCTTTTACAAAGGCATGCTGAAAAATGGCTTGCGGTAGTGTAGGTGCAGGTTTTGGGTGTGCGTCGATCCAATTTTCAGCACACCTGTAAAAAAGGCCTTTTTAACATTTTGACCAAAAATGGACATGTGGCAAAATGAAAATTGCCCCATGTCCATTTTGGGTCTGAGACCTTACCGCCAGCCATTGACCTAGCGGTAAAGACTCACACAGTAACTGTACGGTAATGACCTATGAGTGCCAAATGCCACTTGGCGCTCATTCAAATTATTTTTCGGACGCGCATATCGGAGGTGCCCCAAAAATGAAATTACCACAAGAGCCACATGGTAGCCGGGCAGTAACTCCATTTTGGCATGCATAGACACTTACAAGGCTTAGTAAAAGGACCCCACAGTGCATATCAGTAACTGGGTAAATGTAGGCCAATTTACGAAGCTGCATAAGCATCTATGCATGCCCAATGTGTGTCAAAATGGAGTTACTGCCTGGCTACCACGTGGCTCTTGCGATAATTTCATTTTTGGCACGCATCTGATACGCGTGTCTGAAAAATAATTTTTATTTTCCGCCAAGTGGCAGGTGGCACACGTAGGTCATTACTGTCCGGTTACCGCATGAGTCTTTACCACTAGGTCAATGGCGGGCAGTAAGGTCTCAGACCCAAAATGGATGCGCGGCAATTTTCATTTTGACGCATGTTCATTTTTGGCAAAAATTTTAAAAAAGCCTTTTTTACAGGTGTACTGAAAAATAGATTGGCGTGCACCCAAAACCCTTGCCTACACTACCGCAAGCCATATTTTAGTGCGTCTTTGTAAAAGGATCCCTTGACTTCCCTTCTTTCCAATTCTTCTGTTATAACAAGAACTAGGCATTAAACAAGAATTCCAATGAAGTGTGAGAGAAAGCAAAAGCTACAGGGAAGAAGAACCTATGCAATCCCTTCTCAACAGACTGCACTGCCAAGATTTAACTAGAGGGAGGTTATCCCTGAAATTAATCTGATCACTGAAGCTGTGAGTGTTAGTTGCAGTACCGATTGGTAGCCACACCTTGCAAATTTAGAATTGCCTCTTTGTTTCCAAATTAGTGATATGGACAATAAAAGAGTACTATAAATCTTAAAAGATAGCAAAAGCCTAACACAAATGTCAGACTTTATTCTTCCACCAGCACCAAACATCTGACTACAGATTTAGCTCACAGACATTGATTAACAACCATGTAATGACCACCATATCAGAAATCAAATTTCCATGTTTTATTGTCTGAAAAAAAGCATTTGACACAATCTGGCATCTTGGTCTCAACCTTAAAACACTTCAAATTAAAATTGAAGGAAAGCCTGTGATGTACTTGAATCTGTTAGCTAAAAAGATTCACAACACACATAAAGACAGCTTCAGGCAACAGTGATGAGGAGTCAGACTCACAGAAACAGAAGCCTGTGCAGCTTCATTGCTGATCTGCAAGGGCAGGCTTTTACATGGAATAGCAACATTCCATGTAGAACCTCAAATAGTAGCAACATTCCATCTAGAATCTCATATAGGGAAAGGGAAATGGGACTTGATATACCACCTTTCTGAGGTTTTTGCAACTACATTCAAAGCGGTTTACATATATACAGGTACTTATTTTGTACCAGGAGCAATGGAGGGTTAAGTGACTTGCCCAGAGTCACAAGGAGCTGAAGTGAGAATTGAACTCAGTTCCCTGGGGAACAAAGTCCACTGCACTAACCACTAGGCTACTCCTCCACTCCAAAGGAGCCCTTGGGCAGTAATTCTGTAACTTAGAGCCTCAGTTTAGATGTCCCGATGCTGTGGGCACAGCGCCAATTCTATAACAGTATCTTGTTACTGTGGGGAAAGTGAGAGCAGAGCAAAGGTGTTTCACCTAGCTATAGCAGTGATATTCAGGGGGAAGTTATCAGCATGGACCAGTGGCGTACCAAGGGGGGGGGCGGTGGGGGCGGTCCGCCCCGGGTGCACGCCGCTGGGGGGTGCCGCGGCGTGCGCCTGCTCCTCCGCGTTTGCTAAACTTTGTTCATTCACTGCAGCTCCCTCTGCCCCGGAACAGGTTACTTCCTGTTCCGGGGCAGAGGGAGCTGCAGTGAACGAACGAAGTTTAGCGAACGTGGAGGAGCAGGCGCGCGCCACGGCACCCCCGCAGTGGCGTGCACCCAGGGGGGTGTCATTTTGCCGGAAGGGGGAAAGGTGTTATCTAATGGGAGTGGGGCGCGCTGCACCTGGGGGGGGGGCGCATCGGCGCTCCGCCCTGGGTGCCATCCAGGCCAGGAACGCCACTGGCATGGGCCACCCTTACATTGTATTATTTTTCCACAAGTCATGCTGTTTTTAGCACAGGGTCTCAATGCATAAAATAGGAACCTGTATGTTGTCCAAGTTCACAAGGACTATACATACAGTAACACAGTAACATAGTAGATGACAGCAGATAAAGACCTGTACAGTCCATCCAGTCTGCCCAACAAGATAAACTCGTATGTGCTCCTTTATATGTATAACTGACCTTGATATGTCCATACAGCAGTGCTGAATAAAAGTGTTGTTTTAACTGCCGCAGTTGAAATTTTTAAAAGCAGGTGACTGCCAGCTTTCAATATTGGACTGCAAATTTGCAGTCCTTGCGGGTCACAGAAACAACTCCAGTGATAAAGGAGGGAATTCAATAAATGACACCACCAACAAAAAAAATCGAGCACATCCTTTATATAATAGCATTCTGTGTGGATCCCATGCCTTATGGGTGCTGTACTTAAGCCTGCCAGGTGTAAATGCTGGCGTCCAACTTAGGTACATTTTGGGTGAATTCTGTAATTCCATGCGCAACTTTTTGAAACACTTCTGATACCCTGGCCACACCCCCTTTTCAGATATCCACTATGAGAGTTAGACACTGAGCCTTATAGAATAGTGCGCAGTCAATTGCACTTGCAAATACTAATTGATGCCAATTAACCGCAATAAATGGCTGGTAGCGCCCAATTATTGCTAATTAAGAGCTTATTGATCAATTAACAACTTTGGGCACCATATATACAATCCAGGAGAAAATACAGAAATACAGCAAGACCAGGGACATGAAGGTATATTTTCAAAGCACTTCCTATATAATAATTCTCACCTCCAACGTTCTGAGGCTGCCTGGAACTGTGGTTTCCAGCCAGAGCTGCTCAGGAAAGTGGAGTAGATAAAAGTGACGTCATTCCTGAAGTGCCACTGATTGGCTGCGCCTTCAGCCTGACGCCCAGCAACAAACCTTGACCCAGCCAGCACAAAACAGCGACCCAGGCAAACGGCGACCCAGCCAGCAGCAAACAGCGACCCAGGCAGGGGGAGGAGTAGGGAAATACGCCTAGGAATCACTGCAGACTGCCTGCCAACCTACACAGAACTAACCGCCCTCAATCGGAGAGGACGAAGAGGGAGGGTGGCGAGACGGCGAGTAGAGGAGGCGGGTGAGGGCTCAGGGCGGGGGTCGGAGTTCAGTAGTGGCGAGTCAGAGGAGGGGGGAGGGAAAGCGCAGCAGGTCCGATTCCAGCGCGGCCGTCATCCCCGTTCACTCAAAAGAAAGCAAGCAAACCGATGACATGCTGCAGGACGTTCAATAGACAGGAGTGGAAGTGAACAAAGCAAGTCTATGGTAAGCAAGGAAGCCCATTGGTTAATCTCTGATTCTACTCCCCAAAGCAGCCGTCATTCCTATACACTCAAAAAAAAAAAAGGAAACCTAGGAGCTGCTTCTCATTGTTGTTTTTACAGCTGTTTCACTGGACAAAAGGATGGGGGAGACACACAGACCCTGCAACTGGGAGGGGGGGACCCTGCAACTTGGAAAAAGGGAGGGGGGACCCTGCAACTGAGAAAAAGGGAGGATGGGAGGAGGGGGACCCTGAAACTGGGAGGAAGGAAGGAAGGAAGGGAGGGAGGGGGGGCACCCCTGCAAATGGGAGACATACCGGGGGACGACGAGGACCCTGGAACTGGGAGAGAGGGGGGACCCTGGCACATACTCTCATTCTCATACACACACTCACACCCAGTCTCACTCTCTGTCTGTCACACACACACACACTCGCACATTCATATTCTCTCAAACATACACACTCCGAGGAAAACCTTGCTAGCGCCCGTTTCCTTTAAAACAGAAACAGGCCTTTTTTACTAGTACACTTATAAAATTACGTAGAGGAGCATTTTCGATATGACATCTAAGTCCCACTTTGGACGTTTTGCAAAAAACATCCAACATCTGAACAGGAAAGAAGGTCATTTTTGGAAAAAAAAATGTCTATCTTTTTTTTTTCTAAAATACTGTTCCAAACAAGGTTTCGTGCTTAGGACATTTTGTTTTTGGTCCATTTTCGAAAAAAACAAACAAACCCAAAACAACCCAAATAAGTGCAAAATGTAGAAAATCAAGCCATTGGGATGTAGGAGGAGCCAGCATTTTTAGCAGGTTGGTCCCCAAGACATCCCAGGAGACTAATGGTGCCCTAGGAGACACTTCTGTGCACTTAGTAAAAATGCTTCCAGGTACACATCTCACCTTTGCTCCCTTATCTTGTCCCCTGAGCCCTCCAAAACCTACTTCCCCCCCACTGTACACCACTACAGTAGCCCTTATGGGTGAAGGGGGCACCTATATGTGGGTACAATAGGGTTTTGGAGAGTTTGGGAGGTGTCTCATTTTTCACAACAAGTTTGACAGGTAGAGGGAGATAGGGACCTAAGTCCCCTACTCCACAGAGCACTGCGCCAACCACTACACTACTCCAGGGACCTGCATACTGCTCTAATAGACCTGGCTATAACATCTAAGGCTGTCATAGAGGCTGGTAAGTCATATTTTTATTCACATTGATATGGGGTGGGAAGGGGTTATTGACCACTGGGGAGGTATTGGGGGGTCATCCCTGTTTCTCTCCAGTGGTTATCTGGCCATTTAGAGTATCTTTTTATGCCTTATTCATTATAAAACAGGTCTAGCTCAAAATGTCTTAGTTTTGTTCTATTATGGCTGAAAAACGTCTAAGTCTTAGGAACACCCAAATCCTGCCCTTAACACGCCCCTGACACGCCCCCTTGAGATTTGGACGCACCGCAGATGAACAGCATAGAAAAATGTCTGAAAAATAGGATTTGAAAATTCTGATTTGGATGTTTTTGTGAGAAAAACATCCAAATGCTGCTTTATGCCACTTTTTAGATGTTTTTCTCTTTCAAAAATGATCCCCCTAGTAACCTATGGAACTTTGTAAGTCTAAGTGCTTTGAAAATGAGTCCCAAAGGGAACATCAGCAGAAATGATGTAAAAGTCTTTGGGGACCTTTTACTGTAATTGAAGTGGAAGAGTGGCCTAGTGGTTAGGGTGGTGGACTCTAATCCTGGGGAACTGAGTTCGATTCCCACTTCAGATACAGCTCCTTGTGACTCTGGGCAAGTCACTTAACCCTCCAATGCCCCAGGTACAAATAAGTACCTGTCTATATAAGCCACATTGAGCCTGCCATGAGTGGGAAAGTGCAGGGTACAAATGTAACTAAAATAAGATGCACTGAAAAGTGGCCTTCACTGGTGTAGACACATGTATTGGATGAGCACAGGCCCATTTTTCATAACACCTGCAAAAAAGTCCTTTGGGGGGGGGGGGGGCAGAAAATGGACGTGCGGCAAAATGAAAATTGGCATGCATCCATTTTGGTCCTGAGACCTTACCCCCACCCATTTACTTAGCGGAAAGGTCTCACGTGTTAACCGGGCAGTAATCATCAGCACGCATTCAATGCCGATTACTGACCAGTTAACACCGTTCGTCAGAAAATAAAATATATTTTCCAGCACACGTAGTGGACGCACGTAAAAAATGAATTACTACCCAGTCCACATGGTAGCCGGGCAGTACTTCCAAATTGGCACACATTGGGCATGTGGAGGCGCCTATCACGCTTATTTTCGAAAGAGAAGGGTGCCCATCTTTTGACACAAATTGGGAGATGGGCACCCTTCTCGCAAGGCCGCCCAAATCGGCATAATCGAAAGCCAATTTTTTGACACCCTCGATAGCTTTCCGTCATGGGGACAACCAAAGTTCACAGGGGCGTCAGCAGGGTAGCGAAGGCGGGACTGGGGCGTGATTAGGAGATGGGCGTCCTCAGCCAATAGTGGAAAAAAGAAGGGCATCCCTGACGAGCACTTGGCTGACTTTACTTGGTCCATTTTTTTTTCATGACCAAGCCGTGAAAAGATGCCGAACTGAGCAGATGACCACCGGAAGGAATCGGGGATGACCCCCCCCCCTTACTCCCCCAGTGGTCACTAACCTCCTCCCACCATAAAAAACAGGTCAAAAATACTTTTTTGCCAGCCTCAAATGCCATACTCAGGTCCATCACAGCAGTATACAGGTCCCTGGAGCAGTTGTAGTGGATGCAGTGTACTTCAGGCAGGCAGACCTGGAGGGGGTTTGGGGGCTCAGCACCCAAGGTAAGGGAGCTATGCACCTGGGAGCAATTTCTGAAGTCCACTGCAGTGCCCCCTAGGGTGCCCAGTTGGTGTCCTGGCATGTGAGGGGAACCAGTGCACTACAAATGCTGGCTCCTCCCATGACCAAATAGCTTGGATTTGGCCGTTTTTGATTTGGCCGTTTTTGAGCTGAACGTCTTTTTTTTTTTTTGTTACATTTGTACCCCGCGCTTTCCCACTCATGGCAGGCTCAATGCTCAATGCAGTAGGCAATGGAGGGTTAAGTAACTTGCCCAGAGTCACAAGGAGCTGCCTGTGCTGGGAATTGAACTCAGTTCCTCAGGACCAAAGTCCACCACCCTAACCACTAGGCCACTCCTCCACTGGATTCCATTATTGGCAAAAACCAAGGTCGGCCATCTCTAAGGTCGACCCAATTGTTGAGATTTGGGCGTCCCCGACCGCATTATCGAAACGAAAGATGGACACCCATCTTGTTTCAATAATACGGTCGGGGACGCCCCTTTACGGGGCCGTCCTTAGAGATGGGCGCCCCCGTTCGATTATGCCCCTCCACGCGGCTTAGTAAAAGATACCCTTTGTTATTTCTTGTCTTATTTATATATTTGTCTTTGTAGCTAAAGTTACTGATGTGCTTTATTGTGTCAATGCTTGCTAGCGCCCTTAACTCTATTTTACTTCAGGTTGCATTTTATAGAGCAGGGACTAGTTAACTTACTAATAGCACATGTTAATACCATAAGCAAACGATACTACAGTAGCACATGTAAGTAATTCAAGTTTTTAATATATTACTTTGGCATCGCATATGCAAATTAACAAAATTTCTTAGAATTTTCATTTTAAACCTACTCAGTAGCCAGAACTTATAGGAGAAACTCACACTGATATTCAAAGTAGTACATTCGCTGCTGGCCCATGAAGGTAAAACTTTTCTATTCATTTGTTTTCAAATGTGATTATCTCTGGATAAACAAGACTAAAGCCACCAAAAAATAAAAAAATAAGAGGTTTTAATGAATTCTATTAGAGCAAATAATTTGTAGTACAGCAGTCCAAACCTCATCCTTGTATGTGAAAAAAAAATTAAAAAGCTACAAAATTTTAACATGTGACTGCTTTTGGAACTATGACAGGAAAATTGGCTATTCTCAACATTTTGGATCTGCACCTTTAGTCATGTTTTCCCAGAGATGGTCACAAATGTTATAGAGATAGTACTGAGCCAAATATCTAACTGAAATATCTAACTGAACAGCCCAATACTATCCATATAAGAAGGGGCTGTGTTTGGTGCAGGTGAGGATGGGTTAAAAACGGGTCTATTTAGTGGTGATATTTAGCCATTCTATATAGTGTAAACAGAGTTGCATGCGCAAATCAAGTCAGATACTGATTTGTGCACGCAACTTAATGTACTTATCTTCCTAAAGAAAAAGTCCAAAGACCATTATTAAAATGGAATTGGAAAAAATCCACTGCTTATGTCTAGGATAGATAAGAGTGGATAAGAGTGGAAAGGCTATTTTGCTGCCCAGAGTGCAATCAACCCCTTGAGAAAGCCGCGTTGAGCGAAACAGGCACTGCACCTGGAAACTTAAGGTAAGTCAAAATTTAAAATTTAGTGCTAACATTAATATAGCCGAGCCTGATTTTTCAATGCAGATGCTCTATGTATTTATGCAAAGATCTTGAAGATAGGAAGGATATACCTCCATGCAATAGATGAATGCCCTAGTATAACAACTAAAAAGATAAAGATAAAAAGAAGCTGGGGAAAATTCTCCTGAAAAATTTAAAAAATTAAAAAATTGATAAAAACATAAACACATTGGCTGGAGGGAGGGAAACATCAATGATGATGTGTCGCGAAATAGGGGTACACCGGAAGTGGTGAATAAAATTCCCGGCGACTGGATGAGACGTTCCCTAAACATAAGGCATGCATACTTGTTTTTCTACTAGTTTATGTATTGCTGTATGTCTAGGATAAGCAGCATAAAATGCATTGTACTTTTTTGGGACCTTGTCAGATACTTGTAACCTGGTTTGGCCACTGCTGGAAAAAGGATGCTGGGCTTGATGGACCTTCCATCTATTCCAGTATGGCAATACTTATTTACTAATTATCTTAACAAGCCTTGGAGAAACTTAGGCAGAAAGAGAGGTATATAAAGGAGGCCTACAGGGACATAGTAGAGAAGTCCCACTTCCAGTCTGGCAACATCTGTGCTGTCATGGAGGAAAAAGGTCACCTGAAGGGAGAGCATCACATTGGAGAAGCAGGAAGTGATCCTGTAGACAGGATCTGCCTCTCAGCGGATGTAACATTATAACAGGACATTTAGGGAATCCTAATAGAGAAGTTTCAACAAAGGTGAAAGAAAGCCAGGAGCATTTAAGGTAGCAAAATATCCCTGTCAACTTCTAAGCAGATTGTAGATGTAAGGAAAAACACACTTTGAAGTGTCTGTATACAAATGCAAGACATCTAAAAAATAAGATAGGAGAGTTAGACTATATAGCACTAAATGAAGAGGTAGATATAATAGGTATATCAGAAACCTGGTGGAAGGAGGACAATCAATGGGACACTGTCAGGCTTATTTTCGAAAGTGATCGCTGGCCATCTTCCGACATAAATCGGGAGATGGCCGACGATCTCTCAAAAGCAGCGAAATCGGTATAATCGAAAGTTGCTTTTTTTACACCATCGCCGCTTTCCCGTCGCCACGCCAGCAAATGTTCAAGGGGGTGTGTTGGTGGCGTAGCAAAGGCGGGACATGGGCGGCCATGGGCGTGGCTACCAGATGGCCGGCTTTCGCGGATTAAAAAAAAGCGGCGTTAAGCAGTATTTCGCCGGATTTACTTGGTCCTTTTATTTTCACGACCAAGCCTCAAAAAGGTGCCCCAACTGACCAGATGACCACCGGAGGGAATGGGGGATGTCCTCCCCGTAGTCCCCCAGTGGTCACCAACCCCCTCCCACACTAAAAAACTAAAAATGAAAGCCTTTTTTACCAACCTGTATGCCAGCCTCAAATGTCATTCCCAGCTCCCTGACAGCAGTATGCAAGTCCCTGGAGCAGTTTTTAATGGGTGCAGTGCACTTCAGGCAGGCAGACCCAGGTCCATCCTCCCCCTACCTGTTACACTTGTGGTGCTAAGTGTTGAGCCCTCCAACCCCCCCCCCCAAAACCCACTGTACCCACATGTAGGTGCCCCCCTTCACCCATAAGGGCTATGGTAATGGTGTAGAGTTGTGGGGAGTGGATTTGGAGGGGATTTGGGGGGCTCAGCACACAAGGTAAGGGAGCTATGCACCTGGGAGCTATTTGTGTATTTTAAAAACATTTTTAGAAGTGCTCCCTAGGGTGCCCGGTTGCTGTCCTGGCATGTCAGGGGGACCAGTGCACTACACATGCTTGCTCCTCCTATGACGAAATGCCTTGGATTTTGCCAGGTTTGAGATGGCCGGCATTTTTTTCCATTATCGCTGAAAAACAAAATCGGCCATCTCAAACCCGGCGAACTCTGGCATTTGGCCGGGCTAAACCGCATTATCGAAAAAAAGATGGCCGGCCATCTTTTTTGAAAATACGTTTCCGGCCAGCTGTTGCGCCGCCGCCAAAATAGATCGCCTATGATCTTTTTCGCCATCAACGTTCGATTATGCCCCTCTGTGTTACCAAGGTATAAATTATATCACAGTGATAAGATGGATCAAATTAGAGGGGGGGAGGGGAGGGTTGCACTGTATGTTAAAGAGGGAATTGAGTGAAACAACACGAAAAATTTACATGAAACAGACAGCAACATGGAATCCTTATTGATAGAAATTTCATGTGTGAATGGAAAGAATATACACATAGAGCTATACTACTGTCTGCCAGGCCAGAATGATCAGAGACGTGAAGATTTGTTTATAGAAATGAGAAAAGCTAGCAAATTTGATAACAATATAATAATGGGTGATTTAAATTACCCCAATATTGACTGATTAAAGGCCACATCATGGAGTGCTAGGGAGGTAAAATTCCTAGATGTAATAAATGACCTACTACTTGGAGCAACTGGTCCAGGAACATTGTCTTAATATTGCCTCCACTTTTACTATATTCTTTTCAGAAGGATCAAAAAAAGCTAAATATGTTATTTTGCTTTATGTGAATCTTTTTTCACATGGTCCTTAAATCTCACTCTTTAAGGTTGTTCACCCATAGAATCTCTGATTTGTACCAGAGGCAATGGAGAGTGAAAATGACTTGACCACTGGTGCAGAGCTGCCAAACTACCAAGCTCCAGAAGGGAGACTTTTTGGCCAGGCCTTTTTTTGAACTTATAACCAGAAGTGCTGGTTTCAATTGGTGGTATCAAGGACTGCAAATAGAACAATTCAGTGTTCTATTTGCAGTCCTTGATACCACCAATTGAAACCAGCACTTCTGGTGCCGTGGAGGGGCATAATCGAACGTCGCCGGCCAAATAGATCGCCAGCAATCTATGTTGGTGGTGGCGCTACAGCTGGTCGGAACCGTATTATCGAAAAAGATGGCCGGCCATCTTTTTTTTTTTTTGATAATACGGTTTAGCCCTGCCAAATGCCATGGAGTTCACCGGGTTTGAGATGGCCGGGTTTGTTTTTCAGCGATAATGGAAAGTTATGTCGGCCATCTCAAACCCCGGCCAAATTCAAGGCATTTGGCCATGGGAGGAGCCAGCATTTTTAGTGCACTGGCCCCCCTGACATGCCAGGACACCAACCAGCCACTGCGGTGGACTTCAGAAAAGCTCCCACGTGCATAGCTCCCTTACTTTGGGAGCTGAACCCCCCAAACCCACTACCCACAAATGTACTGCACCCACTAAAATTGCTCCAGGGACCTGCATACAGCCTCTAGGACTTATTGCTGCTGTATAACTTTGGCACACCAGTTCACACCTGAAGACTAATCTCTCTGAAAAAGTCCTTTCTTGAAATAAGCACGTTTACTCACAGTTAACTGCAGATCAGAGGTTGTGCCCCACTGGCAAAGAGTCCCCTGGTACTAAGATTAGCAGTAGGTCAGAGCTGGCACAATGGTGTACAATGCCCTCTTTCAGCACCATTCAAGGTAAGAACTACGTTCCCTAATGTGGGTAACACAGGAAAGGGAACTAATACTGGCTTACAAAAATGGCCACTACCGCATGGACTACAACAGGAAACAAAACAGGGCACACTCTGACCCAGTTAGCGGGGGAAAAGCACCATGGGAGCAGAGCCCAGTACCCTACACCCACCACAATGCATTGCTAATGTGACTCTGCTGGCAGAGCCGTAGCGAGGGGAGCTGACACCAGGGGCGGGTCACCGCTGCGCCCCCCCCCCCCCCTGGGTGCAGTACGGCGCACCCTCCTCCTGCTGGAGCGCACCCCTCCCCCCCGGAGCACATACCTGCGGCGAGGGACGGGCGGGAGGGCCGATCCGCCCCGACTGCAAGTTGCTGGGGTGTGTCAGCTCCGCGCTGGTTCACTGCTCTCTCTGTCCTGGAACAGGAAGTAACCTGTTCCGGGGCAGAGAGGGCAGTGCACCAGCGCGGAGCCGACACCCCCCAGTGGCGTGCACCCGGGGCATACTGCCCCCCCGTCCCCCCTTCCTACGCCACTGTCTGCAGGGCACCTAACAGAAAAGGTGTCACACTCACCCAAGAGCCACATCGCAACCAGGGAAAGGCTGTTGGAGGATACAACACATTCAGCTGTCATGGAGGTGGGTACGGCATTTGAGGCTGGCATACAGGCTGGCAAAAAAGGTTTTTAGTTTTATTTTTTTAGTTTGGAAGGGGATTGGTGACCACTGGGGGAGTATGGGGAGGTCATACCCTATTCCCTCCAGTGGTCATCTGGTCAGCTGGGGCACCTTTTTGAGGCTTGGTCGTGAAAATAAAAGGACCAAGTAAAGCTGGCGAAATACTGCTTAACGATGCTTTTTTTTTCCCCATTATCAGCAAAAGCTGGCCATCTGGTAGCCATGCCCATGCCCGCCCATGTCCCGCCTTCGCTAATCTACCGACATGCCCCCTTGAACTTTCACCGGCGAAGCGTCAGGAAAGCGGTGATGCTGTCAAAAATGCCGCTTTCGATTATATCGATTTCGCCGCTTTTAAGAAATCGCCGGCCATCTCTCGATTTGTGTCGGAAGATGGACGGCGATCACTTTCGATTATAAGCTGGATAATGTACCAGGTAAGGTTGCAGCAATCCAGGACTGGTTCAGAATTTCTCTCCTGGAACTCAGTAACTTGGCAGCTCTCCAGCTCTAATCATGAAGCCTCTCCATTCAAAGTATGTACTTACATAACCCCCATGCTCACTCACAAGGTATTACTGCTATCATACTCACAGATAGGTTTGCAGTTTTCTCCACTACTTTTTGAGAGGTTAAAGATGGTGGGGGAGGGTGGCCCACAAATATATGTTTGCCTAGTGCCCAATATAGTGTTAATCTAGCTCTGGATGGTGTATCATGACATAAAAAAGCTGTGAACTACTGCCCTAGGTTACATAAGCTGCTATTCTCTTCTGTCCTTGTTCAATATCTGATCTGCAGACAGAAGGAGCTGTGCTTAAGAATGCATCAGCTTCTTGCACAGAACGAATGAAGCCCTGTGCTTATATAATACTAGGAAAAAATGCCCGTTTCTGAGTGCAATGAAACGGGCGCTAGCAAGGGGCCCCCTCCCTCCGTCCCTCGGAGCTACTTGCGTTACTTGTTCGGGGTTCGCGTTCGCCTCGCGTTTCGGCCCTCGAGTGTTATAGCTCCGCCCTCGACGTCATGACGTTTTGACGCGAGGGCGGTGCAGACACTCCAGGGCACACCGGATATCTCGGGCGCCTCAACTTCCATGCAGGCTTCAGAACGTTGGGGTTGCCTTTTATATAGAGAGATATTTATGCTATTGAAGTCCCATGACATGTCTCTTCATTTGACTTGTATCCACTCATAGTTTGTCCTTGCCCCTTCTCTATTCTCCCCTCCCTTCTAAGCATTTCCTCTCAGCTTTCTTCATCCCTTCTCTATGATTTATCCCAGTTCACTTCGCTCCCAGCTATCCTCATCCTTTCTCACCTTCTCTCGTATGCTATATCCCCCCTCACCTCACTCCCAGTTCTTCTCCTTCCTTCTCACCCTTTCCTCTGTGCTGTATCCTCTCTCCCAGATCAACTCTTCCCTTCTATACTGTGTCCCTCTCTCAGCTCCATTCATCTCTTCTCAGTCTTCTGTCCATGCTGCACCCCTTTCACACCCCTCTACCCTTCTCATCCCGCTCCTGTACCATTTCTCATCTACAATGTGCCCTCTGCCTTCTTATCCCTTCCATCTATGCTGCATCTTCTCTGTCACCCCCAGCTCAATCTACCTTTCTTGTTCTTTCCCATGAATTGTGACTCATCTCTTACCTCCTCCTTCTTACCCGCATCTTTTATTAGGCTATATCCCAAATTCCCTTTTCTTTTTCTCGAGCTCCCCTTTGTGTTGTGTTCTGTTTCAGTTCCTTTTTGTTTACGTGTACTTTGAAAGTTTCCTTTGTTTTTCCCAGCTCTGTGGCTCAATTTGTATCATAATATCAACTGATATTAAGTATAATAGCATTGTCTACTTTCTATTCTCCTTTAGGAATATTTATACAATTGGCAATGATAAATATGCTGTAGTGTTATCCACCCTGTCAGGTGCTGTCAGTATGACTCAAAACATTATAATGTCATCCACTTCTCCTTGAACAGTGTCCAGTGATTCTGTTCTGGACCTCCTCTCATCCTGCCTTTTTATTGCTGTTGCATCAGAAAGTAAACAGGGCTATGCTGGATTTAAAATGGCTAAGAACATAGATATGAGGATAAAGAAGAAAAAGCAAATGGGAGCAAAAACAAAAGGAGGTGGAAGAGTGGCCTGGTGGTTAGGGTGGTGGACTTTGGTCCTGAGGAACTGAGTTCAATTCCCACTTCAGGCACAGGCAGCTCCTTGTGACTCTGGGCAAGTCACTTAACCCTCCATTGCCCCATGTAAGCCACATTGAGCCTGCCATGAGTGGGAAAGTGCAGGGTACAAATGTAACAATAATAATAATAATAATATTAAAGTATTTGATGCCCTAATATCTGTGACCCTGATACTCAGACTGTCCAGCTTATAATTGAAAAAGAAAAACACCTATATTGCGACCCAAATCGGGAGATAGACGTTTATCTCTCAAAAACGAATAAAGCGGTATAATCAAAAGCCGAATTTGGACGTTTTCAACTGCACTCCGTCGCGGATGCGGACAAAGTTGATGGGGGTGTGTTGAAGGCGTGGTGAAGGCGGAACTGGGGCGTGGTTATCGGGCGATCAGAGATGGGCGCCTTTCGCCGATAATGGAAGAAAAATATGCATTTTTAGCAAGCATTTAGGGCACTTTTCCTGGACCCTGTTTTTCCACGAATAAGGCCCCAAAAAGTGCCCTAAATGACCAGATGACCACTGGAGGGAATCAGGGATGACCTCCCCTGACTCCCCCAGTGGTCACAAACCCCCTCCCACCACAAAATATGCCGTTTCACAACTTTTTATTTTCACCCTCAAATGTCATACCCACCTCCCTGGCAGCAGTATGCAGGTCACTGGAGCAGTTATTAGGGGGTGCAGTGGACTTCAGGCAGGTGGACCCAGGCCCATCCCCCCCCACCTGTTACACTTGTGCTGGTAAATGGGAGCCCTCCAAACCGCCCCCCAAACCCACTGTACCCACATGTAGGTGCCCCCCTTCACCCCTTAGGGCTATAGTAATGGTGTAGACTTGTGGGCGGTGGGTTTTGAGGGGGATTTGGGGGGCTCAACACCCAAGGGAAGGGTGCTATGCACCTGGGAGCTCTTTTACCTTTTTTTTGTTTGTTTTTGTAAAAGTGCCCCCTAGGGTGCCCGGTTGGTGTCCTGGCATGTGAGGGGGACCAGTGCACTACGACTCCTGGCCCCTCCCACGAACAAATGCCTTGGATTTATTCGTTTTTGAGCTAGGCGCTTTCATTTTCCATTATCACTGAAAAACAAAAACGCCCAGCTCACAAATTGTCGAATAAAGCATGGACGTCTATTTTTTTCGAAAATACGGTTCGGTCCGCCCCTTCACGGACCCATTCTCGGAGATAAACGCCCATGGAGATAGACGTTTTTGTTCAATTATGCCCCTCCATGGGAGACTTAGACAGGCTGATTCCTGCAGTTGGCACTGAGCTTGGATATTCAATGCCAGCCCCTTTCCAGAGACTGGCATTGAATATCCAGTTTATTTTTTGCCAGTTTCAACTTAACCGGCCAAGTCAACATCCAGCGTTGGCCAGTTAAATTGAAAATGACTAGAGATAGGCCTGCTATTTCGGCGGCCGAATTTGACCACCAAACTTACCCGGCAATGCACTGAATATTAAAGGGTAGCCGGCTATATTATGCAATATAGTTGGTTATGCACTAAGTGCTGACCGCAAATATTCAGCGGGAGATAGCTATCTCCCACTATTCACAGATAGCTGGTTAAGTGCTATTTATCCGACCAGGACCCGTTCCTGACCAGTTAAAAATCGCTGAATATCAGGCGGTATATTCTTAGCTATTTCAAATCTAGCATAAGCTAGGTGAATGTGAGATTTTAGTCCACTTTATATTTTTCAATATAATTGATGGATATGAAAGATTTGCAAAGAGACCGACCATGATTGAAAAATTTAAAATTGAGTCTACTGCTCAGAAGTTTGTAATTTGTGTTAATTCAGCCCCTTTTTGTGTTTGTTACCCTGCATCCAATCTATGCGCATAAGTATTTTTTCAGTATTGCTATGGTGACTAGATGTGGTGATGTCACAGAGGAGGAGGAGGTGTCTTGACCTAAACTGTCCTTTATGACAGAAGATGTTGCTTAGAGACCAGAAATCACACACAGTTTCAGTCAGTTGTTAGTCCTTAATCCTGAGTTGGACAAACTGGGGGACAGTGGCACCAACTGGCTTCATTTATTAAAATAGGCTGATGAAGCCTTTTTTTGTACTTCACAGATCCCCCAAAGAAAACAGGAAAACTAGTCCAACACTGGGCCAACCTGTCCTTATAAAATGGAGCCAGCGGGTACTCTATTCATTGTCTGCTGTTATTATCAGTTCTCAGCAGACACGTCCTGGTGCATTGCCACCACTAGGTGCTGAAACCCTAGTGACAAGAAATGACTGTGGCAGAGGCAGTTGATGATGGTAAGAGTTTTCCAGATCTTAAAAAGTGGAACAGCCCTGGGAATATAAAGGGGGCAATTTTTTTTAAACCATTTGCTTGGGTATGAGGGTATTTTCCCATTATACAAATGAACTTGTTCTGTAGATTTTATTTTAAACATACTTTTCAAAGTATTTTAGCTGAAGTAATGGGTTGTCTGAAAAATGTTCCCTCTAAATTTAGCTAAAAGTGTAAATTTGCATAATTTTAGTCATAGTGAGATGAACCGTTCCTGGAGACATGTTTAGATTGGGAAGGAAAAATATGCACAGATAGAACGTTCAAATCTATGCAAAATTCTAACCACAGAAAGAGGCACCATGTATCTGCTACAAGTTTTGAAGTGAAAGTATGAATGTACTTTTGAGAACCCAGTGCAAAGGCTGAGAGTAAGAAAATATGTGGCTTATGGACCAATATAGTATAAAAAGTGCTCTAAAAAATTTGCGTAGACTTTATGTAGATACTAAGAGATACTGAACTATGCTTCTTCGTGGAGCAGTACTTCCCTTGTTAATGGGGAACCTAGAGATCATCTCTCCTTTCTTATATTGGTCACTTATTGTATATTTATATTCCTCTCCTAATTATTAAAGAACTGCTTCATTATACAGTACTAACGCTTATGTTATGGTATTGAAAAGTGACATTTTTATTTTTTAATGTACAGAATTTTGAATTATTTATGAATGGTATGTTTATAAATTGAACTTAGTAAGGCATTTTGGGCAATCCTTTGGGACTGAAAAGGCAAGTTGGGTAGAGGATCGTTCTTGCCCATACCGTTTCTAGTCTCAAAATGGCTGCTGGGACCTCCAGCGACAGTCTTACAGGACTGCTGCTGGAAGTCCCAGAGGCCATTGTGACTTGGAGCCATAGGAGCCAACTTTTCAAAATGATTGGGGGTGCTGAATTTTTTTTTTTTTTTACAGGTGGTGCATTCCCCCCTCTCCAATCCCCCTCCCTCTCCCCCTCCCTTTCCTCTGAGTTCCAGGCCTGACCTCCCTCTCCTCCAAGTTCCAGGCCCTCCCTCCCTCCGAGTGCCAGTCCCAACCCCAACCCGACCTCTTCTCCCACAACAGTCCTCCACCTGTCCGCCCTCGCCTTCCTGCGTGCCACCCAGAATTTTAAAACTCATCTTATCTTGGGGTCCCGGCGGCAGCAGTGAAAGGGCGAGCAGGCTCGGCGCTTCAGCCTTCCCTTCTCTCTTAGCTCTGGTCCCGCTCTCATTTCCTGTTTCCGCAAGGGCATGACCAGAGCTGAGAGAGAAGGGAAGGCTGAAGCGCCGAGCCTGCTCGCCTTTCACTGCTGCCAGGACCCCAAGGTAAGATGAGTTTTAAAATTCTGGGCAGCATGCAGGAAGGTGAGGGAGGACCGGCGGAGGACTGCTGAGGTAGGAGAGGGCTGGCACCGGGCAGGTCGGTCTGGCTGAAAAGGGAACTTCCGGTTCTGACTTCCAGCAGGTGAAAATATTGGGGGTGCTCGAGCACCCACGGAGTCAGCGCCTATGCCTGGAGCTGGACATACAAAGGAGCAAGTGTGGATGCTCCTGTACCTACTACCCACCAACAACAAAGTAGGCCCAGGAGGGGGCTGCCACCAGGGGGAATGAGTTCTGGAGTGGGGTTGCTGGAGAGGGGGTTGAGTCCGGGAGGGGGCTGCCATCAGCGGATGGCCCTGGGAAGGAGGGGCTATTTTTGGCCGGCTGGGGGGAGGGAGTGGGGGCAGTTTTGGTTTCTTCCAAAATCGAGTGACCAATTTTGATCACAGATTCAGTTTTGGCAGAAATTGAAGATCCTGATTTTGTTCAGGCTCTAAATTTGGGTATGCTAAAACATAGACAATATATGTTAGCCAGGAAGGGGGCATGGTACATACGGTTTTTCATGGCACACATACTTTTAGAGGTCCTTTTACTAAGCCGCATAGGCGCCTACATGCGCCCAACGTGTACCAATTCAGAACTACAGCCCGGCTACTGCATGGCCTGGGTGGTAATTTCATTTTTTATGTACGTCTAGTACGCGTGCCAGAAAATATATATTTTTTTCCGGCATGTGGCACTAACCTAGTGGTAATTGACATTGTATGTGTACTGATGATTACCACCCAGTTAATGCGTGAGACCTTACCGCTAACTGAATGGGTAGCAGTAAGGTCTCAGGCCTAAAATGGACATGCAACAATTTTCATTTTGCTGCACGTCCATTTTCAGCCAAGAAAAGAGGCCTTTTTGCAGGTGCGCTGAAAAATGGACAGTTGCACATTCAATAACTTCCGTAAAGCACTGAAGACACATCTCTTTAACATGACATACCATAATGACTCATAATTGAACCATAATTCAACATCATTTACTTAACAATTGGATTATTTTCTCCCTATATTGTATTGCCTAATTTTATTATGTTATCCGTGTTCAATATGCGATACCTTGTATGCTTTTTTCCATTTTTTACTTGACTGTTCACTTTATCATCCATGTTCTATATCCATTACCAATTGTATATTCACTCTGAAATGGCATAAGTCATGACAGAAAACTGTAAGCCACATTGAGCCTTCAAATAGGTGGGAAAATGTGGGATATAAATAAATAAATTAATTAATTAATAAATAAATACATGGGTGTACAACAGCGCAGGTCATTTTTCGACACACCTTAGTAAAAGGACCCCTTAGCTTGGTGAAGAAGAAGACCCTTTCCTGGTTTGCAGAAGGTAGAGGGATTAACTCTGAAGAGGAAAAGAATATGCATTTTGATATTCAAAAGTCCATAAATCATTTTATATCTCCTAAACCACCTATACAAATAGTATGCTTTAGTATGCCTCACAATACGTTGTTCAGGTTAAGGATCTTCAGGCACCTTAATGAGTCCCCCCCCCACCCCCCCAAGTGGTTTAATTTAGGACAGAAAATAGCTGTCCTGAGTTAAAATGCTCAGCTATACTTAAACAGGTTGAATATCTCAGCAGCAAGAACTTTCTGTGACATCACTTATCATAGTTAATGGGGCTGAATATATGTATTTTTTCCCCAATATTCCCTGTCACCTTTAAATATTGATCTGCTAAGGATTTAAACACTAGTGCACATCAAGACAACAGTCATGCAGTAGTGTGTTTCCCTTTCACTCTGGCTGCTCCTCTTCCATCTGAGTCTCACTGGTATCTTCATTTTAGCTTTGTGTAGCTCAGTTGACCTGCTTTGTCAGATCTTTAGATATAGTTCTGGCCTTTTCTTTGTAGCTACTATTGTAGATAGTTGTTCCCTCCTTTTCTAATACTTTCTCTTTCACTAGTCTTATTAACTGAAGTTTTGATATGCTGCAGAGCCATCTCAAAGTGGACTACTAGACTGATTTGCCATTCTCCTTTTTTCAGGCTTTGTTGAAACTCAGTTGTCCACCCTCTGGAGCTGGTGGTCTCCTCTCTGGTCATTTGTCAAATCTGTTTCAAGTCTGTCCTTCCCTTTTAAGACTACCATAGAGAGTCTTTTAACTCAGAGTTACTGCCTCCTATTTATTCTGCAGCTCTGTACCAATTATTAGCTTCTCACCTATTAAACAAGACATCTTTCTCTCCGCCTTCCTACATTTGACTACTGTGTTGACTTTAAGGATGTTGTCAGTGACAGCGTGTCCCATTTTTGTTGCATATTCTCCTTCTCACCAGCTTTGCTTTTCCTGTTCATTATCAGTATTGCTGCTATGGATTCTTCTCAGAAATGTCACTATTACGAAATATCTCCTCCTCTAGTTCTGCATTTGTCAGATCACCTACTCATGCCAATACTCCTGGATAGAAGATGGGTTTGCTTATAGGGACTGAATGTGTTAGTGCTAGAGCTGTGGATGGGGTTGATGGAATAGGAATTCAGAGCTGGAACAGGAACCAAAACTTAAAGTTGGATGTTGAACTCAGAAATGGAGTTAGAAGCTGAAACAGAAGTATGGAACTATGATCAAGAGCAGTGCTTCACTGCTGCAGGAGAGAGTTCATCTCACTAGAGAGCTTCTGTGAACAACCTTTTAGTGCTGACATCCAGGGCGGACTGCCCCTCCCGCCCATCCTTGCTACGCCACTGGTTTCTAGTAACCCTTTTTAACCTGGCATTGGCCAATCCAGTTCACTAAGGAGAATGGCCACTATCTTCATTCATAGTTTATTTTATGACCCTTTAGTCAGGATCACCTCTAGATTGCTCCTTAGCACCATTGCTAAGACTCCCCCATCTTCCATCTCCCAACTGTCATTGAACCAAACCCTACCACTGCTATCCCATGACAGCAATAAAAAGACACTCTTCTTGGTAACAAGTGTAACCAATAAATATTGGCTAACTTATTTTCCTGCTGAGCTACCTCTGATATATTGGATTTGTAATTTATGGTAAGAAGGTTGAGGAATACCACTTATTATTTTTTGGCCTCAGAAAAAAGCTTTAGCATCTCTGTATATCCTATTACTATGACTAAAGGGGTAATTTATCCCTGCTAGCAATAGAAACACGAGGAATATGTGTTCAAATGCTGTTCCCATTTAAGAATGTATAAGAGAAGATAGTAATTGATTGCGGCGTGCACAGGAAAAATGTATGGTTTAGTTTCTGTTTGTGTCAATCATGGTTTAGTTTCTGTTTGTGTCAATCGGCCTTGTGACTAATTTTTCAACTCTGAAAACTTTGCTTCATTTCATTCAGGTCCATTAAAATCAAAGGAAAGCAATTTTGCACAGTAGAGCTTTCCATCACTTTTTTGAAATTGGTGCCACAGAGGCAACAGTATTCCAAGACTCAAGAGTACCCTGAAGACCCCAAAGGGGTAAAGCAGCACCAACAGTGGTGGTAACACCCCAAGACATTGAAGACAAAAGGTGTCGTAATGGTGCTAGCATGCCTGGGACATAACTGGGATGTAAGCAGCCATAGATGAGCACAAACCAAAGTGCAGTTTATAGGTAAGCTTTACTATCACTTAACCTTTCATAAACTGTAAAGTTGAAAGCACTCCGAGGCCCATATTTTAGAAGCCTGTTCACAGTTTACATGTGTATTTTGTATACCCATATAAAACCTGACTTTAGCAAACTGGTAAAATTTTACCAAAACGTGGGTTAGAAATAACAGAGATAAAAAACTATAAAATTTTGGAGGGGTGCATTTGGACAACTTTCATTTTTGAAAGTTTTGTGTACTGTAGGGTCAGTAGAAAGAGGGACTATGTAATTTTTTCCCCACAATTTTGATGTTTTTCATGTTCTACATCCTAAAAGTACAAGTGCCTATAAAGTACTTAATTACTTTTTTGCAGGATTGTGAAGTTGATATCCCTCTATCTTGTGGTATAAATTAGTCACATACCCCCACCTTTTCACTCAGCAGATCACATATGTGTAAATCTGCATTACATGTACTTAGGAAAGGGGTATGGTTTGGGTAGAGGTTTCCAGAATCAAAATCTAGACACATAATCTCATTTCAGAAAGGAAATGCACATGTAAGTCCCAATACTGCTGTTTCCTGGCACATGCATGTGTTTAAAAAGTGCCCATTTAGGCTAACCCTCTTCAGAAGGATAAAGAACATAAGAACAGCCATATTGGGTCTAGCCCAGTATCCTGTTTCCAACAATGACCAAGCCAGATCACAAGTACCTGGCAGAAACCCAAAAAGTAGTAACATTCCATTGTAACAATCCCAGGGCAAGCACTGGCTTCACCCATGTCTGTCCCAATAGTATACCTATGGATTTTTCCTCCAGGAATTTGTCCAAACCTTTTTTTAAGCCTGATATGCTAACCACTGTTACCACATCCACCGGCAATGAGTTTCAGAGCTAACCTATTCATTGAATGAAAAAATATTTCCTCCCATTTGCTTTAAAAGTATTTCCGTGTACTAGTCTTTGTAGTTTTTGAAAGAGTAAAAAATCAACTTCTACTTGTTCTACACCACTCAGGAGTTTGTAGACCTCAATTATATCTTCCCTCAGCCATCTCTTTTCCAAGCTGAAGAGCCCTGACCTTTTTAGCCTTTGATCACATGAGAGGAGTTCCATCCCCTTTATCATTTTGGTCACTCTTCTTTGAACCTTTTCTAATTCCACTATATCTTTTTTGAGATTCAGCATCCAGAACTGAACACAATACTCAAGGTGATATCTCACTATGAAACAATACAGAGGCATTATAGTATTCTTGGTTTTATTTACCATACCTTTCCTAATAATTCATAGCATTCTGTTTGCTTTTTTGGTCTCCGCCTCACACAGGGTAGAAGATTTCAGCATATATTTTGACACCTAGATCTTTTTCTTGGGTGCTGACATTAAATTTCATCCTACTTAAGCAAAACCCATTGTTTAATTCATAGTAATATAATAACATAGTAGATGACGGCAGATAAAGAAGCCCTGTAAGGTCCATGCAGTCTGCCCAAAAAGATAAACTCATAGCATAAGATATGATGTGATACTACATATTTATACTTCATCTTGATTGGTCTTTGCCATTTTCAGAGCACAGACTGAAAAAATCTACCTAGCACTGTCCTTGTTCTCCAACTTCTGAAGTTGTCATTGAAACCCTACTTTAGCCCAACCAAATGTGTCCAGCATCAGTCAGAGCACAGATTGTAAATGTCTGCCCAGCACTGGCCTTGTTCTCCAGCTACTGAGTCTGAATCTGTCCAGCCACGATCAGGGCACAAACCATAGAAGTCTGCCCAGCACTGGGTTTGCTTCCCAATTACTGATGTTGCCATCTAATCACTGCTAAGCTTCTTTGATTTCCTGCCTTCTGTACAGGATTCCTTTGTGTTTACCCCATGCAGTTTTGAAATTTGTTATCATTTTCCTCTCCACCGTCTCCCACAGGAGGGCATTCCAGGTATTTACCACCCTCTCCATGAAAAAGTACTCCATGACATTATTCCTGAGTTGTGCCCCCTGTAACTTCAATTCATGTCTTCTAGTTCTACTACCTTCCTGTCTCTGGAAAAGTTTTATTTGTAGATTAATACCTTTCAGATATTTGAATGTCTATGTCATATCACCCCTGTCTTTCCTTTCCTCCAAAGTAATCATATTCAGGCCCTCAAGTCTTTCTTCATACATCTTGTGATGCAAACCCCATACCAGCTTTTCTCTGAATTGCTTGAAGTCTTTTTCATCTTTAGCAAGATATGGCTTCCAAGTGGGGCCTCACCAATGACTTGTTCAGTAGCATCAACACCTCCTTTCTTCTGTTGATTATAACCCTCTCTATGTAGCCTAGCATCCTTCTGGCCATGGCCACTGCCTTGTCGTATTGTTTTGTCACCTTGAAATCCTCAGACTCCATCACCCCAAGGTCCCTCTCCTGATCAATGCGTAATATAATCTCTCTCCTTCTATCCAATATATCATATTTGGATTTATGCACCTCAAGTGCATCACTCTGCACTTCTTAGCATTAAATTTTAACTGCCTGACCTTTGACCATTCTTCTAATGTTTGGAGATCTATTCTTATGGTTTGTACTACCTCTGGGATATCCACTCTATCGGCTATCTTTGTGTCATCTGCAAAAAGGAAAACTTTTCCTTCTAATCCTTCAGCAATGTCTCTCACAAATATATTAATCAGCCCCAGAACTGATCCCTGAGGCATGCCACTACTCACCTTCCTTTCCACCAAGCAGATTCCATTTGCCACCACCCTCTGTCGCCTATCAGTCAACCAGTTTCCAAGCCAGTTCATCACTTTGGGTTTTACGTTCAGTCCTCTCACTTATTCATGAGTCTTCTGTGAGGAACCATATCATAGGCTTTACTGAAATCCAAGTAGATTACATCTAGGACTTGTCCTTTATCCAGTTCTTTGGTCACTCAGTCAAAGAAATCAATCAGATTGATTTGGCAGAATTTTCCTTTGGTAAATCCATGTTGTCTTGGATCCTGCAACTTATTGTCTTCTAGAAAGTTACATCTTTTCCTTCAGCGGTGACTCTTTTGTTTTTCCTAACACTGACATGAGGCTTACCGGCATGTAGTTTCCTACTTCTTCCCTGTCCCCGTTTTTGTGAAGAGGGACCACATCCACTCATCTCCAATCCCACAGAACCTCCCCTGTCCCTAAAGATCTATTAAATAAATCTTTAAGAAGTCCCACCAGGATTTCTCTGAGCTCCCTCAGAATCCTGGGATGCATCTCATCCGGTCCCATAGCTTTGTCCACGTTCAGATTTTCAGGTTGTTTATAAACACTTTCTTCTGTGAACGGTGAAATATCCGTTCCATTCCCAGATATACCCTCAGCAACCAACCATGGTCCTTCTCCAAGATTTTCTTCTGTGAACACTAAAGAGAAGTAGTTGTTTAGCACATTTGCTTTATAGTCATCACTCTCCACAAAGCTATTCTCAGTATCCTTCAGTCTTACAATTCCATTCCTAGCTTTTCTCCTTTCCCTATTATATCTGAATATAATTGCTAACTTATCAGGCTGCTGTGCACAATAGAATTTATTCAATGCTTGTTTGCCAGCTAATGTGATTTTACTCTATGTGCTACATAAACAAATTTAGTGTGGTGAAGGAGGAAAAGACATCAGAAGCTCGTTCAGCCTGTGGAGTTTGTTATACTACAGTAGCTGGGTGAACCTCCTCATAGGTCTAAAAAATCTCCTATTGAGTCTTCTCTTTTTTTGTATATTTTTCTTATAGATTTTTTGTTACAAATTTCTCATAATGTTCTCATTCGACATGAAAAGGCACTTATCTGAAATCGTTGCTGCTTATGCGGTGAGCTCAACAGAGCACTTCCGTTTCACTTTTTGCTTCGTCGGGAGCTACACCTGTGGCCGCTTTTTTTCAGAAAGACCTAAACCCAAAAGAGAATCGATGAGTAAAATCCAGGGTTTCATTGAACCATCTTCTTAAAGCTTTTGGTTACTAATTTACCTTTGAGTGAGTGCCTTCGTTCTCCTGCTTTCCTAATGACAACTATCTGCAAAATGGCACCTGCACATTTTTAAAAGGACACCCTCATTCATCAGCCAATCAAGTGTTTTCCCTGTTCAATAAAGGGCTAGGACCAAGTTTGGAAAGATGCCCTGTGCTATCTACATTTTATAGAAACTCCTTCCACTCAATCCTGTTGTTTAATCCTTGTGGGATGAGCGATTGCAACTTGTATATCCATCTTTGCTCCAATTGGATCAATTTGCGATTTCTATCTCCTCCTCTGATAGTAGGTCTTGATACCTGATCAATCACTATACATCGATAGTCCGAAAATGTGTGATGATGTTCCTTATGATGGATCACTATTGGGGCTTTCATTTTTTGATGGGACAAGTTGTGTTTTTGTTCGCTTAGTGTTTGTTTGAGTGTCCTGGTGGCTTTACCTACATATATTTTCTTACAGGGGCACATCAGACTGTATACTACGAACGTGCTTCTGCAGTCCATGTTATAGTTAATTTGCATATATTATGTTATCAATTGGGTTTGTGAAGCTATTGGAACATGACATTAGTGGGCAGAAAATACAGGATCCACAAGTAGTATGTCCCACTATGGATGTTGGAGGCAAGGAATCTATTTCATTTTGTAACACCTCCCTGATATTGGGTCTGCGAGAATATGCTATGCGTATATCTTGTTCCTTGAAAGCAGGGTGATTTTGCGTTATTCTCCAACGTTGCTTAATGACTTTGGTGGCTACGGATGCCCCCTGATTGTATTGTAAAACGAAAATTTGTGTTGTTTGGGAATCCATATTTCGTTTTCGTGGAGCTAATTGTGCCTCCCTTGAATTATGCTTTGCTCTAGTGTAGGCTTGCTTTAGAATTTTAACAGGATATCCTCGATCGGTTAATTTGCCAGTGAGCTTTTTGGACATTTTTTTTAAATCCTCCGCTTCCTATCAAAGAATTTGCAAACTAAGGTAAATATTAAACAAAAGCAGGGATAAAAGAGAACCTTATGGAACACCACAACTGGGGGTTCCAAGATATTGAGAAACCATTTTTCCCTCTTACACAAAATGCCCTTTTACTCAAAAATTGTGAGACCATTGAAGTGCTTTATCTGCCAATCCCAACTCACGTAATCTAAACAACAGTAATTAATGATTAATTGCATCAAATGCTGCAGATATGTCAAACTGCAGCAAGACAACTGGTTGACCTTTGCTAAGAAAAGTTCTAACTTTTGATATAAGTACCAACAGGATAGTTTCTGTACTGTTCCTAGATCTAAAGCCATGTTGCATACCAGTGGCGTACTGAGGGTGGGGTGGTGGGGGGAAGTCCGCCCCAGGTGCACGCTGTAGTGGGGTGCAGAGTGCAGCCCCACAAATGTCAGCTCCACTGGTTCCCTGCTCCCTCTGATATTATTTCCTGGCCTGGGGCAGGGAACCGGCAGAGCAGACAGCCATACGGCTGCTCCCAGCACCCTCATGAGGTAAGAGCAATGCACTATGAGGGGGGGGGGGGGGTTGTGGTTGGAGCTGATGTGCCAGGGGGGTGTGCAGCGGCGATCCACCCTGAGTGGTAGCCGACCAAGAAACACCACTGTTGTGTACAATGTAAGATATTGTGAAGCTCCAGATAGTTCTTCAACTGATCATTCATCAAGAATTCTAGTAATTTGGCCATCAATGGATTACTTGTCATGGGTCAATAATTCTCAACATTTGACAAATCAGCCCCTATTGATTTTGGAAGGGGAGTCAGCACTTTACCTGTCAAATCCTTATGATAAAAACCTGCTCATAAAACAGAATTCACAAAATCAGTGCGTCTTTTGAAGGCATTTAGAGCAACTCCTTCCAATACATAGGATGGACGTATAATTAAATGACATGATTTGTTTTGCAAGTTTGGAAAGAACCTTCTGAACTGAGTCTGATGTTACCTCTTAAAACTTCCCCAATTTCTATCACCAGGAACATTTGATAGCTGTTCCATTTGAATCTGAGAGAATGACTGCCTAATAATATTTACCTTTGACTGAAAAAATTGTGCTAAATCATCTGCAGTAGGTTGTAAAGATTTTGGAATCATAAGCAGCCTATCTGTATTAGTTACTGTATACTATTAAAGATTTTAACAGGTGTCTTACAAGAATTATCTGTTATCTGAATGTTCTGAATGTAATAATTTTTCTTCCACTGGGCAATTTGGCACTTATATTGTTGGTCCTTATTTCTGTTCCAAATTCTTTCCCTTTTTCTACAAATTCTCTTTTTCAGTTCAAGTTATTCATTGTTCCAAGGATTATTATTACTCCGTAATTTCTTTTCCTTAAAAGGGGAAATATAATCTTAAAAACCGTACTGTATTAAATACATTGTTCCATACAGACAACTCAGAACCTAGATTTTTTACTTCCAACTGAGCTGATACCAATTGCCAGAAATTGATTGGATCAACCCTCTTCCTTTGCACTTAAACTTCGGATCTAGAACATATGCCAGTATTTACAACAAGTGCTTTCAAACAAAAAGTAAAAAAAAAAGTGATCCAACCAAATTAATGGCTCCCAATTAGGGTTACTAATAGAAGCATTTATTAATTTCCTAGGATAGGCCTTAAAATCAAGCATATGACATTTCTCATGTTTAGGTATAATTAGTCCTAGTACATAACCCAAAGATTCTAAGATTTGAGTAAATTGGAGTACTTTGGGATCATTTTTATCCTCCAAATGTAAATTCAAATCTCCCAATATAATCATCATTAAGGGACCTGTTTACTAAGCCGGTGCTGTAGGCACACTTACATTTTTAGTGCGCGCTAATGCTAGAGACAACCATAGGAATATATGGGTGTATCTAATGTTAGCGTGTGCTAAAAATGCTAGCACCCCTTAGTAAACATGGCCCTAAAGTTTGTAACATAATAAGAGATTGATTCAAACAATTCCTGATAACTAAAATTCCAATTAGTAGATGGTCTGTATAATAATAGAATACCCAAAGCAACACGATTATTCCAATTCACAAACTGACAAGCCATGAGTTCAAAAAAAGCCTCTTCACACATCTTATCTACTAACTTAATATTTTAAAAAATCTTTGTAAACTAAAGCCAAACCACCACCTCTCCTACTAGGGCTATTAAGCATCTTATAGTCAGGGTGGCAGATAGTGATAGCAAATGGTGTGTTAAAATCGGGAATCCATGTTTCAACAATAAAAATCAATCCTGAATGAGAGTCCGCAATAAAATCTTTGATAGCAAATAGACATTCTATCACCTCACTGTTTTTATACTCATCTATATCCGACTGAACTAATCTTCAGTTTAAATTCTGATGATGCACACAGATTGCAATAAACCTCCTATGTCTGTCAAATGGTAGTTGGAATAGACTGTTTACATACTCAGGAACAGTCTAATAAATTTGCTATATTTCTCAAATTATTAAGGGCCCTGTTTACAAAGATGCCTGTAATATTCATATGGGTGTCTACACGGTTAGTACACACTAATTTTTAGCATGTGCTAAAAATGCTAGTGTGCCTTTGTAATCAGGGCCCTAAATGTTTTACCTCATCATTCACACTAAAAAGGACCTTAAATCATTATTAGTTGAGTGGACTGGCAGCAGAGGATCTTGTGTGGCAAGCTGGTCTAGGGAAAGAAGAGAATATTGTTGTGTTTTGTTTTTTTGAGCCTACTGAGAAGAGCATCTATTTATCTATTGTGTTGGAGGGTCTGTTCACGTGGATTTCCCTATGGCTTTGTCTGTCTGAAGGAAGGAGTGGGTTAAGGAGTCTATGAAGGAAAGAAGAGAGTACTTGTTTTCGAGAAGCTGTTGTCACAGGTCTCTGGAGATTCCAAGGGCTTAAGATGTAGGGAATGACTTGATGAGGCTAAAGAGTCAAGAACAGTCTGCTTGTGAAGAAGAAAACCCCTACACATCTGTTCCAAATTGTGATTCTCCTATTTGTTCTCATCTATTTCAGATGACACATGCTTTTCTTCTAGTCTATTTTATTCTTCTGAACTTTATTTTTGGCCATTTCATTGGTAAAGAGTCATCATTTTGATTCAGTCAGACTAATATGGCAGCACCTTTTTAGAGTAGGTCTAGTGAGTGGCATATTAGTGAAAAGAATATTCACCAATCACAGGGCCTTGAAAGCTTTGCTTCTCCTCACTCCTTTGCAGCCAAAGAGATGGAGGAGCCCTGCTATCCTTTATCCATTCTGTGCAAAAGTGATCCGCACAAAAAAAGTACTCGACATAAGGTGTATCTGAACCTTGTTGAATTCAGTGGACACAGGGACAGATTTCCTGATCATAGTGGCTTGAGGGATTGTTTTTTTTCCATAGCGGCCCATGTAGTGTCAAACTTGAGCACAATTCTCTCAAGAGAAGTAATCTTTTCTTTCAAACTGTGCAAAATGCAGAGATATAAAAAAGATGAACATTTTTCTGAAATTTGACATAGATGTATCAATACAATGCGCATAAAATTCTGTGTTCGAATTTCATTGTCTGGACATTGTAACAGTGGTCCTTCTCTCATTTTACTGCTTTCCTCATGGACCCTGTGGTGCCTATTCCTTTCCACCCAGACCTGAAATCCCCGTTCTCTCAAGTCTCTATCCAATTATTGAGTTCCCACTCACTGAGCATAGAATAAAAGACCACAAGTTAGAAATAGAAGTCCCAAGAAGTCCGATTCTACATGCAGTGTAACATGAGGCAAAGAAACAAATGTAGAGTGCAACTCTGCCGATAGTGGAAGGTGCCAAGCAGAAGAGCAGCTGATTCAGTATGGGACAGGGTGACAAAAACATTGACTTTTCTTAGAAGTTTCCTACCTGCATAGGCCACATGCAACATCAGAGTTAGCACTAGTTGCTTGCACTGATTTTCCATTCTCAGATCTCACGCCTGTTTGCCCCCCCGGCCCCTTCCTTTCTGATTTTGCTGTGATGGCTCTTATGTCAGTCTCTGTCATCAAGCTGGTCTGCCCCCAGTGCTCCTTTACATAGGGAGGAAGGTAGCAGATGTGAAATTCACTGTCCATTAACCAGGGCTGCTGTGAACAGGTGCTGGAATTTCCATTCTCGGATCTGCTCAGAGCTGGGCTGCAGTGCAGCCTGCTGTGTGGCACCTCTATCTATTCTCCACTCCAGAGCTACTCAATCTGGTGAATCTGGTGTCTGTTTTCATTAGAATTATGTGTTGAATCTACACTGCCAGAGACTTAATTCAATCAATTTGGTTACATAGCATCTGGTGACTCATAGCTCTGGAGGAGGGGCAATTTTGTTTTGAGCTGTTTGGTAGAACCTAAGTTTACCTTGTGAGCTACGCTGGGCATTTTCAGACTTGGTTTGATTGGTAACTGAGGTTACCTGTGTCTTAGTCCCACCTACCCCTAGGTAAACTCTCTTTATATAGGGCAATCAAGGGACAAGAATCTTCATTACACTTAATTGGTCAGTCCTAATTCTTGTTATTCCCTATCATAGTTCACCTTTTCACGCTTGTGAATCACATCATTATGACCTTCATTCAGTGCAATATATGTTCTGCTTTAATCCTAAGGCAAATTATCTGGAACCTTAGAGCTTGTCCTATCTGTCTCCAAATATCAGCCTTGAAAGAAGAGATCAACAAACTAAACATGGAATTAACTACAGTTAAAGAAGCACCCAGGATTACTCATTTCCCAGCTAATTTACCACCACCACTGCCTCAGAGAAACATCAGAGGAATACATGGGTCACAGTAGGCTCTGGTAGACTAAGATCTGTGACACAGAAACACTCGCCTTTCCAAACTTTGCCCCTGTCAAATTCTTTTGCAGCGTTGCATCACTATGATGGTGAAAAAAGAAGTACTGTGGTAGAACCAGAGGCAATGAAAAAGTAGCACAACCCAAGAAACATCCCCCAAATAATGACAGAATGGTGAAAAGCAGAAAATTCTTACTGATTGGAGACTCCATTATCAGAGGCATTAACTTAGGAACATAGTTCAGGGGTTCCAACCTAGTGAAATATCTTCCAGGATCTTCAGCTACAAGATGTACAGACCAAATACTGAAAGTGATCCGAGAAGAGAGTGAGGCTTCAAACGCAGATGTTGTAATTCACCTGGGGACAAATGACCTGGCCAATAATAGCAAGTTTACAGCACAGAGAGTGTTCCAGAAGCTTGGGGAGTGACTGAAATCTTTGGTTCGGACTGTGGCTTTTTCTGAAGTAATTCCTACGTGGGGGAGGGGAGAGGAAAGACTACGCAAAACAGAGGAATTCAATGAGTGGCTTGAGTCTTGGTGTAAAGAAGAAGGTTTTAGATACATAGGAGAATGGGGTAATACATGGAAAAATAACAGGCTGTACTGTAATGATGGGCTACATCTTTCTGTGATGGGAAAAAGGATCCTTGGGGAGAAATTCAGACAGTATGTTTCTAGACATTTAAACTAGAGTGTGGGGGTGACAAAAGGAAACAGGGGATTTCAGAAAGTCACCCCCAGAATAAACAGAGGGAAAGGTCATGTAAATATAGAAAACCATCCAAACTCACTAAGCACATGGAAAGCTATGTGCACAAATGCTCGCAGTCTAAGTAAAAAGGTTCAAGACTTGCAAGCCCTGGTGTTTGAAGAAAACTTGGATATTGTTGCTATTACGGAAACGTGATTCAACGATTCCCATGAATGGGGTGTGACCGTATCAGGCTATAATCTTTTTAGGAAGGATAGAGAGGGCCGAAGAGGTGGAAGAGTGGCTCTGTATGAGAGAGACAATATCAGAGCAGCTGAAATGCAGGGAACCCTGGGGAAAGCAAGAAGCTTTATGGATCGTCCTGGAAAGAGAAGACAGAACCTGTATCCACATTGGGGTTGTCTACAGACCTCCTATGCAAACGGAGAAGTTAGACAAGGATCTGATAGAAGGTATTTAAAAGATTGGTATGAAAGGGGAGGTGCTACTTTTGGGAGATTTCAATTTGTCTGACGTAGATTGGAACGTCCCGTCTGCGGAATCGGAAAGAAGTAGGGAGATTGTGGATGCCTGTCAAAGTGCCTTGCTCAGACAAATGGTGACAGAACCCACGAAGGAAGGGTCGATACTGGATCTAGTGCTCACTAATGGAGGTAGTGTTTCCAATATCCAGGTGGGTGCCCACCTATGTAATAGTGATCATCACACCGTATGGTTTGATATAAGGAAGAAGGCGGAGTGCGGACGCACAAAACTCAAAGTACTGGATTTCAGATGTACTGATTTTGATAAAATGGGGAAATACCTGAAGAAGGAGCTATTGGCATGGGAAGGCGTAGGAAAAGTGGAAAAACAGTGGTCCAAGCTAAAGGCTGCTATAAATATGGCGAGTGATCTTTTTGTGAGGAAAGTAAACAAAAACAAGAGAAGCAGGACGCCTATATGGTTCTCCTAACAATTAGCTGAAAAAATAAGAGCAAAAGAGGCTTTGTTCAAGAAATACAAAAACGAGAAGGTCACGGAAAAGATTATTGGATTAAACTCAAAGAAGCGAAGAGGGAAATATGGCTACCGAAAGCGTGAGCGGAAGAAAAAATGGCTAAAGATGTAAAGAGAGGTGACAAGACCTTTTTCAGATATATTGGAGAAAGGAGAAGAGATAGGAATGGAATTGCGAGACTGAAAGATAATGAGAATGGCTATGTGGAGAGTGATGAAGATAAAGCGAACGTGCTAAACAATTATTTCTCTTCAGTGTTCACGGAGGAAAATTCTGGAGAATCTGAAGGTGGACAAAGCTATGGGGCTGGATGAGATACATCCCAGGATACTGAAGGAGCTCAGAGAGGTCCTGGCGGGACCTCTTGAAGATTTCTTTAATAGATCTTTAGAGACGGGAGAGGTTCCGCGAGGTTGGAGACGAGCGGATGTGGTCCTTCTTCACAAAAGTGGAGACAGGGAAGAAGTGGGAAACTACAGACCGGTAAGTCTCACGTCGGTGGTAGGAAAAATAATGGAGTCGCTGCTGAAGGCAAGGATAGTTAACTTTCTACAAGTTGACAGGTTACAGGACCCGAGGCAACATGGCTTTACCAAAGGGAAATCCTGCCAAACGAATCTTATTGACTTCTTTGACTGGGTGACCAAAGAACTGGATGAGGGACGCGCGCTAGATGTAATCTACTTGGACTTCAGCAAAGCCTTTGATATGGTCCCCCATAGAAGATTCATGAATAAGCTGAAAGGGTTGATCTTAGGACCGAAAGTGGTGAACTAGATAAGAAACTGGTTGGCCGACAGGTGGCAGAGGGTGGAGGTAAATGGAATCCGCTCAGAGGAAAGGAAGGTGAGCAGTGAAGTTCCTCAGGGGTCGGTGCTGGGGCCAATTCTGTTTAATATATTTGTGGGAGATATTGCTGAAGGGTTGGAAGGAAAGGTGTGCCTTTTTGCGGATGACACGAAAATAGCCAATAGAGTGGATACCCTGGAGGGAGTAGAAACGATAAAAAGGGATCTCCGAATGTTAGAAGAATGGTCGAGGGTCTGGCAGTTAAAATGTAATACTTGACTGTTGCCTGGGGTATCTATTCTTTCTGGTTCCACTTCTACTTATATAGTTACTTATAAAGAAACCATTGGGTTTTTTTTTTTCTTGTATTATTATGCAGTGAGTATCCTTACTGTGTGTTTTATTATTAATTTTTTTACCTTTACCAACAGTGCTCAGTAATCACATATTACTCCGGTCAGATGTGGTCAGTAATATTTATACCCCAGAACACTGAACTGCAGCCTTCCCTACCTCCTTTCAAGCTCAATTCTAATTTTTTGTACTTAAATGTATTCTTCTCATTTATTTTTAAGCCATCTTAAGAATTAGTGCACTTATCTTAAGCTTGATCTTCTCTCTTGTCGGCTGTGGTATGTTATTCCCCCAGAGTAATAGATTGCTGTGATATTGTGCTCGTGACAACTCTGTGTGCCAATATCTGTTCCTCAAATCTACTTCCCCTCAGTCCATCATAGCTTAGTTTCCTTGCTCAGTTCTCAACACTAGCTGTGTTTCGCTGGTTTCCCGCTTCCTCAGGAGAACTGCACTATCTAAAACATAAATACAAATATTGTTATCACTGTCCTTTCATATTCTTGCTTACTTATGCTTTCTACCTTGCACTTTACCCATAGTGTTACTGGTTTAATGCATATCATTCATAATTCTACAATTCTTTCTAAACTTTAATTTCATAGTGTACCTGGTGTGGAGCCCCACTCCTACTCAAGACTGTTTTCCAAAAAACGCCCGCACATGCGCTCTCACTATATAGACCTCATCCTTAACGTCACTTTCCCTTTAAAATTTAATGCCAAGAAGTTTAGAGTGATGCACTTGGGGTGCAGAAACCCAAAAGAGAGATACCGGATAGGAGGGGAGAGATTAGTAAGCTCGACTCAGGAGAGAGACCTTGGGGTGTTGGTGTCTGAGGAGCTAAAGGTTAAGAAACAATGTGACAAGGCGACGGCCGTGACCAGAAGGATGCTAGGCTGCGTAGAGAGGGGCGTAACAAGCAGAAGAAAGGAGGTGTTGCTGCCCCTCTACAAGTCATTGGTGAAGCCCCACTTGGAGTATTTGTTGAGTTTTGGAGGCCGTATCTTGCTAAAGATGTAAAAAGACTGGAAGTGGTGCAAAGAAAAACTACAAAAATGGTACGGGATTTGCGTTGCAAACCGTACGAGAGACTTGCTGACATGAACATGTATACCTTGGAGGAAAGGAGAAAGAGGGGTGACATAATACAGACGTTCAAATATTTGAAAGGTATTAATCCGCAAATGAACCTTTTACAGAGATGGGAAGGCGGTAGAATTAAAGGACATGAATTGAGGTTGAAGGGGGGCAGACTCAGGACTAATGACAGGAAGTATTTTTTCACGGAGAGGGTGGTGGATATGTGGAATGCCCTCCCGCAGAAGGTGGTGGAAATGAAAACGGTAATGGAATTCAAACATGCGTGTGATAAACACAAAGGAATCCGGTTTAGAAGGAATGGTTCCATGGAATCTTAGCAGAGATTGGGTGGCGACACCGGTAATTGGGGAAACAAAACGGGAGCTGTGCAGACTTCTACAGTCTACACCCTGATCGTGACTGAATAGATAGGGATGGGCTGGAGTGTAAATTTTGAAGGGGCTTCGACGTTAGCTTCAGAACTTAGTACAAGAAAAGTAGTATAGGGCAGACTTCTACGGTCTGTGCCCTGAGAAAGGCAAGGACAAATCAAATTCGGGTATACATATAAAGTAACACATACCATGTAAAATGAGTTTACCTTGTTGGGCAGACTGGATGGACCGTATAGGTTTTTTATCTGCTGTCATTTACTATCGTTACTGTGCAAACATGGCCTGCCTGCACTGGTCAACACCTCATCTGTCCCTCAACTCCACCTGATGCCATCCTTTTTATGAGAATCTAAATGCAGGCCATGTCCTACAGGACCTAGTCCAAGCAGCAAATCAATGGTCACACCCTCAGAAACCAAGGCTTTGTCTAAGGAGGCAGCTAAGCTAGAATAGGCAGGTTCATGCTTAACTGTCCCGCCAATCCTTCATCCATCAAGTGACTGAAGTGAATCACAGGAAGCCTCTAGGCATTACCGGCCTACTGAGCATCTTGTCTTTATTGAAAGAGATTCATTATCTGTGTCAGACCAGCAGATGATTCAATGCTGTTTTTTTTTTTTGCAATTATTAGAACTATTGGTATCTTCGCTTCTCCTTGAAGTCTACATTGTACAATGTGTGCTGATGGTTAATTTTATTTTGACCACCCATGTATACCTTTTGTGTCTCAACTTTTCTGATCCTATTGTGGTATATGTGTTATATATATATATATGTGTGTGTGTGTGTGATCCCAAGGCTATGGGCTAGATTTTTGGAAGCTAAGCCTATATTCTGATAAAAGTTTTACTACAAAAATCTTTAAGTACATAAGTAATGCCACACTGGGAAAAGACAAAGGGTCCATTGAGCCCAGCATCCAGGCCAAGGGCACCTGGCAAGCTTCCCAAATGTACAATCATTCTATACGTTATTCCTGGAATTATGGATTTTTCCCAAGTCCATTTAGTAGTGGTTTATGGACTTGTCCTTTAGGAAACCGTCTAACCCCTTTTTAAATTCTGCCAAGCTAACCGCCTTCACCACATTCTCCGGCAATGAATTCCAGAGTTTAATTATGCGTTGGGTGAAGAAAAATTTTCTCCGATTTGTTTTAAATTTACTACACTGTAGTTTCATCGCATGCCCCCTAGTCCTAGTATTTTTGGACAGCGTGAACAGACGCTTCACATCCACTGTTCCACTCCATTCATTATTTTATATGTCTCTATCATGTCTCCCCTCAGCCGTCTCATCTCCAAACTGAAAAGCCCTTAGTCTTTCTTCATAGGGAAGTCGTCCCATCCCCACTATCATTTTAGTCGCCCTTCGCTGCACCTTTTCCAATTCTACTATATCTTTCTTGAGATGCGGCGAGCAGAATTGAACTCAATACTCAAGGTGTGGTTGCACCATGGAGCGATACAACGGCATTATAACATCCTCACACCTGTTCTCCATACCTTTCCTAATAATACCCAACATTCTATTAGCTTTCCTAGCCACAGCAGCACACTGAGCAGAAGGTTTCAGTGTATCATCGACGACGACACCCAGATCCCTTTCTTGGTCCGTAACTCCTAACGTGGAACCTTGCATGACATAGCTATAATTTGAGTTCTTTTTTCCCACATGCATCACCTTGCACTTGCTCACATTAAACGTCATCTGCCATTTAGCCGCCCAGTCTCCCAGTCTCGTAAGGTCCTTCTGTAATTTTTCACAATCCTCTTGTGAGTTAACGACTTTGAATAACTTTGTGTCATCAGCAAATGTAATTACCTCGCTAGTTACTCCCATCTCTAAATCATTTATAAATATATTAAAAAGCAGCGGTCCTAGCACAGATCCATGAGGAACTCCACTAGCTACCCTTCTCCATTGTGAATACTGCCCATTTAATCCCACTCACTGTTTCCTATCCTTCAGCCAGTTTTTAATGCACAATAGGACATTTCCTCCTATCCCATGACCCTCCAATTTCCTCTGTAGCCTTTCTTGAGGTACCTTGTCAAACGCCTTTTGAAAATCCAGATACACAACATCAACCGGCTCCCCTTTGTCCAATGGTAAAGTTTCTAGTAGGGGTGAATATAAAGGGGGTTAAAGAATGCACCTAACTTCTCAAACTGTGACTCAGAACCTCAAATGAGGTCACGACGTATGCAGGTGCTCCATAGGACATCATTGTCCTGCACAAACCAGGGGTTGCTTGCTTCTTGTGGCCATGTGAATTGTCAGCAGGGCCGTGCCAACATGGTTAGCGGGGTAAGCACCACAGGGGGGCACCGACATCCAGAGGGCGCCGCCGCGGTGCTTACCCTCGCTGCTTACCTCAGCTCGGCGCCGCCCTGGGGCCTTTAAATCTTTTACCTCCACTCGCAGCAGTGTCAGTGAAAGCGCTGCCAACGTCTCCAGCCTTTCCTTCGTGCTCGTTGGTTCCCTCAGTGTCCCGCCTTCTTCTGACATCAGAAGAAGGCGGGACCCTGAGGGAACCAACGAGCGCGAAGGGAAGGCTGGAGACGTCGGCAGCGCTTTCACTGACGCTGCTGCGAGCGGAGGTAAAAGATTTAAAGGCCCCAGGGCGCGGAGCTGAGGTAAGGGAAGGGCAGAGAGGCATGGATGGGAGGGCAGGGAGAGGAGAAATTGCTGGAAATGGAGGGGAGGGGATAGAGGAGAATTGCTGGCTATGGATGGAGGAGGGAAGGGCAGAGAGGGACATGGATGGGAGGGCAGGGCCCAGGGAGAGGAGAAATTGGAGGTGAGGGGAGAGAGAAGAATTGCTGGCTATGGATGGAGGAGGGAAGGGCAAAGAGGGACATGGTTGGGAGGGTAGGGCCCAGGGAGAGGAGAAATTGCTGGAAATGGAGGTGCGGGGAGAGAGGAGAATTGCTGGATATGGATGAAGAGGGAAGGGCAGAGAGGGACAAGGATGGACATGGATGGGAGGGCAGGGCCCAGGGACAGAGGAGAAATTGCTGGAAATGGATATAAAGCAAGAAATGAAGAAGAAAGGAAGAAAGCAAAGAAATAAATGGAAAGGAAGCCCTGGAAACAGAGGTGAGGACAGATAGCAGCAGAATCAGCTACTGGGCCAGCATGATCAGAAAAAGAAAGTCAACAAAGGTAGAAAAAAATCATTTTATTTTCATTTTAGCATTTGGAATATGTCCACTTTGAGAATTTACATCTGCTATCTTATTTTGCAATGTATAGCAATTTGTTTCTAAGAACATTGCTGACAATTCCTGTCAGTGTGGCAAGTGGTGAGCGATCATTTTCACGGTTAAAAATCATAAAAAATTATTTGCGACCTATTTGTTGAGCAATCCCACAAAGATGCACTCCATCTTTCAGCTCCTATTTCCTTTGCATCTTGTGCCACACAGGGGGGGGGGGGGGGCCCAATTGATAGTCTGCAGGGGGGCACCAGAGACCCTAGGCACAGCCCTGATTGTCAGAGCCACCAAAAGATTGGTGAGCGTTGTTCTGATTTCAGAGATTGACTCAGCCTCTGTAGGCATGTTGTTTATGTGGCTATAGTGGTACTCTGCTAAGAAGAGGCGGGACTGTGTATTCAAATGTTGCTCCCCAGTGAAGATAAATTCACAAATGTGCAGCTATTCTGTCAGTAAAAGGTCTTCATTTTTATTCAGCCACACTGCTATGGACTGCACTTTTTAGTGAAGTGAGTAGCATATGGTGGAAAGACCACCCACCAAAGGTAGGACATTGAAAGCTTTGTTTTCCCCCTATTCCCTCATAACTTCAGAGCTGAAGGAGAAGCCCTGCTATCCTTTATCCATTCCGTGCCATGGCAGTTTTTATCCTTCTGAACCCTTCTCCCAAAAGCTCTATCATACTTTCAAGTAAAAAAACTTAATATACTTATAAACATTCTCACACTGCAAAGCAGCACCACCTTAGATACTTTTAAAACACTGTTACACTCACAAACATAAAGTCAATCATACACATTCTACTACTATAAATCACTTCTATAGCGCTACCAGTCATATGCAGCGCTTTACAATTGAACATGAAGAAGACAGTCCCCACTCAAAAGAGCTTACAATCTAAATCAGGACAAACAGACAGGACCAAAAAGGATAAGGGAAGGACAGACAGAAGGACACATAAGAATAAGATATTTGGGCCTGGATTCCTGCGGAATGTTTTTTGCATGTGTCTTTAGACAGAATCATTATGGTCCCAAAGTCTTTTATATCCTTAATCTCATACAGTTCTCGCTTTCTCTCTCTCTCTCTCTCTCTCTCTCTCTCTCTCTTTGTCTGTCTTTTCCAATAACCCCCATCCACAACACAACTTTCAGAAAAGCTGAATAAAAAAAAAAAGTTCAGGTAGATATAATGGTCATTCGGAAAATCAAGACGGAAGTGCACGAGCGTTGCAAGCTACTAGTGAATGATGTACAGATCTGTTTCCAGCTGCATCCTGCTCTGAAGACGGTAGAATCCATTGAAGCCCTTGTCTGTCTTTTCCAATAACCCCCATCCACCCCTCTCCAACAGCAAAACTAATTTACTTTTTTAAAAGCACCATCACACTAGCCTCAACACAAAGAATATTTTTGCAAGTTAGATGGACCTCAGTTTTCACCCATACTAATTACCTCCTCTCACAACCCCCCTTGTTTACTAAGCTGCGCTAATGCCGATACAGCCCATTCACTTCGAGTAGGCTATCTTGACATTGCCGTGTGGCAACTGCTAGCTTGGCTTAGTAAACAAGGGGGTAAGTCTTGATTCATTAACAAAGGCCTGCTTGTGTGAATTGGAAAATTGTTTAAACTCCTTAATATCCACATTCTAGTTTAGCTAGCACCTCATAGACGGTAGTCTGAAAATCGAGATGAATTCACTTCATTTCTCTCAGTTTTCCATAATTCTCCCAGGCCATCCTCAGTGAACACCAAAAACAAATACTTAAGTAAGTCTATTTTTTTCTCATCATTCGTTATATATTCTCCTTCATCTCTGAGTCTTGGAATGCATTCTTTGGCCTCTGCATGTTTGATTAGATTAAGTACTTTTTCTTCTATTTGTATCTTCACTATCCTGGTTATTTTACCAGCTTCTAGAGATGTGCATTTGCTGGAGTACATTCAGTCCATTTGGGAGCCTTAAAAAATTTAGCGATCGAACAAATGACACACACATAAACCTATAAATGAATATAGAAATAATCAATTTGCATTCATTAAAAAGTACATAAAATATAAAAAATGAATATGTTAAATATCTGGAAAAAAGAAAACTCCATACAAATGTCATTAAAAACTTTAGAAACATCCAAAAATGAACTGATGATTCTTTGGCCATGCAAATCCCTAACAGCTTCTTTTACTTTACCATCCGCTAATTCAAGTACCATAGAGGATGTTAAAGCTAAAGAAAGCATCAACCTGGCAGGAGTTGAACCTAGAATCTTCTGATCTATAGTATACTTGGATGCGTTATCCATTGTGCACTGGCCATATTTTTATTTACTTTTATAACGAAAAGATTTGTTGCCCTTATAAGCTCTACTTTACATTATTCTCACTTTTCAATTTCCCCTAGAATTTTCCATCCAGGTAATGACTTTTTAGGTACTCTCCCATTGTAACAAATTTAGATTTCCTGAAAGTTGGCTTGAGAGCTCAAGTCTTACACTCTGAAGCCAGCTTTCACTGGCCTGGAATTGATTCTGGGTTGTATCCTAACCACTAGACTACAAGTGATTTATTTTGGAGTAGGATACTTACCACTATACTAACGAGGATTAACAAACTACTGGCATACCAGTGAAAGAGCTGTTATAAGGAGCTAGATAAGTGTTAAATTATGTGATCTTAAATCATCAGGATCATTGCCCAGAGTGCTAACCATTACACTATGGAACAACTTGGCCCTTAATCTAGAGTGGCTTAGTAAACAGGGCCCTTAGATTTCCTGAAGTCTGCCAGGTTTTACTGGCCGGGAATTGATTCTGGGTTGAATCCTGACCACCAGGTATTTATTTAGGAGTAGGATTAATAAAATATTAGCATACCGGTGGAAGAGCAGGTAAGTGCGCATACCGGTGGAAGAGCAGGTAAGTGCTAAATTATGTGAGCTTAAATCATCGGATTCATTGCCCTGAGTGCTAATCATTATGCTATGGAACAACTTCCATACTGTAATGGTTAGTACTCACGGTATCGGGTTCATTGCCCTGAGTGTTAATCATTACGCTATGGAACAACTTCCTTACTGTAATGGTTAGTACTCACGGTATCGGGTTCATTGCCCTGAGTGTTAATCATTATGCTATGGAAAACTTCCATACTGTAATGGTTAGTACTCACGGTATCGGGTTCATTGCCCTGAGTGTTAATCATTACGCTATGGAACAACTTCCATACTGTAATGGTTAGTACTCACGGTATCGGGTTCATTGCCCTGAGTGTTAATCATTATGCTATGGAACAACTTCCATACTGTAATGGTTAGTACTCACGGCATCGGGTTCATTGCCCTGAGTGTTAATCATTATGCTATGGAACAACTTCCATACTGTAATGGTTAGTACTCACGGCACTTGGCACTTAATCCGGAGTGGAATATTTACCACTCTGCTAACAAGGATTAACCAAAGCACCAGAATAATGGTAGAAGAGCAGAAGACTTCCAGTTCATCTTTTGCACTAGGAGCCAGGTAAGTGCTTGATTTAAACTGACATTATTAGACTTATTGTAGAGCGTGATAACCATTACACTATGGAAACAAGTGTGATACTTACCACTATACTAACGAGGATTAACTTAAACACTGGCATGCCTGTTGAAGAGCAGCCGACTTCCAGTTTATCTCTTGTACGAGGACCTGTGAAGCACCAGATTTATTTACTTAAGTATATGTATTTAAAGCTGTGCACTTCTACATTCATTTCTCAGAACTCTTATTAGAAAAGTGTTTCTGTTCTTTAATTACAGCCCAATTTTATCTATGTCTTCATTTGCATGCTTCAATGGACAAATGTTCTCTTGATTCATTTGGCTTAGTTTTGCCTCAGTGGCTCTTGAAAGGGACAGGCTGAAGAAGAAAGGTTTTTCAACTAAGGTGATTGATACTATGTTGCAGTCCTGTAAACATTCCACGCCCTTTGCTTATGTTGGGGTGTGGCGGATCTTTGAAGGTTGGTGTAACGATCATTCTTGTTCGCCTTGGACCGCTTCCATTCCGGAGGTGTTAGAGTTTTTACAGGATGGTGTAGACAGAGGTCTTGCTCTATCCTCTTTGAAGGTTCAGATTGCGGCTCTGTCCTGTTTTCGGGGAAGGATACGGAGAGTCTCCTTGGCATCTTCCCCAGATGTGGTTCGGTTTTTACGTGCTGTAAAGCTGATTCGTCCTCCTCGGCGGACGAGGAGGGCTGATTCATACTCACGGCTTCAGGTTCATTGCCCTGAGTGCTAAGCATTACGCTACGGAACAACTTCCATACTGTAATGGTTAGTACTCACGGCACTTGGCACTTAATCCGGAGTGGAATATTTACCACTCTGCTCACAAGGATTAACCAAAGCACCAGAATAATGGTGGAAGAGCAGAAGACTTCCAGTTCATCTCTTGCACTAGGAGCCAGGTAAGTGCTTGATTTAAACTGACATTATTAGACTTATTGTAGAGCGTGATAACCATTACACTATGGAAACAAGTGTGATACTTACCACTATACTAACGAGGATTAATTTAAACACTGGCATGCCTGTTGAAGAGCAGCCGACTTCCAGTTTATCTCTTGTACGAGGACCTGTGAAGCACCAGATTTATTTATTTAAATATATCAATATCTTAATTTGCAAGCTTCAATGGACAAATGCTCTCTTGATTCATTTGGCTTAGTGTTGCCTCAGTAGAGAACTCAACAGGAGCTGACATCAGGGAATAACTGCAGAAAGTCAGATCATTAGATTCAATGATAATAAGCATGATAACCATTATACTGCATAAAATCTTGGTATTTTATTTAGAGTGGGGTATTTACCACTATATTAATAAAGATTAATCAGAGCACCAGAATACTGGTACAGGATCAGCAGACTTCATGTTCATCCCTTGCTCTGGGAGTTGCTAAAAAGATCCAGGTAAGTGTTGAAAAACAATTGAGATTGACCTCAGATAATTGTGCAATAATATATGCTTTGTATATAGAAATATAGTTGCATATCTTCCAGGTATTAGTGTCTCCCTCTCTCTGTAGAGGGAAAAGAGTATGGTTTACATTACTGAAATGCCACTTCAAGTATAGGTCTATAACTAAACCAGGGGTTTTGCTGTGCTGAAATGTTCCCCTATATAGTATCTATTAATTCTACTACTAAAACTTACTAGGAAAATTAGAGTTTTGGATCAGGCTTGCTCCACATAAAACCTAGAGAGTTTTCATGTGAAAACATATTTTATATTTTTTCAGTTAACGCATAGTGAGGGTAAATGGGGAAGTTCAGGTTGTGTTTTCCCTACTTGTGACATCATCAGACAATTTCTGGCCCATTGTCTGATGCTCTCCTGAGCAGAGAAAATACAGGCTGAGCTTCAGCATTCACACTCACTGTGCAAGAGCTAGAGGTGAAAATATTTTTATGAATGCTCTTACTGGCTGCATACTGAAGATGGATGAGAATGCTCAGGTTGTGTTTTCTGTCCTTGGGACATTATCAGACAATTTCTGGCCCATTGTCTCATGTTGTCCTGAGCATGGGAAATACAGCTTGACCTTCATCATCCATGTTCATGATGTGGAAACTACAAGAGCAAATATATATATATATTTTTTTTTGCATTCCCAGAGGCAGCATATTGAAAATGGATGAGAACGCTCAGGTTGTGTTTTCCCTTCTTGGGACGTCATCAGACAATTTCTGGCCCATTGTCTGATGCTCTCCTAACCAGGAAAATTCAGCCTTATCTTCATCATTCATGATCACTGTGCTTGAGCTAAGGGAGAAAATATTGTTATTTTTGCCCTCTCAGTGGCTGCATATTGAAGATAGATTAAAATGTTTAGGCTATAGTCTTCCTGCTTGTGACATCATCAGGCAATTTCTGGCCCATTGCCTCATGATGTGAGCAAGGAAAATACTGTCTAAGCATTGGTATCAATGTTCACTGTGCTGACCAAAGTGAGCAGAAATTTGTGATTTTGCCCTTTCAGTGGCTTCTTATTGAAGATCGATGATAAAGTTCAGGTTGTGTTTTCCCTTCTTTTGATATCATCGGGCAATTTCTGGCCCATTGCCTCATGATCTCATGAGTTGTGGAAATACTGCTTGAGCTTTAGCATCCATGTCTTTTCCATAAGAGCTAAGGGTGCAAATATTTTTTATTATTGCGCTTCTAGTAGCTTCATATTGAAGATAGATGATAAAGTTCAGGTTATGTTTTCCCTGCTTGTGACATCATCAGGCAATATCTGGCCCATTGCCTCATGATCTCCTGAGTGGGGCAAATGCTGCTTGAGCTTTAGCATCCATGTCTTTTCCATAAGAGCTAAAGGTGCAAATATTTTTTTATTTTTGCCCTTCCAGTGGCTGCACATTGAAGATAGATGATAAAGTTCAGGTTGTGTTTTCTCTACTTGTGACATCATCAGGCAATTTCTGGCCCATTGCTTCATGATCTCCTGAGTGGGGGATGTGCAGGTTGAGCTTTAGTATCCATGTTCATAATGCACCACTTTGATATAAATCACATTGATTTGGCTTAAATCACTATATCTTACACAACTGGAGCTGAATTTCGGCCCTGCTGGCCTCAATCCACCTCTAGAGTATGCATGTGTGAGTGCCTCTTTGTATGATTGAGTATGCATGTGTGTGCATGTGAGCATCCATGTGTGTGTGAAAGAGTGAAGGCACCTGCTTTTCCCACAGTGGTGTCTCTTTAGAGAAGGCACTTTTTGTACCACTGTTATCTTTTAGCCAAGTAAGGCAAAGGAAGGAAAATAGATGCCTCCAGGTGTGAATGTGTATGAATGCCAACAGACAAGGGAATGGACCTTGACGTGGTTCTGTTGCTCACATTTGAAGAAAATGTGCTAACGCATTCCCAATGTGTGTTGTGCAACTGAGCTTAATGATAGGTTACATTTATCTAGATGTAGGTCTGCTGTTTCAGATTGGAGTTCTTTTAGAACTTGGGGGGTAAATATCATCTGGTCTTGGCCCCTCATGATCAAAAGCAAATGCCGGCACTAGAGGCTGTTAGCGCCATACTAGCGCTGACGTTTGCTAGCCTTGCATGAGCAGAGCCCTTGAACGCATGAAACAACGCACTCTAGGGCTCGTAGCGCAAGTAGCATGCAAATGCATGCTAAACAGGGCATTAGGTATTCCTCCCCAATGATCAGCGGCCAGCGCGCCAAAATTTGGGTCGCTGGCCACGGTAAACCCTACTCCAGCTCTGAGCTGGCGTTAGGGTTTGCCGAACATTGGGGAGGATTGTGAGCCCTGTCCAGCATGCAGTTGCATGCTGGCAGGCCCCCTTTCCCCCCCCCCAAAGCAAATGCCAACAGGGGGCTGCAGGTTCGGTGGACCTCTGGTCCGCCCGACGATCCCATCCCCCCCAGGTTCAGGGAGGGCTGGAGATCCAGTGGGTCTCCAGCCCCCCAAACCCCCAGAAAATGTCCATTGGCCACTGGCCAAACCCTCTCCCACCCAGCGAGCGACCGGGGGGGGGGCTGGAGGTCCGGTGGACCTCCAGCCCACCCTGACTCCCCCCCTTCCAGCATTGGCTACCGAATTCCCTGGTGGTCCAGCAGTAGCAGTAAAAGAGACCCCCCTCCCGGCCCCCCTACCTTCGTTGGAGGAGGGAGGTAGCCTGCCTCCCTCCTCTTCCATGGGTGACGACACCGCAAAATGGCGGCGCCCAGCTCCGCCCAGTGCATCCTGGGATGCGCTGGGCGGGGCTACAGACCATATATGCACTGGGCGGAGCTGGACGCCACCATTTTGCGGTGTCATCACCCATGGAAGAGGAGGGAGGAAGGCTACCTCCCTCCTCCAACCAAGGTAGGGGGGCCGGGAGGGGGGGTCTCTTTTACTGCTACTGCTGGACCACCAGGGAATTCGGTAGCCAACGCTGGAGGGGGGGAGTCGGGGTGGGCCAGAGGTTCGCCGGACCTCCAGTCCCCCCTCCCCGTCACTCGCTGGGTGGGAGAGGGTGTGGCCGGTGACCAATGGACATTTTCTGGGGGTTTGGGGGACTGGAGACCCACTGGATCTCCAGCCCTCCCTGTACCTGGGGGGGGGGGGGGATCGTTGGGGGGGGGACCGGATGTCCTCCGGACCTCCAGCCCCCGTTGCTCGGGCCTCGGGGCAGGGTGTTTGACCAACAGGGCAGGGTGTTTGACAGCCCAGACCTGTCAAACAAGTGCGGGAGGATTGTGCTGAGCGCATGCTCGGCACAATTCACCCGCACTTCTACCCAATGATGAGAGATAATTGTGCTGCTTAAATTTGCATACATTATCTCTGATCATCCGTGTGGTAAAGCCCCGCACTGTTCCAGCACTATTTTTAGAGCGTTGTTTGGAACAGCGCAGGGCTTTGATCATTTGGGCATTGGTGATTTGTTACTCATGAAGCAGAAATGCAGAAGATTTGTCTAGGTAAAGTCTGAAAAGCAAGTCACTAATGGCTTATCTGGTGCCTAGGCAACCTTAAGAGTGGAAGGAGGTGAGAGGAAAAAAGGAGGACAAAAATTGAGCAGGCGAAAGGAAGGAGGCGATCACTCAGATGGAGATAGACACAGTAGACTATGTAGAATTATATCCATAGATGCTCCATCAGTGTTGCGAAAACGTGCAGGATAGAACAAATTCCTTTCTGATCCTAGCAGAGCAGATTGTTTTATTCAAGTAGTTGTTAAGCACACCTGACCAGGGGTCTTCTCTCTAAATTATTTTACAGGGCATCTGTATCAGGTGACTTGTTGGCCATCTCAGTGAAGAGTTCCTGAGAGCTGGTGGCAATATTGCTGGAATGGAGCTGCACCCTGGGACTTCATCCTTCATCTAGCAGATCTTCTCCTAGCCTGGCTCTTGCAGCTCATCCTTTGCCTTCCAGCACACAGCCTTTAATGACCGTTTGTTCTGCACTTCCTACACCAATCTGACTACCCTCTATCTCCTCTGGTCTGAACCTCATTTTGAAAACAGAAAGGCATACGAGGAGGGGCATTTTCGATATGACGTCTTAAGTTGCAAAAATGTTCAAAATCTGTATAGAAAAGAAGTTCATTTTCAAAAAAGAAAAACGTCTTTTTTTTTTTTTCAAAAATACTGTTTTGAACAAGGTTTTATGATTTGGAAGTTTTGTTTTTTGGTCCATTAAAAAAAAAATTCATCCAAGTGCAAAACGCACAAAATGAAGCCATTGGAATGTAGGAGAAGCCAACATTTTTAGTAGACTGGTCCCCCTGACAGCCCAGGACAGCAATAGGGCAACCTAGGGGACACTGCAGTGGACTTCATAAAATGCTACCAGGTACACATCTCACCATTGCTCCCTTACCTTGTCTGCCAAGCCCCCCAAAACCCATTACCCCCAATTGTACACCACTACCATAGCTCTTAAGGGTGAAGGGGGCACCTATATGTGGGTATAGTCGGTTTCTGGTGAATATTGGAGGGTTCACAGTTTTGCCCACAAGCGTAACAGGTAGGGGGAGGTAGGAGCCTGGTCTATCTGTCTGCAGTGCACTGCACCCACCATTAGACTATTCCAGGGACCTGCATTCTGTTCTAATGAACCTGAGTATAACATCTGAGAAAAACATCCAAATTCTGCTTTATGCCACTTTTTACATGTTTTTCTATTTTGAAAATGAGCCCAATAGTATCATAGGCATGCACGTGTGTTCCATAGCAGTTGCATGGAAGAGTACATGGAAACCCTGATTGAATTTGCAGATTTGCGCAAAGTGGCAGGTTGTAATAAGTACACTAAGCATCTGAAAAGTATATGAGACTATAAAAATATATGCAAGGAGAACTCACCTTGCAGGGTAAGACTTTGATAGGTACTTACATTCTTTTAAAGCACAATCAGAAGTATCCAAATGCCTGACCCCAGGGATGATGGCATCACCCACACTTGACAGGATCTGTTGCTCAGTGTATGACAAATTCACCTGCCTATTTTGCCACCTGTTTTACCATGATTTTTTTCCTGAGGTGTCTCCTAGTCTTGATTCAGCAATTTCATAAAGTACACACATAGTTGCATGCTGATTATACACATAAACATTTGTGTCAATACTTGGCATTAATAATTAATAAGTGGCAATTATTTCACCGATTGGCTTTTAAGTAATTAAATTGCATGCAGAAATCCAGAATACAACCAGATTTGAGCGCACAATTTGGATCATCATGCTATATAGAATATCTTCCCCCATCATCTAAATAATTACCAAAGGCTTGTCTGAAATAGTAAGTTTTCAACAATACCTTAAACTTAGTAAAGCTTCATTCTGCTCATATCTCCTTAGGAAGGTTATTCCACAATGTAGGTGCCAACCTGTAGGAAGCCTTAGGACAGGTTGATTCTCACTCACAGAAGTAGCACAACTAACCTAGGATCCTGTAAAGATTTTAATACTCTAGAAGGTTGTATAAGGACTTACTTGAGAATGTAGAAAAATCGGTTGAAGGGTATACAGTATGCTCTATATGTCAGCATCAACAGTTTAAAACATATCCTGAACTGAACTGGTAACCAGTGGTATTTCAAAAACTGCAGCGTAACATGATCAAACCTCCTTAGGTTCCCCAAAAGTCTTATACCTGCATTTTGCATAGTTTGCAGTTTTTTTAAATTAAAAACTGAGATTCCAGCGTATACTACATTGCCACAATCTCCACAGGAGGTAAAGAGGACAAGTATGAAGAGTCTTTTCATCAAAGTAACACTTAATGGACCTTAACATTGTAAGGGTAGAAATGTATTAATAGCTAATGAAATGTGATTATGAAATGTTAATTTTGAATCAGTGATGATTCCTAAATACCTGAAACTTTCAACTGGAGGAAAGTCTTTACCCAACAGTTTAGGTACTAAAACTGGTTGAGCCCAATGTCCAGAAATCCAACAAGTTTGAGTTTTATCAATATTAAGAATTAAACCATTTTATTCTAACCAATGATCTGTCATAGTTAAGCAATTCTATAATATAGTTAAATCTAGTAATTGTGGATTCACTTTAGCCACTAACAATAAGTCATCAGCATAACAATAGAGCTAAATACCACATTCTTGTACTATGTTCAGCAAAGGAGAAGCTGAGGGTAGACTGGCTCCATATATTGCATGGGCCCCAGAGTAACTGACTCCTTAATCTCCCATTGGCTTAGCTCCTTCACCACTTCCTTCTCCCTGAGAGTCTCTGCCTCTCCAGATGGACCCACAGGCTCTTCTCCTGCTTGCTCATGGGCTTAAGGCATAATCTGCAATGCCTGTGTAGCCTTTCCCTTCTTCTTCTCCTTCTCCTCCTCTTCCTCAAGGATTTCTGTTCCCTTGCCCTCCTCCTCCTCCACCTCTTCCTCAGGGCTTTCTGCCTTTTCATCCTCCCATTGCCCTTGGACCTCTTGCTTGGCTCCGTCACGTGTTGGAGGGATATCCATGTGTGAACAAGAAATGCATATCAGTTATATACATTGTGCACGGACAATTTCCTGGAAGGCACATGTCATGTGTGTCATGATTCAGTGCATCAGAGTGTGATGAAGATGAGATAGACATGGGAAAGCCACTGCTTGCCCTGGGATTGGTAGCATGGAATGTTCCTACCATTTGACTTTCTGCCAGGTACTTTTGACCCTGACTGGCCTGCTGGAAACAAGATATTGGGCTAGATGGACCATTGGTCTGACCCAGTATAAGTATTCTTATGTTCTTATGATTTCTCTTCTCTTCTGTTACCCAGGTCAGGTGCCTCAGACCAAACCTTCCATGTGTCAGAGCTGTGTAGATGAGACCTTGCCGCAGCCAGGGATGCAAGTAGCAACCTAGCCAGCATACCAGTGCAGTCAGCCAGAGCTATGCAGGTACTGCAACGGTTAGAGGCTGTATGATGGGGGCTGGGGACATTAATGATGCCTTTGACCAATGATATGCCATGGAAGGGACACTGGAACTACAGGTGTGGTGAGTGGTTGTTATATGTGAGGTTATCCAGCATACATGTGAGGGATCAGGCTTTGGGATTCTGGAGGTGCTGGGGTGGCAGCCACTGGTTTGGATGTGAAGTGCACTTTTGCTATACCAGTGATGGTGACCCCCTTGCCACCGACGATGACCCTCCCCCACCGCTGCCAGGTACCTTTGCTGGCAGGGGTCCCCAACTCCAGCCAGTCTTAGTCTTCTTCAGCGCCGCTCTCCGGCGCATTTGCTGATCAGTGCTGTGAGTCCTGACTGACGTCCTGCATGCATGTCCTGCATGCATGTGCAGGACATGCATGCAGGATATCAGTCAGAACTCACAGCACAGATCATCAAACGCACCGGACGCTGGAGACCGGCGCTGAAGAAGACTAAGGTAGCAAAGGTACCTGGTAGAGGCGGGGGTCAAAAGTGGCGGGGGAGGGTTGGTGGTGGTGGCAGGGGGTCCAAAAGTGGAGGAGTAGGGACAGATGCTGGGGGAGGCAGGCTAAAATGTGCCCCCACCTTGGGCTATAGACCCCCCTCCCACTGAGGTCTAGCTACTCCCCTGCTTTCAATATCTTTACTTTGGCTGGTTTATTCCATTACAGAGTCCCTAACAGGGACTCCTGAGCCTTGAATACTAGACTAGAAAATAGGAGAACTAGGATTGCTCAAGGTAAGTCTTAATGTCATCACAGAAATGCATCTAGCACAAAAGGGCACACGTTTACTGAAAACAGAGGGTCAATCAGGAAACAGGAACTAAGAGTACCAGAAACACAAGCCACACCTAGACACTGTAAGGTCCAGTAGACTCAGAAGAGGCAGGATATCTCTTCCTGGAAGACAGCAGTCTTCTAACCTAAAAGTCATGGGTTTAATGCTGACTGGTACCTGATAGCTATCATTAACAATAGGGAAGATTGCTGAATATTTATGACACTGAAAAGAAACCAAACATTCCTGTTGTTTTGTGTTAGAAAGGATATGCAATGACAAAAGAAATGTAGTTTACATTTCCCATGTCCTCTCAAATGTATATATATCCCTAATATACCTAGGGGCAATTTAAAACATCATTTGCTTTGTGTTGCAATTTTCTTATATAAATTTGAGTTACAATCCAACAGAAAGGCATATCTTTTAGAGCTACAGGACCAGGAGTCTTCATTCACAGTTGCCTTAGTTTTTTCTATATATTTTCCGTCTTCTAGCCCAGACCTTGCAATGAAAATCCACAGAACACAGTTTCATCTGGAACCCAGTAAACATACACTGTTTAACCAATAGCATGATGAAAAAGGATCTGCGGAAGCTAGAAGAATGGTCTAAGGTTTGGCAATTAAAATTCAATGCGAAGAAATGCAAAGTGATGCACTTAGGGAATAGAAATCCACGGGAGATGTATGTATTAGGTGGTGAGAGTCTGATATGTACAGACAGGGAGAGGGATCTTGGGGTGATAGTATATGAGGATCTGAAAGTGACGAAACAGTGCGACAAGGCAGTGGCCGTAGTTAAAAGGTTGCTAGACTGTATAGAGAGAGAGTTGTGACCAGCAGAAGAAAGGAGGTGTTGATGCCCCTGTTTAAGTCGTTGGTGAGGCCCCGCCTGGAGTACTGTGTTCAGTTTTGGATGCCGTAGCTTGCTAAGGATGTAAAAGGCATTGAAGTGGTGCAAAGAAGAGCTACAAGAATGGTATGGGATTTGTGTTACAAGACATATGAGGAAAGACTTGCTGACCTGAACATGTGTAAACTGGAGGAAAGGAGAAACGGGGGTGATATGATACAGCCGTTCAAATATTTGAAAGGTATTAATCCGCAAACGAACCTTTTCTGTAGATGGGAAGGCGGTAGAACTAGAGGACATGAAATGAGATTGAAGGGGGGAAGACTCAAGAAAAATGTCAGGAAGCATTTTTTTACGGAGAGAATGGTAGATACTTAGAATGCCCTCCTGTGGGAGGTGGTGGAGATGAAAACGGTAACGGAATTCAAAAATGTGTGGGATAAACATAAAGGAATCCTGTTCAGAAGGAATGGATCCTCAGAAGCTTAGCGGAGATTGGGTGGCAGAGACGGTGGGGGGAGGCGGAGCTGGTGGTTGGGAGGCGTGGCTAGTGCTGGGCAGACTTCTATGGTCTGTGCCCTGAAAATGGCATATACAAATCAAGGTCAGGTAACACAAAAAAGTAACACATATAAGTTTATCATGTTGTGCAGACTGGATGGACTGTGCAGGTTTTTCTCTCCCGTCATCTACTATGTTACTATCCTGCTTATTTTCCAACGAGAAGGCCGGGCAAAAAGCGACACAAAAAGCACATGGCCGGCCCCGTGAAATCCGGGACATAAGGCCGGCATCAACGCAAAGCTGGCCATCTATGGCCGGCATATTATGGGCGTGTTAGGGGCGGTGTTATAAGATGGCCGCCTCCGACGTATAACGGCTAGTGAAATAGTTTTGCATGGGCGGGAACATGGCCGGAACTAGTTAGACCAGAAATAAAAGCGACAAGAATAAGGGGGAAATCGTCTTTAGACCCATTAGCGATTTTGTGGAGTTGGAGAGTGGCGAGATCATTATTGGGAGAGCTGAATTGTTGTTTGCAGAGAAAGCTAAGAGTTTGTTGAGTACCTGTTACCTTTGTCTGTGTGCTGTGGTCGGAACGTTTTCAGCCTCACCTGCCTCATTTGTGTTTTACCTTTTCACCTTTCCCTACCTACCCCTTCTAGCCCCCAAACCCAGACACCACTACTCCTTCCTCTATCTCCCCCATCCCTCTCCATTCACTGTCCCCAAGATCATATTTCATTCCCTTACCTGTTTGTAGTCTCTGTTTATCTCTTTGTCCTGTGTACTGCTGCACCGTGTTTGTGAAGACTGCTTGGAGGAGAGTGATTAGCTAGAGGGTGTGGCAGGAGTGCTTTCAGTGTGGCTCTGCTGTCACTGACCTGCAGTGTCTCACTAGGTACTGCTTTGATAGGGCTGCCATTCAGCACCTTTGTGACCAGCTCCAACCCCTCCTGCAGGCCGGGACCCTTAGGAACAACCCCATCCCTGTGTACCTAAAGATCACTGCTTCTCTCTCTTTTCTGGCCACTGGGAGTTTCCAGTCTGTCCTAGCTGTGAACATGGGTCTCACCCAGCCTTCCATTTCTAACTGCCTCACCCAGTTCCTTGATGCCTTCCTTACCCACTCCTTTCAGTACATCACCTTCCCCACCACCCCCCAGGCCCTGCAGAACAACATGGCTGACTTCTACGCCGTAGCTCGCTTCCTCTCGGTCATAGGCGCTATTGACTGCACACATGTTGCACTCAGGCCACCCCCCCCCCCCCCCCGGGCATGAGAAGCCACTTATAGGAACAGGAAAGCATTCCACTCCATGAATAAGCAAGTTGTGTGTGACGCCCAGGGGGAGATTCTAGACATGTGTGCCCGATACCCAGGTTCCACCCATGACGCCTATATAATGCAGCACTCAGGAATCTTCCGCAGGTTTGACCGAGGGGAGATCACCGGCGGATGGCTCCGAGGTAAGTGCAGCATGTATCTGCCCAAACTATACCTCCTCCAACAGGCAGCCCTCAGCATTGTCTCCCTCCAGCTCACTCCACAACCCACTATTCCCCCCCCACCTCGATAGGTACCCGCTCCAAACAATACACACTCATCTTTCTCATCCTGCTTCTCTCCAAAGGTGACAGAGGCTACCCACAGCGGACTTGGCTCATGACCTCCATAGTGCACCCACAAAGAAGGTTAGAGGAGAACTACAACAGTAGACATCAGACCACCCATCAGTGGTGTTCCTAGGGGGGGCTGACACCCGGGGCGGATCGCCGATGCGCCCCACCCCCTGGGTGCAGCACCTCCCCCCCCAGGTGCAGTGTGACCCTCCCCCCCGGCGAAAGGACACTCCCCCCGGTGAAGGAACCTCCCCCCCAGGTGCACGCCACTGGGGGGGGGGGTGCCGCGCGCCTGTCCGCTTCGTTCGTTTCCATGCTCCCTCTGCCCCGGAACAGGAAGTAACCTCCTCCTCTGGCAGGATGGCCTCTGCTGAGGAGGTGCCTCCCCTTCTGCATCTTCAGTTTCTTCTTCAGTGCCACCATCAGCAAAGGCTGTGGGTGGTGGAGGGAGAGCCTCTGCTGCGGGTGGTGGAGGGAGAGCCTCTGCTGTGGGTGGTGGAGGGAGAGTCTCTGCTGTGGGTGGTGGAGGGAAAGCCTCTGTTGCAGGAGGTGGAGGGACAGCCTCTGCTGCTGGGTCCTATGGTTCCACCCCATGGTCCTGTGTGGTGTCTTGTGCAGGCCCACTGGTTTGCTGCTCTGTGTGCTGGGGCTGGTAGCCACTAGGGCCAGCTTCTTCCTCCGACTGGCTGTCATCACCTGCATAGCAAAAGGGGAGGAAGTGTGTTGGTCAAAATAACCCGCTTTTGTTTTTCAGCATTCATATACATAGCCCCACAGGCAAAAACCCAGCAAAGAGATGGTGAGGAATGGGATTGGCAGACAAGCCACAGATGTCATTGTACATGGTACAGAGCTGGGGACAAGGAGCGCAGTGTACTACAGAGACTAATGTGCAAGAGAGCCACACAGGCAGGTGGGTAGACATAGAACTGTGGAAGGAGTGCAGAGGACACAGTGGCTACAGCACAGAGGTTTGGGGAGGAGATATGCAGAGTTTGGTGATGGGGAAGGCCCCCAAAGCTGTGAAACAGTGCTAACCTACACACAGTTTATTTATTTTATTTAGATAGTATATTTTATATTTTAAATATATTATTTACATATATTATATACATTGCTGGAAACCCTCCCCCCTCCACTCTCCCCCTTCCCCCTCCCCCCTGCTACTCCCTGTGTCATGGTGTTTAATGAATAGTGATTTGCATTGTATGTGGTGTTCTCCCCCCTTTCCCTACTGAGGAGCACCACACTGTCCCCCACTTGTGTAAAACAGACTGTAGTCCAGCACAACAGATACCCCAGCTTCCCCATTAGGTGAACCTACCTGAGCCCTCAGGCTGTGCTGATGTTTCAAGGGACCCAATGCCATGGATCTCCTCCTGGGGCAAGAGCCCATGGATGATGCGCTCAATGGGGGTGAGGTTAGAGGTTTCGTCTGCTGGGGGGTTGGCACCAGCCTTCCTCCTCACATCTTGCCTCAGCCGGCACCACTTTCGTTTGCAGTCTTCCACATCCCTGCCACAGTGAAAGACCGCATTGAGCCAGTCTCTTACTGCTTCCCATTCTCGTTGCTTTGTTGTAGCAGCTAGCCTCTGGCCCGTGGGAGCAAGCAGCTGCATATGCCTCCTCTGTATTTCTTGAACCAGCAGGTCTATTTCTGGCTTGGTGAAATTACCCTTGCGGGTGGGGGCTTGCTTTGGTGCCATTGTACCAATGCGATGCAAAGAATAGAAAATACAGAGAAGGGCGGCTAAATACGATCTCATGGACGCCCATGTGAGAATGAGATGGGCATATCTGAGATGGCCGGCCTAATTTTGATTATTGACAAAATCCCTGGAAAACAAGATTAGATGGACCATTGGTCTGACCCAGTATGGCTACTCTTATGTTCTTATGTTACAGACTGGATGTGCAGTCATTTTGGCAAGATATTGAATCTACTTTGGATTACCAAGCTACTGACTCTACAGTATTTCATTGTTTAGTAAATGGAATGAGTCAGTCAAAACAACTCTGGATAAAGTGGCCGCATTAAGAGACAAAAAGGTTAGATGAGTTACTAACCCTTGGTATTCAGAGAGCCTGAAACCCATAAAGGTTAACTGTAGGAAGTTAAAAAGGCTTTGGAGAAAGAATAGAGATAATTAAAGCTATGCAAACTAGAAATTAAAAAATCAAAAGTTATAAACTTGCAGTTTAAAAGTCGAATAAAGCATATTATGCAGAAAAGAAAAAGTATTATGATAATCCAATGAAAGAAGCATTTAAGGTAGTTTCATTGTTATCTAATACTGATAACTTTCTTTACATTTCAATATTACTCCAGCCTATTCAAAGCAGTAGCTCAGTTCTTTCAGTCTAAAGTTTGTAAAATTTTACAATCTTTTCAGTCATTACAGCAAGGTAAAATGCCTGAGCCTACTGCCATCAAAGCTATCCCCTTGCCTGATTCAAGATGGCCACTTAGAGCGAACGTGTGGATGCAGTGCTCTCAGCGAGTTTAGTCCTAGCTTTTCACTATGCCTAAGCAAAGGGGCAAATCGGCCAGCATTGTGTCTTCTGGCCGACAAGCAGTCCCGGCGACCGGACCTATGGACTTATTCGTTCAGAACTTACAAGGAAGTGGGTCTGTGAGTGGCACCTTGGCGTCGGCTGGTGCAGTTGGAGGCCTAGATCCAACGCCAGTGTTTGAGACAACATTGAGTCCAGACCAGAGGACACCGCCCCCGCAGCTGCAGCGAGCAAGTACCCCCTTGATGGCGTCTACCACAGAGAAGTTGGATAGACTCGAGGCACGGAAACAGCCAGGGGTAGGCTCGGAGAGACCCGCAGAGGTGGAAGCTGGAACCACTGTGAGATAAACTATATTGGCGGGGGAGCTCCGGGTTACGGGAAGTGAGATAAGTACTTCTCTGAAAACTAATCTACCTATGCAAATGTTTGCTTCTTTAGAAAAACCATCTGAAGTGACTCTTGAAACATTATGGGCCTTGATTGCCTCTTTTGGTAAGGCTTTATGCCCCCAAATAAATCAATTAGAACTAAAAACTCAAACATTAACCAAAGATATGATAAAAACGAAGAATGAAGTCAAGTTATTAGATGAGAAAATACAGAATTTTGATCAAAAAGAAAAACAAACTCAAGATATTCAAGCGACAACGGTTAAAGATTTGATGAACTTGCGCAGGAAAATTGAAGTGTTAGAAAATAATCAGAGAAGCAATAACCTCAGGTTTATTAATTTTCCAAGAATTAAAACAATGTCACCAAAAGAAATGTTATTGAAATACATGAAAGATATACTCAAGTTCCTGAAGATGCAATTCCTCCGTTTCTACAAGTGTATCATTTACCGGTGAAAGCACCAGGTGAACAAGAGATCTCAGAATCCCCCATAGATGTGTCAGTATTACTAGAGACTTCGGACTCTGAAAAAGTTATTTCCTCTACTTTGATTGCTACGGTGGTATTGGCACCTGACAAGGGGTGGATAATGAGACTTTTCTTTAAAAATAGAAGCAAAGAATTTTTTGGATTAAAAATAAGAATATTTCCGGATGTGACAAGAGAGACCCAAAAGAGAAGACGTCAGTTTCTTCTAAGTGGACCTGGAGTACAACAGCTGGGTGCATCTTTTTTTTTTTTTTTGCATTACCCATGCAAATGCATAGTTAGATTTCAATCTGTTAAATATGTATTTTTTGAGCCTAAACATCTCACTGAGTTCTTAGTAACCAAGAGAACTGAAAGAGAAATTAAACTGTCCTAAGAGAGAAAATGTTCCTTGTAGCTCCACAACTTTCGCTCTTTTCCCCCCTTTTATTATTGTTGAGTTTTAATCCTCCAAGTTTGTAAATCTTGAATCTTATTTGTGGACTTTAGTGGTTTAAATATAAATGGGGGAATGAAACTGATTGTTTTGTATTCAACCCTTTCTTATGTTTCTAATTTTTCTTTAAATGATTTAGTATTTAACTACTTTCTATACAAGCATGTTAGCTTGGATTGTAACTTTAAAAATTATAAATAAACATAAAAAAAAAAAAAAGCTATCCCCTTGAACAGTCAATCAGAGAGCAACTAGATAGAAGGCATACTGGGAGATAAATCCTGAACTACCTTTCCCCAGACTACTTCAGTCTCTGTTACTAAGATATTAAAGCTGCCAAGTAAGACTTGCTCTCTAGATATCTGTCTCTCTTTTTTTAATTGAAATCTATTTCTGCAGAAGTTGAGCTGACTGATACAGTTACTGGATCTGATCAAACTATTATGGACAGTTTTAGGCCAATAGCTAGCATTCCTTGGATGGTTAGTCTTATAGAATTTGTGGTTAACGATCAGCATACCAATTTTCTTCTCCCAAATGATTGCCTGCACTTTACTCAACATGGTTTCACTCTGTGGTGTGCTGGTAATTTTTTAACAACAGGCTATCTCCCCAGTCCACCTGTGCGCCCCCCGTTCACCTCTGTGACCCCCCCCCAAAAAAAAATTGCACAGCTAGCTTTACCCAGGGAGAGAGCCTGGGATGGGGGGGGGGGGGGGGCAAAGCATTACTCTCTCCAGAAAAAAAAAATGTAAATACTCCTAGGTTCCAATCTAATTCATGTTTAATGTGGGATAAAATGCCATAAATAAGTAAATAAATAAATAGATAGAAACTCTGAACATTGAGCACCTGATTCTCATAAAATGATATCTCTTTTAGAAGCCCTTTACCAGGAGAAAAATATATCTGCACCAATATAACAGGGTTAGGGTGTCCTATAACTAGCCCCTCCAAATGACACACCAATTACGATTTATAACAAATTACTACTCTACCTATGAAAAGTTATTACCTTATTATACTTCCTCTGTGTACATCTGTATGCTGCACAAGCCGGCATGCTTAAAAATACAACTTTATTTTTTATAGTCCCCTCCCCACTTCACCCAGACCTCCTCCCTGCTCCTCCGGTGAAAAATTATACCTTCATTATATTTCCTCTGTGCACATCCTATGCACATGCTGGCATGTTTGAAAATACAACTTTTTTTAACAGTATCCTCCCCACATTCCGGTCCCCACCCCACTTCACCCACCCAACCTATTCCAGACTTATTCCTCGCTCCCCCAAGCCGCAGGGTCTCAACACATACCTCAAGGCAGCCACCCTGGTGGTCTAGTGGATTCTTCGGGGTAGGAAAGATCCCCAGTCTTTACTGCCCACTGCTGGCGCTGACTCTCCTGCTGCCGCATCGCTTTTTAAAATGGCTGCCGAGACTCACAAGGGCAACTTCCAAGACTTCAGCAGAAATCTCAGCTGCCATTTTTAAAGAGCTATCTGGCAGCGAGAGGGTCAGCACCGGCAGTGGACAGGAAAGAGTGAGGATCTTTTCTGCCCCAAAGAATCCACTGGACCACCAGGGTGGCTGCCTTCTTCAGGAATGTGCTGGAGCCTGGGACCCTGTAGTTCAGGGGCAGGAGAGCTGACTCACCCTGCCAGAACCGGCTCGCAAAAAGCTAAAAAATCTAACAACTGCCTCTTGCGAGCCGGTGCGAGTTGACTCCAGCACACCACTGGTTTCAGTCCACAGCACAGTACCAAGACATTGCTGCTGACTTTCACATCTGAAGTTAAAAGTTGTTTGGGCAAAGGGAAAAGGACTGCTCTCCCTCAGTTTGTGTCAGCAGTGTTTGATGCTGTAGATCATCAAAACCTAGTATATAAACTTGAGGGGGGGGGGGATTCATCAAGGTGCAGTAAAAGTTCGCCTTTTACTGAACCTTGATCTCCCGTGGGATTCAGTAACCTGCGGGATCCCGGTACCACAGGTTGATGAATCCTGCCCAGAAAAGCATGATAAAACAACCCCAGCTTTTTGCTGGGGTTATTTTACCATGTGGGACCATTGGGCTGCAAGGTTGCGATCCAATACTCCCAGGCCGATAGAGCTGGGTCCCTCTCCCACTGAGCAAGCCTGCTTCCCAATCAAGACCCTCCCTGTGGCCTTGGACCCTCCAAGTAAGAACCCCCCTGCCCTCATCCTCCAAAGGGACTACCTTTCACAGCATTGGTGGTTCTGTGTGTGTGGGAGGGGGGAGTTATGAGAGGTCTTCAGGGGTTCTTCTGGAGGTCCAAGGCATCTTTGAGCAGGAGCGATGTTCAATCACTCCTGCCTCATCCAGCATCACTCTCAGAATGATGCCCCTAGTGGTAGTCTCCTTATTTAGAAATCTGACCCCTTACATAGAAATTTTCTTATATGGAAATCTGACCCCTAATGGTAGATGCACCATTCTGAGACTGGCGCAGGATGGGGCAAGAGTGATTGAGAAATGCTCTTGCCTAAAGACCCCTTAGATCATCCTCTGGATGACCCCCCCTCCCCCACCAGACCCCTAGGACCCCTCTGCCCACTGGACCACCAATGCTGTGAAAAGTAGCCGCTGTGGGAGATGGGGGCGGGGCGGTCCGAGGCCAGATGAGGATCTTGATCTGGAAGGGGGCTTGCTCAGGGGGATGGGGACCCAGTCCTGTTGGCATGGGAGTATCGGGCTGCAGCTTTTAGGTCCGATGCTCTTGGATGCTAAAATAACCCCAGGAAAAAGCTGGTGTGATTTTGCTGTGCTTTTTTGGTCCTAACATGATTTGAGGTTTATCACTGAAAATTGCATTAGGGTATTTGCATAAAAATGAGATACATGGTTGAGGGTTCAGCAATCGACATGTTTCATGCTCACTGCCTTAGGGAGTTGGTCCCCTGAAAAAAATTATTTTATAAAAATCCTGTGTTAAATAAAGCATTTAATTATTTGAATAAGAACCTTATCCAATATGCCTGCCTACCTTGACTTGCTGCTGCCATTCTTGACTCAAATGCTTGTAAAATGGCTGCCACCTTTGTTTGAACCATTAAATAGCCCTTTCACTATTATACCAGCCAATCAACAGCTTAGTTTAACAATAAAGACTGCCAATTTCAAGATTGAAGTCTGCTGGTGATATAGTATTTAAAATAAATATCCATCATTGCTCATTGTGATTTGGAAAATACTCTAAGTTGTTTCCTTCCCACTCCATCTCAATGACATCTAAAATTCTTCATTTAATATCTTTTATAGAACTAGTAAAAAAGGCCCGTTTCTGACAGAGATAAAATGGACGCTAGCAAGGATTTCCTCGGAGTGTGTATGTTTGACAGAGTGTGTTTGACAGTGACTGTGTGTGTGTGTGTGTGAGAGAGAGAGAGAGAGAGAGAGAGAGAGAGTGAATGTGCGAGTGTGTGTGTGTGACAGAGAGAGAGAGTGAGAATGTCTCCTCTGTCCCCTGCCCCCCCTCCAGCCACTCAGCGATTCTTCTCTCTCCCCTGCACCCCCTTTAGGCACCCAGTGAGTCTCCTCTGTCCCCTGTAGCCACCCAGCAATTCTTCTCTCTCCCTGCCCCCCTCCAGCCACCCAGTGATTCTCCTCTCTCCCCTGCCCCCCCTCTGCAGCCACCAAGCGAGTCTCCTCTCTCCCCTGCCCCCCCTCTGCAGCCACCCAGTGAGTCTCCCCTGCCCCCTCTCCAGCCACCTAGCGAGTGTCCTCTCTCCCCTGCCCCCTCCTGCCACTTTGCGATTGTCCTCTCTCCCCTGCCCCCCTCTCCAGTCACCCAGCAATTCTCCTATCTCCCCTGCCCCCCCTCCAGGCACCCAGCGATTCTTCTCTGTTCCCTGCCCCCCCTGTAGCCACCCTGCAATTCTCCTCTCTCCCCTACCCCCCCTGTAGGCACCCACCAATTCCGATTGCCCTCTCTCCCCTGCCACCCCCTCCAGCCACCCAGCGATTCTCCTCTCTCCCCTGTCCCACTCTCCAGCTACCCTGTGATTATCCTCTCTCCCCTGCCCCCTCTCCATGCACCCAGCAATTCTTCTCTGTCCCCTGCCCCCCCTGTAACCACCTTGCGATTCTCCTCTATCCCCTGCCCCCCTCCAGCCACCCAGCGATTCTCCTCTCTCCCCTGCCCCCAGCTACCCTGCGATTCTCCTCTCTCCCCTGCCCCCTCTCCATGCACCTAGCGGTTCTTCTCTGTCCCCTGCCCCCTAGCCACCTTGGAATTCTCCTCTCTCTCCTTCCCCCCCCCCTCCAGGCACCCACCGATTCTCCATCTCTCCTTTGAAAGCCCTGCCCATCTGTAGCCTTCCCTTCGAGTTTGTTCCCTGTGAGTCCCACCTTCTGATGTCATTTCCTTTTTCCACGAGAGCAGGACTCTGAGGGAATGAACTGGAAGGGAAGGCTTCAGATGGGCAGGGCTTTCAAAGGAAAGATGGAGAATCGGTGGGTGCCTGGAGGGGGGGAAGGAGAGAGAGGAGAATCACAGGGTGGCTACAGGGGGGGGCAGGGGACAGAGAAGAATCGCAGGGTGGCTGGAGGAGGGGCAGGGGAGAGAGTAGAATCGCTGGGTGGCTTTGGGGTGGGGGGGGGGAGGCAGGAGACAGAGGAGAATTGTGTGGCAATGACGGTCCAGGCAGGCGGGTTGGGTTTTTTTTTTTCAGACCGTTCATTGGCTCCTCTGTCTTGTGACATTGTGGGACAGTGAGAGCCAATGAAACAGTGAACTACAGACTTACGAAGCCTACACTGCCACAGTGCCAGGGAGTCAGCTTCAGAACGTTGGAGGTGCATTTTATTATATAGGATGTGATTTGTCAACCCAATGTTGTACCAATGGAACAGTCAAAATGCTATTATCTGCAATTTATGTTCATTAAGGTGGACTTTTCCCGATCTGGAGGATCTACCCACATATAATAGCTGTCAAGGGCATTGAATTATATAAACTATATTTCTTGATTTGTATGTTCTATTAGCCCTTAATGTGACTTTTTGAGTTTGTGGGTCAATCCAATTGAACCCTTCAATTGTTTGTCTGCACCACTGACATTCTTCACACCATCTATGACTATGTATGAATTCCTCTACCTGACTGTAATCCATCCTTCTATAACTCAAAAATTCTCCTATGGTCTTACCACATTGATATACTGTTAGAAGATATTCTCTAAAACATTTGAATAGAGTCAATATGCTTGAAAATCATCTTTGAAATGGTGAAACAAATTAGAATATGGTAAAACAGCCACTAATCGATCTTGTTGAGGGCATGCAGTGTATTGTAAAAGTAAATCTCTGTGAGCCTAACCTGCTCTTAGGCCTTAACTGCCACATACCCTCTATCCAGGAACTTCTGAAACATCTTTTTAAATTCTACTATAGACCAACAAATTCTTCGCATTCTTAAAAATTGACTAATAGGTGTAAACATTGTTGATTTGTAAGGATGAAAACTATCAAAATGTAGCAGAGTATTCCTTATTACTGTCTTCTGATAAAGAGTAGTTTGTACAATATTACATGCTTTATAAATATATGCATCCAGAAAATCTATTGTCCATGTATCATAAGTAGCTGTAAATTGTAAGGGGACCTTTTACTAAAGTGCACTGAAAAATTGCTTGTAGGCGCAGGTTTTGGGTGTGCCCCGATCCATTTTTCAGCATGCTCGTTAAAAAAAAACCTTTTTAAAATTTTTGCCAAAAATGGGCGTGCGGCAAAATCAAAATTGCCGCACGTCCATTTTGGGTCTGTGACCTTACCACCAGCCATTGACCTAGCGGTAAAGTCTCACACGGTAACTGGGCGATAATGACTTGCGCGCATCTGATGCACGCGTCCGAAAAGAAACATTATTTTTTGGACGCACATATCAGATGCACACCAAAAATGAAATTATCACAAGAGCCACGTGGTAGCCAGGCGGTAACTCTTTTTGGCACGTGTTGGGCGCGCGTAGACGCTTACGCGGCTTAGTAAAAGGGCCCCTAAATTTGTCATTAAAAAATTAAGCTATTGAATAAAAGACTGTAAATACTGAATCGTGTCTTCCCAAATGAAAAAGATGTCATCCAAACATCTTTTTCATATAGGAATATAATCATGGGAAAGGATAAAGGAAACTTTCTTCAAATTCTGCTACAAAAGGTGTAGTCACAGAGGAGACCAGGGATATGCGCCTATTGCCACTCTTTGAATTCGCTGGTAAAAGTGTTCTCTAGAAATAGTTATGTTTAACCCCAAAATTGCCAAATCCATCAAAAATGACGTAGAAATTCTTTGTGGGGCTTCTCTAGTGTTTCACCTGTTCCACAGTGCGGTGTGCCCTTCCCAGCACGCTCACTTCCATTGCTATTTGCGCCCACACTTTATTTTGGCGTTAACAGTGCTCTGTGCCCGGGAGTTCGACGTGGGGTTCAAACGCACAAACTCCTCAGTCACGCATCTGAGAAGCAGCTCATTTTCTTCTTCCGTGAAGTGACACAAATGTGTTTTTTTGGCATGCTCACCGGACAGCGGAACGGTCTCCATACCTACTCAGACACAAGCAAAGAGATGGATTATGAAAAGTCAAGAACACCTCCATGACTACTTAGATATAAGCAAACATACAAACACACACACACATGCACACGCACACAGACACACACACAAACAAAAAGAAACGTAAATAAAAATACCAACTAGTAGCTGGAACTGTAGCAGAGGAACGAAGATGAAATGGTAACAAATGCTGTGGTAGAGAGAAAGAGAAAATTCTCCAGTCATAATGTGAAACAATATCCAAGCAGTGTTGCAACACGAACTCCTTTTCTGCTGGACGGCCTTTTGTTAAAAGAGAAAAATCTCATGCTTACCTGCACAAGGTTAAAAACACACGGGTACAGGAGGAACCAACAACTACCTATGCTATACAAGCCGGTGATGAATCCTGAAAAATCAGAAAAGAAGGGAAATGGTAAATAAAAATACACACCCTTACATCACCCCAAAAATTTACGCCACCCCCATAGAGCACAAACTCGAAAAGGATACCGGAAAAATAGAAAACAACAAAAACCCTGGAGGAAGTTAGAAAATCCAAGATTGGTTACCAGCACAGGTGCACGAGGTACAAACAATACAATACAAAGCCACCTAGATCAACAGGGAAGCAATGTTTTACGGCAACATGTATTGAACCCGCTTTACGACAAGATGCACTTTACGACACGACAAGCAGTCCTACGCACATGTGTGCTGTTTGTGGCCTAGCGCGTCTGATTAGTGCGCATGCGTCCCGGTTGCTTAGCTTAATTTAACTACGCTGTCTATAGGGGGTTAGTGCCGCTACACCGCTGCTTATATCTGCATATATTAACTTCTGATCATGATGAGAGTGCTACACTGTACTACTACAGCGTTGGAATAGCGGTATTTCCAGAGCGCTATCTAAAATAGCACCAAGGTTTGATCATCGGGCTGTTACAGTGTTAGCTATCGTTGTGTCGTTCTTAATTCTGTCCCATGGGGAATCTGGATATATAACAAAACTACATTTAAAGACACAAATGCACTTGTGGATGTTAGTCGTATATTTTCCAATTCCCATAAAAAATGTGTTATATCCTACAGATATGATTTTACTTGTCAAGCTTAGGGCTATTTATAAATCTTTAAAGCAGCAGTAATACAGGCTAGAGAATCATGTAAAGCTTTAAAAATTAAAATAAGAATTTTTTTTTTTAATTCTCCATTCAATTGGAAGTCAATATAACTGAAATAGTACAAGTGTAATATGCGCAAAACATGACACATTACAAATTAAGCAGCCCTTTTGCAGGCGTGGTGCACGGCAAATCGACCCTACCACTGGGCCCACCCAGGAGCCTGGCAGTAGTTCCGGTCTTCCTGCGTATCATTTCTTTGTATTTTCTTGCACCGGGGGTGTGCCTGGCGATAATCGTGCAGCACCATGCACTATCAAATTACTGCCGGGTTACTGCTGGAGCCCTCACCACCTTTTAAATAGGAGGCAGTAAGGGCTGCAGCAGTAAATGGCCATGTGGCAATTTTTTAATTACTTTACGGCCATTTATTGTCCCTTAAAAAAAAAAAGGACTTTTTACTGGTGGCAGTAAAAGATGGCCTCAGTGTGCAGCAATCCTATGTGCCAACACCATCACGGGCCACCTTTTACTGCTATTTGGTAGGAGGCTTTCTTGCCCCTTTGGGTTAAGCTCAAATTTAGCTGAGTTTTTCTACTAGTTTTTTTTTTCTGAGGTGACTTGCAGGCTTGCGGGGACAACCAAAGTTCCCGGGGACATGACAGAGGCATAGTAAAGGCAGGACTGGGGCGTGCCTAACAGATGGACGTCCTCGAGCGATAATGGAAAAAAGAAGGGTGTATTTGGCTGACTTTACTTGGGGGGGGGGGGAGGTGTGTGTATGTCAGCGGAGGCATAACGAAGGCATGGACGTCCTTCTTTCAAACATTTTGGATGTCCTGAACTGCCCCCCCCCCAACAGGGATGGCCAAATTTCAAGGGAGTGGAGTGGAGGAGTGGCCTAGTGGTTAGAGCACTGGTCTTACAATCCAGAAGGGGCCAGTTCAAATCCCACTGCTGCTACTTGTGATCCAAAATCTAAATAAATAAAGTGGGTATTGAAGGCATAGCAAAGGCATGGACATCCTTCTCACAGAAACATCCACATTGGGATGTCCTCAACTGCCTGTCACACAGACGCATAGCAAAGGCAATAAACACTTGGACGTCCTTCACCCATACTCAAAAAAAAAAAAAAAAAAAAAAGACGACGTCCCTGACAAGCACTTGGACATTTTCACCTGGACTTTTTTAAGGTTGTAGATGGCTATTATACACGTAGCTTGTCTGCATGTATGAAGCCGTCTTTGGCATGCGCAGAGCAGCCACGCATAATGCTTGGCTGCTCTGCACTGGCTTCCCCTCCTTAGGAAGGAAATCGTGTGCAAATGAGCTAACAGTGAGCAGCTCATTTGTATGTGATTTCCTTCAAGCACGCCCGTTCCTTTCCGAATCGCTAAGGGATTGGTAAGGGAAGGGCTTTTTCCGATCAGTTAGTCCACTGCAGTGCCCCCTAGGGTGCCTGGTTGGTGTCCTGGTATGTCAGGGAGACCAGTGCACTATGAATGCTGGCTCCTCCCATGACCAAATGAGTTGGATTTGGTCGTTTTTGAGATGGGCGTCCTCGGTTTCCATTATTGCCAAAAACCGGGGACGACCATCTCTAAGGTCGACCATCTCAACATTTATGTTGACCATCTCTAAGGTCGACCTAAATGTTGAGATTTGGGCGTCCCCAACCATATTATCGAAATGAAAGATGGACACCCATCTTGTTTTGATAATACGGGTTTCCCCGCCCCTTCGCAGGGACATCCTGCGAGGACGCCCTCAGGAAAACGTGGGCGCCCCATTCAATTATGCCCCTCTTGGTTAGTCTTTCAGTATCTTTACTTTGGCTGGTTTATTCCAATTACAGAGTCCCTAGCAGGGACTCCTGAGCCTTGAATACTAGACTAGAAAATAGGAGGATTGCTCAAGGTAATGTCATCATAGAAATGCATCTAGCACAAAAGGGCACACAAGGTTTACTGAAAGCAAAGGGTCAATCAGGAAACAGGAACTAGGAGTACCAGAGGGCTGCTAAGAGGGGGGCAAGAGGGACAAGGTTACCCGGGCCTCCAAGGGGGGCTCAGCACCAACTGTCTGCCACCAGGCCGGGCCCCCTGCATTGAAATCACAGCGCCTCTCACCTCCGTGTGAAAGCGCTGCAGGCAGCAGCAGATCGCCTCCCTTCAGGCCTACTTCCCTCCCTGTGTCCCGCCCTCATCTGATGTAATTTCTGTGAGGGCGGGACACAGGGAGGGAAGGAGGCCCAAAGGGAGGCGAGCTGCTGCTGCCTGCAGCGCTTTCACACGGAGGTGAGAGGCGCTGTGATTTCAATGCAGGGGACCCAGCCCGGTGGCGGACAGAGGGGGTGGCAGGGCAGGGCCCCGGGGGCAGCCCTGCCCGGGCCCAGCCCAGCCTCTCGGCAGCCCTGGAGTACCAGAAACACAAGCCACACTTAGGTACTGTATGGTCCAGATATAGTAGACTCAGAAGAGGCAGGATATCTCTTCCTGGAAGACAGCAGCCTTCTAACCTAAAAGTCATGGGTTTAATGCTGACTGGTACCTGATAGCTATCATTAACACTAGGGAAGATTGCTGAATATTTATGACACTGGAAAGAAACCAGACATTCTTGTTGTTTTGTGTTAGAAATGATATGCAATGACAGAAGAAATATAGTTTACATTTCCAATGTCCTCTGAAAGGAATATATATCCCTAATATACATAGGGGCAATTTAAAACATCATTTGCTTTGTCTTGCAATTTTCTTATATAAATTTAAGTTACAACCCAACAGAAAGGCATATCTATTAGAGCTACGGGGCCAGGAGTCTTCATTCACAGTTGCTTTAGTTTTTTCTATATATCTTCCCTCTTCTCCCCTTCTAGCCCAGCCATTGCACACAGAACATAGTTTCATCTGGAACCCAGTAAACATACCCTGTTTAACCAATAGCATGATGACTCAAAATCGCTTTCTTCCAAGTGCTGTGAACACTGCATCCCACAGCAGTGGCATGTGGTGAGATTCCCAATAGATGATTCATGGGCCGATGATCAGAAGCAAACGCAGGCACTAGAGGCTGTTAGCACCATACTAGCACCTGCGTTTGCTACCACCCCATGATCAGAGCCCCCGGAAGTTACATGGAAATACTTTTAAAACAAATAGGCCAAATACTTAAACTCTGGAACTCTTTGCCAGAGGATGTGGTAACAGCAGTTAACGTATCTGGGTTTAAAAAAACTTTTGGACAAATTCCTGGAGGAAAAGTCCATAGTCTGCTATTGAGACAGACATGGGAAGCAACTGCTTGCCCTGGGATTTGTAGTATGGAGTGTTGCCACGATTTGGGTTTCTTCCACGTACTTGTGACCTGACTTGGCCACTGTTTGGAAAACAGAATACTGGGCTAGATGGTCCATTGGTTTGACCCAGTATGGCTACTCTTATGTTTGCTGCAGTTCCCATCACATGTGCTTAAAAAGGCTGCAATAATTCTTCAAATATACGTTGGGTCAGGCTTAGCACAAGAGCCTGCCCACCTGTCCTCAAGTTCTTCCTTTAGCTATATCCACCCTTGGTAGGCTACATTCCAGTGCACTCCTCAAAACAAAGCAATATAGAAACAGCAGTCTTGTATCTTAAGCAAGTATGTAGGCAGCAGTCTCTGGCTCAGCTCCTCCCAGTTCAGCCCTCCTGTTGCAGTAATGTTCATAATACTACTTTATTGCCTTCAAGCTCGTGATTTTCAGCAGCAATATATAAAGGTATATAGATCCTTTTAGGCAAAATTGCTGTCTATTTTGTATAAAATTGTCATAAATTGGAAGGTTAGCCTCACATCAAAAAGCTGGGGGAAACATGGGTGTTGCATCTCAAGCACTCATTTAGATATTCAGAGTCAGCCGAATGAAGAGGAAGAGGAGGCATGGATCCCTCCATGTGTTCTTTTTTAATGATTTCAGATTCAAATAGTTATTAACCGGGATACTCTGAAAAATGTTTAGGTGCCTTTTGCAGTAAAGATTGTCCTCCTATCTGAAAGATTCATTTTGTTACATATAGGAGGAAATGATAGTTTAAAAGAGGTCACTTTTATTTATTTATGGCATTTGTACCCCGCATTATCCCAAATAAATTCGGGTTCAATGTGGCTTACATCAAACTTTTAAAGCAAATTACAAAAAGAGAACTACAACGAAAGTACAAAACAATGATAGGTAAAAACATCCAACCAGATGTAATGTATATACATAATGCTGTAAGATATGTTCTTATATGTAATGATGGTATGTCTTGTTTTTATATGTTTTTAGAATATCATTGTGACCCCTGAGGCAGGTGTTCTATTACGCCGAAACTTATACCGTGTCAGGTCCTGCTGTACAAGCATTGAATAAAGCATCTTTTAAACACCAGTTCCTGTGTTGAAGTGTCCATTTTCCATCATCTACTCCTATCTGGTTGGACTTTCTACGTGGAGGTTTTCCCTGTTTGTTTGTTGTTCCTGATTCCTGTCTCCAGGTAGAGGAGTGTGGTAGTCGTGTTAGTCCACTCTTAAGGTTATCAATAGAAATCAAACAAAATAAAACATGGAAAAGAAAATAAGATGATATCTTTTTTATTGGACATAATACATTTCTTGATTAGCTTTCAAAGGTTGCCCTTCTTTGTCAGATCGGAAATAAGTGATCAACAAAAGTTGTACAGGTACCAGGAAGTAAGCAAATTCCATTTGAAATATAGTTCAGTGTACATGATATTCTCAATACAAGTGATGCAGATGCTTTGTGACACATTCATAACCTTAGATTCAGAAATAAAAGTTCACCTGATCTAGCACATCTCTTTGATACAGTTTGATACTACTGGCATCAACTTGTAACATTTTCAAAAGCAAAATAATAAAGATCACTGAGACAGATCAAAATCTGGTTATAATGTACTACCGAGTTGTGACATACTCTTTCATTATAGCTCTGACAAACTCCACCTTATTTTATGCATTGTAGGGTCCCTTTTATTACAGTGCAGTGAAGTTTGCACTTACCACATGGTAAGTCCCAAAGTAACGCACAGTCCCCTGGATGTCTATGTCCAAAATGTTGAACCTTGGTATTTAGACCTGGTGCCTGGCATATCCAGGTTACAGTAATGTGTTCCAATTGAGCAGCTCTCCACTAGAGGAATTAAGGAAAGTCACCCTCTTAATCCCTAGTGGTTGCTGCCTTGATCCCCCCCCCCCCCCCTCACACACACACCGAATGTGAAACTGGCAAGGGAGACTGAGGGGGTCTTTTACTAAGGCACGCTCACATTTTTAGCACGCGCTAAAATTGGGCATGTGCTAAACGTTAGAGACGCCCATAGGAATGCATTGGTGTCTCTAACATTTAGTGCATGCCCAATTTTAGCGAGCGCTAAAAACGTGAGCACGCCATAGTAAAAGACCCCCTGCGTTCTGTGACAGCTTTAGGAACTATGGATGATGTTCATGATACCAGATTTTTAAAAATTAATTTCTTACATGCCACCTGTAAATCCGAAGACGATTGAAGCAGTGTATGATCAGGTAAAGTAGTATTTTCTGTCCCTGGAGGGCTCAAGATTAAAAATAAAATAAAATAAAATAAAGCTACAGTGGGATTTGAACCAGGGTTCCTAGTTTTTTAGGCCGCTGCTCTAACCATTAGGCTACTCCTCCATTCCACATAGATGTCTGTGGCTATTTTGTAACATAACTCAAGCATCAGATCTTTAACAAAATAGGAAAATTCATAATATCAAACAAAACATTCTCCTTTCTATACACTTTCAAACTAGCAGTTATTTGTTGGATCTGTCAAAATGTTCAAATACTCAGTCCAAAAATAGCAATTTAGCAGCAGGGAAATTTTATTTGTTCATTGATCCATATTTTTAAACTTTACATAAAGCATTTTAATATGCAATAACATTTCAAATTCAAATAAGTTACTCTTTGAGTTGAATGTGAAATTGTATTGCATATTATAATGCTTTATAAAAAAAAGTTTAAAAATACGGATCAACTAGCCCTGAAAATGTCTTCTTACATTCAAAGAAACTGAATATTTATATTCTTGGACTCATTACAACTTGTACAGTTTATTAAGGGGCATAGCAGTGGGTTAATGCGGTTATATATAGTATATGTGCTCTATATAATAGTATATACTGACTTGATTACCTTAACCTTGTTTGTTTTTGAGGTGTCTCTCTCCTCTAAAGTGGGCTAGTTGGTTTTCTTAGGGAATATTTATCCCTTTATGTAATTTCTTTTTTTCCCCTTTTCTCTTTGCAATTACAATTCACATGTTCTTATGATTTATTTATTTATTTGTTACATTTGTATCCCACATTTTCCCACCTATTTGCAGGCTCAATGTGGCTTACATAATACCATAGAGGCAATCGCCATTTCCAGTAGTGAAACAAATACAGAGAGGTGTAGTAGGTTCATGTGTTATAGGCACATTAGTCTACTCGCTAGCAATGCTTTGCATTTATTTGAATTTTCCCGAAGGTAAGTGTATATTTTCTCTTCATAGCCTTCACATGGCTCTGTTTTTTACTGTCCTTGGAGAAGAAATTGGAGGATCATGGGATAGGAGGTACTGTCCTATTGTGGATTAAAAACTGGTTAAAAGACAGAAAACAGAAATGGATATGTAATATGTAAAAAATATTAAATAAAAAAAATATGGATCAACGAACAATATGCATTTGCCCTACTGCTAAATTGACATTTTTGGGCTGAGTATTTGAACATTTTGACAGATTCAACAAATAACTGCTAGTTTGAAAGTATATAAAAGTGGGAATGTTTTGTGTGCTATTTCATAACATGGGCATTCCTATGTTGCCACAATAACATCCATGCCCCTTGTTTTGCTCTGTTCATACCCCCTGTTTACTAAGCCGTGTGGCAATGCAGACCCAGCCCATTCAAACTGAATTTGCGCATGGCAGCTGCTAGTAAACAGGGGAGATAGTTTCGATGTTTTAGGGGCCCTTTTACAAAGATGCAGTAGGGCTACTGCGTGGGTAATGCATGGCAAAACAGCACAACCACGTGGCACACTGCAGCATCCTGCGGTAGTTCTGTGTTTGCCGTACGGCATTTCCCTGACAGAAAAATATTTTTCTACTTTCTAGCAAGGTGGGGGGGGGGGGGGAGTACGAATGCCTGGCAGTAATCGGTCATTGGCATGTCAGGAACCCCCAAGACTAGAGGATTATATATCGACCCTGGACTTAATGTACTGATTGATTACATTCTTTGCTACCCACAGGGCCAGCCCATCCACTAGGTATGACTAGGCAACTGCCTAGGGCAGTAAAGACTAGCAGCAAACAAAAAAAGATCCAGACAGCCACACACAAAAAATGTATTAATGTATACTTTTACCTGCAGGGAGGGTGGGCAGTTTTAAAATAGCCTGTTCTCCTGGGGAAATGACTTTTGAAATTTGTTCCCATTATTTGTGTGTATGATATCCATGTTCTGGCTAGTCGTCTAATAAGGATAAGGCTTCTCTGAAATCTCAGCAGAAATTATTATCTCTACCTCCCTGAATTTCCATCAGATTACACTTTTCTGTAAATCTCCAAATCAATATTTTTCTAACAGGAAATCACAGCAGAAGATTAAGCACTGCATCAGCGGGCTTTCTCATTTCCTTTTTCAAGGTTGATTACTTTTTTTTTTTTTTTACATTTTATTCTACTCATTTCCTGTCTGAAAAGCTATTGCATGATCGATGGCTGTCCTACATGCAAAACGATTGTCACTGCTCAAGTGCGAGTGACATTTAGCAATCTATAATCCACCAATGTCATTGACCTCTTTCAGCGTGCTGGCTGCTGACAGGATAGTGAAGGTAATGACGGAAATCTCCTTTTTCACTTTCTTCCAGCTCTCAGTTTGGTTTGGCTTATTTTCAATATCGAAAAGGGCAGCCTCTAGTCCAGGGAAGCTTGATGAGGCATAAGTGTTGTGCTGATTAGGAGCGTAGATAACATGTCTGTTGGAGAAAATTCAGATAGTGCTTAGACATGAATAAATGTACTCATTTTAAAAATAGTGCTGAAAATGTATGAAATATAAAAACACATATATAAACCACATAAAACCATCAAAGAAAGGTGACAAAAGATAGCAAATCATGTGAATGCAAGGATGTGTATGTGCCCATATATGTGAATAAATATATAATTTAAATGAATGTGTACATCTATATTATGTAAAAAAAAAAAAAGTGAGTATACCCAAGGAGGATAACAATATCAAATTGACTGGGTGAATAAAATCTTAGATGAAGTACATACACGCGAACAAAAGACTGATAAGGATGAATAGACAGTGTGAGGTGACCCATTATATTATGCTCCTAGGCAGGTATTACATATCGGAACTTTAATCAACATAAGTTATGCTGATAAAGAAAGCAACAATGCTGAAAAACCTGAGAAAATATGGAAATTAAATTAAGTGAAGCCTGCTGTTTTCCACTGATGTGTTGTCTTCAAGCAAATGTTAATCTCAATAAAGATGTATGTTGGCTCATTGCATTGGTCATTCCTCCCCCCCCCCCTTTTTTTTTTTGCCTATGTCGACTTTTGTGGGATTGTTTGGTTTTTCCTTTGTTGCTGGACTGAAAATCTTTATTAAAATTCATCTCTTCTCCATGCCATTTGAGTTCATCTTTATCTATGCAGGGCATCATAACTAACTAATTTGTTTTAAAGTTCAGAACTTAATAGCAGTCATTAAGCATTAAAATGAAAAGTGAGAGGGTTGGCCTGGTGGTTGAAAAATAAAGTGTCATGCATTGCTAAGCAGAAGATCCCCAGTTCAATCTGGACAGCAGGCTTTACACTTCCCAGATCAGCTGAGGACATCATAGAGGCAACATTCACAGTCCCTGCAGGGGAGTCATGGCTCCTAATGAACAGTGACTCTCTGGGGGGCAGGCTCAGGGTGCCAGGGCCAGCTTGCTCATTTTCATTTTTTAACAACATGTAATGCAATGGGATAGCTCACTGACATTTCTCATGAGCATTGCAAGCAGAAACCCATCCCTACTTGAAAATTCATTTTAATTAAGCCTGTGGAACCTAATACAGTGGGGAATATTTCTGTATATTTCTGCCACATTCTCTTAGTCTTTAATAGTATTGTTTGATATTTGAAGATCTTTTCTCTCTCTCCACTTGATGCACAAAATAGTCACATGGCACTAAGATCTCTATTATCAATGATGTTCTCATGCTTTTCTCATTTACCACAATGTTCAGTTTTCTTGCATCAGGTTTTTTATCAGTTGGAATTGGATTGTCCTAGATGATCATAACCTTTTCAATTTCTATAAATCTCTTTGGGGGGGGGGGGGCTTTTACAAAGGTGCATTAGCATTTTCAGTGCGTGCCAATGATTAGCGTGCACTAAATGCTAGAGATGCTTTCTAAAAGGACCCCAAGGGTCTTGATCCCAATGCTTTTCCAATAAATTGATGTTGCAATGTTTATAAAGTGTCCAATGTCTGAGACATGCCACCTTAGTATCCTTTCTGTATATAAACCTTCTCCCATCAGAAATTTGCAGCCAGCTATCAGGTGCATAACCATTTCTACTTCTTCTTTATAGACTCTACATATGTCAGTTTTGCCAGTGTCTGTGAACCATCTTGCCTCTAACCCACTTTCCTGGGCTGCAACTATCTCTTATCCTTTGATGAAAACCAGGCACACGAATGGATATGGAGAGGTGAATTGAAACCAGAGTATGGTTCCTGGAATAATACTTTGATTTTCCCCACTGTGTTCATGTATATGTTACCTGTTATTCCTTGCTTGCTGATCTCTAACTCACGGAATAGATTATTTTCTCTGCTTTTGCAAATTCAGTTGTTTTCTTCTCTATGTGTTCTGGTGGATCCTCATTCATGCCTTCTACTCCAGTTTAATGATGCAGATGGATTCTGGACATTTATTTGTATACTTAGGGCCCTGTTTAAAAAAGGCATGCTAGCATTTTTACTACACACTAACCATGCAGACGCCCATATTATGGGCTTCTACACGGTTAGCGCTCACTAATTTTTAGCATGTGAGGAAACACTAGCGTGCCTTTGTAAATAGGGCCCTTAATGTTATCTGGATCCAATGATACTGCATGTATTTATTTAATTAGAAAATTTCCATCCTGCACTATCCTACCATTCTAGGTGGGTTACAATAAAACATAACAATAATAATGATGATGATAATAGACTAAAATCCATAAAACATAAAACTTCATAAAATGAAAAACCAAGGAGTCCTTTTTTCTAAGGTGCACAAATGGATTAAGTACACTAGCACCCTCCTCCCACTGACTCCCAACTGCCTCTGGATGAGTATCCTGCTCTCAAATTATCCCCAGTGATTTCTAGGTTACTGGGGGCCACAGTTCTTATGGTCCCCACAGTTCCCAGAAAGCACTCATAGAACCAACACACAAACCACCAGATTTCTTAGTCAGTCCAAACAAGCAGAGGCAATAAACTAAAAATGTTGATTGTCATGAAAAAATAGAGCAATGAACAGAAAAGGTGAAATCAGCAAAACAATAACAGGTAACTGAAATATGGATCAATTATAAAACTAACTAAACATTTGTTTTCTATCTAAATAGTACCCGGGGAGATCAGGACATACAGCTGCTCACAGGTTATCAAATGTAACTGTTCACATGGCCTCAGCAAAGAGATATTTCTCTCTTTTTTCCCTGGCAAAGACTGGAGAAAAAGTCAGTACATCCTAGCTGAATTTTGAGGAAAGCACTGGAGGAAAGGCATGTGATGATCGTCATTAGTATATCCTTCCTGCTGTTTTTTCAAGAACTCATTATTCTATCAAGAACCTAGCATTTCAAGGTTCATGTGAAGGGCGAAACACGGCCTGTGTCGGGCAATAAGTCTGGTATTTGACAACATCAATAAAATTTTGAACATTCTTCCGTTTTGTATCTGTTGTTTTGTTGTCTACAGCTTTAAATATAAACATGCACCACTTACTGGCCAAACTAGAGAAATACAGTTCCAGAAATAATAGTTTTACAGGCTTAAAATCTACTGTTTTGTCATAGTCACCAAAAATTGTGCATGCAAATTTAGGCATATTTCCGATTTACATGTACAATTTAATAGAATAATGAGCCAATTAGTTCCAATAATTGACTTTTTAACAAGCAATTATTGGGACTAATTAGATTTAATTGGGACTAACCAGTGTAAAGTTAGGTGCAGGATCCAAGCCAAACATTTATGTGCAGTCCAAAAAAGGGGGTGTGGAATTGGGAGGATCATGGGTGGTTTGTGGATGTGGTTTTGAGTTACATGTGACATTGTAGAATAACAGTGCTCCGTGCATAAATTTAGGCATAAGCATTTGCACCACATTTTTATTGGTGCAAATGGCCATACCTAAATTTACACTTGACCTCTCCACTTAAGCATTAATTTTATAAACTGATGTGACTTATAGACTACCGCTTACATGGTTTTTTTTCAGTGACTATTTTTTTTAGGCACCATATGTAGAATCTAGCCCCATGTTCTTATGAGAGTCTTATCATTTAGTTTGGATAATCATTAGCACACACTAAATCTGTTAGCACACTTTAGTAAAAGGACCCCCAAGTCAACAACAAAATCTACAATCAAACCAGAGCATATCTCCAAATAAAAGAAATAAAATTGTCATTAACCTGATTAAGTAATAATAGTAACACAAGTGAAATTATGATTGAAAAGCTTTCTTAAATAAAAATCCTGAGCTGTCCTAAGTTGAAGACAGAGGTAATTGTGTGAATTTCTAGAGAGAGCATGTTCTATAATACAGCAACTTCTACATAGACTATTGAAGAGTAATATTATTCAAGTCTGATGTGGTAAAAGAAAGGCACAACAAGCAAAAGACATTGAGTAGTCAGTAAATCCTCAGTGAAGTAGCAATTGTGAGAGATGCATCATTATTTAATACTTTGTGTACTAATGTAAGCACCTTAATCTTTACATGCCATTGTACAGTAAGCCAATGTAGTTTTTTTTGTTTTGTTACATTTGTACCCCGCGCTTTCCCACTCATGGCAGGCTCAATGTGGCTTACATGGGGCCATGGAGGATTAAGTGACTTGCCCAGAGTCACAAGGAGCTGCCTGTGCCTGAAGTGGGAATTGAACTCAATTCCTCAGTTCCCCAGGACCAACGTCCACCACCCTAACCACTAGGCCACTCCTCCACTAGACTATTGAATAAATACTGGAGTCATGTGATCAAATCTAGATAGACCTGCAAGAAGGAGTACTGTGATAAGGAGTACAGCAGCATTCTGAGCCACTTGTAAAACATGCAACGTGTAAGCAGGGACTCTTAAAATAAAATGCTGCAATAGTCAAATAAGGGTGTCACTATATTCTGTAAAACAACTCTAAAATTTCAGCAGTTAACAAATCTTGAAGCTTCCTGATCAACCATAATTTGAAAAATCATGCTTTTAATTTGGAGTCTGAATCACTGAGGAATCTACTAAAATCCCTAAGCATCTGATTTCATAAACAATAGTACATACTTTAGATGGAGATTCAACAGGAAATTACCCCGATAGAAATAAAATGTGTGTAGTTTAAATATGTAGTTTAATTCTGTTTGCACTCATCCATGTTCTAATTACTTGCAAACACAATAACAAGCGATTGTAATGCAGCATCCACAGTGCCATTAATTGGAAAAAAGAATTGCAAATCATCTGCATATATCCTGTATTGCACACTAGACATGTTAAGAGTTAACCAATGAGATCAGATAAATATTAAAAGCACTGCAAACAATACCTGATGAAAGTATTATCCAATCTGAGTGATCCACCCCTTGCTGGACATGGAAGCAATACTATGTAAAAAATAAAGGGGTCCTTTTTCTTAGACACACTAATGGATTTAGTGCATGTGCTAATGATTAGCATGGGCTAAATGCCATGCAGCCCATTATATGCCTATAGGCTGCATGGCATTTAGCACACGCTAAATCCGTTAGCACGCCTTATTAGAAGGACCCCAACATGAACCAAGCTAAAACTTTCCCCTTAATGCCTAATGATTTCATCCAGTTCAAAAGTAAGGTATGATGAACTGTCAAATGCAGCAGTAATATCCAATATTACCGTGAAATATTGTGTTCCATGGTCAAAACCAGTTTGATATAGAGGCAAAGAAAAAATTAGAGTATCTGTTGAATGTTTAAAATGAAACTGAAATATGTCCGAAATCTTACGATCATCTAAAAAATTCTGTAACTGATGTAACACTGCATTCTCAAATATCTTTACAAGAAACAGATGGATCAGTCAAGATTACTTGATTGAAATGATCTCATTATGCTTACAAAGTTGCCTTTTGATAGTCAATCAAGCATGCACAATATTTGGCTAGACATGTGTTGTGTTCCTTCTTCCTTAAAATGTGCTTGGTCCATCTTAAATGGTCGGAAAACCAAGGGGCAATATTTCTTCTTTTTATAATTCATTCCTTCAGAGGCGTTATTCCATTCAAACAGTAAATCAAAGCACTATACTAAGTATTCACTGCATTACAAAGTGATAAGCAATCTATGTCATTTAATAAAGGGCACGCTCAGCAGCATGCATATTAATCCTTGCCATTCCATCACCAAACTCTTCACAGATCCAACATTATAAAATCAAAAAGTAAGGAAGTTTGGTTAATTTGAGTTATTTACTTTCCTTTTAAGTGTGTTTGATACCACAGACTTTATAACATTTAATAAAGTACATCATAAATCTTTTAACTGTATCGGATCAATAGAGCCACGAGACTTAGACACCTTCTGTGTGTTGGAGGCCTAGAGGAATATGACTTTAGCTCTATAAGTATAATTTATTTCTATGAAGCTTGTTCCTCCTTCAGCTCAAGGAATGTACAGTTATGACATACACTGATTCTTCTATGTGATATATTCTTTCCCTGCTTAGCCTGCTAACCCATACATTGATGTGTAGCAAAGTGGTCAACTAGTTACTAAGGAGACAGTTGATATTTCTGTAATGGAACCCTTCGAGGGGCATAATCCAATGGGCACCCAAGTTTTCATGAGGGCGTCTTCGCAGGACGGCCCTGTAAAGGGGTGAGGAAACCCATATTATCGAAACAAGATGGACGTCCATCTTTCATTTTGATAATACGGTCGGGGACACCCAAATCATGAAATTTAGGTCGACCTTAGAGATGGTCGTCCTTAGGTCATTTTTGAGATGGTCATCCCCGGTTTTCGGCCATAATGGAAACCGAGGACCCCCATCTCAAAAACGACCAAATCAAAGGCATTTGGTCGTAGGAGGAGCCAGCATTTCTTAGTGCACCGGTCCCCCTCACGTCAGGACACCAACCGGGCACCCTAGGGGGCACTGCAGTGGACTTCACAAATTGCTCCCAGGTGCATAGCTCCCTTACCTTGTGTGCTGAGCCCCCCAACCCCCCACCCCCCCCCCAAAACCCATTCCCCACAACTGTACACCACTACCATAGCCCTAAGGGGTGAAGGGGGGCACCTACATGTGGGTTTCGGGTGGGTTTTGAACGGCTCACATTTACCAGCACAAGTGTAACAGGTGGGGGGGGGGGGGGGATGGGCCTGGGATCACCTGCCTGAAGTGTACTGCACCCACTAAAACTGCTCCAGGGACCTGCATACTGCTGTCATAGAGCTGGGTATGACATTTGATGCTGGCATAGAGACTGGCAAAAATTTTTTTAATTTTTTTTTGAGGGAGGGAGGGGGTTGGTGACCACTGGGGGAGTAAGGGGAGGTCATCCACGATTCCCTCCGGTGGTCGTCTGGTCAGTGTGGGCACCTTTTTGAGGCTTGGTCGTTAAAAAAAAATGGACTAAGTAAAGTCGACCAAATGCTCGTCAGGGACGCCCTTCTTTTTTCCATTATCGGCCGAGGACGCCCATCTCTTAAGCACGCCCCAGTCCCACCGTCGCTTCAACTCTGACATGCCCCCAGGAACTTTGGTCATCCTCGCGACGGACTGCAGTTGGGGACGCCCAAAATCGATTTTCGATTATACTGATTTGGGTGACTCTGAGAGAAGGACGCCCATCTCCCGATTTGTGTCGAAAGATGGGCGTCCTTCTCTTTCGAAAATGCCCCTGTTAAGCACCTTCAAGTAGTTCAAGCTCCAAGACAAACCCTTGGATTCTATATATTGTGTCTTAATTTCCGTGTAGAACTCAAAGCGTATTCTATAACAATGCATGTACCTTAATTGATTAACTAGCTAATCAGCGCTGTCAATGGGATGTTAACAAGCAATTTATCAGTACTAATTGACATTAAGATTTATGCACATAACTTGTTAAGTATATTCTGTAATGTGGTATGCGTAAATTCTAGGCTGCATAGTTGAAAAGGGGGCATGGCCATGGGCAGGGTGTGGGCTTTTCTAAAATCTATGTGCATTATTATAGAATATACCCACTCTGTGCGTAATTTAGGTGTTGGGATTTACGCCAAGTAAAACATGGCCTAAATGGATATGACCAAATTTGGTCACGTGGAGAGGCACTCAGCATATTCTCTATACTATACAGATATTTAAGCCTATTCTTTAAAATTTAGGCATACTTTAGAGAACACAGCTAGGCATATTTTTTTCAGCACAGATTGTTCAGGTGCCATATATAGAATCTTTCCCAAAGTGTCTTTTTTTTCTCTCTATCTTTGTTTGTCATTCTTAAAATATGTCTATCTCCCTTCCCATCATACAGTTATTCTGAGTCAGCATTTACTTCAGTTATTTATTCTTGTATGCACCAGATCTTGCAGTTATAAGGGCTACAGAAATGAAGGCAGAGATCTGTTCTTCCTTCATATGGCAGGTCCTGAGGGGTGGGAAGATTGACTTCAGGACCCTACTTCCATGCATGCTTCATATGGGTTTCCAGTGTCACTCTTTCCACTTTCACTGGTTTAACTCACCACAACATAATCCAATGTTCACTCCAGTAGGCTATGTGTAAAAATCTAGGGGTCAGTATTCAGCAGGTGCTGCCCCAGAATTAATATAAGCACTGATACTAGCAGTAAAATTGAATATGTATATTCAGTGCTGCTATCCATATAGGTAGCGGTGCTGGATATACTTACAGAGCAGTGACTGTACTAGCAATATCCATTTAGTTTAGGCCTGCTAATTAAACAAGCCTAATCTAAAGGTATTACTTACCTCATCACTATTTAGAATTGTTTTTCACCTGAAGACTAGAGCAAGATCTATACATTTAATTCTACAGGCCACAGGAAACCAGAGCAGTTTAGCAAGTATAGGAGTAATATGATCTCAATAACACAGCCTATGACAACTCAAGCAGCTGCATTCTAGATCAATTAGAAGGACTAGGAATTACTAGCAGATCCATGAAGACGACGTTACAATAAGCCACAAAAATATGACCAGTGCCTACACCACTATACAAAAATCTCTGTCCATCAAAGGTCTCAATTGCCTGACCATTCTCAGTTTGAAAAAGTATCTCCACATCATACGCCTTCATGTGTGATCAATGAGATTTAAAGAGGTTGCTGGTGGCTCTGGTACCAAATACTTCTATGAACTTTTATTATGGCAAGTGTCTTAACTGTGAGGGCAGATGTGTGCTGAATTTCTGCATTATACCTGTGGTGGACTGTCTTTTTTGCTTTGAATGTGTTATATACCAAGGAAAAAGTTGCTTAAACATGTGGTGGCGGTTTTAGCTTTACCATCATGCAGGATTCATATGAATCCACAACCATCCCCGGTGGGGGAAAAGTATGTAACTTCTGGGGGTACTTTTAGTACCTGAAATTCCTGCCAGGAAAAAACGTTCCAACGGGACATCTTTTCTTGGAAACTGTCTCACAATTCTGCAAATATAAAGTGTCTACGGGTTTGGAAGCTAAAGTGGAAAACACAGGGAAGGAAGGGAGAGTTGAAAATTGTCCTCTATGATTCAGAGTCTTTGATGATACTTCATTATGGTGTACATTTGATAAATACCTGTCGGTAGACATACAGAACTATGTTAGTTCTGTTGCTAGTAAATTCATTTACTTTGGCAATAGAACAAAACTGGGAAGATTGTTGAAGCACGAATTTATCTTGCTTTGCTGTAACTTTATAAAGGTTGAAGTAAAAACAATGTAAGAAAAGTGACTGGTGTTTCTGACCTTCCAATATTTTCTTTGTGGTAAAAGGCACCGCTGAGATTATAAACTCTGCGTGACCTCAGCATAGTCCTCTAAGATCATGCAGTTAGCTATAAACCATGCCAAGACACATTATTCTATTTAACATCAACGGTACAATCATATCTCAAGAGAATGCCATTTCAAAGTATAAACTACATAATGACCTTATTTTGTCCTTCTGTTTGTTATACACCATTACCTAGATTATGCCATATATTTAGTCCCTACAATTATTTTACAGCTTGTCAGAGGGATCTCAGCTGCATGCTCTGTGACCACCTGATTCCATAGACAGACTGGTCTGTAATGAATCAGTATGGAACTATATTTACAAAGCTGATCATTTTGTTGTCTTGCAAAAACTCATTCTCAATTTTAATTTCACGCTAAGCAAGGTTGCATGGTACTTCATTGTGAGTACAAATGCTTAGCCTTATCATAGGAAACCTGCTGCCTTATATAACCAGAAATAAAACAAAATCAATAAATATTTTTTTTCATTCTGACTTTGATTATATTTCTCAGATAATGTTAATGTTTAAAGGTTTGTTAGTTCTCCCTAAATCAACATGTGAGTGGTACCAGAAGCTGGTGAGCCTATTAGCGGCTATGGGCTGGAAAGGAGGAGACATGCAGCTTTACTTCATCTACCTTAAGCTGCTCATGAGGTGTCACTCTAGTTGATCTCTCAGCATAGCCAGCAGCTCAGTGATAGCCATGGACCATGCTTCCAGCTCTAAATGTCTTCCCCATCCATTTCTGAATTCCCACCAGTGACAACCCTGACAGGATGCATAGGGAATGGCCAGTAGGAAAGAGAAGGTGAGAGTACCTCCATATAAGTCTCTGGTGAGACCCTATTTAGAGTACTGTGCAAAGTTCTGGAGTCTGTACCTTCAAAAAGATATGAACAGGATGAAGTTAGTCCACAGGACAGCTACTAAAATGGTCAGTGGTTTTCATAATACCATTATCTGGTTTGGATATCATCTCTGATTCACTAACCATCCCCCAGATTATCCTCTACTAAAGACCAAACTTCCTTCTAACCACCTCAATATGTTACAGGAGAAAGCCCTTCTACTTCCCCAAGCTAAGGAACCTGTCCCACCTCAAGAGAAGCTTTCTCATTTCAAAAAAAGATAAGATGCATGGACATTTTCTCAGTCTCAGAGACCACAACCATTACCTTCTCAAGAAGAAATTCAGACTGACCATCTTCCTTTCCACTGGTCCTTAGTTCAACTAAGTTCTTCCTTCCACTTTCTTCATCTTCAAGGGTGTTTTTGAAGTACCTGACCATGTCAGCTGCACACTTTCATAAGTAAGGCCATTTAGAATCTCCATACCTGGACAATTGGCTTCTGTGGCTCAGTGAGAGCCACAAGTCTTAAGTCTAGAGAAAACAAGTACTCTTCTAGAATTTCTGGGAATCCTATTCAACTTTCAGAAGTTGACCAACATCATTTCCTTTATAGGAGTGATTTTGAACACAAATAGAGGGCATATCTTCAAGAGGACAGGATCCAAATAGTCATGGCCAAAGCTCATGCCAAACAATCAGCGACCAAGGTGATGGCCAGAGCTTACTAATAGATCCTGGGGCACAGGTTGAAACTGTTTACATCATCCCTTTAGCTAATCTAAAAATGTGACATCCTCAATGGGATCTAAAGTTCCAGTGGAATCAACACTACCAACTTCTTTCCTCCATACTATACCTTCCTTGCCAGCTTCATCTACTGCAGGGGCCTCATTTTCTCTACACATCTACTGAAAAGCAACCAGATCTTGGACTTTGTGATAGCCAACCATTGCCAGATTCAGGCTACTTATATACTAGAACCATTGAATCAAATAGCCAACAAACTCAGTACAGTGCTTCATCCTCATGAACAGTACCTCAAAGCAACTGTTCTAAGTTCCCTTGTTCAAGTTTGGTGAATGCCCGAAATCAACTTCTTTGCCAGCAAAGAGAATGCAAAGCTTCCTCTTTTCTGCCCATGTTTCCTGCCTGCTTCCCCTCTACCCCCCTCCCCACATCTCACCCCAGATGTACTGGCAATTCCATTGACTTGTGCCTCAGTGGCATAGCTATAGGGGACATTGGGGACCTGCCCCCCTCTAGTTTGTGCTGAGGCCCCCTCCAAACCTGTAGCACCTATTAAATGGTTGGCAGGGATGCTGAAGCCCCAGCATCCAAAAAGATTCACTGCCTAAGCAGCTCCCCTCCTCCTCGTGTTGCAGCAGTGATGAAGAAGTTGGCGGCATGCCTCCAGCCACCAACAACAGAACTTGTGTGAACTGAGCATGCATGAGGAGTCCAGGTGTCAGCTGCTGGGGACACACCACTGACTTTCTCTTTACTGCAGCAGCATAAGGAGGAGGGGATTGGCTCATGCAGTGGATTTCTTTGGCTGCGCGATGCTTTGGCATCCCTGCCAGCAAAGGTAATATTTTTAACATGGGGGGAGGGGAAGGAAATACGCTGCACCCTCAGTTCATCCCTACCCCCTACCCCCCCCCCCCAAAAAAAAACCAGAGGGCTGGCTTGTTGTACTTTACATTCACCTACAAATTCCTCTCACACCCAGAGTGCTATGAGGTTGAGATCTTGGATAGAAAATTACTGAGCTACAATGGCTGTGTACCATAGGACTGCAAAATAGCATTTATCTCTGCCCTGTACCAATAATCCACCTTTATTACAAAGCTGTGCTAGCAGCTGCCATGCGGCAATGGCAACACAGCCCATTCACCTTGAATGGGTTGTGTCGGCATTACTGCACCAGCAGCCACCAGTATGGCTTTTTAAAAAGGGAGGAATGTTTGGCATTCATGTAGTTTGGTAGGAATATTATTTCTGTTAACATTTCAGGTTTTAGTTTGTTTTTTTTTGCCAGCAAACAATTTGCTGTCTGAAAAGAAAAATGTTCTATTTCAGGACATAAAAACTGTTTTGGTGGTGTCTTCTTCTTCAGAAGAAAAACATATTAGCAATTTGCAGCACCAACAGGAGCCAGAGAGGAAAGAACAGATTACACTGTGATCATTTGCTGTAGTGACTCACCTCTCATAAAAATGCATGAATTCCTGACTTGCTATTCAGAGCAATGACATTCATGGTTACACATTTAGAACATATTCTGTTCACCTGATACAAAAGACTTTAGGCCTGTGAATTTTTTTTCTTCCCTGTCTGTATCATTAGCAGAATAGGTCAAAAGTACTCTCCCAGTAGAGATATCTAAAATCTCAATACAGCCAATATTCAATATTCATAATATTCAGTGCTATTTAACCGATTTGAAATGGCTCCTGGCCGGTTAAATATCATTTAGCCATCTAACCGCTAACATTCAGTGAGAGATAGCTGGTTATCGCCGCTGAATATTTGTGATTAGCGCATACATCTGGATTCTATATAGCGCACCTAGCATTCCACACTGAAATCCAAGCATATTCTATAATAATGTGCATAACTTAATTGGCTTAACAAGCTAATCAGCATTGATAACAGCACTTAACAAGCAATAATGAGCACTAATTGGCAATAATTAGAATTTACACACATAATTCGCTAAGCGTATTCTGTAAGTTTTATTGTGCACAGTTCAAAAGGGGCATGGCTATGGGCAGGGAAATGGGCATTCTAAAATTTACACATGTAGCTATAGAATATGGCCCAGAGCAAGTAAATCTATGCACAGGGATTTACGCCATGTTTTCGTTGGTGTAAATGGATGCATGCAGTTTTAGGTGCTGGGATATCAACTAAGCATATTCTATATACTGCACCTAAATCTAGGCACTTCTTATAGAATACTAGTAAAAGAGGCCCGTTTCCAACAGAAAGGAAACGGGCGCTAGCAAGGTTACAGGGCCCCCTCCCTACCTCCCTCCGTCCTCCGAGTTCCAGGTCCCCTCCCCTCCGAGTTCCAGGCCCCTTACCTGCCTCCCTCCCTCTCCTCCGAGTTCCAAGCACCCCTCCCCTTCGAGTTCCAGGACCTACCCCTCCCTCTCCTCCCCCCTCCTGCTCCACCGGCAACAGTGAAGTCCAGCACACACGGACGCTGCTTCAGACTGCCTTTGCTTTCGTTTCTGTGTCAGCTGTTCCTCTGGTCCCGCCCTTCCACAAACAGGAAATGAGGGCGGGACCAGAGGAACAGCTGAAACAGAAGCGAAAGCAAAGGCAGTCTGAAGCGGCGTCCGTGCGTGCTGGACTTCACTGTTGTCGGTGGAGCAGGAGGTAAAACATTTTAAACAACAGCTGGCATTTACGAAGGGCTGGGGCACACGCACACATCCTGCTTGCACTCGGAGGCCACAGAGAGAGAGAGGGAGGGAGGTGCTGGGTGGCAGAAATCGGAGGAGAGGGGGGGTGGAACTCGGACAGGAGTGGGGCCATCGGACTGGAGTGGACCCTTGGAACTCGGACGGATGGGAGTGGAAGGAGGGAGGGAGGTAGGGGGTCATGGAACTCGGGGGGGGGGGGCAATTCTTTACTAACCTCCAGTGGCTGCTGCTGGGTTCCCTTCCCTCTCACTTCCCATTGGTCCGCCCTGTGACGTCATCCCCAGGGCGGACCAATGGGAACTGTGTTTCGAACCCAGGCATCCAGAGGTGCAAATTATTATATAGGATGTTTAGTTGAAAATGGTTACCATGTGAATTTTTTAGGTGTCATATATACAATCTAGCCCATAGCGGCTATCCGACTATATCATGCGATATAGCCGGCTATCTGTGAATATTCAAGCACTGGCCAGCTAAATAGCAGCCAAATTGGATTGCCTAAATAGCATTCCTATCTTTGGCTGCTATAAACTTAACTGGCCAGCGCTGAATATTCATTTAGCTGGTTGTTTCAGCCAGCCAAAATGAATCTGGATATTCAATGGTGGTCACCGGAAACGGCCTAGCACTGAATATCCTGGGTCAGCACTGATCATGGCACTAATGTGGGCTGCCTCCCGCGGTCTCAATATCGGGCCAAATATCTATGTTATTACTCCCAGCATCACTTTTTTTTTCATGGGAGGTGATTAGGAAGGTCAAAAGTTACCAACATTTACTTTGAAACTGGTGGTTCATACTTCCCTGAGGGGTCCTTTTACTAAGCTGCTATAAAAAGTGGCCTACAGTAGTGTAGACGCATGTATTGGGCATGCACCGGGCCAGTTTTTACAAAAAAAATGGCTTTTTAAAAATTGGACGGGAAAAGGGCCTGCGGTAAAAATGAAACCAGCGTGCGCCCAAAACCGACCTGAGCCCTTTACGCTACCCATTGATCTAGTGGTAAAGGCTCACACGCTACACACTCAGTAGAAGAGCCCCTTAGTTATAAGTAAAACAGATTCTTGCGATAGTGCTTGATTGGAGCCAAGATTAATTGCACTATCTAGGAAGGGAGTTGTGATTTAAGCTTGGCTCTGAAGATGCTGCATGCAATCATGTGACTCTGTAGTTCTGCACACCCTTGGAAAATTCTATTTATAGTCATTTGAAATTAATTTTGGAAATATATCTAAATAGCCTTTATTAAAAAAAAAGCTACGCTGCTTTTATAATTTTAATAGCTTCTGGAAAAATAATGTGTTACTACATATACTTAGAATAAACTATACCCCTTTAGTAGTATATTTCTGTTAACTGTACTTATGCTACATATTTTTATCATGGAGGACGAGATTGCCTTAGCAACCATTTCATTTATCTCAGTATGTAGCTTTCCTGGCAGTTTTTAAATATTGCCTAGCAACCTTCAAATGCTTCCCTACCACTCATCCTTTCAGCTCTGCTTTCTGTTCTTTTGAATCCTCCCCAAACCTTCTCTATACCAAAAGAACTAGTTCTAAACTTTTCTTTCGTCATGTCCGATATATTACCTGTTCGATATTCAAAAGGGTTTAATCGTTCAGGAGATGCTCCTGCCCAGTTAAATCTCGCTGAGTGATCCGGCACACGATTTTCAGCGGCACTTAACGACTGAATATTGCCGCTAAACAACCATTTCCTAACCAGTTAAGGGCAGGCTGGGGGGAAGGGGGCAGAGCATGGGTAGAGTGTGTACTTAGCTGGTTAGTGACGATTTCAGTCCATTAACCAACTAACTATATAAAGTTAGGACAAAAAAGTTGTCCTAACATTGTGCGCTAAAGTTGACCAGGATCCGGTCTGAGTATCAGTTGGTGCCTTATTAACTTCCAGGTGACTACTGATACCTGGATTTTCAATGCTGGGAGCCTCGCATGCCCCAGCATTAATTATCCAGAATCAGTTCAGCCCCCGACTCTGAGTGGCTCAGATGCTGTTTACAGCCACAAGCTGAGTATTGGGCGGTACACTTTTATGTCAACAGCATTTTTACCATAGTCTCAGCATCTCTCTCTCTTATCTTATCAATACCTATATAGATATATCTATATACCTATCTCTTGGACACCCTGCGCCATCTCTGACTGCTGGCCACTTCCTGCTTCTTCTGCACTTTGTCTGCGCCTCCTGGTACTCAGCCTGCCGCTGTCCGCTCCTGCCCGTTCATCAACCGTTGCTCATTACAGCGGTGCCATTGGGCCTTTTTGAACTCTGTCTCCAGGTCGCTGCATCAATTGACTAGGGAGCTGGTGTGGCGGTTGAAGAGCAGCATTCAACGCCATTTGCATCTTGTTGTCTGGCAACTTCACATCTCTTCTGCCTCAAGCGGTTTTAATCATGCCTTGTTGCTTTCTACGGGTCTGGATGGGTTTTACAACTGCTCCCCATCGTGGATTGCCTAGCTGATAGCTGTTCCAGTCACTCTGTTCCATCTCAGCATCTGGAATTTCCCGCAGACCGGTCTCTCTAGGAAAGCCAACTTCAGAACTGCCACATACTACCTACAGTCCATCCTAACAACATGTCCTTGGACTTTTTTAAGTCTCTAATACCCTTTCCCACTTTCTTCTTTCCCAGTTCCTTCTATCCTCTTTTATGTAATTGTAATTGTATATCCACTGGTCTGGCAATCGCCTTATCGGTACATTGTAAGCCACTGTGAGTCCGCATGCATGTGGAAAAAAGTGGGGTATAAATGTGCATAAATAAATAAATGAAATATATCTCTATCTTTGTCTCTCTCTTTTGTACTTCATCCCAGCCTCTATTCTGAGAGACTGATCAGACAACAGCACTAACCTACCATATCTCTTTTTGCCTTTATCAGAAGACTCCTCTTTGATTTTTCTGGGTGACCCCCTTTTAAGCACCTCAATGCAGCATGGGGAGGTCCTAATCTATAATCAGAGGCGTAGCTAGGGGGGGCGCCAGGGGAGCGGCCGCTCCTCCGCCAGTGCCGGCGCCTATTTTTTTACTCAATCTGTTGCATTTAAAAAAGGCGCCAAGCCGGCAGCAGTCTGCTTTCCGCTCCCCCGGAGCCTTCAACCTGGCTACGCTTCTATCTATAACACAGTCTGGGTGCCCCAACTCTGTTATAGAATAGTAGTGTAAACCCACTTTGAGACACTCGGTGCAATCATTTATACCTGGTTAATGTCAGGCATAAATGGGAGCACCTAAGTGTGTACCACTCATCACAAGTAACTTACAGGGCCCGATATTCAGCACGACTAAGTGCTAATATTCAGCATGATAGAACCGGCTGGCTGTGAATATTCAGCGCATCGCCAACTAACTTTGGCAGCCAAATCAGCCCACCCAAATAGCAGGCCTATCTTTAGCCACTATAAACATAACCAGCCAGCACTGAATATTGACTTGGTCTATTAAATTTAAACCAGCCAACCACCCCCCCCCCCCCCCAAATATTCAATGCCAGTCAGCAGAAATAGCCAGGCATTGAATATCCAGGTTCAGTGCTGATTGCGGAACTTAGCCAGCCTGCCTCCTGCAGGCTGAGAAACAAGATGGCAAGCGATCCGCAAAATCCAACGTGGAGACAAACAAAGCAGATCAATCAGTGATATGGTTCAAAACTTTATTTTCAGAGATTCGCCCGACACAGACTGTGTTTCGCCCACAAGGGCTGCGTCAGGGGCTCTATAAAAGCAAATAAAATCAAATACAATTAAAAACATATATATTTGTATAATACTATATCATAAAGCGTTAATAATGAAAAAGAAACCATATCAGATATATAAAATCAATCAAACACTTGGAAGGAGAAATCAAATATCGTCGAGGAAATAAACATAAATACTTACATAAACCTATGTTTACAAACATACAAATTTAAATATCTCTGAAAATAAAGTTTTGAACCATATCACTGATTGATCTGCTTTGTTTGTCTCCTGCAGGCTGAGTACAGGCCAGATAGTATTTTATAAATTGCATGCCTAGTTTAGAGACACATCCATGCCCCTCCCATGCTCCACTCCGGTGTATACCCCCTTGCAGTTATGCACTACGGCACTTACATGCTATTTTATAGAATAGCACATACGGCACTTACATGGGTAAGTGATGCATTTCTGTGCACTTATTCACACAAGTGCATAACTGCACTCACCCAATTATAGACTTGCCTTTTCTAGCCTCAGGTTTTTAACGTCTTTTGAGACACATATATGTCCTCAAGGACTGTAGTCTACTGTGGAAAATATCATTGGCAATACTTGTGGGGGACAACTGTAGGACTTCCCCATGGGTCTCATTGACAGATTCTCTCTGTTTTCTAGTTCTCTGTGCTGTGTGGACTCCAGCTGAATTTCAATAAGGGGCCTATGTATTAAAGTACTGTATTGTAAGATCATGTAGTTACTGTGGGTTAACAGCCAAAATTAATAAGCAGTAACTGCAAAACGTCCACAGTGACTGCTGGGGGCATTGCTGACATTTTGTTATTCAGTTAAGACAAAATTCTTTGCTACACATTAATTGAAAGGCAAATAATACAATGTGGTTAGCTACACTTATTTAGACCTCATGTCTCTAGCTCTCACAGCCTCGTAACTGAGGAGTCTCTAGCCTCTACTCTTGGCATTCCACAGCCCAAACAAAGCATCTTGATAGCTGCTTGGAAGTCTTCCACTAGACTATGCTTTCAAATGGAAACAATTTTCAGTCTGGCACTCTATTAATGGCCATGACCCTATTAGTTGACCTCCTATGATGACAATTCCTCAGTACCAATTTGTATCATCTTGGCCTTTAAACCTCTTCTATCAGAGTACATCTCAGTGGGCTGTTGGTATAACATGCTCTAATAGGTAACCTTCCAGCTTCACAGTTGCAGCTGAACACTCATTTCATTAAAGACCAACTTCATATACAGTGTCCGCTACAGAATCCCCCTGAGGCTTGCAATCTGAATCTAGTCCTCATTTCCCTCAAGGCATCTCCTTCGGAACCTCTAGAAATAGCATCTCTCACATTCTTAACTTGAAAAGTACTCTTCCTAGTAGCAATCACTTCAGCTAGGACAGTCCGTGAACTTCAAGCACTGGTAAAGCGCGAACTATATACCCCGCTCCATCTCACAAAATCGTCCTTGGGACCTATCTCAGTTGTTACCTAAAGTTGTCACACTTTTCCAATCTGAATTTTAAAAAAAATAGTGTTTTCCACTTTCTGTCTGAAGCTTTGTGCAAATGCCATAGAAACGGTACTCTAATTTGGAAATGGTCTCTCACCTGTTACTTAAAAAGAACTGCCTCATTGAGAAAGTCAACTGTTCATTTCATTTGATCCAAATAGGACTGGCATACCAGCTGCAAAAAGATCTCTAGCAAACTGACTGGCCTCTTGTATAAAATTCTATGAACAAGCAGATATTCTGACTAGTGGAAAAGCACATGCCATGCCTTGATGACATGTACTCTGATAGCAGGCATGCACACAGGTGGAGTTTGGACAGAGCGTACATGTATCTAAGGGCCCCTTTTACCAAGCAGCGGTAAGCCCAAAATGGGCTTGCTGCTCGCTAAAAAGAAACTACCGCTGGGCTACCGCAGCAGCCCAGTTGTAGTTCCCACCCTAGCGCACCATCATATCCAGCCCTACAAAAATATTTTTGTAGCACAGGTATGTACCCGGCAGTAATCGGGCAGTGCTGCCTGGTTACCACCAGATTAGCACAGGAGCCCTTACTGCTACCTCAATGGGTAGCGGTAAGGGCTCCCCCCGAAATGGCCGTGTGGCAAGTGCTTCATTTGCCGCACAGCCATTTAAAAAACAAAAAAAAGAAAGACCTACCATTTACCTGCTGCTGTAAAAGGGGGCCTTGACATCAGCGAAGGCCCCCTTTTCCCTCAGCCTGCCAAAAGGAGCCCTTTGAGAATGATAGAATGTTATAATTTATGAATGTTCATACATACATCTAAGTATAGGCATTTACACTAGCTATATTGCTGGTATAAGTGGTCATACCTAGGTGTATGTGTGTTCTCTGCCACTTGCACAAGCAGGGCCGTTGAGAGGGGGAGCAGGGGGGACAAAATTCCCCGGGTCAGGGCCTCCAAGGGGGACCCAGCACCGGGGTCTCTCTCCTTCTCCTGCTCTCAGTCTGCCAGCGCTGCAGTCCCTGGTCTCACCTACCCACCCTCAGCTCCGTCGATAGCCTCCCTCCGTCCGCCACCGGTCCCTCTGCATTCAAATCGGCAGCGCCTCACCTCCGTGTGAAGGTGGCAGATCACCTCCCTTCGGGCCCTCCCTCACTGTGCCCCGCCCTCGCCAAAAGAGGAAGTGACGAAGGCGGAACACAGTGAGGGAAGGCCCGAAGGGAGGCGATCTGCTGCTTTCACATGGAGGTGAGGCGCTGCCGATTTGAATGCAGGGGGACCGGTCACGGTGGCGGATGGAGGAGAGCTATCGATGGAGCTGAGGGAGGGCAGGTGAGACCGGGGACTGCATCGCCGGCGGCCTGGGAGCAGGAGAGGGAGGCAACAGTGGAAGAGACTGGTGGGTGGCGGGGGCCCCAGGGGGGCGGGCGGGCCCGGCTCACTCTCTCGGCGGCCCTGTACACTAGTATTCTGTAAAGAAAAGTAGATTCCTACTTTCTTTGGTTTGGATTAGATTTATTATTTTATATACTGCTTTGTTCAAAGTGCTAAAGCGGTTTACAAATAAAAACAGAGATAATAAAATAATATCACAATATAACTTTCAATACAAGGTGCAGAATCTAAACATGACAAAAATTAATTAAAACATTGCTGGAAATGGAACAGCCACATTTTTAAAAGCTTTTGAAAACTTAAATAACAGGAAGCATTTTATAGTTCATCTGGCAAAGACCCACATAAGAAAATGCCCTTTTCCTTGTTGTTGAAAGCTTAATTATATTCAGTCCAGGTAGCTGAAGACAATTGCTTTGAGACGAACGCAATGTCCTTTTCGGAATGTACTTTGTCAATTTATTAACAAGAAGATTCAAATGGAAAAATTTAAACACTAAACACAGCATTTTAATAATAATAATAATAATAATAATAGTAGTAATAATAACTATTTTTTATCTGCTATATCTGAAGCATTCTAAGCGGGGTACAAAAATACATTCAAAATAAAATATAACAGTACAGATGAAACCACTTAAAATAAGATAAACAGCTCAACATAAATACAGGATCACACATTACTACAAAGCACAACAGCATCATTATTCTAACAACCTATATGCTTGAACAAACAAATGGATTTTTAATTCTTTCTTGAACTGGGTAATGTTCTGCATAGTGCAGAGCTCAATGGGCAAAGAGTTCCACAACTTGGGGGCCTTAACATAAAAATTAGAAGATCTATACTCCTCCAAGTGAACCTGCTGAACTGATGGAATCTCAACATTGGGGCAATCCACCTCCTAAAACCTGATAAGAATTACCTTCCATCCATTGCATGATTTTTATTAGACACAATCGCAACTTTGATAACGTTATGATAGGATCATTCCTTTTGCTCCCAGTTATCATCCTAGTTGCTGTATTTTGCACCAGCTGTAAGCACTGCAGGCTGTCTTACCCAAACCATTATAAAGGGAGTTGCAGTAATCCAGCCTGCTGGTAAATGAATGCATGAACTATCTTCACCAAATTACATTTAGTCAAGATCGATTTTTAGTTGGCCTATCATGCGAAGACAGTAAAAACACAATCTTACAGTGTTACCAATTTGTAGGTCAAACCTCAATGCACACTAAAGGTTAGCCACAAATTTCAGGGCACATTCATAATACCTGCTAGCTATAGGAAATCCACATTGCAGATAAGTTGTCATCATTCAAAATCAAATCATGTTCAGTATCTATACTAAGTGCTCTATTATTGATTTGGTAGGCGGAAGTTTTGACTCATGATGAATCTGTATCATGATATCTACAGAAAAATATGCCTGAGATTAATGACAGTCTGTAATTCACAAAGTTATATAGTGAATACAGAGTTTCCGAAGTCTTTCCTTCTTAAGAAATTTTCCTTCTTGCCTATATGACTTTGCAGTATTCTTTAGGGGCAAGCATCAGCTTTTTGGCTTAAATCTATTATTGAATTACAATCCTGGTGCTGAAGACATTGCTAAGTACCTAACTTTCATTCGTCAACCTACCCTAACTCACAGGGCCACTCAGTTTTCGAAATGACTAAATTTTGTTCCTTGGTGATGCCTAGGCTGGGGAACAAAATTAAAAATGTAAGCATTTGGATCATTTGAACATTGAACTCACAGTTGTTAACTGAGCATGGAACTAGTTAAAGAACAATACTCAGAAAGTGGTAGTCAATAATCAGGGGGGTACTTGAGGGCATAATTTTCAGTGACATTGGAGAGAGAAGCTGAGGGAAAAAATATATGTGACTTCATAAGGTACAAATTCTGTAGTAGGTTAAACATGCCAAGAGAATAAAATGAGGTGCTGAAAAATTCTGAAGAGTAATTGAGGACTTGGAAGCTGTGAGTCAATAGAAAAAAATGTGAAATCATGCTTCTGAGGCAGAAAAATCCATTAGCCACTTATTTAGGAAACAAAGATCTGGAATGTTTTATAAGAAATACACACAGGAGGAATCTGAACATTGCTAATTGATGTGATAAAGCAACAGGAACAGGAAAAGCTAACCTTAGGCTTGAAGACACAAAAGAGGTCAGCAAAAAAAGGAGAAAGTATTGCCCTTGTGTAAGTCTCCAGTGAGTTCCTTCTTGAGTTCTGAATAGATTTTGACATTCTCTCTTTTCAAGGACATTTGAGAAGGTATGAAGAAGGAGAAAGAAAAACATTGTCCTGGATTGTTCTTCTATGAACCAACGGGTAAAGCTAAAAGTGGAACTATAGCAGAGCCAGGCAATTAACTGGACTTCCCGGAAAAGCACAGTAACTCCTATTCTTTGCAGCTTCTCCTCAGTTACTTGTCACAGGCTGAGTCACCAGTTGGATGCGCCTTCAAAAACTATCAAGCCATGGTTCACTTCCAGACACATCATTGAGTAGGAAGTGAGAGGGAAATGCTCAAGTCTGCTGCCAACATTTTCTGGGAAAAATGGGTATTTGCTTTATTGATTTTCTATTCTTAACATTGTCATTCATCATTCTGTTTCCTCCCATCGCCCCAGGTTCCCTAACTTGTAGTAAACATATTGTTTTGCAATAGAATACCCTGCTTCTTTACAGCTTTCCATTCTCCCATAACACATTTTTCTTTATTATATATTTTGAACCCTGTCTAGTTCAGAATATGTTGAATTCATACCTGAAAATATTTTCCTTTTGTTTAAAGAATAACAGGAGATTCTATATGTAGAGTATTGGTTTTCTGAACTAGAACTTTTAATTTCTGGATGTCATATAGGTAATAGAGGAAAAAAGGCCTCGAGAAGCCCCCAGCTCAATTATAGCTTCGGGGGCTGGACTGCTTCATCATCGGCCAAAAACCTCATTTTCTACTTGTTTATAAATACTGAATTTTCAACGCATCAGATTACTGAAATTATCTGTTGCTGTATCTAAGCTTGTCTCAGCTTGTTTGTTGCTTTTTATTCCGGGTCTTTCCTATACCTTAGACTCCGACCACAACCTACGATGGCCAGCGTTTCGGTGACCTGCTCAGGTCTGCTAAACCCTGAGGCAGGTCACTGAAACCTGGAATGCCCTCCTGTGGGAGGTGGTAGAGATGAAAATGGCAACAGAATTCACAAATGCATGGGACAAACACAAAGGAATCTTGTTTAGAAGGATCATATCCAAAGAAGCTTAGCGATTAGGTAGGAAAGTTGGTGCTGGGCAGACTTCTTTGGTCTGTGCCCTGATCGAAGCTGAATAGATTTCGATGGGCTGGAATGGAGCTATTCAGGGACTTTTAACAACAACTTCAGAATTTTTAGAACAAGGCCAGTGCTGGGCAGTCTTTACAGTCTATGCCCTAAAAATGCAAGGGTAAATCAAGATCAGGTATACATATGATGTATCACTTCATACCATTTGTAATGAGTTTATCTTATTGGGCAGACTGGATGGACCATACAGGTCTTTATCTGCCATCATCTACTATGTTGCTATGTAAAATAACACTTTTGAACAAAATGCCTGAGCAAACAAATGTGCTTTCAACTGTTTTCTGAACTGTGTTATTGAACTCTTGCAGCGTAACTCAAGGGGTAAGATGTTCTACAGTCAAGCATCTTCCACATAGACAATTGCAGAGCGATATATGCCAAGTCTAATTTGTTTAAAAGGGACATCCAAAAGCATCTTATGTATTGCACCAAATAAGCATTTTTTTTCCCATTCACTGAGCCTTTTGTAAAACACATTGCAAATTTTGGAAGTCCTGATTTGAACATCTGTTTAACAAAAAAAAGATGTATTAGGTGTCTGCAGCAACAAAACAGAACAAAACCCAAGCAGAAACTGTAAAGTCCGAAACAAGTCTTTGCTTGAATAAAGGCTTGTTTTGGATTGAACATCTGTTTTCCATCCTATATAAAATCAGGCTGCACGTTTTGTTGACTGCAACACTGCTAAATAAAATGTCTGTTTCCAAGATGACTGAAATGTAAAGTATATTGCAGTACTACATAGAAATCTTGGAGGTATACAGAATATTGTTTTTGATTTCATAATTAGGTTATCCTTGACTTTCACATGTACATGATTATTAGGGACATGCAGTGGCATAGCTAAAAGTCCATTGGGGGGAGGGGGACCCAAGAGGTAGACTGTGGGGTCCTCATATTTTCCTCCCACAGCCATCCATTCTCTCCTTCTCAGCACATTAAACCATACCTTTGCTGGCAGGGTTGCCCAAGCCTGACAGCCAAAGAGGTCTCCTGTATAAGTCCCCACATGTGCTGCCAGAGTAGCGCTCAAGTCAGCGGAGTGCTTCAGCCACCGATGCCGGCACTCCCACACATGCTCAGTTCAGCATCAGTCACTGAACTGAGCATGTGTGAGAGTGCCGGTATTGGCAGCCGATGCGCACTAGCTGACAACATTGCTGAGACAGAATGGGTGGGGACTTGTGCAGGAGACCTCTTTGGCTGGCGAGGCTTGGGCTTCCCCACCAACCATTAAAGGAATGTTTTCACATGAGTAATGTGGTTAAGAGTGCATGCTTTTTCAAAAAGACCTCACACTCTTTCGAAGGAGTGCACACTATTCATAAACCAGCCAATATTCAGCGTTATTTAACAGGCCAGGAATGGCTCCAGTTAAATAGCACTTAACTGGCTAAATGCTTATATTCAGCATGAGATAGCTGGTTATCTCTGCTGAATATTACCGCTTATCCCCGGATTCTATATAGCTCACGTAGAGATCTGAGCCATAATCCAGGCGGATTCTGTAACAACGTGAGTAACTTAATTGGCTTAACAAGTTAATTAGCATTGATAACAGCACTTAATGAGCACTAATTGCCAATAATTAGAATTTACACAAACACAGTAAGCGTATTCTGTAACACACTGTGCCTAACTTGTAATGCACAGACAAAAAGGGGTGTGGTTATGGGTGGGGAAATTGGCGTTTCATGGGTGTTCTAAAATTTCCACTTGTAGTCATAGAATAAGGCCCAGTGAACCTACATCTACACGCCAGGATTTACACCATGTTTTTGTTGGTGTAAATGGACATATATAGGGATATCATCTAAGCCTATTCTATATACAGTGCCTAAATCTAGGCGCCGCTTATAAAATACGCTTAGGCAAAAAAGTTTTACATGTAGATTTTTTTAGGCGCCTTATATAGAATATCCCCCTTAGTGCATAGTGGCTAACTGGCTATATCACGCAATATAACCGGCTAGCCACAAATATTCAGTGCATCATCAGCTAAGTTTGACAAACAAATCGGGTCACCAAAAACCAGGCCTATCTTAGGCCACTATAAACTTAATTGGCTAGCACTGAATATTGACTTACCGGTTAAGTTTCAACCAGCCAAAAAAAACCTGGAAATTGAATGCCAGTCATTGGAAACGGCCCGGTATTGACTATTCAGGCTCAGCATCGATCATGAGATTTAGTTGGCCTGCCTCCTGGAGACGTTCTTAGTATTGGAAAATAGTATGCACCCTTCCTTAATAGTGCACACTCCTAGCAAATAGTGTGCAGTCTTCCAAAAAAGTGCATACACTTTCAGTTGAGAGCACACTATTGATGCTACACAAAAACCTTGAATTTTTCTGTTTTTCTGCTGATTTTCATTGGCCAACAACATTAAATGATATGTGATATATCATTTCAAATGAATGCACATTCCTAATAACTACAATCAATTGATTTCAGCTGTCATCACGGGGCACTGAACCAGAACTGATAGAGTTTGTGCAGTGGTTGAACACGTTGGATGCCAATATACAGTTTACCAAGTCAGCAAATTTAAGAGCAATTGTGGGTCATCAAGGAAGAGGGGAGATTATGCACTGCTCTGTATCGAAAACCAGTAGAAAGTAACTATTTGCTGCAATTTGGAAGTTTCAATCCCTATTGATTGAAGTTTAACCTTACACGGGGATGATCAAAAGCAAACGCTGGCGCTAGAGCAGTGGCGTAGCCAAGGGTGGGCTGGGGTGGGCCCAGGCCCACCCACTTTAGGTTCAGGCCCACCAAGTAGCAGCACACCTATAATGTGGCTGGCAGGGACCCCAAGCCCCACCAGCCAAAAACTCCCAACAACTGTTTGCTGCCGGTGAAAATCTGCTATTTAAAAGGTATACAGGGGAGAGGGGATGTTTCAAAGACCATATGGCATGCAGGCGAGAGAGGGAGAAACCAAATCACTTGTAGGACAAGGCAGAGTTCTGCCCACCCACCTTGGGTCCAGGCCCACCCAAACTTGGGTGTCTGGCTACGCCCCTGCGCTAGAGGCTGTTAGCACCATACTAGCTCTGGCGTTTGCTACCGCCCAATGGTCAGAGTCGCCGAGCGTGTGAAACAACGTGCTCGAGGGCTCTGAACGCAACTAGCATGCAAATGCATGCAAAACAGGGCTAAACATATTCATCCCCAATGATAAGCGACCAGCGTGCCAAAGATTGGGTTGCTGGCTGCAGCAAACCCTACGCCAGCTCCGAGCTGGCGTTAGGGTTTGCAGATCATTGGGAAGGAATGATAAGCCCTGTCCAGCATGCATTTGCATGCTAGCAGGCCCCCATTCTCCCCAACAAAGCAAACCTGAAGAACCCCCCCCCCAGCGACAGGGGGCTGGAGGTCCAGCGGACCTCTGGTCCCCCCCGATGATCCCCCCCAGGTTCAGGGAGGGCTGGAGATCCGGTGGGTCTCCAGCTCCCCCTAACTCCCCTCAACATTTCCAAAACAGTCCCTGGTGACCCAGTGGGCGACCCCCCCCCCCCAAGTGACAAGGGGGCTGGAGGTCTGCTGGACCTCCGGTCCCCCCCCCCCCAGGTTCAGGGAGGGCTGGAGATCTGGTGGGTCTCCAGCCCCCCCCCCCCCCAGCAAAGGGTCCCTGGTGGTCCAGTGATCAATCTGCCCCCCTCTCTACCTACCCCCCTACCTTATGGGTTGGAGGAGGAAGGTGGCCTGCCTCCCTCATCTTCCTTTGACACTGCAAAATGGCAGTGCCCAGCCCTGCCCAGTGTATCCTGGGATGCGCTGGGTGGGGCTACACACCATATAAGGGAGAAACTTAAATTATGTGCATTTTTTTTTATCCTCACAAATTATTACTGTAATTTTTCATATAGCAAATTTATTTACTAAAAATCTTCTTTGGATAGTAATAATAAACTTAGCCTTGTCGGCTCAGGGGCAGCAGTTCAACATGACATATTAAAAGAAATTATTTTTGGCATAAAGCATTTTTTCAACAGTGCCATGGGGTAGCTATTGCCACTTTAGCTCCATCACTGGAGACATTTTATGCAGCATGGTTTGAACGTATGAAGTTATTTCAAGCACCTGAATTCAAGCTAGTAACCTTTTGGAAATGTTTCCTGGATGATATCTTTTTCTTATGGAAAGGCACTGAGGAAGAACTGGTCTAATTTGTTATCTGCATTAATTCACTGGATCCTCATTCTCCAATTCACATTAAAATATAGCAAATGTCAGATTGAATTTTTGGATGTGTTAATTCGCAAGAGCCAGAATGAAATAAGTACTACCTTATATCGCAAGCCAGTAGAGAGGAATAGCTTCTGCAGTTTTCAAGCTTTCATCTATATCACCTGAAGAAAAGCTTACCTATAAGCCAATTTTTATATCTCCGCAGAATATGCACCTCCTTGGAGGATTTTAAGGATCAAGCTGCATTACTTACTAAAAGTTTTTGAGACAGAGATTACCCACAGAAGGCTGTAACAGAGGCATATTTGTGAGCTTGATTTGCAAATAGAGATCTCTCCTGATGGACAAATCCTGTACACCGGATATGGCTATATTAACACGTGTTTTACCTTTTACAACAGTGGCACAATCATTTGTCTGCACTTCATGAATGCACTGGCATGTTCTACAATTGTACCCCTTTCTGGCAGAATTTCCAATTATATCTTACAAGCAGGGGTGTATAATAGGCAAAATATTATCCAGACAAAAGTATGAAGATCAGGAGCTTGCCAAACTAAAAGTAGACAGAGCGATGGGGCCTGAAGGGATACACCTGAGGGTGCTTCAGGAACTCGGAGAAGTTCTGTCAGCCCCTCTGATGGACCTCCTCAATGCTTCCTTAGAAACTGGAGTGGTCCCGGTGGACTGGAGAAGGGCAGATGCGGTTCCTTTGCACAAGAGTGGAAGTAAGGAGGAGGTTGGGCATTACAGACCTGTCAGTCTGACTTCGGTGGTGAGTAAGCTAATGGAAACGCTTCTAAAGAGGAGGATTATGAGATTTCTTGAACTACATGGAATGCGGGACCCAAGGCAGCATGGCTTCACTAGTGGCAGATTGTGTCAGACAATCTGACTGTCTTCTTCGACTGGGTGACCAAACAGTTGGATGTGGGAGGGACGCTTGATGTGGTATACTTGGATTTCAGCAAAACCTTTGACACGGTTCCTCACAGGTGGCTGATAAATAAATTGAGTGCCCTCGGTATGGGACCTAGAGTAACTGATTGGGTTACAAATTGGTTGAATGGTAGGAGACAGAGGGTAGTGGTAAATGGAGCTTGCTCTGAAGAAAAGGATGTCGTCAGTGGAGTACCGCAGGGATCGGTCCTAGGGCCGGCTCTTTTTAACGTCTTTGTGAGCGATGTTGCAGAAGGGTTGTCTGGTAAGGTTTGTCTCTTTGCAGATGATACTAAACTCTGCAACAGGGTGGACACCCTGGAGGGTGTGAATGACATGAAGAAGGACCTAGCGAAGCTGGAGGAATGGACCGATATTTGGCAACTAAGGTTTAATCCCAAAAAATACAGGGTCATGCACTTGGGTCGTAAAAATTCGAGGGTATGGTACAGTATAGGGGGTGAAGTGCTTCAGTGTACGAAGGAAGAGCAGGACTTGGGGGTGATTGTGTCTGATGACCTTAAAGCTTCCAAACAGGTAGAAAAAGCGACGGTCAAAGCCAGAAGGATGCTTGGGTGCATAAAGATTTATTTATTTATTACATTTGTACCCCGCACTTTCCCGCTCATCGCAGGCTCAATGCGGCTTAAATAGTAACAAGAGAATACAATAGGGTAAGAAGGTTGGTAGGGGATATTTTCTGAGTCATTGTTATTAATGATTGACATGACCAGCAGGAAAAAGGAGGTGATAGTGCCGTTGTATAAGTCTCTAGTGAGGCCCCATTTGGAGTACTGCGTGCAGTTCTGGAGACCGCACCTACGGAAAGATATAAACAGGATGGAGTCGGTCAAGAGGGCGGCTACGAAATTTGTAAGCGGTCTTGAATGCAAAAATTATAGGGACAGGCTTATGAACCTCAATATGTATACGCTGGAAGAGAGGAGGGAGAGAGGAGACATGATAGAAACATTTAAATAACTCAAGGGCATTTATGTACAGGAAGAGAGCCTTTTTCAAATGAAGGAGAGCTCTGGAATGAGGGGGCATATGACAAAGTTAAGAGGGAATAGGCTTAGGAGTAACCTAAGGAAATATTATTTCACAGAAAGGGTGGTGGAGGCGTGGAATGGCCTCCCGGTGGAGGTGGTGGAGTCGAGGACTGTTCCAGAATTTAAAAAGGCATGGGATAAGCATGTGGGATTGCTTAGGAACAGGAAGAATTAGGGGTTACAGAGGACGGGCAGACTGGGTGGGTCATAAGGCCTTTATCTGCCGTCATGTTTCTATGTTTCTATACTATTTTAGACTACAGAGGATGTCATTCTACATATGGATGTTGCCACTGGTGTGAATTAGCTTTAACAGGCCCCATATGAACAGATTATCAGACAGGAAGGAGTATATAATCACGCCACAACACAGACTGTAATAGTGCAAATGTAGTATATCTAATGCAATGCCCTTGTCAGTTGATTTATGTAGGACAAAATAGTAGACCGATGCATTTGTGATTAAAATGAAGATAAATCAAGGATCACTACTATGAATATGGAAGCTCCATTGGTCACACACTGGATGGAGAAACAGCACACTTTTAAAGATATTAAATGGCGGATATTAGATCAAGTAAATGAAGGGTGGGAGGGTGGCAATTATGAAAGTAGACTCAATTATAAAAGAACAACACTGGATATTTTTGCTGAGAACAGTTAATCCCCCAGGCTTGAATTCCGAGATTGAATATGTATCTTTACTACCTCAGCGTCAGAGCAAGACTCTGTGATTGGTGGATTTGATCAGCTGATGGTTTAACTAGCCCACAAAAAATGCCAGCGCTATGTTTGTTTAACAGCGCTGCTCAGCAAGATGAGAATCATTAGAAAGGGGATTTTTTTGCTGAAAAATTAAAGTAAGGAATTCCATACCATACTAGAGTATTTTTGTAAATAACTACAGATATAGGACGTTTTTACAATAGTTATAGAGAAGTTTACGATCTTCTTTATTTCTGTAGGACGGTTTGTTCTTGAAACAGTTTCATGAGCAACATGCTTCATGTCGGACTGCTGCCCCTGCTACTATCCAAAGAAGACTTTTAGTAAATACATTTGCTATATGAAAAATTACAATAATTTGTAAGGATAAAAGAAAAAAATGCTTTATAAGAAGACTGATGTACGAACTGCGTGCTTAATTCTCAAAGCGAAACACTTGAGGCTTGAGTTGCACTACTGAGGTCTATTAGAAATACATTAGAGCTGCTTATGATAGAATGTGATTTTGACTCCAGCATTTGTATTTCATTGGATACAAGAAATGAGCATTGAGGCCTGATACCTCATATGACGAACTGAGTCCAGAGTTTGAGCTTCTCTGCCTGGGGGTGCTGAAGCAAAGTCTCTGGAACTTCTATCCCATCTGAGCACGGATTCCACTACCAGAGAATGATGAAGCACCTGTGGCTTATCAAATTCAGGTGAACTCTCAATCTGATACATGGTGTCAATCTTTTTGGGGAGGACAGGGACAGGCAGAGGGGACTTCCAGTTCTTCACCTGAACCTCACATACTTGTGAAGTGGGACAGTCACAGCCTTTCTAGATGGAGAGTCATAGTCCAGGACCTCAAACATCTCAGCCCTGGGCTCATCCTCCATCTCCAATCTAACTGGGATGGCAGCTGCCATCTCCTTCACAAAAGCAGAGATTTTCACCTCTTCTCTGGTGGAGAGGGGTCTGATGGAATGCCATAGGACTCCTCCTCCGAGAAGTACCTTGGATCATCAACAAATAACCATGACTGGTCTGTATCAGAATCAGCAAAAAACTCCTGATGGGAGGGCTGAGATTATGCCTGCCTTGAATATAAGGAATCATGTCCTTGTCGGAATGACGCTGAGTTACAGGCTGAACTCTTGACTCTGGCGAAGCTTCTTCTACTGATGCCAAGGAATTACCTGTATGGGCAGCTGTCAACGCATGTGGTACCAGTGTTGGTGACCTCACCACAGGCTGAGGGCCCTGCAAGGCTGATGGTAGAGCCATGGCTAAATCAAACAACTCCATAGTGATATAAAAAGAGGCTAATTACTAAAAAAGGAAGGGAAAGCACCAGGACAATGCTCAGGCCTAAGAGGACCTTAAAAGCCTGAAAAAAATAAAGGAAACTTAAAACAGGATCAAAGAAACTAAACATATAATGGAAAACAAGAAAAACAAATCCCAAAGAGGGAACAAGATATTTGCTAATATCCAGCGAGGGAAGGCATCAGAACACAAAAGAAAAAATGATGCTGAGAGGAGCTGCAACAGACACATCTTCCCTTCACTTTGGATGAAAAAAGATTGGTCCCATGCTCACGGGTCTGGTGGGCAGACACCCACACATGCACAATGGGAGTGTTGCCTCAAGCTCTTAAAGATACAGTACGCTGGGCAGCATTTCCGCACCGGGTGCTGTGGATGACATCATCCACATAAGCAAAATAGCTGGCCTGCTTGTCCTCAAAGAATTTATAGTATTCTTCCCAGACTGTACACATATGTATGCCCACCTGAAACTGCACACTATCAAAAGTTATGCATGTTTACAAAAAACAGTATTTGTAATATTTAACGATAACATGAACCCGAATTATAGCTACGTCATTCAAGGTTCCACGTTAGGAGTTACGGACCAAGAAAGGAATCTGGGTGTCATCATTGAAAATACACTGAAACCTTCTGCTCAGTGTGCTGCTGCGGCTAGGAAAGCGAATAGAATGTTGGGTATTATTAGGAAAGGTATGGAGAACAGATGTGAGGATGCTATAATGCCGTTGTATCGCTCCATGGTGCAACTGCACCTTGAGTATTGTGTTCAATTCTGGTCGCCGCATCTCAAAAAAGATATAGTAGAACTGGAAAAGGTGCAGCGAAGGGCGACAAAAATGATAGCGGGGATGGGACGACTTCCCTATGAGGAAAGACTAAGGAGGCTAGGGCTTTTCAGCTTGGAGAAGAGACGGCTGAGGGGAGACATGATAGAGGTATATAAAATAATGAGTGGAGTGGAACAGGTGGATGTGAAGCGTCTGTTCACGCTTTCCAAAAATACTAGGACTAGGGGACATGTGATGAAACTACAGTGTAGTAATTTTAAAACAAATAGGAGAAACTTTTTCTTCACCCAATGCATAATTAAACTCTGGAATTCGTTGCTGGAGAACGTAGTGAAGGCGGTTAGCTTGGCAGAGTTTAAAAAGGGGTTGGACTGTTTCCTAAAGGACAAGTCCATAGACCGCTACTAAATGGACTTGGGAAAAATCCACAATTTCGGGAATAACTTGTATAAAATGTTTGTACGTTTGGGTAGCTTGCCTGGTGCCCTTGACCTGGATTGGCCGCTGTCGGGGACAAGATGCTGGGCTTGATGGACCTTTGGTCTTTTCCCAGTATGGCATTACTTATGTACTTATGTACTTATGAATCTGTGCACATACATGTTGAAACAAAATGCCTAGCCATCTGCTTGTGGTTACCCCACAGCCACTTACAGGGTCTAACCCCAGCACAGCTCAGGTCCGCCTGCAACCTCCTCCCACTGACTGGGTCACAACTGCCTCTGGTTGAGTCTCCCACTCTCCAACTATCCCCAGTGATTTCTAGGTTACTGGGGCTACACTCCCAATGGTCCCACAGTTCCCAGAAAGCAATCACAGATTGGTAGCATGGAATGTTGCTACTATTTGAGGTTCCGGAATCTTGTTACTGTTTGAGATTCCAGAATGTTGCTATTATTTGAGTTTCTGTCAGGTACTTGTGACCTGGATTGGCCACTGTTGGAAGCAGGATACTGGGCAAGATGGACCATTGGTCTGACCCAGTATAGCTATTTTTATGCTCTTATTCTGGTCATTTTGGCACCTAAATGTTGGCACCCACTTTATATTACTCCATTAATGCCTGATATAGTATGTACTGTCATGCTAGCACTATAATGTTTACCATACCTGTGTGTTAGCGTATGCTAATTCATGCACTAACTGCTTCATGCTCTTTTGTAAACATGCCCCAAAATGTTAGTTACAAGGAGAGAATATAAATGGTATGAAAGCGTATGCTGTCTCTTAGCTGTAGACCTTAGACACTAGAATCTATAGAATACTGTGCTTCATAGGGAATATCAGAAGAAAATAAAAAAAAACAGGATAGCTGAGAAAGAAAAAAGGAGAAAAAACGGGAGATTTGTGAAATAGTTCAACTTGCTCTTTCTGAACTACCCTAAAATCATTTCCTTTCACTCTTGAAGACCTGTAATTTTATGGTCCTTGATTTTATCCACAGGAGTGATTGTGTGCTAAGCTGAAATACTGAAACACCCACCAGCATTTTCTACCTGCTATTAGCTGCAAGGTTACATGCTAAAACACCTAATCATGCCCAGAATTACAGAGTTTTGATTCAGACTATTGTTGTGGAAGAAACTACCACTAGAACCTCATTAGACCTGCGACTTTCAAAGGTTTGTTCTTTGTTGATCTCAGCTCTCAAATCCATACCATTCTGTCTTTCTTAGCACTACAGTCTTACTAGACCACAAGGAGTGGAGGAGTAGCATAGTTCTTAGTGCAGCAGCCTGAGAACCAATGGAACTGTTGCTCCTTGTGACTCTGGGTAAGTCATTCAACCATCTATTACCCCAGGTGCAAAATAAGTATAATATGTAAACCACTTTGATTGCAACCATCCCCTTATATCACCAAGTGCCTCATTTCTCAATTCTGATGAGTATCCAAAGTAAAGAAAATAATGATGCACAAGGAAGGATTTGCAATCACAGAGAGTCCCTTGCCACAGGGGACCCCCAAGTCTCCCTAAGCTGGAAAAGGTATAGCCTGCTAGCAGACTTTGCATCCCTATCCTGTATTTTTGCCTGGATCTCAGTATGTGCAACATCAGCCCTGATTATTCACAGTCTAGAAAAACAGCACTGCATTTTTTAAACTACTGCGTGCATATGGAGAGTTATTTTTTAACAGAACACCTTTCACTCTATTATAAAATACACACATTAATGCCACTATTGATATCTATTCTCCATCCCTGGGAATACCTTGCATATATCACATAAATGTAGGCACTGTGGAGATACAGTAATTCTATAAGGAGCTGCCTGTGGAACCCTGAGGTTTAAGCAGCAACTACATACAAATGTGCTGTTATTCTAGTCATTTACTTTTCTTTATAGAATGCACTCTAAATAGGCATCCTCCACGTTTCTGGGTGTCAACTTTTTATATGTGCATATTCCTGGACAATTTTACGAGAGACCACTTCAGCTCATAAAATGCTGCTCTGGGTGCTCAAGACCCTTATAAAGTTACCCCCAGAGTGTTATGTTTTCTGGTACTGAAATTTTATTTTATTTTATTTGTTGCATTTGTATCCCACATTTTCCCACCTCTTTGCAGGCTCAATGTGGCTTAAATTCCTTTCTGACTAGAGTCTTCCCCTGACACTCCTTGTGAGCCTCAGCAAGTCATTTAGGGCTTCTCTTACAAAGCTGCACTAGTGACTGGCAGCGAGCCAAATGTGACAAAGCCCATTTAATTCCTATGGGCTTTGTTGCATTTGGCACCCAATAATCACTACCGCAGTTTTGTAAAAGGAGGCCTTAACCATTCATTTTCTCAGTTGCAAACTCAGGGGTTAATTTACCAAGCTGCATTATGACACATTATTGGCCAATTAGCACATGTGATTGGCAATAACATGAATTGTTTGCCAATAAAGCAGCTTGATGTAAAATAATTTACAGCCTGATACATGTCAGATGATAAAACTAATCTCATTATAATACTACAGGCTGGTTTTATTCAATTACTGGCAATAGGCTGGTCCAGAACACAGAACCTCCCCATTAATCCTTCAATTACCTTTCCAAAGACCCCCCCCCCCCATCCCCAGATCCTCCAGTATCTACTGGAGGTCTCCCTGGTTAGTAGTTGTGGGGAAGGGGACAGAGAGAAGAAACAATCCTAACTCACTCCTGTCCTGGCAGCTCCCAGCTTCAGAATGGTGGCCTTCAAGTTGCATTTTAAAACTTTGTAACAGTAATGAGCTATTTTGCATGCACGTGCATGCTTTGCATCTCATTATTAATTAAGAAGTGTTATAGTAAAAGTAAGGGGAAATAACACATTTGCCAATTAACACCTGTTTTGGTAAATAATGCGTGCTATTCTATTGATGTCCCTCAGTAACTTTTCTTAATAGCCAATTCTGATGTGCATTTCCTGCATGTTCAATGAGAAATTTTGGCCGCTATGGGTTAGATTCTGTATATGGTACCTGAAAAATCCATGCGGAGAAAAAATCCGACTAGGTATATTCTCTAAAGTATGCCAAATGTTATAGAATAGGCTTAAAGTTCCGCACGGTATATTGAATAATGTTGAGTGTCTCTCCATGTGACCAAATTTGGTCACATCTATTTAGGCCATGTTTTACCTGGTGTAAATCCTGACGCCTAAATTAGGCACAGAGCAGGTATATTCTATAATAATGCTCATAGATTTTCAAAACGTCCACAACTCACCCATTTCACTCCCATAATCATGCCCCCTTTTCAACTGTGTGACTTGAATTTATGCGTAACACGTTACAGAATATGCTTAGTGAGTTCTGCGTATAAATCATAATGAATGCCAATTAGTGCTCATAATTGCTTGTGGACAGCCAATTATAGAATACTCTTCACTTTCCGCATGGAATTTAAAACACAACATATAGAATCCCGGGGTATCTGTATAACAGAAATTATAAATGCTTACTTCTTCATTATACTGGTGGTGGTGGTGGGGGGGGGGGGGGGGGGGGGGGGGGTCAGTTACTGCAAAGCAAGCTAACTTGATAACTGCAACTGTTTTACGGCATCAAGTGATTTATGTATTTGTACATTTTGGCACTGTCCAAGTAAATGCAACCAAACTTGACAGGGATATCTTTTATCCAGAGGAAGGTGATGGGTTATATTTTGATCCTAAATGTCCAATCTTCTTTGAGCTTTCCAAACAATGGGTCAGGATCCTAAATGGGGGTCACAAAATTCACATTTGGGGCAATGACCTGGGTGGGATCTCCAGAGGTGCATCATTATTCTGCACCTCTGAGGGTTCACACAATTTGATTTGGCCATAATCATAGTGTCACAGGCCAAAAAAGATTGATAAGCATCGAGCTAGAGGCTTCAAATTGCCATCTGTCTACATACAATTACTGGCTGGTCCAGAACACAGATTTTAAAATGCCAGTAATTGTACACCCAGCTGATCAAAAAGTCTTACAAAAGCAGTTCAGATTCCACCAAGACAAAAGTCGAAAACTCATTAAAACGTCATTTTATGAATCAGTGAAAAATGTAGTATTATCAGCTTACAAGTATCACAAAAGACTCATCCCAGAATAAACATTTATGGTACGTATGATGGGCTGAGACAGTCTTATTGTATGTAGACAGATGGCACCCATTTTAATTTGAATTAATAAAATGATGAGAGCTTGTTTTGTTTTTTGTTTTGTCTTTTATCGTTCACAGCTTTATTATGTTTGCTTCATGCACAGTCGTGGGATCCATTTAACATCAACAATATTTCCAGCACATCTTCCATTCACATAAAGATCCAGAGAACTGAAAAGGATATTGGCAAGAAAGCAACCAAGAGAGAGAACATAAAGTGTGTTACTGAATTGGCAATTTTATGGCATTGTGGTGTGCCCTCTAATTTACATAGCTTGTACTTTATTAATGGTGAGCACATTGAGATTTGTTTTCCATTTTGGGCTGATTTTTTATATTTTCCATTTCAGTTTTTCAGTTGTTTAAATTGTATGTTGTTTCATTTCATGTTTGTCTTTAATATGTAGCATCATGAGAATTTCAGTAGCAGTTTGTGCTATCTTAAATTCTCTATGCTGTGCACAATTCATTAAGGGCCTATTTTATCAAGCCGTGCAAACGAAGCCCATTCAAAGTGGACAGGCTTTGTCAGCATTGCCACACCAGGGACTGCTAGCGCAGCTTCATAAATGAAGGCCCTAAGTTAGAGCTTCCATTGCTGGCCTATAGCAGCCCTGATAGCCAATAGGAAGAAGCTGCCTACATTTTATTTCAGCTCTCATCTCTAGGCTTCTATCCATGATTAGACAGACAGCTTGGAGCCAATTTCTGATGTGGCCTTTTTGTGAACCTGTTGTTTTTTCCTTTATCTGCACCTGCCAGGAAATCACATTCACACTAGAAGTTTCCAGAGATTTACAGAACTAAGGGAAATTGTGTAGAAACCTCTGGAAGCTAAAGAAAGGGTAGAAGTGTTTACGATAATTTGGAAAAGGGACTGACAGCAGCTGTTATCTCCCTTCTATGTGTTACTAGTAGAAAAGGCCCGTTTCAGGCAAAAATGAAATGGGCGTGAGCAAGGTCCCCCCCTCCCCCAGTTCCAGACCCCGCCGTCACTCCTCCCACCAGTTCCAGACCCCCCCTCGGAGTTCCAGACCCCTCCCTCCTGCTCCGAGTTCCAGACCCCACCTCCCTGCCTTCCTCCCTCCGATTTCCGCCCCTCCCTCGGAGTTCCTGACCCCCCCCATGTCACGACCCTCTGGAGCCCCCTTTCCCGGCGCCAAACCTCCCCAGCCGCCGTCGCGTACTTGTGCTGGCGGGGGACCCCAACCTCTGCCAGCCCATCTTCCCAAATGCTTTTAAAAAGGAAGCGGGGCACCACAGGCAGCCATCGGCTGTCAGCTGTGCATCCGCTCCTCTTCTCACCTTTGACGTCACTGCCCCTGGAGAAGAACCCCGGAGGAGCGCACTGCGCAGCGACGTCAGAGGTGAGAGGAGGAGCGGATGCACAGCTGACAGCCGATGGCTGCCTGCGGTGCCCCGCTTCCTTTTTAAAAGCAGTTTTGCAGGTTTTTTTTTTTTGTATCTGATGGAAGGGGGGGGTACCGGCGCTGAGCTGATGTAGGACGGGGGGGGGGGGGGGGGGTTAGCGGCGGCGACCTGTTAGGAGGGGGAGGGGGGAGCAGTGGGTGTTGCAACCTCGGGGGGTGGGTAGAGGGGGGAGCGGTGGCAACATGTGGGGGCTGGAGGGTGGTAGTGGTGGTAACTTGGGGGGGTTGTAGGGGTGAGGGGCGTTGACTTTGGGGGGGGCGTGAGCTGATGTAGGGCAGAGGGGGGCTGGCTCTTAGTGGTGTAGATCGATGTCTGCCACGCCCTTGCGTCAAACGTGATGACATCGAGGGCGGAGCGATGCGATTGGTTGAGTGCCATTGCTCCGCCCTCGACGTCATCACGTTTGACGCGAGGGCGGGGCAAACACTCATGGGCAAATTTTGATCTACACCATCATAAATTTAGAATGTTGGGACTTGTGGAGGCTTTATTAGAACGTTGGGGTTGTGAATTATGTCTGGATGGGGCGTGGCTGAGGGCAGGTCTATGAGTGAGAGTGAGTGAGTGGTGCTGACAGCCTAGCCTACCAACAGTACAGGGCTTCAGTGTTTCCCTGCCACACAGTGAGCTTCAGAACGTTGGAGGTGAGAATTATTTATATAGATAAGCTCCATCTCTTGCCTTTGACCCATGCCAAGAGGAAGATATGTCCTGTTCAGCCTGAAGCAGAAATCCTGAATGCAGAATCAGCCTGCTACACTCACATGAGTTGGAACTAAAAGGCACTTGCTAAGGAGCAAGGATTCAAATACCAAGGGCCAAGTAACAGACCCCAAACCCCATTGCTGGATTGTTTTAGGGGCAAGGTATGGGAAATCTTCCCACACCTGTTAAGTTCTGGGGAAAAGGAGAGAGGATTTATTCAGGGTACTTGTTTTTGTCATCTTAGCATCCTGCCATTTCTATCCATAAGAAAAGAAAATAACTAAGGGGTGATATGATACTGACATTCAAATATTTGAAAGGTATTAATTTACAAACAAACCTTTCCAGAGATAGGAAGGTGGTAAAACTAGAGAACATGAATTGAGGTTACGGGGGGTAAAACACATTTTGTTTGACCTTTTTAAATTTCATTTTAAATGCAACAACCCCATTTTGGTGCATTTTTAAAATTTCTTTTCAAAATGTATGCACATCGTTATCAATTATTGCACTGCTACATTAGGGGAGGTGTTTTAGAAGCCTTAGTGGTCTACTGTTAAGATAGGTTATTTTACTTTTAACCTGGGTTATTGGTAACTAGGTCTCGTGCATAAAATGGGAGCACTAAAACAGCATGAGTTGTGATAAAATAACCCATTTTAATGGAAATCAACATTGATTAACTTCCCTCCTTATTCATGATTTCCACATAGAAATACCAGCAATTACAGGTCTATATCACATGATTTAGGTGATGTAATGATTTACGTGCTCAATTTTGCATGTGGATTGAAGACTCATGCACAAAGTAATTAGCTAAACTGGTGACATCAATAATTGGCATTAACAAGCACTTTATTGGCATCATTAAGAGCTGAGCATGGATCTGCCCTGTGCCCTATTCTATAACATATGTGCCTAATATTCAGTGTGCAGCTCCGAAGGGGGTTTGGCACACTATGAAATGCTCACACCCAAAGTTAGGTGCAAAGGGCAAGATTCTATATGTGGCACCTGGAAAATCCACGCAGAAATCATTTTTGCATAAGCGTATTCTATAAGCTTTAGGCGCAGTATATAGAATACACTTAGTTTATATCCCAGCACCTAACTATGCGCCTCCATTTACACTAATGAAAATGTGGCATAAATCCCTGCGTGTAGATTTATGTAGATTGGGCCATATTCTATAACAATGTATGTAAATTTGGGAACGCCCATGTAATGTCCATTAACATAGGCAGGCTGCACTCCCTCTCACTCTGGCCCTTGCTTTGCCCCTGGCGCACTCATAGACCAAACATGAGACAGGTTTTGGGGAATAAATGGCCACAGCTTTTATTGGAAAACACATTAAACAATCCCTAGGAAGCACCCAAGCCTTGGGTTTGACGTTGCTGATGCTTACGCCCTCCGCCATAGTTTATCCAGCTAGAAAGCAAGCATCCCAGCCCATGCTGCGGCCAGCCTTTCTCCGCCCCCAGCATGGCCAAGCCTCCATCTGCCTGGGGCATCCCCCCTAGACCAGAGCCCCACCTGCCATGCCTAACCAGCGAGGTGATTGGTCTGCCAGCAGTGAGTGCTCCTGCCCTTTGCCTGAAGCGGGCGATCTTCCTTTCGGCTGTTGTTCCAACACATCCCAGAGTTCCCAGGCTCAGGTGCCTCCGCCACAACCTGGGGGGGGGCGTCCTGAGAATCAGGGTCCATAGCCCCCTCCCCCCCCGCTCCCCCTTCAAAACTGTTGCTCTAGGGCATCCTGGAAGTCGGGAAGAAGAAGGAAATTGAAGAACCCAGGAGTGAGAGGGGAAGTGCAATGGTGGCAGATGTTTGCTCCGCGAGGTGCTCCACCCATATGCCAATCAGGCGGCTGACCTTATTGACGCCTCTGGACCACAGTCTGGAAGCGGATCTGTGCCAGTGCGGGATGATATTCGAGGATGGTGCCTTTGGTATGGTCGACAGCTGCAGTAGATCTTGCTTGGCCATGGCAATGAGGCGGCGGCTGGAGGTGTGTCCAATGTCATTGCCACCCAGGTGAACAAGCAGGACATCCGGCCAAGGTGCCGTGAGCAGCAGCGGGCACAAGCTGATGCCATCTCATACCTGGGATGCCCACCCATGTCAGCAGTAGCGGGCACAAGCTGATGCCATCTCATACCTGGGATGCCAACCCATGTCAGTAGCAGTGGGCACAAGCTGATGCCATCTCATATCTGAGATGCCAACCCATGTCAGCAGCAGCGAGCACAAGCTGATGCCATCTCATACCTGGGATGCCAACCAATGCCAGCGCTGCCCCTTTAGCATCTAGCCCAAGGTGTAAACCTGGTCTCCAGGACTTTAAGCGATCCACACTGTACCTGTCCACAGTTGGAGACCTGCAAGGGAAGGGAATGGTTAGGTTATTGCAGTGACTTGATATAGGTTTGGTATGCAGCAGATCTCCATTGTCCCAGTCGCTGGGGGGAGAGAACCTGTTGGAAGGCAGTCATTGCTGTCCCTATACGGGTCTAGTAGATCTTGTTGGAAGACAGCCGTGAACTGAAAATGCGTGAGCGGACAACAGAGCTCCATTGTCCCAGTCGTTGTATGGCATGGGGGTCCCGTAATTGCCGGTGCGATGGCCAGCTCATAGGAGAGCATGCACTGCGTGAGATGATGGGGGGGGGGGGGGGGCGCTCCGTGATATAACGTGCAATGAGGCAAGCAGTAACCAGTCCCTGTGTTGACCCATGGCATAGAAGGTATGCAGGAACTTGATGAAGTGCAAACCAGTATGCGTGCAGAGTAGAATGGGTCTAATGTGCTGCAGTTGAGTAAGTGCACTGAGTTGTTTGCTTGTTTTCCGAGGGGGTCAGCTGTGGAAAGAGTGAGAATTGAACGCGAGCAACTCTGGGTACGTGCCTTGATCGCGTGATCCGATTAAAAGCCGTAGAAGCACTGCATGACCAAAGGATAACAGTTCTGTGACTATGGAGAATAATTCAAGGAAGGTGATGCTCTTGTTGTCCAGTGCAGCGGCCAGGGGAAGGAAAATCCGTCCCCGAGGACCTGGTGGTGCCCGGCACCTTGCTCGAGGCATGAGAGGTTTTTCTGCTGCCACCATGCTTAAGTAACCAGGCCACGCTTCCCGTGGTGAGCCAGGCTAATCCCGCTATGCTTGCCACTCTTGTCACTTGTCTGATCTGGGATACAGGCCTGCAGCACGCTCAAGGTTGACCTAAAGAGATATAGCTCCTATGAGAGCAGTCATCAGGTGTTTGAGTCAAAGCATGAGGTGTTTCAGTGAAAGATCAAGCCCTATCATAACCTTAGTAGCCCAGACACTAAAGGGAGCCACCCTAGCGGTGTAGATTCATATGTCGTCCGTCTGCAACGCTCGCTGCAGGCAATCGGAAGAACAACAAAGCATTGCTGAATTGTCCTTTATAGAATAGCAAGCAGTTCACTCATACACTCACAAGTCAGCAGAGGTGTCTGGTTGTACAGAGCATTCGATTTGCGAAAGATGCCTCGGTGGTGAAAGCAGCTGAGGTGGGAACTGAATCCCCTTCCTCATGAGCAAATTAGCAGTGGTGGAAACCGAATCCACGTCCTCATGAGCAAAGTCTGCTGAAGTAACCCGCATGCTCCTCTTGCATGCCGCACTAGAGGCATGTAATCGTAGATGTGATGGGGATGGCAGCTCGACTGCTGAAGTAGAAAAGCAGTGACCCCGTCGAAGCAATGGAATATAGCATTGGCGAGAGAGTTATGAGGTGAAAACAGAGTTCCCTCCAGGGAGTCTATGAGGGCAAGTGCTGACCGCAATATTGCGGAGACAGCCACCAGGGGGTCCCTCTATCCCAAAGAACAAGAGGCCAAAAGACCAATGAGAACAGAGCCAAGGAGGTTGAGAAAAGGTGTAGGCAACAGCAATAATAACAGTTTCAAGCAAGAGCGTGTGCAATACGTGGTAACAATATGTCACATAATGCCTTGCGTGTGGAACATGACGGTGGCCTACAGTAAGACATTAACTTATGTCAGGAATGTATTCCAACCGGGGAGGGCTGACAAAGGCGATCCTCGGTCCAATGTTGCATGGGGGAATCGGGACCTCACTTAAGTGACTCATACCTTCCAAGTAACGCAACAGTAAGAAGAGGAACTTTGAGTAATTCAAGTGCAGTTTAAAAACTAAGCATGGGAGACAAGTAGTTCAAGTGCAGTTCCTTTTCTGATACCCTCCAAGTAACAACAGTATGAAGAGGAGGCACGAGTAGCTCCAGTTCAAAACTAAGTGGGCAAGCCCAGCACAAGGGGCAAATGAACTCTCAGTAAACGGTCTGCGGGAAGGTGTGTACTTTTACTTACTCAGCAGGAGGGAAATGAACCCACCTTGTAAGGTCAAAAGATGTAATGGGAGTCCCTGTACTATGCCTGCCATAGGGCTCTATCGCTTTATTCGTGTAGAGGATAAAGAATTGGGGGAGCATCACCCTACAATCGCAGTGCTGCCAAACTGTCGATCCTTGGGTAGAGAAATCAGAAGTGTAAGACTGGATTCAGGTAATAATCTGGATAAGAGAAATACAGCAGCAATCAGCATTTGCGATACCGCAGCAATCAGCATTTGCATGATCAGAATGGTGCATCAGATGCACCTGGGGATTCATAAGCAAGAAGGTGAGAAAATTGGCAGCTCAGTCCTGCCCAGGGAAGGAGAGGTACTAATAATGCAGGTATGGTGTAAACTAATCAGAAGGCAGCCAGGTAACATCAAGTCTTTAAGCCTGGGCAGTATTCAGGGATGCATGTAAACCAAACAGAAGGCAACCAGGCAACATCAAAACTGGGCGGCATGCAGGGATGCATGCAAACCAATCAGAAAGCAACCAGGTAACCTCAAGTCTGGGCCTTAGCACTTGAGTTGAAGACCTGGGAGTATGATAAAACTGTACTATATGAAAGGAGCTCTGATATGGAGATGCAACTTCAAATTAGCCCAGATGTATTGGTTTGGAATAAAGATAAAGGGGAGTTGCATGGGGGAAAAGCTCTAACTCAAAGTATTTGAAATAAAACCTGAGATTGGTAATGGTCCTCCACATCCCAACCTTAGGGGAGAACCAGACGCAGATGTAAAGAAAAGTGATTACGAACCGTAACGGGGAATACCCCCAGTGCAACACGTCTGTGTAGGTAAGGTAAGCGAGGGCAATTGAAACTGCAGAACCACGTGTGCCGTCCCTCAGCCCAGGCGTCTCCCCTGACACGCTTGCACCCTCTGTCCAAGCCTGACCGCCAACACCTCCCTGGTTCGGGGAGCTTGGGCAAGGAGGGCGGAGGCGGCGAGGCAGCGGGTGTACGGCGAAGAAACAGACAGCCACAGCAATACAAATACGATGCCGCTCCTACCGCGTTAGCTGTACGATCTGACCGCGAGGGTACACTGGCAAAATGAGCGCCACGAGGCCAAAAGGAAGGAAATGACAGAATGGCCGACTATATAGCAAAAGGCCAAAAGACACTTGGGAACCGGGTGCTGGGAATGGGCGCCCACGAAAACGAGAGGACCGGCCAAAATGGCCGGCCATGCGGGGAATGCGCAAAATGGCCGGCCATGTGGGAAATCGGGCAAAATAAAGCAGCAGGTGGAAGCAGGAGGCTGTCAGAGTTAGTGTACCTTTGTCTAGAATAGCGAAAAGACGCAACGGGCCACGAGATAGGCGGTTTGCCATGTGGGACGCATTGTTAGAGCCGCCTATGAGGCAAAACCGGCTAAAGAGAAATAAACCATGTAGGCCACGTTGTTAGTGGCAGCAGCGTGAGGCAGGATCCGAGGAGGAAGCCTAAAATGGCTGTGCAAGTGGGCAAGTTAGACAGCCGCATAAGACACGTCGAGAGTGCAAAATGGCCGGCTATGCGGGAAAATAACCCCGACCAAAGAATCTTTACCGTGGAGGCCGCATGGTTCGAGCGAAATGGCCAAAATAAAAGGCGGCCGTGAAATCAGCTGATTTGATAGACGGCACCGAAATGGGGGGCCTAAATGGAAAAGATGGCCAAATCAAAATGGGAGGCCAAAATGGAAAACAGCTGATTTGAGCGAAATGGCCGGCTTTTCGGAGAAACAGCCAAAATAAAAAGGCGGCCGGGAAATCAGCTGATTTGATAGATGGCCAGTACTGCGCTCCGCGACACCGCTTCACCGCTGTCGCGAACAAATAAAATTCAGGTTTTACCGTGTGGGGGGACCACGCTGAAAACTCCTGCACCGCTCGCAGCCGACAAAGAGGCCCTCCCCGCCTCGTCGGCAGCTCTTATGCAGTGCATGGGCTCCCGCTGCAGCCCAACCCCCTTCCGGCCTCCCAACCAACGGCAGGCAGGATCTCCTGCCGAGTCATCCAGACCGTCGGTGGGGAAGCCGGAAGGGAAGGGTCACTCCGGCCAGGGAGCTGCTGTGTGGCAGCCGCCATGTTATGTGCAGCTGCTCGGCATTCTCCTCGCTGGCCTTCCTTTCACTGCATATAGCCACGCCCCTTTTGAATTTCGAGCTTTAGAATTTAGGCACTGTTAGGCTTAGTATGTGCGTAAATTCTAATTATTACCAATTAGTGCTCATTAATGCTTGTTATGTGCTGTTAAAAATGCTGATTGGTTACGTGCACCCAACATGCATCAATTCAGAGTTACCACCTGGCTAGCACGTCGCCAGGGCGATAATCTCATTTTTTACACCTGTCCGCTACGCGCAAGGGAAAATATATTTTATTTTCCAGCATACAGCGAAAACCGGGCGATAATCACCATTGTAAGCGTATTGACGATTACCACCTGGTTAAAATGTGAGAACTTACCGCTAAGTGAATGGGTGGAGGTAAGGTCTCAGACCCAAAATGGACGCAGGCCAATTTTGACTTTGCCTCATGTCTATTTTCGGTTTTAAAAAAAGGCCTTTTTTACAGGCACGCTGAAAAATGGATCTGCGTGCGTCCAAAACATGCACCTACACTAGCGCAGCCCATTTTTCAGTGCACCTAAGTAAAAGGACCCCTTACTATTTACAGGTTTAATAAAAGTAATACGTTAAGTTACTGTGAAAAATATACATAACAGACACTAATTACTTTTAACTTTGTAAATGTAATATATTACAGTTAGTAGTTACTTGTTTAATACAATTAAAGTATCTGTGACTATATAAAGTAATGAGACACTATATTAATCGTTAGTGGGAAAAGTAATGATTTAGAGTTATTTCATTACATTTGCACGAATGTAATCATTACAATTACTTGTTACTTTTAAAAGTAATATAGTACTGCCCAACACCTTTGGCGGGTGGGTGCTCACATGGGTGGAGAATGGGCACAGCATAGGCAGGGCACATATTTATGCATGTAAATTATAATATTTTATAATCTACACAGATTCTTTTGGAATCTTGGCAAATGTAAGGTGGCTTATGCTCGTATCCTACTTTTCTTCATAAAAGAGGCTTCAAATTAGTGTGTCATGTCTGTGCTCACCTCGCCCTCTGGTGGCCAGAACCGGTGGCTGCTGTGGACCGTCACCTGTTCCAGATTTGTGCAGCGCTGCGTATGCCTTGTAGCGCTATAGAAATGCTAAATAGTAGTAGTAGTAGTAGCCCAGTCCGGTCCGGATCTTCTGGGCTGCCAGACTTGCTTGCTTGGATTGAACCTACACAGCACCCGTAGTTTCCTGGTGATGGTTGCAGCTGAGCTCCAGGTGCTGCTGGGCTTATTAGCCATTCTGAAACCTTGCTGCTTTGCCTTTGCATTGCGTCTAAGGCCCTGGTATGTTGGTGCTTGTTGCACTTCTGCTAGTCCAGTGTTTGCCTGAGATTCTTGCCTGTTTCTATTTAGTCTGTGTTTAGTTTAGGTTTTGCTTGCTTTCCTTGCCTGGTTTCTTGTTTGTAATTCTGTGTTTAATTTCTGTTTGTCTGTGTTCTGGCTTTGGGACTGCTTGCAGCTCTCAGTTCTGTGTCTTGTTAGTCAGTGTTTGTTCCCTGTTTTTTGGCTATTCTGAAGCTTTCTGCTCTGCCCTTTAGCTTTCCCTTCCTTGCCCAGTCTCCTGCCCTGCCCATGTTCCTCCCTTTCCCCTCTGACCCTCAGTCCCTGTGCTGCCTTGCTGTTATCCAGTCCTGCCCTGTCCAGCAAGTTCTGCCGGCCACCTGAAGCCCAGAGCTCAACTCTTGGTGAAAAGTGGCCAGGTGCAGGTGAAGTCTAACTTTTTGCCCGAGATTTGCCCTGTCTCTAGAGTGGGGTGGTTTTGCCTGCCACTGCCGCTCCTCGGCAGTGGCCCAAGGGCTCACAACCTAGTTTCCAGCCTTGAGAACGTGACATAGTGCTTTCCTAGCACCTAAATCTAGGTGCTCCCTTATACAATTATCCCCAATATGCTAATATACTGTTAATGAGATAAATACATAAACAAACTGTAGGATAGGTGGGCAAAATTAAAAAAAAAACTAGAAAATGTAGATACACATTAGGTTGGAACAGAATTTTAGCCAGTGCTTGTCGGCTAACTTTGCCAGCCAAAACTAATCATGCCAATTGCAGGATTAAATCTAGCTAGCCACACTCTTGCAGATGAATTCAAGCTCCTAGAGGTGCTTTAGAAATCGAATCCCATACTGCTTTGGGCAATGGCTGGGTGTAGGTTAAATGGCTACACTTAACAGAGAGTAATTACAATCAGGGATATGTGTTCCAGTCTCCAAATTGAAATGGTGAAGGTGAACACCTAAGAAGGGAAGTGTACATTCTGAAGAAATCTGTCTTTTCTTGCCAGACAAAAATAAACAAAAACTGGTTTAGCCTCTACACCTTGAACTCTAATGAGTTCTTACAATTGTGATATTTGGGCCTAACGATTCCTCAGCACTCTGAAAATGGCTTTACAATTAATGATTATTGCTTTAAGTAGTTCTTCTTTAGAATACTCAATGTTGATCCATCCCTTGCAGTAAATTTCTATTACAGCTTTTCTTCTTTGACAGTGCAATGATTCTCCAAGTCTTACCAATGCTACAGAATAGTTTAAAAAATGCAATGGTCTCTGAGGTAAGATTTATAATGTGTTTCTTCTGCTTGAATAATCAGCTACAATATAGTCATAATCCAGAGCCAGGAAAATTCAATTGCATTGCTCATATCATTTAATTTAATGAATATTACTAAACTGACAGTAAAGATGATGGTTTATTGGAAATGTACTAATGAACTAACACACACCCTACAATAATATCAGTTATTTTTAAAAAATATGTTTATGAAAACAGGAACAAAACAGTTCAGTAATTGGTAGTAGAGTCAGGGTAGTGACAGGCTTTAATAAGTTTGGGTTTACAGTACACGCCTCATGACTCTCTTAACCATTGGATCTTCTTGCAGCCATTTTAAGATTGGAACTGTTATGGGCAAGAACGACAGGGGATTGCTTCTGTCCATACCTGTTCCAATCACAAAATGGCTGTTGCGACCTCCAGTGGCAGTCTCGTGAGAGGTCCCAGCAGCCATTTTGAATACAGAGCCAGAATGGGCAAAAGTGACTAGGGATTGTTCCTACCCAACTAGACCACTAGACCACCAGAGCTACTAAGGAAAGCCTGAGGAGAGCCTATAAGTGACAGAAGGGTGACACGTTTGGTTGGGGAAGGGCCAGATTTCTGTAGGGGGAACCAGCTTTCTGTTGGGGGGGTCTGGAAGCATGCAGAAAACTTTGGTTGAGGGGGATGCTATATCAGTTTCGGTCGAAACTGTGCGGCAAATTTCTGCAACAAATTCGGTTTCAGCTGCAAGTGAAAAACCCAGTCATGGTTGCTCACTAGCTACAGTGCCTCATTTACATCAGCCATTCATATACATCAATGACCAGTGTTAACACAGTTTAAGCCCTTCAACCCTATAGAAATGTTTAATGAAGATCGCAAGGCCACTGAATCCTGAAATTTTCCTAAAAGCTGTAATCTTTTGAAATGAAGGCAATCAATCTACAAAGAAAAGAAGCAGACCTTGTTGAAGAAAATACAATCTTTAATCCTATATAATAATTCTCACCTCCAACGTTCTGAGGCTGCCTGGAACCGTGGCTTCCAGCCAGAGGTGGTCTACTTCCAATGGAGTAGATAAAAGTGATGTCATGAATGAAGTGCCACTGATTGGCTGCACCTCCAAGTTCAGCACGACGCCCAGCAACAAACCGCCACGCAGGAAAACCGTGACCCAGCCAGCAAGCAGCGACCCAGGCAGGGGGACTCCTCCCCCTGCCTAGGAATTGCTGCACACTGCCTGCGAACCTCCCAAACCACCCGCGCACACTAACCGCCCTCAATCGGAGAGGACGAAGAGGGAGGGCGGCGACATGGCGAGTGTCGAATCTGCAGGAGGCGGGTGAGGGCTCAGGATGGGGGTCAGGGTCCACTGGCGACTCGCAAGACGGAGGAGGCAAAGAGCAGCGGGTCCTACTCCAGCGCAGCCGTCATCCCCATTCACTCAAAACAAAGGTAGCAAACCTATGCGATGTTGCAGCAAGTTCAATAGACAGGAGTGGAAGTGAGCAAAGCAAGTCTAGGTAAGCAACGAAGCACATTGGTTAATCTCTGTTTCCATTCCTCTACGTAGCCGTCATTGGTATACACTGAAAAACAAGCAAAAACTTGCAGCTGCTTCACATTGTCGTTTTTAAAATGTTGTTCCATCTGAAACAAGTCTAAAGCTCTTTCAACTGGATTGACAGTGCCTTAAAACTTGCAGGACAAAAGGAGGGGGGAGACAAACAAACCCTGCAACTGGGAGGGAGGGAGGGAGGGGGGATCCTGCAACTGAGAGGAAGGGAGGGAGGGGGGACCCTGCAACTGGGGAGGGAGGGGAAAGGGGAAGGAGGAAACCCCTGCAACTGCGAGACAGACCCCAGGGGGGGGGAGCGACCCTGCAACTGGGAGGGAGGGGGGACCCTGGCACATACTCTCATTCTCACACACACACTTGCACACAGTCTCACTCTCTCTGTGTCACACACACTCGCACATTCACTCTCTCTCACACAGTCACTCTCACACACACTCTCTCTCAAACATACACACTCCCAGGAAAACCTTGCTAGCGCCCGTTTCCTTTAAAACAGAAACGGGCCTTTTTTACTAGTAAGTAATATTGATGCTCCCAGGTTTCACAAATAGGTGCCCAACATGGCCATGTTTCACCAAGAATACAGGCTACATCAGGAGCATTAGGAACCTAAAAACTCCACCAATACCAGTGAAAGTATGTCTTCCTGGGTCTGTTTTTTGAAGACTGTATTTTCTCCAACAAGTTCTGCTTTTTTTCTTTGTTCTGTCCTTTGAAATGTGCCTATGACTCTTGTAACTTTCTATCAGAACAATGGACTGACTAAAAATATGTGATTCTTTTTAGCAACTAAAGCCACTATGACACTGACAATGGCTGAACACTGTTAATAGGAGGTCTGGTTGAGGTGTGAAAAAGTCTATTTTTGAGTTGATCGTTCATGTTTTAGAATCCCATTACATCTTGTACTTATCACCTTTAGTTTAAAAAAAAATTAAATTAGAAAGCATCCAGAGGCTGCAATACTTTTGGTTCACCTTTTCTAATGCACCTTGTCAGGTCAATAGCCAATTTTTAAAATGTTTTTCCACCTACAGATTATACAAATGATCCACCTAATATTCAGCATGCAGCAGTGAGTGGGCTTTTTTTTTTTTTTTACCACTGAGCATTGCTGTCTATATTAGCACCGGATAATCGTGGATTTGGTTGTCACTTTTATTAACAAATAACTGTGAGAGTGCCTCAGCTGTAGGGGCTTTGCTAGTGAGGGGCCTCTTTGGATTGGTTAGTTATTGATAGAGTGAAAAAAGATCCTTTATGGGGTTGGTGGAGTTCAGAAGTCTTATAGTGACAAAGCCCTTATTGGTCTTTTTGAGATCATTGTAAAAGCACAATGGTGTTTCCTGCATTTCAGGAGATCAATATAAGATCTAGACCTTTTGCAAAGTCATTCAGCCCTACAATATGGCCTTTTAAGGAAACAGAAATTGAGCAAGTACCAATAATTATTGTGTGTGGCTTTGGAATGAATAAGTATTCTAGGGGCAACCGTGTTAAGAACCAGAGTGAGAATGGAATGCCAGAGTGTAGTCTGATCATTGAGAGATTTGGATGAAAAGTTGGCTGTAACTGAGAAAAGAGAGGGTGACAGGGTGAATAGATCGATATGAGTCAATTGATTGTACCAGCATCCAGTGTCTGATGATGGTGCTGAGGATGCATGGGGAAAGTTGAGTTGGAAAAGAATGAGAAAATGGTCTGTCCAGGAGAGAGGCATTGATGAGAAAGATGGGAGGAAACAGGCGAACCTTGCAGGGTGAGAACCTGCATTGTGGGTGGGAAAGGAAACCCACTGGTGGAAACTGAGGTCAGTGATTAAATCAAGGAAGGTCTTATACAGCACGTATATATTTTGTATGCTGTTAACATTGAGCATTGGGAAGTTATTCTTGTGCTCTGGTTACGTGGTATGTTCCAGCGCTGTTCCTTATAGTGCCGGAGTTCTGAGCATTGGCCCATTAGTACATAAATGTGAGGAGGCATTCACAGGGGGAAACATATGCAGGGCATGGGTGTGTCCAAGAATTTTGTATGTTACTTGCAGAATATTGTAGAATACACATTAATGTGTCACATTTAGGTGAGTGCATTTACACCTGCTATTGACATGGCATAAGTGGGCATGTCTAAATGTCGGTGCGACAATGCCAACTTATTTTAATATTCTGTAATGGAATCTGGGCAGCCAGATGACATTATAGAATTCATGCTCTGCACGCTGCATCTTGGCACCTACCTTTTTTTTTTGGGGGGGGGGGGGATTCTCTAAGGAGACCCTAGTTTTATGCAGAAGGAACACATGTAAATGACAGCATTGTAGTTTGAGTAGCCACTTATATACAGGGTGAATGAAAAAAAAAAGTAAGGAGTGGCCTAGTGGTTAGGGTGGTGGACTCTGGTCCTGAGGAACTTGAGTTCAATTCCCACTTCAGGCACAGGCAGCTCATTGTGACTCTGGGCAAGTCACTTAACCCTCCATTGCTCCATGTAAGCCACATTGAGCCTGCCATGAGTGGGAAAGCACAGGGTACAAATGTAACAAAAAAAAAATCAAGTTTTTTTGCAATTTTCTCAGCAACTGTTTGAATTTCAGTGAAAAATTTTACGTACTTATTTAGTCATCATACTTGCGTATTAATATTAAACAACAGTTAATTATCTTAACCTATGTTGATGTTACTAACATTTTAGTGCTAAGACCTAGAGATTTTTGCAAGTTAAAAATGTTTGAGCTAAAACCCAGTATAATAACATTATTCAAATGATACAATTAACAATGTGTCAGAATTTTGCAATCACTGTGACTGCTCAAAGTGTCCACCCCCAGCTTTAACACAGGCCTTCAGTCTCTTTGGAAAGTTCATAACAGCCTTGTCGATTGGTCCGTGTGGTAGACTGTCCCGCTTCCTTGAGTTTGGTGACTGTTTGTAGCTTTGGGTAGAGCTTGTGATAGGCCTCCAACATTGCTCTCCAGACAAATGAATAAAGTTACATCACTGTGACGTCATTAACGGTAAGCTTGTACCCCGTTTTTTTTTCTCCAAATAATGGTAGTTTTACAGTGCAACATGCTGGGTGGTTATGCTAAAGAGTCTGTATCTTTACCATGTTTAAAGATAATCTCATTCTGCTCAACACATAAATGTTGATCATAACAACAAATAAAGCTGTAAAATGTCACACTGAAATTCCAAGCGGTCACTGAGAAAACAGCAAAAAACTCAAGGGGTTTACTTATTTTTTTTGCCATGCCCTGTGCGTAAACGGTGTGTACTTTGCTGTTGAGGGGATGTATGGACGGAGTTTAGGCAGAGCGAAGGTGGCGAGTAATTTATGCATATTCTGGCTATCATCTACAAAGTCATGGCCAAATGTTTTTTGACCAAGCAGTTTTCAATTGTTCCACACTGGGTTCTTGATTACTAATATTGTTTTGGGCTATATTTATTTGTTTTGAACTAAATATATTGTTTTAATAGTTTCAGCCACCTTTTTAATAAATCTCACAAGGTAAGAATTTGGTGGTTTTTCATAATTATATGTTAGATTTTGCATTCCTGCATGAAAAGTATGTCACATTATAACATTCCTATTTGTATAATCAAACTTTCATTTTTTCTCATATAGATAGCAATCATAGCTGTGAGTGATAATAGAGGTTTAATGATCTCTTAAACCACTTTATTAGTGTTGTTTGATTAACTTGACTGTAACAAAGAATCAGATCCATTAAAATTTGATGCCAAGTTGAGTATGTGGGAAAAGAGCTTATCCCAGAAATATGTGCACAGTCCACAATTCTGTAGACTACTACTTATCATTTCTATAGTACTACTAGACATATGCAGCACTGTACACTAAACATGTAAGAGACATTCCCTACTTGACAGAGCTTACAATCTAATCAGGACAGACAAACAGGACAAATAAGGGATAAGGGAATTACTTAAGGTGAGAATGGTAAAACAGACATGGGTACAGAATAAATGAATAGGAGTTAGGAGTTAAAAGCAGCCTCAAAAACATGGGCTTTTAGCCTAGATTTGAAGATGGCCAGAGATGGAGCTTGACATACTGACTCAGGAAATCTATTCCAGGTGTATGGTGCAGCAAGATAAAAGGAATGGAGTCTGGAGGTGGCAGTGGAGGAGAAGGGTACAGATAAGAGAGATTTATCTGATGAATGGAGTTCCCAGGGAGAAGTGTAGGGAGAGATAAGAGTGGAGAGGTACTGAGGAGCTGCAGAGTGAAGGCACTTGTAAGACAATAAAAGGAGTTTGAACTGTTTGCAAAAATGGATAGGCAGCCAATGAAGTAATGAGGAGAGGGCTAATATAAGAATAGCGACACTGTCGGAATATATATCCTACAGCTGAATTTTGAATAGATTGAAGGAGAGAGAAATGGCTTAGTGGGAGATCTGTGAGAAGCAAGTTGCAGTAGTCTAAACGTGAGGTGATGAGAGTGTGAATAAGTGTTTGGGTAGTGTGCTCAGAAAGGAAGGGACACATTTTGGTGATATTATAAAGAAAGAAATGACAGATTTTAGTATCTGTTGGATATGTGCAGAGAAAGAGAGAGAGAGGAGTCAAAGATGGCCTCAAGGTTACAAGCTGATGAGACAGGGAGGATGAGAGTGTTATCCACAGAGATAGAGAAATTATACAAATAAGAGCAATTGCAAAGAAGATGAAAGTTGTGCATTCAACTGTCATAGCAACTTCAGATGAAACAAATAGATGAATAGCTGATCAACAGCTGAACAGGTTGATCAACAGCTATGGATGTACGAATGGACAGTGCGATTGTAAATTTGTGGCTTTAAAATCTGATGTTTCTATTAGTCATAAATAATGAAAATGGTGATGGTTGCAAAATTTTGGCTATGACTGTAGGTACAGGCATTTACACAAGGTATAGGGCCCCAGTGGTCTAGTAAACTAGTTGGGGCAAGAGCAATCTTCAGTTGTTTCTACCCATGAGGACTCTGCACTTAAAATGACTGCTGCAGGAGGTTGCGGCAGCCATTTTGAGATTGGAACCGGCATTGGCAGGAGTGATCTCCAGTTGCTTCTGCCTATGCTGGCTCTATTTTCAAAATGGCTGCTGGGACCTCACAAGACTGCTGCAGGAGGACACAGCAGCCATTTTAAATGTGGAGCTGGCATGGGTAGCAACAACTGGGAATCGCTCCTGCCTCAACTACACCACTAGACCATCAGGGCTTCTAATGTAGGCCTGGGGGGCGCTATGGGTGATGACAGAGCAGCAGGCTGCTTTCTATCATGTGAATTGTTCATACTTTGAGCTTACTAATTTTCAAAAAGAAACAAGAGGTAGTTTAGCCTTGAAAATGTGTATAAATTGAGAGCATTAAAATTCTCTATGGGTTGTTTGAAAATTGCCCCATAATGGAATCAAGCAGGCAGTAATACTAAGAGGGTCATTTAGTAATGGCTAGTTATGTACTAATGCTTTTAGAACATGCTATCTGCTTCAGAGCCACAGGAGTAAAATGGGCTGTGCGTCAGACAGTGTGTGCTAGCAGTGTAAATGCAATAACTTTATTTGTTTTATTTACTAGACTGCCTTTTGAGCAAACAGTGCCTATCTATGTAGTGTACAGTACAAAACAATCAAGTACATTATAACAAATAGGCACTAAACAGACAACAATCACAATCAAGACAACATGAAATGGTCAAATCAGAGTACTTCTCCTATCCCCCTGTTCATCCCAGGGTTCCCTCAAAAGTCTGCTGACACCTGCCTCAGGGATGAAAATGATGGCTTTGATACAAAATGATCGTGCGATTCCATGAATCAGCTACTACACACAGAAGTATTTGTGATGGTTTACTATAGCAAGTCTACCCAGAACATGGTTCAAATGATCATTTTGTATCTAAGACGTCATTTTCTTGACCCCTGATGTAGGCATCTGGAGCGCCGAAACACGGCCCGTGTTGGGTCCCTTTCATTAAGGTTTGTGCTTTGTTCCAACCTTGGAGGCCCTTTTCTGCTTTGTTTTTTGCCAAACCACATGAAATTAAAATTTTCTGACTGGACACACCTACAAAGCATGACCCCAAATAAAATCAAAGTAACCCTACTATCTCCATCAATTTTCCACATATGATAGTGAATTATCTTTACCTAATCATAGCATCACCTGCTATCCCCAGCGGATCAATAAAGGCTCGCTCCAGCTGCATCAGTTGATCGTTTACTCTGCGAACATCCAGGGGGCTATGGACAGAGGGTAAAACCATACAGTGAAATCTTGTAGCTTGAATAAAATGGTAAGAGAAAATCTGAACAATAACATTCTATATAAGACTTCATCTTAAAAAGAAAATAGTTCACTATTAGCTTTAAAAATCAACCAAGGATGTGGTCTGTGGCAAATGCTTTAGATCTGATGAGGTTATACAATAGCATTATTCATATAACTAAATGCATCTTAGAATGGTGATGCTGTAATCTAAAAGAGTGAATAATTTTTGCTGTATTAATTTAGAAACCTCCTTTGAATCAGAATCTTTCAATCACTGGGTAGTAACCTAAAAATATGAATTGTGAATAACAAATTGTGGTGGGCTCAAAAAGTCAGCCTGTACATTATTCAGGCCTTTTTATCTCCTCATCTCCATTTAGTTAAATAAGTTCCAAAAACCTGTTGGTCAGAATAATAGCCAAGTAAAATCAACTAACAATTATTCAGACATCACGGAGAGAGATCATAAAAACTAAAATAGGACTGCTCTTCATGTGGCCCAATTTAATCACCTATTTATGCGGTCTAGGAATGTTGCAACTATTTGGGTTTCTGCCAAGTACTTGTGACCTGATGGCCACTGTTGGAAACAGGATACTGGGTTAGATGGACCATTGGTCTGACCCAGTATGGCTATTCTTATGTTCTTAACTCTAACAAGTTGCTGTGGATGACCTAATCCTTGACTTCATTATTTGTGATATGAATCGCCAGCATCTCAAGACTTGATTACGGGTATTCTTCCAAATTGGACAGTTATGAGTAGAAAAACCGCTGTGCAACGGATGGAAGAACGTTTTCAAGAAATGAAGAACTTGATTTGGGAACTGGAAATCAACAGTGGATTGTTGTTCTATTCATCACAGATCCTATCAGTGGACTGTCACCCCAAAGATAGATCAGATGACGATGCAAAGAAGATCACCGACTTTAGCATGTTGTCACCTAAAAGGATCCAACACATATGATGTTACTGCAGCTGCATTAGAATCAATCCATTCTGAATTCCACCTCCAGGATAAAATCACCAAAACAACTACTAACAATTGCTTCAATTTCTGCAAAGCTTTTCAACAATTTTTCTAAATCTCTATAAAGTGTTGATCAAATTACATCAAATGATAGAGAGTCAGCGGAACTTGATGATTATGAAGTTGAGATGGAATTTCATAACTTGCACAATATCTTATCAGCTGGTGATTTTCATTTGCCGAACATCAGCACTATGCTTGTCACTCCTTAAATCTGGTGGCTACACGTAATGCTACAGAAGCAGAATCTGATTCAGCTTCCAAAAAGCTGTATCACTGTACTTTTGCCAAATGCCAAGTGTTATGGAACAAATAGTCACAAAGTGAATGTCCATTTCTTTTTTTTTTACTCCAATGATATTCTTATTCTTTACCCAACCTCTCCTGTTTATCCGGACCTAGTTCCCTTACAAACTGCTCTGTTAGCTTTGGAAAATTGACTGTTTACATATACATTGGTGCTAAACACTTCTAAAACCACTGCATGCTGGATCACTAGCACACATAGAGGGGCATAATCGAAAGGACGCCCAAGTTTTCCTGGGGACGTCCTCGCAGGACGGCTCCAGCAAGGGGCGGGGAAACCTGTATTAACGAAACAAGATGGGTGTCCATCTTTCATTTCAATAATATGGTTGGGGACGCCCAAATCAGCAAATTTAGGTCGACCTTAGAGATGGTCGTTCCCAGCAGAGATGGTCATCCCCAGGACTTGGTCATTTCTGATTTTCAGCGATAATGGAAAGCGAGGACGCCCATCTCAGAAACGACCAAATCCAAGCCATTTGGTCGTGGGAAGAGCCAGCATTCGTAGTGCACTGGCCCCCCTCACATGCCAAGACACCAACCGGGCACCCTAGGGGGCACTGCAGTGGACTTCACAAATTGCTCCCAGGTACACAGCTCCTTTATCTTCAGCCAGATGCACTAACTGAATGGAAAAAGCCCTTCCCTTACCGATTCCTTAGCGATTTGGAAAGAAACAGGCATGCCTGAAGGAAATCGCGTGCAAATGAGCTGCTCGTTGTTAGCTCATTTGCACACAATTTCCTTCCTAAGGAAAGGAAGCCAGTACAGAGCAGCCAAGCATTATGTGTGGCTGCTCTGCGCATGCCAAAGACAGCTTCATATGTGCAGACAAGCTGTCTTTGGCATAATAGCTGTCTACAACCTTAAATAAATTGCCGACTACAACCTTAGAAAAACATAAGTCCAGGTGAAAATTCCAAGTGCTCGTCATGGATGTTTTTTTTTTTTTTTTGGACATCCTTCACTATGCCTCCGTCCCTGCGATGGCAGTTGAGGATGTCTAAACTGTGGATGTCTCTGTGAGAAGGACGTTCATGCCTCTGCTATGCCTTCGACATCCCCTTTATTTATTTGGATTTTGGATCACAAGTAGCAGCAGTGGGATTTGAACTGGCCACCACTGGATTGCAAGATCAGTGCTCTAAGCACTAGGCTACTCCTCCACTCCACTCCCTTGAAATTTGCCCATCCCTGTGGGGGGGGGGGGGGCAGTTCAGGACATCCAAAATGTTTGAATGCTGAAACACACATACCTCCCCCCCCCCCCCCCCCCCCTTCCAGGGACCTGCATACTGCTATGATGGACCTGAGTATGACATTTCAGGCTGGCAAAACAAAATTTTTAAGTTGTTTTTTTCAGGGTGGGAGAGAGTTAGTGACCACTGGAAGAGTCATGGGGGAGTCAGGGGAGGTCATCCCTGATTCCCTCTGGTGGTCATTTGGTCAGTTTGGGCACCTTTTTGAGGCTTGGTCGTAAGAAAAAATGGACCAAGTAAAGTCAGCCAAGTGCTCATCAGGGACGCCCTTCTTTTTTCCATTAACGCTTGAGGATGCCCATCTGTTAGGCACACCCCAGTCCCACCTTCGCTATGCCTCCAACACACCCCCAGGAACTTTGGTCATCCCCGCAACGGGAAGCAGTTGGGGATACCCAAAATCGGCTTTCGATTATGCCGATTTGGGTGACCCTGAGAGAAGGACGCCCATCTCCCAATTTGTGTCGAAAGATGGGCGCCCTTCTCTTTTGAAAATAAGCCTGCTAGAGAACCAACCTTGGTGCCCATCCTGTTTAATTTCCAATTCCAACAGTTAGATCATTTCATTACTTGGGTGTGATTCTCGATTCTTTGTTAATATTCGAACAACAAATTTCCCAAGTATTTTTAAAAAGGTTTTTGTGACTGTCATATTTGTTCCATTTGTAAGTATCTTGACTTTGCTTCAATATTCATGCTTTCATCATTTCCAGAACTGATTATTGTTACATTATCTATACAAGTATTGCTCGCATTCAACTCCAATGTCTTCAAATGTTCAAAAATGCAACAATTTGTTTACTTTTCCAGGCTAAAAACTTTGTTCACATCACCCCTCTATTTTTGCGGGTCCATTGGTTACCCATAATATTTCAAATCTGGTTTAAAGTTCTAATTATTGCACAAAAAGTAGTACACACAGGGTCTCCAACTTATCTGTCTTCTATTATTCTATAGTCCCCAACCCATTCCCTAAGTTCTTTAGAAGCTCACCGCTTGGTTTTGCCTTCATTAAAATTAGCACATTTTGAGACAACCAGGTCCTCGGCATTCTTTTACTTTGCACAAAAACTTTGGAATGACCTCCCCTGGTCATAAGAATGGAATTGTCCTTTTCAAAATGTAAGTCTGCATTAAAGACTCCTTTTCATTTGGCATTTCATCAAACTGCAGAGCGACCCAGTGAACTGTACAGCTTCCACAGTCTGTAGAGAAATGTTGAAGCTGTTCTTAATTTTTCACTTTTTGTTGTTGTTGCTGTGCATGCTTTGTATGTATCCGATTTTTCCTGTCTTACATGGAATTCCTTTCTGTTCCTAATTTGTTTTATGTATTATTGCTTACTGCTTTGACCTTTTAGTAAAAGCAGCATATCAAATCCCGAATAAACATAAACATGTCTGCTGAGGTTATTGAACAAATATTTGGTCTCTCTTTTGTTACTCCTAATCAGACTTACTGGTAATCCATCTACATCTCTTTGGATGTATTTAACCACCTAATTGCAGAAAAAGGCATAAATGTCATAAATTTAGTCTACATTCTTCAGAAATCTTGTTTTTTTTGCAGAATGTGTCTCTTTAATGAAACCCTTGATGCAAGCGTTTGGACATTCTTCAATGTAAAACGAAAGCATTTGTGGTCTACCTTGTGCCCATTCTGATATTGCTGACTGAGAAACTACAAGCGTCTGAGAAAAACAACACACTTCAGACTTGTAAGCCATTAGTAAGAGGATTACTAAGTGGCATACAGAAGCACTTTGAAGAGCAGTTAATGAATGAGGAACTTACAGCTGCAATATTACATTTAAAGTTCATGACTGCATGGATCAAGGAACCTAGCAGAAATTGCTAGGAATGGATTTGATGTTGAAAAAAAAAAACCCCAAAGTCATGAGTGCTGGTACAGTTAACATTACAGCAGATGCCATTCCTGCTCAGACTCAGTTGGATGTGGATGATGATTTCTTCACTTCCAACACTGTAGACATCCTGGATGGCCGGGGAAGGGAGAAACAGAATGAGATAGATGGGTGATGTTGATGGGGGAGAGAAACAGAGAGGAGATGTTGCATGTCCAGTACCAGAGAGAGAGAGAGAGAAAGAGAGAGCGGGAGAGAGAGATGCACATGGGGCAGGCAGAGAGGGACAGGAGATCCTGTAATGAAGGAGGTGGGGAGAGACAAAGAGAGAGGAGATCCTGGATAGCTGGGAAGAGGAAAGAGACAATCAAATCCTGGATGGCTGGAGTGGCGGGGGGGGGGGGGGGGGGCGGAGAGAGAAAGACACACACACATACACAAAGAGGAGATGCTGCATAATAGGAGGTGGGGGCTTGGAGAGAGAGACACATACATATAGAGAAAAGATGCTTCATGGTTGGGAGGAGAGAGACACACACACACATACAGAGGAGATGCTGCATAGTAGAGGCCCCGATATGCCTAATATTAGATGCTAGATTTGGATTTAGCTCACAACATTCTCTATTGTAGATCTACATTCAGGTACATTAGACATTTTCTTGTCCCTGGATGGCTTACAGTCAGAGTTGGTACCTGAAGCAATGAAGGGTTATGTGATTTGTTCAAAACCTCAAGGATCAGCAGATGGATTTGAATCCTGGCTTCTCTGTTTCTCAGCCTGATGATCTAACCATTAGGTACAGTTAATACAGTTAATATACAACCCAAACAAGTGTGGTAACTCAGCAATAAACTGAGTGGAGGAGTGGCCTGTTAGTGAAGCGGGCTTTGATCCCGGCGTCCTGGGTTTGATTCCCACTGCAGCTCCTTGTGACCTTGGGCAAGTCACTCAACCCCCTCCATTGCCTCAGGTATAAAAACTGAGATTGTGAGCCCTCTAGGGACAGAGAGAGTACCTGTTCATAATGTGTGATTGCTCTCTGCCTTGAACTTAATGGTTAAGCGGAATATAAATGCCAGAATTAAATTAAAGAGACAGCAGATCTGAAACCTGGTGGCCATTTGGTAACTAATCAAACCATTGATGGGCAAATTATTTTATTATTGCCAGTAATTGTGGGATTTCTGTTACAGTGCTATTGAACATCACTATTCATATGGCTAAGAGGAAGATGCTGGACTGAGGAGCTAGGTCTGATTGGGAGACAAGTACCGGCATGTATTTCCTGAATGCTGCAAATATTATTTAATATGTTCTGTTATGTTGCATTATTTTGAAATTTGTGGCACATAATTCCCTGGAGTGTGTTCAGTGTATGTAATACTATGCATCAGTAACAGAGGAACAGGGGTGGGGGAACTGGTGCAGCTGCATCAGAGCAACACAGTGAAGGGGTCCTTCTTTGCTGGTCCATAAAAGTAGCCATACTGGGTCAGACCAGTGGTCCATCTAGTCCAGTATCCTGTTTTCCAAACAGTGGCCAAGCCAAGGTACAAGTACCTGGCAGAAACCCAAATTGTGGCAACACTCCATACTACAAATTCCAGGGCAAGCAGTTGCTTCTCATGTCTGTATCAATAGCAGACTATGGACTTTTGCTCCAGGAATTTGTCCAAACCGTTTTTAAACCCAGATACGCTAAGCGCTGTTACCACATCCTCTGGCAAAGAGTTCCAGAGCATAACTATTCGTTCGGTGAAAAAATATTTCCTCCTATTTGTTTTAAAAGTATTTCCATGTAACTTCCTTGAGTGTCCCCTAGTCTTTGTACTTTTGGAACGAGTAAAAAATAATTTACTTCTACTCTAAAAGTGCCCCCACTGTCCCTATACCACTGACACAGGTTGTCACCAATCCAAGGATTTAAATTTGACCCACCCCAGCCCCAACCCACCTTAGCCTCCCAAGCATCGAGTCATTAGCTGCCTATGAATATTCATTGTGGGTATCCTTAAAATCTGACTGTGTAGGGCAATTCTATAACACAACACCTAGAAGAAGCCTATTCTATAAAAGCAATATAAACACCTACTTTCTTTTTCAGAATATCAGCGTAACTGCAAAAGATACATGCATAATAAGCAAAAGCATTAGTCCGGCCATAAAGCTAGTGTAAGTGCACCTAAATATCAGAGATATGCATGTAACTTACAGTATTCTGTGAGAGGCACTTTTACTAAAGGGTTGGCGCATAGCAATGGGCTTGCCAGGCACCATTCTGGAATTACCACCAGGCTACCGCAGGAGCTCTGTGGGTGATTCCCACCCCCAGCGTGCACCATTTCTGGCAGTACAAAATTATTTTCTATTTTTGTAGCGCTGATGCTTACCCGGCAATAATTGGGCAGCTCGTGGGAGCCCTCAGGGCCTGGGCTAGGGTCTGTGGCGCCCCCCTGCAAACTATCAGTTTGCACCCCCCCCTCCAGTCCAGCATCTCCTTTCGCTTTTCTCCCTCCCCCCTTCCCCCCCCCCTCCTTTTTCAGCCCAGTGCCTTAAAAGGTGAAGAACAAAAATTTGGGGGTTTTTTCACTTAATAGCTTTTTAATTTATTTGAAAGCTTCCCATACGTAGATATATATCATGATAAAATTGAGTATCACTAAAACTGCTTAAAATTATTGTAGGATAAATATCATTAAATAAAATTGAATATCACTAAAACTGCTTAAAAATTATTGTAGCTGGTGGAATCAGCACTAATAAAGGCTATATTTTGTGCTCCTTTTTCTACACTGTTTTATACAATACAGTATGGCCAAATTTCAGTGAGGAAATCCTGTTTACTGATGGGTTTATCTTAACTGTTACTGTAATCTGCCTTGGGTAACTATAAAGATTGGAAGTAAAATTAAACTCTCCTTTCATTGGGGCACATGGAATCACATCTTCACCTCATCTCTTTTGTACAAATAGATTATTCTGTGTTGAACATGTTTCAGGGACAAGTGGTTTTCATAAGTCAAAATAATAAAAACATTTTAGTTCATGCAGATCTCTCATTTGCTTAAACATAACTAATTGGGCTATAAGCCCCTAATGCAGTCCATTGGTTTGTCTTATACTGTGTCAAAACCTGCCCCCCCCCACCCCCACCGCAGTTGCCGCCACTGCTGCCATCCCCCTTCCGGATACCACAACTCCCCCATACTGCAGTCCTACCTTGAAGGGCCCGCCCATCCTGATGGTTTAGTGGCCTCTGCGGCTGCGGAGGCAGGAAAGAATTTCACTCTTTCCTGCTCACTGTTCCTACTCCGTCTCTTGTTTGCTCTTCTGCACCGTGGGCAGCGCCGCGCTGTTGAAAAAATGGCCGCCAAGACTGCTGCCAGAAGCCTCACAGCCATTTTTAAAACACGGCGGCACCACCTGCAGCACAGAACAGCAAACAAGAGACGGAGTAGAGGCAGCGGGCAGGAAAGAATGTGATTCTTTTCTGCCCCCACAGCCGCAGAGGCCACTACACCACCAGGGCAGGCCCTGGCCTTCAAGGTAGGTCTTGGGAGGGCTGTAGTTTGTGGCGGCATTGGCCAGTGGAGCGCAGCACAAAGGGTATGTATGGCAGTTTCTGGCACCCCTAGAATGTTGGCGCTCCCCTGCCATGCATACCCTGCTTACCGCGTTCCGCCGCTGGCCCTGGGAGTCCGAAATGGCCATGTGATAAGTGGTTCACTTACCTCATGGCCATTTCTTTTTTTAAAGAAGAGACCTTTTACCCGCTTTGGTAAAAGGGGGCCTCAGCTAGCATCAAAAACACGCACTGATGCTAGCACAGGCTCTCTTTTACCACAGCTCAGTAAAAAGACCCCTATGTTAAGTGCCTAAGTGTGAATCCTATCCAGATTCTGCCCGCGTGGATGCTATAGGATCCAATTTTTCAAAATTAGTAAGGGTGCTAAACCCAATGGAAAATTACCTCTCCCTGAACACAGTCAAGGGGTTTGTTCAGTTTTGGGGGTGCTCCTTTGGTATATGCCACCCTGTCAAATATGTGCGCTGCCAGTTATGTGTGTGCCAATGCCTATTTTATTGATTCACCCCAATATGTCATATGCCCCCTAATTGTATAAAAGCTCTACCAAGATCCCGCCAAACAAGTAACGACTATCTACCCTTTAGAAAAATGTTGAAGACCCATCTCTTCAAACAAGCTTACCGACCAGAATTAACCTTAAAAGCCCACCCGCACGACTCCTGTTTTTGACGATGATTAAATCTTAGACCATGTCTCCCAACCTCCTCCATGCTCATCCCCTAGTCTTCTTTTCTTCATCTTCCCTACACCGTACCCCCTCCCAGTCTCTTTTTCCTTTTGCTCATCCTATCTTTGTTCATCTTTCCATGTTAAATTCACATGTTCTTAAGACCTTATTATTACTATGTTTACTATAGTTTGTAATATTTCTCCTTACAAGACTTTGTTATTCTATTTACCATGTAAGCCACATTGAACCTGCTATGTGTGGGAAAGCACGGGGCACAAATGTCATAAATAAATAAATAAAAACAGCCAAAAATTTGTGCAAATTTGGGCGTGCACATAATTTAATTAAATAACAAGCCAATTGGATTTTAACAAGCTGTTATTGGCACTAATTAAATTTAACTGGACTTCACGCATGTAGGCACAGGATCCATGCCTAAATTTTAAGCACAACCTGAAAAATGGGCGTGGAAATGGAGGGGCATTGGCAGAACGGGGGCATTGTTAGCATTTATGTGTGTTGTTATAAAATAAGGGGGGATGTGCACCTAATTTAGGTGCGTACATTTACAGCACGTTTCAGTTGATGCAAATGGCCATGCCTAAAGTTAGGTGCAACTCCTGGGTGTAAGCGCTATTCTATAAACCATGCCTAACTTTGGGGTCCTTTTACTGAGCCGTGGTAAAAAGTGGCCTGCGGTAGTTTTAGCTGCGCAGAATTATTTTTCAGCGCACCTACAAAAAAAAAACGCCTTTTTAAAATTTTTGCCGAAAATGGATGTGCGGCAAAATCAAAATTGGCGCACGTCCATTTTGAGTCTGAGACCTTACCACCAGCCATAGGCCTAGCGGTGAAGAATTTGTGCGGTAATGACCTACGCACATCAGATGCCTCTTGGCGCGCGTCCACCATGCGCATCTGAAAATAAAAAAAACATTTTTCAGACCCGCGTAGCTAACGCTTGCCAAAAATGAAATTACCACAAGAGGCATGTGATAGTCAGGCGGTAAGTCCACTTTGGCACACTGTGGGTGTGCATGGAGCCTTACGTGGCTTAGTAAAAGGGGCCCTTTAAACGCAGCTTGTAGAATAGCGCTTTTTTTGGCACCATCTATAGAATCTAGCCCATGCTGTGGTATCAAGGCACAAGGTTGTTATACACAGAGCAGGCACTAGAAAATCCTCCTGTTTGGAAGGCTGAACATCTGTTTATTGCCCAGTATGAATGATGCAATAAAAAAAACTACATTAATATTGGCAATAATCCAGCAACAAAGTAAGAACTGTTTTTCATTTTTCTTAATGATGTGTTTCAGCATGGTGCAACCATTTGTATTTTGTGCCTGAACAATTTTGTTATCTGAAAAAGTAGATTAACAGGAGTCGAAGCTCAAATGAGCATGAATACAACAACAAAAAAGTATTTTCTCTAGTACACAAAAGAACAAGAAAAAGAAGTCTTATAAAATCAAATAATTTTAATAAATTGGTTTCTTTGGCTTATATAGGCCAGCTGATGGACAATATTTCTCGGTATATCACGAAGCAACAAATTAATATTATGACCCAAGAGCATTCAATCAAAGCGTAAACACAGTCCTCCCGATATTCTTAACTATTTAACTGACCAGGAATGGCTCCTGGCCAGGTAAATAGGGTTTAAGTGCCTAACCGCGGTTATCAGCAAGAGATAACTGGTGGATATTCAGCACCTAACTGGCTATGTTGAGTGGTCAAAAGAGGCCGCTTAAATAGCAGGCTTATCTTTGTCTACTAAAAACTTAACTGGGTTTAACGCTTGTAGCAGACAGAAAGGGGCCCTTTTACTAAGCCACGTAGGTGCCTCTGCATGCCCAACACACACTAATTTGGAACTACCGCCCAGCTACCACATGGCCCAGGTGGTAATTTCATTTTGTACGCGTGTCCAGTAAGCGCGCCGGAAATTTTCCGGCACGTGGCACTAACCGGGTAGTAATCAGCATTGTACATACACTGTCAATTACTACCCGGTTAAGATGAGAGACCTTACCACTAAGTCAATGGTTGGTGGTAAGGTCTCAGGCCCAAAATGGACGTGCACCAATTTTCATTTTGCGGCACATCCATTTTGAGCCAAAAAAAAAGGCCTTTTTTGCAGGTGCATTGAAAAATGAACCTGAACGCATTCAATACATGTGTCTACACCAGTACAGACCACTTTTCGGCGCACCTTAGTAAAAGAACTCCCAAATGCGCTGCCCGCCACCCAGTGGCATAGCCAGACTGCCAATTTTGGATGGGCCTGAACCCAAAGTGGGTGGGCACAAAATTTTCTCTCTACCCCCCTCCCCCAGCAAAATTTAGTCACGCTAATCAGATGCATTTGTCACACAGGATAAAGTGCTGCTTTTCAGTGCATCAGATTTCAGAAAATTTATTTAATAGCCTAACACCCTTTTCAATGAGCTTTCAGAGGCCAAAACCTCCTGCCTCAGGTCAGTATAATGCTGTTACGGTATCCTCGCCTGACCTAAGGAAGGAAGTATTGGTCTCTGAAACTTCATTAACACAGGTACCATATTACTTTATCCTAAATTAAAAATAAAATTATTTTCTTTACCTTTCTTGTATGGCCATTTACTTTTTCTCATTGTGTCGCTCCCAGTCTCTAGATTCTGCTTTCCTTCGTTTTCGCTTAACTCTTCTGCCACGGTTTCCTGGCCATTTCTCATTTTTCTCTTCTTTTTCTTTGCTTTCTTCAATATTTTTCTGCCTCTCTCTCTCTGTCCTGATTTAATTCATTCTTACTATCCTTTCTTTAATTTCCTTCATCTACTTATGGCTTTTCATCTTTTTCTCACCCTTGTTCTCCCCATGCCCCTTCCTCTTATTCTCCAGTCTTTCACTACTCTCCTTTTCCATCCAGCAGCTCTCTTCTTTCTCTCCCCATCCTTCCATCTATCCTCTCTCCTGATCCTTCCATCTAATGTCTCTCTCCCTCTTTCTAACCAGTGTCTCTGTATCACTCTACCCTTTTCTGTTCAGTGTCCCTTCTCTCTCCACATCCTTCCAGTCTCTCACCTTTCTCTGCATCCTTCCAGTCTCTCCCCTTTCTCTCCCCATCCTTCCATCCAGAGTCTCTCTCCCCATCCATCCGTTTTCCCTCTTTCTCTCCCCATCCTTCCATCTGTTTTCTATATTTTCTCCCCATCCTTCCATGTTTTCCCTCTTTCTCCCCATCCTTCCATGTTTTCCCTCATTCTCTGCCATCCTTCCATCTGTTTTCCCTCTTTTCTCCCCATCCTTCCATCTGTTTTCCCTATTTTTCTCCCCATCCTTCCATGTTTTCCCTCTTTCTCCCCATCCTTCCATGTTTTCCCTCATTCTCTGCCATCCTTCCATCTGTTTTCCCTCTTTTCTCCCCATCCTTCCATCTGTTTTCCCTCTTTTTCTCCCCATCCTTCCATGTTTTCCCTCTTTCTCCCCATCCTTCCATGTTTTCCCTCATTCTCTGCCATCCTTCCATCTGTTTTCCCTCTTTTCTCCCCATCCTTCCATGTTTTCCCTCATTCTCTGCCATCCTTCCATCTGTTTTCCCTCTTTTCTCCCCATCCTTCCATGTTTTCCCTCTTTCTCCCCATCCTTCCATCTGTTTTCCCTCTTTTTCTCCCCATCCTTCCATGTTTTCCTTCGATGAGGCCCGCCCTGCATGCCAGCGCCAGCCCCCATTGCCGGCCACTGCTGCTTTTCCTGTTGAGCAGCAGGGCCGGCGCTAAGGAAGACGAAAAATGTTTTAAAAAAAAAAATAAAAAGCGCGACACCGGCAGGCACTGTCTCGGCAGTAGCAGCCTTGAGGCATTGGCTGCTGAGGCATTGGCTGCTGGCTCGCAGGCTCCTCCCGCAGACGGGAGGAGCCTGCGAGCCAGCAGCCAATGCCTCAGCAGCCAATGCCTCAAGGCTGCCGAGACAGTGCCTGCCGGTGCCGCGCTTTTTTTTTTTTTAAACATTTCTCGTCCTACGGTCCTTAGCGCCGTTAGCGCTTCTTCTTTTTGTAGCGCCGGCCCTGCTGCTCAACAGGAAAAGCAGCAGTGGCCGGCAATGGGTGCTGGGGCTGGCGCTGGGCGGGCCTGGGCTGAAATTGGGTAGGCCTGGGCCCACCCAGGCCCACCCGTAGCTACGCCCCTGCCGCCACCAGCTGAATATCAGGCACAATGAGTGCTCAAGATCACAGCATGCAGGACTCAAACTAGAATTTCAAGTTCTGCATTTCTAACTTTATGGTAAATGTGACCCACTGAGTGAAAGGGTATCAAAACATGGAAACACGAGGGTAGATAAAGGCCAAACGGCCCATCCAGTCTGCCCATCCTCAGTAACCACTAACTCTTTTTCTAAAGGATTCCATGTGCCTGTTCCACGCTTTCTTAAATTCTGACACAGTCCTCGTCTTCACCGGAAGGATATTCCATGCATCCACCACCCTTTCCATGAAAGAGTATTGTCTTAGATTCCCCCTAAGCCTATTTCCTCTTAACTTCATCGTATGCCCTCTCATTCCAGAGTTTTTTTCATTTGAAAAAGGCTCACTTCCTGTACATTAACACCAGTGAGGTATTTAAAGATCTCTATCGTATCCCTTCTCTCCTTCCTCTTTTCCAGCATATACATGTTGAGGTTCATAAGCCTGTCCCTATATGCTTTATGATGGAGACCGCTTACCAATTTTGTAGCAGCCCTCTAGACCAACTCCAAACTGTTTATACCTTTCAGTACTCTAAATAGGGCCTCAGACTTATGCAAGGGCACTATCACCTCTTTTTTCCTGCTGGTCATCCCTCTCTTTATGCACCCAAACACCCTTCTGGCTTTGACCATCGCTTTTTCTACCTGTTTGGAGACCTTAAGGTCATCAGACACAATCACCCCCAAGTCCTGCTCTTCCTTCATACACAGAAGCACTTCACCCCCTAGATTGTACCATTATCTTGGATTCTTGTAACTCAGGTGCACGACCTTGCATTTCTTAGCATTAAATCTTAGTTACCAATAATTGGATCATTCTTCAAGCTTCACTAGATCCTTCCTCATTCCATCCATACCCTCTGGGGTGTCCACCCTATTACAGACTTTAGTACCATCCACAAAGAGACAAAAAAGTAGAGTAGATTACTTTATTGCTACCACAAGATAGGGCGATATCAACTGCATAATCCTGCAAAATTTCAGCCTCGGGTGTGGATTAATTACATCTTTAAAAAATGAGAAACATTTATCATTAAAAAAAAGAAATTAACCCCAGAAATCACATACCCTTGCAGTTTTGGAATATGCATTTCTTACATCTTTGTATTTTGCTCAATACAGGAAGAAATGGATTTCATTGTTCTTGCTCCTGTGTTGTACTGTTCATAGAGACTGACTTGTCAGGACTTCTATTTCTAATTTTTGGTTCTTCATTGTGTAATTGGTGAGGACCGGTCTGTATTCTCTGTGTGAGGGATTCCCCTAACATGTGATCTATAGCAGTCTGATTTGTCCAACTTTTCCAATAGAAGATGTGTTGGTATTCAATTGTTCTGCCTTTTTAAAAGTACAGTTCTTTCTATTTGTGTGCTGAGAGTTGGTTCTGTTATGATATGGAAGGTTTACTATGTAGGTTCTGAGTAGCTCATTTGCAGGATTCTGTGTTACCTCACAAAGGGGCCCTTTCACTAAAGGGTGGCAAGTTATGCAATTATTGCATGTTTAATGCAAATGTTAACGTGTGATAAGTGCAAAGTCTCTGTGCTAGAGAGTTGCATGGGGACAGAAATCTTACTCATCCCCGCACGTCCCTGCTGGGATCTTGCACGTCCCCACCCATCCCCACTGGATTCTTAGCCATCCCCACCCATCCCCGCAAGAATTTAACCTGTCCAAATCCGTCTCCACCCATCCCTGCAAGATTTTAACCCATCTCCACCCATTCCCGCAAGAATTTAATGGTACATAAAAGAAAATTCCGGTCAACTCTCTCAGTATCTCTCTGGATTTGAGCCATAGCCCTTCAGGCAAGGAAGAAACGGAAGTTGGAACTTGGAACACTCTGGTGCGCACATGTAAGATTTGTCTCTGATTCACTGGCATTGTGTGCTGAGAGGTCACTTCATGCATGCCCTAGTAGGTCAGGTGACATCTGATGCTCGTTCCTATGTCAGAGCTGATGTCTGCGCATCAGCCCGGGAGCAAAGAGGATTAAAAGTAACATAGTAAGTGACGGCAAATAAAGACCTGAATGGTCCATCCAGTCTGCCCAGTAGTCACACTCATTATCAATGCATGATTAAATCAACAAGTGTAGTAATATATACTTGATTATGGTCTTTCTTTGGTGTTTCTGGGACCTAGACCATAGAAGTCTATCCGGCCCTATCCTTATGTTCCAAATGCTGGAGCTGTCAAAGCCCACTCCAGTCTATTCGTCTTCTCATTTGTGGGACACAGAGATTAAAAGTCTGTCCAGCACTGTCCTCATGTTCCAGCCACTGAAGTTGCTGTCTAAGCCTTTACCAGCCCATCCTAAACCAGATTGCCATATATTAGACACAGACTATACAAGTCTACCCGGTATCAGCCCTAGTTCATCACAGCCAGAGTCGCCATCTAAGCATCACTCGACACGTCCACACACATCCAGTCATTTAAGGTTAGGTTTTTCATAACTGCCATTTTCTAATTTGAGATCCTCTGTTTTCATCCCACGCCTTTCTGAATTCCGTCATCATTTATGTCTCTACCATCTCCTTAATGGAGGACTTTCCGCATTTGTGCTGTTAAAGCAAGAAAGAGAAGGAAGAGGAGGAGGAGCCAGCACTCAAAGAGCTTGGTACTTGGTAGATGAGAGGCTGGCGCAGGTACAGCTTACATTTCCACGGGAACCCCGCAGTTTCCACAAGATTCCCGCAAACCCCATTCCTATGCAGGTCTCTACTCTGTGCTAAAAGCAGGAGGCATATGCCCAGAATCTGACTTGCATTTAGTACACAAGGCACTCAGTTACACATGGAAACCATGTTACATGCATTGGCCGATAGCATGGGCTCTCTGTGCTAGCTGTCTGGGCATGCAACATGGTTGTAGTGCATTAAAATTCTACATGACAGTGACCCAGAGTAGTGCCAACAGTCCATGGCACACCCCATGAATACAAACCCAACCCATTTTGCTGTCAACCCTAACCCACCTGGTCCCCACCCAAACCCCCCCATTCGCTATGAAATTCAATCCCCCGATCATTCCCTTGATATCCAACTCCATCTACCCCAACAAAAGGTTAGCCCCCTGAACACCACCCCTCCCCCCAGCAGACCACCAATTCTCCCCAAGTCCTACTCTCCCCCTATGTCCTAACTTACCCAGAAGTCGGTATTGGTGAGACAGTGTACCCAGGTAACAGCAATTCTCTTCCATTTAAGGAAGGACAACCTCTTGTGGGTAGTACTGCAAGACTACTGCTAGAGAGCATTGGCATCATTTTGGATAATGGTGCTGACCCAGGTGGCATTGGAAGAGGATTGCTGCTGCCCAGGAACACTGCCTCACCAATGCTGACCCAGTCATTCATGGGGGGGGGGGGGGGAGGGATAGGGTGAGGGTGAGGGACGGGAGGTCAGGTTGGATATCGAGGGTGGGCCTTGTGTTGGAGAGGTTGGGTATATGATTAGGTGGAGGGGTGTAGAGTTGCTATTGTGGAGTCAGATATGTGATTGAGGGGGGTGGGTATGTGATCAGAGGGTGTTGGAGTTGTCATGGGGGGGGGGGGGGGGAAGGGTTCAGGTGTGTGACTGGGGGGATCAGGGGGAGTGACACAGCACCTCCTCTGACAGTGTGCTGTGCTACCAGACTGCCAGTAGCACAGCTGCCATTATTTCCTCTTGAGGTGGCAGTAAGTTCAGCTGCACTATTAGCAGTGGAGACAGTTAGCACATGGTAATGACCTGTACGCTAGTTGCCACAGCTGTCACACTTGGTCTGCCCATGTCACACCCATCCCCCAACCATTCTCATGTTAGACAGCTAACACAAAAGCTGCCTTTTTAGCACAGGAGGCAGAAGCATTGGCCTGTGCTACTGTCCACTGCTCAGTAAAACCCACACAGTAACTCCCTCCCCCCCAACACACACAGATTATTAAAAGAGCCCCAAAGCATTTAGCAGTGGAGGGATTTTGTGTCATTTTATTTTATTTTTATGTATTTATTTATTTTGGCATGCTGCAAGGTGAAATATTCTAGCTCTGTACTGCATCGACTTCAGAACAGAATTCTTGAGGTTGACAGTAAAATTAGTGAAAATTTGTCTACCACTCAACCACATATAGAAAAACCATGTGCGGCCCATCAGTTCTAGATTTATCTTTAATGAAATAAATGAATATGAAAATGTTTGTGAGAAAAAAAAATAAATTTAATAATTCTGATTTCAATAACTTAAAAATATATAGATTCTGCTAAGGAAAGTTTGGTTTCCCTTCTATCAATTTAAACATTGTGGGCTCTTTTTCTTTGTTTAGTCAGATATAGAGTTTAATGTGTCACACACATGAATATTGTCTGTCAGGTGCATCACAATAGAAGAAAAGTTGAAAGTCACTGGTTTATAGCAATTATCTCATTCACTTTCCCATGCCATTTTTCTTAATAGCAAGACCTATTGTAGCAAGAAATTACATCAACCTCAAACTATATATAGCATAAATTACTGCCTAATATTTATTTGTATTTTCTAAACATATTAAAGTACCGAGAAAAAAAATCTCTGCCGCTCTACCACTGCTGTTTACCAATTACAGCTTGCAACTTGTTATTTGCTTTTGCAAGGAGAGCTTTTTCTTCATGGATCTTTAAAAAACCTCCATTTCTACAAATCAGTAATGTTTTATTATTATGTTCAATGCATTTTCTTCTGATAATAGCATTTTCTTCTGATAATACGTCATCAGCTCTCTATTTTATTCAAGCTCAAACTTGTAACTTATCTGGCAAATTGAATCTTAAATTTTCATCAACATATAGATTTAACCAGAAGGTGTAATGTTTATACCAGTGGAGAACAAACTGGTGATCATGAATAGTTAAGCTCTTGAAAAAGTCCCAGTGAAACAGCTACCAATTCCGGGTCAAGTAGTTGCTGCTCCTTCTCTGTCTCAATAGCAGACTATGGACTTTTCCGCCAGGAACTTGTCCAAACCTTTTTTAAACCCAGATACGCTAACCACTGTTACCACATCCTCCGGCAAACAGTTCCAGAGCTTAACTATTCGTTGAGTGAAAAAAATATTTCCTCAGGTGTCCCCTCTTTGTACTTCTACTCGTTCTACACCACTCAGGATTTTGTAAACCTCAATCACATCTCCCCTCATCCATCTCTTTTCCAAGCTGATGAGGCCTAACCTCATTAGCCTTTCTTCATATCATTTTGTGTCCCGCCCTTGCAGAAATAGGAAGTTACATCAGAGGAGGGTGGGACACAGTGAAGGAAGGCCTGAGGCGACCTACTTCTTTCACAGACGCTGTGCTGCTGATTCAAAGATTAGGTTTTTTAAAAGCAGGGCACTGGGTGGCAGAAACGAGAAGGGGGCTGTCGAGGGAGCTGAGGATGGGCAGGTGGAGACTGGGGACTGCGGAGGAGAGGCAACAGTGGTGGCCTGAATAGAGGGACTGAAGCAGCGGGGGCAGAGCACCCCCTTTTTATTTGTACCTGGGGTGGACTGCCCCCACCGCCCCTCCCTTGGTATGCTACTGATTAGCAGATCCAAAGTGTGTCCAGTTGAGTGGGTCGGGAAGATGATACATTGCTGAAGATTTAGCTCAGAAAGAAATGACAGAAAATGAGATGCATTTGTAGACAGTGGATTTTCTTTTCCTTGAGTGCTTTCCCTTATAACAGTGTGGTGGTACTGGCTATTTTCTTTTATCATTGGTTTGAAATGTAACTCAAAACATTTCAATTTAAAAAAATCCTTTATCTCTTGTTTTTTTTTAGTAGCAGAAACAAAAGAGGTAGGGGTCAATATTCAAAGGGACTAATCCAAGTAGGAGTGACTCCTACCTGGATAATTCCCACAGATCAGGCCAAACTTGGATCTTCCCAGCATTTACTAAGATAGTTTCACTGAATATCCAGGCAGACCGCTGTAGCACTATCCAGCTAGTTCTGGGGCAGCTCAGGGATGGAGTCTGGCTGAGTCAATAGCCTGCTCGGCAATTTTTAGTCAAGTAACTAAACCACTATCTAGATAACGTTATGAAAGCAAAAATATCTGCCCTAACTTTATCCGAGCACTTATCCGGATACAGTCTCAGTCTGAATATCTCTGGTACCCAGATAAGTCCTGGCACTCACTTAATGCCCAGATATTTAGCGCTGGTATCTGAGTTTGGCCTAGCACTGTATAAAAAGCTTGTAGCAGCCTGTATCAGGTTAAAAAAAAACAACCTAAAAAAAACCCAACTGACTGCCATGTGCTGAATATTGCCTTTTAGCCTTCAAAATTTAACTCTCCTTTCAGATGCAACATTGGGTAATTGGCAACAGTGAATGCACCCAAGGCAAAGTTTCCTATGCAGCTTCATTTCAGGATGTTGTCTAAATAATACTCAAAGGTGAGGTTGTTGACCCCACCTGTTTGGACTATGATTTCCAGAATTACACAGACTACACAAAATGTTATCACTCAAAATACGTCTCTATAATGAGGGTGAGATAGCTCAGATCATGTTTCTCCCCTGGCTACAATGAGATATCAGGTGGCAGATGCTGCTTTTAGTAGCTGAGGGAGCTCAAGTTTAATGTGTAGAATATGTCATTAGTTTGTGAGTTTAGAGGTCTCAGAAAACATAAAACAATTTGCTCTGACAGATGGGGAGGCTGCAGGAACAGACTACGACTGCAAGCACCAATGTACCAACTGTACATCATGCACTGTTCATATGGTTGCTGAGATGCCACATGAAGTGTACAGAATGCTAATGCTGGATGAAACAAATCAGAGAATAAAACCATACTGATCTACCAGAGAATATACGGAACTTATTAATCAAATAGGTTCTGGGATATCTGAGGGGCCCTTTTACTAAGTCGCGTAGGCGCCTACGCATGGCCAACGCACGTCTGCGTGGCCCTTGCAGTAATTTCATCTTTGACGCATGGGAAAATATTTTTATTTTCTGGCGCACGGGCGGTAATCGGTATTTTACATCTGTAGACCATTACTGCCCGGTTACTGCGTGAAACCTTACCGCTAGGTCAATGGCTGGCGGTAAGCTCTCAGACCCAAAAATGGACGCGCGACAATTTTCATTTTGCCACACGCCTATTTTTGGCAAAAAAAATTTAAAAAGGCATTTTTACAGGTGCACTGAAAAATGATTCTGCGTGCACCAAAGACATGCATCTACACTACCACAGGCCATTTTTCAGGGGTCGTTTCTTGAAAATCCTTAATAAGGGTCGTTTCTTGAAAATCATTAAATGGGTCGTTATCTTACGGTGCGTGAGGTCTTTTACCTCCTTTTTTTGTTGATTCTACACTACCACAGGCCATTTTTCAGGGGTCGTTTCTTGAAAATCCTTAATAAGGGTCGTTTCTTGAAAATCATTAAATGGGTCGTTATCTTACGGTGCGTGAGGTCTTTTACCTCCTTTTTTTGTTGATTCTACACTACCACAGGCCATTTTTCAGGGGTCGTTTCTTGAAAATCCTTAATAAGGGTTGTTTCTTGAAAATCCTTAATAAAGTTTTGGTATTCCTCCTTGGTTTATCCTCACTTTTTTTTCTATATCTCTCGGTGCTTGAGGTCTTTTACCTCCTTTTTTTTGTTGATTCTACACTACCACAGGCCATTTTTCAGCGTGCCTTTGTAAAAGCGCCCCTGTTTCCAACATACTACCTCAGCGATTGAGCTCTTGGGCCTTTCCTAAAAGGTAAATACCCTGGTATTATACCAGGGTGTTATAACATGGCTTCACAACCAAGGCCACATGGAAAGGCATAATCGAACAGGGGCGCCCATCTATAAGGGCGCCCATCTCTAAGGCCCCATAAAGGGGCATCCTCGACCGTATTATCGAAACAAGATGGGCGGCCATCTTTCGTTTCGATAATACGGTCGGGGACACCCAAATCTCAGCATTTGGGTCAACCTTAGAGATGGCCGACCTTGGTTTTCACCAATAATGGAAACTAAGGACGCCCATCTCAAAAACGGCCAAATCCAAGCCATTTGGTCATGGGAGGAGCCAGCATTTGTAGTGCACTGGTCCCCCTCACATGCCAGGACACCAACCGGGCACCCTAGGGGGCACTGCAGTGGACTTCAGAAATTGCTTCCAGGTGCATAGCTCCCTTACCTTGGGTGCTGAGCCCCCCAACCCCCCCATGTCCGCCTGCCTGAAGTACACTGCACCCACTACAACTGCTCCAGGGACCTGTATAGTGCTGCAATGGACCTGAGTATGGCATTTGAGGCTGGCAAAAAGTATTTTTAACCTGTTTTTTATGGTGCGAGGGGGTTAGTGACCACTGGGGGAGTAAGGGGAGGTCATCCCCGATTCCTTCCGGTGGTCAACTGCTCAGTTCGGGCATCTTTTCATGGCTTGGTCATGAATAAAAATGGACCAAGTAAAGTCGGCCAAGTGCTCGTCAGGGCCGCCCTTCTTTTTTCCATTATCGTCCGAGGACGCCCATCTCCTAATCATGCCCCAGTCCCGCTTTCGCTACCCTACCGACACGCCCCCTGTGAACCTTGGTCATCCCTGCGACGGAAAGCCGTTGAGGGTGTCAAAAATCAACTTTTGATTTTGCCGATTTGGGCGGCCTTGCGAGAAGGGCGCCCATCTCCCGATTTGTGTCAAAAGAATGGCGCCCTTCTCCTTCAAAAATAAGCTGGATAGTAAATTTAAAATGAATCAGAGAAAAGCTTTCTTCACTCAACGTGTAAATAAACTCTGGAATTTGTTGCCAGAAAATGTAGGAAAGGCGGTTAGCTTAGTGGAGTTTAAAAATAGGTTTGGACGGGTTCCTACTACTACTACTACTTATCATTTCTATAGCGCTACAAGGCATACGCAGCGCTGTACACCATACACAAAAAGACAGTCCCTGCTCAAAGAGCTTACAATCTAGATAAGACAAGCAGACAGACTAAAAGAAAAGTCCATAGACAATTATTAAATGGAGTTGGGGAAAATCCACTATTTCTGGTATAAGCAGTATAAAATGTTTTGTACTTTTTTGGGATCTTGCCAGGTATTTGTGACCTGGATTGGCCACTGTACAGGATGCTGGGCTTGATGGACCTTTGGTCTGTCCCAGTATGGCCATACTTATGTGCTTATATTATTCAGGAGTTAAGGTATCCAGCTGATATATCCAATGCTGCTATTTGTAATTGAGTAATTTGACAAGATCCCCTCCCTAAAACAATCTGATCCAGAATCCGCCATCGCAAATCCAGCTTTTGTGAATTTGAAATTTAAATGTGATAAGAGACGTGACTGGGTAAGCTATTAGAATACAAACAGACAGGTACTGTTTTCTTTAAAAAATCTTTTTGAATCTAATATCATGTTTTATATGTTTCAGCGGACTGAACCCTGATACAGCTTATGCGAAACATGTCGCATGTCAGTGAACGGTCCTAGCAGCACTCATGCTCAAGTTAAGTGAACTTTTAACTAAAGTAGAAATGTGAAAAGAAAGTACAAAATATATGGAAAAATGGGATTTAAAAGATTAAAATGGACCAATGAATAAGCAAGTGAACTGTGAGCGAGTTGGCTCTGGTGATATTGAAATGCCCTGAGGTCCAATAAATTAAAGGGGTAATAAATATCCAATACTACCTGCTGTATACAATTAACAGTCTTTTGAGTACACAGGGCATTTGGGCTTTTGTTAGATATAACCTGCCTAAATTATAGACACATATTTCACCTCTTTCACTAGCATTCTATAAAAGTTAGGTTCCTACTTTCCTTTGTATTATAGGTGTCACATAGGCACCATTTAGATGCTTACATATAGGTGAATTTTGTAGAATTGCTCTCATTGGGCAAGAGTCTATATATGGTGCCTAAAATATCCATGTGGAAAAGAAATGTGCCTAGGAGTATTTTCTAAAGTGCGCCTAAATTTTCTAGAATTGGCTTAAAGTTCCGCACGGTGTATAGAAGATGCAGAGTGGCTCTTCACATGATCAAATTAAGTCACATCCATTTACACCATGTTTTACTTGGCATAAATCTGATGCCTAAATTAGGCACAGAGCGTGTGCATTTTGTAATAATGCGCATAGATTGTAGAAACGCCCACGTTCCTCCCATGGCTATGACCCCTTCTCAACTATGCGACTCACAATTTAGGCATAGCACATTATAGAATACACTTAGCGAATTGTGCGCGTACATCTCAATTAATACCAATTAGTACTGATAATTACATCTAATTAACAGTGCTGATTAGCTTGTTAACCAATTAAGTTATGCACATTGTTATGGAAAGCACTTTGATTTCCGTGCAGAAATCTCAGTGCAATATATAGAATCAAGGGGAAGGTGCTTAAAAACTCAGCACTGAAAAGCGCTATTCTATAAGCCACACTTAAAGGTAGGAGCAGTTTATAGAATAGTGCTTAAGCCCGGGACTACCATTTGCATCATCTGAAACGTGGTGCAAATGTACACACCTAAAATTAAATAACAAGATCATGTCCCAAACAGTAATATATTCAGCAGGAATTTTCTTCAAACTGATGTTCAAATATATACAATAGATTATTTCTCATGATCTTATAAATGTATTTATAGGGATTATCAGACTTCTATGCATCTCGCAACCATCTGAACAGTAATGTTCTATCGTTCTTTCTTTGCAAACGAAATGGCGCAGTGCAAATCCTCATAGAATCCCACTTTTGCTCTAATATTTAATTAATTTTATTCAAAAAAGATTTTCTTAAAAATTCTTAGAAATTCTTAGAAATTACGACTTATCTTTAATGGCAGCAGCATAAAGCTATCAGGAACCCCCGCCGACATGGCCTAGTTTCGCGATCCGCTTTATCAAGGAGGAGGCTCACTGCAAACCAACAATAAAAGTGAGAATCAAACACCTTCAATAAAGGGATTCCTTATAATCTCAAAATTTAAAATAAATAAGGTATTTATTTACCGTTATAGCTTTCATACTGTTCCTGCATCAACAAAATGGCCGCGGCATCTCAGCGCACACCTTCCTTTTAAATAAGCTACAGCTGATCAAAGGGAGAACTCCAGGATTGGATAATCAATCAAAGTAACCAGCCAATCAAATTAGATCAGTGACCACCAATCTATTTCAGAATTCAAACCGTCAGGATACAAAGAATTAAGCTGAAAAATCCATCTTTAAAATGGGGACACTATGGCGCAGTATATTAAATGCCATATGATCCCCAGGGGCCTAAGAATGCAAAAAGCACCATCCTTGTTTACATACGATGACAGCTTTATTAAGAAGTGGAATGCGATACTCAATAAGTGTAGTAGGGACCTAATGCTACTGATTGTGGAAACTACAGCAACAGTAGAACAAGAGTTAAAATTGAAAGTATCTTCCATGTCAGATGCACTACAAATAAATACTCCAACGGAAGAATATTCAAGATCTATGGCTGACTTGACTGCTAAATTGAAATTGACAAGAGAATCTATTCGCCAGTTTAAAATAAAAAAATTTAAGCGGGATGAAAGAGACTATGCTTCTAATCAAATCTATTTTTGGATGAATAAGGATCGTCTCTCTAGAACAACAGCAGAAACGGTATTCATGGGCAATACGAGCGATAGTGATTCTAGTGGGGAAGATAGAAGACCTTTTCAATCTGGAAGGAATCAGGCACCTTCTGATAATCATCGCCCTTTTTACAGAGGTCGTCGGGGACGGCAAATTCGATTTCAGAATCAGATGAATCAAGGAGATGTGCCAGGCCCGGGCAGATATTATCAGACTCGGGCCCGCACCAACCAGACTCAGCAATTATAAATGTCTCCTCTTATGAGCTTTCCCCTTTTCAGGAACAGTTACTAAATTTTGGACTTGGCTTTGTTCCATCAGCTAAGTATGATCCTTTTTTGATGCGAGTTTTGCTATATAAGTTTTTTAGGAAGTTACATTTAAAAAAGTTTTTCCTAACGAATCCATCGCTTCCTGATAGTTCTTTAGTACATTCTAAATCTTCATGGATGCCTTTGGAGAACTTGGATCCGTCGGTGATAGCATTTCAGAAATGTATTTTGAATGACTTGGCAAAATTGGAGATTACATATAAACGAACGGTCTCCACTTATAATCTTTCTAAAAGCCAGTCTGAAGCATTGATTCAATTACAAAATCAACGTGAAACTTTGATAGTGCGGGCAGATAAAGGAGGGGCTGTAGTTCTCTGGGACATTAATAAATATCTATTAGAAGGTTATCGACAACTAAATGAGGATATGACTTACGAAATATTAATGATGGATCCCTTACCGGAATTTCAACGGACAATTAAAACTCTTATTGAGGAAGGCACTGCTGCTGGTATGTTGATGTCACGTGAAGCTCGCTTTTTATATTCAGAATATCCGAATACTCCCAGGATATATTTTCTTCCAAAAGTACATAAAAATATCCTTGATCCACCTGGTCGTCCGATTGTGGCATTGTGTAACACCATTTTGGAGCCACTATCGATATTGTTGGACATTTTTTTGAGACCAGCTGCCCAACGGGTGAAATCATATCTGAAAGATACAACTGACTTTCTTTGCAGTCTTCAAGATGTAAATCTTGGGGAAAGTTCCATCTTTGTCACAGTAGACGTCACTTCCTTGTATACTGTTATCCCACAGGATGGGGCTTTAAATATCATTCAAGAAATATTGGATCAACGTTCTGCTCCCCATCAGATTTCTACTGAATACCTTATGAAACTTGCTCATCTGGTTATTGAGAATAATTACTTCTTTTTTCAAAAACAATTTTTTGTACAAAAAACAGGTATAGCAATGGGGGCCACGTTGGCTCCCTCTGTTGCAACATTATATTTAGCCAAATTTGAGGATCAGATGATTTATACATTACAGGAATTCAGTAATATTTCTTATTGGAAATGTTATTTGGATGATATATTCTTTATCTGGGAAGGTTCTGAGACATCTTTGTTACAATTTATGAATAAATTGAACTCTTTACAGAATAATTTGAAGTTTACATTCCATTATCATCTTCAAAGTCTGGAATTTCTGGATGTCTGGATATTTAAAACATCTAATCAGATACATACTACTGTGTTTCAAAAACCCACCTCTCGAAATACCCTGCTACATTTTTCTAGTTTTCATCCCTATCATCTTAAAACTAGTTTACCCATAAGTCAATTCTTAAGAATTAGAAGAATATGTTCTGAAATGGGTAGTTTTGAGGATCAAGCTAGAAAACTGACAAAGAAATTTTTAGAAAGAGGTTATCCAAAATCAGTGGTTAGAAAGGCTTATTTACGAGCAAAATTCTCCAATAGAGATCTATTGTTACAATATCGCGCCAATGACATAGAAGATAAACTTACTGTTGTTCTCCCCTACTCTCCATTAAGTTCGAAAATTTTGGAAAGTATTCATCAGCATTGGCAGGTTCTACAGATCTATGAATGTTTTGTATATCACCCGATTGGGGCTTATAAACGGAGTAAAACTCTGGGGGAGTTATTATCATATAGAAGATTGGATTATGAGTGTACTAACTCTGCTGTTTTGGGTCATTCAAAATGTGGAGCATGCCAATGGTGTGATACTACTATTGAGGGTGTAGTTTGGAGATATTCTGATGATTCTCGACCTATATATGCTAGATCGAATACTAACTGTTTGTCTAATAATGTGGTATATGTTATAATCTGTCCATGCCACAAAATATATGTAGGGAGATCCAGTAGACCTATCAAGGTGCGTTTGAATGAACATAAATTTCGTATAAAAAATCAAGTGCTTTCGGCACCTCTGGTTCAACATTGGTTAGAATTTCATCATTCTTTTACAGACCTTAGATGGAGAATTATTGACCACATATGTGCGGGATGGGAGGGTGGTAATACTGTTCAACTATTAAACTTTAAAGAACAAAGATGGATTTTTCAGCTTAATTCTTTGTATCCTGACGGTTTGAATTCTGAAATAGATTGGTGGTCACTGATCTAATTTGATTGGCTGGTTACTTTGATTGATTATCCAATCCTGGAGTTCTCCCTTTGATCAGCTGTAGCTTATTTAAAAGGAAGGCGTGCGCTGAGATGCCGCGGCCATTTTGTTGATGCAGGAACAGTATGAAAGCTATAACGGTAAATAAATACCTTATTTATTTTAAATTTCGAGATTATAAGGAATCCCTTTATTGAAGGTGTTTGATTCTCACTTTTATTGTTGGTTTGCAGTGAGCCTCCTCCTTGATAAAGTGGATCGCGAAACTTGGCCATGTTGGCGGGGGTTCCTGATAACTTTATGCTGCTGCCATTAAAGATAAGTCGTAATTTCTAAGAATTTCTAAGAATTTTTAAGAAAATCTTTTTTGAATAAAATTAATTAAATATTAGAGCAAAAGTGGGATTCTATGAGGATTTGCACCGCGCCATTTCGTTTGCAAAGAAAGAACGATAGAACATTACTGTTCAGATGGTTGCGAGATGCATAGAAGTCTGATAATCCCTATAAATACATTTATAAGATCATGAGAAATAATCTATTGTATATATTTGAACATCAGTTTGAAGAAAATTCCTGCTGAATATATTACTGTTTGGGACATGATCTTGTTATTTGATATATAGTCCCCACAGATTCTTGTTTAGGTGATTTAAAATATAGAGTATCTTTGCACACCTAAAATTAGGCACATATCTCTGTTATTCTACAACAATACGTGTAAATGCTAGGAACGCCCCTGTTCCATCCATGACCCTCCCATTTCTGTGCCCCTTTTTTCTGTTAAAGCAAACACAAACACAGTAGTGAAAAGAACAACAATGTCCCACGAAAAGTCCCAGGAGCAGGAGAAGACTGGGAACAGAATCAGGCTCTTCAATCAAACAATCCTTATGAATAATGTCTTCAGAAAACCTTTGAAACAAGTTGTGGTCTTTAGAAAGATGTTTGTTGGGTATAGCATAAAGATATCACTAATGATATGGCTTCTAGGTGCCACTGGTGTGCTGACACGTTTACCAAGACTCCTGAAGAAGGCACTTTTAGTGCCGAAACATGGTACCATGTTGAGTCATCTCTTAATATTTTATATCTACGTTGGACACCTTTGGTCTGTTTTTTGAAGAGCCTAATTGTTTTCCTACTCTTCTCTTGCCCCTTTTTTATTTACACCTAAAATTAGGTGTGAATCCTGCACCTAAATTTACACACGTAAGTTCCAATTAAATGTAATTAGTGCCAATAATCACTTGTTAAAATACCAATTATTGGCAGTAATTAGCTCGTTATTCAATAAAATTGCATACACCCACATTTGTAAGTGCAATTTGTGGCGCCTTTTATAAAATTAGGGGATAATGCGTTACCTCAAAGAAAAATTTTCAATCCTATTTACTTGGTAGTCTGAAATTTTCCTTCACTCTCTCTAGCAAAACTATACCTGGATTTCTATAATGTGAGTGCTTTCAGTAGATTAACAGGAGGGGTTCTCAAGAATGTATTTAGGCAGGATCAGAAAATAATACAAACACAGATTCCATTTTCAAATTTTACCTGCTGGAAAAGCTGGTGCAAAAGTCCACAGGTACTTGTGCATTTTCCTTCGAGAATGTGTTACAAGGTCCATGAGTACAAGATAGCAATGGACTTTGTATTTAGGCTAATTTGCAAAATGCTCCCTGCATGGTTTCTTCAATATTTGAAAGTGATACTTTATTGTTGGCCTGAAGTGGAAAAGTGATCTAATAATTAGAGCAGTAGACTGAGAATCACGGAAGCTTTTCCCAGTGATGCTCTTTGTGACCCAGGACAGTTAAGGGCCATCTACTCCTAACATAGTAACAAAGTAAATGATGGCAGATAAAGACTTGAACGGTCCATCCAGTCTGCCCAACAAGATAAACTCATTTTACATGGTATATGATACTTTATATGTATATCAGGGTTTGATTTGTCCTTGCCATTCTCAGGGCACAGACTGTAGAAGTCTGCCCAGCACTGTTCTTGTACTAAAAGTTCTGAAGCTAACGTCGAAGCCCCTTAAATTTACACTGCAGTAAATTCAGTTATGATCAGGGCATAGACCATAGAAGTCTGCCCAGCACTGGTTTTGCTTCCCAATTACCAGCGTTGCCACCCAATGTCTGCTAAGATTCCGTAGATACAAGGTGAGAAATGAAATGGTACCACCATTCAGGTAGCTGGCGATATATGAGGATATGGGTGGGATTGAAGATTATCTGGGTGTGTGTGGGGGGTGGATTATAGGGCAGGGGTAGTGTCTGGGGCACAGCTATATAGTGCAAAAGGTATCTGAAGGGAGTATAGGGGGTGTTTGAGGCAGTGTGTGGGGGGAATGTAGGAGTGGTTGCTCTGAGTAGAATGACTGGAGTGGAGGAGCAGGGGATGTGTATGTGTCAGAGACATAGTGAGGGTGCAGTGTGTAGAGAATCTCTGGGAGTTTGTGATTTGTAGTTGGAGTATCTGAGGTAGTGGCACAGTAGGGAGGAGTGTCTGATTTAGGATGGTGTATGAGGAGCATTATTTTCCCCACCCAACCACATTCCATATTCTCTTACTCCTGCCGCTCATTAAGGGGGCTATTCTATAACTGAGCATCTCCATTTAGGTGCCCCGTGGAAGCGCAGTTGGAACTGATTCTTTAAGGGAATCTAGGTGTCCATAAGTGGGGGTACCGCCTATGTCCCACCCATGCTCCTCCTTTGTGTACACCCCCCCTTGCAAATACATACTCATGCAAGTAGGTACTTGCAGTATAGTACTGAGACAGTATGCTGGCATATGTGCACATATATTCTAGTATTCTAAACATATACATGCTAAAGCATGCATAAATGTCTGTGCTTAGGTTACAGAATTGTCTCGTAAGATGTCAGCACACATCTGTACTGCAAGTTTACTGCATTGACCACCAGGTTCACTGATTGGGTAGCACAGCTTGCCCATCCCTCTCCCTGTGGCTCCTTCTATATGATAAGTGATGGGGGGGGGGGGGGAGTCTTCCCTCAGAACATAGCATCTGACTTCCCCTTCTTCCAGTCAAACTGACATGGCCACTTGCTCCTTCTTCAAGCACACAGGGGTGGTTCTCGTTTCCGCTGTCCATTCATCCCTGTTCCCCCCCACCCCCACCCCCCGAGTGTCTCACCTTGCCTAACAATGGTGTGACTTCGAACAATTTGTTTTGCCCTCAATTACCTCAGGTATCCACTTTAATTTAATCCTTCAAGGCTACGGTTCTTGAATTTTAATCCATTCTGAACTCCAGTGAGGGAAGGCTTATCATTAAACCCCAAATGCTTTGAGCTAGGCCATAGCACAGTAAACTTATGCTTGAGTTACCTATCCATCAGGCCAGGAGGGCCATGTGGTACTAAAAACAGGATGCACTCAGTCCTGGGAGAGAAGATGGCTATGGCCTACACCTACCTGTCAACTATACAGCAGTGCTGAAGGATGGTCTCACAGAAGACTTTCCTCCAGTCCTTGTGCTGTCAACTAGGCATGCCACCTGGAGTGGAGAGTATATAAATAATGAAGGAAAATAAAACTATAAATAAACCAACAACAGTCTACTCCTACAGATAGCTAAATATCTCAGGCTGCTCCTATGGGCTGTTCTGGCAAGTCTCCATCCTGAGCATGCTCTCAGGATTGACACTGTTAATTTCTCTTTCTAAAATAAGCTGCTATCGGCCAGAAGTTATATTTTTCCAGCAATCCAGGTCTTTCAACATAAATTCTCTAGTGGATTAACTCTGCTGAAACAAAGCATTACTAAATAAATGCTACAAATTCACACCAAGCTATTTAGCATCTTGTATGATGCCTGCCTACTAGCATAAAGGACAAAATGTCACGGTTTCAGGACGGAAGGCTGAATGGCTTCATTTCTGAAAACTCAATTTACATCAGCATGTCATCCTGTTATTTACCAGGTTGAACTCATCTAGCAAGTGGGACATAAATAACTCTTGCATGGAAATATTTCTAACTGCAAAATAAAAAAAATAAACCCTGAGGCACTGTGACAATATGTTCAGAAAGGTCATGGTAGAGTACTCTGACGCTTGGTAAAGCTGAAATGCCAGCTATGTTCTTTCTGGAGAACATTTTTGTTTTAAAATGTTGTCTTTCCAAACCTGACCTCAAGGTGAATTACAAATTCAGGTTTAGCTCCATTAAGTTTACAGTGTAAGGGCCTCATTTACTAACCTGCATAAATGTTTTAAAAGCATCCGGCACTGGAAAATAAAAATGCATTTTCTGGTGCTGAAGTTGGCATGTGGCAGAGGCCGGGACTACCGCTGGGCTCCAGTGATAGCTTGGAAGAGGGCACAATTTGCCACATGGCAGTAGCCCTAGCTCCCTTTAGTAAAATGGCCCCGTAATTCTTAAACTAGTTTTGCCGCTAGGACTCAGTCCCTGAAAATAGAGCAGTGTCCCATATTGATGATAATGACAATGACATTTTTGCTTTTATGAATAACAAACGTCTTATATCTGTTATTTGAATGCAGTGCTGTTAAATGTGTATATTTTTAATACAGTTTCACGGTAGTCCTATTAGGTTTCAGTTTACTATTTTCAAATTTACATTATTTATTGTATTTGTGTTTATATTTGCTCATTTTTACTATTGTTATGCTGTTAACACAATTATGTTAAACTGTACTTGATGTACACCGACTTGAGTGCTCTTTGCTTTCCTGGGATGTCAACGTGGCCAGTCTACTGAGAATGTTGGATCCTCCTACATCCCAATGTCTTGATTTTCTGGGTATTTCACTTGGATGTTTTTGTTTTTTTTTTTAAATGGCCCAAAAAGATAAACACACAGAGCATGAAAACATCTTGCATGTGGCCATTTTTGAAAGGTAAATTTTTTGATATTTTGAAAATGGCCATATTTCCTATTCGAATTTGGGACGTTTACTGTAAAATGTCCAAAGTCCAACTCAGACGTCATGTTGATAAATGCCCCTCCACATAACTTTGTAAGTTTATGTGCTTTGAAAATGAGCACCAAAATATACATACATTTCTATAAAAGCACAGACATTAATTAAATCACAAAAACAAAACAACATCTATGTTTACTAAGGTGCGCTATAGGCGTGTTAATGTGGTTAATACGTGTTAAACACTAACGCACCCATAGAAATGTATAGGCGCGTTAGCATTTAACGCACCTTAACTTTAGAGGTGTGTTAAAAACGCGAACACACCTTAGTAAACATAACCCTAAATTTTCCAAAGTCCTTTTTCCTCCTCCAACTTCCACATAAAAGTTCATAATCACTCCCTCTCTGCTTTTCATTTAGCTTCACTGCTCACTGCCTTGGGAGGCAAAGTACCTACAAAATCTCTAGCAAGCTCTGCCCACTCAAAGTTCTTCTCCCCTCGTTCAGAGAAAATTCTCAACTTAGCCGGGTAAGTCAGGGCAAACTTGATTTTCCAGTCATACAGGTCTGCACAAACTGAACCAAATGCCCTTCTCGCTGCCGTAACTTTCCCTGAATAGTCCTGGAAGCAGAGAATTTTCTTCCCCTCATACTGCAACAATTGTCCCGATCACAGTGCCCTCTGGATCGCTTGTTTGTGGCCGTAATTCAGGATTGTCATTATCACTGCTCTTGGTCGTTCATTAGTTGATCTTTTCGGTCCAATGCGGTGTGCCCTCTCAACTCTCAAGGGCCCCTGCAGATTATTAATTTTCAATTCCTTCAGAATCCAGCGCTTCAAAAACTCCGCCAACTCTGGGTCTTTCAATTGCTCTGACAAACCTATGAGCCTCAGATTGTTCCACCATGAACGATTTTCCAAATCGTCCAATTTCTGTTCCAGCTCGTCTACTTTCTTTCTTAGAGCCTCAGCTGGTCCCACGGTTTTCTCCATGCGGTCCTCCACATCACTTATTCGTTGCTGCATGTGGTCCAAGTCTAGGTCGAAGCCATCCAGCTGTTCATGCACCTCCTCGGCTCTGTCATAAAGGGCTTGCAGCTTTTTATCTAATGCAGCCTCGACCGCGGCAGTAACCTCAGCTGTTATTTCACTAGTCCACGCCAAGCACACCGAGGAACATTGCTGCAGCTGAGTGTCCGCCATTTTGGCTTCCGCACTCTTGTTCTTTTCCTTATCTTTTTTTTTTTTGTAATCTTGCAGACATAATATATCGTATCAGCTTAGCAGTACCAGTTTCTCACTCCTGCTGCCTTCACACAACGTCCAGAAACTGACCGTTGCAAAAACGTCTGTTTTCCGTTAGCTGAGAGAGTTAGATTATAAGGAAGTGTAGGAGCTCGGCTTTTCAGCAGCCATTCTCCCTCATAGCACCACGTTCAAGGGTTCCTTAACATAACCCTACATTTTTAAAAAATACACAATTTCTGCAGACTCTATATAGTGCCCAGGTCATATTCTGTTTTGCGCATGCAACTTAATTATCATAATCAGTCAATCAGCACCGATAATTGCAACAGGCAATTAACATTAATTGATTTTAATTAAAATGTACATCCACAACTTGCTAAGCGTATTCTATAAAGTGTTGTACGTAAATTCTAATGCATGCTACTGAAACGGGGGCATGGCCATGGGCGTTGAATGGGAGATTGTTGGCATTTCTATAAATTATGCATGCTGTTATTGAATACACCCACTCTAAGCCTAGCTTAGTGACCGACATTTACATCAAGTTTTACATGGCATAAATTCCAGTGACTAGATTTAGTTGCATAGATGGACCCTAGGTGTATTCTATAAACTGGGCCTAACTTTAGGCATAGTTTACAGAATACACCTGGGTGTATTTTTTTTGGCAGTGATATGGAAGTGGTTTTCTAACTGGCTTTTGCAAGTTATTTTGTTAATAATAAAGCATTATGGAATGTTAGTTGATTACAAGTAGTAGTATGAGGCATATTTAAATGTTGCATAAATGTTGTTTTTTTTTGTCTGCTACAGTGACCACGCTTGATCCCCCGAAGCAGGTCCAGTAGACTAAAACGCCCATAAAAAGCAGTGGGCATTGGGAGCCTTTAAATGCTTACAGCGCTGTTTCCACGCAAGTGGCTGAAAGCTAAGTGGTCATTGAATTATACATCAATTTGAAGTAGTGTTGATTTTATAGTGGTGTATAACGCATTAGATACCGTATATGGTTAAAGTTGTGTTTACAGCCATAGAAGCAAATGATTGATGAAACTGAGTAGAGCTTGGATTTGAAATAACTGTGTGCTATAAGAGATCCAATAGCTCCTGCAATAAGTTTATCTGATGCCTCTAGGCTATAACTTTGATCAGTGGTGTTCCTTGGTCGGCTGCCACCCAGGGCGGTTCACCGCTGTGCACCCCTCCTCCCCCAGGTGTAGCATCATCTGTCCCCCACCCCGGGGGCAGCACGACACCAGCCCCCCGGGTGTAGCATCCCTATGCGCATCACAGTTCCCCCCCCCCCCCCAGTGCATCACCTCCAAGCCCCCCCCCCCCAGGTACACTCTTCTTAACTGCTGGGGTGCTGGGAGCAGCTGCACGGCTGTCGGCTCCGCCGGTTCCCTGCTCCCTCTGCCCCAGAACAGGAAGTAACAGCAGAGGGAGCAGGGAACCAACAGAGCCAACAGCCGCATAGCTGCTCCCTGCACCCCTCCTGCAGAGTGCACCCGGGGTGGACCATCCCCACCGCCCCGCCCTCGGTACGCCACTGACATTGCTCCTAAGACAAAAGACATAAGCATTGCCACACTGGGACAGACCAAAGGTCCATCTAGCCCAGCACCCTGTCTCTGACAGTGGCCAATCCAGGTCACAATCACCTGACAAGATCCACGAAGCAAAGCATTTTGTACTGCTTGTCCCAGGAATAGTAGATTTTTCCCTACGTCCATTTAATAACTGCTTGAGTTCTACTTCTCTTTGTCTTTACTACTATCTTGTGGAAGTATGTTTTGGTATTTTCCCTTTTTTCTGATGCTGATTTTTAAGGTGACAATATAGAATCTTGCCCTTTATGCTAATGCAAGTTATATACCTTGGGGTACATAAGTAATGCCACACTGGGAAAAGACCAAGGGTCCATCGAGCACAGCATCCTGCCCCCAACAGCGGCCAATCCAGGCCAAGGGCACCTGGAAAGCTTCTTAAACGTACAAACATTCTATACATGTTATTCCTGGAATTGTGGATTTTTCCCAAGTCCATTTAGTAGTGGTTTATGGACTTGTCCTTTAGGAAACCGTCTAACCCCTTTTTAAACTCTATCAACCTAACTGCCTTCACCGCGTTCTCCGGAAACAAATTCCAGAGTTTAATTATGTGTTGGGTGAAGAAACATTTTCTCTGATTTGTTTTAAATTTACTACACTGTAGTTTCATCGCATGCCCCCTAGTCCTAGTATTTTTGGAAAGCGTGAACAGACGCTTCACATCCACCTGTTCCACTCCACTCATTATTGTATATACCTCTATCATGTCTCCCCTCAGCCGTCTCTTCTCCAAGCTGAAAAGCCCTAGCCTCCTTAGTCTTTCTTCATAGGGAAGTCATCCCATCCCCGCTATCATTTTAGTCGCCCTTCGCTGCACCTTTTCCAATTCCGCTACATCTTTCTTGAGATGCGGCGACCAGAATTGAACACAATACTCAAGTTGCGGTCGCACCATGGAGCGATATAACGGCATTATGACATCCTCACACCTGTTTTCCATACCTTTCCTAATAATACCCAACATTCTATTCGCTTTCCTAACCGCAGCAGCACACTGAGCAGAAGGTTCCAGTGTATTATCGACGACGACACCCAGATCCCTTTCTTGGTCCATAACTCCTAACGTGGAACCTTGCATGACGTAGCTATAATTCGGGTTCTTTTTTCCCACATGCATCACCTTGCACTTGCTCACATTAAACGTCATCTTTCCTATGAAGAGAGGCTGAGAAGGCTAGGGCTTTTCAGCTTGGAGAAGAGACGGCTGAGGGGAGATATGATAGAAGTGTATAAAATAATGAGTGGAATGGATCGGGTGGATGTGAAGCGACTGTTCACGCTATCCAAAAATACTAGGACTAGAGGGCATGAGTTGAAGCTACAGTGTGGTAAATTTAAAACGAATCGGAGAAAATTTTTCTTCACCCAACGTGTAATTAGACTCTGGAATTCGTTGCCGGAGAACGTGGTACAGGCGGTTAGCTTGACGGAGTTTAAAAAGGGTTAGATAGATTCCTAAAGGACAAGTCCATAGACCGCTATTAAATGGACTTGGAAAAATTCCGCATTTTTAGGTATAACTTGTCTGGAATGTTTTTACGTTTGGGGAGCGTGCCAGGTGCCCTTGACCTGGATTGGCCACTGTCGGTGACAGGATGCTGGGCTAGATGGACCTTTGGTCTTTCCCAGTATGGCACTACTTATGTACTTATGTACATATGCCATTTAGCCGCCCAGTCTCCCAGTCTCGTAAGGTCCTTCTGTAATTTTTCACAATCCTCTTGCGAGTTAACAACTTTGAATAACTTTGTGTCATCAGCAAATGTAATTACCTTGCTAGTTACTCCCATCTCCAAATCATTTATAAATATATTAAAAAGCAGTGGTCCTAGCACAGACCCCTGAGGAACCCCACTAACTACCCTTCTCCATTGTGAATACTGCCCATTTAACCCCACTCTCCATTTCCTATCCTTCAACCAGTTTTTAATCCACAATAGGACATTTCCTCCTATCCCATGACCCTCCAATTTCCTCTGTAGCCTTTCATGAGGTACCTTGTCAAACGCCTTTTGAAAATCCAGATACACAATATCAACCGGCTCCCCTTTGTCCACATGTTTGTTTACTGCCTCAAAGAATTGAAGTAAATTGGTCAGGCAAGATTTCCCCACACAAAAGCCGTGCTGACTTGGTCTCAGTAATTCATGTGCTTGGATGTGCTCTGTAATTTTATTTTTAATAATAGCCTCTACCATTTTCCCCGGCACCGACGTCAGACTCACCGGTCTATAATTTCCCAGATCTCCCCTGGAACCTTTTTTTAAAATCGGCATTACATTGGCCACCCTCCAATCTTCTGGTACCACGCTCGATTTTAAGGATAAATTGCATAGCACTAGCAGTAGCTCCGCAAGCTCATTTTTCAGTTCTATCAGTACTCTAGGATGAATACCATCCGGTCCAGGAGATTTGCTACTCTTCAGTTGGTGAACTGCCCCATTACGTCCTCCAGGTTTACCGTGAAGGCAGTAAGTTTCTCCGACTCGTCCGCTTGAAATACCATTTCCGACACCGGTATACCACCCAAATCTTCCTCAGTGAAGACCGAAGCAAAGAATTCATACAATCTCTCCACTACATCATTGTCTTCCTTGATCGCCCCTTTTACCCCTCGGTCATCCAGCGGCCCAAACGATTCTTTTGCCTGCTTCCTGCTTTTAATATACCGAAAAAAATTTTTATTATGTTTTTTTGCCTCTAATGCTATATTTTTTTTCGTAATCCCTCTTGGCCTTCTTTATCTGCGCCTTGCATTTGCTTTGACACTCCTTATGCTGCTTCTTGTTATTTTCTGACGGTTCCTTCTTCCATTTTCTGAAGGCGTTTCTTTTAGCCCTAATAGCTTCCTTCACCTCACTTTTCAACCACGCTGGCTATCTTTTGGACTTCAGTCTTTCTTTTCTAATTTGTGGAATATGTTTGGCCTGGGCCTCCAGATGGTATTTTTGAACAGCGTCCATACCTGTTGTACAGTTTTTACCCTCTTGGTTGCCCCCTAAGTTTTCTTTTCACCGTTCTTCTCAATTTATCATAGTCTCCTACTGAAAGAGTTTTAAGGAGGCAGAAGAGTCTCCTGTCCACATAAACCACACTCAGCGGGCATCCCTGGATATTCTGCGGCACTTAAGTGCATAGTGTAGCTGAATATCTGCTCTGACTCCCACAGCATTGTGCAGTTTGTGCTAGGGTGGTTTGTGGGCAGAGTTGGAGAGGAGCCAATAGTCCTGCAGGGACATAGCAGCCAACTTTTCAAAATGACAAAAATTACTAGGTCCATATAAAGGATATTAAAGCATGGTGGGTAGTGAACACAACTGACCAGGCTGTCTTTAAATGAAGAGTACAACAGGTGGTGCACTCACAGGGAGGACTTGTGGGTAGACAATGACACGGAGACAACGTTTGTCCCCATCCCCATTTCCATCCCCACCCTCACCCCTTCCCTGAAAACCCTGACCCCATCCCTGCAAACTCAAACTCCACTAGTTCCATCATTTTCCATAATAGACAATCACTTGCTTTTCGTACAAATTAGATTTTGTACAGTTGCAGGGATAGGGATGGGGATGGAGATGGGGGGGGGGGGGGGGCAAACTTTGTAGCTGTGTCTTTCTCTACTTGTGGGTAAAGGAAATGCTAGAGGTTGCACTCTTCTTCACCAACCCCAACTCATTGCCACAGTTTACCATCCTACTCCCAGCCCATCTATACCACACTCATGCTATGTCTTCCTGTTCAGCCTGGCCCATCTATACAACCCATAGTCTCCTCCTGTCAGCCAGTCCTCAATAGTCCCTCTTCCCCACCTAACCTGAGAACACCATATTCTTTCTCTCAGACCATTCCCCCTTTTTTCTCAATCCTTCCCCACCTTAATGTCTTCTTCCTCCTCATCTTTTTCTTCTGCTTTTCCCTCACTTCTTTTTCCCAATGCGGGTGCTTAATACCTCTCGCCTCCATACCTACTCCAGTCCCCCATTCTACACTTCTCTGCTCCCTACTTCCTCCTGACCTGTCTTGTCCCCTACTAATTCCTCTCCCCATTAGGTTCCTTCTCACTCTACCTTGGTCACTGTCCCTCCCCTGTAGGCTAAGCAGATTCATCTCACATTTCAAATATTTTATCTCTATCCTTCCTGGTAAGGATCATATTCATACTCCCCCTTTCCCAGAACAACAGACACCTTTCACATCTGGAACTCACAGACTGAAATACGATAGCAGTTCCACATCCTATGATCTGCTCCACCACCTGCATGCACAAACCTTGGAAGCTCAGCAGTCAGTTGCTTGTGCTTCCTGCCCTCAGAATGAAAACCCCAAAGATCACATGCTGAGCAGGAAATCAGTGAATCCAAAGGCATGCATATGTGCCAACCCACACGCTAAAGCTCTAGCGGTCACAGACTAAGTGGTTGGTTTGGGGAGCTGAGTCAGCAGTGACTCTAAATTGGCACCTCATTTGGTGGTAAGCTTTGGCACAATGCCCCCTCCTTTAATAAAGGTGACTCCAGCACAAGATCCCTCTTCTCTCTCCTTTTACCAAACATCTCTTTCTTTCTCCTCCTTTCTCTTCCAAGCGCCATTATCTCCCTATTTCCCTGTCCCTCATGATGTGGAAGGATATGGGGGGTGGCATCAAATACTGGTATAATCTCCTCCTGCTCCTCCATGTCCTTCCAGCAAAATAACACATTAATTCTGGTGATTACAGGGCCGGAGGAGAAGGAGAAAATATAGCTATTATCTACCCTTGATCCAGTCCAACTGGCACAGAAATCTTTACGATATACTTAAACAATTTTCCAACTACTGTGTGTGTAGTTTAACTTTAGTCCTCTGTCCATACATTCCTTCTTTGAAGGATTATCTTCCAGTCTTCCTCCCATGTCATCATATTCTCTCTTTCCTCCATATATACTTGTCTCTCCATGGTTTCTCTCGACAGCTTCTCTCATCTCACTTTCTTCTAATCTTACTCCCACCTCCACTTCTCACCCTTTTCTCACCTTCAGTCTGTTCTCTCCACCATGAGTCCCCTTTCTCTCAGCTTCCATTTCTCCAGTCCCACACAGCTACTCTCTATCTCTTTCAGCTCCCTTTGGTCTGCAGCTTGTGTCCCCTCCTCTGCCTGCTCTTCTTCATCTCTCTCAGATCATGTCTCCTTCTGCCAGCAACCTTCTTCCACACAGCCCATGCTCTCCCTGAGTTCCCCTCACCTTCATATCCTGTTTCTACTCCTAGCACACAGTTCCACTATCAGTCCCTATTCCTACCACCACCCAGCCTCTCTTCACTTTACAGCTTCTTTCTACATCTTCCAACATTTCTGTCTCCCAGCCAATAAATCCCTTCATCCCTTCCTAGCCCCCTTTCCTCTCCCAGTACTTTTCTGCTTGTTTTTTTTTTTTTACTTAGACTGCTATAGGTAGTACTTTGGCAATATAGGTCAAATGGTCATGCCAATAAAGTTATCTGAATCTGTCTCTTCCTTTTGCCAGTGTCTGCTATATTTATCTTCCCCACTGGCAGCTTCAATGACAAGGAGGTTTAATGACAGGAGATGGTTTGATGTCAAAAAGTTAAAGCTGTCCCCCCCCCCCCCCCCCCGTCTCCCTTGCGCAGCCGCCATATTGGTCTGAACAAAACAATTGCTATCGCTATTGAAAACAATAGCAAACTGGTAAGGTTTTAATAAACCTCCTAGGCTTTGCATTCTCTCTGTTAGGAGGGGATCAGGGGAGGGATGTAAGGGGAGTCGGGGGAGTTTGGGAATTTTCAAGGGGTCTGTGAAAAGGAGGAGGGTTATATTCAAAATGTATTTGCCAGTGCTCCAGCGCTTGCTTTATTGTTTGCAATGCTGTATTGTGGATTTCAGTGCTACGCTGTATGCCTTTATTTTTTCTTTATATATAGAAATATCTTTATTGTCAGCATACTGGTTTCTTTTGCAGTTCTGTATAATGTTAAATCACTAATCTCTGCAAAACAGTAACCCTCTAATACTCCAGTATTAGAAAGAATACAACTGTTTTCTCCATATCAAGAGTGGCACAATAACATAACCTCTTGTGATGTTTAAGGACTATAGCTGATCTCTAGCAGCTGTGTTACTTTAAGTGTAGCCACTTTTAGTCAACTGAGAGGCAGGGCCGTGCCAACCCAGTAAGCAGGGTAAGCACCGCAGGGGGGCGCCTGCCTTCAAGGGCGCCGCGCCGGCCACGGCGCGGCCAGTCAAGTTCTATTTAAAAATTAAAAAATTAAACCGGTACGTACCGCTTTGGCACGTCGGCGCCTATGTGCATGCGCTGCTGCCTTCCCGCGCGCGCCCAGCTCTTCCACACGCCTTGGACCGTTGGACGGATCCCCCGTACCTTCTGACTGATTGGCTCTGGTGAAAATAATGAGCCAATCAACTGCTGGAGGCACGGGAGAGAGAGAGAGAGCCTCGTGCTGTGCAGCGCTTCTCCGTCCCTGTCCTGTCTCCAGTCCTGGCTCAGGCTGTTGCATTTTGTAGTAAGCCAAGAGAGGTAAGAAAGAGGACTGTGGGGGTGGGAAACCTGCCCTAAGGAGCGGGGTGGGGGGAGGGTCCTGACGATGGAAGGGAAAGAGGGATTAGAACACCAGAGGGGGAGACAAGGAAGCACAGGGGTATGTTTTACAGAGGTGGGGGTAACAAACGTACTTCTCCATTATAAATAGCCCCACCCCCTTCCAAATCGGCGACTCACAAACATGTTTCAGAAATTGTGGCAGGGGCTGACCGTAGGCAAATTAACATAACTCTTTTAGGGTAGAGCGAACACATAGCTTGGGAGCTTGGAGGCCCGATGTGGCTCACCCACGAGCTGTGATTTTCCGGGTGCTAAACTTCATACATAAACAGCTAATAAAGCAATCTATTCATGCAGGGAAGATGTTATACTATGAGAATATAATAATTATGTGTTTACAAGATTTTTCTGCACACACTCAAACATTGCACATGACCTTTGCTCCAATATCTTCTACACTACATGCAAATCAACTTTGTACTACTATATCCAGCGAAACTGCAGGTGGTATATGAAGACCAAACTACTTCTTATACTACACTTGTGGATGCTCAGGGATTTTTGTCAGAGGCTACTAAAGCTATATGACTGAGCATGCACAGAGACCTGCCTTTTCTTTTCAACACTGAATTATACTGTTGCTTGAGGTCCTATAGGAGACTGAGGGCTAGTTCTCCCCTAATAATTTTGCAGTCTATGTGATTTTCTAATGACCAGGTCCTTTAGCGAAATACCTCACGCTTATATTACATGCTTAGTTTGCTGAGGTTCCGCTGGGATTGCTCTACACCTCTGCTTCATCAAAGGATATTGATTCTCAGCATTTTACTCTGGTTTCTGCAATGGTTGTTTCAATTCACTTTTGGTCTGGCAGACTTTTCTTGGACATGGTTTCTCTGTCTTTCCTTCAACCTATGGCCAAAGGAGCACTGTGGATTTGTGTCTGGTTCATCCTGGCTTCTTTTTGCTAGATCTTGTGGGAATTTTCCTTTTGGAACCATTTTGAGGACTTTTTATGGATGGCTGTCCATATACCTGAGGGAACCGTGATGATGGCAGCTAAAACAACTCTTGTATTTTATGTTTTTGCACTTATTACTATTGAATTTATCATTCTTATACATATGTATATAATTATTTTTGTTATTCTTTATTTGAAGGGCAATGACTGCACTACACAGGCGGGGTGGGGATTTTATATTTTTCTGCTGATGGTGGGATGGATAGAGGTGTCATGTCAACACTGACCAGTCCTTTTGTGGAGATCTAAGGGATATGGAAAGGTATGGGATGGAATTGGGGCATGGGGTTGGGGTGGGGGTGCTGAAAAAGGGGGCAGGGTGGGAGAAGAGGGAGAAGAGAGAAAGGAGATGATGCCACACGGGGGGGGGGGGGGGGGCGCCAACTGATAGTCTGCAGGGGGGCACCAGAGACCCTAGGCACGGCCCTGCTGAGAGGATTCCTACTAGGATGTTGCTTGCAGTGACATCAGAAATAGCAAGGACATATCCCATGTTGTTGCACACTGCTAACAAATGAAAATAAGCAGAAAAAAGTATGACATTTTGGACCCAATTCTATAAATGATGCTGGAAAAGAAAAACACATTAAGCTCTACTCTATAAATGGCATAAAATGTTAGGAGCCATTTAGAGAACAGCACTTAGTGCCTGGATCAGCGTCTAACTTTAGACACGAGGATTTGCACCAACTAAACCCTGGCTAAAATCCTCATGACTAAATTAGGTATGGCTCCCCCTTACAGTGCACATAAATTGCAGGAATGCCCCAGATCTGTCCTTGACCCTCCCATGGCTGTGCCCCCTTTCTGGAGCCGCACATAAATTTCACCCTTGGATTCTGGCACCTAAAATTGTGCATGTAAATTTTAATTAATGCCAATTAGTGCCAATAACTGATTATTAGCAACCAATTATCAGTGCTAATTTTCTTGTTATTGAATTAAATTGTGCATGTAAATTGCTCATGTGCCCAAATTTGTGCACACAATTGTTAGTGCCATATATATAGAATTTGTTTGCAGATAATAGTGCACACTCTTTGCAAACAGAGTGTGCAGTCTTTCCCAATAGTCAGAGCTTTAGCTAGGTGGGTCGCCAGGGGAGCAGCTGCTCCCCCAAATGGACTTCCGACGGCGATGATGTGTACTTTTCAAGCAATCTGTCATGTTTAAAATATGTGCCGGCACTGTCGTCCGCTTTCCACTCCCCCCACCCCCTCAACCTGGCTACGCTACTGCCGATAGTGTTGTGAGTGTACAAACTAGGATGGGCAGGACAAATTGCTTGTTCTTTTGGCCACTGTCGGTGACAGGGTGCTGGGCTCAATGGACCCTTGGTCTGTCCCAGCATGGCTATACTTATGTACTTATAAATTAGTATGTACATGCACGCACTATCAGGAAAGAGGGCACTATTTTTAGTGTTACTTCCATAACAATACAATGACCAAAAGCCCCAAATACAATTCAAATTCCCATAAACAACAGGGGAATTGACAGCAAGGGGCCCTTTTGCTAAGCTGCATTAAAAGTGGCCAGCGCTATCCCCAGCGCAGGTCTTTCCCGCATGCTGAGGCCACTTGTAGCACAGCAGTAAAATAGCCCTATTAGCACATGGCCATTAGCGTGTGAGCCCATACCAAAATTTATTTTGTAGGTGGTAAGGGCTCATGCACTAACCAAGCGCTAATCGCTAAGTATGTGGTGATGTAGCTGTGCTAACCAATTTGCATAGAACATGCTTACAAATGCAAGGAGGGCATCAGAGATGCGCATGTAGGGAGTGAGATTCACCTCGGGCGGCTGCTTCGAGCCATTGCCCTTTCGTTTTGAGGGGGAGGGGATGTTTTAGAAAGCAGAGACTGATTTGCATCAGCTGTGCACGGGATCCTGCAGAATTCGAGCCCGGCACAGTAGTGTATGTTCCTGAAGCAGCCTGTGTTCTAGGCGAAACATGGCCACGTCAGGCATTTGAGAGTATATCCTGGGAGCATTACTAAAGACTACATTTTCTTCAGCAAGGTCTGCTCTTTGTCTTTTACTCTCTGCCTCCATACACTCCCCCAGTGCTAAAAAAATTAATTCTATTTTTAAGCGCGTGAGATGTGCACACCAATCCGAAAACTACCGCGGGATGCCTGATCACACCCCACGGTAGTGCAGTGGCGTACCAAGGGGGGGACGGTGGGGGCGGTCCGCCCTGGGTGCACGCCGCTGGGGGGTGCCATGTCGCGCGCCTGCTGTGAGAGTTCGCTAACTTCTCTCATTCGCTGCAGCTCCCTCTGCCCCGGAACAGGTTACTTCCTGTTCCGAGGCAGAGGGAGCTGCAGCGAATGAGCAAAGTTAGTAAACTCGCAGCAGGTGCGCGCTGCGGCACCCCCCCCCCAGCGGCATGCACCTGGGGGGGCTCTTTCGCGGGGGGGGGGGTCTTTCGCCGGGGGGGGGGGGTCTGCGCTGCATCGGGGGGGGGGGGGGGCGCTGCACCCGGGGGGCGGGGCGCCGCCCCGGGGGTCCGCCCCCCTAGGAACGCCACTGCGGTAGTGCTTTTAACCTGCGGTAAACACACATTAGTGTTTACCACAGCTTAGTAAAAGGATCCTCAAATGGAAATAGTGAAGATACATACCTGTAGCAGGCATTCTCCGAGAACTGGAACAACTCCAAAGGGGAGGAGGGTGGGTTTGTGAGAACAATCAGCCTGCTGTCCTCGGAGAATACTTGCTACAGGTATGTATCTTCACTTTCTCCGAGGACAAGCAGGCTGCTTGTTCTCACAATTGGGGTATCACTCATTGGTCAATTGGGCCTCGCAACGGCGAGGACATAACAGAGATTGACCTGAAAGGAAACACAACTATGTGAGAGTGCAGCCTGGAACAGAACAGAAATGGGTCTAGGAGGGGGAGGTGGATTCTAAACCCTGAACAGATTCTGCAGGACCGACTGCCCAAACCGACTGTCGCGTCAGGTATCCTGCTGAAGGCAGTAGTGAGATGTGAATGTGTGGACGGATGACCATGTTGCAGCCTTGCAAATCTCTTCAATAGATGCTGACTTCAAGTGAGCCACTGACGCAGCCATGTCTCTGACATTATGAGCCGTGACATGACCCTCTAGAGTCAGCCCAACTTGGGCATAAGTAAAAAATATGCAATCTGCTAGCCAATTAGACATTGTGCGTTTTCCGATGGAGACTCCCCTCCTGCTGGGTTCAAAAGAAACAAACAACTGGGCGGACTGTCTATAGGGCTTTGTCCGCTCCACATAAAAGGCCAATGCTCCAGTGGCGTAGCCACAGGTGGGCCTGGGTGCGACAACTGCCAGGCACTTTGTGAAAACCCTGGGTGCAGACACGAGGCCAAAGGGCAATACACAGTACTGAAAATGCTGAGTTCCCAACCGAAATCGAAGATACTTCCTGTGAGCTGGGAGTATCGAGATGTGGATATAGGCATCCTTTAAGTCCAGAGAGCATAGCCAATCGTTTTCCTAAATCATGGGAAGAAGGGTGCCCAGGGAAACCATCCTGAACTTTTCTCGGAGTAGGAATTTGTTTAGGGCCCTTAGGTCTAGTATGGGACGCATCCCCCTGTTTTCTTTTGTACAAGGAAGTACCTGGAATAGAATCCTAGCCCTTCTTCCCTGGTGGAATGGGTGCAACCGCATTGGCCTTTAGAAGGGCGGAGAGTTCTTCTGCAAGTACCTGCTTGTGCCTGGCGGGAGAGAGAATCCATAGCATCATGGTGCTTCTTGATATGATCGACCATGTCCTCTACATTTTCTCCAAAAAGATTATGCCCCCGGCAAGGAATATCCGTCATTCGCTGCTGGGTCTTATGATCCAGGTCAGACACACGCAGCCATGAGAGTCTTCGCGGCACTATACCTTGAGCAGCTACTCAGGATGCCACATCAAAAGTGTCATTAAGTACCCCTGGCCAGAAATTTACGACACACCTTCTGCTGCCTGACCACCTGGTGAAAAGGTTTGGCGAGCTCCGGTGGAAGTGCTTCAACCAAACTAGACAGTTGCCTCACTGAGTTCCGCAAGTGGATGCTCGTGTAGAGCTGGTAAGTTTGAATCTTGGCTGTGAGCATAGCGGCCTGATATGTTTTCCTCCCAAAAGAATCCAAAGTCCTAGACTCTCTGCCTGGGGGTGCCGAGGCATAGTCCCTAGTACTCTTGGCTCTTCTGAGAGCAGACTCCACCACCATGGAATCGTGAGGCAGTTGAGACTTCACCATTACAGGCTCTCCATGGACTCTGTATTGGGACTCAGCTTTCTTGGGGACCACTGGATTAGAAAGAGGGAACGACCAGTTTTGCATAAGAGCCTCCCTGAGTGTGTTATGTAAGGGAGCCGTTGCAACCTCTGTAGGTGGAGAAGGATAATCCAAGACCTCAAGCATCTCGACCCTGGGCTCATCCACAACCTCCATATGGAAGGGAATGTCCTTAGACATTTCCCAAACAAAGGAGGGAAAAGAAAGACCCTCAGGTGGAGACAACCTTCTTTCAATTGGCAGAGTAGGATCAGAGGGAACCCCATAAGACTCTTCTTCAGAAAAGTATCTTGGATCTTCCTCTTCCTCCCACGAGCGCTCATCATCGGTATCGGACAAAAGCTCTCTAAGAGCAGCCTGAACCCGAGCCTGTCTCGACGTCGAGGAACGACAACCTCGAGGGGGATGTCGAGAAGTCGACACCTGCCTGGACTACGGCGAAGCTTCCTCCGCTGACATTGAGGGAGAATCGACCTGGGTGGCGGCCGACGCTGAAGCCGCAAGCGGGACTGAGGACACGGACCTCACCACAGACGAAGGCCCAGATGCCACTTCCACAGTCGATGCAGAAGGCGCAAGCACCCCTGGCACTGAAGTAGACTGGCGCAGCAATCCCTCCAGAAGCTCTGGAAGAAGGGCCCTGATGCGCTCATCGAGAGCCTCCATCGGAAAAGGCTGTGGGGCCGGTGCAGGAGCCGGTGGCAGAATCTGAGGGGGCTCAAGAGCCGGTACCAGGCTGCTAGAAGACCAATGCATCGGCACCTCCTGTATAGAGGGTGAGCGGTCCTCCAGGCACCGACGCTTCTCGGGTGCCGAATCCCTCGGCTCCCTGGAGCTCTCGGTACCTCTCATGGAAGGAGAGCGATGACGGTGCTTCTTAGCCTTCGCTCTACGCCCGTCAGCGAGATTCCTCGGTACTGAAGAGGACGTGGAATCCTCACACCTCCTCGGGGCCGGGTCCAACTAAGGTCAGTCAGTGGAGACCCACTCGATGCCTCGATGCTCCCAGCGTGATGTGGTTGTTCGGCAGCCATTACCTGTGCTCTCGAAGTCGATGCTTCCCTCGACGTCGATGCCGACGTCAAAGGATCGGACCGATCAGCAAAAAGCTTTTTCCGTTGAGCCTCCCGAGACACTTGTGCCCACTTTTTCATTAAAGGACACAGCTTACAAGCAGCTGGAAGATGATCGGGCCCAAGGCACTGGAGACACCACGCGTGGGGGTCGGTACCCGAGATGGTCCGTTTGCACCGAGTACGTTTGAGCCGCTGGGTGTCCTCGGTGACATGGACGGAAAAATGACGGCTGCCAATTAAAAAGGCACAAAAAAGAGAAAAAGGAAAAAATAAACCCGACCACGCGGCCTAAAGAGGGCCGCGACGAAAAGAAAGAAAACTTATAATCAGGGGAAAACTAAGAAAATAAGGAACTAAAACTACGTTTTTTTTTTTGTTTTTTTTTAAGTTTTGAGAAAAACTAAACAAAAAGAGAAGGGTAAAAGGAAAAATGAACACGCTACGATCTCCTAGGCCAACGGTAACACAGAACTCGAAAAAACTCCGTGTCACCACAGTCGCAGAAAAAAGTAACTGAGGAGGGCATGCTTGCGTCACGGGTGGGAAGTGAAAGAGCGTTCTGGAGAGTTCTTTGTTTTGCTGGTTTCCTGGGCCATCGCAGACGACGACCCTATCATGAGAACAAGCAGCCTGCTTGTCCTCGGAGAATTTCCAGCTCCCCACCCCTAATTCCTATGAGGATGTGCTTTTCCTAAGTGATAGCCTCTGTCTGGAAGCTTTGCAAATGTTGGTGGACACAGTCATGGCTTGGGGCTCAAGTGGTGTTGGTCAGTAATAGCACAGCACAGGAAAAATGAACAGCTAGTAGCACAAACCCGAGATTAGTGGAAGTAAAGTACTTTCTTAAAGGAATTGTTTCTGTTTATTGTGTGCAGTACTGTAAAACGGTTATATATGCCTCAGTGGAGTAGATCTAGCTAGACTGACCTGCTGTTTGACATCCTAATATCATTTTAATGTGTCTCCGTTATCCTTTGATGCCAGGAAATAGAGGACCCCAAGGAGTATTTTAAGAAAGCTTCCTTTTCACACAAAAAAGTGTTTACCGTTCAGATCTGAGTTTGTTTACAACCTGCTGTCTGGAGAAGGATGCCCAAGGAAGAGTTTACCTTTACACACAGAATATGAGGGAAAAAACTATAATTATGCTAAAGTGTTCTTTTCTCCCTTGAAAATCTTGCCATCCTTTCTAGCAAAGTGCTTTATTTTGATTCTTAGCATCAAGGGGAGCAAGTATTTTAGAAGGCATCTTTTCCAAATGCCTCTAATTAGGCAAGTGTGTGTGTGTGTGTGATTAGAATTGCCAACTAGATCTAGATTCGCCCGGCAGGGTTGATCCAGTCTTCGGCTTACCCCATTGCATGCAGGGACTTGTACCCTTGCTTTTCTTTGGGAATCCAATGGTGAAATCAGAACAAGTCCCTGCATGCAATGAGATAAGCCCAGGACTGGATCAACCCTGTAGTGTGCATCTGGATCTAGTTGCAACCCTACCCAAGATGCAGTCAACTGTAACTATAGTGGAACTGATGGACCTCTTCACAATGAGAGTGGAATGCTCCGGTTCGAGGGCACTGCTGCAGAGGGTAGCGGAAAAAGGACAGCCAACTCACCTTGCCTAATTCTAAAACTACTCTTAACCCAGAGATGTCAATCCAGCATAGATAAATTTGCACTGATATCCAAAAACGTAATAGGCACTGGTTCCACGGGGTCTGCTCCCACCTGAGAATTTGCTGAGAATTGGTGCTTTGATGTCTATGGAACCAGCTTGTCAAGAGGAGACATAAGGCAGAGGACTCCTGAGGACCTGCAAGTTACAATCCTGGATATAATGCAGTTTCAGGGTGAGCTTCATAAAAACTTACAGTTCCTAATAAATCAAGTTTGATCACACTAGATGTAATATGGAAAGCCCTAAAAAAGATCAGTCGATTTCCAACAAATTAGAATTATTGGTATCTCAGTTTCAACCATATCAAACTTCTTTAAATGTTGTTCAACAGAAATTTACCAAGATGGAAAAGATCTGGATATTGTGAAAGTTGATTCACAAAAATTGTTTGATCATCTAGTAGCTTCAACCAAGGATAATCTTCCAATACATTGTAAGATGGAAATGACAGAAAACATTGAGAATTATAAATCTTCCTAAACTTTGCTCAGTTGCACCATTACTAACTCTTAAATTGTTACTTTTTTTGAAATCTTAAAAGTTCCTGAGCATTCATGTCAACCAATTGCAAAAGCCTATTACTTACTATCTATTCGTTTGGCAACCTACAGATCAAGATATTGCTCCTGGGACAGATATTTCATTTGATGAATTAAATGTCACCCATATGGTTATGGGAGAAGACCAAGAGTCAGTACCAGTAACTTTAATAGTAAACTTTGTTCTTGAATCAGACAGAGACTGGATTCTGAGATTATTCTTTCACAGTAGAAATGTTAACTTTTTGAATTATGTAATTTGAGTCTTTCCAGATGTTGCTCGTGCATCTCAAAAAGACAGAAACAATTTGTAGAATTGAGATCTCAGATCCAACAGTTGGATGGGTTATTCTGGTTGAATTTTCAATACATTTTCTAGGAACCTGTTCATTTACATGCTTTTTCGACCTCTAAGAGTAGTCTTTTGAAATCCTCTGTTCCTCCTACATCTACACTTTGATAGGAGTAGGAACCTGCTCTTTATTATCAGTGCTTGTGTTAACGTCAAACTTATATTTCTTGATATTGTTCCTTGGACCCTCTCATCCAATTGTGCAGTGCTATGGGTGAATTTAAATTGAAAATTTAAATTATGAATACTTTCAACCTTATTTTCAAAAATGATGGGCGCCCAGATTTCGACCCAAATCGGGAGATAGGCACCCATCTCGCAAAGGCGCCCAAATCAGTATAATTGAAAGCCGATTTTGGACGTCTTCAACTGCAATCTGTCGCGGAAACGGGCAAAGTTGACGGGGGGGTGTCGGAGGCGTGGTGAAGGCGGGACTGGGGCATGTTTATCAGCCGAGGAGAGATAGGCGCCTTCGGCCTATAATGGATCAAAGAAAGGCGTTTTTAGTGTGAATTTGGGTCATTTTTATTGGGCCCTTTTTTTTCACGAACAAGTTTCAAAAAAGTGCCCTAAATGGCCACATGACCACCGAAGGGAATCGGGGATGATCACCCCTGACTCCCCCAGTGGTCACTAACCCCCTCCCAGCATAAAAGAACAACTTTTTTTTCCAGCCTGTATGCCAGCCTCAAATGCCATACCCAGCTCCATCACAGCAGTATGCAGGTCCCTGGAGCAGTTGTTAGTGGGTGCAGTGGACTTCACCCAGGTGGACCCAGGCCCATCCCCCCCTACCTGTTACACTTGTGGTGGTAAATGGGAGCCCTCCAAACCGCCCCCAAAACCCACTGTACCCACATGTAGGTGCCCCCCTTCAGCCATAAGTGCTATGGTAATGGTGTAGAGTTGTGGGCAGTGGGTTTTGGGGGGATTTGAGGGGCTCAGCACCCAAGGGATGGGAGCTATGGACTTGGGAGGTATTTAATTTTTTTTTCTAATTGTTACAAGTGCCCCGTAGGGTGCCCGGCTGGAGTCCTGGCATGTGAGGGGGACCAGTGAACTATGAATCCTGGCCCCTCCCACGACCCAATGCCTTGGATTTGTTCATTTTTGAGCTGGGCACCTTCGGTTTCCATTATCGCTGAAAAACGAAACCGCCCAGCTCAAATCTGCACAAATCCGATGCATTTGCCGGGCACAAACCGTATTATCGAAAAAAAAGATGGGCGCCCATTTTTTTCAAAAATACAGTCTGTCCCGCCCCTTCACGTACCCGTTCGCAGACATAGACACCCATGGAGATGGGCGTTTGCGTTCGATTATGCCCCTCCACGTATATTTTTTAAAATTATGTTACCTGTTTTCTGTACCTAGATTGTTTCTTGGATTGTATAATGGAAATTGCATACATAAAATTTAGAAAAACATCGTAATACATCTGAAAAAAGTAATGCATGTCAGCAGTTCCCAAAAGCTAACATCTGAACACCTGCCGTTATAAAACTTGGAAGGTTTCTCTTGCGTGCCCACATTTAAGAAAAGTGTGTACGCTTAACGGCGTGGTTGAAACATTTTCCCCTAAATTCTGTATAGGTTGTCCAAAGTTAAGCATGCAGTTTTTGGCATGGATCACAGATTGTGACAAGGCTACAGCCCAGAGGTACAAAATGAAACAACAAAATCCTGAACTACGTCTCCCAGAATGCATTGCCCGTCCCAGGAAAGGGAGCCCCATGGATAGACAAGATGGGTATATACCAACTCTGACCACAAGAGGGAGGGAGAAGGAAAAAGCCCAGTTCCCTGGCTCCGTAATCAATACATGATGCCTCCCACCTGTAGAGGGAAGGGTGGGGTGAGAAGCAGGTGGAGGAGGGGGTTAAGGCTGCTGAGCAAGAAGCAGAAGGAGGATGGAATGCAGTGTTGCCAGGTGGGCGGTTTTACCGCCCAATTGGGCGGTTTTCCGCGACCCGCCGCGGGAAATTTTTGCCCGCGGCGGGTTGCGGTTTTTTGGGCTCCTTTTTGGCTTCGGGGCGGTTTTTTCGCCGGCTTTTGCGGTTTTTTCGCCGGCTTTTTTCGGCCGCGGTGGGCGGGGTTAATGACGTTTCTGGGCGGGGTTAGTGACGTGGGAGGCGGGGTTAGTGACGTGGGAGGCGGGGTTAGTGACGGGGGAGGCGGGGTTAGTGACGGGGGAGGCGGGGTTAGTGACGGGGAGGCGGGGCCGATGACGGCGGGGGCGGGGTTGATGACGGCGGGGGCGGGGGTGATGACGCGGGGGCGGGGGTGTCAGGGGCGGGGTTTGAGTTTGGGCGGGTTTTGGGCTGGATTTTGGGCTCCTTTAGGCTGGAAAAAAATTTTCCACCTGGCAACCCTGATGGAATGGGAGCTGGAGAGCCCTGAGGAAGGTAGCACCTAAAGGGGGAAAGCTATGTGTTTAAAAGTTTTGATTTAAAACCTGTTGTAAGGAAGAAGCCTGTTTTGATTTGAACTGTTGGCTGTGGGGGAAGGGCAGAGGATTGGAAGAGTTATAAGCCTGGTTCCCCAGCTGCTCCTGTTTGTTGTGTAAGAACTGTGGGAGCTGGAAACCCTGGTTGGACAGGAGGGAACAATTTTGCTTTGGGCCAGCACAGCTTGGGATACATACTGTGAAAAGGAAGTATTTCCAAAGGGGACTATTGCAGCCCTCAAGAACGGTCAGAGACTTTAGATTGCTGGGTGAGGGGCAGCACTACCCTGCCTGGGGCAGCCCTAACCCAGGGCTGGACTGAAGCTTTTGTTTGTAACTTGGAAACAAAAATAAAAAAAAGAATATTTGAAAGTATCTGCTGGTGGCAATTTGTGGGGCTTGGATTAATCCTGGGGAGGAGACTTCCTTCCTCCCCCTACTGGCGCAGCGGTCCCGTTTACAAGATATGCGTGCAGTAATTGGCTAAATTGGTGATAATAATTAGCCTTAACAAGCGCTAATTGGCATAACTTGCAAGCCTAATTCATCTCATGCACAACTCCAGAGGGGGCATGGACAGGTCATGGCCATTCCTTGGATTTAGGCATGGAATTATAGAATGCTTCCATTTCCGCACCTACCTGTCAGTAGTTAGGCAGGAGTATGTACATCAACCCGTAGGCATAAATGCTCTTGCCTAAACTTATAAAGAAACAAAAACCAGGAAATAAGTTCTAATATAAGTACCAAAATCACTTGAAATATAGGTAGTATGAGAGGCACCCTCAGAGATACAAACACCCACGTAGCAATCACTCAAGACTACTTAACGGGTGAAGCATAGCACTTCATTCATTGGGTTGCCATCTCACTGTGAATTTTTGTGCTATAATGTGCTGCGAGTGCCCAGTGCTCAAGTGACTTTGATAACACAAAACTATAAACACAGCACTTAATCAAAAATAGCCAGCGTTTCAAACCAACTATAAAGCAGTAAAATGTACTTAGCTTATGAGCCCTGCGTTGAAACTTCTGACGCCAAGGGCTCCGAACATTTAAACACTGAATATCCCGAAGAGATGACTGCTCTACCCTGTCAAAATACGCCCGAAACCATGGGTTTCAATACCACTTTCTTCAGGGACTTGGTTAGGGCTCTCTCTCCTTTATCTTAAAGCCAGAACAAAAATGCCTTAAGCTAGTATTCTATAAAGACAGCTCTGTATGGATCTGCCTTTATAGAATTCATAATTAGTGCATCATCCCAGTACCTACCTTTGATCATCATTTACTGAATGTATCCTTTTATATTCAGTCCTATAGCTATGCTTTTCTTACAAGGTATAATTCTAGTGATTCTTGGCAATTTATTCCCAGCAAAGGGGGGTAAGAGAGGTCAGAATAATAAATTGAGAGCAATTAAACTGTTTTGTTTGATGCCACTACATCAGGAAACTTGCCAATAAGACAGCAGATATATTTCTGTAACTAGATGCCATGTGTCACTGTTTAAGGCTGATTGCAAACATGAATGGAGAATCCCATATACACCCATCATAAAATGAAATGGATAATAATGAGATTTTTTGTTTGTCTCCTGAATCCTTTCTTTAGAACCACCTGAATGGGCAGGAGACACGAGTAATACCCATGACTATAGACCCAAGAGATGCTTCAGGAGACAGCGAACCAACACTCCATACCATAGCCACAGGAGCTGCTTTTGGCTTTTACACAAATGCTAACTAGTGGCTGAGTTATTGGATGTGGGATTTTTAGGATCCCTTCTAACTCACAACTATGGGAAGAAATTTACATAGAAACATGGAAGATCACGGCAGAAAAAGACTACATGGCTTATCTGCCCATTAATACTTATACTAACTTCTACAATCCCTTCCTTTCCCTTAAAGAGCTTCTGTGCTTCTCTCATGCTTTCTTGATTTCAGATACTGTCCGTGTCACCACCACCTCTGTTGGGAGCCCATTCCATTTATCCACCACCCTTTCTATAAAAAGCTACTTCCTTAGATTACTCCTGAGTCTATTCTTTTTCACCTCCATCTTATGCCCTCCCATTCCAGAATTTCATTTAAATTTAAAGAGGACCACCTCCTGTGCATTTATGCCATGGAGATATTTAAATAACTCTATAATATCTTTCCTCTCCAACTTTCTTCCAAAGCATATCATCATAATCAGAAGAGGGCCCAAGCCCATAATCTTGCACCTGGTTTACAGAGTTCTTCCAGGGAAAGAGTAGCCTTTCCTACAGAACAGGGGTTCTTAACCCAGTCCTCAAGACACACCCAGCCAGTCAGGTTTCCAGGATACCCACAATGAATATGCATGAGCTAGATTTGCATATAATGAAGGCAATGCATGCAAATCTAGCTCATGCATATTCATCAGAGATATCCTGACTCCAGAAGACTGGGTAGAGAAATCCTACTATAGAACAAGGAACACAAAGAGTGAAGGAGTGGCCTAGTGGTTAGAGCACTGGTCTTGCAATCCAGAGGTGGCCAGTTCAAATCCCACTGCTGCTCCTTGTGATCTTGGGCAGGTCACTTAACCCTCCATTGCCTCAGGTACAAACTTAGATTGTGAGCCCTCCTGGAACAGTGCAATATCCAGAGAGTACCTGAATGTAACTCACCTTGAGCTACTACTGAAAAAGGTGTGAGCAAAAAAAAACTAAATAAAAAATGAGAGAAGGAATTCCTTGGCTGGAATAAGACTGGAGGGGAGCATGGAGTTCAGTTTCCTAGGGACCTGATCCACAGAAGGAACTATAGTGGAAGGGATCACTTGGGAATCAAGCCTCTCTGATTGTATTATCAGTAGGCACAGAGAGGTGGAGTTCCTGCCTAGTAGTGAGAGGCTGGAAGATCTTACCCCTATCAAAATAGGAGTCCTGGAGAGCCAAACTGCTGAGCTGGGGTTAGGCACTGAGGAGATGGACTGCACAGATTTTTAAGCTGGGCTAGAACACCAGTGTATAGAGCTGTGAGAAACACTGAAAGGAGAGAGCCTTAGAAGCCTGGAAAATTCAGGAAACTTACCTGCTGTTTCTTCCAGTATTGACAGCCAAGCAGTTACACTATCCCAAGGGGTGGGGCTACCACAGAAACTGAGTTTAAAGACTGGCTAGTGGGGCATTGTGTGATAAGGATTGAGAGTTTTTTGTTTGAAGCACTTGAAAGGAGAAACTCATCTACTGCTTAATACTTTTCACCTGCTGCCTGTTCTCTGCACTATGATCTGCATATTTAATTGAAACTGGCTGAATATTTACTTTTGAGGTTGGAACTCTGTGCTAAAATAACTCAACTTCACTGTAGCCCACATTGATAAATCTCTCCCCCCCCCCCCCCAGGGCTGTGCCTAGGGTATCTGGCGCCCCCCTGCAGACCATCAGTTGGCGCCCCCCTGCAGACTATCAGTTGTTAAAGTCAATATAATGGCCCATGAAATAAATAACGGGGAATAACTGGTCATCTGGGAGCCAAGCAGTGATAAATTCAAAAGAAAAAAAAAAGCTATATAAACAACGAATACCTTACCTTATCCCATGGTCTCAGGTTACACGGGCGAATTTTGAAAGGCCAGACAGAACTCTGCACCCTTACCAAGAGAATTACCTCGTATCCATCTGACACCGGTTGCATCTGAGGGGGGGGGGGGGGGGGGGGGAGAGAACCAAAACAAGCCCAGCAGCAAGATGACACAGCAGAGCGGGCTCTGCCTCTTCCGTTTCACCCAAGTCCATAGCAAAACCCCTCACCGCCTTCTTACCTCTGCGCAGCTCCTGCTCCCAGACGGCCACAATGACCTGCGAGTGCTTGCAATGGTGGATGAGCCACAGGGACAAAGTCTGCACGCTCTGCTGCGAGTTGCTCAGCTCCGAGAGCTTCTTCTCTAGTGCCGCCTCGGAGAAGGCAGACATCACAGACACCGGAACGGAAAACAGGAACTAACCGCAGACAGTTGCTGATATCTATCTCTACTCCGCTGTTACCTTACCACCAACACCGGCAACGGTCCCAACAAGCACCCGACCCAGTTCCTGCTCCTTCAGGCACGTTACGTAGGGCCTCAGCAGCAAAGTTCAATCAGCTGCGTCCAACGACGCAGTGGCGAGGCACAGAAGCTGATGCCAGTGAGTCTGCTGTGTCCTCCTTTCCTGATGCAGCTACAGGGAATCGGTCATGTACTCTTACATCGTTATTGCAAGCGTTACGAGATGGAGCGGAGGCGTAAGGTTTTGTTTTTTTTAAATACAAGTCGACGGCGGCGTCCTTGAAGGCAGGCGCCCCCCTGCGGCACTTACCGCACTTACCGTGTTGGCACGGCCCTGCTCCCTCCCTCCCCACTTAACAGAGCTGCAAAGTTACCCATTCCAGGAAGGAGACTTTTTGGCCAGTCCTGGATTTCTGCCAGTCTCATCCTGGTGCATTATGGAACCTGCAGCACTGATTTCAATGAATAGAATAATGAACTGACAATACTACACTGTTTTGGGATGTAAGTTTAAAATCAGGACCTACTAAAATTTCCCTCCTGGAATGGGTAACTTGGCAGCTCTGCCTTAACAGAGCATCTATGATAGTTTCATCTCCTATGTTTTCACAAGATCTTTTCAGGAACTGTATCAATAAGTTTTTGATTATCCTGTGTATTTCCTGAAGGACTCCTTTTACAATGTAATCTAATGGTTAGTGCAGTGGCCTGAGCACAGGGGAATGAAGTTTGATTCCTAGTGTGGCTCTTTGTGGCCCTGAGGAATTCACTTAAACCTCCATTGAACCAGACACAAAAACTTAGATTGTGAGTCCACTGGGGACAGAAAAATTACCTATATATAATATGTAAACAATTGTGGTTGTCCCATAGAAAAGCAGTATATCAAATGCATTACCCTTACCTTTACTCTTATAAAGTAAACCCTGAATTTCCACATTCTCTCTCCAGAGCCCTAAAACATTGCCAGAGGGAAGGTGAATCCAGCTCAAAGTATAATAATATTTGAAGCTGAATGGGAAAATTTTTTATTTTGTATTTTGGTACCCTAATACTTAGAAAGGGGCCATTCATGAAAAAGAACCAGGGCTCAATACTATTTGCAAAAAGAATGAAATAAGGATGGATGGTGAAAATGCAAAAGCAGCAGCATACAGCATATAGAGAGTAGATTAAGTCACAATAATTAAACCAGCACGTTAAGGGGTCCTTTTACTACAGCGCGCTGAAAAATGGCTTGCAGTAGTGTAGGCGCGGGTTTTGGGCGCATGCTGATCCATTTTTTAGCGCGCCTGTTAAAAAGGTCTTTTTTGCCGAAAATGGACTTGCGGCAAAATCAAAATTGCCACATGTCCATTTTGGGTCTGAGACTTTACTGCTAGCCATTGACCTGGTGGTAAAGACTCACGCGGTAACCGGGCGGTAATGACCTATATGCGACAAATGCCACTTGGTGTGAGTTCCATCAGAGCTCTTTTCAATTCATCCTACAACCAAATTGCTATTTGTGGGACTCAGATCGTACAAGCCAGTCCAGCAACAGCCTTAGTTGATACAGCCAGACTTGCCATGTAAACATCAAATGACATGCAAACACATATGCAACCCTTTAAGTTTTGTTTTTTTTATACCATTCATTTTTTAATTAGAGATTCTCTGTGTTCATCCCATGCCTTTTTGATTTCCACCACAGTATTTTTCTCCACCACCTCTCTCGGGAGGGCATTCCATGAGCATGGGTGCTGTATGAGGTGGCTATAGAGACAGAGGGTGGCATTTCTGTGCAGGGTGTGTGCTAGTGATTTGAAGTGGGGATGGGCATTGGGATACAGCTGGTATGCCTTTGGGTTTCTCTATGTAGTGTAGTCACTGTCACCAATGTTCCCATCACTGTGTGAACAAGGCCCAGGGTTGGGGGAGGGGAAAAGGGGCGCAGATGTGTGCAGCACCTCATTGTTGCATAGTATGCATAGTGGAATGGGGGGCCCCATGCTAACTAGTCAAGGACATATTCTGTACATTGTGATTTCAGCACTGCTATTTTTTTCTTCTCTCAAACATGTACATCTCTGGCAATAAAGTGTCCTCAGTGCATGTGACCCTGCCTATATATGGTACTTGCACATGAGTGGTACTGTGGTCCTTGGGGACCCTGTTGCCCATTTACCTTCCCAGGATCCCTCTGATTGTTCTCAATGGCCACATGGAGACAGCATATGGGGGCAGGTGGTGATTCCTCTTAAAGCTCAGTTTCCTATAGGGAATAGTTAGGCTCTCTCCTCATAGACATGTTGCCCTATGAGGAATGTTCCTCCACATGCTGTGCTATATATAGACATTTTGCATGTCACAGGAACTTCTAGATACTACTGCGGTAACGTCTTATTGCTGCCATGGATATTTTCTCCAAAACTGTTTTTCATAGTGTATTTTTGAACAGCGGAGATGTTTTGTTTTAAAACGTATATTTGGCATATTTTCATATCACTGGAGATGTTTAAATTTGGTTTTGATTATGGATCTTCAACTTTAGACATTTTGAGATAAACGTCTCTGACATCATTTAGACGTCATATTGAAAATGCCCTCTTAGTATACTTTAACTTGATGATTTGGCACAGTACATCTTCCAGATTCACTGAGATTTGTTTCAGTTGCTCTGTATCGTCACCCTTGAAACCATTTCCAGGACAGGTAGATCTCTTAAATCCTCTTCTGTAAAGACTGAAACAAAGAATTCATTCAATCAAAGTAAAAGGAGTGTCCCTTTTACTCCTTTTGATTTAATGGTCCCACTGGTGCCCTCACAAGCTTACTGTTTCTGATGTATATGAAAAGGTATTACTATGAGTTTTTGCCTCTATGATAAGTTTCTTTTCAAATTCACTTTTAGCCTTCTTTATCAGTGCTTTGGATCTAACTTGCCAAAAGCTTATGCTGCTTCTTGGTTTGATTGTTTTTTCAGTCAGATCCTTTCTTCATTGTTTGAAAGATGTTCTTTTGGCTCTGATAGCCTCTTTCACTTTACCTTTTAACCTTGCTGGCTATTGTTTGCTCTTCTTTCCACCCTTTTTAATAATACATCTCGTCTGGGCTTCCAACATGGTATTATTAAACAACATCTATCCCCAATTTAAAGAACTAACCTTTGTGGCTGCGCCTTTTAGCTTTTTAAAAATAATTTCCTCATTTTATCCTAGTTTCCCTTTCAAAAGTTAAATGCTGCTAAAGTAGATTGCAAAAGAGATTGTAGTAGATCGGGTATCCTTAAATAACAATAAAAATCAGACAAAAGATTGCCAATTAATACTGTCAAGTACTAAGCATGATGTACTTAGGAACAACAAACATAGTTTGAAATGTCTATATGCGAATGCCAGGAGCCTAAGAAATAAGATGGGGGAGTTAGAATATATTGCACTAAATGAAAAATTAGATATAATAGGCATCTCTGAGACCTGGTGGAAGGAGGATAACCAGTGGGACACTGTCATACCGGGGTACAAATTATATCGTAGTGATAGGGTGAATCGGATTGGTGGAGGGGTAGCATTGTATATTAACGAGAGCCTTGAATCAAATAGATTGAAAATTCTGCAGGAAACAAAACACTCCTTGGAATCACTGTGGATTGAAATTCCATGTGCAAAGGGGAAAAGGATAGTGATAGGAGTGTACTACCGTCCGCCTGGCCAGGACGAACAGACGGATGCGGAAATGTTAAAGGAAATCAGGGACGCAAACAAACTGGGCAACACAATAATAATGGGGGATTTCAATTACCCGCATATAGACTGGGTTAATGTAACATCTGTACACGCAAGGGACATAAGATTTCTTGATGAAATCAAGGACAGCTTCATGGAACAGCTAGTTCAGGAGCCGACAAGAGAAGGAAAAATACTAGACTTAGTCCTTAGTGGTGCTCATGATCTAGTGCAGGGGGTAACGGTACGAGGGCCGCTTGATAACAGTGATCATAATATGATCGGTTTTGATATTGGCATTGAAGGAAGTGAAACTAGGAAATCAAGTACGCTAGCGTTTAACTATAGAAAAGGTGATTACGACAAAATGAGAAAAATGGTGAAAAAAAGACTGAAAGGAGCAGCTCGCAGAGTAAAAAACTTGCGTCAGGCGTGGATGCTGTTTAAAAACACCATCCTGGAGGTTCAGGACAAATATATTCCACGTATTAGAAAAAAGGGAAAAAAGACTAAACGTCAGCTGGCGTGGCTAAACAGTAAGATAAAGGAAGTCATTAGAGCCAAAAAACAATCCTTCAGAAAGTGGAGAAGAGAACCAACTGAAAGTAACAGGATAGATCATAAGGAATGCCAAGCCAAATGCAAAGCGGAGATAAGGAGGGCAAAAAAGGACTTTGAGAAGAAATTAGCGTTGGAAGCAAAAATACATAGTTAGATACATTAAAAGCAGGAAACCGGCCAAAGAGTCGGTTGGGCCGCTGGACGAAAATGGTGTTAAAGGGGCGATCAGGGAGGACAAAGCCGTAGCGGAGAAATTAAATGAATTCTTTGCTTCGGTCTTCACCGAGGAGGATTTGGGGGGGACACCGGTGCCGGAAAGAATATTTGAAGCGGGGGAGTCGGAGAAACTAAACGAATTCTCTGTAACCTTGGAGGATGTAATGGGTCAGTTCAGCAAGCTGAAGAGTAGTAAATCACCGGGACCTGATGGTATTCATCCCAGAGTATTAATAGAACTAAAAAATGAACTTGCGGAGCTACTGTTAGAAATATGCAATCTGTCCCTAAAATCGAGTGTAGTACCGGAAGACTGGAGGGTAGCCAATGTTACTCCGATTTTTAAGAAGGGTTCCAGAGGAGATCCGGGAAATTATAGACCGGTGAGTCTGACGTCGGTGCCGGGCAAGATGGTGGAGGCTATTATTAAGAATAAAATTGCAGAGCATATACAAAAACATGGACTGATGAGACAAAGTCAGCACGGATTTAGTGAAGGGAAGTCTTGCCTCACCAATCTAATGCATTTTTTTGAGGGGGTAAGCAAACATGTGGACAATGGGGAGCCGGTTGATATTGTATATCTGGATTTTCAGAAGGCGTTTGACAAAGTGCCGCACGAAAGACTCCTGAAGAAATTGCAGAGTCATGGAATCGGAGGTAGGGTATTATTATGGATTAAGAACTGGTTGAAAGATAGGAAGCAGAGAGTAGGATTGCGTGGCCAGTATTCTCAGTGGAGGAGGGTAGTTAGTGGGGTCCCGCAGGGGTCTGTGCTGGGTCCGTTGCTTTTTAATGTATTTATAAATGACCTAGAGATGGGAATAACTAGTGAGGTAATTAAATTCGCCGACGACACAAAATTATTCAGGGTCGTCAAGTCGCAGGAGGAATGTGAACGATTACAGGAGGACCTTGCGAGACTGGGAGATTGGGCGTGCAAGTGGCAGATGAAGTTCAATGTTGACAAGTGCAAAGTGATGCATGTGGGTAAGAGGAACCCGAATTATAGCTACGTCTTGCAAGGTTCCGCGTTAGGAGTTACGGATCAAGAAAGGGATCTGGGTGTCGTCGTCGATGATACGCTGAAACCTTCTGCTCAGTGTGCTGCTGCGGCTAGGAAAGCGAATAGAATGTTGGGTGTTATTAGGAAGGGTATGGAGTCCAGGTGTGCGGATGTTATAATGCCGTTGTATCGCTCCATGGTGCGACCGCACCTGGAGTATTGTGTTCAGTACTGGTCTCCGTATCTCAAAAAAGATATAGTAGAATTGGAAAAGGTACAGCGAAGGGTGACGAAAATGATAGTGGGGATGGGATGACTTTCCTATGAAGAGAGGCTGAGAAGGCTAGGGCTTTTTAGCTTGGAGAAGAGACGGCTGAGGGGAGATATGATAGAAGTGTATAAAATAATGAGTGGAATGGATCGGGTGGATGTGAAGCGACTGTTCACGCTATCCAAAAATACTAGGACTAGAGGGCATGAGTTGAAGCTACAGTGTGGTAAATTTAAAACGAATCGGAGAACATTTTTCTTCACCCAACGTGTAATTAGACTCTGGAATTCGTTGCCGGAGAACGTGGTACGGGCGGTTAGCTTGACGGAGTTTAAAAAGGGGTTAGATAGATTCCTAAAGGACAAGTCCATAGACCGCTATTAAATGGACTTGGAAAAATTCCGCATTTTTAGGTATAACTTGTCTGGAATGTTTTTACGTTTGGGGAGCGTGCCAGGTGCCCTTGACCTGGATTGGCCACTGTCGGTGACAGGATGCTGGGCTAGATGGACCTTTGGTCTTTCCCAGTATGGCACTACTTATGTACTTATTTCCTTAGTATCTTCACTCGTTATTAAGTCAAACTTAATCATATAATGATCACTGTTTCCCAGTGGACCCAGCACCATTACCTCTTACACTAAGAAAGACTAGATCTTAAATAGCTTCTTTTTTTTTTTTTGCATGCCAATTCATACAAAGTAATCAAAATTTAGCAATCAAAATGTAAAACATAAAATAGGATACTCTGCGTTTTGTCTTATGCAACACATCAGCTTCACTCCATCTTCTCTTTTGAAATAAAAAATCTTATGTAGAAAAGGAAAGAATTATTTTAACACTCAGTGAGAAACATTTCCAATGACACCTGAATGCAGATAGGAGAACAGATTGATGTACTATTTTTTAAAACAGAAAACACATTTCACTGTCAGAAAGGATATGGCCATGGCAACAGCTTTCATGACACATATTTATAGAATGTTATCTTGTTTAGAATAGATGGGAAAAATCAATTAGAACTGGTTCCTCATACACTGTATGCTTTCTTTCGTTTAACACTGGCGACCATGTAATAGTCCAATGGATATTCAGTGCTATTTGATACAGCATAGCAGATGTCATGAGATATCCACAGGCAGCTTTGATTAAAACCTGTGATATGTGTAGTTTCCCACAGGATACTTTTGATTGGTTGACTTTCAGAAAGCACATATTGACTCTTATCAGATAACCAAAGAAAACAAAAATCTCCTATTACTTCCTTACGGAAAAGAAATTGTCCATTTTTGTTGCAAGTCACACCATGATTTTGTAAATATCAAAGATATGAACAACATTTTAAGGCCACTGGTTTGAAAGGGGGAGTGTATTCAACTGTGCATTTGTCCATGGTCCATGGAGCGACTGCACCTCGAATATTGTGTTCAATTCTGGTCACCGCATCTCAAAAAAAGATATGTGGAATTAGAAAAGGTACAGAGAAGGGCAATGAAAATGATAAAGGGAATGGGATGACTTCCCTATGAGAAAAGGCTGAAGTGTCTCTTCAGCTTGGAGAAAAGACGGCTGAGGGGAGATATGACAGAGGTCTATAAAATAATGAGTGGAGTAGAACGGGTAGACGTGAATCATTTGTTTACTCTTTCCAAAAATACTAGAACTAGGGGGCATGCGATGAAGCTACAAAGTAGTAAATTTAATATGAATCTGAGAAAAGATTTCTTCACTCAACGTGTAATTAAACTCTGGAATTCGTTGCCAGAGAATGTGGTAAAGGCAGTTAGCTTAGCAGGGTTTAAAAAAGGTCTGGACGGCTTCCTAAAGGAAAAATCCATAGACCATTATTAAATTGACTTGGGGAAAATCCACTGCTTATTTCTGGGATAAGCAGCATAAAATGTATTGAACTTTTTCGAGATCTTGCCAGGTATTTATGCCCTGGATTGGTCACTGTTGGAAACAGGATGCTGGGCTTGATGGACCTTTGATCTGTCCCAGTGTGGCAATTCTTATGTACTTATGAAACATAAGTAACCATGATTGTACCAACAAATGAAATGCTTGCAAAATACCTTGAGGTGACTTCAGAGTCCTTATGTTTTAAAAAAAGAGGTACAATTGTTCTCACTGCAGATTTTCCATTCATCAAATTTCTCAGCATTGTGATGGCAATAAATTATCAGTTCAAAATAGATTTAGCTTCCATTTTTATTAACTAGATAGTGGCTTATATTCAGAAACAAATTTTAAAGGTGAACTGGTGTCTTATTCTATTTAATATGACGTGGAGGGGCATAATCGAACGGAAACGCCTATCTCCATGGGCGTTTATCTCTGAGAACGGGTCCGTGAAGGGGCGGGCCGAACCGTATTTTTGAAAAAATGGACGTTTTTGAGCTGGGCGTTTGTTTTTTTTAGCGATAATGGAAACTAAAAACGCCCAGCTCAAAAACGTCCTAATCCGAGCCATTTGGTCTTGGGAGGGGCCAGGATTGGTAGTACATTGGCCCCCCTGATATGCCAGGACACCAACTGGGCACCCTAGGTCAGTGCGGTGGACTTCAGAAAAAGCTCCCACAGGCATGGCTCCCTTACCACAGGTGCTGAGCTCCCAACCCCTCCCCCAAAGCCCACTACCCACAAATGTACAACACTACCATAGCTCTTAGGGGTGAAGGGGTCACCTACATGTGGGTACAGTGGGTTTTGGAGGCCTCCCATTTACCAGCACAAGTAATACAGGTGGTGGGGGGGGGGGGGGCGGATGGGCCTGGGGCCACCTGGCTGAAGTGCACTGCGGTACCCACTAAAAGTGCTCCAGGGATCTGCATACACGCAGGCCTCTAGGACTTGTTGCTGCTATATAACATTGGCACACCAGTTGACACCTGAAGACTAATCTCTCCGAAAACGTCCTTTATTGGAATAACCGCCTTTACTCACAGTTAACTGCAGATCAGAGGTTGTGCCCCACTGGCAACGAGTCTCCCTGGTACTGAGATTAGCAGTAGGTCAGAGCTGGCAGAATGCTGTACAATGCCCTCTTTCAGCCACATTCAAGGGAAGAACTAAGTTCTGTAACGTGGCTAACACAGGAAAGGGAACTAAAACTGGCTTACAAAAATGGCCACTACCGCATGGACTACAACAGGAAACACAACAGGGCACACTCTGACCCAGTAGGCAGGGGGAAAAGCACCATGGGAGAAGAGCCTACCAACTACCAACATCGTGAGACTGTAACACAAGCTAATGAAATCACGGAGCCCAATACCCTACACCCACCACAATGCAATTCTGATGTGACCCTGTACTGCACCCGAGAGCCACATCTGACCCAGGGAAAAGCTGTGACAGGATTGAACACATTCTGCTGTCATGGAGGTGGGTACGGCATTTGAGGCTGGCATACAGGCTGGAAAAAAAAATTTTTAAGTGGGGTTTTTTTGGTGGGAGGGGGTTAGTGACCACTGGGGGAGTCCGGGGAGGTCATCCCCGATTCCCTGCAGTGGTCATCTAGGCAATTGGAGCAATTTTTTGGGACTTGTTCGTGAAAAAAAAGGGTAAAAAAAAAAAGTGACCCAAAATCGTGGTAAAAACGCCTTTTTTTTTGATTATCAGCTAAAGACGCCCATCTCTCCTCGGCTGATAACCAAGCCCCCGGTTCCGCCTCCACCACGCCTCAGACACGCCCCCGTCAACTTTATTCGTTTCCGCGACGGAGTACAGTTGGAAACGCCCAAAATCGGCTTTCGATTATACTGATTTGGGCGCCTTTGCGAGACAAATGTCTATCTCCCGATTTAGGTCGCACTATAGGCGTTTTTCTCTTTCGAAAATAAGCTGGATAGTCATTAACTTGGTTCCTAGACAGCCAGAATGAAACTATGATTCACGTACTTTTCATAAAATCTGTAAGGAACACAGCATAAAGAGTCTGGGTGGAAAAGCAAATATTTAGAGGAAATATATATTAATGAATGTAATTAGGACTTTCCAGTTACAGGTATTTAAAAATATAAATGTAGGTGTTTATTTTTCAGGCTTTTAAGTGTTTTCTAGGATACTGAAAATTGGTTTTATTGGTGCTACCACAGCACAAAACTTTGCTTTTAGTTGAATTTTTTGGTTGATTTAAGTGTGATTCCGTTTTTTTTTTTTTGCATTAGATTTTCACCCCTTCACCCTCCAAAGCCCAGCACCCTGATTCTCTCCCAGCACAGTTCCAGTACCATGATCCCTCCAGTAAGACTCCTTTTCTCTTGGTTCTAGCATCACAACTCTTTCTCTCCTTCACCCAGGACCCACTAGGCATATGTTTATGTTTTAGATCTTCTTTTATTAGTTACATAGCCTTGTAACCTGTTCTGGGAATTATTGGGAGGATGGGCTAAATAATTGAATTAATTAATTAATGCGGGGCGTGGCAAGATGGTGGATGCAACCTGCGGTTTGGGGAAGCGCTCCTAGATCCTCGGAGCCTCTTTGTGAAAATTTTACCTTTTCTCTTTATATTTTGATATCGCTAAACAAATGCCGCACACAATGAGGAAAGGCGCGACGAGGATGAGAATCCCGCCTGCCTCATCTTCGACTCCGCTTCAGTCGACACTTGAGCGCTACTTAACCACCGGATCCCAACTCGGAACAAGAGGGACGGGACCCGCAGTAGAGAGCCCGGGAGAAGAGGACTCTCTACGGGCCAATGAAACATCTTTATCCCCTCCCCCGGCTCCAAAATACCTTCGCATCCAGTAGCGATTGCAGTAAGAGAGGGAGATTCGAGCTCCACCGGAAGTGTGAGTAGCGAGAACCCTGAGCGGGATCCCGAACTGCAACAGAAACGCCTGGAACAAGCTCCCCCAGTATTGGTGGAGAGCATAGAAAGAGCTGCAGAGGTGAATCTGGAGACTATCTGGCAGGTGTTGAAGAAAATGGAGGCTTCTTTACAGGAGTCTCGAGGTGAGGTTACAATTTTAACCACTAAGGTTGAAGAACTTCAAGGTTCAGTAGAAAAGATCCAAGCTGAACTCTCAGATAGAGTTAAACATTTACAGCAAGAATCAGAACAACTAACTGAATTTAAGGCAACTGTTGTAAAAGATAAACTATTTGTGCATAACAAAATAGAACAACTTGAAAATTACAACAGGCGCCTAAATTTAAGGGTTCTGAACTTTCCAAGACTCCCAGGGATATCACCTTTGGACATGTTTAAAAGATATTCCTTTGAGATATTAAAGTTACCCCAGGAAGTTTTTCCTCCTATAAGTAAAATTTTTTATTTACCCCAGAAGAAAGGAAAAGAGCCAGTTGAACCAGGTGGTCTAGGAGAGAAAAGTTTGGATTTGGCGAATATATCCGAAATATTAGAACAAACTTTGGACGCTAATACGGAGCGAAGGACTTTATTAATTTCATTTACTTTTGAGCAAGATCTTAATGCAATTTTACGACTTTATTTTCGGAATTCAGTCACTCTATTTGCGGGTGCCAAGGTTTGGATGTTTCAAGATGTTACTAAATCTACTCAACAGAGAAGAAAACTTTTTCTGGAATTAAAACAAAAAACTTTGGACTTGGGAGGATCTTTCCTACTGGCCTACCCATGTAAATGTATAGTTCGGTTAGGTTCAACAAAGTATGTCTTTTTTTCGCCTGACCAATTGAGAGTCTTCTTAGATTCTAAAAAGCCTGTTATGATATGAGTTTGGGATTGCATCAGTTCTTCTTGAAATTGAATATAATAAGTAACTTCTCTAATATGTTTGCCCGCCCCCCCCTCAATAGGTGGTCTAAGGAAGCAATATAACTGAATGTTAAAGATTAATAGTTTAGTGGATACTGATGGGGGGAAAAAATGTTTCTTTCGTTTTTTTTTATTTTTTACTTTTATTTTCTTCCCTTTATATTTGAGCTGTATCCATATACTTTATATAACATTATAATGCTGTATTTCATGACAATGTAAAATTTACGTGTCAATTTAATTTGAAATTAATTAAAAAAAAAAAAAAAAAAAGAATTAATTAATTAATTTCTAACATCAATAGAACTTGGAGTCCCTTGCCAGACCTATTTTCCTGACATGTAACCACTTGTAACCACTCGCCTCCACCTACCCTCCTCTCCTCCTTCCTGTACACATTAATTGATTTGATTACTTTATTTTTTGTCTATTAGATTGTAAGCTCTTTGAGCAGGGACTGTCTTTCTTCTATGTTTGTGCAGCGCTGCGTACGCCTTGTAGCGCTATAGAAATGCTAAATAGTAGTAGTAGTAGTAGTAGTAGTAATGTTGCCTCTCTGACTGATGGTGGTCAGACTTCCCACTGGTCCTACTCCTCTCAGGCATTTTTTCTGGGACTCATTCCAATTACCATAGCTTTCACAAAATTTTCTCCTTGACTTATGACAGGGCCAACTGATATCATCAGAGTTCCACAGGCCAATTTTTGGGGAGATTCAATCAGAACTGAAAAGCCCAAATTCCTTTTCTGGAGTGTTTTATTGTTTTTTTGTTTGTTTTATATGAAAACCAAAAGTCTTATATTTAATATTATAGGAGGAAGTGAGCAGTTAGGCAGACAGAAGGTACAATTTAGCGGACTACTAATGTTTGTTTGTTTATTAAATAAAATTAAGGGTCCTGTTTACTAAGCAGCCTTATAGGCGCGTTAACATTTTAACGCACATTAACCATGTATGCGCATTAACCATGTATATGCCTACAATATCCCTATAGGCGCCTACATGGTTAGCGTAGGCGCTAAATGTAGGCGCGCTAAAAACACTAATGCACCTTAGTAAACAGGCCCTAACTGTGGAACTAGTCCTGCCTTCACTGATTTCAGTATAAAAATACAATATGGAGCCTAGTTTTACTAATGTGCATTAACATATTAGTATGCATTATTTTACATTAATGCATGTAAATGTGATTTAACATACATGATTGGTGCAGATCTGATTATTGCCAACAGAGTCTACTTACAAAAAGCATGCATAAAATTGCTTTAAAGCATGTTAACGTGGAATAGCATGCATTAATATGTTAATGCACATTAGTAAGTGTAGTCCTTTATTTGCTCTGCTACAACAAAAGTAATCGTGTACCTTAATGATCTACACTAACATACCCGACTTTTTAATGGCAAGTCTCAAGCATAAATTAAAGGTTTTAAAGATTATGGAGTCTTTTTATGTAAGAATGCACCGCTGGATGAAAGCACCACATTATTATACACACTTATGCACACTGTATGTCAGGGCATACAAAAATGTTGATATATTCTAATAAATCATAAATAGTATGCATTAAGGGTCCTGTTTACTAAGGTGCATTAGCATTTTTAGCGCATGCTAAATATTAGCACATGCTAAAAATTAGCGCACGCTAACCGTAAGATGTCTATAGGAATATTATGGGCATCTACATGGTTAGCATGCGCTAATGCTTAGCACATGCTAAAAACACTAGCGTGCCTCTAGCACAGCTTAGCAAACAAGGTTACAAGGCTAATTAATGACCCAATTTTTACAAAACCTTGTTCTGCAGGGTAAATCTGCGCATCCCATGCTGCAAAGGACTCAAATACAAATCAACTTACATATCCAGTTTCTCCTACATAAGCACACAACTGTGGAACGCATTACCAAAAGCCCTGAAAACTACGTACGACCACCTAAACTTCTGGAAAAAACTAAAAACTAACCTGTTTAAAAAGGCATACCCTACCAATCCAACATAAATGCCTGATGTCTGCGACACAACAGAACTAAAGTACGTAATGGGCATAACACAACTCTTCCGTTGTACGATTCCCTAATGTGGCTGTGCCACATGAGCTTTATCTTACCACAATATCGCTTTGTATTTGTTTACACCGGAGTCTGCAAACACCTCTCCGGTACTATGTATGCCACATTGAGCCTACAAATAGGTGGGAAAATGTGGGATACAAATGTAACAAATAACTGATGGAAACAACCCAGTGCAGTCAGAGGCGTAGCTAGGTTTTGATGTCTGGGGGAGCAGACTTTGTAAAATAGGCGCCAGATATGGGCATAGTTTGACTGTTTCATTTTGGGGGGCAAAGGGTGTGGCTTGGCACATTTGCATATGTACATCTCATACATATTCATTAAGGCTATTTTTAAACAAAACAACAACAAACACACACATGCACCAGACTAAAATGCTGAATATGAAGCCAGCATATCAAAAACAATAGGGCCAGACACTTTATGAAATAACACAAAAAGACACTCAAAATCTATACAGAAAACTTAACACACAAGAGCCCTAACCCACCTATGAAAAGACACTGGACCCTAGAGCACCAATATACCTGTTACTGGAAAAAGGAACATTCTTACACAAAACACTACATGCTAGCAGAATCTGTCACCTCAGTCACATATGCAGAACATGGACAGACCCTCATGTGATACAAAATAGGGAACCACAAAAAAAATGCCCACAAAAACTGAAATAGAGATCTCTTCAAGAAAGCCAGACTCTGTAAGCAGTGCAAATACTGGTAAAAAAAGAAACAGAAACGTATTTTCTCCTGTACTCTGCAAAATACAACAATACGAAAAACATGTACATTTCACAAAGCAGGCACATCTTAGTCCTTAAAAAGCATTAAATAAAAGAATGTTTTGTTTTCTACCTTTGTTGTCTGAGCATTCTATTTTTCTAGTTGGGCTGGTCCCAGTCTCTTTTCCACTTTTCATGTGTAAGTCTTCTCCTAAATTCTTTTCCAGGTTGGCTTTTCCATTTCCTTGCTCTTCTCTTATCTTCTTCCTGTCCTTCTCTGCATCTGTCTGGCACTGATCTTTCATTTTATGTTTTTTTCCCCACTTTTCTCTCACTCTTTAGTCCTTAGTATCCGTCTACCTACTGGCTTTGACCATCTCCCTCTCATTCCTTTTCCAGCACTCCCATTCCCCCCTCTATCTCTCCCTTACCTAGTCTCCTAAATTCCTCTCCCATCTTTCACCCACTTCATTAGTCCCCAATTCCCATCCTCTGTACTCACTCTCTTTGCCCTCATCTACCCTCCACTGCATCTCATCACCCTATCGGTCCCAGCTCCATCCATGTCTCCTTCCCTCCCTTGCCTTCAAGGCCACTCTTCTGTCTGTTACCCTATACCCCATGCCCAATAGCTTCTCTTTCACCATCTTTTTAACCTCTTTCTACCCTAACTCAACTCCCTTCAGAAACTCATCCCCTTCTCCTATACCCCTCACCAGTACCCCAATCCATTTTCAATGACTCTTATCCTCTTTCCTGTCTTCTAGGTCATTCACATTATTTCTCAACCTTTCCCTACATCACCCCCTTTTCCTGCCCTTCTTCTCATATCCCTATTTTCACATCCTGCTTCTTCCCCTCTCCCACCCCCCCAGTCCCATCCATCTCCTTCTCCTTCCCTCTGTCCCACCCTTCCCAGTCCCATCCATCTTCTGCTCCTTCCCTCTGCCCGGATCCAGCATCTCCTCATTCCTCCCCTGCCCCCCCCTTTCCAAAGGTCTGGTATCTCCTCTTTGTTTCCCTTGCCTCCTCCAATCCCATGAAGTCTGACATCAAGAAGGTTGAAGAAAACAGGAGATGGGATGATGGCATCAAAAAGTTGAAGCCAATTAAGTTAGTCTATGTTTCCCCCTTCCCCGCACAGCCATCATCTAGTACAGTCAAAACAAAGCAAGCAAACCTAAAAACTGTTTTAGTGATGTTCAATTTTTATTTCATGGTATTTAAATCTAGATATGGGAAGCTTTCAAATAAATTAAAAAGCTGCCAAAAAAGTAAAAAAGAAAACAAAATCTTTTGTCCTCCACCTTTGAAGGCACTGCCTAATGCTTATCCAACTGGAATAGCCTTAGACTTTTTACAGATGGACCACACATTTATTTGTAATAATCTTTTCCTATTGCTTTAGCACACACACAGCACGTGCCGCGGAATGGTCCCTGGACCCTTCTTACTTTACCCCAACAGCTAAGCCAGCCGTCAAAGAAGAACAGCTGACATCCATCAGCCTCATATGCCAAGGCCAAGCCCCATCGCCAAATAGTTGGGCTGCAGCACTGCAGCCTGCCCTGCATCGACCACACACTGGGTGATGCGGACCGTGCACTGAAGAGGACCCTGGCCTAGGCCCCACGCACCTCCACATTGCTGCCTGCCTGCCTGCACTGCTTGAAGCCAGGAGAAGGAGGAGAAGAATGTTGTTCAAGACAGCTCACAATGGCCGCTGCGGCTCCAGCTCAGCAGCTGTCTGGATGATGTTCTCTTTCTCCTGGCTTCAAGCACTTCTGCAGGCTGCACTAGTGGCATAGCCAGACCTGACATTTTGGGTGGGCCCAGAACTAATATGGGTGGGCACTATGGGTGGGCACTAGGTGTGAGTAGTGTTTCTTTTTTTTTTTTTTTTTAGAAATTTTTTATTAAATTTTAATAACAGGGGTAGGGAACACAAATTACAAGAAATAATCAGGTAATCACACCAAAGAATATCAGCGGACAGATAACAGAGGGAGGAAAAGGAGGAGGGTAGGGGGGAAGCAATTTGTGAATGCATTCAAAGCAAAACCTGCAATTTACACTTGAGTACTATGAAGACCCCATCTGAGCCCCCCTCCCTGACCCAGTCCCCACCTGTCTACCAGCTTTGTCGATGGAGGGCCAGACTTGAAGAGATTAATTTTGTTTGCTCAACGTTGTGTATGTCACAAACTTCCTCATACTTGAGATTAAACAGACTACGATGTTAGTTAAGGTCTATAAAACCCACCTAGCGTGTGCCTGATTTATTTGAAAAACCCTCAACAACCAAAGTAAAAAAATAAAATAAAATGCCAAATAAAAAGTAGTGACTGGAGATGATTTCAGTATTGCAGTTGCTATGTTTGTTCACTTAAATGCATGAAAGAATGGGCAAGAACCCAGCTGTAGGTGAGATGTCACTGGACTAATTCAATGTTTGCCACCAGCTTTCCAAAGTTATCTTCCTTTCATCAGGTCAGTGAAGAGCCCAGTGTAATTGTGCTGTTTCTCCACTGACCTCTGGAAAGCTGATAACTGAGGTATCTAGTCCAATGAAACCAATCATAGAAAGACACAGTCTCTGGTATATGCAGGAGGTACAAGTTCACTTAATGGAAACATCCGCAGCGGACACCTACACAGATGACTCTTCCACTTCTAAGGTGGCATTCTCTCTAGTTTTCTGGAATCCTATTAAAGCTGAGGAATGAAGTTCTTATTCCACATTGCAGAGGAGGCGTAGCCTAGTGGTTAGTGCAGTGGGCTGGGAACCAGGGAAGACAGGGTTCAAATTCCAAGTCACAGATGCTCCATGTGACCTTGGGTAAGTCACTTCACCCATCATTGCCTCAGGTCAAAACCTAAATCGTAAACTCCCATATAAACTGTATCTGAATTTGTAACTTGTCTTGAGCTCATTAGAAAAATTCAGCAATTAAATCCAAAATCAAATTAATACTCACTTTCCCTGTTTCGTTATGATCATTTCTGTTTGATGCTTGTGAAATGTCACCCAAAGTGGATAATTGTTTAGAACAACTTGTAGTTTCCCTGATGCTTGATATCCAGGGACAGGATAGTGGGGCCCACGTTGAAAAATGTACTGCACAGGACTGGAGTAGGCATCCTCACTGGCAGAAGGGTAGTCAGCACTGACACCACTGGGAGAATACACTTCACAGATAGGGACTGGGTAGCCATTAGACCCTGTAGCTGGACTTAAAAACCTCCCAGAACTTGATACTCCAAAACCTGGCATTGTCTGTCCTGGGTAGAAGAAGTTCAGAGAACAGTTCTCCTGGCCCATCTGGGTCTGTTCCGAGTAGAAGAACCTTTCTTGTGCTCCCATCTTCAACTCAGGCAATTCTTTGTTCTGAGGATCCTCTTCTTTGGTAAAACTTTGTGACTCAGTCCCATTCAGCATAGTGAGAACAGAACTGGCTCCAGAATCTGGGTCTAGTGTTGCTCCCATTGACAGCCAGCACAAAAAGGGAAACAATTAGGGGCGAGGATGTGGGAGAAGGGAACATCTCCAGCTGACTGTGTCTCAGTACCAAAACTCTCTCCCAGTCTTCTTTTGCCATTAGCATCACAAGTGATCAAAGTATATGTATAGGTACAGAGAGAAAAATGGAAAACAATAGAATTCCCCTCATCAGTTAGCAGAGTCCCTGCAGAGCTTTCCTCTACTTTTTTGCCCTTTTGATTAGTTGCAGGAGTCCTGTGACCGCTCCTCCCCGTCAGTCAACCTGCTCCATGCTCTCTTCTATTAGCTGAACCCGTCCTTCTTATTCAAAGAAACTGGCTCGCCCTCAAGGAGGACAGAGCGTATAGATTGGCTGATACCACCCGGTACCCAGCCTTTAAAAAAGAATTGGTGAAGCCTCGCGTCTGCTGCTCTCTCTGCCCTGCTCTGCTGCAGCTGTAAAGCGATTTGCTCGTCGGCCCTTCCTTCACTGTGTCCCGCCCTCGCGGAAATAGGAAGTTACATCAGAGGGCGGGACACAGTGAAGGAAGGGCCGACGAGCAAATTGCTTTACAGCTGCAGCAGCGCAGAGCAGGGCAGAGAGAGCAGCAGACGCGAGGCTTCACCGATTCTTTTTTAAAGGCTGGGTACCGGGTGGCAGAAGAGGGTGGGGACTGTGACGCCGGCGGGGCGGATCGTCCGCCTTGGTACGAGGATGTTGGGGCGGGCCTGGAGGGAAAGTGCGGACACTGGGAGGCGCACACCAGCAGTCTGTTCTTCACTTTTGATGCACTGGCAGGCAGGCATTGACGACGACGACGACGATCCTGTTCTAGAACTGATAGTGGCACTGCGTGCAAGCGGGAGGTTGGCGGCACATGCGCATAGGCAGCATCGCGTGCATGCGGGAAGGTGACAGTACTTGCGCATAGGCGGCGCGGCACCACCAGAGCGTCACTGCGTGCAAGCGGGAAGGTGGGACGCTTGCATGTGCATAGGCGCCGTTTTTTTGAGAAATCGATTTAGGGGAGCGACCGCTCCCCCTGCGCCCCACCTAGCTACGCCACTGAGTGCAGTATTACAATTGCATAAGCATGAATACAATATGTGAAACAGAGGCCTCGGCAGTGACAACATGACATGTTTCGCAAAGCTGCGTCAGGGCCCGCTCCTATGTCAATGTTGCCACGCTCTCAGCATCTACATAGGACCAAGCCCTGACACAGCTTTGCGAAACATGTCATGTTGTCACTGCCGAGGTCTCTATTTCACATTTTATTGTATTCTTGCCTATGTAATTGTAATACTGCACTGGGTTCTTTTCATCAGCTTTTGAATCTATTGTGCACCAGGTCCGTCCAATTGATGCATTTGATTTTATTTATCATATATGTCTTACTTTATTTTAGGATGATTATCTAGAATTAATGTCTGTCTTATTCACTTTTGTAATTCTTTTCTTGATTTGTCTTTTCTGTAAACCGCTTGGCCCTGCTAGCCAGTTAGGGCCCCTTTCACTAAACGGCAGTAAGCTCAACTTGGGCTTACCGTTCGCTAAACAGTAAGTACCACTGGGCTACCGCAGCAGTCCGAAGGTACTTTCCACCCTTAGTGCACCATTATATCCGGCGCTACAAAAATGTATTTATTCTTCTATCGCCAGAGTGTACCTGGTGTTAATCAGGCAGTGCTGCATGCTGCCCAGCTACCACCAGGTTAGAGCGGAAGCCCTTACCACCACCTCAATGGGTGGCAGTAAGGGCTCCCCCCGAAATGGCCGTGTGGCAAGTAAAGCACTTGCCACACGGTCATTTCGGGGGGAGCTCTTACCGCCACCCATTGAGGTGCAGGAAAGTGAGACTTCCCTTTTACCCTCTGCGGTACAAAGGGGATTTGGCGCGCATGAAAAACACATGCCGATACCAGCGCAGACCCCCCTTTGCCACAGCTTGGTAAAAGGGGCCCGTAAAGCGGTATAGAAAGTCAGAAATGAATAAATAAAATTTTACCACTTGGTCATTTCAAGGTATACTGTGAAGTAGTGGATAGGAGAATGGAGGAAAGGCTAGCTAATATCCAGCAGGAATGAGCTGTCTTTTGAAAGATTTCTAAAAGAGTGTGCACTACAGTATTTGCACATAGTACACACTCTTTTACCTAGGGTGTGCATGCACAATAGTTTCTGCATGCACCCAAGTGAGCACTATCCCCCGGCTTCTATAAAGCACGCCTAGAGATCCACACCGAAATCCAAGCTTATTCTGTAACAACATGCGTAAGTTAATTCAGTGTTGTTAGCAGCACTTAACAAGCAATAACGAGCACTAATTGACAATAATTAGAATTTACGTGCAGAACTCTCTAAGCGTATTCTGTAACACAATGTGCCTAAATTTTAATGTGTGTAGACAAAAAGGGGTGTGGTTATGGGCAGAGAAATGGGCGTTACAAAAATGGCATGCATTGTTATAGAATATGGCCCTCTGCACCTAAATCTACATGCTGGGATTTATGCCACGTTTTCGTTGGTGCAAATGGAGATATGTAGTTTTAGGTGCTCTGATATTGACTAAGCATATTCTATATACCGCGCCTAAATCTAGGTGCAACTTATAGAATGCACTTAAGCGGAAATGTTTTATGTGTGGATTTTCTAGGTGCCATATATAGAATCTGGCCCTATGTGTACAGCTCAACCGAAAACAGGATCTTTTGGGTTCTGCTGAAACCGAAGCTGCGACCGAAACTGGTCACTCGGTTATGGCAGAAACCAAAGCCCAAAATAAAATTGCCCCCCCCCCCAACAGCCCCCACTTCCCCCACCTAACCAAAAAAAGCCCCATCCAGGACCCACCCATCAGTGGCAGCCCCGTCCCAGACCCATTCCCCTCTGGCAGCAGCCCTCCTGAACCCACCTCCCTGGCGATATTCCCCTCCTGGGCCTACCTTGTCATTGGTGGGTAGTGGGCGCAGGAGCATCCCCACTTGCTCCTGAGCACGGCCAGCTCCAGGTAAAAATAGTTTCAGGGATTTCCAGCAGCAGTCTCTTCAGACTGATGCTGGAGATCCCAGCAGCCATTTTGGGATTGGAACGAGCACAAACAAGAGTGGTCAGTTTCTCCTATGTGCACATAGTATGCACTCTTTAAGAACAGGGTACACTATTAAGGACATTTGTTGGAAATGAAAAAAATTCTAAATGAAAATGAGACAAATTTCTTTTGGATGCCCTTCCCTAATATCCAGTGGAGTCTGTCTGTCCTAATTAGATTATAAGCGCTGTCGAGCAGGGACTGTCTCTTCATGTTCAAGTGTACAGTGCTGCGTACGTCTAGTAGCGCTTTAGAAATGATAAGTAGTAGAGTCCCATAATATGGCTGAATGACCTGAAGGTTAGTTGGAGAGATCAGAGATTTCATCTGAGAGCTTGCGGCAATAGCAGGTCGTCTGATCCCACCAATGTTATGGGGGGGGGGGGGGGGGGTTAACTAGTTAGATGAATGATGAATGATACTGCAGGACCACCAAACCTATCATATTATGCATGTACCATAGATGCAATCTGTGTTCTTACCCTAAGCTTAAGTGTCAACTTTTCTCCTATTTCTTCCATACTTCTTAAATTATAGCCCATAAAGCTGATAAGCAAAACAAGTCATAAAATCTAGCTGTGAAATGCAAATCATTCACCATAGAAATGTATCTTTTTCATGTAATGAGATATCAATGTTGTTTTCTGTTAATAAAATGGTTCATGGATACTATAACACAGCAGCAGGTATAAAGGACCCTGGAGTGGAGGCAAATTGCTAAAGGTTACAGCAGCAAAAATTTCATACAAAGTATAAAAGTAGATGCTGAATTCAGGTAGCTGCTGAATGTGTTCTCTGGACAGTTCATTGATTCTTCATATATCAAGTAATTTTTTGACCTTCAAAAGTATATGAAATATCACACAAAGCCATACTTACTTCTTAATGTCCAGGGTTTCAATTCTTTTGTGCAAAGTACTTGCTGCCTTCTTGAATTCTTCTGTTGCTTTAGTTACATCATCTGGGATTTAAAAAAAAAAATACCCACACATACAAATGGAGCTATTACATTTACTTTAAAGTATATATTAAAATAATATAGCAGGGTTGCCTGTTCAATAGAGAATGTATTTTCCTATATCAAGTGTTGCAGAGCTGTATTAGTCCTCAAGAAACCTACAATCTTCTTTGTAGACTATGAAATATTTGACTGGTCTGACAGGAAAGATATTACGGTTCATGTTCTTTCAAGGACAAAGGAACCTGTGGAACCTCAGAAGCTTGCACAATACAGAGCATCTGTGCTGATCTATAAAAATCACACAGCCTACAAAGATTCAGTACTCTAATCGTGAGTGAAGGTAAAGATGCAAACTACAAGTAGTTACAGAATGCCTCCCACAACAAGTTTTGTACCCTATTGAGAGCTAGTAGATTTTAGAGGTTTGAGAAGAATGACGTTTTGTGACAAGTGCTTGAATTGGGCATTTTGGTGTGGATGGTCTCCCTGAGGCAGTTTTTTGAAACATTGTCCATATCAGATACTTGATACTTCAGGTTTTGAATATTTAAGATTTTGTAGGCAGATCATCACTCCAGATAAGTGTTTCTCTGTTAAACATCTTCTCTATTTGAAATGGTTTCATTGAAAACTTAGGGCACTTTGGATGCCTTCACTATAATTCAGTGTGTGTGTGGGGGGTGGGGGTGGGAGGGTCTAATTGGAGTTTTTTAATGTTATGAAATATTTTGTAATGCTTCGCTGCAATGGCTAAAACCTGTGAGAAGTTTATTCTGACACTGTTGGTGCTGTTTTTGCTCTCACTAATCATTAGCTTGCGCTAAATCTGTTATCGCACCTTAGTAAAAGGTCCCCCATGTGTTAATCCACGCTAGCACATATTAGTTTGAATAAACACATGTTAACAGTGGATATTAATAAAGGGGGCCCCAAATAAGATTTGGAGGGGCATTTTTGATATGACGTCTAAATACGGTTTTGGACATTTTGGGAAAAACGTTTAAAAATCCAGTAGCAAACATGGCCATTTTCAAACCAGAAAAACGTCCAAATTTTTGGTTTTGAAAATGGCTGTTTGCTAGATGATTTTGTGCTCAGTGCATCTATCTTTTAGGACCATTTTTGCAAAAAAACAAAACAAAAACACAAGCATCCAAGGGAAAAATGCACAAAAACAAGTCATTGGTATGTATGGGGGAGGGGCAGCATTCTTAGTAGACTGACCACACAGACATTCCAGAAGAGCAGTGGGGCACCCTAGGTGGTGCTGCAGTGGACTTCACATAAAAAGTCCCAGGTACACATCCCACTTACCCTCTCATATTGAATAAGGAGCCCTCCAAAACCTACCAAAAACCTGCTGTATCCTACTGTACACCACTACAATAGCTCTTATGCCTGCAGGCGTCACCTATATGTAGGAACAGCAGGGTTTTGGAAGGCTCACACATTCCACCACAAGTGTACCAGTTAGAGTGGGATATGGGCCTGGGTCCCCTTTTCTACAGTGCAGTGCACTGCCCTGACCACAAGGCTACTCCAAGGACCTGCTTGCTGCTCTAATAGGACTGACCATAACATCTGAAGCTGTCATAAAGGCTGGATTATACTCAGTGCATTTTTTCTAGTGAAAAAGGTGCCGGTACTCAAATGCCAGGCAACTCTTCAGGGACCCACCCCACAATAGCCTGGCCCCCTTCAACAGTCACAGAATCTATGACAAGGCAGAATTGGTGTGTAGGGCCTGAGCTCTTTCATTAAAACTTTGGGACCATGGGTCAATTTTAGCAGTCAATGGAAAAGGTGCCGGTACTCAGTACCCCCAAGTACCTCCTCAAAAAAAGCCCTGATTATACTGTTTCTTTCACATCTTTGGGGGATGAGAGGGGGTTAGTGACTACTGGGGAGCAAGGGGGGTTATACCTTAATCCCTCCCATAGTCATCTCATCATATAGGGCACTTTTAGTGACAGGTGTGACTGAAACCGGTCTAGACCAAAACATCTAACTTTTAGCCCTCGACATTTTTGCTTTGTTCCATTATGGCAGAAAAACGTCCAAGTTGTGGGCAGGGGCAGACTGACAGTACTCTGGGCCCCCGGGCAGTAAGGGTCATTGCGGCCCATATATCCACAATGCTACCCCCCCCCCCACACCAGTGCGTTCTCCCCGGTCCTACCTTGAAGGACCCTAGTAGTCTAGTGTCCTCTTTGGGAGCAGAAACAATCCCCACTTTTTCTTACCCGCTGCCACTGCTCTACCCGATGCTGCTGTGTTTTCAAAATGGCTGCCGAGACTTTCTGCAGTAGCCTCGCAATTCTTGGTAATCTCACGAGACTGCCGTAGGGAAGTTTCAACAGCCATTTTGAATATGTAACAGTGTGTGGCACCGGGCAGAGTAGTAGCAGTGGGCAAGAAAGAATGGGGATCTTTCTGCCCCCAAAGAGGCCACTAGACCACTAGGGTCCTTTAAGTTGGGACTGGGAGGGCTGTAGTTTGTGGTGGGGGGGGGGGGGAGAGAAGACCCTCTGGGCCCTCGGGCACTGCCCTGTTGTCCATATGGTCAGTCCACCCCTGGTTGTAAGAATGCCAAAAGCTCACCCCAACATGCCCTGCAGAGAAAAAAAAGTCTCAAATCTGAGTTTCACAAATTGCAATGCCACTTTATGCCGTTTTTGGAACATTTCTCTTTTGAAAATGAGCCCCTATTCTTTACATTTCCACTGAGCTTTGCGACTGCCACTAGGGGTGTCCTGTTCCTTGCTTTCCTTAGTCAAGCACCAGATAGATATTGATAGACAGCTGGGTTTAATATCTCAGAATTAGCCCAATTCTGAGAATTGTTAAGGGGTGATCAAAATACTATTATTTAATCGCATAAGGTATGTTGCTTTATGCTATGCTGCAAGTTAAAAGCTGAAGGGAATTTTCATTAACTAGTCTGAAAAATGCAAATTTTGGCAGAAAAGATCTTAGGGGCCCTTTTACTAAGCTGTATTAGGTGCTAACACATGCCTAATGCAGCAAAAGTAGGCTAACGAGGGACACGCAAGAGCATTCCATGTTAGTTTTACCATCTGCACAAGCTAAGTCTGAGGTTTTATTTGGAGGGGGCGAGAATGGGTGTGGACGCGCCAATCAGATAGTACACTGGCATTACTGCTATACTAGCTGATTCGAGCATTCATAACATGGGATCCCTTAGTGCCTCCTAAATATGAGCCAGTAAGTACTCCCTTGTGTATATATATTCAATGGCCAGACACTACATTAGTGCACGTCCATAAATGAAACAAACAGAAAAAAAGCCCTTTTTGACTGCTACACTAAAAATGGTCTTAACGCATGGAAAAGGCCTAAGTAAAGACACACTAAGCCTATTTTTTTTAGCACAGCTTAGTAAGGGCCCCTAAGTGTATTAAAGAGATTTCCCTCTTTATTACCTTGTTTTAGATTAATCCAGAGGTTCTCAACCCAGTCCTCAGGACACATTCAGCCAGTCAAGTTTTTAAGATACCTACAATGAATACGCATGAGACAGATTTGCATACAGCAAAGGCAGTATACGCAAATTTATTTCATTCATATAGTGGATATCTGGAAACCCTAAGGGCTTGGTTGAGAACCCCAGGATTAATCCTAAGATTGTCATGTTAAAGTTCTGAATCTTTTATATATCACATTGATAACTTTGTCATGCAAGATGTAAATTAATTTGAGATCTGGAATGTACTGTGCCATCATAACCGTTATAATCATGAAGCAGATATTGTGTTGAAATGATAATTTTGTTATCATGTATTATTATTGTAATCCATCCTGACATTCATTTAAAGGACAGGAAATTCAATTTAAACAAACAAATAAATGATGTAATAGTTTGATTAGTTAAGCATCAGGCAAAGAGGGAGAGCTGCAGCTGAAAACAGAGGTTCAGAACTACTCTGGTTCTTAGAAGCTTTAAAAAATAAGGATCTCAATCAAATCAATTTATGTTCTTATTTGTCAGTATAAACTGCTGCAGCTATTCTGGATTTTAGTAGAAAAAAATAAGTGCAGTAACATAGTAGATGATGGCAGAAAAAGACCTGCACGGTCCATCTAGTCTGCCCAACAAGATAAACTCATATGTGCTACTTTTTGAGTATACCCTACTTTGATTTGTACCTGTCCTCTTCAGGGCACAGACCGTATAAGTCTGCCCAGCACTATCCCCGCCTCCCAACCACCAGCCCCGCCTCCCACCACTGGCTCTGGCACAGACCGTATAAGTCTGCCCAGCACTATCCCCGCCTCCCAACCACAAGTCCCGCCTCCCACCACCGGCTCTGGCACAGACCATATAAGTCTGCCCAGCACTATCCCCACCTCCCAACCACCAGCCCCGCCTCCCACCACCGGCTCTGGCACAGACCGTATAAGTCTGCCCAGCACTACCCCCGCCTCCCAACCACCAGTCCCACCTCCCACCACCGGCTCTGGCACAGACCGTATAAGTCTGCCCAGCACTATCCCCACCTCCCAACCACCAGCCCCGCCTCCCACCACCGGCTTTGCCACACAATCTCGGCTAAGCTCCTGAGGATCCATTCCTTCTGAACAGGATTCCTTTATGTTTATACCACACATGTTTGAATTCCGTTACCGTTTTCATTTCCACCACCTCCTGCAGGAGGGCATTCCAAGCATCCACTACTCTCTCCATGAAAAAATACTTCCTGACATTTTTCTTGAGTCTGCCCCCCTTCAATCTCATTTCATGTCCTCTCGTTCTACCGCCTTCGCATCTCCAGAAAAGGTTCATTTGCGGATTAATACCTTTCAAATATTTGAACGTCTGTATCATATCTCCCCTGTTTCTCCTTTCCTCCAGAGTATACATGTTTAGGTCTGCAAGTCTCTCCTCATACGTCTTGTAACACAAATCCCATACCATTCACGTAGCTTTTCTTTGCACCGCTTCAATTCTTTTTACATCCTTAGCAAGATATGACCTCCAAAACTGAACACAATACTCCAGGTGGGGCCTCACCAACGACTTATACAGGAGCATCAACACCCTTTTCTTCTGCTGGTCACACCTCTCTCTATACAGCCTAACAACCTTCTAGCTACGGCCACCGCCTTGTCACACTGTTTTGTCGCCTTCAAATCCTCAGATACTATCACCCCAAGATCCCTCTCCCCGTCCGTACCTATCAGAATCTCACCGCCTAACACATACGTCTCCCGTGGATTTCTATTCCCTAAGTGCATCACTTTGCATTTCTTCGCATTGAATTTTAATTGCCAAACCTTAGACCATTCTTCTAGATTCCTCAGATCCTTTTTCATGTTTTCCACTCCCTCCCGGGTGTCCACTCTGTTACAGATCTTTGTATCATCTGCAAATAGGCAAACTTTACCTTCTAACCCTTCGGCAATGTCACTCACAAATATATTGAACAGAATCGGCCCCAGCACCGATCCCTGAGGCACTCCACTACTTACTTTTCCCTCCTCTGAGCGAATTCCATTCACCACCACCCTCTGGCATCTGTCCGTCAACCAGTTCCTAATCCAGTTCACCACTTCGGGTCCTATCTTCAGCCCGTCCAGTTTATTTAAGAGCCTCCTGTGGGGAACTGTGTCAAAAGCTTACGTCCATAGCTCGTCCCTGATTCAATTCTCCTGTCACCCAATCAAATAATTCAATGAGATTTGTTTGGCACGATTTCCCTTTGGTAAAACCATGTTGTCTCGGATCTTGCAACTTATTGGCTTCCAGGAAATTCACTATCCTTTCCTTCAGCATCGCTTCCATTACTTTTCCAATAACCGAAGTGAGGCTTACCGGCCTGTAGTTTCCAGCTTCTTCCCTATCACCACTTTTGTGAAGAGGGACCACATCCGCCGTTCTCCAATCCCTCGGAACCTCTCCCGTCTGGAAGGATATATTAAACAAATCTTTAAGAGGACCCGCCAGAACCTCTCTGAGCTCCCTCAATATCCTGGGGTGGATCCTGTCCAGTCCTATGGCTTTGTCCACCTTTAGCTTTTCAAGTTGTTCATACACACTCTCTTCCGTGAACGGTGCTCTATCCACTTCATTCTCATTTGTACTTTTTCCAGTCCATTGTGGTCCTTCTCCAGGATTTTCTTCCGTGAAAACAGAACAAAAGTATCTATTTAGCAAATTTGCTTTTTCTTCATCATTATCCACATAGCGGTTCGCAGTATTTTTTAGTCTCACAATTCCCTTTTTAGTCATTCTCCTTTCACTAATATACCTGAAGAAATTTTTGTCACCCCTCCTTACATTTCTAGCCATTTGTTCTTCCGCTTGCGCTTTTGCCAGTCGTATCTCTCTCTTGGCTTCTTTCATTTTCATCCGGTATTTCTCCCCATGTTCCTTTTCTTGAGTTTTTGTGTATTTCTGGAACGCCAACTCTTTAGCCTTTATTTTCTCAGCCACTTGCTTGGAGAACCATATCGGTTTCCTTTTTCTCTTGCTTTTATTTACTTTCCTTACATAAAGGTTCGTGGACCTATTTATAGCTTCTTTCAGCCTGGACCACTGTCCTTCTACTTCTTGTACTTCCTCCCAGCCCATCATCTCCTTCCTCAGGTATTCCTCCATTTTACTAAAGTCAGCACGCTTGAAATCCAGGACTTTGAGTTTTGAGTGGCCTCTCTCCACTTTAGCTGTTATATCAAACCAAACTGTTTGATGGTCACTGCTGCCCAGGTGGGCACCCACTCGGATATTTGACATGCTATCCCCATTTGTGAGCACCAGATCCAGCGTTGCTCCCTCCCTCGTGGGTTCCGTCACCATTTGTCTGAGCAAAACACTTTGGAAAGCATCCACGATCTCTCTACTTCTTTCCAATTCCACAGACAGAACCTTCCAATCTACATCCGGCAGATTGAAATCTCCCAGCAACAGTACCTCTCTCTTGTTTCCCAACTTTTGAATTTTTTTTTTTTTGTTACATTTGTACCCCGCACGTTCCCACTCATGGCAGGCTCAATGTGGCTTATATATATATAGGTACTTATTTGTACCTGGGGCAATGGAGGGTTAAGTGACTTGCCCAGAGTCACAAGGAGCTGCCCGTGCCCGAAGTGGGAATTGAACTCAGTTCCCCAGGACCAGAGTCCACCACCCTAACCACTAGGCCACTCCTCCACTATCTGCGATCAGGTCTTTATCTAATTCCTCCAATTGTGTCGGAGGTCTATAGATAACACCCATGTGGACAGAGGTTCTATCATCTCTTTTTAAGGTGATCCATATCGCTTCTTCCTTTCCCCAGGTCCCTGTTATTTCGGTCGCCATGATATCATTTCTCACATATAGAGTTACTCCTCCACCTTTACGACCCTCTCTATCCTTCCTAAATAGATTATAGCCTGGTATGTTAAGTAGTGAACACATTCCTATTCCTTCTCTGGAGGATGCAGTTTTGCAAGAAGCTACTATACAATAGGGATGGGCAGCAAAAAAATGTTTGTTTTGTGTTGTTTCCATGTTGTATGAGGCAATTTCTGTTTTGCTCCGAGCCCCCCCCCCCCCCATATCAGCATGGAAATAACACAAAATGAAAAATTTCTGGATCTCTTCTCATTGCATCCTTCCGCTGTGGCTGCTATTCCACCCACCTTCCCTGTGAGATACCCCCCAGACAAGACTAGGGTGAAAAGTCATGACTGCCATATTGGATGTGGCTGCGGCCATGGACAGGAGCAAATAGGCATTGCTCCAGCCTTAACAATCCCCTGCTGGACCACCAGGGCATTGAGGTAGGCCTGGGGGTCTACAGGGAGTGGGAGGGTATCCTGTGGGGTAGAGGTGGACATAGATAATGGGGGGAGAGCTGTGTATATGTATTTTATAAAATTCATGTGGAAATTGTAGCTCCAGCCATAGGAACCAACTTTTCAAAATCATTGGGAGTGCTAAACCCAACAGAAATTACCTCTCCATTGACACAGTCGAGGAGTTTGTCTAATATTAGAGGTGCTCAAGCACCCACAGCACCCACTCAACTGGCTCCTATGATTCCACCCATCCTCTGCCCAAACTCTACTCCGGCCATACATACAATACAATTACACACTGGCTTGCACCATGCGTAGTTTTAGTCACAACCTAGTTCTATAAGATCCCATCTACAAGTGTGAAAGAGTGTTTTAGGGGTGAAAAAGACTTGTAAAAATGCCCTCATCAAACTGATAAGTAGCTTTTTCAAGGACAAAAACATTGAGCTACTCCACCTTAAAGAATTAAGGAGGCATGCTGTATGATGACAGCCTATTCTATAATGGCATCAAGGGATCCATAATCCATTATAGAAAACTAGCAGAACCCAGTAGCAACACACCTAACATTTATGTACCTGCAGTTACACCAACCATAGACTTCTAATAACTGAAGTCATGTAAAAACAAAGGACGTGAGTAACATTGATGTGCATGAGAGCCCCGCCCATGCTCTTCCCATGTATAACCCCCCTTGCATATTTATTTGAACTTTGAATTATACATACAATAGCATATAACAGAAATATGCATTAAGAATAATTCAACTACAAAACATAAAAAGGAAAAAAAAATAAAGCATACCAGTCCATTTTATGGAGAGCCAGAAGACTAAAAATCAGGAAACATAATAATCAATAATGAAACCTACATATGCAGCAAGTGAACTAATATTTCTATAATAGCCCAATTAGCCTGGAATAACAAGCTAATTTGCACTAATAATTGGCTTTTTAGCAAGTAATTATTGGCACTAATTAGATTCAATTAACATTTATGCACGTAAATTTAGACGCAGGATCTGCACCTAAATTTTATGTGCAAGTTGGAAAAGGGGGCACAGAAATATGCATAGCACTTACCCACAAAAGTGACAGCAGGGTGCTTAAGTGTACACTTCCATGTTTTAGAGGCAATATTCTGTATATTTAGTTTCAATGTGGGCTACCATTAAGACATGTAATTCCACCACTAACTTATGCTATTTTAACACAGGTTCCATTTTATGCAGTAAGATCTAGTTACTAATAACTGGTGGTTAACAGTAAAATAGCACTTTTTAACAGTAACCCACTTTAATAATTTCCCTACTTAAAGAAAAAAGAAATAGATCTCTAGAAAACAAAATCACTGCTATATGTAAAAAAAAGTGAGCCAAGTATAGGGCAGTCAAGCCATTGTGACCTCACAGATGAAGTTGGCTCTTAGGAACTGGTGGAATGAGACATTATGACATCACAATATCAGCTCTGGTTCCCAGAGACTGAAACTTCACACCAAGGGGGAAGGTTATGTAGGCTACAGTTATGTTAGTTTACCACTAATTTGTGCTATTTTAACACAGATCTTATTTTATGCAATGAGACCTAGTTACTAAGAAGTGGGGTTAACAGTAAAATAACACATCTTAATGGTAGCCCACTATGAAAACTTTACTCCTTAATTAAAGAAAAAAAAAAGAAAAATATTTCTCTAGAAATCAAAATCACTGCTTTATGTAATAAAAGTGAGCCAAGGGCAATCAACAGGGGCAGACAGAGTGGGCCAACGGGTCTTCATCTGGTGATAAATACCATTGTTTGTTTCTTACCCAGACTAATGCCATTTTTCAGGAACAAAGCACCATAACTGGTTTGGACAGAGGCAAGAATTCTCTCCAGCGCGTTGGCATAACTCTGGCAGTCGAATGTCAGAAGAACACGGTCAGCAAGTGCCAGGGCTACCACTCCCCACATACGAGCCACAGCCTGGTGATATTTAAAGTCTCTATCCATAATGCGAGACACCAGATTAAAAGTCTCATACACCGAATGGTACATTGGATACGAAGAAATCGGATACTTCTGGGATGTACATGAAAAAAAGAAACAGGATGATCTAGCTATACAATAAACAGAATTCAAAATGCAATCATCTCTATAAAAATGTAGACTAGAAATAATTAGTTTATCTAAAACTGGTTATTCAGCTCAACGGCATAAATAAGAATTGTCCATAGTACACTTACATATATATATATATATATATATATATATATATATATATATATATATGTGTGTGTGTGTGTGTATTTTTTTTATTTTAGTTACATTTGTACCCTGCGCTTTCCCACTCATGGGAGGCTCGATGCGGCTTACATATACAGGTACTTATTTGTACCTGGGGCAATGGAGGGTTAAGTGACTTGCCCAGAATCACAAGGAGCTGCCTGTGCCTGAACTGGGAATCGAACTCAGTTCCCCAGGGCCAGAGTCCACCATTCTAACCACTAGGCCACTCCTCCATATATATTTATTTATTTTTGTATAAATGACGCCTAAAAAATTGGCGCAAATCCCCCCTGCTTAAGCACTATTCTATATGCCATGCCTAAAGTCAGGCGTGGTATATAGAATGGTCCTTAAGCACGTCTATTTGCACCAATGAAAATGTGGTGCAAATGCCCACACCTAAATTTACACACGGAACCCCCTTATTCTATAACTATGCATGTAACTGGAATCCATACCCATGCTCCATCCCAGAATGCCCTTGACCCTACCATTTCCATGCCATCTTTTCCAGGATATGAATACAATTTAGGCATGAACATGTTAATTGATTTCAATTAGCATCAATTGCTTGTTAAAAATCCAATTATTGGTGCTAATTGGCTCATTCAATTAAACTGTATGCGCAATTTGAGTATGCACCCAAATTACGCACACAATGTTTAGCGCTTTTTATAGAATTAGGAGGCAATGGTGTGCATAAGTAATAGAATACTAGCACTATATGTGACTGTTACATACATAAGTGCTAACCATGTATTCAGCGGTATTCTGTAACTTGTATGCACAGTTGCCTTAGCCTGTAAATGCAAGATGATGTTCACAGGGTGAGGAGCATGGGCGGTGTATGGGAGTGTCCAACATTTCCAGCATAACACTCAGAATACTGTAAGATACGTGTTAAAGTGCTGCCTTTAGGACCATGCATCTATACTTGCTATTCACATGTCGTAAGTTGGAATGTCAAAAAGAAGGTACACAGATGCTGACTTAAACTAATATTTTATAAGAACTAGGGCTGCAGTTTAATCACATGTAACTCTGTGATGAATGCATTAAATCATTAGTCATGATTAAAAAACTAATCACATTGCATTGCCTCCTGACTTCTCCAAACATCTCTTCTGCTCTCTTCCACTCCCAACCCCCATCCTCGGTGCAACATAACATCTTTTTCCCCCATCTGCGATTCAACATCACCCACTTCACTGTGCCAGTCTACCTTAAAGATGGTCTTCTGTTGATCCTCGGCAGCTACAGCATTGCACATATGCTGTCTGTAGCCTGGTCTGATGTTTTCCCTTGGGCCCGTTCTGCTTCCTTTAGCTCTTTCCCTCTGCCTGAGTGGGGCAGGTCAGTGGGAAAGCTTTGGGGTAGGCTACAGGCAGCATACCCAGTATCAGCAGAATACCACCTTTATGGCATATAAGTGGGAGTATTGAGAAAGGGGGGCAGATGCTGAACCCTGGGTGAGGAGAGACATGTGATCTGCAGACCAGCAAACAGAGTTGGAGGGGTCACCGATGGAAGCTATGACCAAGGCAGAGAGCTCATGCAGCCATGAAAAGATCTTGGTGCTGCTCATAGGATAGAGAGGAGAGAGAGATGATGTACCCCAGGAAAGAAAGAGAGATAATGGACCTGGAGGAAGAGGACAAGGAGGGGAGGTTGAAAAAGGGAGAGATGTTGGATCTGGGGGTGGGAAGGAGAGAGATTATTAGTCCTTTAGGGAAGGGAAAGGGGATGGGATTTGATATACCACTTTTCTGTGGTTAGAATCAAAGCAGTTTACATTTTATATATCTGTACTTATTTTGTACCTTGGGCAATGTAGGGATAAGTGACTTGCCCAGAGTCACAAGGAGCTACAGTGGGAAATAAATAAATAAAACCTTTAATTGTGCGATTAATCACGATTTAAAAAGTTTAGGCGAATGCAGCCCTATTAAGACTACTTATGTGCATAAGTGCTCTGAAAGGTCTCACAGTTCACATAATTTGTGTGCCTAACTTGCAGTGCCCAGTTATAAATTGTTTCCTAGGAGTGTGCAGTGCAGGAAAAACATTTTTGTGTCATGCCATTTGCCATGTCATTTATGGGAATGTTTTTTTTTCAGGTAGGGATTTGGCATTTTTTTCTTAGTGGAAGCAATGCCATTACTAGTGTGTGCTGTTTCCAAAAAAAAAAAAAAAAAAGTGTGTACTCTTTTGAAAGCAAAAAACGACATTTTGTGTTTTTTTTCTGTTTTTATTTGACACTGGCATTTCCCATGTCATTTCAAACTAATGCACATGCTTAACACACACACACACACACACACACACACACACACACACACACACACACACACACACACACACACATATATATATATATATATATATATATATATATATATATATATATATATATATATATATATATATATATAAAGATATAGATAGATATATGAAATGTAAAGATTGCACAGGGTTCTGATAAAGCTTGGCACAGCAGCACCCCAATTTGTGTAAGTTTATAATGGTGGGAGTAACTAGGTAGGGAGAGCCTTAAAAAACATTAAACACAGAAATCTGCTTAGGAATAAAATTAAATGTCAGACCAGATGAACAATCTCAATTAGTTTGTTTGCTTAACTGAGAACTGCATTATTAGAGAAATCAATGAAACTGCTCCTGCTTTAAATGTCAATCAATGCCCAGCCCTCTAGGGAATATTGCTTAGCACTGACTATACTACGCCATCAAATTCCAGCCCGGTAAAATGGAATGCTTGGTTGCACCGTTGACCATAACATACTTTGGATGTGGTTACTGTTTTTTTAAACATCCAAGCATAACTACAGCACTGTATAATTCTCTTCTTAGGGATGAGCTAAATCTTCAAAATGGGGAAAGAGAATCCACTGGTAATCCACTTATAATATAAATATAGGAAACTCAGTCAAGTAGTCTATCACATCTGCTTACACTTGACTGAGTTTCCTATATTTATATTATAATTCTCTTCTTAGGCATTTCAGTTTGGTGACACAGTGCGTTAATAATTTAAAAAATGTAAATATTTTCACAACACCAAATGGTAAACAAAAATGTATCCCCCCTGTTTACTAAGCCGCACAGCAATGTCTACACAGCCTATTCAAAGTGAATGGGCTTGTCGGCATTAGTGCACAGCTTAGTAAATAGGGGGGGAATATTTGTAGAAGGATAGTTCATGGCAATTTTTGGATATATTTTCCTAAGGTTTAGAATCTGTTGACCTCTCCTGCTTGGAAGAAAAATCTTAATATTCTTTTCTTTTGCAGGGCAGAAGTAAACTATTTCAGTGTGGCCCTCTAAGATGTGACTTTCAAGGCTCTGTATTACCGAGGGCACTGCTAAGCCAGGGGTGTGAGCAGACGTGTTGCACTGGAGCTTCCACGAGGTCTACTAACTTTTCATCAAAATGGACAGCAAACTAGTCCTTTATGTTCAAATTTTGCTCATAATCCTGCTTTGGGAGCCTACGTTTTACGATGGCATCGTTGAAAACATCCAAAATTGATATTGCGTTTGCTGCAGCCATCGGAGCAAAGCGGCCCAAACCTGACCTGCTGTCTCTACAGAAAATGACGGCCGGCAAAGACAAAGAGACAATACAGCTCATTCTTCTTCAAGGCAGACAACATGCTGCAATTCTGCAAAAAGCTAATACCTGAACTTTTCCCCTCAGGTATCCAGGGCCTGATTGATATTGAACATGCCCATAGGGTCCCCTCATACAAACTGACTCAGCCTCAAAACTTTCCCTCGTTCAATTGTGCTTAATTCCTTGTGATATCAACAAGATCTACAGATCTTAAATGCAAGCAGAGCCCAAATAGCACTGAAAGGGTGAACACAGGAATCCCACGGAGAAGCACACAGCAGGAAGCAAGAGTGGGAGACAGATCTGGACACTCAATGTGAAAATAAAGCTTTATTGATGATTCTTAAAGATGACACAACACCATGTTTCGGCACCAACATGCCTGCCTCAGGAGTCTCTTAAAAATATTGTGTTGTAAAAATACAGTCACAAATGGGTTATTCTTCAACAACTGAATAGCTAAAAAAAGGTCTGTGTTTCACGTGCCTGGATCCGTCTCCCACGCTTGCTTCCTGCTAGGGACATAAAAGCATCATTACACTGGATGTAAGTAAATCTACAGCTGAAAAATGCAATTTTTGGCCATCCATGCTGATCTTGAGAAGATCAATGCTCAGTATGGCTTATTTTATCTGGCAAGGATGAGAATTGGAATATACAACATACAAAACATTTTGATGATCCCTCAGATCTTCAGGCTTATCTTCACCAACAGAGATATTTATCTATGGACATGATTTTATGCTGTGACTCTTACCATGCTTTCTATCTTTCCATCTCTAATATAATATTGTATAAATGCCTCTAAGGTGAATAATTTTATACGTGTTCTGTTTCTCAATTGTTCTTTGGCATATGCATTATTCATATGCGCTACTCTGTCTTATCACTTCCACTGTGGTTGTAAAGCAGTGAATGGTTAATTCTATGTGTAATATGTTTCTTACATTTTGTTGTATAAGGAACCTAACTCTTATTTTCAACTGGAATATAATATGCTATTTCCTTTATTTCCTGGGATCCAGGTTTCCCACTGTCATTTCCTCTCTGCACACAGGAGACTTAGATTAGTGGGGAGGTTTAAGATTATTCCTGTTGATCTATTATACTTTCATGTTTGTTCTTAGTTGTTATGTCATGGGAGCCCTTATCATGCTAGAATATTCTTTTTCTTTGCTATTATTTTCTGATCTATCATGTCCCGCTGGGCTTCCTTAGTAACATAGCAGATGACGGCAGAGAAAGACCTGTACGGTCCATCCAGTCTACCCAACAAGATAAACTCATATGTGCTACTTTATGTGTATACCTGACTTTGATTTGTACCTGCCATTTTCATGGCACAGACCGTAGAAATCTGCCCAGCACTAGCCCCGCTTCCCACCCACTAGCCCCGCCTCCCCCCACCAGCTCTGCCACCCAATCTCCGCTAAGCTTCTGAGGATCCATTCCTTCTGAGCAGGATTCTTTTATGTTTATCCCACTCATTTTTTAATTCCATTACCGTTTTCATCTCCACCACCTACTACTACTACTACTTATCACTTCTATAGCGCTACAAGGCATACGCAGCGCTGTACACCATACACAAAAGGCAGTCCATGCTCAAAGACCTTACAATCTAAGTAAGACAGGTAAACAGACAGAACAATTAAGAGGTAAGGGAAATAAAGAGGTGGGGCACAGGGCAAGTAAGTAGTGGTTAGGAGTCAAAAGCAGTGTCAAAGAGGTGGGCTTTTAGCCTGGACTTGAAAACGGCCACCTCCCATGGGAGGGCATTCCAAGCATCCACCACTCTCTCTGTGAAAAAATACTTCCTGACATTATTCATGTCATTTTATTACCATTTCTAATTTAGTCCTCATTTCATTTTGGGGCCCTTTTACAAAGGTGCGGTAGGCTCTACATGCATGCAGCATGTGTCAAAATGAGACTACTGCCAGGCCAGTACACCCCCTGGTGGTAATTTAGGATTTGGTGTGTGCCCATACCACCGGGACAAATTATTTTTTTTATTTCCTACCACGTGTGGCGTTTCCAACGTTAATCGGCAGTTGGTACACGCCAACCGATCACCATGCATGTAGCACGTAATCCCTTACCGCTAGATCAACAGAATCGGCCCCAGCACTGATTCTTGAGGCATTCCACTACTCACCTTTCCCTCCTCCAAGTGAATTCCATTAACCACCACCCTCTGGCGTCTGTCCATCAACCAGTTCACCACTTTTGGTCCTATATTCAAGAGCCTCCTATGAGGAACCATGTCAAAAGCTTTGCTGAAATCTAAGTAAATTACATCTATCACATATCCTTGATCCAATTCTCTGGCCACCCAGTCAAAGAAGTCAATGATATTCGTTTGGCACAATTTGCCTTTGGTAAAACTATGTTGTCTTGAATCTTGCAACTTATTGGATTCCAGGAAATTCACTATCCTTTCCTTCACATCACTTCCATTACTTTTCCAATAATCGAAGTGAGGCTTATTGGCCTGTAGTTTCCAGCTTCTTTTCAATCACCACTTTTGTGAAGAGGGAGCACATCCACTCTTCTCCAATCCCATGGAACCTCCTACGTCTCATGGATTTATTAAACAAATCTTTAAGAGGACCCACCAAAACCTCTCTGAACTCCCTCAATATCCTGGGATGGATCCCGTCCGGTCCCATGACTTTGTCCACCTTCAAATTTTCAAATTGTTCATAAACACTTACTTCCATGAACGGTGCTATATCCTCTCCATTCTCATACGTACTTTTGCTAGTCAATCATGGTCCTTCTCCAGGATTTTCTTCCGTGAAAACAGAACAGAAGTACTTGTTTAACACATTTGCTTTTTCTTCATTATTCTCCCCATTGCAGTTCACAGCATCTTTCAATCTCACATTCTTGTTGCCCCTCCTTACATTTCTAGCCATTTGTTCTTCCGCTTTTACTAGACATATCTCTCTCTTGGCTTTTTTAATTTTCATCCGGTATTCCTTTCTGTGTTCCTGTTTTTGAGTTCTTCTGTATTTCATGAACACCAACTCATTAGCGTTAATTTTATCGGTCACTTGCTTGGAGAACCATATCAGTTTCCTTTTTCTCTTGCTTTAATTTACTCTCCTTACATAAAGCTTCATAGCCATATTTATAGCTTCTTTCAGCCTGGACTACTACCTTTCCACTTCTCATATGTCCTCTTAGCCCATCAGCTCTTTCTTCAGATATTCCCTCATTTTATTAAAGTCAGCATGTTTGAAATCCAGGACTTTGAGTTTTGAGTGGCTGCCCTCCACTTCAGCTGTTATATCAAACCAAACTGTTTGATGATCACTGCTGCCTAGGTGGGCACCCATTTGTGAGCACCAAATCCAGTGTTGCTCCTTCTCTCGTGGGTTCCATCGTCATTTGTCTGAGCAGAGCACTATGAAAAGCATCCATGAACTCTCTACTTCTTTCCAGTTCTACAGTTGGATGGAACTTTCCAATCCGCATCCGGCAGGTTGAAATCTCCCAGCAACAGTACCTCTTTTTTCTTTCCCAACTTTTGGATACCTGTAACCAGATCTTTATCTAGTTTCTCCGATTGTGTCGGAGGTCTGTAGACAACACCTATGTGGGCAGAGGTTCCATCATCTCTTTTTAAGGCGATCCAAATCACTTCTTCATTTCCCCAGGTCTCTGGCATTTCAGTCGCTTTGATATTGTTTCTCACGTACAGAGCTACTCCTCCATCTTTACAACCATCTCTATCCTTCCTAAATAGATTATAGTCTGTTTCTAAGAAGCAAACACTATATAAATCACACAATATACCATATAATCTAAAGGCTCTTTTATATTAGTCTAATATCCTTACCACCTTAGCAAGGTTTAAATTATTAAACAACTCAGTAATACTAAGATCAGACAGCAGTTCAGCAGAGAGAGGGGTGCTATCCAGTCTTTTGCATTGAGTGTCATATATATGATTATCCCCCAGTTGGTGAGAGGTTATAAGTACCAGACTTGGAGGAGCTGAGGGAGACAGAGAGGTACAAAGAGGAGACCTAACAGGGACATTGTAGAGAAGTCCCACCTCCAGCCTGGCAGCGCCTGTGCTGCCTTGGAGGAGGGAGGTCTCCTAAAAGGAGAGCATTACCCTAGTAAAGTAGAAAGTATCCCTGTAGCCAGGAACTGCCCACCAGGGGATGCACTATCCTCTCATACTGAGGAAATCTCCAAGAACTTCTGCCCAGGCAGGAAGGGTTAGGACAGCTGTTGTAGTTGGTGATTCAGGCCCAGATGCATCAACCAAACGTAAAAAAAAGCAAAATCGTAAAAGCCATTACCGAATTTTAAAAAACGAACAATGCCCCAAAAAAACAAGTCGCACAAGTTTGGTGCGGTATTGTAAAGAACCATGCATCAATCCCCGTCGGTAATCGGCTCCTAAAGCATGCGCAGAGCAACCAAGCGTTATGCTGGCTGCTCTGCGCATGCCAGAAACGTTTAAAAAAAAACCACAAACACGTGGCTCCCCGCTTTCCCCTGCATGTCTCCACAAACATTAAAAAAGGATCGGGAGGGGGCAAAGATGCTCATCAGCAGCGTCCTGTATGGACGGCCTTGCCTTGCCCCCCCCCCCCCCCCCCCCCCCCCCCCCGAGCTCCCCGCTGCTCCGTTTGTGAAATAAAAGCTGTTAAAAATCAAACTTTTGCAGTTGCTGGGCCCCCCTCCCTTCCTGTCTCTCTCTTCTTCTGTCGGCAATGCTCCGCCTCCCACCATCCTCCACCTCCGTGCCCCGCCCCCGAGTTCATCGCTGCCGCTCCCCCCTCCACCGGACCCCCCCTCCGCCATAATGGCCGGTGCAGCGCCTCTCACCTGTGTGTGAAGGCGCTGCACGGGATGGATCAGCTGTTCCTCGATCGTTTCTGTCTCCTCCAACGTCTCTCTCCTTCTTCCTGTGCCCGCCCTCCTCTGACGTAGATAACTGATGTCAGAAGAGGGCGGGCACAGGAAGAAGGAGAGAGACGTCAGAGGAGACAGAAACGATCGAGGAACAGCTGATCCATCCCGTGCAGCGCCTTCACACACAGGTGAGAGGCGCTGCACCGGCCATTATGGCGGAGGGGGGGTCTGATAGAGTGGGGGACTGGCGGCGACAAACTTGGGGGGTCGGGGTGCGGGGCACGGAGGTGGAGGATGGCGGGAGGCGGAGCACTGCCGACAGAAGAGAGAGACAGGAAGGGAGGGGGCCCAGCAACTGCAAAAGTTTGATTTTTAACAGCTTTTATTTCACAAATGGAGCAGCGGGGAGCAGCAGGGACCTTGGGGGGGGGGGGGGGGGCAAGGCAAGGCCATCCATACAGGACGCTGCTGATGAGCGCCTTTGCCCCCTCCCGATCCTTTTTTAATTTTAGTTTCATTTTTTATTTTAGGCACAGGGAAGCGGGGAGCCACTTTTCTTTTTAAACATGCCAGCAATTTGGTTTTTCATGGTGCAGAGGGCAGCAGGGAGATAACAGCTCAGGCCTTAACGACAGGTCTGAGCTGACATTAAATTTCTGACGGTAAATGGTTCGTTGCAGTCGTCGGTATGGTTAGTGCATTCTGAATTGACCACATTTCAATGGTAGTTTCTCGTTTGCATTCCGTTTTCGTTAGCTGCTAGCCTTGTCGGAAAATGTCCTTTAATGCATGCTACGGTTTAAAATTTCCTCGTTAAAGGGTCGTTAAAGTTTTGTGCATCTGGGCCTCAATCATTAGACATGTAGATAGCTGAGTAACTGGTGGATATGTGGATCGCCTGGTGATTAGCCTGCCTGGTGTGAAGGTTGTGGACCTCATGTGTCACCTATACAGGATTTTATATAGTGCTACGGAGGATCCGGCTGTCATGGTACATGTGGGTACCAATGACATAGGAAAGGGAGATTCTGGAACTTGGGCACCAGCATTTACATCAGTTTTCAGTAGGCACCTAAAGTTAAGCACGGGAACTGGCACTAAGCATTATTCTATAAAGGGAACACACCTTTTATAGAATCATGCTTAGCACTGATTTTATTTTTTCAGTAACAAAATTTGAGCACTATTGATAAAATTTCCCCCTTTTAGTTGTGGTTATTGCACATAAGCAGGGCAGTGCATGACCACTTCAAGTGTTTGTGGTAATTTCCCTTTTCATGGCTGCTAAATGATGTCATATTTTTTAAAGAATTTGTATCTAGGGGGTATGGCATGAGTGAGGAATGGGTGTGGAAGTGTTAGCCAGCTAGCATGTTATGATTAACACACACTAACTGAATAACTTAGGGGTCCATTTATTATGCTACGGTAAAAACTGGCCTGTGGTAATATGGGTGTGTGTTTTGGGCATGTGCTTGGCCAATTTTTACAGTGGCTGGGAAAAAGGGCTTTTTTTTTAAAGTGCCTGGAAATGGGCGTGTGCTGAAATTAAAACTAGCGCATGCCTATTTATGGCATGAGACCTTCCTGCCACCCCATTGACCTAACAGTAAGGGCTCATGCACTACCCACACTGTGGCCATGCAGCATGTTCCAACTGCTGATTATCCTAGGGAACACCCCCGCGGTAGAAAATAGAAAATTATTTTCTACCGTGGCATTCCGCGCACGCCAAACTCAGAATTACTACCAGGTGCACGCGCTAGCCCGGCGGTAGTGCTGATTTGGCACATGCTACCCATGCATTAGCCCTCCCATGCCTTAGCAAAAGGGCCCCTTGTAAATTTTTCACAAGTAGTATGTGCTAATGAGAACATTGATGCACAATGTGCAAAAAAAAATTGAAAATATGCTGAAAAAAGTGCTGCGTTGAATCTGGGCTTAGCTTGTGCTAAAAATCCTATGTTAAAATATATCGAGCCCAGATTCAGTTGCACTTCAGTTATGCGGCAGTGGGCATTAGTAACTCCAGCCTTCAATCTCTCCCATATTTGACTACCTCTGCCCTTTCCTCTTCCTTTCCCCTTTAATACCAAATCATGTTTGTTGTACTGAAGTACTTTTCTCTTTTGTGTCGGGTGGGGGGGGGGGGGGGGGGGAATGTTTCATACATCTGACCCTAAAGGCTTCTGTTAAAGTAGCTAATTAGTTGACCTTGCTGTTGCTTTTTAATGGAAGTAATTCCCCAAGCAATTTGTAGCTATCATTCCTAGGTTATTAACAATGAAGACTAAACAATTTAGTGCTGTTTATAATAGAGAAAATTCTAGGAAATGATTCTGATACCTCCTTCCATTATAGCCTTTTGGCTATTTTGAGCAAGTCATCTTTTCTTCTTATGCCTCTGTTTACTTAATTGTACTTGGGAAATAACATCATTTGACCTCTATGGCTTTGGAGGCAATTTTATGAAAATTCATGCAAAAAGAAAAACCAGTCTGTAATTAAGTAAATGTACCACTCTCCCTCTCTATTTTATTGGGGATTACTAAACTGATGTGAGATCCCTCCTTCAAAGCCACTGAGGGGAGGGAGGGAGCTAAGATTGTCAGAAGCCCAGCCCCAAGGGGAGCATTTATGAGAAAATGCCGAGGAAAATCTTTCTGGTTATTGAATGACAGTAGGGGAGGAGTTTACAGTTAATAAAAGTTGTTGTTGTACAGGGTACATGGTCTTTTATTGCCTCTACTCCCACCAAGACCTGTGTGGAGAGGGGGTGTCCTGGATGGGTTCAATAAACTACGGCTAAGGGGAGGTTTCTGCCAGTATATACATTAACCATGACGTGGAGTACTCCTCTAGGTGGGAAGCAGGGGAACCCATTCTGGGAGATGGAACAGGGAAGGAGTCTGTTTGGCGCCAAAGGCAGTAGCCCTGAGAGGTACTCTATTGGGAGAACAGTGGACAGACAGGGAGGTCTGGTACATAGTGGAGGTCACTTGCTGCACCAGTACTGCAGGCCTATAGCCTTAGATTGCTCACCCAAAAAGGATGGGTTATTGACTGAAGGAGTTGTAAATATGTACATACCATAGGATTTACAAATGGACTATTGAATTTACATCAAAGGCTTGAGCCAGCACTTAACCTCATTTTGAATAAGTTATCTAGTTGGATACAAATTGACTTGTTGGATGCCTAAAGAACGGTTTGCTTCCAGAATAAATTTGAAGTCTGGATGAACTGTTGCAGATTTTAAGTAAATTTTTTTCAGTTAACTATATTTAAATGGTGCACCTCAAAAGACGACACTAGAATAGCTGAGGCTGCTCCTTCTTTGTTTTCTGAATTTAGCCTCAACTATTTGACAGCACAAGAAGAAATGCATATTATTATTATTTAGTGTATAAACTAGTTATAATCTGATGATCTGTCCACAGCATTCATGCATTAGCAAAGGGACACATTAAAAAGCTATCAGTATATTAATGGAGATATTTGGAAAGAAATAAGATTACTTGGTATATTCGACTCATTTTCCTGGTTTTGATTGCATTATTATTTAATCACCTTTTCAGGCAAGATATTTATTATGAGCTTCTGAGAATAAAACATTTTCAACTGCATATGTATTGGTCATAAACAGCCAGTCTTTCAAGAAGAAAAACAGGTGTACCTGGACAATATCACAGTCACGGAGTCTAAACTTTATTTTAAATTAAAGTAGCAGAACTACATTCCTCAAATGTCTGCCTCACTTTTTAGCCCATTTCATGTTTGTCTTTTTTCTATGTCACCTTTTTGTACAAAGATACTGTTTGTGTTTTTATATTGTTACATTTTGTGCTTTATCTTTCATCATCTATGTTGAGCAGAGATCAAACCCTGTAACTAAAACCAGTTCTTCATATTTTATTTAACTGTACATATAATTTGTTTTCAATTTAGTCACTTTATCCCAATGACGTTCTCCTATATATCTCATCTGCATTTACCCCCTAGGTATTATATCAAGATGACATTATGATCATCATATCTGTTATTTGATTATTCTAATGTGTGCTTATGAAGGTGTTTCATTTGTATTATGCTGACATCATGTTTACTGAAAAGAAGAACCAAAAAGGATCCCATGCGGAACGTAACAAAACAAATGACAGTGGGAAAGGGGGGATGGCTTGAGCAGAACCAGGCACACAGGTTGGTCATAAACAACTAAAACACCTTATTTCTTGTACTTGCAATGACATGGAACACTCAACACAGCACCGTGTTTCGGCACGGAGTGCCTGCCTCAGGGGTCAGAAAATGTAACTGTCGCGTTCTCGAGGGCCTTGGCAACTGTCAGGTCCTCAAGGCAGCACTGGGAATTGTGAGCCCTTGGGTAATCGCGGAGGGTCAAAAAATGATTCACAGAAAAAAATTGGGTTGATATAGGGATCTGACCACAAATTAAGAACTACCTCCGGATGGTTCTTGAGGAACTCGGACATGGGCGGTAAGCCCCGCTGGACGGATGATCTTGCCAGACTCATGGCCTTCGCATTCTGTCGCGTTCTCGAGGGCCTTGGCAACTGTCAGGTCCTCAAGGCAGCACTGGGAATTGTGAGCCCTTGGGCCCCTGCCGTGGAGGCAGGCAAGACCGTCTTGGAACTGGACGTCCGGAAGGACCGGACCGGAACTCTGGACTGGAAGTAGGCAACTGAACCGGCAGAACAGGAACCGCTTCACCTGTACTTAGCCACCTTTCCGCTAGAGTTGAGCTCTAGCGTGCGGGCGGCCGACAAGACTTGTAGGGCAAGGCCGGAACTGAAGATCCAGAGGACCCACCTCGGGTCTAGGAAACACAGGGGAACAATACTAGACTGCACTAAGCGCTGCACGCAGCCGCTAAGCCAGGCACACCAGACAGACTAGACAGACAGAAGCTTATCAGGAGCAGGGACTAAAGCAGACATGCAAGCAAGGAAGAAGGGGAGACTGGGAATGCCCCCTGGGCAAACCCATTAGCTAGGTCGAGGCAGGTAACAGGATAAATCCCCCAGAAGATACACGCTAGCTAGACAGATACAGGAATCAGGATAAATAAGCAGGGATCCGGATAAGCACACAGGATATACAAGCAAGGCACAAGGTAGACACATGGGACAGAAGGTAGCTAGGCAGAGCGGGAAACCGGATAACACCAGCTAGCCAAAACCAGGACTCAGGATGAACAAGCAGGGACCAGGATGTGCACACAGGATATACAAGGTTCAGGATGTGCACACAGAATATACAAGCAGGGAGTAGGGCAGGCTGCCAACACAGATGGGGAAACCCGGACTGAGCTGCAGAGGCTACCTCCACAGCGAAGGCAGAAAGACTAGCAGCCAGGATGTGCACACAGGATATACAAGGTTCAGGATGTGCACACAGAATATACAAGCAGGGAGTAGGGCAGGCTGCAAACACAGACGGGGAAACCAGGGCTGAACAGCAGGCTCTAAACACAGACTAAAGGCAGAAGGCTAGCAGCCAGGATGTGCACACAGGATATACAAGGTTCAGGATGTGCACACAGAATATACAAGCAGGGAGTAGGGCCGGCTGTAAACATAGACGGGGAAACCAGGGCTGAACAGCAGGCTCTAAACACAGACTAAAGGTAGAAGGCTAGCAGCCCACGCAGAAGGGCAAGCAGCCCACAGGTACTGGGAACCGAAGGGCACTAGCCCACACAGAAGGGCAAGAAGCCCACAGGTACTAAGCAGAAGGGCAAGCCCACACAGAAAGGCAAGAAGCCCACAGGTACCAGACAGAAGGGCAAGCCCACACAGAAGACAGGCTTAGAAGCAGCGCAGCAACACACTAACTAACCTGTCAGCCTCGGGGCATGACACCAGACAATGACACCATGCGAAGGCCCTGACTGCAAGCACAGGCCTTCCTTATAAAGGAACTTACTGATGAGTCACCACCAGCAGGACAGAAGCAGGAAGTTCCTTGCCTCCAAACAGAGGCTTGACACACAGAGGAAGTGAGCCCACAGGAAGGACAAGCAGGAGCCATCTTGGATACTGGCAAAGAGGAGGCGGCAGCCATCTTGGAAGAGGCATAGCCCACACAGGTGAGGTCCAGTAAGGCAATCAGCACACAGAGCCAGAGAGAAACTAAGACAGAGACAGACACAGAGACAAGCAGAAGCCAGCACAGCCACTGACTCCCAGAAACAGGGTAAGTCTGAGGGTGGTCACGGCCACAGACGTGACAGTAACACGTCCAGGAACAGTGTTTGAATATAGCCCTAAAAATTGTGTCTATACTGCAGTTTATCACAGGTGCATCACATTCATAAAGGTCTTTTTAAAGACCAATCATTGATTATTAAAGTGATTATTCTTTAAAAAGCTATTTTTAGCACTATATTCAAACACTGGATGCATGACATTTTCTGACCCCTGACCATACAAATACTACAGTTTTATTATGGGAATTTTACTGTGGGATAAGAATAATATTTGAGTTCTGGCCAGAGTAATACAGTGCAATCCGCTTAAGTGCAAGGGTCTGGGACCAAAGAAATACATGCAGTTAACTGGAGCGTGCACTTAACCGTTGTGACCCAAAGAAGCTTGACATCTGATAAACATATGTACAGTACTGTTTATTATACGTACAGTATACAGTCTCCGTTAACTGATGTTAGGCTTACTTGAAGTAATCAGTTATAATCCTCTGTACACTATTGTGTCTGTGAGTTCCATAGACTACATCTGCCAGACAGTAAAAACTTTCATAGCACTGACATCCAGTGGCCTTCATATATGCCCTCATGGTGTTGAGACTCTTCATGGCTCTTACAAAAGTGATAGGAGATTGTTGAATTTTGTCAGCATTTGCCCTCGCTTTTCATTTCACCATCAGATGTTGCCTGCATACAGGCATATATCTTGACATCAGTACTGTCACCAGCTGTTTGTAGATTATAATCAACAGCTATAGAATGATAAAACTCCTCTTCATTAATACCAGCTGGTCATATATTACAAAAGAACTAAATAACTCTCAATAAAAAAAACTGTTCCATAACCACTAAATCATCTTTTCACTTCCATAGTCAAGGTAGAGAGTCCCTTTTACCCTTAGGGTGAGTGGTTCTGTAAACAATGCTTTGGTCCTCTTTTCTAGTCAGTGCTATAAGAGATCTCACTTTTCTAGTTCGTGCTATAAGAGATCTCACTTTTCTAGTTCATCTCCTTTCCTTCTCCTATGAGATGGAATGAAAAACACCTATGCTCTTCATTAAAGATTAGGGAAAACTCCATATGCAAATTAGTTCAGGTTCCTGCATTTACTTCTCTCCTAACTCTCCACACTTGTTTCCTTGCAGGTTTTTTTTTTTTTAAACAAAGTCATTCAAGTTTTGTTTAAAAGAAAACTCTGTTCTTTTCCCCAATGTTTACTACAGTTCAAAGTCTTAAAAAAAAAAACCCTTTATGAAACAAGCCTTCTCACTCTTTTCTACAAATGGGTGGCAGCAAGCACTCACACAACAATCTTATAAAACAGCCTCTCTTTTTAATAACACGTGACATTACTCTCCTCTGATCAAGAAACGACATCAAAGATTCTCTACCCTAGAATTCTAGAAAAATAATTATAAACAACTATTTTTCCATCAATCTAAGAAATAAGTCCAACTTCCTTTACTGAACATGTGATTAAACTCTGGAATTCATTGCCAGAGAATGTGGTAAACGCACATTTGTTTCCTGGCAGGCAGTGGCGTACCAAGGGGGGGGGGGCGGTCCGCCCTGGGTGCACGCCGCTGGGGGGGTGCCGCGCGCCGGTCAGCTTCGTTCGTTTCCATGCTCCCTCTGCCCCGGAACAGAAAGTAACCTGTTCCGGGGCAGAGGGAGCATGGAAACAAACAAAGCTGACTGGCCTGCGGCACCCCCCCCAGTGGCGTGCACCCGGGGAGGGGGGGGTTCTTTCGCCGGGGTGGGGGGCTGTCCTTTCGCGGGGGGGGGGGGGCGCTGCACCCGGGGGGCGGGCGCATCGGGGATCCGTCCCGGGTGTCAGCCCCCCTAGGAACGCCACTGCTGGCAGGTTTTGTTTGTTTTTTTAACAAAGTCATTCAAGTTTTGTTTGAAACAAAACTCGTGTGTCCAATGTTTACTACAATTCACAGTCTTTAAAAAAAACCCATGATAGAGCAAGCCTTCTCAGTCTTTTCTTCAAATGGGTGGCAGCAAGCGCTCACACAACAATCTTATAAAACCGCCTCTCTTTTTAATAGCACTTGTGATATTACTCCCCACTGATCAGGAAATGACATCCAGGATTCTCTACCCTAGAATTCCAGAGAGATAATTATAACCAGCTACTTTTCCTTCAATCTAAGATAGCTGTCCGTTTTCTACTATTAACAGGAGGTAAGAGAGAATGAGAAACATTTCCCCACAGAACAGAAATATCAAAAGAAGTCACACTAGAAAGTCTTTTTCCTTTAGAGTGAGTGGTTCTCAGTCTTCTCTACAAATGGTTAGCTGCAAGTGCTAACATAACAGATTTTAATAAACAGCTTCTATCAAAAGGTACTAGTGGTAACCAAAATACAACATCTACATATAGAACTAGCAACAACTACTTTCCTACCTTTCTAAGAAATAGGTAACCTTCATAGAAAGTATTCACTAACTACTAAAACTGTCTTTCACTCCCAAAGTCAAGATAGACAGTCCCTTTCACCTTTAGGGTAAGTGGTTCTCTAAACAATGCTTTGGTCTTCTTTTCTAGTCAGTGATAAAAGGTCTCTTACTTTTCTAGTTCATCTCCTTTCCTTCTTCTCATGAGAAGGAAAGAAAAACATCTATGCCCATCATTAGGGAAAAACCATATGCAAATTAGTTCAGGTTCCTGCATTCTCTTCTCTGCCTCCCCACCTGGGTCAGACTAACTCCACACTTATTTCCTTTTTTTTTTTTTTTTTTTTTACAAAACCATTCAAGTTTTGTTTGAAACAAAACTCTTGTGCCTGTTTACTACAGTTCACAGCCTTAGGAAAAAAAAATTATGGAGCAAAATTTCTCACTCTTTTTTACAAAAGGGTAGTAGCAAGTACTAAAACACCAATTTTTAATAAACAGTTTCTCTCTAAAAGCCCTTGCAAAAGTATTAAACCCCCCCCCCCCCCCATGCTGCTTCGGGTCCTGCAGTCCATTCGATTTGAGAAACTTCACTATCCTCCTCCTCTTTAGAAGCATTTCCAGAGGGCAATGAAAATCATGTGAGTGGATTATATGCTGAATGAGACTAGTGTAGCTCACCCACATAATATTTTTGCTGCTTATAATTCCATAACACCCGTCCGTACCTTCCACATTATCCCCTTACTACACATATTGCTCACCCTCAATGATTAAACAGAAAGAACAAAGAATATGCATGAAACAAGAAAGGCCCAAATAAGCTTGCCAAAGTGTTATCCAAAATATTAAATATCAAGATCATTCAACAAAACAGTTTGAACTCTCATAGTTACAGTAATCAAAAAGGCATCCAAGACTTTAAGAAATCTCTTCTTTGCAGTCTGAGGGGGGGAGTACTTTTTACCCAAAGACTCTAGGGTGGGAGCAAGGGCTACATAAGTACCCTTATCATTGGATGGTGCCCTTAAATCTTTGGGACGCTGAGAAGGAAAAAGGTAGGTTTATGCCTTGGTGGAGGGGCAGGGGAGAAGTTCCTATTAGGGAGTACCTGCCCCAATGAACAGGAAGTTCTAAAGGATTCAAGGGAAATGTAGTCTCTGGTGAGAAGGAGGATACTCAATCAGAGGAAGCTAGGCAGTGGGGCACAGTTTTTAAACATTCCTTCCTTAGATTGAAGGAGAAGAGACAGGAGCTTCCAAAAGACTCTGAAAGCAAGCAATGGAACTGGGAGAGCCAAAAGGAAATGGATATCGAGAATTAAGAACCTGGAGAGTGAGTGAATCTAAATAATATACAGGATAAATTTAAAGTAGTATTTTTTTTTTTTGGGGGGGGAGGCATTTGCTTATGTGAGGCAAGCAGACAGTGGCCTTCCTCCTTTTCTTTACTAGAAAAAGTCCTATAAAGAGATAAACCCGAAACTTGTTTTTGGATAATAGTGGGATGCAGGAATGCATAAATAAATTAATTAATAATTGTGTTTTATTTTGTTGCCTCACCTAGCGAGTTTGTTTCGACTTAAAGAGAAGCCCTTTTTTGATCTCTAAAGGGAAAGTAAATGGACATTTGAAACCCATGAAAGAACAAGAAACAAGGTCCTGTTTTGTTAGAATGTAGACTAAACTAAACTAAAAGAGAAAGCCAATAAGACTGGCAATTTTTTTCTTTTTCCCTTTCCTTTTTTTGTGGGTTTTTGAATCTAATTTACATATGATTGGACTGCTGGGAAATACTAGGTTAATTTGCATATGCAAAGCTTGCTAGTAAATTGTTCCCAAACAGATCGAAGGTAAAGGAAAAATATATTACAGGCTAAGTTGTACAAAGAGGAAGCCTGTATGACTGACGTTTGGGGCGTTAACTGTGGGAGGATCAACTGTGTACTCAATTTGTCTCACCCTGACTGGACATTGACCTGGGAAGAGAGACCCATTACACCACTGGCTTAAAAATTGAACTGTATATTTATTTTAAGATAACCTGCTTGAATTTTATGGATCTTATTTGGAAAATCTAATACAACTTTTAGTGTTTCTAATTATCAGGCCACGCTTCAGAAATTTCCAAAGGATAAATTTAGATACTTCAATGGAAAACATAAGATATGGGTTTATCTGGAAACCGAATTCTTGTTTAGAGTTGCCAAATACCATTGTATATTCTTTTTCGAAAGGCACTTAAATATGTTTTCAAGCTAACATTTGTATTCTACTTTTGGGCTAAATTATAGGACCTGTTTTGTTTTTTATTTATTGTGTAAAGTTTTGCAAATTCATTCTAATGTGAAGCTGTTCTTTTATACAATCCACCATGCATCCTAATGGTTACAGGCGGAAGACAATACTACACTACAATACAGTGTGACTTGTTAACAAGGATCTCCACACTAATTCAAACTGTGGTAGAAGTTTCTCCTGATCCCTTTTCAGAGGTTGTTGAAAGCTACAGCTGGTCTGGGCAGCATAATACAATGTCTGAAAGGAGGGGTGGGACTAGAGTATAAGGAGTCTGGGGAAGGTGAACTTCTAGCTGAAGAGATAGACATGGTACTGCACTGTTCCTCATGACATTGAGCAACATGGTTCCATTTTAATTTCATCATTCTGTTCCTTGTTTATATGCTTTCCAAAAAAAAATGGAATATTGGAAAAAATTACGTAAAAAGGATTGATATCCATCTATAGGTAGAATAACTGCAAAAAAGGGACAATTCACTAAGGGAATCTTTTACTAAAGCTTAGTGTAAGCTAAATTCTGTGTCCCCTATTTTCTACCTATACAATGGGGCTTATTTTCAAAGCACTTACAATGTTCCATAGTAACCTATGAAACTTTGTAAATCTAAGGGCCCTGTTTACTAAGCCGCGCTGTAGGTGCGCAAACTTTTTAGCACATGCTAAAAATTAGCGTGCGCTAATGCTAGAAACACCATCACAACACAACAAATACAAACCCGCAACTATAACTACCCCAGGACACACACTCCCTATCTCAGAAAGCTTAAAAATACTCGGTGTCACACTCGATCGGAGCCTCACACTAGAGAACCAAGTAAATACGGTAATAAAGAAAATGTTCCGTGCAATGTGGAAACTCAAATGAATAAAACCTTTCTTCCTGAGGGAAACTTTTCGAAACCTAATACAATCAATGGTCCTAAGCCACGCAGATTACTGCAACGGAATCTACGCAGGATGCAAAGCACAACTCACAAAAAAACTCCAGACTACCCAAAATACAGCAGCCAGACTGATATATGGCAAAACACGATTCGAAAGCACCAAACCCCTACGAGAAAAACTGCACTGGCTCCCAATCAAACAAAGGACCATCTTCAAAATCTGCACCTTGGTACAAAAACTCATCTACGGTGTAGTACCAGGTTACATGATAGACCTAATAGATCTACCAACAGAAACAGAATCAAATCATCAAGATCATACCTAAACCTACATTATCCAATCTGTAAAAGACTAAAATACAAAACAACCTACGCATCCAACTTCTCCTTCATAAGCGCACAACTATGGAACGGACTCCCAAGTACAGTGAGAACAATCCATGACCACCTAAATTTCAGAAAATCACTTAAGACTCACCTATTCAAAAAGGCCTATCCCAATGATCCAACATAAAATCCCAGCACCCAGCGACACAACATAATTAATGATCGTACTGGACAATTTATAATCTTCACCTCTTTTGACCCCTTGATACCTGATCCAAACCTACCTCATCTGTTCACAACATAACTTTGTATCTGTTACCAACCGAACTGGCAACAGCCTATACGGTACCATGTAAGCCACATTGAGCCTGCAAATAGGTGGGAAAATGTGGGGTATAAATGTAACAAATAAATAAAATAAATAATAATGGTTGCCTCTATCATTAGCACACACTAATTTTTAGCGTGCATTTAAATGTTAATGCGTCTACAGCGCAGCTTAGTAAACAGGGTCCCTAAGTGCTTTGAAAATATGCCTCTTAGTGCCTTGGTTCTGTGTCACCTTAATGAGGTGTCCAGTTATAAAATTGTCCTATGTATCTAAATTAGTCTGGTGGGATGAAGATGAAATTAAGTTAGTCTAAATTTGTTTGGTGACTGTTATTTCTGCATGCCTATAGGAAAAATGCATAGGGCCCTGTTTACTAAGCTGCGCTGTAGGTGCACTTACCTTTTAGCATACGCTAATGATGGAGACACCCATTATATTTCTATTTAAGCACGAGATTAAACCAGGTGAATTTAAGCTTGATTTGAGGGGCTTTGGGGTTTTTTAATTTAAAAAATATATAAACAGATTTTCCTCATTCTGGCATTCTCTGTGTTTGTGAATAATTAGTGAAATCTGGAGAAAGTAGAATATGAATGTTAGTTTACAAATACTCATGAGTGGGAGGCACTGTCCAAGCTCCAAGTATGTGCTTTCTTTCCTCTCCTGGCTTTCTCATTCTCATGTGGGGGTTATATCTGATCACCCTTCACAATATAGTACTGCTGTAGAAGCATGGCATTATCCATGAAGCTCATTCTGTACATAGACTGTAAGTCTTATACAGTATGTTTTTTTCTAGTGAAAAAGGTACCGGTATTCAAATGCCAGGCCACCCTTTGGGATGGGGTGATCAGTGAGGGACCTACCCCAAAATAGCCAAGCCCCCTGCAACCAGTCATAGAATCTATGCCAAGGCAGAAATGGTGTGTAGAGCCTGAGCTATTTCATTAAAACTTGGGGACCATGGGTTAATTTTAGCAGACAATGGAAAAGGTGCCAGTACTCAGTACCCCCAAGTTCCCTCTCAAAAAAAAAGCCCTGGTCCTATAAAAGCAACAGGTAGTCATGAATTGCCATGACATCAACAGAATTACTGCAGCTCATGGGTGGACATGACATGTAAGTATTGGGCTAGATATTCAGCCAGTGGTGATCAGCATTTTTTGGCTGCCACTGGCCTTATGCCCAGATATTCATTGACAGGCCATGTCTAGGCACCAGCATTGAGTATCTGAGCATATGCAGTCGGTTAAAACGTATGCAGTTAAGTGCAATGTTCAGCACTTACCCACATAAAGTTAGGACTGTGTTTTATGGGGTCCTATTTACACAATTACCTTATGTGGTTAAGTGTTGAATGTCAGCAGTTAACCGCATAAGTTCCATCTCCGCCACCAGACACAGCAAAATGGCCAGTTTTGGCTTAGGCACTAACCAGCCGACTTTCAATGTGATTTAAACAGGCAGATGCCTCTCCTGCCTGTTTAAATCGCTTCCTGCCACCTAAGTGGGGATATTCAGCAGCACTTAACTTGAGAGTGCTGGTAAATATCCCCACAGATTGCCCAACAAAAAAGTAAGCAGGTCAGGGGCAACATTGGGGAGCAGCCAGGGGTTATGGAGGAGCCGGCACCCACATAGCTAAGTGACTTAATTTAGGACAGTTCAAGAGCTGTCCTAAATTAATCTGCTTAGCTATGCAGGTCCCAGCACTGAATATCAGCCAGGACCTGAATAACAATCTGATGCCTCTAAAATCCCTCCGATTCCCTTCCTGGCCATACCAATAGATCCCCATCCCTCCTATCCTCTCCCGCCAACATGCCAGAATGAAAGTCCTCCTGCCGCCCCAGAACGAACCCCTCCCTACCCCCAACCGCACCAGGTCAAGGTAGGCCCTCCCTGGGCCTACCTCATGTCCCTGATAGTTCGCAGGGGTCATTGGAGGCAGGAGCGAGTCCCCCTCACTCCTCCCTCTTGTGGTAGGCCTCTGCATAATGACTGCCACAAACTCTTACAGCAGCTCGAGGTACTTTGTGTAGTACTGCAAGATGCAATGAGAGGTCATGGCAGCTATTTGGCAGAGGCTTGCCACAAGGAGCAGGAACAACTGGAACTCGTCCCTGTCCCCAGTGATCCCCATGGACCACCAAGGACATAAGGTTGGCCAGGGGGATTGGGAATGGACTCATTCTGAGGGGTGCAGGAGTACTTTCAGTCTGGTGGGCTGGGGAGAGGTGGTAGGAAGGACAGGGTGCTATTTGGGGGGCCAGGAAGAGGATCAGGGGGACTTTATAGGCACCAGATTGCTATGTGGGTTCTAGATGTTATTCAGCTGAGGCCGCATAACTGTCCTATGTGGACTCAACTGAATATTTGCCAGGACCCACATAGATTCCGGTAGCCAGCCCACCCACATAAAGCTCCATGGCCTGGCACTGAATATTGAGGGCCACTCTAGCAGGAACAGTCAGAGTTTTAAAAGAACACTGACCACCACCGACTAAATATCGGGGGTTAACTGGGAATATTCAGCAGCATATTTGGTTAAATGCTATTAAATATACCTGGTTAGCACCAGTCAAGCGATTTAAACGTCCAGGAGCTGTTTCTAGCCATTTAAATTGCTTTGACTATTGACCCCATTAATAACATTACGGAACAGTGATGAGGCAGTTTAAACTCATTTTTTAAAAAGATTTCTGAATGTGTCTGAAATATAACAGAAATAGTCTAGCAAAATGGTGAGCTCAAGTTACTGAATGTATAAAACTGAAAAACAAAAACACTTACTTCATCAAAGGTGTATCTTATGTCTAATGACGTGATACCCAGATTCTGCAGGAAGGGGGCATAATCACTCCCAGATCCCAGCTGTCCAATGCTGCATGAAACAGAGTGCTCTGGTTAAAACTCTTCCCATCATTAACATTCAGCTGGGTAGCTCGATACTTCACTGACTAGGAATTCCATAGGACAAATATGTCCTATTCAAGGTTTAGATGCAGCTGGCATTACAGGCCATGGTAAAGTCTGAGAGATGAATACGCTGTATTTGCCGGATTGAAAAAGAGGCACTGGGTGTCTTGCAGCAATAGAGTCAAGAAACACCAAAGCAGACACTGTAAAGTCCAAACAGTCTTTTTATTCAAACAATCCCAACATGTCCACGTTTCGCCAAATAGGCTGCATCAGGGGTAAAACATGTACAACTAACCAGGAACAGACAAGACTTAGCCCTGTAAGTAAAACTGAGCATCCAACGATGACTTCAGCAGTTTTCCTGATCACAGATGGCAGAGCAACAGCTTCATACGTCTGGTTAGTTGTTGTAGATGTTTAACCCCTGATGCAGCCAATTTGGCAAAATATGGCCACGTTGGGATGGTTTGAATAAAGACTCTTTGGACTTTACAGTGTCTGCTTTGGTGTTTCTTATACTATATTGTTTAACATTGCAGAGATCTTGTGGTTAAGGTGAAAAAAGACAGTACTCAGTTCTCAGCCTGCCCATTAGAAAGTTATAGTATGGTTTGCCACAGCAGGTGCTATATTCTACCTTGGGTGACTTCAGAGAAATTTTCATAAAACTGTTTATGTTTCTTCTACAGCAGCTATAATAGAATTCTAGAGTAACCTAATAAAACAAAAATGTCTCTTTCAGAGACATAACAGAAAAAAATGTAGTTCAATCCATCTGTAAAATCAACAGGGTAATTTTATAAAGAGCCACCTAGATTTAGGTGGCAAGAACACGCATAAATGCCAGTTTTCTAATAATTTATGGACTCCAGTGAGTAGCGTCTGACTAAGCTATGTTCTGTAAGCTAAATGCAATGGTGCATACTTTGCAGGTGGGTGTTCACATGGGCAGGGTGCATACACATGCCCGCCGATATTCAGCCGGTGGCGGTCAGTGTTTTTTTAAACGCTTACTGTTGCCAGCTGCCTGGCAAAATGGCTGCCACAACCTTAGGGGGCTGAAATTTGTTTCAAAATGTTATGTGGGTGGCAGCTCAATATTAGGTAAGTTACCATGAGCTGCCACGACATTTTGGCAGGCAGCTGCAAGGGGCAGGAGGAAGGGAAGGAGTGGGATTTTCATGGGGGCAGGAGGGGACTCGGGGACTCAAATGTGTTTAAAAAAGTTATACAGGTGCCGGCCCAGTATAATGTGCCAGCACCCACATGCTAAGCAGCCTAACTTAGGGCAGCTCAAAAGCTGGTGAAGAAAGAGGCAACTTGTCGTTTCACTATACTAGAGCTTCATGATCTTGGAGGTCTTTTTTGAGACCAAAAAGCATTGGATACTTCTTTGTTAGACTTTTTTGTGTATTACCCAAGACGGACAAACATTTGAACAACATTTTTTACACCATCCAAGACTCCTGAGGCAGACCTGTGGCCGAAACACAGTACTGTGTCGAGTCTACAATAAAGTTTACTCCCTGTATATCATCTCAGTCTCTATGTCCTGAAGTCATTGGTCCACCGCCCCTAATCTGCTTTTTTGTGAGCAGTCAGAGACAATATTCAGCAGTACTGCCCACTTTAGTGTCACTGAATATCGGGGATTAGGTGGCCTCAGGCAGGGGATTTAAGTGGATGGGAGCCTGTCCTGCCTTCTTAAATGTTTTTGAATATCAGGGGACGGTCTTCTACAATGTAGGTGTAAGAATTTATACCAGCTCTATAGCTTGTGTAGGGGTTCATGCCTCAAATATAGTTGTGATATTGGCCACTTCGTTTAGTAATCTCCAAAGAAAAATAGTACCTAAATCTAGATGTACCCTTATAAAATTACCCCTCCAAATATACCATGAAATTAATAAACCAACTGCGCCTTGGTTTTTCTTGTGAATTATATTGGCCTGGTCTAGTCAAAATCATCACCAAGCTACTCAGGTCATGTTGATAACCAGAGCTTTACTGAAAACTCAGAAGAAAGAAAATAAATCACTAGAACATCAGTTATCCATTCAACGAGAAAAGATATCCAGATGCATTCTTGGAGTCTGTTAAATAGCTTTGAAATTTCGGAGGAAGTGACGTCATCACTGGGAGATGGCCGCATGAAAGAGAAGCTCCGGAGGTGCTTCGATATTAAATAGGATCTCACCTGAGAAATTGAGGAAAATCGCGCCACCGAAGCTCCAGCTAAGGTCCGACAGCATGACGACCCAAAAAAAGCTGGAGAAATACCACTTCAAAGCGGACAAAACAGAGGCGGAAGCGGCGCTAGAGAAGACAGCGGGGAAGCGCGGAGCCAAAATGGCGGCTGACGTCTCGGACTCGGAGCTGGAGCATGAAGAGCGCTCGGAGAGCGAAATGGAGCTCACTAAGAGGGATGTTGCCAAATGGTTTCAGGAATTGAAGACGGAGGTTGTAACCTCAAAAAAAGAAATTCAAGCTGCTGTTGCAGAATTGCGTGGAGAAATTCAAGAGATAGGAAACAGAGTGGCCCTAAATGAGGAAAATATAGAGGCAATGGGAGAGGAGCTACAAACTGTGCAAGCTACCCTTAAAGAGGAAAAACGAATCAGAATGGAGTTGGAACTGAAGATGGAAGATCTTGAGAATAGATCGCGGAGAGGTAATTTGAGATTCAAAGGGATCCCTGAGGAGGATCAATTTGGGGACTGTGTGAAAGTAATTCAGGAATTGTGTGCATTCATCTTAACTTCGGGGGAGAACTCCCAATCAGAGCATAGAATGGATACTGTGCAGCTTGATAGGGTGCACAGGAGTCTTGGTCCTCGGAGAGGAGATGCACCCAGAGACATCATAGTCTGTTTTCACGAGTTTCAAGCAAAGGAATTGATTTGGAAAAAAGCAAGAAGCATGGGGGACATAGCATGGAAGAACTGTAGTGTTAAAGTTTTTCAAGATTTGGCGCAGGCGACTTTGACAAGAAGAAGAGACTTCAAAATGGTGACAACCTATCTGCAGCAGAAGGGTTTAAGGTACAAATGGCTTTACCCGTTTGGCCTGCAATTCACAATGGGCAATCAATCCAAAAAATGTCAGACCACGGAGGGAGCGTGGAAAGCATTGCTGGACCTGGGGTGTAAAGATCTTCCGGCAGAGGGACAGAGGCCGAAAGGAGAGACTTCGGGCTCCGGGATCAGGTCGCAATCGGGATGGACAACAGTTAGAAGAGGCAGAAGATGAACACCACTTCCCAGCACAGCTAGCCCGGCGCAAGGAGATCAAACTTGACTGTAATGGACAAAATGGTGGTTGGAGTGAGCTGTTGAAGTGGTTAAGGGACTGTTAGGGGTCAATTATAGGAAAGGTTGTGGAAAGGGTGAGCGCATGAAGGGTGGATGTATGGATGGGTGAGATTGAATGGGATATGAGGGTACACAGTGGCACCCGGTCTTGACACACTTCCTTCAAGAACTAACTGGCAGGAAGGGAGGGAGGCCGGTTGAAGACAGGGAAGGGGGGGAGGGGGTTAGGATGGGTTCATGAAATGTTAATGGCTTAAACAACCCAGGGAAAAGAAGTATTATTTTTAATGAACTCAGGCGTTTAAAGTGGGATATTATCATGTTCCAGGAAACACATATACAAAAGAAAGATCAAAGGTTGCTGCAACATAAGAATTTCGGAAACTATTATGCACTGGCAGACCCACGGGGAGGCAAAATGGGGGGTCTGGCTACATACATTAGGGAGGGGGTTCCATTTCACAAGGAAGATATGTACACAGAGGCACAGGGGAGATGCATTGCGATAAAAGGGAAACTATATAATCAGACTGTAACAATTATAAATCTATATGCTCCCAACACAGGGCAGGGACAATTTTTTGAATCTCTTCGAGAAGAATTAGCGCAGTTCGCAGCAGGCAGGGTAATAATGGGGAGAGATTTTAATATGACCTGGGCAGGGCTGGATCATTCCAAGGGTGAAGGAGGTAATCTCAAACCACATAGAAGTAAGCTAAAGGCTTTAGTCAAGGAGTTGGATCTCCTTGACGTTTGGAGGCTGCAACATCCTAGGCAACGAACATTTTCATTCTACTCGCATGCACAACAGACATACACAAGAATTGATGTGATCTGGGTTAGCCGCTCCCTATGGGAAAGGGTGGGAGAAACAGAAGTAGAGAGCATTCATGCTTCTGACCATGCCCCGGTTTGGATCACGTTCTCGGATCTAGGGCAAGAAAGGAAATCTACCTATTGGAGGTTGAATGAATCATTAATAGGGGATGACAAGATCTGTACAGAGATCCGGGGGGCCATTAAGGAATATATGGAATTTAATGATACGGGTGAGGTGTCTGACGGGAGCTTGTGGGATGCTCTTAAAGTGGTTATAAGGGGACGCCTCATCAAAAATGGAGCAATCCGGAAGCGGGAGCGAGAATCTAGGGAATTGGAGATTAGAGTAAGATTAGCACAACTAGAGGCGGAACATCAGGAGGGAAGGAATCTAGAGGTCTTGCAAAGTTTATTAGAATGTAGGGCTGAATTACAAAAACTGCAGGTGGAAAAAATGGAATTTCAAAGGCATCTCATGCAACAGAAATTCTTCGAATTTAGTAATAAATCGAGTACTATGCTAGCCCGCTTTCTTAAGCAACGTCAGGTCAATAGTACAATATCGATGATTAAGGGACAGGGAGGGATTCCTTTGTACAGTGACAGGGCTATACGTGACCAATTTGTGCAATACTACACTACTTTATATGCGAAAGGGGCGGAGGTTTCCAGGGGGGAAATACAACAATATTTACAGGAGTTGGGACTCCAGCAATTATCAGGATCACAAAGGGAGATGTTAGAGCAACCCATAAACCATAAAGAAGTGTTTGAAGTAATTAAAAATTTAAAAGGGGGGAAGGCTCCGGGACTCGATGGGTACACGGCCAAATTTTATAAGGTCTTTTCCAAGGAACTGGTGCCTGTCCTATGTAGAGTGGGTAACAGTGGTTTGACAGGCGGATCTTTCCCACCTAGTATGCATGAGGCGGGGATATCGGTTCTGTTAAAGCCGGGGCGTGATCCAGGAGTGTGTGGTTCATATAGACCGATATCCCTGATAAACGTGGATATTAAGATCTTAGCCAAGATAATGGCCAATAGGCTGGGGATAGTGCTGCCGTATTTGATAAATGAAGATCAATCTGGTTTCGTGCCCAAGAGACAGGTGGTAGATAATATAAGGAGATCATTACATATCCTATGGGGTACTCAACAAAGCGAAGAGCCGCTGGCTTTTTTGACAACGGATGCCGAGAAGGCATTCGACAGGGTGGAGTGGAACTATTTATGGGAGGTGATGAGTGAAATGGGATTTGGGGAGAGATTTGTGGGATGGTTACAGTGCCTATATAAATCACTGGTAGCCAGAATAAAAGTGAATGGGGGTTACACAGGACACTTTACGATTCAAAGGGGGACACGGCAAGGTTGCCCTCTCTCCCCATTATTGTTTGCGATTTCCATTGAACCCCTGGCACAGCGGGTGCGAATCCTAACAGATATTAAAGGGGCGAGGATAGGGGACACAGAGCATAAAATAGCTTTATTTGCAGATGATGTCTTGTTTTATGTTGGGTATCCACTATTGACATTGCCTATTATTAAACGGGAACTGGATAGATATGGGGGGGATGTCTGGCTTTAAAGTTAATTACGATAAATCTGAATTGATGTGGGTGACTCTCTCAGACAGCGAGGTAAATAGATTGCTGGAGTCCTACTCATTTAAAAAAGCGGCAGGGCATTTTCGGTATTTGGGAATTCAGATTCCGAGGGATTTATCTCAATTATACTTATTGAATTATATCCCACTGTTTAGGGAAATAAGGAGAGATCTAAGTAAATGGAGGCATGGCTGGCTGTCATGGTGGGGCAGGATAGCAGCAGTAAAAATGAATCTGCTCCCCCGGCTTTTATTCTTTTTTCAAACCTTGCCAATCTCAGTCCCTAAGGGAGAGATATCTAGATTACAATCTGAAATATTCCGGTTCATTTGGGGAGGGAAGGGGGCCAGACTTTCCAGGAAGATCATGTGGACAGCAGTGGATCTAGGGGGTAGAGGTATTCCCAATTTACAATGGTATTACGGGGCGGCCCAATTAAAATTTATGACGGAGTGGAATAGGGGGGATGAGACAGCATTAACAAGGTTGGAACAGCATTTTGTGAAGGGATATTCTCTAAAGGGAGTATTATGGGCTTCCATATCTACTAAAACTTATAAACATATAACGAGGAACCCATTTATCATGCACTTGTTAACGATATGGGGGTCACAAAGGGATAAATTAAGAGGAACGAGAATATTATCCACCAATGCATTAATTACTCAGGAGCCCAGCTTTCCGGCGGGAAGACAGGGAAGGGGATTTGTAGGGTGGGCACGCAGGGGATTGGTCAAATTTAGTGATTTACTAGATTCAGGGGAAATTAGATCCTTTGAGGAACTACAGGAAACATACGGACTAACACAGACAGATATATTTGCCTACTTGCAAGTTAAACACTTTGTTGGTAAGCAGGGATGGGGTAGTCCTGCAATGGAGAAGGCGGAGACCTTTGAAGACACATGGAGTTTTGTGAGCAAAAGGGGGAAAGGCATAACTCTGTTTTATCGCCATCTCCGGGGGGGAGGAATTCATTAAATTTCCATATATGAAGGAGTGGGAGCGAGATTTAGGGAGTGAACTGAATGTGACTGAGTGGAAATCTATATGCAGGGAGGTGAATAAGGCGTCAATATGTGTATTGATTAAAGAAAATGCATACAAAGTATTAAGCAGATGGTACTACACACCTGACCGTGTAAAAAAGATGTATCCTGATGCTAATGATCAGTGTTGGCGTTGTGGAAAAGCAGTGGGAACGTATTGGCATATATGGTGGTCATGTACTGTTCTGCAAACGTTTTGGTCAGATGTTGCAAGCTCTCTCACTGAAGCACTGAAGGTTGATTTCCCCTGTGATCCTAAATGGTGCCTTCTGGGGGGAGGGAATAGAAGGGGTTTGAAATGGCATAGACGCGTAAAACACATAAGTCTGGCGGCAGCGAAGTCCCTCATAGCTTTTCATTGGAAATCGAAATTGGGACCAACTGGACAGCAATGGGCAGCAAAAATTAAAATAGTGACCGAGATGGAGAAACTAACAGATCGCAGACTGGGGCGATTAAAATTAGATGCTGAGGAGTGGGTACATTTGGATAACATACTGGGTGAAATGTAAAGTTTAAGTTACTATGTATAGGGGAAGGGAAGGGAGTTAGTTTGGGTGGGAGAGGGAGGGAGGGAGGGGGAAGGTGAATAAATAGATTCAAGGAAGGGAGGAGGGGGGGACAAAAATGGAGAGTGGGTAGGTCGAAAAGAGAACTATGCACTTATACATGTATATGTCTAACTTTGGAGGTATATTGTTCTACAAGGAATGTAACATGTGTTCAGTATTTTGAGGTGTTATGCTTGTTAAGCTCTCAATAAAAACTTTAAAGTAAAAAAAAAAAATTGCTTTGAAATTTCAAAGAAACATTAAAATGGTGCCAGTATGAGACGCAACATGAACTAGGGGCTTTAAGCAGCCATTTTCTGTAGAGCTGCTACTGCAATGTAAGATTCTGAGCATGGAACTGTGATGCTGGAGACCCTCAACTTCTGCTTATTGTTGACTTTAAGGTATTAATTATCACAAGAGAACTTTAGGGAAGGGATATAAAAATGTGAAACACCTTTTGAGCAGTGCTCTTTTGATAGCACTGCATAAATATTATTGACACCTTGAGTTTATGCAGATTTAGAGAACCACCACTCAAATGGTTTTGACATGCTTGCTTTTTTTGCTGCTAAATCTCCTGCTCAGCTGGCAGTTATGGATGCCTCATAAACAACCCTTGGCACTTTTCTATCAATGTCTACAAATGCCTTCAACATTGATTTGTGACAAAAAAAATCATTCTCCATAAGCATATAAAGTGGAGAGGTGCACCATTTGTCAACGCAGGAGATGGAACATTCAATGCATTTTATAATCACTTAAGCATCTTTCTTCCTAATCCTGCATCCATTGCTCACTGTGCATAGGAGAATGAACTCAAAAGGACTTTACCTTTTCTGCAAGAGCTGTCTCCCTCTCAGTACCTCCCTACCACTTGAGTTGCAAACCATCATCTTTATGACAAATGTATTTTGTCTTGCTCCAAAACTGGCAGATGAACTTGTTTTTCCTAAATCCTGCAAACCAGCTTTACAAGGATTTCAGTTAACGGCTAAATACTTACTAAGGGAGGTCTGGATTAAATGCTGATGGGCTGTTTGCCAGCCATGTATCGTACACTGTCCGCCTACCCTTGGCAATTTCGTCTGGATTTGGGTTTTCAACCTAATTTAAACAAGCAAGTACAATTATAACAACATGTAAAACTATTCAACAGTCATTTCTCATTAAAAGAACTATCTACCCACTTTCTTGTCACCTGTGTTTAAACGCTTCATGATTATAACACAAGTACTCATATTTTACATCAAAAGAGAATACTAGGGGTAATTTTATGAGGAGCCGCTTAATTTTAGGTGCAAACAACATATATGCATATCAAGGGCAGAGCGGTGGGGGGGGGGGCAGAGGAACGGTCCACCACAGGTGCAGGCAGCAAGGGGATGCGCAGAGCAGGCACGCGCCTGTTGGTTCTGCGGGTGTCCTGCTCCCTCTGACGCTATTTCCTGTTCCGGGGCAGGGGACCGGTAGAGCCAACAGCCACGTACCTGCTTTGTGCACCACCTTGGTAAGAGGAAAGGTGGTGGGGTGATGCGCTTCGGGGTGTATGACATGCCTTGGGGGATGACGCGTCTGGGGGGGGGGGGTGATGCATCGGGGGTGCAGCGGCGTCCCACCCTGGGTGGTGAACAAGCTAGGAATGCCACTAAATGCTGGTATTTTGGTCTTGTATGCACATAAATGACCTCTTATAAAAAATTGACTATCGTAAGTATGTGCATAAGTTTCATGGCATGTCATTTTGCTGTGGGCATACACAAGGATGGCGCTTGGTAGATTATAAAGGGCTACCTTGTTTGTGCTCATTAACCGTGCATTACTGATTTTTTTAAAAACTTTTTTAGAAGTCTTTATTATGCATTGAAAAGACAATACAACAGCAGAATAGACGTAGAAGCAAATGCAAAATGCACCACAAGGTACGCAAAACCAGAATACCATACAGCGTAAACTCTGCCACCATATAAGAACGTACAAAAACAGTCTCAATGCACCTATGGTAACAAACTATAACCTCACATTTTTAGTTTTTTTTTATCAATCACCCACACCCCCAATCCACTGCAAACCAACTAAACCTTCCACCCAACCCCCCCCCCCAAAAAAAAAAAACACATCACATCCCCTCCCACCCTCCCACTCCCTCCCTAACAAGAGTAATGCCTCAGAAAGGGTTCCCATATAGCTTCCCATTTCGCCAGAGTGCAACAACGAACAGCCCACAGTCTCTCCATTTCACAAATGTACCATAATTTGTTTAACCATCTCGTCAAAGGAGGAACAGTGGGAGATTTCCAGTGGGCAGCTAATAACTCTCGCAGCAGACATAATAGCATGCCTAGTTAACAAAGCCTAAGACTTAGTGAGACCAGGAGGTTTCTTAGTAAATATGAAATATTCAGGAGACCATTTGATTGGCCTAAGAAACCAATTTTGTAATCTATGCTGTATAGCTTTCCAGTAGGCCCGCACTTTAAAACAGGACCACCAGATGTGGCCCATAGTACCACTCTGATCACAGCCACGTGAGCACAATGGTGATGCACTTGGAAACATATGATGTAAACGTACAGGAGTCAAATACCACCTATAGAGTACTTTAACTGCACTCTCTTTGAAGGGAACTGATATCGACACCCTCATCAATCCATTCTCCAAAAAGGACCAATCATCATCATCAATAGTCACCCCTAGCTTCTGGTGCCAGTGCTCCCTATGGGCAAGATAAGGATGCATTAGCCTGCGCTGATAAGCATACAAGCAAGTGATAAGACCCCTAGTAGTCCTAGAATCCTCACAAAGGTCCTCTATAAAGGAGTCCTCTCACAATATTTTGGCCTTAATCACCGCAGAGGAAAGGAAGTGTCTCAACTGAGAATAAGCAAACAACTCCTGAGGTAGAATAGGATATTGTTCTATTAGTGAGTCAAAAGGGATCAAATGATCTTCATCAAATAGTTGACCCCATGTCATTAAACCCAAAGACGCCCATCTAGAAAACGGCCCAGGAGAAAGACCCAGAGGGAAAAGTGGATTATTAGCTATTGGGGACAATTTAGATAAGATTAAATCCGGCTTTGCAAACATACCGTCCCAGTAAAAAAAAGTTGAAGAAATCAAGGGGCACAAATCTTTACTTAGAATCCTATATTTACGCGGAAGCCACATCAATGAACGCAGCGGACAGGGTCCCACCTCCACCTGCTCTAGTTGAACCCATAGCTTCTGCGGATTAACCTGAAACCATTCAAAAGCAGCTCGAGCTTGAGCCGCTTTATTGTACCAAAAAACATTAGGAACACTCAAACCGCCTTTCCTCTGATCCCGATAAAGTAAAGCACGGGGCAGTCTAGGACGCTTATTAGACCAAATAAAACAAACCAATCTGTCATCAAATGAGGCAATATATTCATCTTTAACGCTGCAATCCTGCCAAACCAAGATGTCGGAAGCATCCCACCTTTCCAGGTCCTTATAGCTTTCAAAAGGGAAGGGTAATTGGCAGGAAACAAATCTGAAAGAAGAGGGGTAAGAGTAACCCCCAAATAAGTAATGCCCCCAGATACCCATTTAAAAGAAAAAGAATGCTGAATGGACTTCGGAACCAGTGAAGAAATCCCAATTGCTAAAGCCTCTGACTTATTTACATTTAGTTTGAAACCTGAAACTGAGGAATAGCAGTCAAATGCTTCATAATGTTAGGCAAGAAAATTAACAGTTTTGTCAGGGAAAGAAGAACATCATCAGCAAACATTGCCAATTTGTATTCCCTATTCCCTACAGAGATTCCAGAAATGTTGGGATCAGATCGTAAAGAAATCGCAAGGGGTTCCATAACCAATGCAAGCAACATTGGCGAAAGCGGGCATCACTGCCTAGTGCCCCTGAACAATGAAAACATCGGGGAGTTACAACCGTTAATGCAAGCCCATGGAGAAGCATAGAGAGCTTGTATCCATCTGCGAAAACCCGGACCAAATCCGAAGCTTTCCAACACCTGGTACATAAAAGGCCAATGGACTCGATCAAATGCCTTTTCGGCGTCCAATCCCACTAAACAGACTGGGATCTCACACTTCTTAGATACATGGATCAAGTTAATCATATGACGGACGTTGTCCATAGCCTGATGATGAGGAATAAAGCCCGTCTGGTCTGGATGGATTAAATCAGGCAGAACTTTGGCAAGGTGATTAGCATCTGAATTTAATACTGAAATGGGATGATAGGAAGCACATTCAGTCTTATCCTTACCAGGTTTTGGAATAACTGCGATCCAAGCTTCCATCATAGAGGGCGGAAACTCAGCCCCAGCAAGAACCTCATTAAGGAGCTCTGTCAGTAAAGGTGCCAGTTCACCACGAAAAGCTTTGTAAAAATCATTAGGCAATCCATCCAGACCAGGTGACTTTCCAATTGGAAGTGCTTTAACTTTAGAGACCTCATCCACTGAGACCGGACCGTCCAGGACCTCCTGTTGATCAGCTGTAAGTGTAGGAGAAGAACATGTCGATAGAAAATTATCTATCGCTTCTGGCGTAGTAGAAATATCAGAAGTATAAAGATTTTGATAAAATGACTGAAATTTTTGATGGATCTGCAAGGATGATGGCAGAGAAACCCATCCCCCACCTTAAGAACTGTGCGGTCCACCCGACGCTGATGCAATTTAACCACCAAAGCCTGACTCAGTTTATTGCTATACACATATTGAGTCTGTCGCTGTTGAGCATAAAAAAATTGTAACTGATCAGAATATATCTGATCTAATTTCAAATGAAGTGCCTGAATTTCCCGCAATATAGTAACCGAATGAGAAGATTTATGACTTTCAGCCAAGTGAGTCAATTGTGATAGGCACTTGGCAACCTCAACCCTCTGCTGCCTAGTCCAGAAGCTAGCTTTTTGAAGACAGAAACCTAACTAGAGAAAGCCTTAAGCGCATCCCAAACAACCCCCAGAGATGGTCCCGAACTTAAATTAAGATCAAGATACTCCTGCAAGAGAGTTCTGTAACCTGCCAGAATCTCCTCCTCTTTTAGCAAAGTAGTATTCAAAGTCCACCTCCTATCTTTATCTTCCTCCTGGAGAGAAGGAAGCTGAACCCAAACAGGAGCATGGTACGATAAGGCAAGAGTTCCAATATCTGAAGCCCACCCAGCATGAGTCAGAGATATATCTACTAGTAAATAATCGATTTGAGAGTAAGTATCATGGGCGTGCGAATAAAAAGAATAGTCACGAACCGCTGGATGTGATATATGCCATACATCAGAGATACCAAGATCCTGAACAACCGTATTTAATGCTAGGGAAATTTGAACATCCGAACTAGAGGGTGGGCCCGACCTATCTAACGCAGGATGCTGTGTGGCATTGAAGTCCCCCCCCCCCTAACTATCAATTTACCAGTGGGACAAGACGCAAAGAGGCATATTTTCAAAGCACTTAGCTTTGAAGTGCTTTGAAAATATGCCTCAAAGTGTCCTACAAGCTTATTCAACCCCCCTCCCCCCGGGCTTCATTGGGCGCATATATTGAGGCTAGGGTAAAGGCCAAATTGTCCATCAATAGGCTCAGAAGCAAGAATCTGCCATCATTATCACGCTTAATTTTAACTACCTGTTTCTGCAAAGAGGAATGAAGCAGGATTGCTACCCCCCTCTTCTTAGAACCATCCAACGCTGAAGCACAAAAAAACAGAAGGATAATGAGGGTGTGACAAAAGTTTTTCAAGTTCCCTTCTCAAGTGAGTTTCCTGTAAAAACACCACGTGAGGTTTGAAATGCAGCAGTTCCTTAAATAATTTATGGTGCTTTTGGGGTGAGTTCAGGCCTTTCACATTATAAGTCAAAAATTTTAGGTCTTTACTCATATCAGACACATGACAGGCGGTTATATAAGATGTACATACAATAATGGCAACCCCTCAAGGCTAGAGCAAGATTAAACAATCCCCCCCCCCAGCAAAAGCCCCAAAGAACCCCCCACCCCACGTCCTAAGCCTCTCCCCCCCTAACATCCCCCCAGTCACAACCCCACCCACAATCATACACCCACCAGACAGCACCACACAGCACAGAATGGGAAATAGGGAGAAAGCAGCCACAATACCAAATGAACCACCCAACCTCACACACATCCTCCACATTCACACCCGACCTAAACCTTTGTCACATACTAGTATTACATCCACCCACCACCAATTAATAACAAGTAACATACTCTCCCTTCGACACCAAGCAAGTGCCCCAAAGCAATAGAACAAACGGTTATCAATAAGTTCCCAGGCAAATCATAAGTAAGAGAAGTCTTAAAAGAGTCAAGTCTGAGCCAGTTGTTTCTTAGACTTCTGGATGACTCTCTTCCACTTTTGGAACTTAGCCTTCGTCGAGGGTGCCAAATCAGTCGGCAGAACAACAGTAGGTGCCAGGCCTGCCTCATGAAGAATCTTCCAAGCATCAGAGACACTGCAAACCCTGCTCAGTTTACCTTTAATCGTAAAGCATAAGGCAAAAGGAAAAGCCCACCAATATGTAATCTTCTCCTTAATTAGAATCTCCAACACAGGCTTCATAGCGTGTCTTTGAGCCAGCGTGAACAAGGAAAGATCCTGATAGACTGACACTTTAGCCTCATTGTACTCCAGAGATGATAGTTGATGAGCACACACAAACAAGCTCTCCTTAAATGCAAAAGAAGAGAATCTCACTATAATATCCCTGGGCCTGTTATCCAATGATTTCCCCAAAGCTCTATGGGCACGGTCTATTTCCACTGCACCAGAGTCCAATCTTTACCCAGAATTTAACACACAGTGACCGCACTATAGTGGGGACATCCTCCACGTTACCGTTCTCCGGAACCCCACGGAACCAGAGGTTGTGCCGGCGTCCATGATTCTCAAGATCATCGACTTTATATTGAAGCTCCTAGGTTTGCTCCAACAGCTGAGAGAATCGGAATCTACAACTGCAGCTTGTTCAGCCTGCTTGTCACCCCGCTCCTCCAAGGCCTCCACCCGGCCGCCAAGCTCCCTCAGGTCTAAACTGATGGCGTCCATGTGCTCCAGAATTTCGTCCTTAGACGCCTCAATCTCGGCTCCTCCAGGCATTTAGCTATTTCCTTCAGGAAACCTTTTTTGGAAAGAAAAGGATGCAGGTCTGCATGGGAGGAACCAGAATCCGACTCAGAGGAGCGACCCAGGGCAGGAGACATGTGGCGCGATGGGCCCTTACCCAGCTGTCTCACAGAATGGCGCTCTCCCTCCCTGTGCTGCGTTGAAGGAAGTTTGCTTATTGCAACCGAAGACTCACAGACACTATCAAAAAGTAAGTAGAGATGAATAGTAAAGTGGATGCTGGTGGATGATGCAAATAAAGGCAGGATAGTGTGGGAGCTAGAATCTCAGGCATCCATTCTACACCATGATGTCACTTCCCTCTGCATTACTGATTTTTAAAAAAAATATTTTTTGGAGAGGGTGTGTCATAGGAGGAGAGTAGACATTCTTGCATGTTCTAGCTAGTGTGTTATAATTAGTGTGTGCTAACCAGATAATGTAGAGTTAACACCGAAGCATCTAGTGCCTCTTAAATAGGAGGCAGTAAATGTTCCCACGTTGATTTTTTTGCAGGTCTTGCATGCTAATGGAAACATTAGTGCATGATCTGCAAATTAAAAAAGAAAAAATCCTAAAAAGTGCTGCATTAAATCAGGGCTTAGCTTACAGGAAAGTTTCAAGTTTATTATGATTTGGTATATGAAAGTCCCATTAAAACACACTAAGCCCAGATTTTACCACCTCTAGTAAAGGGCTAAGTTATGTGCATAAATATAGAAGAGTACTTAGGTGAAATTTTGGACGTTATGCACACATATGTACATAAAGTCCATTATTCTAAACATTTGAGCATATAATTGGTGTGCCAGTGTTAGCACTTTCTTATGGAATTACCCCATGAGGGTAATTCTATATCAAAATGCCCTGTAGACACTTATTAAAGCCTATTCTATAATGAAATACAGAATACTAGTGCAAGTTGCCAAAAATACACTGACATTTGGGGCACGGTCACTCCTCCCCTATACCTGGTATAAACACCTAAATCTAGACGTTAGCATATATGTACACATCTGACAGAATTTTTTAATTTATGTGAATACTTGTGCATTTCATTAACACTCCATCCATGAACACACCAAATGGTGACATACGCACCATCAAATCATGGTGTATACTTTCATTAATCCATATTCTGTAAGAGGCTATTCATACATACAAGCGACTACTTACACACATACTGCAAATTCTATATAGTGCGACTAGAGTTGCACGTGCAAATCTGGGCATATTCTGATTTGCACTGTGCAACTCACTTGGTTAAAAAAGCCAATCAGTGCCAATGCTAATAAGCAATTATTGGCACTAATCAACACTAATTAGAATTTTATGTGCCCTACTTGCTAAGGGATTCTTGTACTAATCCGGTTAAGTGCTTATGCGTGCCCAACGCACATCAATTCTGAGTTTACCTCCCGGCTATCGCATGGCCGGGTGGTAATTTAATTTATGACGTGCGTCAGAAATATTTGCATTTTCTGGCATGCGGGCGGGTAATCAGCATTTTGACACACGTTGACCATTACTGCCCGGTTAACACGTGAGACTTTACTGCTAAGTCATTGGCTGGCGGTAAGATCTCAGACCTAAAATGGACGCACACCAATTTTCATTTTTCCACACGTCTGCTTTCGGCCTCCCCCCCCCCCCCCCCCAAAAAGGCATTTTTTACAGGTGCGCTGAAAAATGATGCTGCGCGTGGCCAAAATTCATGCCTACACTACCGCAGGCCATTTTTCAGCGCATCTTAGTAAAAGGAACCCTAAGCATATTCTATAAAGTAGTCCGTGTAAATTCTACCTGCATATCTTAAAAGTGGGCATGGCCATGAGAGAAGCATGAGCGCTTCATGGGCATTCCTAAAATTTACACGCAGTGTTCTAGAATAACACATTCCATCCCTAAAGTTAGGCGTAGGCATTTACATACACTTTTCACTGGCTTAATTGGCTGCACCTAAATTCTAGTCACGTGGACAGATTTAGTCGTATTCTGTAAATCATGCTTAACTTTAGGCACAGATTACAGAATACGCCTAAGTGTGCTTTCCTTCGGCACCGATTTTTTAGATGACATAATATAGAATTAGGCCCATAAGTGACTACCATACCACTATTTGTGTGCTTTCTTGCCACCTTAAGCTAGATGGCTCCTTATAGAATTATCCCCTATGTGGCCAAAGCCGTCTGTTTCAAATGGGGTAAAATTTGGGGGTGCTCTGGGGGCAGTGCTAAAATTTATATGGAAAATGACAAAATTCAGCTGAACATAGAGATAGTAGGAATAACACTTAAAGTTTTCTGTTTGAAGTTATACAAAGAATGTCAGCATTCATGCTTTAATGCAAAAATTTGCTATGTCAGGAGTAGCCAAACCTGTCCTAGGGGTCCACAGGCCAGTCGGGTTTTCAGGATATCCCTAATGAATATGCTTGTATTATATTCTCACAACTATGATCAAACATTTATTATGTCTTACAAAATATTAAAAATCTCATACCCATGATTATATCATTATAGTGCAGTTATATACAGATTCCATTTCAGCATTTGCAGTACACACACAACCCATTTAACAGAATGTGTCCCTCACACCCTCCTACTCAGAAATATAACCAACTCTCATCATACAGTAATGTCCATTGAGTCACAACACAAATGTCAGAATGTGACACCAACTGTCCGCATGCTAATCCACATTTAACATGATGATATATTATTCAATCACAAATCCACCTTTGCATGAATTGAATGGATCAATAAAACACATTGTCAATACTTCCAAGATTCCAGGTGCAGTCCAAAGTCACACTGTTGTCCTTGCAACTGAAGTGTGCATCACAAATTTGCTGGAGCCCGTTTCACATGAGTACCGAACCCAACACGGTTTCCGTGTTTCACTCCACTATGCGTCATCAGGGGTCGGGTTGCGTGTGTAGTGTAAATGGGAATCTGTATATAACTGCACTATAATGATATAATCATGGGTATGAGATATTTAATATTTTGTAAGACATAATAAATGCTTAATCATAGTTGTGAGAATATAATACAGTTACTGTAAGTTACTTCTATAGTGGAATTTTGGTTCCCCTTATTTTGTGTGTAATGAATATGCTTGAGAGAGATATACACGCCTGTTACCTCCATTATATTTAAATCTCTCTCATGCATATTCATTAGGGATATCCTGAAAACCCAACTGGCCTGTGGACCCCTGTGCTATATGTTCATATAACTTTAAACAGAAAACTTACCCAATGACAGTTACGCGTCGGCAATCCCACTGATCACTGAAATATATGTGTATCTGAAATATGTATGTATCAAAATCTCTGACCTTCTTGGAAGATTCATATATTAAATTATGTAGAATGGGTGTTCCTCTGGCCACCAACGTAGCATTTCCTGTAGGAAAGAAAACAACATTCCCAATTACAGCTTTTACTGGAGATTACCTCAAATCAACTGCATATAATTAATAGGGATGCAAATTTGTTTGAAACAACATGGGATATATCAGTGACATTTTTCATGTCATTTTGAATCATTTTTATGCCTGAAATGACAAAGGAAAAAGTGAAATTTCAGGGTTTCTCCTGGGTTGTAAAAGGTGCAGTATTTATAAAAATATGCATGCTTTCAGAAGAATGCACACTATTTCTTAATATGGAAGCCTTTCTGTTAAGATATTAAAAGTGTGATTCAGTAGTAAATTTAAGACAAATCAGAGAAAATATTTCTTCACTCAACATGTGCTTAAGCTCTGGAATTTGTTGCCAGAGGATGTGGTAAAAGCAGTTAGCATAGTAGGATTTTAAAAAGATTTTGAATAACCAGGGCTGCCGAGAAACTGAGCTGGGCCCAGGGCAGGGCTGCTGCTGCTGGGCCCGGGGCAGGGCCACACCCCCTCCCCCAAGATTGCCGCTGTTGCAGCCCCCCCAGATTCACCACCACTGCCGCCCTCCAAGGATCGCCACCGCTGCCGCCCCCTCGCCAGAACTGTAAATACCTTGGCTGGCGGGGATTCCAAGGCCCCGCCAGCAGAAATCTTCCTCCAGCGCTGCTCTTTCCTCTGCCACATTGCCTGCCCCTGCAGCTGCTTTTTCTCTCACGTCACACAAGCTCGGTTTCAAAACCGAGGATGCGCTGCCTGAGGGGAAAAGCAGCTACAGGGACAGGCAATGCAGCAGAGGAAAGAGCAGCGCTAGAGGAAGACTTCTGCTGGCGGGGCCTCGAGATCCGCGCCAGCCAAGGTATTTGCAGTTCCAGCGGGCAGGCGAGGGGGCACCAGCGGTGGTGATCCTGGGAGGGCGGCAGCTATAGCTACGTGATGCAAGGTTCCACATTAGGAGTCACCGACCAGGAAAGGGATCTAGGTGTCATCGTTGGTAATACGTTGAAACCCTCTACTCAGTGTGCAGTTGCAGCTAAGAAAGCAAATAGAATGTTAGGTATTATTAGGAAAGGAATGGAAAACAAAAATGAGGACGTTATAATGCCTTTGTATCGTTCCATGGTGTAACCGCATCTTGAATATTGAGTGCAGTTCTGGTTACCAAATCTCACAAAAGATATAATGGAATTAGGGAAGGTACAGAGAAGGGCAACAAAAATGATAAAGGGGAAGGGATGACTTCCCTATGAGGATAGGCTAAATTGGTTAAGGCTCTTCAGCTTGGAGAAGAGATGGCTGAGGGGAGATATGATAGGGGTGGACTGGAATGGAAGGGGTAGACATGAATCGATTGTTTACTCTTTCCAAAATTACTAGGAGTAGGGGGTACACAATGAAGCTACAAACTAATAAATTTAAAATGAAAAGGAGAAAATATTTCTTCATTCAATGTGTAATTAAACTCTGGAATTCGTTGCCAGAGAATGTAGTAAAAGCAGTTACCTTAGCGGGGTTTAAAAATATTTGGATACTTTCCTAAAAGAAAAGTCTATAAGCCATTATTAGAATGGGCTTGGGGAAAATCCACTGCTTATTTCTAGGATAAGCAGCATAAAATGTATTGTACAGTTTTGGGATCTTGCCAGGTACTTGTGACCTGGATTGGCCACTGTTGGAGACAGGATGCTGGACTTGATGGACCTTTGGTCTGCAGGTTGCAATGGGACCCTAGTGGTAGACCTTTGATATAGGCTTGATATAGGCTGGATAAGGACACAGGAAAAATATCATTTCTGGCCACTGGTGCTAACCAACTAACCCCAATTCAGTATAAAACAAATTTCTATCCATAGTACCTGAAGATTAGAGGCTGGCCAATGTAACGCTGATTTTTAAAAATAGTTCCAAGGATGATCAGGGAAATTACAGACTGGTAAGCCTGACTTCAGTGCTGGGCAAAATAGTGGAAACTATTATAAAGAACAAAACTATGGAACACATAGACAAACATGGTTTAATGGGATAAAGTTAACATGGGTTCAGCCAAGGGAAGTCTTGCCTCATGAATTTACATCATTTTTTGAAGGTGTGAATAAACATGTGGATAAAGGTGAGCTGGTTGATGTAGTATATATAGATTTTCAGAAAGCTTTTGACAAAGTTCTTCATGAGAGATTCCTGAGAGAATTAAAAAGTCATGGGATAGGAGGCAAGGTTCTTCTGTGGATTAGGAATTGGTTATTGGACAGAAAACAAGGTTAAATGGCTATTTTTCTCAAAAGGGGGGGGTGAATAGTGGAGTGGTGGAAGAATCTGAACTGGGACTGATGCTAGTTAACATATTTATAAATGATCTGGAAACTGGTATGATGAATGAGGTTATTAAATTTGCAGATGAAAACAAAACTATTCAAGACTGTCAAAACACATGTGGATTGTGAAAAATTGCAGGGAGACCTTAGGAGATTGGGAGACAGGGCATCCAAATGGCAGATGAAATTTAATGTTGACAAATGCAAAGTGATGCACATTGGGAAGAATAATCTGAATCATAGTTTTCTTGATGCTACAGTTCAACAACCTAGGAGTCAGCAGTCAAGAGAAAAATCTAGGTGTCATTGTTGGCAATTCTATACATGGCGCCTTAAAAATCAGTGCTGAAAATCCACGCTTTTAGTGTGATTCTATAAATTATACCTAAAGTTAGGCGTAGTTTATAGAATATGCTCGCATGCCATTTTTGCAACTAAAATTTCAGCATACCCTTTTAAGCCACCTAAAACCACGCCTAAATACCTGCACCTATGTTAGGCGTAGATTGGGTGTTTTCCATAATAATGTGTATAGTTGTTTGAAACGCCCACAACCCACTCATTACACATTCATGGCCATGCCCCCTTTTCAGCTACATGTGTTAGAATTTACGCACACCACATTATAGAATATACACATAAATTCTAATTAAAGCCAATTAGTGTCTTTAGCTGTTTAGATCTATTAGTCTGTCCCTATGAACTATTGTGTAATCAGATGTACTATGCTGTCCTAATTTGATTGTCTCTGTTATGTCCTTTAGATTGTAAGCTCTTTTGAGCAGAGACTGTCTCTCTTCATGTTTGACTGTACAGTGCTGTGTAAGTCTGGTAGTGCTTTATAAATGTTAAGTAGTAGTAGTAGTAGTAGTTAAGTACCAATTATCAGCGTTGAATGTCTTGATAATCAAATAAGATGTATGTGAAATTTGGGAGAATATGATGAAATCTTCTGCATTACATGGAAATACTTTTAAAATAAATAGGAGGAAATAGAAATTATTAAAATTTTCACATGGTGTAGCTGGTTTATATTACATTCTTTTACTGATGCATAGAGCATAATTCCATGTGAATGTTTAATAATTGTCCAAGAACAACAAAGAGAGTCCAAATCTCCCACAAAAACACACAAGAAACCAACAAGTCAAGCGGAAGATATCCAGAAGTACCAGACTGAAGTCACGGATGTTAAAAGCCAAAATAATTTATTGGGTCCCAATAAATCATTTTGGCTTTTAACATCCGTGACTTCAGTCTGGTCCTTCTGGATATCTTCCGCTTGACTTGTTGGTTTCTAATGTTTAATAATTACCATTAAATTCAGGGAATTATATGATTCCAAGTATGTATTCATCAGAGCAGATAGCAGATCATTCGAAAATGGAAAGTGGAATTACCAAAATAATCCCTCTCTACATGTATTCCTGCATACAAGGGCAATAATCTGTGACCAGATAAATTCTTTGCTTGAGCTTCTCCATGAACATGAGATATTTGGCCCCATTTCTAAATGTTAAACCATATCACACATATTCTCACATCTGTTTGGAAAATGGAATATACCCCAGAATGCAGTGACTTGTTAAATTAAGGCGGCCATTTTGTAAGCTTTCTTTGCTGTATTTCAAATTTAGATAACACCTTACCTTCTATAGCAAGATCCACATTTAGGTAAGCTACTGCCCTAGACCCCAGAATTTTGTTCATTTCCTACAAAACATAAATCAAATTATAAATAACCAATACATTGAAACATTTCATATCTAATCATTGTAATGTGTTTTTCAAATTGTATGTAGCAACTCTCAAAGATCACGTGTCATGATAATTTTAGGATATGCTTCATTCTTATTTTTTTTTATTCTAATTTCCTAAAAAGAATTTATCATTAGAAAATCATCTTTTATATGAGTTTGTATTTTTAATCAAAACCATTTGTCCATTTCTAGCCATGATGCACCGTGTGTTTGCTATTTTGTATTATTTAAGAATCTGCTGACCTCACTATCAGAAAATCATATGATCAGGTAAATCACAACCTAAAATTTCTTAGTGATGTTATACTAGAGACTAGCTGACACTTGCAAAATATTTAACCACCTTCCAAACCTGTGACTCTCTCATCCTTCTGTTCCCTCTCCCTGCCCCTCAGTATTTTTTTTTCTCTCTCTCTCTCTCCTAACCCTCCCTCTTTCTCTCTTCCTTCCTTTCTCTCCCCTCCCCCAAGGTATACTCTTTCCATTTCTATCCTTGCTGAGACTCTCTCATTCTTCCCCCTCACTCCTTTCTAACTCTAGTCCACTATCTCTTTTCCTTCCCCTCCTCTTTTCTCTCCTCCACTCCACATCTCCCACGGCACACCTGATGCCATAGGCGCCGACTCCATGGGTGCTGTGGGTGCTCAAGCACCCCCAATATTTTTAAACCTCCTTGCTTTCCTGCCGCTCAGCCAGCGCTTAAAACTAATTTTAGGTGACTGAACGGCAGTGAAAGAAGCAGAGTACATGCTCCGTCTTCACCTTTCTTCTTCCCTCTCAGCTGTGCTCCTGCCCTTGCGTAAACAGGAAATGAGGGTGTGACCACAGCTGAGAGGGAAGAAGAAAGGTGAAGACGGAGCCGGCTGTACTCTGCTTCTTTCGTTCAGTCAGGTAAAATTAGTTTTAAGAGGTAGGGCAGGGAAGAAATCGCTGAACATTGATGCTGGGCAGGGGGCAGGGGAGAGAGGAGAGTTGCTGAACATGGATACAGGGGAGGACAGGGGAGGGAGGAGAGTTGCTGAACATGACTACAGGGGAGAGCAGGGGAGAGTGGAGAGTTGCTGAACATGGATACAGGGGAGGGCAGGGGAGAGAGAAGAGTTGCTGAACATGGGTACAGGGGAGGGCAGGGGAGAGAGGAGAGTTGCTGAACATGACTACAGGGGAGGGCAGGGGAGAGTGGAGAGTTGCTGAACATGGATACAGGGGAGGGCAGGGGAGAGAGAAGAGTTGCTGAACATGGATACGGGGGGGAGACAGGGGAGAGAGGAGAGTTGCTGAACATGGATACAGGGGAGGGCAGGGGACAGGGGAGGGAGGAGAGTTGCTGAACATGGGAACAGGGGAGGGCAGGGGAGAGAGGAGAGTTGCTGAACATGGATACAGGGGAGGGCAGGGGAGAGAGGAGAGTTGCTGAACATGGATACAGGGGAGGGCAGGGGACAGAGGAGAGTTGCTGAACATGGATACAGGGGAGGGCAGGGGAGAGAGGAGAGTTGCTGAACATGGATGCAGGGGAGAGAGGAGACTTGCTGAACATGGATACAGGGGAGGGCATGGGGCAGGGGAGAGAGGAGACTTGCTGAACATGGATACAGGGGAGGGCATGGGGCAGGGGAGAGAAGAGAGTTGCTGAACATGGATACAGGGGAGGGCAGGGGAGAGAGGAGACTTGCTGAACATGGATACAGGGGGGGCAGGGGAGAGAGGAGATTTGCTGAACATGGATACAGGGGAGGGCAGGGGAGTTGCTGGACATAGATGCAGGAGAGGGCAGGGGAGAGAGGAGAGTTGCTGGAAATGGATACAGGGGAGGGCAGGGGAGAGAGGAGAGTTGCTGAACATGGATGCAGGGGAGAGAGGAGAGTTGCTGAACATGGATGCAGGGGAGGGCAGGGGAGAGAGGAGAGTTGCTGAACATGGATGGATGGGAGGGCAGGGGAGAGATGAAAGTTGCTGTACATGGATGCAGGGGAGGGCAGGAGAAATGATGGACATGAATGGAGGGGAGGGAAGACAGGAGGAGATGCACATGGATGGAGGGGAGAGAGGGAAAATGCTGGACATGGATGGCGGGGAGGGAAGAGAGGAAGTGAGATGAACATGGATGGAGGGGCGGAGAGAAGAAAAATGGTGGACATGGATGGAGGAGAGGGAAGAGAGAGGAAGGAGTTGCATATGGATGGAAGAGAGTGAAGAAAGAGGAAGGAGAGGCATACTGACAGAGATGAGGGAAAGGGAAAAGAGGAGAAAAACTACACATGAATGGAGAAAATAGACGCCGGATGGAAAGAGGGAAGAGAGGGGGCAGATGAAGGATGGAAAGGAGAGAGAGAGGGGGCAGATACTGGATGGAAAGGGGGAAGAGAGGGGGCGGATGCTGGAAGGAAAAGGGGGAGAGAGGGGGGTAGACGATGGATGGAAAGGGGGGAAAGTTAAAGATTGAGGAAAGAAGAAACAAGAGACTGGGACCAACACAATTAGAAACAGTAAACGGCCAGACCACAAAGGTAGGAAAAAATGAATTTTATTTTTAGTTTAGGATAAAGTAGTGTGGTAGCTGTGTTAATAAATACAGAAAATGGAAGTAATGTTTACTGGACTAATTTTAATACATTTTTGACTAATGTTTGGAGACCAAACCCTCCTTTCTTGTGTCAGTACAGAATACCATAACAGCAGTATACTGTCCTGACCTAAGGAAAGAGGTTTTGGCCTTTGAAAGCTAATTGAAAAATGTATTTAGTCCAATAAAATGACATTATCATATTTTCAATTTTTGGTTGTATTTGTTAACCTATATTATAGTGATTGAAATGTGACAGTTTTTGAAATTTGCATCTCTTTATATTTACACAGTACAGGGGGACTGAGGGGTGGGACTATTCAGGGAAGAAGTCCTGGTGTAGGTGAAGACTGCAGTAGATATAATTTTAAGGTATGGGGGGGGGGGGGGACACTGCCTGTAAAAAAAAACAAATTTCAGCACCCCCAATCATTTTGAAAAGTTGGCTCCTATGCCTGATGCAATGGGTCTTCCATAAGCCATGCTCTCTGGGGTATGATGACTCATTAGCTCTTGTGACACTGCTCTTTGACTTCACCTTACAACATCGGAAAGGAGAGTGCTGTAGCAGAGCCTGACTGCTTTATGAATTTGTTAGGATTCCTTCATTGAACCGCATTCATATAAAGGGAAGGTATAACCATGTACACACCACTCAGCAACAGCAGACAGCCTATACCATCCAATTACTTTTACATATATAGATAGCGACCTTCAGGGCTTTTTTTGAGGGGGTACTTGGGGGTACTGAGTACCGGCACCTTTTCCATTGTCTGCTAAAATTGACCCATGGTCCCCAAGTTTTAACAAAAGAGCTCAGGCTCTACACACCAATTCTGCCTTGTCACAGTTTGTTTAAATCACAAGGGGGCATGTTGGGGGGGGGGGGGGGGGATTTGAGAGTGACCAGAATTCTGACATTTTCCCAGGCTAGCTGAACAAGATAGAAATGTCTAGAGCAAAAATTGGGACATTTTTATCTAGACCTGTTTCAATCATGGCTGAGTCACAAAAAGGTGCCCTAACTGACAACTGGAAGGATTAAAGCATGACCCCACTTAATCCCCCAGTGGTCACTGGTCCCGCTCCCTCCCACCTCTCCCCCAAAGATGTGACAATGACAGTACATACCAGGTTTTATGACAGCTTCAGATGTTATGGCCATTCCTATTACAGCAGCAAGTCCCAGGAGGCTAGTGGTTGGTGCAGCGGACTGTAGAGAAGTGGACCCATATCTATATTCCATTCTAACCAGTACACTTGTGGTGGAAATTGTGAGCTTTCCAAAACCCACAAAACACCAACTGTACCTATAGATAGGAGACACCTGGAGAACTGAGGACTTTTGTAATGGTGTACAGTTAGGTACAGTAGATTTGTAGGTGTTCCTGAAGGGCCTGACAATATAAAATAAGGGTGTAAGGTGAGACTTGTACTTGGGTCCCTTTCTGTGAAGTGCACTGCACTGACCACTAGGCTCAGTTTACTAGGAATGATGCCATCCCTATGGCTTGTTTTGTGCATTTTTCGGTAGAACTTTTTTTTTTAATGGTACCTAAAGAAATATGAACTGAGCACAAAAATGTCTGGAAGTGTGATTTTCAAAACAAAAAATAGACGTTTTTCCAGTGTGAAAATTGCTATGTTTTCACAAAAAGGTCTATGATTGGACTCGGATGTCAAATTGAAAATGCCCTTCCAAGTTGTCAAGAATAGCCCCAAAATAGGTGCCTACTTTGTCTTTCAACCTAGGTGACCTGTTATAAAATGTCCTTCTATGGGTCAAATTTGAGCAGAACTAGCATATTCTGCCATTGGGGGGGGGGGGGGGAGTTTATGAGTGATTTGGGAGTCATTTTATGAGTGCAGAATAGTGTTTTACATGCTCATGTAGGCACACATAAAAGTGCCCTGTTGTACACACACATAAGAACTGCCATACTGGATCCATCAAGCCCAATAACCTGTTTTCAACAGTGACCAATGCATGTCACAAGTATTTGGCAGGATCCCCAAAGTAGCTAAATTCCATTCTCTTTACTCCCAGTAATAAGCTGTGGCTTTCTTCAAGTCTACCATGTTAATAATGGTTTATGGACTTTTCCTCCAGGAACTTTTCCAACTCTTAAAAAAAAAAAAACAGCCACCCTAACTACTTTTATCACATCTTCTGGTAAAAGAACTCCAGATTTTAACAGTATGTCGGGTGAAAAAATATTTTCTTCAGTTTACTTTGTGTTCTTTAGTAATTTCTTGGCATGCACCACTCGTCTTTATACTTTTGGAGAAAGTAAATAATGGAATTGTATTTACCAGTTCCATTTCACTCATGATTTTATAGATCCCTCAGCCATCTCTTCTCTAAGATGAAGAGCTCTAACCTCTTCATCCTTATATTTATTTGTTGCTTTATATACTGCCTTAGCTTTTTCTCACAGGGGAGATTCCATTCCTTTCATTTTGCTACACTGTACACCTGGAATAGACTTTCTGAGTTGGTACACCCTGCTCCAACTCTGGCCTTATTGAAATCCTGTGAAAAGCCCATTTTTTGAGACTGGTTTTAACTTTTAACCCCTTATTCACCCATTCAATACCCATGATGTTTTAATCATTCCCAATTGTAGTTTCCTAATGCTTTATTTGTCCTGTTTGTCTGTCTTAAATAGATTGTAAGGTTCTTGAGCAGGGACTGTCACTTATGTGTTCATTGTAAGTCTAGTAACAAACTAGAAATGATAAATAATAGTAATAGCCTGAGAGCTAGAAGCAGTGGTCATGATATAGGACTATTACCCCTGACGCAGCTTCGGCAAAACAGGGAATCCGTGTTGGGTACTGGGGATCTTTGGATATGCTGGTGTACTTCCACATTTGATAAGAAGACAGCATGAGATAAGTGGATTACAAAATAATTGGTTTTGGATTACAATGTTTATAATCAAAGTTTTTGTTCCTGTGGATGGACACGTGGTTTTTACTCTGAGATTTGAAAAGACTTTGATAGAGTGGAGGTTTTTTTAGACCCGTGATGGTGAGCTGTGCGTAAGCCTTAAAACTTGGTTTGCTTGAGTTGCTTTACTGAGGTCTTTTTATTTCTCCACCTTTTTGTGAGTGCGACTATATTTTTTCTCATTCAGCGTAATTTCACATGTGGTGGTGTTTTTATTGGATTTTCTGATTTAATGTTACTTGCTTGTGTGAACTTTAGTAGAACATATTTTCACCAAAACAGTGGGAAATCAACACACACAAAAAATCTTCATGCTACCCACTTAGTGTTCGCACATCTTCATTATACTAGATTGCATAATTATATATATATATTTGCTGCTATTATTTTTTTTACTTGATTTTTTTTACTTATGTCAAAAATGGAGGAAAGAAGGCCTCAGTAGTAGAAGACTTAAGGCTGCAGCGATAATAAGCACCATAGCTATATGTAAATATCACCACTCATTGCAACAACTGCACTGTCTTCTAACTCATCAATCATTGACCAAAAACTTCCTTCTTTTAATGTTCAAACTTGTGTCCACAAAAACGCAATCATTTTATTCTTGCTGCATAAAAACACTTGTTCACTTTTCAGAAGTTGCCAAAGTCACTACCAAACATATAGAGGCCAATATTCAAAGCAATTTAAGCAGGTAGGAGAGGCTTCTGCCTGCTTAAAGTGCTTGTCACCTCCTACCCTCCGATATTCAGTGGCACCAAAGCACACAGTGCCCCTGATTATCACTTCTTACCACCGCCCAGAAACAAGGGGCAGGTCAGGGGAGGTACGGGGGTGACATTAGGGAGGAACCCAGGGTTATATCTTATATGGGTGCCAGTAGTATTCAGTGTCAGGGCTTTGGCCAGCCTAGCTATGCAGGTCCTTGCACTGAATATCAGGCTGGGGCCGCATAACCTTTCTTTTCAATTTAAAAAAAAGCTTCCAAGTCCCCTCCCACCCCCACCCCCCCAACAATGACCCTCTTTCCTTTTCCCCAGCCCATGGCATAAACCCCCAAAGGGCCTCCTATTCACCCCAGCCATCCAATTGGCCCTCCTCCGGGCCTACCTGTAGCCCTGGTGGTCCGTGGTGGTCATTGGGGGCAGGGACACAGGCCCCTCACTCCTGCCCCTTGAGGCCACTGAGTGAAAATGGCTGCCGCAACCTCTCACAGCAGCTCGCAGTACTGTGTAGTACTACGGTACTTACTATGTAGTACCATGAGCTGCCGTGAGAGGTTGTAGCAGACATTTTCATTCAGCAGCTGCAAGAGATAGAAGTGAGGGACCTGTGCTCCTGCCCCCAATGACCACCATGGACCACCAGGACTACAGGTAGGCCCCGGGGGGAGGGCCTACCTGGACAGCTGGGGCAGGCAGGGGTACCTCGGAGGGGATTCATGCTATGGACCGGGGAGAGAGGGGAAAGAAATTGGGTCATTGTTAGGGGGCAAGAGGAGGCTCAGGGGCTTAAAAAAATATAAAAACAAAAAAATAAAGTTAGACGGCCCCAGCCTGATATTCAGCCAGGGCTGCATAACTTTCTTATGCGGGCTTAGCTGAAAATTGGCCGGATCTGCATAAGCTCCAGCAGCCTGCCCACTCAAAAGTATTCCCTGATATTCAGTGCCAGTGCCTGGGCCTATCGGGATATTCCAAAAGATCGCACATGGATTTATAGAGTACAGCCTGAGTGTGCTTAACTTGGGTGCCAGCATTTACACCAGGTTTCAGCAGGCGTACGTCTGGCGCCTAAAGTTAGGCATGGGAATCGGTGCTAAGTGTGATTCTATAAAGTGTGTACACTCTTTATAGAATCATACTTAGTACCAATTTTTTTCAGCACTGAATTTTGAGCACCATTTTCTGAATCCAGCTCTAAGTGTATAATTGTTTACAATAATGGCACAGACACATCTATGTGTGCACATATGCACATAAATGCCAACATTTCACCTAAGGGCTATTCTGTAAATACACATATATCTTACACAAGCATACACATAGATAGAATCTGGGTGGAGCATGAGAGGGACCCAAACTTATAAAACACTTTAAGTTATGTTTGTATTTCCTGCATTTAGATGTGAACACTTGTGTAAGTGCTCATGTCTAAATTATAGATGCATATTTAACTTATTACACTAGTATTCTACAAAGGAAAGTGGATGCCTACACTCCTTTTTAGAATAGGCCCACTGTTATAGAGCTACCCACCAAAACGTACAGCTGATCAGTTTAATTTAGGACAGCCTTTTTTCTGGCTTAAATTAAACTAATTAGTTATATGGATAGTGGCTGAATGTTGCTGCTATTTGTATAGTTGGGTAGAATGCCCTAGCTCGTCCCTAAATTAGTGTGGAACGGTATTCCAGAAGATGCTCTGCCCCTGCCCCACCCATGTCCCTCCCATTTTTTATGCCCCTTTTCAGATCCACGCAGAAACAGGTGCTATTCTATAACAAGGCACGTAAGTGTAGTTCTGCATGGATCTGACATTTTTGGGCCATTTCGGCTGCCGTTAAACCTATAATTCCCATTGAAAATTGAGCCCAGTGTGTGCTAAATTAATTTAATCCAAAATAATCTGAGAATTAAACACACACTACATTGATTAGCAGACGTTAAAAAGTTCAAACAGCATTCAGTTTTGTTTTATTAAAACGAACATGTGAAATGAACCGAAAAAGTCCAACAATCAGGAATGAAGCCCAAACAAACGAAAAATGGACGACACATTTTTGCCCTGAGCACATTTCTCTATTCACCATCCACTCAAGTACATTTATATTTTCTCCATCCCTCATAATTCCTACCCGAGCACATTTCCAGAATAAATCCAGCACAAAGAGCTGAGGCAATGGAATGGACTGCGTCAAAAAAAGTCTTTATTTCTGTAACTATTTGTCCTTGCAAAACCTCTTTCCACCATCACATCTGACTCCTATCAGAGAACCGTCATGGATGACCTTTAATATTTTCCTCTTTGCTGCTCTATCCATTCCAGAAATAGGTTTGAGCTGGCCAGGAGTCTCTTAAGACAAAGAAAGCATAACGTATCCATCTAAAAGCTACTTGCAAAGCTGCTCTTATGCCACTATTTACGTCTCTTCAAGATCTAATGCTGCATTTCCAATAAAAAAAGCAACAGCTTTGTTGAAAGTTGTATTCTTGCTTTTAAGAAAATTGTATTTAGCTTTTAATACAAAATCCCAGGACTATCCACTTTGTTTCTCTTGCCATTGATTTTTATGATGTGATTATAGATTATTTTACCTGTATTCTTGCTGTAATTAGCATTGAGCACTTAAATGGAAAGGCACTTTCCAGTGTTTTATTTCTATTCCAGATCCCTCAGAGCTCAGCAGCTTGACAGATCCCTTCTTTGCCTGGTTAGTTCCCCACCTACTGATCCCTCTTCTGATTTGAGGTTGTTATATCTTGTCACCCTATTGGTTTAGATTTTCACTGTCGGTGCACTCACATTCCCACAGCCACTAACGAAGGCCCCACCACTAACCAGCATTCAGTATTTATGTTCTGTCAGTCACACTACACTTGCTCCCCAGTAAATAATGGGTCATGGATAATATATGTAAACTGCTTTGGTTGTACCCACAGAAAGGTGGTCTATCTAGCACTCTTTGGACACAGTACCACATTTTTAAATTTTCTTAGCACAGCATTCACAGTTCCTGTCTCAGTCCTCACATTCCAGTAAGTGCATGGCCCCCAGGCACATCTCAGTTTTGCTCCCAGCAGGGGCAGACTGAACATTCGGGCAACCAGGCAGTGCCCGAGGGCCCTGAGGCTCTAGGGGGCCCAGACCTGAGGCTCTGCACGGATGCCTGCCACATACTATAGCCCTCCACAGTCCTACCTTTAAAGGCGCACCACTGGTAATCTAGTGACCTCTGCGGGGAGGAACATGTTCTTTTCTGCCCATTATGCTGCCTTTATTCCCCTTGCCTGACACTGCCGTACTTTAAAAATGGCAGTCGAGACTCCCTGCAGAAGTCTCGCAAGACTGTTGAGACAAGTGAGACTACCATGGGAAGTTTTGGCCACCATTTTGAAAACAGCAGCCCTGGCAGGCAGGGGAATAGTGACAGCGCAACGGGCAGGAAGAAAGAACATGCTCCCCACCCACAGACACCTCTAGAACACCAGGACCCTTCAGGTAAGACCGGGGCAGTGGGGGTGTTGGCTGCGGCGGTAGGAGCCAGCAACGCAGTGGTAGGGGGTGTCGGGCAGCAACTGGGCAGGAGGCCCAGACCACACTCAGTGCCCAGGGGCCCAGACCACTCTCAGTCCGCCCCTGGCTCCTAGTCACAAGCTCAGCTTACCAGTCAGCTGCCTAACTGCTCTTCAGAGATGCTTCTTTGCACTGCTTCAACAGCCCCTCTTCTGATTCAGGACTCCTAATAGTCCTATAACCATCTGCCTCACACAGAATTTGAGCCCCAGCAGCTCAATTCATTGTGAGCTGAGAATTGCATGTTTACTTTTATTGTCTGTAGCAAACACAAATTTAAGGAACAGTTCATAGAAAGTCATGATGCAGGGGTAGCGGAATACCTTTTTGGTTGGAGAAGGCAAACATATCGATCTCTGGCCCTTACTTCAAGCTCTCTAATTAATGTTCTTGTGTTGGGCAAAATATTGGTCAGACCATCAGCCCAGTGTCCTACCCTCTTCTGCTGTCTATGCTATGATGAGCAGAGATGTTGCAGCTATGAGCTGGTAAAAGGAAAAGCACCAAAAGAGATCCAGTTTTTATATCTGGAGATTTTATTAGTGTTCAAACCACAAAACTCCTGCCCTATGTATATCTGACCCCAGGAGTGGATGGATAATGCATTTGATATATTGCCTTTCTATGATACAACCAAAGCAGTTTATGCTTTATATACAAGTACTTTTTTTGTCCCTAATAGGCTCACAATCTATATTTTTGTATTTGGGGCAATAGAGGATTAAGTGCTCCTTTTACAGACTAGTGGTAAGTTCACCGCGGGCTTACCACTCGCAAAAAAGGAAGTACCGCCTAGCTAGCGCAGCAGCCGAGCAGTACTTCCCATCCCTAGCACACCGTCATATCCAGTGCTACAAAAATATATTTATTTTTGTAGCACCAGTGTGTACCCGGCAGTAACTGGGCAGTGCTATGGGCTGCCCGGTTACTGCCAGGTTAGCGTGGGAGCCCTTACCACCATCTCAATGGGTGGCAGTAAGGCAGGAGTGTGCTGGTAAATTTTTAACAATGGGCTCTCTCTCTCCGGGCATAGCCGGCCCTGAAATTTGGGGGGGGGGGGAATACATGCCTCTCTCTCCTCTCCCTTGTGCAGGCACGCTAGGCATACCTTTGCTGTGCCCCACCAGCCAATAAATGGACTGCCACCATTCTCTGCTGCTTGTTTCTGGCTCTGAGCAGCATGATGGAACCTTCTTGCACTTGCATGAAAAGTCCCAGCCTGATGCTCAGAGTCAGAAACAAGGAGCAGGGAGCAGCAGCAGTCTTGGCTGGTAGGGCCAGCATCACTGCCAGCAAAGTAAAAGAGAATTCAGGAGGGGGCCCAAGCCCACATTTTGGGAGTCAGTTGTTAAAGTAGCCATGGGGAGGCCTACTTTAACAACCGGCTCCCAAAATTCTTAAAAACTTAACAAACGGCTCTCGCGAGCCCGTGAGAGCCCGCTCCAGCACTCCACTGCAGTAAGGGCTCCCCCCCATGAAATAGCCACGTGGCAAGTACTTTAATTGCCTCATGGCCATTTCCTGCAGAAAAGAAAGAAAGTAAAAATAAAATAAAATGAAAAAAAAGAGGACATCGTCTAGAAATGGTGACAGTGGTGGGGACCCATTGACAAAAAAAAAAAAAGTAAGCAGAGATGGTGAGTCTCTGGCACAGAATTTGTAAAATGATTGATATCACTCAAATGAAGTACTATCAATGTCCGTAAAATGACTATGGACTTAAGAATGAGATTTCCTTCTTTTTTGTACCAACAACTATCTAACATGGACAGTCTATATCTTCAATCCTAGAACAGAAGGAAAGATGTGGAGATTTCATGTAGGTAGAAAAAGAGGAATGTACTTTGCCTATTACAAGTAAAAATGTAATCTCAATCTGATTTGCTCAGTCAGACCGGTAGAAGGCAATATTAAAGGGAGCACCTAGTGTTTAAGAAGGCAAATAGGTGCCTTTGTAGGTGCTTCTTTATAAAGAACAAAGTTAAGCACGGTTTATAGATTAGCACTTATGCCCAGGAACATAGACGGTCGGTAGCCAACTGTTTTGGGGAGGCTAAAGGGGGCAGAGCTTACCTCCGTCTCCATGGAAGCGACGTCACGTCGCTGCCACGGGCGGAGCTTACCTCCATACTCTCCATGGAAGTGACGTCACGTCGCTGCCACGGAAGTAAAAAAGATAAAACGCGCGCGGAAGGTGGGAGGGCGGGCTGGGGGTCAGAAAAAACGGAAGTCCACGATCGGGCTGGGGAGGCTTAGCTTCCCCAAGCCTCTTATATGGGGCGCCTATGCCCAGGAACCATGACTGCATTTAGATGTGGCCATTTACACCAATGGAAATGTGGTGCAAATGCTCACGCCTTAATTAGATGCAGGTCCCACCTTATTCAATAATTATGCAAGTAACTGAAAGGAACTCCCTGATCTGCCCATGACCCTCCCATTTTCCTTCTTTCTAGAGTCATCTCTGATTTGTAACCTTTGAGGACTGTGAATAGCCAATATTCCCTAACAGGGGTACCAAGTTTGTCAGGATCCCTTAGAAATGCTTGCCTGTTTGTGACTTAAAGCATTGTATAGAGGCTTTTCTAAGCTAGCACAGGACTACTCAATTCCAGTCCATGAGGTCCACAGGCAAGCCAGGTTTTCAGGATATCCACAATGAATATGCATGAGAGAGATTTGCATCCCAAGGAGGCAGTGCATACAAGTCTCTCTCATACATATGTATTGTGGATATCCTGAAAACTTAGCCTGCCTGTGGACCTCGAGGACCAGAATTGAGTAGCCCTACTCTAGAAGGTGGCTACTGTCGCTGGAATGAAAGCCTGCATTATTAGTCTGAGATAGTTTAGTTCCAGTGCACAGTAACTGAGAATAGGCCATACTAAGGAATCAACTTTATGAGAACAAATATGGAAAAGCATTCACTATAATTTTACCTGCAGATCTGAACTTGTGCAACTATCTGAGCTTTGTGGAACTACAGCTCAAAGTGGTATGAATTTGTCACAATATGTCAGCTTGCCAGGGAGAGAATCTTGTGCAGTGTCTTCCAGTTTAGGATAGTGAAACTCCTTTCAGAGAAAGGCCTGGACACTCTTTCTTCTTACTGGGACATCTTTATAAAAATGGAAAAGTTTTAGCATGTATATATAGTTTAATAAATTCACCTCAACCCACTCCGTTGATCCTATAAGGCCATATTCTTCTGCTCCCCAGCTGCAGAATATAATAGATCTCCGTGGTCTCCAGCCTGCAAAATGAAAGAGAGCTGGTGAGGAACAGAAATAGCAGAACATCAAATTATCACCAAGGATTAATATGAAAGAATGAAAGCATTAAGCCAAATTGATCTATTTATTTTAAAACTTATACCCCCGCCTAAAAATCTAAGCATCTTACAAAAAAAAAACATACACAAAATAATATACAAAAACAACATTATTAAATACTTACAAACAAAACACGTATCTCCACAGAAAACCTGCCATTACAGTCAGCATTAGGGCTAAACAGATGATATCATTACATACCCATAAATGCCTGCAAAAACAAATGTGTTTTTAAAACTTTCTTAAATTGTAACAAAAATGTGCAAAAAACGCAAATGGACAGGAAACTATTCCACATTAAGGGCCCTGTTTACTAAGGCATGCTAGCATTTTTAGCATGCACTAAAAATTAGCACGTGCTAACACTAGGGACACCCATAGGAATATATCGGTGTCTCTAGCATTAGCGCATGCTACAAACACTAGTGTATTTTAATAAACAGGGCCCTTAATGTGAAATATATGGGTGTCTCTAGCAGTGCGCTCTAATTTTTAGCGCATGCTAAAAACGTTGGCGCACCTCTAGCGCAGCTTAGTAAACAGGGCCCAAAAAGTCCTGTTATGGAAAAAGCTCTTGTGGTTCTTGCAGCAAAACATATAAATCTCAAATCTGGAACCATTGTCCTCTTCTCATTGTTTAACTTCAGTCATCGATCCGATTAATAAAGTTGAACTACATTTTTCAGATACAGAAGAGCAATAAAAAACAGACTCTGAAACATCAAAATACTGAATTTGACGTTTTACAGGCAGCAGCATTTGGATTACTTGTAAAATCTTTATCCTAGATTGAGCCATTCCCAAATATAGGGCAATACCAAAATCAAGTCTCATCATAACCAAATACCATACAACCATCTGAAAGTCATGCAGTTTCAACATCTGTTTCAATCTCAAAATCAACTTTAAATGGAAAAAACATGATTAAATGACTTTACTGATTTGTTCTTGGAAAGGCAAATGTAAATCTAACGTTATACCAAGATTTCTCATTCACAATTTCACTGTAAATTGAGAACTTTATAAAACAGATGTCAACTCCGGTAAAATACTTAACAGAGGGGCCCTTTTACAGAGCAGTGGTAAGCCGAACACGGGTTTACGGCTTGCTCTTCTGGGACTACCTCCGGTCCAATGCAGCTGCCAGCGGTAGTGCCGCCCTGAGTGCATGCCATTTCCGGGGGAAAAAGAAAACCCAAGCAAATGGTTTGCGTGGCAGTAACCCGATGGTAATTGGGTTACTGCCGGGTTAGCATGGGAGCCCTTATCGCCACCTCTGTGGGTGGCGGTAAGGGTTCCCTGTTGCATGGCCACAAGGTAATAGTTCTCTTACCGCATGGCCATGTGTGCCTGGAATCTTTTTCCCCACTGTGGTAAAAAGGGCCCTGGCACGTGGGAAAAACAACCCCTATCGCTAGTGCAGGGCCCTTTTTCCTGCAGCTTGGTAAAAGGATCCCTGAAATCCTGTTGATAAGGAATGCATTTTATCATATTCAACAATAATTTATTATCTCTCATCCAATTTCCAACACAATCTATAAAGTTTGGGTTTTTTTTAAATCAAATCTACATCATCTTGCAAAGCAACAGGGGAAAAAAAACTGCACATCTCCAGCATAAATGGCAGAAACAAATCAAGGTCAGGTATACACATAAAGTAGCACATATGAGTTTAAATTGTTGGGCAGACTAGATGGACCGTGCAGGTCTTTTTCTGCCGCCATCTACTATGTTACTATGTAATTGATAACTCACTTTTAACTCTGACTAAAAGTGACAGGTTTTGCAGTTGTGTGCTCAGTCAATCAAACCGTAGATGTCACTGTCACCAGATTTAAAAAGATATGTTTTAAAATTTAACCACAAGATGCCACTGACCCATAGCAAAATGTATTGCTATGCTTATTCACCTTTAGGAGACTGAACACAGAGCAACAAATTTCTTATACTCTGTTGGGTCAGAAAAAAATAAACATATATGAGTCTGGGAACAAAAGGATGTGGTCTATAATTTTTCAAATACATACATAAGTTCCTGATTAAATGTTCTTTGTACTGTACCGTCTTTCAATAACTGCCCCATAGCTCTGCTAACTTCCATCATGGTTGCTGTTCCACTGGATGGATCAATGGCTCCAAATACCCATGCATCTCGATGGTTTCCAAGTACCACATAACGATCTGTAAAATAACAAGCACACCTGTGAGTGTATGGGTCCCAAGGAAGAAGTGACTTTCAGGTAAAGCGAATGCTACATACCTGTAGAAGGTATTCTCCGAGGACAGCAGGCTGATTGTTCTCACTGATGGGGTGACATCCACGGCAGCCCCTCCAATCGGAACACTTTTCTAGCAAAGGCCTTTGCTAGTCCTCGCGCGCCGATGCGCATGCGCGGCCGTCTTCCCGCCCGAACCGGCTCGTGTTCGTCAGTCCCATATGTAGCAAAACAAAGGCAAGGGAAGACACAACTCCAAAGGGGAGGCGGGCGGGTTTGTGAGAACAATCAGCCTGCTGTCCTCGGAGAATACCTTCTACAGGTATGTAGCATTCGCTTTCTCCGAGGACAAGCAGGCTGCTTGTTCTCACTGATGGGGTATCCTTAGCCCCCAGGCTCACTCAAAACAACAAACATGGTCAATTGGGCCTCGCAACGGCGAGGACATAACTGAGATTGACCTAACAATTTATCCAACTAACTGAGAGTGCAGCCTGGAACAGAATAAACATGGGCCTAGGGGGGTGGAGTTGGATTCTAAACCCCGAACAGATTCTGAAGCACTGACTGCCCGAACCGACTGTCGCGTCGGGTATCCTGCTGCAGGCAGTAATGAGATGTGAATGTGTGGACAGATGACCACGTCGCAGCTTTGCAAATCTCTTCAATAGTGGCTGACTTCAAGTGGGCTACCGACGCTGCCATGGCTCTAACATTATGAGCCGTGACATGACCCTCAAGAGCCAGCCCAGCCTGGGCGTAAGTGAAGGAAATGCAATCTGCTAGCCAATTGGATATGGTGCGGTTCCCCACAGCCACTCCCCTCCTGTTGGGATCAAAAGAAACAAACAATTGGGCGGACTGTCTGTTGGGCTGTGTCCGCTCCAGATAGAAGGCCAATGCTCTTTTGCAGTCCAATGTGTGCAGCTGACGTTCAGCAGGGCAGGAATGAGGACGGGGAAAGAATGTTGGCAAGACAATTGACTGGTTCAGATGGAACTCCGACACAACCTTTGGCAAGAACTTAGGGTGAGTGCGGAGGACTACTCTGTTATGATGAAATTTGGTGTAAGGGGCCTGGGCTACCAGGGCCTGAAGCTCACTGACTCTACGAGCTGAAGTAACTGCCACCAAGAAAATGACCTTCCAGGTCAAGTACTTCAGATGGCAGGAATCCAGTGGCTCAAAAGGAGTTTTCATCAGCTGGGTGAGAACGACATTGAGATCCCATGACACTGTAGGAGGTTTGACAGGGGGCTTTGACAAAAGCAAACCTCTCATGAAGCGAACAACTAAAGGCTGTCCTGAGATCGGCTTACCTTCCACACGGTAATGGTATGCACTGATTGCATTAAGGTGAACCCTTACAGAGTTGGTCTTGAGACCAGACTCAGACAAGTGCAGAAGGTATTCAAGCAGGGTCTGTGTAGGACAAGAGCGAGGATCTAGGGCCTTGCTGTCACACCAGACGGCAAACCTCCTCCATAGAAAGAAGTAACTCCTCTTAGTGGAATCTTTCCTGGAAGCAAGCAATATGCGTGAGACACACTCTGACAGACCCAAAGAGGCAAAGTCTATGCTCTCAACATCCAGGCCGTGAGAGCCAGAGACTGGAGGTTGGGATGCAGAAGCGCCCCTTCGTCCTCTGTGATGAGGGTCAGAAAACACTCCAATCTCCACGGTTCTTCGGAGGACAACTCCAGAAGAAGAGGGAACCAGATCTGACGCGGCCAAAAAGGAGCAATCAGAATCATGGTGCCTCGGTCTTGCTTGAGTTTCAACAAAGTCTTCCCCACCAGAGGTATGGGAGGATAAGCATACAGCAGACCTTCCCCACAGTCCAGGAGGAAGGCATCCGGTGCCAGTCTGCCGTTGGCCTAAAGCCTGGAACAGAACTGAGGGACCTTGTGGTTGGCTCGAGATGCAAAGAGATCTACCAAGGGGGTGCCCCACTCTTGGAAGATCTGGCACACTACTCTGGAGTTGAGCGACCACTCGTGAGGTTGCATAATCCTGCTCAGTCTGTCGGCCAGACTGTTGTTTACGCCTGCCAGGTATGTGGCTTAGAGCACCATGCCCTGACGGCGAGCCCAAAGCCACATGCTGACGGCTTCCTGACACAGGGGGGCGAGATCCGGTGCCCCCCTGCTTGTTGATGTAATACATGGCAACCTGGTTGTCTGTCTGAATTTGGATAATTTGGTGGGACAGCCAATCTCTGAAAGCCTTCAGAGCGTTCCAGACCGCTCGTAACTCCAGGAGATTGATCTGCAGATCGCGTTCCTGGAGGGACCAGCTTCCCTGGGTGTGAAGCCCATCGACATGAGCTCCCCACCCCAGGAGAGACGCATCTGTAGTCAGCACTTTTTGTGGCTGAGGAATTTGGAAGGGACGTCCCAGAGTCAAATTGGACCAAATCGTCCACCAATACAGGGATTTGAGAAAACTCGTGGACAGGTGGATCACGTCTTCTAGATTCCCAGCAGCCTGAAACCACTGGGAAGCTAGGGTCCATTGAGCAGATCTCATGTGAAGGTGGGCCATGGGAGTCACATGAACTGTGGAGGCCATGTGGCCCAGCAATCTCAACATCTGCTGAGCTGTGATCTGCTGGGACGCTCGCTCGCACGCGCGAGACGAGGGACAACAAGTTGTTGGCTCTCGCCTCTGGGAGATAGGCACGAGCCATCCGAGAATCCAGCAGAGCTCCTATGAATTCGAGTCTCTGTACTGGGAGAAGATGGGACTTTGGATAATTTATCACAAACCCCAGTAGCTCCAGGAGGCGAATAGTCATCTGCATGGACTGTAGAGCTCCTGCCTTGGATGTGTTCTTCACCAGCCAATCGTCGAGATATGGAAACACGTGTACCCCCAGCCTTCGAAGTGCCGCTGCTACTACAGCCAAGCACTTCGTGAACACTCTGGGTGCAGAGGCAAGCCCAAAGGGTAGCACACAGTACTGGAAGTGACGTGTGCCCAGCTGAAATCGCAGATACTGTCTGTGAGCTGGCAGTATCGGGATGTGCGTGTAGGCGTCCTTCAAGTCCAGAGAGCATAGCCAATCGTTTTCCTGAATTATGGGGAGAAGGGTGCCCAGGGGAAGCATCCTGAACTTTTCCTTGACCAGATATTTGTTCAGGGCCCTTAGGTCTAGGATGGGACGCATCCCCTCTGTTTTCTTTTCCACAAGAAAGTACCTGGAATAGAATCCCAGCCCTTCTTGCCCGGATGGCACGGGCTCGACCGCATTGGCGCTGAGAAGGGCGGAGAGTTCCTCGGCAAGTACCTGCTTGTGCTGGAAGCTGTAAGACTGAGCTCCCGGTGGACAATTTGGAGGTTTTGAGGCCAAATTGCGGGTGTATCCTTGCCGGACTATTTGAAGAACCCACTGATCGGAGGTTATGAGAGGCCACCTTTCGTGAAAAACTTTCAACCTCCCTCCGACCGGTAGATCGCCCGGCACTGACACTTGGATGGCGGCTATGCTCTGCTGGAGCCAGTCAAAAGCTCGTCCCTTGCTTTTGCTGGGGAGCCGCGGGGCCTTGCTGAGGCGCACGCTGCTGACGAGAGCGAGCGCACTGGGGCTTAGCCTGGGCTGCAGGCTGTCGAGAAGGAGGATTGTACCAACGCTTGCCAGAAGAGTAGGGAACAGTCTTCCTTCCCCCATAAAAATGTCTACCTGTGGAGGTAGAAGCTGAAGGCTGCCGGCGGGAGAACTTGTCGAAAGCGTTATCCCGCTGGTGGAGCTGCTCTACCACCTGTTCGACCTTCTCTCCAAAAATATTATCCGCACGGCAAGGCGAGTCCGCAATCCGCTGCTGGATCCTATTCTCCAGGTCAGAGGCACGCAGCCATGAGAGTCTGCGCATCACCACACCTTGAGCAGCGGCCCTGGACACAACATCAAAGGTGTCATACACCCCTCTGGCCAGGAATTTTCTGCACGCCTTCAGCTGCCTGACCACCTCCTGAAACGGCTTGGCTTGCTCAGGAGGGAGCTGGTAAGACTGAATTTTGGCCACGAGCATAGAGGAATGGTAGGCCTTCCTCCCAAAGGAGTCTAAGGTTCTAGAGTCTTTGCCCGGGGGCGCCGAAGCATGCTCCCTAGAACTCTTAGCCTTCTTTAGGGCCAAATCCACAACTCCAGAGTCGTGAGGCAACTGAGTGCGCATCAGCTCTGGGTTCCCATGGATCCGGTACTGGGACTCGATCTTCTTGGGAATGTGGGGATTACTTAATGGCTTGGTCCAGTTCGCCAGCAATGTCTTTTTTAGGACATGATGCATGGGTACTGTGGACGCTTCCTTAGGTGGAGAAGGATAGTCCAGGAGCTCAAACATTTCAGCCCTGGGCTCGTCCTCCACAACCACCGGGAAGGGGATGGCCGTAGACATCTCCCAGACAAAGGCCGCGAAAGACAGACTCTCGGGAGGAGAAAGCTGCCTTTCAGGGGAGGGAGTGGGATCTGAAGGAAGGCCATCAGACTCCTCGTCAGAGAAATATCTGATGTCCTCCTCCTCCTCCCACGAGGCCTCACCATCGGTATCAGACACAAGTTCACGGACCTGTGTCTGAAGCCGTGCCCGGCTCGACTCCGTGGAACCAAGGCCACGGTTTGGGCGTCGAGAGGTAGACTCCCTCGCCCGCGCCGGCGAAGCTCCCTCCGCCGACGTCGTCGGGGAGCCTTCCTGGGAGGCGACCGCAGTCGGTACCGCAAGCGGCACCGATGTCAGAGACCTCACCCCGGGCAAAGGGCCAGCCGGCACCTCACTCGACGGTACCGGTGGCGCAAGCACCCCCGGTACCGGAGGGGAAGGGCGCAACAGCTCTCCCAGGATGTCTGGGAGAACGGCCCGGAAACTCTCGTGCAGAGCGGCTGTGGAGAAAGACATGGAAGCCGATGCAGGTGTCGATGTCAGAGTCTGTTCCGGGCGTGGAGGCTGTTCCAGGCTGTCCAAAGTGGAGCCCATCGACACCTCCTGAACAGAGGGTGAGCGGTCCTCTCGGTTACCGATGCCTACTGGGTGCCGACTCCCTCGGCGACCCAGAGCTCTCGGTACCGATACGGGAAGGAGACCGGTGTCGATGCTTCTTTGACTTTTTCAAACGAAGCATGTCACCGGAGCTTCCCGGTACCGACGAGGAGGACGTAGAATCCAGCCGTCGCTTCCTCGGGGCCGAGGCCGAAGAAGGTCGGTCTCGGGGGGGCTGTACCGCAGGAGCCCTCAGGGTAGGGGGAGACCCACCCGAAGGCTCACCGCCACCAGCAGGGGAATGGACAGCCCTCACCTGCACTCCAGTCGAAGCACCACCGTCCGACGACATCAGCAGAAGTGGAGGTCCCGGTACCCACCAACGCCGACGCAGCCTTCCGATGTCTCGGCCCCGATGCAGATGGTCAATGCCCTCGATGCACTCGATGCAGTCGCGGCCGAGGACGGAGGTCTTGACGCTGTCGACGTCGACGCACCTCGATACTCCCGGTGCCGATGCCGACGAAGAGCCCTAGAACAAAACGTCTTCACTGGGCCAATCTCGCTACCTGAGTCCTTTTCTGTAAAAGGGCGCAAAGACTGCAGGCCTGCGGGCGGTAACCAGCCACCCAGACACTGAAGACACGACGCGTGCCTGTCAGTGAGCGAGATGTTGGATGTGAAGCGTCTGTTCCACAGCTTTCCAAAAATACTAGGACTAGGGGGCATGCGATGAAACTACAGTATAGTAAATTTAAAACAAATCGGAGAAAAGTTTTCTTCACCCAACGTGTAATTAAACTCTGGAATTCGTTGCCGGAGAAAGTGGTGAAGGCGGTTAGCTTAGCAGAGTTTAAAAAGGGGTTGGACGGTTTCCTAAAGGACAAGTCCATAAACCGCTACTAAACGGACTTGGAAAAATCCAAAATTCCAGGAATCACATGTATAGAATGTTTGTACGTTTGGGAAGCTTGCCAGGTGCCTTGGCTGGATTGGCGCTGTCGTGGACAGGATGCTGGGCTCGATGGACCCGTTCTGGTCTTTTCCCAGTATGGCATTACTTATGTACTCTATGTACCTTCTGACCCGGGGCGCACTGGGTGGCACTTCTTTGAAAGCCCGCTGGGAGACTTCGATGACATGGGCGGAAAATCACGCCGGGAAATCAAACTCGTAATTGCGGTTAAGGCACCAAAAGAGGGAGAGAGAAAAAATTCGTACCCGATGCCTCAAAAGGGCCTACCCCGAAAATCGGAAAAAAAGAAACAACGGGGGCAAAAACTGGAAATACAGGAAGGGGAAAAAGACCGAAAAGGCTTCTTCCGAAATCCTTTTTCCCTTTTTCTTTTTTTTACTAGCGAAAAGTCCAAAAAAGACGCGCAAGGTCAACTTAAGGGGCGCGAACGGCGTAACACGACCGTACCGAGCGCGGACAAAAAAAGACTGACGAACACGAGCCGGTTCGGGCGGGAAGACGGCCGCGCATGCGCGGTGCGCATCGGCGCGCGAGGACTAGCAAAGGCCTTTGCTAGAAAAGTGTTCCGATTGGAGGGGCTGCCGTGGACGTCACCCCATCAGTGAGAACAAGCAGCCTGCTTGTCCTCGGAGAAAGAGACTTACTACAGTATAATAAGGCCTTTCCTGAACATCACATTAAAACAACTTTATCACGATGACTCTGGAAATAACATATGCATGTTATCAGCAGTGATATATCCTCATTCTTTCTCTAGGCCCACTTCATTGGTGATTAAAGGGCCATTCACAAGATCTATGAAGGGCCTCCAAGCCCTGATTTCAACATCCCCCTCAATCCACAAAAAGATGCCATATGCCAAGGAATTCCCTCTCACTCCTATCCCTTGTCAGACTCCCAAAGGCCCATCCCACCCTCTCCTACCCTATCTGCCAGTAGAGTGGGGATTGATCTTGCCAATGAATTTAAAGATTGCCACTCGGCCCAGCCCCACTGGCTCCAAAAATCATAATTGTACTGGTGAAGTTTTCCCATGTCTTTTCATAGGTCTTGAGGAGGCCTCAGTGGTGAGGTTGTATGGCTATAGAAGAGGTTTTGCACCGGAAAGGGAAACGAAAATTGAAGCAGGGAATCAGCAGGCATGTCAGTCTGCCAGTACTTTCAGAAAAAGTTAATTATACCTTTTGAAATATAGTCAACTTTGTGTATTCCTAGCAGGTTACTAAAAATTGCATACATCAACCATATTTGTGCAAAACAATTTTAATATTAAAGAGTTGTTTTGCACATATATACAAGTCACACAACTCATTCACTTTTATACGTGACAATGGTAATGAAAGCGCATGTGTTACCATTAATGTGTATTAACACAGCTATCTAATGCATGTTTATGTGGTAACACTATGCAGTACTTACCCTCTTGCAATATTCCCCTCCAATACTCTCCCTCTTACACCCTCCCTCCATTCCTTCTATTCACTCATGGACTCTCTCCTCCCCTTCAGTTGCTACCCAGCCTTACATATCTCTCCCTTTCTTGTCACCTGCTTTTCACTTCTTTCCTTTCTCCTTTCCCTCTCATCTCCTTCCTCCTTTGGCTGTGCACTTTCCCATTTGCTCCACCCCTTACTTCACTGCTCCTCTGTAACCCAATCCCTTCCCTTATGCTTGACCCCTTTCTTTCTTCTTAACTCCACCTCTTTCCTTATTACCCACCCTTCTTATTTCCTCCTATAACCCCGCCCCTCCCTTCCCTTCCCTTCCCTATAGTATTTGACCACCTCACCTGTCCCTTTCTTTTTCTATGGATGCTCCTCTATTTTTGCTGTCAGGACTTAGGTACTTTCATCAGTTCTTAATGCTGCTGTCCATCTCTTCATGCCACTAACTCCTGCTCCTTGTGGTGGAGTGAAGCCCTACATATCTGTTTATTTGTTCATGCACAAACAAGCAAATGTTTACAGATGAAGAGATAGGCAAGCAAATGGACTTCTCCTAACAGGTGATATTGTTTAAGCAAAAATGTGCTTAAAATAACAACATTAGGTCATACTTTCTTGTTGGATTAATTTAATACATTTTTGACTAGATTTGGGGAATTAAAAACTCCCCTCCTAGCATTAGGACTTTCTGGAGAAACTGGATAGTGGTAATGTACAACTTGGTAGCATCTTATTTATTTGCATTTGTATCCCACATTTTCCCACCTATTTGCGGGCTCAGTGTGGCTTACAATACATTGTAAATAATGGAAATACAGTTTGTTACATTACGATTATGGTTACATTGTGAATAGTTAAGGAAGACAGAGTTATATCGGTCACTTTTGGGGCGTAAGAACTATAGGATATGTCATTGGGGAATTACTACGGTGGTCGAATAGTAGCAAGAGAGTGATGGGTAGAGAGTTTTTATCTGTGGGTAAATTGTTGAGTGGGAGAGAGTACGGGGAAGTGGAGTGCGTGAGGTAATGTCTTGAGGCATTATTATGATGTATATGGGCTTTATATGTTTTAATCCTTGCGGTATGTTTTTTCAAAGAGATAGGTCTTTAATCGTTTGCGGAAGTCTGTCAACTCATAGACCGCTCTCAGGCCGCGTGGCAGTGCATTCCAAAGTTGCGTGCTCTTGTAGGTGAAGGTTGATGCATGTAGTGCTTTATACTTTATGCCTTTGCATTTTGGGAAGTGGAGGTTGAGGAAGGTTCTGGATGATTTTTTGGCATTTCTGGGTGGCAAGTCAACCAAGTCGGACATATATGCAGGGGCTTCACCGTGAATGATTTTGTGCACTAACGTGCATACTTTAAAGGTGACACGTTCCCTGAGTGGGAGCCAGTGTAGTTTCTCACGTAGTGGTGCTGCGCTTTCGTATTTTGGTTTTCCGAAGATGAGTCTGGCTGCTGTATTCTGGGCTGTCTGAAGTTTTCTCTTTATTTGTTCTTTGCAGCCTGCGTATAATGAGTTGCAGTAATCCAGATGGCTTAGTACGAGTGATTGTACTAGGTTGCGGAAGACAGATCTTGGAAAGAATGGTTTTATTCTTTTCAGCTTCCACATGCAGAAGAACATCTTTTTTGTTGTGTTGTTCGCGTGAGTCTCAAGTGTAAGGTGGCGGTCGATTGTGACTCCAAGGATTTTTAAATTTTCAGAAATTGCCAAGTTTAGTTTAGGTGTGTTGATGGCGGTAAATTTTGTTGTGTTGTATTGGGAGGTTAGTATGAGGCATTGAGTTTTTTCTGCGTTCAATTTCAGTCGGAATGCATCTGCCCAAGTGTTCATCTTTAATGCTTGACTCAGATGGGAATGGCTACAAGGTTCTTTTTTTAAGTACTGTGATGTTATATTTTTGTACCACCATAATAGAATGTTTCCTTGTGTTTTGAAAAAAAAAAGGAGAAAGTTGTTTTTAAGGCCTGGGGTACAGCCACTGGGGATCTTATTTTATTAAATTGCCCTGTAAATGTGTAATTAATACTGGTCTATCAGAGGTAGGGCTCCTTTTACTAAGCTGCAAGACAAAATAACCTTTCAGTGCCCTTGTGCAGGTCTTTCCCGTGTGTTAAGGCCATTTTTAGTGCATCTGGAAAATGACTGATTTTCAATTTTCTGAATTATTATGAATTATTTATTGTGCCTGATATACCAAAATACATCAATAAAAATATCTATGTGGTTTACAAATTTTAAAATGTAGTTAAAAAAAAAAGAGACGAAAAGGGAGAAGAGTAAGGAGGGAGTAAAGAAAACATAAAAGAAATCATGTTGTAGAGGGACCAAAGATGTCAGTGAGGAGATGTGTTTTTAAGCATATGTTTGAATGTGGTAACAGTGGTTTGATTGTGAATGTAAAGTGAAAGTGAGTTCCAGAGTAGAGGTCCAAGGTAACTGAAAGCAGATTCTCTAGAAATAGTGAGATGCAGTGCTGAGGGAGAATTAATAATCATGCACTAATGTTGTCAACACAGGAGAATGGCCTTATGGAATATGCACAGTCAGTATAAGAGTAGGGTTAAAGAATGAGTCTTCCAACACTGGACACTTGTATACTGGTAGATTCTGAAGAACAATGTTTATTGAAACAAGCTGAGACCCAACACAGGACCATGTTTCGGCTCAAAAGAGCCTGCCTCAGAGGTCTGCTACAAATGAAGTCAGAGTGAATCTCTTCCAAAAGCAAAATATTAAGCAAGAAAGACGTCTACAGGTACGCTTCTAATTCTGCCTGGCTCAAGCCTGTTTCCTGCACTTGAGCCAGGCAGAGCGAGGAGCATACTTGTAGGCGTCTTTCTTGCTTAATATTTTGCTTTTGGAAGAGATCCACTCTGACTTCATTTGCAGCAGACCCGAGGCAGGTTCTTTTGAGCCGAAATGTGGTCCTGTGTGAAATCTTAGCTGTTTTCAATAAACATCGCTTTTGAGAATCTACCAGTGTACGAGTGTCCAGTGCTGGAAGACTCATTCTCTGACCATGCGCTAATGTTGCCATTAGTGCATGGCCATTAACAAAAATTAGTGCGTGAGCACTTACCAACATCTATTTTATAGGCAGTAAGGGCTCATGTGCTAATCCTCTGCTTAACAGTTATCATGTGGTAATGTAGCTGCGCTGATTAGCACAGAAATGTCCGCTCTCTGCTGAAGACATGCCCACTCTGCAGAAAAATCAAAATTATTTTTTTAGCGTGTAGTTTGCACGTGTCTCAGCATGTCCCACAGTAAGCCCTTTTAAGCTATGGTAAACACATGCTAGTGCTTATTGCACCTTAGTAAAAGGAGCCTTTATGGGGAAGATTCTATATATGGCGCCTAAAATATCAAAGCTAAAATCAGTGCTAACTAAGCATATTCCATAATCGGCACCTAAATTTAGGCACCGATCATAGAATAAGCTTAGTTGATATCTCAGTCCCTAAAATTACACGTATCCATTTACATCAACAAAATTGTGATGTAAATTTATGTGCACTGGGCCATATTCTATAATTACACGTGCAAATTTTGAAATGCCCTTTTGCCTGCATGTGTTAGAAGTTTGATGCATTTCATTACAGAATACGCTTAGCGAGTTGTGCATGTAAATTCTAATCGGTGCCAATTAGTGTTCATGATTGCTTGTTAAGTGATGTTATCAGCGCTCATTAGCTTGTTAAGGCTGCCTTTTACTAAAGGTTAGCTTGAGTTATCTGCAGCAGGTCCAATTTTATTCCTATGGGCCTTGCTGCAGATAACTTGAGCTGATCTTTAGTAAAAGACCCCTAAGCTTCTTAAGTTACACATATTATTATAGAATCCACACCAATTTCAGCGCGGATCTCTAGGCACGCTATACAGAATCTGGGGGTATATTTTTAACTCAACTCATTGTTATTTTCAGTGATAAGAGGGTGCTTAGTGTTCCAATAATTGATCCCTCTTCCTTATTTTCAGGGAATTGTGCTGCAACCTTCTCATTCCCTTTTTTCTTTCTTTTGGATTAGAATTCTTGCATGTTCTGGAGGAGATCTCTTGACTTGCTCTAGCATAGTTCAGATATTCTTTTTTTACCTTTTTCTTTTTAATATCTATTTTTCTATGAACTAATGTCTAAGTTCTGTTCAAGTGTTTACTTTGAGTTCTAATTGAAAATTCATATATTTAAAAAGGGTGTTGCTGGAAAGCAGGAAGCTGTAGCAGAAATCCAAAGGCTAATCAACCTTCTTCTTCTTTCCCACATGTGGAATTTTTATCACCAGTATCCCAGGCCTGCAGTTCGGTTTTGCGACTTGCTCTCTGACTGCAGTAGTTCTGGTTCACTTTTTCTTGTGCTGTGACCATTGTCGGACTCCAATTCCAGGCCTGTTCCAGACAATTCCAGCCCTTGTTTCAGCCTTGCAGCCTGCTTGCTAACTCCAGCTCCACTGCACCACGTCCAGGTCCATGATTTCATTCACCTCAATGCAGCTTTCTTATTTAATTTGGATTTAGTTCACTCCTTTTCAGTAGTAGCTGAAGGTGAGTTCAGGAATACTAGCTACCTGCATATAATATGTACAGAGCTGTGTATGTCTAGTAGCACTATAGAAATGATTAGTAGTAGTAGTATTTACCTGGTCTGCAGAGGGCTTACATCTTGTTTTTGTACCTGAGGCAATGGAGGTTTAAGATTACAAGAAGCAGCAGCAGGAATTGAACCTGGTGGCTTCCTTGATTGTCGGCCTACATGCTTACACCTGGGGCGATCACCTGACAAGAATATATGTAGCCAAAATAACAAATCTATACATTTTATTACAAAAAGTTGAAACCACTAAAATTCTAAACAAAATGAGGCCAAACTTAGGAGAACAGAGGCAATAAATCTAATATTGCTATGTTAAATGAGTTACGATTGTTTATTCAAGATGGGTGAATGGATTGAAAGAGATGAAGAGCAAGAACTGGTTGAAGAAAGTTTAATTAAGGTGAAGTACTGTAATATTACCTGGTTCGTGGACTCCCTGTATAAAACCAATGACATTTTTGATTGGTTTCTTCACATTGTAAGTCTGAACATAAAGCTTTATTTTGCTGAAAAAGATTTAAAGCAGAACAAAGAATAAGTCTATATTTTAGGTCAATTAGGGCCCTGTTTATTAAGCAGCACTGTAAGCAGGCTAACTTTAGTGTGCGCTAAAAATTAGCATGCTAATGATAGAGACACTCATTATATTCCTGTGGGTGTCTCGAACGTTAGCATGTGCTCATTTTTAGTGCGTGCTAAAAAGTTTGCGCGCCTACACCACGGCTTAGTAAACATGGCCCTCAATGTTATAGAATGATTACAAATTAGTTACAGTATATAATTAGAGTACAACTTGTTACTCAAATCATAATAAGTACTCCAAGCTTCTATTTTATAATTTTTCCATTTATTTGAACATCATGTGCCGAATAAATACCTTAACACGTACTTCGAAATGTTATAGTACATATTTTCTAAAATCAATGTGTACAACAGATGTACAACAATCAACATGAATTTAAAAAAACAATGATAAATAGTTACAACCAAAGCTAAAATACTATGGACCCCTTTTACTAAAGCTTAGTGCATGCTAATTAGCATGCCCTAAAACTTAAGTAAAAGGGTCTCTATGAGAATAACATCAAAATAAAATATTAATACATCATCAAAAATGAAAATCAATAAAATATAGACAAAATAAATACATGTAAAAACAAATCTCAGCAATAATTGTGACATACCCATAACCTCGGAAATTCTATAAATGGCAATGTTTACTACTTTTACTCAATTACAAAAAAGTAAAAAGAAAAAATGGAAGGGGAGTTGTAAATGATGATTCCTAAGTAAACCAAAATGAAACAGCAAAACTGGGAACAGGGATTTTGCTATTTCAAACTTTGTCGCGCAAGCAGTAGATGCATCTCATCTGAAATTTTGCTGTGAGTATAATCTATAAGAACAGTGGAGTTGTAAAGCGGAAAAACTGTCTACTACACTTTAAAGACTGCGACAATGGCAGTGGAGCACCATAGACTGGCAATTCAATACTTGACTTGCAGCGAAAATAGCGATAGCAAGAACTTGGAAACAGCACAAACACCGGGGATGCAGATGATACTTCAAAAAGTCGACTTTCTTTATCAAATGTCGAAATTGACTGCAATGGGGAAAGTCGTTTGGGACCCTTTAACAAAATTTGGCAGCCATATGAACAGTTACAAACTTATAAATCAGTACCACCATGATACGGGTTCGGGAGGGAGGGGGAATAAGCTTAGCAGTGGAATGTATTAGATTAGGGTTTGAATTTGTAATTTCTCAAGAAAAATCTTCTAAAAATAAAACAATTAAAAAAAAAGAACAGTGGATTTGTCTGTGTTTGTTGAACTGGGTTAGTGGCATCCAGCCAAACAGTACAGTGATGAGTTGGGTCACTTAAAGTGGAGATGAAGCTGAAGCGGGTAGCAATTCTTGGTGAACAGACACGTCTCCACCATGGGTAAACTGTCCCCTAATATGATGAGTCTTTAGGGAAAGGAAATCTGCTAGTCTGACCGTAAGACTGAAGGGTTCCCATACATTTGACATTATGAAAAAATTGTTAGTACAACAACAGACAATGATTCCAACTTTGTGAAAGCCTTCTTTGTAATTGGACATTATGACGATGATAATGAAAATAAAGATGAAGATGCAAGTGATGAATTAGACGCACTACGTTTAATGCAGATGATAATGACAATAATGATGATAAGTACTCTTTGTTATATGGAAGTCAAGGGTTTCAGAGATTTCCTTGATTATAACGTGAAGCCAGACAGACGATATCGGTAATATTGCAAACCTGGCCTGATTTGAAGGAACTTTTTATCAGACTGAACAATTCACTTTCTGCTAGTTCAGTTGTTGAAACCTTTTTAGCTCAACTGGATCATGACACACAAGCACACTCTTATGACAGTCATTTTCAAAAATTTAGTTTTATTAGAAACGAAGTGGATTATAAATTATAGAGAGCAATAAAGTTGTTGGGGATAAAAACATTAACAATAGTTTCCTTCATTGAAGTTGCGGTACTTTTACTTTTTACCTCAAAAAGTGTTATATTAGACAATAACTTTTTTACTTAAGTAAATTTTTGAATGTGTTCTTCACTATATTTTTTATTTTTACTTAAGTATTAAATATACATTTATTTTTACTTTTACTTAATTACTTGACCTAGTACGTTGAACAACACTGTTACAGGCCCTGCAGAGATATGATTGAGGTCTACAAAATTCTGAGTGGTATAGAACAGGTAAAAATGAAATCAATTTTTACTCTTTCAAAAAGTAAAACGACTAGGGACACTCAATGAAGTTACATGGAAATACCTTTAAAACAAATAAGAGGAAATATTTTTTCACTCAATGAAAAATTAAGCTCTAGAACTAATTGCCAGAGGATGTGATAACAGTGGTTAGCGTACCTAGGTTTTAAAAAAATTTGGAAACATTCCTGGAGGAAAGGTCCATAGTCTGCTATTGAGATAGACATGGGGGAAGCCACTGCTTGCCCTGGGATTGGTAGCATGGAATGTTGCTTGTATTGGGGTTTTTGCCAGCTACTTGGAACCTGGATTGGCCACTGTTGGAAGCAGATACTGGACTGGATGGACCATTGGTCTGACCCAGTATGGCTATTCTTCTGTTTTTAAATTGCCCTGCATTCACAGACACACTGCCCGGAGATAATGTAGAGTAGAACTTGTACATTTCCCCATAAAACTCACCATATATTTAAAAAATATTAAATTATGTTTTGTATCATTAGCAGCAACACAAACTCCCTAATCTTACACTAATGGGCTTATTGTAAAGTAATATAAAATTCTGTGAAAAGGAGACTCTGCTTGTGTAGTAAATCTGCTATACTGAAGTGGCACCAACTCCAAGGACCCAAGCAGTAACTGCCTTACCTATGCAATGCAGCACTAAAAAATATTACACTAAACCCTACAACCCTAATATACCACCGACTGAGGAAACTGACAAGACGATCAATACAGGAACTACACATTAGCCAAATCTCCTCATATATGGTTACACATACAGAGTGCCAGATAGATTCTGACCTAATACAGAATAAACAAGCACAAATTGAAATACGAAATGTTGGCAGATACAAACTGAAATAGAAGCCCTTATAGTCATTCTCTCTGGACCACCTTATCCCTTGTAGTAAGTAAGGAGTATTTTTACTAATCTGTGTGGTCTACTTGCGCCCAATGCGTGCCAAATAGAGTTACCACCTGACTACCGCATGGCTCTTGCGGTAATTCCTTTTTTGGCACGCAGCCAATTCGCGGGTCTGGAAAATATTTTTTATTTTCGGTCGTGCGTACGGACAGCATGCAAGTGGCATTTGGCGAGCATAGGTCATTACCGCCCATTTACTGCGTGAGTCTTTACCACTAGTTCAATGGCTGGCGGTAAGGTCTCAGACTCAAAATGGACAAGCGGGCAATTTTGATTTTGCCCGCAGTCTATTTTGGCAATAAAGGCCTTTTTTACAGGCGCGCTAAGAAATAGATCGGTGCGTGCCCAAAACCCTCAACTACACTACTGCAAGCCATTTTTCGCGCACCTTAGTAAAAGGACCCTTAACTCTCTCTCTCTCCCCCCCCCCCCCCCACCCCCACACCCCAGCATATGGCAACCAGTAAATTTCATCCTTTGGAGTTGTGCAGGTAACAAGACACTTCTTCCCATTGACCTGCTGCCTGCTGTTCTGTCCAATGGGCAACTGATATCGTTTCCTTCTTCCTTTTTCCCCACTCATTTTATTCATGGGAAGGAACTTCTTGGTTTGCTGATCGTAAGTTGAGTAAGATCTGTATCCAAGAATTGATCCGTTTTGAACAGACTTGCAGTGGTTATTGCAAATGGAGGTCACTGAGGCCAGGGTGGTTAGCAGCGGGAGAGACTATGATTTGCTCATCCGGCCACTCACCTAAAACTGGGGTGGCAAAGGGGGGAGGCAAGTAGATTTTGGTCTGTGGCATTTTCAACCTTGCACCCCCCATAGCAATGCCTGTGAGTACACACTGTAGTTTACTGATAGGTTCATGTGGGCTGGAGTAGACCAAATAGCAGTTGAATTATGGAGAGACTACTATAATTGGCTTGCAGGAGAGAGAGAGCCCTGAGGGGTGTGGGTGAAAGAATACCTAGATATAGTCTTTGACGGCAAAGAGGAGAGGGGAAAGAGTGCTGGGGTCAGGGAGAGGAGAAAGGAAGGAAATAGGAACTATCCGGGCCAGACTGGGTAGAAGCGCAGACCCCAGGAATTGAGAAGAAGAAGGAACGTGCTGTGGTGGTTTGGGGATGAGGGCCGGATGAGCGCTAAGGGCCCTATGTTCTAAAGTGTGAAGGGACTTTGCAAAAGTGCACTTTGCATGAAAAAGCACCAAACATAAGAAACATGCCAAAATTCCAACGTTCAGGTATTTTGCACTATTTTTCATGCAAGTACACTTATGAGCTGCACCATGTGCTAGTAAACTGTTCATGAAATTTGAAACTAGCACAAAAATTTATGAAATTTTGCATATTAACTGCTGCAATGTAAACTCATGCAAAACAACTCAATGATGTAGAATATATGAAAATAAGAATGCAAAAAAGGGGGAAAGGGAAATGGGACTTGATATCCGCCTTTCTGAGGTTTTTGCAACTACATTCAAAGCGGTTTACATATATTCAGGTACTTATTTGTACACGGGCAATGGAGGGTTAAGTGACTGTGCCTAGAGTCACAAGGAGCTGCAGTGGGAATTGAACTCAGTTCCCCAGGATCAAAGTCCACTGCAGTAACCACTAAAGGACTCGCAGCCCATTTTAACAGAAACATAATGACAGTTGATCTGCGACTGCACTATACAGTACGAGGACTAACTGTTCTGCCCAGTCTGTCATAAGTCTTTAAAGTCTTGCCACCAAGCAGGTCCTCAACAGCTTCTCAGCTGAGTTATAGTACCACCTGATTGCCTTTATATGGAGCAAAAAAAGACCCCACATATCTAGAAGGGTACATATATGCAGTGTGAGTTAAAGGAAGGTTAGGTATTGTATGCCCAATTTGAACTGGTACTATGAGCATGCATCAGTGGGACATCAAATGGGAGTGGGATTCCTGTAGATCCCCAATCAGCACAGAATCAATAAGAAGAGGACAGAAATGGACCACACAATTGCACTGCTGGGATATTCTTGTGGGAGGGAAGGAATAAATGCTTCTCCCCTCTGTCCCCAACAGCTAAACAATACTCTGTTCTTCCTGGCTTGTTGTCATGAGTGTACCAGGAATGGGAGCAGAAGGGCTTGTCTTAGGTGGGACGATTTTTTGAGAGAGGGTGAGCTTTGTTACCTTTGCATTTCTTCAGAATGAATTTAATCTGCTTTCTGTGGTCTATTAGTTAGAGAGGAGGAAAATCAAAAAGCAAGTAGCTAGAGACCTGACAGAAGTGGAAAATCATTGAGGAGGTGGTACCATAAGAGGCCTGATAGCAGTGTTGTATCAACACCGATGAAATGTGGACCTGATACCAGTAGGCCACTGAATATGGTGGGAATGAGAGCTGAACTGTAGGGATATGGTCAAGCAATGGAAAAAGGTGAAGAAACCCCCTTCCCAAATCCTCACTAGCTGTCTTTGCCAAAGAAACCACTAATAGACCAGTGTATAGATGGTACTTTATAACTAATAGACTCTCTCACTACTTCTCAGGATTAAGAGAACTGTGCTGGTGGCAGGGGAAGCATGGCCCACATTTAGTGGTTTTGCCCACGAATCAGAGCACATTGGAAAGTGCTTCAGTATAGAATCAAACACATGCTTGGAATGGAGATTGCCTGGGACCTGGAGATTTTCCTACTTAATTTGAGACTTCCCAACCTTCGCAAAACCCAGGCAATAGAAGACTATTCAAAATGCAGCCAGACTTGTCCAGGCTTCCACATTAAAGCAGGTGTTGCCCCTTCCCTGTTTAATTGGCTGACCAAAATGTGGGGCATATATAGCATAGAGAAACTCACAGCACAGCGAAGGCAGAAGATAATGCAATTTGAGTGTGCTGCAGTACCTGGAAAGAATTGGGTGGAAGTTTGAAAGTGTGATTCTGAGCTTTCCAGTATTGAGTGATTGTTACTTTAACTTTTTTATTTTTTCTTTGTTAAGGAGGAAGAAATTGTAAAACTGAGGCTATTTACTTACTGTATAGAGCAGGATAATGCAATGTTAATAGATATTAATTAGTTGAGATATAACTTGAAAAGTCAGTCTTGCTGTGAGCGAATGTTGTACTTGTCAAAGTCCATATAACTTTGCCATAAAAAATTTGCACTAAAGCTTTCATTAAATTAAAATTAATTACAGTTCAAGAGATGCCAGGAAAAATAAAAACCTTGCCCCTTCACATGGTACTGGGAACATCACCAAGAAACTAGGATGGTGTTGCTAATGATATTGATATTGGCAGACTCACACTCACACAGCGCTGAGGATTAGAGAGCTGCAGACAGAGGTCTAACCTCTAGACATTTTCAGATCTTTTAATATCAATGCAAAACTCCGTACAACATTGAAAAAAATCTAGACAGCTGGCTGCCCTAGCCTTCTGAATCCTAAGCATATCGGTAGGTCTCCCCTACACAATTGGGCTCTAGGGGGTCCTTTTACTAAGGTGCGCTGAAAAAGGCCTGTGGTAGTGTAGACAGTGTTTTTGGCCATGCGCAGAATTATTTTTTAGGTCACCTACAAAAAAAATGTTGTTGTTTTTTAAATTCTTGCCGAAATGGACGTGCGGCAAAATGAAAATTGCCACATGTCCATTTTGGGTCTGAGACCTAGTGGTAAGTGTCACGCGGTAACTAGGCGGTAATGGTCTACGTGCGTCAAATTTCTCTTGACGTGCATAGCTGCCACATGTCAGAAAATAAACAAAATATTTTTCAGATGCGCTTAGCAGATGCATGCCAAAATTGAAATTACCGCAAAGGCCACACGGTAACCAGGCGGTAACTCCAATTTGGTACATGTTGGGTGTAAGCGCTTAGTAAAAAGGACCTCTAGGTTTGTTCCTATTTTGTCTATGCCTTAATTTGGCCGTATGTAGCGGAGAGAACATGCTGGGGCTGCCTGGAGGGGTTGGGAAGAGTCCACTTGGAAGTGGCTGGAGTCAGAGTGGGATTGCTGGGAGTGTACAATAGGGAAGGAGGGATAGTACAAGGAGAACAGAAAGAGGAAGAAGTGCTGACTGGGGTCAAGCAAGGAAACAGTGAAGGGAAACAGTCTATGTGTAAAACAAACGGCATTACTTATTCTCTCCCCCCCCCCCCCCCCCCAACCACAATCTCTGCTAAATTAAGCTCCATCTATGGGATCCTCAGGTCCTGTAAAAAAAAAAAAATCAGTCATTACTATGCCGCTAATCCCAGATCCAACTCAGAACTTGGAAATTACCTTTGAAAAAACACATGATCCCACACATTGCATTCAGAAGACCAGTAAGAGGAATCTTCTATCAAATCTCTTCCTCCAACACCCTGCATTTACTACAGAAGCAAACCATATTTTTTCGTGGGAGGTCTCAATACAGCAATCTAACATAGGGCCTGATTCACCAAGACTCTTCTCACAGTGAGCTATGTTTGTCAGTAATATTTTGAGCACAAAAATGACTGCTGTGAGTCAGAGTTACTCGTTTCTGTCAAGCATGCAGCTGTTTGCAGTAGGAACAGACAGTGTCCACTCAGCTGGTCTAAGAGAAACATATAAATAGACAATCCATTTAATGAACTTCGCAGCATTAACTTGCTGTTCCTGCCATTATGTTTCTATCAGTACTTAGGGGCAACAATTCTGGCTTCTTGTCATCAGCTGTCTCATTTATTTTCCATGTTAAATGCTGCCCCTCCCATAAAGGCTACAAAGATGTAGACAGAGCATTTAAAACATGATTATGGGGTGTAAAGGCTTTGAAAACACACCTGTTTGAAAATTAATGTGATTATGTAGAATTTGTTGTTGATTTTATTTTCCTCAGATGTTGAGATTCTCTTAGGGGTCCTTTTACTAAGGTGCGCTGAAAAATGGACTGCGCTAGATCCATTTTTCAGCGTACCTGTAAAAAATACCTTTTTTATTTTGGCCAAAAATGGACGTGCGTCAAAAATGAAAATTGGTGCACGTCCATTTTGGGTCTGAGACCTTACCGCCACCCAATGACTTAACGGTAAGGTCTCACACGTTAACTGGGCGGTAATGGTCTACGCATGTAGAATGCCTTTTACCGCCCGGTTAGCGCTGCATGCCAGAAAATAGAAATTATTTTCCGGTGTGCATAGTAGACGCACATAACAATGACATTACCGCCCAGGCCACGTGGTAGCTTGGTGGTACTTCTAAATTGGACATGCGTTGGGCGAAACATAGGTATCTACGCAGCTTAGTAAAAGGGCCCCTTAGAATGCTAACCGTTATGATCCTGATTGGAATGTGGATAGTATTCAAAACTATAGCTAGAATAGAAGTCAGATCCAACAGTAAACACGAATCCAGCTATATTAACCTTAACACACTTGCGCATTAGTCTGACTCAGGGTTTCTCAATCCAGTCCTCGAGACACACCTAGTCAGTCAGGTTTTCAGGATACCCACAATGAATATCCCATGAGGCACATTTGCATAGAGTGGAGGTAGTGTATGCAAATTTTATCTCATACAAATATTCATTGTGGATATCCTGAAAACCTGACTGATTATGTCCCAAGGACTGGTTTGGAAATTCCTGGTCTAACTAAACATTGGCACAGAGGGAATGGAGATTTATTCAATAAAACGTATTAATTACTGAAACAGTATGCATAGCAAAACAGTTCATTTATATTCAAATGGAAGCTGATATAAATAACATTAGATACCACAATTTGCATTAATCTCCTGGTAACACAAAACTTGGTGGTCTGTATACTAAAGTGTGGTAAGTTACCATCCAACTTATTTTCGAAGGAGCTCGCCGGCCATCTTCCGACACAAATTGGGAGATGGCTGGCCATCTCCTGAAGCCGACGAAATCGGTATAATGGGAAAGCCGATTTTGACCGGCTCCAACCGCTTTCCATCGCAGAGCCGGCCAAAGTTAAAGGGGGCATTTCAGAAGGGTATGGGAGGCGGGACGGGGGCGTTGTTAAGACATGGCCGTTGTTAAGACATGGCCGGCTTCAGCTGATAATGGAAAAAATAAAGCCGGCTCTGAAGAGCATTTCACCGGCTTCACTTGGTACTTTTTTTAGGACCAAGTCTCAAAAAAGTGCCCCAATTGACCAGATGACCACCGGAGGGAATCAGGGATCACCTCCCCTTACTCCCCCAGTGGTCACCAACCCCCTCCCACCCCCCAAAAAACCTTTTTTGCTAGCCTTTATGCCAGCCTCAAATGTCATACCCAGCTCCCTGACAGCAGTATGCAGGTCCCTGGAGCAGTTTTTAGTGGGTGCAGTGCACTTGAGGCAGGTGGACCCAGGCCCATCCCCCCTACCTGTTACACTTGTGGTGGTAAATGGGAGCCCTCCAACACCCCCCCAAACCCACTGTACCCACATGTAGGTGCCCCCCCTCACCCATAAGGGCTATGGTAATGGTGTAGAGTTCTGAGGAGTGGGTTTGGGGGGGGGGTTGGGGGGCTCAGCACCCAAGGTAAGGAAGCTATGCACCTGGGAGCTATTTTGTTTTTAGAAGTGCCCCCTAGGGTGCCCGGTTGGTGTCCTGGCATGTCAGGGGGACCAGTGCACTACAAATGCTGGCTCCTCCCATGACCAAATGCCTTGGATTTGGCCAGGTTTGAGATGGCCGGCCTTGGTTTCCATTATCAACAAAAACCGATGCCGGCCATCTCAAACTTGCCATCTCTGACATTTGGCTGGCCCCAACCGTATTATCGAAACGAAAGATGGCCGGCCATTCTTTTCAATAATACGGTTCGGGACTGCCTTTGCATATAGATGGCTGGCGCCATTCAATTATGCCCCTCCATATGAATTAGCACAGTGTAACAGTTAGTTACTGCATGGCTGCAACACTGCATGCTAATGGCTTGATGTGGCAGGGGTCAGGAAAGAAGTTGGAGAATGGGGGAGGGGCTCATAAAGGTGGACAGTGGCTTGTAGTTAGCACATGGTAAGTTATCATATGCTGTCATCACTGTTGATAGTGCAGATCCACTAACCACAGCCCAACAACGCTGCTAGAATCTCCACCCTCCAACATCCTTACAAATAACCTATAGGGTTGGATTGGATTAATTTGATATACCGCTTATTACGGCTGTGTTAAAACGGTGCCACCAATTAAACATTTCAAAATACAATAATAACATTTTCAAACAGCAACAATATAATAAATGCAATATTTGATAGCAGCAACAATTCCAAAATCTAAAAAAAATAGGTTTTGAAGATCCATGTTTTCAATACCATACAAAAACCAATGTAGCTAGTCATTCACAGATTAAATTTTCTTTCATCTGTCCTTTAATAAAACTCCTTTGAAAACTTGTCTGTTAATCCAACTTTCAAATCTATGATTTCACTATAACATCTTCATTCCATATCAAAACCACTTAATGGAGGCCTTTCTTTTATAACCCCAGCTGTATGAGAGGCATGTTTGCTGCTCCTCTATCAATCTGTCAAGTTCTCAAAATGGCATCAACGCCTTATACAAATATAGCTGGATGAATTGGCTGCATTCAAATCCTTAATACTGTGTGAAGTAAAATAATGTGAATTAAGATACAAGGGGGCTCATTTTCAAAAGAGAAAAACATTCAAAAAGTGTCATAAAGCAGCATTTGGACAGATTTCTTCTCAAAACATCCAAATTGGTATTTTCAAACCCTGTTTTGCATACATCTATCTATGCATTTTGTCTGCAGTGCATCCAAATCACAAAGGAGCTTGTCAGGGGCATTTCGAAGGCAGGACTAGGGCGGGAGTAACACTTGGACATGTTACAGCCATACTGGAACAAAGCATAAACGTCTAGGGCAAAAACTTCAATGTTTTGGTCTAGATCTGTTTTTTTAATCAATAAGACACAAAAAGGTGCCCTAAATGACCACATGACCACTGGAGGGGTTCTGTGATGACCCTCACTTTCCCAGTGGTCACTGACCCCCTCCCACCCCTAAAAATATGAATAAAAATAGTACTCACCAGCCTCTATGATATCCTCAGATGTTATAGCCAGGTCCATTAGAACAACATGCAGGTCCCTGGAGTAGTGTAGTGGTGGGTGCAGTGCACTGTAGATAGGTGGACCCAGACCCAACTCCATACCTCCCTCTACCTGTTACACTTGTGGTGGAAACTGTGAGCCCTCCAAAACTCACCAGAAACCCACTGTACCAACATATAGGTGCCCACTTCACCCATAAGGGCTATTGTAGTGGTGTAAAGTTGGGGGTAGTGGGTTTTGGAGGGCTCAGCAGACAAGATATGGGAGAAATGGTGAGATGTGTACCTGAGAACATTTATATGAAGTCCACAGCAATTCCCCTTAGGGTGCCCCATTGTTCTCCTAGGATGTCTGAGGGATCAGTCTACTAAAAATACTGGCCTCTCCTACATCCCAATGGCTTGATTTTCTACATTTTTCACTTATGTAGGGTTTTTTTTTTTTTTTTACAAAGAGGCATATTTTCAAAGGACTTAGCCTCCCAAAGTTCCATAGAAACCTATGGAACTTAGCCTCCCAAAGTGCTTTGAAAATATGCCTAAAAGTGGTCTGAAAAGATAAACACATTTTACTTTTTTGAAAATGGTTACATTTTCTATTCAAATTTGGGATGTTTAGCGTAAAACATCCAAAGTCTGACTTAAGCTTCATATTGAAAATGCCTTTCAAGGGGTATAAACCCAACCTTACTAGGGAAGAAAAGGTAGCATTGAGACAATTACAAAATAAGGGCCCTGTTTACTAAGCCACACCTTAGTAAACAGGGCCCTAAGTCTTTACTCATAAAAAGAGTTGATAAAGGTGAATCAATTATCTTACAAATCATTGCTGAATATTTTAATGAAGTTGAAAGACAGTTATTGGATTTGAAATGTTATATTAAGCTGGCAAGTGGCCAACTGAACAATTACAACAATTGATTTTGGAAGTGACATATGAGGCAGTATTGCAAGTTGTTGTTGTTTTTTTTGTTACTTGAAAATGCTTAAATTTGAAATATCCCAAACTGCTGATGTTATATATGCTGATGAAGATTCACAAAATTCAAAATTATCAACTGGATTGGTTGATTGTGTCCAGCAAGGTTCCACTTCTTGACAGGATAGGGAATTACATTGATAAATTTTTAAGACCATTGGTCCTTTCAATTCCCTCATAACCGAAAGATACTATCCACTTTTTGGCTGTATTACACATGATTACTGATGTTACCAAAATACAATTCATGGAAACAGTGGAGTTTCACCATTATATATGATGATGCCATATTAGTAGTGGAAAAGGTCATCCACACCTGCTTCCAACAGAAGTTTTAGTTATATTAACTACAATTACTTTGAAGAATTTTTTTTTTAAATTTCAAAGTGATCATTTTTTGCAGATCTCTGAGACTGCCATAGGGGTGACATTTGCATTATTGTTGGCAAATCTATACATGGCAGTCTTTGAAATGAACTGGATATATAATTCCTCCGTTTTGAGCTACGTGTTAGAGTTGTCGCTATACTGACAACTTTTTTTTTAGTTGGTTGAATTATTGCCATACAATTTGTTATGCATTAATACCTCAGAAATGTCAATTACTTTGTTCAAGTTTGATAGTAATCATCCACGGCACCTAAATTATTTACCTGTGTCTCAATTTTTCCTTGTATTTATTAAGGGCCTGTTTTACCAAACTGCTCTAGCAATTCCTTGCATGGCAATACTGACAAAGCCCATTCACTTTAAATGGGTTTCGTCGGCATTGCTGCATGGGAATCGCTAGCGTGGTTTCATAAAAAAGGCCCTAATTTATTTGGATTTTTGCGCATATCTTTTTCAGTATTAGTTCAAAGTGAGTTACACTCAAGTATACTAGACATTTTCCTGTTCCTGGAGGGCTTATGATCTACCTGAGACAATGGAGGGTTAAGTGACTTGCCCAAGATCACAAGAAACAGCAGCAGGATTTGAACTGGGCTTCGCTGGTTGTCAGCCTGGTGCTCTGACCACTAGCTTTAGGTACATTTGTTCTCAAAGGGTGGTGATTACGTGAAACAATCTGTTAAAACAGATATGTATCTCCAAAGGTTATCCAAAACCCATAATCCATCAGGCTTATAAGCAAGCATATTTTTTACTGACAGAATTTTTATTGCAGCATATTCTATGAAATCCAGTGATGACATCCATTTGCGTATATTACAATATTCACCATTGATTTTTAGAATATTTACAGTCATAAAAGTGTATTGAAAAAGTCTGTCACTGCATTTTTGTTTAACTAGCTGCAAAGTGATGTTTTCCTACAATTGGGGAAAGAATTTAAAAGAGCAGTTGTGTCCAGCGAAGCTGAAAAACCAAAGAGTAGGCCAAGAAGGCCATACCTGCTCTGAAGTATGTAAAAGTTGTAAAGTTATGATACAGGTTACTGAATTTATCCTTCTGGGAAATGGAAGAAATTATATACTGGAATACACTATGGACTACACTTCACAATTCATAGTATGTGTGATTTTGTACAAGCTCTGTAGGGGAAATTCTATAAATGGTACTGAACATTAGGTACCAACAGTGGTGTATCTAGGTTGGCTGCCACCCGGGACAGGTCGCCACTATTTCCCTCAGCGCATCGCCCCCCCTACCCCAGGCACACAGCACCCCTCACCCCTGAAGCACATCATCCACCTCCCCCCCCCCCGAAGCAAATCATCCTCAGCACCTGGGGGTGCATGGAGCAGTCACGCAGCTGTCGACTCCGCCTATCCCCTGCCCCAGAACAGGAAGTAACGTCAGAAGGGGCAGGGAACCGGCAGAGCCGACAGCCACTCAACTGCTCTGTACACCCTCTTGCTGTCTGCACCTGAGGTGGACCGCCCCCATCGCCCCGCTCTTGGTATGCTAGAGGGCACCAATGAAAATCAGTGCTCAGTGTCATTCCACAAAGGGTGCTCTGGGATCAGCGCTCTTTATAGAACAGCCAGTGGCGTTCCTAGGGGGGCTGACACCCGGGGCAGATCGCCGATGCGCCCCACCCCCCTGGGTGCAGCGCAACCCCCCCAGCGAAAGGACACCCCCCCCCGGGTGCACGCCGCTGGGCGGGGTGCCGCGTGCCTGTCCGTTTCGTTCTTTTCCATGCTCCCTCTGCCCCGGAACAGGAAGTAACCTGTTCCAGGGCAGAGGGAGCACAGAACAAACGTAGCGGACAGGCGCGCGGCACCCCCCCAGCACCATGCACCCGGGGCGGACCGCACCCCCCCCCCCTTGGTACGCCACTGAGAACAGCACAGAGTACTGAATTCAACATCAACTCTTTTGGCACGAGGACTTACACCAGCTGAAACCTGGTGTAAATCCTGGCCTGCGCATCTTTTGTGAATGCTCCTCCCATGGCCATGCCCCTTTTTGAGTTGCACACGACCCAATTTGGGCGTCCATGGTTACAAAGTAGCACACAGCCAGATTGGCACCCAAATCATAATTAGTGCCAATTAAGTGCTTGTTAACCCCAATAATTAAATCACTGGAGCCCATTAAATAATTATTTTGATCACAGATCTGGGATCCACACCCTGTGTAGAATCTGGGGATATACACATAAGCATACCAGCACAGAGGTTGGACAGCTTTAAAAAAAAAAGGCCCTACTGTGCATACAGCACTGCTTTTTCTTGTGGATTTGGCTTTGAAAATGACTCTTTATGAAGATAGTGTTAGAATAGGCCACCTTACTTGTGTGGCAGGTATGTTTCAAATGGTAGTATACTCATACATTCCCCTGCAAAATTTACCTGCAGAAAATACATGCATGCATTTACATCCACTCTTTAGCGCAAATTTTATTTTATGTGTGTATGTATATATTTTCTTATATATGTGCATAATTCTCAAACCTGCTCTAACTCTGTCCGTAGGAACAATTCTGCTTAGGTCATATCAACTTATGTATATTCAATATGGACTGGTCCCCAAATTCAATATATGGTGCCTTAAGTTGTATGGCCAAATTGTGCGCACAACTAATTGATTAACAAGCCAATCAGCGCTGAAATGGCACTTAACAACCAATTAGCAGCTTTAGAATTTATGTAACAACTTTCTAGGCGTATTCTACAATGCGGTGCGTGTAAATTCTAATGCATGCTGTTGAAAACGGGGTGCAGCCATGGGCGTGGACTGGGCGGGTTGTGAACATTTCAAAAAATGATGTGCACTATTATGGAGTATACTCGACCTGCATCTACATTAGACGCAGGTATTTAGGCTTGGTTTTAGGTGTCCTAAATGGGTGCGCCTAAATTTGGTGCATAAGCATTTAAGCATAGTTTATAGAATCACACTAACCGTGTCTTCTCTTTTTTTTTTTGGTGCTGATTTTTAAGGCTCCATTTATAGAATTTGGCTCTGAGAGTCAATATAGTTGAATTGTGATCTTCATGTTATGTTATTCAAGGAGAAAAAAAGACCACAGAAACTGCAAGACAAAAATACCTTCATGTAACTTTTCTTTTGTCTCTATAGCGGTTCAAGTTCTTTCGTTGACCTTAAAAACTCCCAAATATATTTTATGATGTGATGCCAAAAGTGACATATTTATAACATTTAAATAGTCTTTTTGTGACTTTTGTGATCTAGCAAATCAATTTCAAATTTGGTAAAAATCACCAAAACATGATTGTGAGCTGGCTAGGCACTTTCTTATTTCAAAACCCAATGAAGGCCACTATTTCACCATGCTTTCTGGCTTCCTCAGGGGTTTTATCTAACACTAGAGAAAAAGGCCCGTTTCTGTTAGAAATGAAACGGGCGCTAGCACATTTGTTTGTCTCTGTGCGCGATTGTCTTCTCTCCCCTGTTCCCCCCCTCCAGCCAACCATACCCAGAGATTGTCTCTCTCCCCTGCCCCCCTCTCCCCTGCCCCCCCTCTCCAGCCACCCATCCATTCATACCCAGCGATGGTCTTCTCTCCCCTGCCCCCCCTCCAGCCACCCATCCATTCATACCCAGCGATTGTGTGCTCTCCCCTGCCCCCCCTCCAGCACCCATACCCAGTGATTGTTTCCCCTCCCCTCCAGCCACCCATACCCAGCGATTGTGTTCTCTCCTCTGCCCCCTCCAGCCACCCATACCCAGCGATTGTCTCCCCTCCCCCTCCAGCCACCCATACCCAGCGATTGTCTTCTCTCCCCTGTCCCCTCCTCCAGCCACCCATACCCAGCGATTGTCTTCTCTCCCCTGCCCCCCCCCAGCCACCCAAACCCAGCAATTGTCTTCTCTCCCCTGCCCCCCCTCCAGCTACCCAGGTTGTTCAGTGGATTCTTCAGGGCAGGCAGGAAAGATCCCTAGTCTTTCCTGCCCGCTGCCAGCGCTGACATCTCCCGCGGTGCTACTGCATTGCTCTTCAAAATGGCCGTGGAGACTTCTACAGAAGTCTCGCGAGGCCGCAGCGGGAAGCCTCGGCGGCCATTTTTAAAGAGCGATCTGGCAGCGGGGGAGGGTCAGCGCCAGCAGCGGGCAGGCAAGACTGGGGATCTTTCCTGCCTGCCCCGAAGAATCCCATACACTGTGCAGCACTGTTGGGAAGAGGAAGCGAGAGAGAGGTACCAAAACCACGGGTAGGGGTGAAGGAAGCGATGTCACACCTGCAGATTGGGGGTGAAGGAACAGAGCCATCACTTTGTGCAGGGTGGGGGGGGGGGGGGGAAAGGAGTTGCACCTCCAACGTTCTGAAGCTGTCGCGTCGCGGTTTCCCTGGCAACACAGTGACATCACCGGAAGGCTTCAGACATTACGAACCGAAAGCTTCAGAACGTTGGAGGTGCAAATTATTATAGTAGATGCTTCAAATGTTCAAGCAACTGCTCCTTTTCTTATTTAGGGGGCCCTTTTAACTAAGCTGTGGTAAAAAGTGGCCTTAGTGTGTACTTACGGGTGTCATTCCCGCATGCTAACGCCATTTTTTCCCATGTGGGTTAAAATGGCTGATTTTTCTATTTCCATTATTAATAGCCACACTTAATTTTCCCATTAGCATGTGAGCACTTAACTACACCTATTTTGTAGCCAGTAAAGGCTCACATGCTGTTACGTCTGTGCTTTCCTCACCCTCTGGTGGCCAGTACAGGTGGCTGCTATGGACCATCACCCGTTCCAGATTTTAGCTGAGTCCAGTCTGGATCTTCCAGGCTGCCAGGTTTGCTTGCTTGGATTGAGCCTGCACAGCCACCATAGCTTCCTGGTGATTGCTGCAGCTGAGTCTTTCCTGTCTGGGCTTATTAGCCATTTTGAAACTCTCTGGCTTGGCCTTTGCATCGTCTAAGGCCCTGGTATGTTGGGGTGCTGTGCACTTCTGCTGAGTCCAGTTCTAGTTTGGTTTCCTGCCTTGATTCTTGTCTGTTCTTGCTAGTCTGTGGATAGTTAGATTAGATTGTTGTTTGTTTGCTTGTCTTGTCTCTGGGTTATAGTTTTGTGTGTAGTCCTGTCTGTTTGTATCTTAGTGGCTGCTCTGCAGCTTTTAGTTTGTGTCTTGTTAGTCAGTGTTTTTGCTCCCTGTTTTAGTGGCTGTTTACAGTTTTCAGTCTGTCCTTTATTTTACCCTTTCCTTGCCCTGCTGTCCCTGTATGTTCCTTTCCCCTCTGATCCTCAGTCCCTGTTTAGTCTAGTTGGGATCCTGTTCCTGCCCTGTCCTACAAGTCCTGCCGGCCACCTGAAGCCAAGGGCTCACCCTTGGTGAAAAGTGGCCAGGTGCAGGTGAAGCATAACTGTTCAGTGAGCTCTGCCTTGTCTCCGGTGTGGGGGTGGTTTTGCCTGCCACTGCCCGCTCCTCGGCAGTGGCCCAAGGGCTCACAAACCTAGTTGCTACGTTGTAAACGTGACACATGCTTACCATGTGCTAATCAGTTAACGCACGGCAATGTAACTACACGAACTGATTAGTGTAGCACACATCTACTCTCTGCCCCAACCTGCAACCAGAGTTAAAAAAATAAAGTTTATTTTTTAGTATATGGTAAGCATCACACATGCAAAAATACCACAGGATGCCTCAAGGTGCCCTATGGTAATCACTTTTTGCTATGGTAAGCACCCGTAAGTGCTCACAGCTTATATTTTGGTGATTTTTACAAATTGAAATTGATTTCATATTACAAAAAGCTACAAAAAATACTATTTAAATGTTATAAATATATACTATATATTAATATTTCATTTATCTTCCTGAAGCAGCAAGCTTTGGCGAAACAAGGCGCTCTTGTAGAAGATTGAGTCAATGATGATTGAATTATTGGATTTATGTTAGCAATGACCGGAGACAGACGAGAACAAGCAACGACCGGGGGACAGTCAGCAGCCGGCGGAGCAGCGTCAAACGGCCGTGATCTCGAAGGAAGGATTGAGCACCAACCATGAATAAGTGTAGTGGTTGCACCACTCGGTGGGGGGGGGGGGGGGGTAGAAGTTTAAACCTTTGCTTATTTAGTTTATATAGTGGGGAATTGTATCATAGAATTCCTGCAGAGAGTTTTGGGCACTTTTTCTCACAGTAGCTAAATGTTATTATAAAACAGGCTTTTTTGAGAAACCAATGATTTTCTCCATAATAGGGAGGTTTTTTTCCTTGGTTTGTTTTTTTTTCCTGGTAGAATAATCATTACATGGGCCAATGATAGTATGTGCTCCAATTATAGTTGAGGTGCTCTCCTTGCGAGAGCACCTATTCATGTTGGAATTGTCTCACTAGGAAGCTTTGAGGTCTGTTTTTTCAAATATATATATATATATATATATATATATGAGAAAACTGGTTTTTAGAATCAGTAGTTTTGCATTAATTACCAAGCTGGTTCCCTCATTGTATTAATTGATAAATATATGTCACATTTGGCATCATATCATAAAAAAATATGTGGGAGTATTTATGACTAATGAAAGAAACTGGAACTGCTTTAGATACAAAAGAAGTTGTAAGAAGGTATTTTGTCTTGTGATTTCTGAGGTCTTTTTTCTCCCTGAATAACATGATGTGAAGATCAAAATTCAACTATATTGATTCTCAGTCCTTATTGGAGGTTGTAGTTGGTGTACCTTAGGGCTTTGTCTTGGGACCTCTTCTTTTCTCCATCTTACTTCTTCTCTTGGTGCTCTGACCTCATCCCATAGTTTTCAGTATCACCTTTATGCTGATGACTCCCAGATCTACCTCTCCACACCAAAAATTTCAGCAGGAATCCAGGTCCAAGTCTCAGCCTGCCTGTCTGTCACTGCTGCCTGGATATCTCATCACCATCTGAAACTGAACATGGCCAAGACTGAGCTTCTTATCTTTCCCCCTAAGCCTACCTCTCCTCTTCCCCCGTTCTCTATCTCTGTGGATAATACTCTCATCCTCCCTGTCTCATTAGCTCATAACCTTGGGTCATCTTTGACTCCTCTCTCTCTCTTTCTCTGCACATATCCAACAGACTGCTAAAATCTGTCACTTCTTGCTCTATAACATCACGAAAATGTGTCCCTTCCTTTCTGAGTACACTACCTAAACCCTTATCCACATTCTTCTCACCTCTTGCTTAGACTACTGCAACTTGCTTCTTACAGGTCTCCCACTAAGCCATCTCTCTCCCCTTCAATTTGTTCAAAACTGTGCTGCACAACTTATATTCTGACAGTGTCGTTATGCTCATATAAGCCATCTCCTCATCACTTCATTGGCTCCCTATCTGTTTCCGCATACAGTTCAAACTCCTCTTATTCACTTACAAGTGCATTCACTCTGCAGCGTCTCAGTACGTCTCCACTCTTATCTCTCCCTACCAGGGGCATATCTGCTTGGGGCCACAGGGGCCTGGGCACTTTGACGTCCTGCACGTACAACGTGCTGCAACGTCAGACTCCGTCCGAAACTGGAAGGGAAGGGATGCAGCTTTTAACAGCACAGCACGAGGAAGAAAACTTAAACAAGACCTCGGCTGGGCTGGCGGGGGTTGGGGTCCCCCGCCAGCTGAAGTAAAAGGCACCGGCAGGCAGGAGAAAGCGAACCTCGGCGGGGGTAGGTGATGGCGACGGCGGGGGAGGGTTGACGGCGGGGGGGGGGGGGGGGGGTCAGCGGCGGTCAGTGGCTGGGGAGGGCTATAATGTGCCCCCTCACTCTAGCCCCTGCCCCCCCTACCGCTGAACCTCAGATACGCCCCTGCTCCCTACACTCCTTCCCGAGAACTCCATTCATTGGGTAAATCTCTCTTATCTGCACCCTTCTCCTCCACTGTGAACCTCCTGACTCCGTTCTTTTTATCTTGCTGCACCATATGCCTGGAACAGACTTGCTGAATCAGTATGTCAAGCTCCAGCTCTGGCTGTATTCAAATCTAGGCTAAAAGCCCATCTTTTTGAAGTTGCTTTTAACTCCTAACTCTTATTCACTTATTCAGTATTCATGACTGTTTTATCATTCCCACCTTAAGTAATTCTCTCATCCCTTATTTGTCCTGTTTGTCTGTCTTGATTTGATTGTAAGCTCTGTTGAGCGGGAACTGTCTCTTATTTGTTCAGTGTGCAGCGCTGCATACATCTAGTAGTGCTATAGAAATGATAAGTAGTAGTAGTAGTAAGTGTATGACTGGAATTGTAAGTAAGTACATGCCATACCGGGAAAGGCCAAAGGTCCATCAAGCCCAGCATCCTGTTTCCAACAGTGGCCAATCCAGGTCACAAATACCTGGCTAGATCCCCAAAAAGTACAAAACATTCTATACTGCTTATCCCAGAAATAGTGGATTTTCCCCAAGTCCATTTAATAATGGTCTATGGACTTTTTTGCCGTCCAAACCTTTTTTAAACTCCGCTAAGCTAACCACCTTTACCACATTCTCTAGCAACGAATTCCAGAGTTTAATTACAAGTTGAGTGAAGAAACATTTTCTCTGATTCGTTTTAAATTTACTACATTGTAGCTTCATCGCGTGCCCCCTAGTCCTGGTATTTTTGGAAAGCGTAAACAGATGCTTCACATCTACCCATTCCACTCCACTCATTTTATAGACCTCTCTCATATATGTCCCCTCAGCCGCCTTCTCTCCAAGCTGAAGAGCCCTAGCCGCTTTAGCCTTTCCTCATAGGGAAGTACATAAGTAATGCCAGACTGGGAAAAGACCAAAGGTCCATCAAGCCCAGCATCCTGTCCCCGACAGCGGCCAATCCAGGTCAAGGGCACCTGGCAAGCTACCCAAACTTACAAACATTTTATACATGTCTGCATCATTTTATACATGTCTGCATCATTTGTGGGTATTCAAGGTATATACGCAGAGCAATTTCAGAAAAAGTCATTTCTGTGTGGAAAATTATACTTGGTGTATGAAAATGCCTTTTAAAATTACCCTCAGTGTGTCTATGTTCAGAGCTGCTTACATTTGGTATGTACTATACAATTGATTATTAATAATAATAATCATAATTTAACACAGGGGTTCTCACCCCAGTCCTTGGGACACACCTAGCCAGACAGGTTTTCAGAATACCCACAATGAGTATGCATAAGATAAATTTGCATACAGTGGAGGTACTGCATGCAAATTTATCTCATTTATATTGATTGTGGATATCCTGAAAACCTGACTGACTGGGTGTGTCCTGAGGAATGTGTTGTGAACCCTTGCTTAGAACAGGGGGGGTTTTACCTCAGTCCTCAAGAGCTGCAATCCAGACAAGTTTTCAGGATTTCCTCAATGAATATGCATGAGCTCTATTTGCATGCACTGCCTCCATTGTATGCAAATAGATCCATGTATGTTCATTGTGGAAATCCTGAAAACCTGACTTGGCGAGGACAAGGTTGGACACCCCTGCTTTAGAAGCTGGACAGTGTTGTGTACTTAGAAACACTGGAAGGTTGAATACCCTACTTTCTCCTCCCAACTTATATTTACTATTCTACTTACCTCTGGTGTATACTCACTATTCAAAATGATGGGTTCTTGTCAATAAAAATTAATATCAAAATGATGGGCCGCAACAAGTTAGAGGCTGACAGAGCAAAAACTGTCATAACAGTCTTAAGCATTACCATTAGCAACCCAAAAGTAGAGCCACCAGCTCCATTTTATTATTTCATGTATTTATTATTGATTTTTAATTCAGACCTTTTTCATTATCATATAGCACTTTAGGGGGCTCCTGAGTTAGTCTTGTACCAGCCTGTAATAACTTAATATTCTGCATTCAGTATTCATGGATCATACTTAGCCACCCTGGAATGTAAGATCAATCAATGATTATTGTCCACAGAATGCTACGTTCTGTTGGTTAAATTAGCTGCTTGAGCAAAACAAGTTAAAATTATAAGAATACTAGTAAAAAAGGCCCGTTTCTGACACAAATGAAACGGGCGCTAGCAAGGTTTTCTTCGGAGTATGTATGTTTGGGAGAGTGTATGTGAGAGTGACTGTTTGAGAGTCAGAGTGAAAGTGTGAGTGTGTGAGAGAGAGAGTGAGTCTGGGTGTGAGTGTGTTTGTGAGAGAGTGTGTGTGTGAGAATGAGAGTGTGTGCAAGTGTGTATGTGAGACACAGTGTGATAGAGAGTGTGTGTGTGTGGCCATCCATGCTCCTCTGTCCCCTGCCCCCTGCATTCATCCCTTTCCAGCATTTCCCCTCTTTGCCTGAGGCCTGCCCTGCAATCCATATCCATCCATGGCCATCTGTCCCCTCCATTCATCCCTATCCAGCAATTCCCCTTTCCCTGAGCTCTGCCGTCCCAATCCATGGCCATCCATGTTACTCTGTCACCTGCCCCCTCCATTCATCCCTATCCAGCATTTCCCCTCTCTGCCTGAGGCCTGCCCTGCAATCCATGCTCCTCTGTCCCCTCCATTCATCCCTTTCCAGCATTTCCCCTCTCTGGCTGAGGCCTGTCCTGCAATCCATATCCATCCATGCCCATCTGTGCCCTTCATTCATCCCTATCCAGCAATTCCCCTTTCCCTGAGCCCTGCCCTCCCAATCCATGGCCATCCATGTTACTCTGTCCCCTGCCCCCTCCATTCATCCCTTTCCAGCATTTCCCCTCTCTGCCTGAGGCCTGCCCTGCAATCCATATCCATCCATGCCCATCTGTCCCCTCCATTCATCCCTATCCAGCAATTCCCCTTTCCCTGAGCCCTGCCGTCCCAATCCATGGCCATCCATGTTACTCTGTCACCTGCCCCCTCCATTCATCCCTATCCAGCATTTCCCCTGTCTGCCTGAGGCCTGCCCTGCAATCCATATCCATCCATGGCCATCTGTCCCCTCCATTCATCCCTATCCAGCAATTCCCCTTTCCCTGAGCCCTGCCGTCCCAATCCATGGCCATCCATGTTACTCTGTCACCTGCCCCCTCCATTCATCCCTATCCAGCATTTCCCCTCTCTGCCTGAGGCCTGCCCTGCAATCCATGCTCCTCTGTCCCCTGCCGCCTCCATTCATCCTTTTCCAGCAAGTCTCCTCTCTCCCTTCCATGACCCCCCCTCGCATCCATGCTCCTCTCTCTCCCATGTCCCAGCCTGGCCCGCCCTCTTCTCCTCCCCCCCTTCGCATCCATGCCCCCCCTCTTCGCATCCATGCATCCCCCCCCTTCGCATCCATGCCCCCCCCCCCCCCCCCCCCCGTTCGCATCCATGCATCGGGTTTTTTTTTTTTTTTTTCTTCTTTTAAAATTTTCCTCCGTGGCGGTTCCGGCAGCGAAGCGTCAGGGAAGGAGGCGGCGCTCTCGGCGTCTAGCCTTCCCTTCGCTGTGTTCCGCCTTCTTCTGACGTCGATTTGCAATTTGCAATCACCTTAGAAAGCAGTAAATCTAATTTTGTTTACTTTGCAGTAGGCTGTCTTAATGGGATTGGCTCAGGAAGTCAAACTACCTTAACATCTGAGTTCACTGCTTATGCTGCATTTTGGCAAACTAATCTCTTTTAAAAAATGTTCTGATGCTTGTAGCTAAGATTTAAAAAAAAACAACAACAATATTACTCAATACAAAATGTACATTTCTACAAACCTCTGGTTCCATTGCATTCGCTGATGCTTTCCAACCTTGGCAAGGCACTAACAGCTTGTTATTAACGTGTTACTGTGTTACAATGTGCTAATGCCATTAATGTACATTATTAGTAACTAGGTCCCATTGCATAAAATAACATATATTAACACTGTTAATCCATACTAAAGCAATCACACATATTTGTAAACCTAGGTTTAAATGCCTCCATTGCCTCAGGTGCACATTTAAAAGGCACCCAGGTGTGTACAGTTATGCTTGCCTTGCGCCAGTGTATAAGATAGCACATAAGAGCAAGGGGGAGGGGGTACACATATGTGGAGCATGGGAGGGGTGTGGGCATGTCTCCAACATATGCGCACAACTTAAAGAATACTATGAGTTATGAACTTTGCATAGCGCACTTAGGTGCACCAATTTACACTTGCCATTCACCTGGCCTAAATGATTACACCTAAATTTAGATGCACCAATTCAGGTTTATGCTAGTATTCTACAATGAGGGGCATAATCGAACAGGGCGTCCTCACAGGACGTCCCTGCGAAGGGGCAGGGAAACCCGTATTATCGAAACAAGATGGGCGTCCATCTTTCATTTCGATAATACGGTCAGGGACGCCCAAATCTCAACATTTAGGACGACCTTAGACATGGTCGTCCCCGGTTTTCGGCCATAATGGAAACCGAGGTCGCCCATCTCAAAAATGACCAAATCCAACTCATTTGGTCATGGGAGGAGCCAGCATTCGTAGTGCACTGGTCCCCCTGACACACCAGGACAGCAGCTGGGCACCCTAGGGAGCACTGTAGTGGACTAACTGATGCACTAACTGAACGAAAAAAGCCCTTCCCTTACCGATCCCTTAGCGATTCGGAAAGGAACGGCATGCATGAAGGAAATCGCATGCGAATGAGCTGCTCACTGTTAGCTAGTTTGCACATGATTCCCTTCCTATAATAGCCATCTACAACCTTAAATAAATTGCCATCTACAACCTTAGAAAAATATGAGTCCAGGTGAAAACGTCCAAGTGGTCGTCAGGGATGTCTTTTTTTTTTTTTAGAGTATGGGTGAAGAACGTTCTTCGCTATGCCTCTCTGTCCCTGTGATGGCAGTTGAGGACATCCAAAATGTGAATGTTTCTGTGAGGATGTCCATGCCTGAATGTTTCTGTGACAAGGATGTCTATGCCTGCTATGCCTCTGACACCCCCTTTATTTATTTGGATTTTGGATCACAGGTAGCAGCAGTGGGATTTGAACTGGCCACCTCTGGATTACAAGACCAGTGCTCTAACCACTAGGCCACTCCTCCACTCCCCTCCCTTGAAATTTAGCCATCCCTGTGGGGGGGGCAGTTCAGGACGTCCAAAATGTTTGAAAAAAGGATGTCCACGCCTTCGCTATGCCTCCGCTGACACACACATACCTCCCCTCCTAGGGACCTGCATACTGCTGCGATGGACCTGAGTATGACATTTCAGGCTGGCAAAAAAAGTTTTTAAAGTTGTTTTTTTCAGGGTGGGAGGGGGTTAGTCACCACTGCGGGAGTCAGGAGAGGTCATCCCCGATTCCCTCCGATGGTCATCTGGTCAGTTCACGTACCTTTTTGAGGCTTGGTCGTAAGAAAAAATGGACCAAGTAAAGTCACCCAAGTGCTCGTCAGGGACTCCCTTCCTTTTTCCATTATCACTTGAGGACGCCCATCTGTTAGGCACGCCCCAGTCCCACCTTTGCTATGCCTCCGACACACCCCCGGGAACTTTGGTCGTCCCCGCGACGGGAAGCAGTTGGGGACACCCAAAATTGGCTTTCGATCATGCCGATTTTGGAGTCCCTGAGAGAAGGACACCCATCTCCCGATTTGTGTCAGAAGATGGGCACCCTTCTCTTTCGAAAATAAGCCTGAAAGGCATCTTAGTGCACAGATGCTATTATAGAATTCATACTGAGTGTGTGGCATCAACTTGCGTAACTGGAGGTGCCAAGTTATAGAATTGCTCCCTTAAATTGTGAATCCTCTGAGGACAGGAAGGTACCTATTGTGCCTAGTATAATTCATCCTGAGCTACCAATGACAGAATGAGAGTGAAATCGTAATAAATATTTTATTTATTTATTTATGCATGCATGCATGCATTTGTACCCCAATTTTCTAGTCTTGATGTTGGTTCAATGTGGCTTACAGTTTACTTCGGATAGACAAGTTACAATGTTGTTTGGAGTAGTCTAGAGCTCAGTTCATGATATGTTAGTAGTCAAGCAGCAAGGTGTGTTGGTTGTTGTTCAGGCCGACTGGGTGGGCTCATCGAAGAAGAGCTTTCTGAAGAAGTGGGCTTTCAGATGATTGTGGAAGGTTCTATAGTCATTTGTGCATTTTAGTGCTTTTAGTATTGTATTCCAAATCTTGGGGCAGATGTACATGAAGCTGGTTGAGTGTTTTAGTCCTTGGCACTTAGGGAAGTGTGGTGTGAGGTAGGTAGGTCTGACATGTATTTCGGTGCTTGGCCAAATGTTATTCTGTAGGCTAGTGAGCATATCTTGAATGACATATGTGATTTGATAGGTAACCAGTGTAGATTTTGGAGCAGTAATTTTGCGCTTTCGAATCAGTTTATTCCAAATATCAGTCTTGCAGCTGTATTTTGTGCTGTTTGCATTTTCTTTAATAATTGTTCCTTGCATCCAGCATAGATTCTGCTGCAGTAATTAGCATGTGAGAGGACTATGGATTGGACTAGTAAGTGGAATACATTATTTGGGAAGTAGTTTTTTACGCATTTTCTTTGTGGTGTTTGAGATTTGTTTATTGAATGATAGATAGATTGTGGTCAAAGGTGACTCCTAAGATTTTCAGATTGTCAGTTATTGGAAGGGATGTGCCCATGATAGTTATGCTTGAGAAGTGATTGGTATTGTGTGATGATGTGATTATCCAGCATTGGGTTTTTTCTTTGTTCAGTTTGAGCTTGAACATTGCAGCCCATGATTTCATTGTGTTTGTGCCATCTGTTATTCTGGCTGCAATTTTGTTGAGATTGTTTTTGAAAGGGATGTAGGTTGATACGTTGCCAGCATATATAAGAGGGTTGAAGACTTATTTGGATTGTGTTAGTACAAGAGGGGCCATCATCAGGTTGATTAGCATTGGTGAGAGTGGCGAGCCCTCGGGAACACCGTATTCCACTTTCCATGGAGAGGAGAGAGATGAATTTGTCTTCACTTGATAGGATCTTGTGTTCAGGTATCCTAGGAACCAATCAAATACTTTCCCTCCGATACCGATTTTATCAAATACTCTTTTGAGGATATGGTGGGCAACCACGTTGAAAGCGCTTGACATGTTAAATTGTACTAGCAGAATGTTTTTTCCATTTGTAATTTCCTTTTTGAGTTTAGCCAAAAGTGTAATTAGTACTGTTGTGGTGTTATATTGTGTTCTGAAGCCTGACTACGAATCATATAAAGGGGCATAATCGAACGGAAACGTCTATCTCCATGGGTGTTTATCTCCGAAAACGGGTCCGTGAAGGGGCGGACCAAACCGTATTTTCGAAAAACATGGATGTTTATCTTTTTTTGAGCTGGGCGTTTTTGTTTTTCAGCGATAATGGAAAATGAAAGCGCCCAGCTCAAAAACGAATAACTCCAAGACATTTATTCGTGGGAGAGGCCAGGATTCGTAGTGCACTGGTCCCCCTTACATGCCAGGACACCAACCGGGCACCCTAGGGGGCACTTTAAAAAAAAAAAAAAAAAAAGGTAAAACAGCTCCCAGGTGCATAGCACCCTTTCCTTGTATGTTGAGCCCCCCAAATCCCCCTCAAAACCCACTGCCCACAAGTCTACACCATTACTATAGCCCTAAGGGGTGAAGGGGGGCACCTACATGTGGGTACAGTGGGTTTGGGGGCGGTTTGGAGTGCTCCCATTTACCAGCACAAGTGTAACAGGTGGGGGGGGGATGGGCCTGGGTCCACCTGCCTGAAGTCCACTGCACCCCCTAATAACTGCTCCAGTGACCTGCATACTGCTGCCAGGGAGGTGGGTATGACATTTGTGGGTGATAATAAACAGTTGTGAAACGGCATATTTTGTGGTGGGAGGGGGTTTGTGACCACTGGGGGAGTCAGGGGCGGTCATCCCCGATTCCCTCCAGTGGTCATCTGGTCATTTAGGGCACTGTTTGGGGCCTTATTCGTGGAAAAACAGGGTCCAGGAAAAGTGCCCTAAATTCTCGCTAAAAACGCATATTTTTTTCCATTATCGGCGAAAGGCGCCCATCTCTGATCGGCAGATAACCACGCCCCAGTTCCGCCTTCACCACGCCTTCGACACGCCCCCATCAACTTTGTCCGCATCCGCGACGGAGTGCAGTTGAAAACGTCCAAATTCAGATTTCGATTATACCGCTTTATTCGTTTTTGTGAGATAAATGTCTATCTCCCGATTTGGATCACAATATAGGCGTTTTTCTATTTCGATTATAAGCAGGATAGTGTTTGTCAATGTAATTGGTTAATTGGTGGGCCACTAAACCTTCCATTATTTTTGTCATCAGCGGGATGGATGCTATACCCTGTCCCGTAACACAAAAAGTTAGGCAACGTTTATAGAATAGCACTTAGCATTTGGAACAGCGACCACATTTAGGCATGACCATTTACACCAATGAAACCTTGATGTAAATCCCAATGCCTAAGTGGGCCTTTTACAAAGGCATGTTAGTATTTTTAGTGGGGCATAATCGAACGGAAACGCCTATCTCCATGGGCGTTTATCTCCGAGAACGGGTCCGTGAAGGGGCGGGCCGAACCGAATTTTCGAAAAACTGGACGTTTTTGAGCTGGGCGTTTGTTTTTTTTAGTGATAATAGAAACTAAAAACGCCCAGCTCAAAAACATCCTAATCCGAGCCATTTGGTCGTAGGAGGGGCCAACTGGGCACCCTAGGTCAGTGCGATGGACTTCAGAAAAAGCTCCCACATGCATAGCTCCCTTACCACGGGTGCTGAGCTCCCAACCCCCTCCCTCAAAACCCACTACCCACAAATGTACAACACTACCATAGCTCTTAGGGGTGAAGGGGGCACCTACATGTGGGTACAGTGGGTTTTGGAGGCCTCCCATTTACCAGCACAAGTGTTACAGGTGGGGGGGGGGGGGGGGTGGGCCTGGGGCCACCTGGCTGAAGTGCACTGCGGTACCCACTAAAAGTGCTCCAGGGACCTGCATACACGCAGGCCTCTAGGACTGGTTGCTACTATATAACATTGGCACACCAGTTGACACCTGAAGACTAATCTCTCCGAAAACGTCCTTTATTAGAATAACCGCCTTTACTCACAGTTAACTGCAGATCAGAGGTTGTACCCCACTGGCAACGAGTCTCCCTGGTACTCAGATTAGCAGTAGGTCAGAGCTGGCAGAATGCTGTACAATGCCCTCTTTCAGCCACATTCAAGGTAAGAACTAAGTTGTCTAACGTGGCTACCACAGGAAAGGGAACTAAAACTGGCTTACAAAAATGGCCACTACCGCATGGACTACAACAGGAAACAAAACACGGCACACTCTGACCCAGTAGGCAGGGGGAAAAGCACCATGGGAGAAGAGCCTACCAACTACCAACATCGTGAGACTGTAACACAAGCTAATGAAATCACGGAGCCCAATACCCTACACCCACCACAATGCAATGCTGATGTGACCCTGTACTGCACCCGAGAGCCACATCTGACCCAGGGAAAGGCTGTGAGAGGATCAAACACATTCTGTTGTCATGGAGGTGGGTACGGCATTTGAGGCTGGCATAGAGGCTGGAAAAAAAGTTTGTAAAGTGGGAGGGGGTTAGTGACCACTGGGGGAGTCCGGGGAGGTAAATCCCCGATTCCCTCCAGTGGTCATCTGGGCAGTTGGAGCACTTTTTTGGGACTTGTTCGTGAAAAAAAAGGGTCCAAAAAAAGTGACCCAAAATCGCGGTCAAAACGCCTTTTTTTTTTTTCCGATTATCAGCTAAAGACGCCCATCTCTCCTTGGCTGATAACCATGCCCCAGTTCCGCCTCTACCACGCCTCCGACATGAACTTTATTCATTTCCGCGACGGAGTGCAGTTGGAAATGCCCAAAATCGGCTTTCGATTATACCGATTTGGGCGCCTTTGCAAGACAAACGTCTATCTCCCGATTTAGGTCGCACTATAGGCGTTTTTCTCTTTCGAAAATAAGCTGGTTAGTGTGCACTACGAATAAGCGTGGTGCTAAATGCTAGCGATGCCCATATATGGGCGTCTCTAGCATTTAGCATGTGTCAATCATTAGTACATGCTAAAAATGCTACCGCGCCTTTGTAAAAGACCCCCTAAATTAGGCGTGGATCCCCATCATTCTATAATAATGCCCATAAATTGTGGGAATGCCCCAATCTGCCCATGACCGCATCCCCTTTTAGACCCACACGTAAGGGTCCCGTTCCTAAATTTATGCATGTAACTTTTAACTAAATCCAATTAGCACCAATAATTGCTTATCAAGGAGCCAATTATCAGCGCTAACTGGCTCATTATTCAACAGAATTGTGCACTTGTCCAAATTTGTGTGTACAATTTATATCTTCTTTTATAGAATTTGGAGGTGAATCAGTGGTGTGCTGGAGCCGGCTCGCACCGGCTCGCAAGAGCCGCTTGTTAAATTTACTGGCATCTTGCAAGCCGGTTGTTGGCCAGTGCGAGCCGGCTCGCCTCTTCACCCCCGCTGCCCCGGTCGTCCATCATCCGTCTTCCCTGTGCTCCCCGACAGACCTGGTTTCCTTCCTGCGCTGCTGCTTGCCTTTAAAAATTTTATTTTCCTTCGAGGCGCGCCGGCGTTGAAGGGAAGGCAGAATGCTTAGCTCGGTTTCAGCCTTCCGTTCCCTTCCCTCACATCATGGCTCCGCCGTCGCGCAAACAGGAAATACGTCAGAAGAGGGCGGAGCCATGATGCGAGGGAAGGGAACGGAAGGCTGAAACCGAGCTAAGCCTGCTGCCTTCCATTCAACGCCGACGCGCCTCGAAGGAAAATAAAATTTTTAAAGGCAAGCAGCAGCGCAGGAAGGAAACCAGGTCTGTCGGGGAGCACAGGGAAGACGGATGATAGACGACCGGGGCAGCGGGGGGGGGGGGGGGGCTGGAAGAAGGCAGATGGAGGGGAGGAGGGCAGGGGGGAGACGAGGGTTGCTGGACATGGGTGGATCATGGAGGGGATGGCAGGGGGAGACGAGGGTTGCTGGACATGGGTGGATGGAGGGGAGAGAAGGGTTGCTGGACATGGGTGGATGCAGTGGAGGGGGGAGAGGAGGGTCGCTGGACATGGGTGGATGGAGCATGGAGGGAAGGGAGGAGAGGAGGGTTGCTGGACATGGTGGATGGAGGGCAGGGGACAGGAGGGTTGCTGGGCATGGGTGGATGGAGGGCAGGGGAGAGGAGAGGAGGGTTGCTGGACATGGGTGGATGCAGGGCAGGGGGGAGAGGAGGGTCGCTGGACATGGGTGGATGGAGGGCAGGGGGGAGAGGAGGGTTGCTGGACATGAGTGGATGGAGGGCAGGGGGAGAGGAGGGTTGCTGGACATGGGTGGATGGAGGGGAGAGGAGGGTTGCTGGACATGGGTGAATGCAGTGGAGGGGGGAGAGGAGGGTCGCTGGACATGGGTGGATGGAGTATGGAGGGCAGGGAGGAGAGGAGGGTTGCTGGACATGGTGGATGGAGGGCAGGGGAGAGGAGGGTTGCTGGGCATGGGTGGATGGAGGGCAGGGGAGAGGAGAGGAGGGTTGCTGGACATAGGTGGATGCAGGGCAGGGGGAGAGGAGGGTCGCTGGACATGGGTGGATGGAGGGCAGGGGGGAGAGGAGGGTTGCTGGACATGAGTGGATGGAGGGCAGGGGGAAAGGAGGGTTGCTGGACATGGGTGGATGGAGGGGAGAGGAGGGTTGCTGGACATGGGTGGATCATGGAGGGGATGGCAGGGGGAGACGAGGGTTGCTGGACATGGATGGAGGAGAGGGAAGGGAGAGAGAAGAAATGCTGGACATGGATGGAAGTGAGGGAAGAGTGAGGAATGAGATGAGATGAGGGAAAAGGAAGAGAGGAGAATAACTGCACATGGATGGAGAAAATAGGCTGAAGCTGGATCCACTGGACAGTCAAGTCTGCGGAGGACCAGAAATGAAGAAGAAAGGAGGAAAGAAAAGAAATAAATGGAATGGAAAGGAAGCTCTGGAAATGGAGTTAAGAGGACAGAGAGCAGCAGAATCGGATACTGGGCCGGCATGATCAGAAAAACAACGTCACCAGACAACAAAGGTAGAAAAGTTCATTTTATTTTCATTATAGTGTTTGGAATATGTCCACTTTGAGAATCAGGTGCTCAACATTAACAGTTTATTTTTATTTACTTATTTATGGCATTTTATCCCACATTAATCATGAATTAGATTCCCCCCCCCCCCCCCAGGCTCTCTCCCCGGCTATAATCTGCTCTGCAATTTGGAGGGGAGGGCACAGAGGTGGACGGGGGGGGGGGGGGGGGGAGCGCAGAGGTGGACCGGGGAGAGAGCCTGTTGTTAAACATTTACCAGCACACCACTGAGGTGAATGCACTTTAGTAAAAGGTCCCCTAAGTGTAGCAAGCAATGGGGATTGAACCCATGTATCTTATGACATTGTTCAAACAGTACTCTTACTGAGCCAACAACAATTCCCAAATATTGCAGGAGCTTAACTGTATTTCATATTCCTGACATTCTTATGATTTTAGATTGTAAGCTCTTCTGAGCAGGGACTGTCTCTCTATGATGGATGTTCAGCGCTGAGTGCATCTGGTAGCACTATACAAATGTTAATAATAATATTTACTGTATTTTATCTATTGATGGTTAAAAATGTCCTCCTTTATAAAGTTAGCTGGAATGTGAAAGATCAATCTTAGCAGCTTTGTAAAGCTAATAGTAAGAATTGCAGGCCTGGTGAATGGCTCTTTGTCAAGAGAAATTCAATCTAGTATAATTTTTCTAGTCTATGAAAGAAATCGGTACAATAACTCAGCCTTGAAAAGTTTGTTTCCTATAATAGCACGGAGTAAATAACAAACCGACAAACCTGTCAACCATGTCCAACTACCACAGTAACAGCCGCTAAGAATGCCTTTTGGTTTGATATAAATAAAAACATATAATTAATACATGCCACTTCTAGATTAAATATGGAGGAAAGCAGTGAAAGTAAAATGGACTTGTAAATAATGGAAAGTAAAATGGAATTGTGAATAATTCTGTAAATACAAGCTTTCACTAAGTTATTATGTTATATTACACAACTTTTCTATTCTGCAATAACCAAAAAATAGTTCTATGCATATCACATAATTAAGAAAATCGGACCAATAATCCAGGAATTACAAAAAATAATTATAAACCAATATTAGAAATATCCCTCAAATAAGTGAGTCTTTAAATTCTTTTGAAAAATCAAGTCATTTTAGAACGTGGATCGACTGTAGTAAGGAATTCCCTACAAAAGTAGCTTTATAGTGCAGAGCAGAATCAAACATTTTAAATCTTTAAAGCTCTCTAGGTGATGGAAAAACAAAGTAGCAATTGATTACAAGTCCAACTGCTCACGCCATTAAAAAGAAGAACTTCCCAATCAACTAAATATAGTAGAGCAGCACCATACAAAATTCGAAGTATAAATTGTACTCTGACTTGCACAGGCAGCCAATGTAATTTCTTAAATAACAAAGAAAAAGAATCAGATTGTTAAGCAGAAAATATCAGCCTGGCTGCCGTGTTCTGTAACATCTGCAAGCGTTTTATTATAGTTTTAGAACAGCTCGTTTAAGCAATGTTACAGTAATCTATCTAATGTAGACAATATCAAAGCTTGAACTATCAAGCTGAATTTTTCTATTTCAAAATATTTACGGATCACCCTAATTTTCTTTTAATATATAGAAGGATTTTGTGACAAGTGACTTTACTTGGTTGGAAAATGTCAAAGAACAATCCACTTCTACATCCAAGATCTTTGGATGTAGAAGTGGATTGTTCTTTGACATTTAACACCTTCACCTTTGAGTCGTGTTAGAACCTATGGAAAAATAGGTGTTAGAGCCTATGGGAAAATGTTGGGATAGCTCCACAGAGTCTGCTGGACCCAACTATAAACATTTTGTTTTCTCAGGGTTCGATTTCAAATGATATACTCGGAGTCCAATTTTCAACTGTTTGTACACAAGAAGTGACATTCTGTAGAGTAGTCGACCAGTCTCCTAGGATTGGAAATAGCATTATAATATCATTCACATATATAAAACATGGAACTTTACATTTTTTCCAGAATAACTCCCAAAGGCTGGAGCAAAATATTAAATAGAGACGGAGACAAGTGTGAACCCTGCAGAACTCCACGACCAGGGCATAGCTAGCGGAAAAATTTCATCTTTCTGAACTTTATAACTGCGGGTAGATAGAAATCCTTCAGACCAATCTAACACTCTCATTCCAATTTCATTCTGCCTAGTCAATAGAATTTATGGTCAACCAAGTCAAAAGCACATAACAAATCAAATTGAATCACTATTGCCTTGTGCCCTTGACCCAATAAAGCTTTACCATGGGTAATAATGGAAGCTATCACAGTCTCTGTGCTGTGGTTCTTTCAAAACCTCAACTGAGAAGAATGCAATATGTTCTTATCCAATATATAGTCATCTAGTTGTTTTGAAACAAAACCCTCTATGACCTTGGTGAATAACGAAATAGATGCCACTGGGTGGTAGTTACTTGGTAAGGCTCAGAAGAGAGAAAAAAGAATGCAACACAAATGGAATACTAACTTTGAAACCTTAGGTCTTGATTCAGCCATATAAGAGACGGGGAATCGACCTGGGTGGCAACCGAGGCCGATGCCGCAAGCGGCACCGGCGTCTGGGACCTCACCACAGGCAAAGATCCAGCTGCCGCTTCCATCGACGGTACCGAGGGTGCAAGCACCCCCAGTGCTGGAACAGACTGATGCAGCAGCCCTTCAAGGAGACCTGGGAGAATGGCTCAGAGGCGCTCGTCCAGAGTGTCTGCCAGGAAAGGCTGTGGGGTCGGTGCAGGAGCTGGAGGCAGAACCTGTGCAGAGCAAGGAGGCGGTACTGGACTGTCCGAAGACTGACGCACCGACACCTCTTGGATGGAGGGTGAGCGGTCCTCCCGGCATTGACACTTCCTGGGTGCTGAATCGCTCGACGCCCTGGAGCTCCCGTTACCGTGTGTGGAAGGAGACCGATGCCGATGCTTCTTAGCCTTCGCTCAATGCACGTCATCGATACTCCTCGGTACCAACGAGGAGGACGTGGAATCCACATGCCTCCTCGGGGTCGGGTCCAAAAGTGGTCGGTCCCGATGGGCCTGCACAGCAGGAGCCTTCGAGACAGGCGGAGACCCCCTCGATGTCTCACTGCTCCCAGCATGTGGTGGTCTCCGGACAGCTATTACCTGCTCTCCCGAAGTCGATGCCATCTCCGGTGCCGATGTCGATGCTGCCAACCTCGGTACTGCTGTCGACGTCGACGCCGAAGTGCCAGGCAAAGCTCCTAACAGATGTTCTCGCTGAGCTTTTCTCGACGCCTGTGTCCGCTTTTTAAGGCTAAGACACAGCTTACACGCATCTGGGCGATGGTCGGGCCCAAGGCACTGGATACACCACAAATGGGGATCGGTACCTGAGATTGCCTGGCTGCACCGACCACACTTCTGAAAGCCGCTGGGAATCCTCGATGTCATGGACGGAAAAATAGCGGCGGCGAAGTCAAAGTTTTCGATGGTGCCACAAAAAAAGGGCACAAAAGGGAGAAATGCAGAAGCGCAGCCCAAAAGGGGCCACGACGGCAATGAAACAAAACTTAAGGAGGGCTAATGCTAAGACCATAAGGGAACTCTTTTTTTTTTTTTAATATAAGGAGCTCAACAGAGCACAAAAAAGAAATAAAGAAAACATCAGTGAAAAACTCGCGAAAAAAGACGAAGGCTTTCTCTCAGGGGCAAAGAGAGAGATGGAAACAACCGCTCCCTACCGCAGAAAGAGAAAAACTATGGGACTCTCGCGTGACAGGCGGGAAGCTGATGGCCGCGCGCGCGCTCGAAGGCTCTAGCAAAGTTTTGTTGCTAGGAAGATTTCCAATCCTCGGGGCTGCCGTGGACGTCACACAGTCGTGAGAACAAGCAGCCTGCTTGTCCTCGGAGAACAAGAAGTTACTTTGCAGGAGGTGGGACACAGCAGGAAGAAAGACCTGTAGCTGGCAGAGCACTCGTCTCTTTCTCATTCGCTGCGGCAGGCAGGAGCAGTGGTGGTGAGGGAGACAGTGGCGGCAGGGCCCTGAAGATTGTTTGCTCAGGCCCAGTTTTGTCTCTCAGCGGCCCTGCTCTTACTCCACCCACTCCCTTATAGGCAAGCAGGGGAGGCAATGGGCAGGGTGGACTTTTGGCACCCTGGTCTCCCTTGCAATCTGTGTAGCTGCATTTCCCACACATAGCTCACCACAGCCCTGGTGATGCTTCATTTAAAGGTGAGAGCCCTGGATTTCAGGAAAACTAATTTTGTCATGCTAGGTAAGTGCTTCGAGTTGGTAGCTGGATAGAAACATTAAGGGGAAGTGAAAAATCAGTGAGCAAAACAGAAAGAAGATATTTTTAAGGACTGTGACCCTCTTTATTAGGAAAAAGGAAGGCATACATTGGAATATCTGGAAAAGCTAAGAGGAACTGGGAAACTAGTCAGCACAGTGAAGATGCAAATAGAAGAAAAAAAATCGCTAATACAGCAAAATGAGAGGACAGGACTTTTTTTTTTTTTTTTTAGATATGTTAGTGATAGGAGGAAGTGCAAAAGTGGCCTTGTGAGACTCAAAGATGAAAGGGAGGAATATTTAGAGGCTGATGAGAGAAAACCAAGACTGTGCCTAAATACTTGTTCTCTATGATGCCAGGAGTAGCATCATAGAGACCAAACCCAAATAGGCATGGAAAGAGTAAATTAATGGAATTACTGCTAAAGCAGAGAATAATCCACCTGATATTTAGTGCTATTTAACCAGTCAGAATGGATGCTGACCGGTTAAATAGTGCTTAACCAACTATCCGCCGATATTCAGTAGATAGCCAGTTATTCTCCGCTGAATATCCGCAGGCTGTGAATGGTGAATAACTGGTTATATCATGCAATATAACCAATTATCCAATTATTTTTAAACAGAGTTTGGTGGTCATATTTGGCCGTGTTAAACCCTGGTATATCTTCAGCCAGTTTAAAGATAACCGGCTATGTCTGAATATCGACATAGCCTGTTATCTTTAAACTGGCCAAAAAAAACCCTGATATTCAATGCTGGTCACTGGAAGTGGCCTGGCATTGAATATCCAGGTTCAGCATAGACCTGGGTATCTCCCATGGTCTGACTATCGGGATCAATATATTTTCTGAACTCCAGTGACTTACAGGATCTGGACCAGTATGGTTTTACCAGAAGCAGGTCTTCACTGACCAGTCTCATCAATTTCTTTGACTAGGGGATCAGAAAGTTGAATCTGAAGAGCACACTAATGTCCAGATTTGGTAAATGGTGCTCAGATTTAGGCGCAAGGAAAAATCCTCACTAAGGAGCCCTTTTACAAAGTGGCAGTAAGCCCAACGCAGGTTTACCACTCACTTGATAAGGAAGTACCGCTGGGCTACCACAGCAGCCCGCCTTCCAACCCCCAGCATACCATTATATCTGGCGTTACAAAAATACTTTTATTTTTATAGCACCTGAATGTACCTGGTGGTAATCGGGCAGTGCCACACGCTGCCTGGTTACTGCTGGATTAGCATGGGAGCCCTTACCGCCACCTCAATGAGTGGCGGAAAAATCTCCCCCCCCCCCCCCCCCCCGAAATGGCCACATGGCAATTGCTTCACTTGCTGCACGGCCATTTCATGAAGAAAAGACAGACCTGCCTTTTACCTGATGCAGTGAAAGGGGGCCTCAGCGCACATCAAAAACACGTGCCAATGCCTGCGCAGGCCCCCTTTTGCCACAGCTTGGTAAAAGGGGCCCTAAGTGCTATTCAACAGGCATACAACAATGATCCATCTTAATTACTAGACAACTAAACCCTACCTGAACTAGACAAAACCGATGTCTCTACACTAGACTGATTAACCTATGCTATCAAGTATGAACATTACGAATTACGCACTAACACTTTCTCTCTCATGCCAGAACTAAACTTTCTATAGTTGATTGTTTAAAACACTCTGTAATCTACTCTATCATTTAGGAACTTCTATGTAACATCACTTTGTAATCTACTCTACCATTTATGTACTCTAATGAAATATCACTCTGTATTTTTTAACCAGGAAATGACGATCACCATTACGGCATAATGTAAGCCACATTGAACCTGCAAATAGGTGGGAAAATGTGGGATACAAATGGCAATTAATAAATAAATAAATATTCTATAAAGGACGATCTGGCCTGAGCAGTCATTATGGAATGGCTCTTAGAGTGGATTCTCATGCCCAAAGTTGGGCATGAAGAGCTTATGCCAGCTGAAACTTGGTGTAAATCCTGGTGACAAGTTGGGCACGTAACCCTAGTATTCTATAATACTGTGCCTAAATATTTGAAATGCCCTTGATTGGCCCATGCCCCTTCCCTGTCCATGGTCATGCCCTCTTTTAGATGACAAGTGAGACACTTTAGGTGTGCAGTGTTATAGAATAGCACATAGGCAGATGCACAAAATAATCCAAATTAGTACCATTAAGTGCCAAGTAACCCCAATTAACATCAATAATTGGTTGTTAGCACCCAACTGACTAATGTTTACTCGCGCATATGGGCTCCGCACCAAAATATGGGTGCCAAACTATGAGTGGCCTGTATAGAATCCAGGGGCAGATATGGTGTACTTAGATTTCAGTATGGCCTTTTGACATAGTCCACATAGGCAATGAGCCCTCATGTGACTGATCTGGTTGAAGAAGAGGTGACAAAGGTTAGTGGTAAATGGAGTTCACTATGAGGAAAGGGGCATTACTAGTGGTGTGCTGAAAGGATCAGCGAGGTTAATTTCCAAGTTATTCAATCAAATCAAATCAGTCCTTGGTCCAGTTTTTTTCATCACTTTTGTAATTGGTATTGCAGAAAGGCTATCGGTTAAAGTTAACTTTGGCATATGATACCAAAATCTGTCACCCTGGAAGGTATGGAAAAACCTGAAGAGAGATTTAGCAAAGCTTGAGGAATAGTCTAGAATATGTCAGCTAAGATTTAATGAGAAAAAAATGCAAGGAAACATTACAATCTAATTGGTGAGGTTCGATGCACATAAGAGGAATAGGATCTGGGGCTGATTGTAGCTTACAATCTTAAGGTGGCCCAAGAAGTTGAAAATGTGACAGCCAAAGCCAGAAGGATGCTTGGATATATAGGGAGAGGACTGGCCAGTAGGTAAAGTGAGGTAATAGTGCTTCTGAATAATCTCTGGCGAGACTTTGTTTGGAGTACTGTCTACAGTTCTGGAGACTGCAACATCTTGTAGCTTCTTTAAGAGAGTGCTACTTAAAATAATATAAATATTTCTTTAATGAGTGCTGTTTGTACTGATTATTTTCAAAATTATAAATAAAATAAGATAAAATAAAGTGGATATAAACTGGAGTCAATCCAGAGGGTGGCTATGAAAATGGTCAATAGCCTTTCTCAAAAAGAATAGGGGGGGAGGGGGGTTCCAAACAAAAAAAACAGTGCCCTACTCCCTAAGGAGATCTTTTACTAAGCTGTGGTAGCATTTTTAGTGCGCGCTAATGATTAGCATGTGCTAAAAGCTAGAGACGCCCATAGGAATATATAGGCATCTCTAGCATTTAGTGCATGCTAAAATGCTACCTCTGCTTAGTAAAAGACCCCCTAAGCTTCCTAGTTGCCAATGCTGTGTCAGGAAAACATTAGTCAGGTCATGGACCCATTTCGGTTGCAAATGTAAATATTCCCCCAAAGGCAGAATAGAGGAGACACAATAGAGGCATTTCAATACCTGCAAGGTATAAATGCCCAGGAGGCAGGCCTCTTTTAAGTAAAAGGAAGCTCTAGCATGAGGAGTCAAAGGAGGTTGCCTCAGAAATAATCTAATGAGCTATTTGTATAGAGAAAGGACAGTAAATGTCTGGAAGAGCCTTGCATTGCAGATAGTAGTAACAAAGATGAGATCTGAATTCAAGAAAGCATAGGAGAAGCACAGAGGATCTCTGAGAGAAGGAATGGATTATACGTAGTAGGTTGGGCGACATGATCTTTATCTGCCACTGTTTTCTGTGTTTCTATGTTTGATGGAGGGAGTAAGTATGGCCTCTAATGTCTGAGAATTTCAAGGCGGCAAAATAATATGACTGGGCAGTGGCCATAGCTAGAAAGATGTTAGGCTGTACGGAGAAAGACATAACCAGCAAAAGAAAGGTATTAATGCCCCTGTACAGGTCACTAGTGAGGCCATACTTGGAACGTTGTGTTCAGTTTTGGAGGCCATATCTTGCTAAGGACATAGAAAGATTTTAAATGGTTCAGAGGAAGGCAATAAAAATGGTATGGTGTTTATGACAAAAAATGTATGAGACTTGAAGACCTGAATATATATTCTCTAGAGGAAAGGAGGGACAAAGGAGATAGGACACAGACATTTAAAATTTGAAAGGTATTGATATATAAATAAATCTTTTCCAGAGATGGGGAAATGATAGAACCAGAGGACATGAAATGACGTTATAGGGTGGCAGACTTAGGAGTAACACCAGGAAATACTTTTTCATAGAGAGGGTGATGGATGCCTGGAATACTCTCCCAGTGGAGGTGGTGGAAACAAAAAATGCGTGGAATAAACACAGAGGATTCTTATATAGAAAGAGGATGAAATCAAAACAAACTTAAATAAACTCATGGCAGTTGATTAGCATGATGGGCAGGAGTGGTGCTTAAACTGGAACTCCAGTAGTGGAGAAGTAAGGCTAGTGCTAGACAAACTTCTATAGTCCATGTTCCGAAAGTGGCAAGAACAGATTAGGATCAAGAAAATGTATTTTATCCTGCTTTGTTGGAGAGACTGGATGGACTGCATAGGCCTTTATCTGCCATCATTTACAATGTTTACATCAGCTGTACACCTCTAATTTGTTCTCTAGAAAGAGGCAGTTGACTGATCAAACCGTTTCTGGTAACTTCAATTGGCATGCACATGGCAAGTATCCAGTGAATGAACATTTTATCTCTCTAGATTTGTACAGCAAAATGCTAACATTTCAAGTAAATTGGATCCTATTGTGACAGCCTTCAGCACAATGAAAACAAAGGCATCTGATACATATTAATAAGTACTCTGTTAAAATAATGTTTTGCTTGTAGTTCCTCCTGCCTCCTTTTTCCTTCTAGCCCAGTTGGAAACCTTGCTGGATTCTGGTGCCATGAGCTTTTATTCACAACCACCCACTTTAATAGACCCCCCCCCCCCCCCCCCCCCCCCACTGTTCCTAGTTTGCTCACAGCAGCAACCAATTTGAAGCTGGAAATCATGCCCCAAAGCTTTGTCTGGAACTTTATTTCATACATTCCACCTATGGCCACTAGGTGTCACCCTTAACAATGACCACAACTCCCTCTGTACATTCTGGTGGCTGTGAATGTTACTTACACAGCATCTCTACTACTACTATTTATCTCTAGCCCTACTGAACCTGGAGTGTAAAAGACCTCTCTCAGAGAGTGAACTGACCAGGCCAGCCCTAAGATCACGTATTTAAGCAAAATTTATTTTACAGGTACTCAAACTGCATGCTGTATATTTGAAGTAAAAAACTACCTTGTAAGTGCAGAGAGCTAAGTCTAGTTTGAATGCTGTGAGTACAGTGCCCTCTAGTGGAACCTTAAAGTGATAAAATATAAGGTGCTAAAATTTGCATTTTTGTCATGTCAATTTGTGTGTTCTGCAGCATTCTGGCTCCTGTGTTTCTAAGGTTATGATGACATGCTTTGTGACATAAGTTCCCTTGAATTACCAGTACCTTTTTTCATGCGGTGGTAAGAATCCAGGACCAACTCTGTACGTAATATTCAGATTTCCCCGCCATGAGCTTTGCACTTCAGCTCCATCCATTTTGCTAGAATATCAAGAAAACAATCAGTATATATGGGTCAGTGAAAGTTACTAGGATTCAAGCTGAAACCATTTGGGATTATATCTACCTGAGGTATTTAATAGCATCATCGTAGCCAATAGGAGTTACAGGAATCAATGGCAAACGAATATCCTTTTCATCTAGATAATATGCAGACTCTGTAAGACATGGGAAAACAATGAAAAAGAGAAGAAAAAGAGTTATAAAAATAATATTATGTACATGTGGAGGGTAATTCTATAAGTTCTAGGAAAGTGCCTATTTGAGGCCTATATTTAAGGTACAAACACTTATAGCAGCCGTTGAGCTGATGGAAATGCTAGCACCCAGACTGCAAAAGACTGTTCTTAGATTGTAACATTGTATAATCAACACACATAATTATGTCCCCGTCCATGCTTTGCTCAAACTGCACCCGTATGAATGCCCATCCGCAAAGTACAATATGTACCATCACATCTAGGCATGCACATACAGAATACCACTTAGCTGGGAATATGACCATGTCACCCCACTTTTGAAATCAGCCCACTGGCTCTCCCTGCCCCACCGTATTATCTACAAACTTTTACTACTAGTCTATAAAATCAGTCAGGAGAACCAGCATATCTTTCTTGCATGATCGTCCCCTATTCAAACTCTAGAACCTCATGATCAACATCCCATAATCTTCTGATTGTACCATCATTCCAAGAATTTTTCACCAGCACACTAGGAAAGCAATGTTTTCAGTCCAAGGTCCAAATCATTGGAATAAGTTACCTTTATCCCTTCGACACCACACATCCCTCCAATCCTTTCAATCAGAACTTAAAATCATCCTTTTTTGCGATGCTTTGGCTTAGCCCCTGGCTGCAGTCTATAGGTGTGAGTATGTCGGACCAAACAGACCAGTCAATACCCCTTCCCTCTGTATTTCCTCGTCTCCTGTCCTTTTAAAATTGTAGTTCCTCCCTCTCCCCTTCTTTCCGTTCACCTCTAATATGTCACTATTTCACGCTTTACTTTTTAGTCTGTAAGCCGCTCAGACATGTTCTTGATGGGCTGGGTAGCAAACCCTAAAGAAACTTGAAACTGCGTATTTGCATGCATAATGGAGTAAATTCTATATAATTTATTTATTTACTAGCCGTTGAGCCCGTAAAAACGGGCTAGTAAAGGAAGGGGGGGTTTGAAAGCCCCCCCCTCCCCCACGGATAGGTCGCCACCGCCCCTCCCCCCCCCCCCCGGAGTCCCCTCCGCCACCCCTCCACCCGGGCCGGGTACCTGGCTTCTATATTCAAACCGCCGGAACGCAGCACACAGCTCATCTGAGCTGCCGTTGGCCTTCCTTCTTCTCTGCATGTGTTCCAACCTCGTGTGACGTAACGTCGGCGAGGGCGGGACACAGGCAGGTAAGGAAGGCCAACGGCAGCTCAGATGAGCTGTGTGCTGCGTTCCGGCGGTTTGAATAGTGAAGCCAGGTACCCGGGCGGGGTGGAGGGTGGGTGGCGGCAGCGACTCCGGGTCGGTGGGGGGAGCGGTAGCGGCAACCCTGGGGGGGGAGCAGTGGCGACGTCGGTTCCCTCACTCACAGGTGCGCAGGTTCCCTCTCTGTCACACCCCTGTCATCACGTATTGACGCGGGGGCGGGACAGAGAGGGTCTCTACTGCACATTTGCGAGTGAGTACGCCTCTTGCCATTTATGTTTGATGCATTTGTACCCCACATTTTCCAATCTAGATGTCGGTTCAATATGGCTTACAGTTTACTTCAGATAGACAAGTTACAATGTTGATTGTAGTCGCGAGCTCAGTTCATGATCTGTTAGTGGTCAAGCAGCAAGGTGTGTTGGTTGTTGTTCAGGCCAACTGTGTGGACTCGGCAAAGAAGAACTTTCTGAAGAAGTGGGCTTTCATGTGATTGTGGAAGGTTGTGTAGTCATTCATTCATTTTAGTGCTTTTGGTGTTGTGTTCCAACTCTTGGGGCAGATGTACATGAAGCAGGTTGAGTGTGAGAATTTGTATTTTAGTCCTTGGCACTTAGGGAAGTGTAGTGTGAGGTAGGTTCTTGCTCCCTTGATTGCATTACATATAGGTAATTCAATTAGGTTTGACATGTATTTTCAGTGCTTGGCCAAATATTATTCTGTAGGCCAGTGAGCATATCTTGAATGATATACGTGATTTAATAGGTAGCCGGTGTAGGTTTTGGAGCAGTGGTTTTGCGCTTTCGAATCGGTTTATTCTGAATATCAGTCTTGCAGCTGTATTTTGAGCTGTTTGAATTTTCTTTAATAATTGTTCCTTGCATACATGGCGCTGAAAAAAGTGCAATTGTATAAGTCATACTTAAAGTTAGGCGCGATTTATAGAATAGTGCTTACACCTGGAAATTGAGCCTAACTTTAGGTATGACCATTTGCACCACAAATAAGTACCTGTATATAATATGTAAGCCACATTGAGCCTGCTATGAGTGGGAAAACACGGGGTACAAATATTACAAAAAAAACCTGAAACATGGTGTAAATCTTTGCGCTAAATTAGGCTTGTTTCCCCCTTATTCTATAACTATGCATGTTAATTTTAGGAATGCCTCTGTTCTGACCATGATCCTCCCATTTCTGTGCCCCCTTTTTGAACTCACATGTAAAATTTAGGCGTGGAATTTATACACATATATCACAATTAAATCTAATTAGTGCCAGTAATTCCTTGATAAAAGTCAATTATTGGCGATAATTAGCTCGTTAGTCAATTAAATTGGTGGCCAAATTTGTGCATGTGATTGTTAGCTACTTATATAAGATTAGGGGGAATGTGTTCACATACATGCCCAAATAAGTGGAATGACATCATTTACACACATTAAAACTAGACAGTTCCTTATAGAATTACCACCATATATATTCTGAAATGAAGTAGCTTCTTAGAAAAAGATTTTAATCCCAGCACATCCAGACCATATGGCATATGTAATCATCTCTGTGATGGACAGTGTCACAACACCAGATTCTATATGACAACACATATTGGTGCTGTGTATCTCTACAGGGGAAGGCAAAACATTATAAGGTTAGTATCAGCAAATAAACAATGCACGTTAGTATTTGGGGGAAGGAAGTATCAGCTGTTTAAAATGCCAGTGGGGGGGGGGGGGGCTTTTTTTTATAGTCCTGAACATGGATTAAGTTGGCTTTAATTTGAGTCTAAAAGCCTCATCACAGGATCAAAATCCTGACCATTTACCTGTGCTTCTACACGCAGATAAACTGGCTAAGCATTCGATATGAATATCAGGAAAAGTTAATACCAATTGTATATCCTTGAAATATTCATTTTTCATTTCTTTGTGGATACTCCATTTTATAAATTTTAGGGCAATTCTATAATAGGTTGCTTATAATTACACAATAAGAATAAAAGGAAGTCGGGGAAGGACCAACAAAAAGTAGAAAAAGGAAAACCTTTTCCTCCCGGTCAGCCATCGAAGATATATCCTCAGCACGAGAGGATAGTACATCTTCTGGTGGGTAGGTCCTGGCTACAGGAGTACTTCCTACTTTACCTTCTGGGAAACCTCCCTCCTCCAAGGGAGCACAGAGGCTACCTGACTGGATGTGGGACTTCTCTATAACATCCCTGTAGGTCTCCTCTATGTATTTCTCTATCTCCCTTATCTCTACCAAATCTGCTGTTCTAGCCTCGAGAGAACGAACATGCTTTCTGAGGTCTAGGAGCTCTTTGCATCGGGCACACACATATGACATCTCACCAACTGGGAGATAATCAGTGCTTTTTTTGTGCCAGTATGCAACGGTACGGCGTACCGGCACCTTTTTTTGCCCCACCCCCCGGCGAGTCCTGCACTTCCTCTCAGTCCCCTAATTACTTTTTTTTTAAGACTTAGTAGCGCGAACGGTGCAACGATTGGAAGAGACTGTCAGCGTCGGAGCTTCCCTCTGCGAGTCCCGCCTATGTTGTTTCAACTTCCTGTTTCCGCATAGGCGGGACTCGCAGAGGGAAGCTCGGACGCTGACAGCGTCTTTCAATTGCTGCATGCACTGTTCGCACTGCTGAGTCTGACGCTGACAGGCAGTGGAGAAGAAGGACGGGCTAGAAGAAGAAGAACAATCGCTGGACATGGCAGAGGAGAGGGCAGGGCAGAGAGGAGAATTGATGGGAGGGTAGGGCAGGGGAGAGAGGAGAATCGCTGGACATGAATGGGTGGGGAAGGCAGGGGAGAGAGCAGAATCGCTAGACATCATGGGAGGGGAAGGCAGGGGGAGAGCAGAATCGCTGGACATCGATGAGAGGGGAAGGCAGGGGAGACAGCAGAATCGCTGGACTGGGAGGGGAGAGCAGGGGAGAGAGCAGAATCGCTGGACTGGGAAGGGAGGGCAGGGGAGAGAGCAGAATTGATGGGAGGGGATGGCAGGGGAGAGAGGAGAATCGCTGGACATCGATGGGAGGGGAGGGCAGGGGAGAGAGGAGAATCGCTGGTCATCATGGGAGGGGAAGGCAAGGGAGAGAGCAGAATCACTGGACTGGGAGGGGAGGCAGGGGAGAGAGGAGACTCGCTGGACTGGGAGGGGAGGGCAAGGGAGAGAGGAGAATCGCTGGACTGGAAGGGAAGGGGAGGGCAGGGGAGAGAGGAGAATTGCTGGACATGGATGGGAGGGGAGGGCAGGGGAGGGAGGAGAATCGCTGGACATGAATGGGAGGGGAAGACAGGGGAGAGAGAAGAATCACTGGACATCATGGGAGGGGAGGGCAGGGGAGAGAGCAGAATTGCTGGACATGAATGGGAGGGGAAGGCAGGAGAGAGAGCAGAATTGCTGGACATGAATGGGAGGGGAAGGCAGGAGAGACAGCAGAATTGCTGGACATGAATGGGAGGGGAAGGCAGGAGAGAGAGCAGAATTGCTGGACATGAATGGGAGGGGAAGGCAGGGGAGACAGCAGAATCGCTGGACATTGATGGGAGGGGAGGGCAGGGGTGAGAGGAGAATCGCTGGACTGGGAGGGGAGGGTAGGGGAGAGAGGAGAATCACTGGACATGGATGGGAGGGGAGGGCAAAGGACAGAGGACAATCGCTGGACATGGATGGGAGGGGAGGGCAGGGGACAGAGGAGAATCACTGGACATGGATGGGAGGGGAGGGCAGGGGACAGAGGAGAAGTGCTGGACATGGATGGAGTGGTGGAAAGAAAAAAGAATATGCACATGGATGGAGAGGAGGGAAAGGGAAGAGAGGAGAAAAACTGCATATGGATGGAGAAAATAGGCAAAAGCTGGATCCATGTTATACCTCCTCCAGTCAATTCCATGGAGGAGGACCCAGCTTTTACTTATGGATGTATGGCAAGAAATGAAGAAGAAAGGAGGAAAGTAAAGAAATAAATGGAAAGGAAGCTCTGGAAACGGAGTTAAGGGAACAGATAGAGAGCAGCAGAGTCAGATACTGGGACCAATATGTATAGAAAAACAAAGCAACCAGACAACAAAGGTAGAAAAAATCATTTTATTTTCATTTTAGTGTTTGAAATATGTCCAATTTGAGAATTTACATCTGCTGTCTTATTTTGCACTGGGTATACTGGAGCTGTAACAGCTTACAGAAATTATTTCCAATGAAAGAAATCACGTTATTTTTTTCTCCTATACTAATATAATATTTTCAATGATGTCTGTTTATTTGCGCCATAGCTGGTATAAGGGGTGTGGCCAATGTGGGTGTGGCTATCATAGGGGTGGAGCCATATATGGTGACCCCACCCACAATGAGTACCGGCACCTTTTTTTCTACAAAAATAGCATATACATATGGCACTCAACGCAAAAGACTGGGTAGCACTCCTCTCACTACTAGACTGCTGATTCCATCTTAGTGTTTTCAAGTTTCTCAATTTTGTAAGAGTTGCTACAGTAATTAAGAATTTCAGTCTGATATAAAGTGATTTTAGTTTATACATTGTATGATCGTTGTAGTGATTACTACTTAAATGGTAATGAATGTATATAGTTCTATAAGAGCACACCTAGCTTATTACCCTAATTACACTACGTGTTATAAATGTAATGTTGTCCTAGAGGTGGGCAGGTGTTGGGGAAGGTGCGTGGGAAGACTAAATTATATCCTACACTGCCTATCAGACCCTAACTGTTACTGCCAGTTAATGGGATTACTTCACTTGGTAGAAAACACAGCTCCTTCAAAACAACTCCAGCACAAAGAAAAACAATTTACCAACACAGAATTGAACACAGTTTTAAAAGAAACTACCAGCCCCCAAATTAAAACTAGCAAGTATAGAGTAGATAAACGAGAGGACTTAGAGAGGAAATACCCTCAGCAGTGAAAGAATAGCGTTGTTGGTTTTTTTTTCTTTGTTTGTTTTTTATGTTTGATTTAGTTGAGATATAGAGGCAGACAGTTTTAAGAAAAAGCTATAAAGAGAAACGTGAAATTAGGCCTTACCTGCTCATTTTCTTTCCTCTAGATCCTCCAGACCGTTCAAGACGCTTGGGTTATGCACTCCTACCAGCAGAGGGAGACTGAGAACACTAAAACTTCTTATACAAGTAGCCTGTGCAGACCTTCTACTAACCAGTAAAACAGTAACAAAGCAGAGGAACAAAACACCTCCACCTAAACAAAACCACTGAATCCACACTCAGATCTCCTTCCCTTAAGACGGGGGAATTCAACTGCAGATGGGCACAAATGGTACCACAAACTGCCCTTAGTAAAACTCCAGGACCCAAATCACAGGAGCTACTAGAAATATCAGCAACTGAAGTCTAAAGAAAATATCATACTGAACTGTCCGATACACTGGGTGGGCTCTTGAACGGTCTGGAGGATCTAGAGGAAAGAAAATTAGCAGGTAAGGCCTAATTTCACCTTCCTCAGCAATCCTCCAGACCGTTCAAGACGCTTGGGACGTACCAAAGCAGTAAACATATCTAAGGGTGGGACCTGCAAAGCTCAGAGGACAGGACTGCAGCTCCAAAACTGGCATCCTCCCTTGCCTGTACATCCACTCAGTAATGTTTGACAAAAGAATGCAGGGAGGACCACACCGCCGCTCTACAAATATCCACCGGTGGAACAAAACTACTCTCTGCCCAAGAAGCCGCCATCCCCCTAGTGGAATGTGCCTTGAGCCCCACCGGCACCGTACGGCCATGCAATATGTAAGCCGAAGAGATGGCATCCTTCAACCACCGAACTATAGATGCCTTAGAAGCAGCTGCTCCCTTCTTGGGCCCCCCATGAAGGACAAATAACCTGTCCGAAGACCTGAATTCCTCCGACCTGTGCAAGTAAACCTTCAACACTCTGTGCATATCCAATTTCACCAAACGACGCTGAGAAACATCCCCCGTCCGGTCCCCCAAGACCGGCAATGAAATCACCTGATTGACATGAAAGTAATCCACCTTAGGCAAAAACGAAGGGACTGGACGCAGCAAAACCTTTTCCTTAGAAAACCACAGAAGCGGAGGCCTACATGAAAGAGCCTGAAGTTCCGAAATCTGGTGAGCCGATGATATAGCTACCAAAAAGACCACCTTCATAGTAAGGTCTTTTATCGAACAAGACTCCAAGGGCTCAAAAGGAGAACCCGCCAAAGAGTCAAGAACGATATTAAGATCCCACTGAGGAACTACCGACCGCTAAGGAGGACAAAGCAACTTCACCCCCCTCAAAAAACGGATCACATCCAGGGAAGACTCAACCGACCTGCCCTGCACCTTACCCCGAAAACACGCCAAAGCAGCCAGCTGCACCTTCAAAGATGACAATGAAAGGCCCTTCTCAAAACCATCCTGCAAGAAATCTAAAATGCACGACATGGAAGCTGTCGAAGGGACACACGCCCGGTCCCCACACCAATCTTCAAATATGCGCCACACACGCACATAGGCCAAAGACATCGAACATTTGCGAGACTGCAGCATCGTCTGAATCACCTGAGGGGAAAACCCTTTCCTTCTCAACCGTTCCCTCTCAAGGGCCACACCGTAAGAGAGAACCGAGCCGGATCCGGCATGACAATTGGACCCTGACACAACAGCACCGAGCACCCCAGCCGCAGAGGCTCGCCTTCTAACAAGCGCATCAGATCCTCGAACCACGGCCGATGCGGCCAATTCGGAGCCACCAACAACACCGGACCCAAATGACATTCTACCCTCTGTAGGACTCGGCCTATCAAGGGCCACGGGGGAAACACGTACAGAAACACCCGCTGAGGCCACGGAAGGACCAACGCATTGATCCCTTCCGCTCGCGGATCCCGACGCCGACTGAAATACCGAGGAACCTGAGCATTCTGTGCCGACGACATGAGATCCACTACTGGCATTCCCCACTTTAGAACTATCTGGTCGAACACCGACCGGTGCAGAGACCATTCTCCGGGGTCCAACATGTGACTGCTTAGAAAATCCGCGTTCATGTTGTCCACCCCGGCCACGTGCACCGCCGAAATCTGCACTAGATGCCTTTCCGCCAAACTCATGAGCAGAGCCGTCTCGATTGCCAACCTTGGACTCTTTGTACCGCCCTGCCGGTTGACATACACTACCGCAGTCGCGTTGTCGGACATGACTCTTACTGCCTTTCCGACCACACTTGAGCAAAACGCCAACAGAGCTAGCCGAATCGCCCTCGTCTCCAACCAGTTGATAGACCACTGAGCTTCCTCCGTCGACCACCGCCCCTGCGCGGATCGACCGAGACACTGAGCTCCCCAGCCCAGCAGACTGGCAGCCGTTACCAGAATCACCCACTGAGGAGATTCCAACGGCATGCTCTTTTTCAGATGGGCCGAGCACAGCCACCACTGGAGACTGCGCCGAGGAGCCCCCCTCAATGGCAACCACAACTCCAAACTGTGTACCTGGGGAGACCACCGGGACAACAGAGCCGCCTGAAGCTGACGCATATTCGCCCTGGCCCATGGTACTACCTCTATTGTCGCTGCCATGAGGCCCAGAACCCGAAGGTACATTCGAACCGTTGGACTCTGAACGGACATTAACAGCCGGATCTGCTGCTGAAGAGAGGCGATCCGAGAATCCGGCAGAAAAACGCGACCCACTGCCATGTCGAACCGCACTCCCAAGTACTCCAGACTCTGCGATGGGATCAACTGATTTTTTACTTCATTCACTACCCATCCAAGCGATTCCAGAAACGTGACCACCTGAGCCGTCGCCGCAACACTGTAAGCACGAGACTTCGTCCGGATCAACCAGTCGTCCAGATACGGATGCACCAGAATTCCCTGCCTCCGCAAAGCCGCTGCTACCACCACCATTATCTTGGAGAAGGTGCATGGAGCCGTTGCCAGACCAAAAGGCAGAGCTCAGAACTGAAAGTGCCTCCCTAAAACAGCAAAACGAAGGTAACGCTGATGGGCCTCTCGAATCGGCACGTGCAGATACGCTTCCATGAGATCCAGTGACGTAAGAAATTCTCCCTGATGAACAGCCACTATGACCAAGCACAGAGTCTCCATGCAGAAGGATAGCACCTTGAGTGCCCCATTGACCCTCTTGAGATCTAAAATGGGTTGAAATTGGTCCTCCTTCTTCGGCACCACAAAGTAAATGGAATAACAACCCATTCCCTGCTCATGCCGAGGAACGGGTACCACAGCTCCCAACTGGATTAAGCGACCCAGAGTCTCTTGAATAGCCTTTAACTTGACTCGAGAGTGACAAGGAGAGGGAAGAAACAGATCCGGCAGCGGGTGCTCGAACTCGAGCGCATAACCGTCGCGAACGACCTCCAGCACCCACTGATCTGAAGTAATTTGGGTCCACCCCTGATAAAACAGATGAAGTCGCGTCCCGACCTTCACCAGAGGCTGGACCCGCACACCTTCATAAGGAGGACTTATTACCATTTCCAGCACCTCCGGAGGAGTCCCGACCTCCTCGATGACCCCCTCAAAAGGACTGCGTCTGCTGGAAAAAACGGCTTTTAGAAGGAGATACAAATCTGCCCAGCCTGTACCGCCTCGCGTCCTTAAACCGACCTCTAGCCGAACCACCTTGACTAGCCGCCTTAGTTCGTAACTCCGGCAACCGTGAGACCTTGGTATCCCCAAGACCACTCATCAGTTTATCCAAGTCCTCTCCAAACAACATAGAATCTTTGAAAGGTAGAGAACACAACTTTGCTTTAGAGGCCGCATCTGCAACCCAGCCCCTAAGCCAAAGAGCCCTGCGAGCCGTCACGGTCAGAGCCATATTCTTAGCCGAAGCCCGTAGCAAATCATAAAGGGTGTCCGCCAAAAACGAAGACCCCATCTCCAATTTGGCCAGGTCCTGAACCAAACCAGTCCTATCTAACACAGGCTCATCCAAGAGCTTCTCCACCCAACGGAAACAAGCTCTGGCTACCAAACCCCCACACACAGAGGCTTGCAAGGCCAAAGCCGACAAATCAAAGCTGCGTTTCAGAAAGGACTCTAGCTTCCTATCCTGAGGATCCCGTAAGGCTGTATCGCCATCCACCGGAATGGCCGTAGCCTTAGTAACTGCCGTAACCACCACATCCACAGTAGGTGGTTTCAGCAGGGCCAAATCTTCCGGAGGCAAGGGATACAGCCACGTCATAGCCCTAGACACCTTACAAGCAGCCTCCGGCACAGACCATTCCTGAAAAACCATGTCTCTAATGTCTGAATTAATGGGAAAGGAACGGGAGGCTCTCCGAATTCCCTTAACCAAGAGGGAGTGGCCGCCGGAGCAAACTTCAAAGTAGAGATTACCTGATCAATGAGCTCTAACAACTCCTCCTTATGAAAAATGCGAACCACTGAAGAATCTTCCCCAGGCCTTAGCCCATCCTGATCCTCAGACTCATCTAAGAGATCCTCCTCTCCTGGGTCACTCCAAACCTCCAACCCAGGCAGAGAAAGTATCTCCATAGGCTCTGAAATATCCACCCGCAGGCACTTCTCCCACTGAGCTAGCAGCCTCCAGGGAACAAACAGCCTGAGAGGGCCAGTTCTCCAGGCATTATACAGAGATCAAACAAACTCAGGGGGGAAACCAACCCCCCCCCCCCAAACACTGCTGAAGCCCCAACAACACTTCCCGCAGTCTCCGCGACGGACCCCCGTCGCTCCCGAGGCGGTAGGTCCACTGCGTGATCCGCGGCTAAACTAGGTGCACTTCCCACCACACACGAGTCCCCCGGTGCCAGTATGGAATGCACGGCCAAAAGGGTCGCGCTTCCCACCAAAAACAGCTCCGTCGAGGCCGACCCGGGACGCACAGCCAAAATGGCTGCGTTTCCTGCCAAAACCGGCCCTGCCATTGCCGGCCCGGAATGTGCGGTCAAATGCCACCCAACACCTCTGCCGACTCAGGGGAAAGCACAGGGGGCAAGAGTGCTGACAATGTAGGCTCCCCACAAAATTTACATTGGCCACCTTTCACTTCAACGCCGCGCTTCGCGCAAAACCGACACCTCGCCGGCTTAGACATAATGGCCACGAACACATTAAAAACAAACAGTTGCTTTGTGCTCTGACAGACTAATAGGCAAAACCGCCTAAGGCAAGAACGCCCTTGAAGACGTTTTATCTCTGGACTGCCACAAGAACGGCCAAAATAGCCACCTTTTAAAAACATTTATTTTTTTTTAAACCTCGTTGCTGATGCCTAAACGCCTCAAGGATACAGAACGAGGTCTGTAGCCGAGGTCAAGCAGTCCTCCAGAGGAAGAGCACAGGGGGAGGGACCAGGCCACCCGGGTGTGACACCCCACAGGGAATAAGAAGCCCCTTAGGACTTGCACCCTGTAATAGAGATCCAAGTGTGGGTTCTCTAACATTTACAACCCAACCTAGAAATACCAAACGGGCCTACCAGACTGAGTACACTGCACAGGCTGCACACATTACCCTCTGCTGACACTGAGAAAATACTGGTTAGTAGAAGGTCTGCACAGGCTACTTGTATAAGAAGTTTTAGTGTTCTCAGTCTCCCTCTGCTGGTAGGAGTGCATAACCCAAGCGTCTTGAATGGTCTGGATGATTGCTGAGGAAGAAACATTTTAAAACACAGGCAGCCTTAGCCACCAAACAAACCAGCCCTGAAGATCCCCAGCACAATTACAAAGCAAGTGAAGTTCTGTTTTCCCCGCCCCTTTTTTAAACAAACTACTCTGCTGTTCCCAAATTCGCCCCTCCTCCCCTGGTAGACCCTATCTGCTACTGCCAGTTAATGGGATTGCCCAGTCCTGGGGCACACCAGGTCCCATCGGGTTTTCAGGATATCCATAATGAATATGCAACAGATAGATTGGTATGTACTTCCTCCTAGTATGCAAATCTATCTCACGCATAATCCAGTGGATATCCAGAAAACCCAATGGGACTTGATCTGCCTAAAGGACTGAGTTGAGAAGGCCTGCCTTAGAGGGACACAGGTGTGTGTCATGTGCTCGCATTAACCCTTCAATTTCCAAGTTTATAGTGAGTAAAATTGAAAAGGCCACATTCTCAAACTTTATCATATCAATTGGTGTTAATTTGGAACTCTTTGCCTGTCGACCTCAGAGTAGAATATAATTATCTGACATTTAGGAATAAAGTGAAAACTTTTATTTTCCTAATTTTATTTTATTGATAGGTTATTATATTTTGAGGATTTTCCTAGTGATGTACTAGTTTATTTTATTGTAAACCATGCTGAACTAGATTGCTGGGCGGTAATAAGAACTGTTCTCTGTTGCAAAAAAATGCCAGAAAATGTTGGTGTCACTTACCAATTGATGGGTAAAATGGTGTCAGTGGATCTCCATTGGTAGAAAGCACAGTTCCTCTTTGAGCACCTGTGCCAGGCAACCACCAGTCATCTGGAAACACCCTGTCAGTACTGCCAACCACGTAGTCCGCTGGGTCAGAGTAAATTATCATCCCGGCACAGCCATATTTTTCCCCGTTCTTTACCTTAAAGACAAAATTATAAACTATTTTTCATGACTACTAAATAAAGAGCCTGGAACTTCTCTCAGCAGAAATCAGGCAATTATCTAAATAGAAGCAACTTCTCAAGGGTTCCAGTCTCATGCCATCAGTAGCAGAAATTCTGAGACCTCATTCAAGACTAACATCGCACCTCTTGTTTCTGATATTCCTTGCAGACCCTTGAGAGACATCAACTGCTTCAGACTATCAAAGCTTGATGCACACATCTTCTCCATAGATGGAAATTCAGGGCATATCACAGTGTAATAATCAGATTACAAAACAACCTGCCCTGTGAATCACAGAATAAACACATATCTAAAAAAAATTTGGAATGTAAAGAGGAGATCAGTAAGGACTTACCCGTCCAAGAGCCATTAAGCATCAATTCTGTCAATACTACATACAGCTTCATATAATGCTCTCCGTACATCATAATTCTCCTCTAAAATTGTGCATAATAAACCATAATATAAAAATCATAAAGTGTACAAAATGTTCAAACTGTCCATTAACATCATAATTTAGCAACGCTGTCCAGGGATTTATATATTTTATTTATTGGTCCACTTGTATCCCACATTTCCACAGCTTATAATACAACAGCAAAAAAAAATTGATCCAGTAAAAGAGCTTGCAAATTAAGTACAGAGTAGCAAAGATAAGAGAAGCTGACAGTGGGGAAAGAGCGGATAAACTAACAAAACGGGAAAAGTATAAGGGGGTTAAACAGCATTGTTGACTTCGGGGTAGGCTCTGTTAAACAAATAAGTTTTTAGCAGTTTTTTTAAAGTCTGATGATCCGATGACTCAGGGGTCTCGGCAAAGCATTCCAGGTTCGCGGGCTGATGAACGAGAAGGAAGAGGCATAAAAGTCCAGCTGCCATAGTTCCGGTTTCCACCGATTCAAAGCAAGTTAATTTTCAAAATAGCAGCTGGAATTTCCTTGTTGGAAGACTGCTCTTGAAAAAGATACTACTCGAAACAGAAATTCTGTTGAGCAACTACCCTGTTTAATATTAAGTGTTAATCCCTCTCACTTCAGGAAATTCATCTCATGAGGCTAATGTATTGAGTTGTTTGCAGGCAGTTGACATTTAGGTTAAAACTGAATAAAGATAAGATTAAGTTTATCTGAATAGGTCCCTTAACTTTCTTGAAAGATAATCCCATTTTAAAAATAAGCAACCCAGATATAATGCTTGATACAGTTTCAAGAATTCTAGGACTAGGGCCCAGATGCATCAACCAAACGTTAAAAAATAAGAATCGTAAAGTGCTTAACCATTTTTAAAAAACGAGGCATGCACTACAAAAACACTCCAGAAATGTTCGGATCGGTATTGCAAAGTAGGATGTATCACAGAATCGTTAAACCCGTCGTTAATCAGCGCCTAAAGCATGCGCAGAGCAGCCCAAGCATTATGCTGGCTGCTCTGCGCATGCCACAAAGGCCCAGCTGTCAAAACAAAAAAAAAAACCCACAAACACATGTGTTTCGGGAGGGGGCAAAGGCACTTGTCATGAGCGTCCTGTATGGACGCCTTGCCCCCCCCCCCCCCCGCACGAAAAGTTTCCAATTTTAGCAGCCCCGGGCCGGCCCTCCTCCCTTCCTGTATTCTCCCACACTAGCTCCGCCTCCTGCCATGCTCCGGTCCCGTGCCCCGCCCCCGCCGCCCCCCTTTGGCCGTGGCTGCCGCTCCCCCCATCCAACGACCCCCCCCCTTTGCCTTACCGGCCCGTGCAGCGCCTCTCACCTCTGCTGCACGGGCAAGAACAGCTGATCGGCGAGTCAGAAGGCCTCCTCAGATGTCCCTTCTTTCTTCCTAGGCCCGCCCTCCTCTGAATAAGGTAAACTATGTAGTTTACCTACGTCACAGGAGGGCGGGCCCAGGAAGAAAGAAGGGATGTCTGAGGAGGCCTTCTGACTTGCCGATCAGCTGTTCTTGCCCGTGCAGCAGAGGTGAGAGGCGCTGCACGGGCCGGTAAGGCAAAGGGGGAGGTCATTGGTCAGGGGGAGCGGCAGCAACGACCAAAGGGGGGCGGCGGGGACGGGGCACGGGACCGGAGCATGGCAGGAGGCGGAGCTAGTGTGGGAGAATACAGGAAGGGAGGAGGGCCGGCCCAGGGCTGCTAAAATTGGAGATTTTTCGTGCGGGGGGGAGGGAAGCGGGGAGCAGCGGGGTCGGGGGGGGCAAGGCGTCCATACGGGACGCTCATGATGAGTGCCTTTGCCCCCTCCCGATCCTTTTTTTTTTTTTTTCTGTTTTGGTGCTGAGGGAGAGGGGAGCAGCGGCGACCTGGGGCATCAATAAAGGACGCCCCTGACGCATTTTCGCCCCCCCCCCCCCCCCAGTTATTTATTTTTTGGATTTTGTTAACTTCTAGCAGACAGACAGCCCTAACGAGTGGCACAGACTCTCGTTAGATTTCACGGTGTTCTCCTGCATTAAACGAATCGGAAAAGGTTAGTGCATGTCATTTCAATGGGATTTGTAGAAGAATTGCTCATCTGCATTCAGTTTTCGTTAGCTGCTACTGTCGTCGGAAAATAGGCTTTAGTGCATGGAAAGGATAGGAAATCCTTCCTTGAGGGCTCATTTAACGATGAAAAACGTTTAGTGCATCTAGAACTGGATAGTCAGCTTTCTCTAACTACTCAGGTAAATAAGGTGGTTAGTAAATCTTTCTATCTACTCAAAAAGCTTTGAATCATTCATAAATATGTTTAGTTATTGGTTTTTCATTTATTGGTTCAGTCATTAATTCTATCCCTATTGGATTATTGCAATTCTGTTTAAATCAGCTGTTCAAAATCATTAATTATGAAATTGCAAAGAGTACAGACTGCTGCAGTCAGGGTCATTTTTTCAGCAAACAAATATGATGCTATTTCTCCTTCTATGTTACAGCTGCACTGGCTCCCTGTGGAGGCCAGATTACAATTTAAGATCTTGGTGTTGACTTTCAAGGATTTTCATGGGGACTCTCCAAGTTACTTGAGTCATCATTTTGTATTTTTTAATAAGAATCATGGCAGAGCTACTAGAAATTTATTTCTTTTAGATTTTCCTTCTGTTCACAAATTAAAGGCTGTGCATCCTCATCAATCTTCGATATCATATCATGCTGCCTCTTAGTTGGAACTCTCTCCCTCCTTTTTTAAGGTACATAGAACATTATTCTGCGTTTAAGAAATTATTGAAAACTTTTTTGTTTAGAAAATGTTTTTTCATTTTATAAATGTTTATTTTAACTTAGACTGGGATTATTTTGTGTAATTGTTGGGCGTATGCTCTTTTTGTTTATGTTATCTGCTTAGAACTTGTTGGTTATAGCGGGTTATAAGACCTTGATGTAATATAATTTAATGTAAGTGCCAGCTTTATTATTTATTTTTCTTTTTTGGGTTTTTGAATATTGGACATTTGTGGTATCCCAGGACAGCTTTGCTTAAGTATGATGTTGATGGACAGTTTGAACACTTTGTATTTTAGGGCCCTGTTTACTAAGGCGCATTAACATTTTTAACGCGCCTACAATTAGTGTGTGTGCTAACCGTGTAGGCACCTATAGGGATATTGTAGGCACATACACAGTGAACGCACGTACATGGCTAATGCTTGTTAAAAAACATGAATGCGCCTTAGTAAACAGGGCCCTAAGATTTTTGTATTATTATGCACAATTTTGGAGGAGAATTATGATTTAAGGACAGCATTATAAGAAGCCATATGTTTTGACAACATTGATGCTCAATGGCTCTCGGACTGGGTAAGTCCTTACGGAACTCCTCTTTATATATTCACAGGGCAGGTTATTTTGTAATCTATATATTTTATACCTCCCGTTTTGTATTGACATTGGGTATACTGGTATACCTGAACAGTGCAATAATCATATATCCCAAATTATGGACTACAAGTAAACTGCACTCATTCACTAGAAGAACAGTAAAACTACACACACTTATTCATGGAGCTCTTTCATGGTTGACGAGCCTTGAAATTAGCTCCAGAACAAATTGCCATGCACTAGAGAGAGGGAGAGAGAAAGAGAGAGAGAAGCTGGAAATCATGCCTTTCGGCACATAGTTAAATTAATTTTTGTAGGCATTAAATCATTACAGGAGCATTGCTTACTTAAAGATAGGTCAAAGAAAAATGAAAAAAGAAATATTGAAGCTGATCTCTCCTGGGAAACCAAGAATGAAAAGGAGAACAGCTATGAAACTGTTCCCATCCAAAATTCAATTTATTCTTTTTAATAAAGATACTGATAACAGCATTGAATTTATATTGGTGCCAGGAAAAGGGGAGGTACTCAGTGATACTTAGGGGCCCTTTTACTAAACTGCATAGGCGTCTAGGCGTGTCCTACGTGTGTCAGTGTTGAACTACTGCCCAGCTACAGTGTGGCCTGGGCGGTAATTTCATTTTTGATGCGTGTCCGCTACATGTGCTTGAAAATATTTTTTATTTTCTGGCACACGGTGCTAACCGGGCGGTAATCAGCATTGCACGTGTCCTGACGATTACCGCCCTGTTAATGTGTGAGACCTTACCGTAAGTCAATGAGTGGCGGTAAGGTCTCAGGCCCAAAATGGATGTACGCCAGTTTTCATTTTGCCTCATGTCTATTTTTGGTTTAAAAAAGGCCTTTTTTGCAGGTGCGCTGAAAAATGGACCAGCGCACATCCAATACACGTGTCTATACCAGCGCATGCCATTTTTCAGCACACCTTAGCAAAAGGACCCCTGAGGGATTAGTTGCTATTATGCATTGGGAGTGATGCACCTAGCCAGTTAAATTATACTTTGCTAGCTATCCGGCAATATTCTGAGGGAGATAGCTGGCTCTCTCCTACTGAGTATCGATGGTTAGCTCCTAGCAGATAGCCAGTTATATCGCGTGATATAACTGGTTATCTGCTCATTTTCAGTGCATCATCAGCTAACTTTGGTGGCCATAAGTACATAAGTAATGCCACACTGGGAAAAGACCAAAGGTCCATCGAGCCCAGCATCCTGTCCACGACAGCGGCCAATCCAGGCCAAGAGCATTTGGCAAGCTTCCCAAACGTACAAACATTCTATACATCTTATTCCTGGAATTGTGGATTTTTCCCAAGTCCATTTAGTAGCGGTTTATGGACTTGTCCTTTAGGAAACCATCTAACCCCTTTTTAAACTCTGCCAAGCTAACCGCCTTCACCACGTTCTCCGGCAACGAATTCCATTGTTTAATTACGCGTTGGGTGAAGAAACTTTTTCTCCGATTTGCTTTAAATTTACTACACTGTAGTTTCATCGTATGCCCCCTAGTCCTAGTATTTTTGGAAAGCGTGAACAGACACTTCACATCCACCTGTTCCACTCCACTCATTATTTTATATACCTCTATCATGTCTCCCCTCAGCCATCTCTTCTCCAAACTGAAAAGCCCTAGCCTCCTTAGTCTTTCTTCATAGGGAAGTCGTCCCGTCCCCGCTATCATTTTAGTCGCCCTTCGCTGCACCTTTTCCAATTCTACTATATCTTTTTTGAGATGCGGCGACCAAAATTGAACACAATTCTCAAGGTGCGGTCGCACCATGGAGCGATACAATGGCATTATAACATCCTCACACCTGTTTTCCATACCTTTCCGAATAATAATAATAATTCAATTTGCTTTCCTAGCCACAGCAGCACACTGAGCAGAAGGATTCAGTGTATTATCGACGACGACACCCAGATCCCTTTCTTGGTCCGTAACTCCTAACGCGGAACCTTGCATGACGTAGCTATAATTCGGGTTCTTTTTTCCCACATGCATCACCTTGCACTTGCTCACATTAAACGTCATCTGCCATTTAGCCGCCCAGTCTCCCAGTCTCGTAAGGTCCTTCTGCAATTTTTCACAATCTTGTCGCAAGTTAACGACTTTGAATAACTTTGTGTTATCAGCAAATTTAATTACCTCGCTAGTTACTCCCATCTCTAAATCATTTATAAATATATTAAAAAGCAGCAGTCCTAGCACAGACCCCTGAGGAACCCCACTAGCTACCCTTCTCCATTGTGAATACTGCCCATTTAACCCCACTCTCTGGTTTCCTATCCTTCAGCCAGTTTTTAATCCACAATAGGACATTTCCTCCTATCCCATGACCCTCCAATTTCCTCTGTAGCCTTTCATGAGGTACCTTGTCAAACGCCTTTTGAAAATCCAGATACACAATATCAACTGGCTTCCCTTTGTCCACATGTTTGTTTACTCCTTCAAAGAATTGAAGTAAATTGGTCAGGCAAGATTTCCCCAAACAAAAGCCGTGCTGACTTGGTCAAATGAATACCAGGCCTATGTTTGGCTTGTTCAAACTCAACCAGCCTGTGCTGAATATCGGCTTGGTTGGTTAAGTTTGAACTGTCCAAAAATAAACCGGATATTCCATGTTGGTCACTGGAAATGGCCTGGCATTGAATATCTGGGCTCAGCGTCGACTGCAGGAGTTAGCCGAGCTAACTGCAATGGTCTGAATATTGGACTCTATATTTGCTCCTTAATGTGTTAAACAGCAGCATCGTGCTTTATATTACTAAAAGGCATGTTAGTATGTTCGTTTAAAGTACCATGGGCTACCTGATGAGATGGAATGCATGCTCCCGGGAAGCTGAATAGCACAGCTTGCTGAGTGGATTACAAGATGTGCTATTCATTTACCACAAGAATCACTAATCAACTGGAATGTGCTGTCCTCGCCAGTTCCCCATTCCATGCCCCCTTCTGCATTAGCTGCTGAATGTGACAACTAGCGCAACACTATTATTGTGCATTAATTCATGTATTAAATACCTAACACAGGCCCCTAAGCACATTGTTCTGGGGCGGGGGAGGTAAGTGCCCACAGAAAATGCAGGTGCAAATCTCTGCATGTAGTTTTTCATTGGGTTGTTCTAAAAGGGAAAGACGTGTATTTTTTCACTGTGAGAACTGGCACAAAATCTATATGGCATGCCTAGATATCCGCACCACAATCCAGGCATATTCTGTAACAACATGTGTAACTTAATTGGCTTAATGAGCTAATTAGCATTGATAACAGCATTTAACAAGCAATAATAAGCACTAATTGGTAATAATTAGAATTTACATGCAGAGCTAAGCATATTCTGTAATGAACTGTGCCTAAATTCTAATGTATGCAGTTCAAAAGGGACATGGCTATGGATGGAGAAATGCGTGTTTCGTGGGCATTCCAAAATCTACACGCATATTTTTAGAATATGGCCCAGTGTGCGTAAATATACGGACAGGGATTTAGGCCACATTTTCACTGGTATAAATGGAGGCATGTAGTTTTAGACGCTGGGATATCAATTAAGTGTAGCGCCCCCCAGTGGCGGAAAGATGTAATTACTATGAAAATGATTTTTCAAGTCAAGGTTGGTTCCCTGTTTATCCAACCACTGAGAGGTGAGGCAGAAAATAAAATGTTGTTCAATGTGGTGAACAATTTTCCTGGACCCTTTACAGCTTCAATTAATAAGCAAAGCACAAAGTTTCAGTAAATAACTTTATTGCACCAATCAATTGAATAAAGATATAAAATCCAGTGAAAAGTGCTATAGTTGAAGTGCAATGAACTAGAAATAGAATGCTTTCTAATAACAACTCAAGTTTTCTTTTTTTAAACTAACAGAACCAAACAATTCTCTCTTCAAGACAATCTGACTCTTCAATACCACTTACTCAGAAACATGGGTGTTAATCAGATAAGTGTTTATTTTCCAGTGCATATTTCCTAGTAAAAAAGGTGCCAGTACTCAAATGCTAGGCCACTCTTCAGGGGTGGGGTAATCACTGAGGGACCCATCCCACAATAGCCAAGCCCCCTGCAACCGGTCACAGAATGTAAGACAAGGCAGAATTGGTGTGTAGAGCCTGAGCTCTTTCATTAAAACTTGGGGTCCATGGGTCAATTTTAGCAGACAATGGAAAAGATGTCGGTACTCAGTACCCCCAAGTACCCCCTCAAAAAAAGCCCTACTATTTTCTAAACATTTAACCTTTTCAAGTTGACAAACTTGAATTATTCTTTTCTCCTTTTTCAAAAGAACTGATCCTTTGTACTTTTATATCTTTCAGGTAATTAATTTCCAGGATCTTTAACCAATTCAGGTAAGTACATACTTATTCTTTCAATACTATCAGAGATCTGATCATATGTATAGTTTTTTTTAGGTGTGCAGATGATATTATAGTCACTTATCTGCGTCCATTTCTTCAAAGCTTGCTTGCATGGGGGCCCAAAGTTAATCTTCTGGACTCAGTTCAGAGCATGTCTATATGGCTGGTTTCCTGCCTTTAATAAAACTGAATAGGAAAAATACCCTATCTCCCTTGACGATTTTACCAAATATACCTTACTCTGGGTCAGGGATTTCACTGTGGCCAATTAACTATAGATAAATAAAAAATAATTATTCCCTGGCACGCAGTCCCCTATTCTTTAACTGTATCCCATTCCCTGTTCTAAAGGAACCAGGCCTCAGTCATTACACAGACACACACACACACACACATACACACATACACACACACACACACACACACACACATACACACACCCTGACTCAGCTCTTGCTCACAAGCTGAACTTTCACAGCATTCCAGTAAAGGCTCTCTGCTGTGAGTGAACTAAATTTATTTCATTTACAATCCCACATCAGTCTTGACCCTCTCACAATCCACTCAGTATCCTTTCATGACAATTAAAGCAAATTTATTCCAAATTAAATTAAAACAGATGCTTTCACAGGTATCTACTTTTTACTATCAACTCAGTACTGGTCCTTATTCATCCAAATTTCAGAATAATTTGGCCACTCTCTCAAGCATCACAGCTGCCACAGTACACAATCTGCCACATCACAGTCCTGGGCTCCTCTGTAGAGAGAACTGTGAACAGGGTTGCCAGGTGGAAAAATTTTTTCCCACCCAATCCAGCCCAAAGCCAGCCCAAACTCAAACCCCGCCCCTGACACCCCCACCCCCGCGTCATCACCCCGCCCCCGCCGTAATCAACCCCGCCCCCGCTGTCATCGGCCCCGCCTCCCCGTCATCGGCCCCGCCTCCCCCGTCATCGGCCCCCGCCCAGAACGTCACTAACCCCGCCCAAAACGTCACTAACCCCGCCCCCCGCGGCCGAAAAAAACCGCCCGAAAAACCGCGGAAAAGAAGAAAAAGAAGCCCAAAAAACCGCGACCCGCCACAGGGCAAAAATTTCCCGCGGCGGGTCGCGGAAAACCGCCCAATTGGGCAGGAAAACCGCCCACCTGGCAACACTGATTGTGAAGCTCCTTACCCAGGCAGACCCAGGGCAACAAAGTCTTGGCTTGGTCACCTGCCCTGTAACCACCAATCAGGCAGCTTCCCTGGGAATGTTGCTAAACTTTTACAGTTAAGAATATGGTGACAGGCTCCGTTTTGAAACCCACTTTTCCCATTGAAATTAATGGGGGAAAATGGATTTCAATGCAAAACACAGTGTAAATTACAGAACATTAAAATAAAAAATATAGTATTGTCCAGATCACATTTTACAGATTCCATTCCATGTTTTAAATTTTTAAAACTCCTTAAAGACACCATTTTATTTATTTATTGCATTTGTATCCCACATTTTCCCACCTCTTTGCAGGCTCAATGTGGCACTATTTTGACTCAAAAACACCACTACAATTCAACGAAACTTAACCAAAATTTCCACACCTGTTAAATAAAACATGCACTCACATACACCATCGATGGAATTCAAAAATATGCAACCGGAGCAGCACAAGGTGCTCTGCACCCAAAATTCCCATAAAAGCTACTAATAATACATATTAATTTTTTAAGGGTCTAGCCCACCTTAAGGGACCCTCTGGACCCCCGACCATAAAAATATAATTTTTATTCAGGGAAGGCCCGAAAAATAACGTTACAAAAAGCTCAAAAATAAAGCTAAAGTAAATTAATATAAGGCCCTAGGGCCTCCTTCCTTATCCCCTGGACATCCACCCTGGGGTCCATTTGCATCTTCAGGGTCCCGGTAGACCCCCAGCACCACCGACCTTTTCATCATGGTAGGCCATGGAAGCCTACCGGGGAACCTCAAAAATCGGGGCCCCGGCTTCACTTTGCAGCCTACCGGAGCTCCTGTGCCTAATCCGCGCATGCGCTGGATCCAGCGTGCATGTGCGGACCAGACCCAGAGCCAGCTGCTTTCCTCACTGCCCTGCTTCTCCAGCTTTGCAGTGGTGCGCCACTCGCGTCTGCCATTTTTTCAGTTTTTGCAGCTTTCTTCAGCCCCAGGGCTTGCTCCGGTCCTGAAACGGGACCCAAAAATGACAAAGCAAGCCCGGGCCAGCCGGAAAACGCTGGCCACCAATGAAAGAGCCAGCCAAATGGGCTAAAAATGGCCCAAAAACTGTGCGGACCCAAAAAAGGGTCCCCCCCAAAAAATGGGACACAGCAGAAAAAGCCCCAAAAAGAGGGAGACGGACTCCAGAGCCACAGATCAGCCCCCAAACTGGCAACGGACCCCAGAGCCGCCCCCAACATGGCCAAAAGACCACCAGGACCACCCTTTACATAAGCATATTCTATGTACTGTGCCATATGCTTACACAGAAATGTTTACCGTGCAGATTTTTTAGGCGCCTTATATAGAATCTAGCCCACAGTGCATAACTTCAAGGGGGCGTGCACATGGGCAGAGCATGGGTGGGACATGAGTTTGTCTCCCACTTACCTGTATATGCACAACTTGCAGAATACTATAAGTTACATGCGCCTTTGCTGCATTTGGGAGCACCACAGTTAAACCAGGTCTATGGACGGTGTAACTGCAGACACCAGTTATGCTAGTATTCTATAATGATACCAGTAGCATGCCAAGGATGGGGCAGTGGGGGGCGGTCTGCCCTGGGTTCAGGCAGCAAGGGGGTGCATGGAGCAGTCGCAGGCTGTTGGCTCCGCCGGTCCCCTGCCCCCTTTGATGTTACTTCCTGTTCCGGTGCAGGGGACTGGCAGAGACGACAGCCGCACGACTGCTCTGTACACCCCTCTTGCTAGGAGGAAGGGTGGTGGGGGTGATGTTCCTCGGGGAAGTGGGGGGTGGGTGATGCACCTTGGGGGTGGAGGGGTGGGGGTGTGATGCACCTCGGGGGGAGGGTGCAGTGGAGACCCTCCCTGAGTGGCAAGCAAAATAAGTATGCCACTGATGATACCTAACCACCCAAGTATCATTAAAGAATATGCTCCCATCGTGTGTTATCAGGGGACCTAACTGGAAGAACCCTGTTACAGAATTGCTTCCAAAAGGTGCAGGCATTTTTCACCAAGGACTTTTTCACAATGAAAGTACACGTTAACTTTCATTTTGAACCTAGCTAAAAGAAAAGAACCTGTATATAATAAAACCTGCTAAATGAGACAGGTAATTTATCCAAGAAAATTCAAACGTATGTATGTATTTCCAGATCCTACTCCAATCCCACTCCCTGGAATGCCTTCCCCTACTGTGGCTTAAAGTGTGTATGTACTGGATCTACACTAGATTTCAGTTAACGCTGCTTAATGTCAGTTTTTACCATGCATTAGCTGCAAATCTAACATGGCAATTAGTAGAGGCATTTTTAACCTAATCTAATATAGGGCTCTTACAGATCACTTAATCCAAAAGTGTTTCTGAGCAGTTTACAATAAAAAGGCAATACATTCATTGGGAATTACAATTTGAAAGGTAACATTGTAGAAGCATTCAATAATCTTCATTTTTTTCAAATTTTTTTGGAAAAGATAGATTTTTAGATATTTTCAAAATAACACGTAGGAAGATAATAATTTAATATGCAAGAGTAAAGTGTTCTAAATAGAAGTCACTTGAAAGGAAAAATAACCATCCAGTATTCTTTTAAAACTAAGCCCTTTAAATATGGAAATCAAATAATTGAGTTGGTCTACTAGATTGAGAAATTCTGATTAAATCAATTAGATGTACAGACGCTTGACTGAGAATACATGGAATATTAAACAGGTCATTTTAAACAATATCCCCTGGATTCTATAAATGGCACGCAAATTTCTATGCACAAAATTATATGCTATCCTGAGATGCACGCACAACTAAATTGGCTACCCAGCCAATTAGCACCAATAATTGGGCACTATTAGCATTAATTGGCAACCATTTGGATTTGCACATGCATCTTGCTAAGCACTATTCTATAAAGATCTGCGTACAGATCTTATAGAGCACAACCGAAAAGGAGGTGTGGCCATGGGTGGGGCGTGGGTGGGGCATAGGCATGCAGTATTACTAAATAGCGGGGATCTGCATCTAACTTACACAGTAGGATTTACACCAGGTTTCAGCTGGTGTAAATCCTCACACCAAAGTTTTGTCTGGAAATCAGCTCTAAGCTCTACTCTATAAATGGCCCACAACTCAGAGTGCTGTTTAAAGAATAGTGCTGTGTGCAGATTTTTTTGGCACCATTTACTAAATCTATTCCTATACATGCTAGACATGGATGCCAGTGGAGCTTTATTAATAAAGGTGTTTTTATTTTTTTTATTCGGGCTCTGTGTTAAAGTTCTCATTAGTGCACGGTGCCTGCCACATAAGGAAGCACTTTCCGCCTCCTATTTAGGAGGTGCTAAGTGCTCCCTAGCCAGTTAACATGTGGTAAGTATAACACGCTACATGGATAATATTTCCATGCCCATTCCCCACCCATGCCACACCCCCAAGAGAGAAATTGTGGAAAATTCATGAATGCGTTGTTTGCTGCAAAATAGCAGGAAAAGTACCACAACACATTTTAACAGGTCCATCTGGAGGAAGATCGATCCCGTATTTTCTTGTAGTTGAACCAACTATGTGGAACACTCTTCCTGTAGAAACGCGCCAAATCACTTCATTGTTGATGTTTACAAAACAGTTAAAGACCTATCTGTTCTGCGAGGCATTTCATTGAATGATTGCAGTTAGTTATTTAGAGGAATTGTTGCATGTTATATGTATTTTTTGTTATGTGTTTGCTATTTTTGAGTTGCGTTTTACTTTTTATGAGTGTAAGTTGTAACCTGCCTAGATGTATGGAATAAGCGGGAAATAAATTTGATAAATAAATAAACATGGTGTGCATGAGCCTGTTTTTGCTCATCAACCATGCATTAACTTCTGGGTTCTATAAAAGTCACCCAAATTTTGATATGCAACTAAATTGGTCAACGAGCCATTAACAATCAATTATTGGCTTTAATTGGCACTAATTTAGAATTGCACGCACAACTGCCTATGCACGATTCTATAAAGAACCGTGCCTACCTTCTCTCGCGTTCAACCCCAAATGGGAGGGCCATGGGCAAGTCATGGGCATTCCCAAAAGTTACATGCAGTGTTACAGAATTGGGGATATGTGCGCCCAACTTGCGTGCCAGGATTTACACCTAGCTTCAGCAGGCGTAAATCCTGGTGCATGCGTCTGGTAGCGCTATACAAATGTTAATAATAATAATAATAATAATAGTTTAGTCACTGTTCAATAAAGGTTGCTCATCCCAGAGCGCCCTTCATAGGATAGTGCTGTGCACCAATTTTTCTTGGCACCCAAATTGGGTTTTGGACAGCTGGAATTTGTTCATGTTCTGCAATGCTCGAAGAAAGTTCCTTTTTGCACTGGAATAGTAGCAATTTGTGGAGCTGATATTGGGAAAAAATACTTCTTTAGTCAAGCTAAATACTTGTGGGACTTTATTTTGATATAAATCATGAACTACCAGTGGCGTGTGTTGGAACTTTGGGGAATTGATGTGAATATTTTTGTTTTTTTTATGACTAAAACATACAGTGTGGGTGTTGGCTATTTTTCTCAGTTTTTTTAGTTAGCAACTTTTTTCTCCATTTCTGGAGTTTTTTTGTTGCTCTCTTTTTCTGGAGATAGATAATTTAGGGCTTCTTTTACAAAGCCATGCTAGCAATTCCCACGCGACAAATAAGAGGAAGCCCATAGGAATTGAATGGGCTTCCTCTCATTTGGCGCATCGGGAATTGGTAGCGCGGTTTTGTAAAAGAAGCCCTTAGTGAGGCCAGTGATAGTATCTGCGAACCCCTTTAGGGATAGACTGACAAGTTTGATCAGACCATTGCTCTTTGAGTTTTGAGGCCTGGTTGTGAGATTTTTCACATCTCCTCACAGTCTATGTTAGCTATCCTGTTAGCAAACTGCATGTTTCATGCTCTTTTTGTGACTCAAATTTGGCTACCATTTACTGAATCTAGTCCTAAGAGCCTAATACACTTTAGTAAGAGGGTCCCTTATACTTTTACCTACAAATAGAGTGGGTGATTTTCCATGGATTTTCTGTGGTAAAGAATTGTACTGCCTGCAGACATAGGGCCAGATGCACTAAACTTAACGAGCAATTAACGAGCAAGTAGTAAACCCTGGCATGCACTAAAGGCCATTTTTCTATCACGGTAGCAGCTAACGAAAATGGAATGCAGATGATTATAATGAGCTGCACTGCTATTGCAAGGCTATTATAATGAGATGCACTAACACTTACCGATTTACCATGGAAAACCTAACGTGAGGTCTGCACCTCTCGTTAGGCTGGGGCTGCTGTGAATGGACCCATGGAAACCAGTGGGAAAAGCGCCTAACACCCATGTAAAAAAAAAAAATAAAAAAAAGAACAAGCTGCGTGTCCCAAGTGCTCATCAGGGACATCCTTGCCTAACATGGATGTCCTTCAGGGACGTCCCTAACGAGCACTTAGCTTTCTTTCTTCCCTTCCGACGTCGCCGCCGCTCCCCCCTCTCCCTGCATTGAAATGACAGCTTCCCGCAGCCCCGGCCCCCCCCTCCATCCTCCGCACCCCCACGGTGCCCACCCCCGCCACCCCCCTTGAGGTCATCGTCACTCCTCCCTTCCACCTGCCCCCCTCTGTCTGCCACCGGGCCGGGCCCTCACAACGCCTCTCACCTCCGTGTGAAGGCACTGCAGCAGGCAACAGCTGATCGCCTCCCTTCGGACTTCCCTCCTTTCCTCCCTGGCCCGCCCTTGTCTGACGTAAGTAACTTACGTAAGTAACTTACGTCAGAGGAGGGCGGGCCAGGGAGGAAAGGAGGGAAGTCCGAACGGAAGTGTTAAGTGTTAACGCTTGGCTACTCTGCACATGCTCGACCGGCCGACTGTTTAACGATGGAATAGAGAATGCAAGTGAGCTACAATGAGCAGCTCATTTGCATTCCTATTCCTTCATGCATGCCCGTTCCTTACCGATTCGCTTAAGGGCTTTAATGATTTTTTAGTGCATCTTGCCCATAGTTTTTAAGCTACCCTATCTATGCATCAAGACAGATTTCAAAAGCCATTTATCCAAGTTAATTCCAGTTTCCATGCATAATGGTGTTATCTAAAAATTGCCCATCTTTACGCTAACTAAAAATACCCATAGGTTTCAACAAGTGTTTGGCCAGTTTAAGGAGAAAAGTATAGGTGGGATTGAGAAACAAGATACATAACTTTGCATTTTCAAATGTACACATGTCATTTCCCAGCTAAACTGAGCTCACACCAAAGCAGATGCAAAGTCCATGGGCTACTTGTAAACTGTGAATAATTTTCAAAAGAAAACTGCATGCTATGAAAATTTGTACAAAGTTCACATGTGCAAAGTTCCTGCAAACTTTACTCCGAGACATGCAGTTTTAAAAACTGTTTTCTTCAGTCCTAAGCACAGTTCTTGATAATACCAAGTATAAGTATGAAAGATTTCAGCATGTGCAGGAAAAGATTTAGTAATAGACTTACCTTGTCACCTCTAAATATCTTTCCATAACGCACTATGGCTACTGTTCCAGTCAGATTCATAGATAAATTCCTTGTCAGATACATGAAGTCTTCCACGGTACCATAATTAACATAAACCAGGTCACCCTACGGACACATTAAACCAGAGTTAAGGTGACAGATAATGTCATTACATGATCTCTACCTCTGAGCCTCTATCATTCTCTGACTCTCTTACTTTTTTTTCTGCCCACTTCTAATCCAATGTACAGAAAACATTCAGCTAAACTTTACTTTCAGAAGTTTTCTTAAGGAAGGCTTTAAAGATCTAATCAGGTAGAAAAAGTACAGCGCTAGGCATCAGGAAAATGTAGGGGTCTTAGTTTGTCTGCTGCAACCATCAACAGGCTACTTTGAGACCTACCAACTAGGCACATTAGTGTGTTAGTGGTTTTATGACAATTAACATGAATTTATCTGTCAGTACAGCTTTTAATACCCTCAAATCTCAGGTTCAACATTGAGGCAAAATAATGAGCTAGAATGCATGCATTAACATGGAAAAGTGTTAACACACCTTGTGTCAGATTCAGTAAATGATGCTCAAAGTCAGACGCCCTTTATATCTTTGCTAAGCGCCAATTCTATAAAAGTCACTTAGCAGTAAGTAACCTTTATATAATAGCGCTTAGTGTAGATTTACGTGCCCAGCTGTGGGTGCCAGGACTGACACCTGCTGAAACCTGGTCTAAATACTGGCATTCAACTAATGGCAGGTGGATGTGTAAATTGCCCTATTCTATAACACCGTGGGGTCCTTTTAAAAAGCTACAGTAAAAAGTGGCCTGCGGTAGTGTGGATGCATCTTTTGGGCACATGCTGGGCCTCTTTTTACCGTGGCTGTGAAAAAGGCCATTTTTTAATGGGCCGGGAAATAGGTGCGCACAAAAATTAAAACTAGCGCACACTTATTTATGGCCTGAGGCCTTACTGCTAGCCATTGACTTAGCAGTAAGGGCTCATGTGCTACCCGCACGGTAACCATGTAGCTTGCACCAACATGGCCGCACTGCCGATTACCGACAGGAACGCCCCCCTGTGGTAGAAAATAGAAAAAATATTTTCTACCACTGGATTCGGTGTGCGCCAAACTCGGAATTACAGCTGGGTGCACTTGCTACCCTGGCAGTAGTGCCAATTTGGTGCTTGCTACCTGCGCATTAGCCCTCCCACAGCTTTGTAAAAGGGCCCCTGTGCCTAAATTTTGGGAATGCCCCTGACCCACCATGCACCTCCCCTTGCCATGCCTTTTGCACTCCACGTGAGACAATTTAGGCATGCACTGTTATAGAGCAGTGCATAGGCAGATCTTAACACAAGTCCTAATTAGATCCAATTAACATCAATAATTGAATGTTAACAGCTCAATAACTAACTTGTGCGTAGAACTGGGATCTACATCCAAATTTGGGTGACCTTTATAGAATCCAGGGGCTTGTGTTATATCTTTACTCCTTTATTCTATAACAGGTCACCTAAAGTTAGGTGCTGATTGCATGCATTAAAGCGAATGCTACATACCTGTAGAAGGTATTCTCCGAGGACAGCAGGCTGATTGTTCTCACTGATGGGTGACGTCCACGGCAGCCCCCTCCAATCGGAACTTCACTAGCAAAGGCCTTTGCTAGCCCTCGCGCGCCGATGCGCACCGCGCATGCGCGGCCGTCTTCCCGCCCGAACCGGCTCGTGTTCGTCAGTCCCATATGTAGCAAGACAAAGACAAGGGAAGACACAACTCCAAAGGGGAGGCGGGCAGGTTTGTGAGAACAATCGGCCTGCTGTCCTCGGAGAATACCTTCTACAGGTATGTAGCATTCGCTTTCTCCGAGGACAAGCAGGCTGCTTGTTCTCACTGATGAGGTATCCCTAGCCCCCAGGCTCACTCAAAACAACAAACATGGTCAATTGGGCCTCGCAACGGCGAGGACATAACTGAGATTGACCTAACAATTTATCCAACTAACTGAGAGTGTAGCCTGGAACAGAAAAAACATGGGCCTAGGGGGGTGGAGTTGGATTCTAAACCCCGAACAGATTCTAAGAACTGACTGCCCGAACCGACTGTCGCGTCGGGTATCCTACTGCAGGCAGTAATGAGATGTGAATGTGTGGACAGATGACCACGTCGCAGCTTTGCAGATCTCTTCAATAGTGGCTGACTTCAAGTGGGCCACTGACGCTGCCATGGCTCTAACATTGTGAGCCGTGACATGACCCTCAAAGAGCCAGCCCAGCCTGGGCGTAAGTGAAGGAAATGCAATCTGCTAGCCAATTGGATATGGTGCGTTTCCCCACAGCCACTCCCCTCCTGTTGGGATCAAAAGAAACAAACATTTGGGCTGACTGTCTGTTGGGCTGTGTCCGCTCCAGATAGAAGGCCAATGCTCTTTTGCAGTCCATGTGTGCAAGCTGCCGTTCAGCAGGGCAGGAATGAGGACGGGGAAAGAATGTTGGCAAGACAATTGACTGGTTCAGATGGAACTCCGACACCACCTTTGGCAAGAACTTAGGGTGAGTGCGGAGGACTACTCTATTATGATGAAATTTGGTATAAGGAGCATGAGCTACTAGGGCTTGAAGCTCACTGACTCTGCGACCTGAAGTTACTGCCACCAAGAAAATGACCTTCCAGGTCAAGTACTTCAGATGGCAGGAGTTCAGTGGCCCAAAAGGAGGTTTCATCAGCTGGGTGCGAACGACATTGAGATCCCATGACACGGTAGGAGGTTTGACGGGGGCTTTGACAAAAGCAAACCTCTCATGAAGCGAACAACTAAAGGCTGTCCTGAGATAGGCTTACCTTCCACATGGTAATGGTATGCACTGATTGCGCTAAGGTGAACCCTTACAGAGTTGGTCTTGAGACCAGACTCAGACAAGTGCAGAAGGTATTCAAGCAGGGTCTGTGTAGGACAGGAGCGAGGATCTAAGGCCTTGCTGTCACACCAGACGGCAAACCTCCTCCATAGAAAGAAGTAACTCCTCTTAGTGGAATCTTTTCTGGAAGCAAGCAAGACACGGGAGACACCCTCCGACAGCCCCAAAGAGGCAAAGTCTACGCTCTCAACATCCAGGCCATGAGAGCCAGAGACTGGAGGTTGGGATGCAGAAGCACCCCTTCGTTCTGGGTGATGAGGGTCGGAAAACACTCCAATCTCCACGGTTCTTCGGAGGACAACTCCAGAAGGAGAGGGAACCAGATCTGACGCGGCCAAAAAGGAGCAATCAGAATCATGGTGCCTCGGTCTTGCTTGAGTTTCAACAAAGTCTTCCCCACCAGAGGTATGGGAGGATAAGCATACAGCAGGCCTTCCCCACAATCCAGGAGGAAGGCATCCGATGCCAGTCTGCCGTGGGCCTGAAGTCTGGAACAGAACTGAGGGACCTTGTGGTTGGCTCAAGATGCAAAGAGATCTACCAAGGGGGTGCCCCACACCTGGAAGATCTGGCACACTATTCTGGAGTTGAGCGACCACTCGTGAGGTTGCATAATCCTGCTCAACCTGTCGGCCAGACTGTTGTTTACGCCTGCCAGATATGTGGTTTGGAGCAACATGCCGTAACGGCGAGCCCACAGCCACATGCTGACGGCCTCCTGACACAGGGGGTGAGATCCGGTGCCCCCCTGCTTGTTGATGTAATACATGGCAACCTGGTTGTCTGTCTGAATTTGGATAATTTGGTGGGACAGCCGATCTCTGAAGCCTTCAGAGCGTTCCAGACCGCTCGTAACTCCAGGAGATTGATCTGCAGATCGAATTCTGGAGGGACCAGCTTCCCTGGGTGTGAAGCCCATCGACATGAGCCCCCCACGCCAGGAGAGACGCATCCATTGTCAGCACTTTTTGTGGCTGAGGAATTTGGAAAGGGCGTCCCAGAGTCAAATTGGACCAAATCGTCCACCAATACAGGGATTTGAGAAAACTCGTGGACAGGTGGATGACGTCTTCTAGATCCCCAGCAGCTTGAAACCACTGGGAAGCTAGGGTCCATTGAGCAGATCGCATGTGAAGATGAGCCATGGGAGTCACATGAACTGTGGAGGCCATGTGGCCAAGCAATCTCAACATCTGCCGAGCTGTGATCTGCTGTGACGCTTGTACCTGGGAGAAGAGGGACAACAGATTGTTGGCCCTTGTCTCCGGAAGATAGGCACAAGCCGTCCGAGTATCCAGCAGAGCTCCTATGAATTTGAGTCTCTGTACTGGGAGAAGATGGGACTTTGGATAATTTATCACAAACCCCAGTAGCTCCAGGAGTCGAATAGTCATCTGCATGGACTGTAGAGCTCCTGCCTCGGATGTGTTCTTCACCAGCCAATCGTCGAGATAAGGGAACACATGCACTCCCAGCCTGCGAAGCGCTGCTGCTACTACAGCCAGGCACTTCGTGAACACCCTGGCGCAGAGGCGAGCCCAAAGGGTAGCACACAGTACTGGAAGTGACGCGTGCCCAGCTGAAATCGCAGATACTGCCTTTGAGCTGGCAATATCGGATGTGTGTGTAGGCGTCCTTCTAGTCCAGAGAGCATAGCCAATCGTTTTCCTGAATCATGGGAAGAAGGGTGCCCAGGAAAAGCATCCTGAACTTTTCCTTGACCAGATATCTGTTCAGGGCCCTTAGGTCTAGGATGGGACGCATCCCCCCTGTTTTCTTTTCCACAAGGAAGTACCTGGAATAGAATCCCAGCCCTTCTTGCCCGGATGGCAAGGGCTCGAACGCATTGGCACTGAGAAGGGCGGAGAGTTCCTCTGCAAGTACCTGCTTGTGCTGGAAGCTGTAGGACTGAGCTCCCGGTGGGCAATTTGGAGGCTTCGAGGCCAAATTGAGAGTGTATCCTTGCCGGACTATTTGAAGAACCCACCGGTCAGAGGTTATAAGAGGCCACCTTTGGTGAAAAACGTTTAACCTCCCCCCGACCGGCAGATCGCCCGGCACGGACACGTTGATGTCGGCTATGCTCTGCTGGAGCCAGTCAAAAGCTCGTCCCCTGCTTTTGCTGGGGAGCCGTGGGGCCTTGCTGAGGCGCACGCTGCTGATGAGAGCGACGCGCGCTGGGGCTTAGCCTGGGCCGCAGGCTGTCGAGAAGGAGAATTGTACCTACGCTTACCAGAAGAGTAGGGAACAGCCCTCCTTCCCCCATAAAACGTCTACCTGAGGAGGTAGATGCTGAAGGCTGCCGGCGAGAGAACTTGTCGAAAGCGGTATCCCGCTGGTGGAGCTGTTCTACCACCTGTTTGACCTTTTCTCCAAAAATGTTGTCCGCTCGGCAAGGGGAGTCCGCAATCCGCTGCTGGATCCTATTCTCCAGGTCAAAGGCACGCAGCCATGAGAGTCTGCGCATCACCACACCTTGAGCAGCGGCCCTGGACGCAACATCAAAGGTATCATATACCCCTCTGGCCAGGAATTTTCTGCACGCCTTCAGCTGCCTGACCACCTCCTGAAACGGCTTCGCTTGCTCAGGAGGGAGCTTGTCCACCAAGCCCGCCAACTGCCACACATTGTTCCGCATATGGATGCTCGTATAGAGCTGGTAGGACTGAATCTTGGCCATGAGCATAGAGGAATGATAGGCCTTCCTCCCAAAGGAGTCTAAGGTTCTGGAGTCTTTGCCCGGGGGCGCCAAAGCATGTTCTCTAGAACTCTTAGCCTTCTTTAGGGCCAGATCCACACACCAGTCGTGAGGCAACTGAGTGCGCATCAGCTCTGGGTCCCCATGGATCCGATACTGGGATTCGATCTTCTTGGGAATGTGGGAATTAGTTAGTGGCTTGGTCCAGTTCGCCAGCAATATCTTTTTTAGGACATGATGCATAGGTACTGTGGATGCTTCCTTAGGTGGAGAAGGATAGTCCAAGAGCTCAAACATTTCAGCCCTGGGCTCATCCTCCACAACCACTGGGGAAGGGGATGGCCGTAGACATCTCCCGAACAAAGGCCGCGAAAGACAGACTCTCGGGAGGAGAAAGCTGTCTTTCAGGGGAGGGAGTGGGATCAGAAGGAAGACCATCAGACTCCTCGTCAGAGAAATATCTGATGTCCTCCTCCTCCTCCCACGAGGCTCACCATCAGTATCAGACACAAGTTCACGAACCTGCGTCTGAAGCCGTGCCCGACTCGACTCCGTGGAAACACGGCCACGGTAGGAGCGTCGAGAGGTGGACTCCCTCGCCCGCATCGGTGAAGCTCCCTCCGCCGACGTCGTCGGGGAGTCTGCCTGGGAGGCGGCCGCAGCGGAGGCCTCACCCCAGGCAAGGGGCCAGCCGGCGCCTCACTCGACTGTACCGGTGGCGCAAGCACCCCCAGTACCGGAGGGAAGGGCGCAACAGCTCTCCCAGAATCTCTGGAAGAACGGCCCGGAGACTCTCGTGCAGAGCGGCTGTGGAGAAAGACTGGGAAGCCGATGCAGGCATCGATGTCAGAGTCTGTTCCGGGCGTGGAGGCGGTTCTGGGCTGTCCAAGGGGGGAGCGCATCGACACCTCCTGAATAGAGGGTGAGCGGTCCTCCTGATGCCGATGCCTACTGGGTGCCGACTCCCTCGGCGACCCAGAGCTCTCGGTACCGAGACGGGAAGGAGACCGGTGACGATGCTTCATAGACTTCTTCAAGCGAAGCATGTCACCGGAGCTTCCCGGTACCGACGAGGAGGACGTAGAATCCAACCGTCGCTTCCTCGGGGCCGAGGCCGAAAAAGGTCGATCTCGGGGGGCTGTACCGCAGGAGCCCTCAGGGCAGGGGGAGACCCACCCGAAGGCTCACCGCCACCAGCAGGGGAATGGACAGCCCTCACCTGCACTCCAGACGAAGCACCACTGTCCGACGACATCAGCAACAGCGGGGATTCCGGTACCACCGACGCCGACGCAGCCTTTCAATACTTCGGTACCGACGATGCCGGAGGTAGAGGCCTCGATGCAGTCGATACCGATACCGAGGTCGAAGACTCGATGCTGTCGACGTCGATGCACTCGACGCCCGTGCTGTTGTCGGCGAAGCACCCGAGAACAACGCGTTCCACTGGGCCAATCTCACTACCTGAGTCCTCTTTTTAAAAGAGCGCAAAGACTACAGGCCTGCATGGCGGTGCCCAGCCCCCAGACACTGAAGACACGAAGCGTGCCTATCAGTGAGCGAGATTACCCGGGCGCACTGGGTGCCTTCTTGAAGCCGCTGGAAGACTTCGATGACATGGGCGGAAAAATCACGCCGGCGAAATCAAAATTCGTGATGATGACGAAGGGCACCAAAAAGAAGGGAGAAAAACCCGAATCGAGGCCAAATAGGCCGGTCCCGAAAGCGAAAGGAAACTTACACGGGGAAAAAGACTGGAAACACGGGAAAAGGGTAAAGACCGATTGGTCTCCTTTTTTTTTTTTTAGCTAAATCGCGAAGATGCGCGAGGTCAACTTGAGGGGGCATGAAACGGCGGTAAAACACGACCGTCCTGAGCGCGGACAAAAGAAGACTGACAAACACGAGCCGGTTTGGGCGCGGTGCGCATCGGCGTGCGAGGGCTAGCAAAGGCCTTTGCTAGTGAAGTTCCGATTGGAGGGGGCTGCCGTGGACGTCACCCATCAGTGAGAACAAGCAGCCTGCTTGTCCTCGGAGAAATTATAGAATACTATCACTTATGTATAAGACTGTTACAGTTATGTAAAAAGAGCTAGCAACGTGCTCAGCAGTATTCTATAACATACACACACAACCACCTTAGACCATAAATGTAAGGGGGCTTCACGAGGGGTGCGGAGGCATGGGTATGTCCAACATTTACATGTGCAACATACGGAATACTGTATGTTACACACTAAAATGCTGCATTAAGGTCAGTGGTCTTCCCTAATTTTTAAGTGGGGGCTACTTTGGATCCAACTGAGCCACCAAATACCTTCCCACGTGAGACCTCGACACTGCTGATTAATGTGAGTCAATGTCATCCACTCCACCAGTCTGTTTTCAAACTTTTTATTGGGTGTATCCTCAAGAAGGTTGACATTTCCAAATACATTGTCTACTGAGAAATACCTTGTCCTTCAAGCATGTGGCCACCTAGGGTTCAGGCCCACCCAACGTAGCACATGTTTAGTGGTAGCTGGTGGGGATCCCAAGCTACGCCAGATGAAGACTTCCCCCTGATGATAATGAAAACGCTACTCTCCATGATACCGGCATCTGCACATACTTAGTTTTCAGTGCATGCCTGCTGCAGACTGCCAAGGAGGAAAGAAGCGTTTTCCCGCCAGCTGAGATATTTTTTTGGGTGGGGGAGGGGGAGAACACTTGGTGCCCACTCACTTCTTGCCTAGGCCCACCCAAAATCTGTTGTCTGGCTATGCCCCTGGAAAGAGCATAGCAGAAAAAAAGTTGGAATGATGAAGAAGGCTGCCTCAGAGATCTCCAGGGGTCACCACTGGCCCCTGAGCCATGCATTGAAGAACACCGATTTAGACACACACATTTACACCTGCCACAGACATGGCATAAGTGCATATGCCTAATTTAGGCACACTGATGCTGACTTGTAATCTATCAGAGACTTATAAAAGAGCACTTACGCTCATAAGTGCTCTTATAGAACAGATTCACAGCCCACTTAAATGGATGCTTAACTTGTCGTGCCCAGTTCTAGAATTACCCCCTTATTGCAGATTGGGCATGAAAGATAACTACACCTCTGGAGGTTTATATAACTGTCTCCAGAGAGCACTGATTCCTTAAGGCAGGAGCTGATGCCCTCAGGGACCAATTAAAAGTGTTCACCATCTGTAAAAATAAAAATGCACCTCACCCCCCACCCCAAGCCACCTTCCTCCGTTCCACTCCTTCTGACACAGGAATGGCTTCTATAAATAGCATAAATAGATCACGATCAAGGCTGGAGTGGGCTTCGACAGCATACCAGTAATTGGGATTAGGACTGGGGCTGGGCAGAAGTCTACGGTCTGTACTCCAAAATTGACAGGGAGAGATAGAGATTAAGGGCTAGATGCACTAAGCTTTCCGAGCCAGCAACGTGGGTTTTAAACTGGTTTTAGCCAGTTTAACGTGCAAGTAGTAAACAGGGACATGCACAAAAGGGCATTTTCCGATCACGGTAGCAGCTAACAAAAATGGAATGCAAATGATCCAAAGGCTATTATAATGAGCTGCACTACCGTTACAAGGCTATTATAATGAGATGCACTACTGTTTTCCGATCTCCTTACCGTGGAAAACCTAATGGAGGTCTGCACCTCTCGTTGGGGCTGCTGTGAGGGAATCGGAAGGAAAAAAAAAGTGCTCATCAAGGTCGTCCTTCTAAAGTGCCTAACATGGACGCCCTTCACTCAAAAACAAAAAAGGACGTCCCTGACGAGCACTTGGACGTTTTTTCTTCCCCAGATTTTTTTGTTATGGGTGTCCTTCAGTGCCCGAAATGCCCACTACCGGAGAAATGACCCCCTTCCCGCGGCTCTGCCTGCTCTCTGCTCCCCTCCTGTTTGGGATTGCACCCAGGCACTGTTCCTGGCTGGCTCTTCCTTCAGAAAGAAAATGGATGAAAATTATTTATATTATATCTTTTTTGGAGGTGCCCCAAATGACCGCCAGCATCGGGATGTGCGAGGACGTCCAAATCAAAAACTATTTGGACGTCCCTTTTGATTATGCCCTTCCTCCAGGTCTCTCTCAGCCAATCACAGCGTGTTTAGCTGACACCGGTGTCAGCTAAACGCGCTGTGATTGGCTGAGACCTGGAGGAGGGGCATAATCGAAAGGGACGTCCAAATAGTTTTTTTGATTGGATGTCCTCACATGTCCCGATGCGCAATCCTTCCCCTCCTTCCGAGCGTGGGGCAGCAGGGATCACCGGCTGTACCGGCGGCTGCAGTTGTGCTCCAGCCCACTGCTCTGGCAATGCTTGTCAGGGACGCCTTTTTGGATGTCCTTGGCATGTGCAGAAAAGGTGGAGGAGTCCGATCAAGAGGACGTGTGTTTCAAATCTGGGAGAGCCCCCCCCCCCCCCCCATGCGCTCCCGTAAAGAAAGAAATAACTGACTTTTTTTATTTGCGTTTTCATCCTTTTCTCCATAGACTGAGTGAAGGACATCCATGAAGAATGTCCTTGGCATGCGCAGAGCAGCCAGCATAACGCTTGGCTGCTCTGCGCATGCTTGACTGGCCAACTGGCCGACTGGCTTCCAAGGGAATAGAGAATGCAAGTGAGTTACAACGAGCAGCTCATTTGCATTCCGATTCCTTGATGCATGGCCATTCCCTACCTTCGCTATGTAATCGGTAAGGGAAGGGCTCTTCCGAGGACCTTAGTGCATCTGGCCCTAAGTATACCAGTATTTAATAAATAATGAAGTGGAACCTGTGCAGAGTGTCAGATTCAACTCTGTTCACCTTGTTGGGCAGACTGGATGGACCATGCGGGTCTTTATCTGTCCACATTTACCATGTTATTATGTTACAAAGTGGCAAACCTCTGGAGGCCCAGTGGTCCCCTTTCCCTGCTCTACATGAAAGGGCCCTGCCTTCTCGGGCATGTCAAATTTCTAGTGGTTGTGTGGTCCCAGAAGACCTACATCCTAGATCTGGAGCAACATGTGATTTAAAAAAAAAAAAAAAAGTAGCTCCCTTGATACAAGCCCCACTACCTACAAAAAATTGCAAGTGTTTATCCTGAGGTTCCCTGACCAGACCTGCCAAATCTCCTGCATTGTAAAGGAAACTCCCATTGGGAACCATGTCCCATCCAAAATAAGAACTCTCCTGAGGAATATGGGGGAACTCGAGAATCACTGCTTAGCTTTTTCTCTGCCTGTGGCTGACCAGAAACAGCTTCAGAACTAACTGCTGACACTTCCCTCTGTGAGATTAATAGGCAAAATGTGTTGGCTGCCAGATTTTAAGTTGTTCAATGTCACAGGGCAGCCAGAGAAGTAGTACACAGGGGGGAGGAGTATGGGCAGAATGGGGTGGAGCATAAGCTAGGTTGAGAAATGAGGTCATAATCTACTGCTGAAAAAAATGCTTCCTCTTGGCATCTCTGCCTGATCCTTGCACTGATCACAACTCACCCCCAAAAGTCCATAATCCTCTAAAGGACAGCAGGTACAGCTGAACATCTTTTTGTTTGGAAGGGACAAACAAACCAAGCTCTGTCCCATATCCCTGGTTGATGATGATGTAGGATATCAAAAATTGGCCCCACCCCTCTCACTGCTCCATTCCACTGCTTTTGCCCCTGTTCTGTCCTCTGCCAGCCTTTTCCTTGGTTGTGATGTGGCTCTGGGGTGAGTGACACTTTTTCTGTTATGCTCACTGCAGAGTCACATCAGCAATGCATGATGGTGGGTGCAGTTATAGGGCAACTGTGATTCCACTTGCCTGTCTGTTTAGAACTGTTAAATGATTGGTTAAGCTGTTGCCAGTTGGTAAGCTCTGTTCCCATTGGCGGGTTTCCCCCCTGCTTACTGGGTCAGAGCGTCCCCTGTTTTATTCCCTCTAGTCATCATGAGCAAGGTTGCCAGGTAGGCGGTTTTCTGCGACCCGCTGCGGGAAATTTCTGCCCGCCGTGGGTTGCAATTTTTTTGGGCTTCTTTTATTTGAGCCGGGCGGGGGGTTTTTCACCGCCGGCTGCAGTTTTTCACCCCGCGGGGGGCGTGGTTAGTGACGTGGGGGGGGGTGAGGTTAGTGACATAGTGGGCGGGGGTGTTGACGTAGTGGGCGAGGGTGTTACGTAATGGGCGGGAGTGTTGATGTAGGGGTGGGGCTGTTGACGAAGGGGGAGGGGGTGTTGATGTAGGGGGCGGGGCTTCGCTTAACTCAAGATTATCTCTACTTCAGGAAGCAGGTGAAAGCTTGGCTCTTCAACCAGGCTTTTAACAGAAGAAGCAATGATACCAGCTGCACATATTATAGCAGAGCATGTTTATCCACTCCTACCCTAGCTAAGATAATGTTCAAGCACCTCTCTGACCTCATTTGCAATTCTCTTTAAACTAGTCCCTTACTTTCTTACTCCTGTTACTCTATCTATCTATCTATATGTGTCATCTTTGCTTACACCCTATGCTATTAAAATATTTTATTGTGTATTGTGTTGGCATTGCATGTAACATACTATGCCATACTTTGTTTTTGTTTGTTTGAATATTTTACTGCTGTAATTATCTATTGCTTATGTTTGACTTATTCTTGCTGTACACCACCTTGAGTGAATTCCTTCAAAAAGGCGGTAAATAAATCCTATTAAATAATAAATAAAATTCAACAACCAGGAATGTTTCCCTTAGCACTTTCCCACAAAGACTCCTCTTAGGGCTGGGTTAATACTCTCTCTTACCAACCAATTCCCCCCCCCCCCCCCCCCAAGTAACTCTAGGGATGGACTCCCAACAACTCAGTAATCCCTAGTATAATGGGGCATTACATAGTAATGAGCTACTTTGCATGCATTTGCCTGTGATATAGCTCATTATTTTCATAGCTGATATTTTGGGTATTAAAAGCCTTCCGGTTGATATTGAAAACAATTTAACCGGCCAGAAAAGGCTGCTGACTGGGTTAAATTGCTGTTTGAGGCTATCTAGTCATTTTCAGTGGCACTTTCTTCACTGAAAATGACCAGTTAGTGCCTAAGTGAAAACCAGCTATGTTGGGGGGGGTTTCAGCACTTGGTCGCTTAAGTTCTGATTTTCAGAACGTAACTGGCCAGGTTTAGCGCATAAATGTGACCACAGAATTAGAGTTCTATCTTTAAGCACTAGACCAGTTAGGTTCTGAATATTGACTTAACCAATTATGTGCTAGCTGGCTAAAAAAAAAAAAAAACAAACCCAGATATCTAATGCCAAAGCCTGGACAGTGCCGGGCATTAAATATATGGGAATAATGCCAGCAGCGGTCAGCAAAATGCTCACTTCCGCCAGCTGAATATTAACCCCCATATTTATAGTGTTTAACTTGTATTAATTGACCAAAACCACATTAATGCTGCTCAGTAAATAGGTCTCACATATATTCAGTGATGCCAGCAGATTTGAAACTAAATTGATATTTGGAACAGGATTAAGGATAAGATAAGATAAAGTAAACATGCTAGCATTATTTATTTATTTATCGAGAATTTATTAACCACCTTTTAAAGAGAGTCACCCAAGGCAGTGTACAACAGGTACAGTTTAACATAAAACTTACAATTTTATTGGCATAACAATAGTAAAATACCCAAGAATAAACAAAATTCCAATAAATGAGGTAAACCTGAACAGTAAATTGAAACCTAATAATAGAACTACCAGAACGATCAGACTTTCATTATTGCACACAGGCATTTCAACTTTTATCACCTCTGTTCAGTTCCTCAGCAGGCTGGCAGTAGGTCACAGATGAGTTATTATCTTTTACATATAACTCATGAGGTTGCTTATCAAAGATCTAATCAGTTTAAGAGTTTGTACTGAAGGCAATAAATATAGCAGCATGCTTAGAAGGTATGAAAGCCAAAAAGATTTAGCATTAAAACTTGGCTTATATGCCAGAATTCCTGCATTTCAACTGTAATTTTATCTCCTCAATATAACACAGTGCTGATAGGAACACTTGGGCAACTGCTTGAACATAATACACTGCAAAGATTTCAGTGTCATTGGATTAAAGTTAGATAAATGAAAGAACTTGTTACAGGTTCACTGAATGGTGGTTCCACCAATTTGGAAAAACCTGCTGGGAGTCACTCGAGAGAGTGCTTTCTTCTGGCGGGCTCTACTTATGGAATAAATTTCCAGGGTACATCCTTGCTGAAGGAAATTTGAAATGCTTTCAAGCATTGTTAGAAGCATATTTATTTTCTCAGACCTTTGGGGATCAATTGGATGGAGAGGCTAAGAATCATTGAGTCAGACTCTGGATATTTCAGGTATTCAAGTTGATTGTGTTCTTGATGGATGAGTATTATTTTTGAGGTATTTTATAGTGGTATTCTTTTCCTTTAGTTTTTGAGATTTTTATTATAAACCACCTAGATCTGGTAAGACAGGCAGTATACAAATGTTAATAAATGATAAATGATCATGAGTAGTAATGACTGGTGGGTTTGGTTATATTAAACAGCACTTCAAAACTCAAACAAGTTGTGCTTAACCACATATCACTGCTATATTCAACTGTATCTATAAACCTGCCGAAGACATTGAAAGAAGGGAGGAAAAATATAAATTGAAGTCATTCTTACCAAAATTTCTCCAGCTGGTGAATAGGCATTGAATGGGGTCACGACCGTAGGGTCCTCCTGATCTGGGCTCAGGATTTTTTCTTTTTTGGCAGATTGTTCAGTTTCAGTGCCATTTTCCCACTGGATGGCTATGTAGTTAGGATCACTTGCATTTGGATACGAAAGCAAGACGTTGTAAGTGTATATTCTAACTCCGTCAAGGTATGATTGTCCACTCACCATTGATGTGATTTGCCAAAGTGGTTTCATCTTGTTCACTTCCAGCAATGTGGGGCTTCTTGGTGAAAAACCTGCATCAAAACGTTGGCAGCCATTGTTATAGATCTAATAACAATAATAATAATAATAATAATAATATCTTATATTCTGCCATTAAACTATGATACTATGTGGATCACATTCCAAAGAAAACTGACCATTATCAGGAAATACAATCATCATAATCAAAAAGTAGAATAATTGTAATATATTTAGGTCCCATTTTACAAAGCAGCAGTAAGCCAAATGTGGGCTTACCGCTTGCTAAAAAAGAACTACTGCCGGGCTTCCTCAGCAGCCCGGCGGTAGTTCCCCACCCCCAGCATTGCTGTCATATCCGGTGCTACATTATTTATTTTTGTAGAGCTGGTGTGTACCCGGAGATAATCAGGCAGTGCCGTGAGCTGCCCTGTTACCACCAGGTTAGTAACAGGAGCCTTTACCGCCACATCAATGTGTGGCAGTAAGGGCCCTCCCCAAATGGCCACATGGCAAGTGCTTCACTTGCTGTGCAGCGATTTCTTTAAAAAAGAAAGACCTATCTTTTATCCACTGCGGTAAAAGGTGGCCTTGGCGCACATCGAAAACACACACTGACGCCAGTGCAGGTCACTTTTGCCGCAGCTTGCTAAAACTACTACTACTACTTATTTCTAAGCGCTACTAGACGTACGCAGCACTGTACACTTGAACATGAAGAGACAGTCCCTGCTCGACAGGAGTTTTACAATCTAATTAGGACAGAAAAACAGGACAACAAGAGATAAAGGAATATTAAGTGAGGATGATAAATAAGGGTTCTGAACAAGTGGATAAGGGTTAGGAGTTAAAAGCAGCATCAAAAAGGTGGGCTTTTAGCTTAGATTTGAAGACAGCCAGAGATGGAGCTTGACTACCGGCTCAGGAAGTCTATTCCAGGCATATGGTGCAGCAAGATAAAATGAATGGAGTCTGGAGTTAGCAGTGGAGGCGAAGGGTGCAGATAAGAGAGATTTACCCAGTGAACGGAGTTCCTGGGGAGGAAGTAGGGAGAGATGAGAGTGGAGAGTACTGAGGAGCTGCAGAGTGAATGCACTTATAGGTCAATAAGAGGAGTTTGAATTGTATGCGGGAAACGGATAGGAAGCCCAGTGAAGTGACTTGAGGAGAGGGCTAATAATGAGCATAACGACACTGGCGGAATATTTGGAACAGATTGAAGAGGAGAGAGATGGCTAAGTGGGAGACCTGTGAGAAGCAAGTTGCAATAGGTCTAAGCAAAAGGTGATAAGAGTGTGGATGAGGGTTTCTGGTAGTGTGCTCAGAAAGGAAAGGGCAAATTTTGCTGATATTATAGAGAAAGAACGACAGGTTTTAGCAGTCTATTGAATATGTGCCCCAAGGGGCCTGTTTACTAAGGTGTGCTATAGCACAGCTTAGTAAACAGGGCCCTAAAAGAAAATAAAAATATAATGATCGGAATTAGATGAACAGGAACAACAGGCCCCTTTCAATGGCAATAGTGTTATATCCCTAATATACATTTTCTAAATAAATGAGTTTTTAATCAAGTTTCTAAATTGCATATAACCACTTGCAGTAAATAAAAGGTTAGTGATAGTTTTATCCAATCTTGCTGCCTGTAAGAAAGGAGGACCATCTAATAATTTAATCTCCTTTTTCCCTGTAAGGTTTGGAAGGTAAACATACTTAAATTTCTCATAGGCTGTGATTTACAAAATTTTGAGGAGCACGACCAAATGAAACCTTTAAAATGTAAATGAATTCTGGCAGATATAAGAAGCCAGTAAGATTTTACATATGCTGGAGTTAAACTGTCAGTTTTTTTTTTTTTTTTAATGAGTAGGTCAGATTATAAAGCCATGTTCTGGATAGTTTGGAAGTTTTTTAATAGTTGTTTTGAGTATTCTAAATATATAATGTTACAGTAGTCTAGCATACTTAATAGGAAAGATTGCACTAATAGCTGAAAGTGAGCCTGTTCAAAATACTTTGGATGCATCGAAGATTTTGCATGTGTAAAAGATCTTTTAGGTCATTCGATTAACTTGTGGTTTTAGTGAAAATTGTGAGTCAAAAAGAATTCCTAAACTCGTTATGTTGAAGATAATTGGGAAACCATTTCTTTTATAGTAATACTAGTCTCTTCATCAACTGAAGAGCTCGTCTTGATTATTGTAACCTACTTCTCACCGGCCTCCCTCTTAGCCATCTCTCTCCTCTTCATTCAGTCCAAAACTCTGCTGCGCGACTCATTTTCCGCCAAAGTCGCTATGCTCACATTAGCCCCCTCCTTAAGTCACTTCACTGGCTCCCTATCCGTTTCCATATTCAGTTCAAGCTTCTCTTATTGACCTATAAGTGCATTCACTCTGCCGCTCCCCAGTACCTCACCACTCTCGTCTCTCCCTACGCCCCCCCTCGGGTACTCCGTTCTGTAGATAAATCTCTCTATCCGTCCCCTTCTCCTCTACTGCTAATTCTAGACTCCGTTCCTTTTGTCTTGCTGCACCTCATGCCTGGAATAGACTTCCTGAGCCTGTGCGTCTTGCCCCATCTTTGGCCGTTTTCAAGTCCAACGTAAAGCCCACCTCTTTACTAATGCTTTTGACTCCTAACCACTACTCACTTGCCCTGTCCTTTAACTCACCTATTTATTCCCTTACCCTTAATTGTCTGTCTGTTTGTCTTATCTAGATTGTAAGCTCTTTGAGCAGGGACTGTCTTTTTGTGTATGGTGTACAGCGCTGCGTATGCCTTGTAGCGCTATAGAAATGATAAATAGTAGTAGTAGTAGTAGTCTGTATTTAGCTTTAATTTATGCAATGCCATCCAGTTTTCAATAGTGCTAATGATGATACCAGAGGCAGAGCTGAGAGAGAAGGGAAAGCAGGCTGAAGCGCCGAGCCTGCTCGCCTTTCACTGCTGCCGCTGGATCCCGAGGTCAGAAACTTTTAAATTCTGGGCGGCACACAGGAAGGAGAGGAGCAGGCAAAGGACTGGGAGAAGAGGGTGGGCAGCGCAGGTCGGGCTGGCTGGGAAATTCCGTTCCGGGACTTCGGACGGGTCAAATGTTGGGGGTGCTCGAGCACCCCACAGAGTCGGCGCCTATGCCTCCATGTCCAGCAATTCTTCCCTCCCCTCCATGTCCAGCGATTCTCCTCTTCCCTGCCCTGCCATCTGTGTCCCGCGATTCTCTCCTCTACTGTCCTCCATCTCATCCAAACCTCATAACGATTTAAACCCTTTATACTTTTCATAACAGTATACTCATCTTTAAGAATGATGTTAAGTCTAGTCGGCTCGGGGGTCATGATTAAAACTGGTTGGAAATTTGCCATCATGTCTACCACATATAGGTAGTTAAATATGATGCAGTCTGAACAATATATGTTAAAACCAAAAGATGTTTTCCCCTTCTGCTTGAGGAGCTCATTTCTTACTTCACCAGAGCTTCTTTCTGCCCATCACCATCTGCTGGAGACAGGTAACATGGTTTTACCAAAAGAAAATTGTGCCAAATGAATCTGATTGAATTCTTTGACTGGGTGACCAGAGAATTGATTGTGGGTATGTGCTAGAATCAGTGTTTCCCAAGTTAGTCCTGGAGTACCCCCTTGCCAGTTGGCTTTTCAGGATATACATATTAAATATGAATTAGATTGATTTGCATGCACTGCCTCCATTGTATACAACTCTCTTTTATGCATATTCATTGTAGATATCCTGAAAACCTGATGGGCAAGGAGGTACTCCAGGACTGACTTGGGAAACACTGCGTTAGACGTAGTATACTTGGATTTCAGCAAGGCCTTTAACACAATTTCTTATAGGTCCCCACCAGGTTGTATGGGCTCCCATAGTGCACACAAAACTTCATATGCTTAGCAAGGGCTTCCATGAGTAGCTTAACAGTTTCAGTCAGATGTTCTGCCCATGATAAAAACCAAATGTAGTGCCGCGGCCTGCATCAGTACTGAAAATATTGCCCAATATTCACAGAATACTGCCATTAACCGAGCTACCCTGGGCCCAATGAGTAAGTAGGGAACATTTCTCCATCCCTAACTCACAAATCTTTGTAGTGTAGAATTTTCTTCTTCTGCCCAAAAGTAAATACTCAGAAATAAATTATTTTGCTCTGCTCTTTGCTGTTGCTGTAGAAGAAAAAGGAGCTAAGCGAGAGGAGTGGGGAGGAGGGAACTCTCATACTCCTCTGAGATGTCCCTTGGCTCCAGAAAAATAAATTCCAACTTCTTTTTTATTTTTGTAAGAAGAGAAAGGAACACTGGTTCCCTCAATGGGTACCAGTTCCCCAACTAGACAAAGAAGTTCCCTCAGTATAGGAAACTGCAAGTATGCCTGTCACCACCTGCTAGAGACAATGTGGTGCCCTAATAGAGTACAAACCAGAATTCTAAAATTGTCTTCACACATCTGCTGGTGATGGGCACAAACCACAAGTTCTAGACTGGTCTGGTAAGGACAATAAGGAAGTCAGCATTTCAAATATTCTAGTAACATATATAAAAACATAGTAGATGATGGCAGAAAAAGACCTGTACAGTCCATCCAGTTTACCCAACAATATAAACTCATAGCATAAGGTTTGATGCAATGCTACATATGCATACTTGACCTTGATTTGTCCTGACATTTTCAGGGCACACCAGCAGCCATCCAGTTTGGAAAAGAAAACAAGACGGATTGCTATAGCTTCTAAACAGGACATAACAGAATCCTTTGATTACAAATGAAAAATAGAATCATCACCTAGTAAAGAATGGCTCAATAGATCAGAAATAAATATGCAGATTTAAAAAATGAAATTACATCCCCCCTCCCAAAAAAACACCAGGCCCTGTGAGTAGTGGAACACTGAAGAAAGAGAAACAGAAATGAATTTCCTTCTGTAATGAACAAAATACAAGAAATGCACATTGATGTCTGTCATTCTCTAAAAACTGAAAATAAATCATTTGCACCTTTGATTATTTGTTTTCATTCCCTCTGTCTTCTTCCTTCCTTCCTTACATCTGTCTCTGATATTGATCTTTCTGGTTCATCTTTTTTCTTCATTTTACTTACCTGCATTTTTATCTTCCTATGGCCAAATTTATTCCTCCTTCCCTTCCAGTCCTCTGCCTCCTTCCCTGTCATTTATCCATCTCCAGTTCCTTTCTTGTGTCTTTCCATCTTATCCAGGCTCTCCTTACCCTTTTTCTTCCCCACTTTCACCTTATCTCCTTCCTTCTTTCTCAAACTTTCCATAACTTTCTTCCATGTTTTCTCCTTTCCACATCATCTATTGCTCCTGTTTCTCACACATCCCTAGCATCCATTCTCTGCCTCTTCCCAAAGCCTCTTCTTCAGCATCTGCTTGCCTATCCCATTTTCCTATACCTCATTTACCCTGCCTATCTTTCTTCCTGCCCCCAGCATCCTCTGGTCATTCATATTCACCTTCACCTATATATGCCCTGCTTTCCCCCTTCCGACAGATACTATCCTTTTTCCCCCTTTTCACTCCCCTTCATCAGCCTCCTTCTTCACTGCCACCTGCCAGCATCTGTCTCCTCCCAGCCCCTATATCAGTTTCCTAGCATATTCTCCCAACCCCATCATCAGACCATTCTTGAATAATCAGCTCCCTTTTCCCAATTCAGCCCCCAGCTTCACCCTCTACCGGTCGGCCCCTTCTCCCATTCTCACCATTTGCCTGATTTAACCCCTTCTCCCATCTCCAGCCTCCTTCTTCCAGCTCCAATGTGAGACCCTTCTTTTAACTCGATGCTCCCTACTCCCATCCCTACCATCTTCAGTTAATCTCTCTCTTCCTTCTCCAGCCTCATTGTCACTCTGTCCCCAATCCTTCCTCACCTTTCTGTCATCCTATTACATCCTTTCTATATGCCAGCATGTCCTGTCTCTCTTCCCCGCCCCCTTTCCCAACACAGTACATCATATTTCCCCTCCTCTCCTCCCACACCTGTGCAACATCTCCCATCTCTCTCCACTCTACTACTACTACTTAACATTACTAGAGCGCTACTAGGGTTACGCAGCGCTGTACAAATTAAGAAATAAGGACGGTCCCTGCTCTACCCCTCTCCATCTTGCTCCCCCCCCCCCACACTTCCATTGCTTCCTTCTAGCACTCTTCTTCCCCTGTGGTCCACCCTCTGCCTTCAACTCATTGTGATAAAGCACTCTGCAAGGTCCTGTCTGTCCTAAACCCATTGGCAGGAGGAAAAGTGCATCAGAGGATTCAGGGCTGGCAGGTCAGCTCCACTTCATTTTACTGAAGACACTAGTAGCCATGAAAATGGAATAGAAAAGAGTTGATGGAAGGGATGGCTTGGGGAGGAGGAGGAGTTAGGGGGAAGCAAAAGGAGGAGATGCTGGACCGGAGGGTGGTGGAAAGGAGAGAGAAGGAAGATGCTGGACCATTTGAGGGGGTGGGAGGCACTCCTTTGCATGCCTATACCCTGCAGTGTTTGGAGGATTGATGCCCCCTCACCTCTCCCAAACTACACCCATATATAAAAAAAACCACTTTCTAAAGTTACCACCCCCAAGGTCTGGAAGGACCAAAGCAGAAGAGTATTTAAAAGTGAGATTGTGCCTTCAAATGACTTTGTAAATTACTACTACAATAAACATGTTTTTACATTAGAATTGAGAAATTGCTTTCCGCTGGCTCAGCACAAGCAGCTTTGGGTAATTGGAAAGCGACTGAGTTTTATGACTCTTAAAGTCTATTAAATCAACCCTTGTTAGTGAGGACAGTTTTCAATTATTTACCTGGGGCATTAAATATGCATAGCTTTCACAAGGCTTATGCTTTGAGCCTGGTTACAAAGGACATTCCTGGAGGCATGTTTAGGTTGGGGAAGTAAAGAATGCCTGGACTGTTTTAACCCCCTCAATCAGCTTCCCACAATGCAAAGGTAATTTCTCTCTGAGTTGCAAAATACAAGAGCCATTTACTTGATGCTAATTACCCCCTAAAGGGATAAATGTAAAGCCTTTACCCAGTGTACCTGAATATAACTCACCTTTGCAACTATTTGAAAAAGGTGCGAGCAAAAACCAAATAAATAATAATAGTAATAATAATATTGTAGATACGAGAAAGAACTTCTATAAAATTACAAGACTACATAAGTGTATAAAACTGTACATAAGGAAAGTGTGCACCAACTTTTACTCAGGGACTCTTTACTAAACCGCACTAGCGATTCTCGAGCGGCAAATGCGATACAGCACTAGGAATCATTAGAGCAGTTTAGTAAAGAGGCCCTCAGTCTGCACATGGGCCTTCCTGAGTGGTAGTCTGGGGGGAGAGGAGGCAGAGCTGCAATGTACATGTATACGTGCACACATTTACACCTTTGTTGGAACAGGTGCAAATGTGTGCATCATTTGTGCACTACTGCAGTGTTTCCCACGTTCAGTCCTGGAGTACCCCCTTGCCATCAGGTTTTCAGGGTATCCACAATGAATCTGCATGAAAGAGATTTGCATATAATGGAGGCAGTGTATGCAAATCAAGTTCATACATAGTCATTGTGGATATCCTGAAAACCTGACTGGCAAGGGGTACTGCAGGCCTGGACTTGGGAACATTGCCTTATTGGGTTTGGATCTGAGAACCTATTCTCTATAAAGGTACACAGGTGCCTATGTTGGCTTTATAAAATAGGTTTAAATTAGGCACCTTTAGGACTTCTCACATAGGCATCCTGTTATAAAATCAAGTCCTAACGGGGTAATTTTCTAGCAGCTCATGTAAACTGGATGGTGACTATGCACATTAAGGCCACAATTCTATATACTGTGGCAAAAAAAATCGGTGCTGATAAAATTTCACACTATCCGGGGGTCTTTTACGTAGGCGCGCTGGCGTTTTCAGCGCATGCTACATTGGCATCTTTAGCATTTAGCATGCACCTATTTTTAGCATGCGCTAAAAACGCCAGAGCGTGTGTGTAAAAAACCCCCTAAGTGCTATTCTATAAAATGGTGCTCCGAGTTGAGTGCCATTTATAGAATAGCATTAGGTGCCAGGATCCATGTCAAATTTTAGGCATGAGGATTTACACCAAATTAAACCTGGTGCAAATTCTCACGCCTAAATACACACAGAACTCTCTTATTCTATAAAACTGTGTAAATTCCTGGAAGGTCCCGGATCCATCCCATGTGCCTTCCAAGACCCTGCCCCCTTTTTGTACCCATAAGTAAAATTTAAACACAGATCTCAGCACCTAAAGTGCGTTGTAAATTTAATTGATGCCAATTAGTGTCCAATTATTGGCCCCTAATTGGCTTGGTTATTCAATTAAATTGCATAGAAAAATTGGGCACATGCCCAAATTTCCGTACACAATTTTTGAGCACCATTATAGAATTGGTATAGCACTTCCAACAGTCATTACTAATTGCCAAAGATTGTGGAGAATTCTGAGGGTACTCTTCCAAAAATCATTTTCAAAAAATATCTTAAATAGTTTTGAATTGGGATGTTCACAGATATTGGCTTTTGTAGCAGTTGTCCTGGTTCCAGCAAGTATATTTGACACTTTTACCAGTGACAGTGGGATTATTTGTTTGTGCCACCCTTAGCCATGACAGAGCAATTGAAAATTGTAGCCTAGCCAAAATAGGAAATTTACTCTCATTGCAAGAAACAGCTGTAGTTGAAGGTCCCTCTAAGAAAGGGTGAACTATCCTACAGACACAGAGATCAAGGTAAGAAGCACCCGTGTCTTTAGAATGAGAAAACCGCACCGAATCATATTCCTTGCCCAACTATGGGTGCTGAACATAGTCGAGAACACAAATGTGCCACTTCAGGCACAGGCAGCTCTTTGTGACTCTGGGCAAGTCACTTAACCCTCCATTGCCCCATGTAAGCCGCATTGAGCCTGCCATGAGTGGGAAGTAACAAACAAAATGCAAGTCAACTGACTACGATGTGTCAGCACTCATCAAAGTGATGGATTTCCTAACTTAAATTAAAATGTATGTTAATGTATATTTTTTATGTAACCCATTCTGATTTGCTGTTGCAATAAGTGACGGTATAGTAAATAATACAGTACAGTAAAAGACACCAACAGAGTTTCTGAGTCTCAAAAAAACAAATACAACCGGACTTGGGCTCTATTTGTAGCAGGTAACAAAAAATCAGCGCAGATCTTTGGAGTAATCAGGATCTGTGCCTTTTGTAGAATACGGTTTCCGCACTGATTTTCACAACACACACATGCTCCGCCCACTTTCCGCCCCATCCCCGCCTCTTTTTTAGCATGGAAATTAGACCCGATGGGCAAGCTCTGCACTGAATTTGGACCTTTACAGAATCAAGCTTAGTGCGCTTCCTTCTTTTTGGCGCTGAAATTGCCTATCAGCACCCAAATTGGGCACCAGTTTTTTTTATAGGGAAGACATCTCTGTCTGCAGCTGCAAACATTGCAAACAAAATGTTTTTAAAAGACGGTGAGCATCACTACTACTAATAATAATCATTTCTACTACTAGCAGTGCTGTACCCATTATATGCAAGTATTTTCTCTGTCCCTGGAGGGCTCACAATCTAAGGTTTTTTTGTACCTGGGCAACGGAGGGTTAAGTTGACTTGCTTGAGGTCACAAGGAGCTGTAGTGGGAATTGAACCCAGGTTGACCAGGATCAGAGTCTACTGCACTAACATTAGGCTGAATCCCTTGAAGCCATTGACCACAAAACATTGTCAAATTTTAAAGCAAGCTCACTTTCAAATTATCCCACAAAGGTACCTTCAAACGTACACACAGATTTTTCAGGAAATTTTATGCGCATGCATTTGAAAATCCAAAAGTATGAGCATACGAGCAAACCCCTCACCCAATTCCCACTTCTGGAAACATCTTAGCTCGCTGTGGGTAAAAGTTATACATGGAATGGCATCACACAAATGTGTTTTTACCCATATATCAATAGGCAGTTTGGTAAAAGTCCATTACTACAAGTGAGGTACTGTTTTCCCAACAGAGATTCCTTTGAAAACTACTGTTTTATTTCTAATAGCTTTTCATGCTGTTAAATGCACGTGCCAGTAGTGCAGTACATGGATGCTGGATGCTAACAAAAAGTAAAGTCGGGCATGCTTGGTGGAACTGCCCTTTAGTACAACCTTATGGACCTGGTGTAGCTTGGCATTTAAAAGTACTGGTGGAGTGGAGCTTCTTCAAGAACCCAAAGTATATCTGCACCAGGCCTTTCCTGTGGAAACTGCAAGACAGTCTACAGAAAGTGCTGGAGTACTGATTAGAGCAGCCATCCAGTGGACTCCTCATATCCTCAGACCTGATATGAACAGACTGTTCTGGGCTGTACATTCTTGAATCACCTCACTGCTATGAAGTATAATAGGGTGGCTTCCTTTGAGAAAAATTGGGAACCTTTCCTTTGACAGTCCAAAGCTTTCCAGCACAGTGACCTCAACTGTAGGCTTTCTGATAGTAAGGTCACTCATTATAATTACTGGGGTATCTAATCTTGGGCATCAAGCATTTCTGTCCATCTCTTCCCAGCCTTCACTTTACTAATTATGTGCTAATTCCAGGTCATTAGTATAGTTATCTTTTATTATTATGCTCCTGTGAATGAGCAGAGGGATGGGTGGGAGGTTTGATGAGTCAGTTTCTTAAGCTGGTTTTACTCTTTTTTTTCATATTATATCTTATCTATGGTTGAAATATGTGTTGGCATGTTTTACAGCTAATGATAAACCCATAAGCTTGTATTATGGTTTGAAAAAGTAAATACAAGTGAATACTATTTTTGCACTATTCAAAATCAATAACAATTTTCTGGGGGGTGGGTGGGGGGAGTAGTCAATGTCTGAAACCAGATCTAATGTATGAGACTGCTAGTGGCAGCCGATTTTCTCCTAAATATGGCCCTCCGTTCTTTTCATTCTCTTTTTCTATTCACTTTAACTATCTTTTCTGTATGATTTTGTCTTTTCTATCGCTAGCTCTTTTTCTTATCTTTATGTCCTCTGAGTGCACAAAGGACTTCTCAATGTGACCTTCCCACCCTAGTTGCTCTGAAAGAGTGAAGGAGACCATGAGGGGCATAATCGAATGGGGCGCCCAAGTTTTCCTGAATGCGTCCTCGCAGGACGTCCTCGGGAAGGGGCGGGAAACCCGTATTATCGAAACAAGATGGGCGTCCATCTTTTGTTTCGATAATACAGTCGGGGACGCCCAAATCTTAACATTTAGGTCGAACTTAGAGATGGTCGTCCTTAGAGTTGGTTGTCCCCGGTTTTCAGCGATAATGGAAACCGAGGACGCCTATCTCAGAAATGACCAAATCCAAGCCATTTGGTCGTGGGAGGAGCTAGCGTTTCGTAGTGCACTGGTCCCCCTGACATGCCAGGACACCAACCGGGCACCATAGGGGGCACTGCAGTGGACTTCACAAATTGCTCCCAGGTTGCATAACTCCCTTACCTTGTGTGCTGAGCCCCCCAAAATCCACCACCCACAACTGTACAACACTACCATAGCCCTAAGGGGTGAAGGGGGGCACCTACATGTGGGTACAGTGGGTTTCTGGTGGGTTTTGAAGGGCTCACATTTACCACCACAAGTGTAACAGGTAGGGTGGGGATGGGCCTGGGTCCGCCTGCCTGAAGTGCACTGCTCCAGGGACCTGCTTACTGCTGTCAGGGAGCTGGGTATGGCATTTGAGGCTGGCAAAAATATTTTTAAAGTTTTTTTAGGGTGGGAGGGGGTTAGTGACCACTGGGGGAGTAAGCGGAGGTCATCCCCAATTCCCTCCGGTGGTCATCTGGTCAGTTCGTGCACCTTTTTGAGGCTTGGTCACAAGAAAAAATGGACCAGGTAAACTCAGCCAAGTGCCCGTCAGGGATGCCCATCTTTTTTCCATTATCAGCTGAGGACACCCATTTGTTAAGCACACCCAGTTCCACCCTTGCTATGCTTCCAACACCCCCCCCCCCCCCCCCGGGAACTTTGGTCGTCCCTGCGACGGAAAGCAGTTGAGGACTCCCAAATCAGTTTTCCAATTATGCCGATTTGGGCGACCCTGGGAGAAGGACGCCCATCTCCCAATTTGTGTCAAAAGATGGGCACCCTTCCCTTTCGAAAATAAACCTGCAAGCTTACTCTAAAGACTGGGAGACTGAAATGGTCCCAAGCCCCCTAATTCTATATTTTGTGAGTACATTTCCATGCTTAGCGTGCAAAATTGAACGTATAGGTTAGGTGCGAAAGTTAATTGGTAAATTAGGCACTAATTGACAACCAATCAGTGATAATTGGTGATAATTAGCACTCAAAATCTATAGTGGAAACTGCAAGGGGGTGTGCATGTGGGCGGGGCATGGGCAAATCAGGGACATGCCAAACATTTATGAGCTAAGCTTCTACAATCACATTAGTTATGCACAAAGCTACAACATTTAGTCACAGACATTTACACTAGCCATTGACATAAACGGCCACATCTAAATGATAGCTCCTTACTTTAGGTGACCTGTAGAGAAGTTACCCCATAGTGCCTCAGCAATCAGTAATCATAAAATTAATTTCGACTCCTGGATCTTCTTGGTTGTTTTAAATTTGATACCGCTTGACTCAAAATGAATCAGATTTCATGAATACACAGAAAATCATCTTCTCCTGTTCTATGTTTCAGACATAGTGCAGCAAAGGTAAAACACCTCCCCCCCACCAATCACACTGCCTCAGTTCAGTAAGAAATGGAATGACCACTTACTCTAAGTTCTTCCTTATGTTTTCAGCTTGAATTTCCCTTCATCAGTCTTTGGCTGTTGCTTGGGTCTCCATCATTGCTCATGCTCTGTAGCCAGCTGGGGACGTCAGGTGCTAGGGCAAATCTTCCGATGACAATCCCAATGACAAACAAACCAATGCATCCAAGTACGGCACTGATCACTTTTATGGCAAATGTTCTTCCCATATTTGAAGTAAATGTAATGCCTGAAAGCCAAGGGGGAAAAGAGAATCTGGTGAAATGTACAACTGCCTCTTCCCCTTTCTGTTAGTTCAGTAAAATATTTATAGGGTATTCTCTTCCCGTCCAATCCTATGGATCTTTTAGTTTTCACCAGTCGTGCAATCCAAAGGTCAAGGGAAATCTTTATGTCTTAAAACCTTAAGGGTATTATCAACACTAGCTAACTGAAGTGGGTACAAAGATCACGATGATGTTAACCAAAAAAAAAAACCCCAACAATATAAATGTGGTGTAATCTTACAGAAAAAAAGATATAACTCTGCAGGCATTTAAAGTTACAGTAAGAAAGGATAAGAGAAGATAGTTATAGTTATCAATAAATGGGATATTGGGTTTCCCATGACCTCTGCATAAGAATCCCATTTGATATCATATCAGATATGTTTCTTCACAAAAATGCCACAGAAACACAGAAGATATACTTTCTCTCGTTTCTCTGCCTGATGATCAACTGTATGAGCTGTATGACCCTGCGTCTTCCCCAACTGTCCTATCACTAGGTTGTTATCAATACACCACAATATGATGATTAGTGGGACTGATAGATATGAACATATTTCACTGGTTTTGAATAGATTACAGTGGCACACCCAAATCAAAGTTTTGACTTTAATTTTCAAAGCTTTGAATTGCAAATTACCTTTAATCTATTTGCCACCTTGAATGATGTTACTGCCCCTCTCACACAGTGCCTTCAGCAGAAAAACTATTACTGGAAATTCCCTCCTTCATCATATTCAACTTGAGGAATACAAGACTGCAATGTTTTACATTGAAGGGGCTCGATTATAGAATTCACTTCCTTTTGAATTGGGCTCTATGAAGGATTATTTGAAGTTTTCTAAAAGCACTCAAGGCGTTTTTATTTCAAAGGGCTTTTACATAATTCTGTGGCATTTAAAGACTCATGTCTGTAAGTGTATGTTTCTTATATTACTTTCTCTAGCTATTTTGTTTTTATTTTTTTTTATAATTATGAAAAATGTTTTGTAAACCACCTCGAAATTGTTTAAATAAATAAATAATGCAAGAAAGGCCTAGACTCAGGACAGGAGGTCTGTTGCTTTTATCTCAATTCTTTCCCTTTATTTTCATCAACCTCAAGCTTTACTGCTGTAATTTATGCTGTTTTTTGGTGCTATTTGATATTCCCTGCCTTCCAGCATAAATGTTTCCCTGCATTATTCATATGAAGTTTTTTGAAATTTATATCTGATATCTTTATATTTTGCACAGTACAGGGAGACATGTATCACTGTTTCTCTTTCATAAGAACATAACATAAGAGTAGCCATACTGGGTCAGACTAATAGTCCATCTAGCCCAGTATCCTGTTTCCCAAACAGTGGCCAAGCCAGGTCACAAGTACCTGGCAGTAACCCAAATCGTGGCAACACTCCATACTAAAAATCCCAGGCAAGCAGTTGCTTCCCACGTCTGTCTCAATAGCAGACTATGGACTTTTCCTCCAGGAATTTGTCCAAACCTGTTTTAAACCCAGATACGCTAACCGCTGTTACTACCTTCTCCGGCAAAGAGTTGCAGAGCTTAACTATTCATTGAGTGAAAAAGAATATTTCCTCCTATTTGTTTTAAAAGTATTTCCATGTAACTTCCTTGCGTGTCCCCTAGTCTTTGTACTTTTGGAATGAGTAAAAAATCAATTTACTTCTACTCATTCTACACCACTCAGGATTTTGTAGACCTCAGTCATATTTCCCCTCATCCGTCTCTTTTCTAAGCTGAAGAGCCCCTAACCTCTTTAGCCTTTCCTCATAAGAGGGGAGTTCCATCCCCTTTATCATTTTGGTCGCACTTCTTTGAATCTTTTTCTAATTCCACTATATATTTTTTTTTAGATACAGTGACCAGAACCCGAACGCAATATTCGAGGTGCAGACACAGCATGGAGTGATACAAAGGCATTATAGTATTTTCGGTTTTATTCACATTCCTTTCCTAATAATTCCTAGCATCCTGTTTGCTTTTTTGGCCGCCGCCACACACTGAGCAGATGATTTCAGCGTATATCTACAATGATACCCAGATCTTTTTCTTGAGCGCTGACTCCCAATGTGGACCCTAGCATCAGTAAGTGTGATTCGGATTATTCTTTCCAATGTGCATCATAAATTTCATCTGCCATTTGGACACCCAATCTTCCAAATTCCTAAAGTCTTCCTGCACTATTTCACAATCTGCACGTGTTTTAACAACCTTGAATAGTTTTGTATCATCTGCAAATTTGATCACCTCACTTGTCGTTTCGCTTTCCGTATCATATATAATATGTTAAATAGTACCAGTCCCAGTACAGATTCATGCGGCACTCCTCTGTTCTCTCTCCTCCATTGAGAGAAATGGACCATTTAACCCTACCCTCTGTTTTCTGTCCAATAACTTCTTCCTAATCCACACCAGAACCTTGCCTCCTATCCCATGACTCTTTAATTTTCTCAGTAGTCTCTCATGGGGAACTTATCAAAAACTTTCTGAAATCTAGATACACTACATCAACCAGCTCACCTTATCCACATGTTTATTCACGCCTTCAAAGAAATGAAGCAAATTGGTGAGGCAAGACTTCCCTTGACTGAACCCATGGTGACTCTGTCCCATTAAACCATGTTTGTCTATGTGTTCTATAATTTTATTCTTTACAATAGTTTCCAGTATTTTGTCCGACACCAACATCAGGCTTACCGGTCTATAATTTCCCAGATCACCCCTGGAACCCTTTTAAAAAATCGGCGTCACATTGGCTACCCACCAATCTTCAGGTTCTATAGACAATTTTAACGACAGGTTACATATTACTAACAGCAGATCAGCAATTTCATGCTTGAGTACTTTGAATACCCTTGGTGATTTACTACTCTTTAATTTGTCAATTTGACTCAGTACATCTTCCAGGTTCACTGAGATTTCTTTTAATTCCTCTGCATCATCACCCTTGAAAATCATTTTCGGTACAGGCAGATCTCTTACATTTCTTCAGTAAAGACAGAAGCAAGGAATTCATTCTGTTTCTCCGCTATGGCCTTGTCCTCCCTGAGCGCCCCTTTTCCTCCTTCGTGATCTTAATGGTCCCGCGGATTCCCTTGCAGGCTTTCTGTTTCTGATGTACCTGAAAAGTGTTACTGTGAGTTTTAGCCTCTGCAGCAAGTTTCTCTTCATACTCTTTTAGCCTCTTTATTAATGCATTGCATCTGACTTGCTAGTGCTTGTGTTGCTTCTTATTTTCTTCATTTGGGTTCTTTTTCCATTCTTTGAAGGACAATCTTTTGGCTGTAATGGTGTCTTTTACTTCACCTTTTAACCATGCTGGCTGACGTTTTCTCTTCTTTCCACCTTTGCAAATACGTGAAATGCATCTGGACAATTTGACTGCCCCTATCGGATCCGACCGTCACTTGTCTATTAGATTGTAAGCTCTTTGAGCAGGGACTGTCTCTCTTTGTTAAATTGTACAGCGCTGCGTAACCCTAGTAGCGCTCTAGAAATGTTAAGTAGTAGTAGTAGTAGTGGACTGGGCTTCCAAGATGGCATTTTTGAATAATGTCCACGCTTGATTTACAGGCTTATTTTTGAAAGAGAAGGGCGCCCATCTTTTGACACAAATCGGGAGATGGGCGTCCTTCTCTCAGGGTCGCCGAAATCGGCATAATCGAAAGCTGATTTTGGGCGTCCCCAACTGTTTCCTGTCGTGGGGATGACCAAAGTTCCTGGGGACGTCAGAGATGTAGCGCGAAGGCAGGACTGGGGCGTGCCTAACAGATGGGCGTCCTCAAGCGATAATGGAAAAAAGAAGAGCATCCCTGATGAACACTTGGCCGACTTTACTTGGGCCTTTTGTTTTTACGACCAAGCCACAAAAATGTGCCCTAAATGACCAGTTGACCACCGGAGGGAATCAGGGATGACCTCCCCATGACTCCCCAGTGGCCATTAACCAATCTCCCACCCAGGGCCGTGCCGATGCGGTAAGCGGGGTAAGCGCCGCAGGGGGGCGCCCACCTCTGGAGGGCGCCGCCGCGGTGCTTACCCTCGCCCCGCGCCACCGAGGCCTTTAAATCTTTTACCTGGTCGCAGCAGCGTCAGTGAAAGCGCTTCCGACGTCTCCCCTTCCCTTGCACTCATTGGTTCCCTCAGTGTCCCGCTTTCTTCTGACGTCAGAAGAAGGCGGACACTGAGGGAACCAAGAGCGTGAAGGGAAGGGAGACGTCGGCAGCGCTCCGCTTTCACTGACGCTGCTGCGACCGGAAGTAAAAGATTTAAAGGCCCCAGGGCACGGAGGAAAGAGCAGAGAGGCATGGATGGGAGGGCAGAGAGACAGGCATGGATGGGAGGGCAGCAGCAGGGCCCAGGGAGAGGACAAATTGCTGGAAGGGGAGGGGAGAGAGGAGGATTGCTAGCTATGGATGCAGCAGGGAAGGGCAGAGAGGGACAAGGATGGACATGGGGGCCCAGGGAGAGGACAATTTGCTGGAAATGGAGGGGAGGGGAGAGAGGAGGATTGCTGGCTATGGATGGAGGAGGGAGGGGCGGAGAGGGACCAAGGATGGACATGGGGGCCCAGGGAGAGGACAATTTGCTGGAAATGGAGGGGAGGGGGGAGGGGAGAGAGGAGGATTGCTGGCTATGGATGGAGGAGGAAGGGCAGAGAGGGACAAGGATGGACATGGGGGCCCAGGGAGAGGACAAATTGCTGGAAATGGAGGGGAGGGGAGGAGGATTGCTGGCTATGGATGGAGGAGGGAAGGGCAGAAGAGAGGGACAAGGATGGACATGGGGGCCCAGGGAGAGGACAATTTGCTGGAAATGGAGGGGAGGGGAGAGAGGAGGATTGCTGGCTATGGATGGAGGAGGGAAGGGCAGAGAGGGACAAGGATGGACGTGGATGGGAGGGACAGGACCCAGGGAGAGAGAAGAAATTGCTGGAAATGGATATAGAGCAAGAAATGAAGAAGAAAGGAGGAAAGTAAAGAAATAAATGGAAAGGAAGCCCTGGAAATGGAGTTAAGAGGACAGATAGCAGCAGACTCAGATACTGGGCCAGCATGATCGGAAAAAGAAAGTCACCAGACAACAAAGGTAGAAAAAAATCATTTTATTTTCATTTAGCGTTTGGAATATGTCCACTTTGAGAATTTACATCTGCTATCTTATTTTGCAATGTATAGCAATTTGTTTCTAAGAATATTGCTGACAATTCCTGTCAGTGTAGCAAGTGGTGAGCGATCATTTTCACTGGGGGGGGGGGGGGGTTCATTTTCACGGGGGGGGGGGGGGGGGCAACTGATAGTCTGCAGGGGGGCGCCAGAGACCCTAGGCACGGCCCTGCTCCCACCCTGAAAAAAACTTTTGTCTTTTTTTTTTATTTTTTTTAGAGTATAGGTGAAGGACCTCCTTCGCTATGCCTCTGTCCCTGCGATGGCAGTTGAGGACGTCCTTCGATATGCCTCCATCCATGCGATGGCAGTTAAAGACATCCAAAATGTGGATGTTTGTGAGAAGGATGTCCCCGTGAAAAGGGCATCCATGCCTGTTATGTCTCTGACACCCCCTTTATTTATTTGGATTTTGGATCAGAAGTGGCAGCAGTGGGATTTGAACTGGTCACCACTGGATTGCAAGACCAGTGCTCTAACCACTAGGCCAGTCCTCCACTCCACTCCCTTGAAATTTGACCATTCCTGTGGGGGGGGGGGGCAGTATGCAGGTCCCTGGGGGGGTATGTGTGTGTCAGCGGAGGCATAACGAGGGCATGGAGGTCCTTCTTTCAAACATTTTGGACATCCTCAACTGCTCCTCCCCACAGGGGTGGCCAAATTTCAAGGGAGTGGAGTGGAGGAGTGGCCTAGTGGTTAGAGCACTGGTCTTGCAATCCAGAGGTGGCCAGTTCAAATCCCACTGTTGCTACTTGTGATCCAAAATCCAAATAAATAAAGGGGGTGTCAGAGGCATAGCAGGCATGGATGTCCTTCTCACAGAAACATCCAGACATGGACATCCTTTTCACAGAAACATCCATGTTTTGGACAACTTCATTCAAACTGCCATTGCAGGGACAGAGGCATATCAATGGACATCCTCAACTGCCGTTGCAGGGACAGAAGCATAGAAATATCCAGTGTACCTGAATGTAACTCACCTTGAGCTACTACTAAAAAAGGTATGAGCAAAATCAAAATAAATAAATAGCAAAGGATGTCCTCAACTGCCATTGCAGGGACAGAGGCATAGCGAAGGACATCCTTCACCCATACTCTAACAAAAAAAAGACAAAAGTTTTTAAAGTTGTTTTTTTTCAGGGTGGGAGGTGGTTAGTGACCACTGCATGTCTTTTTCCATTCAGTTAGTGCATCAGTTAGTCCACTGCAGTGCCCCCTAGGGTGCCCAGTTGGTGTCCTGGCATGTCAGGGGGACCAGTTCACTATGAATGCTGGCTCCTCCCACAACCAAATGACTTGGATTTGGTCATTTTTGAGATGGACATCCTCGGTTTCCATTATCGACGAAAACTGGGGATGATCTTCTCTAAGGTCGACCTAAATGTTGAGATTTGGGCATCCCCGACCGTATTATCGAAACGAAAGATGGACGCCCATCTTGTTTTGATAATACGGGTTTCCCTGCCCCTTCACCAGGACGGCCTTAGAGGGCGCCCTTAGAGATGGTCGTCCCCGTTCGATTATGCCCCTCTTAGTGTCCTAACCTTTGCAGATGATCCTTTTAGTTTCTTTTTAACCATTTTCCTCATGTTATTATAGTTGCCCCTTTGAAAATTAAATGCAGCTATAGTAGATTTCTTTTGCGGGTTCATCCCAGATAGTAGCTCAAACTTGATCATGTTATGATCACTGTTTCCCAGGGGACCCAACACTGCCACCTCTCGCACTATGCCCTGTATGCCACCATGGACCAGCTCCAAAATGGCTCCCTCTCTTGTCGGTTCCTGGACCAGCTGCGCCAAGAAGCAGTCATTTATTACATCTAGAAATTTTATCTCCCTGGCACTTCTTGATGTAACATTTATACAGTCAATATCAGGGAATTGAAATCACCCATTATTATAGCATTGCCCAATTTGCCAGCTTTCCTAATCTCTGTAAACATTTCTTCACCCGTCTGTTCGTTCTGTCCCGGCGGACCGTAGTACAGCCCTACAAGAATACTCCTTCCCTTCACACATGGAATTTCTATCCATAATAATTCCACACTGCTATCTGTTTCATGTGGAATGTTTATTTTATTTGACTCAATTCCCTCTTTAAAATATAGCGCAGCCCCCCTCCAATTTGATCCTCTCTATCATTGCGATACAATTTGTACCCTGTTAACACAGTGTCCCATTGATTGTCCTCTTTCCACCAAGAGAAAAGAGGACAATTATATTATACCTACCTCATCATTTAGTGCTATATATTCTAACTCTCCCATCTTATTTTTTAGGATTCTAGCATTTGTATACAAGCACTTCAAATTGTGTTTTTTCCTTTGATCTACAAGCTGTTTAGAAGTTGAAGGGGATAATGCGCATCTTGCTCTCTCATTAAGCACACCTGGCTTACTTTAAGCATTGTTGAAACCTTTCTACTGGGATTCTCTAAATGTCCTGTTTCAATAGAATCCTTCAAGGATACTCCACACTGAACCATGCACTCCTAAACTAGGTCCTGCAGTGCCTGCTAGAGGCTATCTGTTAATGCTGTGGTACAAAGTTCAAGTTTTAAAACTAGGGGAAAAAGTATGGAGATTAGTTGATAAAGTTTGCTTTTTTTATAGTTTTGTTCTGCCTATCACTAACCTACAATTCCTCCTTTTTAAACCCCAATCTTTAAGTTTCCAAAGAACAAAGCAAAATCATGTTCACTTACCAGAGAAATGTCCTCTTCTCTCAGAACTTCTCAGAAAGGAACTTTCTCTGGTGTTGCACTGTATGCACAGTCTGGCTTCTTAGAGGTTCAGTTTAAATATATCTGCATACTTCTATTTTTAGTTTGTGGTTATTCTATACTGGGTGAGGATGCATCTAGGTTATGTGTGTGTGAAAGAGACATGGTTTTCTGTTAGCACTGAATGGCTGTGTAGGGTCACTGTACTGAACTGACTTTTTAGTTTTCCAATAGGTGTATTGATGTTCTAGTGCCCACTGCAACATTTACTGTGCTGCCTTTTCTTAGGAAGGCCCTTCTTTGATTCATGAAAATAACTGCTATTGGAGTACAATAGAATTACTCTGTAGGTCTTGAGTGAGATTTGTAGTGCTTTGTATTACTTCACAGTGTGCTACTGGATTTGGGATTTGTATTTAGATCACACCTTTCTCAGTAGTAGGTCAAGTCAATACCTTCCACTAGCTATTTTCCTGTTCTTGGAGGGCTAACAATTTGTTTTGTACAGGGGGCAGTGGAGGGTTAAGTGACTTGTTTACGATCTCAAGGAGCATCAGTGGGGTTTGAATCCTGACTTCCCTGGTTCTCAACTTGTTGCCCTAACAATTAGGTGAAGCTAAAAGAGATAATACTTATTAGCTGTACCTAATGTTTGGCAATTCAACGGTAAACTAAAGGCTAGCAGAGTTAAAGCTTGGCAGTCATTTGGCAACCTATGAAAAACATTGATAGATAAAATATTTAATGGTTGCCAATAACCTCAGGGTTTCTATTACAGAGCTGAAGAACATCACTACAGGAACTTAGAAGATCTTGCAGTCAATTGCAGTATTGTTGTGAAACCAGCAACTGGTTCACAATTATTCTGGATATTTTCTGCACTTTATTATTATTGTTTCATTTTATGATATTACTGGAAATAATTTTGTTGTATTGGGGGGGGGGGGAACTAAAAAGTGATCCACCCCAGGTGTCATAGCTAGATATACCACTGCTCCATTAACCTTGTTGGAGAAGAGGCATATTATATGCAGGGCTTCATTTCTGGGAGAAGGACCTGAAATGCAGCTCCACCACTGCTTTTCAGACTGCAGAGCAGCAGGGGTGTTTTGCTCCAGCCCCTCCCGTCCAGGCAGACTGCAGGGAAGAAGAAGGGAGGGGTGAGAATGCAACCGAACATAGAATACTAATCAGCCCTTCCTCTCCTGTTGCTCCTGGCTCACCCACCCCTACCAAAACTCTACAGTTGTATTTCATTTTAAACTAAACCCTGATGGAACATGATGACTTATCACAAGAGTCAGAGACAGGGTCCAAAGTACACCAACCAAACAAGTATGCAAAAAAAGCACTAATGGACCTTCCCACCTTCAGCACAAATGGACCCTCCCACGTTCAGGTAAATCCACTGCTTATTTTTAGGATAAGCAGCATAAAATGTATTGTACTGTTTGGGGATCTTGCCAAGTGCTTGTAACCTGGATTGGCCACTGTTGGAGACAGGATGCTGAGCTTGATGGACCTTCTGTCTGCCCCAGTATGGCAACACTGATGTTCTTATGTAGGAGCAGTTCTTCATTAAAAAGATCCAACACGGGCCATGTTTCAGCGACTATTCACCTGCATCACGGGTCACAAATCCTTGCAGGATTGCCATGGTAAATGATACAGTTCTGCCACTAACAGAACACAACAAAATGATAACTGTTCAAAGCAATGAGATGTATGCAAGTAGTTAAAAGACCTGCTTTTACGGTAAATGGTGTTGGAAAAACCACCATGCTATAACAATCCTATATAATAATTCTCACCACCAACGTTCTAAAGTAGCTGCCTGTGTCCGTGGCTCCTGCAGTTGCTGAGCTAGGCTCCGTAGCCCGGCTGACATCACTCACAGCTGATTCCCAGGCAGGGGGAGGAGTATTCCCTACTCCTTCCTTTGCCTAGGAATCAGCTGTCAGTACCCCCCCTCGGCGCATCACCCAAGCCCCTCCCCCTGGTGCATCCCCCAAGCCCCACCCCCAAGCATATCAACCCCCCCCCCCCCCCAGACACATCAACCCCCTCACCACCCGCAGCTGCAAATAGTAACGCTGTCCGGCCGCTGCTGCTTCTCCTGCTGAGCAGCAGCGGCCGCTACAAAAACCCCCACCCCCACCGCAGACAACCCCAGCGCATCACACAACCCCTCCCCCCCCAAGCACATCAACACCCCCCCGCCAACGTCAACCCCCTCGCCACCCACAGCTGCCAATGGTAATGTTGTCCGGCCACTGCTGCTTCTCCTGTTGAGCAGCAGCGGCCACTACAAGAAAGAAAAAAAAACAAAAATGTTTTTAAACCTGAAACGTGGCACCGTAGACAGCCATCTGGCATTGGCTGTCGACTCTGCAGCCGCTCCTCCTCTCGCCTCCACGTCACTGCCCCTGGAGTAAGACCCCGGAGGAGCGCAGCGATGTGAGAGGGGAGAGGAGGAGCAGCTGCAGAGACGACAGCCAATGCCAGATGGCTGTCTACGGTGCTGCATTTCAGGTTTAAAAACATTTTGGGGTTTTTTCTTTTTTGTCGCGGCCGCTGCTGCTCAACAGGAGAAGCAGCAGCGGCCGGACAGCGTTACCATTGGCAGCTATGGGTGGTGAGGGGGTTGATGTGCCCGGGGGGGGTGTTGATGTGCCCAGGGGGGTGTTGATCTGCTTCAGGGGGAGGGTCGCTGGACATGGGTGGCTGCAGGGGTAGCAGGGGAGGGGGAGGTGGGGAGGGGGTCCTGAGACCAGATGGGTGGCTGCAGGGGGGCTGGGGAGACAGGAGGGACGCTGCACATGTGTGGCTGCAGGAGGAGAGGAGGGTCGCTGGACATGGGTGGCTGCAGGGGGAGAGGAGGGTCGCTGGACATGGGTGGCTGCACGGGGGAGCGGGGGAGGGGGAGGTGGGGGGGGGGGTCCTGAGACCAGATGGGTGGCTGCAGGGGGGCTGGGGAGACAGGAGGGACGCTGCACATGTGTGGCTGCAGGAGGAGAGGAGGGTCGCTGGACATGGGTGGCTGCAGGGGAAGAGGAGGGTCGCTGGACATAGGTGGCTGCACGGGGGGCAGGGGCAGAGGAAGGTCGCTGGACATGGTGGGGCTGCAGGGGGGGCAGGGGAGAGAGGAGGGATGCTGCACATGCGTGGCTGCAGGGGGAGAGGTGGGTTGCTGGACATGGGTGGCTGCAGGGAGGGCAGGGGGAGAGGAGGGTCGCTGCACACGGGTGGCTGCAGGGGGGCAGGGGAGAGGGAGGGGGAGACGGGGGTCCTGAGACCAGTCACTCACAGGCTTATTTTTTGAAAGTGATTGCCGGCCATCTTCCAACATAAATCGGGAGATGGCCGGCGATCTTGCAAAAGCGGCGAAATCGGTATAATCAAAAGCAGGGTTTTTGACACCATCGCCGCTTTCCCGTCGCCGCGCCGGTGAAAGTTCAAGGGGGTGTGTTGGCAGTGAAGCGAAGGTGGGACATGGGCAGGCATGGGCTGGCTACCAGATGGCCGGCTTTTGCAGATAATGGGAAAAAAAAGCGGCGTTAAGCAGTATTTCGCCGGGTTTACTTGGTCCTTTAATTTTCACAACCAAGCCTCAAAAAGGTGCCCCAATTGACCAGATGACCACCAGAGGGCATGGGGTATGACCTCCCCTCCCACACTAAAAAAATAAAAATAAAACACTTTTTTGCCAGCCTCTATGCCAGCCTCAAATGTCATACCCAGCTCCCTGACAGCAGTATGCAAGTCCCTGGAGCAGTGTTTAATGGGTGCAGTGCACTTCAGGCAGGCAGACCCAGGTCCATCCCCCCCACCTGTTACACATGTGGTGCTAAGTGTTGAGCCCTCCACCCCCCCCCCCAAAAAAAAACCCACTGTACCCACATGTAGGTGCCCCCCTTCACCCATAAGGGCTATGGTAATGGTGTAGAGTTGTGGGGAGTGGGTTTGGGGGGGATTTGGGGGGGGGGCTCAGCACCCAAGGTAAGGGAGCTATGCACCTGGGAGCTATTTGTGTATTTTTGTAACATTTTTAGAAGTGCCCCCTAGGGTGCCCGGTTGGTGTCCTGGCATGTCAGGGGGACCAGTGCACTACAAATGCTGGCTCCTCCCATGACCAAATGCCTTGGATTTCGCCGGGTTTGAGATGGCCGGCATTTTTTTTCCATTATCGCTGAAAAACAAAACCGGCAATCTCAAACCCGGCAAACTCTGGCATTTGGCCGGACTAAACCGTATTATTGAAAAAAAAGATAGCCGGCCATCTTTTTTGAAAATATGGTTCCGGCCAGCTGTTGCGCCGCTGCCAAAATAGATCGCCGTCGACGTTCGATTATGCCCCTCTCATTCACTCTCTGTCTCTCACATACACTCTCTCTGACACACTCTATCTCTCTGTCACACACACACAGTCTCTATCTCTCTCACACACAGTCTCACTCACACAGACACTCTGTCTCTCACACACTCTCTCTCTCACACAAACACACACACACTGTCTCTCTCTCTCTCATTCTCTCTCTGACACACACACTCCATCTCTCACACACATAGGCGGTCGGTGGCCCAACTGTTTGGGGAGGCTAAAGGGGGCGGGGTTAGGGATGGGGCCAGGGGTGGAGCTTAAATCCATAATTGTCTGATCACACAGAAAAAAAAATAAAAATAAATGTCACAATTAATACCTTTTATTAAATTTAGATATTAGTTATGTATCATATGTCAAAGAATAAAGTGGTTGCTCAAAGCATATACTAACCACAATCGCTCAACTTCAAAACACTATGCACATCTTTGTGCAAAAACACACTCTGAACCTTACTGTACCATAAATATTACACTGGGCAGAACCTAATACACCAATATACCACCCATACGGAAAATGCAGACCGTCAACAATATTGAAACAAGGGATCATAATATCACAATTCTCATGTAGAGCCACAAAACATCCCTAATTCATGTTTAATGTGGGATAAAATGTCATAAATAAGTAAATAAACTTTTAATGTTGAACACCTAATTCTCAAAGTGGACATATTCCAAACAGTATAATGAAAATAAAATGATCTTTTCTACCTTTGTTGTCTGGTGACTTTGTTTTTCTGATTGTGCTGGCCCAGTATCCGATTCTGCTGCTATCTGTCCTCTTAACTCCGTTTCCAGGGCTTCCTTTCCATTTATTTGTTTACTTTCCGCCTTTCTTCTTCATTTCTTGTCCTACATCTGTAAGTAAAAGCTGGGTCCTCCGCAAACTTGACTGTCCAGTGGATCCAGCTTTTACCTATTTTCTTCATCCATGTGCAGTTTTTCTACTCTCTTTCCTTTTCCGTCATCTCATCTCATCTCCTTCCTCACTCCTCCCTCCCCCTCCATGTCCAGCAGCCCTCTTCTCCCCTCCCCTCCATCCACCCATGTCCAGCAACTCTCCTCTCCTCTCCCCTGCCCTCTCCTCGCCCCTTCATCCACCATGTGCAGCAACCCTCCTCTCCCCTCCCCTCCATCCACCCATGTCCAGCAACCCTCCTCTCCCTTGCCCTCTCCGCTCCCCTTCATCCACCATGTCCCGCAACCTTCCTCTCCCCTGCCCTCTCCTCTCCCCTTCATCCACCATGTGCAGCAACCCTCCTCTCCCCTTCCCTCCATCCACCCATATCCAGCAACCTCCTCTCCCCTTCCCTCCATCCACCCATGTCCAGCAACCCTCCTCTCCCCTTGCCCTCTCCTCTCCCCTTCTTCCACCATGTCCAACAACCCTCCTCTCCCCTTCCCTCCATCCACCCATGTCCAGCAACCCTCCTCTCCCCTGCCCTCTCCTCTCCCCTTCTTCCACCATGTCCAACAACCCTCCTCTCCCCTTTCCTCCATCCACCCATGTCCAGCAACCCTCCTCTCCCCTGCCCTCTCCTCTCCCCTTCTTCCACCATGTCCAGCAACCCTCCTCTCCCCTTCCCTCCATACACCCATGTCCAGCAACCCTCCTCTCCCCTTCTTCCACCATGTCCAGCAACCCTCCTTTCCCCTTCCTTCCCTCCATCCACCCATGTCCAGCAACCCTCCTCTCCCCTGCCCTCTCCTCTCCCCTTCTTCCACGTGCAGCAACCCTCCTCTCCTCTCCCGTCTGCCCTCGTTTCCTTCCTGCCCCCCCCCCGCCGTACCTTTAAATATTATATTTTTGCTGGAGTCGCGGGCTGCGCCGGTATTGAAGGCATTAGCAGGCTCATCGCAGTTCCAGCAGCCTTCCCTCGCAAGTCGGATGATGGCTCCGCCCTCTTCTGACGTATTTCCTGTTTCTACGAGGGCGGAGCCATCATCCGACTTGCGAGGGAAGGCTGCTGGAACCGCGATGAGCCTGCTGATGCCTTCAATACCGGTGCTGCCCGCGACTCCAGCAAAAATATAATATTTAAAGGTACGGGGGCGGCGGGGCGGTGGCGGGCTGAGGAGGCTTAGCCTCCCCAAGCCTCTTATACGGGGCGCCTATGCTCACACACACTCTTTCTCAAACATACACTCCGAGGAAAACCTTGCTAGCGCCCGTTTCATTTCTGACAGAAACGGGCCTTTTTTTTTTACTAGTGATACATATTGTTGTGGATAGTTCTATGCAGTCTGTTCCACCAATATTCTGTACCAGTTCATTCTGAAGATGCCCCATTTCTGGGATACAACTGACATCAGTGCCTGTCCCTTGCAGAAAAAGCTTCTCCTGCTCTTTGCTAGCAAAGGATGCTGCTAAAAAAAAAAAAAACTTCTACACAGTGCATTGACTTCTATAAATTAGGAAGATTGTTAGACTGAAGACTTTCTACATCAGGCTAAAAGAAAATACTATAGGTCAGTTGAAGCTTTAAAATTATTTGCATTTCCAATATAAGCCAAGGTAAAGAATTGAACCACTGATCATTGATTTTGTACAGTATAAATATTAAACTGTGTGAATTTTTCTAACCACTAGATGTCAGTGTTCACAAATTCAAAGGGATGCATATTGAAGTTTAATCATAGAACATGATTGTCTTCTACTAACCTATAAATGTACTCACTCTGCTGCTCACCAGTATCTCTCCACACTCGTCCTTCCCTATACCCCTTCCCGTGCACTCCGCACCATGGATAAATCCTTCTTATCTGTTCCCTTCTCCACTACTGCCAACTCCAGACTTCGCACCTTCTGTCTCGCTGCACTCTACGCCTGGAATAAACTTCCTGAGCCCCTACGTCTTGCCCCATCCTTGGCCACCTTTAAATCTAGACTGAAAGCCCACCTCTTTAACATTGCTTTTGACTCGTAACCACTTGTAACCACTCGCCTCCACCTACCCTCCTCTCCTCCTTCCTGTACACATTAATTGATTTGATTTGCTTACTTTATTTTTTGTCTATTAGATTGTAAGCTCTTTGAGCAGGGACTGTCTTTCTTCTATGTTTGTGCAGCGCTGCGTACGCCTTGTAGCGCTATAGAAATGCTAAATAGTAGTAGTAGTAATCACCATAAGCAGGACACAGAAGTTCCTATATTTCATCTCCAGGTGTCAGTACACATAGCAACCAACAGCATTGCACCTGAGCTTTGGAATGATCTTCCCCCTTTTCTGAAATCTGAACATTCTTTTTCACAGTTTTATGTCTCAATTGAAAACTAAGGGCAGCTGCTCGAGACACTGTTAAACAGAGGTTGGGGGGATTTGGTGTGATTGAGTGAGTGCTGTCTTGACTAAATGCTTCTTTCCTATTTTATCTTGGCATTCTTTTCTCTTTAATTTTAACTCTCCTTTGTAAATCATTTTGACTTATATAAGAAAAGGCAGTATATCAAATTTGATAATAAGCATCAACATAAACATTATAGTAGTCTTGGTCATATTTACCATCCCTTTCCTGATAATCTCTGCTCTGTGCTGTCTGCTTTTGCTGTGGGCAAGCTTATTGTAACTGAGGATTTTAATGCTACTCTACAGCCTGTATTAGATTGTACAGCGATGGCATCCTACTTCCCTCACCCTTGCCCATCTCTACCCACCTCTTTTATTATTTTGCTATAAATATCTTACATTGTCTCTATCAATACTCTGTAATCCTTATTATTATGTAAACTGCATTGAACCTGCTTTGAGTGGGAAAGCGCAGGGAACAAATGTAATAATCCTATATAATAATTCTCACCACCAACGTTCTAAAGTAGCTGCCTGTGTCCGTGGCTCCTGCAGTTGCTGAGCTAGGCTCCGTAGCCAGGCTGACGTCACTCACAGCTGATTCCCAGGCAGGGAATCAGCTGTCAGTGCCCCCCCCCCCAGTGCATCACCCAAGCCCCTCAACACCCCCCCCAGGCATATCAACCCCCTCACCACCCGCAGCTGCAAATGGTAACACTGTCCAGCCACTGCTGCGTCTCCTGCTGAGCAGCAGCAGCCACTACGACCCCCCCCCCCCACCGCAGACACCCCCCCCCGGCGCATCACACAACCCCCTCACCCCAAGCACATCAACACCCCCCCCCCCGCCAACATCAACCCCCTCGCCACCCGCAGCTTCCAATGGTAACGCTGTCCGGCCGCTGCTGCTTCTCCTGTTGAGCAGCAGCGGGTGCTACAAAAAAGAAAAAAAAAAAATGTTTTTAAACCTGAAACATGGCACCATAGACAGCCATCTGGCATTGGCTGTCATCTCTGAAGCCGCTCCTCTTGCCTCCACGTCACTGCCCCTGGATTAAGACCCCGGAGGAGCGCAGCGATGTGAGAGGGGAGAGGAGGAGTGGCTGCAGAGACGACAGCCAATGCCAGATGGCTGTCTACATTGCCGTTTTTTAGGTTTAATAACATTTGGTTTTTTTTTTTCTTTTTTGTAGTGGCTGCTGCTGCTCAACAGGAGAAGCAGCAGCGGCCGGACAGCGTTACCATTGGCAGCTGCGGGTGGCGAGGGGGTTGATGTGCCCGGGGGGGGGGGGGTGTTGATGTGCTTCGGGGGAGGGGCTTGGGTGATGTGCTGAGGGGGGACAGGCGGGAGGGGAGGGTCGCTGGACATGGGTGGCTGCAGGGGGAGAGGAGGGTCACTGGACATGGATGGCTGGAGGGGGGGCAGGGGAGAGGGAGGTGGGGAGGGGGTCCTGAGACCAGATGGGTGGCTGCAGGGGGGGCAGGGGAGACAGGAGGGACGCTGGATATGGGAGGCTGCAGGGGGGGCAGGGGGAGAGGAAGGTCGCTGGACATGGGTGGCTGCAGGGGGAGAGGAGGGTCACTGGACATGGGTGGCTGCAGGGGGGCAGGGGAGAGAAGAGGGAAGCTGCACATGCGTGGCTGCAGGGGGAGAGGACGGTCGCTGGACATGGGTGGCTGCACGGGGGGCAGGAGAAAGAGGAGGGACGCTGCACATGCGTGGCTGCAGGGGGAGAGGAGGGTCGCTGGACATGGGTGGCTGCAGGGGGGCAGGGGAGAGAGGAGGGACGCTGCACATGCGTGGCTGCAGGGGGAGAGGACGGTCGCTGGACATGGGTGGCTGCACGGGGGGCAGGAGAAAGAGAAGGGACGCTGCACATGCGTGGCTGCAGGGGGAGAGGAGGGTCGCTGGACATGGGTGGCTGCACGGGGGGCAGGAGAAAGAGGAGGGACGCTGCACATGCGTGGCTGCAGGGGGAGGGGACGGTCGCTGGACATGGGTGGCTACAGGGGGGCAGGGGGAGAGGAGGGTCGCTGGACATGGGTGGCTGCAGGGGGGCAGGGGGAGAGGAGGGTCACTGCACATGGGTGGCTGCAGGGGGGCGGGGGAGAGGGGGGTCCTGAGACTAGTCACTCACTCACTCTCTGTCTCTCACATACACTCTCTCTGACACACTCTCTGTCTATCACACTCTATCTCTCTTTCACACACACACACACACACACAGTCTCTATCTCTCTGTCTATCTCTCTCACACACAATCTCACACACACAGACACTCTGTCTCTCTCATTCTCTCTCTGATACACACACTCCATCTTTCACACACACTTTTTCTCAAACATACACTCTGAGGAAAACCTTGCTAGCGCCCGTTTCATTTCTGACAGAAACTGGCCTTTTTTACTAGTAAATAAATAAAATAAAATAATTCCTAGCATCCTGTTTGCTTTTTTGGCTGCCGCCACACACTGGACAAATTTCAGCATATTGTCTGCAATGGCACCTATGATGCCTTTAGTGGGGGTTTGTCTGGTTGAAGTTAATCAGATACATTCAGAATATTGAAAAAGATATTCAGTCGAGTGTGGCTTTGAATATATCTATTTATATATCTATTTATAGTAAACTGTGCATCTTATGTGGGAACTCTAAGGTAGATATTTACCATGAGCAGACTTAACTGGTTATCTTTAAACAGATAGCACTGAATATCTGCAGGCCTCTCATTCTGCCTCTGTTTAACTGGATGAATGGATGAATTTTGGTCACCACATTTCAAAAAGGGTGTAGCAGAATTAGAAAAAGTAACTAGAAGGGTGACAAAAATGATAAAGGGGAAAGAATAACTTCCCTGTGAGGAAAGACAAAAGACTAAAAAATTTTCTTCACTCAATGTGTAATTAATCTCTGGAATTCGTTGCCAGAGAATGTAGTAAAAGCAGTTATCTTAGCGGGATTTTAAAAAGGTTTGGACGGCTTCCTAAAGGAAAAGTCCATAGACCACTATTAAAATGGACTTGGGGAAAGTCCACTGTTTATTTCTAGGATAAGCAGCATAAAATGTATTGTAATTTTTTTTGATCTTGCCAGGTACTTGTGATCTGGATTGGCCACTGTTAGAAACAGGATGCTGGGCTCATCAGTCTGTACCAGTATGGAAATACTTATATACTTATGCAAGGACTCTTTGGCTTGGAGAAGAGATGTCTGAGGGGGAATATCATATAATAAGCTAGGCTTATATTTGGTAAAACATGATTTGAAAGCGCAAAAACCCTCCGCGAAAAACTACACTGGCTCCCAATCAAAGAATGCATCGCCTTCAAAATCTGCACCTTGGTTCACAAAATCATCTACGGAGAAGCCTCGAGTTACATGACAGACTTGATCAACTTACCAATTAGAAATGCATCCGAATCAACACGATCTTATCTAAATCTGCACTACCCAAGCTGCAAAGGACTTAAATCCAAACCACTTACGCATCTAGTTTTTCCTACATAAGCACACAACTGTGGAATGCACTACCAAAAGCCTTGAAAATGACGTATGACCACCTAAACTTCCAGAAATCACTAAAAACCAACCTGTTTAAAAAGCCATACCCTACCGATCCAACTTAAATGCTTAATCTCTGCAACACAACCAAACTAAAGCACATAATGGACATAACACAACTCTTCCATTCTCCGATTCCCTAATGTGGCTGTGCCACATGAACTTGATCTTACCACAACATCACCCTGTATTTGTTCACACCGGAGCCTGCAAAGGCCTTTCTGGTACTATGTAAGCCACATTGAGCCTACAAAGAGGTGGGAAAATGTGGGATACAAATGTAACAAATAAATAAAAATACTGAGTGGAGTGGAACGAGTAGACATGAATTGCTTGTTTACTCTTTCCAAAAATATAACGACTAGTGGGCATGCAATGAAGCTACTAAGTAGTACAGTTAAAACAAATTGGAAAAAATATTTCTTCACTCAATGTGTAATTACGCTTTGGAATTCATTACCTGAGAGAATGTGATAAAAGCAGTTTGCTTAGCGGGGTTTTAAAAAGACTTGGACAAGTTCCTAAAAGAAAAATCCATAAACCATTATTAAGGTGAACTTGGGAAAATTCACTACATATTTCTAGGATAAGCAGCATAGAATCTATTTTACTCTTTGGGGATATTGCCAGGTATTTCTGACCTGAATTGGCTTCTGTTGGAAACAGGATACTGGGCTTAATGGACCTCCAGTTTGTCCCAATATGGAATACTTCTGTACTTATTTACTTTTGCATGATTCTGTACTCTGCAAAATAGCACATGAAGAGGAAGAAGTCAAAAACCACCTTGAATGGGGAGTTATATCCCACAGGTGCTGAGTTAGATTATATCATTGACAGTGTGAACAGGAATAACTGGGCAGACTGGATGAACTAGTTGGTTATAGTTTTGCTTATGCTTCTGAAATCATTTTGACCAATTGAGTAATATTCTTCCTAGGAGCAAGGGACTAAAATGTTTCATTTGATGTTACCATCAGCATTTCTGCATTTGAGATCAACAAATGCCCCTTTCCAATTTAACCTGATTCCTGATTCAGTGTGGTAGAAAAAAGGGCACAATGGGGGCACTTGTCTTACTGTTAGATCTGCCTTTGCTTTGATAAGTTTAATGCTTAGTTGGTATTTCTGTGCTGAATGCATAATTTTAGAAAAGTTCTCTCTATAAAAATTAACAACCCCTTTCCCCACAAACCAAAGACATTTTAGTTCTTTATAGCAAACATTCCTCTCTGCTCCTGTGGAGAGCATCTGTGAAGGGGTATAAATGCCTTCAAAACATAAAAATGGAGCATAAATGTATAAGCAGAAAGACATGACTGTAGTCAAATAACTTCCAAAAATAAATGCAATGCAAGTTGAAATGTGTATACTTCTAGTGTGACAAAATGACATGTTTCCCCATCCTCCATTTGCAAAATCCTGCATGTGTATTTAGGGACCGGGTGTGAAAAGACGAGGCCCTTTTACTAAGGTACACCAAGGCCTAACATGGGCTTAGCATGATGAAAATGTTTACTGCAGGACACGCTACAGCAGTAGCGTACCAAGGGTGGGGCGGTCCATTCTGGGTGCAGACAGCAAGGAGATACACGGTTCTGCCGGTCCCCTGCCCCCTCTATCGTTACTTCCTTTTCCGGTGCAGGGGACCAGTAGAGCCGACAGCCAATTGCCTGCTCCGCTCATCCCCCTTGCTGGGAGAAAAGGTCAGCTGATGTGCTTCGGGGCAGGTGGTATACCTTGTGGGGGGGTGACTCACAGGGGCTGATATGCCGGGGCAGAGAAGTGACCCACCCCGAATGGCGAACAAGCTAGGAACACTACTGCGCTAAAGCGTCCTGTGGTAATTTATCTGTTTGCACACAGTAATCGTGGTAATCATGTGATGATAATTTTTTAATATTTCTTTTTATGAGGAGGCATTGTAGTGAAATGGGCAGGGAATACGTAGAGAGTGGGCATGGAAGCGTTAACCAGCGAGTGCACTGATATTAATGCTCATTAATTGGTTAACTGGACTTAAACACGGGAGCCCTTAGCACCTCCTAAATAGGAGCTGGAAAGGGCTCCCGAATTAATATTTTTGCAAATCCTACATGCTAATTGAAAAATTAGTGCAAGACCTACAAAAATAAAATAGAAAAAAAGCCCTATTTTACTGCCACAGTAAAAATGAGCTTAGCGCCTGGGAAAATCCCATGTTAGAACGTTCTAAGCCCATTTTATACCACAGCTTAGTAAAAAGGTCTCATATTTAAGTATGTCTGCTTAGGGTGCCAGGCACTGTATGAAGTGAGTTTGCTTCTTTGTGTTTCTCTCTGTGTATTGTGTGTGTGTGTTTCTATATGTGTAACTTTGCCTATCTGTCTTTGTGCACATATGTATGACTATGACTGTCTTTGTGTGTGTGTGCATGTGTGTATGTGTATGGCTCTGTGTGTGTACATCTTTATGTTTATGCATACAAACAGCTAGATAGACAGACAAAACAGATGGAGTCTCCCCAATAGGTGCTATCATTTGGGCAAAACACACTTAATAGCTAAGCAGTGGATAGATTTTAGATGAACTGTCATAGAGCAAGAAAACAGCAATCTGGTACTTGGTACAACCAGCCTAACAACAACCAATGTAAAGAGCTTAACTGAAGTGGATTGGAGTCATGGAACAAGTGCTGCAGGAAAGGAGGGTATGAAATTACTAATGAACCTATTATCCTTCCAGATGAAAAGTATCTGACTGAGGTAATTTTCCATTGAAAACAACAGGCAGTCAAGTAAAGTAATACTATATAAGATTGAAAGGCCAGTGATTCTTATCCAAGAGATAGTAGACAGGAGAACCATTATTTTCCAGCAAATTATTATAACTGCACTTCAAAGGCTGTGTTATTCTCCCAAGTCAGCCTGTACATTTTGCAAGCTCTGCTGGCTGTTGACTGCTGTGTGTCCCAAAATGATTAAAAAAATAATGGAGCAACTTCCCTATGAGGAAAGGCTAAAGAGGATAGGGTTCTTCAGTCTGAAGAAGGACATCTGAGGGGAGATATGATAGAGGTCTATAAAACACTGAGTGGAGTGGAACAGGTAAATGCAAATTGTTTTTTTTTACTTTTTCAAAAAGTACAAATATATTAAATAGAAATAAAACAAAACAGAGAAGAGAAAATAAGATACCTTTTTTAGTACATTTTTGATCAGCTTTCAAAGGGTTACCTTCAATAGCTTACCAAAATATGTATTAGGTTAATCCTATAAAAAAAGGTATCATCTTATTTTCTTTTCTATGTTTTGTTTTATTTCTATTTAGTACCTTTAAGAGTGGACTAAAGCGGCTACCACACCACTTTACTCACAAAGTACAAAGACTACAGGACATGCCATGAAATTGCCAAGTGGTATATTTAAGACAAATTGGAGAAAGTAGATTTTTATTCAGCACTTGAATGTGCTCCTGGAGGATGTGGTAAAAGCAGTTAGAAGAGGTAGGTTTTAAAAAGGATGGGACAAGTTGCTGGAGGAAAAGTCTATAAACCATTATTAACAAGGCAGACTTTGGAAATCCACTAGCTATCCCTAGGAGAAAGCATTATGGAATCTTTCTACTTTGGGGGATCCTGCCAGATATTTGTGACATAGATTAGTCACTGTTGCAAACAAGATATTAGGCTTGATGGACTTTAGATACGACCTAGTATGGCAGTTCTCATATGCTTTTACAATGATGCCTCAGTTAGAGGAAACAGAAACTGCATTGTTTTTCCAGAAAGACAGAGCAACATAGATCTCACTAAAGATACACCTAGATTTCTACAATGTTTATGAACAATGGCAGCTTCTTTGAAAAACGGATGAAAATATGGAAACACTCTGCCTTTTCTTTATCTCACCTTAAAAAAGGCATTATCCCCAAAATGTAGTGGGCTTTATTTGACAGTGAATATTTGTGTAATTTTTGTTCCATTTTATTTCCATTTTCCTTTGCTAGTATTTTTGCTTATAAAGATCTGCTTGTGTTTCTTCCCAAGTGGCGACTTCTATGTATTATGATTTAAATTTGCATTAAAAAGAAAAAAACGTGGAAAAGAAAATAAGATGATACCTTTTTTTATTGGACATAACTTAATACATTTCTTGATTAGCTTTCGAAGGTTGCCCTTCTTTGTCAGATCGGAAATAAGCAAATGTGGTAGCAGAGAGTATATATAAGTGAGACATCCACGTATTACTTTGACAGTCTGACAGGGTGGGAGGGTGGGTAGGAGGTATGCATGGGGAAATCAAAGCATTTCATTGATATTCTAACAGGATGGGTGTGGGTAGGTGTGAGGAGGGTGATAAACAGAGAAATACAATTTTATTGGTTTATAATGGGCTAGTCCATTATAAACCAATAAAATTGTATTTCTCTGTTTATCACCCTCCTCACACCTACCCACACCCATCCTGTTAGAATATCAATGAAATACTTTGATGTCCCCATGCATACCTCCTACCCACCCCCACCCTCCCACCCTGTCAGACTGTCAAAGTAATACTTGGATGTCTCACTTATATATACTATCTACTACCACATTTGCTTATTTCCAATCTGACGAAGAAGGGCAACCTTCAAAAGCTAATCACGAAATGTATAAAGTTATGTCCAATAAAAAGGTATAATTTTATTTTATTTTCCATGTTTTATTTTGTTTGATTTCTATTGATAACCTTAAGAGTGGACTAACATGGCTACCACACTCCTCTACATTAAAAAGAAAAAACATATTGTAAGAAGTAACTTCTGGAGACAAGGTTTGGATCATTTCATTAATACGACTCTTACATTACTTATATACAGTTTGCCTTTCAAGTTTCGTCTTTATTTAATTGTTACACCACCCATCAGAACTGTCTGAGCAGTTTACATAATCAAAAAATAAATTTACATAATAAGTATTGGCGAGAACTCCATTCAGATAGGAAAGACAAGCAAAGAGTACAAAACATTCCACATAAAGACAACCAGGTTATTCAGGTTATCCTGCCATGCTGACAATCCCAACCCCCTTCCCTCCTAGCTAAAAAGGAAAAGGTCAAGAGAAGGCAGTTTCAAAGAAAAAAAAGTTTTTATATCAGTCTTAAATTTGACCAGGGAATCCTGTTGACAAATATATAAACAGAGAGTTTTCCAAGAGCACTGTGAGGTTTTATAACAACCTAATAGTAGAAATGTTTTTCTTGTTGTTGAAATGTTTGCAAAATATGACCCAGTAATATAAGAAATTTATCTCCTGACCCAACAATTCTGAAGTAACACCATTCACTGCATTGGGGCCAGTAAGGGGGGGGGGGGGGGTGATTCAATGTTGTGTTTTCAATCACTAGGGACAGGCAGGTTCCCAGGAGTCCTTCAGAGCTGGCCTGTCCCTCACTACTGAAAGTTCACCCCCCCACCCCCACCCCACACACACACTGGCAGAACTGTAGGTTGAGGATTGCCATTCAACTCAGAGCAGTGATTCTCAACCTTCCTTCTATTGTGACACACCTGATAGACAATATTCAGATGCATGACAAGCTGAGCATTACAGTTTATAGCTGAACAGCATAATAAAATCCCTTATTATTGCTGAAAATGATATTTAAAAAAATACAGACACAGTGGTGGTGACTACTGGATGGGGAACGAACAGCAGACTTGCATCATTTCCATTAGAGGCTGGTGGCAGCAATGATCATGTTGGGTAACAGTGAAGAAGAAACAGGGCTTTTTTTGAGGGGGTACTGAGTACCGGCACCTTTTCCGTTGTCTGCTAAAATTGACTCATGGTCTCCAAGTTTTAATGAAAGAGCTCAGGCTCTACACAACAATTCTGCCTTGTCATAGATTCTGTGACTGGTTGCAGGGAGCCTGGCTATTGTGGGGTGAGACCATAAGTGATCACCCCACCCTTAAAGAATGGCCTAGCATTTGAGTGCCGGCACCTTTTTCACTAGAAAAAATGCTCTGAGAAGAAATAAAGGGCAGACTAGGGGGGGGGGGGGGGGGTACGACAATAGCAGCACCTCTAACAACAGGAAGAGATGAAAAGAAATATGACCATTGATGTGAAAATCAAATATTATTTTTAGGATTTAAGGAAATTTAAGTTCAGCCAACAAGTTAACTTGAGAAGACAATTGTTGCCTGTGTAGAGCAAAAAAGAATCATGGCCAATGGTCATGGGCCTACTAATATGAATAGTTTATAGACAAGAATTACAATGAAAGAATCCAATGCAGCATATATATAATCCGCCTGATATTCGGCACTATTTAACTGGCCTGGAACCGCTCCTGGCTGGTTAAATAGCACTTAACCAGGAGAGGGGCCAGCTGTTGCATCCTTTTGAAAGAAAACAAATGCCTATTTCCTTTCCTGTGAGAGAAAAAAAGTGAAGAAACAGCTTTATGAAATAAGCATGAAGTTTCCTTTTGAAAGAAAAAAAATTGATAAGGAAAAGAAAACAAAAATGTCTTTTTTCTTTCCTGTGAGAAAAAAAAAGGTTAAGGTGCGCACGCACGACTAAATTCTACTGAGACTGTAGGGAGAAGCGTTGGGGGGGGGGGGGGGTTATGTTACTTCCTGTCCTTCCTGTCACATGACCCCATCCAAGATGGCAGCTAGTAGTGGAAACAGGAAGTGATACGATGCATACAGTGGTGGCTGCCATCTTGAAAAAAAGGGCATAGCTATGATGTCATTTCTTGTGACATCACCAAAAGGGCTGGGGTTTGGAGGCAGGACAATGCAAAAAAGAGGGCATGGTGTGGAGCTATGCAAATAAGGCAGGCAAGGTACAATAAGAAAAACTTGCACAAAGTACCACAAAGAAAATCAACCCACCCCACCCACTCCTCTACCAAAACATGAGTACATATGGGAGAGACTAAAGAAAATAAAAGCATAAACAAAATTATTACAGTACAGTGGAATTATCCATTCCATCACAACACCATGGTTAGTATTAGCAGAATGAGCAATTCTCTATTAAGAACATAACGAGCAACAGTGCTTAAAGTGTTTCGAAAAGGTTCCCACAGCTCCTGAAATCTTTCTTATTGTCAAGTATCATCTACACAAACAGTAAAGCATTCACGTGCGTACTTTATAAAATACATTTGATCAGATGTAATACACACACACACACACATAGTTATACTTGCTCCTGAGTATACACTGATGTGTTTTCCTGTTATTTCTGCAGGATTTGTGCTAATATGTCTTTATAAAGTAGACTGCAAGTAGGCACCTTTATGTCCTCTCAACCTAAGTGACTCTTTCTAAAATTACCTTTGTAATACCAAGTACTGTTTCCTCTGCTGAGCAGGAATCCTCCACCTACAGTCCTGCCAGTGGGGGTACTGTTTCACTACTACATTTTCAATAGTGAGGGTTCAAGGAGGTTTGATAACAAGAGACGGCATGAGCCTATCTGGCCCATTATGTGGGCTGAAGTCAGTAGCTGGAGCTTGTCGCCCTATCAATTTCATTGTTTTGGGTGCACCAAGATGGTGGCGGCTGTATTGGGAAGAATTAAAACCTCCTTGGGTGGAGTCCGGCTTCAGCCTTGTGACATCATGCTGTCTCCTATTATCAAACCTCCTTGTGAGGGATAGGCAAGCTCTTCAGGATCCTATGAACCTGCCTGTCCATAGTGATTGAAAATACAATATTGAAGCACCATCCCTTACAGGCTGCAATACAGTTAGAGGGCTCCCACTCAGCTTAGAGGGAACAATGAAGCCATTCATGCTGTTACCCAGCCACCCACAACTGGCAGAGCTGTTTCCAGGGTAGATTTAAGGTGGTGTTTTGAATTTGGTGTATACGTTTGGATTTTCAAAAGCATGTGTATAATTTTTCTCAATATTTTGTTTGCACTAAATAGCAAGAGTAACTATGTGCAGGTATTGGCTGCATGAATTACAAAATCACCACCTTATTTTCCATCTGTTACTAGCTAAAAGCTACTTGAATACAGTTCCCTGAAGCTTAATGCGACATTTACTAACTTATAAGCAGGTTCTCTACAGCTTGTTAACCTACAACAAAGCAAATTGGCTTTTTAAAGGTATGGAGCACAGACAATTCTAGCACTCGAGAACAATATGTCAGAGGAGGCAAGGTAAGTCACAGTGCCCTCAATCAATCCTTCCTTGATCACAATATTCCTGTTAAATTCCACAGATGCTTTAAGCATTTCAACACAGTCAACAGAGTTAGTGCTGTCCCTTACCTGGAATCTATAGCATGACTTTTTAGATTGCTAGGAACCAGTGGCGTTCCTTGGTCGACTGCCACCCGGGGCGGATCACCGCTGTCCATCCCCCCTGGGTGCAGCACGACACCCCCCACCCAGGGTTCAACAACTCTCTCCCGGATGTAACGTCGTCGTTCCCCCCCCCCCCCCCCCCCCCGGTGCATCACCTCTCTACCCCCTGGGTGCATTCTTCTTACCTGCTGGGGTGTAGGGAGCAGCCACGTGGCTGTCAACTCTGCTGGTTCCCGCTCCCTCTGCCCCAGAACAAGAAGTAACAGCAGAGGGAGCAGGGAACCAGCGGAGCAAACAGCTGCATGGCTGCTCCCTGCACCCCTCCTGCAACGTGCACTCGGGGCGGACCACCCCCACCACTTCAGCCTCGTTACGCCACTGCTAGGAACAATGTCTTATTCCTGTCACCACCTTTTAAGAATTCAAGGGTTTCTGGATTTAGCTCATGCCTTTGTCAGTAGTAGCTCAAAATGAGCTACACTCAGGTACAGGCCTCCAATATTTAAATTCTGAGGTCAGTGTTTCTTTAAAATGCTGGTTGCAGTATTTAGAATTATACCCGAATATTTAGCACTGGCTGGTACTGTCCTAACTTACCCAAATACTTATTTGGGTACCAGCGTGGAATATCGGTGGTAGCAGATATGTCCCAGATTCACCTTGACTGCACCCTTGGACCTCCTCAGTGCTAACCAGATAGCACTGAGGTGGCCAGAAATGATTTTCAGTGCCATTATCTAGGCTCCTGACTGGTTGAATGTTTATGTTTAAGGAAACAATATAGCACAAAAAAAAAAGCACAAAAGGGCCTCCAGAACTGGAACAATGGTGCAATCTTTAATAAAATAGACCCAACAAGGGACGTGTTTTGGTGCTCAACAGTGCCTGCCTCAGGGGTCAAATGCGATTTCGGCGGTTGAGAGTGCCTGGTACAATCTGCTGAATAGATCTAGAAAGAATATTCACATTTGACCCCTGAGGCAGGCACTGTTGAGCGCCGAAACACGACCCAAGTTGGGTCTATTTTATTAAAGATTGTACCATTGTTCCAGTTCTGGAGGCCCTTTTGTGTTTTTTCTGCTGGTTTACTCTATGTACTTTTGGACCCTCTCTTGTTTGCTGTAAGGAAATAATATACCACCTTTCCAGGCAAAATCAAAGCAGTGTACAACACTGCAAAAGGGAAAATGGAAAGGAACTCCATCATCAGATAGGACAGAGAAACAAAAGAAAGAAGAGGCAAGGGGTAGAAGACTAGGGGTAGGGTGACTGACTGATGACTTGCAAACTGCGGACCCCAGGTCAGGCACTGAGCGGACAAACATAGGTATTAGGGAGGACAGGCAAATGCTGAAATTATGCATAGCGGGTAGGCACTTAGGCAGTTCTGCTGAAGATCAGCTAAAACTACAGAAAACAAAACTGGGCAGTGGAGGAGCATTCTGGGGGTGGAGTCAGGGAGGAGACAGAAGGTATTCGAGAACCACTGGTGATATTCAGTGTCAGCACCTGCATAGTTAAGTGACCAGATAGGACTGCACAAAAAGCTGTCCTAGCTTTGGTTGCCTAGCTATGCAGATGCTGATTATTGGCCAAGAGCCACATAACTTCCAGGTCATAGATGCAAGGTCACTGCTTCGATACCCTCCTCCAATCTCCCATACCAATCCCCTTCCCTGCTTCTGATCCTCTACCATAGACCACCTCCCCCCAACAGATCACCACCTACTCCGGTACTTCTCTTTTCTAATCTTCCTCTACCACTCAAAGCCCCTTTTCCAATCCAATCCTTCTATTTAAAGTCTCCCTTTCTAATCTAATCCCAACTCAAAGCTCTCCGTTTCCAATACAACCTCCCTTCACACTCACACTCAAAGCTCTCCTTTCTGATGTAAACTTCTATTCAAAGCTCCTCTTTCTGATCTGAACCCCCCTTTCCTGACCCTGGTGGTAGTCTCACAGTACCACTGCTAGAGGTCAGTCTTCCAAATAAGGGTAATTTACCCTTATATGGAAGGTTGACTCCTACCGGTAGCTCCCCTTTCCCATTTGCCTCCTCCCCCCACTCAAAGCCTCCATTTCTGATCTACCCCTTCCCATTTAAAGCCCCATTTTCTGATCCAACCCCTCCCCACCCAGAACCCCCCCCCCCTAAGCCTCCCACCCAGCTCAGCTCCTAAGCATCTCCAGGATTTATCCAGGGATCATCCATGATGGTCTTAACGAGGAGTGGGCTCCTTCTGCTCCTGCTCCATTTGGCTCTGAGGACAATATGGTGCCCATTAACCCCTGGCAGTACTGTATGGTACTACAGCTAGGAGTCAGCCTTCCACATAAGGGCAATTTGCACTGCAGTCTATGGTGATAGATAGAAATTTCAAAATTTTGTGTGTTGTATTTATAATTATCAAGGTGCTGGGAGGGGCTGTGAAACATTTCAGTGGCAGATTTGAGAAAGCAGGATGTACTATCACATAATTGCTTGTACTAAAAAAACAGATATCTGAATAGAAGAACAAATTCCCAGGGCACTATCATGTATTACAACATATAGAATAATTGCAAAATAAACTAATAACAAACACCGTGCTTTGAATGACCTTTATTTTGTAAAGCACAGTAGTAATAACAGATGTCAGAGCACTTCTGTTTACGTGGGCATCTAAAGCAAGTTGGGTTATGAGGTTGACTTCTATAGAGTTAGAGTCTTCCTTGTGACAGTTCTTAAGCTGTTAATAGCCTCCAATTACAACTACAGCAGGAACTGAAACTCTTATGACAGGGATGGTCAATCTCGGTCCTTGAGGGACACAACCTAGTCGGGCTTTTAGGATTTCCTCAATTAATATTCATAAGATCTATTTGCATGCCATACAATAAAGGCAGTGATTGACTCAAGTACTGACAAGAAAGATGACATTAAACAACCCCCCCCCCCACACACACACACACACAAGCATATTGTGTGACATGCATCAGCATCTTACTCTCCAACTCAATCCGACACCTCTTCCCAACACCCCCCTTCCACCCCACAAACATATCCATGGTGTCTATCGGCACCCACCCAGGCACCACCTACCCAACCCCCCTGTCCTCAAGCTTTAAAAAATGACCTGGTGGTCCAGTGGTCTAGTTTCCCTCCCTGACTCCATCCCTCCCCATCATAAAATGCTCTGGTGGTCCAGTAGCCGCACCTAGTTCCACCTCCCCAGTCACAAATTGCCTTGGTAGTCTAGCTGAAAACCACCCCCACAGACCCCTATACCTCAAAGGAGGCAGGAGTGATGCTCACTCACTCTTGCTTCTCCAGGTGCCATCTTCACTTCACTGCACTGGGTGGGGCCCACCTACTATAAAAAAGGAGAAACTTGTGCTGAAACCATTAGAGCATCAATACATAACAACATGCACGGAAACCTGGCATTAACCCATGTTAACGCTGGCAGTAGTTTTAAACATTGTCCCCTCTGTGCACCATTTGAAGAATTCTGCAGGGAGGGGGAATTCTGGGCAAATTCTGCATTGCGCATAATTCCACCAGGAGTAACATACTGCCACCACTAGGGGCACCCTAGGGTACAAGTCCCAGTCTTGACAACTGATTAAGATGAGTGAGCGATTTCTGAAGGAGTCTCATGCCAGTATGGCTGGTACTGAGAAAGAGCTTCAGCCTTCCTGCTGTTCCTGCTTCCCCCAGAACTAGTTCAACTTAAGCCTATGGAAGTCTTTTCCTAACATTTATTTTATTTATTTATTACATTTGTATCTGGATTTTCAGGAGGCGTTTGACAAAGTACCTCATAAAAGTCTCCAGAGGAAATTGAAGAGTCATGGGATAGGAGGTAGTGTTCTACTGTGGATTAAAAACTGGTTAAAAGATAAAAAACAGAGAGTAGGGTTAAATGGTCAGTATTATCAATGGAGAAGGGCAGTTAGTGGGGTTCCCCAGGAGTCTGTGCTCGGACCGCTGCTTTTTAACATATTTATAAATGACCTAGAGATGGGAGTAACTAGTGAGGTAATTAAATTTGCTGATGACACAAAGTTATTCAAAGTCGTTAAATTGCGGGAGGATTGTGAAAAATTACAAGAGGACCTTACGAGACTGGGAGACTGGGCGTCTAAATGGCAGATGACATTTAATGTGAGCAAGTGCAAAGTGATGCATGTGGGAAAGAGGAGCCGGAATTATAGCTACATCATGCAAGGTTCCACATTAGGAGTCACGGACCAAGAAAGGGATCTAGGTGTCATCGTTGATGATACGTTGAAACCTTCTGCTCAGTGTGCTGCTGCGGCAAAGAAAGCATAGAATGTTAGGTATTATTAGGAAAGGAATGGAAAACAAAAATGAGAATGCTATAACGCCTTTGTATCGCTCCATGGTGCGACCGCACCTTGAATATTGTGTTCAATTCTGGTTGCCGCATCTCAAAAAAGATATAGTGGAATTAGAAAAGGTGCAGAGAAGGGCGACGAAAATGATAAAGGGGATGGGACGACTTACTTATGAGGAAAGGCTAAACCTACTAGGGCTCTTCAGCTTGGAGAAAAGGTGGCTGAGGGGAGGTATGATTGAGGTCTATAAAATAATGAGTGGTGTTGAACGGGTAGATGTGAAGCGTCTGTTCACGCTTTGCAAAAAATACTAGGACTAGGGGGCATGTGATGAAGCTACAATGTAGTAAATTTAAAACGAATCGGAGAAAATGTTTCTTCACTCAGCGTGTAATTAAACTCTGGAATTCATTGGCAGAGAATGTGGTAAAGGCGGTTAGCTTAGCAGAGTTTAAAAAAGGTTTGGACGGCTTCCTAAAGGAAAAATCCATAGACCGTTATTAATTGGACTGGGGAAAATCCACTGTTTCTGGGATAAGCAGTATAAAATGTTTTGTACATTTTGGGGATCTTGCCAGGTATTTGTGACCTGGATTGGCCACTGTTGGAAACAGGATCTTGGGCTCGATGGACCTTTGGTCTTTCCCAGTATGGCAATACTTATGTACTTATGTATTTTCCCTCATAGCAGTAGGCTCAATGTGGCTTACAGGTTCCAGAGAGGAGAGTACCAACTCTGGGAATATATACAGAGTGGAAAATAGAGTAACAGTAGGTGCAAGGAAGCTGATAAGGTTCCGGAAAAGAGAATACAACTCTGGGACGAATGTATAGTAGCATATAGAGAGAAGTAATCCCAATGAGGCTGATAAGTCTCCGGGGATGGGACTAGAGCTTCTAGTGAGCAATACAGAGTAGGATAAGGGTAGAAGTACACGTAATTAAAACTGGAGTGGTAAAATTCATACATTATGTGGAAGGGGTATTGTGCATTTCGTAGATCGAAAGATGTGATGCATTGTTCATTAATTATTTCGGGTCTGCTGGGTAGGCTTTCCAAAAGAGGTGAGTCTTGAGGTCTTTTTGAAATTTTAGATGGGTGTTCGCAGTTCTAATGTTTCTAGGTAAAGCGTTCCAGAGCTGGGTGCAAATGTAGGAAAAGCTGGATGCATATGTTGATTTGTATTTTAGTCCTTTTACAGTTTGGGTAATGCAGGTTTATGACCACAATTCCCAGCATTTCCCAAAGCCAAACTTTTATTGTGGTTATAACAAACAGAAAATACAAGCCAGAGTTGACCAGGACAAGAATTTAAGTGCTAGGCAGAGCTGGAAAAACAAAGAACAAGTCACAGCTTTCCTGTAATGAGTGTACGTCTGTTATTTTCTTTCTTTGGAATTGGTCAGTTTTCTACCATTAGTCCCTTCCCTCCTTGTGCAAGAATGGATAAACCTGGGATAGTTCCTGTTCTGTTGTTCAACATGGCTGGTGACCCAATAGCATGAGTGTACTTCCTATATGTCTGTAAATTCATCTGCAATTTTTGGAGGCATTCAAAAAGGGTGGGGGTGGTGAGGGTGTGTGTGTTTCTATTTAGATGTGTAGTTTTGAAAATTCAAAATTATTGGAAGAGTTTAACTCAGAAAAATTATGCACATCAAATAGCAAGTGTAAATATGAGCGCATAGGTTTCCTGGAGTGATTTCCAAAGCAAGAGTACATATATAAACTAATGTGGGTATGTGGGGGAAGGGGAGGTGGGGAGGTCAGAAAATTACTACTCTTTCACTAAGCTGCAGGAAAAAGCATACATATTAAAATACAAAATAAAATAACAAAAAATACAACTTCATTAACATACATAACTAAGTGCTGCGATCACAAACTCTCCAACTCTACATTACCCATCAGAAAAGTCTTGAACAAAAAGCTGTGTTTTTAACATTTGCTTAAAATGCTGAAAACTAGTAGTTATACACAGCTGACCAGGCAAAACATTCCACATAAGCTTTCCCACAATTGAAAAGTCTGATGCTTGTGTGGTAGCAAAATGCACAAAAGATACCAAATGCAGACTCAAACATTTTGTGAAATCAGATCTTAAAGACCTTCCGGATGAGAACAGAGTGAAAATCTGATCCAAATACTATGGCCTTTTATCATGGACCACTTGGTAAATAAGAGTCAAAACTTTATACTGCACTCTGTGTTTCACAAGCAACCAGTGAAATTGTTTCAACACTGGTGTTATATGTTCAAATTTGGAAATACCAGCAACCAATCTAGCAGCTGCATTCTGTACTATTTGTAACACTTTAAGCCTATACTCTGGAACACCCAAATAAAGAGAGTTGCAATAATCTATTTTTGACAAAACCATCACCCGAATAACACTCTGAAAATCAACTGGACATAACATAGGTTTTAAAATGGAACAACATCCACAGTTGATGAAATGCTGACTGAACCACATGTATAATCCCTAAGAGTGCAACCTTAAAAAGATTATATGCTGCTGCTGCTGCTGCCTAGGTGGATTGGTTGTCTAATGTACATTTTTAAATTTTGCCACTGAAGTAGGCACTATCCCCAGGATTCTATATATGGCACCTTAATTTCTACGTGGAAATCAAATTGTATTCTATAGCAAGGTGTGTAACTTAATTGGTTAACTAGCAAATCAGTGTTCTTAATTGGATGTTAACAAGCAATTATCAGCACTAATTAGCATTAAGATTTATATGTACAACTCACTAGGGGGGCCCTTTTACAAAGCCGTGTTAAAAGCGGCCTGCGGCAGTGTAGGCACCTGTATTAGATGCGCGCCAGGCCAGTTTTTACCGTGTCTGCAAAAAATAAGGGGGGGTTAATGTGACGGGAAAAGGGCACGCAGTAAAACAGAATCCGACGTGCATCTAAAACTGGCCTGAGCCCTTAATGCCACCCATTGATCTAGCAGTAAGGGTTCAAACCCTACATGTGTGGTGACCGGCCGGCGCACACCAACTGCCAATTACCACTGGAAACGGCGTGCATGAGAGGAAATAAATAATTCATCCAGACATTATGGGCGCGCGCCAAATCTGAAATTACTGCAAGGAGGGTGCACTGGCTTGGCGGCGTCTCATTTGGGCGGATGCTGGATGTACGTAGAGCCTATTGCGGCTTAGTAAAAGGGCACCTAAATTCTAAATCTTATCATTGAAAAGGGGGCAGGGTCATGGGCGGGGCATGGGCGTTTCTAAAATCTAAGCATGTTGTTATAGACCCACTCTGCACCTAATTTAGACATCGGGGTTTTTTGCCAAGTAATACGTGGCATAAATGGCCATGACTACATTTGGTCGCATGGAGAGGTGCTTGGCGTATTGTATATATCACGTGGAAAGTTATGCCTATTCTATAAAATGTAGGCATACTTTACAGAATATACCTAGGTGTGTTTTTTTTTCCACGTGGAATCTTCCGGCGCTACATATAGAATCTAGCCATATGTGCTGAAACATGTTGGGCTAATGGACTAATACAGAGAGTATTTGGACTTGGTATTTCCACCCTCTATAAGATTGTCTTCTGCTCCATTAAAGGATTTTAAAGAAATAGCTGCAGGTTTATCATTGCTGCTTTGTGTGCATGATACAACTGGATTGCAGCATTTGGACCTCTTGTTTTTATGTTGTGCATCTTCTAGGCACCCATTTATAAAACTGCCCCATAAATCTATATTGAGAGATAACACCCTTCAAGAGAAATGTTTCAGGGAAGCTCAGTTTGCTTCTTTGGGACTCATTTTAAATACAATAAAATGCCAAGTTAGGGCCTGATGTTCAGGATAGGAACCACTCACTGGAGCCAGCCACATTATCCTGATAATATCGCTGAAAATCATGACTGACCATCCTGGTGCTATCCATTCCAGATAGCCCTATTACACACAGACTCCAGTCTACTTTAAATATCAAACAGACTTTTATTATAATGTTGTGTCAGGGGAACCGGCATGAATATGAGACAACTTTGATGGATTAACGGATTACTCTCCAAACACGCAGCACCTGCACGTAGATTCATAAGGGTGCTTGGTGGAAGCGCGGACTTATTGATATTAGTAATCAATTACCCAGTGCCAATGGACTTTGTGATCAAATTAACCAAGCGGAAAGCATGGTGTTAAATGAATAAGATCAATGGACTGGGTATATGGGGAGTGTGGTTACCATGCAATACGCAGTGTAACAACTATGTAAGAGAGTAGGAAACTGAGCATGTATTAGATGGTTCATTGATGAGATATAAAGCTGTGCAATATATCATTAGGCGCAGGTGGTGTTTGGTGAATGGATGAAATGAGTGTGAGTTTTAGTTTAGTTTGGTAGCGGTGTCAATTGTTTTCAACTGACACAACATTGTAATAAAAGTCTGTTTGATATTTAAAGTAGACTGGAGTCTGTGTGTAATAGGGTTTTATTTTTGACTCTGGTAATGGAGCATTGTCCCCTAATTAGGAGTTTTGCTATCCAGATAGCACCAGAGCAGTCTGGGGACAGAGCTGGAACTTCTTGGTATCTCCGATATCCAGCGCTGGTACCTGGATAAGCACCTGGGTAAGTTAAGACAGCAAAATAGCAACGATAGGTTCTAGCAATTGGGTTACACCCAGATATGCAGCCCCAATATCCAGGTAGCGGCCAGCACTGGATATCTGGGTATAAAATTAAAACACAGTAGCTGGCGTTCAAGGAATGCCGACCGCAGAGTTTAACTATTGGGGGGAGGGGGGAGAGAGCTAGTTTATATTTTCTATTAGACATATTTCAAATACAAATTGCATCAAGAAACATAAATAAGTTTAAGATATCAGGTTCCCATATTCATAAGAAAGATGTTACTTTGTAAAGGAACAAATGTGATCCATTTTGGGAAAGTTCAAATCCCCAGTACAAAGAAACATGAAAAGAAGAAAAATAACTATGAAAGAAAAATATATCACTGCTCTTCTGCACAGATTACAAATATCTCTATAAACACCTAGGCTAGAGTATTGGTTTTGTTTCATTTCACATACATATCAGAGGAAAACTTGTATAGCTATATAAATTACATGCTTTGAACTCCAGGAGGAGGCTCTTTTTGGTACAATGCAAGTTCTGAGGTGAGCCCCAGCAATAGATTTGGGAGACTCAGTTCATACCTAACATAGTGGTCCTTTTACTAAGATGCGCTGAAAAATGGCTTGCGATAGTGTAGGCTCGGGTTTTGGGCGCACGCCGATCCATTTTTTAGCGTGCCTGAAAAAAGGCCATTTTTTTTGCCGAAAATGAACGTGCGGCAAAATCAAAATTGCCAGGCGTCCATTGTGGCTCTGAGACCTTACCGCCAGCCACTGACCTAGCGGTAAAGAATCCGGGCGGTAATGACCTACGTACGTCAAAATGCCACTTGGGGCGCATCCGTTACGCGTGCTTGAAAATAAAAAATAGTTTTCAGACACGCGTATCAGACGCGCACCCAAAAATGAAATTACTGCAAGAGCCATGTGGTAGTCAGGCAGTAACTCCATTTTGGCGTGCATTGGGAGCGTAGATGCTTACCCGGCTTAGTAAAAGGGCCCCATACTGTGGCTTAGAAGTGAGATTCCATTCTTCTATGGTACACAGAAAAACAACACACATTGCCCCCCTTGAAAGATATCATATACAACATACCCTGGCTTTAGGAATGAGGTTCATTACTGTTATAGTATGCACAAAACTAACTCATCTGGAGCCACTGCTCCTCCCTCCCCCTCTTCCCCCCCCTCCCCCACCAGAGACAGTCAGACAAGGTTCCCTCAGCTCTAGCTATAATCCTCCACATTTTATCCAACACAACAGCATAAGGAACAGTAGGACTATTTATCTAAGTATTGGTATAACTATCAACACCTAGATTTCAGGCTGCAAAGAGATTGGCAGTTCTGCAATCAATGACCCCCGTCTCTGTAGGGAGTTCTACCAATTCTGCAATCTACAAAGCTCCAGGGCTTAAACCAGGGTTTAACTCAATACAAGAGTGTTTCCCTGTCCAGAGAAGTTCTGCATTTTCAAGGACCTCATTAAGGCCAACATTGCACTGCTACCTCCTCTTCAACTACACTCCTATCATCATCGCTGTTTAGTTCAAGGGAGAGTGCTAGGCTCATGGCCACAGAGAAATTTAAAGGGTAAAGGGTCATGGATTTGATATACTGCCTTTTTGTGGGTACAACCAAAGCGGTTTACCGTTTACATATATTATATGCAGGTACTTTTTCTGTCCGTAATGGGCTCATAATTTAAGTTTTATACCAGTAGATGATCTTGGATCACAAAGGGACCATCATTTCTTCCTTCACTGAGGGCCCTCCAACAATACTCGAGCACACTCTTGAAAAGCTGCTTCAGACACGAAAGCATCCATTAATCCTAAAATGATGGTTAGAGGTTTAGTGGGTTAGTTTTGCACCTTCACCTTCCTTTTCCTACCTAGGAAAACGAAGAGCTCAAAAAGAATTTTAAAAATATTGTCACGCTCAGCCGCCAGATCCGCACCACTCTTTCTCAGTCTCTTCCTTTCTTTAACAAGCACACCCTTCTCTCCCGAGTCGACAGTCTGCAATCAGGGTCTCCGGACAACAGGCAAATCACCAGAAGTGCTTTATTATCTCCTGAGTACATTTACTCTGCTTTAAGGCTTCACAGGCCTTTCCCTCTCCTCAGTGTAGCTCCACTTTTAAACACAGTTCATTGGAGCCCTGCTTGCAATATAGTTCAGCTTGGGCCTGCTTTCCACACAGTTCACTTTGGCCCTGCTTTCAATATGGTTTTCCCCAGCACTGCTTCTAATCCAGTACTTAGTAGCACTGCTCTTTCCCACAGTTAATGAGCACTGCTCACAATTCAGTTCAGTTAGCAATGTTTTCCTCCTCAATTCAGTTTTAGCACTGCTTTCAAAAACAGTTTAGTTAGCATTGCCTTCAAACACAGTTCATCTTAGAAATGAAATTAAACAGTTCAATTCAATGGCAATATGGTCTAAGTCCCTTTCTCACTCTTAGACCTAATGACCCACCTCCCTCATTTGTCAGCACAAAACCACCTGACATCCACCCACCTGGTCAATTCACCAAGGCTTCATTCACTCTCTCCAGTTCAGTTCATAACTCACTTTAAGAGCCCTCCACCAGCACTTCCATTTCCTCCTCATTCTCCCCTCCTTTCTCCTCCTCCAGTTCCATTCTCTCCTCCCCTTCCTCCCGGTCTAGGGGCTCCTCCCTTCCCCCATCTGATTCCATCTCCCAATCACACCCCGGCTCCTCCCTCCCTTGCATAGATTCTTCTCCCTTCACCTGATCTGTCTGCTGGTGCTGCACTGCCTTCTGGGGCTTGTAGTTTCTTTGCTCTTCACATACCCCCCCAGTCAAACGATTGCTAGTCCGTTTGTTTTTTCCTTCCTTTACTACCGGACTAGCAATCCTAGACAGAACATCAACATGCTGCATTAATTTCCCTGCTTGATGTTCCACCTGAAACTGAAATGGTTGCAACGCCAAATACCACCTCATCAATCTAGCATTATGGTTCTTCATCTGACCCAGCCACTTTAAGGGGGCATGATCCATGACCAGCTTAAAGGGACGCCCCTCAAGATAGAACTCACAGGCTTGTATCGCCCACTTAACTGCCAGGCATTCCCTTTCAATCGTGGCATATCTAGTTTCATGAGGGAGAAGCTTCCTGCTCAAGTACATAATCGGGTGCTCCCTTCCCTCATGCACCTTGTGATAACACCGCACCTAATCCTACCCCAGATGCATCAGTATGCAATACAAAAGGTTTCTCAAAGTCCACTGCTTTAAGTAGAGGCTCCTGGCATAATGCTGACCGACATCCCCGCAAATACCCTTTCCCGAGTCCTCCTGCCACCGGAGCTGATTCGGTCTATTACCCTTCAACATATCTGTCAAGGGGGCGGCTCGAGAGGCGAAGTGAGGTATAAATCTTCTGTAATAACCTATCAATCCCAAAAAACTTCTTAGCGCTTTCTTATTTGTAGGAAGGGGAAACTCCTGAATACTTTTCACCTTATCACACAATGGCTTAACCTGTCCATTTCCTACCCGATAGCCCAAGTATTTTACCTCTCGCTGTGCAAAATGGCATTTTTGAGGGTTAAGGGTGAGACCTGCTTCCCGAAAAGATTGCAATACCCCCCTAACCTGGACTACATGAGTCTCCCAATCTGGACTATGAATGATTACATCATCCAAATATGCAGCAGCATATTCCTGGTGTGATCTCAATACTCTGTCCAGCAGGCGTTGGCAAGAAGCCGCAGCTGAATTTAAGCCAAATGGCATTCGCTTGAATTGAAACAACCCAAGCGGAGTGCAAAAAGCGGTCTTAGGCCGAGCCTTCCTCGATAAGGGAATTTGCCAGTACCCCTTTGTTAAATCAAGAGTAGACAAGAACTGTGCCGAACCCAGCCTATCTATCAATCCTCAATACGAGGCATAGGATAAGCGTCTGGCACAGACAGCGCATTAACTCGCCGAAAATCAATACAAAAACGCCAGGATCCATCCCTCTTAGGCACTAGCACCACCGGACTCGCCCACGGACTAAAGGATTCCCTCGATCACCCCAAAGTCCAGCATTTCCTTCACTTGTTTAACTACCTCCTGCTTTTTACCTGGGGATAACCTATAAGGCCGCTGACGAACCACCCTCCCTTTCTCCGTCTCAATTTCATGTACGATTAAGTGTGTCTCCCCAGGACACGCTGTGAGAACATCCTGAAACTCCAGCAACAGAGCTTGCATCTGTTCCTTCTGGGGACCCTCTAAGCTGTCTCCCACTGTCACTTCCTAGGAATAAAGATCTCCGATATCTGCGGTCCTAAGTCCTCCTCCAATTCCTCCTCCCCTTTTGCCCAATATGCTTTCCTTTCCTGCCAAGGCTGGAGTAAGTTCGCATGATAGGTCTGAGGCTTCCCTCGCTCATTCAATACCTCATAAGTGACCGGGCCCAACCGTTTCCTCATCGTACAGGGTCCCTTCCATTTACTTAAAAATTTATGTGGATTATCCGGGACCCTAACCACCACCTTATCCCCTTCCTGAAATACTCTGACCTGCGCTCCCTGATCATAATGCGTCTTCTGATAACTTTGGGTTTTCTCTAGATTACCCCGGGAATAAGTGCCTAACCTCCATAACCGCCCTTTCAAATCATGAAGATATTCTACTACCGTCTTATCCTCCCGTTCCGGCGGTACCCACTGTTCCCGGAGAATATCCAACACTCCCCTTGGGGCCCTCCCATATAATAATTCAAAGGGGGATACTCCTAGGGAAGCCTGCACACATTCCCTAGAAACATACAATGCAAAAGGCAAAAGTTGATCCCAGTTCTCATAGTGTGATCCTAACCCCTTCCTTAACAACATCTTCAAAGTTTTGTTGAACCTCTCCACTAGGCCGTTGGTTTGAGGGTGATAGGCTGAAGTACAAATGTGTTTAATACCAAAAGCCTCCCAAACCTGTACCAGGGTGCGAGAAAGAAAATTGGTGCCTCTATCAGTTAACACCTCCCTAGGAAAGCCAACCTCACAAAAGAGCCGAATCAGCTCCGCAGCAATCACCTTTGCCGAGATATTTCGCAAGGGTATGGCCCAGGGGAAACGGGTATCCATATCAACAATCACCAGAATATAAGAAAACCCTCTCCTGGATTTAAGTAGGGGAACGATAATATCCATTGCCAACCTCCCACACGGATTCTCAATTCGGGGAAGAGGGTGCAATGGAGCAGGCCTTGGCCCTTTCTCTGTCAGCTTCTGACATACCACACAGGATTTACAATATTCCTCTACCTCTTTATATACCCCAGGCCAGTAAAACCGCCCTAGTAACTGTTTCACTGTATTCTGGATCCCTTTATGTCCTCCCAGAGGATGGTCATGCGCTAACTGTAACACCAACTTCCGGAATCCCCTAGGTACAATAAGTTGTTTAATCTTCTCCTCACTGCCCTCTGCTGGCATCACCCGAAACAGTAAACCCTTCTCTATCACAAACTTGGGTCCCTGTGTGCCCCCCACCGGCTCCCTCGCCCGTTCCCAGGCATATTTCAATGTGAGATCTGACTCCTGTTCCCTGCTAAAATAAGGGAACCTGCGCAACAACTCCTCAGGATCCTCCGGAAACTCCCCTCCCTGCTCAATCCCTTTCATTGTCTTGAGTCCTGTGCCTCTGCGTTAATTTTTTTTACTTGCCCTGACTCCCGCGTCTTCCCAGGTGCCCCTAGTACCTCCAAATGAAAGGTAAAAATATGTGACAAGTTCTGCTCTACTCCTTCTTGTTCTTTCCTCTGCCCCCGAGTAACGACCAACCCTTTTCTCTTAGTGCACAAATGGGGGCCAATCCCTCCCCAAAATTAGTTCCTGAGGTAGCCGGGTAATATTGCCACCCATACCCAGTGTGACCCTGAAGGACCTTTTATACCAACCCGCTTAAGGGGATATGTAGTGGTAGCCACGTGAAACACACTGAATGCTGACCTCCCGGCCCCTATTATCATTACATACTCCCCTCTTTCCCTTTATTCTTTCCACAGGGCCCGAGACAGCATGGTCTGATCCGCCCCTGAATCTAGCAGAGCATTGACCCAGACCCACATATCTCCACTGCTTGCCTCAACTGCTTCACCACTGGCCCTTGGGAGTACGAGGTGAACCCTAGTTTCGCAAAACAGTCCCTCCTCAGATGTCCTTTCCTTCTCCACACCGGTAAACACATTCTCTCCTCATTCACTGAAGGTCTGGCCCCTGTTACTCTTGCCACTTTCTCCCCCAATTGTCCCCTCCCCCTTCACACCGCTGGGCCTCCAGGAAGCATTCCATGCTTTTAATGGCCTCCTCAAGTGACTATACACTCCTTCTTTATCAAATCCACCCGAAACTTTTCAGGTAGTGCCTCCAAAATTGTTCCAGCACAAGCTCTTGCATTACCTGATTCATAGTTCTCTTTTCAGGTTCTAACCACTTTCCTGCTAAATCCAAAAGCTTTGAGCCAACGCCCTGGGTGTTTCACTCTCCACCCAGCGTAATTCTCTGATCACCTTCTATATGTGTGTCGGCTCACTCCATACCTGTCCAGAATAGCTTCTTTCAATTTGGTATAGTCCGCCACCTCCAGTGTAGGCAAAGCCCTAAGGCGGTCAAGGCCTCACCAGACAGCGCAGGGGCTAATCGAATTGTCCATTGTTCCCGGGGCCACCCTTTCAAATGCCCCTAAGTAATCTTCAATATTGTCCGACTCAGTCAGCTTACCCCACGGCAGCCAGTTCACTCCGGGAAGTCCTCCTACTCCCACCGCTCCTTCTGCTCGGTCCACTCTTCCATCCGGCCCCCTGTCAGACAACCGTCCTCCACCTCGAAGCAACTCCTGAAATAAGTCCAAGAGAGGTTGCTGCTGCGCCCGGGAAGCCACCAACGACTCCTCCAACAGCTGATGAGCCATCTCTTGCTGTTTCTGAAATTGATGCGTCATAAACGCAACAGCTCTTGGGATCCATATCCTTCATCGGATTCCCCGCACCTGCAAAAAGACAGAAAAACAACCACCCAGTGCGGTATCTCACAAACTCTTTTTCCACTGCACAGAAACTGTGCTTCCCCAATTACTGTATCCTCCCTCGCCTCCTCCCTAGGTACCCTTTACCTGGGTAGGCGAGTAATACGCCTTTGTCAGTTCTGGCCCCCTCGACGGGCTTCCGAACCTCTAGGACTCCTTCACCTCGCTCCGACTGCTCGACTGGTCTGGTCCGGAACTCACTCCACTCCTTCCAGGACACTATTCCTTCCCGTGGATGTTCACTGTGATCCCACCCTGCCACCATAATATGTCACAGCTCAGCCGCCAGATCCGCACCACTCTTTCTCAGTCTCTTCCTTTCTTTACCAAGCACGCCCTTCTCTCCCGAGTCGACAGTCTGCAATCAGGGTCTCCGGACAACAGGCAAAATCACCAGAAGTGCTTTATTATCTCCTGAGTACATTTACTCTGCTTTAAGGCTTCACAGGCCTTTCCCTCTCCTCAGTGTAGCTCCACTTTTAAACACAGTTCATTGGAGCCCTGCTTGCAATATAGTTCAGCTTGGGCCTGCTTTCCACACAGTTCACTTTGGCCCTGCTTTCAATATGGTTTTCCCCAGCACTGCTTCTAATCCAGTACTTAGTAGCACTGCTCTTTCCCACAGTTAATGAGCACTGCTCACAATTCAGTTCAGTTAGCAATTTTTTTCCTCCTCAATTCAGTTTTAAGCACTGCTTTTGTTGCAGGAATTGGATGCATGAATTACCCCTATTGTTAGCAGAATCTGTGGTACTTCAGGAGTCAAACAGCACACACCAGAATGAGAGATAAATCTTCTTTATTTGCCAGCAAACAAAGCAGGACATCAGTTCTAGCCTCTTCTCTCTCTCTCAGCTCTCTGGATGTTATGGCTTCTGTCTCAGCTTCTTCTCTTCTGTCTGTTCCTTCCTTTAGCTCTCTTCTCTTCTGTCTGTTCCTTCTGACGTAAGCTGCTTCTGCTCTCACTTATATACCGTCATCCCCTCTCTAGCCCCCCTTACTCTCCAGATGGTAAAGAATGGATGAATTACCTTGTCTGAAACAATCATCTCTGTACATTACTTTAAAAATAATCAGTTACATAGGTTTGATATTCTCAAACTGACCTATGACCTGGGGCCCCTTAAGCTAGACAATATGGCACCAGTCTCTTACATTTTCATTATGATTAATTAGGTTCCATTGAGGGGCGAAGGGGCCAATCTGTCATTTATTATTCTCATATTCCTAGTCACCTTCATACTAACTGCTAACTGAACTCTGGCATTCATTAAGGGTCAAGGGCCAGTCTTACTTAATAGCATACAGATATAGTTTGTTATTACTTTCAGGACCATTCCTATACTTAGCTAATCAATCAAGGAGAAGAGAGTTGACTTCTCTGACCTCTTAGCTTCATACACTGAACCAGCTAGGACTGTAGCTAAGTCAAACCATATGCTGACCTCTTCACTGCAGTCTTTGCTTGAAACGTCAGACAAAGAGTAACACTGAATTGAACAGACATTCTACACAGAAACAAACTTATTAATTACACAGAAAAACATATTCTAAAATAAGCAGAATCAATATTCCTTATAACAAAATCTACATATCAAGAACTTCTAAACAGTATTTCAGCTTAATCTTTAACTACAGCATGTCTGGCTCATGCTTTGTTCATTCATAATAGTATACAGATGTGCTAACATTAACAATCCATCACTCACAAAGGGTCTTTCTGACCTTTCTGCCTTTAGCTCAGCCAAAGCTAGACTTTCTAAGTAATCTAAAACCATCTGGCATTCCTTCATTACTTGCAGGACTGAAGAGTTAGAATTCAAACACCAAGCTTTTAAACCCCAGATTTTTAAACAGAATTAACACTTAATATGATTTCTCAGAATTAATCAATTTCTTTTGCCCACTGGCCTCATTCCCCCCTTTGAGACTAAAATCAGCTTATGCAGAGATAAGTCTCACAACTCAAACTCTGGAGATTATAGTGATCCTAACTAGGAATAGACTTGTGAATCACCATTACCCTACTTGTTAAGGTCCGACGGCATACTGCCGAAGCACATGAGGCCAGGAAACAAAACAACAACCCTGCTAAAACTAAAAACTATTAGGGAAATGAACAAGGGACGTATCCAGGAAGTCAGTGACCACCACCAGGAGGTAAGGTCTAATCCTCCTCGGTATCCTCCACATTAAGGCTGGCCAACTGTAGGACTTTATCCATAGCATGCCTAACTACATGCGTCCTATTATGACAATAGTACAGCACTCTGAAGAATTTAGCACTGTGCAGAGGCCACCCTGGGCTGCAAAAGAGATAGTCAAGACCCATATATGGTTATACCGAGAAACTATACTTAATTCATTAATTTGATCCTGCAATGCATTGACTACCACATTCAGCTCATGAACTAAACATGGAGTAGGGACTGAAGTCTCCGGGTAGCCATACCTAGTTCAGTATACCCGCTACCGGGCCCCCAATTGGAATCCCGGCCGTGGCAGAAAGGGCTACAAGTCTCTTTTTAGTCAAAGGATAAGTAGAGTTGATATACTGGAGGGCTATTCAATCGCCTCATCCTCTGTGGCAACGGAGGAAGGTAAGGACAAGGCCTCTCGCTTAGAGCGGTGCGGGGATGGTGGCTTGAAGAAGAGGAATAACTTTAGGAAAATAATTCAAGGTTACCAATACACAAAATCATATGTGGGGGGAAGAATCATGTGGAGGACATTATCACAGAGCCAGTAATGACCAAGGAGAGGGCGAGGAAGTTCCCAATAAATGTTGGCACAGGATGGACACTAGGAATGCCCATAATGCGAGCCCCTATCCCAGGGGGAACTAAGAAGAAATGGAGACTTTGTACACCATAGGTGCCAATCCCCAATTGTGACAGGCTGCTCATATGGTGTAAACCCTTCATACCCCGGGGACTTATGAAAGTAGAAATAGGGGCCGGGACACTATAGTCTTCTCAGTAGTACGGTTAGGAGCCAGATAATCACCTTGGTCATAATCTGCAGGTACGGTAGTAGGGCACATAGGAGTACCTGGAGAAACTACCCACACAGATTCCCTTTTTCTGGGAGAACATTAGTATAGTTACAGGGAATTGGGAAGAACAGTTGAGATGTTTCTTGTTAAACAAAACACTCCAGAAGCTGGATAGGGAGATTAAAGACTGGCCTTAGGAGAAGATTCAGAGGGGGAGAGTGGCATTATAAAAGGACCACCAAGTAATATCCTGGCTCCAAGGGCCTGAACTCGAAAAGTAGGGAGGTATAAGAGCTGGGAGCTGCACAGGGGACAGGAACAGCGGGGACCTCTGTAGTATGAAGGAGAAAATCGGGAACACACAATACAAGGGGAAGTAATCTTTGCCTGGCTAATTAGTTCCTGGACAGAGTGTCAACCAAAGGTTTGGAGCCGATGTTGGGGTACTAGGACAAATGGAGGCAAGGAGTAGAAAACAACAAAAGCATACAAACTACTAACATTTTCTTTCTTCCTAATATAAACAAACACGCAACTAATTAAGGCAATATATCCAACAGTCTGTGCTAATCAGCCAGATTACTCTAATATATGGTCTCGAGTCTTTGAGTTCTTATACCAGTTGGGATAGACCCTCAACTGACCAAGGATCAAGCTCTCAAATTCCAAGAAAGCCAGAATCAGGGCAAGAAAGAGTCTCAGTGTGAAGCCGAAGTTCAGCAGCTCCTGCTGTATGCAGTTGACCCTTCTTTTCAGCTAGTAGATTCTTTGGTTCGGGTCAAGCGCAACTTCAATGGCTCCGCTGGATCACTTTCTGCTCTCCACTGTCTAGGCTCCGTCTGATCCGTGCTGGGCTCAGTCTGGTCAGCAGACTTAATTCGAGACCAATGGACCCATGGAGTTATCCCTGCGACCTTCACAGCTGTAGGGGTAGAAAGCAAAACAGTAAAAGGTCCTTTCCACCGGGGCCCCAAAGGCTGGAGCCTCCAGTCTTTCACCCAAACTCTATCCCCTGGCAGGAAGGAATGTACCTGAGCCTGGAAGGGGACAGGGTTTATTTCTCTCACATAAGACTGAAGCTCAGAAATTATCCTGCCCAAGAGGGCTACCTGCTCCTGCACCTGGGCAGACCCTAAAGTCCCTATGTCTCCCTTAATTCCCTGTAAAATGGCTGGGGGCTTCCCATACACAATTTCAAAGGGAGAGAGGGCTGTTCCTTTAGTTGGGGTGCATCGGAGGCGGAAGAGGGCTAGTGGCAGTGCCTGTGGCCATTTCAGTTGGGTTTCCTGACAAATCTTTGCTAGGCTATTTTTCAAGGTTCTGTTTGCCCGCTCAACCTGCCCTGAACTCTGGGGACGATAAGCACAATGCAATTTCCAGGTAATGCGCAATGCGCGGGACAGGGCCTGAAGTGTAGCTTCAACAAAGGCGGGACCATTATCTGAACCTATGGCAAGGGGCAGTCCATACCTGGGAATGACATCCCTAAGGAGGGCTCGAGCTACTTCTGTGGCTTTCTCAGTGACTGTAGGATATGCTTCCACCCACCCAGAAAAGGTACAGACCATGACCAAGAGGTATCGGAGCCTACCGCTCCTGGGCATTTCTGTGAAGTCTATAACTAGGGACTCAAAGGGTGTTAGTCCTCTAGACTGAACTCCTGGTGGAATACGGGGTCCCTGACAAGCATTATTCTGGGCACAGAGAGTACATCGGGCAGAGGCAGTGGCAACCAGACTATCCAATCCTTCCAGCACCACTACTCGACTGAGTAGGCGGGCTAGTGCTGTTTTCCCTGTGTGATAGGTCATGAGCTTGAGACACTACAGGCCAAGCTAGGTGGCGTGGCACCAGAACTCTGGTATCAGGGAGATGTAACCAGCCATCAGGTCTCCTTACTGCACCTTCCTCTTGAGCCCATTTCTCTTCCATTTGAGTGTACATAGGCGTCCATTCTTGCAGTCGAATTTGGAACAGGGGAGTCACAGTACTTGCTGGGGGTCCTCGAGCAGCTTCCTTGGCCACCCGATCAGCATGGCGATTCCCTCGGGCCACTGGAGTATCTATCCTTTGATGTCCCCTGCAGTGAATGACAGCCACCTTCTTAGGGGCCCAAACAGCCTCTAGCAGCTGAAGTATTTCAGGTCCATACTTAACAGGTTGGCCTGCGGCATTTATGAGTCCCTTTTCCTTATACAAAGCTCCATGAGCGTGTAGAGTTGTGAAGGCATACTTGGAATCAGTATAAATATTGGTTACCAGTCCTGCTGCTAGCTCCAGAGCTCGTATGAGGGCCACAAGTTCTGCTTTCTGGGCTGAAGTTCCTTGGGGCAGGGCTCTTGCTTCTATCACCTTGTCCTCTGTCACCACAGCATAGCCTGCCAATCGCTTGGAGTTCTCCACGTAACTGCTTCCATCTGTGAAATAAATTACATCTGGGTCCCTCCACGGAACATCTTTAAGATCTGGTCGACTGGAGTACACTTCATCCATGGTTTGGATACAGTCATGATCCGGTGGTCCCTCAGATGCTGGCAAAAGAGTGGCGGGATTGAATGTAGCCACTGTTTCCAGGTGTATCCGTGGATTCTCACACAAGCTAGCTTGGTACTTAACCATACGGTTATTTGTAAACCAGTGGTTGCCCTTATACTCCATGAGGGTAAGAACTGCGTGGGGGACTTTAACAACCAGTTCTTGCCCCAAGGTCAGCTTATCAGCTTCCTGGACCAGTAAGGCTGTTGCTGCAATAGCCCTCATGCAGGCTGGCCATCCTTTAGCCACTCCATCCAGCTGTTTAGACAGGTATGCCACAGGCCTCTGCCAGGATCCCATCATCTGGGTCAGCACACCAGAGCAACCCCCTGTCGCTCATGGACATACAATGAGAAAGGTTTCTCCACATCAGGAAGGCCTAACGCAGGGGCTTGGAGTAGGGCTTTCTTTATGGCAATGAAGGATTGTTGAGCAGTAGGTCCCCATTCAAATGGTTCCTTTTCACCCCCCTTTGTGGCCTGGTAAAGGGGTTTCGCCATCAATGCAAAATTTGGAATCCAAATTCTGCAGAATCCGGCTGCTCCCAGGAATTCCCTAACTTCTCTTCTGGACTTGGGTTGGGGAATTGCAGCAACTGCTTGCTTCCTACTGACATCCAGTCTCCGACTTCCCTGGGAGATGCAAAAGCCCAGATACTTCACTTCTGACTGACAGAGTTGGGCCTTTGAGCGTGAGACCTTATAGCCTGCATCCAAGAGTAGCTCCAGCAATTCTCTGGTAGCCTCAAAACACTCTTCCTGGGTCACTGCTGCAATCAGGAGGTCATCTACATACTGGAGTAAAACTCGCCTGGAAGGCTCAGATTTAAAAGTCTTAAGGTCTTGCCCTAGGGCTGTCCCAAAAATGGTGGGGGAGTTCTTGAACCCCTGTGGCAGGCGGGTCCATGTATACTGAAGCTTCCTTCCTGTTACTGGGTTTTCCCATTGAAAGGCAAAAAGCAATTGACTAGCGGGGGCCACCCGAATACAAAAGAAGGCATCTTTTAAATCTAGTGTCGTGAAATGGGTAGCTCCAGAAGGTATCAATCCCAGCAGGACATATGGATTAGGCACTACAGGGTGTAATGAGATAGTGGATTTGTTGACCACTCGTAAGTCTTGGACTGGCCGGTAGTCCTCAGTCCCTGGCTTCTGAACTGGCAACAGTGGCGTATTCCATGGAGACTGGCAAGGACGAATAATTCCATGGGATAACAAACGATTCAGATGTGCTTGAATCCCTTCCAGAGCCTTTCGGGGAATTGGGTATTGGCGAAGATGGATTGGCCGGGCACTTGGAAGTAAATCTACATGGACAGGAGGAATATTTCGGGCCAACCCTGGGGGATTATCTTCTGCCCATACCCCACTGACCTGAAAGCTGTCTGCCAGGGGTAGGTCAACTTGGCCCTGCGACTGATGCAGCCGCCATTCTTCTTCAAGAGGGCAGCAGAAACTCAATATACCCTTAGGGCTGGATATCGGGGGCCGAAAGGAGACTGAAGTCTGGCCATCAGAGTCAAAGGAAATTTGGGCCCTAAGCTTGGACAGCAGGTCTCGACCTAACAAAGGGATTGGACAGTCTGGCATATAGAGGAATTCATGAGTGACTGTGTGTGAGCCTAATTGGCATCTACGGGTCGTCAGAAAGGGCCTCCGGTTCTGCACCCCCGTGGCTCCCACCACTCGGACAGTTTTTCCAGACACAGGCGCTAATCGCTCCGTCACAACAGAATGTTCAGCTCCTGTATCAATCATGAATGGAATTGAGCGGCTCCCTATAGTTAACTTGACCATAGGTTCCTGGGAGCCCAGTTTGTAGGAACCCGGTCTGTCCTATTCGTCCCATTCTGCCATCTCGGCTATCCCAATGATGTCAGATTCAGCAGGCTCATATCTTCCCTCTCGAACTCGGCCTCGGCTTCCTCGATCTCCTGGTCCCCTTCTCAGTCCCTGGCGCCTCTGGGGGCATTCATCTTTCCAGTGCCCTCTTTCCTTGCAGTAGGCACACTGGTCCCTCTCCAATCTTGGTCTGGGATTCTCCCCCCTTGGCCGGGATTGATTGAAGGAATCTCGGGGCCTGGCTGGTGGTCCAGGGTCCCACTTTGGCTTCCCATTAGCTAGAGGTCGACCTCGGTTAAGGGTGGAGTTAGTAATGGCTGCCGCTAAAAGGTCGGCCTTCTTCTGCATCTTCCGGTCAGCCTCTCGGCGCACCTCCTGATCTCTATTAATGAAAACCTTGGTTGCAATCTCAATTAGCTGGGTGGTATTCATCCCTGCGAATCCCTCCTGACGCTGCAACTTCTTCCGGATATCTGGCATACTCTGGGCCACCAATGCACTATTCACCATTCTCTGGTTTTCTAGTGCTTCAGGGTCAAAGGGGGTGTATGTTCTGTAGGCTTCAATTAGTCGCTCTAAAAAGGCCCCAGGGGATTCAGTTGCCCCTTGGAGAATTTCAGAGACCTTTGCCAGATTAATGGGCCTCTTTATGCCTTTCCTCATACCTTCCAGCAAGTCCCGGCAATAGCCAGACAACAGTTCATAGTGCTGCCCATTATTTGGATCCCAAGCTGGAGCTGCGCGAGGGAACCGAGCTCTAACCCATTCCTCTAGGTTCTGTGTCCCCTCGGGGGCACGCGCTCGCGTGATGGCCTCAGCATTTTGTAAAATCTTCCGCCTCTCCTCAGTTGTGAAGAGGGTCAGGAGAAGTTGTTGACAATCAGTCCAGGTTGGGTTATGGGTGGCCATAATGCTAGCCACTAGGTCCACCACTGCCTGAGGCTTTTCAGTATAAGAGGGGTAATGCGTCTTCCAATTCAGGAGATCAGTGGTTGTGAAGGGTACATACTGGTAGGCCTGTGCCTGCATAACCTGACCCTCATTATTAGGATCCGGTCGAGTGGTGGTTACCTGACGGAGGGGCAGAACTCTCGAGGAGGTGGGAATAGAACCTGAGGTAGCGCTAGGAGCTATCCTCCTATCATGCTCAAAGGTGATTGCAGCGGGTCTAACCCATTCAGTGGAGGTGTGTTGAACCCCTGAGGGATGAGGAGGGGTACTCATAGACTGAGAGGTGGTCACAGGTGATTCAGTCCATTGAAAGGGATGCCGGGCCCCTAATGAGTGGGTAGGGGTACTAGAGGGAAAGGCTGGGCTGTCGGGAGTTGAGGAGTCAGGGGGTGCAGCCCAAAGCGGGTCTTGGGAGGTTAACAGGGGAGAATGTGGCAGAGGAGGGTAGAGGCTGGCTGAAAGGTCCACCCTAGGATGTGACAGGGTTTGCACAGAAGAGGAGTTATCCGGAGAAGCCTGTGCTGGAGAGGCTTGGGCTGGACGGCGTGGATCTCTAGGGGTGGCACGGAACCCCAACAATGGGCCATAAGGTGGTGGCTCAAGGTCTGAGGGGTCATCAGAGAGTATGGGTTTCCCAGACAGGGTAGGGGCGGAAGCCACCGATTGGGTGGTAGGCTTCCTGGGGCTCTTTCCCTCTTCCAGTTTAGATTTTCTAATCTTTCTTTGAACGCGGCCCAACATGAATTTTACTGGGGATCCCATATAAGTTTTCAACCAAGAGGGAGGGTCAGTCACAAGGCTGTCCCAGGAATCTATATAGGGGAGTTGTTCAGAATATTCTGGTTCTCCTACAATTATGCTGTAGACCTTCCGGATTACTTCAATATCTAAGCTGCCACTAGGGGGCCACCCCACTCCCATAGATGGCCACTCAACTTCACACAAGGTTCTTAAAGTACCTGAGCTTAAAGTCTGTCCATAATCATTAATTAAAAATCCTTTTTTGAAATTCTTAAGCATACAATCTAGGGGAGTATCAATTTGTCTAGACGATTTCCCTCCCATAATGCTTACAGTTACAACACACAAAGAGGGGGGGAATTTTTGAGAGTGCAGTAAGGGGTCCGCACTCTCGAGACACTAGGTAGACAGACAACAATCGCTTCCTTCTGTCACTGGCCAATTGAACTCGCGTTAATTGGAAACGCAGCTATAAGAAGTCCGCACTCATTTAACATTCAAGCATCACACATTCCATACAGAAAATCCCACCCAACAATTTCAGATTTCTCAGATACAGATAAGCTCAAGCGGTTTCGCTTCTAATCTCCACTAGAGTAAAAGCTACTAAGGCCTTCGCTGAGAGTTGATCAGACTCCCCTTCCCTCAATTTATGAGGGGCTGGTTTACAGTTTCCTAGCTAGGATTACAATACAGAATACAGAATACATACCCGGCGAATGTTCCTCAGTCAGTTGGGTGCCAGAAATCGCTGCAGGGTTCGAAATCCCACTTCTGACACCAAGAATTGTTGCAGGAATTAATGCATGAATTACCCCTATTGTTAGCAGAATCTGTGGTACTTCAGGAGTCAAACAGCACACACCAGAATGAGAGATAAATCTTCTTTATTTGCCAGCAAACAAAGCAGGACATCAGTTCTAGCTCTCTTCTCTCTCTCTCAGCTCTCTGGATGTTATGGCTTCTGTCTCAGCTTCTTCTCTTCTGTCTGTTCCTTCCTTCAGCTCTCTTCTCTTCTGTCTGTTCCTTCTGACGTAAGCTGCTTCTGCTCTCACTTATATACCGTTCTATCCCCCTCTCTAGCCCCCCTTACTCTCCAGATGGTAAAGAATGGATTAATTACCTTGTCTGAAACAATCATCTCTGTACATTACTTTAAAAATATCAGTTACATAGGTTTGATATTTCTCAAACTGACCTATGACCTGGGGCCCCTTAAGCTAGACAATATGGCACCAGTCTCTTACATTTTCATTATGATTAATTTAGGTTCATTGAGGGGCGAAGGGGCCAATCTGTCATTTATTATTCTCATATTCCTAGTCACCTTCATACTAACTGCTAACTGAACTCTGGCATTCATTAAGGGGTCAAGGGCCAGTCTTACTTAATAGCATACAGATATAGTTTGTTATTACTTTCAGGACCATTCCTATACTTAGCTAATCAATCAAGGAGAAGAGAGTTGACTTCTCTGACCTCTTAGCTTCATACACTGAACCAGCTAGGACTGTAGCTAAGTCAAACCATATGCTGACCTCTTCACTGCAGTCTTTGCTTGAAACGTCAGACAAAGAGTAACACTGAATTGAACAGACATTCTACACAGAAACAAAACTTATTAATTACACAGAAAAACATATTCTAAAATAAGCAGAATCAATATTCCTTATAACAAAATCTACATATCAAGAACTTCTAAACAGTATTCCAGCTTAATCTTTTAAACTACAGCATGTCTGGCTCATGCTTTGTTCATTCATAATAGTATACAGATGTGCTAACATTAACAATCCATCACTCACAAAGGTCTTTCTGACCTTTCTGCCCTTTAGCTCAGCCAAAGCTAGACTTTCTAAGTAATCTAAACCATCTGGCATTCCTTCATTACTTGCAGGACTGAAGAGTTAGAATTCAAACACCAAGCTTTTAAACCCCAGATTTTTAAACAGAATTAACACTTAATATGATTTCTCAGAATTAATCAATTTCTTTTGCCCACTGCCTCACTTTCAAACACAGTTTAGTTTAGCATTGCCTTCAAACACAGTTCATCTTAGAAATGAAATTAAACAGTTCAATTCAATGGCAATATGGTCTAAGTCCCTTTCTCACTCTTAGACCTAATGACCCACCTCCCTCATTTGTCAGCACAAAACCACCTGACATCCACCCACCGGGTCAATTCACCAAGGCTTCATTCACTCTCTCCAGTTCAGTTTATAACTCACTTTAAGAGCCCTCCACCAGCACTTCCATTTCCTCTTCATTCTCCCCTCCTTTCTCCTCCTCCAGTTCCATTCTCTCCTCCCCTTCCTCCCGGTCTAGGGGCTCCTCCCTTCCCCCATCTGATTCCATCTCCCAATCACACCCCGGCTCCTCCCTCCCTTGCATAGATTCTTCTCCCTTCACCTGATCTGTCTGCTGGTGCTGCACTGCCTTCTGGGGCTTGTAGTTTCTTAGCTCCTGGCTTCTCTGACGTTGCCCTGCCTTCTGGGCTTTGTAGTTCCTTGGTTCTGAATCTCTCTGGTGCTGCACTGCCTTCTGGGGCTTGTAGTTTCTTTGCTCTTCACAATATGTAGAAAAAAACAGAATGTCAAAGTAGGAGATCCTCCAGAGCAGCCTACAGATCATATGGCATCTTGAACCAATTTTAAAGGCTTACAAGCAGGGCCAGTGTTAGGGGGTTGTAAATAGGGCAATTATCCTGGGTCCCAAACCATAGAGGGCCCCAAACCTGCCTCAAGCTAAAGGAGGCATAGGCGGAAGGCCAATCTTTGGGCCACCTCTCCAGTTTCTGCCCTGGGCCCCTGAATGTCTAACACCAACCCCGCTTACAAGAAATGGCTCCCTCCTCACCATGCTTATTCTGAGATGCTGCACTGATATTCAGTTCTATTTGGTCTCTACACTCTATTCATTAGGAGTCACCAACCAGGAAAGGGATCTAGGTGTGATCGTTGATGATACGTTGAAACTCTCTGCTCATTGTGCAGCAGCGGCTAAGAAAGCAAATAGAATGTTAGGTATTATTAGGAAAGGAATGGAAAACAAAAATGAGGATGTTATAATGCCTTTGTATCGCTCCATGGTGCGACCGTACTTTGAATATTGTGTGCAGTTCTGGTCACCGCATCTCAAGAAAGATCTAGTGGAATTAGAAAAGGTACAGAGAAGGGCGATGAAAATGATAAAGGGGATGGGTCGACCTTCCCTATGAAGAAATGCTAAAGCAGCTAAGGTTATTCAGCTTGGAGAAAAGACGGCTGACAGGAGATATGATAGAGGTCTGTAAAATAATGAGTGGAGTGGAACGGGTAGATTTGAATCACTTGTTTTCTATTTCCAAAAATACTAGGACTAGGGGGCATGCAATGAAGCTACAAAGTAGTAAATTTAAAATGAATTGGAAAAAATATTCACTCAACATGTAATTAAACTCTGGAATTCTTTGCCAGAGAATGTGGTAAACACAGTTAGCTTAACGGGGTTTTAAAAAGTTTGGATAGCTTTCTAAAAGAAAAGTCCATAACCCATTATTAAAATGGACTTGGGGAAAATCCACTGCTTATTTCTAAGCAGCATAAAATATACTTTACTATTTTGGGATCTTGCCAGGTACTTGTGACCTGGATTGGCCACTGCTGGAAACAGGATGCTGGGCTTGATGAACCTTTGGTCTGTCCCAGGATGGCAATACTAATGTTCTTATGTTCTTCAGCGGTGTCAGGCTTGCAGCTACTGCTACAGAAACGTGACCATGGAATCTGTGCTATGATGTGCCAGTCTGACAGCAGCTGTCCTAAAGGTCAGAGGTGTTGCAAAACAGCCTGTGGTGGAACTTCCTGTCAATATGTTAAGATGTCTCCAACGACTCCAGGTAAGATTACTTTGTTCATACTGATTCCATCATTTGCATCTTTTGTAATTTAACAGAACACAGCACCATATTGAGGGGCCAATGCACAAAGCTTACCATGGTTGTAACATTTGCTTTAGACTAGTTGGAGCCAGGGATCAATCACTCTAGAATCTGGGGCTGCTGCGTGGTGAAGCTCTCGACGGTTTGCTGCACAATAAATATGAGGAAAAAGACACTAACAGCAAGTCTTAAAGAGAGGTAATCGCCACGCAAATGCTCAGTCCACCATGATGCCACACCTGACTAACAGGTTAGCTCTGGATTGCCGCATGAACCCTTACCGTCTACAAAATTGATGGTAGAAAGTACTCATGTGGTAATTTTTTTAAATGACTGCGCACTAATGGCAACATTAATGCATGGAGAAAACAGAAGAAGAACTTCACAACACACAGGCAGCACAGACAGCAAAGGTGATCCAGGGAACGAGGAACAGACGCGAGTTCATCAAAATAGATTTTATTGAAGAGGGATCCCATTTGACCAAGTTTCAGCTTTGACTTTGTCAAACAAATTAAAAAGACACATCATCAACAGAATATCTTGGTGTTTCCTTCTTGATACATCTGTCCATCAGTATAAAAACTGCAGGATTGCCGCATGAGCTCTTACCACTAAGATTAGGGTGAAAAGTTGGCACTTCCAAAAATCAGAAGGAAAATGTATCAGTCCAATTAAATGGTGTTTATTGAAGGTACACCAAAAAGACTTGACACAGCGGCTGTGCTTTAGTGCTCTAGGTGCCTGCCTTAGGAGTCTATAAATTACATATAAATAAATGTAAAGAACATAAATAAGCAAGGGACTTCATATACTGCCTTTCTGTGGTTTTTGCAGCTACATTCAAAGTGGTCTACATGGAGGGACATTTTCGATATTATGTCTAAGTCCGACTTTGGACGTTTTGCAAAAAACGTCCAAAATCTGAATAGGAAAGAAGGACATTTTCAAAAAAGAAAAACAACGTGTATCTTTTGTTTTTGAAAATAGAAGGTTTCGTGATTTGGACGTTTTGTTTTTTGGTCCATTTTCAAACCAAAAACGTCCAAGTCCAAAACACACAAAATCAAGCCATTGAGATGTAGGAAGAGCCAGCATTTTTAGTAGACTGGTCCCCCAGACATCCCAGGAAAGCAATAGGGCACCCTAGAGGGCACGGCAGTGAACTTCATGAAATGCAGCCAGGTACACATCTCACCATTGCTCCCTTACCTTGTCTGCTGAGCCCCCCAAAACCCACCATCCCCAACTGTACACCACTACCATAGCCGTTACGAGTGAAGGGGGTACCTATATGTGGGTACAGTGGGTTTCTGGTGAGTTTTTGAGGGCTCACAGTTTCCTCCTCAAGTGTAACAGGTAAGGGGAGGTAGGAGCCTGGGTCCACCTGTTTGCAGTGCACTGCACCACTACTAGACTACTCCAGAGACCCGCATGCTATTCTAATGGACCTGAGTATATAACATCTGAGGTTGGATGGATGTCTCAACGTCATCTGAAACTTAACATGGCCAAAACCGAGCTTCTCATCTTTCCCCGTAAACCTACCTATCATCTCCCCCCTTTCTCTATTTCTGTGGATGGCACTATCATCCTTCCTGTCTCATCAGCTCGTAACCTTGGGGTCATCTTTGACTCCTCTCTCTCCTTCTCTGCTCACATTCAACAGATTGCCAAAACCTGTCGTTTCTTTCTCTATAACATCAGCAAAATCCGTCCCTTCATCTCTGAGCACTCAACCAGAACCCTTATCCACACTCTTATAACCTCTCGTCTTGATTATTGTAACCTGCTTCTCACTGGCCTCCCTCTTACCACCTCTCTCCTCTTCAATCAGTCCAAAACTCTGCTGTGCGACTCATTTTCCGCCAAAGTCACTATGCTCACATCAGCCCTCTCCTTAAGTCACTTCACTTGCTCCCTATCCGTTTCCGCATTCAATTCAAACTTCTCTTATTGACCTATAAGTGCATTCACTCTGCTGCTCCCCAGTACCTCTCCACTCTTGTCTCTCCCTACGCCCCCCTCCCCTTCGGGTACTCCGTCCTGTAGATAAATCTCTCTTATCTGTCCCCTTCTCCTCTACTGCTAATTCCAGACTGAGTTCCTTTTATCTTGCTGCACCTCACGCCTGGATAGACTTCCCAAGCCTGTACGTCTAGCCCCGTCTTTAGCCGTTTTCAAGTCCAAACTACCTCTTTACCATTGCTTTTGACTCCTAACCACTATTCACTTGCCCTGTCCTTTTATCTTCACCTCTTTATTCCCTTACCCTTATTGTTCTGTCTGTTTACCTGTCTTATCTAGATTGTAAGCTCTTTGAGCAGGGACTGTCTTTTTGTGTATGGTGTACAGCGCTGCGTATGCCTTGTAGCGCTATAGAAATGATAAGTAGTAGTAGGTTGGCACAGAGGCTGGCAAGTAATGTCTTTCATCATATTTTTGGGGGGGGGGGTGGGAGGAGGTTAGTGACCACTGAGAGAATAAGTGGTGGTCATCCCTAATTCCCTCCAGTGGTGATCTGGTTATTTAGGGCACCTTTTTGTGCCTTATTCGTTATAAAAACAGGTCTAGCTCAAAACGTCTTAGTTTTAGTCCTGGATGTTTTAATTTTGTTCCATGTCTAAGTCTTAAGAATGCCCAAGTCCCGCCCTGAACATGCCCCTGACACGCCCCCTTGAGAATTGGACACACTTCTGATGGACTTAATAGAAAAATGTCTAAAAATAGGTTTTGAAAATACTGGTTTGGACATTTTTGTGAGAAAAACATCCAAATGCTGCTTTATGCCACTTTTCAGACGTTTTTCTGCTTTGAAAATGAGCCTAACAGTCACTTTGAAATCTTACGTTAGACTAGTACAATTTTTTGCTGCTTGATAAGCTAACGTTTGCACAAGTATCTTGCTTCACTTTAGTTATTTAAAAATTTCTAGTCCGCCTACGACTAGGCGGATCACAAATCAACATATGTAATAAAAAAACAAGAAGGCAATAACAGGCACTGGAGTATACAATATTCAAAAAATCTAACAGGCATGCATGTTCAAACAAATACGTCAAACAATCAAAACCAAAAAGTCAAAATAATGACCCACTAAACTTCAAAAATAGAAGCCAGGAATGCAAATTACAGGAAGAAAAAAGCCTCAAAGAGCCCCAGACCAACTGATCTATGGATCTAAAGGCAATTACAAGGATTCGCTCTTCATCATTAAAAAACCTTCCCAACCTTTAAGAAGTTACTATGTAAGTTGAATCAGACTGTCTTTGTGCAGGACATCGCAAAGTTTTGGATGCACTGTACACTGTTTGACACTATTTGATGCAGGTAACATTGAGGTGTTTGCAATGTGCTGCACAGTTTGATTAACCTTGCACAGTAACTTCTTAAAGGTTGGGAAGGTTTTTTAAGCCAATGATGAAGAGCAGATCCTTGTGATCACCTTTAGCTCTATAGATCAGTTGATCTGGAGCTTCTTGAGGCTTTTTCCTTCCTATAATTTGCATTCCTGTCTTTGAACATATTTTTGAAGTTTACTGGGTCATTATTTTCACTTTTTGGTTTTGATTGTTTGACTTAAATGATTCCATACTTGTTTGGATTGATTTTTAGCAAACAAATATGTCTTCAGCAACTTACTGAATTCAGCCCTACTATTACACCTTCTCAAGTAACCTGCACTACGGTTTATTAAGCAGCGCTAGCAGCTGTCCATGCGCTAGTGCTGGCACGGCCCATCCACTCTGAATGGGCCGTGTTGGCACTAGCACATGGACAGCTGCTCAATAGCTAGTAACTTGTTCCAGATTTGCAGACCCCCTATTGAGAATGCAGTTTTCCTTGTGTTAGCATATACCACAGTTTGCAGTTTATCCTGCTCTCTCCTTGCTATCCCGATTCCAAAGAAACTCCCCTTTTCCTTCCCTTCCTTTCCCATTCCTTTCTCTCTGCCCCTCCCCTCCCCTTCCTCGCATTAACCCTTTGCTTGCTTATCTCACCCTTCTATCTTCCCCTGTGCCCTCCCCTCCCCTCCCCCCCTGTCCTCGCAGACCATCGGCCCGGTTGTGCCCAGCCTCCCTTTAGGAGGTGTGGCTGGGTTCTTTCATCAAAAACTTCAAAATTTCAGACCACAAGGATCAAAAGGGTAATATACCTGAATTACATCTTTAAGATCTTCTTATATCTTATATTCCTTTGGACTGGAAACTGTAGCCTGGGTTGATTCCTATATAAACTGCTGCTGTAGCACCATTCATTGGAATCCCCAATGACTGAGAGATATAACTTGAGCTAAACCAATAATTATCCTGTAAGTCAAAGTGCACAATTTAAAGATAATGAATTCTTCAATCAGAAGCCACGTGTAGTTTCTGTAATAAAGCAATAACCCTACCAAATTTTCATGTGTCCCAGATTAATCTGGCAATTGTATTCTGTACCATCTGTAATTGTTTATGAGTTTTACCCATCAACCAGCATAAAGAACATTACAATAATCCAACAGTGCTAAAATTAGTGATTGCAGTATAATTTTGAACTGTTTACAAAAAATGTTGCCATCCGCTTACCAGCATATGCCACGTCTCTCACTTTTCTCTCAGTCTGAAGCTCCCCAGTGTGCTGCTACCGTGGGTAAATTCAATCAGGGTCACAAACATGAGAACAATTATCTATAAAAGGAGTCAAATTATTTTGCTCTGCAACACCACACAATGGATAAGTTCCAATAGGTTAAAGGCTGGTTTTTGCTATAACTTTCCCTCACTCCTTCCATTACAGAAAGTGCTCCTTCAGTGGCTTAATTTTGTTTAAAGGAACACAGAACACCGGCTGATCCAGTCAACACTCTAAGACGGAACTTATCTGCATTCTTTAGACATGATAACTGCCAAGTTAAACTCTGTGGTTTTCATATTAAACTCTGTGGTTTTAATGAAAGATCTTTTATAGCATAACTAATCTTTAGTAACACATAAATTCCAGAAAGAAAATAAAAACTTGGTAGATAAGGTGTGTCTGCAATATTCTCAGTTAACCATCAGGTCACCAAAAGGCATGAAACATTGTTACATAGAAAGTGGTCTCTTGTTCAAAATGAGGAAGGCAGGAAGGGGCCCTTTTATGAAGCGTCGGTAAGCCCAACGCAGGCTTACTGCTCACTAAAAAGGAAGTACTGCCGGGCTACCACAACAGCCCGGCGCCATTTCCAGCACTACAAACATATTTCAATTTTTGTACTGCCAATGTGTACCTGTCAGTAATCACTGCCTAGTTAGGGCAGGAGCCCTTACCACCATCTCAATGGATGGCAGTAAGTGCTCCCGCCTTAAATGGCTGTGCAGCAAGTGGTTCACTTGCCGCATGGCCATTTCTTTAAGAAAAAGAGAAACCTGCCTTTTACTCGCTACAGTAAAAGGGGGCCTTGGCATGCATCTAAAACACATGTCAATGCCAGCGCAGGCCCCCTTATGCCGCAGCTTCATAAAAGGACCTTAAAATTAGCTACTGATTTTACCACAGCCAATACCTCCAATATCCAGATTTCACAGGGATGTAAAATGCAGCCTCTACTGGAGTTCCCCAGTCCCCACAGAATTGCCATAGAAGAACAGGGGGAAGTAGCCAGAAGAAATAGTGGTGGTGGCCCCATGCTTCTACCTCATCACATCCACTCATCATGCTGATCCACTTCTCTGCTGCTGGGGGTCCAGGTGTCCTGCTTTATCTTACGCAGTACTATGGTGTCTACAAACAGAAGGCAAAATGCTCTACTGGAAGGAAAACACCAAGCGAAAGAAGTAGAGCAACAGAACCTCTCAGGTGGTGTTCAGAACAAAGATTATTGAAAATTCTTCCAAAACAATGAGGACAACCCGACACGACTCGTGTTTCAGCCTTACCGGCCTGCATCAGGGGTCTAGGGATTTGTTATTCAATACATATTCCTAGACTAGTCATCAAAGGGTTAAACTTCCAATCAGAACAGATTCCCAAACACAGATGCAGCAATGATACGGCATTCATTGCTTCATCTGTGTTTGGGAATCTGTTCTGATTGGAAGTTTAACCCTTTGACGACTAGCCTAGGAAAACATATTGAATGACAAATGCCTAGACCCCTGATGCAGGCCGGTAAGGCCGAAACACGAGTCATGTCGGGTTGTCCTCATTGCTTTGGAAGAATTTTCAATAAACTTTGTTCTGAACACCACCTGTGAGAGGTTCCGTTGCTCTACTTTCGCTTGGAGTACTATGGTGTCTTCCATGTTTGAAAACCCAATGTTCCAAGAGGATCCAAGATGGCTGTCTCCCCTGAGTTTTCCTTACAATGTGGTGGCTAAGAGGAAAGGTTTCTCTACAAATCTCTTTGGAGAGACCCATTAGCTGTCGCTATTTCCTTTTGTTGGCATAAAGAAAGATTCTAGGGTGATATTGGGAAGTCTCATTCCAGTCCTCCTAAACACTTCACTACATAAATAGAAGACACCAACTGGGTCCTTTTACTAAGCCACAGTAAAATGTGGCCTGCGGTAGTGTAGGCACATGCTTGGGATGCACTCTGGGCTAGCTTTTACTGCATCTGTAAAAAAACAGCTTTTTTTAATGGGACTGGAAAAGGACATGAGGTTAAACTGAAACCAACACGTGCCTAAATCCAGCCTGAGCCCTCAATACTACCCATTGATCTAGCGGTAAAGGTTCACATGCTACATGCGCGGTGACTGGTCAGTGTGCGTCAAGTGGCGATTACAGCCAGAAATGCCGCGCGTGGGAAGAAAGAAAGAAAGAAATCATACAGGCGGTTTTGGCATGCGCCAAGTATGAAATTACCGCCAGGGGGATGCAGTAGCCTGATGGTAGGTTTTTTTTTTTGGCACATGCTGCACATGTGTAGCACCAAAAGTGCCTTTATAAAGGGGCCCCTCAAAGTACAATTATGCTGAAGAAGGAAAAAGCATCAGAACTCCATCTTGAGCCTTTTGGATAGGGTAATTTAATTCACAGGCTGAAAAAAAAAAAAAAAACCTTCTCCATGTTTAAATAAATCCCTTAATAATATTTAAAGAATCAGGTAAACATTTCAAGTTATATTTTTTGAAAAAAATCTTGAAACTTATCAGAGCAAATGCCATTGGCCTACTGAACCCCACCAACGGTGGCCAGCATTTCGCTTGATGCTGCGTCAGGGTATTTGGGATCAGTGTACTTTTTGAAAACAGCACTGCACAGTCGATGAGCACAAGGAGATTGTGCCATTTTCAAAAAGTACACTGATCTGAAATACCCTGAAGAAGCATCAAGCGAAATGCTGGCCACCGTTGGTAGGGTTCAGTGGGCCAACGGCATTTGCTCTGATAAGTTTCAAGATTTTTTCAAAAAATTATAACTTGAAATGTTTACTTGATTCTTTAAATATTATTATGGGATTTATTTAAACATGAAGAAGGTTTTTACAGCCTGTGAAATAAATTACCTTATCCAGTCTATGTGTAAACATTAAGACTCAAGACAGGGTTCTGAGGCTTTTTCCTATGAATGTGGTGTCTTCTATTTACATATTGAAGTGTTTATTTAGGAAAATTGATTATTTGCTTCACAGGCCTGTTTGCTTAGAACTTCAGCAGACTGATTCCAGTCCCCAGTCTATTATTTTTGCAGGCATCGTCAACACTCTTCCCCAGTACTGATTCAGATACCATCAATGGAAGCTTCATTTCTCTTCTGGGTAAAGGAGAGGAAGTTCCAGAGAATGCTGACTCAGATGAAGAGTTGCTTATAGCGATGGGTAGCCATAATATTTTGGGGACTTTTCATTCTATTCATTTTTGTTTGGCCATTTTGACTTTTTGTCAGTTGCTAATAATAGTGTTCACTGTTTGGAAATAATGGGCCTCTTTTACTAAGCGGCAGTGTGCCCAACATGGGCTTGTCGCTCGCTATATAGGAAGTACTACCAGGCTACTGCAGCATCCCAGCGGTACTTCCCACCACTAGCATGCTGTCATATCCAGCGCTACAAAAATATATGTATTTTTGTAGCACCAGAGTGTACCCAGCGGTAATGGTTATCGCTGGGTTAGCGCAAGAGCCTTTACTGCCTCTTCAATGGGTGACAGTAAGGCCCCCCCCCCCAAAAAAAAAAAATGGCTGTGCGGCAAGTGCTTTACTTGCCACATGGCCATTTCCTGCAGGAAAGAGAGACTTCCCTTTTACCCACTGAGGTAAAAGGGAACCTCGACGTACATGAAAAACATGCTCTGATGCCAGCGCAGGCCCCTTTTGCTGCAGTTTGGTAAAAGGGGCCCAGTGTGCACTATCCATCTTATTCTACATAGACGGGCATTTTTGGTAGGACATTTAAATCTGACTTTGGACATTTCACTCAAAACGTCCAAAATTTGAGTGTCAAATATAGCAATTTTCAAAACAGAAAATGTTTATCTTTTTGTTTTGAAACTGGCCATTTGCTACATGTTTTTGTGCTTAGTGCGTCTATCTTTCTGGTCCATTAAAAAAAAAAAAGTCCAAGTGAAAAATGGACAAAATCAAGCCATTGGGATGTAGGAGGCGCCGCCAAATTTCTTAGTAGATTGGCCACTTAGACATCCAAGCCGAGCAGTGGGACACCCTGGGGGGCACTGTTGTAGACTTCATATAAAAGCTCCCAGGTACACATCTCACTGTTACCCCCTTATATTGTACGGTGAGTCCTCCAAAACCCACCAAAAACCTACTGTATCCAACTGTACAGTACTACAATAGCCCTTATGTCTGCAGGTGTCACCTATATGTGGGTACAGCAGGTTTTTTGTGGGTTTTAGAGGGCATATACTTTTCACCACAAGTGTAACAGGTAGAGTGGGATATAGGCCTGGATCCCCCTGTCTACAGTGCATTGCACCAATCACTAGGGTACTCCAGGAACCTGCTTATTGCTCTAATAGGACTGTCTATAACTACTGAAGCTGTCATAGATGCTGGTATGTACTGTTTCTTTCACATGTTTGGGGGATGGGAGGGGGTCAGTGACAACTGAGGGAGTAAGGAAGAGTCATTCCTGAATCCCTCCAGTGGTCAATTAGGGCACTTTTTTGTGCCTTATTCATTGTAAAAACAGGTCTAGACCAAACTGTTTAAATTGTAAACCCAAACGTTTTTGTTTTGTTCCATTATGGTGAATAAACGTCCAAGTGTTAGTAATGACCAAATCCCACCCCAACACGCCCTCTACATGCCAGCTTGTGATTTACACACACTGTCGATGAAAATGAGTTTCAAAAATAGCGATTTGAACATTTTGGCAAGCAAAACATCCAAATGCCGATTTGTACCACTTTTTGAACGTTTTTCTGTTTAGAAAATGAGTTCCATAGGATGTCGAAAGGTAGACACCAATTAAGCACATAACTTTAGGCACTAAAACAGCAGTTAGGTGCCAAAAAAGGGGTGAAATGGCAGTTAAATGCCTAAGGGTCCCTTTTACAAAGCAGCGGTAAGCCCACTGCTGGATTACCACTTGGCAATCCAGAACTACTACTGGCCCAATGTGGATGCCGGCGGTAGTTCTACCCCAGTGTACGACATTTCTGGCGCTAGTGGAAACATTTGAAAAATATTTCTGCAGGAGGTTACCTTGCGGTAATCGGCCAGCACTGCTTGCTACCCATTTACCGCCGAGTTAGCATGAGAGACCTTACCTCTACCTCAATGGGTGGCGGTAATTACTCCCCCAACCCCATATGGCCACAAGGTAAGTGCAATCTTACCACATGGCCATTTCTTTTTTCTGCCTTTTTACCAGCTGTGGTAAAAAGGGCCTCAGTGCCTGGCAAAAATGGCTGCCGCTGCTAGCGCAGGACACTTTGTACCACAGCTTAGTAAAAGGGCTCCTAAGTGAACTTCAGCACTATTCTATAACTTGATGCCAATGTGTTCTAGTGTGAAACTGCAAAGGAAGTATTCACATGGGAGGGGCATGGGCAGATGTCAAGGGTGTTCTGACTATTTAAGCACTCACTCAGATGCTTGACTGCTGCATTTACTCTTGCCATGGAGCAAGTTTAAGTGGTTGTCCCTAAATTTAAACACCTAATTGCTGACTTACGGTAGTACAGTGATACCTCGGTTTTCGTTGATAATCCGTCCAAAAACAATCGGCAAAATCCGAAACCGACGAAAACCGAGGCAATTATTTCCATATGAATCAACACTGGAAAGCAATGGAATTGTTTGGCTAGACTCACGGGGTGATGCTCACACAACATGAAACAATGCCACACTGAGCAGGAGAACGCGTGGGTCGCCCTTTGTTTTCGCAAAATTAGCAGTGAGGTCACATGGGCACGTTGACGAAATCCGAGGCAACCGACGAAATCCGAGACAAATTTTTCGCAGAAAAAAATTGACGATATCCGAAGTCAACGAAAACCGAGGTACTACTGTATTCTATAATGGATCAAAGACCAAATTCTATAAATGGCGCCGAAAAAATTGGGATGAAAAAGACTGCACTGAGCGCTATCCTAAGCCTCACCTAAAATTAAGTACAGTTTATAGAATATGTGTAGCACCTGTCTTCACAACTAAAGGTTTTAGGCGTGGCCATTTACACCAATGGAAACCTGGTATAAATGCTAACTTAGGAACAGATCTGGCGGATTCTATAACGTGTGCATAGTTTTATAAACACCCATGACCTTAGTTTATGTACTTGCTTAGCCTGTTGGCACAATGCTTTTCAACCCAGCCCTCGTGGCATCCCAGTCAGTTGGGTTTCAAGATATCCACAATGATTAAGGGGATGAAACTCCCTCACATGAGGGAAAGGCTTAAGAGGTTAGGCTCTTCAGCTTGAAAAGAGATGGCTGAAGAGGGATATGATAAAGGTCTACAAAATCTTGAGCGGTGTAGAATGGGTAAACATAAATTGATTGTTTTATTCTTTCAAAAAGTACTAAGACTAGGAGACACTCAATAAGTTACATGGTAATACTTTTGAAACAAATAGGAGGAATATTTTTTCACTCAAAAAATAATTAAGCTCTGGAACTTGCTACTGGAGGATATGGCAACGCATATCTGGGTTTAAAAAAGGTTTTGAAAAGTTTCTGGAGGAAAAGTCCATAGTCTGCTGTTGAGATAGAAATGGGGGAAGCCACTGCTGTCCCTAGGATCGGTAGCATTAATCTTGCTACTGCTTGGGATTCTGCCAGATTCTGGCTACTGTTGGAAGGAGGATAGAGGGCTAGATGGACCATTGGTCTGCCCCTGTATGGCTGTTCTTATATATATTCTTATTCAAAAGCATTTATGTGGTAGGGTTGAACCTGCTCTTAAAAAAAAATCTGGACCAACCAAATAGATAATTTCAGATGTATGCATCACGATGTAGCCAAAATTATCTGTCTGGAAAGGGATGGGATTTTGGAGCACTCTATGGGTGGTACCACTTAAATGTATAATTTATACACTTAACAGTGGCATTCAGCCACTAAACATATAGAGGTTTCAGCCCATGATGGTAAGCAGATTGTAAGCCACTCCCAGCCACAGGCTGAACTACCTGGATATTTAATGCTGGGGCATGCCCGGCTCCTGGCATTGATCATATGGGTATGTGTGCTGACCCGGAAGTTAACCAGGCACTGGCCAATATTTAGACCTATGCCTGGTTAACTTGGTGCATAAAGTTAGGACAAACATTTTTCTGAGCTAGGTTTATGCACTTGCTTAGCCTGTTAGTGCACTGCTTCTCAACCCAGTCCTCAGGACACACCCAGCCAGTCAGGTTTTCAGGGTATCCACAACAAACATGCATGAGATAGGTTTGCATGCACTGCCTCTGTAGTATATAAATCTCTCTCATGCATATTCATTGTGGATATCCTGAAAACCCAATTGGCTGGGTGTGCATGGAGGACTAGGTTAAGAAGCCATGTGTTGGCGGACTGAGTATCGCTGCTAACTGGGAAAGTGATGGCTCTGCCCCTCTCTCCTCCCCCTCCCCCCCGCCTCCCCCAGTCAGTTAGAGAGTGGCTGGTTGGCAGAGATATTCAGCGGCACTGCCCAGTTAAGGGATGCTGAATGTTTGTGGCCGGCCAGCTCAGCAAATAAACCAATAAACCTCTACTGGGATATTCAGCATCAGCTGATTCGTAGATATTGGTGCTGTATGTCTGGCGATAAAGTGGTCACTGGATGTTATTCAGGTAGTGGCACTGAATATCGGCGGTACCTAGATACGTTCTGGCTCTACCTCCCCCCCCCCCCCACCCCCCACACACACCATCTCGACACTACATGGATAGTGCTGAGGTGGTCAGAAATTATTTTCAGCCATATTTTCTGGATAGAACTGTTGAAAATCTAGGTGTGGCCTGGGTGAGTAACATTTATTCAAAGTACTTATCCTACCCACAAATAGCAGGTATAACTTGAAATGTGCAATTTAGATAATTGAAGTTAAATGGCAATATTCAGCAGTGCTATATAAATGAATACCATTGCTGAATATACGTATATTTTGAAAAAGTCTAAAGGGCCCTTTTACTAAGCCGCATAGGCACCTACATGTGTCTAACGCATGTTCTTTCCTGCCCGGCCTACTGGGCTGCCGCTATTCCCCAGCACTACTGTATTTTAAAAATGGTGGCTGATACTCCCTAAGGAAATCTCACGAAACTGTTGAGACCCGGAAGACTACCGCGGGAACTCTCAGCCATCATTTTGAAAACAGCAGAGGAATAGCGGCAGCACAGCGGGCAGGAAAGAACATGCCCTTCCCCTCCAGAGGCCACCAGACTACCAGGACCCCTCAGGTAGGACCGGGGCAGCAGGGGCATCAACTGCGGCAGCAGGGGGGATGTCGGGCAGCAGCCATGCAGGGGACCCAGACCACCCTCAGTGCCCGAGGGCCCAGACCAAAGTAGTTCATATTTGATATATATGTGTGTTTATCTGTCCCTAGTGGGCTCACAATGTGTGCTTTTGTACCTGGGGCAATGGAGGGTGAAGTGTCTTGCAAGGAGCCGCACAATGGGAACTGAACCTGGGTCCCCAGGTTCTCAGCCCACTGCATTAGCTATTAGACTACTCCAGAAAAGAGTGTGCAGTTTCCCATGTCATTTCAAATGAACGCATATCCCTAATAGAAAACAGAGGATCTGTAGAAATGGTGAACTAGAGTAGAAAGTGGTTAGCTTGGCAGAGTTTAAAAAGGGGTTGGACGGTTTCCTAAAGGACAAGTCCATAGACCGCTACTAAATGGACTTGGGAAAAATTCACAATTTCGGGAATAACATGTATAAAATGTTTGTACGTTTGGGTAGCTTGCCAGGTGCCCTTGACCTGGATTGGCTGCTGTCGGGGACAGGAAGCTGGGCTTGATGGACCTTTGGTCTTTTCCCAGTATGGCATTACTTATGTACTTATGATAACAGAATTCCCAATGTCTTCAATTGGCAGCAGTGGAACCTTAAAGGGGGCAACTCTATCTCCACATATCCCAGACCACCCAATCTACTCTGGTTTTCTTGTTTCCTCACAGCCACCTAATAAAACTGGAAAGCCAAAGGAATTTGCAGGATGCTGGAAGCCTCGTTGCTTTGGATCTTTCATAACTAGAAGAATACTGCAGCTGACACAAGTTTCAAAATTTAAACCTTAGAGATATACAGGGGAAGTGCAACGAAGGGCGACTAAAGTGATAGCGGGGATGGGACAACTTCCCTATGAAGAAAGACTAAGGAGGCTAGGGCTTTTCAGCTTGGAGAAGAGACGGCTGAGGGGAGACATGATAGAGGTATATAAAATAATGAGTAGAGTGGAACAGGTGGATGTGAAGCGTCTGTTCACGCTTTCCAAAAATACTAGGACTAGGGGGCATGCAATGAAACTACAGTGTAGTAAATTTAAAACAAATCGGAGAAAATGTTTCTTCACCCAACGCATAATTAAACTCTGGAATTCGTTGCCGGAGAACGTGGTGAAGGCGGTTAGCTTGGCAGAGTTTAAAAATGGGTTATAATGCCATTGTATCGCTCCATGGTGCAACCGTACCTCAATATTGTGTTCAATTCTGGTCGCCGTATCTCAAAAAATATATATAGTGGAATTAGAAAAGGTGCAGAGAAGGGCAACAAAAATGATAAGGGGGAAGGGACGACTTCCCTATGAGGAAAGGCTAAAGTGTCTAGGGCTCTTCAGCTTGGTGAAAAGGTGGATGAGGTGAGATATGATAGAGATCTATAAAATAATGAGTGCAGTTGAACAGGTAGATGTGAAACGTCTGTGTACTCTTTCCAAGAATACTAGGACTAGGGGGCATGCGATGAAGCTACAATGTAGTAAAATTTAAAACGAATCTGAGAAAATATTTCTTCACTGAACATATAATTAAACTCTGGAATTCGTTGCCAGAGAATGTGGTAAAGGTGTTTAGCTTAGCGGAGTTTTTAAAAAGTTCGGACGGCTTCCTAAAGAAAAGGTCCAAAGACCATTATTAATTGGACTTGGGGAAAATCCACTATTTCTGGGATAAGCAGTATAGAATGTTTTGTACTTTTTGGGGATCTTGCCAGGTATTTGTGACCTGGATTGGCCACTGTTGGAAACAGGATGCTGGGCTTGATGGACCTTTGGTCTTTCCCAGTATGGCAATACTTATGTACTTATGTAGTTATGTACAGCATCATATTCTTCATTATGGGGGGAAAAAACTATCTTAGATCAAGTGTGGTACTTCACATGGAAGAACAGAATATCCTGAAGTACCAGTAAGTGTAAATCAAAGACCCAGCAAATGAAGCAGAAATATACAGACAGTGTCCCAAATTTTATTGGGTGCCATCAGCCTAATTAAAAAGAATTTCCAAGTGTGCATTGATATGCCACCTGACTATATTACACCTTATGAGCTTCAGAAAGAGGCTCTCTTTGGTACAATGCAAGCATTATTAACTGTAAATATGAAATACTGAAATCCTCTCCAACATACCCTGCTCTTTGGAATGAGGTTCCTTCATGTCATGGAATATGCATAACTAACTCATTTGGAAACATTACCCTGGGAAAGGATGTAACATCTCCGCAGCTCTAAAAAGGAATTGCCCTGCAGCTTGCATTGATACAAATTTCAAAATGTTTTGTGTGGTGGTATCATACTAGTAATTACCAGGTTGCTGGAAAAGCTTTTAGGATATTTCAGTGACAGCTTCTGAGACAGCAGGATTTATTGTACCAGTCCTTTGCCCCTCTCTCCTAGCCTATATGAAATTGCAGTTCTACCATGCCCCTTCCCTCTGTGCTTTACTTTTTTTTTTTTTTAATTATTAGATTGTTCACCACCTAGACATGTTTTTTGATGGGCGGGATAGTAAATCCTGAAATAAACTTGAAACTTGATAATTGTCTCTGCTGTAATTGAGAGATGACTCAAGACATAACAAGAGCAATTACCTGATAAAGCCCAATGCCCATGGCACTATCAACTCTAGAAAACATAATCATAAAGTAAGTTTAAATGGTTTTTCACATTTTTAAAACTATAGCATGTAACTTCAGCATTTAGAACAGTTCAATCTGAGTTAAAGCCTGAACACTAATCTGGCATAGTTTCTACTGTATATCTGTAAAATTTAACAGCAACAGCAAAGTATGAGCCAACCCCAGCCTATCCTTTCTTGCACAACTGGAGAAAATGTAAGCATCATAGCCACACCCATATCAAGGCCTTGCCCTTCATGCTCCAGTTCTGCACCACTACAACCTTTAAATTGCAGCCCTGACCAGGGCTGGAGGCTCAGACAGCTCCTGATAGCACCATGAAGGCAACAGGTGGCATCTTGCTCTTCCTTGCATTCCTCACCCTCTGGACAGTGTCTGACCGTAAGTACAAATAAACTCCTAGTCTCTGATGGTTCCACAGAAGGAGCCACAAAATCTGGTCCTTACGGGTTGTTCTTACAAAATTATTATGAAAGGTCTGGACTGGACTAAGTCAGGGAAATGGCAGCTGTCCAGTTGTGCAATTACAGCTCTAACTCCTGCTGATTTCCCCTAACAGTAGGAGAAAATGAGTTGCAATAGCCAAGACTGTGTCTTCTTCTGCCACCCAATACCTGATTACTGTTTGGAATGACATGATGGTGTGGTATCTCACATTGCTCGGAAGTAGCAGTCAGAATCTTGGTGGCAGAGAAGATGGACTATATGGCCCACTGTGCTGCTGTTGCCAGTCCAATCAACATAGGAAAGAGAAGAGCAGACAAATAGGATTGGTGGACTAAAAAGAGGCTGGGAGTTTGTGGAGGAGGGGGAAGATTGTGGAAAAAGAGGCAGAAGAAACAGGAAGCTTGCAAACATAATGGATTGCCATGGCAAATCTTCACCTTATCCTCTAACTGTAACCCCAACTTACCTTCTAGAAGTAGTTCCAGCACCCTTCTACTGGCTGTGGAAGCTCTAGCACAGTACTTCCTCCTTTAATAACAGTGTTTCAAGCCAGCATCTCCCCTTTCTCTCTCCAGACTGTTGTCTGCATCCCCTCTCTTCCCAGCATCAGCCCCTTCTCTCCCCCATCCTTTCCTCAAGATCTGCTCCTACCTGTTCCCACTTCTTCCCTTCCGCAGCACCCATTTCTTAGACATGTCCCTCACTATCTGCCCATTGCCTCTTATCCTTCCCTTTCCCTGCATTATTCCCTCTCCCTCTCCTTTTTCACTTTCCCCAACATCTGATCCCTGCTTCCCTTCTCTTCATTTTCCAGTATCTGACCCTTGCCTGCTTATCTGTTTCCCTCCCTCAGGTTAATTGCTCTACTTCTTCCTCAATACCAGCATTGTGAACCTGTATAAATCCTGTGATCACAGTCTAGTATTTCCCCATGCTGATCAAGATGGCTAAATGCTGGACTGTAACAGCAAGTTTTGAACAGGCTCGTGAAGGTGGCATTCAGAAGGAGATGGAGATGTGAGAAGCCATGGCAAAGACTCCCACCACTTCATCCAGCTCATTCCTTCAGTTCTTTTACTGGTTTGACCTGGGAATCCCCACCAGCTACCAGGCTTTTCTCCAGAGCAAATCGCTTTGTTCATCTGACAAAGTGTGAGGATCCCCAGTAGTCAAACTGCTCCAGCTTGAGGCACCTTGCTCTCTTCTGCTGACTGGGCCCTGATGCATCATTTTTAATTTATTTACTTTTTTTTTTTTTTGCTGTCCTTCACTCAATCTACCCCTCCCCCCCCCCCCCCCCCAATTTTTTTGTGTTTACATTAGGTAACTGCCTAGTTCATCTACTGGCAAAAGCCAGCTCAGGAAAAGCCCTTCTTGGCATTTCCTAGTTGGAGTTTGGATTCTCCATGACTACCAGTCTTGGTCTATTATAAATCTTGCTAGAAAAAAAAAGAAAATATAACAGAGTGTAGAAAGTTTTCCTGCTTGCCCCTTGTCCTTATTTCTACTAAACAAGATAGATGCATTAACATCCTAGTGCTTTCGCATAAACAAATCTACTTGATAAAAGTCAGTAAATCTTTATTGGATGATATAAACAGTTACTTCTTTGCATAAACTCCAAAAGTGATAGATGCCATAAGACTGTAAATACTAGAAACCTCACAAAAGCTTTCCTTGTTCAGAACCATAAGCCAGTTATTATGAATCAGCTGCTAACAAAACCTTCTCACCATTCACCAAACTAAAGTAACATCCATCCTGTAGTGTCTATTAAAGATTGTTTACAAGACTTATTTTTTTTAACAGGTGTACAGTTTTCTTCCTCTAGATTTGCTGTAGTTGCTGTTTGAAAGGTTTGAGACAGATTGATAGAGGCTGTATCCCCTCCCCATCATGCTTTTATATTTATTTTATAGCAGCATTTATATCCCACATTTTCCAAACGTGTTTGGTTTAATGTGGCTTACGATGGAAGATGTCAGATGTCAGAGGTAGAGAATTACATTGTATTATAAGCAGTGATAATAAAATTACATTTAAGATGAACATTGGATAAAGAGTTATTCTGAGATTATGTGAGTGACATTCTACTTCTCTCTCATTCTCCATACCAGAGAAAACCATTGTGTGCCCAGTGCCAACTCCAGGTTCAGCCGGAATCTGTGTTAATCTATGTACGGACGACAGCGAATGCTCTGGAGGGGGGAAGTGTTGCAAGAACGCCTGTGGCGGAACCTACTGCTATAATGGTTAGGAAACGACACCTACAGGTAAGAAAGTTTCCTTCTTATTGGTTCTATTGTTTGCAGAATACAATGAAGACACTGCATAGAACTCAAGTGGTTGCCCATTAAAATTCATGGGGCTGATATTCAAAAGAGCTTATCTGGTTAGCAGTATTATCTAAATAGTACCACTGAATAATACCTCTGACTGCAGGACACTATCTGGATCGTGCTGGAGCAGAGTTGAATATTGGTGCTATCCAGAAAACTGCAAAAACACAGCTTACAAATATTCAGTGGCAAAATATTTTCTTTAACCATGGTGGCTGGTGTATAAAAACAAAATGCTCAGAAGCTCAATACTACCTCAAACAGGGCAATTCTATAACAAGGCACCTAGAAATAGGTGCTGAGAGGATGCTTGATAGAAGTCTAATCTATAAGGAATATAGACTTCTACTTTCCTTTATTACGTGGAGGGGCATTTTCAAAAGAAACGTCTAAATCAGAATTTGGACATTTTACAAAGACATCCAAATTCTGAACCGGGAAGAAGGTAATTTTCAAAAAGATGGATGTCCATCTCTTGTGTTAGAAAATACCATGGAAGTCCTGTGATTTGGACTTTTTGCGATTTGGACTTCTTTGATTTTCAGCCATTTTCGAAAACAAAAACGTCCAAGTGTAAAACATCCAAAATCAAGCCATTGGGACATAGGAGGAGCCAGCATTTTTAGTAAACTGATCCCCGTGACATCCCAGGACAGAAATCGAGCACCTTAGGGGGCACTGCAGTGGACTTCAAAAAATGCTCCCAGGTACACATCTCACCATTGCTCCCTTACCTTGTGTGCTGAGCCCTCCAACCCCCCCCCCCCCAAAACCCACTACCCCCGACTGTACACCACTACCATAGCCCTTATGGGTGAAGGGGTGAAGGGGGCACCTATATGTGGATACAGTGGGTTTCTGATGAGTTTTGGAGGGCTCGCAGTTTCCTCCACATGCGTAACAGGTAATGGGGGTATGGGCCTGGGTTCACCTGTCTGAAGTGCACTGCATCTACTACTAAACTACTCCAGGGACCTGCATGCTGCTGTCATGGACCTGAGTATGATATCTGAAGCTGGCATAGAGGCTGGCAAGTAATGTTACCTTTTGGGGGTGGGGGGGGGGGGGGGGTTAGTGACCACTGGGGGAGTAAGGGAAGGACATGCCTGATTCCCTCCAGTGGTCATTTGGGCACCTTTTTGTGCCTTATTCGTAATAAAAACAGGTCTAGCTCAAAACATCAAAGTTTTAGTGCTGGACATTTTGCTTTGTTCCATTATGGCTGAAAGACATCCAAGTCTTAGGAACGCCCAAGTCCCGCCTTCAACATGCCCCTGATACGCCCCCTTGAGATTTGGACGTCCTTCTGACAGACTTCTGAGAATAACATCTAAAATGAGGTTTCGATTATACCAGTTTGGACATTTCTATGAGATGGACATCCAAATGCCGATTTATGTCACTTTTTGAACGTCCATCTCTTTTTTAAATGAGCCTGATACTTAACGTAGTCTGGCATGATATCATGTTTCGCCCTTTGCTATGTCAAGGTTCCATATGGAGGGTTTGTTTTGTTTTTGACGTTATGAGTGGAACATCCCAATTCTGACTTGGACATTCTTTCAAAAATGCCCCTCCACGTGTTCATTTTTTTTAAATGAAATGCTGAATTCCACTTTCTGGAGCATTACAAGTCACCCTTGGAGCTGGTTCTGAAACTTTGGCAGCCATGATTGGGACTGAATCGGAAACTTTGGAACCCATGAGGAGCCTTTGAATGGGGGGAGGGCAGAGAGAACTCCTCTAAGTTCTCCCTCTAGAAAGACTAACCCCTGCTGGCCTCTGTAGCTGACTTTTTTGGGGAGAGGTAGACAGGTGCTGAGGCGAAGAGACATCGGATGGGTGCAGGGGCAGAGGAAGAGAGGGACAGATGCTGAACTTGGGGGGTGGGGATCAGATGCAAGAGAGAGAGAGAGAAAGAGAGAGAGAGAGAGAGAGAGACCTTGAGCAAAGGGGGGGGGGGGGGGAGATGCTGGACTAAGGGGATGCTGGAAGGAAATAAGAGAGAGAAACTGGACCTGGGGAGAAAGGGGGAGAGAGGAATGCCTATAGAGAGAAAGAGGCAGAAAGGAAGGGTGGGTGGGTTGTGGGTCACTGGGGTGCAGGAGGAAGGGAAGAGAGAGGAGAAAAGCTGGCCATAGGGAGGGACAGGGACACAAAAGAATGCTGGCTCTAGAGGGAGCATAGGGACAGGGACACAGAGGGGAGGCACTGGAGAGAATGGATAGAGGCACACAAGAAAGATGGATGGTAGACATCAGGGGCGTAGCTAGGTGGGGCCATGGGGGCATGGGCCCCCACAGTTAAGCCCTGGCTCCCTCTACGTTTGACCCCCCCCACCAACCCTCCCCGCCACTTTCGATTCCCCCCTCCCCCGCCACCAACCCTCCCCCACTGCCGCCAGGTACCTTTTGCACAGGGCTACATACAGGACGTGCGAGCAGGACATCTGGAGTCAGAAACAGATCATCAGCGAAGGCGCTGAAGAAGACTTCGGCTGCTGAGGGTTGGGGACCCACACCAGCAAAGGTACCTGGCGGCGGTGACGGGGGAGGGTCGGAGGCAGCGAGAGGGGGTCCAAAGTGGCAGGGGGGTCGGCGGCTGAGGGAGGCGGGCTAAACAGTGCCCCCCCACCTCGGGCTCTGGACCCCCCTCCCGCCGAGGTCTAGCTACACCCCTGGTAGACATAGAGAAGAAATATCAAATGGACAGGAACCTTGGAGAGAGTTAAGGAAAAAAACAGAAAAGAGACACTAGGACCAAATCAATGCTTAGAAAACAAAGGTAGAAAATAAAGTTCTTTTTTTTTCTGAATGTATTAATTGTAATATGTCAGCTTTGAGAAATGTGCATACCCCACTCTCGTCCCTAATCCCTTGGGAGCACTGGTATTATGGGGCCCATTCTGTCCTAGCTATGCCACTAGAGGAGGTAGCTCTGTGTCTTTAGATTAGGGATCTGTGGGGTTCTAGGGAATGAAAGTGAGGGTTTGTAAAGTGTTGGAAATGGAGCTCTTTTGGTTTTTTCTTAAAGAGGAATGAGAGGGGAATGAGATTTGATATACCACCTTTCTGTGGTTACAATCAAAGCTGTTTGCATATTATATACAGAAGCTAATTTTGTACATGGGTGAATATAGGGTTTTTTTTCTTATAGATGGGAAGGAAATAAGGAATTTCATGATGCTGGCTGCTAATTTTTTTGTTTGTTTTTGTTTTTTTACCAGGGAAAGAGTTTTGGATGGGTCAAGGATCTGGACACCAGCTGCCAGTTTTTCTTTTTTGTGTTTTGTTTTATTTTATATGGAGGGTGATCAGGATAGAGAGTTTGGGTATATTACTTTTTTTTTTAGAGCATGGAAAGGGGATCAGTGGGGGAAATGGGGCAATGGATGCGTTTTGGTTTTGTTTGGTTTGGGGAATGCTTAGGCTGGGATGAAAGGAAGGCTGCCCAAATTAGACCTGCCATTGCAGTATAAGGACTCTATCAGTTAGGTTAAGGGGCTAGAAATGAAAAATCAGAGGTAACCATATAAACGTCTTCCCTAACCTAAACCCACCCTTAGACCCATTCAGAATTGGGACATCTAAAGTTAGAAACGTAGGGAGTGTTTTACAAAGGTGCGCTAAACGCTAGAGATGACCATAGGAATATATGCCAATTATAGAAACCAGAGTGTGGTATAAAGGAGACAAAAGGATTGACTCAAAGTTCTAAAAGATATGGAGATAGTTTTTATATATTAATATATGAACATCATAAGGAAGTTCTCAGAGTAGAAACTCACCCAAGCAAGGCTACACCGAAGTGAATTACGTCTCTAAGGGTGGACAAGCTTCTCGATCATAGAACATCTCTTTGAATTTTTTCAATTTTTATGAGCAAATGCACACCCGTGCTCTTATTGATTTTAAATAATAAAGATAAATTTTCACCTCCCTCAAATTAAAGAACTAATGAGTCAATCCTATCACTTGCTCCAACAAACCTCGTGCACACAAAAAAATAAAATAAAAATATGCTATAATCAAACGCTCTTAATCACTTTTGTGTGCTATTTCTATAAACAGTAGACCTTAGCTTTCACTGTTTTCTATAATAACCAAGTGTGATAAATCTAGGCACTTAACATTATGTGGTCAGAAGTACCACATCCACACTGGATTCGGTCCGTGTCCGCGTGCTGTTACCATATCAAGCAGCACTCCGGTTCAACATTTCTCACAGTGAGACGAATTCTGTTAGTTCTGTCAAAAGGCTTTTTAAACAGCTCTCCAATTCTCTTGGCTCACTGTGGGACGAATCCTGTTAGAACTGTGGCTAGGCTATCCAACGTTTCCTCTCTTTTAAATATAAATATAACCTTCAGGATGAAATCATAACGAGTCCAAAAACTTCTTCAGGAACTCTGAATATGATAAATTTTCACTATCAAAAGAGATAGGAACCTATTTTTGATAAGTTGGTTTACCATAGGAATGTATGGGCATCTCTAGCATTTAGCGCACACTTATTTTTAGTGTGTGCTAAAAACGCTAGCGCACCTTTGTAAAAGGACGCCGTAGTGAACTTAGGTGGATAAATTTAGCCACTCAGCACTTGTGAATTTTGAAAAGATTTCGGTCTGATACATCCCTTTGAAAACTGACTTCAGAGTGTAATTGATCATCAAAACATAGCAGGGTACAGAACCAAAACAAAAACTCAGCAGACGAGGTTTGACTGGGTTCTTTTTCATTCTCCACAAACAACTGTCAGGTCATGAACATACATGAGATCCTCAAATACAAAGATTGGCATAATTGAACGGGGTGCCCAAGTTTTCCTGAGGGCATCCCTACAGGACAGCCCCATGAAGGGGCGGGGAAACTGCTATTATCGAAACAAGATGGCCGTCCATCTTTCGTTTCAATAATACGGTCGGGGGCGCCCAAATCTCAACATTTAGGTCGACCTTAGAGATGGTCGACCTAAATGTTGAGATGGTCGACCTTAGAGATGGTCGTCTCCGGTTTTCAGCAATAATGGAAACCAAGGACGCCCATCTCAAAAACGACCAAATCCAAGCCATTTGGTCGTGGGAGGAGCCAGCATTCATAGTGCACTGGTCCCCCTCACATGCCAGGACACCAACCGGGCACACTAGGGGGCACTGCAGTGGACTTCAGAAATTGCTCACAGGTTCATAGCTCCCTTACCTTCGGTGCTGAGCCCCCCCCAACCCCCCCCCCCCAAAAAAACCCACTCCCCACAACTGTACACCACTACCATTAGCCGTAAGGGGTGAAGGGGAGCACCTAGATGTGGATACAGTGGGTTTCGGGTGGGTTTTGAAGGGCTCACATTTACCAAAACAAGTGTAAAGGTAGGGGGGGACAAGGCCTGGGTCCGCCTGCCTGAAGTGCACTGCACCCACTAAAACTGCTCTAGGGACCTGCATACTGCTGTCAGGGAGCTGGGTATGACATTTGAGGCTGGCAAAAAAAATTTAAAAATTGTTTTTAGGGTGGGAGAGGGTTGGTGGTCACTGGGGGAGTAAGGGGAGGTCATTCCCAATTCCCTCCAATGGTCATCTGGTCAGTTTGGGCACCTTTTTGAGGCTTGGTTGTGAAAAACAATGGACCAAGTAAAGTTGACCAAATGCTCATCAGGGACGCCCTTCTTTTTTCTATTATCGACCGAGGACGCCCATCTCTTAAGCACGCCCCAGTCCTGCCTTCGCTACGCCTCTAACACACCCCTGTGAACTTTGGTTGTCCCCGCGACGGACTGCAGTTGAGGGTGCCCAAAATCGGTTTTCGATTATGCCGATTTTAGCGACCCTTAGAGAAGATGGACGCCCTTCTCTTTCAAAAATGCCCCTGAAAGTGAGCTTGTGTACAAAGTGAGGAAGACATTATCAGCTTCTGCTTTTATTAGAATCCATAGAAACCCATACTATATACAGAGTCATTCATTATTATATCTGTTCTATATTTTATGTTAAAATGTCTTACAATCATAGTGAATAGGACCACGTTTACTAAAATCTACTTCTGAATTAGTGCATGCTGATGTACATTAATGTGTTATTTATCACAGGTGCTATTTTATGCAACAGGACCCTTTTGTTAATAACACATGTTAATGCAGTAGCATATGTTAGTAATCTAGCCCTAAATATTCAAACACTGGTAGTCAATAGATTTTTAAAAGATCAAAATATCAGGTAATACTACTCCATCAGTCAATAAAGAATCTAAGGTTCTTTGGTGACCACTTGATTTCATAATTCAAAACATAGGAAACGACTTTTCAAAATGACTGGGGATGCTACACTCAATGCAAAATCACTTCTTTCTGGACAAAGTGAGGGAGTTTGCTCAATGTTAGGGGTGTTCATGTACTTACTGCATCCACAGGACCTCACTAATGATCAAAAAATCATATGGAAAACACAGATATATAGCGTAGGGCAACTATAGGAAATGCTTACATTGATTGCATGATGGTGGACTTTCCAAAGTCTTCAACTGATGCTGGTGATACCTTATAGGAGGTACAAAAAGATATACACTCCAGTATCTCCATCTTATGCCATTCAACTGATTTCTCTCTTTTTTTTTCTTACAGCTAAAATGGAAAGGCAAAGATTGTTCCAGGAAGCTGGAGGCCTCATAGCTCTGGATCCTTTAGAATTAGCAGAAGAATATTGCAGCTGACACAAGCTTGAAAATCTAAATGTTAGATGTGGTGCCTTCTGTGTATGTTTAGGCTGAATATACAGCAGGATAACCGTTGTTGGTCATTCTTTGTCTAAAACTATGAAATTTCAGTTTTCATTGTACAACACAGCAAAGAAATAATGAAACTGCTTTAAAATCCTTGATGATGTATTCTCTCAATTCTTAATCTCATTTCCTGCCTGCACAGATGTAAGGGGCAAACCACCCACCACAGAGATATCAGTAGAGATGTGCAAATGTAACGCTTTCCAGTCTGGGACTGTCTTCACAGGGCTATTTTATGTTGTTTGGAAGACCATGGGCACACCTTCAGGGAAGTATACTGAGGTGCAGGGTTATTCTCGCTGCATACAATACTTGGATCCAGACTGGGACCATTGACAAATTAATCTACACTCTCTACTTTCTACTAACACTTAATAGTACAGTCCAGGCCAGAACAGAACAGTGGGTTTTGGAGGGCTCCCATTTACCACCACAAGTGTAACAGGTAGGGGGGGGGATGGGCCTGGGTCCACCTGTCTGAAGTGCACTGCACCCACTAAAAACTACTCCAGGGACTTGCATGCTGCTGTCAGGGAGTTGGGTATGACATTTCAGGCTGGCATACAGGCTGGCAAAAAAATATATTTTTTGTTTTTTTGTGTGGGAGGAGGTTGGTGACCACTGGGGGAGTAAGGGGAGGTCATCCCCGATTCCCTCCGGTGGTCATTTGGTCAGTAGGGGCCCCTTTTTGAAGCTTGGTTGTGAAAAAAGGGACCAAGTAAAGCCGGCGAAATGCTCATCTGAGCCGGTCATCTTTTTTCCATTATCAGGCGAAGCCGGCCATCTCATGAGCACGCCCCCGTCCCGCCTTCACTACCCTACCGACATACCCCCTTGATGTTTCGCCGCCTCCGCGATGGAAAGCAGTTGAACCAGGCCAAAATCGGCTTTCGATTATACCGATTTTGCTGGGTTCAGGAGATCACCGGCCATCTCCCGATTTGTGTTGGAAGATGGCCGGCGATCACTTTTGAAAATGAGCTTGATGGCATCCCAGGATATTGCTGAGGTTCAGGCTTCAGCCTCTTACTCCTACACACTTCCACTTATGGGAATAGGTCTCATTCAGGGCCATATTTAAGAATTTGGTTCCCATAGGCAAGACCATAAGCAGATCCCAGAGACTGAGGGTTGGAGTGAATTGTCAGAAATACCAAGGATTGAAGAGCCAGAAGACGAGGAGCAGAGGAAGACCACAGAAGCATAGTGGTGTCATCTGGCTCTAAACTTAGCAATATCAAGTTCTTCTTTGGCACCTTCACAATCTAGCACCTTAGGCAGGTGCCTATGTTTGGGTCTGGCTCCTCTTGTGGCCATAGCATTCTTCTGCACTTTTCTTCCCTGGTCTCTGAGTTAGCAGGGTCCTGGTGGACCCTATTTTGTAAAACTCATCTCCTCATCCCACTACATGGTTGCTGAACTTTCCAGAGGAAGGAAGGATAAAGACCCTGGGCATCTCCCTACAGCCAGTTTCAGTTCCCTCCAAATTCTCAGGTGCACCGTTTTCAGGTTTTTCCCAGAACAGACCACCCTTTATTAGTGTGACTGATACCCTGGGGAAGGGACCCAGAATGTTCCTCCTGTTACTGTATATTGCGGCATCCTGCTACACTGAGCCAGCTTAAATAGCAGGTCTAGACTAAATAATGAGCACTAATAGACAATAATTAGAATTTATGTGCACAACTCACTAAGCATATTCTGTAATGAACTGCACCTAAATCCTAATGTATGCAGTTTAAAAGGGGTATAGCTATGGGTGGGAAAATGGGCATTCTGTGGGCATTCCCACATTTAGAAGTATATAGACTATGGTGCAATGCACGCAAATCTACGCACAGGGATTTACACCACACTTTCATTGGTATAAATGGAGGCATGCAATTTTAGGCACTGGGATATCAACTAAACATATTCTATATACTGTGCCTAAATCTAGGTGCCACTTGTAGAATACACTTAGGCAGAATAGTTTGACACATTTTTCTTACAGAGGACACACGCACATAGTGCACACTTTTCTTAAAGAGGGCATGCTGTTTGCACATAGTGCTCACTTTATATCAGGAAGGCACACTATTTGCATATAGTGCAAACATTTCTTAAAGAAGGCATACTGTTTACACATGGTGCACACGTTTCTTAAAGAATGCACACTATTTGCACATAGTGCTCATTTTTTCAGAGAGAGCACACTATTTGCACATAGTGCACACTTTTCTTAAAGAGGGCACGCTATTTGCACATAGTGCTCACTTTTTCCCAAGAGGGCACACTATTTCCACATAGTACGCATTTTTCTTAAAGAGGGCACGCTGTTTGCACATAGTGCTCACTTTTTCCCAAGAGGGCACACTATTTGCACATAGTGCACACTTTTCTTAAAGAGGGCATGCTGTTTGCACATAGTGCTCAATTTAAATCAAGAAGGCACACTATTTGTGCATAGAACACATTTTTATTAAAGAGGGTACTCTATTTGCACATAATGCTCACTTTTTCCCAAGAGGGCACACTATTTGCATATAGTGCACACAATTCTTAAAAATGTCATACTGTTTACACATGGTGCACACTTTTCTTAAAGAATGCACACTGTTTGCACATAGTGCTCATTTTTCTGAGAAAGCACACTATTTGCACATAGTGCTCATTTTTCTTAAAGAAGGCACGCTATTTGCACATAGTGCTCACTTTTTCCCGAGAGGGCACACGGGTATAATGGTTTGTGCATACACACCCTACGGGAAATAGTGTACACTATCCCCTGGATTGTATATATGGTGCAGATAAAAAGAAGCGGTGAGGCAGCTTAGAAAGGCTCAAAAGGTGTTTTATTCAAGTTCATCAATATAAAAGGTGATACCAGGTGTAAGACAGCCAAACTTCCACAAATAGTTATAACTTAGCCCTACATGTTTCAGCGACTATAGCACCTGCATCAGGGGCAAATCATATATTTTATGTGAGACAGACAATGTATCCACCTTTCAAGGTATAACACTTTCTACAAACAACAGAGCCTTTTGAACTACTGTAAGGTTACTGGGCATATTGACAGGAGCTGGAAAAACTTTTTTCAGTAACAATCAATTATTGCATTTAATTGGCATCAGTTAGACTCTGTGCACGCATCTTCCTGCGTGCTGTTCTATAACCCTGCGTGCATAAATTCCCTAGTGCACAACTCATAAATGGGACATGGCTGGGGACATGGTAGAGGTATTCCAAAACTTTGTGTGCAGATTTATAGAATACCACCATTCCAGCTGACATAAATACTGGCTCCCAAATTTGGGTGAAGGAATAGACTTTAAATGCTGTTCTATAAAGAACACTCAACTCACGATGCTCTTTATAGAATAGCGCTCTGTGCTGATTTTTTTCCAGTGACCCATTTACTGAATCCAGTCCTACGTGCAAATAGTGTACTCTCTTAAAAAAAAGAAAGTGTGCACTATCCCCCGGATTCTATATAGTGCGACTAAAATTGCATGCACAAATCGGGTCATATTCTGAATTTGCATACACAATTTAGAGCCCTGTTTACTAAGGTGCGTTAGCATTTTTAACGCACCTACAATTAGCGTGTGCGCTAACCATGTAGGTGCCTATAGGGATATTGTAGATGTGTACACAGTTATCAGGCATACTTGGTTAACGTGCATTAAAAATGTTAATGTGCCTATAACGCGGATTAGTAAACAGGGCCCTTAATTACATAACAAGCAAATCAGCACCGATAATTGCATTTAACAAGCAAATATTGACACTAATTGACATTAATTAGAATTTACGCGCACAACTCGCTAAGCATATTCTGTAAAGTGGTGCACATAAATTCTAATGCATGCTGTCAAAAAAGGGGGCATGGCTATGGGTGTGGAATGGGCAGGTCATGTGCAATCTGAACCCCTCCGAGAAAAATTGCACTGGTTCCCAATCAAAGAACATATTGCTTTCAAAATCTTCACCCTGGTTTATAAAATTATCTACGGCGAGGCCCAGGGATACATGACAGACCTCATTGACCTACCAATCAGAAATATAACTGGATCAACACGAACATACCTAAACCTCCACTACCCAAGCTGCAAAGGACTCAAATACAAATCAACTTATGCATCCAGCTTTTCCTACATAAGCACACAACTATGGAACGCATTATCAAAAGCCGTGAAAACAACATATAACCACCTAAACTTCCGGAAATCACTAAAAACTTACCTATCCAAAAAGGCATACCCTACCGACCCTACTTAAATGCTTGAACCCTGCAACACTACGAAACCAAAGCACGTAATGGACATAATGTAACTCTTCCTCTATACGATTCCCTAATGTGTTTGTTCCACATGAACCTCATTCTGCCAAAACATCACTGTGTAACTGCTCATACCGGAATTGGCCACATTGAGCCTGCAAATAGGTGGGAAAATGTGGGATACAAATGCAACAAATAAATAAATAAATACATGCAGGGTTATAGAATACACCTGCTCTGACTGCATCTAACTTTGGGGCCAGTATTTACTCCAAGTTTTACTTGGCATAAATGAGCGCGCCTAGAGTTAGGCGCAGGCATAGCTGAAAGGCATATGCTACAAATCCCCTAGGTGTATTCTATAAACTGCTCAATAATCTAGATGCAATTTATAGAATATGCCTCAGCAGAAGTTTTTTGGTGCTGATTTTTCAGGCGCCATTTATAGAATCTAGTCTTTTGTGCGCATAGTGCGCACTCTTAAACAAAATATTTTTTTTTTATTTTTATAACTTTAATTCCAGACTGTAGAACCAAGAAATTACACCATAATAACAAACTTTAAACAAATTCAGAAAAGTGAATATAAAAAAAAAAATACATAAGGAAAATAGGTGAAGTAGTCCCCATCATAGGAAGAAAGGACATTTAAGCACAAGAAATACTAAAGATTTCAGCAATCAACCAAGATTCTTACCTAAATCTAAAGTACATGTGGCATCATTCGATTATGGACCTAATCTAAACCCCCTATCCAAAAAGGTAAATTGTTAGGTAATCCTAATAGAAACCCCTCTAATTGAGAGGGATTTTTAAAAAGTACTGCTTTCCCTGACAAGAAATCAAACACTTACATGGGAACCTTGAAAAAAAGTGCCTCCTACTTGCAAACTTTATAGTTTACATTCTGAAACATTTTCCTTAGTTTTGTGGCTCGAGATACATCAGGAAACATCTGGATTTTTTACCTCAAAAAAGTAATTCTTTCTTAAATATTGAATAATTTAAAAAAAAAAAAAAGAAAGATTTGAATTTTATCCTTCTCTGCTGTGAATATGACTAGGAGTATAGCTCAAGAGGAAATTACATCTGTAGAAGTTGCCAGAAAATTTGTCAAATTAAAGCTACCACCCTGAAGAGAATAAAAAACTCCTTCATCCTCGTTCACTGCCCGAACTTTAGAGGGAAGATAATAACACTGAGAAATCTTATGATTTTCATTAACAGACAACACCTTCTTAATATATTTAGAGGCATATTTTCAAAGCACTTAGACTGTTACATACAGGGGCATTTTCAATAAGACATCTAAATCCGACTTTGGACGTTTTGCTCAAAACATCCAAAAATCGAATAGCAAGCATGAGCATTTTTGAACTGGCAAAACATACTGTATATCTTTTTTTTAATGGCTTTTCTAGATGTTGCTGTACTCAGTACATTTATCTTTTTTTTGAAAAAAAAATGTCCAAGTGAAAAAATGCACAAAATCAAGCCATTGGAATGTAGGAGGCATCAGCATTCTGTTTTTAGTAAACTGGCCACACAAACATCCTAGCAGGGCAGTGGGTCGCCCTAGGGGGCACTGCCATGGAGTTCGCCTAAAAGCTCCAAGGTACACATCTCCCCTTTGCTCTCTTTTATTATATAGTGAGCCCTCCAAAATCCTACTGTATCTAATTGTACACCATTACAGTAACCCTTATGGCTGCAGGTATCACTTATATGTGGACAAATGCAAAGTGATGCATATTGGGAAGAATAATCTGAATCATAGTTACTTGATGCTAGAGTCCACCTCGGGGGTCAGCACTCAAGAAAAAGATCTAGGTGTCATTGTAGATAATATGCTGAAATCTTCTGCCCAGTGTCTGGCGACAGCCAAAAAAGCAAACAGGATGCTAGGAATTATTAGGAAAGGGATCGTAAATAAGACCAAAAATACTATAATGCCTCTGTATCTTTCCATGGTGTGACCTCACCTTGAGTATTACGGTATCTCAACAAAAGATATTGTGGAATTAGAAAAAGTTCAAAGAAGAGCAACCAAAATGATAAAGGGGATGGAATTCTTCTCATATGAGGAAAGGCTAAAGAGGTTATGGCTCTTCAGCTTGGAAAAGAGACAGCTGAGGGGAGATATGATTAAAGTCTACAAAATCCTGAGTGATGTAGAATGAGTAGAAGTAAATCAATTTTTTACTCATTCCAAAAGTACAAAGACTAGGGGACACTCAAGGAAGTTACTTGGAAATACTTTTAAAACAAATAGGAGGAAATATTTTTTCACTCAATGAATAGTTAAGCTCTGGAATTCTTTGCTGGAGGATGTAGTAACAGCAGATAATGTATCTAGGTTTAAAAAAGGTTTGGAGAAGTTCCTGGAGGAAAGGTTCAAAGTCTGCTATTGAGATAGACATGGGAAAGCTATGCTTGACCTGAGATTGGTAGCATGAAATGTTGCCACTATTTGGGTTTCTGCAAGGCACTTGGCTTGGCCACTGTGGGAAACAGGATACTATACCCAATTGTCTCAAGGACTGTCTCCATAAGTCCAGTAAAACTGGCATTACAATGCAAAAAGGGGAACAGCCCTTGAGACGGCTGGGTACAGCATGTCGGACAATTCAGTCCGTGACTGGCAATTCCTTTCATTATTAGATGAAAGTTTCATTAAAAGATAAGTGAATGAGATTTAAGAAATCATCCTGATTGTGAAGGTTATACAGTAAAATATTTATTTATTTATTTTTATTTATTGCATTTGTATCCCACATTTTCCCACCTCTTTCCAGGCTCAAAGTGGCTTACAATACAGCATGAATAGTGGAAATATATAAGAAAATAGACATTTAGTATTACATAATGATCTTGGTTAATATGATAATGATAAAGCATGATAGTGGTTTGACAAGCAAATATCGTAAGACAATTCTGGATATATGTGTAGGGGTTCACATTTGTTAATCTTTGTGGTATACCTTGTTAAAGAGATGGGTCTTCAATAGTTTGCGGAAGTTAGTTAGTTCATAGATCGTTTTTAAGTTGTGTGGTAGTGCATTCCAGAATTAAGTGTTCAACTAGGAGAAGGTTGATGCATGCGTTAGTTTATATTTTAGACCTTTGCAGTTGGGGAAGTGAAGATTGAGGAATGTGCGGGATGATTTTTTAGCGTTCCTGGATGGTAAGTCTATCAGGTCTGACATATAGGCTGGGACATTTCCGTGAATGATTTTGTCAACTAGGTGTCACGTTCTCAAAGCTAGAAACTGGGTTTGTAAGCTCTTGGGCCACTACCGAGGAGTGGCAGTGGCAGGCAAAACAACCCCAAGCTGGATACAGGGCAGATCTCTGACAAACAGTAGGCTTCACCTGCACCTGGCCACTTTTCACCAAGAGTTGAGCTCAAGGCTTCAGGTGGCCGGCAGGACTTACTGGACAGGGCAGGACTGGCTAACAGCTAGGCAGCACAGGGACAGCAAGGCAGGGAAAGGATAGGCTAAAGGACAGGACTGAAAGCTGTGAGCAGCCACTGAAGCAGGAAACAACCACAGATAAACCCAGAACTAGGCAAAGACATACAAACAAGACACAAGACTGGGAAACAGGCAATACAGTAAACAAGCAATACCCTAAACTAAACATAGACTAACTAGAACAAGCAAGACTTCAGGCAAGAACTAGAGCAAGGAAACAAACTCAGGCTGAAGTGCAAAAGCACCAACATATCAGGGCCTTAGACGCACTGCAAAGGCAAAGCAGCAAGGTTTCAGAATGGCTAATAAGCCCAGCAGCACCTGGAACTCAGCTGCAACAATCACCAGGAAACCATGGGTGCTGTGTAGGTTCAATCCAAGCAAGCAAGTCTGGCAGCCCGGAAGATCCGGACCGGACTGAACTGAAATCTGGAACGGGTGACGATCCACAGCAGCCACCGGTTCTGGCCACCAGAGGGAGAGGTGAGCACAGACGTAACACTAGGGTACATATTTTGAACGTGACACGTTCTTTGAGTGGGAGCCAGTGTAGCTTTTCTCATAAGGGTTTGGCACGTTCATATTTTGTTTTCCCGAATATGAGCTTAGCTGCAGTGTTCTGGGCTGTCTGAAGTTTCTTGATTATTTGCTCTTTGCAGCCAGCATAGAGTGCTTAGTATGAAAGACAATCTTAAGCACCTATTTATATTGATTTGCCGATGAGGAGGTGGGTGCTGGAAATATCATTGATTACAGTGATGTTTAATGAATTGCACTGCTGAGGCAAACAATATATATTAGTTGATAAAAGATACAGTCTGGTGTTCTACAGTGTGAACAAGAGGTGATACTGCACTGGATTTATTTAATTAAGCCCTATAGTAGACTGTTTTTATATTATATAATATACATGCAAAAGTGCTGATCCCATCCCTCTCCACCCATTCTTCATGCACATTCACACCCCTCCCAGAACAGATATATTGCATTAAAGTAGGCAGTATGTTGTCTGAGCACCAACTTCTGTGTGTCCATACTCCTGTTCTACACATACAAATCACTAATCAAATGCCCCCCCTCAAAAGTGGTTAAAAGGAGAAATAAAAAGAAAAAATGAAAAAATAACAGTGCTAATAACACAAATTAAAGTGGCAGTCTACAGAATGATTAGTAGTATGATCACTGTAACTGAGAACCCTGTACACATTTCTGTGACAGCGTATCTTGCTGGGTCCACTGAGGTCGTGGCCACAGATTCTTTGGTATACTAGTTCACTGTCTGGCCAGGCATGGTCAAGTCACCCAGCATTTCCTGTCTTGTTTACCATCCAGCATGATCAGTGAACAGATATTCCCACTGGCAGGGGATATTATGAGTGTACATCATTCACAGCAAGCACCAGGATTTATGAAAAAGCTGATGCTTCTAAAGATAAACTTCACTCTTGGTTTTGCTTGAGTTCTATAGGACTCGGAGGGAGATTGAGTTCTATAGGACTCGGAAGGAGAATGAGTGCTCACCTCCATTAAAGCAATACATGCCCATGCTCTTTGCCCTCAAAGTCTTCCTGTGGTTTTGTCAGTTGCCACTACACTCACTGCTGTCTAGTCTGTTTTTTCCCCAGTGGGTTCTTTTAACCTCATACACAAAAACATAAGCCAGGGGTTCCCAAATCTGTTCTGGGGGAACCCCAGCTAGTCAGGTTTTTAGGATAAATGAAATAGTTTTGCATACCAAGGAAGCGGTGTATGCAAATCGATTTCATGAATATTTATTGTGGCTTGCTGGGGTTCTTGCAGGACAGGTTTGGGAATCACTGAGAGAAAACTGTCTATACTTCCCCCTCTCTGTTTCTGGTGTAGTTGCAGCATGTCACTGCCTGCTCTAGGCTTTTTCACTGCTCAGCCTGTTCTATTAATTTAGAGACCCTTCTACTGACACACGGTAGGCCTAACGTGGGCCTACCATGTGGTAAAAGAGCAGTACTGAGGATACGCTGAGGCATCCCATTGTAGTTTGGCCAGCAGCTACTCCCGCAATAATATATATATTTTTTTTGCCGGGGAGGCGTCTGGGGGTGGAGAGTGTGCCTGTGTTAATCAAGTAGCACAAGCACATTACAGTGTGCTACCCAATTACCTCAGGAGTAGAGCAGGGGCCCTTACCACCTCCCAAATAGGTGGCAGTAACGGATCCCAGCGATAATGGTCATGAATTAATGGGGACATTATCACTTGGCCATTAAAAAATAAAAACGCGACCATTGTTCAGCTGCTATAGAGTGGCCAATGAGCACGGCAAACCCACATGTTAATCGCAGCAGCAGCCACTTTCTAGCTCGGCTTGATAAAAGGACCCCTTAGTGAACTTCTCTGCTGGTGCCAGTCTAGCTATTGCCATCCAGATTGATCAGCTGCCCTGCCACTCTTGCTTCCACTGAGCGTTTTGTCCCCCTCCCCAGATCCTTCAAAAAATATATATATTTCCTCTTCTAACATTAGTAAGTTTAGTATGGGAAAGTTATAAAGGTGTAGTAAAAGGCGAAAAAGTGCCCTAGTGGTAATCTCGCATAATTACTGCTAGGTGTAATCTTTCCTTATAAGGCAAGTTGCATTATGGCTTTTGCATAGTAATGAGCTATTTTACATGCATTTGCTTGTTTTGCAGCTCATTACTATTTAAGTCATAGCAAAGACAAGTCAGGTTGTGTTAGGGCCCTTTAAGTCACATGAAGGTACAAATAACTCGACTTAAAGCCCTAACACAGCTGGATAACTTTCCCTCTTAAGCTCCTAACTTTCAGAGTTGTGCTCCTACAGTGACATCTTCGAAAATTTACTAGGGCCTAAATTTATGCTCAAATTTTTGCTAAAATCTTACATATAGAATCATAAAAAAATGGATGGCAACAAAGTTGGATTTAGGGTCGGGAAAAGAAATTAGGATCTTAGCTCTGATTCTCAGCACTAGGCTCATAAATCTAGGCAAATGAATTGCAGGACTAAATGTATAAGCCTAATTTTTGTGCTCCTAACAGCGGCGTAGCAAGGAAGGGGCAATGGAGGCAGTCCGCCCCGGGTGCACGCCACTGGAGGGGTGAAGAGAGCAGCCGCGCACCTGTCAGCTCCACTGTTTCCCTGCTCTCTCTGCCCCGGAACAGGTTACTTCCTGTTCCCCTGTTCCAGGGCAGAGGGAGCAGGGAGCCAGCGGAGCCGAGAGCCACGCGGCTGCTCCCAGCAGCCAAGAATACACCCGGGGGGGAGGGGGTCATGCTGCACCCAGGGGGGTGCGCATCGGTGATCCGCCCCGGGTGGCAGCCGACCTAGGATCGTCACTGGCTCCTAAAATAAAGCAAATTTTCAGCTGAAAATTTAGCAGTTGCTATTCAGTGAGTGGTGCTCAGTGTTTTGCTGACTTCCACCAGCATTAAGCCCAGAAATCCAATGCCGAGCCATATCCGGGGTTTGGCATTGAATTTCTGGGTTTTTGGAACTGACTACACCATAGCACTTAACCAACTATGGGGCATCGAATAAAGATAGGGCTGATTTTTATGCAGTCCTATTTATCTGGTGACCTTGGCCAGTTAAGTGCTGAACATCGACACTTAACCGGCCTAGTGCCAACTCTAACCCCAGAATGCCCCCAAAATAGCTATTTTTGCTTTAAGATTAACCGGTCATTTTCAGCAGCACTAAATGGTTAAGTGCCACTGAAAATGACAGGTTAGCCCTGAACAGGTGATTTAAGTGGCCTGGAGCTGTTTCTGGCCAGTTAAATCACGTTGGGGCTCATTTTCAAAAATGAAAAACATCCAAAATGTGGCATAAATCTGCATTTAGATGTTTTTCTCACAAAAACATCCAAATTGGTATTTTCAAAATCAATTTTTAGACATTTTTCTATGAAGTCCATCAGAAGTGTGTTCAAATCATAAGGGGGCATGTCAGGGGTGTATTAAGGGTGGAATCAGGTCATTCTTAAATGACGTTTTTCTGCCATAATGGAACAAAACAAAAACACCCTTTCATGATTATGACTTTTCCTGGTTTGTGCTCTCCTCGCCCTCTGGTGGCCAGTACCAGTGACTGCTATAGACTATCTGTTGCTGTTTCTCAAGCCTGTGTCAGAAGTCAGTCCGGGCCGGATCTTCCAGTCTGCCAGTCTTGCTTGCCTTGTTTGTACCTAAGCAGCACCCGTACTTGTCTTGGGATTCCTGCAGCTGAGCCTCAGCAGGTGATGGTCTTTATTAAGCACCTGTGGGCTTTGCTACTTTGCCTTTGAATTGCCAAAGGTCTCTGGGTGAGTTGGTGTGCTCTGTTGCACTTCTGCCTAGTCTAGTTTCTTACCATAAAACTTTATAGGAATAGATATTCTTTTAGATTTTAAATCTTATCAAATTACTCTTTATTAGCACAATTATTAACACATCATTATTTAAAATTCACACTTTTATAGTCCATTTCAGTTGTATTTAAGATCTTCCAAAGTTCACAACACACCCTCTTAGTGTTTTAATTTTTTGTCCATAGATTCTTTGTTTGTACAAAGGAATTGTTTGTACAAAGAATCTATGGACAAAAAATTAAAACACTAAGAGGGTGTGTTGTGAACTTTGGAAGATCTTAAATACAACTGAAATGGACTATAAAAGTGTGAATTTTAAATAATGATGTGTTAATAATTGTGTTAATAAAGAGTAATTTGATAAGATTTAAAATCTAAAAGAATATCTATTCCTATAAAGTTTTATGCTATATATTTGGTGGGATAGTTACAAAGTGTTCCCTTGTGGTAGTTTATATCTGACTAGTCTAGTTTCTTGTCTGAATTCCTTGCCTGGTTCTTGTTTTGTCTGTGTATGGTTTAGCTTAGGCTTTATTGCTTCTTAGTCTTGTTTCTTGTCTGTTTGCCTTGCCTGGTTCTTATTCAGTCTGTGTGTAGTTTAGCTATTAGCATACTGCTTTTACCTTTCTTAGTGGCTGCTTGTCAGCTTTCAGTCCTTGTTCTTTGGCCTGTCTGCTTTCTGCCTACTGTTGTATTATTTGTCTGTGAGTCCTAGCCTAGTATTCTGCCTTGCCTCTCATGTTTATTCCTTTCCCCTCTGAACCTACTCTGCTTCAGTCAAGCTTGTTCTTGTATCCTTGACCCTGTGTGAGAATCCTGTATCCTGTTTAGTATCCTGTTCCAGCTCTGTCTTGTAAGTCCTGCAGGCCACCCGCAGCTAGGGGCTCAACCCATGGGGAACAGTGGTCAACGCAGGTGAAGTCCAGCTGTTCCAGTCCTGTGGTTCCTGTTTAGTCTGTTCCAGTATTTGGGTCCAGCCAAGCCGAGTCTGCTCCAGGTTCCAGTTCCATCCTTGCTTGTTTACCCAGTCCTGGTTGGGGGATTTTGCTTGCTGCTGCCACTCTATGGCAGTAGCCCAAGGGCTCACGTTTGTTCCAGTGTCCAAGAAGCCAGAGATCGTGACACACCCAGGGCTATAAGTTGGATGTTTTGGTCTAGATCTGTTTTATTAACAAGTAAGCTACAAAAAAGTGCCCTAATGGCCGATGACCACTTAAGGAAATCAGGGATGACCTCCCTTTATGTTCCCAGTGATCACTGACTGACTGTCCAGATAAGTGAAGGGGACACAAAACTGAATGTTTACCTAGAGATTTGGTCATTACCACCAGCTTTTGAAGGACCTCTAAAGGTCAGATTTTTCAGGCTATCCCTCATGAGTATCTATGAGAGACATTTGCATGCTTACTACCTCCATTGTATGCAAATGTATCTCATACATATTCATTAGGTTTATCCTGAAAACATGACCTGCTCGAGGCCCTCAAAGACTGAGCGTGAATACCAATGAGCCAGGTTGATTAATACATTTGTACTGGCCCTACTTAAATGGCTAATGTGAAAAAATCTGGATTACTGTAAAGAAATGGTATGCCTTTATGAAATCTTTAATCTTTGGAGTATGTAAGAGGAGGGGGTGTTATTCTTCATGGGCTCTTCACATACAAACCTATCCATGGAGGTTTGCTTTTGGATATCCCTGAACAAATGACAAGATTTTGGCTTGTTTCATGCTAATTTGAGGCACTGAATTTGGAAGCATTAACAGTTTGATTTTCATTGATTCAAGAACATTTTGCGGACTGTGGCATTACTTGTCATGGACTGTGCTTGGGTCTTAGGGACTGATTTATGAGATTATCTTTAGGGTGTTAGATTTCCTTATTTCATCTCCTTGGTCAGCATGTTTAAAATCCAGGTCTTTCAGTTTTGTGTATCTGCACTCCACTTTAGCACTTACATCAAACCATACTGTGGTAAGATCACTACTGCCCAGGTAGGCACCCACCCGGACATTGGAAATGCTGAGCACAAGATCTAGATTTTCTCCCCCTCCCTCTCAAGGGTTCCATCACCCTTTTTTCTGAGCAATGCACTTTGGTAAGCATCCACAATCTCTCTACTTCTTTCTGATCCCGCAAATGGAACCTTCCAATCTACATCTGACAAGTTGAAGTCACCCAAAAAATATAAATGCTGGGGACTACTTAATTTATACAGCGCTGACAGGTAAGTACTTGGACAACAAACAAAACAAACAGCAAAAGTTGATAATCAAACATTCAAAAAAAATTGTTTTAAAAAAATAGAGGACATTTTAGTGGCTGTGTTATTGTGCGCTTTAAAACCCAGTGTCATCACCACTAAGGAATTTGATTTTTTTTGTGGCAGAGAAACGATCCCTGTGATCTACTTTGTGCCAAAGATACAGAAGAATCTTATTGATCCTCCTGGATGGCCTTTTATGTCCAGTAACAGCTCCATCTTGGAGCCCTTATCAAACTTTGTGGATTTTTATTTAAAAGCAGAGGTACCCAAGAGCCATCAAATGCCTCCAGATGCATTTTTAGACACTCTTGACATCACAGCTCTGTATACAAACATTCTGCAGGTGGCAGCTGTTGAAATTGTACATCATCGTTTGTGGGCCCAGTTCTTGTCTTGACACTAGGATTGAATTTTTGATTACCATCACCAGGGTGGCTCTCAGTAAAAATTGTTTTGTGTTTAACAACAAGTTTTATTTACAGGTGAAGAGGACAGGTCACTATCCAGCTTATAATCGAAAGACAAAAACGCCTATATTGCGACCTAAATCGGGAGATAGGCGTTCATCTCACAAAAACGAATAAATCAATATAAAGTTTCAGTGCGTCCATGTCGCTTCTACATTTACTTAAAAATGCCCAAATAAGGGGCGTGTCGGGGGCGTGTTAGGGGCGCTGATACGACGTGGACGTGTACAACGTATAACGGATAGCTCTGGTTGAGCGCGAAGACGGGTGTAATATGTTGGACCCGAAATAAAAGCGACCAGAGCAAGGGGGAAATCGTCTTTAGACCCATTACCGATTGTGTGTAGTTGGAGAGTGGCGAGATCGTTGGTGGAAGAGCTGAATTGGTGGTTGCAGAGAGAAAGCCGAGCGTGCTGAGTACCTGTGACGTTCGTCTGTGTGCCCTGCCTCTTTTGTGACTTACCCTTTGACCTTTCCCTACTCCTACTCCTTTGCTCCATCGCCCCCTTCCCCTCCCCCTTCACTGTTCCCACGTGTATACTCTATTCCCTGACCTCCGTTTGTCTCTGTGTTCCTGTACTGTTTGGCGAGTGAGTGGCCAGAGGGCGTGGTGGCTGGAAGTGAGGGATCTGTGTGTGTTGGTGTTTGACTACTAGTCCTAATACTTGCACTGGTGGTGGGGATATGGATGCACTTAATGCACTTGTGGCATGCATGCTACACGAAGAGGCCACCCACCGCAGGAGGTATTCACGGCCCCGAGTGTTTAGGTCCCGCACCACCTTCCTACAACTCACTGACCAGCAGTGTCTAACAAGGTTCAGGTTTGATAGGGCCACCATTCTTCAGCTGTGTGAGCAGCTGAAACCCCTCCTGCAGCCCCAGACACGTAGGAATAACCCCATCCCTGCGCACCTCAAAATCACTTCCTCTCTCTCTGTCCTGGCCACTGGGAGTTTTCAATCAGTATTAGCTGCTAACACAGGGTTCACCCAGGCTTCTATTTCACACTGTCTCACCCAGTTCCTGGATGCCTTTCAAACTCACACCTCACACTACATCACTTTCCCCACCACCCCCCAGGCCCTGCACAACAACATGGCTGCCTTCTATGCTCTTGCTAGATTCCCCTCGGTCATCGGTGTGATAGACTGCACACACATAGCCCTCAGCCCCCCCCCCCCCCCCCCCGGCCACACGAAGCCACCTACAGAAATAGGAAGGCATTTCATTCTATGAACATGCAAGTTGTATGTGATGCCCAGGGGGAGATATTAGACGTGTGTGCCAGGTACCCCGGGTCCACCCACGATGCCTACATCCTACAGCATTCGGGCATCTTCCGCAGGTTCGAGCGAGGGGAGTTCATTCGTGGATGGCTACTAGGTAAATGCAACATGCATGTACCCATACTATACCTCCTCCACTGGGCAACCCTCCGCCCTGGCTTCTTCCAAATCCCCCCTCCTCCCCCCCCACCCCCCACCCGTACCTGCTCCAAGCAATACACACTCATCTATCTCATTCTGCTTTTCTCCAAAGGTGACCGAGGCTACCCGCAGAGGACATGGCTCATGACCCCCCTGATCCACCCACAACCAGGGGCAAAAGAAACCTACAACAGGAGACATCGCAGCACCCGGGGGATCACTGAGCGGACCTTTGGTTTGTTGAAAAACCGGTTCCGCTGTCTGGACTGGTCTGGAGGAGAGCTGCTCTACAGTCCAGAAAAGGTGGCCAAGATCTTTGTGGCATGCTGCATGTTGCACAATTTGGCCCAGCGCAGAGGACAGCCTCTCCCAGAGGAGCCACAGCCACCACCAGAAGAGGCCCCAGATGACCAGGAAGAGGAGCCCCCTCCACCCCCAGCCCACAGAGCAGAGCTCAATGCTTACCAGCTTGGCGTAAGAGCAAGACAAAGACTCATTGAAACAAGTTTTAGGTGAAAGTAAGTGTACATTTATTGATTTATATTAAGTGCATGTGTTCCTGTGTTCACCCCCACCACCCCCACCACCTCCCATTCCCGCTGCTTCGTGGTTGCAGCCAGCCTCTGCCCTGTGGGAGCAAACAGATTCCGGTGCCGTTGTTGTATCTCCTGCACCAGGAGCGCCACTTCACCGTCGCTAAAGTTACCCTTCCGGGTTGGGGGCTGACGCAGCGGCATTGTACCAATTAGGTTTTCGAAAATACGGAGTGGGCGTTTATATAGTCGCCGAGAACGCCCATAGACACGGGGGAATAGGCATGTCTGATATGGGCGTTTTTTTTTTCAATTATACACATAATTCCTAAACGTGCCCAACTCAGATAGCGATTTGGAGCACATGATTTCGATTATGGGTAGATAATTATGGGCGTCCCCACCTGCCTTCCCTTTCTTCATTGCCATCTAACCCGCCATTTCCTGCACTGGGACCTTGCCGGTTGTTCTTAAGAATCGTTTACAGGGTTTTACCCTCACTTATAATAAGGTTTGTGTTTGGCAATGTATGTTTGGGTACACCTGTGTATTTGGGGGGGAGGGGATTATTGCTGGCCCTCAGCCACCACACCTTCTGTTTCCACTCTTCCACATCCCGTGAGCCTCCCTTACTTTCTCCCATTCTCTCTGCCTGCTTGTAACAGGCAGTCTGTGGGGCCAACGATATTCCTACAGTCGCCCCAAATCAAGCACCCCTCGGTAAGGGACATTTCAATGAGAGAGATGTGCAGCTAATGTTCCAGATGATAAAAGGCGCACTACACAGTCTTGAAACAGACGTTCATGGTAAGCTCTCATTTGTCTGCCATCTCTTCTCTTTGTGCTCATAGTCAAGGAGTGTGCATTCACTGTATGTAGTCTGGAGTCAACTCTTAGCTGGCTGTCTTTTCACCAGGTTCCTGTGCACTGTACTGTGGGGTTGGCAGGTCCTCAGTGGCGTGGGCCAACTGTTGGAGCTGCTGTATTGGTTCCCGGTAGGTTTCATCTTCCTTGTTTATGTGGTGAACCCCAGTCCCCATTTATGCAGTGCCCACCCATTCTGAAGCTGCATAGGAGGGGGAGGGGGAATGATATATGCAATGGATGTGTTTAGCACATTATGGAACACCTTCCTAAATTCCTCCATAGGTAGGGAACAAGAACATTTTGTCACAATTGGTAGCCTGGAAAAAATGGTCAAGGTGGCTACAGGTACTGCCACTGAGGCCTTAAGACGTGGTGGTGAGGGGGAGGGTTCTGTGTACAGGTCGCAACCCAAAGTACCTGCAGGTGGCTACAGCCTGGTGGCTGCTGTGGCCTAGTGGTTAGAGCACCAGCCTTATAATCACAAGGTTGCCAGTTCAATTCCCATCTAAGGCAAGTCACTTCACTGTCGGTTGGCTCAGGGACAAACTTTGAGACAGACCCGGAATACTTGAATGTAACACACCTTGATCTACTACTGGAGACAGTGTGATCACAGCTGCAAATAATGAGCACCATTTTTATTTGTGGCCGTCTGTAACACAAGTATTACATTGCAACTGTGATGAAGTAACCATCCATCTAATGGGTTTCCCATTGTTTCCCTTTTTCACCTCAGCACTATATACCATAGCTGATGTATTGAATGTGAAAATATGAGCCAGCTGTTTGTAGGTCCTTCTTGGGCCCCCCCCCCCCCCCCACCAATGTGGCTTGTGGGTAAGGATGTCTGGCCATCAGACAGCATACACTGTGTATGTGCTACCTGGGGTTATGTGGACATGTCTACTTGGGAGATCACACGTGCTACACAATTAATCTCTTATTGATGGCACTCTGTGTTGTGGGTCAGTATGGTGGAGGGGACGGAGGGAAAGAGGCTGGCTGGCCATTTGTGTTCATGAACACTAATATCCATCCAGCCTCCCTGGCCCACCTCCCCTGCACATATGGCCATGCAGGTTGGAATGAACAGGTGGCCTTCTGTATGGCCAACATTCTCACACATACATCAACTTTCTCATTCACACTGCACATTTCATGCTATGCATATTGCTGCCTGCTTCCTCTCAACTCAACAGCACCATTTGCTTATATGTAATGCACAAGGGAGACAAACACACAGACACCCTGATAGTTAAAGTATAACAAAAACATTTATTTCCCCCCCACCCCCACCCCTACAAACCAACCCCGAACAATGCCCTCCTCCCCCCCACAACTCCCCACAACCCCAACAATTCCCTCCCCCCTCCACACCCCCCAATTCCCTCCCCCCCAGACACAGAACCCCAACAATTCCCTCCCCCCACACAGAACCCCAACAATTCCCCCCCTCCCCACACCCCCAACAATCCCCCCCCCATTTAAGTCAAGGGCGGGCACGCCCTCTGAGTAAGGCCCTCTGTAGCAGGGCAATGAGCAGCCCCAGCAGTACCCTTAGTGGGTCCTGGAGCTGCTCATTGCCCTGCCATAGGGCTTGGACCTCCTGCAGCAGCTGGTGCTGGCCATCTACCAGCTGCTGCAGGAGGCGTATCATCGCACCTGCACCTAGGGCTGGTGGAGGTGGCCCAGGGGCTGGAGCTGGCCCAGGGGACGGAGCAGACCCAGGGGAAGGCGATGGGGCAGGTGATTGAGGTCCCGCAGGGGATGAGGATGGCTGAGGAGAGAGAGAGGGCTCTTGTGGTGTTACAGGTGGGGAGGGGGCCTCCATATAGTCCTCATCTATGACGAGGACCCCCTCCTCCGAGCCCGCCGACTCCTCCTCCTCCGCCTCCTGTGCTGGGGCCGCTGCCTCCTCCTTCTCCTCCACGTGGCTTCCCTGCCCTGGATCCTGCTCCTGCTCCTCGTCCTCCTCCTCCTCCTGAAGGTGGCCCTCTTCATCTGCACGCTCGGCTTGCTGCTGGTGGAGCCCCGTGTATGTAAACGGAGTGTGATTGAGATCAGCACATACAACATGGCTTGCATAGTGCAGTAGCTGGGTGGCCTGAGACGGGGGATGGGTCACGGTGTGGTAAGGCGTGGCCTATGCCCATGGGGACTGAGCTGCATCAGATGACATGACAAAGAACCCTGGAACCTCCTCTGACACACATCACACAGGACATGTTGCCATACCACATTCATTGCTGGCCAGCATGTTTGCATTGTGAGATGCGACAAGGGGTTGATGGGCAGTTGTTGTTGGTTTTATTGGTGGGGGGGGGGGCAGTGGGAAGGGTGTTGAGCACAAAACTTTTATGAGAGTTAGGCCATGACATCCACTAAAAGTAGGGCCTCAGGCAGGTCTACCAGGACACACTAATCAGCCACCCCAGAAAGGGGAATAGTAAAGTGAGGCATATCATCTCATTCATCTCAGGGGGATGGTCGGAAGTTGCAGCCACACTCATGGGAGGACCCCTGCAACCTGCATCCTTGATCTGGGACAGATATGTTATTACTTACTAGTTGGCTATTAGCCACATGGATGGGAATTGATATTGTACAGCACATTGGCATTATTCAAGACGTGTATTTAGCAATCTGTACAGGTGTCCTGGTTTTGAATACTTACGCCGAGCCCTGAGGTGCCGTCGCACCGCCCGGATGAGCTCAGGCCTCTCACGCCGCACACGGCGGAACCGCCTCCTCAGGGACTCCAGGTCCCAGTGCACTCCGAAGCGTCTGTAAGATATAAGTTTGTAGAGCAGGGGTCAGGAGGGGATGGTCCTTTTTGCCTCTGCACACATTGATTTGTTATTCAAATAGCAGAGAGAGAGGGTCAACAGTGTTTGGGGGGGGGACCACTTCCATTGGTACTGAATCATACATAGGAGCCACCTTTTTACCATTTTGGGGGGTGCAACCCCCAGTGGAGATTACCCCTCCCTCCCTCCCTCCAAACATACAAGGCATTTCTTTTATATTGGGGGTGCTCAAGCACCCACAGCAGCCACCGAGTTGGTTCCTATGCAGATGATGCCATAGAGGTGGCCATGAGGCCAGAAAGTACCGTTTGTATGCATTATAATGTATGCTTGTAAAACTACTTTATATGTGTTATCATTACCATGTTATAAAGTATGGTATACGTTTAATTGGTATCATGTTTCCACTATTCGGATGTGTTGTAAGCCACATAGAGGCTGCAAAGAGGGATTGGAAATGTGGCGTTCACAGGCAAGATATACATAAATAACGAAATAAATTCTTGTAGGGATGTGGGAATGGTCGTCCTTTCAATAACATACATTTTATTAGTGATATTGTGCATATTCCTATATTACTCATTATCCTTGCATGCACACTCCAGTTACTGGTGGTAACATTGATGACGGAGCTGTTATATGTGTAGGTACAGGAGGGGGGGTGGGCCATAACCTTACCTTTCAAGCCTGTCCCTAATACGGGACCAGGCTCGCATAGCTTGGAGCCTGGGGGGCAGGTGGTGGTGTTGAACAAAAAGCCTATGCCGGTGCCTTAGGCACAGGCGCACGAGCAGCAGGCTCTCCTCCTGCCCGAAGTTCGGCTCCCGTCGCTGCGCCATTTTTCCACGTGTTGGAAAACAAGTGCCTTATATAGACGACCTTGCGTGAGGGACGTCGTTTCATGCATAGCTCCATATATGGATGACCATCCCATATATGGCCCTATCAGCACGTGGACGCTGTCGTAAGCATAGACGTCTTTGATGTGCACATGCCTGGTTATGTGTGCCGAACGTGCCTTATATAGATGGAGTATGACGCACCTCACCCGACCCTTTTCACATATACACAATATGCATATAGCTGCATGTTCAGTAGGTGTACAGTGCATGCAGGTCTGGACATGCAGATGGGCACATATGAGGAAAATAGGGGTGCAGCAGCAGCATGATTTTTCTGTTGTTGACGCATATACGCGTTCCTCATATTTTCCCGTACCTGGATGGCCAGAACAACATGTACTGTACTTGCGGTACACCTATGTACATTATTTTACACACTTTGTGATTTGGTCGTTTGCACCTGCAATAAGCGACCGTGTTAGAGCGCCCAATTTAATCACGCTTATGCGCTCATTTGATTGTTTTCCTACAGGGATAATCGATTATCGAAAAACGCCCATACTATTTTTCGATTTTACATGTCTAATTTTGGACGGTTTCTTACAAACGTCCTAATTCGTACTTGGACGTTCTTTCCATTATGCCCCTCCACGGCCCCCACAATAGCTTGCTTATATGTCAATGCTTTTGAAAGAAAGAGGAGTGTATTCTTCCCAGATTTATCAGCACATTCTTATGTGTAAACGTTTCATCGATGATATTTTTCTGGTGTGGACAGGATCTATGGAAGATTTTTTGAGCTTTATTGATTGGTTTAATCAACATGATATCAATAGAAATCAAACAAAATAAAACATGGAAAAGAAAATAAGATGATACCTTTTTTATTGGACATAACTTAATACATTTCTTGATTAGCTTTCGAAGGTTGCCCTTCTTCCTCAGATCGGAAATAAGCAAATGTGGTAGCAGATAGTATATATAAGAGAAACATCCAAGCATTACTTTGACAGTCTGACAGGGTGGGAGGAGGGGGGTGGGTAGGAAGTATGCATGGGGACATCAAAGCATATCATTGATATTCTAACAGGGTGGGTGTGGATAGGTGAGGGGAGGGTGATCAACAGAGACATACAGCTTTATGGTTTATAATGGGCCAGGAACCCCAGATCCCTGTTAAGTCCTCTCTGTTGGGTGTCAAAATATTCAATCATTCTGACTTCAAAGGTCTTACGTTCTTGTAAGGTACAATATTTTACAGGACCAGGACACTGTACCAGTGATTTCACAGTAAGAATCCTCAAAGGTAACTTTAAAACCATACAAGAACGTAAGACCTTTGACTCCTCCCTCTCCTTCTCTGCACATACTCAGCAGACTGCTAAAACCTGTCGTTCCTTTCTCTATAATATCAGCAAAATTCGCCCTTTCCTTTCTGAGCGCACTACCAGAACCCTCATCCACGCTCTTATCACCTCTCGCTTAGACTATTGCAACTTGCTTCTCACAGGTCTCCCACTTAGCCATCTCTCTCCTCTTCAATCTGTTCAAAATTCTGCTGCACGACTAATATTCCGCCAATGTCGCTATGCTCATATTAGCCCTTTCCTCAAGTCACTTCACTGGCTCCCTATCCGTTTCCGCATACAGTTCAAACTCTTCTTATTGACATATAAGTGCATTCACTCTGCAGCTCCTCAGTACCTCTCACAGGACAAATCCCTCCTCTCCGTACCCTTCTCCACCACTGCCAACTCCAGGCTCCGCTCATTCTGCCTTGCCTCACCCTATGCCTGGAACAATCTTCCTCAACCCCTAAGCCAAGCCCCCTCCCTACCCATCTTCAAATCTCTGCTTAAAACTCACCTCTTCAATGCTGCTTTCGGCACCTAACCTTTCGAGAAATATAGTAAGCCCTATCAGATCGACTCTACACTTGTCTTTTAGATTGTACACTTGTCTTTAGATTGTACACCTGTCTTTTAGATTGTAAGCTCCTTGAGCAGGGACTGTCCTTCCATGTTAAATTGTACAGTGCTGCGTAACCCTAGTAGCGCTTTAGAAATGTTAAGTAGTAGTAGTAGTAGTACCTCTCCACTCTCATCTCTCCCTACACTCCTCCTCGGGAACTCCGTTCACTGGGTAAATCTCTCTTATCTGCACATTTCTCCTCCACCACTAACTCCAGACTCCGTTCCTTTTATCTTGCTGCACCATATGCCTGGAATAGACTTCCTAAGCCGGTACGTCAAGCTCCATCTCTGGCCGTCTTCAAATCTAAGCTAAAAGCCCACCTTTTTGATGCTGCTTTTAACTCCTAACCCTTATTCACTTTGTTCAGAACCCTTATTTTATCATCCTCACTTTAATATTCCCTTATCTCTTATTTGTCCTGTCTGTCCTAATTAGATTGTAAGCTCTGTCGAGCAGGCACTGTCTCTTCATATTCAAATGTACAGCGCTGCATATGTCTAGTAGCGCTATAGAAATGATAAGTAGTAGTAGTAAAAACAGAGTCTGCACAGACGGATAGCATTTTTTCAAGATGGATCAAGCAGTTAGAACTTGGCTGCTGACACTGTTTTTTTGATATTGTGCTTTAAATATACAGTTCAGTATATATGAATTAACATTTTGTTTTCTGACCTTTGTAGAGACCTGCACTCTTATCTGAATGCAAGTTTGTGGGGTTCCCTGCAGCAGCTACCAGCGAAACACGGTCCGTGTTGGGCCCCTCTAGCCTGGTTCATAAGATAAGTATATTTGTCACTTGCTAGTCTCCAAAATGAATGAAGAATGTGGAATTACAATTGTAATATGATTGGACCTTATATGTTTCTGAAGACTATGTTTATTTTGACACATGGTGATATTATTTAAAGTGCAATGACTGATTCAGCCGAATGTTTTCCATCATCGAGTGGTTGAACCCGCTGGTCTCCTTGGCACATTCTCAGCACAAACAACAAAAATTTTGAAACTTGGTTTTTTTTTTAATGTTTGATTATCAGCTTTTGCTGTGGTTGTTTTGTATGTTCTAGGTTGAAATCACTCAGCAGCAGCATCTTCCCCATTCATTCCCAACTTCTGGATATCTATAGCCAAATCTTTATCTTATTTCTCTGTTTGTGCGGGAGGTTTGTAGAAAACACCTGCGTGGATGGAAGTCTAAGATGATCCTTATTACTTCTTCCTCTCCCCAGGCCCCCCACATTTCAACCATTTAATATTGGTTTTCACATACAGATCTACTTCACCACCTTTTTGACTATCTCTGTTTTTCCTAAATAGAGTATAGCCCAGTATGTCAGCATTCGAATGAGAGTCATTGAACCACATCTCTTTGATAGAAACAATATTCAAGTCTGCCTGTAACATCAGGGCTTGCAACTCATGAACTTTATTGCCTAGACTGCAAGCATTTGTGCTCATAGCTTTCCAGTTACCTACTGTCTCTCCCGTTTTCTGTATAGCTTTCTGTCTAGTCTCCTCATAAGTACATAAGTATTGCCATACTGGGAAAGACCAAAGGTCCATCAAGCCCGGCATCCTGTTTCCAACAGTGGCCAATCCAGGTCACAAATACCTGGCAAGATCCCCAAAATAGTACAAAACATTCTATACTGCTTATCCCAGAAATAGTGGATTTTCCCCAAGTCCACTTAATAATGGTCTATGGACTTTTTCTTTAAGAAACCTTTTTTAAACTCCACTAAGCTAACCGCCTTTACCACATTATCTGGCAACGAATTCTAGAGTTTAATTACACGTTGAGTGAAGAAAACCTCTCTCTGATTTGTTTTAAATTTACTACATTGTAGCTTCATCGCATGCCCCCTAGTCCTAGTATTTTTGGAAAGCGTAAACAGACACTTCACATCTACCCGTTCCACTCCACTCATTATTTTATAGACCTCTATCAAATCTCCCCTCAGCCACCTATTCTCCAAGCTGAAGAGCCCTAGCTGCTTTAGCCTTTCCTCATAGGGAAGTCGTCCCAACCTCTTTATCACTTTTATCGCTCTTCTCTGTACCTTTTCTAATTCCACTATATCTTTTTTGAGATATGGCGACCAGAATTGAACACAATATTCAAAGTGTGGTCACACCATGGTGTGATACAAAGGCATTATAACATCTTCATTTTTGTTTTCCATTCCTTTCCTAATAATACCTAACATTCTATTTGCTTTCTTAGCCGCAACAGAACACTGAGCAGAAGGTTTCAACATATCATCAACGACGACACCTAGATCCCTTTCTTGGTCTGTGACTCCTAATGTGGAACCTTGCATGACATAGCTGTAATTCAGGTTCCTCTTTCCCACATGCATCACTTTGCACTTGCTCACATTAAACGTCATCTGCCATTTTCATCTACTTTGTTGCTTATATTTGACGTGCTAAGATGGCTTATTTTTATTCTTTCTCCACTGTTGTCCCTCTCTTGCTTTTGTTAGGGATAACTTTCCATTTTATTACATTGTTCTGTCATGGCGATCGCCATTTCCGGAGTGAGAGATATAAGTGGTATTACATTAAAGATTATGATTAACTTAGTAGATTAAGCAGTCAAGTATAAAGAATTTGTATTCGGAATAAGAGGTAAAGTGGTATTCCATTAAAGCTCATTCATGGTAGAGTAGACCTTGGTAGCCGAGTATAGAGAGTTAGGTTTTATCCAGTTCAGGCTTGGGTTTCATTGTCTGGCGATTAGGATGGATCGTTGTGGTATGCCTTGTTGAACAGGTTGGTCTTCAGTGTTCTCCAAAAGTTAGTTAGGTCACGTATTTTTTTTTACTGCGAGTGGTAATGCATTCCATAGCTGCGTGCTTATGTAGGAGAAGCTGCATGCATATTTTAATTTGTATTTTAGTCCTTTGCAGCTGGGGTAGTGGAGATTCAGGAATGTGCATGCTGATCTTTTAGTGTTCCTGGGTGGTAAGTCTATGAGGTCTGACATGTAGACCGGGGCCTCTCCGTAGATGATTTTATGAACCAGAGTGCAGATTTTGAACGTAATGCGTTCTTTGAGTGGGAGCCAGTGTGGTTTTTCTCTTAGGGGTTTGGCACTTTCGTATTTCGTTTTTCCAAATATGAGTCTGGCTGCTGTGTTTTGGGCTGTTTGGAGCTTCTTGATGATTTGTTCTTTACATCCCGTGTAGAGTGCATTGCAGTAATCTAGGTGACGTTGAGGGGCATAATCGAACGTCGCCGGCGATCTATTTTGGCGGTGGCGCAACAGCTGGCCGGAACCGTATTATTGAAAAAGATGACCAGCCATCTTTTTTTCGATAATACAGTTTAGCTTGGCCAAATGCCAGAGTTCGCCGAGTTTGAGATCGCCGGTTTTGTTTTTCAGCGATATTGGAAAAAAATGCCGGCCATCTTAAACCCGGCGAAATCCAAGGCATTTGGTCATGGGAGGAGCCAGCATTTGTAGTGCACTGGTCCCCCTTACATGTCAGGACACCAACCGGGCACCCTAGGGGGCAATTCTAAAAATGTTTAAAAAATACACAAATAGCTCCCAGATGCATAGCTCCCTTACCTTGGGTACTGAGACCCCCAAATCCTCCCCCAAACCCACCCCCCACAACTCTACACCATTACCATAGCCCTTATGGGTGAAGGGGGGCACCTACATGTGGGTACAGTGGGTTTTGGGGGGTTTAGAGGGCTCAACACTTACCACCACAAGTGTAACAAGTAGGGGGGGATGGACCTGGGTCTGCCTGCCTGCAGTGCTCTGCACCCATTAAAAACTGCTCTGGGGACTTGCATACTGCTGTCAGGGAGCTGGGTATGACATTTGAGGCTGGCATACAGGCTGGTAAAAAAAGGTTTTTATTTTTTTAGTGTGGGAGGGGTTGGTGACCACTGGGGGAGTAAGGGGAGGTGATCCCCGCTTCCCTCTGGTGGTTATCTGGTCAGTTGGAGCACTTTTTTGAGCCTTGGTCGTGAAAATAAAAGGACCAAGTAAACCCGGCGAAATACTGAATAATGCTGCTTTTTTTTCCATTATCCGCGAAAGCCGGCCATCTGGTAGCCACGCCCATGCCCGCCCATGTCCCACCTTTGCTACGCCGCCGACACGCCCCCTTGAACTTTCGCCGGCGCGGCGACGGGAAAGTGGCGATGGTGTCAAAAAAGCTGCTTTTGATTATACCGATTTCGCTGCTTTTGAGAGATCGCCGGCCATCTCTCGATTTATGTCGGAAGATGGCCAGTGATCACTTTCGAAAATAAGCCTATTAGCACCATTGATTGTACCAGGCAGCAAAATATTTCCCTTGGGGAAAAAAGGTTTTACTCTTTTGAGTTTCCACATTGATTGGAACATTTTCTTCATTTTAGGCACTAGGATATCAATTAAGCATATTCTATATACTGCACCTAAATATAGGTGCCCTATAGAATACGCTTAGATGGAAATGTTTTCCGTGCAGATTTTCTAGGTGCCATTTCTAGAATTTCCCCCTTAGTGTGCAACTGCAAGTAGGCTGTGAGTGGAGCAGGGCATGTCATGGCCCTTCCACCTAGTGACATGCGCAGCTTATAGAATACTACGAGTTGTGAATTCTGCAAGGTGTATTTTAGTGCAGCAACTCAAGTCTACCATTGACATGGCACAAGAAGTTGCACCTAGATACTGGCAAAATATCAACAGCAGGATTCAGAACACATCTGTTTGACTTAACACCTGCTAAATTTGGCTACCAGTCTGGCACAAACTTTCTATGTTATGTTTCTAAACGTTAGTGAACAACAACCATTTATGCATCACTCCCAGTTTATCCATTTTGCATAAAGCAAGAAAGAATCAGAATTGGGCTGATTCCTAAAAAGATAAAAGAATTAAGCAATAGAGCCACACCTACCGCAGAAAAACTATGAGTCAGTTCTTGCTTTTCCTGCTCCAGCCCTGCACCACTAAAACATTTTAATTCCAATCCTGATCAAGGTTGGAGGCTCAGACACAGCTCCTGACAGCACTATGAAGACATCTGGTGGTGCTTTCCTCTTCGTGGTATTCCTCACCCTCTGGACAGCGCTGCAGTCAGGTGAGTACAGATTAGAATCTAGGTATTTATTTCATTAGAATATATTGGTAGTCTGCCAGTCCAACAGGATGGAGGATAGGGTGGGGTTAATAAGATGCACCGTAGCACCCTTTATGCATAGGGAGAGAGAGGTTTTCATCTAGGTCAATAGGGACCCTTTTACTAAGCTGTGCTAAAAGGAGGCCATTGCTATGACTATCACTTGGGTTTCCCTGCGTGCTTAGGCCACCTTTAGTGCAGCTGTAAAATGACTGATTTTTCATTTCTTCAATTAATAGCAATGTGCTAATTTCCCAATTAGCACGAGCCCTTACTGACACCTATTTTGTAGGCGAGAAAGGCTCAAACGCTAACCATGCGCTAATCGGTAGGTGTGCGGCAATGTAACTGCAATAACCGATTAGCGCTGGGCACGCCTACTTTCTGCCTCCCCAAACACGCCCCAGTGCTAAAAAATAAAACGTATTTTTTGCATGTGGGAAGCATGCACAGATGCCCAAACTACCGTGGGATGCCTGAGTGTGACCCGCGGTATTGCATTTTCCCTCACGGTAAGCATATGTTAGTGCTTACCGCCGCTTAGTAAAAGGACCCCATAGTTGGTTACAATTTGAAGTCATCCCTGGAACATAGCCTACTGCAGCTTATTTAGTGCTCTCGACATGCAAGACATATTATGAAGGGCAGAAAGAAGAGCAGTGGCTAAGAGGGAAACTTTTAACTTTGAAAATGGACAAAATCACAGTTCACTTTTATTTGCTATACCATCCTTCAAAAAAGTAAAAACATAAAAAAGAAAGTGTATGAGAAAGGGAAGAAAAAAAGTGGAAGAACAAAAAAGGAGGCCTAAGTTGCAATTGATTTCACAATAGAGAAAGGGGAAGGGCACATTAATGGATAGCATAAGATATGGAAAGGGGGAGGGTAGCAGAGAAAGGACTAGACGAAGTTGGTAGCAGCTAGAACCTACATGCAATCGACTCCTCACCTCCTCCTTTCCTAGATGCAAAGAAATCATTCATATTGCACTGCTCGAATAGACAAATCTGCTAGGTAAGATTCAGGCCAATCTAAGCAGTTTAAATTTATAATATGCAGGTATGTTCTCTGTCTCTAGTGGGCTCACATTCTAAGTTTTTGTACCTGGGGCAATGGAGGGTTAAGCGACTCACCCAGGATCACAAGACGCCACATTGGGAATCAAAGTAGTTCTCCAGTTTCTCAGCACGCTGCATGACTAACCATTAGGCTACTCCTTCCACACCACAATTCAGTCAATTCACTGAAGGGCACAAATTACATTAAACTGTAAATACTGAAAAACTCCAGAAAAAATGCTTTCCTTTTGAAAACTGTAAGTTAGCTGTCAGGTTTATAATGCCAACCTTACTGTGTCCTCTTTCAACAAGTTAAGATAACATTCATCATTATATATCTATGATGAAGGACATCACACTTGAAAAGAAATGTTTTAAGGGAGCACAGTTTTCTACATTCAGCTTTCCCTTAGTGCTTTTCAACCAATCCTCGAGGCACATCCAGCCAGTCGGGGTTTCAGGATTTCCTCAATTCATATACATGACATCTATTTGCATTCAATGCATGCAAAAATATCTCATGTATATTCACTGCACAATAAACCAACTAATTATATATACTCTAAACATTTCACATTATATTAATCTTTATTGAATATCATATCCTCATTCAACCACATCAAATCTCACATGTCTCTTCATCCAAATCTTAAACAACAAATCATCTAGACTCAATTATATAGAATTGTCCCAGAATATAATTAGTCCCAGTTGGTCCACTATCATGTGCCATACAACGGTCACTCCACTTAGTCCTTCTTACTTGTATCACAGGTACACAACCCACTGTCCAGTCAGCAAAAGTTCAAAAGATGAAAAACAACGTTCAAAATGATGAAATCAGTGTGCAAAAAATGAAGAAACAGCTGTCCCGCTGTTATCTCAATCTCAAACACCATCAGATGTGAAATCTTCACAGCTTGTAACTTTACATGGAGATCGTTCAGGGTCTGAATTGCTCCTTTCATTCATCATCCAAACATCAATCGGGTCTCACCACAGGCCGTGTTTCATTTTTACTTCATCAGGAGACCTTTCACAAGTAATATCAACAATTTATTCACTCTCTTGTACATTCACCACACATTTCTTAACTAGAGTATTAAACAATAGCTTTAACAGCCCCATTAGAGCGTCTGGTACACCAAGGACTACCTCTGTATCCAGTATAGCAAACGCACATGAATCAGATAGTTTGACATCTGACTCATTTCCTCTTTTATAGTGCCATTAGTAAAGGCCAATCCACCTCTTTATTAAGACCATGTGGTTCCACAGTGCCCCAATTATATATCATTCGTTGTTCTCTACGGACTAATTCCCGCTCAGGATTGCCCATTTCACCCTGTAATTGAAACAATACTACAAACTTCAAATCAGTGACCGAATGGTTTCAATGCAACCAATGACTAACAAGCAGAGTTTCAATTTTCTTAAGTCTAATATTGCTGAGTTGTTGTGCTACATGCATTTTAATCTTGCGTGTAGTTTCACCAATATACCATAATTGGCACGGGCAGCATATACCATATATCACATTATGGGTATTACAATCAGTTCTGGTCCTTAAGTAATAATATTTGCCAATAGATTGGACCCACATATGGTCAGTACACAAAGCATGTTTACAGTAGACACAAGCATTGCATTCAAAAAGTGCCCCAACTGACCAGATGACCACCGGAGGGAATCACCTCCCCTGACTCCCCCAGTGGTCACTAACTCCCTCCCACTCTCAAAAAAAACACTTTAAAAACTTTTTTTGCCAGCCTCTATGCCAGCCTCAAATGTCATACTCAGGTCCATCACAGCAGTATGCAGGTCCCTGGAGCAGTTTTAGTGGGTGCAGTGGACTTCAGGCAGGCGGACCCAGGCCCATCCCCCCCCTACCTGTTCCACTTGTGGTGGAAAATGGGAGCCCTCCAAAACCCACCCGAAACCCACTGTACCCACATGTAGGTGCCCCCCTTCACCCCTTAGGGCTATGGTAGTGGTGTATAGTTGTGGGTAGTGGGTTTTGGCGGGGCTCAGTACCCAAGGTAAGGGAGGTATGCACCTGGGATGAATTTCCAAAGTCCACTGTAGTGCCCCCTAGGGTGCCCAGTTGGTGCCCTGGCATGTGAGGGGGACCAGTGCACTACAAATCCTGGCCCCTCCCACAACCAAATGCCTTGGATTTGGTCATTTCTGAGATGGGCGTCTTCGGTTTCCATTATCGCCGAAAACAGATGGCACCCATCTCTAATGTTGACCCAAATGTTGAGATTTGGGCGCCCCCAACCTTATTATCGAAACAAAAGATGGACGTCCATCTCGTTTTGAAAATATGGTTGGCCCCACCCCTTCGTGGCGCCGTCCTCGCAGATGGGCGCCCTTACAGATGGGCATCTCCGTTCGAAAATGCCCCTCTAAGTCGCCCATAGGAACTGAGTGACTAGCATTTAAAATGCGCTAAAAATGCTAGGGCTCTTTATTTTTTAGCGCTGGAGCAGAGAGTAGGCGTGTTCTGCACTAATTGGTTAACATTGCCAGTGGCCTAGTGGTTAGAACAGCAGTCTTGAAATCCAGAGGTGGTCAGTTCAAATCCTACTGCTGCTCCTTGTGATCTTGGGCAAGTCACTTAACCCTCCATTGCCTCAGGTACAAACTTAGATTGTGAGCCCTCCTGGGACAGAGAAATATCCAGCATACCTGAATGTAACTCACCTTGAGCTACTAATGAAAAAGGTGTGAGAAAAATCCAAATAAATAAATTGCCACATGCTAACTGATTAGCACAGGGTTAGCGTGTGAACCTTACCACCTACAAAATAGGTGGCAGTAGAGACTCATGTGCTAATGAGTATGTACTACTAGGAAAGTTAGTGCATGGCTATTAATGCAGAAAATAGGATTTTGGGCCGTTTTAATGCTGCATCAAAAATGGCCTCAGCGCGGGGGAAAGACCTGTATAAGGACACACTAGGGCCACCTTTTACCGCAGTTTGGTAAAATAGGCCCATTGTTTGATGTTTAAAATTTTAAATAGTTTATTTTCTTTGTCTCTTACACAACTTAGAACTTATCTAGTCTTCAATAATTCTGAGCTATCTTACTACAAAATGCGTTTATTTCAAGGGACCTTAAGATGGTTCTTTAATTTTTAAATCAAGTAAGAACTGGAATAGTATCCCTATCCAGATTAAATCCCAGCCTACTTATTTACTTTTCTGTAAAAAATTTAAAAACCTTTTTATTTCATAAATATTTTAACATAATAATGTGGAGGGCCATAATCAAACAGGGCCGGCCATCTCTAACGCCGGCCCCGTCAAGCGGCGTACCCTACTATATTATCAAAACAAGATGGCCAGCCATCTTTTGTTTCGATAATACGGTCAGGGCTGGCCAAATCTCTTAGAGATTGCCGGTGTTAGGGGGGAAAGAGAAAGGGAAATGGGACTTGATATACTGGCTTTTTGTGGTATTTTGCAACTACATTCAAAGTGGTTCACATATATACAGGTACTTATTTTGTACCTGGGGCAATGGAGGGTTAAGTGACTTGCCCACAATCACAAGGGGCTGCAGTGGGACTTGAACCCAGTTCCCCAGGATCACAGTCTGCTGCACTAACCACTAGGCTACAATGGCTGCCATTGGTTTTTGCCGATAATGGAAACTTAATGGCGCCCATCTCAAACCCGGCCAAATCCAAGGCATTTGGTCATGGGAGGAGCCAGCATTTGTAGTGCACTGGTCCCCCTTACATGCCAGGACACCAACCAGGCACCCTAGGAGGCAGGGCAGTGGACTTCACAAAATGATCTCAGGAACATAGCTCCCTTACCTTGTGTGCTGAGCCCCCCAAATCCCCCCCAAAACCCACTATCCACAACTGTACACCACTACCATAGCCCTTAGGGATGAAGGGGGGCACCTACATGTGGGTACAGTGGGGGTTTTGGAGGGCTTATCATTTACCACCACAAGTGTAACAGGTAGGGGGAAGATGGGCCTGGGTCCGCCTGCCTGAAGTGCACTGCACCCACTAAAACTGCTCCAGGGACCTGCATACTACTACTACTACTACTATTTAGCATTTCTATAGCACTACAAGGCGTACGCAGCGCTGCACAAACATAGAAGAAAGACAGTCCCTGCTCAAAGAGCTTACAATCTAATAGACAAAAAATAAATAAAGTAAGCAAATCAAATCAATTAATGTGAACGGGAAGGAAGAGAGGAGGGTAGGTGGAGGCGAGTGGTTACAAGTGGTTACGAGTCAAAAGCAATGTTAAAGAGGTGGGCTTTCAGTCTAGATTTAAAGGTGGCCAAGGATGGGGCAAGACGTAGGGGCTCAGGAAGTTTATTCCAGGCGTAGAGTGCAGCGAGACAGAAGGCGCGAAGTCTGGAGTTGGCAGTAGTGGAGAGGGGAACAGATAAGAAGGATTTATCCATGGAGCGGAGTGCACGGGAAGGGGTGTAGGGAAGGACGAGTGTGGAGAGATACTGGGGAGCAGCAGAGTGAGTACATTTATAGGTTAGTAGAAGAAGTTTGAACAGGATGCGAAAACAGATAGAGAGCCAGTGAAGGGTCTTGAGGAGAGGGGTAGTAGGAGTAAAGCGACCCTGGCGGAAGACGAGACGGGCAGCAGAGGTTTGAACTGACTGGAGAGGGGAGAGGTGACTAAGTGGGAGGCCAGCAAGAAGCAGATTGCAGTAGTCTAAATGAGAGGTGACAAGGGTGTGGATGAGGGTTTTGGTAGAGTGCTCGGAAAGAAAGGGGCGGAGCTGGGTATGACATTTGAGGCTGGCATAGAGGCTGCCAAAAAAAAAATTATTCCATCCGGTTTTCATCTGGTCAGTTGGGGCACCTTTTTAAGGCTTGGTCATGAACAAAATGGGACCAAGCAAAATTGGCCAAATGCTCGTCAGGGCCGGCTTTCTTTTTTCCATTATCGGTGCCGACACGCCCCCTTGAACTTTGGCTGGCCCTACGACAGAAAACAGTTGAAGCCGGCCAAAATCGGCTTTTGATTATACCGATTTGGCCGGCTTTAGGAGAAGGCCGGCCACCTCTGAATTTGTGTTGGAAGATAGCCGGCCTTCTCGTTCGAAAATAAGCAGGATAGTAACATAGTAAATGACCGCAGATAAAGACCTGAACGGTCCATCCAGTCTGCCCAACAAGATAAACTCATTTTACATGGTATGTGATACTTTATATGTATACCCGAGTTTGATTTGTCCCTCCCTTTCTCAGGGCACAGAGCGTAAAAGTCTGCCCAGCGCTCTTCCTGTACTAAAAGGTCTGAAGCCAACGTCGAAGCCCCTTTAAAATTTACACTCCAGCCCATCCATATCTATTCAGCCACAATCAGAGAGCAGACCCTAGAAGTCCACCCAGCATTGATTTTACTCTCCAACTACAGGCGTTGCCACTCAATCTCAGCTAAGATTCTGTAGATCCATTCCTTCTACACAGGATTCCTTTGTGTTTATCCCAAGCACGTTTGAATTCCATTACCGTTTTCATCTCCACTACCTCCCGCGGGAGGGCATTCCATGTATCTATCACCCTTTCCATGAAAAAATACTTCCTCACATTACTCCTGAGTCTTCAACCCCCCTTCAACCTCAATTCTGTCCTCTAGTTCTATCACCTTCCCGCCTCCGGAAAAGGTTCGTTTGTGGATTCATACCTTTCAAATACCTTTAACATATGATTACTCTTTAATTTGCAAAAATCTGTAAATTCCTAACAGTATGTGTTGTCTTTTTGAAATCAGCTTTGAATCCAGAGTGATCTAAGTGGGATATAAATGCCCCAAATAGAATAGAACAGGACAGAACCTTTCCTTCCTGGGTGGCGTAATATACAGCAGATCATCAGCAGATACTTCTCTCTTGTCACTGAGGAGACTGTTGGTGCTCACCTGGTTGAAGCTGGGGTTGTCTTCCCTTTATAGACAGTCGCCTACTTCCAATCTTTCATTCCTGATTTTAGGGACTTGCTCTAAATTACCTCTTCCTCATCTCCGAACTGAGTTCCTCCTGGTGATCCTGAATAAACTAGGTTTATAGGAAGTCAAATGGGAATTTTCCCTTTCTTTCTTCTGGGGATCTGGACACTGCAAGGGGATTGAGGGTCCTCTGCTCACTCATCTGTTCCTTCCAGCTGCTGGGATGATATGCAGTTACTAGACAGTGTACAGCTTCAAGATGTCCTAATACAAATCCATAGGCAAATCTGCAACAGACTCTCTTAGAGCTGGGCCAAAGGAACCATTGTAAAATCTTTGCTAGTCCGAGAAGATGATAGATGAGGGGCATCAAAAATTATATCAAACCCCTTGAAACTTTATGGTAAATTTACAGTCTGAGAAGCTGACAGTTGAGAGGCATCAAAAATTATATCAAATCCCTTGAAACTTTATAGTAAATTTACAGTGGAAAGAATGCAATGAGATGCTGGTTTGCAGGTCTGTGACAATTTGCTAGAAACTGTAATCCCTCCCCACCACACTTTTTCTTGAGATGCTGCAATGGCATGCTAGTTCCTCCTGCCTCCACACTGTATCCTTGTTTCTCCTTCAGAGAATCCTGGTATGTGCCCAGTGCCAAATGAATATGGACTAGGACGTTGTTCTACAGCATGTACTCATGACATCCAGTGCTCTAAAGATAAAAAGTGTTGTAAAACAGCTTGTGGTGGAACCGCCTGCCGGAAACCGTTCTTTCCAAACCGTTCAGGTAACATTACCTCTACCATATTGATGACATCATTTACAGCTTTAATATCTTAACAAAACACAATATAAATTTCTAATGGAAGCCCATTATAAGATAATCTGAGTAAGAGAAGATTTTAGTTTAGGTGTTATTTAAAAATACCTTCCCTCATGAGTCAGCGGTGAGCACATACCCTACTCTACATCTAATAAGCCAACAAATTTGCTTTTGTTATATATAAATGTCATTTATACTAACTCATAATGTAGCTGTGTTTCTTAGAAAATATATCTGGAAGACACCTCAAAGGTCATCAAGTCTATCACTCTCTTTAAGGCAGATTTGTGTGCATCCAATTTGTTCACCTAAGTTCAAACCCTTCAGTGATAGCGATTCTGCCACTCCTCTTGGTAACTTGTTGCAGTACCATTTAATATCTAAATCAAACCTCCATGCTTTATTTTGAGCTCATTGCCACTTGTTCATTCCTCAGTAGAGATGGAGAACCTCGCCTTTATGAATCTGCAGAGTGCTATTGAGTCACCCTCAGCTTTCTCTTTTACGGTAAAAATAAACACAGTGTTTTTAACTGAGCCTTTTAGAAGGTAGTTTCGATACTGCTCACATTGCTGCAAAGTTTGCAAGTCCTTTTATAATCAGATTTTGCATCAGTTTACGAAGCGAAAGCACATATGTACTTTCACAGTGAAAACTGCTTAAGGCAAAGAGAATGCTCGCACCTACTTTTCTCTGGGCACTTTTTCTGGCAAAATCCAAGAGTTACTAGCTAAGGGACTTTCTTACTAAAGGGTTGGCGTGCGGCAACAGGCTTGCTGCATACCAATCTAGAACTACCACTGGGCTACCTCAGGAGCCTGGCGGTAGTTCCCATCCCCAGCGCACACCATTTAAGGCGCTAAAAATATATCTTTTCTATTTTTGTAGCACTGGTGTTTACCCAGTGGTAATTGAGCAGTGCCATGTGCTGCCCAGTTACCGCCAGGTAAGTGCCCCCCAAAATGGCTGCGCAGCAAGTGGTTCACTTAGCGTACAGCCATTTCTTTTCCCGAAAAATGACAGCCTTTTACCAGGGGGCCTCAGCATGCGTGAAAAACACGTGCTGATGCTAGCGCAGCCCTCCTTTTTACTGCAGCTTAGTAAAAGGACCCCTAAGTGTACAGCATCTGTTATCTCCTAATACAAATCTATAGACAAATCAGCATTAAACGTCTCTGGGAGCTGAGCCAGAAGAATTGTTGGTCCAATAGGCTGACGGTTGAGGTGTGTCAAAAATGATATATTAAACCCTTTGAAACTTAATACTACATTTATAAAGGCTAGCATATAATGAGATGCTATTCTGAAAGTTTGTAATCCTTCTTCACCTCCCTTTTTCTAAGACAGATTTATTTGTGCCTTTGTTATACCGCCAAATGATCCAAGAATATCAAGGTGGTTTACCAAAAGGTATAGGTAAACTGTAAATAAGTAAATACAGAACAAACATACAACAAGGAAACAGAGGTAATAACCATGATGGAAAGATAAAGAATAGTACAACATAAAATAACCTTTACAATTGGAATAGAAAATAAAAAAAACAACGTAAGTAAAAAGAACACAATAGGATGGAAGGGGAAAAAAAGATGCAGGGAGCCAGTAATACCCAAAAGATGTTGCACAGATATTCTAGTTTCCTCCTGTCTCCACACTGCATCCTTTTTTCTCCTTCAGAGAAACCTGGTAGGTGCCCAGACCCAGATGAATATGGAGAACTTGGATTTGGAATCTGCGAAGAGATGTGTATTCAAGACACAGAATGCTCTGGCGATTTAAAGTGTTGCAAAACAGCCTGTGGTGTGACCTCCTGCCTGAAACCTCAGACATTTCCAAACCGTCCAGGTACGATTACTTTCTTCATATGATCATATCACTTACAGCTTTAATACCTTCCCAAAATATAACATTGTGCTTATAGCACTGTATAAATTTTGAATGGATGTCCATTGTAAGATAACACTAATTTGAATAAGAGAAAACATTTAGTTCACCTGCTTTTCTAGAAAAATGCTTTCCCATATGAATCAATCAGTGGTGAGTACATACACTATAGGAATGTTCATTCATTTGAAACACAATACCGTAGAAAAGGAGAGGGTCAAAGTACACACTACAGTAATAAATGCTAAAAAGCACCAAGGGCCGTCAAGCTTAGGATAGTCAAGAGTCCTTTATTGGTAAACCCAACACAGGCTGTGTTTCGGCATCAAGCGCCTGCTTCAGGAATCGATGAGATAGATCTAAATTCTTAAGACTATACCAGATAATAATCTCGCAACTTATAAGGCTATCGATTATTTTCGAAAGAGAAAGACGCCCATATTTCGACCCAAATCGGGAGATGGGCATCTTTCTCCCCGTGGGCGAACAAATCGGTATAATTGAAAGCCGATTTTGGTCGTCTTCAACTGCACTCCGTCAAAGGAACGAATAAAGTGGACGGGGGCGTGTTGGAGGCGTGGTGAAGGCGGGGCTGGGGCGTGGTTATCGGCTGAGGAGAGATGGGCGTCTTTAGGTGATAATCGAAACAAGAAGGGCGTTTTGGGCGAGAATTTGGTCCGCTTTATTTGGACCCTTTTTTTCAGGTCCAAGTCCCAAAAAAGTGCCCCAACTGACCAGATGACCACCGGAGGGAATCGGGGATCATCTCCCCTGACTCCCCCAGTGGTCACTAACCCCCTCCCACCAAAAAAAACCCACTTTACAAACTTTTTTTCCCAGCCTGTATGCCAGCCTCAAATGCCGTACCCACCTCCATGACAGCAGAATGTGTTCTATCCTCTGACAGCCTTTCCCTGGTTCTGATGTGGCTCTCGGGTGAGTGTGACACCTTTTCTGTTATGCGCACTGCAGAGTCACATCAGCAATGCATTGTGGTGAGTGTAGGGTATTGGGCTCCGTGATTCCACTAGCTTGTGTTACATGCTCACGATGTTGGTAGTTGGTAGGCTCTACTCCCATGGTGCTTTTCCTTCTGCTTACTGGGTCAAAGTGTGCCCTGTTTTGTTTCCGGTAGTCCATGGGGTAGTGGCCATTTTTGTAAGCCAGTTTTAGCTCCTTTTTATGTGTTACCCACGTTACTGAAAGTGGGCATTGTACAGCATTCTGCCAGCTCTGACCTACTGCTAATCTCAGTACCAGGGAGACTCTTTGCCAGTGGGGCACAACCTCTGATCTGCAGTTAACTGTGAGTAAACGTGCTTATTCCAATAAAGTACGTTTTCGGAGACATTAGTGTTCAGGTGTCAACTGGTGTGCCAAGGTTCTACAGCAGCAACAAGTCCTAGAGGCCTGTGTGTATGCAGGTCCCTGGAGCACTTTTAGTGGGTACCGCCATGCACTTCAGGCAGGCGGACCCAGGCCCATCCTCCCTACCTGTAACACTTGTGCTGATAAATGGGAGACCTCCAAAACCCACTGTACCCACATGTAGGTGCCCCCTTCACCCCTAAGAACTATGGTAGTGTTGTACATTTGTGGGTAGTGGGTTTTGGGGGAGGGGTTGGGGGCTCAGCACCCGTGGTAAGGGAGCTATGCATGTGGGAGCTGTTTCTGAAGTCCACCGCATGGACCTCTAGGGTGCCCAGTTGGTGTCCTGACATATCAGGGGGGGCCAGTGTACTACGAATCCTGGCCCCTCCCATGACCAAATGGCTCAGATTAGGATGTTTTTGAGCTGGCCGGTTTTAGTTTCCATTATCGCTAAAAAAAAAACCGCCCAGCTCAGAAACGAACAAATCCATGGCATTTGGTCCGTACAAACCGTATTTTCGAAAAAAAAAAAAAACCGACCATTTTTTTTTTTTCGAAAATACGATCTGTCCCTCCTCTTCACTTACCCGTTTTCGGACATAGACGCCCATGGAGATAGGCGTTCACGTTCGATTATGCCCCTCTATACGAACCAAGGCTTACTCAAATTGTATCATTGAAGAAAACAAGAATGAGTCATTGTAAGCCATGTCAGGTTTACCAATAAAGGACTCATGATTATCCCATACTTTATGGTCCTTGGTGCTTTTTTTCATTCATTTGTTTGAAATGACAAGGGAAATGTCAGTCAAACACAAACAGAAGAAAAAACTCCACTGAGGGAAAGCACCAGGCATCACACAGTAGAGGATAAAAAGGAACCTCTCGCAGATGGTGTCAAGGAAAAATCTTTATTAAACTACAGTCTTCAATAACAATAAAGGGGACCCGATACAACTCATGTTTCAGCCCTAATGGCCTGCATCAGGGGTCTAAAGAAATTATAAACAAATAAATAACAAACATAAAAACCATAATCAATAAAAATGTTGTTAATACATAAATAAATCTAATAAAAAGGTGTAAATGATACATACCTAGGAATCTATCATGTCAAATATATTCTCAGACAAGTCATGAAACAAACTCTCCTATTTGTAATCTAAATATTGAATAAAAAAGAAAAATAAATAAATAATAAAGATATATATGTTAAAAATGTATACAAGTTAGTATGTAAAGAGACACATAAAAACAGAGAAGTAAAATAACCTTTGAATCTCAAACAAATTAATAACAAATTGATATTAGTATAAAATATATAAATATATATATATACAGAGACATCAAGAACATATATGGGTTTGTATGTATAAAGATGTATAAATACAGAGAAATCATATATATATATATATATATATATATATATATATATATATATATTGAATATATAACTTGACAAAGAGGTAGAAATAAGAACGTAATCTAAAAACATATGTATATCATGTAAATATCAGTTCAAATCGCCATTAGATACATGGAAAACCATAAAAACGGCAGGCGTTAAAATGAATGATAGAAATGGCACAGAAGTAAACATAATTTAAAACCATAGATATATAATGTAAATATCAATTAAAATCACCATTAGATGCATAGAAAATATAAAAATGGCATGACATGAAAATAAATGATAAACATGGCATAAATATACAATGTATAAAACAGGGGGATTGAAAATAAATAATAAAAATTGGGACACTAAGGAATATTTGTTAATGAGATGGACCATCACGGACTATTCAAAATAAACAAAATTAGTGCATGGATTGGTATTGGTTATTTCAAGAAATATAACATTAATATCTCTTGACATCAAAATGACCATAAACATTGATAGAACTACTCAAATCAGCATAAAAAATCTTACAAACTATCAAAAAAGTGCCGTTAGTGGTGTACCATTTTTATGATTTATTTTCATGTCTGCCATTTTTATACTTTACTATGCTTTTGGTAATGCGTTCCACAGTTGTGTGCTTATGTAGGAGAAACTGGATGTGTAAGTTGATTTGTATTTGAGTCCTTTGCAGCTTGGGTAATGCAGATTTAAGTACGTTCGTGTCGATTTGGATGTATTTCTAGTTGGTAGGTTTCAGACACATCTGTGCTCACTGTAGATAACTATGTACTCACATTCCATGTACAATTCCCCAAATCACACATGCCCTCTGCTAATTAAGTAATAATCATACCCTGCACAACTGACATTCACAATTGCTATATTTAAAATCATTATAAATCCCACTTCTGCCCAATGAAGATTGATATCATCAGGTTACACTCACAATTAACAATATAATCATGTTCATCATTTATTCTGTTCCCTACAAATGTAAAATGTACAATGCTGATCTTGTTCCCCGTTAAACGAACGTTTGATTGTTATTTCATTCTGTACTCCACTTAGAACTTGTTGGTTAAGCGGATTATAAATGTTAAATTTAATTAATTTTGGTAGTGTTCAATATTGCCCCTGAGAAATGGGGCCAGCCCTCTTATTCTCTCTATATCTGACACTTTCTCCAGACAACATAATTCTGCATGGTAAATCCTTTTCTCCAAAATACTTCCGACTCCTAATTTTGAGTCAGGTGCAGATTTTATATATAGATCTTGGTGGCAGAAAAAGACCATATGGTTCCTATAGTCTACTCATCTTACCTCCTGCCCACTCTACTTGTGCAAATCATTAACAACAAACACAGGCAACTCCACTGTTCTCATAGGCTATATTCACTGAACAGCAAAATTTAAGATGAGATGATCCATTGTTTGCATGATGAGGTTTGCAATAGCAAAACCCTTTTTTTTTTTTGCTATTTCATTTGGTTTACTAAGGAATCATCACTTACATCTTGCTTCCGCTTTTACTTTGAACTGCGAGCTTCAGATGTATCTGAGTAAAAATAGTAAAAACTGGCGAAATTATTACTTCAGTAAAAGTAATAAATGTTTCCTGTACTTCTTTACAACTAAAAGTGACACAAATCAGGAATTCGGCACACACTCAGCACAAGTCTTATAATATTACTAACACAGAGAAGTCAGTTTCCAATAGAAATTGGAATTTATTAAGGCTGCAGCCAGGAACATAAACACAATATTTATTTGAACAATATAACAATTCTATAACTTGCAGCATTCCTACTATCAAACTCCTGCCTAGGGTACACAGCCTTCTTTATCTGCAATCTCCTAATGCCTCACAGGTGTTGCCACATAAGCACCCTGTCTCTGTTTTCTGTGCTGTCACTCTTAGCACATGTTGTCTTTCAGCCTATCCCATTGAGGGATGTGCCTACACTGTTTTACACAGCATCCAATGTCACAGGCCTCCCGACCGTCCAAGCTGGGAAACCCAACTGTCCCAATGTTCCTTTCCCTCAGGTATCCACTAACGTGTGGCCATACCTTTCTTTCATCAAATTTCAACTTAACCAGCATAGTTTTGACACTTCACTTTCAACTATTAACTGTCAAGGTACTGTGTACCTGGCCCTGACTGACATCATATACCGCCCCTAGTTGGGACTAAGGTTGGTGGGTAGGGAAGCGCTGCCCTGCCTTGCCTTTTTGAATACTAATTTCCCTACTTCCTCTATCCCCTAACCTTTTCCCCCTCCCCTTGATCGTCCTTTCGTCCTTGCTTTTCTTTTAACCCTTTCCTCTCCTTCGTCCTCCTGCTCTTCTTACCTCTCTTCCTTTCCTTTCTAATCGCCCTCTTCCCCTTGCCACTCCCTCCCCTTTAACCCTTTGTTGGCCTTGTTCTAAACATTTACTTCAGTACAGTAACTAGTTACATTTACTTAGTTATTATGTAAGACTGGGTCCAACCAGTGCAGCGTACAGCTTGCAATGACCTCCTTGGTTAACAATGAATCATTAAGAATTACTGTTTGAATCTGTCCTCCTATCATCTATCTTGATTTGCAGAAATCAAGATATATCGCATCTACCACGTCCTCCTCCACTACAAAAACTATTTTTGTCATAGACATACTTTAAGTTAATGCTGTGGCTTTTTCGACTTGCTGTTTTTTTGAGTGCTTTCCTATTAGTGTCTATATACAGATGAGCCTGCAAAACTGAAAAATAACTGCTACTTATTTCTATGCATTTTCAGTAATTAGGTGTGATATGTAATAGCTGCAAGCACTTTTTACAATACATGCCCTAATTTATGCCTTCTCTTCTCGTAGCGAGCAATCGTGGAAGATGCCCATATAATTGGAAACCATGTCGGACACCATTTTTCCCCTCTGTTTCTCAGTGTCAAGGTGACTGGCAATGTCAGATGAATCAGAAATGCTGTTCAGTGGGCTGTGACAAGCAATGTGTGAATATTTGGGCAGGTAGGTACTGTCATCCACAGTGAGATCTGTCTTTAGGCTGAATGGGGGCTTACCCCCTAATTCTGTAAAAGTCGGCAAAAAGCGTGCGTGCAAATATGAATGCGTGCCCAATTTGCAAGTACAATTTAAACAACAAGATAATTAGTGCCAATAATGGGCTTTATAACAAGCAATTATTGGCACCAATTAAATGTAATTGAACTTTACGCACGATCTGAAAAAGGGTGTGCAGAAATGGGAGGGTCATGGGTAGAACAGGACGTTCCTACAATTAACGTGCATACAATTAAATGTATGCATCTACATTAGGTTACACACCTAATGTAGATGCATACATTTGCATCATGTTTCAGTTGGTGCAAATGGCCATGCCTAAAGTTAGGCCCCATTCTATAAACCACACCTAACTTTAAGTGCGACATATGAACTAGCACTTTTTTCAGTGTTGATTTCTTTGGCGCCATATATAGAATTTAGCTCTTAGTATGGTAATGACATACAGAACCTCATATTCATTACCAGACCACATTGCTATCTCATTTATCCTTGCCCTTACCACCTTTACTTCTCTCCTAACCTCATTCTCACCTTTTTCACTCCTCTAACTCTCCCTTGCTCTTGTGTCCTTCACTTCTCTCATACATCTGTTTATTCTTAATTTGTTTGCTTTTTCACATTTCCCCTTGTGCTCACCTCTTTCCTTTCTATCATTCTTCCTCACTCTCACCTCTTTCACGCCTCTCATTCTTCCGTTGCTTTCACCTCTTTTACTCTTCTCATGCCTCACTTGCTCTTTCATAAATTGATCTTGTCACCCCTCTTTACTCTTGATCAACACTGACTGTTGACGTTATATTGAATTTTAATATTCTCACTCTTGCCCATTGGGCTGAAGGTACTAGGTCACCTAGATATTTTGTGAATCTCCTCATTCCTCAATTGCCATCGCGTCAACTTTGTTCCTCACAGAGCAATTTCTTGGTAGTGCCTCCTCACACACTCTCTCGGCAAGAAGTTACTTGCCAGACTGCTTTTCTCCTGCTTAGCCCCTATTTCATCTCAGGTTAGAGTCATCATATTGTAAGTTTAAGGCCATGCCAAAAATCTGTCTTTTTCACTCAAGACTTTCCCCAAGGATGACAGTAGTCCCAAGTTTTAATTTCATCAGTGAATCTATTTTGAGTGCATCATGTGAGAACTTTCTAGTTTCCAGTTTGCAAACAACTTACATTATTTTTATTACTGTGGTCTTTATTGCTGCACCTGGAATAATGAGTTATCAATAAAGGCGTACATATTTATGGTGTTGCTGGCTTTTTTGGCCCTTTTTCTCAGAACCTCTCAGTTACAGTAATATATTTTTATGTTTCCCCTTTTTTGTCTTTGTTTACTCATGTCCTTGTGTTTTTCACCTCATTTGTTTATTCTATCACTTGTTTTGATGTTTTAGGTTTTATTTTGTGTTTTACTTTTAATTGGAAAGTGCTTTACTGTATGCTTGAAAGATGGTATAGAAAGTCTTAAATAAACTAATTTTCTCCTTTATTCATCTCCTTCCTATTCCTTATTCTCCCTTCTCTCTTTCTCCCCCTCCTTTTGTATCTCTCATTGTCTTCACCCTCATTTTCATCTCTCTCATCTCCTTCCCTGCTCCTTTTCCTATTGGGAATCTGCATAGCCACTGCTTCTGGCGACCCATCTTTAGGCTTGTGCAGGTGTGCTCACCACAGATCCCCCCCAGTCCACAGCTTTCAGGATCAAGAAACAGTTGTTTAATCAAACACAATTTGATATAAACCACTCCTTCTTTGCTCTTAGAATAGAATAATGTGCATAAAAAGCCAAATGGCTGAAGTTTGGCAGAGGACATTTTTCTTAGACTGTTATCAAAAGATATTTGAAGCAGTTTGAGGTACAAAAGTGTTCGTTCCCATAATGGTTTAGATACACACAAATTTTTCAGAACAGAGCCCTATACGTTGTTTTGCTGTAGTTAGCAAGTTTACTTAGAAGACACCAATTCTATGAAAACTAATTTGAAAACAAAAGCATATTTATAATTTTTTTTAATCCACCTACCTTAGGAGTTACATTTAAAAATAAAAAAAACATTTAAGAAGAGATTAGACTCAGTCCATCTTAGTAGAAAAATATCAAAAGATGCAGAAATTGTAATTAAATTTTCCATTATCCAAATCTTCACCAATAAAAAAAAAATAACCTCTTTAGAAATCCCAAACTTCTAAAAGTCTTAGAACAGAGCAGGAACAATACTTGTCAAATCAGCTTCAAAGTGCAGAGATAAAAACATTTCACTTTTGAAAAGCATCAAGGGCATAATTATATAACTATAGGCCTATAAATAGGTACATATTCTATAAAATAAAGTAGGTACCTATTTTACTTTATAGAATACTAGTGTAACTGGATATATCTGTGCGTACCTTCATGCCAGTCCTAAAACTTGCACCTAGTTTCATGAGATACATGCATAACTTGTAGTATTCTATATGTTATGTGCATAAATGTGTGGACTGCCCACACTTAGCTGAAATGCCATTCGTGTGTATCCACGGATCTATATATGGCACCTAAACATTTGCACGAAAACTTATTGATTAACTAGCTAATCAGCAGTGTTAATTGGATGGTAACAAGCTATTATCAGCACTAATTGGCATTAATTGAGATTTACACGCATACCTGACTAAGGGCCCTGTTAACTAAGCCGCGTTATAGGCACGTTAGTATCTTTAACGTGCATTATCCATGTACGCGCATTAACCGTGTACACACCTACAATATCCCTATAGGCGCCTACACGGGTTAGTGCGCATGCTAATTGTAGGTGCGTTAAAACTCTAATGCACCTTAGTAAACAGGGCCCTAAGTATATTCTATAACGTGGTGTGCCTAAATTGCAAGTCATATGGTTGAAAATGGGGTGTGGCATGGGCATTTCTAAAATCTATATGCATTATTATAGCATATACCTGATCTGTGCCTGATTTAGGTGTCAGGATTTACACCGGGTAACATGTGGCCTAGATGGACACGACCAAATTTAGTCACATGGCAAGCCGCTCAACGTATTCTGTATATGCAAAGAAATTTAATTCTGTTCTATAAAATTTAGATGTACTTTAGAGAATATGCCTAGGCATAATTTTTTTCCGCATGGATTTTCCAGGTGCCATATACAGAATCTATCCCAATATGCTATCACAAATATGTGCATCGCTACAGAATAGTGCTTAGGCAGTGTACTGGCATTTACTCAAGTATGTGCAGAGATACGTTCATAAATGCCAGTATTCCAGAAATATAGGGCCAGATTCAGTAAATGAAACCGAAAAATAGGCTGCGGGAATAATCTGCGCTCATCATTATTTTATAAAGAATACTCCTGGCTGAGTCTTCATATAATAGGGCTTAACGTGGATTCTCATGCCCAACTTTGGGTGCGAGGACTTACAGCAACTGAAACCTGGTATAAATCCTGGCACACAAGCTGGGTGTGCATCCTCCAAATTCTGTAACACTGCTCGTAACGTTTTGGAATGTCTCGATCCACCCTGCCCCTCCCATGGCCAAGCCCCCTTTTGGGTTGTGCACAAGATCTAGGCACAGTTCTTTATAGAATCACACATAGGCCCTTGCATGCATAACTCCAAATTAGTAATCCAGAAAAAGAGCACAACGGGCTCTCAAGAAAAGGTACAAGTGTCCTTTATTAATGACCCGACACGAGCCATGTTTCGGCATAAAACAGCGCCTGCCTCAGGTTCATCGTTCCAAGAGCGGATTGTTAATTCTCCGAGTAGAATTAATTGTGCTGTCCTATTTGAATTGACCCCTGAGGCAGGTGTTGTTTTATGCCAAAACACGGCCCTTGTCGGGTCATTAATAAAGCACACTTGTGCCTTTTCTTGAGAGCCCGTTGTGCTTTTTTTTCTGGATTACGTTGCTGTGTACTTTGACCTTCTCCGTTGTGTGCTGCTAACTCCAAATTAGTGCCCATTAATACCAATAATTGATTGTCAGCAGCCAATTAATGAGTGTTAATGGCTCTTTAATTTAGTTGCATGCACAACTCAGAATAGTGCCCAAATTTGGATGCCCTTTATGGAACCTGGTGGGTGGCGGTAAGGGCTCACCCTGAAATGGCCATGCGGCAAGTGCTTTTCTTGCCGCATGGCCATTTCCTGCAGGAAAGAGAGACTTCCCTTTTACCTACTGCGGTAAAAGGGGGCTTCAGCATGCGTGAAAAACACGCACCAACACCAGCGCATACCCCCTTTTGCCGCAGCTTGGTAAAAGGGGCCCTAAATGTGTATAAGCCACACAAGCCTTCAAAATGGTCACCACTGTGTCCTTAACTAAGGGATCCTTTTACTAAGCTGCGGTAAAAAGAAGCCTTAGTGGGCCCTTACCCTGGTCTTTCCTGCTCGCTAAGGCTACTTTTACTGCAACCAGAAAAAGGCTGATTATCTATTTTTCGCAATCATGGCCTTGTACTAATTTTGTCATTAGCACACAGCCATTAAAAACTATTCGTGCAGAGGCCTTACCAAAGCCTATTTAGTAGATTGTAAGGGTTCACATTCTAATCCTGTGCTAATCAGCACACAGAAATGTAGATGTGCTAACACAGAATTGCCCATTCTCCCTCTTCAAGATATGCCCCTCTGAGCTATAAAATAAAATACTTTTTTAGAATGTGGTTGAGGCGTGCAGAACTAAAAATTACCACAGGATGCCTAAGCGCATCCTTTGGTAAACCATTTTAAATTGGGATAAGCACACACTAGTGCTTATCACAGCTTAGTAAAAGGACCCCTAAGAGATCTGCAATATAGAGGGGCATAATCGAACGGGGCCGGCCATCTATATGGGTGGCCATCTTCAAGGCCGGCACCGTAAAGCGGCGTCCCAACCGTATTATCGAAACAAGATGGCCGGCCACCTTTCATTTCGATAATACGGTTGAAGCCGGCCAAATCTAAACATTTGGGCTGGCTTTAGAGATGGCCGGCATTAGCTTTCAGTGATAATGGAAACAAATGGCGGCGATCTCAAACCAGGCCAAATCCAAGGCATTTTGGTCGTGGGTGGAGCCAGCATTTGTAGTGCACTGGTCCCCCTCACATGCCAGGACACCAACCGGGCACCCTAGGGGGCATTACAGTGGACTTCAAAAATTGCTCCCAGGTGCATACCTCCCTTACCTTGTGTGCGGAGCCCCCCAAATCCCCCCAAAACCCACTCCCCACAACTGTACACCACCACCATAGCCCTTAAGGATGAAGGGGGGCACCTACATGTGGGTACAGTGGGTTTTGGGGGGGGGGGGGTGGGAGGGCTCACATTTACCACCACAAGTGTAACAGGTAGGGGGGGATGGGCCTTGGTCCACCTGCCTGAAGTGCACTGTACCCACTAAAAATTGCTCCAGGGACCTGCATACTGCTGTCGTGGAGCTGGGTATGACATTTGAGGCTGGCATAGAGGCTGGCAAAAAATTTAGTTTTTGGGTGGGAGGGGGTTGGTGACCACTGGGGGAGTAAGGGGAGGTGATCCCTGATTCCCTTCGGTGGTCATCTGGTCAGTTGGGGCATTTTTTGAGGCTTGGTCCTAAAAATAAATGGACCAAGTGAAGCCGGCCAAGTGCTCGTCAGAGCCGGCCTTCTTTTTTCCATTATCGGCCGAAGCCGGCCATCTCATAACCATGCCCCCATCCCACCTTCCGTACCCTGCCGAAACACCCTCTTTAACTTTGGCCAGCTCTGCGATGGAAAGCAGTTGAAGCCGGCCAAAATCGGCTTTCGATTATACCGATTTGGCCGGCTTTAGGAGAAGGCTGGCCATCTCCTGATTTTTGTCGGAAGATGGCCGTCCTTCTCCTTCGAAAATAAGCAGGATAGTCATCTCTGCACATTTTTTCTCGTACAAATGGAAGACACTAGAATAGAATGTCTAACTAAATTAAGGGGTCCTTTTCCTAAGCCACGTAAGCATTTACGCACGCCCAACATGCACCAAAATGGCTCTTGCAGTAATTTCATTTTTGGTACACATCCGATACGGGTATTTGAAAAATATTTTTTTTATTTTTGGGTGCGCGTCATGGATGCGCGCCAAGTGGCATTTGATGCGCATAGGTCATTACCGCCCAGATTCTTTACCGCTAGGTCAATATCTGGCGGTAAGGTCTCCGACCCAAAATGGACGCGCAGCAATTTTGATTTTCCTGCACATTCATTTTCGGCAAAAATAAAGGGGGGGGGGGGGTTTACAGGCACGCTAAAAAATGGATCGGTGTGCGCCCAAAACCCGCGCCTACACTACTGCAAGCCATTTTCAGTGCATCTTTGTAAAAGGACCCCTAAATGATGACACAAAACAGCTTCTACACTGAATTTGGAGTTAACCACATTGCCAAAACAGAGTGCATTTCCTATGTGTTTCATTGGCAGCAAGGGCGACAAAGATGATACAGGGGATGGGACGACTTCCCTATCAGGATAGGCTGAAGAGGCTGGGGCTCTTCAGCTTGGAGAGGAGGCGGCTGAGGGAAGATATGATAGAGGTCTATAAGATAATGAGTGGAATGGAACGGGTCAATGTGGAGTGTCTGTATACGCTTTCCAAAAATACTAGGACAAGGGGGCATGCAATGAAGATGCAGTGTGGTAAATTTAAAACGAATCGGAGGAAATTTTTCTTCACTCAACACATAGTTGGACTCTGAAATTCATTGCCGGAAAAAGTGGTTAAGGCGGTTAAGTTAACGGACTTCAAAAAAGGGTTGGATGGTTTCCTGAAGGAAAAGGCCTTAGAATGTTATTGAATGGATGTGGGAATAATCCACTATTTCTGGAATGGGTGGGACAAATTGCTTGTTCTTTTGGTCGCTGTCGGTGACATGGTGCTGGGCTCGATGGACCCTTGCTCTATCCCAGCATGGCGATGCTTATGTACACTTATCAGGAGACACAAAAAAACCCCACTTGGATTGATATTCAAAAGGGCTTAACTGGGCATGAGAGGCTCCTTCCCAGTTAAAATTGGCTGAGCTGGCTGGCTGCCAATATTCAGCGGCACTTAAGCGGGTAATGTCACTGAATATCTCCACTAACTGGCCATTCCTTAACCAAACAGGTTAGGGGGAGTCTGGGGGTGATATTCAGGGGCCCTTTTACAGAAGCATGGTAGGGTTACTGTGTGGGTAGCTCACGCCAAATTGGCACCACCACCAGGGTAGCGCATAAGCCCTGCGGTAATTCCAAGTTTGACGTGTGGAATTTCCCTCAGTAAAAATTAATTTTCTATTTTCTACTGTGAGGGGAATTCCGGGTGGTAATTGGCAGCATGGCTATTTTGCCACACACTATCCGATTACCATGGGATTAGCACGCAAGCCTTTGCTACCAAGTAAATAGGAGGCGGTAAGGCTCATGCAGTAAATGGTCAGGCGCTAATTTGGAACTTAATGCCTGGCTATTAATGCCGAAAATAGTAATTCAACATTTTTGTAGATGCACTAAAAGGTGGCCTGTGCACACGTAAAAATCACATAGTAAAGGCAGCGCATCTTTGTAAAAGGACCCCTCAGTCCGCTAACTGACTAAGCAAGTACGTAAAGTTAGAACATCAAAAAGGTTGTCCTAACTCTGAGGTCCTTTTACTAAGCTGAGAAAAAAAGGATCCTGCGCTAGCCGTTTTTCCCATGCGCCAAGGCTCTTTTTACCACAGAGGGTAAAAAGTCCACAGACAAACGCGGCCATGCGGTAAGAGCACTCTTACCACATGGTCATGTGGTGGGGAGCCCTTACCCCACCCATTGAGGTGACGATAAGGGCTCTTGCGGTAACCCGGAAGTAACCGGGCAGCGCACAGCACAACCCGGTTACTGCTGGGTTACTGCCGTGAAAGTCATTTCCGGGTGTTTTATTTTTTTGCCCGAAAATAGCGCGTACTTGGGGCAGAATGACCACCGGCAGCCATGTTGCACCAGCAGTAGTCCCAATTTAGTGTTCAGTAACCTGCGTTGGGCTTACCAATGCTTTGAAACAGACCCCCCTCTATGCGCTTAATTAACTGGGCACTAGTCTGAATATTGGCCAGTGCCTGGTTAACTTCTGGGTCAGCACACGTAGCCGGTATTCAATGCCGGGATCTGCACCTGCCCTGGCACTGAAGAACAGGTGTTAGTTCAGCCCATGGCTGAAAGCAACTTACAACCGCATGCTGAATATTTCACCCACTACTTTTTAGCATGTAATACTGTCATTGCACATGTCTCATGCCATTGAATCTACTTTCACTTTTTTACTTACAGGGCTTCCTATTGAATACTGAGGCATAGATTGAACAAGAAAGCTTGCCTTGATGTGGGCCACCTCAGAGTTCTGGATCCCTTAGGCTAGGAAAAGAATAGTATAATTGGCATAAGCTTGAAGATAAGAATGGGGTATACATACATATATATGAGATGTGCATGTAGATGAGTGACGAATATTGCTTATTCTTTCTCTGATACCATGAATTCCATTTGTCACTGTACAATGATAAAGAAATTATGAAGCTACATTAATTTATTGTCCAAACTTTTCATTCCTATTGCTTAACTTTCCTACAAAAACAATACCTCATTAGTGTTGTTATATGGGACAGTTTCATTACTGAATGCAAATGGATAAACAATTATTTTTGACAAAAAATATGAGTTGAAATTCATAGGAGACTGTTTGCACTACTCACTTTTCCACAGGGACATCAAAGACAGATGTTTCACCACTCAGAGAAAAATTTACAATTCATCCCCCATCTAGAAATATCAGCTCCACCTCATTATGTTTTGCTGTGTGTGTGTGTGTGTGTGTGTGTGTGTGTATATATATATATATATATATATATATATATATATATATATATATATATAATTATTTTTGTGTGATCACATCAAAACAAAGAGTACTGGTCACTTTAATAAGTATCAGGCCATATTTTGTAAGTAGTCACCAGACTTTGGTGTTGTCGCATGGATAATGCAGTTTTCCTCTTGCTTATGAATGCTAAAATATAATTCTGATGGGGCCTAATATTTCAGGGAGAAGACAGGTTACATGATGTCACAAGTCATGTGAAATGCAAGCAGGCATTCCAATATGTTAGACTGTAAACAATGGACACAGGGAAATATCGACTGTACCTGAATCCAACTCACTTTGAGTTGCAAACGAAAAGGCGTGAGATAAATCCATATAACATATTTTCATTAATTATTTCCAAACTTGATGATGTGCCAATGTGTGTTACATGTTCAATTAAAGCTCATAGCAAGATCCTCCCAATCTACCATCCTCTCCCATCATCACAACCTACCTCAAATCTGTCCCTTCAAATTCCTCCTCCCAGACTCCCCAGCACCTCCCTCACAAACACAGAAATCCCAACATAAAATAATATACATCTACCAACACCTACTATATTAGTAATAAAATATTAGGAAATGAATACAGGATAAAACAAAGAATGTTACAATGCCTCTGTATCATTCTGTAGTGGACCAAATTCTTGTCACCGAATCTCAAAAAAAAGATATAGCAGGATTAGAAAAGATAGAGAGGAGACCAAAATGATGAAGAGGATGCAAGGACGCTCAAATTTGGAAAGACTAAGGGGCCCTTTTACAGAGCGGCGGTAAGTCCAACGCGAGCTTACTGCTCGCTCTTCCGGGACTACCGAGGGCCCAACGCAACCTCCAGCGTTAGTCCCACCTCGAGCGCATGCCTCAGTGGGTAGCGGTAATAGCTTCCCTTTGCATGACCACGAGGTAAGAGTTATCTCACCGCATGGCCGTTTTTTTCGGCTTTTACTGGCTACGGGAAATATGGCCCCCACCATAGCGCAGGGCCCTTTTTCCCGCAGCTTGGTAAAAGGACCCCTCATGGTTCTCCAGCTTCTAGAAAAAGACAGCTGAGGTAAGATATGATAAAGGTATATAAAATCCTGAGTGGAGTGGAACAAGTAAACACAAATCGATTGTTCACTTTTTCAAAAAGTACAAAGATTAGGGGACATGTTAGGAACTTACATAGTAGCACATTTAAAACCAATGAGAAACCCTTTTTTTCACTGAATGCATAATATCTATAGTATTTCTATAATGTCTTTTAGAGTTTGGGTGATGGTTTGCTATCTAAGAAGAGAAAGTGGGAACTGCAAGGTATGATACTTGTTAGAAGTTGTATGCTTTGCAGTGTGATGATTATGACCCACTAGAGAAATAAATAAAATAAAAACAAACAAGTTTTTAACTTTTTCCTGAAAGACAAATAATGTCACTCAAATCATAGCTCAATAGGTAATGAATATTACAGTTTAGACCCATAGACTGCAAACATACACAAACTAGTACAATGCAGTCTAATAGCTCCAGGGACCTGAAGCAACAACCTCTGTGAAGTTCTCAGTCTCCTTGGGGGTTCATATAAACCCAATAACTCACGGAAATAGGATGCATCATGCAAAAACAAAGCATGGAAAACTAGACAAAGAACTTTGAACTGAATCCGAGATTCAACTGACAACCAATGAAGTTTGAGTAACACGAGAGAAATATGATCCTCGCTTTTTGTTCAGCAGTAGAAGTAATTGTGCCACCTCATTTGATATATAGGCAGATTGCAGTACAGACTATTCCAGTAGTCGAATATGCAAGTAATGAATGCAAAAATTAACGTTTCCAAGTCCTGGTGGTCCAACAGGGAATGTAGCTATGTAAATTAATAGCAAACTCACCACAACTGAGATGTGAAAGTCTATTGACAGGTCTTATCAAGCAACACTCACAAATTCCTAACAACTTCTTTCCTCCTTAAGGGAATACTAAAAACAGATGGCACAAATGACATTACATTCCAAGTTCAGCTCTTCCACAGATAATTGAAACTTTTCTGGGTTAAGTCTTTGTTCTGCCACATGGGTACCTCACTACAGAAGCTGTTTATCACGGCCATTGACTGATTAAAACCAATCTCAATACAAAGCTGAATGTCATCTGCAAAAAGATCAACTAGTATATACATTTTTCACAAGCAGGTGCCAAGCTTAAGTCCAGATAAGTAATTTTATATATAAGTTGGTCATAAATTAAGAATTTAAAACAAGAACATAAAAGGATCAAGTATGATAATTTAGCTGTGCTTAAGGAATAAACCAGTTTTAGCTTCGGATAAATGGGGATGAATGATTATTATGGAGAGTCTCACTGTTAGAACATAACATTGTTACCACAGTATTTTGGCTGTATCCACAAAAAAGATGACTTGTTATCTCAAAGCTCTTAATAACCTCAATTAAGGTAAAAAAGAAAGGGGTTAATATTCAAAGGCACTTATCTGGTTACCAGGTGCTGGTAACCAGAGAAGTGTCAGCAAGAGGGATATGTAGTGTACTAACCAGATTGTGCCACTAAATATTCCCTCTGGCCATATCAGTACTATCCAAACAGTGCCAGCGCGGTCCATGGGTGGAACTTGGGTAGAGCTGGAGGTTATCCACTTATCTTTGTTTTTTGATATGGCGTCCTGTTGAGACTCCATGACACATTGTGGGTTTTTTCAGCACCATTTTGTCTTACCATTCCCTGAGAGCAGTGTCCTTCTACATTTATATATGGTACTTACTCCATGTTATTTGACTGTACTGTTTTCCAACATCCATCAGTGTTTCTATGATCCCTGAGGCAGGCGGTTTTGCCCCGCAGATACACAGTCCCGTGTCGGGTCCATACTGGTGCAAATAAAGGTTTTCTCCTGGACAATTACCTGTGTGGGATTTTTTCGCATATACTCCCAGAGCTGCTACTCTTGTTGTCTCCTCTACTTTGTTTTATTGCCTTTGTGTTCCCGTAGAGGTGGTTTCCTGTTCTCCTTGCTTCGGTTTTTTATCCGCTTATCTGCCATATTCAGATCATTAAGGAGATAACAGACTAGATAAAGTTAGGGCAGCAAAAGGCTTCCTAACTTTATCTGGTTAGCTATTTAAAAATGGCCGCTAACTGGATAGTACTTCTGGATTGGCTATGGTATTGAATATTTGATTTGATTTTAAACGCAATAGCCATTGCTTTGATTACACATTGACCGCCAGGGTTCAATATTGACCGGAAAGCAAATAGCACCAAAGCTTGGAAAAGACCACACTGCAAAGGGACTGCTTCTGATTCTCTACCTTCCCAAACTACTTTCTGTAAGCTATTGATCAAGAACGGTGACACCAAAGAAAACACTGAACCCAAATGCCCCAGGTTCCAAAGCCTCCTCAAGATCAGATGGTAGTGAACTCCATCAAGCTGCCAATAAATCTAGAAAAATCAGCAAAACATGTTTTCATTTATCAAAATAAGACAAATATCACTAAAGAGATACAAAATCAGTCTCTGTCCCATGGTCTCTGCAAAGAGCAGATTGTCTTGACCTAAGCCCTTTCTCAGCTCCAATAATTGTTTAGTAAGCGGGGCAATTCTATAAATGGGTGCCTCCCTTGTGGTGTCCTGATGCAATGCAGGGAATGCCAATTCTATACACTCATCAGAGTGCCCTGATGCCTTCATTCAATACTATTGCAAATCCTGCATTTGGCATGCCAAAAAGGTGTGCCCGCATATTGCCAGGTTAATGATAGGTGTAAATAGGTGCACCTAAATGTACCACTCAAACAAACACATCTTATAGTATTCTATAAGATGTGCATATACCCACATGCCCATTCCCCATCTTTGCCCTCTTCCGAACTGCATGCTTTGCCACTTACCTGCAAGCTTACAGTACAGTGCTTAGGACAGACATGTACACACGTGGCACACACTTTTCAATATATGCATGAAAAAAAAAACACGTGTAAATGCAGGCACACCTTTTACAGAATTACCCTGAAAATATTTCCATGGAAAAGAAGGTTCTGTAGAAAGGATATTTCTGTTACACTTTTAAGTAAGCACTGAGACACAGTGTACAGTGGTGGCTATAAAAAAAAGGCATGAGGTTAAGTACCTTATGGCACTCATTTTTGCAGCAGATGGACATCTCAAACTAGCCTTAAAAAAGAAAGTCCATCTGCAGAAAACATCCAAATTGTGATTTTCAAAAGGCAGAATTTGACCATTTTCCACTGCAGTTCATCCACATAGCAAGAAGCTGTGTTGGAAGCGTGTTTTGGGAGAAACAAGGGCAGGAACAAAATTTGGACATCTTTCGGTGATAATGGACCAGGAAGAAATGTCCAAGGCAAAAAAGGCCATTTTAATCTATACCTGTTTCAAACACGTCCAGGGTACAAAAAAGGTGACTTGATTGATCAGCTAAACACTGAAGGGATGAAAGCATGACTCCTCCTTAATCTCCCAGTGGTTACTGACCCCCTCCCATCCCCCAAAGAAGTGAACGTGATAGTGAGTGCCAGGCTCTGTGACAGCTTCAGGTATTATGGCCATTCCAATAGCTTAGCAAGCAAGTGTAAGTAGTAGCCTAGTGGTTAGTGAAGTGGACTTTGATCCTGAAGAACAGGGTCCCATTCCCACTGCAGCTCCTTGTGACTCTGGGCAAGTCATTTAACCCTCCATTGCCCCAGGTACAATAAGTACCTGTATATACTATGTAAACCGCTTTGAATGTAGTTGCAAAAACCACAGAAGGGCAGTATATCAAACCCCCCATTCCTTTAACTCTTTTATTTCTGTACAAATATGTGAGCCCTCCTAGAACATAGAAATACCTGAAATTTTAAGACACCTGCAAGTGTGATAGCTATTGTAGTGGTGTACCTTTAGGTACAGTAGGTTTATATCTGCTCCTGGAGGGCTCTCAATAATATATAAATGCATCAAGGTGGGATTTGTACCTGGGTCCCATTATTTTAAGTCAACCGCACCAGTGACGATCCTAGGTCGGCTGCCACCCGGGGCGGATAGCTGATGTGCACACACCCCCTCCGGGGTGCAGCACACTTCCCCCCCCCCCCCCCGGTGCAATGACACCCCCCCTCCCCCCCGGGTACATTATTGGCTACTGGGAGCAGCCGCGCGGTTCTCGGCTCCGCTGGCTCCCTGCTCCCTCTGCCCCAGAACAGGAAGTAACCTGTTCCGGGGCAGAGGGAACAGGGAACCAGCTGTCTGCACCCCTCCAGCAGCGTGCACTCAGGGCGGACCGCCCCCACTGCCCTGCCCCTGGTACGCCACTGCGTCTGCCTGGCCGTTTTTGTACAAATGATGCCAGACAGATGTTTTTGTGCCTGCTTTTTTGACATTCATATTTTGGAAAATGGCTCTTCATTTTGGACGTTTTCAATGAAAGAATATCCTTCTCACTTATTTTCAAACAGGAAATCCTGATGTTTTTCCTGTTCGAAAATGGCTGTAAGATGGACTTTTTTTCTTTTGAACATTATGAGCAGGCTGTACCAATTCTGACATGGACAATCTTTTGAAATATCCCTCCACATATAAGAAAAAAGGGGTACTTTTTATTTATTTATTTAATTAGTTAGTTAGTTAGTTCATTCTTGCACTTGATATGCCACAAATAGATCCATAACTGACGACTAAGCAGTTTGCAATGAAAGCAAAATAGTGCTGACAGAGGAGTAGCAAGGAGGGGGATCAACAGAGAAAAGCAAAAAGGAAAGGCTAGGTAGGGAGCGAGTTAAAAGTCAGAGAGAAGTGAAAGGTATTAAGGAGAGCTTTGAAGGATTGAAGGGAGGACATAGCTCTGAGGAGGGGAGGGGAGAGCATTCCAAAGTTTGGGACCAAGATAGCTGAATGCAGTATCACAAAAGAAAATAAGATATAGAGCAGACGATGAAGAGACGCACAATAGGTTATCAGAAGACCGAAGGAAACGAGAAGGAGCACAAGGAATCAATAGCCTGTTTAAATAGGCAGGGACAGAGGGAGAGCGGCCTTAAAGACCACATTAGCAGTTTGTATCAAATTCAGGAGGAAACAGGAAGCCAATGTTCCAGATAGAGAAGAGGGTAACATAATCAAAGCGGAGGGCTCTAAGAATGAGTTTGACAGATGTGGATTGAATCAATTGACACCATTTCAATGAATAAAGGGGAATACAAGCATAAAGAGAATTACAGTAGTCAATATGTGAAATGACCAAGGCAAGGATCAGGGAGCGGAGGGACTGAGGGGAGAGAAAGGAGCAAACAGAGCTGTACGTTGGAGGGTGAAAAAAGCGACTCAAGCTATAGAATCAATCTGATCCTTGAAAGTGAGTTAAAATCAAAGACAATGCCCAGGGTTCCAATGGAGTCATAAAACCTAAGGGGTCATTTTATTAACAGATTTAGCGTGCAGTAATGATTAGTGCGTGCTATATGGTAATAAGCCCATTGTATTCCTATGGGTGTCTTTCATTTAGTGTGTGCTAATCACTGCATGCTAAATCTGTTGCTTAGTAAAAAGACCCCTAAGAGAGAGCAGTTATCAATGACATGGGGAGGGGGCAGGGGAGCAGGGAGTAGGAAAAATGATGGATTCACATTTAGAGAAGTTAAGAGCCCATTGTCCTTAAGCCATGCAGAAACAGCACTGAGACAAGAGTTCAGTACGGTTGAAGGGGAGGAAAAATCAAAGACACGATAAAGGAGTTGTATGTCATCTGCCCAGCAGAATGGTCCCTCATCTTGGATAATTTTGAGAAAGGGGTACAAAAATATATTAAAAAGTGCAGGTAAGAGAATGGAAACCTGTGGAACACCCAACTGAACAGAAAACGTTGAGTTGAAAGAGCCTGAGTGGGAAAGTTAGAAGGAACGATCAGAGAGGTAGCTAGAGAACCATGAAAGAACTAGACCAGAGACGCCAATAGAATGAAGGTGATGAAGGAGAAGAGAATGATCAACTAAATCAAAGGTTGAAGACAGATCCAAAGAAACATTAATGGCCTGTACAGCAAGTATGAGCATAAATTACTCCAGTTTTCTAAGTTAAAATGTTCACATACCTTTTTTTCAAAAATCACCCCCTGGGAAATTTGCACCTGTTCTGTGTCTGATACACATTTCTTATATGTGCCTTTAAGTACATTTTCTAAAGTACATGTATAATCCCAAACCTTGTTACAACCCTGCCCTAGGAATATCCCTGCATATGCAAAGTGTATGCACATCATTTTACACACACATACATTGGGCATTTTATAAAAACCATTTCTGTGGAATTGTCTTTTAAATTTGCTCACCTAGGACCTGATTTGAAATAACAGGACACCTGTTATTTTCTGTACTACCTAATTTATGGAATTCTATGTCTTTCGAACTCAGACATGACTACAATTATTTGAGTTTTCATAAGTTACTAAAAACTTGAGTTTGATTGTTATTTTACTACTATTGCCGGTAATGATTTTATTTGTTTATATATATTTGATGCAATCTTTGGTCTTATTTGTTTTTATATATCTGATCCAATATTTGTTTTTATATATCTGATCGAATTCTTGTTTAAAGTTGCACATTATTTGTACTGTAAACTGGTACGAGTAATTCAATATTGGCTTCTGTAGTATATTACTTTTATTGTAAACCAGCTCAAGCTTTTGTGGTGCTGATGGTATATAAAAACTTGTGTTAGTATTAAAATCAACATAGGCACCTATTGTCAACTGCTCCTCTCACCCGAGTTATCGGCTCTCGCTCCCACACTCGTCCGTGCTGTCTGCTTCCGACGCCACACTCGTCCGTGCTGTTCACTCTCACATCCACACAGTTCAGCTAGCCAAGCTTTCCAACACAGTTCAGCTAGCTAGGCTTTTCAACACAGTTCAGCTAGCCAGGCTTCTCAACACTGCTCCTCAGTAAGGCAGCAAGGTCTCAAAATTCACTTCAGCCAGCCCAGCTTTAAACACAGTTCAACAAGTCAGGCTAGAAATGATCCACCACCCACAACTGTCAACAACTTATCTCTTGACATCCACCCACTGGATCCTCCTGACTTCACTGCCTCATCCAGAAGTTACTCCCCTCCTTCCATCTCTCCCTCCAACACCTCCATCCTTTCCTCTCCTACGACTTCCTCTTTTCCCCAACTCCTCCCATTCCATCTCCTCATTCTCCACACCCCCACTCATATGTTCCACACCCTCCCCAGCTGACTCCATTCCCCAATCAGCCCCATCTCTTTCCTTCTCCTGCAACTCAGGTTCTCATTTGTCATGACCCCTCTTATTCTTCCAGGCAGTCTGGAATCTGTGTTCTCTATGCTCCTGCCTCCTCCCCTCCCGCAATGCATTCTGGGTTCTGTAGTTGTTCTGGTCTTGCCTTTCCCTCTCCCGCAATGCACTCTGGGATCTGTAGTTTTTCTGCTCTGGTTTGTCCCTCTCCCGCAATGCATTCTGGGATCTTTGGTTTCTCTGATTCTTACACTATGTACCATCATAAGACAAGCACCCAAACCAGCCCCAGCAGTACATAAATGATGATGCACACATTTACAGATTTAGGCATTCTCAGGGGCATAATTTGAACAGAGCGTGGGTCGTGACTGTGTGCTTATTATAAAGAAAATGTCCCAATTATGGGGCATATGTGTGTGTGTGTGTGTGTGTGTGTGTGTGTGTGTGTGTGTGTGTGTGTGTGTGTGTGTGTGTGTGTGTTTCACCTATTCATTCTATAAATGGCCTCAACATTGCAAATGCATATTTGGATGCAAGCACAATTTAATTGAGTAATAAGTCAATTAGCACCAATAATTGAGTGCTAACAATTACTGGTATTAATTTGCAAGAATCTGGATTTGCACGCGCATCTTGCTATGCACTGTTCTATAAAGATGCATGTGCAAATCTTTGAAGGGCACTTTTACTAAGCTGTGGTAAAAAGGGCCTTGCGCTAGGGTCGGGGGCTGTTTTTGCTGCACCCAGAGGCCCTTTTTACTGCAGCAGGTAAAAAGGCCATAAAAAGAAATGACCATGCAGGGAGGGAGCACTTATTGCCACACAAAATATTTCCACGGCGCGGCCCGATTACAGCTGGGTTAACGCCTGCGGAAATATTTTTGCTAGTGCCGGAAATGCCACACGTGAGGGGTGGAAACCTATGGAACTTTGGAAAGCTAAGTGCTTTGAAAATATTGGTGTCTGTAACAAAGAAAATGTTCTATTCAATGTGGAAGCTCAAACGATTAGAACCTTTCTTCTCAAGAGCAACTTTTCGATACCTAATACAATCAATGGTCCTAAGCCATACAGATTATTGCAACGGAATCTATGCGGGCTGCAAAGAACAACTCATTAAAAAACTCCAGACCGCCCAAAATACAGCAGCCAGGCTGATATTCAGCAAAACATGCTTCGAAAGTGCCAAACCCCTCCGAGAAAAGTTGCATTGGCTCCCAATCAAAGAACGGATCATCTTCAAAATCTGCACCTTAGTCTACTACTTAACATTTCTAGAGCGCTACTAGGGTTACTTAGCGCTGTACAAAATAAGCAAAGAAGGACGGTCCCTGCTCAAAGGAGCTTACAATCTAAAGACACAAAATCATTTATGGCGTAGTCCCAGGATACATGACAGACCTTATAGACTTACCAATAAGAAACAAAGTCAGATCGTCAAGATCCTACCTAAACCTACACTACCCAAATTGCAAAGGACTGAAATACAAAACAACTTACGCAGCTGGCTTCTCCTACATAAGCGCATAACTATGGAATGTGCTCCCAAAAGCTGTGAAAACAATCCACGACCACTTGAACTTCAGGAAATCACTAAAAACCAACCTCTTCAAAAAGGCCTACCCCAACGACCCCACGTAACCCTCTTCACCTACCAACACAGCATGACTATGATCGAACAGGACATCACGCAATCTTCATCCATTCCGACCCTCCACTTATACCTTATACGATCACTATACAACTTTGTATTTGTTATCCACCGACTGGGCAAATGCCTTTGATGATACTATGTAAGCCACATTGAGCCTGCAAATAAGTGGGAAAATGTGGGGTACAAATGCAACAAATAAATAAATTGCTGTGCAATATTCTATAAACGACACCCAACATGGCATGCCGTTTAAAGAATAGTGCTCAATGTTTATTTTTTGCTGTGCCCCCAGTTTGGGTACCATATACTGAATCTAGTCCTGTACGTGTGCCAGAATTTTGTTTCAGCACAGAAGTTGATTGTATGCATGCTAATTTCTAGGAATATGCATACAAGTAATCTGTACACACTTTACATCTTCAGGTGCTCAAGCAAACCGAGGACCCTGTATACTATGCCGCACTACAGGCATGTTAGCATTTTTAGAATGCGCTAAACATTAGCAATCGCTAACCGGGTAGATGCCCATGATATTCCTATGGGCGTCTACACAGTTAGCACATGCTAAAAACGCTAACATGTCTTAATAAACGGCCCCAAATGTACACTCACAAATGCATGAGTAGCCATGGTGAACATGTGTAGATTATTAAATACACACCTCCACAAAGACTTCAGCAGATTATATCTAGGCCAGCTTCCAAGAAGGTGAAAATGTATGCAGCCACTTTTCAGCAGTGATTTCTGCAGGTTTTTAAATTCTGTTTTACAAAGGCACATGGGGCCCTTTTACTAACATGTGATGATCGGTTCCATTACGTGAAACAGGACTTGCAATAAATTTTGGTTACGTGGGGTCGTTGGGGTAGGCCTTTTTGAAGAGGTTGGTTTTTAGTGATTTCCTGAAGTTCAAGTGGTCGTGGATTGTTTTCACAGCTTTTGGGAGCCCATTCCATAGTTATGGAACATAGTTACATAGTTAGTAGCACACTAGCCCTTAATGAGCAGAATCATTAAATGTTTGCAGATTGACCAGTCTAATTCCTAAAAGGCAGCTTTAACTAAAAATTAAAAATAATTTTGCAAATGCATTAGACATGCCAATGGTTATCAAAGGTCACTAGCAAGTGGAGTTATCATTGTTCCAAGTCTTGACATAATCACAGAATAAAACATACAGTCTTGATAGCCACATCCTGTAAACATTTGTGAAAATTAAAGGAGAAATTAAGGCTATTAGACTTATTAGACTTGAGATATGGTTTTCTTAAATCCATGCAGAGATCGAAATATTTATATTGGGTAAAGGATGACCAAGGGGGCTTTGATATCATCATCCAAGTGTTAATGAGATCCTACAAGGATTTAGCTGAGATGTTCAAGGTAACATACATACATAGTAAATGACAGCAGAAAAAGACCTGCACGGTCCATCCAGTCTGCCCAACAAGATAAACTCATATGTGCTACTTTTTGTGTATACCCTACTTTGATTTGTACCTGTCCTCTTCAGGGCACAGACCGTATAAGTCTGCCCAGCACTATCCCCGCCTTCCAACCACCAGCCCCGCCTGCCATCACCGGCTCAAGGTGAAGAATAAACTAGGAGTTGACCAGCACAAATCAACACCAAAGCTTGGAAATAATTGGTGCTTGCCTCTTTCCCATGCAGATTATATGTAGACGTCTTGATTAAAAAGTTCCTCGTTTTTACCACACTGTGGCACTGTTGATCCATGAAGTATTAAAAAAAAGCAAACATGAACCCTATTCAAACCTTTCATAGCTTCTTGTTGAGACTGTGAGCTTCAGAAGAGAGAAATAATGAACTGGTACATAAAAAATAGCAGTGTGAAATGTTTCTAAATATATGGATTTATACATCTTTTTCCAACCTGTAATAATTCACATATGTAAACAATATTATTAACTGGGGATTGCATTCATTTGAAATGAAATGAGAAATGTATTTTATTTATTTGGATTTATTTACCACCTTTTTGAAGGAATTCACTCAAGGAGATGCACAGCAAGAATAAGTCAAATACAAGCAATAGACAATTACAGCAGTAAAAATATTCAAACAACAAAACAAAGTATGGCATAGTATGCTATATTACAATGCCAACACAATACACAATAAAACATTTTAATGGACCGCATAGGGTGTACGCAAAATGGAACATATAGATAGATAAGATGGAGTAACAGGTGTAAGAAAATAGGGAACTAGTTTAAAGAAAAGTTGCTTGACATAATTTTTGCTAGGGTAGCAGTGGATAAACATGTTGTGCTATAGTATGTGCAGCCGGTGTCATTTACTTCTTCCGTTAAAAGGCCTGGTTGAAGAGCCAAGCTTTCATCAGCTTCCTGAAGTAGAGATAATCTTGTGTTAAGTGAAGCCTTTCAGGGAGTGCATTCCAGAGTGTGGGGGCTACTTCGGAGAAGGCTTGTTTGTGGGTATCACATCGTGTGATGTCCTTTGAAGAGGATGTGACTAAGGATACTCCTTGGGAGGACCTTAGTGACCTTGACGGTATGTAGAGGGAGATCCTGTCCTTCAAGTACTCTGGGCCATTTCCTTTAAGGGCCTTGAAGGTCACACATAGAGTTTTAAATTATATAAGTACATAAGTGTGGAAAAGTGCATCAAGCCCAGTATCCTGTTTCCAACAGTGGCCAATCCAGCTTACAAGTACCTGGCAAGATCCCAAAACAGTACAATACATTTTATGTTGTTTATCCTAAAAATAAGCAGTGGATTTCCCGCAAGCCCATCTTAATAATGGCTTATGGACTTTTCTTTTAGGAAGGTAGCCAAACATTTTATAAACCCTGCTAAGCTAAGCTTGTAGCACATTCTCTAGCAACAAATTCCAGAGTTTAATTACACATTGAGTGAAGAAATATTTTCTCCAATTTGTTTTAAATTTATTACTTTGTAGCTTTATTAAGTGCCTGTCACATCTCCTACCTCAACAGCGTTCACGAGCGGCGCGAGGCTCCATTGCAGCGCCGCCTTAACCAGCGCAGCATGCGCTTCCAGCCCCTCGGGTGGCACTGCTTTTTTTTCTGGTTCAGCACCTCTAAGCCACAATGCGCCACACGTTTGCCAGGCACGTAATTCCTCCCTGGAATTTCTGTTCAGTCTCCCTGTTCCGCCAGGCAGGGGCATATCTGAACTTCAACGGTAGGGGGGGGCCACAGCCGAGGTGAGGGGGCACATTTTAGCCCCCCCCCCGGTGCCGCTGACCCCCCCCCAACTGAAGACAACGACACCACCACCACCTTCAACTACTTTGAACCCCCCCTCCCGCCGTCACTCCGCCGTTGCGCCTCACCTCCCTTTGCTGGGAAGGGACCCCAACCCCCACCAGCGCTGCCAAAGTCTCCTTCCTTCCTTCGTTTGGGTTTGGTTTCTGACGTCCTGCACGCACGTATAACGTGCAGGACGTCAGACTCACAGAAACTTCTCAAAAAACCATCACTAGACCCTACCTGTCCCTCCAACTACCACCCCATCTCCCTCCTACCCTTCTTCTCCAAGATACTTGAACGCGCCGTTCACAGCCGCTGCCTTGATTTTCTCTCCTCTCATGCCATCCTCGATCCTCTTCAATCCGATTTTCGCCTTCTACACTCGACAGAAACGGCACTCACTAAAGTCTGTAATGACCTGTTCCTTGCCAAATCCAAAGGTCACTACTCCATCCTCATCCTCCTCGACCTATCCGCCGCTTTTGACACTGTCAATCATAATTTACTTCTTGCTGCACTATCCTCATTTGGGTTCCAGGGCTCTGTCCTCTCCTGGTTCTCCTCTTATCTCCCCCACCGTACCTTCAGAGTACATTCTCATGGATCTTCCTCCACCCCCATCCCACTCATTCTTCAGGGATCTGTCCTTGGACCCCTTCTTTTTTCAATCTACACCTCTTCCCTGGGCTCGCTGATCTCATCTCATGGTTTCCAATATCATCTTTATGCTGACGAAACCCAGCTTTATCTCTCCACACCAGACAACACTGCGGAAACCCAGGCCAAAGTATCGGCCTGCTTATCAGACATTGCTGCCTGGATGTCCAACCGCCACCTGAAACTGAACATGGCCAAGACCGAGCTCATTGTCTTTCCACCCAAACCCACTTCTTTTCTCCCTCCACTCTCTATTTCAGTCGACAACATCCTCATCCTCCCTGTCTCATCTGCCCGCAACCTCAGAGTCATCTTCGACTCCTCCCTCTCCTTCTCTGCCCATATCCAGCAGACAGCCAAGACCTGTCGCTTCTTTCTCTATAACATCAGCAAAATTCACCCCTTCCTCTCTGAGCACACCACCCAAACTCTCATCCACTCTCTCATCACCTCTCACCTTGACTACTGCAACCTACTCCTCTCAATGGCCTCCCACTTAACCATCTATCCCCCCTTCAATCCGTTCAGAACTCTGCTGCCCATCTTATCTTCCGCCTAGACCGATATGCTCATATCACCCCTCTCCTCAAGTCACTTCACTGGCTTCCAATCAGGTACCACATACAGTTCAAGCTTCTCCTACTAACCCACAAATGAACTCAATCTGCACCCCCTCATTACCTCTATACCCTCATCTCCCCTTATACTCCTACCCGTAACCTCTGCTCATAGGACAAATCCCTCCTCTCAGTACCCTTCTCAGCTCCGCCCTTTCTGCCTCGCCTCACCCTATGCTGGGAATAAACTCCCTCAGCCCATACGCCAAGCCCCCTCCCTGCTCATCTTCAAATCCTTGCTCAAAGCCCACCTCTTCAATGTTGCTTTCGGCACCTAACCATTGTACCTCCATCCAGGAAATCTAGACTGCCCCCAATTTGATTGACTGTACTTATTGTCCTTTAGATTGTAAGCTCCTTTGAGCAGGGACTGTCCTTCTTTGTTTGATTGTACAGCGTTGCATAACCCTGGTAGCGCTTTAGAAATGTTAAATAGTAGTAATAGTAGAAGAGGAAACCAGATCTGACGGGGCAAAAAGGTGCTATCAGAATCATGGTTCCACGGTCTTGCCTGAGTTTCAGTAGAGTCTTCCCTACTAAAGGTATGGGAGGATACGCATACAGAAGGCCTGTCCCCCAATGTAGGAGAAAGGCATCTGACGCTAGTCTGTCGTGGGCCTAAAGCCTGGAACAGAATTGAGGGACCTTGTGATTGGTCTGAGTAGCGAAAAGATCCACCGAGGGAGTGCCCCACACTCGGAAGATCTTGCGGACAATGTCCATGTTCAGTGACCACTTGTGAAGTTGCATTATCCTGCTCAACCTGTCGGCCTTACGCCTGCCAGATAAGTGGCTTGGAGAAACATGCCGTGACGGCGAGCCCAAAGCCACATCTGGACGGCTTCCTGACACAGAGGGCAAGATCCAGTGCCCCCCTGCTTGTTGGTGTAGTACATTGCAACCTGATTGTCTGTCTGAATTAGGATAATATGATTGGACAGCCGGGCTCTGAAAGCCTTTACAGCATTCCAGATCACTCGTAATTCCAGGAGGTTGATCTGAAGATCTGTTTCCTGAAAAGACCAAACTCCTTGACTACGAAGTCCATCTACATGAGCTCCCCACCCCAGGAAGGATGCATCCATCATCAGCACTTTTTGTGGCTGAGAAATTTGTAATGGACATCCCAAGGTCAGATTGGAGCAAATGGCCCACCACTGTAGGGAACTGCAAAAATCGGTGGAAAAATGGATGACATCCTCTAGATCCCCTGTAGCCTGACAGCACTTGGAAGCTAGGATCCATTGAGCTGATCTCATATGTAGACGTGCCATGGGAGTCATATGAACTGTGGAGGCCATGTGGCCCAGAAGCCTCAACATCTGCCGAGCTGTGATCTGTTGAGATGTTAGAGCTGAGGACACTAAGGCCAGAAGATGGTCTGCCCTTGCCTGGGGGAGATAAGCTCGAGACGTCCGTGTGTTCAACAGAGCTCCTATTGTAATAAGCAAAATAAACTTCTGGGAACAATAACAAAGCAAAAATGAAGGCTCCTACCAGAACCGTACTTTACATATACTCCTGCTGTGGGATTTGCAGGCATTCTGAAAGCATATCAAACAAAAATCAAGTCAGAAAATAAATAAAGCTAAATGTATTGTGAAAAGGGGAGTCAATGCCCTACCCCCCTGAACAGTGGAAAAATTCCTGAACTTGCATTTTCCTGATGACCACCATTTCCAAGGGAGGCAAGCCACCAAACACCTAGAGAGCACCACTAAATTCAGAAGGGGACAAAGAGAGACTAAGCAAAGCAGATCAGACAGAAAATCATAAACACCTTTACGTACAGAGATTTGGAAGTGGAAAATTGACAAAGGAATGTCTGACCATTAGGATAAGTGAACTATTAATAATTAGCAGAGGGTCTTTGTGAACACATACAAATTTGGAGACTCAACATGGGAAAAATAAGTCATTGAATGTTAAATATTGCTGAGGGGGTAGATAGCCATGAGAGCAGAGACAGTAACGCTACAGACCTAGGAGAAGGGAGTTTGCATTGCTAGTACTGTCTCTCTTGAGAATGTGAAATTGGCTGACTAACTACTGAACAAGAGTATACCTCTGGTTCAGTTTATTGTTTGTGTAGTTAACAAGTTTAAGGGGAATGTGTGCACACTGAGGGAATGGCTGGTGGTCAAAAAAGGGTAAGGGTGCCATGGGTTTCTTGAGAGAGAAATGCTCTGTTTGAAAATGGATAAGTGACGCAAAAGGGCATGCTGTGGTATAAAATAAAAACACAAAAATAACAGTACCTGCAATTATGAGTAAATTGGAACAAACTGCAGCTTCATTCTAACTGCATGCCAAATTTATACACTTTGTTAGACAAAAGATAAATTGCTGCCCTCCTGGAATTTTAATTGCTACAAGCTCTACAGCATATAAACACGTACAAAAGAAATTCTACTAAGTGGTGACATTAAGAAATTAGAGAGACAAGTACATAGTTCAAGAAATAATTAGAACCTGGCCATAAACTCTAATAATTAGAAACCTTGTCAGTTTCGGCCAAAGGTTTCCCCTTATAGATGTCTGCTTATTTAAGTAGACAGATGCAAGGTCTTTTACACTAAGAATTCCCTAAGGCAGTAGTTCCCATACCTGGTCCTGTTGGCACCCCAGCCAGTCAGGTTTCCAAGATATCCACAAACAATATTCGAGATATTTGCATGCACTGCCTCCTTGGTATGCAATCTCTCATGGATATTTATTGTAGAGATCCTGAGAACCCAACTGGCTGGAGTGCATCCAGGACCAGGTTTGGGAACCACTGCCCTGTGGCCTACTTATTTATACAAAAGAATAAGGATCAACTAGAAAACGTGGCAAGGATTCCATCACAGTGTTGTAGCAGGGGTGTTCAACCTTGACTTTTGCCCAGTTGGATTTTCAGGACTTCCACAATGAATATGTATGAGATTTATTTGCATACAATGCATGCAAACAGATCTCATGCGTATTCATTGTGGAAATCCTGAAAACCCAATTGGGTTGAAGTCTTCATGGACAGAGGTTGGAAACCCCTGCATTGCATGATCCATTAACCTCACTCCAACTTCCTGAAAGTTTGCAGAGAATATAGCCAAGTATTGGGGTATAAGTTGAACTAATCCAAACTGCTATTTATGCCACATAGATGGGGAACAGGAAAGCAAGTCAGCCCTTGTTCCCATTCCAATGGAAACACGATAATATCAGTCTACCCTGAGTCTACCCCTGCCTAATTGGAAGTTTTACTACTGGGCAACCCAAATGAGAACAGTCTGGTAGTGGTGGGCAGGAAATAGAGACCAGCACAGAGTAAAATAGTATCAAACCACCACAATTACTCTTTGCCTTTTCAAAGAGTCAACAAGCAAGGAGAAAAGAACCCTTTGGTCCACTCAACCTAGCAGATGTGTGGGTGTTAAGAGTTACGATTTCTGGCAGAGAACTCACCATTGGTACAAAAAAATCATAAATCCTGTTCCCCCTGGGATCGGAGGAACAATGCAAATAGATTTCATTCAAGAAGCCCCAATTACAGAACTGGCAAATTATTGAGCACCGTCGACGTCCTAGCTCCCACCCATCCTTTTCTTGCTAATCTAAATAAAGTACCTTCGTCACACCAACAAAGAACCTTTAGAACTTCTATTTTTGAAAGCCTTTTCAGCAAAAGGAATATTATCAGCAGAAATTTAAAAGACATACATCTAATATGGACAAGCAATGAGAGCAAACCTGGGCCAATGTAAGGAAGGTTATTTTACTCAAATTCACCAAGACACACATACTGAGATTATGTTCCAAATATATTCGAGCCCAGCAAGGCTATCTGAAATGTGTTAAAGGCACATATAGCGGCTCATTTTAAAGCACATAAAGTTATACAGGTTACTATATAACTTTGTAATTCTGTGTGCTTTGGAAATGAGCCACTAAATCATGTCTGTTGAAGGAGTAAGAGGATTAGCCCCTTCTAGGAAGGAGTGAGGAAAGAAGTTCATAAATTTACTGAAGAGATACTCCCATGAAGTTGATTAATGCTTTTGGGATATAGTGGAGTCCTCAGATGATAGTACTGAACAACAAAGATCTGTGGAATTACCTGTTTGCTGGCAGCCAGACTAGTAATAGCTACAGCAAGGAGTAATTGCAATGGAGGTGTGGCAAAAAGGGAGCCAAATTCAGGGAAGGGAACAACTAGCCACAACAGTAAAGGGGAGAAAAACAAGCTTTTGAGAAATTGTAGGAACCCTACGTTAAGTCTGGTAAAAGCAAATGGGAGGTCTAGACAGGTGCCATGGGAAAGGAAGAGGATAAGGGAGGAAGACAGATAGTCTCTAGTGATCCCAACCCTGTCTACTAGTAATGAGGGTATTTTGGTGGTCAGATAACACAACCCTCTCTTCTTGGAATACACTAAGGTAGTGAAATCATGGAATCTAGAACCTAAGTACACATGCAGTGTTAGAAAGTTAAACTTTTTATGTTCATATTATAATCCTCTAAATTCTTTCCTTTAATGTATTAAATCTCACTATGTAAATTAGATTATAAACATAAGCATCTTAATATACGATGAATGGTAGCACAGTTATTACAAGGTAAAGAAATGGAAAGGAAATAATTAAGAACAAAATTTTTGAGGAGTACCCCAGGGTACTGAAAGAACTCAAACATGAAATTGCTGATCTGCTGTTAGTGATCTGTAACCTGTGATTAAAATTGTCCATAGTACCTGAAGATTGGAGGGTGGCCAATGTAACGCTGATGTTTATAAAGGGCTCCAGGGGTGATCCAGGAAATGACAGAACGGTAAGCCTGAATTCAGTGCCAGGCGAAATAGTGGAAACTATTATAAAGAATAAATCTACAGAACATGTAAACAAACATAGTTTAATGGGACAGAGTCAGCATGGGTTCAGCCAAGGGCAGTCTTGGCTCACCAATTTGCTTCATTTCTTTGAAGGCATGAATAAACATGTCGATAAAGGTGAATCAGCTGATGTGTATCTAGATTTTGAGAAAGCTTTTGACAAAGTTCCTTATCAGAGTCTCCTGAGAAAATTAAAAAGTCATGGAATAGGAGGAAATGTCCTTCAATAGATTAGGAACTGGTTATTGGACAGAAAACAGAGGGTAGGGTTAAATGGCCATTTTTTCCAATAGAGGAGTGCCACAGGGATCAGTACTGGGACTGGTGCTATTTAACATATTTATAAACGATCTGGAAATCGGGCCAACAACGGAGGTGATTAAATTTGCAGATGACTGTTAGAACACATGCAGATCGTGAAAAATTGCAGGAAGACCTTAGGAAACAGGAAGACTGGGCATCTAAATGGCAGATGAAATTTAATATGGACAAATGCAAAGCAATGAACACTGAGAATAATAATCTGAATCACAGTTACCTGATGCTAGGGTCCACTTTAGGAGCACTCAAGAAAAAGACCTAGGTATCATCGTAGACAATACGCTGAAATTTTCTGCCCACTGTGCATCACGGTAGTCAAAAAAGCAAACAGGATGCTAGGAATTATTAGGAAAGGAATGCAAAATAAGACCAAGAATATTATAATGCCTCTGTATCACTCCATAGTACGACCTCACTTTGAGTACTGCGTTCAATTCTGGTTGCCATTTCTCAAAAGAAAAAAAAAAAGATATAGCAAAATTAGGGGCTCTTTTACAGAGCTGTGGTAAACCCAATGCAGGCTTACCACTCGCTCTTCCGGGACTACCGCTGGCCCAACGTGGTCGGCAGCAGTAGTCCTGCCCTGAGCACACGCCATTTCCGGGTGAAAAAGAAAACCCCTGGATATGGCTTGCGTAGTGGTAACCTGGCAGTTACCGCGGGGTTAGCACAGGAGCCCATATCACCATCTCATGGCCATGCTGCCTGGGGTCTTTTTACCTGCTGCGGTAAAAAGGGCAATGGCGTGCGGGAAAAACAGCCCCTGCTGCTAGGCAGGACCCTTTTTCCTGCAGCTTGGTAAAATGACCCCTTAGAAAAGGTTCAAAGAAGAGCAACCAAAATGATAAAAGGGGATGGAACTCCTCCCATATGAGGAAAGGCTAGAGGTTAGGGCTCTTCAGTTTAGAAAAGAGACAGCTGAGGTAGGATATGATTGAGGTCTACAAAATCCTGAGAGGTGTAGAATGGGTAAAAGTGAATCTATTTTTCTTTAAAAAAAACAAAAAACACAAAGTCCAGGGGACACTCAACGAAATTACATGGAAAAAACAAACAGGAGGAAATATTTTTTCACTCAAAGAATAGCCAAGCTCTGGAGTTCTCTACCAGAGGATGTGGTAACAGCGGTTAACATTTCTAGGTTTTAAAAAGTTTGGGCAAGTTCCTGGAGGAAAAGTCCATAGTCTGTTATTGAGGTGGACATGGGGAAAGCCACTGCTTGCCTTGGGATTGGTAGCATGGAATGTTGCTACTAATTGGGTTTCTGCCAGGTATTTGTGACCTGGATTGGTCACTGTTGGAAGCAGAATACTGGCTAAATGGACCTCTGGTCTGACTCAGTATGGCTATTCTTATGTTCTTATCACACACAATTGCAGTGATACAAGGATACCTAAAAGTACTTCTGAGCTAGAAGAGTAATTCTTCAAGGAACGGGGGGGGGGGGGGGGGGGGGAACTCTCCTATAAAACCCCAGAAAAACTTTTAGTTGACTATAGGAAACATTTGGAAGCAGTTATTTCTGCCAACGTGTAACAAAGTACTGTATTTTGAATCGGTGAAAAAACTACAAATATTTTCTGTGAATTTTGGTGCATATTTAATTATCATGCTTAAGCATTCAGAGATTGTATCAGCTTCTGTTCACAAATCACAAGCGCCAGGTTGCCTAGAAATTGAATGCTGGTGCCTGTGATTTCTTCCCCCACCCCCTCCCTTTTCCCAATTTTTAGATTTTATTTGTGAAGCCCACAGGGAGGCAGTTATGTGAAAGCAAGTGAGCGAGAGATTATTTCATGTGTCATCATAGCCTGAGTTCCTACCAAAGAGCCAATTGCCTCTTGCTTCATCTATCTAGAGGGTGCTGGGAAGGGAGACTACTGGCTTTCACCAGTGATTTGCAGAAGCACTGTAAGGAACTGAGGGGCCCTTTTACTAAGCTGCGGCAACAAGTGGCCTGAAGCAGTGTGAGTGCGTTTTTGAGCGCACTGAGCCAGTTTTTACCTGTCCTGAAAAATGGCCCCCCCCCCCCTTTTTTTTTAAGGGGCTGGAAAATGGATGTGTGGCAAAATTTTTGGCCTGAGAACGTACCACCACCCATAGACTTAGCGCTGTCTCATGCGCTATCCAGGCGGTAGGTATGCAGTGCGTGTCCACCAGGTAAGTGCCACGCAGTACTAAATAGAAAATATTTTCTACCACACGTGTTTGGTGCACTCCAAATTCAGAACTACCACCCAGGACATGCGGTAATGCCGATTCTGCACGTGCTGGGTGCGCATAGGGCCATTGGTGCCTTTGTAAAAGGGCTCTTGATTTATTAACATTTCTAAATAAGTCAGTTTTTAAAAGAGCTATTGCTAATCTGGAAGGGTTTTTCCCTCCCCCAACTTCATTGGGGAAAATGTTGGAAGAATGGGGAAGGACTACTACTACTACTACTTAGTGCTACTACACATATACAGCGCTGTACATTTGAACATGAAGAGACAATCCCTGCTCAACAGAGCTTACAATCTAATTAGGACAGACAAACAGGACAAACAAGAGATAAGGGAATATTAAAGTGAGGATGATAAAATAAGGGTTCTGAACAAGTGAACAAGGGTTAGGAGTTAAAAGCAGCATCATAAAGGTGGGCTTTTAGCTTAGATTTGAAGACTGCCAGAGATGGAGCTTGACGTACCGCCTCAGGAAGTCTATTCCAGGAATATGGTGCAGCAAGATAAAAGGAACGGAGTCTGGAGTTAGCTGTGGAGGAGAAGGGTGCAGATAAGAGAGATTTTTACCCAGTGAACAGAGTTCCCGGGGAGGAATGTAGGGAGAGATGAGAGTGGAGAGTTACTGAGCAGCTGCAGAGTGAATGCACTTATAGGTCAATAAGAGGAGTTTGAACTGTATGCGGAAACGGATAGGAAGCCACTGAAGTGACTTGAGGAGAGGGCTAATATGAACATAACGACCCTGGCGGAATATTAGTCGTGCAGCAGAATTTTGAACAGATTGGAGAGAGATGGCTAAGTGGGAGACCTGTGAGAAGCAAGTTGCAATAGTCTAAGCGAGAGGTGATAAGAGCGTGGATGAGGGTTCTGGTAGTGCGCTCAGAAAGGAAAGGGCGAATTTTGCTGATATTATAGAGAAAGGAACGACAGGTTTTAGCAGTCTGCTGAGTATGTGCAGAGAAGGAGAGGGAGGAGTCAAAGATGACCCCAAGGTTACGAGGTGATGAGACAGGAAGGATGAGAGTGTTATCCACAGAAACAGAGAATGGGGGAGGAGGAGAGGTTGGTTTAGGGGGAAAGATAAGAAGCTCAGTCTTGGTCATGTTTAGTTTCAGATGGCGCAGAAGGAGAGCACAAGTCTCCACAGCCAGCTCCTAGATTTAGTGAAAATTTGTCAAGGCCTGACTTAGGGATTCATTGAAACATACAATAATTTGACCAAGGATGTATAAACTTTTAAACAGAACTCAGCCTCTGTGCCTAGACCGCATTCCCAACCAGATATATGACTTGGGGAGAAACTTCTAGTTATTATAATCAACAATTCTACAGCGTTAATGATAGAATATATTATCACATCAGGTATATAATGTTTTCATTTCAGAGTCTGAATAAGTGGAAAATTTAATAAACTGAATCAGTAGAACACAATGTGCATTATTTTATATTTAGAAACTTGCACGTCACCTCTTTTCTTGTTTTATTAAATAGAAGATGGATTTCAGAAAGCAAAACACATTCAGGAATTAAGACATTTTATTATACACTGATGTACAGTACACCATATAATTTAATTTTGTCATTCTCTACAGAACATTATAATTTTCCTTCTTTCATCACAATTGACTATATGACAGCCAGACAGAAGTCAGGCTTCCTCTCTGTGTCAACAAATACAAAATATCTTAAATAAGCTAAAAAGTTACATCATTTACAATAGTTTGTTGCAAATCAACACATTTTTTTTTAAATTCTAACCAAATGTACAGCAGTTGCGTACTTGCCTTCTGTCCGAAGGCCACTTCCTGTGCAAAATTAGCAGCACAACTACCTCCTTTTCCCAGCCCCTGTTTTGCCTGCTTTACTGCTACTGCTGCTGGACTTGCTGGAGGATTTGGAATTGAACAGTCTGGTCATGAACTCAGACACATCTGGTAGCTCAGGATTTGAATTTAACATGTTCATTGACTGTTCCATTTCCTGCAAAGACAGGATAGACAGCAGTGGTAAATAAAATATCCTTCATTCTGATTAAGATTTTTTTTTTTTACATCACCAGTCAACAGACGTACAGACTCCACACATCACATGGTCTATATTTCACATTAACTGATAGTCATTGAAATTGAAACTGTGCTCTTACACAGCCCCTTTCCTTGTCATGTCAAAATTTAAATGTAAGACCAGCATTGTCCTGCCTACCTAAGAAGTCCTTTTACAAAGCTAGCACACACTTAACACAGCTTGAAAAGTCTTACTGCAGGATGCGCTGACGTATCTCATGGTAATTTTGCATTCTGTGTGTGCATACCATGCACTAAAAAATAATATTCCTTATCTTTTCATGGAGAGGACATGTCTGGGGGCAGAGAGTGGGTGTTTCTATGCTAATCAGTTAGTGCATTAGGCTGACTGTCTGTGTAAGCATTAATCTGTTTTAATAGCCAGGTGCTAATGACAACATTAATACATGTTTGAGTCTACTGGGTCCTGTCAAATTTTGAATGGTATTTAAATTTCTGGACATTTGACCCTGATGCAGCTAGACAAAATGCTGGCCACCGTTGGTCATGGTCTGCCTATTGGAGGAAGGAAAGATTCTACAGCTAAGTATTACTAGCTGGTTAAATTGATCTGAAGAACTGTTTATGATATTTTGAAAAGGTTTTTGTTCTCACAATACTGCAATCACTCTTAAGAAGGTTTTTTGCCGAAGATGAAGCAGTCCTGCTCCCGTGGCTATTAGCTGGGAGCTTCTTGAGGCTTTTTCCTCCTTATTTTGACAGTGCCCACTTACTGCTCATGTTTTGTGCCATAGAAAATCTTTTTGTTTTCCGTTTTTAACACTAACACATGGCCATTAATGACGGAAACTGGAAATTTTATAACTGTGGGCAGAAATGGCCTAAGCATGCGGTAAAGACCCGTGTAAAGGCACGCCAAGGCCATTTTTCCCACACCTTTGTAAAAGGACCTCTAAGTATTCAGCCAGTTATCTCACACTGAATATCTGCAGTCAGCGCATATCAGTTAACCAGTTACATCGTGCAATATAACCAGCTATCCGGGAATATTCAGTGCTTTGCTGGCCAACTTAAGTGGCCAAGTTGGGCCGGCGAAATAGCAGACCTATCTTAAGCTGCTATAAACTTAACCGGCCAGTGCCGAATACCAACTTAACTGGATAAGTTTATAGCAGCCAAAAACCCCCGGATATTCAATGTTGGTCACTGGAAATGGCCTGGTACTGAATATCCGAGCTCAGTGCCGACCACAGGACTTAGCTGGCCTGCTTCCCACGGGCTGAATAACGACCCCTTGATTTATTAGGGCTTTCCTTTTGGGCTGCAGTGAATTTGGCCCTTAATCACAAAGGAGGGGGGCCTTTAATCAGTAACATGTTATTTTATTGTTAACCCCATTATTAGTAACTAGCAGGGCTATACTGAATATTCATATTTGTATTCGGCTGTATAGTGATTTAAATTTGAATACGAATAATCCAGGGCTCTACTGTGCTAAATCCTACTGAAATAAACACTTGATCTCTGATTTCACTTTGCTTCTTTTATTATGTTAAAACTTTGCTTCTTTTATTTGTTATGTTAAAGCTCAATGCGGAGTAAAATTTGATACAGCTCTAGAACTAGGTCTCATTGCATAAAATGGGACCTGTGCTAAAACAGTACATCTTAACGGTAGCCCACAGTGATAACTACACCCAAAAGTGTCCTTTGCATCACAAAATAAAATGCATACTTTTCTGATATTTTCAGTTAAATAGAGTTGCTTATGGTATGCATCACATGTGGAATCAAGCTCATATTCAACTTAATGCTTGTGACAGAGCAGCACCAGCTACATTCTTGTTCCAGTTTCTGTTGCGTTCAAAGTACAAGGCTTGTATCAAATTGTGGTGATGATCAGCACTCCCCCAAGACTTATACAAGTGAGAGTGGTTTAGGCAATTTGATTGCATAAATGGTGGTTATTTTGTTAGCACTCACTTAAGAACATAAGAATAGCCATACTGGGTCAGACCAATGGTCCGTCTGGCCAGTATGCTGTTTCCAAAGGTGGCCAATTCAGGCCACAGGTACCTGGAAGAAACCCAACTGTAGCAAAGTTCCACGATACCAATCCCAGGGCAAGCAGTGGTTTCCCCATGTCTATCTCATCAGCAGACTATGCATTTTTCTTCTAGGAAATTGACCAAACCTTTTTAAAACCCAGGTAGCCTAACCACTGTTACCACATCCTCTGACGACAAGTTGCAAAGCTTAACTATTCGTTACATGAAAAAGTACTTCCTCCTATATTTTAAGGTATTTCCATGTAACCCATTGAGTGTACCCTAGACTTTGAACCTTTTGAAAGAGTAAAAAAAAAATTAATTCACTTTTACCCATTCTACGCCACTCAGGATTCTATAGACCTCAATCATGTCTCCCCTCTGCCGTCTCTTTTCCAAGCTGAAGAGCCTTAACCTCTTTAGCCTTTCCTCATATGATAGGAGCTCCATCCCCTTTATCACTTTGCTCTTCTTTCAACCTTTTCTAATTCGGCTATGGGGCTCATTTTCAAAGCACTTAGCCTCCCAAAGTTCCATAGAAACCTATGGAACTTAGCCTCCCAAAGTGCTTTGAAAATATGCCTCTATATCTTTTTGGAGGAACGGCAACTAAAACTGAACACAATACTCGAGGTCGCACCATAGAGTGATGCAGAGACATCATAGTATTCCTGGTCTTTTTTACCATCCCTTTCCTAATAATTCCTAGTATCCGGTTTGCTTTTTTGGTCACTGCTGCACAGTGAGCAGAAGATTTCAGTGTATTATCTACAATGACACCTAGATCTTTTTCTTATTTATTTTAAAAATTTAAATATTGCCTATAACTTAGCCAGTTTACAAAAACAACACATAATATAAACTCAAAACACATACATTCCACACCTCACAAAGTACTGCATATTCTGCTCCTTCATTAGATTATACACAGATTGTTCCTACATAAAAGCTTCCACAAACAACTGTTTTCAGCAATTTCTTGAACTTGTCAATTTGGCTCAGAACGTCTTTCAGGTTCACTGAGATTTCTTTCAGTTCCTCTACATCCTCACCCTTGCCCAGAGTCACAAAGAGCTGCAGTGGGAATCGAACTCAGTTCCCCAGGATCAAAGTCCGCTGAACTAACTAGGCGACTCCTCCACTCCAAAAAAGGTGTTAATCAGTTTTTACCTCTGCTGCAAGTTTCTCTTCACTCTCTTCAATTTTAGCCTTATCAATGCTTTGCATCTGCCAGTGCTTATGTTGCTTCTTATTTTCCTTTTGGGGTCCTTTTTCCATTCTTTGAAGGATGTTCTTTGGCTCTAACAGCCCCTTTCACTTCATCTTTTAATCATGCTGGCTGACATTTGATCTTCTTTCCGCCTTTGTAAATACGTGGAATACATCTGGTCTGGGCTTCCTAGATGGTATTTTTAAACAACACCCATGCCCGATTTAAAGTCTTAACCTTTGCAGCCAATCCTTTTAGCTTCTTTTTAACCATTTTCCTCATTTTATCATAGTCGCCCTTTCGAAAATTAAATGCTGCTACAGTAGATTTACTTGTGACTTCACTCCAAATGTTAGCTCAAATTTGATCACGTTATGATCACTGTTTCCCAGTAGACCCAACATGGTACTATGCCCTGCATTCCACTAAGGACTAGATCTAAAATAGCTACCTCTCTTGTTTGTTCCTGGACCAGTTGCTCCAAGAAGCAGTCAGTCATTTATTGTGTCTAAATTTTTACTCCCTATCACTCTCAGATGTAACATTTATCCAGTGAATATTGGGGTAAATGAAATCGCCCATTATTATACTGTTGCCCGATTTGCCAGTTTTCCTAATTTCTGTAAGCATTTCTTCATCTATCTATCTGTTCTGTCCTTGCGGATGGTAGTACGGCCCTACCAGTATACTTCCTTCCCTTCACACACAGAATTTCTATCCATAAAGATTCCATGCTGCTGTTTCATTTAAAATGTTTATTTTGCTTGACTTAATTCCTTCTTTAACACATACTGTCCCCCCTCCAATTTGATCCACTATCATTGCGATATAAATTGTACACTGCTAGCACAATGTCACAGTGATTGTCCTCCTTCCACTAGGTCTCTGAGACACCTATTACATCTACCTCTTCATTTAATGCTATATATAACTCTCCCATCTTATTTTTTAGGCTTCTAGCATTTGTATACAGACACTTCAGTAATAAAAACACAAGCAATACTTCTACCCACCCTTCTCATTTCAGGATCGCTGGTATTCACAACTTTAGGAAGCAACACAAATATTAATAATGGAAGCACCATCATCATAACCTGTGAGAAAATAAAACAAAAAGGAATAAAATTAGAGATACTTGCTGGCAACTTACAAGTTGCACATCACATCTGCTATATTCCTTACTAGGTGAAATGTGAAGCATTATCAAAAGATAGATTGTTACTATTACAACCTGCAGATCACCAAGTAATGCCAGATATTGTATGTACACTCAGATATTCACATCTTGCAAAAGATATACAAAAAATAATTAGACAACACTGACATATTCTAAATGGACATGAATGCTTTAGAGAAAATAAACTAGTGGTAGCATATTCCAGGGATAAGAATTTAAAAGAGCGTCTGTTACCTTCTTTTCTACCAGAATCAAGTAGCTACCAAAACAATTTAGGCCACCGTCACTGTGGGAGATGTAGTGTGTGTAGTCACTCCATCGGCACATCCACTTAAGAAATATTTTTTGAACCACACTTCAGACTGCAACACTTCCTGTGTGATTTACCTTATACAGTGTCCTTGCACTAAATTATATATAGGCAAGACTATAAGAGCCATTAAAACCAGAATAATAGAACACAGGAGCTGTATTAACAGAAAAGTTGAGTGCGCTCCTCTTGTCAAAGATTGGATATCAGCAAACCACAGTATTTCAGATTTAAAATTTCTAGTTTTAAAGAAGTTCAATAGCAAAAGAAGAGGCAATATAGATAGCTTATTATTGAGAGAAGAACAGAGACTCCTTTGAGATGGACACTAACACCAAAGGGCTTTAATAATGATATAGATTTTACAGTATTTTTATGAAACCTTGGTATATTCTTGTTGATAATTTTTTAATTCTTTAAAAATTATATATGTATATGTTTGTCAATTATTTTAAATGTTATTCTCATGTTATAAAGAATATGGAAACAAATAACACTCTGCATGTTAATCTCTTATCTTCTATTTTACTATTTTGATAAATAAGATTTTTTATAACAATATTGATATTTTTGAAGATTTTCTTTAACTTTTTTTTAAATAGTTGAGTTTCCATCACATAATTAATAATTATGGATTCTCTGGTGTTTAAATTTGTATTACTTTATAATTATAATTTTCCTTTTTTAATAATTTAATAAATGTTTCTTTTTTAATATTTTGTTTTTTATTCATTTTTTTCACTGTATTCTTTATATTCTTTTATATATTCTTCGCATATAATTGATCCATGTCTATTTTACAAATTTTAAATACATTATAACATCGAGGTTTTGTATGGACATTTATAAAAATTTTTAGAAAATATTATTAAAAAAAAAAAAAAAACATACAAGAATATATTATTTAGATTTCTGATGGGCATTTATAAATACTATTATTACGAAAATGTTTAAACCAAATTCTAAATTACATTTTATTATTTTATCAATTTTTATATTTTTTTTTCATTTTTTATTATTTTTATTCATTTCTATTGTATTCTTTATATATTTTTTTAATATATTTTTTTGCATATAATTGATTCATTTCTATTTTATAAAAAATAAAAGAAATACTATCGTAAATATTCAAATCAGAGCAGGGACAGTGACTTAGACAGATGAGCAGATCCAATTCTTATTATACAGATATTTATGCAGACTCACATACTATAGCTGTAGACGAACTTGATGTCTTTCTGAGGGAGGTAGGGGAGAGAGAGATACTCTGTCAGAACCTAAGAGCTGTTAAACAAACTGATAACTAGCTTGGAGGTCCAATGGGTTATTAAACACCTGCCTGCAGGGAAGTCCTCTAGTTTTACCCACAAATTTTATAAAAGTTTTGCAGATCCTTTGGGGGAGCTTATGGTGACAAAGATGATACAGGGGATAGGACGGCTTCCCTATCAGGATAGGCTGAAGAGGCTGGGGCCGGAAAAGGTGGTTAAGGCGGTTAAGTTAGCGGATTTCAAAAAAGGGTTGGACGGCTTCCTGGTGGAAAAAGATATAGAATGCTATTGAATGGACGAGGGAATACGGTATTTCTAGGATGGGTGGGACAAATTGCTTGTTCTTTTGGCCGCTGTCGATGACAGGGTGCTGGGCTCGATGGACCCTTGGTCTGTCCCAGTATGGTGATGCTTATGTACTTATAGTAAAGTCTAGAACTTTAAAGTTAATCGAAGTCTGAGACCTTAAATCTTACTGTTTCCATCCAGCAGCACCAAGAGTTGCAGACACTTTTTCCCTTCATTGGGTGAAAAAGAGTATAAAATATGTAGAAGTGTATTTTACTTCCCAAAGATGTTAGTTATAACATAGGAATTGGAGACTAGGAATTGGCTGATTATGTGCCAGTTAGGCCCTATTAAGGCCAATAAGATGATGGTATTACCCAAGTTACTAAATCTTTTTATGGTATTGCCTATTGTAATTCCTGCAACAACTTTCAGGTTTCTGCACCACAAAGTATTTCAATATATTTGGAATAGAAGGCCACTCCGTGTCTCCCGGACCATAGTATTCACTTCAAAAGAAAAAGGAAACAGGAGTCCTGAATTTTTGTAGTTACTATCTTGAATTCCAGCTGTGTGAAGTTTTGCAATGGGGCTCCATGCACATAAAGTACTAGGCAGATACTAAACAGCACTCTTCAGGGTATCCTAATATGGGCTGTACCCTGGCTGCCTGGGACAATAACATGTAGAGGGCAAGGTTAATCTTTGCATTGCAAATACGCTGCAGACTTGAATTTTGGTCAAGCATACTTTGCCCACCCCAAAACAGCATTTCCACTATACAACTATTAAAAACAATCAGGAGTTTCAGCCAGGAATGACACTACACTGGCTCCCACTCAAAGAACGTATCACGTTCAAACTCTGTACCCTGGTCCATATAATCATCCATGGCGACGCCCCACTCAAAGAACGTATCACGTTCAAACTCTGTACCCTGGTCCATATAATCATCCATGGCGACGCCCCAGCCCCAGCCTACATGTCAGACCTAATAGAACTACCACCCAGAAATGCAAAAATGTCCTCCCGCATATTCCTCAACCTTCACCCTCCCAATTGTAAAGGCGTGAAATACAAATCAATGCATGCATCAACCTTCTGTTATACAAGCACACAGCTCTGGAACACACTGCCACGAAATCTAAAAACGGTCTCAAAATGACCAATTTCTGCAAACTCCTGAAAACTTATCTCTTCGACAAAATATATCACAATGGACAACACGCGTAACTCTACATTCTTTAAGAGATCCAGGAACGTTCTCTAATGCATTTTGCTCTATCATGTACCTAATGCCCATAACTTTAACACTTATCAAGTATCTCACCATCATACACACAAAACCTCTGCTAACACAAATGTCTATTCTTTTCTATTTCCATTACCATGTATCTCTCCACCAGGCACCAATACCTGTTAGAAAAGAATATACATTTGGTTTTACATGTTCAGCATCCATGATGAATTGTAAGCCACATTGAACCTGCAAAAAGGTGGGATAATGTGGAATACAAATGCTATAAATAAATAAATAAAAGTAGCATTTTTCATAGCCAGGACGCTAAGGTTATGCAAACTGTCAACTACCAGAGCTGGGAAGAGTTTTTTTTATTTGAAGAACCAAGTAGAAGGTTTGACCTAGAGGAAACAAATAGGTATGCTTATTATCAATTAAAAAGTTACCTTCAGAGACAGGCCTTGCATGATTTAGTTAAGGAAGAGCACCCAATAGAAAATGCAGTTGCACTAGGTCAGTTTAAAGGGGCAGTAACTAGAACTTATTATGCTCTGCCTATTACCATGGGACCTCCAAACTAAGATTTTTGGGTCAATGATTGGAAGTTTAAGATACGGAAAGTGAGGATATGGATTTGAAATTGGTCTTTTAGGTCTTCTTTCTACTGTTTTCCAAGTAGCTGGCCCCCAAACTATGGAATAGTTTACCTCTGGAATTAAGCTGACCGTTTGAAATGTTTTAACCATTTGACCTTTGGTTTAAAGCTGACTTTTTATTTTATATGGAAGGCTATTAGTTTTTCTACTTTTTTTTTTTTTTTTGCGAATCTTCTTTTATAAAATGTGTATGTCTACTTTGCAATCCGCTTAGAAGTTAAAAATTTGTATTCCGCACACCCCTATCAATAAAATTAAAAAATAACGCCCCCCCCCCCCCCCCCCCCCCCCGTGTCCACCCGGAGCTTCTCTGCACAGGTGCAGCACCTAGTACCGCTCTCCTGCACAGAACTGCCTTACCACTGAATTTTTTTTTTTTTTTTTTTAACTGAAAGGAGACCCGAGGCAGGCAAAGTAAGAGCAAACGGGTTTGGGGGGAGGCATCACTAGCAGGCTTATTTTCGAAAGAGAAGAACACCCCATCTTTCGACACAAATTAGGAGATGGGCGTCCTTCTCCCAGGGTCGCCCAAATCAGCATAATCGAAAGCCGATTTTGGGCGACCCCAACTGCTTTCTGTCGCGGGGACCACCAAAGTTCCTGGGGGCATGTTGGAGGCGTAGCGAAGGTGGGTCTTGGCGTGCCTAACAGATGGGCATCCTCGACCCATAATCGAAAAAAAAGGGCGTCCCTGACGAGCACTTGGACGACTTAACTTGGTCCTTTTTTCTTACGACCAAGCCATGAAAAAGTGCCCGAACTGACCACATGACCACCGGAGGGAATCGGGGATGCCCTCCCCTTACTCCCCCCAGTGGTCACTAACACCCTCCCACCCTCAAAAATTTTTTTTTAAATATTTTTTGCCAGCCTCAAATATCATACCCAGCTCCATGACAGCAGTACGTAGGTCCCTGGAGCAGTTTTAGTGGGTGCAGTGCACTTCAGGCAGGCAGACCAAGGCCCATCCCCCCCTACCTGTTACACTTGTGGTGGTAAATGTGAGCCCTCCAAAACCCACCACAAACCCACTGTATCCACACCTAGGTGCCCCTCTTCACCTGTAAGGGCTATGGTAGTGGTGTACAGCGGTGGGAAGTGGGTTTTGGGTGGCTCAGCACACAAGGTAAGGGAGCTATGTACCTGGGAGCAATTTCTAAAGTCCACTGCAGTGCCCCCTAAGGTGCCTGGTTAGTGTCCTGTCCTGGCATGTCAGGGGGAGCAGTGCACTACGAATGCTGGCTCCTCCCACAACCAAAGGGCTTGCATTTGGTTGTTTCTGAGATGGGCGTCCTTAGTTTCCATTATCGCCAAAAATCAGAAACGACCAAGTCTAAAGACGACCATCTCTAGGGACGACTTAAATGTCAAGATTTGGGAATCCCCGACCGTATTATCGAAACGAAAGATGGACGCCCATCTTGTTTCGATAATACGGGTTTCCCCGCCTCTTCCCCGGGACGTCCTGCGAGGACGTCCTCAGGAAACCTGGGCGCCCCTTTCGATTATGCCCCTCTAGGTAGTCTCCAAGCAGCCCTGGCCAGCCACTACAACAATACACCCCCAGATCCATCAAACCCAGAAACTGGAAACAGGAGTCAGGCCCCCAAAATTCAGGAAAAGCCCTTAGACATGTCCACCACCTGCTGGAGAGAGAGGCATACTGGGAGATGGCACAGTGCAACTCTGTGTCCTCTATCTTCACCTGCTAGTAGATGACCACAACACACTTCCCATGGATTGATCTGTTGCCACACCAAGGAAAGATCTGCTGTGCATAATAAAACACTGGATGAAATACAACAAACTGCACTACTTGACTTCTCAATAAGACTGAGAATATTTTAAATACCTCCCAGACACTGAGCAAGTGTAATTTTTTTTCTTCTCAGTAGATACTCTGCTTTCAGGTTTCAAAGCAAACTGATCAGCTTTACGTTACTGAAAAAAAATACTCCTGTTTCAACAAGGTTGTATTTTACTCCTAAAGTCTCTGTACGATTTATAAGGGACAAAATGGTTCTGTAGCTGTATAATCTATGAGTACCATAACTCATTGTTATTAAGGCTTCAAGCCCCTCACATACCATTGGATTCATCAGAAAGTCTGTCCATCCCCAGGATTCTCTTTTTATGAAGTAAGAAGGAGGTCCAGAAGATTTCATTTGAAGTGGATATGGAAGTCGGATGACCTCAGACGTCTTGATGAAATTCACAAGCCTTGCTCTAAGAGGAAGAGGTTGGCCAAATTCTGTCAATGACTACACCTTCACAAAACAAGCATTTTGGTTCCTGTTCAACACCATTCATTTCATTAGCCAAAAGGCTCTAACCTCCAAAGAAAATTAAACTCACAACATCTCAAAATACACAAATGAAATGGAGCTCTCTGTAAAAAGTATGTTTACTCTGAATTTATACCTCTCTACTGAAATTGCCAGTGATGGTGGTCTCAGTAGTAATACTGTTTGCTGTTGTATATCTTTCAGATAGTGGCATCTTTTGGTGTAACTAACATTAGATGGACAACATTGTTGGATAATGTATAATAACTGAGTCATTCAGTTCCTTGCTTTAAAATATTTTGGGGCCCTTTTACACCAAAAGAGGCCACTATCTGAAAGATATACAACAGCAAACAGTATTACTACTGAGACCACCATCACTTGCAATTTCAGTAGAGAGGTATAAATTCATAGGATAAATCTGTAGAAAAACATCAACCATGACAAACCCAAATGTGACCCCTCTAGAACAGATAAGGAAACAATGCAAAGCTACACTTGTATCTTACGAATATCATGTTGTGGGTGGATGAGAATCACTTAAAAATTAAACATCTCAAAATTCAGACACTTTCTTTCTGGGCTCCCTGCTGCTGATGTTCCTAATGTGTTTAATATGAATTCAGTACAAATCCTGATTGCAAAAAAGATTTAAGATTTGGGAGTTCAACTTGCTTCTGTGCTTACCATGAACAGGCAGATACAGAATGCGATTCAAAAATATGTTTTTAAATTGAAAATAATACAAGTGACCTACAACTCCAAAGAAAGAGTTATTACAAATACTTCACTTCCATCCTATATAAACAGATTTTGGAAGCTAGCAACACATTTTCAAGGCTAGTTATTTTGAGAGATTTTAATTTGCATGTTGACAATAAGTTGGATGTTCCGGTAAAAGATTTTTTATTCTGTCAGATTTGCAATTTATACCTGATGCAATAACAACTCATGAGAAAGGTCATATGTTAGATATGATTTGTACAAATGACTCTTCTTCGTTCACTCTTTGTAATTAAGAATAAAATTGCAGAGCATATACAAAAACATGGACTGATGAGACAAAGTCAGCACGGATTTAGTGAAGGGAAGTCTTGCCTCACCAATCTAATGCATTTTTTTGAGGGGGTAAGCAAACATGTGGACAATGGGGAGCCGGTTGATATTGTATATCTGGATTTTCAGAAGGCGTTTGACAAAGTGCCGCACGAAAGACTCCTGAAGAAATTGCAGAGTCATGGAATCGGAGGTAGGGTATTATTATGGATTAAGAACTGGTTGAAAGATAGGAAGCAGAGAGTAGGATTGCGTGGCCAGTATTCTCAGTGGAGGAGGGTAGTTAGTGGGGTCCCGCAGGGGTCTGTGCTGGGTCCGTTGCTTTTTAATGTATTTATAAATGACCTAGAGATGGGAATAACTAGTGAGGTAATTAAATTCGCCGATGACACAAAATTATTCAGGGTCGTCAAGTCGCAGGAGGAATGTGAACGATTACAGGAGGACCTTGCGAGACTGGGAGAATGGGCGTGCAAGTGGCAGATGAAGTTCAATGTTGACAAGTGCAAAGTGATGCATGTGGGTAAGAGGAACCCGAATTATAGCTACGTCTTGCAAGGTTCCACGTTAGGAGTTACGGATCAAGAAAGGGATCTGGGTGTCGTCGTCGATGATACGCTGAAACCTTCTGCTCAGTGTGCTGCTGCGGCTAGGAAAGCGAATAGAATGTTGGGTGTTATTAGGAAGGGTATGGAGTCCAGGTGTGCGGATGTTATAATGCCGTTGTATCGCTCCATGGTGCGACCGCACCTGGAGTATTGTGTTCAGTACTGGTCTCCGTATCTCAAAAAAGATATAGTAGAATTGGAAAAGGTACAGCGAAGGGCGACGAAAATGATAGTGGGGATGGGACGACTTTCCTATGAAGAGAGGCTGAGAAGGCTAGGGCTTTTCAGCTTGGAGAAGAGACGGCTGAGGGGAGATATGATAGAAGTGTATAAAATAATGAGTGGAATGGATCGGGTGGATGAGAAGCGACTGTTCACGCTATCCAAAAATACTAGGACTAGAGGGCATGAGTTGAAGCTACAGTGTGGTAAATTTAAAACGAATCGGAGAAAATTTTTCTTCACCCAACGTGTAATTAGACTCTGGAATTCGTTGCCGGAGAACGTGGTACGGGCGGTTAGCTTGACGGAGTTTAAAAAGGGGTTAGATAGATTCCTAAAGGACAAGTCCATAGACCCGCTATTAAATGGACTTGGAAAAATTCCGCATTTTTAGGTATAACTTGTCTGGAATGTTTTTACGTTTAGGGAGCGTGCCAGGTGCCCTTGACCTGGATTGGCCACTGTCGGTGACAGGATGCTGGGCTAGATGGACCTTTGGTCTTTCCCAGTATGGCACTACTTATGTACTTATGTACTTATGAACCAGTATTATGATCAGACCATTATTATTGTACTTTTACTCTTATTCTTCTAAATCTACTTTAGTTCCTTTTCATAAGGCTAGACTCAGTAGAGGAAAAACAGATAAATCAGTTTATTGGTCACTGATTACACTTTATTTAGATACATCTGAATCTAATCCTGAAACTTTACTTTCCATTTGGACATCACCGACATCTTCTATTCTTGATTCCACTCTACTAGAACGTAGAGTAAGATCAAGCATACTAAATCATCATGGTTTTCTACAGATTTGTTGATTTTAAAAAGAAAGTGTCGTAGAAAAACAAAATGTGAGGCTATAAAAGCTAATTAGAAACATTTGTATAAAGAAGGCTAAAAGAACATTTTACCCAACCTTAGTGGGAATTGAAAAACCTAATCTTAAGAAGCTATTTGAACTAGTTAGTTTTAATTCATCATCTGCTTCAACTGCTGTGGTCCAACCAATTGCTGAGGGATTAGAAGTATATTTTGAAGAAAAAGTGAATTTAATTTATTATGCATTTGATAGTGATCTAATTTCTGATATGTCTAATTTTTACTCATATTCAAGATGTTGTACCAGTAGACAGATGCTGGGCCTCTTTTCAATCAGTACCAGCTTCTAATTGCCCTCTTGATAAGTTATCTGCTTTCCTATTGAAAGATCCACCTCAGGAATTGGTTAACTTTTTCTGTAACTACTATACTGGCCAATGTTTGGTTTTCTAACAGCATGGGAAAGATTGTATTAACACCTATTCTTAAACAAACTAATGGTGATTTATCTAAGGTTTCTAACTTTAGACCGACTGCAAGTATACCTTTCTTGACTAAATTGATAAAATTTGTGTTAAGTTCCCAGTTTGCGGATTATATTGATAAATTTACTTCATGCCTCTCAACATGGGTTTAGACCTTTTCATAGTACCGTGACCTTGTCGCCATTAAGCTCCGAGATGAAGATCTTTGGTTATGGTGGAAGTGCAGGTCTCCTGCAATTTGCCATGTTGGCAGCTTTTGATACAGTTAATCATACTATACTCTTGAACTTATTGTCTGAATTAGGCTGATCAAGTTTTTTTATTGGTTCAAGGCTTTTCTGACACAGAGGCAATATACTGTATTGAAGGATGATTGGTTGTCAGTGCATGCTCAAGCAAAATCCTCCCGCACTTCACCCCTATGATCAGAACTAATAGCATGCCTAAATGATTCATGTCCATTGAACATTATTTTTTTTTTTGGGGGGGGGGGGGTGCCGGGTTCTTGAAGCCTGGATTGGCCGCTGTCAGAGACAGGATGCTGGGCTTGATGGACCCTTGGTCTTTTCCCAGTATGGCGGTGCTTATGTACTCCACTCATTATTTTATACACCTCTATCATATCTCCCCTCAGCCTTCTTTTCTCCAAGCTGAAGAGTCCTAGCCGCAGTAGCCTTTCCTCACAAGGAAGTCATCCCATCCACTTTATCATTTTCGTCACCCTTCTCCGTACCTTTTCTAATTCCACTATATATCATTTTTGAGATGCGGCGACCAGAATTGAACACAATATTCAAAGTGCGGTCGTACCATGGAGCAATACAAAGGCATTATAACGTCCTCATTTTTGTTTTCCATTCCTTTCCTAACAATTCCTAACACATTCTAATTGCTTTCTTAGTCGCCGCAGCACACTGAGCAGAGGGTTTCAACGTATCAACGACGACACCTAGATCCCTTTCTTGGTCGGCGACTCCTAATGTGGAACCTTGCATTACGTAGCTGTAATTTGGGTTCCTCTTTCCCACGTGCATCACCTTGCACTTGCTCACATTAAATGCCATCTGCCATTTAGACGCTCAGTCTCATAAGGTCCTTTTGTAATTTTTAAAAATCCTCTCGCGATTTAACAACTTTGAATAACTTTGTGTCGTCAGCAAATTTAATTACCTCACTAATTACTCCCATCTCTAGATCATTTATAAATGTTAAAAAGCAGCAGTCACAGCACAGACGCCTGGGGAACCCTACTATCTACACTTCCCCATTGAGAATACTAACCATTTAACCCTACTCTATGTTTTCTATCTTTAACTCCCTAACATGCCCTATTTTAACTATGGCGTCCTTTTTATTATTATTCATTTTTATTAATAGATTTGTAAACCGCTCAGGGAGTCATTCCAATGGGTAGTATATCAAAACTTGAATAAACTTGGAAATTTGGACTTTGGGGCTGCTGCAACCATTGCAATATAGTTCTCACTGCAACCACCACAAATGGAGGACTGGATGCTGGAAGTCCCCACAGAAAAGACCAGGCAGAGATACTGCTCCACCTTCTTGTCATGGAGTTCCCTAAGTGCCAAACCAGCATAGCAGTCGCCTTCATGACCGACATAACCAGGGTGTCCACCTTAGGGAACACTGAGTACCTGTCAATCTCCCTTGGAGCAAAGGTATACAGGCGATCAAGAGCCCTGGCACCCCAAAGGGGACTGTTGAGGTTCTCCCACTCTGTCAGAATCATGTGGACAAGTGCTTTGTGCAGGGGAAAATGCTTCTGGGGTCCCACAAGGCCCTCCAACAGGGTTCGCTGCTGAAGTCTAGAGCATGGAGAGGGCCCTAGTAACCTCATTAATGAGGCGAGACAGCTTCTCTTGCTGAAAGAGACTACCACTCATCTTCTTCCCAAGGTGGGAGTCCTCTAAGTCTGAGTCCGCAGGGAACAGAGCCTGAGAGGACGTCAGAGGTGTGGTGTCACCAGTGACCTTACCTCAGTTCTACATTTTTTATCATCCAAATCGGGTCCTCCCAGTAGAGGGAAGAGTCCCCCACCCCCGTCCGACTGCAACTGCTACTGAACCAACTGTGCTAAATTTCTGGAGTCAAAAAACCCCCCGCGTCCCAAGTGGCCCCATCGCAGCATCAGCCATGGCAGTGAGGAAAGTCTCAACTCTGATGCCCCCCCCCCCCCCCCAAGGATATTTCCAAAGTCAGAAATGGCCCATCACACTGCAAGCAAATGGAGCCAGCAGCTATGCTCAGCTGCTGGCTCTTGCAGTGCACACAGCATCTGCCAGCTAGCATGCCCGGCCACATGGAAGACACGCGTGCACCTGCCTCAGCCTGGTAATATGGCTCTTCCCAGGCTCTCTAAGGGTGCTTAAACACGGAAATCCCTTAACCACCAGTATGGGATTTCTCCGTTCTGGGCTGCTCTTTTTTTGTTGTTCAACCATAAAGCTGTGGTACTGTAGGAGTATTTACCTGCGATCTCACCTTTGCTGGTCTTGGCCTATACAAGCCAAACCATTCTAACAATATGGATACTCCTGCCTGTGGCCTGCATGCATCTGTAACCATCAGAAACCAGCTTTCCTACAAAAGGAAAATTACTGCTGAGCATACCATGATGACTTCATCCAAGGACATATTATTTGTTGCAAAGTAGCCCAGTTATCTCCTGGGAAGAATGGAGGAGAACGACATTGCTGGCTCCAGAAATATGGGATCCGACAGGGAGGTTTGCATTCCATTGATAAGTTTCTTTGCTATAACAGAGGCCCCCCTTCATGACCATGAAGCTGGCTGGTATCATCTGACCCTTGGATGCCAATGTGGGAAAGAAGAAGACCAGAAGACTAGCAGGAGGCTAGAAGGCTCGGAGAGAGAGCAAGAGACTGATTTCCTAAACACCAGTGAACTGCATACCTTGTAACAAACTCACAAGGTTAGCTCAGCTACAATATACGGCCTTACCTAAAGGCTGTGAAATATGCATCCAGCTTGGACGACATTCCTGGACCGAGAGACTCGCTAAGGCTTCAGCTTGAGTCTCAAAAGGAGGAAACCGCTTCTTTACCATTGGAAGTCTGCCACAGACTGCAGGATGAGATAACAGGATTTGCTGCCTATTAGTTAGGGGATAACTAGTTCTTGGCTTTTGTCTGAGACAGATGGGTTTTATGTCATGACTTATGGTCTGTGATTTTAGCTGCTGTGTATTTTGCATAAGACGTGTGGTGTACGTTCTCATAATAATCATTAGGATATCAGTATTGTGATTGGTTGTGTAATCACTCATTTAGTTAGTCCATTAGGATAATCATATATCATTATCTATATTTTGGTGATAATCTATTTTTATAGCAAGTTATTTTGTATTTTGCTTTGCATTTTGCTTCAGAACTATTTATATATATATATATTTCTTTACCTAATAAATAATATATATTCCATCTGTGGCGTTCCATTTTCCGGCACAGCCATCTAGCCATAGGGCCAAAGAGGTACGCTTCCCCTAGACACGAGTCCAGAATAATTGCCATTTAGTAGTGTTCTGTCAGCTAAGTACCTCTGAATATATTAAGAGTTGTCCTCCTGAATATATACCCCTACAGTACCAGCTAAAAAGCCTTATTCCCTGTAACACAGAATAAGGCAAAGCAAGACAATTTAGATAAATTTTAGCACCTGGGAACTGCAAAGGAAGCACTTGGGGACACACTCAAGCAGGGTGAATAGGCAAGAGGGGTGGTGGGATGGGGACCTGCAGAACTCGGGCGAGATCCCATGGGACCAAGTCAGAGCCTCACTCAGTGGCACTAAGGAGTTCAACTGGTGGTTGTGGAGCCAAGCTCTGCGCTCAACCAGGTACGGGCAGAGACTGTGAACCTAGGAGTGTCCGTTAGGCTCAACCACAATGTGTGAATACGGCCAGCAGAATGAGGAGCTACGCCAGGGACAGGAGCAGCACAGAAGACCTACCACCTGCAGGAAGGTGAAATAAAATACTGGATTGTTTAGGGAGCACCACAGATTATACAGTGATGTCACTGCTGAATTCAGTTTTCTCTACCTCCATCTGCTGGTAGGCGGGGGATAACAACCCATTCATTCAGAACAGTTTGCTAAGAAAATTTTCATGTGCCAATTTAACAGTGCTCTTCACTTGACCAATGAGCAAAAGACACTGCTGTTAATAGTAGCATAGTAAAGCTATTAAATTTTCCCGTTAATACAGAACATTTGTATGAAAGAATCAGCACAATGGCATCATGACTGTAGAACAAATGCTGTGTGAGCCACGTGGGAATGTCCATTTACTCAGAGTTTTGGAACTGCAGAAAGGAATTGATTAGACTTCATTGCTGGATGTCTGAAATTTTGACAATTAAATTTGAAATACCTTAACGAGGGAACATCATATGCCCCTGAAACAGACAAGCTGAAATGTGGCCACGCTGGGCAGGTAGCTTTTATACCAGCAAATGAACTATAGATTAAAGACTTTTTAACATACTGTTTTCTCGATTTTGTTTATTGTAAAAAGTCTTATATTCTGCATATCTCAAAAATTCTAGGCAGATTATATAATAACACAGAGTTACAATCAATATAGACTTAACATTTACAATCTATAAAAACAAAATATGAAACAATATTAAAACAATCTCAATGCAAATGCAGCAGGCTCTTTCCAACTATTTTTTTTTTGACTGTGAAATATGTAAACCCAGATTTCAATCTCTCCTCTTCCATTCATGTATCAAATAATTGACTTGCCCAGGGTCAGATTTTGATGGTTAGCAGTGAATAAACCATACCCCTCATATACAGAGCTTGCATATGCACTTGTCTTGAAAAGATGAATAAATGGATAATTCTGAATTAAAAGCATAGCTCTTCAAGAATAAAAAAAAAATGAATGGCATAAGAACTTCAGATATGGTAAAATTATGTATCATACCTGATAATTTTCTTTCCATTAATCATAGCTGATCAATCCATAGACTGGTGGGTTGTGTCCATCTACCAGCAGGTGGAGATAGAGAGCAATCCTTTTGCCTCCCTATATGTGGTCATGTGCTGCCGGAAACTCCTCAGTATGTCGATATCAAAGCTCCATCTGCAGGACTCAGCACTTAGAGAATTACACCCACAAAGGGACACTCTGCCCAGCTCACCACCGCCGAAACGGGGGAGGGGAATTAACCCAGCTCATCCCCACACAAGTGGGGGAGGGGAATCCGTCCAGCTCATCCCCGCGGAGCGGGGGAGGGACACCACACCCACCGATGCGGGGGGGATCTGGCTTATCCTGCAACCGCAACCGCGGGAGGAGCTGACTGACCCTAACACCGCCGAAGCGGGAGGGGTACAAAGCTGCCCTACAGCCGCACGAAGCGGGAGGGAGTGCCGGCAGAATTTAAATCTCAATCCAGCCCCGTAAAACGGAAGGGAGAGGAATGCAGCAGCTCACTGTAACACAAACTCGTCTCAACTCTTGAAGAATCCAAGTGAAAAAATAACTTGAACACGAAGTCTTCCTGAACAGGAACTGAAGACTAAACTTGAATCTGAAATGCAACCAGAATATAAACAGTACAGATATCTGGGAGGGACTATGGATTGATCAGCTATGATTAATGGAAAGAAAATTATCAGGTATGATACATAATTTTACCTTCCATATCATCAAGCTGATCAATCCATAGACTGGTGGGATGTACCGAAGCAGTACTCACCCAGGGCGAGACATAGAAATCCCTGACCGCAACACTGAAGCTCCAAACCGGGCCTCCGCCCAAGCAGCCACAGTCAAGCGGTAATGCTTGGAGAATGTATGGGCCGAAGCCCAAGTTGCCGCCTTGCATATCTCTTCCAAGGAGACGGAACCGGCCTCTGCCATCGAGGCCGCCTGAGCTCTTGTGGAGTGAGCCTTCAGCTGGATAGGCAGCACCTTCCCCGCGGCCACATAAGCCGCTGCAATGGCTTCCTTGACCCATCTTGCCACTGTAGGCTTAGCAGCCTGCAGACCCCTACGAGGACCTGCAAACAGGACAAACAGATGATCCGATTTCCGGAAATCATTGGTCACTTCCAAGTATCTGATGATGACTCATCTCACATCGACATTTGAGAGCAGAGTATTCCTCTGGGTAGTCCTCCCTACGAAAGGAAGGGAGACAGAGCTGCTGATTCACATGGAAGCGAGAAACAATCTTGGGCAGGAAGGAAGGCACTGTGCGAATAGTCACTCCTGCCTCAGTGAACTGCAGAAAAGGCTCTCGACATGAGAGCACCTGGAGCTCGGAAACTCTTCTGGCTGAAGTGATAGCCACCAAAAAGACTGCTTTCAACGTCAGGTCTTTCAGAGATGCCCTCGACAAGGGTTCAAAAGGCGGCTTCTGCAATGCTCTTAGCACCAGATTGAGATTCCATGCAGGCACCACAGAGTGCAGAGGAGGGCGCAGGTGATTAACTCCCTTGAGAAAGCGCACCACATCTGGCTGAGAAGCCAGGGAAACACCCTTCAGGCGGCCCCTGAAGCAAGTCAGAGCCGCTACCTGGACTTTAAGGGAACTGAGCGACAGGCCTTTCTCCAGACCTTCTTGCAGGAACGCCAACACTGAAGAAATTGGGGCAGTGAAGGGAGAAAGTGAGCCTGCTTCACACCACGCTGCAAAGGTACGCCAAACCCTGGCGTAAGCAGTAGAAGTAGAGCGCTTCCTCGCTCTCAGCATAGTGGCGATGACCTTGACTGAGAAGCCCTTCTTTCTCAGACGCTGCCGCTCAATAGCCAGGCCGTAAGACCAAAGGGGGAGGGATCCTCCATCACCACGGGACCCTGATGTAACAGGCCCTGCTCCACAGGCAGTCGCAGAGGATCGTCGACTGAGAGCCTGATCAAGTCCGCATACCAGGGACGTCTGGCCCAGTCCGGACCCACCAGGATTATCCGGCCCGGATGCTTTGCCACCCGGTCTAGCACCCTGCCCAACATGGGCCAGGGCGGGAACACATAGAGAAGCTCTTGTGTCGGCCACTGTTGGAGAAGAGCATCTACTCCCAGGGATCGAGGGTCCCGTCCTCTGCTGAAAAAGCGCGGCACTTGGCAATTGGCCGATGACGCCATCAGATCTAGGCTCGGCTGGCCCCAGCGCTTCGTGATGTCCAAGAACGCCTGAGCAGATAGCTGCCACTCTCCGGGCTCCAAGGTATGGCGACTGAGAAAGTCCGCCTTGACATTCATGACTCCGGCAATGTGGGCCGCTGACAGCTGTTCCAGGTTCGCTTCCGCCCACTGGCATAGATTCATGGCCTCCTTGGCTAGAGGGGCGCTCTTGGTACCTCCCTGGCGGTTGACATAGGCCACAGCAGTGGCATTGTCCGACAGGACCCGTACTGGCTTCAACGCCAGTACCGGGATGAACTCCAAAAGCGCCAACCGAATGGCTCTGAGTTCAAGGAGGTTGATAGACCACTTTGCCTCTGCAGGAGACCAGAGCCCCTGCGCTGTCCTTCCCAAGCAGTGGGCTCCCCAGCCCGTCAAAGAGGCGTCCGTCGTGACGACAATCCACTCTGGGGTCACCAGAGGCATTCCTGCAGACAACTTGTCTGTCTGCAGCCACTAGCTCAGCGCCTTGCGCACTGCTGGGTCCAAGGGAAGGCGCACAGCATAATCCTCCGACAACGGAGTCCAGCGCTGCAACAGAGAGTGTTGTAGTGGTCTCATATGAGCCCTGGCCCAGGGCACTACTTCCATCGTGGCTGTCATAGAGCCCAACAGCTGCACATAGTCCCAAGCCCGAAGAGGAGAGGCTACTCGGAACTGGTCCACCTGAGCCTGAAGTTTGACAATCCGATTGTCTGGCAGGAACACTCTGCCCACTTGGGTGTCGAATCGAACTCCCAGATACTCCAGGGACTGAGTCGGGCGCAGCTGGCTCTTCTCCCAGTTGATGATCCACCCCAGGGAGCTCAAAAGAGCAACCACCCGGTTCACAGCTTTGCCGCACTCTGCATAAGAGGGGGCTCGGATCAACCAGTCGTCCAGATAAGGATGGACTTGTACTCCTTCCTTTCGCAGGAAGGCCGCGATGACCACCATTACTTTGGAAAAGGTCCGCGGAGCAGTAGCCAACCCGAAAGGGAGGGCTCTGAACTGGAAGTGTCGTCCCAGGACTGCAAAACGCAGAAAGCGTTGATGAGGAGGCCAGATGGGAATATGCAGGTACGCTTCCTTGATGTCCAAGGAAGCCAAGAACTCTCCTGCCTTCACTGCCGCTATAACAGAGCGGAGAGTCTCCATGCGAAAGTGCCGCACTTTCAAGGCCCGATTGACCCCTTTGAGGTCGAGGATAGGCCGGACAGAACCTCCTTTCTTTGGTACCACAAAGTAAATGGAGTAACGTCCCTTGCCAATCTGATTTTCTGGCACCGGAACGACCGCACCCAGGCGGATCAGGTTGTCCAAGGTCTGCTGCACTGCCACAGCTTTGACCGGAGACTTGCAGGGAGAGAGTACAAACCCGTCTCTTAAGGGTCGGCAGAACTCTAGCTTGTAGCCGTCTCTGATGACTTCCAGCACCCAAGCGTCTACTACTACTACTACTACTACTATTTAGCATTTCTATAGCGCTACAAGGCATACGCAGCGCTGTACAAACATAGAAGAAAGACAGTCCCTGCTCAAAGAGCTTACAATCTAATAGACAAAAAATAAATAAAGTAAGCAAATCAAATCAATTAATGTGAACGGGAAGGAAGAGAGGAGGGTAGGTGGAGGCGAGTGGTTACAAGTGGTTACGAGTCAAAAGCAATGTTAAAGAGGTGGGTTTTCAGTCTAGATTTAAAGGTGGCCAAGGATGGGGCAAGACGTAGGGGCTCAGGAAGTTTATTCCAGGCGTAGGGTGCAGCGAGATAGAAGGCGCGAAGTCTGGAGTTGGCAGTAGTGGAGAAGGGAACAGATAAGAAGGATTTATCCATGGAGCGGAGTGCACGGGAAGGGGTGTAGGGAAGGACGAGTGTGGAGAGATACTGGGGAGCAGCATAGTGAATACATTTATAGGTTAGTAGAAGAAGTTTGAACAGGATGCGAAAACGGATAGGGAGCCAGTGAAGGGTCTTGAGGAGAGGGGTAGTATGAGTAAAGCGACCCTGGCGGAAGATGAGACGGGCAGCAGAGTTTTGAACCGACTGGAGAGGGGAGAGGTGACTAAGTGGGAGGCCAGCAAGAAGCAGATTGCAGTAGTCTAAACGAGAGGTGACAAGGGTGTGGATGAGGGTTTTGGTAGAGTGCTCGGAAAGAAAGGGGCGGATTTTACGGATGTTGTAAAGAAAGAAACGACAGGTCTTGGCGGTCTGCTGGATATGAGCAGAGAAGGAGAGAGAAGAGTCAAAGATGACCCCAAGGTTTCGAGCTGAGGAGACAGGGAGAATGAGAGAGCCATCAACAGAAATAGAAAACGGGGGGAGCGGGGAGGTGGGTTTGGGGGGGAAAATGAGAAGCTCGGTTTTGGTCATATTTAATTTCAGGTGGCGTTGAGACATCTAGGCAGCAATGTCAGACAAGCACGCTGAAACTTTGGTTTGGATGCAAGGTGAGATATCAGGGGTAGAAAGGTAGATTTGGGAGTCATCAGCATAGAGGTGGTAGGAAAAGCCATGGGATGAGATTAATGAACCAAGGGAAGAAGTGTAGATAGAAAAGAGGAGGGGACCAAGAACAGAACCCTGAGGTACACCGACAGGCAGAGGGATAGAAGTAGAAGAGGATCCACCAGAGTGAACACTAAAGGTGCGGAGGGAGAGGTAGGAAGAGAACCAGGAAAGGACAGAGCCCTGGAATCCAAGTGAGGACAGGGTATCGAGAAGTATGCTGTGATCGACAGTGTCAAAAGCAGCGGAAAGATCAAGAAGAATGAGGATGGAATATTGACCTCTGGATTTAGCCAGTAATAGGTCATTGGAGACTTTAGTAAGCGCAGTTTCAGTTGAGTGGAGAGGGCGAAAACCAGATTGTAATGGGTCAAGAATAGCATGTGAGGAGAGAAAATCAAGGCAGCGGCGGTGAACAGCACGCTCAAGTAATTTGGAGAGAAAAGGAAGGAGGGAGATGGGTCGGTAATTAGAGGGACAAGTAGGGTCAAGTGAAGGCTTCTTAAGGAGAGGTGTGACCACAGCATGTTTAAAGGAAGCAGGGACAGTCGCAGTGGAAAGTGAGAGGTTGAGAATGTGACAGATAAAAGGAATAAGAGTAGGAGAGATGGCATTAAGAAGGTGGGTGGGAATGGGATCAGAGGAACAGGTGGTACATTTTGAGGAAGAAAGGAGAAGTGTAGTTTCCTCAATAGTAACTTCAGGAAAGGAGGAAAGGGAATGAGGGGAAGGAGAGAGAGGGGAACGGACTAGTGGATGGAGAGCTGGTGAGGTAGAGAAAGCAAGGTTTATCTTTTGAACCTTGTTGTGAAAGAATTCAGCAAGGGTCTGAGGAGATAATGAAGGGGGAGTTGGGGGAGGGGGCACCTTGAGGAGAGAGTTCAATGTGGTGAAGAGAAGTCGAGGATTAGAGCCAAGAGAGTTGGTCAGTTGGATATAATAATCCTGTTTGAAGTTATTGTGGTCCACTCGCCCAGAAACGAGGACAGCCGTCCTCCAATCTGCACTGGGGCGTGGACCAAGGCCCCGTCATTGGGTACGAGACCCTGGGGGAGGACCGGAGGGAGCACCTCCGGGACGGCGGTCTCTGTGAAAGGAATGCTGCTTGGGGGAGAAAGTCCTCTTGAAGGAAGAGGGGGCAGAGGAGCCCGACCTGCCCGGGCGGTACCGACGGGCTTCCTGAAACCGTCCTCTGGAGGTACCGGAACGAGTACTAGCCCGAGCCCTGACCTCTGGTAACTTCTTGCCCTTAGACGTGCCGAGATCGGTCACGATTTTGTCCAGCTCGACCCCAAAGAGCAGCTTGCCTTTAAAAGGCAATCTAGCCAGGCGGGATTTAGAGGCGTGGTCAGCAGACCAATGTTTCAGCCAAAGCCACCGCCGCGCAGAGACTGTCTGAGCCATGCCTTTAGCTGAGGCTCTCAAGACATCATACAGCAAGTCTGCCAAATAGGCTAAGCCCGATTCCAGGGCCGGCCAATCAGCCCTCAAGGAATGGTCCGAGGGGGAAGCCCGCTGCACCATAGTCAGGCACGCCCTGGCCACATAGGAGCCGCAAACTGAGGCCTGCAAACTTAAAGCAGTCGCCTCAAAGGACGACCTTAAGGCCGCCTCCAATCTTCTGTCTTGGGCGTCCTTTAGGCCGTGCCACCTTCCACCGGCAAAGCCATTTTCTTAGTCACCGCAGTGATTAAAGAATCCACGGTAGGCCACAGATAGGCCTCACGTTCATTTTCAGGCAAAGGATAGAGGCGGGACATAGCCCTAGCCACTTTGAGGCTCGCTTCCGGGACATCCCATTGAGCCGAAATTAAGGTGTGCATGGCCTCATGCACGTGGAAGGTTCTAGGCGGGCGTTTCGTCCCCAGCATAATGGCAGAGCCAACAGGGGCTGAGGGAGAGACGTCCTCCGGAGAGGAAATCTTCAAAATGCCCATGGCCTGCACTAACAGGTTGGGCAAATCCTCTGAGCTAAAAAGCCGCGCTGCAGAGGGGTCATCCGCTCCAACCGAGCGGGGATCCGTCTCCTCCAAGGAATCCGCAAAGGACCGTTGGGAGAACTCAGATACGCTGCCCTCATCTACATCAGAGGAGACAATGTCCTCCAAGGCCTGGGAATCAACCCGAGGGCGTTTACCTCCGGGGACCTCAACCTCTTTACCAAACGAGGGAGCAGGGGCAGCGTTTTGCATAAGGAAGGCCTGATGCAGCAGCAAAACAAACTCGGGGGAGAAACCCCCCAGACTGTGCACTTCCGCAGCCTGGGCTACAGCCCTAGACGCACCCTCAACCGGCGCTCGCAAGAGCGGGGGAGAGACATGCTGCGCATCCAAAATGGCGTCCGGCGCGACACTCCGCGAAGGAGCCGCGCGGGAAAAACGGCGCTTAACTTTAGCCGCTTTGGTGCCGTCGCCCAAATTAAGGGCGTCCATGGCATTAATGTCTCCCTCAAGGGCGGCCCACGAAGAAGCCGTCCGAGCCTCGTGGCCGGCCAAGATGGCGGAGGCGAGCAGCGGGGGATGAGCGTTTATGGCGGGAAAAACCGCCACGCCGGAGGAAGGACCGGGACACTCATCGGTCACGAAACTGTCACCCAACAAGGGCGAATCAGACTTTAAGACCCCCGCATCCCCTCTAGAAGCGCCTAAGCGATCCGGGGAGCGACTCTTTGCGCCCTCGCCCTCCGACGCCATATGCCACGTGGAGATCAATCGGGGGACCCCCTGCCCGCTATAAAAAGGTAAAAATTACCTGCTTTCCGCTCCGAGCTGTAACGACCTGGTGTCCCAGTGAGTAGCTGCAATAAACGTTTAAATAAACGTCGAAATAAACGCCTTTAAGGACGTTCAAAATTTTTTTTTTTTTTTAACGGAGCCAGCGGGAGGGGGGAGAAAAGGAGGGACCTGGCGCCACCAGGTTTGCACTTGCTCAAGAAGAGCCCTCAACCCCAGGCACTCAACAAAACCTAAAAATTAGGCTTGGAGGCCTAGCCAGAGCTGCTGCTGTGTGTGACCACTACCTGCTGAGATAGAGAACATACTGAGGAGTTTCCGGCAGCACATGACCACATATAGGGAGGCAAAAGGATTGCTCTCTATCTCCACCTGCTGGTAGATGGACACAACCCACCAGTCTATGGATTGATCAGCTTGATGATATGGAAGCCTCAATTTTCCTCTACGGAAATCTGACATTGACTTCATAAACATTACAATCTTACCTCATTTTTCCTTTTGAAGTTATGTCTACTCGAACAGACTCAAATCGATGAGATGGAGATACAACTTCTACTACATATGAACCTGAAGGGACATCATGAACCACAAAACTTCCATCAGTCCTACGAAAGAGATAGATGAGGATTCAGACTTAAGTATGAACAGAATGAAAGCAGGCCTGTAACAAGAAGTGGTTTCCACTGTCTCATTTAGCAGCGGGGAAAAAACAGCAAGTTCCAGACTGACATTCTTTAAATCTAGGAGTAAGCCCCAAAATCTCTCTCTCCACCCAAACCCTGTTCAAGTGCAAATGGGAGGAAGAAGACAAGATTTGCCACTCCTCCTTTAGATGTATTTACTAAGGATAATTTTCCCATTCTCTCCATGGAGACAGAGATCAACCAGGCCCTTAACACATTCGTGCAAATTGCTGACAGAAGCTCTCTCTCCTTTAATCAAATCATGTTGATAGTAGTACCTAAGGAAACTGCCTGTGTCACCCATCACACTGAGCCCGCAAATAGGTGGGAAAATGTGGGATACAAATGCAATAATAATAAATAATAATCACCAAGGCCCAGAACCCCACTAGTCTCATTTGTGCCTATTTCAGCCCTTCTTCACCCAAGCACTCGCTCCCTCCCTCTCATCTCTTCCTCCCCCAACCACAGCCTTCAACCAGTTTCTCTCTCATATCCTCCCTGTGTAGCTCCCCCTCCCCCTCCCCCAACCATGTAGCAAGCAGGATTTATGCATCTTTCTAATTCCAGCTTATCATTTTATCCTTCTCACTATACTGTCAACTCCTAAAGAAAGACTTTTCCTGCAGCATTCACTGCACAGCTCCATTTCCAATAAGGGTAAGCTGCATGGTGCAGGAATTTCCTACTGGATTTGCAATGTCAAGGTTATAAAATATGATTAAGGTCTACAAAATCCTGAGTGGTGTAGAAAGAGTAGAAGTGAATAGATTTTTTACTCTTTCAAGAAGTACAAAGATAGGGGACACTCATTGAAGCTATATGGAAATACTTCTATTAAAAAAAAAACAGGAGGAAATATTTTTTCACTCAGTGACTAGCTAAGCTCTAGAACTATTTGCAGGAAAATAAATTAACAGCAGTTAGCATATCTGGGTTTAAAAAAGTTTTGGAAAAATTTCCAGAGGAAAAGTCTATAGCCTGCTATTGAGAAAGACATGGGGAAGCCACTGCTTGCCTGGGAATTGGTAGCATGGAATGTTGCTACTATTTGGATTTCTATAGGTAGATTAAAGGGGGGGGGAAAACTGTACATCCTTCCCAAACAAAAAAACTACAACAAAAGTACGAGAGAGAAATATAGAACGGGGCAGACTGTAAAGTATCAAACAAATCCAAACAAACTAAATTTTTAACTGCCACAGAGGATAAAGTTCTCCTGAAGGGAAAGCATCACTGTAGAGAGGCAGGAAATGATCCTGTATCCAGGACCTGCCCTCCAGATGATGCAATCCTCTCGCAACTAGGTTGTGTCTCCAGGGGCTTCTGCCCAAGAGGGAAGGGACTGCCACTGCAGTTGGAGAGTCGATCATTAGGAATGTAGATAGTTGGGTAGCTGGTGGATGCGAGGATCACCTGGTCATTGTCTGCCTGGTGCGAAGGTGGCGGACCTCATGCGGCACCTAGATAAGATTTTTAGACAGTGCTGGGGAGGAACCTGCTGTCTTGGTTCACGTGGGTACCAATAACATAGGAAAATGTGGAAGGGAGGTTCTGGAACCAAATTTAGGCTCTTAGGTAGAAAGCTCAAATCCAGAAACTCCAGGGTTGCATTTTCAGAAGTGCTTCCCATTCCACGCACAGGGCCCAAGGGACAGGCAGAGCTCCATGGAGTCTCAATACATGGATAATGTGATGGCGCAGGGGGAAACTGGGAAACTCTGTTTTTGTAAAAACGGCAAGGGCTGCTTGGCGCTGGATATGTAAACGTGACCATTTCTCTGCAGCAGTGCCTCCATTTATTTCCTTACATCATAATCCAGATTTTCCGCTTGGTAGACTCAGCAGTGTTTGCACACTGGAGAACGCTGGGCATACATTATTTGTCGCTATTGCTGCTGGAAGATGGAAAGTTGCAATCCTTTACTAGTTTTCAAGGCAAATACTCCCTTCCTTACATAAATCAGTATTTTTCTGATTTAGGACCCTGTTTACTAAGGCACACTAGTGTTTTTAAGATGTGCTACTGATTTAGGGACCTGTTTACTAAGACGTACTAGCGTTTTTAGCGTGTGATAAAATTTGGCATGCGCTAACACTAGAGACACCTATATATTCCTATGGGTATCTCTAGTATTAGCTTGTGCTAATTTTTTAAAAAATTTCCTAGTGCCAGAAACAGCACACACCAGAAACCAGAACTACCGCTGGGCTTCTAAGTGAGCCCGGCAGCAGGACCGATATCCCGCAAACCCAGCGGTAGCCCTACCGCCAGGTAATAAAAGGGCCCGTTATTGTTTACTAATGGGGAGAGTGTTTCTGATATTCTAGTAGGTGATTACCTGGCATCCAGTGATCACAGATGGTGTGGTTTCATATTAAGATAGGTGTGTTGAGGATTCATTCAAAAGTGAAGGTTCTACAATTCAAAAAGCTAACTTTATTCATATGGGGGATTACTTCAAGGAATTGCTCTCCGGATGGGAACATCTGGAAGAAGCAGTGGGCAAAACTGTAAGGAGCTATTTTTAAGGGCAACAAACCTTTTTGGAAGGAAAGTATATAAAAGTAAGAGGAAAAAGGAGACCACTTTGGTTCTCAAAAGTAGTAGCTGAAAAGGTAAGGAAAAAGAAGTTACCATTATAAACGAGAGATCACAGAAAGAGGAAGGCAGGTGACATCTGGAAAAGCTAAGACAAGCTGGTAGTCAGGATAGCAAAGATACAAATGGAAGAAAAAACAGCCAATACTGTAAAATGGGGGGCAAGATATTTTTTTAGGTATATTAGTGATAGGAGGAAATGCAAAACTGGCATTGTGAGACTCAAAGGTGAAGGGGAGAATTATGTAGAAGCTGATAAAGACGGAATTGCTTAACAAATATTTCTGTTCCGTGTTCACAGCTGAAAGGATGAGAGCAGGACCGCAGAAGACAAACACAAATAGGAATGGAGAGGTGGTAGTCCCTGAATAATTTTCAGAGGACTGTGTTCAATAGAAGCTGGCTAAACCTAAAGGTGGACAACATAATGGGGTCAGATGGCATACATCCGAGAGTACTGAGGGAAGTTCTAGCGGCTCCGCTGGCTGACCTTTTCAATGCTTCTTTAGAGTCAGGAATGGTCCCGGAGGGCTGGAAAAGAGCATATGTGGTCCTTCTCCATACAAGTGGAAGTAAGGATGAGGCTGAGAATTGCAGGCCGATAAGTCTGCCTTCTGTGGGAAGTAAATAAATGAAAATGATGTTTAAAAACAGAGCATAGTGAAGTTTTTGGAATCCAATGGATTACAGGACCTAAGGCAACATGGTTTCACTAGAAGCAGGTCTTGTCAGACAAATCTGATTAATTTCTGACTGGGTAACCAGTGAGTTGGATCAAGAAAGAGCACTAGATGTGATGCATTGAGATTTTAGCAAAAGCCATTGATAAGGTTCCGCATAGACAACTAATAAATGTGTGACCTCGATATGGGCCCTAAACTGACTGACTGGTTTAGGAACTGGTTGAGTGGAAGGAGACAGAGAGTAGTGGTAAATGGAATTCATTCTGAGGAAAAGAATGTTATCAGTGGTGTGCCACAAGATTCGGTTATTGGGCCAGTTCTTTTTAACATTTTTGAAAGCAATATTGCTGAAAAGCTATCTGGTAAGGTTTGACTCTTTGTGAATAATAATAAAATCTGCAATAGGGTAAACACCCTGATGGTATGGATAACATGAAGAAGGACTTAACGAAGCAAGAAGAATGGTCTGGAATTTGGCAGCTTAGATTTAATGCTTAAAAAAAAAGGCAGGTCAAGCATTTGTGCTGCAAAATCCTGAAGGAACAGTAGTCTAGAGAGTGAACAACTTTTGTGCATTAAAGAGGAGCGGGACTTGGGTGTGATAGTATGTGAAGATCTTAAGGTGGCCAAACAGGTTGAAAAGATGACAGCAATAGCTAGAAGGAAGCTTGGGTGCATAGGGAGACGAATGGCCAGTAGGAAAAAGGAGGTGGTGATGACCCTGTATAAAACTCTGGTGAGACCTCAATTCTGGAGGCCACACCTTCAAAAAGATATAAACAGGATGGAGTCAGTCCAGACGGCAGCTACTAAAATGATAAATGTTCATCATAAAGAATACGAGACAGACTTACATATCTAAATACACACATATATATATATATATATATATATATATATATACTATAGAAGAAAAACGGGAGAAGGGAGATATGATAGACATCTAAATACCTACACCGCATTTGCACAGGAGGCCAGTCTCTTTCAACTGAAAGAAAGCTTTGGAACAAGGGAGCATAGAATGAAGGTGAAAGGAGACAGACTCTGAAGTAACCTGAGGAACTACTTCTTTGTGGAAAGGGTGGTGAATTCATGGAATGGCCTCCCTGGTGGAAGCGGTGGAGACGAAAACAAAATTCAAGAGAGCTTAGTACATAGGATCCCTAATGGAATAAGGCGAGTAGTAAATGGTATGGGTGGGGAGACTGGACAGACCATATGGTCTTTATCTGCCTTCAAGTTTCTATATAATATTCTCAGACACATCCTGAAGCTTAAAACTGGTAACATATGATGGAGATTTATATTACATGCAAGTGGTGTTAGTTCATCTCCACCACTTTTCAAGTACCATACGAATAAAATTGTGCTAATTGTTTGTAAAAGATCCCAATACAATGAATATTCATATTAGTTGCGCTAACAGCGTTAGTAATAGCATGAACAAATGACTAGTATATTATGATTAAAATATATAATCCATCCATTCTAAAATCTGAATTTTAGATACTCTGGAATTAAAAAAAAAAAAGTGAATACTAAAGTATGATAATAGCTAAGGCAGTGAGAAAGCACACCAACGTAAGAGGTCAGTGAAACAGTGCCAGCACCATATGACACCACCGGTCTCTTACTTTAGGAAACCGACGTGCTCCTCGCCGTCCACCAGCACCCGGGCGGCCCAGACCCAGTCCTGTGGCTTCACACCAGGCACCACCGCACGGCCTTCGATCCGAAAACGCTCCCCGGAGACTCCGCCGGTGGTTCCAGGAAAGTCGACGTCTGAGGCCCGACAGCCAAGCACCGACAGAAGCAGCAACAAGAAAACCAACTCGCCAACGGAAGACGAGAACGAGGCGGTGACTGTCATGGCAGCTTCGGACCGGGAAAACAGCGAAGAAGCACCCGTCCACAACCTCACCTAACCGTCACACAAGAGAGTGAGAACCCCCCGGCCGCTGCCGCTAACCAACCAACACCACCTTCCGTCCGATGCGTCATGACATCACCGGCGTGTGCACTGCGCACAAGGCGGTTGGATGAAAACCTCGAATGCGTCATGCCGCCGTGACCCGTGAGGAGTCACGTGACATTCAAGCTTCTGTTCTGTTTTCCGAGGGGCAGCAAAACGAATGCAGGTGGTGGTAGACTTTGGTTGGAGTGTTGTTGTCTTGCAATAGGACGGGTACATCAGATGGTGCGGCGGACCTTGGGGGTTGCTAGAAGACGGCAAGCGGGACAAGGAGGGGACTGTGGTGTTTGGTTTTCTGATTTCTCAAACCCAAACATTGAGATTGTTTTTTCATTTCCTTGTATGTTCTTTGGCCTTCCCATCTGAGTAGGTGTCTCTGATGTAATTACACATGTTATGCTTCCCAGTTAGTTTGCTGAGCGTTATGCATTTCTTGTTTTTTTTTTTTTTGTAGCTTGCTATGCAAGTTCTCTAGGTCTGAATCTCATGTTGTGCGTCTCACTGCCCAATTCTAGACTGAGATAGACCTATGTCCCTTTAGACATCTACTGTGGGGTACCTAGAATGATTCTTACTGCACATCCCCACATGGTGTAGTGTAAGTGTGTGTGGCACCGGCTAGAATAATGAAACACAGTTAATACATTTTTGAATTTAACTCACGCTTTTCAGCAGCAGTTCAAAGTGAATTGTAAATAGCTTAAATCCTAAGGTGTCCTTTTACTGAGCCCCATTAGGTGCTATTGTGTGCCTAACATAAGAAAATAAAGCTTAACACAGGACATACTAAAGCACTGTGCATTAGTTTTGGCATCCTGTATGGTAATTATTTAAAATTCTTTTTTGCGGGGATGTGTTGGGCCAGAAAGTGGGCATTCTTGCACCAACCAATTACTGCATCTACATTACCACATGCTAGATGGTTAGCACATGGTTAACACGGGAGCCCTTACTGCCACCTACATAGGTATTCATGCAGAATTGTTGAAAATGGTTGTGCATTAATGGTAAGATTAGTCCATGGCTACTAATGAAAATAATAGGAAAAAAGGCCTTTTTTTACTGCTAGGGTAAAAATGGCCTTAGTGCACAGGAAAGACTTGGGTAAGGACGTACCAAGGTCAATTCTTACCACAGCTTAGTAAAAGGACCCCTGTGGCAATGGAAGATTAAGTGACATGCCCAAGATCACAAGGAGTGGCAGGGGGATTTGCACCCTAGTCTAAACTTTAGTCTACTGCTACAACACTTAGGGCCCTGTTTATTAAGTCACGCTGGCATTTTTTGCGTGCACTGAGTATCTACACAGCGTGCACTAATTTTTTGTATGAGCTAAAAACGCTAGCGCACCTTAGTAAACAGGGCCCTTACAGTTTATAGTGCTCTACTATTTGTTTTATTTTGCTGCATTTATATCCCACATTTTCCCACCTATTTGCAGACTCAATGTGGCTTACAATATAATACAACTACAATCACATTGATGGAATAGAGAATCAGAGTATATATAACAGATAAGGTGCATAGGAATATTATGGCAATCATATTAACGGAGAAGAATTTCAGAATTATTGCTATTAAGGTTCATACGAAAATTATGTTGATTAAGAATAACAACATAATATAATGATATCAGGTCAAGGTATAATTGTCAGTAATTAGGATACATGGATAACATAACAATGATATCAGGACAGTGTGTGATTTTCAGTAATTAGGGTGTAAATAAAATAGGCAAAATAAAAGAGTAACAATATAAAATCGTGTCTGGTGTAGTTTAGGAGTCAGATCGTTATGAGGGATCCATTTTGTACGCTTTTTTGAACAAGTAAGTCTTCAGTAGTTTCCGGAAGGTCATCAAGTCACGTTTTTCTTATAGTGGTTGGTAATTCATTCCATCGTTGTGTACAGATGTATGAAAAGCTAGATGTATGTATTGATTTGTATTTAAGTCCTCTGCAATTGGGATAATGGAGGTTTAAGAAAGTACATGAGACAATAAGAGGCAAGATGGCCGATCAGAGCAGACGCATGTGCCTGAGCTCCTGACTTACCAGGCCTTTGACCGTTAGGAGGCTCGTTTCCCTGTGCAGGACATGGGGAAGCGGAAAGGAAAACCCAGGGAGTCGGCCTCTTCACTCCCTGGGAGTGTTCCCCCCTCGCGACAGACGGTTCTGGAACAATTCGGGGTTCAGCCACTGATCATGCGGCAACCCGCTACAGAATACTCCGTAATAATATCGTCGGAGAACAGCGAAGAGGCGGTATCGCTTAGTCCGCCTGGGAACATCAATCCTCCACAACCAGGAAGTAGAGCGACCCCGCCGGTGAGAGCGGACGGGACGTCCGAAGTGGCTGATTCCTCCCTGCTCTCAGGAGGCCTCGACGGTGGTCTTTCCCCAATCGGAGCGGAACAGCAAAAGGGTTTGGTGACTTCTACCCCTTCTCCGATGGGCAATACCCTGGCTTTATTGGAGGTACAAAAACCTAAAGTAGTAACTTTAGATGCCCTATGGGATGTTATCCAGGGAATGAACACTATGCTTTCTCAAGTAATGTGTAATTTTTCACAAAATATTGATACATTAAAGCACCAGCAAAATCAACTCGTGGACAATTTCCAAACTCAAGCAGTGCAAATTGAGTCTTTGAGAACTGAACTTTCCACTTTAAAAAATTTTGCGGGAAATGTGGCGAAGGATAGAGAGATTCTGGCACGTAAGCTTGAATTTCTTGAGAATCAGGGGAAAAAAAATAACTTGAGGTTTATTAATTTTCCCAAATCGCCATTGATTTCAGCTATGGATATGTTAAGAAAATATTTTAGAGAAATACTGGGTATACCAACAGAGGGATTTCCGCCTATTACCCGAACACAGTATATAACTGGGAGAACAGTGAATCCGCTGAATCCTCAGTCACAGCAACCAGAACTTAATATTACAGAGTTTCTTGAAAACTCATTGGAATTAATTACGGAAAGAACTACTCTTATTGTTTCATTTGCACTAGAAATGGACAAAACCAATGTCTTTAAGCTTTACTTTAAATTTTTGAACAGTAAATTTCTTGGGCAAACCGTTCGAATTTTTCCAGATTTAAACAGAGAGACTCAAGCCCGTCGGCGAGAGTTCCTTGGTTTAAAATCTAAAATTTTAGCTTTGGGAGGATTGTTTAAATTAGTTTTTCCTTGTCGTTGTATAATAACATTGAAATCTGTTACATATATGTTTATGGATCCCAAGAAATTGAAGGAATTTTTGATTTCTAAAGAAAGTATAACATGTTCGACCCAGGTAACCCAATAGGGTGGAAGGACTCGCTGAAGTCTGGCTGCGGATTGCCTTTTTGATCCTGCTCTAATTTGTTTTTGTTTTTGTTTTTTTTTTCCTATTATCTTTACCTTGTATCTTGTCTCAAACAGTTGTGGTCTAAATGATACTATTATTTCCTATTAAGTTTGCCATTTTATTATATTTCTGTATCCAACATTTATTGATGGATGTCTAAATGAAAAAATAAATAAATAAATAAAAAAAAAAGAAAGTACATGATGAACTATGTATGCATTTATAATCATCCCTAAAACATTAATTTTTTTTCACCTGCTTGGACTGCTGGATTGTCTAGGTTTTTGTAGATATTTTTGTTGTTTGATTTTTAATTATGTGTGTATTGTTATCTGCCGTGGATAAAAGTGGGCTATAAATTTTTAATAAAATCTAAATCTTACTTGATACTTGCCAAATGTCTCAAGGTAGTCTATAAGGTATTATAATTGTTGCAGAGCAAATTTGTTGCATGTGTGCAATAAGATATAGAGACTTGTTTCTAGTGGGGTCAGAAATTAACTGTTGTCATAATAATTGAATAAGCAAATTGATCATACTTCAGATGCCATGGCTTAGGAGTGAGATTCATTCCTGCACAAAACTAACTCCCCTGTTTACTATGCCGCACTAGTAGCTGCCGTGCGCTAATGCCAACACAGCCAGGTTTAACTGCTGTGCATCTCAGCATTGTTTACCTGGAGCCAACAAAACTGGTTTATCCAATGAGCTAACTGCTATTTCTGGTGAATGTCAGTACAGCTATGTGGCAGTACAAATAATGGTAACTAGGTGTGAAATATCTGTTTTATGTGCCAAGCTAATTCTGTTATTTTCCAATGATTTCTTAAGACACAGCTTACTCAGAAATAAAGGTCAATCAAAGATATATAAGGTGGGTCATTCTATGCCAAGTGGTCTAAAATTAAAAAAAGTTCCCACCATCATGTTCTCCAATTTTGTTCAAATTTTATCTGTTGCGTGAGTCAGGTGTTAAACGAAGCTTCCCAAAATTTGAGGTCTCTAAGTGCAAGGTTATCAGTCCATGAGTGTGCAACATTGACCAAAATGCCATTTTGGGGGTCTAATAAAATCCAAACACATTTATAAGAATGGCTAAAAAATTCAAATCCTGTACAGTTTTTGATGCTAATTCCGATGAAATACATTTTAACATTATGGATGCAAAATCCAGTCAAACAAGTTGACTCAAAGTGTGCATCAAAAGTGGTCGCGACTCATCGGAACATATTTGGACCAATATTCAGACCGCAACAACTTCCATGCAAACAAAGATATGGACTTGAAATTTTGAACAAGCATTATGCTTGTGCTGGGCATAATACTGCCAGATTTGCAACTAACCAGCATCTATAACCGCCCTGCAGGATCTCTTCAAAGTTGGCACTGTGAGCGCAAATGGTAAAATGTACCAAAGTTCAAAGCCAATTATTAAAAAAAGTCTGCCTGAATCAGCTTGTGAACAGTATCATCTGAAAGAGAAAATTGTGCTCTACAACACTGATATGTTTTTGTTTTGCAATGCCACCATTAAGTAACTCGGCTGTACAGTTGCTTTATGGTTTATTAACATTTGAACACTAGTAAAAAAAAACGTTTCTGATGCAAATGAAACGGGGGCTAGCAAGGTTTTCTTCAGAGTGTGCATGTGGGAGTGTGTGTGTCCCTGCCCTCTGCCCTCTCTCCCTCCCCCTCCTCCCTCCGAGTCCAGTCCTTCAGTGTTTCCTCCTGCTGTTCTGTGTTTTTGTTACAGAGAGTGAGGGCATCTCTCTCCCCTCCCCCCTCTGAGTCCTTCACTGTTTCCTGGGATTTCCTGCTGTGCTGTTTTCCTTCACTCATGGGGAAACCGGATATCTCTGGCGCTTCACACTTCCGGCTGGAGGCTTCAGTGGTGCCTTTTATACATATAGATAGATGTTACACTTTATTTGATTGTATTATGTTGGCTATCTGTAGCCTATCGTATTAAATATAAATTGTTGATGCTTGTTCATATGTGTTGTACTAGAACTCTTCTTTGTACTTGTGTTCTGGATTGCAGCAATATGTTCCACCTCGCACACTGTGCTCTGCACGTGTAGAGTTGTGGTACTGGGCATTTGTGCTTTCTGTCTTGATAGCACGAGACAGAGCATTTTTACTGTTGCTGGTCCTTTGGAATAGAATACATTGCCATTGGTGATTCAGTGTGAGAGAAACCTGTCTGCTTCCAATCGTTTGTTAAAACAGCATTTGTTATGTTTGGCACATGGATTGCTCTACGTGCCTTTTGATGCATGTTAAAGGGCACTAATGGAAATTATATCACTGTACCACAGGGCATTTAAAGCATGCAAATGCATGCGAAACACCTCATTACTATGTAAATTCCATTTACAGCTGGAAAAATAATGCGAGCAAAAAGCTGAGGTTATTATTCCATCTCAGGAGTATCAGGCCACAAAGCCACAGCCCAATGTTCCCGGAATGCATCTTAAAGAGGCTGGTACTTGCCTTTCCCCCCTGAATAATAGTACCACACCTTGAAGCCAACTCCCCCCCCCCCCCCCCCCCAATAACACCCCTCATAAGACCCCACAATCAGGAACATCCCCCAAATCACAAAATGCCTCTCCCCCCAGGCCTACCTGCCAACATCCCTGGTCTCTATTGAGGTTGGTCAGGAATGATCCCCATTGCTCCTGCCCTTGCCAGTGGATTCAAAATAGTACTGCAACCCTAGGGGTGCTCTCATGGTTCTAACTATAGGGGTCAAGGTTCTATTTAAGAGCCTTTTTGCAGCCTTCCTAACTGGGACTTGAACTTTGTGGTAGTTGATAGCATCACTACTGAGCCACTAAGCAAGAATTGGAAGCATAATCGAACGATCTATTTTGGCGGTGGCACAACAGCTGGACGGAACCATATTATTGAAAAAGATGGCTGGCCATCTTTTCTTTCGATAATACGGTTTAGCCCGGCCAAATGCCAGAGTTCGCCGGGTTTGAGATTGCTGGTTTTGTTTTTCAGCGATAATGGGAAAACATGCTGGCCATCTCAAATCCGGCGAAATCCAAGGCATTTGGTCATGGGAGGAGCCAGCATTTGTAGTACACTGGTCCGCCTGACATGCTAGGACACCAACTGGGCACCCTAGGGGGCATTTTTAAAAAATACCAAAAAAGCTCCCAGGTGCATAGCTCCCTTATCTTGGGTGCTAAGCCCCCCCCCCCAAACTCACTCCCCACAACAGGCGATCACTTTAGAAAATAAGCCTGCTAGTGACTTTAGCTTAGACATATTTTTGTTGCATTTTTTATTTACATTTTTCTTTTAGAATAGCACCAAATAAAAATCTCTCCTTCAAATGTAATTTTTACAGATACTGGACTGTTCAAAGTCAATATCCTACTAATTGCTAGAAGTATAAAAAAGCTACATTGGAGTGGCAAGAATTACTAATGCAGTAAAGATTAAAATAAGAAATCAGCTGGACCAACATAGTGGTGCAGTCCTCAGATGCAACACCAATTAAACAAAAGTAGAATACAGCATTAAAGATCCTTAAGCTCTCTTGCTCTTATTCTACAGTGGGGGAAATAAGTATTTGATCCCTTGCTGATTTTGTAAGTTTGCCCACTGACAAAGACATGAGCAGCCCATAATTGAAGGGTAGGTTATTGGTAACAGTGAGAGATAGCACATCACAAATTAAATCCGGAAAATCACATTGTGGAAAGTATATGAATTTATTTGCATTCTGCAGAGGGAAATAAGTATTTAATCCCTCTGGCAAACAAGACCTAATACTTGGTGGCAAAACCCTTGTTGGCAAGCACAGCGGTCAGACGTCTTCTGTAGTTGATGATGAGGTTTGCACACATGTCAGGAGGAATTTTGGTCCACTCCTCTTTGCAGATCATCTCTAAATCATTAAGAGTTCTGGGCTGTCGCTTGGCAACTCGCAGCTTCAGCTCCCTCCATAAGTTTTCAATGGGATTAAGGTCTGGTGACTGGCTAGGCCACTCCATGACCCTAATGTGCTTCTTCCTGAGCCACTCCTTTGTTGCCTTGGCTGTATGTTTTGGGTCATTGTCGTGCTGGAAGACCCAGCCACGACCCATTTTTAAGGCCCTGGCGGAGGGAAGGAGGTTGTCACTCAGAATTGTACGGTACATGGCCCCATCCATTCTCCCATTGATGCGGTGAAGTAGTCCTGTGCCCTTAGCAGAGAAACACCCCCAAAACATAACATTTCCACCTCCATGCTTGACAGTGGGGACGGTGTTCTTTGGGTCATAGGCAGCATTTCTCTTCCTCCAAACACGGCGAGTTGAGTTCATGCCAAAGAGCTCAATTTTTGTCTCATCTGACCACAGCACCTTCTCCCAATCACTCTCGGCATCATCCAGGTGTTCACTGGCAAACTTCAGACGGGCCGTCACATGTGCCTTCCGGAGCAGGGGGACCTTGCGGGCACTGCAGGATTGCAATCCGTTATGTCGTAATGTGTTACCAATGGTTTTCGTGGTGACAGTGGTCCCAGCTGCCTTGAGATCATTGACAAGTTCCCCCCTTGTAGTTGTAGGTTGATTTCTAACCTTCCTCATGATCAAGGATACCCCACGAGGTGAGATTTTGCGTGGAGCCCCAGATCTTTGTCGATTGACAGTCATTTTGTACTTCTTCCATTTTCTTACTATGGCACCAACAGTTGTCTCCTTCTCGCCCAGCGTCTTACTGATGGTTTTGTAGCCCATTCCAGCCTTGTGCAGGTGTATGATCTTGTCCCTGACATCCTTAGACAGCTCCTTGCTCTTGGCCATTTTGTAGAGGTTAGAGTCTGACTGATTCACTGAGTCTGTGGACAGGTGTCTTTCATACAGGTGACCATTGCCGACAGCTGTCTGTCATGCAGGTAACGAGTTGATTTGGAGCATCTACCTGGTCTGTAGGGGCCAGATCTCTTACTGGTTGGTGGGGGATCAAATACTTATTTCCCTCTGCAGAATGCAAATAAATTCATATACTTTCCACAATGTGATTTTCCGGATTTAATTTGTGATGTGCTATCTCTCACTGTTACCAATAACCTACCCTTCAATTATGGGCTGCTCATGTCTTTGTCAGTGGGCAAACTTACAAAATCAGCAAGGGATCAAATACTTATTTCCCCCACTGTATGTAGTCAGGTAATTGCAGAGTGATGCAACATTCCTCTTCCCTCCTTAAAGGGAGGTTACAAAAAAGCTATATAAATGCAAAAAGGTCTGAAAACATAAACATTACATTTAAAGATTGGTTAAAAATAGCAGTGATTTTCCGCTCAGTACTTGCCTTCCCCATCTCAATTTTCCCTGCACAGACAATCTCACTTCAGAAATATGCAGATTTAAATGAAAAGTAATGCCTCTACCTCCATAATTCATCAACAGATGGCAGCACTGACATGCCACATCTTTTCACTTGTTCTTTGAAATCTCTTCCTTCGCCTCACTTGGCAAGATGTGTCGGTGTGAAGAGGCTGTTTTGCTATGGCTTGTGAAATGAAAACATGCAGTGGGCACTTGTCAGTGTGATTTAAGTAATGTGCCATGATAGAATTTCAGACTTGGCACCATATATTATCCATCTTTTCCCAAAATTGGGTTGATACCTTTGAGGGCATCTGTTCAGCTTGAATGAAGAGGTGGAAAGGACTGTGAGCAACTGGTTGAAGCTGTACAGTCCTTTCACAAATGCTTTCAAAAACTTGTTCATTGCTGGCAGAAATGGGTGGCAAATGGTGGTGACTATGTAGAGAAGTAAATACATGTAGTAAAAGACGAAGTTTCAAGCCTTTTTGTTTTTTTTTTATTCATTACAATATTTTCATTTGAACAAAAGTTATGGAGGCGGAGGCATTACTTTTCATTCAACTCTCATACTATGTTTCTGTCAGTCTTCCTGTTGGTAACGTATCGTTCAGGTTCATATAGATGGAATTCTCATGGTCTGCAACCTGCATTTCTTTTTCTTCATTTAGAATTTTCTAATGGATGTTTCCTCAATTGTTGAAGATTGCTACCTCTGCAAGGACTCCAAAAATACCTGTGTGTTATAAAATTGTCATAGTATATGGATGACAGACAAGAAGAAAGATAGAAGTGCAATAATTCAGAGCAGTGGCGTAGCCAAGGGTGGGCCCAGGCCCACCCAGTAGCAGTACACCTATGATGTGGCTGGCAGGGATCCCCAAGCCCCACCAACTGAAAACTCCCAACAGCTGTCCCTCCTGCATACTTTGTAAATAGCAGATCTTTGCCTACAGTGAGCAGCGACTGATACATACAGACTTCCCTTTGATGTATTCCTGCTTATGCGGAAACAGGAAGTTGCATCAGAGGGAAGGCTGTGGGGCCAACATGAGCAGTGTGTATTAGTTGCTGCTTGTTGCAGGTGAAAATCTGCTATTTAAAAGGTATATAGGGGAGGGGATGTTTGAGAGACCATACGGCATGCAGGTGAGAGAAGGAGAGACCAAATCACTTGTGGGACAAGGCGGAGTTCTTCTGCCCACCCATCTTGTGCCCAGGCCTACCCAAAATTGGGTATCTGGCTACGCCCCTGATGCAGAGGAAGATGATGTGGATAAATAAATTCAGTTACCTTGGCAGTAAAAGGAGTTAGGGAAAGTGTAACACATTTGAAAGAGGTGAGATAAGGTAAGTAGAGTGAATTTTTCAAGATATGGGAAACTATTGTCCACTGAGTTCAAATGCAATAATGATTCCTTCTTGCAAATATGAGCAGTCCAACTCACTGTTGGGCATTTTTAGACTTCGTGGGCAGTAATTTCCTACAATATCCCTGATATCCAATCCACATCTGTGATGCTATATGTATAGATTGCTGCATGCATTTTTAGGCCCCTGACACCATCCCAACCTCTCTTACACTTCACTGCATAAGCACGCAGCCATTCCACATGGTTAAGGATTTTGTGCTCTGCTAAACAGTGAAAAAATGTTATTCAACTAATGCTAGAACTGTGTATGAAATAGGGCCCTGAGTGCTGCCAGCCATTCCAGCATTGAAAAGTACATCTTTGTTTTCATGCTATTTCTTTTTGGGGAAAAAACTGAATCTCTTTTCTTTCTTGCCCGGGCTTGTGTCCGCCATCGTGGTGGAAGGCAGAGGTAGACTGCGGGACCTTTGAGACTGTGATTCTGTTATTGCTGTTGTCAGTGCCTGAATCCAGGTGTACATCTCCTCCTGTGCCAGTACATACAAAGAAAAGAAAAGAATCTATTAATAGATATCAAGAAATCTCCTATTCATGAATGTAGTTGCAAAAACCTCAGAAAGGCAGTATATCAAGTCCCATTTCCATGAGGAAACACTTTTTTTTTAAGTTATTTGTTAGTCAATTGTGAAAATAATGGATGCAAGGAAATGAAGTTGGGTTCTCAAGTTTTACTTTTATATTTATTAAAATTTTGATAACCGACCACAGGGTTATGTAAATAGGTCTTAGCAGCTAACAATAAAATAATTAAACAGGGGCCCTTTTACGTAGGTGCATATGCGCATCCTATGTGTGTCAATTTTGAACTACCGTCCGGCTACCGCGTGGCCCAGGAGGTAATTTCTTTTTTAACGTGCGTCCACTAAGCGTGCCAGAAATTTTCCAGTGTGTGGCGCTAACCAGGTGGTAATCAGCATTGTACATGCATAGACCATTACCACCTGGTTAACGTGAGACTTTACCGCTAGGTCAACTGGTGGCGGTAAGGTCTCAGGCCCAAAATGAACGCGAAACAATTTTTTATTTTGCTGCATGTCCATTTTCAGCTAAAAGAAAAGGCCTTTTTGCAGGCGCACTGTCCTAGATTTGTAACAACCCCATTCTAATGGGCGCCTGGGCGTGGCAACCTATGCTTGCCATTGACATGTCATAAACAGTCACGCCTAGACATCGGTACACCAAAGTTGCTTTGCACTAGTATTCTATAATAGGCAAGCCTGGACGCCATTATAGGATTGGCGCCATGCATGCCCCTTTGTGGTACCTATATTTTGGCTCAACATTTTAGAATTGCCACCATACTCTTTCACTGGTTATCAGTAAGTTGGATTACTGCAATGCTTTACTTCAAGGCTGCATGGTGATCCTATCATCCAGCTTCAAACAATATAGAATACTGCGGTCAAGTTGCTAGATAGAGTTAAAGACTTGATCATGTTACTCTGTTATTCAAAGAAGAACATTATCCACCAAAGAAAAATAGGAGTGAAACCTCTGTAGAATCAAGAGAAAGCCAACAGCAGAGGAGGACAGCCAATGGCATACCCAAATAGAACTTTATTAAAGACAGACCCAACTGGGCCAAGTTTCAGTAGTTGCCTGCATCAGGGGTCATCAGATTCTTCAATATAAAGAATGTATATTGATACCAGCACAGAAAAACTCCCACAGTGAGGTATGTTGCACCCTCTCTCAATAGCTGTTTTCCAATAGTAGCTGTACCTACCTCATCTTTACCATGAAAGAGCCATTCATTGCCGTTATTAAGCCTGAAAAGCAAAAAGTATTTTCTTGTTTATATCAAGACACCTATTTTTTTCCTGTAATTTCAAGCAGCAATAACATCATAAACACTTTTATAACCTCTGTAAATGAACACATCCTTAAGATATCAATTCTGTAATTACATCCAAGGAGAAATAAGAGTTTAAAATCTCTAAGTCGTGCTCCTCCTTATCCAGTTCCTCATACTATAGGTCCAGCTGAGTCTCCATAAGCTTGTACTAGTGTCACACAGGCATGGCTAAACCAGTGATTCTGAAACTTGTCCTGAGGAACCACCAACTAGTCAGATTTTGAGGATATCCCTAAGGAATACGCATGAGTGAGACTTGAATACAAAGGAAATAGTAGTCATGCAAATCGATCTCATGCATATTCATTGTGGATATCCTGAAAACCCGGCTGTTTGCTGGTCTAAATTACAAATACAGAATAAACAGCTAATGAGCATCCTTATGGCACTGCTTCTCAACCCAGTCTTCGGGGAACACCCAGCCAGTCAGGCTTTCAGGATATCCACTATGAATATACATGAGATAACTTTGCATACAAAGGAGGCAGTGCATGCAAATCCTCATGCATATTCATTGTGAATATCCTGAAAACTCAACTGACTGGGTTGGCCTGAATGAGGAAGGCCTGAATGACATCTGGAGAATTCACCATCCCAAAGATTCAGAATTCACATTTTGTTCCCGAGTTCAAAAGTCCTTTTCTAGGATTAACTTCTTCCTGATTTCTAAAAATCTTGTAGCAAACACTATACACTCATTCATTAACGGCATATTAATATTGAATCATGGCAGAATCTCAGTACAACTCCTAATTAGTCAGATAACATTACCACCTCCTCTATGAAGATTGAATAATTCCTTGCTACAAGATGAAGAATTTAAGACCGTTATGACTAAGGCAATTAACAGCTACTTTGAAATTAATAAGGGCTCTGTTGATTCTCCAATGACCTTATGGGATGCTTTTAAAACAATTATGAGGATCCGCATTATGTTTTACAAGGCTAAATTACATAAATTACAAAAATGTCAACTTGAAGAAATAGAAACTGAAATAAAGCAACTTATTAATAATTGGTCTATGGCAAATTTAACTAAACTAATGAAGACAATTTTAAATATAATGGGGCCGATATGCAAAATGATTTAAGTGGCCAGGAGCCTCTCCTGCCTGCTTAAATCACTTCCTGCCACCCATGTGGGGATATTCAGCGGCACTTAACTGGAGAGTGAATATCTCCACAGACCACCTAAACAAAAAATGGCCAGGTCAGTGGCAGCCCTGGGGAGGAGTCAGAGGTTCTATGGGTGCTGGCAATACCGGAGCCTTTATAGCTAAATGGCTTAATTTAGGAAAGCTCAAAAGCCGCTTAGCTATGCGGATGCTGGCACTGAATACTGTCGGCACCCACATAACTTAAAAAAAAAAAAAACACCCTGGAGATCCTTCCACCCCTCCTCCTCTTCCCCCAGCCCTCGTTAATAAGAACCTCCCTGGAATGCCCCGCTTCCTCAGCTGTCCAATTAGACCCCCCCCTACCTATATCCATGGTGGTCCAACTGTGGTCGTTGGGAGCAGGAGCGCCGCCCCCTCGCTTCTGCCCCTTGTGGCGCCATACTAAAACCAAGCATGCATGCGACATGAGAGGAAGCAGGGCAGGCAATGTGCAGAGAAAAGCGCTGGAGAAAGACTTCAACTGGCAGGGATTGGGGACCCCCGCCATTCAAACCAGGGGCCCCAGATCCAATTTGGGGGGGCCCAGGCCCCAAAGACCCTCCGTAGCTACGCCACTGGTATGCAGATCTGTCCCAGACATATTCAATATGGACTAGATTCAATAAACAGTGCACAAAAAACGTTGCCAAAAAATCCATGTGGAGGGTTGTGTGCTCCGAGTTGGGCGTCGTTTATAGACTAGCGCTCAGAGCCAATTTTCACGCCAAATTTTGAGCGCAAGGGCTTACACCAACTGAAACCTGGTGTAAATCCTGAATTTAAGAAAGCCTTAAAAACTGTCATTTTCCAGAGGACGTTCTCTTCTAGTTAGGATACGAGTCATGGACTGGAACTGTTGTTTCTGATTATTTCTTGTTTTGTTTTGTATTTGTGATTTATATTCATATTTATGACTGCTTTTTTGTTATCTGCTCAGAATTGTAGATTATGTGGGCTACAAATTTTTGTAAATAAATAAATAATACTGCACGCATCTTTAGGGGCCCTTTTACTAAGCTGCGGTAAAAAGTGGCCTGCAGTAGTTTGGATGCATGAAATTGGCGCGCACTGGGCCATTTTTTTACCGCAGCGGATAAAAAGGCCTTTTTTAATGGGGCAGTAAATGGCCACTAATATTAAAAGTAGCAGGTGGCTATTTACTGCCTGAGCCATTACCGCCACCTATTGACTTGGCGGTAAGGGCTCACATGCTACTCGTGCTGTAATTAGGCAGTGCGCGGCAATGTGGCCTCACTGCCAATTACCTCAGGGAATGCCCCCTGCAGTAGAAAATAGAAAATTATTTTCTACCATGGGAAAGCGCACGCCAACTTCGAAATTACCACCGGGTGCCTGCACTACCCAGCAGTGGTGTTGATTTGGTTAGTAAACGGGCCCTTAGTGAACACCCCCGACTCACCTGTGCCCCTCTCATGGCCACGCCCTCTTTTGAGCTGCACACTATGATTGGTGCGTGGATTTTTATAGACTAACATGTAGCAAGATGAGCGCTCACATCCAAATTGTTGCCAATTAACACCAATAATTGATTGTTAGTATCTGATTATTGGTGCTAATTAGCTCATTAGCCAATTTAGTTACACACACATCTCAGGATAGCATGCCATTTTGAATGCAAACATTTATGCACCATTTATAGAATCCAGGGGTATGAGTATCCTAAAACTAGAGATGGGCTGTTTGCAGCGACATGAGAAAGTCATTGCATGTTAAGAAATGAAAACAAGTGTTTTCTGAAAGAGTGTGGCCTCTTTGCAAACAGGGAATAGTGTTTCAAAAAGGGTGCACTCTGAACGGTGTTGCCCCCAAAATGGAAATGAAGACTAACCAAAACAAAATGAACAATGCTGCCAATGAGTCAGGAAATGAAACAAAATGAACATTTTTAGGCTGCCCATCCTTACTGAAAACCCAGCTGGCTAGGGAGGCTTGGGAAAAACTGTAACTGCCTGCTGGGCACTATGAGAGCTGCAGAAAGTTAGGCCAATATTGAGAGCGTGGGAGGAAGCTTAGCTAACTTCCATGGTTGGTGGCGAACCTGGAAATTCAATGCCAGGGCCATACCAGTGAACAGCATTGAATATCCAGTGTTTTTTGGCCACTAAAAACATATTTGGTTAAGCTGATATTCATTGGCTGATCAGCTAAATTATAGCAGCCAAAGATAGACCTGCTATGTACATGGGTCTATCTGGCCCAGTGGCGTAGCAAGGGCGGGGCGGTGGGGGCGGTCCGCCCCGGGTGTCAACGGGTGGGGGGGTGCATTTGTCCACCCCCGGCGCAGCGCCTCCCCCCCCCGACACGGTCCCCACCTGTCTACGAGCTCCATCCATCTGCAGCGCTGCTGTAAAAATCGCTTCGTCGGCCCTTCCCTCACTCACTGTGTCCCGCCCTCTGACGTAACTTCCTATTTCCTCAAGGGCGGGACACAGTGAGTGAGGGAAGGGCCGACGAATCGATTTTTACAGCAGCGCTGCAGATGGATGGAGCTCGTAGACAGGTGGGGACCGTGTCGGGGTGGCGCTATGCCAGTGGGGGGGGGGGGGGGTCCACGCCGGTGGGGGGGTGTCGTGTTGGTCTGCACCCCGGGGGGGGGGTGCAGTGGCGATCTGCCCCGGGTGGCAGCCGCCCCCGCTACGCCACTGATCTGGCCATTAAACATAGCTGGCCAGCCAATGAATATTGGCACTAACCAGCTATCTTGCACTGGATATTAACACTTAGCGAGCTTTAGGCTATTTAACCGGTCAGGAGCTGTTCCTGGTTGGTTAAATAGTTTTAAATATCGTCCAGAAAGGGTTAACACAACCTGTCAGCATCCAACACCCAGAAGTAAAAGCTGTTTTTCCTTCTAAACTAAATTTCAACATAGGGAATCAATTGTCTTAAAGTGCTGCTTTAAACTGACTTTCCATGTTTATTAGCAGGGATTTTTATAACTCTGCTCTTTTTGATGACTACACCCAAAGCCCCATTATCTACAATTCGTAGATGGTACTAGTTAATCACATGTGCTGGTTATCCCAGAGCCCTCTGCTCAGCTTGGAGGGTCACAGAGTGAACAGAACAAAGCACAGAACAGCTACTCTGTTCCCCCATCCAGCACCTCCATTCCTGTTATCATTTTTATTTATTTTCACATTTCTATACTACCTATTTATCCAGAAGACAACTCCAGGCGGTTCACAAAACAAGCATAACAATAAAACAAAATACACACATGCATTACAATCAACCTGAGGAGAAACAGTTCAACTGCTAGGCAGACTCTGTAAGCATTCACCTAGGGCAACAGAATTTGGGGCCAGCACTGACACGGCAGAGGTCAGCAGCTCAGTTGTGCTAAACAAGAGTCAGGATGACTGGTTTTATGTTTCATATTAATTTAGTATACCACCAATCTTAAAGTAAGCTCAGATGAGGTGGGGGAGCAGCAAGTCAAGCGTGCATGGATGTTCATGGTCCTGTACCAACTGTGTTGACTGTTTTAGAGCTGCAGGTTAAGATGGACACGATGGGGGACAACAAGTTCTACAAGGGGTGATATGCTGGACATAGGAGGGCATAGAGAAGGGAAAGGGAGATGCTGGATTCCTCAGGGAGGGGGAGGGAAGTGAAGGAGAGATGCTGGGCACCTGGGGAATCAGGAAAGGGAAGAGACTGGGAACTTGGGGGGGGGGAGGTGGGGAGGGAAGAAGAGATGCTGGACATGAGGGGGATGGGCTTGAGCTGCTACTGGTGGGTGGAGGGGAGAACAGCACAGCTAAAGGTTTGCCTATGGCATCAGATATCTGTAGACTGACCCAAACAACCCAACCTAGTCGACTTATCCCATAGTTCCTCAGTTCCTCATGCTGGCTTGGACAAAGCAGAGCAAAGAAAAACTATTCTGCTCATTAATCCACTTCCTGCACTCCTGTCACTCCCCTCCACTGAAGGTGCTGCTTGGAAGAGGCTGGCTCAGCAATGTTTGAGAAATTAAAATATTTTAAATGAAATAGCTCATAAAACTTACTTCAGCTTGAAAACATATTTCTTCTTCCTGTAATCGGCAGGTGCTTCGCAAACTGCATTTGTGAGCACAATTGGCTCCTCTCCATGGAATGGCAGACCTGCATCCGCGCTCTTGGCTTCCTTATAAAATGATAACTCACTATTCTTCAGCACACAGTAGACAGTATTCCAGGACCTAATTTTATGTGGGTAAAAATACAAGTTACTTCAATTGTTACTGGCGTATAATACAGGTAATTTATAACCTTCCCCTTATTTTCAAAATTTAAATTTTAAGATTGTATTCCCTGTTGTATAAAATCCATACCTTAGGTGATCTAGGCCTACACCTCCCTGCTTCCCAGCATGCCAATCCAACTCTATTGTTCCCCCTAACCATACAGAATTGACAAAAATGTTGGAAGATAAACCAATTATATAAGGTATGTAATAAATACATGATTTTATAGAATTTAAATTATGTTCAGGAAGAAACTTGAAAAGAAAAAGTACAAAACAAAAGTAAAAGGAAATGGAGGACTGGAGAGTGAGAAAAAAGGGTACAATTTGACTGGACAGAAGCAGAAAAGAAAGAAATGGAGGAAAGAGCTAAAAGGGAAAGATCAATATGTCAGAAAGATGTACTGAGGGAATGGAACAAGACAGAAGGAGAGAGGAGAAATGACAAATGGATAGCAGCCACTGGAAAAAGAGTTAACAGAACACAGACAGGAATGCAAGACAAAAAAAGTAAAATAAATAAATATTAGGCAAATCGCACTTCGATCATGCTCAACCTCTTCATTATCAACTACATTGGCTCCCCATTATAGACCGTATTACCTTCAAAATCTGCTCATTGACTCACAAGATAATTTATGGGGAAGCCCCTGCCTACATGCTAGATTTGACAGATCTACCATCAAGAAATGCGTCGGTGACTGCTCGATCCTACCATAATCTACATTACACAAGCTGCAAGTCTGTTAAATACAAACTGCTCTTTTCATCTTCTTTCTCCTACGTCAGCCCCAAGCCTTGGAACGTCCTACCAAGGCATCTAAAAGTGATTGATGACCACCAGCTATTCAAGAAATCCTTAAAAACATTTTTATTCGAGAAAGCATATCCCCCCAATTAACGCTGAGTCTTCACCTTCCTCATATTACCAATACCCATTTAGCCAACGTGTACCTCATGTTCTTTCCCATCCTTCAGACTTTTGTGTCCTTACCTTCCTTATATTGTAATCTTTTTAGCATTGTAAGCCACATTGTGCTCGCTTTAGTGGGAAAATGTGGGGTATAAAAGTACCCTAAATAAATAAATAAAAGAACACAAGAAAAGCTAAACAGTTTATAAAATATCCAAACCATCTTGAAAAGAACGACAAAAACACAAACAAAATATCAAAACCTGAAGAAACAATAAGGAAAATATTTTCAGAACAAAATAATTACAGCTGACCACCCAACCTACGATTAAATGTATCCAGCTTCCCAAAGGGTAAACGTTACATTCCAATTCCAATCAAAATTAAATCAGAGGAGAAGAGGACCTAGCAAAGGAACATCCACTGCTGCCCTGGTGATTCTATCATGCAACAAAATTTCCAAGTGCTGCTGATGATCAGAAAATATATCCAACTAGTTATTATATCTATGCTAGTTGAATGCTCTAATGCATATTTATTAGGTGTATCATTAGTTTTATGCTAACACTAGCAAAAAAGGCCCGTTTCTTTGAGAGATGAAACGGGCGCTAGCAAGGTTTTTGTGTCCAGCGACCGTCCTGTTTCCCGGCCCCCCCTGCAGGCACCCATGGCCAGGGACCCAGCTGTCCCCCTACCCCCCTCCAGGCAGGCACCTGTCCGCTGCTGTCGCTGGCGCTCCATCCCTCGCCCCCCCTGCAGCCACCCATGGCCAGGGATCCAGCTGTCCCCCAACCCCCCCTCCAGGGACCTGTCCGCTGCTGTCGTTGGCGCTCCGCGATGCGGTGTGCATGTGCATGTGAAAAATGGCCAGCGAGGGGCAGGGGGAGATGGCGTTTCGTGGAGTGTGTTTGCTCCGCCCTCGTCGTCATCACGTTGTGATGCGAGGGTGGGGCACACACTCTTGGGCAAACCGGATATCTCGCCCCCTTCACACTTCCGGCTGGAGGCTTCATAGAACGTTGGTGTTGCCTTTTATATAGAGAGATTGTATTATATCTCTGGTATTTAATTCCATTGCTGTTAAATGTGTATATTTTTGATACTATTTCACGGTAGTTCTATTATTAGGTTTCAATTTACTGTTTTCAAGTTTACCTCATTTACCCCCCTGTTTACTAAAGCTTAGCTCGAGTTATCTGCAGCAGGGCCTACTTTATTCCTATGGCCCCTGCTGCAGATAACTCAAGCTAAGCTTTAGTAAACAACCCCCTTATTGTATTTATGTTCATTCTTGGTTATTTTATAATCGTTGTTAACAAAATTGTAAGTTTTATGTTAAACTGTACCTGCTGTACACCGCCTTGGGTGCATCTCTTCATAAAGGTGGTTGGTAAATCCCAATAAATAAATTTAATTTTTTAACTATTATTTATTTATTTGGATATATGGCAAAAACAGAATCATTGCACATGACATTTCTCATGCTCAGAGTGATTAAAGCTTCATGTCTATGAGTGGACGGGGTCTGTGTCAGCGAGTAGGACAGATGTGCATGTGTACACAATAGGAACGTGCACGTGTTTCAAATGAAATGGGAAGTCAATTCATGTGATTTTGTTTTTTTACCCCGCCCCTTGCCCCACCCCCACCCTAGCTCCACCCCATTGATAAGATTATTCAATTTTTAGAAATTTTTTTATTTATGAAATTTCAAATAAAGACAAATGAAGCTAAACTTGTACAGAAAAACTGATTGAAATAATAAATGATGTGTAAAATATAATGTACAATATAAAAACATATAGACCACCAAGGTATTAAAATTGTTTTAAAATATATACCACAACTCTCTGACTCAAGAAGACTCTGACTCTGTCTGTCACTATGTCTCTGACTGGTTGCGGCTGGAAGCTCAAGCTGGAACTGGAACTCTCTCAACTCTCTCTGACCGTCCCGCGGGCCCGCCCTTGAAGAAGGAAGTTGTCGTGGGGGTGGGCCGCATCATCAATGGCAGACCAGGACTGTCTGCCACTCAGGAGGACCAAGCAGGGCGGATCTACTGCTCTGCTGCAGTCTGTGGCGCTCACGCACGCAGCATGTGTCGCGACCATCACGCCACACGGCCCGGGGGTCAGAGGTGTGGACTCACTCAGGAGGAGAGGTACGGTCCAGAGCGGCGACTGGGCCAGGGAGCGCTGCAGCCCGGCTGCTGCAAGTCTCTGGCAGGCAGCTGGCTCACGCGCAGCAGAGCAGTCTAGCTGGGTCTGGGTTGCGGGTGGTTGGCAGCGGACTGTGAGCGCCGGTGCGGCAGCGGTATGGAGCGGAGGAGGCAGAGTTGAGGCGCGCCCGCAGGGCCCCCTTAAGCGTGAGGCCCTATGCGGCTGCCTCAGTCACCTCGGCCTAAGACCGGCCCTGCTCTTGTCTATAGAGAGTGACTGTGACCCCTGAAGCAGGCGTCGCCAGTGTCCGAATAAAGTGTGATTAAGCAACATCTCCCTGTGGTGGTTCGTCTTTTTGCCATAACACATACAGAATCCAGTGGATAGTGTGTTACACTAGTATTCTGTAATGGAATCCAGGCGCCCAGATGCTTTATAGAGAAAGATCTCACCACACTGGGGCACCCAGTGGCGTTCCTAGCTTGTTCACCACCCAGGGTAGGTCACCGCTGCGCTCCCCCTGGTGCATCACTCCCCCAAGGTTGCCCCCCCCCCCCCCCCCCCCGTGTCACATCACCTGTTGGCTCTGCCGGTCCTCTGCACTAGAACAGGAAATAACGTTAGAGGGGTTAGGGAACCGGCAGAGGCGACAGTCGGGCACTACTACTACTACTTATCATTTCTATAGCGCTACTAGACGTACGCAGCACTGTACACTTGAACATGAAGAGACAGTCCCTGCTCGACAGAGCTTACAATCTAATTAGGACAGACAAACAGAACAAATAAGGGATAAGGACAAAGAGTAGCAAGATTCTGTGCAGAATCCCAAAGAGTAGCAAGATTCCAGAATCCCAAGACTACTACTACTACTACTTATAATTTCTAAAGCGCTACTAGACGTACGCAGCGCTGTACACTTGAACATGAAGAGACAGTCCCTGCTCGACAGAGCTTACAATCTAATTAGGACAGACAGACAGAACAAAACAAGAGATAAGGGAATATTAAAGTGAGGATGATAAAATAAGAGTTAGGAGTTAAAAGCAGCATCAAAAAGGTGGGCTTTTCGCTTAGATTTGAAGACAGCCAGAGATGGAGCTTGACGTACTGGCTCAGGAAGTCTATTCCAGGCATATGGTGCAGCAAGATAAAAGGAACGGAGTCTGGAGTTAGCATTGGAGGAGAAGGGTGCAGATAAGAGAGATTTACCCAGTGAACGGAGTTCCCGGGGAGGAGTGTAGGGAGAGATGACAGTGGAGAGGTACTGAGGGCACCTGCTTTATGCACCCCCTTGCTGCCTGCACCCACCGCCCCACCCTTGATACTGCCCCCTCAGAATCCAGAGCACTGGCTCTTCAACCAGTAGCACTGCCCATAAAGAACATTACAGTATTAGAGTGTCTTGGGAAAATATCAGGAAATGCCATTTTGAGTCAATGAAGCAAGATTGATACAAAGGAAAGTATCCTGTTTCCTAGGAATTGCTGAACGCTGCAGAAGTCTGAATGTCATTTTTGAATAACATACGAGTGTGCAAGGGGAAGAGAAAATAGAGATCGGAGGGCAAATCAGGTATTTAAACGTTACTGAACCTGTTTGCAGCCTTCTTGTTGGGACCCTCTAGGTCATGTTTACGTCCAAGGAATCCTTTCATCTGGATGCCAGAAGAGCTATCAGTCCGAGCAGGCAGCGTAAACACCTCTCCAATTTCATTCACAGGTGTTTCGAGTATTCTGGGTTGTAGCCTTTCTGTCAACTCTTCTTCATAGTCCACTTTTTTGGATGTTTCCAGTTTCCTTTCTTCAGCCTGTTTAGAGACCCTGTCCAGACTAGTTTCTTCTTCTTTTACACTCTGTTACAAAACAAAATGTGTCGCGCATAAAGCCCAAAGCACTTAAAATACAAACAAATAAGTCTGCTGTGGATAGGAAGATACTAGAAGTCACTACAGGTTAGCGATCTGCATTTGAGGGCCCTTTCACAAAAGTGTGGTAAAATCTGGGTACAGTGCATCCCAACGTGAGACTTTCCCATGCTTTAAGCCCATATTTTATGAGGCATTTTCCTTTAAAAAAAATATTTTTGCAGGTCATGCACTAATGTTGCCATTAGTGCTTGGTACCAGCAAAAAGTTAATACAAGAGCAATTTTCACCTCCTATTTAGAAAGTGCTAAGTTCTCCCGAATTAACCCAGTGTTAACCAGTTAGCATGCAGTAATCCTAACACACTATTGCCAGCTAATACTTCCATACCCATTCTCTGACTATGCGACACCACCTGGAAAAAATATTTTAAAACCACGTGCAAACAAGGCAAACTATCACAAAACACTTTAACACATTTTGCGCTGGCCTGTTTTTCCTGCACTGTGTATGTTAGGGCTCAACGCCCTTTAGTACAAGGACCCCTTGGTTTTGTAGCATGCCTTAAAAATTTAAGGGTCCTGTTTACTAAGGTGCGCTAGCATTTTTAGCGCATGCACAAAATTAGAAGTGGAGAAGTGGCCTAGTGGTTGCAATCCAGAGGTGGCCGGTTCAAATCCCACTGCTGCTCCTTGTGATCTTGGGCAAGTCACTTAACCCTCCATTGCTTCAGGTACAAACTTAGATTGTGAGCCCTGCTGGGACAGAGAAATATCCAGAGTACCTGAATTAGTGGCATAGCTATGGGGGGCCTGGGCCCCCGTAGACTTGGCCCTGGACCGCCCTGCTGACAACCCTCTTGACCCCCCCCTCCCGCCGCCAACCGTCCCCCACCATCACCATGGGCTACCTTTGCGGGCGGGGGACCCCAATCCTCGCCAGCCAAGGGTCCTCTTCTTCCCACAAAGGCTTCGTTCTGTTTTGGATGTCCTGCACGTTGTACGTGCAGGACATCAGCCTCAAAGAAACGGAAAGAAGCCTTGCAGATCAGCTGATCTGCAAGGCTTTGTTCTGTTCTGTGAGTCTGACGTCCTACACGTACAACGTGCAGTACGTCAGAAACAGAACGAAGCCTTGCGCGGGAAGAAGAGGACCTCAGCTGGCGGGGATTGGGGTCCCCTGCCAGTAAAGGTAGGCGACGATGGTGGGGAGGGTTGGCGGCAGGAGGGGAGTCGAGAGGGTCGGCAGCGGGAGGGGGGTCATCAAAGTTGGTGGTGGTGGTGGCGGCGGCGAGGTTGGCAATGGCGGGGGGGGGGGGGGTCGGCAGCACCAGGGGGGGGGGGGCTAAAATGTGCCTCCTCACCTTGTGCTCTGGACCCCCCTCCCACCGAAGTCTGGCTATGCCCCTGACCTGAATGTAACTCACCTTCAGCTAGTACTGAAAAAGGTGTGAGCAAAATCTAAATAAATAAATATCTGTGTAGGCACTCATAGGAATATTATGGGCACCTACACAGTTAGTGCATGCTAAAAACGCTAACACGTCTCTAGCGTGGCTTAGTAAACAGGGCCCTTAGTGTGCACAAAATCAACATAACCGTTAACCCACAACTTAATGTATGTACTATCAACTTGTGCACAATTAAAAGTATTTTATTAGAATGAATGTGTGAAATGAACCAAAACAAAAAAAAATCACAAGTAGTTCTACAACATGTTACCGATAACAGCATATTTAGCATTAGGGAGGAGATTCTATATATGTTGCCTAAAAATAGGCGCCGAAATCAGTGACGACTAAACGTATTCTATAATTGTACCGATTATAGAATATGTTTAGTTGATATTTCAGCACCAGTATCTGTGCGCATCCATTTATGCCAACGAAAACCTGGTGTAAATCTCAGCGCGTAGATTTAGGCGCACTGGGCCATATTCTATAACTAGGCACCTTAATTTTTGTAATGCCCATGAAATGCCCATTTCCCCGTCTATATCCACATCCCTTTTGCCTCCGTGCATTAGAAGTTCGGCGTACATTGTTACAGTATACGCTTAGCGAGCTGTGTGCCTAAATTCTAATCAGTGGCAATTACTGCTTGTTATTGCTTAAGTGCTGTTATCAACGCTCATTAGCTTCTTAAGCCAATTAAGTTACATGTGGTGTTATAGAATCTGCGCCAATTTCAAAAATCTAAGCGCACTATATAGAATCCGGGGGGAAATGGTTAACTGACCGGTGACACTTGTCTTGCAGTATGAAAACTGAGATCTTCTGATAAAGTCTTATCTTCTTTGTCTTCGTTATGCCTAAGGAAAATAGACATATAATATGACTGAAATCCTAAAAATAGCAGCAATGCCTTTGATAGCATAAAGGCTGAGAAGGACCAGCTCACCGATATTTCAATTTAACCCTTTAGCGTCCAATGTTCCCATCAATCTGTTTCCATATGGCTTATTGCGGGAACATTGGACACTAAAGGGTTTTAAATTCTTAAAAAGTTGGGAAGTTGATTATGTTTTTACCAAACAATCAAAACAAATTTTTGTTATTGGTTTTGGATTTGAATGCTTCATGGCATAAAATTAGGTTAAAAAGATGAAATTTCATAATAGATTCAGTACTAGAGTACTTAGGGGTCAATATCCAAGGTGATTTAACTGGCCAAAAATGGCTCCTGAACAGTGAAATCGCCTGTTTGGGGCGAACTGGTCATTTTCAGCAGCCCTTAACTGGTTAGCACCAAACTGAAAACAAGCTATTTGGGAAGCATTCTGGGGGCTAAGTCAGCACTTGACTGGTTAAGTACTGATATTCAGAACTTAACTAGCAGGTTAACTGCCTAAAAAGGACCACATAAAAGTCAGTCCTATCATTATGTGGTAACCCATAGCCGGTTAAGTGCTGAATATCACACTTAACCGGCAATTTGTTAACCAGCTCTACAAACCTAAAAATTCAGTGTTGATGCCCAGACATGACCCAGCATTCCAGGTTTAGAACCAGCGGCAGTCAGCACATAAGCACTGCCACGCTGGGAAAAGACCAAAGGTCCATCAAACCCAGCACTCTGTCTCCAACAGTGGCCAATCCAGACCCCAAGAACCTGGCAAAAACCCAAAATTTAATAATGATCAATGGACTTTTCCTTCAGGAATCTGTCCAGACCCCCTTTAAACTCAGCAAGGCCAGTTGCCGTCACTACCTTCTCTGATTGCCACCGGCTGAATATTGGGCCCTTAGGAGTTATTCCTCCATTTAGTCCGTATCTATGGCCATTGGCTTGACACACTTTCCACGTGTAGAGGGTGAAACTTGAGGTTCCTCTCTCTCTCTCTTTCTTTTTGTTGCCCACCCTCCCCACCCACCCCACATGCCCATGTCTCTGTCTTCCTGTTGACTATCTTCCTTCTTGCTTCAGCTATTCTTTGTCTCTCAACTTGTTTCTTAACGTTATTGTCAATCCCATTATGGGGGCTTAAAGTGGGCACCAACCTTTACACACCAACCGCCTGATATTCAAAGTGATTTAAACGGCCTAGAGAGGCTCCTGGCTGTTTAAATTGCTTGTCCTGGGCTAACTGCAAATATTCAGCAGCACTTAACAGGACAATGCCACTGACTATCCGTGTTTAATGCTCAAGCTGAAATAGGCTAATTTGTGGACATACTGATAAGTGTCAATATTCAGCACTTAAATCAATCCAGAAAAGAAGCACAACAGGCTCTCAAGAAAAAGGTACAAGTGTGCTTTATTAATGACCTAACATGGGCCATGTTTCGGCGTAAAACAATGCCTGCCTCAGGGGTCGATTCAACAGAACAACTAATTCTACGCAGAGAGTTATTGGCCCGCTCTTAGAACGGTAAACCATCGACTTGATGCAGAACAAACTGCCATGAAAGCGTGCCAAAAAAAACTACCACGCTTTCATGGTGGTTTGTATCGCAACAAGTCGATGGATTACCCTTCTAAGAGTGGACCGAGAACTCTCTGAGTAGAATTAGTTGTGCTGTTCTGTTGAATCGACCCCTGAGGCAAGCATTGTTTTACACCGAAACATGGCCCATGTTGGGTCATTAATAAAGCACAGTTGTACCTTTTTCTTGAGATCCCATTGTGCTTCTTTTCTGGATTGTTTTGCTGTGTACTTTGACACTCTCCGCTGTATTCTGTGATATTTAGCACTTAACCACTTAAAGGGGCCCTTTTACTAAAGGGTTGCCACATGGCAACGCAGAACTACCACTGACCCAACGCAGGTGCTGGTGGTAGTTCCACACCTAGCATGCGGCATTTCAGGTGCTGCCAGAATTTTTCTAAAATTATCAGTGCAGAAGTTACCACTGGGATAGTGTGAGAGACCTTACCACAGTAAGTGCTCCCCCCGAAATAGCCACACGTCAAGTGTAAACTTACCACATGGCCATTTCTTCTTTCCACTTTTTACCCGCTGCAGTAAAAAGGGACTCTTGCCGCTAGCGCAGGGCCCATTTTACCACAGCTTAGCAAAAGAGGCCCAAAAAGCTTTCTATCTTTATGCAGTTCAACTTATACAGTTAAGTGCTGAATATTGCATTTAACCACATACATGTTAGCTGGCCTCATATGCCTGGATATTCAATGCTGGTGCTCAGACATGGCCCGGCATTGACTATCCAGGAATATAGTGAGTGGTGCCTAAAAAACCTCTGACTGCTGTCAGTTGAATATCGGCCGGCAAGTATGCATGTAAAATGACCTGTATATTGGCATATATTACCCATATGTATGTACATACCCGCATAATATTGTAAACCACTATGCTATGTCTATGGGATTAAGAACAGTATATCAAGCATTTGTAATAAAATAAATGCCCAAATTCCAGCTACATACTTTTTTTTATACAAAGGTACCTAATGAGATTGGCATGTACTTTGACAGTGAGCAGAGTGTGGGCGGGGCATACAGTAACATGCATAAATTATACAATACTATAATTTACGTGTGTGTTAAGGGTAAATATTTACACCAGCTCTATGGCTGGTGTAAGTGCTTGTGTCTTAATTATAGACAAGTATTTTACCTTTTATACTGTCATTTTAGAAGAAGAGCTGATGGTTAAAGCAATACAAGAATCAAAATTCCTATTGTATTTTGGTCATAACTAACCTTTATTTGAGGCAGAGTCTTAATTCTGAGCCCCACTGCAGAGTGATTAAAGTTTGAATCTGGAGAAATATGAATGTCCTCAGTTGAGGATTTTCACATTTATTAGACCTGGATTTTTCTGTCATTTTTGTTTTGTTTGGGGGTTTTTTCTTCAATATTTGGTATCACATAACTATCATCTAGGCTTCTGCCCATCTGTAATTGTTTTGTTTGTTTTTACATTTTTTAAGAAAATTAATTTCTGTTTTCTTGGTTTATTTTGCCTTTTTTATATATCTAATTATATATTTTTATTTCTCTGTTTCATTTTTAAACAAAGTAGTTCTAGTAATCTTAAAGAAACATGCAAGGCTGTGTAGTCATCTACAGAAAATAATTTATATTAAATTATAACCTACCTTGCATCCTCTTTCTGTTTTGTCATTTGCACTGTTTCATGGTGCACAGTTTGTGACATTTTTTGTTTTGCAGCTTCTTGGTGTTTTCTCATTTCTAATAATTCCAGCTAGAAGAAAACAAGTATGTAAGGTCTTCAAAATACTGTGGTAACCCAGATTCTAGTCATAGTCATCTTTATTTGTTATACAGCTAATCAAAATAAAATATCTTAGTGATTTACAAATCATAGGAACAAGTGATGGGACAAAAAAAATGCAAGGTACAAAAGGTGACCTAGGTTACATAATTTTCACAGTAGATAAAAGCAAATTCCAAAACAAATAAGGCATTAATATATAGGCTAAGACACAGGAGGTAAGGAGGGATAAAGGGAGGAATTACTCAAGTATCAGGACAGTGGACAGTAAGGAAAATTTAGTTGATGTCAAAAACCAAGGGTGGATGATACTGATTTGGGTTAAATCCAAACCCTATATCAAGTAAGGTGAGAAGTGGAGGAGAGCAGTTTGGATAATCCAAGTAGAGATGAGTGGCATCACAGACTGCTTCCTTCTCATCCCATAGATCAGTCCAGGACTTGTGGGTTATGCCCATCAACCAGAAGATAGAGATGGAAAGAGAAAGTAGTTTTTGTGATTTGCTCCTCAAGCGTATCATGCAGCCCTAGAATCCTCAGTATGAGGGCTGGCTTAACCATTGGAGCAGGTGAGGCTCTGGCCCAGAGCACTGGTGATTAAGTGTGCCAAAATATCTAGCCTCTGACCTCACCTGGTCTACAAATTAAGCCTTTTCTTCTCTCCTCCCCCCCAATCCAGTTTCTCCCCTTCTCTCCCCCCCCCCCCCCCCCCCCCACCTCTGCAGGTCTGGCATTGCTGCCTCATCTCTCTCACACTTCTGCGGTCCTATAAAGTTTAGGTTGGTTGCTGGGTCCTGCCTCTTCTGATGCAATTTCTGTGGACAGAACATGGCAGAGGGAAGACCCAGGAACTGGCTGAAGGCAGCCTATCATGCTGCTGCTGGTGCTGGTGACCGACGTGAAATTTACAGGACCACAAGAGAGTGAGAGAGGTGAGGAAGAAGGGCTGGATACCAGCCCAAGGGAGGGATAGATGCTGAACATGTGGAGAGGAGGGGGCACCGGAAGCAATGTGATGGTGGGGGGGAGTGCTGCCAATGCAAGTTGACTCAGGGCACCACTATCCCTTGAGCCAGCCCTGCTCAGTATATTCTCTTTCTCAGCGAGTGGTGATGATGTACAGTGCAGCTCCTTAACAAATTACCTTTGTCAGCCCTTCACCTAGCTTATTTCTGATTTTTTTCTTGGACTGTGTTTTTTCTAATTGGGTAAGAAGAACAGTGCAGTTTCTCTGGAAATACTTGGTGGTGTCAAGTTCCTTTCCTTTCCCCCTCTGCCCCTAGAAAGTTTCTCCTGGTACAGTTGTTGAAACCAGTTGAGGCTGAGGTGTTTCCTCTATCTAGAGGGCAATACTCAGTGCTGCTGAGTCCCTTCCCTCCTTCCCCATCACTACATGAGGTACTGCAGTCTGAGACCATCATGTTACAAACAACAAATATACTGCCTGTTTCTTCTGGCTGCTCTCAACTATGATTAATTTCTACAGCAATGCTAGTTTTTACAGCACTATATTTTTAAAATTCATTTAATTTGATATTGGCAAAAATTTCCAGTGTGCTAAAGCTGCTATATCTGTGAATCTTGCTGTTTCTCTGTGACATGTTAGCTTCTCTAATAGTTAAAATATCCAATTTTTGAGGTACTTTTATTTCTGTGGTATTGTGTGATTAGTTCTTTCAGGGGGTCTTTTACAAAGGCACAATAGTGTTTTTAGCATGTGCTGATTAGCATACGCTATACACTTGAGACACCCATAGGAATATATGGGTGTCTCTAGCATTTAGTGCACATATATTTAGCATTCCAAAAATGCTAGTGCACCTTTATAAAAGGCCCCCTCAGTGAGGTAGCATTGGCTTTTTTTCAGTGCTTTTCCTGCCAATTTTTAAATGAAGGTCAGCCATTTTGTTCCTTCTTTCTGTGGGCTATTTTTATAGTCATGTCTTCCCTCTCAGGTGCCTTGTTTACCTTCTTTTGATTGAAGTGAAAGACATTTTGCATTGGAGACGGCGTGTGTGTGTGTGTGTGTGTGGGGGGGGGGGGGGGGGGTGCTCTGGCAGTGTTATTTCAGCTCTCCCTTTTTTGGGACCTTCTTCATGGTCAATTTCTATTTTGGGTATCTTGATGTGCCTTTATTTGTTCTGATTCACTACAATCCTGATAAGTTCTGCAAGCTTTCTATTCTTGTGGGGCAGCAGCTAATTCTGAGTCAGGAGAACCCACATTTGGTTCAAACTAGGTAGGCAGCATTTCTCTGGCTACCATATCCGTATTAACCCCTAACACACCAGTTTGCAGGATACTGTTTGTTTTTCAGCGACATCTGCTCTGACCTGTATGTTTTTTTCCTTAGTGTTGCTCTGAACCACGCAGTTGCTTTTATACAGCGCGCTTCAGAGGTTTTAGCTACATAGTTTCTATGAACTTCACCAGGCAATCTCTCGTGTGCCTTGCAGCATGGTTTCTCACATGCCTTGCAGGACAGCTTCTTGTGTGCCTTGTGTCATGTTTTCTCCTGTGCTTTACCGCATGGTCTCTTATGTATTTGCCACATGATCGCTTGTGTGCCTTTCCGTATAATCTCTTGGGGCCCTTTTACCAAACTGCAGCAAAAGGGGGCCTGCGCTGGCGTCGGCGTGTGTTTTTGATGTGCATCGAGGCCCCCTTTTACCATAGTGGGGGTAAAAGAGGTAGGTCTTTTTTTTCTTGAGGAAATGGCTGTGTGGCAAGTGGAACATTTGTCGCGTGGCTGTTTCAGGGGGGAGTCCTTACCGCCACCCAGCCACCCATTGAGGTGACGGTAAAGGCTCCCCTGCTAACCTGGTGGTAACCGGGCAGTGCGTGGCACTGCCCAATAACCACCGGGTACACACCGGCGCTACAAAATATATATTTTTGTAGCACCGGATATGATGGCGTGCTGGGGATGTGAACTACCGCCATGCTGCTGAGGTAGCCGGGCGGTACTTCCTTTTTAGTGAGCAGTAAGCCCTTGTTGGGCTTACCGCCGCTTTGTAAAAGGGGCCCCTGGACATTTAAGCACAGTCTTGTGAACTTAATGTTCAGTCTCTTGGGTACTTCCCACACATTCTTTCATGTGGCATCGGGGTCCTTCCTCTCTTATAACTGGCGGATATTTCCTCTCAACTTGGCTGAGCTTGACTTTGCAGATTCAGATGGGCTTCCCTTTCAGAATCATCTGGGCTTGGCCTTGTAGTATCAGCTAGGCCTCCCAACACAGTTTCCTCTTATTATCCTCTGGAGCTCAGAACTGCCTGTCTTCATAACTGGAGCTGGTTTGCTACTCCTTGCAGTAGCTGGATTATTTTCACAGTACCAACAGATATTGACCTTGGTAATTCTGAAGGGTCTCATTTCAGGGATTCACTGGAATTCACTTTGGCTTGCCTCAGAAACTTGGTCTGACTTAGCCACAGGCATTCAATTCCACTTTCTCTTAAGGAGCCACTTCAATGTTATAGTTGGAATTGGCCAGCTGTCTTGCCTCTGCCTTGGCACACAGGAGCAGCTGTAAGTGGCATACAGGATTACGTTTTAATTGGTTTGCCTGAATAGCATTTCTTTCTCTGTTATCATCTCTGCTTTAGTATTTGCTACATCTTCTTGAAAGGTGAGGTGCCTGTTCTCAAAGTGCCAGTAGCGTTTCTTCCAACATTCTGGCTCTTTCATATTGTTGATGATGGAGATGTTTCACCTTCTCTAAATGGCTTCTCCTCAGTATCCTCCCCCACTTTCAGAGGGTTGGAAGAGTCCACCCTTTTACTTTACTTATTCTTTCTCCTTTGCAATGGATGGCAGTTCTGCCTCTCTCTCTTGCTATAAGTTTTGCTCCTCATATTCAGAGCCGCAGGACATTGGCCTCACCATTTCAGGTGCTTCCAGATAATCTCTCAGTGAATATTTCACTTTGGCACTCTTAGGCCTACTTCTTATAGCAATATTTTTGTCATTCCCATTATTGGTTGACTTTCAGTCTCAGATGTCCAAGAGTTTTGCCCTATCATCTGTTGTCCTTTATTCTCTCTGATGATTATTGGGCACCTTTTAGCCTATCTCTGTATATGACCCTGCAACCTTTTGCAGTCACTGTTAATTCCTTTCCACTTTGATTCATTTCTGAAAGGTCTGAGCTTTCCTTTGACCTTGAGTGGGTTTCTTGGTTCTGATCACAACTCCCTCCCTAGTTAGGAACTGCTTTGCTATATCCACAAGTCCTGGACTGATCTAAGGGACAAACAGGAAAAGAAAATTATGTCTTACCTGATAATTTTCTTTCCTTTAGTCCCAATAGATCAGTCCAGAAGTCTACCCTTTTTCTGTTTTTGCACTAGGTTTTTTTTTTGTTGTTGTTGTTTTGCATATGCCTTGTCAGATACTTGCCAGGCACAGATTCTTACCAGGAGAAGTTGAGATAGATTTCTCAGTCTCTTTCATTTATTAAAACAAAGAGAGGAAAGTTGATAACATTTCACGTTTTCAAGTGGAAATGGTCTCCTCAAGATCATGTTCTGGCAGACCCTTATCTAAAGCTTCTACTCAGTAGTCATCACATTACATGATGAATGCTATTTCACTTCAGTTCCAGTGTTCAATACCTTGTGTCTCTATGGCAGTCAGCTTCTATAGCTTTGGCTTATGGTGGGCCCTTATGAAAAAATTGGTATTCTCACTGCCTTCTTTCTAAGCTAAGACATGTTGCTAACACATACGTTATATGTGTTATATATGACCTCCACTGCTTTGTCATTCGAAATACTGAGGATTCTTGGGCTGCATGATACACTTGAGGGGCAAATCATCAAGGACTACTTTTTTCTCTGTCTCCATCCTCTGGTTGATGGGCATAATCCACACTATTGGGACTAAAAGAAAGAAAATTGTCAGGTAAGACATAATTTTTCCTTATTTCACCAGGCCCAAGTTGGATGGTCCTGACAGGTCTCAGACTACACCATAACTCCTTCACAGAAAACTTACTGTGGTCAGTCTTTGTAAAGCTAAAAATCTTTCATCCCACGTGGCAGTAGATTTCTCGAAAGCTTCATGTCTTTTTAATAATTTCTCCACATCATCTACATTTGCTCCATAATCACGGCTGGCAAGGTACGATTCCTGTGCAATAAGCCAAGCTTCAGCCACTGAGGCATCTCTTGCAAACTGGCACACTTCTAACACTATCATACAAAAAAAGAGCACCAAAATAGGTAGACAGAGAATCACAAGGGCAGATACAGAAAACCAGAATAAACACTTAAAAAGGGGTTTCTGCTTAGAGTGACCCAATCAATACCTTTATAAATATTTTAGTTCAAATACTTTATTAATTTTGAAACAACAAACAAAAAACAGGTAATAACAACAGTAACCGTTACACATGCATCAAAGCAAGGCAGAACTAGAAAAGCAACAGATGAAATGGGTGATTCTATAAATTACTGCTTCCTTTTTGGAACCCCGATGCAATGCGTGAATGCCAATTGTATCATGACATCAGGGCCAAGTCAATGGCAGTCATGTTGGCGCACCTAGATGGAACAATGCATAACTTACAGTATTCTCTAAGTTGGATGCATTAATGGTTGACACACCCATGTTCCGCCCATGCTATCTCCACATGTAGAAACCCTTCACAATTGCATGCTATGCCACTTATGCATTAATTTACAGAATAGCATTTTGGACAGAAGCATGTATAAGTGGCACCTATTTTTATAAATTGCTTGATATACTGCACAATGAGGGGTCAAACAAGGCAGTTTACAAACTAAGAAGAGAAAAAGAAAGGAACACCATTAATAACAGGACAGGAAAGTACAGAGAGAAAAGGAAAAGAAAGAAAAAAAGGCCAAAACAATCTATGAGCTACAACTATGAGTTATTCTGCAATTATGTACGCTAGTGTGTAGCTGCAGGTATGCTTGATACAGAATTACCCTTTAAGATAAAGAAAATTAATGACTACAAGCCAACAGCTAAAAATATATGAGAAAATTGGTCTAAAGATTTCCATAGTACAGAGAATTTCTGAAATCTTCACGTTTGCTTAGCCACCTGCAATTCAAATTTATGGACCACACATACAGTATTCCACCAGAAAATAACATTCAACAATTGAGAATTCTTCCAGTTGGAGAGAGTCTTCTGGAGGGCTAAAGAAATTAACAAATCTACCAATTTACTTTAGAGTGGGTTAAGGTCCACTTCTAATACTTGGGTTTAAAAAATCACTATACTGGACTTCAGATCCTCTGTAAAAGAATAAATATTTTGTATATACACCCAAACATGAGCCAAGGATTTCTAAATTAAAGGACAATAGAAAATCCTATGCAATCGGCCTCTCAGTGACCTATAACAATGGCAACAGTTCTTGTCATCTCAGAACTCAGCTCACCAAAGCTTCAGAGAGCTCCACGTGGTCATATGTGCAAAAAATATATGAACTGAGAATCAGCATTGGGTGTAAATGGAGAGGAGGGTGCAGGGGTGGAGCTCCATATTCCCATATCCATAGGTCAAAGGGAAGGGGAACTTTAGCTAGGTTTAGAGAAGGGGGCCCTTATATGGTTGTCTGGAATGACTGTGAAGCTATGAAGGCAGATGGGCAGTGGGGGAAGATGGGAGTGGCGGGGAGGAGAGGAGAGGATATCGTCCTTAATGCCTGCTCTGGTTAAAACAAAGCTGAACTAGAGATGTGGCCCTTAGTGGTTCAGGAGAGTTTGGAATTCCGGGTTGAAGACTTTTTCCACTACTGTTTGTAAGGGATAGGTTTTGTCTATGGGAGGAGTTTTGGGTGGATTAGAAGGCTTGCCACTGTTTGCAGTTTTTCAACTAAAGCATATAGCTACACAACTGCAGAACCAGGACTCCTTGCTGAGGCCTCTAAATCAACTGGCGTTTTTGGTCCTTCAAGCCTACAGATCCTCCTTATTCATCCTTGATTTTTCAAGGATGACTAAGGAGAATCTGTAGGCTTTTGGGAGAAGATGAGGTAGGTGACAGGACAGGAGTGGAGGGGAATAGGAAAAGGAATGGAGAAGTGTGCTGGAATAGGGGAAATGGGTAAAAATAAGGAAGGGGTTGTGGACGAGTTCTATTCATTTGGATGTGATCGTGTAGCAGTACCAACTGCTCATAAGGACCTATTATACCCTGTGTGATTGCATGTGATGAACAAGGAAAAGCTGCTGGTGTATTTCCAAGGGTGTGGATAAAGGGAGAGCTTATCTCACCTTTTATATCAGTGTCCAAAACTGAGAGGATCTTGTGGGAACCTTAGGAGGGAAGTGAAGCAGATAATGGAGTGTTCCATTCATTGTATGTTGCAGTATGGCGATCATGTTTGAAACGTATGGATGTCCATGTGCTTGACAAGACAAAATCCTGAGTTTGCAAAAGCAGAATAGGGACAACCAACAGTGCAGTATGTTCAAATAACAATGGGGTGTGTTCTTGGTGTGTTTTGGGCAGGACTAGGGAGGGCCTGAAATCTGGAAATCCAACAGTGATTACTGAAGGAGAAGAAACGTCCATGTCTACAAAGAAGTATGTCCTTATTTAAACCTGTTTCAGGAATGTCCAGGTTATAGAAAGGTGCTCTGATTGAGCAGTTGTCCACTGGAGGAATTAAGGCATGATACCTCCTTGATCCCCCAGTGGTTACTATCCCTATTCCTCTCTCTCTCTTCTCAAGTGAAACCAAAAGAGGATACCAGGTTCTATGACAGATTCAGGTATATAGGCATTCTTAATAGAGCAGAAATAGGTCTGATGAGTCAATGGACTGTAAGCCAAGGGACCCAGGTTCAAATCCCACTTAAACTCTTTTTTTTATTATTGTAAGCCCTCCAGAAACAGAAAAATATCCACTGTACCTAAATATACAGTATGACACCTGCAAACCTGAAGCAGTGTACATTCAGGTACAGTAGGTATTTTTCTGTTCCTGGAGGGCTCACAATTACAAAAACAAAGAGTTAAAGTGGGATTTGAACTTGGGTCCTTTGGTTTACAGTCCACTGTACTAACCACTAGGCTGACCCTCTGCTCTGCATGGATGTCTGTATGGCCATTTTCAAAGAATGCTGCTATATAGATGTCCACATCCCTTGTTTTCTCCCACTCAAAATTTGGAAATTGCAGTTTGTAAAATGGATGCTCATGAAGGACATTTCCTGCGCATGGATGGTCCGTCTCTTCAAAAATGCATGCGAGATGGGATATTCTGACTTGATGTCCTTTCAAAAATGCCCCTTTATATGTTCTGCACTACTGTCCTGAAATGGAGACGGGAGGGGTGAGATCTCTGCTAAAGAAGCTGATCTTGGTAAGCAAGAGAGTGCTGCTGCAGTACTGGGATAAGAATATTTCTCCGGTAGTGCACTGTATTGTAATGTATTGTATCTTGTTAATGACTTGGCATTGTGTAACCACCATCTGGTGTTTTTGGACTAAACGTAGTACACCTAGGATAGGATTCAAACAACCTGGAGAGAGGAAAGGTTATTGTCGTTCAAGAAATCCAGTTTGGGAAAGTCTATTTATTAGCCAGATTGAAACCAGCTTGGTTCCAGTAACTAGGGAAGGGTTTGGAATTCACATCATTTTACAACAGTTTTTACTGAAGATTTCATAAATAGATTTCTCTGTAATTTATAATACAGCAAAGTCTTGATTATCCGATGTAAATCGGACCATTGTCAGATAAGTGAAAAGTTGGATAATACGGAAAACAATGGTAACCCCTCAAACAAGGCAAAAAACAATGGAGGAACAGAAAAGAAAACCTCTCACAAATGGTGTCCAAAAATCTTCTTTAGTTTAATAAACTTCAAGATCAATAAAGGAGACCCGACACGACTCATGTTTCTGCCCTACTGGCCTGCATCAGGTCAGTATGTCATTATCTTACATATTCCCAGAAAGATCATCGGAAAAGTCTCCACTTGGTAATTACTGAAAAGGAAACATTGGACAACACCGCTCTAGTTAAACCAATAGGTCCGAAACACGAGTCGTGTCGGGTCTCCATTATCGATCTTGAAGTTTACTGAAATAAAGAAGGTTTTTGGACACCATCTGTGAGAGGTTTTCGTTTCTGTTCCTCCACTGTTTTTCGCCTGGCGCATCCTATCTGTGGAGCTTTTTCCTTCTGTTTGTGACTGCTAACCCCTCAAACAATGCATAAACAAAGGTTGAAAAAGCAGGGTCCTGGGTCACAATGGTGATGTTTTGCTGTAAACACAAAGTCCCAGGTCTGAAACAAAGTGTCTCGGGTGCAAAACCTCCCTCTCTGTTATACTTGAAAACATAAAGAGACACAATGGTGTCACCGGGGGGGGGGGGGGGGGGGGGGGTCTGTTGGAAGTGCCAGATGGTTAGATAATCGAGACTGTACTGTACTGTATATAATATTATAGGTTTATGGAGTATTTGTGGTTACTTTACCAGGGCAACTTGCTTTGATACCTTTCTGAACAGCATTTATTCCTATCCTTGTTCTCCCTGTTGGTTCTCTTCTTTATTCTTGTCCTCTTAGTAATATGTATTTATTTATAAAAAAATTATATACCACCATAGTGAATCTTGATAGCTTGGCCAATAATTGTGTGTATTATCAAGCAGAATGATGAACTCACACAAACGGAGCCAGTTCCAACGTTTATCCCACTTGTCTATCATTTCCATCCTCTTCTCTGTCAACTGCAGCAATTTATCTTTGATCTGAAATATTAAAGATTAATAAGACTACTGAAGAAACTCTACAGTTTTATTAACTTGCAAGTAATGTTTATTGTTTGCATCTGGTGAACTTGCTTAATACTTTGACTATGCAACAACTGTGTGTTGGAAACAGATCATGGTTTCTTGGTGGTCTGCTAATAACAGGAGACTCCAGTGACTCTAATTCCAAATATATACTGAGTTCTTGAAGCCATAGCGATCCTGAAGAACACTGGAATCAGAGTAGGTTGTCATAGCTATTAATGGACCAACAAGAAAGATGTAGTACAAGAGCTTTTTAGACTTCACAGGCATCATTTTCAGATGCAAAGAAGAGGTCTGTGAGGCTTCCAAAACACACGTACCATAATATATTTCTTGTCATTATTTAAATATTCATTGCATCCTACAAAGATTTCAAGTACATCGAAGTTCTGATGATTAATTGAAAACCGTTGATTGTATACAGCTTTTACAGACAGCACAAGTGTCCCATTTCCTTGCTGTCCTTTTCTGCTTCCAGATTCATCCATAGGGATCTTAAGTGGCCCAAGATCCAAATTGTTTGACGATGGAGCTTAACCAGTGCATTATTTCCAGCAAAAAAGGTGCCGGTACTCAAATGCCAGGCCACCATTCAGAGATGGGGGTGATCGCTGAGTTACCCACCCCACAATAGCCAGGACCCCTGCAACCAGTCACAGAATCTATGACAAGGCAGAATTGGTGTGTAGAGCCTAAGCTCTTTCATTAAAACTTGGGGACTATAGGTCAATTTTAGCAGACAATAGAAAAGGTGCCGGTACTCAGTACCCCTTCAAAAAAAGCCCCGAGTTTAACATTTCTCTCCCACTTAGGGCCAGCCCAAGGATATGTGCTGTCCTAGGAAAGGTATCAGCATAATCAGCCATGCCCCCACCAATGTCTCCTCTATGGAGTGGCCTGGTATGTGCACATGTTTTTTTTCCTGTGAGGAACAAGTTTTAAAAACCAACAATTTTTGAGTGCCAGTATTAGCAATTCATTTCTGTATATAGCACAAAAAAAATTGTGAGCAACCATTTAAAATCTGCAAGTGACACTCCTAAACTGTATGAGCAATTGTTCATGCACTCTGTTTAGAGGGGACATTGGCCTCCAACCCATTCAGCTCATAGTCTAGTATCTCTCTTCAGTGTCCACCATTTCTCCCCCCCACCACAGCCTCCCGCCTCACCATTCCCCCTATTATCACTGTTGTTGCTGCCTTAAATATGTGTTGTCAGAGCTGCTGAAACACCCGGCAGATAGTGGTATTAAAGAATACTTTTGCTGGCTCTGCATTGCCACCTGCCAAAGCCTGCCGCCATAGGCTCCCACCTCAGACAAAGGGACAGGGAACGTGGTGGATTCATTGATCCTATGGTCTTTCCTGCTTCTCTTTCCAGGCCCCAACAATCTGCTCCTCCTTCTCTTACCTACACAGCATCCAGCCTATCCAGCAAAGTGCTCAGTATCCCGGGTCAGGTCGGGCCAGGCCAGATTAGAGCTCCTCAGTGCTTGGATCTCAGAAACAGATGCTTAGCAAGGCGGAGAAGTAAAGGAGGAAGTAAGAATGCTGCTGGGGTGAGGCGGGGGGGGGGGGGGGGGGTGAGGGCGGGGGGAGAGAGAGACTGTCCGACTGGCCCAAAAGTCTGGCAGGAAGGTAGCAACAAATCTCACTCTACCACTGAGCACTCTGTTGGAGAAAGCAGCTGCACACTTGCTCCCACCGTCCAAGCACCGAGGAGCTCCAATACAACCTAGCCCAATTGGACCCAGGATGCTGACTACTCTGCTGGAGAGGGCAGCCACTGTACAGATAACAAGAGGTAGGAGCAGTTCATCTGGGCTCTTGTGGTTAGGGTCTGGCTCCTACCAGGACTCTCAGAGTTAGGGACCGGATTCTGCCAGTGCTCTAGAGGTAGTGCCCATGAAACTCTCCTGGAAGCAGAACTTCCTGTGAAAGACTCCACAAAGCAGGACTTTTAAACACTGCCATTTTGGGTACCCACAAGTCTGGTGCCAATGTGTATATGTGTCCAAACAGCAGAGCCTAAAAGTCCTGCTTCAGGTCTATCTTGGCATTGCATGATCTTGGGGAGGTTCAGGAGGTGAGGGCATATCTGGAAGGGGGCTGGTTTTGGAAGGGGGGTCAGGAGGGGTAATCGGAGGGCATTGAAAGCATTGGGTGTTGGGTAAGCAAAGCAAGGGTGGGAATGGAAGTGCCAACCTGGAAATTATGCAGATGCCCACACAGAATCCACCAGGGTCTTAACCTAATTCAATACTTCAGTGAGTGATCCCCACAGACTCTCGCTGTCTCCGTGTAAGCCACATTGAACCTACCATCAGGTGGGAAAATGTGGGATAGAAATGCAATACATAAATAAATAAAATATTTAATGGTGGCACCTGAATAGCTAAGTGGGCAAAGTTAAGACTGACTTTTATGCAGTCCGATCTGCCCACTTAGCTATGCAGGAACCAGCACTGAATAATGCCTGTGCCCTTATAACTGAAGGCTCCTCCCCAACTCTGCCCCTGTCTGTCCCAGCACTATACAGATTCCACATAAGCAGTTACAGCCAATATTCAGCAGCCCTGCCCAGTTAAGTGCCACTGAATATTGGCGGACAGTGTGGTTTAAGTGGGCTGAATATTTACCCCAATAGATCTAATACAAGGGTTAATATTTGACACCATTCTTTTCAAGACAGGTTGATCATATCCTGACTTTACCCCACTACATGGCAAGGAATTATAGTCCTGCCTGTTTTAGGTAAATAAGAATAAAAGTTCTACTACTACTACTATCTATCATTTCTATAGCGTTACTAGACGTACACAGCGCTGTACAGTTGAACATGAAGAGACAGTCCCTGCTCGATAGAGCTTACAATCTAATTAGGACAGACAAACAGGACAAACAAGAGATAAGGGAATATTAAAGTGAGGATTATAAAATAAGGGTTCTGAAAAAGTGAATAAGGGTTAGGAGTTAAAAGCAGTATCAAAAAGGTGGGCTTTTAGCTTAGATTTGAAGATGGCCAGAGATGGAGCTTGACGTACCGGCTCAGGAAGTCTGTTCCAGGCATATGGTGCAGCAAGATAAAAGGAATGGAGTCTGAAGTTAGCAGTGGAGGAGAAGGGTGCAGATAAGAGAGATTTACCCAGTGAACAGATTCCCGGTGAGGAATGTAGGGAGAGATGAGAGTGGAGAGGTACTGAGGAGATGCAGAGTGAATACACTTATAGGTCAATAAGAGGAGTTTGAACTGTATGCGGAAACAGATAGGAAGCCAGTAAAGTGACTTGAGGAGAGGGCTAATATGAGCATAACGACACCAGTGGCGTAGCCAGACAGCCAATTTTGGGTGGGCCTGAGCACAAAGTGGGTGGGCACAACATTTTCTCTCTCCCCCCTCTCCCAAAAATTGGCTGTCTGGCTACACCACTGCGACCCCCCCCCCCCCCCAAACCACCGCTGCAGGTTTTTCCCTGCCACCTGCTGATCCCTTCCCCCAGGCACCACTTACCGGCATGCTGAAGGGCTTTTTTTCTCTTCCACCTCCCAGCCACCCGACCGTCAGCACACTGCAGGCCTTCTTTCCCCTCCCTCCCTCCCCTTCCATCTCCGCCAGGCAACGCCAGCCTAACTTTACAACAAAGCTGCACGGCACCGGGTCCGTCAGCATGCTGCCGCTATGCTCCTACCTTGTCATCTTTTAGCAGAGGTGTTAGTTCTGTTGCTAAATCTGCAGCAGATCCACGTGGTACCAGGGCTGTCTCTCTGTACGCTGCTGCGACTGCTTCCTCTGCGCTGGCCCCGCCTCTTCAGGAAGAGTATCGGAGAAGGTGAGGCGGGGCTAGCGCAGAGGAAGCAGTCGCAGCAGCGTACAGAGAGACAGCCCTGGCACCGCGTGGATCCGCTGCAGATTTAGCAGCAGAACTAACACCTCTGCTAAAAGATGACAAGGTAGGAGCGTAACGGCAGCATGCTGACGGACCCGGTGCCGTGCAGCTTTGCTGTAGAGTTAGGCAGGCTGGCGCTGCCCGATGGAGATGGAAAGGGAGGGAGGGGAAAGAAGGCCCATTGGGTGCACCATTGCTGGGTGGGCCTGAGCCCAAAGTGGGTGGGCCCAGGCCCACCCAGGCCCACCCGTGGCTATGCCCCTGATGACACTGTGGAATATTAGTCATGCAGAATTTTGAACACATTGAACAGGAGAAAGACTTTATTTGATAGAGATGTCTCCCCTAGACACAGAAGGGGAGAAAAATATTTGTTTAAATTAGGCCCCATGTCTGGATCAACCTATCTTGAAAAAAAGAACCAACTGGTAAACCTGTACCAGGTATTGCTAGAGGTGTAATGGTAAAGGTTTTAGGGAAGAGGGGCTTTCCGGGGAGATTGGCACTTTAAAACTAAGAAGCCTTGTTTTTCCAGTATATCACAGAAAACATATTACTTTGCAGAAAGCAAATGCTTTCTAGTGTGTAAAGGCCTTACCTCTTCAGAAGCAGGGTGGTTGCGGGCCACAAATGTCTTTCCTAGATCAATGCAATTAGTAAAGTCTTTGGCCCTGGCATCGATCTCTGCTTTGATTCCTTGATGATATTTCATTAATAATTCTACAGATGACACGTCTCTGAAGAAGAAGAGAGGAAAAGGCTGGTTTGTTAAACATATGAAAAACTAAGTTCCAGTCTTGAAAGAAGATAACCATTCCAAAACTATTTTACGATTGTCTTGTATGTAAAAACAATAATAATAAAAACACAGTCCTAGAAAATGTATTTCATGCAAAGATGGAGAGGAACAGAAAAGTTACATCATAGGAAGCAGGACCGGCAAGAGCTACCAGCAGTGCGCACAAGGCTATGGCCCTGTGCCTTGTTTTGGTTTGCTTGTAGCCACAGTGTCGGGGAAGCAGTGGGTGAGCGAATGGGTAGGTGGCAGGGAAGGGAAGGATGCAGTTTCCATTTTTTTCTTGCCACTGAAGTCACAGGAAGGTAGTAGCCTGGAAGGCGAACAAGTGGCAGAAGGGAGGGGAAGGTAGCAGTTAATCCAAGGGCAGATTGAGAGTACTCTGGGCCCCCCCACCATGCTGCTGCCACTGCCACAAGTGCCCCCACCCCTGCTGTGCTGCCTCTCTCCCACTGAGTTGCACTGTTCCCCCCACCTTGAAGGGCCCTGGTTGACTAGTGGCTGTGGCTTCTTCGAGGGCAGGAAATAAATCCCCTCTTTCCTGCCCACCCACTGCCTCTACTCTGCCCGGTGCAGCGCCTGTTTACATAATGGCTGCCGAGAATTCTCACGGTAGTCTTGCCTCTCATGAGACTGCCGCGGGCACCTCAGCAGCCATTTTGTAAACACAGCGGTGCAACCACGGAGAACAGCGGCAGCGGCCACAAAACCACCAGGCCCCGTGGAGGCTGTAGTGTGTGGCGGCAGGCAACCAGGCAGAGACTCTGGGACCCCTAGAGTTTCTGGGCCCTCTGGCACTGCACAGTTGCCCGAATGGTCAGTCCGCCCCTGGGTTAAGCACTAGGTGCCCCATACTCACTATGGATGTCTCGCATACCCTATGTTAGGAACCTATGATTTACAGAGTCCTTCTAACAATAGCAATCTAGGGCACACTGAAAAGACAGGGTCATCAACATGAGGGGATAGAGGAAAATACATAAGGGTAATATAAGCTATGAGGTTAATATTTAGCCGGTTGCAGTGAGAGTTTTTTTTTTATACATTGACCATCACCAGCAAAGTTACACCTAGATATTCAATGACAGGCTATGTCCAGGCATCAGCACTGAATGCTCGTGTTAGCAAGGATACAGCAATTTTCAAAGTCATTTATGTACCTACATTGGCTGCATATTTTAAATTGTACTGATGTGAGGCATTTTTGGAAGTATAGATTGTATTTGTCATGCCTATGCACATTATTGTGCAAAGAATATCCTACCCACAAAGTGCAGTTGAAAAACCTCTACTTATGCAATGCAAAGTATTACACTAAACAGCTACTGATTTGAAAGAAAATGTAGATATAAAATGTATTAAACCTATCAAACACAGAACAGATTTTTATTGTTGATTATATTAAAAAATTGCATGTATAGTTAATCCTATATTGAATTTTAAATGAATACTATACAATAACTTGTTTTTCCTCTTTATCTGCAATACTGTGCTTCACAGTCAATCCTACTGCAGACTGGCAGGTTCTGTTTTAAACTGTCAGTAAAGAAAACAATTATTGATAATACAGTAAATATCATCAAGGTCTAGCAAGACTGAAAATTACAAATTATTTTTCCTTCAACTGAAGTGCTTTCCATACATGTGTCTTTAATGGAGTGCACTCTGAAGTAAAGTTATGGGCATAGATTGATCCCGGATCATAAGACAAGATTTAGAAATCAAACTTTGAAACATAGCCATGCAACCTTCTGCTATCAGGTATATCAAGGACACCAACCGTTTGTTCACCAGCGTACTGCCTTCCCATCATATCTTCCAAGGTATCCAAAATTATTAGACTTATGATAAATATACATATGTTTGGACACAAACAGCTATTTGACACTTCGAACGGTAATGTCCATGCCGAGTGAAAGCACCTTTAAAAGTGCTTATGCGGCACAAGATAAAGATTCAAAATGAATCAACACTCTCGGAGTGGAGGAGTGGCCTAGTGGCCTAGTGGTTACAGCACAAGGCTTGAGATCCAGATGTGCTGGTTCAAATCCCACAGCTGCTTCTTGTGATCTTGCGCAAGTCACTTAACCCTCCATTGCCTCAGGTGAAAAATTAGATTGTGAGTCCTCCAGGGACAGAGAAATTCTCAGTGTACCTGATTGTAACTCACCTTGAGCTACCACTGAAAAAAGGTGTGAGCAAAATCCACATAACTGAAACTACACATTTCCTTCAATCATAAAAAGCAGGAAATGTGAAAATTGCCCTTGAGGGGGTAATCTTATAACTGCTTACAGTGGGAAAACGTACACACATAGGAGAGAATTCAATAAATGGCACAAAAAATTCATCACTGAAAAAAATTGAGTGCTAAGCACTATTCTATAATGGGAGTGCACCCTCTATAGAACGTTTGGTGCAGATCAGACGCTTGCTAAGTGTAACTGCTGGCACGCAACTTAAGTGCTTTGGGAGAATTCTGTAAATCCGCACGCAACTTTTGGAATGCCCCTGACCACGCCCCCTTTTCAGATATATGTGATTTATGTTCATAGAATAGTGTGTTGTGAGTTGCACATGCAAATTGTTACGACTCGTTACTTAATTTATTGGGCATGATATATGGAATTCAGGGGTTAGGGGGTCAGTTCTAGAAGTGTCAACATCCGTTTTGGTGCCCTGGGGATGTTGGTAGGAGCCTATTCCATAATGCCATCTGGGTGCACAGAATCTGTTATAGAATACTAGCACAGACCGGTATTGGCATGTCTTATATTTATGCATCCACATTTACACCAGTTATAGACCTGGCATAACTGCAGTTGCATACATGCAGCAGGAGCATGCATTACTAACAGTATTCTGTAAGCTACATCCATAAGTGAGAGCACCGCCAATGTCCCACCCATGCTCTACTCATATATGTACCCCAGTTATACAGATGGTATGCGACTTGCATGCGTTGTTACAGAATAATGGTTAAGTAATCTGCTTGCACATCTGCATGTAAGTGCACACTTACTCCCGGATTCTATATATGGCTCCCAGATTTGCACATCCACGATGCATGTACAAATTAATTGCTTAATGAGCTTAATGATGTTAATAATTAGGTGCTAATCAATATTGATGTTCACTGGCACTCATTAATATTTGCGCATACATCTAGCTGCTATAAAGCAGTGCCATTAACTCCCATACAGCGTATCTCAAAAAAGGAGCATGGGTGTGTCAGGGGTGCCCTGAAAATCTGCAAGTGTAGTTAAATAGCACTGGGTCAGTGCACCTAACTCCCATAGAAAGGGGGTGCGGCCATGGAAGGAGCATGGGCGTGTCAGGGGTGTTCTGAAAATCTGCATGTGTAGTTATAGAGCACTGGGTCAACGCACCTAACTCTCACAGCATATCTCAAAAGAGGGCGTGGCCATGGAAGGACCATGGGCGTATCAGTATTCTGAAAATCTGCATGTGTAGTTATAGAATACTGGATCAGTGCACCTAACTCCCACGGAGAGTATCTCAAAAGGGGCGTGGCCATGGAAGGAACATGGGCATGTCAGGGGTGTTCTGAATATCTGCATGTGTAATTACAGAATACTGGGTCAGTGCAGTGCACCTAACTGCCACAGAAAGGGGGTGTGGTTGTAGAAGGAGTATGAGCATGTCAATGTTCTGAAAATCTGCATGTATTGTTATAGACTGGGTCACTGCACCTAACTCCCATAAGCGAATCTGAAAAGGAGGCGTGGCCATGGAAGGAGCATAGGCGTGTCAGGAGTATTCTGAAAATCTGCATGTGTATTTATAGAATACTGAGTCAGTGCACCTAACTTGGGCGCCAGCATTTACACCAGGTTTCATTAGGCATAAGTCTGGCACCCTATGTTAGGTATGAGATCCACGCTTAACCTCTATTCTATAAATGGTATGCGCCCTTTACAGAATAGTGCTTAGCGCTGATTTTTTTTTATGCCTAATTTTAAGTGCCATTTATAGAATCTGGCCCATGCAAAAGCACTAGTATTCTATACTGTTACGTGTGCAAGAGCTGCCTCAGTGCATCACCCTTTTCACTGCGTGGATTCTGCTGGAGTTTCACAGTGAAAGTACATAAGTATTTTCACAAGAAAACTTTGTGTTACTGGGGATATAATACTTTCTGGGTTAAAGTATACACATACATGAGAATTTTCAAAAGTACACACACAAGCAAATCCTTCCCCAATCCACTTTTAGGAATGCTTATGATGTATATGTGTAAATTTACCCACATGTAGGGTGAACAATTCTACAAAAACCCATTGCTCTGGGTAAAGCAGTGAAAATGCCTTTGAAAATCACCCTCCCTATGTCTAGCATAAATGCAAGATATTCACAAATACGTAACCAGTCCAGAAAAGCAGGTTTCAGCTGGTGTAAGTGCGGCACCCAAGGTTAGGCACGAGATCCGTGCTAAGATAGTATTCAGCAAAGTGCACTGTGCGCCAAACACCCTTTACACCATAACTTTGGGTGTCATTTACTGAATTCCCCTTGATTGCACATAATGCACACTCTTTGCTGATAGTGAATACATACACAAAACATTACACATATGCTTAGCCATTGCACATATATCAGGAAAAAATACAAAATATGTGCATAGAGAAGGAATTCTCTAAATAGCACCTATACAGGCGGTGCTGAAAAAAAGCACATACCCGTATTCTATAAACCAAGCCTAAATTTAGGCATGATTTATAGAATAGTGCTTAAGTGGATCATGTCTACATTTAAGTGTGACCATTAGCACTAATGAAAACATGATGCAAATACCCGCGTTAGGCGCGGAGCCTCCTTTTTCTATAATTGTGTAAATAAAAGTCATACCTCCCGATCCACCCATGGCCCTCCCATTTCCTTGCCCACTTTTCTGACTCGCACGTAAAATTTAGGCATGGATCTAATTAGTAAACTTGGGTTCAGAATAATTTATCTTTTTATATATATATATATATATATATATATGCACTTAAAAAAAAAATGCTAAAGTGTTTTAAATTGTTTTAAATGTGCTCAGACCATACCATTTACACCCATTATATCCCCAAGAGGAATTTTTTAAAAGTGCATATATATATATATATATATATATATATATATATATATATATATATATAAAAAGATAAATTATTCTGAACCCAAGTTTACTATAGTGAGTTTAAGGTTTAACTTGGTTGGTTGGATTTGATCTTCCTGATTTTTTGTAATGGATCTAATTAGTGCCAATAAATTGCTTGATGCAAAGCCAATTATTGGTGCTAGTTAGCTCATTATTCAATTAAAATGCGTGCATGAGCATTTTTTGTGCTTTTTATAGAATTAGGTGGCTAGCGTGCCCTCTTTAAGGCAGCGCAACCCTAATATTTTGTATAGCACAGGTGAATAACCAGTGTCATCATTATCTCTTTACCTTGGCTTTTCCTGAGTTTCAATCTGTCTAATAACGTTCTCCATCCAAAACATTAGGTCTCGTACCATGCTGAAAAAGCGGAATTTTTCAGCCGTGCCAGTCAGTTGGGAATGTCGAATGTCACAAGCACCCAGAAGGGCCTTCCACGCCTCCACCACTTCCTGTTCCTTCTTCTGGATGGCTACTGCCTGGGACCCTGCATATGCCATCTGTAGTCGAGTAGCAACATCTTGAAATTGTTGAACCTAGGAAACATAAAATCCTTTTCATCCCTATTTAATTAATTATGAGAATCTTTTAGCAAAGCATCACACAGTTGTATAGTTGCTGCATGGTAACTGCCCATTATTGAGTGGTAACTGCAAAACGTTTGTGTTACATTGGAAGCACTCTCTGCATCTGTTGATGCAGTTAACATAGAGAAATGACAATTAGGGCACATTAATGTGTGATAGGCAATCACATCTAAGCGTATTCTAAATACTGTATGTACATCTACGCGCAGTATTTAGAATATGCTTAGGGATAGCTCATGCGACTAAATCTACACACATTCATTTATGCCAATGAAAGGGTGATGTAAATCCCAGCACGTAGATTTACACGCACTGGCCCATATTTTATAACGTGTGTAGATTTTGGAACACCCATTTCCATGCCCCTAAGCATGCCCCTTTTTGCCTGCACACTTTGAATTTAGGTGCAGTACATTACAAAATACGTTTAGCAATGTACACGAATAAATTCTAATTTTTGCCAATTAGTACTTGTTATTGCTTGTTAAGAGTTGTTAACACATAACATCTTGTTAAAACAACTAATCTACATGCCCAGTTATAGAATGCGCCTAGATTTACACATGGAGTCGCACGTACCTCTAGGCATGCTATATAGAATCTGGGGGTAACTGCCTTACACATAACACGGATGCACTCAATATCACCTCTGGATGTGGCATTAATGGGAGGGTCATGCATAGATCAGGGGCGTTCCCACAATTTATGCATGCTGTTTTAGAATAAAGAGGATCCACGGCTAATTTAGACATAGGGATTTACACCACGGTTTAATTATTTGAATGGTCACGTCTAAAAGTAATCACAGTTCCAACCACTAAACGCTATTCTATAAGTGTTGCCTAACTTTGAGCGCCATTCATAGACTAGAACTAAGCGCTATTTTTTTTTCAGTTCCGATTTTTAAGGCGCCATTTATTGAATTTAGTCTTAAATGTTCTGTGTTAACTGCTATGTTAGCAGCATACAACGGAGAGGGTCAAAGTACAAAGCAACAGCAATCCAAAAAAGAAGCACAAAGGGCTGTCAAGAATGGTATGTGTGCTTTATTTGTGACCCGACACAGGCCGTGTTTTGGCATAAAACGCCTGCCTCAGGGGTCAATTCTCAAATATGAACAAAAAAAGTTAACATTACATACAGAAGACTCACAAGGAATACAGTGAAATAGAAACTGAACTATGCCTTGAAAACACATACAACAAAATCCAATAAAATATTATATGAGTGCAAAAGAACTAATACATAAATACACCCTAATATAATGTGATAGAGATGTCATCATGAACCTGATGTGAGTGCTCTCTCTGTTTCATCCTGCAACTGTTCCCTAGAATGCCAAAGCGCAGAGGCAGATTGGCTGCTGCTATTGCCTCCCAGAGGCCTGCTATACCGATGGCTGGTGTCCTTGACTCATTTCTGTGGAGAGCTGGAATATCGTCTGAGTCGGACAGCTGCCTGCTTGTGACATCCATGGTGAGAGGAGACCCTGGTACGATGCTAGGGCTTGATGTTACTCTGAGCCCCGACCATAGAGCACCTCCCCCGCAGCCTCAGAGCGCTAGATTGTAAGCTCTTTGAGCAGGGACTGTCTTTCTTCTATGTTTGTGCAGCGCTGCGTATGCCTTGTAGCGCTATAGAAATGCTAAATAGTAGTAGTAGTAGTAGTAGTTATTGAAAATGTACTTTAAAAATAAAGATAAGACTTTCCTGGGATTCAAAAATTCAAGTTTTTCCAGATGTATCAAAAGAAACTCAGAAGAGACGTCGCCAGTTTCTATTAATTAAACCGGGTATCCTTCAGATTGGTGCTACTTTTTACTTACGGTTCCTGTGTAGAAGTGTAGTCCATTAATCAGTAAAATATGTATTCTTTGAACCTTCACTGACTTTTTAGTAGACCAAAGAATTGTGGGATCTAGTTAATATCACCATTGTTAGCTCTTAATTGTATTAAGATATTCCGTGAGCCCTCAGGTTTAATTCTCTTACATAATTTTGCTTTTGTCACTTATAATTCCACTTATACAGTCTTGGATCCCTAAATGGTGGACTTGAGTTAACAATCTAACTTTGTTTTTATTCAGTATAATTTTTCTTGTTTTGAATTTCATTGGACAGTTTACTTTTATAAGATTTGAAAAGATTAAATAAAGTTTAATGTAATGTGACATAAAAAGATACGACATTCATTATTCAAATTGTAATAGATCCAAATAGAAGGTGTGTGAATTTTGTTTTTTGTGTTTTCAGGTCATGGTACAGTTTCTATTTCATTGTATTCCCCATGAGTCTTCTGTACATAATGTTAATTTTTTTGTTCATATTTTAGGATTGATCCCTGAGGCAAGCGCTGTTTTATGCTGAAACATGGCCCATGTCGGGTCACAAATAAAGAACACTTGTACCATTCTTGACAGCCTTTTGTGTTTCTTTTTTGGATTAATTGATATGTTAACAGTCAGTGGGTGGCACTTTCTGTGGGTTAACTGCAAGGTACAGTTCACGCCTATTCCCACCCCGCGGTCAATTCTATAACTGGGCACCTGTATTTATATGGCACTTGAGCAAGAAAATGCGCAGAATACTGGCACATTTGCAGGTAAGTGTAGAATTACGCATGTAAGTGGCGGCAGAATGACTAAGTGTTATTCTATAAGGGCGCGAATAAGTGGCCTAGAGTGTAAATGCAAGAGGGGCATTCACACGGGTGGGGCTGCCACTTACACACATAATGTTATGCACATTCCTGCCCCATTTATGTAATTGCAGTTATGCCAAGTCTATGGCTGGTGTAAGTGTGGTATGTAGATGTAGGAATGCCAATGCTGGGTGACAATAGTAATCTATACTGGAATCTGGATGCCTAAGTGCTGTTACAGAAATGGCTTTCACTGCATGGCATCGGGCACATAAAATGTAATTAAGCTTGGATTACACACCATGGTCACTTGGGCAAATTCATTAAAATTAAAACTTAATACTGAGAAAACTCACTGCCTTATCCTCTCTTCTCCCTATAATAAGTTCAAACACTCAACCTTAATCACTCCTGATCTTACCCTTCCGGTCTCTGAGAGTCTAAAAATGCTTGGTGTAATTGTTGATCATACCTTATCACTCGTGAATCAAACAAACGCCACCACCAAGAAAATATTCTTCTCTTTATGGAAACTCAAACGTATAAAACCTTATTTCCCTAGAGAAATATTTCACTGGTATTAAGCCACCTAGACTATTGTAATGGAATATACGCAGGATGCAAAGAACAACTTCTAAAGAAACTCCAAACTGCCCAGAATACAGCCAGATTAATCTATGGAAAATCAAAATTTGACAGTTTTACACCCCTTCTAGAGAAACTACACTGGCTTCTGGTAAAGGAACAAATTACTTTTAAAATTTGAACCCTAGTCCATAAAAGTTTTTATGGTGAAGCCCCAGGTTACATGGATACCCTTATCAATCTACCATCTAGGAATTCTTGCAGATCATCCCGTTCATATTTAAACCTCCATCATGTTGGATTATTTGTAGTAAATAATTAGCAGATTTTAGTACACACAGCTTCAGCTTTAGAAATGTTAATTTCTTTCTTCATCTCTCTCTCATTCACCCCTGAATAATTCACTGCTGAGTCACTTTAAAGTTGAAGTAACAAAACATCTGTTTACTCACAGTTTGCAGTTAGATTATAATCAGACAGGCTTATATATACATATTACTATACATTTGTATTATCAGCTCCTTCCATGTGCTTAGATGGTAATGGATGCTCACACCACCATAGATCCTCTCAGGTTAGGAGAGATCATGAGCTCCATGTGCTCCATGTGCTGCATGTGCTGCGTCTGCTGTGTCTACCCCCCACAGGAAGTTGCATAGCTGTGTGACCTCTCTAAGTAATTCACATCAGAGGTCACAGAGTAATCACAGAGAAATAATAGGTGACAGGCAATGCATGTAAAATACAATTACATTCCAACAAACCCCTTCTCATGCATAACTGTCATGCAATTATTTATTCATACAAAGTCCAAGCTTTATACGCAGATCCTCAAAATGTTCTCTGGGTAACGGTTTGGTCATGATGTCAGCTGTCATCTCACTGGTGTGACAATAGTGTAGACTGATGACCCCTTCTTTCGCCAACTCTCGCACGTTGTGGTATTTCGTTGCGATGTGCTTGGTGCGTGACTGAACCTTGTCATTCTGTGACAGTCGGATGCAGCTCTGATTATCTTCCATTATCTGGATTGGTCTCTGTTCAGCTATACCAAAATCCAGCATAAGTTTTTCAATCCACATCAGTTCTCTGCACGCTTCCGATACTGCCACATATTCAGCTTCTGTAGAAGACAAACTCACAATACTTTGTTTATGACTGGCCCATGAAATTTGTACATTTCCATACATAAACACATATCCACTTGTGGATTTATAATCAGAATGATCCCCTGCCCAATCTGAATCACAGTAACATATTAGTTTTGGATTACTATTGGCTGAAATCTTTAATTTACAATCAATGGTACCCTTTAAATACCTTACCATCCTTTTAACTGCAGTCCAATCTGATTTGGTAGGTGAGCTGACCCTTCTGCTCAAAATTCCTACTGCATTTGCTATATCAGCCCTGTATGTGGTAGCTAGATATAAAAGCTTACCTATGGCTGATCTATATTGGATGTTATCTGGTAAAGGTTCTCTTACTGTTTCATCCTTCAGAAAATCAGTGATCATGGGAGTGCTTACAACTTGGGCATCTTGCATACCTAAACTTTCAATAAGCTCATTTATTTTCTGCTTCTGGCTTAGAAGATAAGAACCATCATTTTGTTTCTCAATTTCTATACCAAGATAGTATGACACATTACCAAGTTCTTTTATCTCAACATTGAGGTTTAAACACTTTACAATGTCCTTGTACTCTTGCTCACTTTTGCTTGCAATGAGCAGATCATCAACAAAAGCTAAAATGTATGCATATTGTCCATTTGTGCACCTAGTGTACAAGCATTTATCTGCTTCACCTTGTTTAAATCCTAAATTTGTCAATATTTCATGCAATTTTTCATTCCAACATTTTGCACTTTGCTTTAATCCATAAAGACCTTTGTTTAATTTACACACTAGCTGTCTTTGTTTTGTATTTATGAAACCTGTTGGCTGTTCCATGTACAAGTCTTCAGTTATATCTCCGTGAAGAAATGCTGTTTTCACATCAATGTGTTTGACTTGCATGCCTTTTGAGACTGCAATGCTCAGAAGTGTTCTTATTGTCGTGTGTTTCACTACAGGTGCAAACACTTCATCAAAATCTTCTCCATATTTTTGAAGATATCCCTTTGCCACTAATCTGGCTTTATACCTTTCCACTTTTCCTTGTGCATTCCTTTTTAACTTGAATACCCATTTGCATCCTATAGCTTTCTTGCCAGGAGGTAGTTTTGTAAGAATCCAAGTATTATTTTTATCCAATGCATCAATTTCTTCTTGTGCAGCTTTACGCCATTCAGCAGCTTCTTCTGCTGGCATTTTCTCAATCTCATCCCATGTTAAGGGCTCTTGAGCTTCTGCTGACTTTGTTAGGTAAGACAGTCTTGGGGGTGGAACACCTTTGTTTTCCCTGGATGAGCGTCTGACAACAGGTTGGTCCGACCTTTCCGCATCCTCTAAATCTGAGAGTACTTCTCCAATTGATTCCCCTTCTCCAACTGTACTGTCTTCTTCAATGATCCTTTCTGTGTCTGCTTCCTCTGCCTGTTCCTCGTTAGATACAGATGAGTTGCTTTCAGACATCTGCCTTGGTATGGCATTTATATACACTGGCATGTCTATTATGGTTCTAGTTTCATATTCTGGATGATAAGGCTCATCTGGGATAATCCAGCCTTTATCAACCCTTTTGTTTTCATCAAAATATGTAACATGTCTTATGCCAACAATGCCAGTTTTTAGATTCAAAATTCTATATCCTTTGTGTCCTGGAGCATAGCCAACTAAAATGCCCCTTTCTGTTGTGGAATCCAGCTTATGCCTTCTTTGCTTTGGTACATGAGCATATGCTGTACTTCCAAATGTTCTTATGTGTGTCAGGTTTGGCTTCCTACCATGCCATGTCTCATGTGGTGTGCGCTCAGCGCCTTTAGTTGGCATTCTGTTTTGTAGGTACACTGCTGTGAGAATGGCTTCCCCCCATAGTCTTTTAGGGAGATTGCTATCTGACAGCATACATCTGGTCATTTCCACAATTGACCTAAATTTTCTCTCTGCAACAGAATTTTGCTCTGGTGTATAAGCTACTGTTGTGATATGCTGAATGCCTTCTTGTTCTAGAAATGTGCGCATGCTTTGTGAAGTGAACTCACCACCATTGTCGGTCTGAAGAACCTTTGGTTTTCTTTCAAATTTATTGCTCACCATGGCTACGTATTTCTTCAGCATGTCTGTGACTTGACTTTTCTCTTTCAGCAAATAGGCCACACAGTATCTAGAGAAATCATCCAAGAATATTAGCACAAATCTGTTATTTCCCAATGATGGGATATTAAACGGTCCACATAAGTCACTGTGTATTAAGTCCAGCACTTTATTACTCCTATTTCCTGTGTATGCAGGAAATGAGGGTCTCACACCTTTTTGAGTAACACAGTCTATGCATTTCTCCATTTTACCAGCATCTGCACTTATCTGAATGCCGGTGGCCAGTTGCTTACTGTAAAGATCCTGGATCACCTTAAAATCACGATGTCCCAGGCGGCGGTGCCAGATTTCCAGACTACATTTACCATCATTCTTCCTTACTTGCGCCATATGTGAGGCTTCACCTGAAATGTTCAGCTTATAAACATCATTATGCATAAAAGCTTCAGCATACACTTCATCATTTTTAGAGATTGTGCACTTACTGTTTTCAAAATGAATCGCAAATCCCTTCTTATCTAATGTAGATACACTAAGCATATTGCAAACTGCTTGGGGAATATACAAGACATCACTTACAGGAATTTCTTTAACTTCATTAGACACTTTGCATTTTAAGAATCCAATACCTTTTGCTTGGATCTTAGCAGTCCCTGCGTTTGCAGTTTTAAGAATACCTTCCTCTGGACACATTTCCTGAAAGAAATCTTTAGAATTGGTTAAATGGCATGTGCTCCCCGAATCCAAAATCCAAGTACTTTCATTTGAATTATTATTTACCATAGTCAAAGATTTTTCTGCCATTAGAAAGCCCTTGTGTTTATCTTTGTCCTTCATACATTTCCTGGTTTGAAAATTCTTTAGTTCCATTGGCTTAGGTGAGCTAGAGGGAGTGTTTTGTGTTTCCTTACACCATTTAGATACATGTCCCTCCTTTCCACATGAGTAGCAAATCAGCTTGCCCTTGGGTGGAGTTTTCCCATAGCTCCGCCTTCCTCTGTTCTTTGCCAAGAAATTTGTTTCATTTCTCTCTGACTGACTTTGAGAACACATCTCCTCAGAATCATTTATTATGCATTCCTGCCTTAGTTTTGATGTTGCCTGTTCAAAAGATTGCCCTTCAATGGCCTCATTTACAGACCTAAAAACATCAAACTTCTTTGATAGTGAGGTAAAAAGAAATGCTCTTTTCAATGCATCACACATGGGAATTCCAGAAAGTTCTAGCTTTTGAAATGAAGACATAAGATGCATAATGTGATCATTACATTTACTTTTATCCCTTAATTTGGTTTCATTCAACTCTGCCAACCAAATTGGTTGCTGCTTTGCATATGTAGTTGCATACATAGTTCTCAGTTTATATAAAATGTCCTTTGGTGTATCTTTTCCCTCCACTAATATGGCTTGTTTCTCTGAGAGAGCTTCCAAAAGCATGCACTTCACATAATAGTTTGCATTGTCCCATTCAGCTATATTTTCAGCTGTTCTGTCTTGGTCTAAGCATATATTTAATCTTTTTGCTCGAAGGAGACAAATGAATCTTAGTTCCCACTGCCGATAATTAAACTCAGTTAATTTAGGCACCTTGAGAGAATAGAAAAATAGTGAATTTCTTCCCTCAGCCATTTTCTTAGCCTTCTGTCTGCTGTGTGGGGGGAGAGAGAGACAGACTGATTCTTTCCTTTAAAACTTAAGAGAAAAATGTGGCCTTTTTTTTCTGCCTGGTAATATTTCTCTTCTTTTTCAATTCCTGAGCCCTGGGCCCATAACCCTTTTGTTGGATTATTTGTAGTAAATAATTAGCAGATTTTAGTACACACAGCTTCAGCTTTAGAAATGTTAATTTCTTTCTTCATCTCTCTCTCATTCACCCCTGAATAATTCACTGCTGAGTCACTTTAAAGTTGAAGTAACAAAACATCTGTTTACTCACAGTTTGCAGTTAGATTATAATCAGACAGGCTTATATATACATATTACTATACATTTGTATTATCAGCTCCTTCCATGTGCTTAGATGGTAATGGATGCTCACACCACCATAGATCCTCTCAGGTTAGGAGAGATCATGAGCTCCATGTGCTCCATGTGCTGCATGTGCTGCGTCTGCTGTGTCTACCCCCCACAGGAAGTTGCATAGCTGTGTGACCTCTCTAAGTAATTCACATCAGAGGTCACAGAGTAATCACAGAGAAATAATAGGTGACAGGCAATGCATGTAAAATACAATTACATTCCAACACATCACCCCACCTGCAATGGTCTCAAATATAAGTCCACTTACGCTTCCACCTTTTCCTTTATTGGCACTCAACTATGGAATGCATTACCTAAACCTGTGAAAATTATTCATGATCATCTGAACTTCAGAAAATCTCTTAAAACCAGTTTATTTGGAAAGGCTTATCCTAAAGGACCCGTCTTAAATCCATAACTCCTGGAATACAACTTATTTATGGACTTCATGGACTCTATTACCCTTCCCCTCTTTACCCTCACCCATTGTAATTACTATCCTTCCCATTCACCTTATTATACTTCGTTTGTTTGTTTACCGGATTGGCGATTGCCTCTACGGTCTGATGTCAGCCATACTGAGCCTGCCAGTAGGTGGGAAAATGTGGGGTATAAATGTTATAAATAAATAAAAGGAGGCACCCACTTACAGAATTGCCCTGAAAGTGCCAAGCTGCTGCATTAAAATGTCCTTTTACCAAGTTGCGCTAAAAAGTGGACAGCACTGATGTCAGCATACGGGTTTTCAGTGCCTTGGACACTTTTAGCGTGGCAGTAAAATGGCTGTCTCACCATATTTTTTTGTATTGACAACATGCTAATTTCCCCATTAGCATGTGGCTAGTAACACGCTTGTGCTACATGTTTAGCGCAGGCCTGCCTCTCTGCCCATATATTTTCTAGATTGGGATTAGTGCGTGCTGCGTGGGAAACTACTGCAGGATGCCTCAGTGTATCCCACGGAAATGCCCTTTTAGTTCGTGTTAGGCCCCCGTTAGGCCAACCATGCCTTAGTAAAAGAGCCCCTAACTGTTAATAAAATTACTCCCTTATTTCTGGATTACATGTGTTTATGATATACTACAGGCCAATAAACACTGCATATAATTTAATATGCAGTATAACATACTCATGTACCTGCATCATGTAACTCACCTTGATCTTGAATCTGGAAAAAAATCCAAATTGACAAACTATATAAACATTAACGTTCTTTTGATTACAAGCTTAAAAGGCCATAGGCAAAAAACAGAGAAAATCATTCAATAGATCAGGTCCTTAGATTCTGAAGGGCAAGTCACAAAACTGTCCTATTAGATTTAGGTGTGGCCACTTCTGACGACTCAGAAATATATTTGAAAATCAGAACTACTTCTTCAGATTCGTGTGATCAGCTTTACATGCAGGCCTCCATTTCAACACAAATTCCGAACATTAACAACAGAGCTAGGAGGTTCTGGTAAGTGAGAGAAGAGTTTGCAAACAGAGGAAGGGGTCTGGAGGGGGGAAGGGAAAGGTGGTGTTGCAAGAACCAGGAGAGTTTTAGAAATGGCATGGAGAGAATATCTTTGGAAACTTCTTTTATTTTTCTGGGGGGGGGGGGGGGGGGGTAGTTATCAAGGTGTATTACAGCCATAACATGCATTATTTGCCTCTTAACATGTGTTGAAGGGCACAAACACATTATATTATTGTAATATACACCATTTGAAGTTAGTGTGGGTTACAACTTTTCCACACTGACTGGTATTTTATTAAAAATGGGAAACGCGAGGGTGGACTCAATGGCTCACTGCCATGCAGAAAATTTGGATTCAGTTCCTGTGCCTGGCATTTGCTGCACATGGCAGAGTCATGCAATCCTCATTATCTCTTGAGCAGTTATAGACAGGGCAAGATTAATGCATATTGTGATCCCTCAGCTTTAACATTTAAGAGGCCCCCTCCCCCCTCAATCAAGCAGCAAGTTAAATTTAGGTTTATTTATTTGTTACATTTGTATCCCACATTTTCCCACCTATTTGCAGGCTCAATGTGGCTTACATAATACCGTAAAGGCAATCGCCAAGTCTGGTATGGAAAGAAATACAATTTGATATTAGGGTCAGGTAAGTATAGTATCTTCAGGTACATAGGGATAGAAAATAGGAAGGAATATATAATGTCCAGTACAATCTATGGTTTTGCTGTGTTGCAGGGTTGAGGCATCTAAGTTAGGTCAGTGGGGAATGCTTTTCTGAATAAGTAGGTCTTTAATGATCTCCTGAAGTTTAGGTGGTCGTAGATTGCAGTGGCGTAGCTACGTGGGGCCACTGGGGCCTGGGCCCCCGTAGATTTGGCCCTGGACCCCCCTGCTGACGACCCTTACGACCCCCCCTGCCGCCGCCAACCCGCCGTCGCTTACCTTTGCTGGCGGGGGACCCCAACCCCCGCCAGCCGAGGTCCTCTTCTTCCGGCGCAAGGCTTCGTTCAGTTTCTGAGTCAGACATCCTGCACGTTGTACGTGCAGGACGTCAGGCTCACAGAAACAGAACAAAGCCTTGCAGATCAGCTGCAAGGCTTTCTTCTGTTTCTGTGAGTCTGACATGTGCAGGATGTCAGACTCAGAAACAGAACGAAGCCTTGCACCGGAAGAACAGGACCTCGGCTGGCAGGGGTTGGGGTCCCCGCCAGCAAAGGTAGGCGACAGCGGCAGCGGGGGAGGGTTGGCGGCGGGAGGGGGGTCAAGAGGGTCGTCGGCAGGGGGAGGTCAAAGTTGTTGGTGGTGGTGGTGGCGGCAGGGTTTGGCAATGGCGGAGGGGGGGCTAAAATGTGCCCCCTCACCTCGTGCTCTGGACCCCCTCCTGCCGAAGTCTGGCTACACCCCTGGTAGATTGTTTTCTCAGTCTTTGGCAGTGCATTTCACAATTGTGTGCCTATGTAGGAGAAGTTGGATGCATAGGTTAATTTGTATCTGATAATATCAACTTTAATTATGGGGGTTATTAGCCAGTAGTGGTGAGAGGTTTTTTTTAGCCACTGCTGGCATTATATCCAGATATTCAATGTTGTGCCATGTCCAGACACTGGCATTGAATATGCGGGTTTATGCAGCCGACTATCTCTTTTTTAGGAGTGAGATTCAGCACTTAACCGTACAAGTGACACTGCATAAAGATATTTCTGACTTATATGCTGTTCGATTTAACCACTAAACATACAACACCACCACCCCCCCACCCCCCGTTTACAAAGCTGTACGGCAATGCCAACATAACCCATTCGAGTAAATGGACTGTGTTGGCATTACTGCACCGGCAGCCGCTAGTGTGCCTCTGTAAACAGGGGCCTTAGGCAGTTAAGTGCTGAATATCGGCACTTAACCATCACAACTGCCAATTCCATTCCTGGACCACCCACAAAATAGCTGGCTTTGTTTAGTGGTCTGTGATGATATTCAATGGCACTAGCTGTTTAAGTGCCACTGAATAGCAGCGGATAACCCTGAACAAATGATTTAACCGGTCAGGAGCCATTTCTGGCTGGTTAATTGCTTTGAATATCGACCCCATGATTATTTTATTTTATACTGTAATTTTCATTATTTAGAAATGTATTCTTTAGTGAAGCATGAGGCCCCTTGTAATGTGAAGCCCTACTCTGTAACTTGCCTAGCTTATACATAAATCCAGCCCTGGTTATATGTAGAGTTCTTTTTAGGCCGTACCTGCACTCCCAGCGTATGTATATCACGCTCGAATGTTGTGTGCATTCTGTGCAAAGATTCTGCAGTGTTCGCATCAAGGCCCAACTCTTCTGGTAATGCTTTGTGCTTCTCCTGGATTAGGCCCAGGATTTCTGTACCATTATAGAAATATTTGTGAAGATCATAGGAAGCAGCCAGCATCTGCATGCTTGTGTCAATCAGCTCTAGTAAATCTGCCCAGCTCTCATTCATGTTGTCTTTCCATTCAGCGATTGTTGCAGACTCTGAATGGCCACCATCAATAAGTTCTTCAATTAGTACATTCATGTTATCTATCCGCTCTTGTCCAACAGCTCCTGTCTCTCGAGCAAAGTCACGGAATTTCTCTCGCAGTACCTACATAAGACAATATTTGATTAGAAGCCAGCATGGGATTACTATCCTTACTAGGGATGGGCTGTCATTTGCAATGACATATCCTTTGTCAATGCATGTCATTACCAAATGAACACGAGCAGAAAAAACATGACCTTTCATGATTTGTAATTCGCCGATAATAGCACACCCTCAATGGGAAGAGCCAGCATGATGAGGAAAGAGGGCACACTATTTCAAAACGAGGACACACTCTTTCCCAATATGGAACCACTATACATGACAAACTATCGCACATGTACAAACTTAGGCACACATGCATGCACTATCAGGAAAAGAGTGCACCCTCTTTCTCCAATACTGAGTAGTATTTTAGAAAGGACGTCCAAATTGGAATTTAGATGTCCAAGTCATATGTCTGAAGTTCTGCTCATCTTTTAGAACAGGATCTGATGATGTGGATCCTGTTCTAAAATGCATTTATTTTATTTCTTATTTACTGCCTGCAAGCCCATAATCCTGTGGGTCCCAAATCTGGTCCTGGAAGCACCCCAGCCGAGCCAGGTTTTCAGGATATTCACAATGAATATTCATAAGTGAGATCTGCATGCACTGCCTCCACTACATGCAGATCTCGCTCATGAATATTCATTGTGGATATCCTGAAAACCTGACTGGCTGAGGTGCCTCCAGGATCAAATTTGGGAACCACTGCCATAATATATCAAACCAGTGTACATTCAGGTATAGTAGGAATTTTTCTGTCCCTGGAGGGGAAATGGGATGTTCATGTGCCAGTGACATGCAGCATGAACATCCATTTTAGAAAAATAAAGATCTAAAGTATCAAGGGGGTAACGCAGGAATATAAATGTCTCTGTGGTGGCACATGAACATCTATGTTATGAAATGGCAACGTCAGGGGCGGACTGACAACTGGGACAAAAAGGCAGCACCCATTGGTCCACAGCAGTAGGGGGCCCACTCTCCCTCTTGCCTCTATTTAATGTAATCACTTTTAATAGGTGCTTAGGGGGCCCATGACCCTTATTGCCGGGGGCCCAAATCATTGTCAGTCTGGCTCTGGGCAACGTAGATGTTTATGTGTTGGAACATAATCAGTTATATCAGCATTTTAGAAACACAAGTATATATTTCTCCAAAAACTGTCACAGATCGCAGAACCCCTTGTCCGTTTTGCTTTCGAGATGGGAGAGGGGGACACCAACCACTGGGGGATGAAGCTTTGTAAAATTGGAGCTTGTACATCTGTTCATGATAGATATCTAAGTGCCAGTTTATGGGCACCTAAAACATGACTGGTGCTTCTAAAATGAGTACCAGAGCATCCTCTTTCCATATAGTACTTCTAAACTTTACACACTATTATTGTCAACTGACAAAACAACAAAATGGACAAATGAAAACGAATATAACAAAACTCCTGTACATAAAACAGAAATGATATGAAATTAACATTTTCTGACTGGCCAGCCCTAATCCATACATCTGTTACAATCAACTAACCAGCATATGTACTATAGTAACAATATGCAGAACAGTCAGATTCACTTTGAAATTTTCCAAAGACAACACTGGGAAAACTATCACAGTAAATCTGAGCAATGTAGGACTTCGAATACCATCACTGCAGCTACGACAGAGAGGCATTTTCAAAGCACTTATTTATTTGTTTGTTTATTTATTTATTCATACTTGTATCCCACAATTATCCAAAAACGAGTTTCGGTTCAATGTGGTTTGCATTTAACAGTTGTTAGAGATTACATTGATTCAATTCTGTTTACAAGGTTATATGATGCTGTGTTTCACAGTGGTTAGCAAGATAACTATTTGTGCGTATGGAATAGTCATTGGGCTTCTTAAGAAGATATGTTTTAGTTCATGTCTTAAATGAAAAGATGCGTTCCACAACACAACCTTTAATTGTAATGTCACATACTGTCACACAGCATACATGAAAGAAACACTTAAGCTTCAGACGTCAGTCTCCTTGAAGCTGAGGATGACGATTGAAGCTTAGGTTAACTGCTTCTTTCTTACATGCTGTATGACAATATGCGGCGAGTTAAAGAAATGAATAGTGACTGCATGCAATGTTGGAGTAGAAGACACTTTATGTGGTGAAGGAAAATTGAAGCAAACAGCAAAAAGTCTGAATTGAAGAATCAAATAAACAAATTTGGGAGGATTTTAGCCAATGAGTGGACTTAGTCAGAAGGAACCTTGGCGTTTGACAAAATAAAGTGGGTTATGCCCAGCCAAGAACGGCCACCTTTGACTGCTGAGGCTTTTTTTCTTCTTTTTTTAAATCAAAATTAAAATGTCAAAATACAGAGCATTTTGTGTTTGTTGAACAGTGTTTGGTCACTATAGATAGTATTATTGGGATGTATAAGGTTTTCACATTTTTTGATTTTTAGTTTCACTACACTCTGTGGAATAGTTCAATTTTGTTTGACCCAACTCGAGAGTCAGTTGAAACAAATGTTTAGAATATAAAAAAAGGGCATATATATGCACACATATATATAGATATATGTAAGCATATGTGTATATATAGGTTATATCTATATTATTAATCAAAATTTTTAGCTTTACGTTTTATTAATGTTTTATAGCTATTGTCACGGAATCAGTATGTACTTTTGCAGTTTACTATCACAAATGGATTTCAGTGTGTTGTTCATTCTTTATTTTAATGTGATTTTATATTGTAAACCATTCTGATTTACTTCTGTAATAAGCGACGGTCTAGTAAATGAATAAACGATAAAGTGCCATTTATAGAATAGTGCTTAGCGCTCATTTTTTTTCAGCACCCACATTTGGGCTCCATTTACTGAATCTAGTCCTATACTTATATTCAGTGATGCCATCAGGGGTGTAGCCATAGTTGGGAAGGCCTGGGCTTGTTCACTTTCAGATCAGGCCCACCCAGCAGCTTCACACCCTTTGAGTAGCTGGCCGGGATTCCCAAGTCCCATCAGGTCAAGACATCCGCAGCCCACTATAAGTCTCCTCAGATAACCTCGGCATTCAACAGCAACATTCCTGAACCATAAGAACATAAGAATAGCCATACCAGGTCAGACCAATGGTCCATCTAGCCCAGTATCCTGTTTTCAGCAGCAGCCAATCCAGGTCACAAGTACCTGGCAGAAACCCAAATAGTTGCAAGAGTTCATGCTGCCAATCTTAGGGCAAGAAGTGGCTTCTCCATGTCTCAATAGCAGACTATAGATTTTTCCTCCAGGAACTCATCCAAACCTTTTTTTAAAATCCAGATACACTAACCACTGTTACCATATCCTCTGGCAACGAGTTCCAGAGCTTAACTATTTGTTGAGTTAAAAAAAAATTTCCTCCTATTTGTTTTAAAAGGAAGATCACTCTAGAGAGCAGAGTCAATGTTGCAGCAATAGCATTCAGTTTTTTTTCGTTTGTAGATTATTTTCATGATAGTGCTTGAATAGCCTAACATGGTCTTATAAGCCTTCCAAAAAGATGGGCCTCAACTACCCTCTTCCTTAGGCCCTCACGTTTATTTGATCATGGCATGATAAGTTCTCATTAATTTTTATCGTGAAGACCAAATTCAAACCTTTTGGGATTTCTATATGGGACAGGATGCTCAAATTGAGTTGTGCACATTTATCCTGCGGGATGGTTTACTTGCTGCCCAATGATTTAAGAATTTGAGGTCTGCCTAGCACCGTTAGGACTCACAGATTAAAAGATACTTATTGCTGAATATTTTTTTGTCCAAGCTATTTATTTAATAGGGTTATCTTTCTCTCTTATTAAGGATTACATAAGGATCATATCATGCTTTGAGTAATGCAAACCAGCCTAGAGGATTCACTGACCTTTCTCTGTTAGTCCCTATTAAATAACATTGATCTAGCGTCATACAGAAGGTCTCAGTCTTATTTGATTAAGGAAGGCCGAATGCTTGGAAATATACACTTTAATCAATATTTACTATTTCCACATAGGGTTCAACAGCTCAGTGATACCAGCACCCCACAGATGCTCAGCTTCCATCTATACTCAGTTCATGTGTGAGAACTGAGCATGTGCAGGGTGCTAGATTTGGTAGCTCAGGAGCCCTGCCAGATGACTGCCATGGTTGTCTGAGGGAAGTTATGGTGGGTGTGAATATCTTCAGCTAGTGAGGTGTGTGGATCCCCACCAGATGAGATACTTAATTTTTAAGTTGAGAGAGGAGAAGGGGCGGAAAGAGGAAAAGCTTGAGTAGGCAGGGGGTGGAGAGGAAATGTATCATGCCCAACCATTATGCCCACCCAAAATTTGCCATCTGTCTATGCCAATGGACACCATATAGCATGACTAAATCTGTCTTTTCTTAAACATGTAGCAGTGTTTAAAACATTGCAATTTCTGCCATTATTGGATATTGTCTCAACTATCTCCACTCTTTTAATTTTAACAACTAAAATGAAATCTAGATAGAAGTTAATTGAAGCCCTGTTTTCAACCTGAAATTTTTTTTTTAGGTAGCTGGTCATCAGATTGAGATTTTTCTTTAACTTACAGTAACATGGTCCAAGTCTTGCCCTTTCTCCTGAGAAGATGCTATCACATCTTTTTCTGCAATCCACTGCTCTAAATCTTCAACTTCACGCTTGAGCTGGAACAAATGGCACATGTCCTGAAGTTTGTGTCTTCGCTTATTGGCGAGGTCTCGGAGACCTGCATACTTTTTGTCAACTTCCCCCTGGCGTCTAATGATTTCTTCGCTGAAAAGCAGAAAACTAAGGCAATGAGCACCACAAGGAACTGTCATATTACCATCCATCCTCTAAAATTTACAATCAAATAGGCCTTCAGTACAACATGGTGCAATCAGGTAAGACTATAAGCCCATTTTGCATAGGACATATAGGTAAGAATTGGGAGATGTTCAAGTTGAGATGTTCCCAATTGACTGAGTATTTTATAAAAGAGTCTGCTGAATATAGAGCTATTTGTAAAATATACACAAGGATGCCCAGCACATCCAGCAGCAACAGCCATTTCAAAAAAAGAGCAGCATCCTGTGAGGTTTTACACACGCAAGCACGGGTATGTACTTGTGCATGTACTGATCTTGCAATATACATGTGTATTTTCCACCACTTACATACGTGAATGCCATGGGCAAGAAGCCAATTAAGGAGATGAAAGAAATAACTCCTTTTCTGTACGTTTTGAGATGGTGATGAATACCACTGAGGTAAACACAATAGACCCTCCCAGTAACTGATGGAGACTCCAGGACCACACAAGCAGGTAGGTAAAACTCGGCCAATATTCATCGCTATTTAACCATCCAGGAATGGATCCTGCGCCTAAATTTACGCAAGTACATACCAATTAAATCAATTTAGTGCCAATAATTGCTTGTTAAAAAGCCAATTATTGGTACTAATTGGCTCATTGTTCAATTAAATTGTGCATACAAGTTGGGCATGCATCCAAAGTTGCACTTGCAAATGTTGGCGACTTTTATAGAATTAGGGGGATAGTGACATGCCCTTGACAGACTCTCGCTCTGCCAACTTGCAGTTATGCACTATGCAAAGTGTATGCCAAGTTTATGGAATAGCACCAAGCACTTATATGTATAACAATACAATACAATACAGTTCTTATATTCTGTGATTTCCAGAGTCCTGGTTCATCGTAGTTTACAACAAAGTCAGTCAGTTACTGGGAAATTTTGACCTGGATAACTCAAAAAAAAAAAAGACTGAATTAGATTTCCAAAGTTTTAGAAAACTAAAACGTTTTCAATTTTTTCCAAAAAGTCATATGGTGTGATTCAAATCTAATATCCTTAGTGGGCAGAGTACAAATTTTAGCTGCCCGACATGAAAACCAGGAGGGAAAAAAAACATTTCTATTTAACATTACAGTTGGAAAGCTAAGTGAAAACTGGCTTTTTCAGCATAATGTTGTCCTTGACAGGGAGAAAAAAGATGGAAGGACAAAAAAAGCAGATCAATCAAAGAAAATAGTTTATTGAATGACAACCAAATAAACAAATCAGCTGATTTGTTTATTTGGTTGTCATTCAATAAACTATTTTCTTTGATTGATCTGCTTTTTTTGTCCTTCCATCTTGGAGTTTGCAGATCGTTTGCCTTGCTGTTTCTTTGACAGGGAGAAAGTCAATAATGAAAACATATATAATAGGGCTAATTCTAAATATCATAATACATAATATAAAGGTTATTCTACCCACCAAAGGCAACCAATGCAACCTCTGAAAAAGCGGTGTTACCTGGTCCTCTGAAAAAGCGGTGTTATCTGGTCAAGTTGGTGAGCACAGCAAAGACATCTAGCTGCCATATTTGTAAAGTTTGCAGACATGTTTTCAGGTTTTCAGACCCACTAACATACAGTAAATTACAATAATTGGACAAATGCTTGAATAATGACCCTAAATAAAATATATTATCAAATTCTCCACATCAGGCGATGTTTCCAAAACACTTTCCTAGTGAGTAAATTAATAAGCGCATCAATGTTGAGTCAGTGGTGACCCCTAGAGTTCTTAAAGAGGAATCAATGGGAAGTATGTTATTGCTGGGGAATCTTTAGTGTATGTTAACTGCTTGCAATCAATAATGCAGGCATTTTAATGTGTGTTAACATTTGGTAACACAGTTTAGGACATTAGACCTTAAATATCGCATTTGTCTAGGCCAAAACAAAAGCTTCAGATCTTTATCTAGTAGCTTCATTTTGGTTATGTCAGGGATTTCAATATTGTCACATACCCTTCAGGGTGATCTGATGCAAAAAGTTGCTGAGCCCGATCTGCCAGATGCTTCATATTTTTTTCATAGTGTTCCACTGCTTGCTGCAAGATGAGGTGTCTCTTCAGCATCACAACTGCACTTTCTTCATCCTGGAAGGAACCACAATTTTAGGTGGCAGTTCTCTAAGCGGGCATCTCCTGCTAGGTTCCCTGATGCTGCATGGAGAGTGCCTATTCTATAATGGATTTGGGCACCCAGATTCCTTCATAGAATACTAGTATAACCCAATATCAGTGCGCCTTATATCCACAGTTAAACCAGCCATAGAGTTGCAGGTCCATAAATGCAACATGGATGTATGTAATGTACAGTATTTTGAAAGTTATATGTGTACCTGGGAGCCCCACCCATGCCCTTCCCATGCTCCGCCCACATATACACCCCCTTGCATTTGCACACCATAGCAGTTATACATGACCTTCTAGAATAGCAAGTAGGGCGCCAACGTGCATAAGGGCTACTTCATGGTGCAACGGGCACCTAACCGCAGGCACCTAGATACAGAATTGTTTACTGTGTTGTAAGAATTTTTGAATTTGCATTTTTCTCCAATTTATTCACTATTTTCATCCTTGCACTCTCATGAATCTCCAAACTGTGCATTGTCAGCACCTCATCGTCACACCACACTCACCTTTTTACCCCTGAATGTATGATCTCCACAAAGCATCCAGCCTTTGATTCGGGCAATCTGTGCCATAGAATTGCCAAGCCATGGAGCCACTTCAAATGCCAGCAGCATGTACCAACATTCACAGCAAGGGACCTTATAAATGCATGCCGTCACCTCTCCTCTATCCCCACCCATTGGCATAATCACTAGGGATGTGCATTCATTTGAAACAACATGGGAAAGATCAACATGTCCCATGTCATTTCTTGCCACTTTTAATCCCAAATAAGAGGGAAAAACAGAAATTGTTCCTCCCCAGAACTGAACGCAATACTCAAGAACTCAACTGTTTTGCAAGCTTGACATGTTTTAGCTCCATCCTGTTGAAAAATAACATACTCAGAAACGTCTTGAATTTCAGGCAAAAGTTTCTGCTGCAGTAGGACATTTTTGGGTTATTTGGAAAAATGTTGGGAGTTCTGTTTTTTCAAGACACCATGTATATAGTTTCAAATTTATGGCTGCACAAGCTAACATCTCTGCTTCCTTCCAGTTTACATGTGGTTGTGTCAGCGAGAGTTGCCATCGTCAGGAATCCTTTTACTAAGCCACGGCAAAAAGTGACCTGTGGTAGTGTGGGCGTGTGTTTTTGGCGTGTGTCAAGCCAGTTTTTACCGCGTCTAGGAAAAAGGGATTTTTTTCAATGGGCTGGAAAAGGGCCTGTGGTAAAACTGAAACCAGTGTACAACTATTTACAGCCTTAGCCCTTAACGTCACCCATTAAACTAGTGGTAAGGCTAACACATTAACACGCATGGTGACAGCTCTGCATGTGCCAACTGCCAATTAACACCAGAAATGTCACACTCAGTAAGAAATAAAAAATTAATTTGTCCCAGTGGTATGAGCACACGCCAAATCCTAAATTCCTGCCATGAGGGCACGCTAGCCTGGCAGTAGTCTCATTTTGGTGTGCGCTACACACATGTAGAGCCTACTGCGACTTTGTAAAACAGCCTGTTAATGAGGCTCCCTTGATGTGGCAAAAGTCTAATTTCAACAAGGTTTTTACATAGATGTAATGGAATATGGTTCTGAAGCATCTCATTAAAAAAATAAGGCCTGGTGGTGTAGAATTATACAGGATGGTTTCAATATAATAGGGTTTTACATGTCATATATAGGGTAAATAAACACCAAATCACCTTTGGTTCTTCATCACTGATCATGTACAACTGCTGTTCACTTATCCATGCATCTGCTTCTGAGGCATCCATGTAATATTGCTGGGCCTCGTGAGCTTCCTGTAGGCATTTCTGTCTGTTTGAAATTTCTTTTTGTAATTTTTTCCACTGCTCTTGCAATTGTTTCAGCTCTTCTTCGATGTCTTTGAAGTCGACATCTGATTCAGCCTTCATATTCTCACCTCTCTGCAAGACATCTTTGATCCGAGGTTGATGTCCTGTAATTTCCTTTTGTAGAGACTAAACAAGAAAAGCGTTAGCTTGTACTAAGAATTTACAGTAATTTCAAATATATTGCCTAGATCTATTGAAAATATCAACTTTAGAAGTATTTGGAAGCTTGCCTTTTCTAAGGCCTCTACTAGAAGACACTGGACTAGTTTTAAAGACATAGCAAATGTGAGCAAATGTGGTTCTATATTTTGGGGCTAATATTATATCTTTGGGTTTGAGTAAAAAGCACATACATCTTTTCTCCTTGCAGACTTTGACAAATTTTGAAAACAAAACATAAATGCATATTTCCACACAACTTTTTTGGGTTAAACTACGTATGCATGCGAGAACTCTGCCCTAGACCTGCCCCAAGGAACACCTCTGCCGTATGCATATACTTTAATCTGCGTACAAAGGCCAGTAAATGTATAAGATCTCGGTTCCATGGGTAAAACACTGTTTTACCCAAGGACATTCTTTTAAAATTACCCTTCATGTGCGCGATTTAATTGCTTTTATGAGCGAGGCAGCAATTTGGGTAGCAAAATGAAAGTTGTAGTGATGTTTGTGATAGTAGTGGAGCTGCTGCTTTTGATTGTACTTGAGTTGATTGTACTGATGCCAGTGATAATGGTAGCGGTAATGCTGCAGCGTAGGGTAATGATGGCAGCAATGGTATTGCTTACAGTGGTGACAGTACTAGTGATGATAGTGATGGTGTTGCTAGTGGTAGTGATGGTGAAGTTGCTGATGGCAGTGCTGGTGGTAGTACCAGTGGGGGTGATGTTGCTTATGGTAGTAATGGTGTTGTTGATAGTAGTAGTGTTGGTGGTGCTAGTGATGATGATTTTGTTGATGATGGTGATGATGTTTGTGGTAGTGGTGATGATGTTTCTCATGGTTTTATTGATGGTAGTGATGGTGTTACTGATGCTGATGATGGTTTTATTCACAGTAGTGCTGGTAGTGGTGCTAGTGGTAATGTGATGCTGATGGCAGTGTTGCTGATAGTACTGTGGTGGTGATGGTGTTGTTGATACTGCTAGTAGTGATGGTGTTGCTGATATTAATGGAGATGGTATCGCTGATGGTAGTTAAAATGCTGCTGCTGCTGGTTGAGGGGATTGTAAGGGTCCTCCTGCTATTGCTACCAACAGTGGTGGTGGTCTTCATTAAAAAATTGGTCTTATCATTTAAGACATGATTCTGGTTGCTATGTAGAGGCTGCAGCAAGAAATTGCATATGAACAACCATTCTGAATACTGTCACTCACATATTATTACTATGTGTGAAAATGCATGGTGCACTCGTAGATCAAAGAATTCTATTTATTTAGTCCAGTTCACAGACTGCACAAATTTAGCCAGGCAGAAACTGAGCCAGCCAAAGGCACTCCTAGGGCAGGTTTTTAAATTTAGTCAATGATGTTTAGTCAATGATGGAGGAGTGGCCTAGTGGTTAGGGTGGTGGACTTTGGTCCTGGGGAACTGAGCAACTGAGTTCGATTCCCACTTCAGGCACAGGCAGCTCCTTGTGACTCTGGGCAAGTCACTTAACCCTCCATTGCCCCATGTAAGCCGCATTGAGCCTGCCATGAGCGGGGTACAAATGAAACAAAAAAAAATGCAATAGCAACAACCAACTGTAAATGTGGCCAAATAGCATCTGTCTGGCCACACTCCACTACCCTCCCCCAAACCCTGTTACAAAAACAAGGTCTCTCAAAACCCATCCTCCTCTCAGTATCGATCCCCCCCCCCCCCCCCTCCTCTCCAGCACACAACAGAATAATCCAAATATCCCTGCCAAGTCCTGATCTCCTTTCAGGCAACTGAGGAAGGGCACATTTGGAGGTTTATTTTTCATTCAAGTCCTGATCCCTACTCCCTCCCTTCTGGCACCCAACAAAGAAAAAATGAGAAGGGGCTGATCCCCCTTTCTGCCTCATTTAAAAACCATTATCTCAATTCCCCCCTTCCTAACCCCCGCTATAAACTTCAAAAGTCACCCTAAGTCAAGCCAACACTGAGTAAGAAGGTGTTATAAGTAAGTCCTCTTGCCAGTTAGGCTTGTTATGACTGAAGAGTCTAGCATAAAAAATACTATAAGCCCCCTTAAAATCAATATGAATTTTATTCCATGTGCATTTGTGAAGAAATGTAAATGACTACTCCCATATACTGTACCTCATATTCTATAAGAATAGAAGGATAAAGATAAGGAGAGTACTTTATACAATATGAGGCTGATATTCAGCAGGACAGTCTTCCTAACAAGATTAAAAGAAGGCTTATCCTCTTCTACTAATGCTATCCATGCAGGTTATCTGCTTATGTTAGGACAACTGTTTTTGTGGTCTTGCTTAAATGGATAAACCTAACTGCATAGTGGTTGAATATTGCAACTATCCTAGGGGTCCTTTTACTAAGGTGCGCTGAAAAATGGACTGTGGTAGTGTAGGTGCGTGTTTTGGGCACAAGCAGAATCATCTTTTAGTGCACCTGCATAAGCACATAAGTACATAAGTATTGCCACACTGGGAAAGACCAAAGATCCATCAAGCCCAGCATCCTGTTTCCAACAGTGGCCAATCCAGGTCACAAATACCTGGCAAGATCCCCAAAAAGTACAAAACATTTTATACTGTTTATCCCAGAAATAGTGGATTTTCCCCAAGGTCATTTTTTTTTTTTTGTTATGTTTGTACCCTGCACTTTCCCACTCATGGCAGGCTCAATGTGGCTTACATGGGGCAATGGAGGGTTAAGAGTCACAAGGAGCTGCCTGTGCCTGAAGTGGGAATCAAACTCAGCTCCTCAGGACCAAAGTCCACCACCCTAACCACTAGGCCACTCCTTACCTAATGGTTAATGGACTTTTCCTTTAGGAAGCCTTCAAAACGTTTTTGAAACTCCGCTAAGCTAACCGCCTTTAATGCCTTTTTAAAATTTTTGCCGAAAATGGACATGCAACAAAATGAAAATTGCTGCGTGTCCATTTTGGGTCTGAGACCTTACCACCAGCCATTGACCTAGCAGGAAAGTCTCACGCAGTACTGACCTATGCACATCCAATACCACTTGGCATGCATCTGATACGCGAATCCGAAAATAATTATTTTTCGGACATGCGTAATGGACGCACACCAAAAATGAAATTACTGCAAGAGCCACTTGGTAGCCGGGCGGTAACTCCATTTTGGCGTGCATTGGGCGCGTGAAGACGCTTACGAGGCAGGGCCGTGCTAACCCGGTAAGCGAGGTAAGCATGGCAGGGGGGCGCTTCCCTCTGGGGGGCGCCGCCGCACCATGCTCACCTCGCTCGCCCTCCCCCAACATCCCGTTTCTTTTTTTTTCTTTTTAAATTTACCTCCGTGGCGGCGGTTCCGGCAGCGCAGCGTTAGGGAAGGAGGCGGCGCTCCCGACGTCTCTAGCCTTCCCCGCTGTGTTCTACCTTCTTCTGACGTCAAGGATGACGTCAGAAGAAGGCGGAACACAGCGAAGGGAAGGCTAGACGTCGGGAGCGCCGCCTCCTTCCCTGACGCTGCGCTGCCGGAACCGCCGCCACGGAGGTAAATTTAAAAAGAAAAGGGATGTTGGGGGGAGAGAAGAGGGTGGGCAGTTGAACAATGGGAGCGGGAGGGCAGGGGAGAAACGACAGCATGGATGCGAAGGGGGGGCATGGATGCGAAGGAGGGGGAGAAGAGGGCGGGCCAGGCTGGGACATGGGAGAGAGAGGAGCATGGATGCGAGGGGGGGTCATGGAAGGGAGAGAGGGGAATTGCTGGAAAAGGATGAATGGAGGGGGCAGGGGACAGAGGAGCATGGATGGGCATGGATTGGGAGGGCAGGGCTCAGGGAGAGAGGGGAATTGCTGGAAAGAGATGAATGGAGGGGGCAGGGGACAGAGGAGCATGGATGGGCATGGATTGGGAGGGCAGGGCTCAGGGAGAGAGGGGAATTGCTGGAAAAGGATGAATGGAGGGGGCAGGGGACAGAGGAGCATGGATGGGCATGGATTGGGAGGGCAGGGCTCAGGGAGAGAGGGGAATTGCTGGACATAGAGGGGAGGGAAGAGAGATGAAGGAGATGAAATGAGGGAAAAGGAAGAGAGGAGAAAAACTGCACATGGATGAAGAAAATAGGCAGAAGCTGAGGACCAGAAATGAAGAAGAAAGGAGGAAAGGAAAGAAATAAATGGAAAGGAAGCCCTGGAAACGGAGTTAAGAGGACAGATAGCAGCAGAATCAGATACTGGGCCAGCATGATCAGAAAAAGAATGTCACCAGACAACAAAGGTAGAAAAAAAATCATTTTATTTTCACTTTAGTGTTTGGAATATGTCCACTTTGAGAATTTACATCTGCTATCTTATTTTGCAATGTATAGCAATTTGTTTCTAAGAATATTGCTGACAATTCCTGTCAGTGTGGCAAGTGGTGAGCGATCATTTTCACGGGGGGGGGGGGGGGGCCGCCGCCGCCGCCGCCAACTGATAGTCTGCAGGGGGGGCGCCAACTGATAGGCTGCAGGGGAGCGCCAGAGACCCTAGGCACGGCCCTGTTATGAGGCTTAGGAAAAGGGCCCCATATTGAGTTTAAGACACACCCCTGGAATGCTTCTTATTCCTCCCTTGTCAATCCACCTAACCTTTGGCCAGATGTTGAGAAAGCTATGTGTTGACTGGCTCAACGTTTTTAGCCATAACTAACTACATAAATCCTTTTGACTATAGACCTCTCTCTATATAAATATTAACTGGTTATATGTTATTACTAGGGATTGGTTGTCGTTACAATGACAAATCCCATGTTGTTGTAGGTCATTAAAACCTGAAAATGATGTTTGCCATAATCTGCTAATCTATAAAGCGTGTATAATGGGGAAGAAATGCATTTTAGTCAATTGGATACATTTGGAATCTCCGTCGTTTTGGCAATGGCACAACAGGTGGCATGTGCTGCTGCTATTGGAGTTGAGAGATTCATACTACAAACCTAAAACACAGCGTAAATTCTACCTAGTATGGGAACCGTATATTAATACTCTGGCCCCTAGGGCCCAAAGTTCCATTCTAATTCAGCTGAGCCTGGACCCAGCGAAGATAACTAAGGGTCTTGGTTAATGAAGAGGTCAATCTCCATGGGCTATTGGAGACATGCTGCTGCCTGGAATGGGGGGGACAAGGGAGGGGGGAGGTAAGGGGGGGAGAATATTAGGGGTGCAAGGAGGGGTAGAGAGGGGGGACTGCGGGAGGGGATATAGAGGTTCGGGTAGGGGAGGATAAGTTGGGAGTTAATGGGGGGAAATGTGATGACTAATACTTCTGTCATGATTGTAGGTTGCTCATTAGTTCATGTCGTATTCTGGGAAAAAAATTTGCATTGTTTGTGCTGTGTCATCAATAAAATTGTTAAAAAGTAAAACCTGAAAATGAACAGAATAAGCAAGAAAATTTGTGGCTTTCATTTGCTGATAATAGTGCGCCCTCTGCACTATTTGGAAAGGGCACACTTTCTGCTATCAGGAAAGGAATGCACACTCAACAATTTTGCTCCTGAGAAAATAGCCAACAAAAAGGATCAAAATGAGCATTCCTAGAAATGACACAGCAAATGACGTGAAATGAAAGTTTTCTGGCTCCCTATCCCTAGTTTTACTACTACTACTACACCACTTCTACAGCACTATCAGACATACATAATGTTGCAAAGATATACATAAGAAACAGTTCCTGCTGAATTAAGCCCTTTCGCAGTCCTAGATTTATCTGGTCTGAATATGGTCTCTAGCTGGATAACCTACAGTTCCACCCAAGCTCCGCCCATGAACTGCCTGCCCTGTCCAGATAGTGCTGGAAATATTCATATCAGAGGAAATATTCAGTGGCACTATCCAGTTAATGCCACTAAACAAGGAAGTTATCAATGCAGGCTGCTGTTAAAACGTGCTATTTTACTGTTAACCTCAGTTATTAGTAACTACATCTCATTGTATAAAATGGGACCCGTGGTAAAATAACACATCTTAATGGTAGTCAATGCTGAGAACGTCTCCCCTTAGTGTGAAGAGTTTCAGTCTCTGGGAACTGTAGTTGATATTGTGATGTCATAATGTCTCATTCCACCAATGCCTAAGAGCCAGCCTCATCTGTGATGTCACAATGGCTTGATTGCCCTATACTTGGCTCACTTTTATTACATATAGCAGTGATTTTGATTTCTAGAGATTTTTTTCTTTTTTCTTTAATCAAGGAGGGAAGTTATCAAAGTGGGCAACCATGAAGAAGTGCTATTTTACTGTTAATCCCAGTCAGGAGCAGACCGACCATTAGGCCACCTGAGGCAGGGGCCTCAGGCGGTATTCTTCAGGGAGCGGCATCTCCCCACGTTTTGGGGAGCGGCATCTCCCCCTTCCTTCCTCCACTCCGTTCATGGCATTTACCTGTTTCATTACGTTCCAAACCCGGCAGTAGCAGTGATTCCCATACGCTGCCCTGCCGCTGGCACCTGCCCCTTCCCTTTACTGCGGCCACCCCTCTGATGTAACTTCCTGTTTCATCAGAGGCTCAGGCAGCTGAAGTAAAGGAAAAAGGTGGTTGCCAGCGGCAGGGCAGCGTATGAGAATCACTGCTGCTGCTGGGTTTGAAACACGGGGGGGTGGGGGGGGGGTGAGGGGAGGCAGCATCTTAGCTCCGCCTCAGGTGGTATCTTACCTTGGGCCAGCACTGTTCTCAGTTATTAGTAACTAGGTCTCATTGTATAAAATGGGACCTATGCTCAAATAGCATGAGTTTGTGGTAAAATAAAATATCTTAACACTAGCCCACACTGATAACTATACCCTTAAATATACCTCTCTTATCTTGTGGGACTTATTACCCACCTAGTCCCTTAAAAAGGTTAAAAGCAGAGTAACAAAAAGAATTACTGGTACATAGCCAGGAATAACAGTATAATATAGTTATCACTAAAATGAAGAGAAAATCCTATTACATAAATTTAGGAAATAACTGTGATGTCACCAGCTTTTGAAAATGAAAATAACATATAGAACAGCAGATCTCATTAGGATATGTACATTTGAATATTAGTCCCTTTTCCATTTTCTTTATAGCAACAGCACTCACCAATACCCCAGTCAAGAAGCAATATCATATTATTTCTTAAACTGTTTAAGCAGTACATAAAATATATAGTACATCTGCTTATCTACAGTAGTAAAAAAAAAAAGAAATTACAGGTAAAACTCCAAAAAACAGAACAATATTGACTAACCTGATTCTTTTTCATAAGTAACTGTACAGTTTGAAGATTATTTCCATAGTCTGTAGATTCAGCTAGAGGCAATCTTTCCTGCACCCACAACTGAACATGAAACAAAACAATGTTAAAACAAGTCGAGCCAGCTGCTGCATTACATACACCATATTTCAAAATAACGGGACCACTTTTATTTTTCTCTATAACAATTAAATGGCTGGGTATACAATAATTAAATCTGGCCTGCAAATAGGTCTATGATGGAGCTGTAAAATGATCATACAGTAAATACAGTTACTTTGAAACATCTCATGAGTAAATATTCAACCCAATATTCAACCAGCGACAGGCTGTCCTTTGACTGTCCGCTGCTGGCGTTAAACCCGGATATTCAATGCTAGGCCATTTCTGGCAACTGGCATTGAATATCTGGTATTGATTTGGCCAATAAACACCTAGTTAAGCCAATATTCAGCAACTGATTGGTTATGTTAAAGCGGCTAACTATACAGTCTGATTTAATCAATAATCTGGCACTGATTTAAAGTAAGGCTCGGCATCCTAATGAATTTCAGGTGCCATCTTGAAGAAATGAAGACTATTCCTGCTATGAGTTCTATGAAAATGTCTTAAAAGAAATTTTGATTTTTGTATTTTATTCAATAATAATAAAAAAAATTCTTCTAGTTTCCCCTGAAGAAGCCACTCAGGTGGTGAAACTTGGATCCGAGTTGGGATTTTTGTTATTGAAGGACTGAATAATTGAAAAAAGAAAAATACAACCAGGTCTATCAGAACACAGGCTTTGTAATGATAGTCACGGTGAACATCGACAAGAAGTGAAAATTAGTCTCTGTGATATAGAGACTTAGAAGAGCAAGGTAAGTTCATCTTATTTTCTTTATCTATATGTACCAGACTGCAAAGTTTTGATTACAAAGCCTAATGTGCGATGATAGACACTAGTGGCCCTATGATGTGGTATATTCACATATAAGCTGATCGTGTTAGGTTTCTACATTTTTAAATAAGGTAATAGGTTTAAAAAACTACAAAATCTGGTTTGGAACTATTAGAGTGAAATGTATACCAAATAAAAGTGGTGCTGGCAGCGAGCGGGAGCAGCATCGCCGAGCAGGAAAGAGTAGAGTCCCTTACTGCCCCAAAGAGGCCACTAGACCACCAAGACACAATAAGGTACGGGAGGGGAGGATACCCTTAGGCCCACCAGTGCCAGTACCAGCACCAGCCTCAACCTGACAGCCAGCCTGCCCGTTTGCCCGCAAACCCGGAAAAAACAGGCATGCTGGAAAAACCCACCAGGACGTCCCGCATTGTCCTCAAAAAGAGGACACGTCTGGGTAAAACCGGACATATGGTAACCCTATACAGAGGAGAGGATCTTGAGGGGATCCGGGGCTTAATCATTTGGCCACTTGTGAATCTTTGGCAGAGGGGGTCTGATAGAATTGAGAAGTATCCTTGGAAGGGGGGGGGGGGGTCTTTGTTGAATGGAGGGAAACCCTAGGAGAACTCTTCTATTTTGTGCAGCTCCAGCCTCTTAAAGATGACCCCTAGGAGCATCAGGTTATATGTTAGTGGTTTGATGATCCTGGGGCAGGAAAATAAACGCATTATTTTTTCTGGAATAACACAGCTTGCGAAATTCAACAGAAACTGTGTTGTTCAGTTTACATAACAATGAGGTGTTTTGCATGAGGTGTTTTGCATGCATTTGCATACTTTGCATGTCATTATTATGTAACCTGTGGTGAAATAACACACAATTTTGCTGTTTTACATATGTTAAGAAGCAAAAATTGTGCAGAATTCCTTCAATACATGTTAGGAATTACCCCCCCCCCCCCCCCCAAATAACACTTTGATTAGTCTTATATTTTCAGAGCCATAAGCCATGGAAAATATGGGCACCTCATGAGCATTTTAAATCATAAGATGTTTTGTGACATTTATGGATGCATAATATGACAAAGCATTATGTATAATATATGATGAAAGCATCTGACTGGCTGATGCCCTCATCATTAGGTACAATTATTCCAATTTCATCCAACTGCCAAACCAGTATTCCAAAACAGTATGTTTAGGCATAAAAGCGTAAGGAGAAATAAATGTGTGGCAAAAATATGAGTCATGTTTATAATATTATATTTCACAATTTTTACGCTACCCATACTGGTGGAAATACTGCATATTATTTACAAGTGGTCTTTGTACCAATTTTGAAAAGAAAAATGCAGACCAGCTTTCACTCTGAAAATTGTCCACGGTACAGAGTGAGAATGCTAGCAACTAATTTTTATTAGTAGAATTTTGCCCCAAAATTATGCACACAGATTTGAACACATAATCTATGTGAGTAGTTTTCTCCTTATCCTTCTCATGCCCACTGTAATGCTTCTTCTTAATGCAGCTAATATTCCGTGGGTTCGATGCATGAACATCAGCCATAGAGAGGGTGAGCAATTTTCAAACAGGTCATGTAAGTGAGTAAAATGTTTTCTACTTAACAAATTTGCTTTGAAAATTGCCCTTTTCAAGATTGCAATAAATTTAAAATAAAAATTTTGCTCACAGTTTCATCTTCCAAATCTCTGTAAAACTGGTACAATGCTTTGGTTGATTGCAGTTTATTTCTTCTGTCTCTTAAAGACTCCTGAACTTGTACAAATCTTTCAATATTTGGTTCTTTGCTATCAACCACGTCCGCACCCTCTTTTGTGAGAGGAGGAGCTTGAGACAACAGCTCTTCCATTTCTCTCTTCCGTACACACACTTGATCCTCCATTCTCTGCAAATACATCGGTCACCTTAAATGTTATTGAGCATAAATGAAAGAAATGTAACTGACGTACTTTTCTTTAAAATAACATCCTAGAATCTAGAACAGCTTGGGATCTAGGACCTGCATCTTAGGTCCAGGAAAAGAAATCTTAGGACTTACAACAGATGCTATATGATCTAAAAGTTTCAGGGGTTCTTTTACTAAGGTGCACTCAAAAAAATGGCCTGCGGTAGTGTAGACGCATGTTTTGGGCGCATGCAGAATTATTTTTTAGCGCACCTACAAAAAATGCCTTTTTTATACCGAAAATGGACATGCTGCAAAATGAAACAGATGCGCATAGCGGACACATGCCAAAATTGAAATTATTGCAAGGGCCAAGCGGTAACCTGGCAGTAACTCCAATTTGGTGCACATTGGGCATGCGTAGGTGCCTACATGGCTTAGTAAAAGGGCCCCTGAGTGGAGGAGTAGCCTAGTGGTTAGTGCAGTGGACCTTGATCCTGGGGAACTGAGCTCAATTCCCACTGCAGCTCCTTGTGACTCTAGGCAAGTCACTTAACCCTCCATTGCCCCTGGTACAAAATAAGTACAGTGATACCTCAGTTTTCATCGATAATCCGTCCGAAAACAATCGGCGAAATCCAAAACCGACGAAAACCGAGGCAAAGACTAATGTAAAGAATAAATGAACATTTAACATGGAATTGTTTGGCTAGACGAGAAGCAACGCCACACTGAACAGGAGAACGCGTGGTTCGCCCTTTGTTTTTGCAAAATTAGCCATGAGGTCACGTGGGCACGCCGACGAAATCCGAGACAAATGTTTTGCAAAAAAATTGACGAAAACCGAAAACGACGATAACCGAAGTCAACGAAAACCGAGGTATTACTGTACCTGAATATACGTAAACCACTTTGAATGTAGTTGCAAAAACCTCAAAAAGGCGGTATATCAAGTCCCATTTCCCTTTCCCTCAGTACTTAGAATAGATATGTAAAAACAACACTGTTAAAGTGCTACTTGCATGAAATGATGTGTGACACAGTAAAAAGGCCTTGTATGCTTCCATAGCAGTACTACAGTTCATTTCAGACAGTCGACCAGATGCTTCTATTGATTACATTTAAGATTTATTACTTTATATTATTTTTGTATCAGGGCCACAAGCACATGTCAGTGACATCACAACTGGCTACTGGAATTAGAAACAAAAAGCAATGAATTTCCTGCAGACTTGTCACTTTTTTTGACATTCTTCAACTTACAACTCTATTAATGGTCATCTGAGATCCCATTTTATTATTCTAAGAATGGTCATACTGGTCTTCTTTATGTTATTCTGCTTGTTTTGGCTTCAGGGGCTCCTTACAAAGAAAAGGGGATCTCAAAAAGCTCCATTTAAGGTCATGGATTTGATATACCGCCTTTCTGCGTATAATCAGTTTTAAACTTTGAAACTTCACTTAACATTGTCCTACAAGAAAAATTTTTAATTGCATAGATTCCCAGAAAGCATACTTTTTTCCCTTGAATGGTGATAATGCATTTGCAAGGACATTTTAAGAAAAAGCTTGCTCCCAAAGCCACCTCTCTAGACTTTAGATTTAAAAAAGCCTTACGTCTAAGTTCAGTGGCATTTATTATATGCAGGTAAATTCTCTGTCCCTAGTGAGCTCACAATCTATATAATTGTACCTCAGTCACAGGGGGAATCAAACCTAGCTCCCCATTTCTGAAACTATGGAGCTTATTTTTGAAAGAGAAAAACATCTATAAAGTGGCATAAAGCAGCATTTGGACGTTTTTCTCACAAAAACGTCCAAATTGATATTTTTGAAACCAATTTTTAGAAGTTTTCCTATGAAGTCCGTCAGAAGTGCGTTCAAAACACAAGAGGGTGTGTTAAGGGTGGGATTTGGGTTTTCCTAAGACTTGGACATTTTTCAGCCATAATGGAGCAAAACAAAACCGTCCAGGACAAAACTAAGAAATTTTGAGCTAGACCTGTTTTTATAACGAATAAGGCACAAAAGGTTGTCCTAAATGACCAAATGACCACTGGAGGGAATCAGGGGTGACCCCCTCAATACCCCCCCAGTGGTCACTGACCCCCTCCCACCCCCCTCAAATGTGAATAAAAATATGACTTACCAGCCTCTATGGCAGCCTCAGATGTTAGAGCCAGGTCTATTAGAGCAGTATGTTCAATTGTAAAGCGCTGCGTACGACTGGTAGCGCTATAGAAGTGATTTATAGTAGTAGTAGTAGTAGTAGTATGCAGGTCCCTGGAGTAGTGTAGTGGTCAGTGCAGTACACCATGGAGTGGGGGACTCAGCTCCTTATCTCCCTCTACCTGTCACATTTGTGGGGGAAGCTGAGCCCTCCAAAATGCACCAGAAACCCACTGTACCCTTCACACATAAGGGCTATTGTACTGGTGTGCAGTTGTGGGCAGTGGTTTTGGGGGGCTCAGCAGACAAGATAAGGGAGCAATGGTGAGATGTGTACCTGGGAGCATGTTTTTGAAGTCCACTGCAGTGCCCCCTAGGGTGCCCCATTTATCTCCTGGGTTGTCTGGGGGACCAGGCTACTAAAAATGCTGGTCCATCCTACATCCCAATGGATTGATTTTCTATGCTTTTCTTCTATGCTTCTATGCTTTTTTTTCTCAAAAAATGGACCAAAAAACAAAATGTCCAAAGCACAAAACCTTGTTAGAAACAGTATTTTCAAAAACAAAAGATAGACGTTTTTCTTTTTTGAAAATGACCTTCTTTCTTATTCAGATTATGGACATTTTTTGCAAAATGTGCAAAATCAGACTTAGACATTATACCGAAAATGCCCCTCCACATAGAGTATATGTTTACAGCCAATCTGCAGAGCATATACAAAAGAACCCCATTATGATGCTCATGTCTTATAAGGATTTTATCTATCTTGCTTACCTTATGCTTATTCAGAAGTAGATTGACACTTGTCAGATCTTTTCCGTAGTCATCGGATGCCAGTTGTAGCTCTAGTTCATGTATCCACTTGTGGAGATCGGAGTAGCTTTGTGAATACAGCTCTGACCGGTTAGCATCAAATAACTTCTGGGCTTTATCATTAGTTGTGGACTCCAATTCATTCCAGAGTCGGTGGAGTTCAGACAGTCTCTCCTCAATAGTTGGTTTAAACTTTGGTTTTTGCTGTGCTAACTGTTTCCCTTCCTTGTAATAAGATAGAAACAAAGTTCAATGGGATATGTGATAGAGAATGACATGGGGGACAAAGTTTGTCCCAGACCCCACGGGCTCTGTCCCCTTCTTTGCCCCATCCCCGTGGGCTCTTTCTCCGTCCACACCCCATCCCCACAGGCCCCGTCTCTGTCCCCGCCCTGTGAGCTCAGTCCTCATCTGCTGAAGCCTCGAACACATACAAAAAGGAACAATATCCTGTAAAACTGTTGTTTAAAAATTACAAATAGAAAACAATAATAACAATGAGAAACTATAATAACTCCATCACCACCACCACCCTCTACCCATCCAACCCCAACAATAGCTGACTTCTACTACTTCAAGGAATCCTAATTCAGTCTGTTAACATGTCCAGGGTTACAACCTGTTCTGCATGCCCTAGCAGGGGAGAAATATGCCCTATGAAGCACTGTTATGATTTTGTAATTTGTGGATGAATAATAAATCATCAACAATCTCAGGATTCAGTTCAGTTCTCCTGCAATAGAAAATGTCTTCTCAGAAGATGTACTGCTAACAGAAATGCACAGGATTCCCCGTGCAAATTTTGCCAGTTGTGGCCAAAACTGTTGCTTGTTTTTCCAAAAAATAAAACACTATTGTCTGTATCACTCAAACATAAATAACTGTCCAATTCATTAACAACCTTCAAAGTAGAGAATGACACGGGGCTCTGTACCCATCCCTGCCCCATCCCCATAGACTCTTGGGAGGGGCTAGGCGGGTCATGTTATGTCAGAATTATATAAAGAAAATATGCATGTACTTTTCTATATAAAGAAGGTGCATTGAAGATGACTTATTGTAGGTGCCCTTTAAAAGAATTGGCTTCCATGTGATCCATATCACTCCATAAACAATGATTTAAAATAATTAATGCTGTGGTGTTGAGATTAAATAGGACCTACACCTTAAGTCAACAACTGGCCTTGTATTCATGGAATTGGAAGAACATATCAAAAAGCAGCTTTTCCTTATCAAAATTCAAGTCAAATTCTTAAGGAACCAACAAGTGAGCTCATGGAAATGACTTCCATATTAATATGGAAACTGGATGAAAAGACTATGAATTTCACGCTGTAACTCTTCTTCCTCTGGGCTGGAATTGTCAGTCTTACTCATGTCTTGTTATCTACTCATCTACCTTACACTGTGGGGTGAATTCTATAAATCATGCCTAAACAATTGACACACAAAAAACTTAAGTACTATTCCATAAGCCGTGCCTAAAGTTAGGCTGGTTTATAGAATAGCGCTTAAGTCCCAGAGGCCATGCATAAATTTAGGTACGTCCATTTGTACCAACAAAGATGTGGTGCAAATGCCCCTACCTAAATTTACAAGCAGAACTCACTTATTCTACAATTGCGCATGTAACCTAAAACCACGCCTATGATCTGCCCTGAACCACCCATAATCCTCCCATTTCCATGCCTTTTTGGGGATACATAAAATTTAGGCATGGATCATGTGCCTATTTTTATGCACATACATCTTAACTGATTCAAATTAGCACCAATAATTGCTTGTTAAAAAGCCAATTATAGGCACCAATTGGCTCATTATTCAATTAAATTGTGAATGCGATTTTTGGTAAATTTATAGGGGGTGTATCTATAAGTAATGATGTGTGGAACACTAAGACTAATCCCTGTAATGATTTACCTTGTCAACAGTGTCCAGCCATCCCTTGTTAGATGCAAGTTCTGCCATAAAAGCCTGATGTTTCAGCCATTTACTGTGGAGGTTACGAGCTTCATCATAGGACTTATCCTGAGCTGTCAACATTTTTTCATTGATCCAGAATGTGAGCTGCAAAGTAAAAAGGATTTAAAGAACATTTAGTAATTGCACTACAAAGCTTCCCCTCACACTCTGTTGCACGCTTTCTGATAGTATATTTTACCTCTTGGCAGTTTTGCAAGAAGTTCTGTAGGTCTCGGTTGTCCTTGAGCAATATCGACACCTCTTTTGATTTTCCAGCATTTGTTGTATATCTAGACAGACAAAACATGCTCATAGTAGAGCGAGCAATTCTTGCAAAACTTTCATGATGTTATCCTCAGTTACTTACAGTAACTAGCAGTAACGTGAATGATAATTAGAATACAGCATTGTCAGTAGTCATGGTGGTCATACTAACACTAGTTTTAAAGCATCCTGTTACATAAGTAATGCCACACTGGGAAAAGACCAAGGGTCCATCGAGCCCAGCATCCTGTCCACGACTGCGGCCAATCCAGGCCAAGGGCACCTGGCAAGCTTCCCAAACGTACAAACATTCTATACATGTTATTCTTGGAATTGTGGATTTTTCCCAAGTCCATCTAGTAGTGGTTTATGGACTTGTTCTTTAGGAAACCGTCTAACCCCTTTTTAAACTCTGCCAAGCCAACCACCTTCACCACGTTCTCCGGCAACGAATTCCAGAGTTTAATTACGCGTTGGGTGAAGAAACATTTTCTCCGATTTGTTTTAAATTTACTACACTGTAGTTTCATCGCATGCTCCCTAGTCCTAGTATTTTTGGAAAGCGTGAACAGACGCTTCACATCCACCCGTTCCACTCCACTCATTATTTTATATACCTCTATCATGTCTCCCCTCAGCCATCTCTTCTCCAAGCTGAAAAGCCCTAGCCCTAACTTTTACTCTCTCTTTTAAATATCTCTTGAGAATCCATTGCTTTTAAAAAAACGTATAGAGATGCTTACCAAAATGTGTACTAAATATAGTACAGTAATACCGAAATATCAAAGAAAGTATCAGCACAGAATATAATATAAAGCAAGAAGGTCGAAATAAGAATGTCTAAATATTGCTTATCTGCCATGTTGATGCGATGGTTCAGCGGGGATTCACTACTCTATATGACAGCACGCTATTCAAGGTTACGAGAATCTTAAGAAACTTCAAACACTCCAACACACAGCAATTAGGATGCTAGGGAGGGGCTGCTAAGTGTGAACATGTCACTCCATTTTACATATAAGATCATTGGTTTCTGGTATTTTATAGAAAACAGTTTAAGGTGATGGTATTAACTCATAGGGCAGTTTCTGAAAAAGTACCTATAATGCTTGCTACTTTAGTATGACAATATCAACCAACAAGGTCATTGCGTTCACAGGATAAAATGCTTTTAGAGGTTCCCCGGTTAAAGAAACATGTTTGAGGTCCACAAGGAAAGGCACTTTTTTTTTATTTAGCACCAGTCCTGTGGAACATTCTGCCACAATTGTTACAGGAAGTTCAGTCTCTGGTGCATTTTAAATGTTTGTTAAAAGCTTACTATTTTATGTTAGTATTTGAGTTGGGTCTGTATGTATGGCATTGACTGGTCTACCATGATTGAGTCTGTCCTATTTTAAATGGCGTTCCTTTTCGTGTTTGTCTGTACACCGCTGGGATCTTGCTATTGTAAGTTAAGCGGTATAGAAATTTTAATAAATTTAGTCTGCAAACTAGGATCCATATGTAGTCTAATGCAAGTTCTCCTGCATCTTGGTATCCGCATCAATTATGTAGACATTATCCCCATCATTCTATAAAGTTGCACGGCCAACTTAATGCTCAGTACGCACAGTTGCACACCCAAGTTTTGGAATAATATCAGTTATACAGGTAACATAACTGAATAATTAGATGCTAATTAGCCTTAACAGCCTATTTTTGATGCTAATTGGCACTAATTAGCAGTTATGCACATAATAGCCTTTAGTTGGTATTCTACAAAATGTGCACACAGTTTCTATAGTGCATAACTGCAAGAAGGCGTGGACCTGGGTTCTGTTCCCTCTAAGCTGAGCAGGAGTCCTCCAAATGCATTGCTGCCAGTAGGAGGTGGTGCTTCAATATTCTGTTTTCTATCACTAGGGACAGACAGGTTTCCTGGAGTGCTGCAGAACTTGCCTGTCTTTCACCAGTACAAAACAAAAAAAACAAAAAGGCACACAACTGCTTACAAAACAGTAGATAAAAAACAACAAAGCAGCCATTTAGCTAGTGTAAGTGCTCATGCATAAGTTAGGCACATAACTGTGGACATGCTACTATTCTATAAAGATAATTGTGCACACACTTGCCGATACAGAATTCATGCTCAGCGCACATCATCTTGGTGCCCAACTTTAGGTGAACTATAGATAATATTTCCCGAAGGGGGTAATTCTGTAATGAAGGTACTAACAATTCTGTACAGTGTATGCATGGCTTATGTAAATGTTTCAATCAGCAACAGCAAAGAGGTGATGATCTGCAACCAGAAGAAATAATAAATAGAAAAGCAAACCAAAAACAGTGAAGTGCTATACAGACAAGTTATAGCTATTAGGGGAATGTTTGTCCTGTATCCCCTATAGGTATGTGGTCCCTTTCGGTACTTATTCACACTGCTACAAGAACTGCATGATGTAAACCCTTTTGACACTTTTTATGTATTTTAATGACATTAAGTTTGTTAATTATTTTAATGTTTTATTGATCTTTTTTTCACACTGTTTACTGTATGGTGAAATGATTTATATTCCAAGATTTGTCTGTTTTATCACTGTTGTGTGATTTGGATTTTTTCTATTATTATCATTTTTAATGGTTTAGATTATTTAGACTAATATTAATTATTACATTTGCTTGTTTGTTAGTATCTGCCCCTGATGCAGCCTAAGGGCGAAACGTGGCCACATTGGGTATTTGAGTTAATAAATCTGCATAGTGTTTCACTGTTTTTGGTCTGCTTTTCTACTTATTATTACATACATGTTGACAATACTAGAATATGCATGCACACGTGTGCATATATACCAGAATTCCACCCAAGTGTTGTTCTGTAAATATGCATTTCTTGCGTAGTGTGTATTTCACAATTGGGCGCATGCATTTCCAGCACATAGGTATGACACTTACACTAGCTCAGTGGCATAAGTGCAAACACATACATATGCCACTTATGCTAGGATTATATAAAGAGAAGCAGGTGCCTATCTTTTTGCTTTTGTTTTAGGAAATTATTGAAATCTTATCTGTTCTTGAAGTACTTACCGGAATAATCTGTTTTGTATATCTACTTTGAATTTTACACAATTTTCTCTACTCTTCCTGATTGGTGAATCAAGTTACTCTTTTGTTTTCCCACTTTGAACCTAATTATTAGGGATATATATAGCATGTTATAGAACCTTTAACTTAAGCTTTAAGGGACTGATACCACCACAAGGAGTGGAGGAGTGGTTAGAGCACTGGTCTTGCAATCTAGAGGTGGCTGGTTCAAATCCCACTACTGCTTCTTGTGATCTTGGGCAAGTTACTTAACCCTCCATTGCCTCAGGTACAGACTTAGATTGTGAGCCCTCCTGGGACAGAGAAATATCCAGTATACCTGAATGTAAAAGTGCTCATATTCAGCATGAGATAGCTGGTAATTTCCACTGAACATTAGCAGCTAACGGGCTATGTCGCGCAACTTAGCCAGCTATGTGTGAATATTCAGCACTAAACTGGCTAAGTTGAGCAGATCAGATAGGCCGCTTAAATAGCAGGCCTATCTTTAACTGCTATTAACTTAACCAGCTATCACTGAATGTTTGCTTAGTCAGTGAAGGGGTCCTTTTACTAAGGTGCACCGAAAAGTGGCCAGTGTTGGTGTAGACACATATATTGGACACGCGCAGGTTCATTTTTCAGTGCACCTGCAAAAAAGGCCGAAAATGGCCATGCGACAAAATGAAAATTGGTGCACATCCATTTTGGGCCTGAGACTTTACAGCCACCCACTGACTTAGCGGTAAGGTCTCACGCGTTAACTGGGTGGTAATCATCAGTGCACGTAAAATGCTGATTACCGCCTGGTTAATGCCGCGCGCTGAAAAATTTCCGGCGTGCCTATTGGACACGCGCACAAAATGTAATTACTACCTGGGCCATGCAGTAGCCGGGTGGTAGTTCCAAATTGGTGCACATTGTGCACGCATAGGAGCCCACGCGGCTTAGTATAAGGGCCCCTAAGTTACCGAGGCCAAAACTGAAATCAGATATTCAAAGCTGGTCACTGGATTCAGCCCAGTATTGAATATCCAGGGTGAGTGCTGGCAGCGGCAGCAAACCACGCTGCCTGCCGCCAGCTGAACATTGAGGGTAATGAGTAGAATACCAGCATTGTCATGCATACTTGTCACTTAAATGTAGCTGGCTCCTTACAGAATGACCCCCATGAACAGCAATTCTATAACAGGATGCCTAGAAATAGGTGCCCAGAAAGCGCCTGATAGCAGCCTATTCTCTGAAGCACTGCTTCTCAACCCAGTCCTTGGGGTACACCTAGCCAGTCAGGTTTTGGGGATATCCACTGTGAACATGCATGAAATACATCTGAATACACTGGAGGAAATTCCTGTAAATCTGTCTCATGCATATTTATTGTGGGTATCCCAAAAACCCAACTGGCTGGGCAGTGACGATCCTATGTCGGCTGCCACCCGGGGCAGATCGACGATGCACACCCCCCCCCCCCCCGGGTGCAGCACAACCCCCCCTCCTGGCGCAATGACCCCCCCCCCCCGGGTGCATTGTTGGCTGCTGGGAGAGGGAGCAGGGAACCAGCGGAGCTGACAGACGCGCGGCTGCTCTCTACACCCCTCCAGCGGCGTGCACCCGGGGTGGACCGCCCCCACCGCCCCGCCTTTGGTACGCTGCTGTGGCTGGGCGTGCCCCCGAAGACTGAAAATTCTTTTATGTACCAGTCAGATAAGTTTTGGCAGTTAAAATTGTGTGCACAAATTGGGGTGCACATGCAATTTAATTGAATAACGAGCCAATTAGCACTGATGATTGGGTTCTACTAATTATTAGCACTAATTGTCATTCATTGAAATTTATGTGCGTATTTTTAGTCATAGGGACTCACCTGTGAATTTTACATGCAGCTCCAAAAAGGGGGCATGGCCACAGAAGGGTCATGGGCGGATCAGGGGCATTCCTACAACTTATGCGTGCTGTTATAGAATAAGGGGGATCCGTGTCTAATTTAGACACGAGGATTTACACTAAATGGACTTGGGAAAAATCCACAATTCCAGGAATAACATGTATAGAATGTTTGTACATTTGGGAAGCTTGCCAGGTGCCCTTGGCCTGGATTGGCTGCTGTCGTGGACAGGATGCTGGGCTCGATGGACCCTTGGTCTTTTCCCAGTGTGGCATTACTTATGTACTTATGTACAACAGGGTTTACTTGCTGTAAATCCTCACATCTAAAGTTAGGCACCAATCCCGGCGCTAAGTGTGTTCTATAAACAGCACCTAACTTTCAATGCCGCCTATAGAATGGCGGTTAGTGCATTACTTTTTCTGCACCATTTATAGAATTTAGTCCATAATGAATGTAAATGGCACTAATCTAGCTAAGCACTATATCTTCCATGGTGTGTACTCTGCAGGTGTACACATATGCCAAGTTTGGGAGCAGTGTGGGCAGGGTGCAAAGTTATATGCGTAGATTGTAAAATACTATAATCTATGGGGTCAATGTTCAAAGTGATTTAAACAGCTAGAAATAACTCCTGGCTGTTGAAATTGCTTGTCCGGGGCAAACTGGACATATTTAACAGCACCTAACTGGACAGTGCCACTGAAAATATCCGGTTACTGCCTGAGCCAAACCCGGCTACTCTGTGGGTGTTCCAGTGGCGGAGTCAACACTTAGCAAGTTAAGTACTAATATTCAGCACTTAACCAACTAGGAAAACTGAATAAATAGAACTGCATAAAGCACAGTCCTATTTTTAAGTGCTTCATCTAAGCCACTTAAGTACTTAATATTGCTAGGTTTGATCCAGCTACGTATGCGTAGATAGTCAATGCCAGTGACTGAACATGGCTCAGCATTGAATATCTGGACATAAACCTGGATTAGAGGAGTGGCCTAATGGTTAGTGTAGTGGGCTTTGAGCCTGGCAACCTGAGTTCAATTCCTGCTGCAGCTCCTTGTGACCTTGGGCAAGTCAGTTAACCCTCCATTGTTCCAGGTACAAAAATTTAGATTGTGACCCTCTAGGGACAGAGAAAGTACCTGCATATAATGTGTACAGAGCTGACTACGTCTAATAGTGCTATAGAAATGATTAGTAATAATAATAAATCAGGTGGCAGATAAAAAAGCCACAGACCACTGTCAAATGAATATCTACCCCTATGTTTGTGCTTTCACAGTCTAGGTATAAGCATTTCCACCAGCTCTCTGGCAAGTGTTTAGTGCCTGCGCCTAAAATATAGGACATCTTTTACAATAGGCTCCAAACAGGCACATTTTGGGGGCCCTGTTTACTAAGCCGCGCTAACGCTAAAGACACCCATATATTCCTATGGATGTCTGTAGCGTTAGCGCACTAAAAACGCTAGCGTACCTTAGTAAACAGGGCCCTTGGTGTGAAAAAAAACAGGGAACGCTGTTATTGAATGACCTTTTAAATGGCAATTCTTATGTTCTTGTGTATTAAACCTACAAATCTGTCTTTACATGGAAGAGTTTGGGACCAAGCCCATGGTTGAAACTCAAGGTCAAATTTCTTGTCCGATGGATCATCTGGGGTCAGACATTCACAGTGCGTAAGGATTGAACCCTAGGGAGGAAAAGAAAATGGCTCTCACTGATGATCTTGCCAGCCAGAGTAGCAGCCCTGAAGGTACATCTTGAAGGAAGAGTTCTCTCCAGTCCTCCTGGCCAACAAATATACATGTGCCATCTAGATAAGCTATCTGGAGTGATAAAATCTAATAAAGAAGGAAACAAGAATATATAAAGAAAGAAATTTGATTGTCTAATGATAAAAATTACCTCTTTTCAATGGCATCAGCTTTTTCCTTAATTTTATCTGAGTACATATTTTTTGCAGCAATGAGTTTATTTCCACTTTCAATCGTCCCATTGATTTTCTCTTCATTCGCTTCCATGGATGCTAGGAAGTTCTCGTGTTTCCTGATGCCAGCTTCTGAAGCTTCCAAAGTGTTAGGAAGTTCAACATGAACAATGGTGTAGTCCTATGGAAATAAAAAGGAGACATGTCAAGGAAATACTCCTAATATCATCTAAATATGGTGGATACATTAAATGTCCTTTTGGAAGAGATGGTGGCAACACAAACAGAGACAAAATTCAAGAAGCATGGGATAAGTACTCAAGATAGTTATAATAAAGAAGTGTGAGGAAGTCATCAAAGATCAACTAGGCTCTATGGCTCTTAAGCAGAAATGAAGTCAGGCAGACTAATATGGTGCACTTCCAAAGAGGTTTGGACATGTTCTGGAGGAAGCCATTGCATATCACTGTGGATCAGCTATGAGAAATAGATCTACTTTAAGGGGTCTACTAGGTATTTGTGACCTGGACTGACTCCTGTCAGGGACAGGATGTTGAGCTTGATGGACTTTAGTCTGATTCAGAATACTATCTTATGTTCTTAAGTTGACAACCTTGATTACCACCATATCCTCCGGTTCTCTGTTTTTATGTTGTTCTCCTCCTGCCAACTCGGCCTGGGGATTTCCAATGTAGTACAGGGACTGAGAAGGAAGGGGCCAGGATGTTATATCAGGAGGAAGTTGTGAGTGAAAAGGATGGATCAGTAAGTAGAGAAAGGCCCAGCAACATTAGAATCACTCTTTATCAGGAGGTGACTTGAAGATGGTAGGGTGGGATTGGGGTTATTCTTTCATTAGAAATGTTTCGAAGGTGGTATGGGTCAGAGTCAGACCCTTTTTTTAGGGAGTGGATCAGAGATATTCTTATATGTGGAGGGGACTGAAGTTGGAATTTGGGAGGGGTAGGATCAAGAACATTCTTTTATGAAGGAGGGGAATACAAAGTTGGGAGAGAAGGAGGGATTGGAACATTTTTTATCAGAGGGGAGGGAAAAAAGGTAGTAGAGGAAGGGCCAGTAAGGTGAAAGGAAGGAGGTCCATGGAACTACCTTCCCTGCACTTAACTGAGAATATGCCAATTTCAGCATACTATTAGTTAACTACATCCCTGTAGAAGGTGATAAATTTACCCAGGCAATCTACCCTTGTGAATTTTCCACAAATTGGTAAATACTTTGGTCATAAGTTACTAGGCATCCAACTATTTAGAATACAGATCTATGTTAAATTTAACATGCCAGAATTATTTTTATTGTGGCCTTATCTGCAGGGGGCTACCGCATACAGTAGTCCCCTTATACAAAGCATATTTTAGCATATACATTTAGGACTGGATTCAGTAAATGGCACTCACAATTTGGTGCCGAAAAAAAATTGGCGCTAAGCACAATTCTATAAAGGACCTGCATCCTTTATAGAATCACGCTTAGCATCGATTTCCATGCCTAACCTGCTGAAACTTGGTGTAAAGTTAGAAGTTCAGCGCACATTGTTACAGAATACGCTTAGCGACTTGTGCACCTGAATTCTAATCAGTGCCAATTAGTGATCACTATTGCTTGTTAACTGCTGTTATGAGCACTCAGCTTGTTAAGTTATGTACACTGTTATAGAATTCGCACCAATTTCAGCGCTGATCTCTGGGTGCGCTATATAGAATCCGAGGTGAGTGGGTGTATTCTACAACAACGCACATTGATTTTAGAAATGCCCATGAACCGCCCATCATAACCATGCCCACTTTTCAACTGTGCGACTTACAATTTACACACATCGCATTACGCTTAGCAAGTAGTGCGCATAAAGTCTAATTAATGCCAACTAGTGCTGATAATTGCTTGTTAACATCCAATTATCAGTGCTGATTGGCTTGATAAATAATGAAGTTATGCACATTGTAATGGAATACGCTTTGATTTCTATATGGAAATCAAGGCGCGATATTGAATCCTGGGGAAAGTGACCAGAACACTCGTAGTTTTATATGATCCACCTGTAGGCATATGCAGGGGCAGAGATTGGGTGGATCATGGGTGGATTATGTGCATCATTTATAAAAAGAATGTGTCCATGCCTATTTTGTACACAAACGTTTATGCCAGCTCCTGAGTGGGCTACTACTCAATAGTCCTAACTTTATGCACCAAGTTAACTGGGCATCGGTCTGAATATTGGTTGGTACCTGGTTAACTTTTGGGTTGGAGGACATACCCAGATATTCAGTCCCAGGACCCACGTATGCCAAGGCACTGAGTATCCAGTGTTAGTTCAGCCCGTGGGCTGAATATCGGGTGCCAACATTCTTGGAAATTACACTCCTTTAGGCATGTACCATTGTATTGATCTACAATGGATTCATCTTTTGGCTTATGTTAAGATTGGTATAAAATAATATTTATGTTGTGCTGGGCTGACATTTGAAGCTGTGCAAATAGCTCTTTGTGTTTTAAGAATCAGCCATAAAGTATGTAATTTAAAGTGGGAGAAAAATGAATGAGCAAGTTTCACTAGCTCCTGCCAAAGCAATCACTATTAATGGGATGTATTTTTAGCAGGTGATTACATCTGTAGTCTGCTGCAGGGGTAACATTACTATGGAGCGGCATTTTAAAAAATGTGATACCTGACTCTTCCTCCCCCTCTCCCTCTTTAAGTTCCCCCTAATTCTACTAACCATACATGTATCTATACCCACCATAATATCACTTGTATCATTCATAATGTCTTTGTTCAGACCAGAACTGGCTAACGCCGTTAACGGTTAACATGTAAGCCACATTGAGCCTGCAAAATGGTGGGAAATGTGGGATACAAATGTAAACAAACAAAAAAGCAACACTGTGCCTTCAAGACTGAGACAACAGGAGTGTTTATTAGTGAATAACCCGACACGGGCCGTGTTTCGGCGTAAAATAACGCCTGCCTCAGGGGTCAGGTTTTGGGCATAAATTATGTGAAGTGTATCCAATGCCCCCGAGATTGACGGAGAGAAACTTTGGAGCCAAGAGAGCCTGTCACAATGGACAGTAGCGATACAAAAGAAACCACCTGTTTTAGTCTCCTGTTTTTGCCCCCCTAAAAATGTTTTACACGCTTTAGGATTTACACCATTCACCTTGTTGTGCATGGCAATCATGCGGTAATCATTTTTTTTCTATTTATTTTTAGGAGGAAATGTGGCATGGGTGGAAAGTGGGCTTAAAAGCATTAACCAACTGGTTATTACCATGCACTAACTGGTTAACATGGACTAAATGTGGGAGCCCTCAATTTTTCCTATATAGGAGGAGGTAAGGGCTCCTGTGATAATTTTTTTTTCAGTGGCCATGTGCTAATGTTAACATTAGCCCATGGCCAAAAAATGAAATTATAAAAAAGACCAAATTTACAGCCATGCTAGAAATGGGCTTTGCATGTGGGAAAGTTCAGCTTTAGGATGCATTGCATTACATTAACATTTGTACCCACAAATACCTCAAGAGTTCAGTGTGGCTTACAAGATATGAAAACACTGACAGCAAAAATGAGCAAACACAACACAGCGATGACTTGCTCACTATTTCGAAACCAAATAACTACCCTTAGAAAAGAATCCTGGATGGCGGCAGAGACCTGGAAACCTACATGGACGAACTAATCAGAAATGATGAGCAGAGGTGGAGGCAGAGCATGGACCTCATTCACAAACCCAGGACACAAAACACATCATCAAATACTAACAAAATTCACCAAAGCTCACTGTACACTGGACATTTGCCACAACTCTCTACTAAAAAAAGCACTCACAAAGTACATCAAACAACTCACATATATAGCAGCTATGCTATCAGAGGCAATTCCCCAAAATGAAAGGCAATATCATTCTGACACTAATATCTAAAAATGTGAAATTAAGCAAAAGCGATATCAAAAGCTATAAACCAATAGCATCCATACTGCCATAGCCAAATTCATGAAAGGAACAGTCACCAAGCAACTCATGGAACATCTGACCAAAGTTCTCAATACTCCACAGCTCCCAATCAGGCTTCAGACAGCACCGAAATGGCTTAACAACACTCACTGCCAACATTAGGAAAAGAAATTAGCAGGGAAGAAGATCCTACTCCTACAATTTGACATTTCGTGGCATTCGACATGGTTAGACCATCAAATCCTATACAACTTCTGGATGAGATCGGAGTAGGAGAAACAGTCCTCAAATGATTTGAAGCTTCCCGACCACCAGGTTGTATCAAATTAAAATGATGACACCATTGGCCAAATTGTTACATAGACTAGGCATAAACCCATTCATCTATATCAATGATGTGTCCATATGCATACCCTTTGACAATGAATTGAACGACATAATGGATAGAATCACTACAGGATTAAACACAATGGAAGCATGGGCCTCAGCATTCAAGCTAAACAGAGACAAAGCGTAATTCCTAGTCATAACAGTCCCTTACAACCACACCACTTACCCCAACATCACCATAGAAGGAACTTCTTATCCCCTCTCAGAAAACCTGAAGTTTCTGGGAGTTGTCATTGATCAGAAACTCACATTCCAACCCCAAACCACAAATGTGATATTCAAGATGTTCCAAGCGATGTGGAAACTGAGGAGGATCAGGAACTATTTCCCCAGAACAGTGCTCTGCAAGCTAGTCCAAGCAACAATACTCACAAACTTAGACTACTGCAATGGACTGACTACATGTTGGATGCAAAGTACAAATCCTGAAAAGGCTGCAAACGGCCCAGAACACAGCTGCAAGACTAAGTTTTGGGACACCACACTATGACAGAGCCAGGCCACTACTCCAGCCTTACACTGGCTCTTGATCAAAGAATGAAAGCGAATGCTACATTCCTGTAGAAGGTATTCTCCGAGGACAGCAGGCTAATTGTTCTCACTGATGGGTGACGTCCACGGCAGCCCCTCCAATAGGAATCTTCATTAGCAAAGGCCTTTGCTAGCCCTCACGCGCCCATGCGCACCGCGCATGCGCGACCGTCTTCCCGCCCGAACCGGCTCGTGTTCGTCAGTCCCGTATATAGCAAGACAAAGACAAGGGAAGACACAACTCCAAAGGGGAGGCGGGCGGGTATGTGAGAACAATTAGCCTGCTGTCCTCAGAGAATACCTTCTACAGGTATGTAGCATTCGCTTTCTCCGAGGACAAGCAGGCTGCTTGTTCTCACTGATGGGGTATCCCTAGCCCCCAGGCTCACTCAAAACAACAAACATGGTCAATTGGGCCTTGCAACGGCGAGGACATAACTGAGATTGACCTAACAATTTATCCAACTAACTGAGAGTGTAGCCTGGAAAAGAATAAAAATGGGCCTAGGAGTTGGATTCTAAACCCCGAACAGATTCTGAAGCACTGACTGCCCGAACCGACTGTCGCGTCGGGTATCCTGCTGCAGGCAGTAATGAGATGTGAATGTGTGGACAGATGACCACATCGCAGCCTTGCAAATCTCTTCAATAGTGGCTGACTTCAAGTGGGCTACCGACGCTGCCATGGCTCTAACATTATGAGCCGTGACATGACCCTCAAGAGCCAGCCCAGCCTGGGCGTAAGTGAAGGAAATGCAATCTGCTAGCCAATTGGAAATGGTGCGTTTCCCCACAGCCACTCCCCTCCTGTTGGGATCAAAAGAAACAAACAATTGGGCGGACTGTCTGTTGGGCTGTGTCCGCTCCAGATAGAAGGCCAATGCTCTTTTGCAGTCCAATGTGTGCAGCTGACGTTCAGCAGGGCAGGAATGAGGACGGGGAAAGAATGTTGGCAAGACAATTGACTGGTTCAGATGGAACTCCGACACTACCTTCGGCAAGAACTTAGGGTGAGTGCGGAGACTACTCTATTATGATGAAATCTGGTGTAAGGGGCCTGGGCTACCAGGGCCTGAAGCTCACTGACTCTACGAGCTGAAGTAACTGCCACCAAGAAAATGACCTTCCAGGTCAAGTACTTCAGATGGCAGGAGTTCAGTGGCTCAAAAGGAGGTTTCATCAGCTGGGTGAGAACGACATTGAGATCCCATGACACTGTAGGAGGTTTGAGGGGGCTTTGACAAAAGCAAACCTCTCATGAAGCGAACAACTAAAGGCTGTCCTGAGATCGGCTTACCTTCCACACGGTAATGGGTATGCACTGATTGCGCTAAGGTGAACCCCTTACAGAGTTGGTCTTGAGACCAGACTCAGACAAGTGCAGAAGGTATTCAAGCAGGGTCTGTGTAGGACAAGAGCGAGGATCTAGGGCCTTGCTGTCACACCAGACGGCAAACCTCCTCCACAGAAAGAAGTAACTCCTCTTAGTGGAATCTTTCCAAGGAAGCAAGCAAGATGCGGGAGAAACCCTCTGACAGACCCAAAGAGGCAAAGTCTACGCTCTCAACATCCAGGCCGTGAGAGCCAGAGACTGGAGGTTGGGATGCAGAAGCGCCCCTTCGTCCTGTGTGATGAGGGTCGGAAAACACTCCAATCTCCACGGTTCTTCGGAGGACAACTCCAGAAGAAGAGGGAACCAGATCTGACGCGGCCAAAAAGGAGCAATCAGAATCATGGTGCCTCGGTCTTGCTTGAGTTTCAACAAAGTCTTCCCCACCAGAGGTATGGGAGGATAAGCATACAATAGGCCCTCCCCCCAATCCAGGAGGAAGGCATCCAATGCCAGTCGGCCGTGGGCCTGAAGTCTGGAACAGAACTGAGGGACCTTGTGGTTGGCTCGAGATGCAAAGAGATCTACCAAGGGGGTGCCCCACACCTGGAAGATCCGGCGCACTACTCTGGAGTCGAGCGACCACTCATGAGGTTGCATAATCCTGCTCAACCTGTCGGCCAGACTGTTGTTTACGCCTGCCAGATATGTGGCTTGGAGCAACATGCCGTAACGGTGAGCCCACAGCCACATGCTGACGGCTTCCTGACACAGGGGGCGAGATCCGGTGCCCCCCTGCTTGTTGATGTAATACATGGCAACCTGGTTATCTGTCTGAATTTGGACAATTTGGTGGGACAGCCGATCTCTGAAAGCCTTCAGAGCGTTCCAGACCGCTAGTAACTCCAGGAGATTGATCTGCAGACCATGTTCCTGGAGGGACCAGCTTCCCTGGGTGTGAAGCCCATCGACATGAGCTCCCCACCCCAGAAGAGACGCATCCGTAGTCAGCACTTTTTGTGGCTGAGGAATTTGGAAAGGGCGTCCCAGAGTCAAATTGGACCAAATCGTCCACCAATACAGGGATTTGAGAAAACTCGTGGACAGGTAGATCACGTCCTCTAGATCCCCAGCAGCCTGAAACCACTGGGAAGCTAGGGTCCATTGAGCAGATCGCATGTGAAGATGAGCCATGGGAGTCACATGAACTGTGGAGGCCATGTGGCCCAGCAATCTCAACATCTGCCGAGCTGTGATCTGCTGGGACGCTCGTACCCGGGAGACGAGGGACAGCAGATTGTTGGCCCTTGTCTCCGGAAGATAGGCACGAGCCATCCGAGAATCCAGCAGAGCTCCTATGAATTCGAGTCTCTGTACTGGGAGAAGATGGGACTTTGGATAATTTATCACAAACCCCAGTAGCTCCAGGAGTCGAATAGTCATCTGCATGGACTGTAGAGCTCCTGCTTCGGAATTGTTCTTCACCAGCCAATCGTCGAGATAAGGGAACACGTGCACTCCCAGCCTGCGAAGCGCTGCTGCTACTACAGCCAGGCACTTCGTGAACACCCTGGGCGCAGAGGCGAGCCCAAAGGGTAGCACACAGTACTGGAAGTGACGTGTACCCAGACGAAATTGCAGATACTGCTTGTGAGCTGGCAATATCGGGATGTGCGTGTAGGCATCCTTCAAGTCCAGAGAGCATAGCCAATCCTTTTCCTGAATCATGGGAAGAAGGGTGTCCAGGGAAACATCCTGAACTTTGCCTTGACCAGATATTTGTTCAGGGTCCTTAGGTCTAGGATGGGACGCATCCCCCCTGTTTTCTTTTCCACAAGGAAGTACCTGGAATAGAATTCCAGCCCTTCTTGCCCGGATGGCACGGGCTCGACCGCATTGGTGCTGAGAAGGGCGGAGAGTTCCTCTGCAAGTACCTGCTTGTGCTGGAAGCTGTAGGACTGAGCTCCCGGTGGGCAATTTGGAGGCTTCGAGGCCAAATTGAGGGTGTACCCTTGCCGGACTATTTGAAGAACCCAACGGTCGGAGGTTATAAGAGGCCACCTTTGGTGAAAAACTTTCAACCTTCCCCCGACCGGCAGATCGCCCGGCACGGACACGTTGATGTCGGCTATGCTCTGCTGGAGCCAGTCAAAAGCTCGTCCCCTGCTTTTGCTGGGAGCCGTGGGGCCTTGCTGAGGCGCACGCTGCTGATGAAAGAGCGAGCGCGCTGGGGCTTAGCCTGGGCCGCAGGCTGGCGAGAGGGAGGATTGTACCTACGCTTACAAGAAGAGTAGGGAACAGCCCTCCTTCCCCCATAAAAACGTCTACCTGATGAGGTAGATGCTGAAGGCTGCCGGTGGGAGAATTTGTCGAAAGCGTTATCCCGCTGGTGGAGCTGTTCTACCACCTGTTCGAACTTTTCTCCAAAAATGTTGTCCGCTCGGCAAGGGGAGTCCGCAATCCGCTGCTGAATCCTATTCTCCAGGTCGGAGGCACGCAGCCATGAGAGTCTGCGCATCACCACACCTTGAGCAGCGGCCCTGGACGCAACATCAAAGGTATCATATACTCCTCTGGCCAGGAATTTTCTGCACGCCTTCAGCTGCCTGACCACCTCCCGAAACGGCTTGGCTTGCTCAGAAGGGAGCTTGTCCACCAAGTCCGCCAACTGTCGCACATTGTTCCGCATATGGATGCTCGTGTAGAGCTGGTAGGACTGAATCTTGGCCACGAGCATAGAGGAATGATAGGCCTTCCTCCCAAGGGAGTCTAAGGTTCTGGAGTCTCTGCCCGGGGGCGCCGAAGCATGCTCTCTAGAACTCTTAGCCTTCTTTAGGGCCAGATCCACCACACCAGAGTCGTGAGGCAACTGAGTGCGCATCAGCTCTGGGTCCCCATGGATCCGATACTGGGATTCGATCTTCTTGGGAATGTGGGGATTAGTTAATGGCTTGGTCCAGTTCGCCAGCTATGTCTTTTTTAGGACATGATGCATGGGTACTGTGGATGCTTCCTTAGGTGGAGAAGGATAGTCCAAGAGCTCAAACATCTCAGCCCTGGGCTCATCTTCCACGACCACCGGGAAGGGGATGGCCGTAGACATCTCCCGGACAAAGGCCGCGAAAGACAGACTCTCGGGAGGAGAAAGCTGCCTTTCAGGGGAGGGAGTGGGGTCAGAAGGAAGACCATCAGACTCCTCGTCAGAGAAATATCTGATGTCCTCCTCCTCCTCCTCCCACGAGGCCTCACCATCGGTATCAGACACAAGTTCACGAACCTGCGTCTGAAGCCGTGCCCGACTCGACTCCGTGGAAACACGGCCACGGTAGGAGCGTCGGAGGTGGACCTCCCTCTCCCAGCATCGGCGAAGCTCCCGCCGCCGACATCGTCGGGGAGTCTGCCTGGGAGGTGGCCGTAGCCGGTTACCCCCGCAAGCAGTACCAATACGAGACCTCACACTCGGGCAAAGGGGGCCAGCTGTCGCCTCACCCGACGGTACCGGTGGCGCAAGCACCCCCGGTACCGGAGGAGAAGGGCGCAACAGCTCTCCCAGAATCTCTGGAAGAACGGCCCGGAGACTCTCATGCGAGCGGCGGTGGAGAAAGACTGAGAAGCCGATGCAGGCGTCAAGGTCAGAGTTCTGTTCCGGGCGTGGAGGCGGGTTCCGGGCCTGTCCAGGGGGAGCGCATCAACACCTCCTGAATAGAGGGTGAGCGGTACTCCCGATGCCGATGCCTACTGGGTGCCGACTCCCTCGGCGACACAGAGCTCTCGGTACCGAGACGGAAGGAGACCGGTGTCGATGCTTCTTCGACTTCTAGAGCGAAGCATGTCACCGGAGCTTCCCGGTACCGACGAGGAGGACGTAGAAGCCAACCGTCGCTTCCTCGGGCCGAGGCCGAAGAAGGTCGATCTCGGGGGGGCTGTACCGCAGGAGCCCCAGGGCAGAAGGAGACCCCCCAAAGGCTCACCGCCACCAGCAAGGGAATGGACAGCCCTCATCTGCACTCCAAGACGAAGCACCACCATCCGACGACATCAGCAATAGCGGAGGTCCCGGTACCACCGACGTCGACGCAGCCTTCCGATGTCTCGGTACCGATGATGCAGGAGGTAGAAGCCTCGATGCAGTCGATGCCGATGCAGAGGTCGAAGACTTCGATGCTGTCGATGTCGATGCACTTGACGAGTCCCGTGCTGTTGTCGTTGAAGAGCCCGAGAACAACAAGTTCCACTGGGCCAATCTCGCTACCTGAGTCCTCTTTTTCAAAAGAGCACAAAGACTACAGGCCTGCGGGCGTGCCCAGCCCCAGACACTGAAGACACGAAGCATGCCTATCAGTGAGCAAGATACCCGGGCGCACTGGGTGCACTTCTTGAAGCCGCTGGAAGACTTCGATGACATGGGTGGAAAAATCACGCCGGCGAAATCAAAATTCGCAATGATGACGAAAGGCACCAAAAGGAAGGGAGAAAAAAACCCGTACCGAGGCCAAATAGGCCATTCCCGAAAGCGAAAGGAAACTTGCTTGGGGAAAAGCTGGAACACGGGAAAGGGGTAAAGACCTGATCGGTCTCTTTTTTTTTAAAGTGAAAATCGCGAAGACGCGCGAGGTCAACTTGAGGGGCACGAAACGGCGGCAAAACATGACCATCCCGAGCGCGGACAAAAGAAGACTGACGAACACGAGCCGGTTTGGGCGGGAAGACAGTCGCGCATGCGCGGTACGCATGGGCGCGCGAGGGCTAGCAAAGGCCTTTGCTAGTGAAGATTCCGATTGGAGGGGCTGCCGTGGATGTCACCCATCAGTGAGAACAAGCAGCCTGCTTGTCCTCGGAGAATAACTTTTAAGCTATGTACCAAGGTCTACCAAATAATGTTCGGTGATGTCCTAACATACAAGACTAACATGATCAGTCTACTATCAAGAAACACAAAAACTGGAACTAGAAACTTCCTAAAACTCCATTACCCGAAATGTCAAAAACTCTCTTACAAATCGGTATATTCAGCAAGCTTTCCATACCAAAGCACCAAATGGTGGAATTCTTTACTCAAAACCCTCAGAACACTGAGCACCTACACAAACTTTTGAAAAACAACTCAAGACCTTTCTGTTCTGAAAATTCTACCTCGAGGAAGTCAAAGCATAGTAACCAAACACCCATATACTGCACCATAATGATCATACACACTGAACACCACCCACAGCACCTCGACATAAGTGCAATTTTGCATATTTGATAAATATTTAGAAGAACATTTTAAGAGTTTCACAATATAAATTTAAATAAATTATGATGGAGAAATAAAAATAGAAATAGAAAATGAAATAATTTACCTAAAGGTTGACCTATGAAGAGGCAGGCAAGCCGCAGATTGAGTGGGCCAAATGAAATGAGTTGCCACTGAGGTCAACAGTTTGTGAGTAAGATGCTGTTGTATGATATGATATATTAATGCAGGGTGTATAGTTGGTGTGTTATTTGGACCTCGACTAATGCTGAAACTTATTGGACATATAAGTGATTTATTGGGTTTGATTTCTGTTCAGCACATGTAAAAGTTGTATATGAAAGTACATAAATTTTGAATTATAATCTATTCTGTCAACTCATATCCACTAATTCTACAGATGCACAGTAAAAGGCAAGGTAACTTTCTTTTATCACTTTCTCATTGTGCATGTGGAAAGTAAAGAAAACAAAGAAATATCAGCATCAACATTTTGCTGTGAGACACATACCTGGTTGCTGAGAATTGCTTCTGCCTGCTTTGCATCCTTTGAGAACTGCTGAAAACCCAGACACTGAGAAAGGAATTTTTCTCTACTGTCCCACATCTTGTTCAGATCATGCCAACCAGTGTCCATTCCCTTGAGTCTCTGCTCTAATTGCTGATAATCTGGATCTGTCTGCCCATCTGTTACTTTGTGACCAGTATCCAAGACACTGTGGTAATCTCGTTCATGTTGGTCAATGTCATCTTTGATTGCAAGGTGTTGTTGAAGAAGTTGTTCAGCCTCTGGCAAAGAGTTGGGTAGATCTTCAGAAGCAATTGCCTTTTGAGATTTATAAAGCCAGCTCTGGAAATCATCTAAGTCTTGCAAGAACTTCTGCAATTGGCTGGCCTCTCCAAGTGAGGCCTCTCGACTCTGTAAGGTCTTCTGTAAGTCATTCCAGGCATCATTGACATCTTTTAGCCTGTTATGGATGTCTTTGGCATGAGATGAATGTTCTCTTGCAAGCCTCTGAGCCTCTTCCTGCAAATTGTTGAGTTTTGCCTCAATGGCAGCAAGGTCTCGTTCTATGCCATATAATTTTCTTTGAATGGCAATTACCCCAGTCAGGTCTTTCCCTAGGTCTTGAGTTGATTCAATAATTTTGGTTTTCTCAAGGATCCAATTTTTGGTTTCTTCACACTCTAAGCAGTAATTATGAAGACTCAATGCAGAGTCTATAGCTTTTCTTCTCTCAGCCACCATCTTCTGGAATTGTCTCCACCTAAAATAAAACCATTAGAACTGAAACATTACTATACTACTCTTAAAAGAATTATGATCCTTCCATAAAGAACTGTATATATTAACCAAGTTTATTGGAATTTATTTTATCCCCACTATATAACAACTTAAAGATTTCAAGGGTTGACGTGTTTTCTCACAAGACTGTGCAATAGGATAGAAACTAGCATACTGAGAAGTTCATTTTAGACAATGTTAATCAACATGTTGGCAAGCTATGATACATTTTGAAGGACCAAGAAGTATCACTTCAGCAATGCTTTAAAAAATAATGCAATCTACTAAGACTCCAGTTTTCTCCAGAATCAACACAGCTACTACAAGTGCATGCTAAAAGAAAACCTTTTAACTTTCTCCTGATTTCTGAATTTGATGAAGCTTTTGAACCGCAACATCTAAATGTGCCTTCTTTCCCTAAATTTGTGAAAACCAGGTCAACACTGGATTAATGGCCTTCCTGAAAGAGGAAATTAGGTCACTGCTAACTTGCCTGTCTATGGTGAAAACATATTTGTACACAAGGCACCATCTTTAGGCAGGTGCTAGCAACTAAGGGCCTGTGACAAACCTATAGAAAATCGTGTAGCATGAGCTTCTGGAAGGATTTCTCAGGTGTAGTCCTTATTGCCAGCTGATACAGTGCATAAGGGACAGAGACAGGTGCGTACATACCCCTAGACTCAACACATATACCCTATTTGCCCCACAGAGGGATAAGGATTTGATGCACAGCCCCCCCCCCCCCCCCCCACACACCTAATTTCTTCTCTTGTTCAGCTCTCTCCCAAACTGAGAAATGCTCTTGGTATCTTTACTAGACCCAAATGATATGAAAATAATTAGTGAACATAGTATCTATGGAAAAAAAACATTTTGATACTATACTAGGTATCACAGAAGCCTAAAGGAGGTTTTGTGAGCATATTTATTATAACTGAAAAGAAAACTGTTGTAATGTTCAAATTAAGTCATAGCCTAATTTAGCTACAGCATAATTCTGATCAGATGTACCTTGTGTTCAGCTGGTCTTGGCACTGCTTTACGTTTTTACTACTTGGATGTCCACTCTCAATCAAATGATTGGATGCCTGGTTTACATCATCAATTCGAGCTGCCAGGGTGTTCATTTCCTGATCCAGGCTTTCAAATCTAGGAAATTATAACAGATGAGACTTTCATAAATGGTGCTTTTCCTTAGCTACTGAAAGCCAACTCTATAGTATCAACAAGCCCAACCAAAAGCCATAAGCAGTGAAATATCTAACTTCTTGAAAAGTGTTTTTGGAATATGATCTTAAACCACAAAGAGGCTCATTTTCAAAGCACTTAGACTTACAAAGTTCCTTAGGTTCCTATGGAACTTTGTAAGTCTAAGTGCTTTGAAAATATGCCTCAAATTGTTCAGAGTATTTCCACCTGTTTTTTTTCCAGATATAAATAAATGCAGTGAGCTCCATATTAGTGTTGGTATTTTAAAAGGACACATTGAGGGGCATTTTCAAAAGAATCGTCTAAGTTGGGATTTGGACGTCTTTGTAAAATGTCCAAATCTGGGGGTGTGGAAAACCGTATTTTCAAAAAAAGATGGACGTCCATCTGTCGTTTCAAAAATACCAAGGACGTCCTTAGACATGGACGTCTTTGACTTTCGGAGATTTTCGAAACCAAAGACGTCCATGTCAAAAACATCCAAATCCAAGCCATTTGGGTGTGGGAGGAGCCAGCATATGTATTGCACTGGTCCCCCTGACATGCTAGGACACCAACCGGGCACCCTAGGGGGCACTGCAGTGGACATCATAAATTGCTCCCAGGTACATAGCTCCCTTATCATGTGTGCTGAGCCCCCCACAACCCCCCAAAACCCACTACCCCCAACTGTACACCACTAACATAGCCCTTACGGGTGAAGGGGGCACCTATATGTGGGTACAGAGGGTTTCTGGTAGGTTTTGGAGGGCTCGCTGTTTCCTCCACAAATGTAACAGGTAGGGGGGGTATAGGCCTGGGTCCGCCTGTCTGAAGTGCACTGCACCCACTAAAACTGCTCCAGGGACCTGCATGTGCTGTCATGGACCTGAGTATGACATTTTAGGCTGGCACGTAATATTTTTAAAGATGTTTTTTTGAAGGTGGGATGGGGTTAGTGACCACTGAGGGAGTAACGGGAGGTCATCCCCGATTCCCTTCGGTGGTCATCTGGTCATTTTGGGCACCTTTTTGTGCCTTATTCGTAAGAAAAACAGGTCTGGGTGAAAACGTCCAAGTGTTAGTCATGGACGTCTCTGCTTTTTTCGATTATGGCTCAAAGACGTCCAAATCTTAGGCACGCCCAAGTCTCACCTTCACCACGCCTCCGACATGCCCCCTTGAAATTTGGACGTCCTTGCGAAGCACTTCAGTTAGAGACGTCCAAAATCGGGTTTCGATTATACCAATTTGGACGTCTCTGAGAGATGGACGTCCAAGTACCGATTTATGTCGGAAGATGGATGTCCATCTCTTTTAAAAATGAGCCTGATAGGCATTTATGTGACTTTATAACAGGCAACTTCCTGGATTCCCAACTTAAGCACCTGTTAGAAAATACACATATTTATGTGGCTCTTATTCATTTAAGAAGTTTTTCATTTAACAATTCCTTGGTATAGAATTTTTATTGGCTTTTACCTATGTATATATTTCATGCTCTGCATTGGTTGTTTATATATATATATATATATATATATATATATATATATATATATATATATATATATATATATTATACATAACTAGTTCTTTGTACCTTTTTTTATATGTTTCTAGTCTCCTGAAGCAGGTGTAAATGCCGAAACAAGGCTCTACATTGAGCCTCCATGAGGATTTTGACAAGTAAATATCTTTGATGTTACCCACTTGATTAACTGTGGTTATTGTTGGAAGACCCATCGACAACCCTACTCCTTTCCACTTTCACAAAATACATAGTAACATAGTAGATAATGGCAAATAAAGACCTATATGGTCCATCCAGTCTACCCAACAAGATAAATTCATAGCATTAGGTACCTTTATAACAGATCTTCTAAATGAGGAGTTCAAATAGGTGTCAATATTGAGGCTATTTTTATAGAGGAACATAGGCATCTGCGTTCCTTATAAAATACCAGCACAAATCCTGCAGAAATTGCAACTAAAATAAACCCGATGTGTAAAGGCAAAAAAAGCACCTATTTGCAGCCTATTTTCTAAAGCCACCATAGTATATCAAGACACAGTTCCATCTGTGATTTACTACCCATTTGCAAATTGATAATATATAAGCGCTGAGGCACTCCCTGATGCAATTCCTGTGATTGTATGCACTTGACATTCTGAGAAATATACACTTACACCTATTCAAACCCCCTGATGCAGATGCACATACGCTGAAACACGGCCCGTATTGGGTGTATTTATTAAAGGACTCTTGATTGCTCCTTCAAGGCCCATTTGTGCTTTTCTTGTTTGTGTATATTTGAACCCTCTCTTCTGCTACCGTGTAAAATATCAGCACAAATCTTGCAGAAATTGCAGCTGAAATGAACCCACGAGCACAAATCCTAATGTAGACAAGAATATTAGTGAGTAAAATACTTGTGTAAATCATGACTCCATTCAGTCTCCTTCCCTGGACACACCTAGAATTGCTTACAAGAATTCACCTAATTGCACCATACTTAGTTTTAAGCATAAGCCACTTTTATAAATGACCTTTTATGTGTAGAAAACAGTGGTTAAAGTGTGAAATGGTTTATAAAATTAGCTTTAAGTAGAAATGTATGCATGTATTTTATAAATAATGCAGGAATGTTGTGACTTAATATATCTGTGAACATGCCTAGCCCTGAGTCATGTAAAAGTGTGCCATTCTTGTCATTGCCCTTTTTTTTGGGGGGGGGGGGGGGGGATTTTTCAAGCAGTATTTTACACACATGTGGGCAGATGAGTAGGCTAATGGTTAGGGCAGTGGTTAGGGAACCAGAAGGCTCAGCATCAAATCCCACTGCAGCTCCTTGTGGCCTTGGCCAAATCATTTAACCCTTCATGGCCTGAGATGGCTGGAGAAAGCTCCGGCATGGAACCATCACACTTAAGGCAGCCCCAGAAGTAGTAAATAATGTTCTGTTCTGCTCAATCCGAAGTTCTCGGGGGATCACATCACTACAAACATAATCAAAAATAAAAACATAAAACACAAACATTAACACAAATATATGTGTGTGTGTGTGTGTGTGTCTGTGTGTGTGAAAAGGTCTTCATAAAATTACCCCCAGAGAGTACATTTACACCTTCTATGGAACAAAGGATTTACACATTACTGAAGATTGTTATATGTTTTTATTTTACCTTTATAAAATCAGTACCTATCTGGACTTTTCACATTAGTGTCCTGCTATAAAATTATCCTCCACGGCTGCAGTTAATTGTTCTGCATAATTTTCAGTGAACGTACATTAAGGTAAAACTACGTCAATAGTATGGCAAACTACCTGGCCTTTCCTACATTAACGCTCCTGATTACATAAAAGTTGCCTAAAATTGTTCATGCAATTTAATAGAACAAGCCAATAAGTGCAAATAATTGGCTTTTTTAACAAGCAATTATTTATTCATTTATTTCATTTATATCCCACATTATCCCAATAGATCAGGTTCGATCTGGCTAACAACTTATTGTAATTAACAGTATAAAAAGTGATGCGGGATAGTATATGTTAAGTACTAATAACAAAGGAAATGAGGATTGAATATATTAATTTGAAATATGGAAATGAATGCTAGACACAAAAAGGTAACAATTTATAATCATCCACTTATAATAATAATTAGAATGGAAGTGAGAAATTGGAATAACTGTACAATTAGGGGTTTAAATTAATTATGCTCATTCATGAGAAATTGCTTGAACAGAGAGGCTTTAAGATATTTCCAGAATATCAAATAATTAGGTTCCCATCTGATGAATTTTGGGAGGGAATTCCACCATTTGGTACAGAAGTAAGGGAATCCTGACATGTAGATTGCCTTGTAGATCACATTTTTGCAACTGGGATAGTGGAGGGTTAGATAATCTCTTGAACCAGGGAGAGCATTGTGAAGGGGGAGATGCTGGGCTCGATGGACCCTTGGTCTTTCCCAGTGTGGCATTACTTATGTACACTTTCAAACAACAATAGAACCAGGGGACACAAGATGAAGCTAGAATATGGCAGATTTAAAATAAACAGGAGAAAGTTTTTCTTTACTCAGTGTGTAGTTGGACTCTGGAACTCGTTGCCGGAAAATGTAGTGACAGCAGCTGGCCTTACAGAGTTTAAAGGGGGTTTGGACAGATTCCTGAGGGAAAAGTCCATTGAACATTATTTAAAATATATATATTTTTTTAATGGGTTTTGCCGGGTTCTTGAAGCCTGGATTGGCCGCTATCGGAGACAGGATGCTGGGCTTGATGGACCCTTGGTCTTTTCCCAGTATGGCGGTGCTTATGTTCTAATTAAAGGTTGCATATAATCAGGGTTAAGCCATATAGGGCCCTGTTTACTAAGCCATGCTGTAGGCACGCTAGCGTTTTCAGCGCACTAAGGCTAGAGACACCCATATATTCCTATGGGTGTCTTTAGCATTAGTGTGCGCTGATTTTTAGCACACGGTAAAAACAATAGCACACCTTAGTAAACAGGGCCCACAGACTTGTGAAAACAAATGTACATGGTTTGGATGTTATTCTGGCTTTGAATGGGAGCTTTATAAGCAAAGGGGCTGTACTTTCAAATCTCTAGCCTTGTAGACTAATCTGGCTGCTGTATTTTGAGCTGTCTGCAGTTTTTTTTTCAAGGTAAATTCCTTACAGTCAGCATAAATGGCATCTCAATAATCGAAGTGTGATGATACTAAGGTTTGTACTAAGGTTCTAAACATATCATTAGGGAAGAGATGCCTGATTCTTTTTAGTTTCCACATTACTTTAAAGGTTTTTGTGATGACTGCTTGGACTTGGATGTTGAATAACATGTAGCAAACAATTATTATACTAAGTACCTTTAGTTGGGACTCCAATGGATAAGTTAAATTATCAACTGTGAAGTTTTGACAGTTTATGACACAGTGAGGGTTAGATAATAACAACATTTTCTCTCTCTGTTCAATTTTAGTTTAAAGCTGGAGGCCCAATTCTCCATCAGGTCTAGACCAGATTTGGTGATAGATATCACTTCTTCAATAGAATCTTTGAAAGGGATGTAGAAGGTTACGTAATCCACAGAAATAAAATTATTATGACCTTGGGCATCCAGGACCTTTCCTAAGGGGGATAATATTTATGACAGAACAGTGTGTTTTAAGCCTGAATTCTTGAACTGTATTTCTCTAGTTGGGCCAGCAGGTGGTGCATGTTATGTTTTAAGCTGTTACAAAGAATTGACCTTTCTTTCTTTAGTTAACACAGATAAAGGAAATGCCTGCAGTGATGTAACCAGTTATTTTTAAAGCCAAGTCTGGATACAGAGTAGGCATAATGAAAAACATGGTGGTACCAATGCTGTGTGGGACCAGTGGTGTGCTGGAGCGGGCTCTCACGGGCTCGCGAGAGCCGTTTGTTAAGTTTTTAAGAATTTTGGGAGCTGGTTGTTAAAGTAGGCCTCCCATGGCTATTCTAACAACTGACTCCCAAAATGTAGGCTTGGGCCCCCTCCTGAATTCTCTTTTACTTTGCTGGCAGTGATGCTGGTCCCACCAGCCAAGTAAATAGACTGCTGCTGCTCCCTGCTCCTTGTTTCTGACTCTGAGCATCAGGCTGGGACTTTTCATGCAAGCGCAAGAAGGTTCCATCATGCTGCTCAGAGCCAGAAATAAGCAGCAGAGAATGGTGGCAGTCCATTTATTGGCTGGTTGGGCTTGGCAAAGGTATGCCTAGTGTGCCTGCACAAGGGAGGGAGAGAGAGGCATGTATTCCCCCCTCCCCCCAAATTTCAGGGCCGGCTATGTCCAGAGAGAGAGCCCGTTGTTAAAATTTTACCAGCACACCCCTGTGTGGGACCGACATGGGACAATGAACATTACTCTTGATAACGGAGTCAGCATTTCCGCTATGGTGACTCGTAGTCAGCCCAGGCAGCCCAACAAGCAGAAGCAGCAGAGATCACCTCTCCAGTTCCTGCGCCACTCCAGGTGGGACTAGGATTAACCTATGGCTCCAGAAAAAGGCGGACACATTGATCCAGTCCGGGTTTTGCTTCCATTTGAAAGCAATGGAAGTAAAACCTAGACTGCCTCAATCTTTTCCTCCTTTTTTTTTTTTAATAGCAATTGGCAATTGCACATGCTTTTTAGGAGAGGAGCATATCAGGCTTGCTCCTGGCTATCACGTAAAAACATTTTTTTTGAGGAGAGGAGACCCAAGAGAGTTCTGCTATATTATATTTTCACCGTGCACATTTTACATCATACTACTCCAGGTTGTTAAAGACCCCTGACGCAGGCCTTTGGGCCGAAACACGGCCGTGTCGGGTCATTTTATATGAATAAATATAATTTTCGGTATCCTCATTCGTCCTTCTCACTTTTTTTGTTCTACATCTCCTTTTTCTGGAGCCATATGGTAACCCTAGGTGGGACTAGCTGACCAAGCAACAGGAGGAGGCGTTCCAGTGCTTCCAGCAGCACTAGTTACGTGATCATGGCTGTAAGTATGGACCAGCCAGACTTAGCCAACACACCTACTGATCAGACTGTTGATCCTGATTTGCCAGAGTCACCTTCCAGATATGGATACTGATATAGGACAGAGACATGCTTTTCAGGAAGCACAGCGCTCTGACCCTGACCTGGAAGCCCTGAGGCAGAGGGATGGTCAACCAATCAGTGAAACCTATAAAGATCGTATCCTATGGAAAGGGGGCTTGCTGTACAGACAGACTAATCTTGTTGATCCTGATAGGCCCTGGACAGCAGGCAAGCAGCTTATAGTGCCCAGGGCATACAGAGAACAACTCCTACAGATTGCACATGATATTCCAATAGCAGAACATCAGGGGGTGACACGCACACACAATAGATTGACCTAGAACTTCTACTGGCTGGAAGTAGCCGTAGCTGACTATTGTTGAACCTGTCGTGCATGCCAAAGAGTGGGTAAGACCTAAGATTATCCCTGAGCTCCCCTGAAATGTTTACCCATTATCAGTGAGCCCTTTGAGAGAATAGCTGTGGATATAGTGGGGCCTCTAGCTGTCCCTAGCTGAACTGGGAAACGATATATATTGACAGTGGTGGACTTTACTACCAGATATCCTGAAGTGGTAGCCTTATCCACCATAGAATCAGAGAAAATTGCCACTGCCCTGCTAGAAATATTTTCTTGGGTAGGATATCCATGAGAAATATTCTCAGACCAAGGGACTGTCAGAGATAACTTGCAGGCAGCCCAGACTAAACAAAAGACCTGGTATGATTTTAAGGCCCGAAATAGAGAGTTTTATGAGGGCCAGCAGGTACTTGTTTTAGTCCCAGTTCGTCAGAATAAACTTCAAGCTAATTGGGTGGGATTATACAAGGTTATAAGGTGCCTGAATGATACAAACTACATTATATCTATGGACTCTCAAGACCAAAAGCAGTGTACCTTTCATGTAACTATGTTAAAGGCCTAAGCAAATCGCACAGCTATGGGGCTAGCTGTGTGCAGCCTACCAGAAGAGTGTTAGGATAGTGAGCCCATACCTGACCTCCTAGCAGAGACATTACTAGAGGGATCCACACAACAATTTGGCCGGTTAACTAGAACATAACTGGCTATTCAGCTATATTCAGCGGGAGATAGCCGGCTACCTCCTGCTGAATATTCTCAGTTAGCGGATAATGGCTAACCAGTTATATCGCACAATATAACTGGCTAGCTGGGAATATTCAGCACCAGTTAAACTGCCAAATTTGGCTACGTGAATACCTTGTATGTTTTTGGCCAGTTTGAACCTGACTGGCTGGTTAAGTTCAAACCAGCCAACAATAAACTTGATATTCAATGTCGGTCAAAGGAAATGACCCATGATTGAATATCCAGACTTAGTGCTGACCGCAGGATGCAACCCAGTTACCTCCCGTGGTCTGAATATCGATCACTGTGTGTTTAGCAGAGGGATGCAGACTACAAGCTTTGACGTTCACATTCACGCAACTAAACTTGAGGTTTCGGTTTTGGCCGAAAGCTTTCAGACAATTTCAGTGGCAGTTTCAGTTTTGTGGAAAAAAAAGCAGTTTCGGTCAGCCTCCAATGTCTGTGAACATTGAGGCAGATGCCTCTTCCCTGTCCTGGCACATAGCAATATGGATTTTATTATGTCCCATGCAAGTACTTTTGTCTAATCCAATTTTGTATGTTTTTGAAAGTTCCCAATGCTATCTACCTACTTTCTTGCACTGAAGAAACAGAACACATCAAAATCTGCCAAATACTGTACCTATGATGAACAACTTCCAAATCATCGAGTGTGTCAGGTATCTGCATTTGCTCCAGCCATTTCTCTTTTTCACTCATCCATAACTCACATGCATCAGTCTCACTGAGCACTGTGTACAGGGCAAGAGCATCCTGCAGCTTCTCTCCACGAAGTTCTGCCAGAGACACCACATCAACATACAACTCCTTAATGTTCTTAAGTCGACTCCCAATTTCTGGCGAATCTTTGAATTCTTTGGGGAAGTTCTGAAACTGTTTATTCAGATTCTCCAAAACTCTTCCATTATCCATAACTTCATCCCTGATTTCTTTATGCTTTTTGACCAGTGCTTGAGTCGAGTATTCATCATGACCAACATCACTACTAGACATCACACGGTATGCGTCTTGTAGCCAGGCCTCAAGATCTTCTGAATCAACCTGGAACTGGAAGAAACTTTCTGCATCATGCAAATTCTTCTCACGGAAGGCAGCCAATTCTTTCAGCTGAGCCAATATAGTCATGACTTCCTCAATTCTTCCTCTTACTGTAGGTGTCTCAAAGTGATTCTTTGGAATTGTGCGCTCACCTTTTTTTATTGTATGCTGAAAGTGAGTTTCTAGACCATCAAGTTCATCTTCAAATGCTTTATGTTTTCTTTGCAGAATCAAGATGCTGGTGAGATCTTTCCCAAAGTCCATGGAGGAGTAAATTTGTTCTTTTTCCTTTATCCATCTCTCCACCTCATCTAATTCCCAAAAGAACTTCCACACACTTTTTGACTGCTCAAGTTGAGTTTTGCGTTCTGCAGCCAGGGCTTCCAGCTCTTCATAGCACTGTTGAAGGTGATTAACTCGATCCTTAATCACTTGAGGATCACAAGGCTTATAACCTAGGAAAACAACATTTATTTAGTTTCCACAAAAGTCTTAAACTCTAAAATATATTCAATCATACATACTCAAATACCATGACTTAAGAAAATGAAATCATTATTTCCACATTAGAAAGGAAGGTAGGTATTCTGCAGAGATGATACACACAAGCCCAGGAAGAGAAGACTGCTACTACTGTGGCAGCCCCTACTGGCCATACAGCTGAATTGAAGGGAAGTCTTAGGAGGGATTTTATACAGGACTAGCAAGGCTTTCAAAACTACTGAGGCATGCTTTTGGGTATGAGAAGTTGAAAGATGAGTGTAGCAGTGGTGTAGCTAGAACTCAATGGGCCCTAGGCAGAAAAATTGAGATAAGCCACCTATAACACTATCCATCCCAAGCTAGTTGACAAAGAGGGGGTGGGGGAGGGAGGATGCACATTTCCCAAAGCTGACATATTACAATTAAAAAAAAACCCAAAAAAAATCTGTATTTGTTGTCTGATCATTGCTTTGGACCTAATGTCTTCCTTCTGCTTTTCGAAGTTTTTTCTTAACTTTCTCCAGGGTCTCCTGTCATTTTGATACTTCTTCTCTATGCTCAGCATTCATCTTTTCTGAATGTCTCTATATGACCCTGTCCTGCATCCCGCCTCAGTGTCCTTGTCCCTATTCTCCCCCACCACGTTCAGTATCTCTTCTCTGTGTTCCTATCTTATTTTGTCCAGCATCTTCCTCTGTATCTCTATCCCTCCCCTAGTTTCCAGTATTGCTCTTCTCTGTTCCTGTACCTGTCCCTTTGTTCCTTCCACGTACAGCATCTTTTTGTATGTCCTTGTCCCTCTCCATATCTCTTTATCCTGCTCCCCCTTCACGATCTGGCATTTCTTTCTTCCTCCCTCTGTTGGTCCAGCATCTCTCTACCACTCTCCCCTGATCCAGTGTCTATCTTTTCTCTCTGCCCCTGAGTCCAACATCTGCCCCTTCCTCTCTTCCCCCTCCCTTTGCTCCAGGTCTCTTTTTCTCTCTCCCTCTGCCCCCCTCACAACCATATCTCCATCCCCCCCCCCCCCCCCCATGCCCAGGCCCAGCATATTTCTCTTCCTGTCCCCCTCCCCCAGCCATGTGGGTCCTGCATTGCTCAAGCTTCCAACCCCCCTTCCACCTCCAGCCAGCAGGTAGGTCCTCCACTCTACTGGCAGAACCTTTCCTCTGCCACGTGCCCCCCACAAGAAGTTGCATCAGAAAGCTGGGATGCAGCAGAGGAAAGGCTCCACTGGCCAGAGAGGCAGCTTTTAGCCCTCCATCTTTGCAAGATGCTGCTACATATGCAGAACTGATTGACCAACCTGCCCACCAGGGGAGCTGGAAACTGGAGTGATGCCAATCCAGGTACGGGGAGGGAGAGGGCCAAGGGGAGGGAAGGGGCATCTTTTGCCAGGCTTGCTCAAAGGTAGTTACGCCCCTGGAGGGCAGGAGAGGGGAAGAAAAACCTCAGGAAGCTAAAGAACCACTGAATTTGACTGGGATACAAAATCCCCTTTCACCTACCATCTCCATTTGCAAACGCAAAAGCTGTTGTGCTGACTGATCTCACTTTGCCTGCCTGAACAGCTATGTCAGCCTCTGTCAAGGAATGCTTCTGAAGCAGGTCTTCCACTTCCTGCAAGTGCCGTCCAAACTCGGGAGACAAGAGATGCACCTGATAGAACACAAAATAAATGAGTATTTCCTTGGCAGATATAAAAGAAGCTATTATACTTGCTAGTAATTACAGTAGAAATACGTGACAACAAAGAAAATAACATTTTTTTATGTAGTAAAACAGATGTGATCATACGTAGCAGAAAAACAGACTAAATACACAGAATTGACATTGTGTTGTCCAACTCAGAGATGCCTGCTTTCATGTTTTTAAAGTAAAAGGCATAGGTTCCAGCCCTGTGAATGCTTGAGCAACTCTAATATTGAGCAAATGCTTTAACTTTGTCCATGGAGAGATAATTTGTGATGAATTCAATACCCCTAGTCATTCTGAAAAGTTGGCTTCTAAGGTGAAAGAGATTGTATACATGCATACAAGCAGTTATCACTCACCTTCATTTCATCCATATTGTTAATTATTTCTAGCATCTTCTGGAACAGGTTCTGAAGAGCCAGGTTGATTTCGAGCCTTGCTCTCCGAGTGTGCAGAAGTTCCTGCAGGTATTCCCACAAGCGCATGATGTTGTCTTTCCTGGCATTGATGCGCTTTCCATCGTGGTAGTTCTCGGCCTCCAGTTCTTTGGCCACTTCTACTATGGCCTGAACCCTCTCTTTATAAGCAGCGATGTCCGTTTCAATTGCCTCATGTTTCTTTTGTGCTGCTTCTACTGCTGGCAGATCACAACCAAAATTATCCTAGGCAAAGTGGACAAGAACAAATCAGTTGTTTTGCCCAGTTTTAGCACTGCGAGGAAACCAGGTTTGAGCAAATCAACTCAATTTGTATCAGGTCAGAGAAATCAAACTGGATTAGGATAAGCATTAATGCAACAACTTTCACTAGTAATGTGCCCAAACTGAAATAAGAAATTCATTTACTTGTAGGACTGCACATTTGGTGGTCTTACCTAAATGGATAGGGTCACTAAATATCAGGGATAAAGGTAAGCAGATAAGTGAAGTGTGTATCCAATATTAAAGAAAAAAATGTGTGAGCTCTTGTTGAGATCTCGGTATCTTCATATCTCCTAAAATTAAATAATGAGAAAACCAAATTTCTGTAGTTGAGTTCTCCTAGAGCTGTTTTACCCGGTGAAAACATCAATTTGAATGGGGTGAGCTTCCCGTTGGAAACTTCCTTGAAGTTTCTGAGTATTATTATTGATCCAATGTCTCACAGATCAACAGAAAGCTCAGAAAGATTAAATTCTTAGGTGTCCTTTTACCAAGATGTGGTGAGTGCTACTACTACTACTACTTATAATTTCTATAGCGCTACTAGATGTACGCAGCGCTGTACACTTGAACATGAAGAGACAGTCCCTGCTCGACAGAGCTTACAATCTAATTAGGACAGACAAACAGGACAAACAAGAGATAAAGGAATATTAAAGTGAGGATGATAAAATAAGGGTTCTGAACAAGTGAACAGGGTTAGGAGTTAAAAGCAGCATCAAAAAGGTGGGCTTTTAGCTTAGATTTGAAGACAGTCAGAGATGGAGCTTGACATACCGGCTCAGGAAGTCTATTCCAGGCATATGGTGCAGCAAGATAAAAGGAACGGAGTCTGGAGTTAGCAGTGTAGGAGAAGGGTGCAGATAAGAGAGATTTACTGCAATTTGAAAGAGCTTACCAAGGGACACATTGAGGTATCCTGTGGTAAAACCCAAAGTGCTCATGCAAACCATGTGCTAAAAAATATTTCTGAATTTTTCTATGAGGGGGCGTGTCTGGGGGGGGTGGAGAGTGGGTATGACAGCATGAATCAGCACAGCCAATTACTGTGCACTAAGAGGTCCTTGTACTAAGGTACGGTAAAAAGTGGCCTGCGGTAGTGTGGGCCAGTCTTTTAGGCACATACTGGGCCATTTTTTACCGTGGCTGGGAAAAAGGTTTTTTTTTTAATGGGCCAGGAAATGAGCGTGTGCTGAAATTAAAACTAACATGTGCCTATTTACTGCCTGAGCCCTTACCACCACCCATTGACCTAGCGGTAAGGGCTCAAGTGCTACCCGTGTGGTAACCATGCAGCACACACCAACTGCTGATTACCGCCGGGAACACCCCTCACAGTAGACAATAGAAAATTATTTCTACTATGGGATTCAGCACGTGCCAAACTCAGAATTACTGCCCAGTGGTAGAGCCGATTTGGTGCACGCTACCTGAGCATTAGCCCTCCCGTACCTTAATTAAAGGGCCACTTACTGATTAGCACGGGATTAGCAAGTGAGCCCTTACCACCTACAAAACTAGTGGCGGTAAGGCCTCAAGTGCTAATTTTTGTTAATGGCCACGCACTAATGGCAACATTAGCACATGGCCATTAATTGGGAAAATGGAAAATCGATCATTTTCCAGCTGCAGTAAAAAATGGCCTTAATGCGCAGGAAAGACCCATGTAAGAACATGCTAAGGTCACTTTTTACCACAGCTTAGTAAAAGGACTCCTATTTTTGTTTGAACAGCTTAGGATACTAGTCCAGGCTTTATTGTTGACATAACTGGACTATTGCAATGCTATTTATAAAGGTTGCTCAGATTCTTTGATTAGGAAAATAAACATTACAAAACACTGTTGCATGATTAATATGCTCAGCAACAAGATATGAAAAGGCTACACTGTTATTATATCAGCTACACTGGCTCCCATTAGAGAACAAATCATTTTTAAATTATTTAATATGATTTTTAAATCTCTTTACGGTCGTGCTCCACATTATGTGCTGAATTCGATATATGGTGCCAAAAAAACTGATGCTAAACAAAATGCTGTTCAATAAACCGGGCTTAAAGTTAAGCACGGTTTATAGATTAGTGCTTATGCCTGGTAATTGTGAACTTTAGGCACAGTCATTTGCACCAACTGAAACATGGTGCAAATCTACATGCCTAAATTAGGTGTGTTTCCCCCTTGTTTTATAACTACATGCGTAATTTTTAGGAACACCTCCATTCCCTCCATGACCCTCCCATTTCCATGCCCTTCTTTTGAACTCGCACATAAAAATTAGGCGCAGATCCTGCACCTAAATATACCTGCATATATTTCAATTAAATCTAATGAGTGCCAATAACTGCTTGATAACAAGCCAATTATCAGCACTAATTAGCTAATTATTCAATTAAATTGCGCACGCAAGTTTTAATGACAGAAAATTCAGGAATACATGGTCAAAATAAGAGAGCTTTGCGTTCTTTTCTTAAATTTCATTTTCCAGATCCGAAGGGTGTGAGATAAGGGAGAGATTGTTCAAAAATCCTTCCATATTAGGTGGCAGAAATCTGGAATGCTCTCCCAGATGAAATACATATGGCTATGGATCATATGTGTTTTCTGTTATAAAAAATGTTTTAAAGTGAAAATTTAGACTAGTTTTGGTTTAAGTATTGTCTCTTATGAAAAATTTTATGATTTGTATTTCCTAGTAATTAAGTAGCTGTATTTAGTTGTAATCCGCAGTGAACTCAATGGTATCTAGCAGAATATAAATGATATTATTGTATTGTATTTATTTTTGTGTGGCGGCTGTGGATCTGAATATTGCCTCTACAGAGGCTGATAAACAAAAAATGTTGCTTACCATAATTTAGGTACCCTTTTACTAAAGTACAGTCAAAACTGGCAGTTATCATATTGTACTTGCCAATTATCACCTTAATGCACAGACTGCCAACATTACAACACTTTAGTACACGGGGCTCTAAGTTACTTTCTCCATATAGATTTATTCCTACACCCACCTACATTTTAGGTGACACAATTTAAGGTCCTAGTAAAGCTAGGATCCTAACTTTAGGCACTCAGCTTTAGTCAGTTTTCAAAGAGACCAATTCTATCTCCTAACTGTGCCCCCATGCCCCATGCCTCAACTCACCTATGGGCTATGAGAGAGGAACAGAGCTGGATCCCTGGTCTCCCAGGGTAGCTCCTGGGGTCAGGTCTCCTGGCTGGTGGGCCGCTGGTGCCGCAGCCTTGTGGCACCCCGGAGCATTGCTCCCTCCTGGTCTCCTACACTAGCTGCTGTTGGTGCTCCTAGGTGCGTGTACACATGCCAGTCTTCCTTTTAAAGCCCCCCTGCAGGGAAACAGGAGGGGATCTCCCTGTTGACATCTGCCCTCTGGGTCTATTTAGAGTGACAGGACCTGGTCACTCTTTGCCTTTGCAACAGTTCTTCCTGCCTCCGATCCACCTTGTCTCTAGTCTGTCTCATCTTGTCTACAGCTGCCCTGCCCTGCCTTGCTTCCAGCCTGCCTCACCTTGTCTCACCTGGTCTACAGCCTGCTCTGCTTCGCCTTGTTTCCAGTCTGCCTCACCTTCTCTACAGCTTGCCCTGCCTTGCCGTGTCTCCAGCCTACCTTGCTATGTCTCTAGCCTGCCTTGCCCTGTATCTAACCTGACTTCCGACTGTTCCTGCCTCGCTGCAAGGGCTCTTCTTAGAGCCATCCCAGGTTCTAGTTCTGCTGGGCCTGCCCCCAAGGGCTCTTTTCAGAGTCAGTCGCTGGCCTCCACTCTCCCAGGCATGACTTGCCTGCCATCATTCAGAATTATCCTGACCTCTGGGTTGGGAACCCAGTGGCGGCCCATGGGCTAACCCATTTAGACTGGTTATACCAAAGTTAGGTTCCTGGAATCTTTGCAAACTAGCCTACCAGAGGCTGTTATTCAGAAGACTTGTCCAAGTAACTTTGGGAGTTTCCCAAACAAAGTTCTGGGTTTTAAAATCCATTGCTCCAATCAGCAGTTAAATTTTGTCTTTCCTATACAGTGACTACATAAAATTCAGTCAGAGACCATGCTTGAAGTTTTCCCTTCTTTGGGTAGCACTAATATTGAATGTCTTGCAGGCAAAGTTATCTGACTAAAGGGGGGGGGGGTAGTTACCTTTAAGACTTGTTAATCCCATGATTAATAACTAGATCTCATTGCATAAAATGAGACCTGTGCTAAAATGGCATAAACAAGTGGTAAAATAACGTATCTTAATGGTAGCCCACATTGATAATTATGCCCCTAAGTCAACCTGCTGAACTATATTTTGTGACAAACATATCAGGATAAGTCCTGCTGAACATCCAGATAAAGTTAACTGGATAAATTTATATGGGTAATTTTATCACCATCCCTGAATTGATCGTAGTTTACCAACCCTTGGATTGACCTCATAGTTGTGATTCAATCAATGTGACTCTTGCAAACAGGCCTATACAAAACTGGCTAATAATTTTCAGTTCTACATGACTGATTTATTATTTATTTAGCACAGTGTCTCTTGTTTGCTCTTGTAATAAAAGATCTTATGTTTTTGATGGGTAAAAGTGGTGATATCTTTACTATATTTCTTTAAAAATGTAACTCACGTGGAATCTAGAACTAAATAAAACCAATGAGAGGCATCTAGCTAAGACTACTCTTGCATCTGATGTGACATGTATCCTGTCTGATTAAATATTTTTTAAAGAATATTTTATTGAATGACATGTTCATATCCATGTGGAAGCATAATACAAAGGCAATGAAAACCAAAATTAAGTTTGCAGTCTGATTAATTTCAAGTACACTTATTTCTAAATATAGGAATTATTCCTTCTTTCTCAGCCTAAATCTAAATACGATCATTATTTTTTCTAGGCATTAAAAATCTAGTCTCTGATCTGGGCTTTTCCCCTTGGTGGTGCTGATTAGCTTCATATCCATAACTGTGAAAATCAAATGTCCAGATATTGATGGGAACTGGCTAAGCTGTCAATCACATAGATTGGAAAATACAGAACTGGAAGCAATAACCTGTCTAGCACCGTAGAAGTCATTCCCAGCTGAGAATGCATCTCAGTGCTGAAACTCAATCGCTGGTATGCTAATCAACTCTTTATTTGGACAATTCAAAACAGTGTTGACACCCCACCAATTTACAACTGCTTAATCTTTAAAGCTAGTAATGTATGTGTTTCTTTGAGTGTATTTTCTCCATTAAGGCAGTTATTTGGTTTTATTGCAAACCGCATAGAAGCCAACTTGGCCCCTTATGGTGTATCAAGCCCCTGTAAATAAATAAATAAATAAATAAATAAATAAATATAAATTTTATCAGTCAGCATGCACACTTCTGAATCCTGCTTAGAAGTTTTATTTGACATACATGTTCATCTATTTTCTAGATGTCTTTTGAATGAAGAAAATAATATTATTTATGTAGCAAATCAGACATGGCAGAGAAATAGACCAAAGGACAATGTGCCCACTTCAGCCCCTTTCATGTTTTTATGCAATGAAACTCCTCATCTATCACTTGTCACATACATTCTCCCATCAGAATCTGCTGCAGTATTTGACCCATATATGAAGAAACTTTGGAAAACCCTAGTGTCCAAGCACAATGGCTTCTGGGTGGCAGCATTAATGAAAAGCAAGGAGAGAGCCCTAGTAAAGAGACATAAATGGAAAATGATATATCTACTGCACTACCTGTGCAAGGAGGCGTTGATTTTCACTCAGCCATGTCTCCCGCATAGCTGCCTTGCGATCAAATCGTCTTGCTAACTGCTCCAGCTTCTCTTGTCTGATCAGCTCATTTCTGAGTGCTATTTCGCGTTCATGTTCAGCTTTCTCCAACTGTTCCCAGGCCTATTCATATGAAGTAAAACAGCGAGTAAGAAATGGAGCATCCCAGCATCCAATTCATTCTAATCCACTGAATAGGAAGTGTTTTTGGAAATCTCTGGGAAGACATGTTTAAAAAGTTGTTTTTATACCAGTAATAGTTAATATTCCTGAAGAAGAAAAGGGAGAAAAAGGCTGAGAAAACACTTTAGGCCTCTTATCAAGCTGCGCTAGCGGTTCTGGTGTTGCAATGCTGACGGAGCCCATTCAAAGTAAATATGCTTTGTTGGTATTATCACACCAGGAGCCACTAGTGCAGCTTGATAAAAGAAGCCCTTTGTTATTTTTTTTTAACAATAATAGGGGAGATGTTCATTTCTGGAATCAGAACCATGGAAATAGTTTAAATTAAAAGCAGAAGTCTTTAGAAAGTAGTGGACCATGGGACATTAAAATATAAATTGCAAACCTTTGATTGGTTGCACTCATATCATAGCCGGTCATTATCTAATCCATTATTACTACCCATGTATACTATATGTTATATGTTCAGATGTGTGTCTGGTAAATGCAGCAAAATGCAGGAAGAATAAAGGGTATAATCTGTACCCTGTTGATATCAGAAACAAGTTTTCCATCATGTGGTGTGTACACCTTTTGGTTGTTTGCTCTCATTCTGGACTGGATGGTGTATAATAAAACTTCCAGATTCCCCTTTTCCTGGAACCTGCACAGAATACATTTAGACAAGTTATGCTTCTATGTACAATGACATCTCTTTCACAGAGCACATGAAACATGCTGCAGAACAGTATGCAAAATGTGTACATTTTCATTCCACTGAAGGACGTTATAGGCAAACAAAATTGTTGGAATTTTACTAGAGTGACACAGGCACAAAGTACTAAAATCACGAGGCAATCTTGCAATGATAAACAGCTATCATTTCTATATTACCTGTAAAATCAAGATTTGCCTTACTACACAGTTAACCTACATAACTACTCAGGGTATCATAATTGCTTTCCAGGGGCAAACTCGGCCATGCTAATCTACTGTTCTTATAACCATAAAATCCAGCACAGTGAATTCTTCAATGTTAAATGCCCACCTGATATGTTTGTAATCCAGGGGTTTTCTACCCAGTCTTTGGGACATTTTATGCTAGCCTAGTTTTCAAGATACCCACAATGAATGTGCATGAAATAAGTTTTCATGCACTGCCTCCACTGTATGCAAATCTATCTCATACATATTCATTGTGGGTATCCTGAAGACCTGACTGGCTAGGAGTGTTCTGAGGACTAGGTTGAGAAGCATTGATGTAAAGGTATATGCACAGAGTATGCATGTGAGTACCACTGCCTGGACTAAGTAGAGGTGTTTCCTGGGCCAGGATTGGGGAAGAATTCACATTTGTCTCCATATTCTACAAAATTTGGCCATATATGTGTAAATTTGTACTTGATAAAAGGCAGATATAAATGTAAGTGCATAAACTCCATGGGGTAGTTTTCAAAGCAGAAGCAGGGGCATACTTTCATTTTGAAAGTTTGTCAAAGCCCAAACAGGGAAAGTATAGTGTACCTTCTTAAGCATGTTCTGGCTGATATTTAAAACCATTTATCTGGCCAGGAAGGGCACCTGACTGGTTAAATGGTAAGTAACTGGCTATCTGGCAATATTCAGCAGGGGATAGCTGGTTATCCCATATTGAATATCACCGGTTAGCAGAGAGCTGGTTATATCATGTGATATAACCGGCTATCTGCTGATACTCAGCACATCGCTGGCTAAGTTTGACAGCCAAATTAGGCCGCTGAAACAGAAGGCCTGTCTTTGACCAGTTTCAACTTAACAGGCCGGAGCTGAAGATCAGCTTGGCTGGTTAAGTTGAAACCAGCCACAAAACACCCGGATATTAATTGCCGATCACCAGAAATGGCCTGGCATTGAATATCTGGGCTCAGCGATGACCACAGGAGGCAGCCTGACTACCTCCCGCAGTCTGATAACTGGCCCCATTATAAATTACCTCTCATAGTTCACCCACACTATTAACATACATGCTAATTCAAACAAAATGATGTGTGTAAGGTGGATTATAAAAACTCCTAACCAATGCATAAAAGTAATTAAGTATAAGGGATTTCAACCCCTCTGTCAAGACCAACCCCCCCTTGAATCTAGCCCCATAGGAGTAATTCTATATAGTGTGCTATAAGTTAGGTGCCAATATACAGGAAAATGGAAGATCATGGCAGTTGAGCGCCAAATGAGCAATTATATGCGTAAATGCACAGGCTCTATTCTATAACTGGGCATCTAAGTGTTCTCAAACGTAACTGCAAAAGGGGCGTTCCCATGAGAGAAGCATGGGTGGATCATGGGTGTTCTTACTATTTTGCATGTGCTTTGAAGAATCACCAACTGCTACATTTAAACACAACCATTTACACCAAACTTAGAACCAAACTTAGATATGGTGTAAGTGATTGCACCTAAAATTAGGCGTGTTACTGTGTACTTATGCTAGTTTATACTTTATTAAAACTTGCTAGACCGCTGTAACTGGCGGGGCAGAGCAGAATGGTATACAATCTAAAAACTCAGAGAAAGAAATAAAAATAGGAGAGCATACACATGGAAAAGGTGAGGAGTAAAAAAAAGGGAGAGGCAGAGAGGAAGAAAAAAGTGGGATAAAGGATTGTAAGCTCGTATCCAGTGATCTCGGTCAGCATGTGTGAAAAGTCAGGTCTTTAGCTCAGATTTAATGCTTTTAAACAAGATTACTGCGGAAAGAAATAGGAAGATTATGCCAAGTAAATGGTGAGAGAAAAAAGGTTGTACAACGCCTAGTTGACTCTAAATGTGCAAGCTTTGGACTTGGTAGTATGAGACGCTGTTTACTTAGGGACCAGAGAGCCCTAATAGGTGAATAAGGAATTGTGAGACTTGATAAATAATCAGGAGCACCTAGTCTGAAAGCCTTAAAAGTTAATACTAGTATTAACTTTTAAGGAGTTCCTGATTATGGCACGCAGTTGACAGGAATATAAAGAAACTCTTTTTCTGTAGATGTGAAACTGGGGTAAAAAGGAAAATGAGAAATCCAAGATAATCCCAAGGTAGTGAAAGCTTGTCATCAAGACAATCGATGTTCCAAAAAGTTTGATGGGAAGAGAGGGCTATGGTAGGGTTCCAGTATACCAGCGAGCAACAGTTTTATCTTTGTTTAGCAGTAATTTGTGTTCTGATAACCAATTTGCTACTAACTCAAAGCATGCCTGGAGTGGGACAACTAATGGAGAAAGAGGGCTAGTGGGATATATAAGGTGGATATTGTCTGCGTAAAAGTAAGCTGATATTCCACTAGATTAAATAAGGGAGGCAAGGGGGCTAGTATTCTAAAACAGATTTGGCCCATAAATGTGATGTTATAGAATACTGTACTAGCTGAGCGCCCAAATTTTAGGCACCTAAGTTTTAGGGCCCTTTATTGAATTGACCCCTATGTGAGGTGTATTCACATTATAGAATGATAAGCAGGGGTGGACTGACATTTGGGCAACCAGTCAGAGCCCGAGGGCCCAGAGGCTCTCCCCCGCAAACTAAACCCCCCCCCCCCCCCGGTCCCACCTTAAAGATCTCTGGTGGTCCAGTGGCCTCTTCACAAGCAGGAAAGATCCCCACTTTTTCCTGCCCACTTTTGCTATTCTGCCCGGTGCCACTGCATTTTCAAATGGCTGCTGAGATTTCCCTGCAGCAGTCTTGTGAGACTTGCGAGAATGCAAGGCTACTGCAGGAAGTCTCGGCAGCCATTTTGAAAACATAGCAGCATCAGGCAGAGCAGTGGCAGTGGGCAGAAAAGAGTAGGGATCTTTCCTACCCCCCCAAAGAGACCACTAGACTACCAGGGTCCTTCAAGGTAGGACCGGGGAGGGCACACTATTATGTGTGTGTGGGGGGGGGGGGGGGGAGAAGGCACACTAGTATGCGGGAGGGGGGGGGGGCGTGTGTGTGGAGGGGGGGCACAAGCAATGCCCAGGGAGGCCCAATGACCCTTACTGCCCGGGGGCCCAGAGCACTGTCCTACAACTGAGCATTAAGGTTATAGAATTAGGGGTCAGCTTGTATTTGTCAAAGATCTGTGAAAGCTGCATCAATCCTTTCGGAAAGGACATGAAGCAAAGGTTTCTAGCCTTGTGATTGTTGGCTATTGCAGTGATTGTTCAGCCTTGCCAATCTGATGAAATGATTTCATTTTCTAGACATCTTACCATTAAAAAAAATGTCAAAGCTATGAATAACTAAACCAGCCAACCACTGCCATGAACAAAGAGACAACCTTTGAAATGCTGCACTATTATTTCTAAGCAAAATACTTGCAAGAGTCAGAACAAGCGGCATATTATAGCTCTGAATAATTAAAGCTGTAAATTCATCTGGTAACAGTAACACATTATTCCAACACCATTCTCATGGCTTATAAGACTGCCAGTCTTTTCTGGAAACTGAAACATTAAAACCCCACTTGCTGGTTGGCATTGTAGTTATACAGAAAGATTACCTGCTATCTACATTTGCCTGTAGACAACTTTTAGTTTGTAGCATAACTATTAATTCTACTCTCTGTAATAATGAACACATCTTCAACAGATCGCCAAAACCTGTCGTTTCTTTATCTACAACATTAGTAAAATTTGCCCCTTCCTTTCTGAATACGCTGCCAAAACCCTTATCCACACCCTTGTCACCTCTCATTTGGATTATTGCAATTTACTTCTTACTGGTCTTCCGCCCAGTCATCTCTCTCCTCTCCAGTCAGTCCAAAATTCTGCAGCACGGCTTATTTTCTGCCAAAATCGTTATACCCACACTAGCCCACTCCTCAAGTCACTCCACTGGCTCCCTGTCCGCTTCTGTATACAGTTCAAACTTCTATTACTTACCTTTAAATGCATCCATTCCGCTGCCCCCCATTACCTCTCCACTCTCATCTCTCCCTACATTCCTCCCCGTGACCTCCGCTCGCTGGACAAATCTCTCGTCATCTCCCTTCTTCTCCACTGCTAACTCCAGGCTTCGTTCCTTTTCTCTTGCAGCTCCTTATGCCTGGAATAAACTTCCTGAGCTTGTACGTCTAGCTCCATCTATACCTGTTTTCAAATCTATGTTGAAAACCCACCTTTTCACTGCTGCTTTTGGCTCCTAGCCATTACTCATTTGCCTCCCCCTTGTTCCTTCTCACCCAGTACTTCCCTCCCCTTATTGTCTTGTCTGTCTGTATTATTTTTAGATTGTAAGCTCTATTGAGCAGGGACTGTCTCTCTATGTCAGGTGTTCAGTGCTGCGTGCATCTGGTAGCGCTATACAAATGCTAATAATAATAATATGGTGCCATGGTGTTTTGTGCGTTTGTACCTGCAACCTGTTCTGTGCATGCATTGAAAAGAAATAGTGAGCGCTATTTGGAAAAAATGCAAGGTGATTTCAAAAGATCTTGTACTACTTGCAAATACATGAGCTAAGTCCATGCAACTGATGCATAAAGTGGCCATGAGGGTTCAGGGAACAGCAGTTCATTTGTGCCACCTTCAATGTCACGGAAAATAGGGCATGAATGAGGGCTTTACCTAGGAGCATTGAGAACCATGGGATATTGAGGACATGGTTGTTGAAATGTCATCTGCAGAGTAGGGTTCTCAATATAGGCAATGAGATGCACCTTGATTTTATTGTAGAGAAATGGGATATATCAAGGCAGTCAACAAAGAGCAGAATAGGAGAGAAGGCATTATACCTCATCGTTTTGATGGGCTTTCCTACTAGTCTGCTATAAAACTAAGTTAAATGCTGGCAGTACCAAGGCATCAGTTGGAGCTCTCTGGTATGAGGGACCATTGTTATCACATTAAATTAAATTAAATTAAATTAAATAACTGAGGACAAATGAAATGTCCTCTCACGTATATGCATGGTGAGAGAAACCTGTGATCCCTTAACCAAAAGGACATGCTTTGGCCCAGTAAACCAAAGTGCTTCATACATTCCAGTACTACTACTACTAACAACTACTAACAAACATTTCTAAAGCGCTACTAGGGTTACGCAGCGCTGTACAATTCAAACATAGAAGGACAGTCCCTGCTCAAAGAGCTTACAATCTAAAAGACAAGAGAACAATCTAAAGACAAGTGAACAATCTAGAGGACGAGTGAACAGTTAATCTGATAGGGTGGATAGATTGGGGCATTTTATATTTCTCGAGCGGTTAGGCACCGAAGGCATACATTCCAGTAATATGGAGAAGAGATAACTGTATCTTCCCCCAACTGCCAAGAAGACACAAGCTCAAGAAATAAAATATCTATCTAATTGCACTCACATGGCTTACATGTCTACCGCCACCTACTTACCCCCATCACTACCAGACCACAATTTAGAAATTCAGGCCTAGTGAATGCACGGTCGGCAATTAATAAATTTCCTATGATTCATTAAGTCATCAGTGAATCTACCTCAAGATCTTGGAAATTATTAAGACCTGGCTAGATAAAAGCAGAGGAATCCCATTGTCTAAACTATGCCCAACAGGATTTACCATCCAGCATTAAAAAAAAAAAAAGAAAAGAAAAAAAACAAGGAAGCTGGGTAGAGGGATAACAGTCCTGATCCAAGAGGCAATCAAATTGTGCAGAGCTGCCATCCCCTCCTGTCTGGGTCAGAATGCCTCAAGAACATTCTGACCCAGGATAAGAAACCAATTTGGTTACTTATAGTCTACCAAGCACCTCTCAACAACATTTCATTTGTGCAAGAGGTTATAGATCAGGTTACAGAGGTAACCCTGAGCTTCCCTAAGTTAGGCCCCCTTTTACAAAGGCATACTAGCGTTTTTAGCATGTGCTAAAAATAAGCATGCGCTAAATGTTAAAGATGCCCATATATTGCTATGATCTGTCTTTTATTATTACCCAACTCACATCAACCTCTTATCTTTATCTTTACACACTACTTATAGGGTACTGAGTATTGGATCCATCGGACCTTCATGTCACCACCATTCAGGCTATATATTTGTGAGCCAGGCAGTTTTCAATGGTGGGCATGTATTCATCATTGATCCCAAGGTTTTTATATATTTTATATTCTTTCTTATATAAAATATATAAAAACCTTGGGATCAATGATGAATACATGCCCACCATTGAAAACTGCCTGGCTCACAAATATATAGCCTGAATGGTGGTGACATGAAGGTCCGATGGATCCAATACTCAATACCCTATAAGTAGTGTGTAAAGATAAAGATAAGAGGTTGATGTGAGCTGGGTAATAATAAAATACAGTTCTTTAAAAAAAAAACCTCCAATAAAGTGATATTGATACTGGCTGAAATTGAGAATTCATATATTGCTATGGGCATCTCTAGCATTTAGTACACGCTAAATCATTAGCATGGGCTAAAATCACTAGTGTGCCTTTGTAAAATATTCCCTTAATGTCATATTGAAACTCCAGAGTAAACAAGCGATTCACGTCTACCCATTCCACTCCACTCATTATTTTATAGATCTCTTTCATATCTCCCCTCAGCCATCTTTTCTCCAAACTGAAGAGCCCTAGCTGCTTTAGCCTTTCCTCATATGGAAGTCATCCCTTCCCTTTTATCATTTTTGTTGCCCTTCTCTATACCTTTTCTAATTCCACTATATCTTTTTTGAGATGCGATGACCAGACTTGAACACAATATTCAAGATGCAGTCGCACCATGGAGCGATACAAAGGTATTATAGCATCCTCATTTTTGTTTTCCATTCCTTTCCTAATAATACCTAACATTCTATTTGCTTTCTTAGCCACCGCCACACACTGATAAGAGGGTTTCAACATATCATCAACATTAGGTGACTCCTAATGTGGAACCTTGCATTACGTAGCTATAATTCAGGTTCCACTTTCCCACATGCATCCATTGCACTTGCTCACATTAAATGTTACCTGCCATTTAGATGCCCAGTCTCCCAGTCTCGTAAGGTCCTCTTGTAATTTTTTACAATCCTCTTGCGATTTAACAAGTTTGAATAACTTTGTGTTGTCAGCAAATTTTATTACCTCACTAGTTACTCCCATCTCTAGATCATTTATAAATATGTTAAAAAGCAGTGGTCCCAAAACAGACCCCTGGTGAACCCCACTATCTACCCTTCTCCATTGAGAATACTAACCATTTAACCCTAATCTCTGTTTTCCATCTTTTAACCAGTTTTTAATCCACAATAGAACACTACCTCCTATACGGATATTGCCGGGCATTTCGAGGAAATTATTGGTGGCCCTATCTCTATACAGCTACTAAAATTTACAGATATGCAGCTGCTGAACATATATGTCCCTTTTGATACTGGCCTCAAATAAAGCTGTATGAAAGCCAGAAGTTAATATTTAAAAGCTGCCTGTTCTGTGTCACCCAGAAAGTAGCAAACTTCCTCTTGGTGCTCATCAATCTTGAATCTCAAAATACCGGTAGTTAATGTAATGACTCTGTCTCTGTTTGTCGGTAAATAACACTACGTTATAGTACTAAATGCCCTTCAGGAACATTTCATTCTCTATGATTTTTTTTCAATGATGAAAGATTAAATGCAGCATTTACAACTCATGGTTTATAGAATAAAAAGCTAATTCTATGTAACTATAGTTTCACAGTTATTTGTATCTGGCATACTGCTTACTTGGGAGGTTTTTCCACAGTCCTGTATGTGCTAAATGACTGTAGCTGTTGCTGGACCCCAGTCAGGGAGTTAGCAAAATTCCGATTTTGGAGACTGAGCGTGGTTTGTTCAATCCATGTCAACAGGTCAGAAGCAAGTCCTCCATATTTGTCAATCATCTTCTCTGTCTCAATGGCGTGGTCCAAAACCTTAGTGAGAAATAGATCATTAGTGCTCCGGAAAAATAGAAGCAGCTCTTCCTGGCTGGCATCTATCTCCTGGTCACCACCATGATGGCAAGTAGGATTCTTGCACAGTTATAGAGGTGATTATAATTTAGCCTAGAAAGTGGGGACAGTGGGTAATGATTGTTTTAGCAGGTGCACCCCTCTTCTAGCAAGAGAGGAACATAGAAGTGGGACACTTCCCTGACTATACACAATGGGGTCAATATTCACCAGGCATTATCCACGTAGAAGATATTCCTCCTACCTGGATGAATCCCATAACTGAGTCACGCCAGAATATCCAGTGGCACTTAACTAGATAGTTCCACTGAATATCTGAGCTGTGCTGGGGTGGACCAAGGGCAAAGTCTATGGCACTGGTTCCCAAACCTGGTCCTGGAGGCACCCCAGCCAGTCAGGTTTGCAGAATAGCCACAATAAATATTCATGAGAGATATTTGCATGCACTGCCTCCGCTGCATATAGATCCCTCTCATGATTATGTATTGCAGATATTCCAAAAACCTGACTGGCTGGGGTGCCTCCAGGATCAGGTTTGAGAACCACTGGTCTAGGGGTTACCTGGTTAGCAGCAATATTCAGTCCTATAACTGGGTAACTATCTGAAGCATGTTAGGACAGCAAAAATGTTCTCCTAACATTATCCAGGCAGTTACCAGGGTACCAGACTGAATATTGCCGGTACCTGTATAATTTCCAGTAGCCAAATTATACCCAAATGTTTAGCAGTGATATCCGGGTGTGACCCAGTGCTGAATATCTGGGTATAAGAAGCCCATAATGGCCGACATTTAAAAAAATACTGACCTCCACAGACTGAATATTGATCCAAATGTTTCTAAGAAAACCTGGAAGCTTGGCAGATGCCCTTGGCCTGGATTGGCCGCTGTCGTGGACAGGATGTTGGGCTCGATGGACTCTTGGTCTTTTCCCAGTGTGGCATTACTTATGTACTTATGTACTTATTGTATAAGAGCTACCATTGCACTGTTCTTCAATACTGTTTTTCCTAGGTGAAAGGCTGTATCTGGTGTATCTGTCAATTGAATTCCCTGCTCTTGGATGCAATAGGTCTGTCTTACCTTGCCAACTCTCTTCCCTTCCACAGCCAAAGCCTTCATTTTGGAAAAATAATGGTAAAATGCCACAACGTAGGTGATGATGGATTTTTCATCTGGATTTTCAGTAAAGACATCTGCAGAACAAGTAAATGCGAGATTAACTCCATCCCTTTGCTTGAAACATCAATGATAACATTGTTTCTAAGGCCATATGAAGTTGAGTCAGAGTGAAGAGTGTCCTAGTAGAGCAGTAGGCTGAGTAGCCAATGATGCCAGGGTTCAAAACCCACTTGGACTGGATAAGTCAGCTCACCCTACATTCTTATAGGTACAACTCTAAAGCCTTATTTCCTAATCTGGGAGTGGAGGAGTAGCCTAATGGCTAGAGCAGTGAATTGGGAAGTCAAGGATCACATCCCATCTTGGGCAAGTCATTTAATCCTTGATTGCCTCAGCTACAAGCTTAGACTGTAAGCCCTCCAGGGACAGGCAAATACCTACAGTATTTGAATATTATCAATGCAAAATGTGAGTTAAATCTAAATAATAAATTGTTCCCTTTCCTTCGCAGCTCCTGCCAAGGAATCAAAGAGTTTTAAACAAGCTTCATGTCAAAAAGTAGAAGAGTAAAGATCCAATCCTAAAGGGCCACAGACCTGTCTTCGCTTCAGATGTGGAGTAATTATATAACAGATGCCTACTTAACAAGGACAACCTAAGTAGATATATGTCTTTATAAAATAGGTCCAAGAACTGTCCCCCATAGTGTACAAATGCTCTCAAACAAAGGTACACTCGCTCCGAGACAGGAGCAGCCATATGTGTGCACCTTGTGCCGGTAGGTGCATATTTTCATTGTAACTCCACCCTTTCTTCATCAAGACAATGCTTCTAACAATGTCTACTGATCATCTGTAATAAAAATTCTTTAGGTTATTGTTTAGAATGATTTACACAAGCAGAAGAAGCTTCTGCCGACTAAATGGTATTGGCAGCGTGATCCCCAGATTTTCACAGATAGTGCTTCAGTAGTCTCCTCAGATTTTCAGCAGCACTACCCAGTTATATGCCACTGAAAATCCAGGGAGCATGCTCCCCAGTCAATGGAATTTAAACAATTTTCAGATCACTAACTATAGGGTTATCATATTTGTTCCCCTCAAAAGAGGACACATGCCCCGCCCTGCCACACCCCAACCCACCCCTGCCATGTCCCCACCTGCCCGTCACACCTCCACCCCTTCCCCTCGTCACATACTGCAACCCCGTCACACCCCCCTAAAGGTGTCCTATCCTCCCCTCCCCTTACCTTACTATACTGCCCTGGGGGTCTAGTGACCTCTTCGGGGCAGGAAAGAGCCCCCTCTTTCCTGACCGGAGCGCCTGCATGCTGTTCCTTGCTGGCTCCGGTTCCGGCGCTGATTCATAATGGCCGCCGAGAGTTGAAGTGGCCTCACGAGACTTCAACTCTCGGCGGCCATTTTGAATCGGCGCCGGGACCAGAGCCAGCAAGGAACAGCATACAGGCACTGGGAGCAGCAGGAAAGAGGGGGCTATTTCCTGCCCTGAAGAGGTCAGTAGACACCAGGGCAGTATAGTAAGGTAAGGGGACTGGAGGATAGGACACCACTAGGCCCGCCACCCTGCTCATTTGTCCGGAAATCCCACGTTTAGATCAATTTGTGCTCACAGAAAAATTTTCTTTTAGGAATCAAGTAGAGTTATTTACCTTCAGGATCAAGAAGTTGGGTTATACCCAGTTGTCGTTCTGCAACGCTGAAAGCATGTTCTAGATTGTGCCTAGCATTTGATTTCTTCAGTTTTTCAAAATCTAGTAGATCAGGCCTGAGAAACAGATATGAACTTTGAGAATGATATCTTAGGTTTTATTCCCTACAGAACAGAATCAGTGCAAGCTGACATCAATACCCATCATATTTCACACAAGACACATTAGGGGGGGAACATCAAGGATTTATTTATTTATTTTTATTTTTATGCCACCAGATTCACAAGAACCAGAGCTCTAAGCATGTCACAATGTAATAAATTGCATGTGTCTTTGGGAAAATATAGAAAAAGCTAACAATGCAGGAAACCACAAATTTATTCTCCAACCCTACTCCACAAGCCAGCAAGGCAAAGAGCTACTTCTTTACTTCCCGATATTCAGCTGGCAGCAGATCTTTTTTATATACAGGTTGCAGCAGCCATTTTGCTACTGGAGTCACCAGGGGCAGGAGCATTTGGGGTCTGCCCCTGCCCCAGTAACTAACTGGACTACCAGGGATCATCAGGTAAGTCTGTGGAGGCTTATTAGGATGTGGGAGAGGGTCCAGAAGGGAGCAGGATCTTGTTAATGGGAGGTCTGGAAGGGGGGTTGTGTCCTGTTGGTAGGGGAAGGGGGTCTGGAGGAAGGGGAGAATAATTAAAGGTGCAAGCCAGTACCCAGAAGTTATGCAGGAACTAGCTGATATTCAGGGTTGGCACCCAGCTAAGCAGGACTAGTTAGGACTTCTTTTTTTTGGCAGTTCTATCTACCCACTTAGATATTTGAGCACTGGCACCTGCATATTTGCCAGCCTCTCCCTGAGTCCTTTCCTATAACACCAATCTCCTTCCCAGTTTCAAGATGGCCAGTTATTGCCGCCATTCAGGAGCACTGTCTGGTTAAGTGCTTCTGAATATCGGAGGTGCCTCCCCTGCCCACTTAAATTGCTTTGAATATTGACCCAAAAATATCTTCTCTCAATAAACATTTATTCTTAAAGGGCTGTATATTCAATTATTAGTCAAAAATCATTAGATATAATAATACTTATTTATTTGGATTTTGCTCACACCTTTTTCACTAGTAGCTCAAGGTGAGTTACATTGGATATTTTTCTGTCCCAAGAGGGCTCACAATCTAAGCTTGTACCTGAGGCAATGGTGAGTTAAGTGACTTGCCCAGGATCACAAGGAACAGTGGTGGGATTTGAACTGGCCACCTCTGGATTTTAAGGCTGGTGCTCTAACCACTAGGCCACTCCTCCACCCCACTTATGGTTAATTCATTTATCTAACAATATATAAAATTACATTCATTATTTAACTCCCACTGCTTAAAAACACAATCTTTATTTTGGTTACATTTATACCCTGCGCTTTCCCACTCATGGCAGGCTCAATGCAGCTTACATATACAGGTACTTATTTGTACCTAGGGCAATGGAGGGTTAAGTGACTTGCCACATTGAGCCTGCAAAGAGGTGGGAAAATGTGGGATACAAATGCAATAAATAAATAAATATAATCCCAAACAAACATTTTAAAACTGCATCCGCTCCCCACAGTAGTTACACCCATACAGACTGTCCATATGTTGATGAGGTTCTTCTTCACAATATTCTCCTCCACTACCGGAAAGATTCTTAAAGATCATTCCAAGCTTCAAATTCTCCAAACTTCCCAAAGTTCAACAAGCCGTCAATACAGAACAACCATCACATTCAAAAATTGAAAATTGCAGCCTGGTACACAGCATAGAAGCACCTAACACTGCGTAAAGGTCATCGAGTGCCACACAAAATCTTCATCCACACCATAAATGACGCAAAAACCTTTAGGACTCTTTAGGGAGTGCAAGCATTGGTAGCTGGAGGCACTCCACTGACTTCCTCGCTCCTAAGGCAATACGAGGAGAAAGGTGGTGATTCAGGCAGCGGATTTCTTCTGCTGGCAGGGCTTCAGCTACCCCACCAACCATTGAACAGGTACTGTAACTTTGGAGGGGGCCTTCACCCATTCTCTCTTTTATATGTGCCCCCCCCGTGCCTTAACCCATTCTCTCTCTCATATGTTCGCCCTGCGTTTTCAACCATTCTCTCTCATATGTGCCCCCTGCACCTTCACCCATTTTCTATATGTGCACTTTCACACATTCTCTCTTATATGTGCCCCTCTGCCATCACTCATTATCTCTCTCATGTGACCCCTGCCATCACCCATTCTCTCTCTCTCATTTGCCCCCTGCCATCACCCATTCTCTCCCTCTCTTAGGTGTTTCCTACCATCACCCATTCTCTCCCTCTCTCCGGTGTTTCCTGCCATCACCCATTCTCTCTCTCATGTGTCCCCTGCCCTTACCAATTCTCTCTCTCTTTCTGATGTTCATCACCCATTTTCTCTATCACCGATTTTCTCTCTCTCTCTTTCTCTCCCTCTGTGCCTCCCTGCCATCACCCTTTCTCTCTCTATTTCTCTCTCAATGCCCACCCTCCCTGCCTCCCCATCCCCCGCCTGCCCACCCGAACTGTCAGTCCAGTGGTTCTCCTTCACCTCCCATCCCATTCCATCACCGTTTATGTTTCGATTTCCATTAAGACTTCGCCTTGCAGTGGCAGCTGGGTTGAAACACTGCCTCGGCCTGCACTGAGTCTTTCCTCCTCACCCATCCTGCCCCCTTCTGCTGCAACTTCCTGTTTTCAGAAGGGGGCAGGACGGGTTACAGGGAAACGCACAGTGAGGGCTGGGGCAGCATTTCAATAGGCTGCTGCTGCAGAGCAAAGACTTAATGAAAATCAAAAGGTAAACTGGGAGGGGAGAGAAGAGAACCGCCGGCAGTCTGGGAGGGGAGGGAGAGATGCCAGACTGAAGGTGCATGCATGTGGGCAGGGGAGGGAAGGTGGTTAATCATTAACCATGATTACATTTTTTAATTGCAGTTAATGATTGGCGAGTTAATCGCAGAGTTAATCACAATTAACGTACAGCCCTAATTAAACAAGAACAGCAGAGACCACAATTCAATACAATATGCATCTTCTTGTGGAATGTTTCCATTGGGATCAATAAGACTGCTGAACCATGGTATACTGCATCAACTGTACTTCTACCGGGTTTTCTTCTATTGCTGCCTTCTTTTAAAATGGTTAGATTGGAAGAATATTGTTCTACAATTTTTTAAGTGACTGGTCCTAAGTTATAGAACGAGCTACCATTAAGTCTGAGAACAATGAAGAGCATTGATCTATTCAAAAAAGAACTGAAAACTGTTTTATTCCTGCAAACTTTTAATGAACAGAACGATTTTATTTTCTTCCAGTGAAGTTAACAGAAGTTTATGGATTGTATGAGAATATTGTAAACATTTGTATTTTATTTTGTTTGTTTCGTTTATATATCTTACTAGCCACTGAGCCCGTGAAAACGGGCTACTTTTGGAATGGGGGGGGGGGGGTTCCGAGCCCCCCCCCCCAGAGTCGCTGCCGCCGCCCCTCCACCCGGCCCAAGCAGCACTGTAAACTTACATCAGCACGCAGCAGCAGGCACATCAGCAAAGCTGCCGTCGGGGCGGGCTTCCTTCTCTGCCTGTGTCCCACCCTCGTGTGACGTAACGTCGGCGAGGGTGGGACAAAGGCAGAGAAGGAAGCCCGACGGCAGCTTTGCTGATGTGCCTGCTGCTGCATGCTGATGTAAGTTCACAGTGCTCGGGCCAGATGGAGGGGCGGCGGCGACTCCGGGGGAGGGGGAGCGGTTCCGACGTCTGCAGCATGCCAGTAGAGACTTCCCTCTCTGTCCCGCCCCCATCATCACGTATTGAAGTGGGGGCGGGGCAGAAAGGGAAGTCTCTACTGCGCATTTGCGAGTGAGTACGGTCACTCGCCGTTTATATGTTTGATTGTGATTGTTGTGTTGTATACCGCTGAACACACTGGATTTGTGTGAGTTATAAATATTTTAAATAAAAGATAAGCCATAATTAATACAAGAGAGAGTCTAAAGGCGGAAAGCTTTTGGGAACTCAGAAACTCCAGATTCTGATTAAACTTACATAACGGTAAAGTTAGAAACAGCATTTCGCATTTTTCAGTTGTATATCCCCACACCAGCCCAAACCTTTTCACGTGTCTTACCTGTGTTTGTGTAACAGTGCGTTGAATGCAAGGCCATCTTTCCAGCTGGATGTGAAATTGGTAACATTAACATGTGGGTAACTGCAGAGAAATATGAATGCTCAGTTAGCGCATTTCAGGGAGCATGATTACTATCAATTTGGATTTTGTACAGTCCTCTACCTTACACATATTCTATAAAGGTTATGCTCCTAAATTTAGGTTCCTAATTTTATGCATACTCTCCTCCAAAATAGATTATGCTCCTAATTTATGAGGATAAATTATGCTCATAAATTTTAGGAGCATAACCTTTATGGAATAAGGCCCATAGGGGATAATTCTACATGTGGGGGCACCTCCATTTAGGCACCCCAATGCCATATAGTGAGAGTCTATTCTTTAATGCTTATGTTTATGATTATTATACAACTTTATATACCGCCTTAATTGACAACAAGTCTAAGTGGTTTACAAAATTCAAAAAATAGCTCAAAGAAGAAAGGAACTCCAACAGTAAAATAGGAAAGACACCGGCACACTGAGAGTCATTCATTCTATCTAAGCGACGGTTAAGTCCAACGCAAGTTTACCGCACACTAAAACTGAACTACTGCTGGGGCAATGCGGCCGCCAGCAGTAGTTCCAGGTTGAGCGTGCACCATTTCCGGCACTCACTGGAATTTTTTTAGTGCAGCGCTAACCCAGCAGTAATCAGGCATCGCTGCACGCTGCCTAACTATTTCTGGATTACCGTGGGGGCTCTTACCACCACCTCAATGGGTGGCGGTAAGTGCTCTCCACCACATGGCCATGCGGTAAGAGTTATCTTACCGCATGCCCATTTTTTTGAAGGGGGGGAGGGCTTTTTACCCGCTGCGGTAAAAATGGCCTTGACGAGCGGGAAAAACAGCCCCCACCACTACCACAGGGCCCCGACAGCTTAATAAAACAATAGTAGTATTATTACAACTAAGGGGCCCTTTCACAGAGCGGCAGTAATCCCAACACGGGCTTACCGCTCGCTCTTCCGGGACTACTGCCAGCCCACCGCAACCGCTGGTGGTAATCCTGCCCCGAGTGCACGCCATTTCTGGGGGGAAAAGAACCCCCCCTCCCCCAAGAAATGGCTTGTGCGGTGGTAATCGGGTATCGCTGCCCACACATGGCCGGGTTTATTTATTTATTTATTTCATTTATACCCCACAATTTCTCACCACTGGCAGGCTCAATGTGGCTTACAACATTAAGTTAGCAAACAGGAAAGTACAATAAATGGAAAGTGATACGAGGGCTGAAAGGTACAGGGTTAAGAGAAACTAGGTAAGTTCACAAGATCTTTAGAGGAGTTGGAGTCCAAGAATCACAGAGGCAGGACGGGATCTTTAGGATAAGCTTGCCCAAATAAGTAGTTCCTGAGAGACTTCCTGAAAGTCAGATGATCCTGAACCGTTCTTACCTATTTAGGTAATGTATTCCACAAATGAGTGCTGATATAGGAAAAGGTGGAAGCATACGTGGTTTTATACTTGAGACCAGAACACGCACGGTAATGGAGGTTTAAGTATGAACAAGAAGATCGAAGCGAATTCCTTGGTGGTAAGTTGACTAGGGCATCCATATATGCTAGAGCTGCTCTGTAGAGCACAGCAGCCCTTATCGCCACCTCAATGGATGGTGGTAAAGGCTCCCCACCGCATGGCTATGTGGTAGGAATTCTCTTACTGCATGGCCATGTGTGCCTGGGGTCTTTTTACCCACTGCAGTAAAGAGGACCCTGGCACATGGGGAAAAATGGCCCCCACTGTTAGCGCAGGGCCCTTTTTCCACAGTTTGGTAAATGACCCCTCAGACCTTAAACTATGGCATTTGGGCACCCAGATTTTGTTACAGAAAATACTAGTGTAATCTGGTTTTGGTGCACATTACGTTTTACACCAGTCAAACCCTGGTGTCACAGAAATGATGCAGGGATGCACATAATTTACAGTATTCGGTAAGTTACGTGCATAAGTGGAAGCTCTGCCCATGTCTCACCCCTGTGTATGCCCACTTGTATTTAAGCGCTATCAACGGGATTTTATATATATGATGCCTTAATTTCCATGTGGAAATCAAAGCATATTCTTTAACAAGGGCCCTTTTACTAAGCAGCGCTAAGGGCACGTTAGTGTTTTTAGCCTAATGATTAGCACGCGCTAAATGCTAAGTAGGAACATATGGGCGATTCTAGCTAATTTTAGCTCATTTTAGTGCACGTTAAATACACTAGCATGACGTGGAGGGGCATAATCGAAAGGGGCGCCCAAGTTTTCCTGAGGACGTCCTTACAGGACGTCTGGCGAAGGGGCGGGGAAACCCATATTGTTGAAACAAGATGGGCGTCCATCTTTCATTTCGATAATACGGTCGGGGATGTCGAAATTGCGAAATTTAGGTCGACCTTAGAGATGGTCGTCCCCGATTTTCGGCGATAATGGAAACCGAGGACGCCCATCTCAGAAACGACCAAATCTAAGCCATTTGGTAGTGGGAGGAGCCAGCATTCGTAGCGCACTGGTCCCCCTCACATGCCAGGACACCAACCGGGCACCCTAGGGGGCACTGCAGTGAACTTGACAAATTGCTCCCAGGTGCATAGCTCCCTTACCTTGTGTGCTGAGGGATATAGTCAGGACACTGGTGATGGGGCAAGGGGAGTCAACAGGCTGCTCTTGTGAGTTTCACTGGGTATCTGGTAGCTGGCGTATTAAAGGAATACACTTCATAATGTAAACCCCCTGGTGGCAGAGCAAGGTATTACAATGATGGTACCAAATATGTCACACTGTTTCCCCAAAATGACTCAACACCAACCAGGGAGTTTAACAATAAAAAGAAAATACTTTTTTATTATTTGAATTATATTTAAATGTTAATGACATTTATCAACTTGCAAATTTAACATATGTATTTCAATTACAGGTTTGCAACTCAAATCAGTTTAGAAACATTGGGAGCATTTTCAGATAAGTATAAATATTAGGTACATAAAACATTTAAGCACATTCAATTTTACAAAACACTAGATTCTTTAAACTTTCTTTTCTCCTGTCTTTCAGATTTCCAGAGACCTTCAAGGATCTCAACACGTAAGTTTTCCTCTACTCTTTTTTTTCTCTTTTAGTTATCGCTCACTTATTGTTCAGGTTTCCTTTACTAGTTTCTCTTATGTGCACTTTTTTAAATAGTTTCAGTCACTTAGCTGCTCTCTTTGTTTTCTCTCTCTGGCTCTCTTGAATGGTGGGCGCCTGTTCTTTCAGGTGATGATCTCCAGCATCAACGTTCTTCCAGTCTTTTCCTAGTAACAAGTTCTCACCAATACAGCTCCTTCCCAACTGCTAGCCTGAGCTGTTTGTCACTCACCTGAGAGCTCCATCAGCATGCGGAACACTCAGCGATTGCACACAGACTACTCAGTTTCACTGCACTGCTCACTGTCTCTACACCAGATCTAGAAGGAGCCAGGTAATCTTTTCAAATTTAACCCATAGGGTTACAATAAGAAGAAGAATTTTTAAAAGGGCCATGTTTGTGGTTTTGTGGCACCATTTCTGTAGGGAGTGAGGATCATTTTATCGTTGTTTGCTCTTAACCAGGACATTGTTTTTAAAGTCCTTGTACAATCTTCACTGAATTAATTAAATACCAAAAACTTACCCAGCTGTCTTCATCTGACACCAAAGCAACAGTGCATCTTTGGCTGAACGAGTTTCACGGCCTTCTAGAGTCTCAATAATAATATCTTGTATCTGCAGTATTTAAAAGAAATCATGTGATTCATTGCCAAGAACATCTAGAAATGTTTACTTCTTAAGTGAAATACGTGTTATTACTATTACTGTTTCACTTGATAGTTTCTCCTATTTCCTTTTGAACTTCCAATTCAATTAGACCTGGAGCTGCAGGACCATGGGTTTGGGTGTCCCTAGCTCAGGGGCCTAACCGCAGAGTTTTCTGGGGTCTGGGGTCCTTGGGTCAAGGAATCTTAAGTCTGTGAATTGTCATATAGGGAATCTCAATGTTAGAGGTCTACAACTTGTGGATTTTGGATCTTTTATGGCTGATTTTTTAATTTCTTGTTGACGTCCATTGAATTCAATAGGATGTTAAAACTTTACTTCACCTCTGAGGTGATAAACTATGCCAAAATTTAGCACAGTTTTCTTCACTGGAAGCAATTTATATACAGCTCATTAGCATGCATTTCCCAGTTTGCATAGATATGTTGTACTAAATCCCTTGTTATGAGAGAAGCAATTGTAGTACACAGAAAAAAAAACAGTACTAAATTGGAAGTAAACCAGTACAGTGAGGTTATCACAATGTCTCTGTATCATTCCATGGTGTGATTGTACCTTGAGTGCAATTCTGGTCGCTGCATCTCAGAAAAGGTATAGCAAAATTAGAAAAGGTACAGTGTAGGGTGACCAAAATGATTGAAGAATGGAACAACTGTCATATGAGAAAAGGCTAAAGAGATTAAAGCTCTTCAGCTTGGCTAAAAGACAGTCGAGGGGGTATAAGATAAAGATCCCTCAGCAGAAAAAGTACAATGTCTAGGGCAGTGGTTCCCAAACCTGATCCTGGAGGCACCCCAGCCAGTCAGGTTTTCGGGTTAGATCCACCATGAATGTTCATGAGAGAGATTTGCATGCAGTGGAGGAAGTGCATGTAAATATCTCTCATGAACATTCATTGTGGATATCCCAAAAACCTGACTGGCTGGGGTGCCTCCAGGACCAGGTTTGGAAACCACTGGTCTAGGGGATACTCCATTAAATTACACATTAATACTTAAAAAAAAAAACAGAGGAAATATTTTTCCACTCAACACATAGTTAAGCTCTGGAACTCATTGTCATAGGATGTGGTAAATACAGTTAATATAGCTGGTTGGATCAGTAGCATAGAATCTTGCTACTTTTCGGGATTCTGACAGGTACTTGAGACCTGAATTGGCCACTGTTAGAAATGGGATACTGGGATAGATGGAACTTTGGTCTCATCCACTAAGTCAGTTCTTATGTTATTAGCCCAGTTTATTACATCGGCCTGTTTGTTAACTAAAAAATTACTGCCCATATCAAAAATGTGTTAGACAGAAAGCAAAAATTGAGCAAACTTTAGCACACTTTCCACGCAAATGCATGAGGATAACCAGCAAATGGAATTATTCCTAATGCAACTAAGGGCTTCTTTTACCAAGCTACCTCAAAAAGGGGCTTGCATTGGCATCGGAGCATGCTTTTCACATGCGCTGAGGCTCCCTTTTACTGCAGCGGGTAAAAGAGAAGTCTCTCTTTCCTGCAGGTAATGGTTGCGCAGCAAGTAAAGCACTTGCCATGTGGGCATTTTGAGGGAAACGCCCTTACCGCCACCCACTGATGTGGCAGTAAGGGCTCCCGCGCAAACCAGGCAGCGAGCAGCACTGCCCGATTACCACCAGGTACACTCCGGCACTACAAAAATAAACACCGGATATGACATCGCGCTAGGGGTGGGAAGTACTGCCAGGCTGCTGCGGTAACCCGGTGGTACTTCCCACGTTGGGCTCACCGCTGCTTAGTAAAAGGGGCCCTAAGTGCACTAAAATTTATCACTGATTTTTTACTTCTCTTTGAGTTCTGATCCTTCATGTCATCCCCTGAGGTGAAGTAAAGTTTTAACTTCCAGTTACACCAATGTGAAATTAATGGAAGTTATAGAATAATATTTGTTCTGCTAATTCCCAAAGTTAGTTAAAACAAATCTGTTGGATATTGACTCCTTAGGCCAGATTTTACCACATTAATCCTTTACTAGTTAAATATTCACATAGATATTTAAAACAGACTCATAACCAAGCTACACAATAATCTGTTGCATATTTAAAAGGATTTTTTTTCCTTTTACTTGTGTGAGCCAATGAAACATCACGAAAACAGATCTTTTATGATGTAACAATAGCCTCTGGTCATGCTGGAAAGTACAAAAATATGACTAACATTGTCTTTGCTGTAGAGTTCAATCCAGTTCCTCTTTAGACACTGAATTCAATAAAGACTGATCGCGGATTGGAATTTTCCTCTATGCTTGAACCAGTTAAACTAAGAGAAAAGAATGCATGTCCCTAGAGCAACACAGAATATATTTCTGCTCTCATCTTCCACAATTCAAATATGTATTATCACAGCCCATAATTTGACACCAATCCTCTTCAGTTGTTTCTTTGTTGTTTTTTCTCAAAAATCCTGTTTCATAGGTCTTACACCACCTTTGTGGGCATGAATAATAAAACACCTGCTGCAAATGAAGAGAATTTTGGGGGCATGCAAGGCACAGAAATCTTTCTGAATCACAGAGGCTATCTTACCACTTGTGCATGAAAACTAACGGCCAAAGAAGATTTTGTGGTTATCACTGGGCTGCACTGCTGGCATGTTCCTCAGAAATTAGCAACAGTCAGTTGGGGTCATTGGGGTGGATATTCAGGGGTGCTTTTACTAAGGTGTGCAGAAAATGGGCAGCGTTAGTGTAGGCGTGTGTTTTGGGTGCGCGCAGATCCATTTTTCAGCACACCTGTAAAAAAGGCCTTTTTTAAAATTTTTGCCGAAAATGGACGTGCAGCAAAATTAAAATTGGCGCGCATCCATTTTGGGTCTGAAACCTTACCGCCACCCATTCACTTAGCGGTAAGGTCTCACGCGGTAATCATCTACATGCACAGAATGACGATTACCGCCCGGTTTCCACCACGCGGTGAAAAATAAAAATTATTTTCCGGCATGCGTAGCAGACGCGCGTAAAAAACAAAATTACCGCCCAGGCCACACAGTAGCCGGGCCGTAAATCCAAAGTGATGCGCATTGGGCACTCATAGGTGCCTATACGGTTTAGTAAAAGGGTCCCTCAAAAAGGTTTAAGAGGATCGAAGAGGCTCCTGCCAGCTTAAATCTGATCGGAAGGCCAGAAGAGGATATTCAGTGGCACTTAACCGGGCAGTGCAGCTGAATAACCCCTGTGACCACTTGGCACTGTCCGATTAGTGCTGGACTGTCTGTGGGTGGAGTTGGAGCAAGACAGGAGATATGCAGGCTCTGGCAATATTCACTTCCAATGCCTGCACACCTAACCAGGCACATAGGAACTCACAAAAAACAGTCCTATCTTTCCCCAGTTAGGTATGCAGATATTAGCCAACACCTGCATAACTTTCAGATCCATTGATAACCTAGATATTCAATGCTGTTGCCTGGACATGACCCAGCACTGAATTTATTGGTCTAATTCAGCCCAAGGCTGTCAGTGGCTTTAAAATCACTGACCGGCACAGTCTGAGTTTTTTCAGGATAATAATTGCATGCACTGTATGAATTAGTTGGAGAAATATAGATGATTCCAAAGGACAGAGGGAGGGCAGTTGCAGTAATTCAGTATAACGTCTTTAGTGACCATACCCAGTGCTATCAGTGGTCATAGGCAAAGGGCATGTGTACCAGCAGCAACTTGAGACCATCCTGTTAGTTTTACAGTAATTTTCATATACACATCAAAATTCAAACATTGTGTCAAGTGAATCAAGCAATGGTATAAGAGACAAACTCCCTAATATTATAAACTTGTGCACCTAGGGTTACCATATGGCTCCAGAAAAAGGTGGACAGATTGAGCCAGTCTGGGTTTTACTTCCATTGCTTTCAATGGAAGCAAAACCAGGACTGGATCAATATGTCTTCCAGGAGCGTAGCTACATGGGGCCACGGGGGCATGGGCCCCCATAGATTTGGCCCTGGCCCCCCTGCCGACGACCCTCTCGACCCTCCTCCCGCTGCCAACCCTCCCCCGCCGCCGCCGTCGCCGGGTACCTTTGCTGGCGGGGGACCCCAACCCCCGCCAGCCGAGGTCCTCTTCTCCGGCGCGCAGCGCTGCAGATCTGCAAGGCTTCATTCTGTTTCTGTGAGTCTGACGTCCTGCACGTACAACGTGCAGGACGTCAGACTCACAGAAACAGAACCAAGTCTTGCAGATCAGCCAGCAACGCGGCCACGCCAGAGAAGAGGACTTCGGCTGGCAGAGGTTGGGGTCCCCCGCCAGCAAAGGTACCCGACAGTGACGGAAGCAGCAGGGGAGCGTTGGTGGTGGCGGGAAGGGGGGTCAAAAGGGTTGGCATCAGGGAAGGTCAAAGTTGTTGGTGGTGGTGGCGGCAGCAGCGGCAGGGGGGGTCAAAAATGGCAGGGGGGTCGGCAGCACCGGGGGGGGGGGGGCTAAAATGTGCCCCCTCACCTCTGGCTCTGGACCCCCCTCCCACCAAAGTCTGGCTGCGCCCCTGGCGTCCTCCTTTTTCTAGAGCCACATGGTAACCCTATACAGCGCAGCCATATTTACACTTCGGACTAGATTTATTAAATGGTGTCCTCAAAAAGAATGCATGCTGAAAGCTATTCTATAAATGGCATGTTGAGTTGGGTACCATTTATAGAAAGGTGCATAGCGCCGGGATCCACAGCCAACTTTGGGCATGAGGACTTACACTAGCTGAAACCTGGTGTACATCCTCAAGTGTAAATTAGGCACAGATCCCCTGAATTCTATAATCCTGCATGCATTTTTAGTAAACACTCTTGACCCACCCAAGCCCTTCCCATGGCCATGCACCCTTTTTCAGTTGTGCGCTAAAAGATTTGTTGCCAATTAGCACTGATAATTGATTGCTAGCACCCAATTGGCTCATTACTCAATTAAATTACGCATGCACATTGGATGTGCACCCAAATTTGTGTGTGCAGTTGAGGGCCATATATAGACACGGGGGGTTAGTATGCAACTTTGTGTGCACAGTTTATAGAACAGTGTCAATTGCATACCTAATTTAATTTAATAATTAGATGCTAATTAACATTATAAACCATAATTAGCACTAATTGGCACTAATTAGCAGTTACATGCATAACTGCTATTAGTAGCTATTCCATAAGTTGCACACGTAATATCCATTGCACACATCAGCAAAGGGGTGTAGACATGGAAGAGGCAGGTCAGGGGCATGCCTTGCACTTACACGTGCAGATTATAGAGTACTAGAATTTATGCACCTAACTGCTTACAATTAAGTGTGGCTACTGGCGAAAGTGTTTGCGCCTAAAGCTGAGCTCATAAATGCAGATTTCCTCTGTCCCCCAGATTCTATATATGGTGACTAAAGATGCATGTGCTAATTTGGCAGTGTGGCCAAATTACATGCGCAACTTAATTGTTTAACGAGCCAATCGGCACCGATAATTGGCCAATGAGAAAATGTTGGCACTAATTAGAATTTAAGCGCTGAACTTTCTAAGAACATTCTGCAAAGTGGTGCACGTAAGCTAATGCACAGATCTCAAAAGAGGGTGTGGCCATGGGTGGGGCACGGGTGTTCCTAGAAACTACGCATATTGTTATAGAATATGCCTGATCCATGCCTAAGTTAGACGCAGGCATTTACATCAGGTTTTAGTTGGTCTAAATGATCATGCCTAAATTTAGTCATAGGTCCAGGCGCTACACGTATTCTATAAACTGTACTTAACGTTAGGCGTAATCTCTAGAATACCGCTAAGTGCGTTTTTTCCATGCCATTTTTTTCAGCACCATATATAGAATCTTGTCCTGTGTGTGCAATTGCCAGTATAGAATTTGCACTTAGAACTCATCTTAGCAGTGCCTAACTTTAGAAGCTCCATATAGAATGACCCCCCAGTGTTCAAAGCTACCTGGAATCGAAGGATAATGGTCCAGATAAGGCCAAGTGTCAGCCTGTGATTTCCATCGACTATGTCATGGGAGCCCATGTTTTCCAAATGCACTTTCTGCTCCTTCAGAAACTGTAGGGCTTTGTCCGCATTTTCTAAGCAGTGAATACGCATTCTTCCTTTAGTTGGTCTGGGCTAAACACAGTAAAACGAAGATGAAGAATCTTAATCTGTTACTTTATTTAAGTAAAACACTTCTCAATTGATTGCAAGTTCTTTATAAAATGCTCTGTTTCCTGATACCAGATGCTGTAGTTGCTTTATAGGAAAGATTTCAACAACCACACCGACATTCAATTCTGAAGCCAAATATAAGGAATTCATTTAAAAATGCTTTAACTTGTTGTGTGTTTTTTTACAAAAGTGCAGGAGTAGTACAGAAAGAACTTTTCCATCTCTATTCTTTCCAATCCAATGGAAGTTGGACAAAATTATCCAAAAGGGGTCAAGAAAAAAATGTCTGTCCTGTTGGAGGCAAAATAACACACTGAAAATTGAACAGAACACGATGCAACTTGACATGAGGGGAAAACCAGCAAAAAGACAAAAGAAGTTCAAAACAGGGCCAAACTGAACTGAGGGTTCCAGAGAAATAACCCCCCCCCCCCCCAAGAAAATAATGTGGTCCAATGCCTTTCTATAGAAGATGGAGGTCCAGCTTCCTTAACATAGAAACTATGATAGTCTGAAAAGTGTCAGTTAGAGAATAGGGCAAGGCAGTTGCTTCTAAAATTAATACCTGTAAAATTTAATGAAGGCACAAGACATTGTATAACACATATACACTCTAATTCTATAAAAATCCCTAAAAATTGCATGTGCAAATCTGAGTATGCACCCAATTTATACATGCAATTTAGTTGAACAAGCTAATTAGCACTGATAATTGGCTTAACAAACAATTATTGGCACTAATTAGATTTAATTAGCATTTACATGCATAAATTTAGGCACGGGATCTGTACCTAAATTTTACATGCTAGTTCAAAAAAAGGGCTCAGAAATGGGAGGTCATGGGTGGAACGGGGGCATTCTTAACATTTATCTGTGTTGTTACAGAATAACAGGATATGCTTCTAATTTAGGCATGTACATTTGCACCACTTTTCAGTTGGTGCAAATGGTCATGCCTAAAGTTAGGCTCAGTTCCCAGGCATAAGCGCTATTTTATAAACCATGCCTAACTTTAAGTGTGGCTTATAGAATAGCGCTTTTTTCAGTGCTATTTATAGAATTCAACCATATAAAGCACTTTAATGGCAAGTCTATAAATATGTGCCTGCAGTTACACACCTCTTGCATGCCTAATGCACGGAAAAATAGCACTTACATATATTAAAGTTAGGTGCAGTTTGTAGAATAGTATTTATGCCCAGGAATCTCACCTAACTTTAGGTGCAGCCATTACATTCGTGTGTAAATTTAGGCACAGATGCCCCTTATTCTCTAATTATGCGCATAACTTAAAGGAACATCCCAAATCCCCCCATGACCCACCCATGACCATTTCCACACCTCCTTTTTTGACTTACATGTAAAATTTACGTGCGGATCCTGGACCTAAATTTATACATGTACATTTCAATTAAATCTAATCAGTGCCAATAATTGCTTGTTAAAAAGCTAATTACGAGTGTTAATTAGTTCATAATTCAATTAAATTGCATGCGTAAATTGGGCGCATGTCCAAATTTGAGTGCACAATTTTAGTGACTTTTATAGAATTAGGGGGATAGTGTTCCACAATAAGGGAGAAGTACCCTTTATGCACATTACCTCAGAGGTTTTATGCGCATAAGGTTGATTTAGGGCACATTCGTTGTACACATAAACGCTCAGATTTAATAAATGGTGCTTGAAATTGCACACACAAATTTGGACATGTGCCCAATTTGCACATGTAATTTAATTGAGTAGCAAAGCAATTAGCGCCAATAACTGGGTGGGTACTATCAATCATTAGCACTAATTGGCAACAATTTGGATTTGTTTGTGCATCTTGCTAAGTGCTATTCTATAAAGATGATTGTGCACCTGAAAATGGGTGTGGCCATGGGAGGGCATGAGCGGGTCCGGGGTATTCACTAAAGATTCATGCACTTTTATAGAATTCAGGGGATACACACCAAATTTATGAGCAAGGATTTACAGAAGGTTTCAGTTGGTGTAAATCCTTGTGCCCAAAGTTGGGCGTGTATCCCAGCACTATGCACTATACTATAAACAGTGCACAACTTGGCATGCCTTTTAGAGAATTGTGCTCAGTGCTCATCTTTTTTGGCACCCAAATCTGGGTCAAACAGGAAAAAGAAGGGATGTATGAATAGTCCTCCAATCTAACACCAGAGATGTATAGTAGTGCTGAAGAAATTTTATTGATGAATATAAGAAATATGCAAGCAGACTCGACACGGACCCGTGTTTTGCTGCACAGCGCCTGCCTCAGGAGTCATGCATCTATGTTTGAACATACAAAATCAAAGTTAAAAAAGAATTGCACACAAATGTATAAAAACATATATAACAAAAGAATACATATGTATATGTACAACAAAAAGAAAACATATTTAGAAAAATTAAAAACATATTCTTGAGAGATATATAAATAAAACATTGATTTACCTTCACCAGTAAAAATGTCTAGAGAATACCTCACATTCCATTATCCAAACTGCAAAGGTGTTTCATAAAAATCAATCCTTGACGCAGGCTTCAAATATCAGAGTACCAAATTTTTGAATTCTCTACTCAAGCAATTAAGGTACTTAGAAGATTATCTGAGATTCTGTAAATTACTAAAGGCTTTTCTATTAAGTACATATCTCATCAAAAGACAACAAACTAATGTTGTCGTCTCTTGTTTATATTTCAACATAACCAATACTTTAGCCTAGCTTCATGACACACATAATTATTCCTAATATGTTAAAATGTTATAATTAATTATATGACTATCATATTTTTGATGTTTTTCTTGAATGTAACACAGCAAACCAGGGAAATCCCTCTATGTGAAGTCCAAGAACAAAGAATAAGTAGAGAACACTATACTATTAAAATATTAAAATAATATAAACACCAGTGTGCCATGTAAAACACCGCTGATCTAATAAAAGGAAAAACTATAAAAGAAACTTAAAAAACAAGATTGCTGATAAAGAACGGATAATAAAACCAGATTATAAAACTGGAAAAATGGATGACAAAAACCAGATCATTAAAACCAGTAAAGAGCAATTCTGCAAGATGCAATAACCCTAAAATAGGAATTATAATCCACTGATGTATACTGCTGTGTATAAAAACCACATTGTTGAATCATCACTTAGAAAATGCAGTCTATGTGGATAATAAAAATGTGCCGATTGAAAAAATCAAGCAGAATGCTGCTTAAAAATGCTGATTAAAAAAAAATGAAAACACCAGATAAGTTATCTTCAGTGGCGTTCCTAGGGGGGGATGGGTGCGGTCCGCCCGGGTGCACGCCGCTGGTGGTATGCCGTGCGTGCCTGTCTGTCATTCGTTCCATGCTCCCTCTGTCCCGGAACAGGTTCCTGTTCCGGGGCAGAGGGAGCATGGAACGAACGACGGATAGGCGCACACGGCAAAACCCCCCCCCCCAGCGGCGTGCACCCGGACGGGGGGGGGGGTTCTTTCACGGGGGGGGGGGGAATTGTCCCTTTGCCGGGGAGGGGGGTTGCACTGCAACCGGGGAGGGTGCTGCACCCGGGGGGCGGGGCGCCAGCCCCCCTAGGAATGCCACTGGTTATCTTATTAAAAAGTGCCACAATTAGGAAGAGCTTAAGAGTCTTAACTGTACCTGAATCTAAAGGGACAGATGAATACAGCAGATTCCAAATGTGTTACAAAAACACCTTGGTGTCAAAACCACCACTGTTACAGTTGCAAATGAAAGGAAGTATGTCAGACTATCGATCTATATGCATGCCACATATGAATAAACGTGAGAAGAAAATGAATAAAACATGATGTGCGCGTCTTAGCACAGGCGGTGAACGGAAAAACAAAGCCACGTTAAACATAAAACCATTTGAAAAGAACCGTTTAAAAAGAAGTCAGTTGTAAAATAATTGGCCAAATTATTTAAAAAGTATGTATAGGGATGGATATGTATGAAAGTATAAATAAAAATGTATGGAAACTGAGAACTCGTTGGTAATGTGCAGTGGACCAAAATGAAAATGCAGAATGAAACAGCACTAGTGTGTGAACTCTGGTAATGAAAGAAACTATAGTAATGGTCTTAAATCAAGGAAATTACAGACCGGTAAGCCTGACATCAGTGCCAGGGAAAATAGTGGAAACTATTATAAAGAATAAAATTACAGAACACATAGACAAACATGGTTTAATGGGGCAGAGTAAGCATGGGTTCAGCCAAGAGAAGTCTTACCTTACCAATTTGCTTCATTTCTTTGAAGGTGTGAATAAACATGTGGATAGAGGTGAGCCAGTGTATCTAGATTTTCAGAAAGCTTTTGATAAAGTTCCTCATGAGAGACTCCTGAGAAAATTAAAGAATCATGGGATAGGAGGCAAAGTTCTGGTGTGGATTAGGAATTGGTTTTTGGACAGAAAACAGAAGGTATGGTTAAATGGTCATTTCTCTCAATGGAGGAGGGTGAACAGTGGAGTGCCACAGGGATCTGTATTGGGACTGGTGCTATTTAACATATTTATAAATGATATGGAAATTGGAACGAGAAAGGTGATTAAATTTGAAGATGATACAAAACTATTCAAAGTTGTTAAAACATGTGCGGACTGTGAAATATTGCAGGAAGACCATAGGAAACTGGAAGACTGGGCATCCCAATGGCAGAAGAAATTTAGTGTGAAGAAATACAAGGTGAGGCACATTGGAAAGAATAATCTAAATCATAGTTACCTGATGCTAGGGTCCACCTTGGGGGTCAGCACTCAAGAAAAGGATCTATGTGTCATTGTAGATAATACGCTGAAATCTTCTGCTCAGTGTACAGTGGTGGCAGCCAAAAAAGGAAACAGGATGCTAGGAATTATTAGGAAAGGGAGTATGAATAAGATCAAAAATACTATAATGAGTCTGTATTGCTCCACGATGCAACCAAACCTTGCATTCAGTTCTGGTCTCTGTATCTCAAAAAGATATAGCGGAATTAGTAAAGGTTCAAAGACCGATGGAACTCCACTCATATGAGGAAAGGCTAAAGAGGTTAGGGCCCTTTAGCTTGGAAAAGAGACGGATGAGGGAAAATATGACTGAGGTCTACAAAATCCTGAATGGTGTAGAACAAATAGAAGTAAATCAATTTTTTACTTGTTCCAAAAGTTCAAAGACTAGGGGACATTCAAGGAAGTTGCATGGAAATACTTTTAAAACAAATAGGAGGAAATATTTTTTCACTCAATGAATAGTTAAAGCTCTGGAACTCTTTGCCGGAGGATGTGGTAACAGTGGTTAGCATATCTGAGTTTTAAATGGACTGGACAAGTTCCTGGAGGAAAAGTCCATAGTCTGTTATTGAGATTCCCCAGGATTGGTAGCATGGAATGTTGTTGCTATTTGGGTTTCTGCCAGGTACTTGTGACCTGGCTTGGCCGCTGTTTGGAAACAGGATACTGGGCTAGATGGACCATTGGTCAGACAAAGTATGGCTATTCTTAAGTTCTTATGTAAGGCTATTAGGTATTAGTGTCTGTAATTGAAAAAATAATCTTCTGTTCCTCTCTTAAAAGTTGTCTGTTAATGTCGCCACCTCTCCATGAATTTTTTAATACCTTGTACACAAAATATTTTAAATCTTCAATGGTGTGGTTGGCTGTGGTCTAGTGTTGGACTAGAGGAGCAGTGCAAACATTGTGACTTATGCAACTCCTGTGTTCAATTAACCTAGTTTTTACTTGATGTTTGGTCTTACCACATAGAGCAAATTGCATGGGCATTTGATTATGTAAATGACTTTTTTGGTGTTACAATCAGAAGTGTGATGTAAAATGTATTTCCCATTAGTCCACAGATGATTGAAAATATCATTTTCAATTGCATGAGAGCAGACGCTGCACCTGCCACAAACTCTGTGGCCACAATTAAAGATCAACACTCATCTTCAAAATGAACTGGAAGAGTTGAGGGAACCAGTCTCTCTTTTAAATTTCTGTCTCTAGAGTAAGCAATAACAAGATTTTTGCTCTAAAACAATCGTGAACTTCTAAAATGTGCCAATGTTTTCTGATGATATTGCTGATTTTGTTGGGTACGTGGGAATGTCTCAATGTACAGACAACATCTGGGGCTTGTCTCATAGGTCTAGTGCCCACGAGATCACTGCGGGATTTCATGCTAGCTCTGGTATAACCTTCAGTGATATATTGATGTGCATATCATCTTCTCTGAAATCTGTCTTTCATAATTGTGGCTTGTCATAGATAGTCTTCATGATCGGAACAAATCTTTTTGAGTCTCAAAAATTGGCTAAAGGGTAAATTCCTTTTTAAGGAGAAATTGTGGAAGCTAGAAAAATGTAGAAAAACATTTTTATCAGTTGGTTTCTGATAGTGTTGAAACCATAGTCATTTTTCTTGATAGTGAGATCAAGGAAATTAATTTCCTGTGGGTCATATTGCGACTTGAAAGTGAGATGTGGGTCTAATCGATTGATCCAAGTAAGAAAGGCTTCCAATGAAGAACTGTCTCCATGCCAGGGAATAAAAATCATCTATATAATGCTTGTACATAACCACATTGGACATAAAGGGGTGGTCTTCCAGATAAATCTTTTCAAAGTTGCACACGAAAAGATTTGACACATTGGGAGCCAAGGCTGCTCCCATTGCTGTTCCGTAAATTTGTAAATAAAAATGGTCCAGGAAGAAAAAGAAGTTTTTGGTTAAAGCTATGGTCGCTAATATTGTAATAAGCCAATTGGGAATGCAGCCAGCATTGGTGTGGTCCTGTAAGGCTGCTTCAATGATGCGGATAGCTTCCAATTGAGGGATGCTGGTATATAAACTGTCTATGTCCACAGTAACAAGTAGGGTACCTGAAAGATCACCATCAAATTCTTCAAGTAGATTGATCATTTGACCTGAATCTCTAAGATATGATGGAATCTTGGGTACCAATGACCTGAGAACAAAATTGGAGAGTGGTTCCAATACTGATCCTTTTCCTGAGACAATAGGTCTGCCTGGTAGGTTGGTGGCGGACTTGTGTATCTTTAGTAGTGTGTAAATATTTGGAATGATTGTGTTTTTCACTATCAAGAATTCTTTCTCTTTTGTGGTTAGAAAATCCATTTGGGAAGTCAATTATATAATGTCTTCTATGTCCTTTTGCAGAGCTGGTGTAGGATCTGATTCTACAGGGATACAGTCATTTCTGTCACCAAGTTGTCTGTGAAGTTCCTTAATATAATCCATCCTGTCCTGTAGCACAATGTCGGCAGGCTTGATCACTATCGAGTAGTTGGTGGAGAGTGATCGAACAGCCTCTTCTTCTGCCTTGGAGAGGTTGTAGAAATGTTGTTTTTCTTTTTCTCTAGAAGATGTACTTCACGAAGAACACACTGGTTGAAAGTATGGATGGTTGGGTCGATGGTACCTGGAGAGATCTATGTTGAAGGCCGTTTGACAACAGAAAAATCTGTGTGATGGTGAATTAGTAGAGAAGGCCTGCATGATCTGCAACTTCCTTGAGAGCTTAAAGAGGTCAACCCTGGTTTGAAAGCATTATAGTGAACTATAGGAACAAAAGAAAGACCTTTTCTTAAAACTTGTATCTCTGTTTTTGTAAGTGAAGTACTAGCTAAATTGAAAACCGGAATATCTACTTCCAACTGTCTCCTGTGAAGTTGATGTTGGTGATATGGATGCATTCTGTCTTGGTAGGATCTGTAGTTGTTCCTCCCTTTCCTCTCTACTGAAATGGATATGTTGGAAAGGGATGTGACAGGAGACGCTCTCACCTCTACTGTATATCCAGTGGGCCCCTGTCCCATATTAGATCTAAAAAATGGCAAGAAGGTCCTGTCTGAGGTGGTGATACAGGACTAGTGAGTGGCGAGGTGTATGACTCACCAGAGTCACTTCTCATGTGTTTCCTCCCTCTATCTGGTGTCATAACTTCACGGGGACGTAAAGATACTTGTTAGTATGTGCTGGCACTGCACTGGAGGATGCTGCTAGCTTATGTGTTCTCTGTTTTTTTTTTTGTTTTGTATATGTTCTTCATAATTGGTAAGGACATATAGAGCCCTTTTTGTAATCTAGTTTGTCTCTTTTGAATTTGTTGTTTTTCACATTACATATATTGTGTCTAAAATTGTCTATGCATCTATTTACATCTAACAATACAGCTTCATAATGTGTATCATTATCTTTAAAATTTGTAATTTCTCATCAACCTTTGGATTGAGCTCTTTGTTCTTTTGTCTAGCAGTTTCTGCTAAAAGTACCATAAGATCTAAGGAACATTTGTTTAAAATTGCAGTCCATTGATTCAAAAAGATTGACAATCTAAAAACATAGTTGGTGCTTTGTTTACACTAAGTCCTCTTGGTATCATTTTTGCTCTGCAATAATTGATCAATGCTATCAAATATTGATCATATCTGACAATGTCCTTGTTCATGGATACCAATTCAGACCAAATGTCCATTAGAGAAGTGGTTTCTATCTTATCACTATCTTCATCTTGTGATACATGGAGTTCCATCAGACGTTGTCAACGTTCTGCTGAAATACTGAGAACGTTCTCCCATGGTTGGAAGCTCATGATCAGTCCTGGCTAAAGAACCAGAACACACAGCAAAACAGGGAAACGCCTCTACGTGAAGCCCAAGAAGAAAGAAGAACCAGAGAGTGTGACACAAGCTTCACATAGGGAATGTCTGTCACAATTCCTTTATTGCACCAAACAAAGACCTGACACGGGGCCATGTTTCAGCGGTAAGAACCACCTGACCCAGGGGCCAAAAATACAATATCTGTGAAAAAAAAATATATACATACAATAAACATGATTGAATTTAATAACATATTTAAAAAACATTGTATAAGTATAAAAATATAAATAAATGAATAAAAGAGGACTGCATATACATAAAAAAACCTGCAGTGTCTTATAGATGAATAAAAAAGGTATTAACATACATTATAAAATCAAACAATTGTCTGTAATGTGGTATCATATGAATGTAGCTGGGAATACACATGTGTAAAGGGCATGGAAGAAGATAATTTATTTATTTGGATTTTGCTCACACCTTTTTCAGTAGTAGGCTCAAGGTGAGTTACATTCAGATACACTGTATTTCCCTGTTCCTGGAGGGGTCACATCTAACTTTGTACCTGAGGCAATAGAGGGTTAAATCACTTGCCCAAGATCACAAGCAGCAGCAATGGGAATTGAACGCAGCATCTCTGGATGTCAAGACTGGTACACTAACCACTACATCACTCCTCTATAGGTGTTAAAGTTGAGTAGAATGACATAAATGTATCAACCCATAAGAGGGGTGTCATGGCTTTAAAACTGGTTGCTGCAATGATCCTTGAATGAGTGATTGTTCAAAAAAGAAATAAAAATGTAGTACAGGTTTGTAAACCAGCTTAAAAGTGACATAAATGTATCAGCCCACCAAAACTACAAATATGACTAACAAAATTAATGATAATGAAAACCTTACGCGCTTCCAATACTGAAAGGAGATCTGGTAAACCATACCGAGGCTTAGATTGAACATGAGGAACCACAAAGCCAAGGTAATACAGCATGCAACTACCTAATGTTAAAAATAAATAGATCTCCAAATGATTAAAAATGCTTAAGTGTGGTATCCTTGCAAATTCCACATTAAAGAACCGCCTAAAAAGTAGCCAAATTGTGTGTGCATTATAGAGCAACAGTATAGTTAAATGTACCTGTGAAATATAACAAATAAAGGGCTGTGGGTCAATGAAGGTGGAAGTTAATAGAGAATGTTGGCACACGCTGGATCTCCCACATCGCATCTATCCTTTATGTTCCTCTGAGATTTGGAATGATCTGATTGCGGGAAGCTCTGAAGGAACTCATTTTTCTTTTAGGTTTCTTTCTCTGGAATATGGCTCTATGATCAATACATGTTGCTGGATACCCTCTATATGTATTGATCGAGGTTACCATAGAGCCACACTGAAGGATAGGGAAGAGGTCTTGACAACCCAAACTAAGAAGCCCCCACTGGACTTTGTAATGCACCCTGCAATATTCACATCTCGCAGGAAACATACAACTGTAATACGCAGGCATTGGCTCATCCTTGAGGGACATGATTATTTCAAAAATAAACAGCTAGTCATTGCATCTTCTCGTGGGAGATGCAGTATGTGCCAACATTCTCAGTTAACTTCCACCTTCATTGGCTCACAGACATAGCAAGTCTATACATTGAACCATACATCTAATTGTAATACTATAATCATAATTTACATTATCCAGTGTACTTGTACATTAATTTATGTTGGTAAAACCAAAAGAATGATCACGATCTGCATAGTAGAACATCACAGTTACATTGCAGGAATGTTACCTCCGCGCACCCCTGGTGACCACTGGAATGAGATAGGCCATGCTATTAATGACCTGAAGTTCCTAGTGTTCAGAGTCATTACACCAAATCCAAGAGGTAGAGATGCTGACTCTGTCCTCCTACAGGAGGAACAGAGGTTGATCCATCAGTTTAATTCAGTTGTCCCATTTGGTCTTAATTTGGAGTTTGGCTTAAGACCTTTTTTGTAAAGCATCTCTCTATGTGACAGCGCTATTTTTTGCATATTGGTTGCTTTCATCTATGCATTTGTGCCTAAGATGTATCATCATCTCTCTAGTCTCCCTACTTTCTGATATATTTGCCTTTTCCCTTCCCCCTTGTCTTTTTCCCTCCCCTCCTTCCCCTTCCCCACCCCATATCTCCGTTTCTTTTGCCCCTTTTTTTCTTTCCTTTTTCCATTTTTCTTTCCTCCCCCTCTTTCTCCTTTCCCCTCCCTTTTCTTTTCATTTTCTTTTGTAGCATTCCCCCCCGCCCCCTCCCCCCCCCCCCCCCCCCCGTTTATATCACATGCTGTCTGTATATGCAAATGTTTGCATGCATCTTTTGGTTAAATCTTTTTTTTTAATTCATTTGCATACCAAATGCTATCAGTTTAAAAAGTTACAATCTTTGAAAAATATGGCCATTCGTCTTCTCTGCCATGCATGTTGATTCGAGCGCTCTTTGCCCCTTAAAAACCCATCACTGGCTTCCTGATGAGCAAAGAATCCTATTCAAAATTCTTACATTTACCTTCAGGGCTTTTCGGCTAGGTCTTCCTTGTTATCTTTCAGCTCTTACCATTCCCTGTTCTCCTCCCCACACTTTAAGCTCAATTAACAACCAACCATCGGTTTGGTCCACCCTGGGCCAAAGAAGGCCAGCCTGGAATAAACACACCACTGTGCCTTTTTCTTTGCTGTCCCTTTCACTTGGAACTCTCTTCCAAAAGAAATTTGAGGTGAGTTATCTAACGAAAAATTTAAAATAGCCTTAAAGACCTGCCTTTTTACTTTTGCTCTTGGTACCACCTAGTTGGGCTTCTTTGGACCATCTCATTACAAGAGTACCCTACCCCTCCTTTATGTTTCTCTCATTTCCCTTCCCTCTCTAACCACCCCCCCCCCCCCCCCCCCCCCACTCGGGTCCCTTCTCCCTCTCTGACTCTTGTATGGATGGCTTTTCCCTTTCCTATATGAATATTGTAGTTCGTTTCTGTCTCTTCCAATTTTTTATGTAAACTGCTTTGATCTGCTAAGTTAGCAAAGGTAAATAAACTAAACTATTTTATATGTTTCTATGAGATGCACATTTGGTTGGTGTTGAGTCTGTTTGCATATTTCTGTTGTTCATCAATAAAATTTCTTCAGCACTACTATATGTGTCTGGTGTTGGATTGGAAGGCTATTCGTACATCCCCACTTTTTCTTGTTTGGACTCTAGACGTGGGGTGGGGGGGTTCTTTTTTTGCTGTGTGACCCACATTTGGGCGCCATTTACTGAATCTAGTCGAAAATGTTCTGAATGGAAACCAAATGCACATCTCTAATTAGTCAGCATCTTTGTAGAAAGTCATCAATAACTTGGGTTCCAAAGGACTGTGCAGAGAAAACTATAGTTCTGTAGTGGTTTCTGCCATATGAGTCTTGGGAAATATTTTCTGAAATCTGTAGTCCGTGATAATCTCACCAGGAAATGTTGTGAGGGAATTTAGATTAAGGTATGTTGACGCTGTAATATGGTTGCAAGTACAACTGAAAAAAACACTATCCTCACCCTTTTATAAAGCCGCGCTAGCGACTGCAGGTGCGGTAATGCTGACACAGTCCATTCAAAGTGAACTGCCTGTGCCAGCATTGCCATGCAGCAGCTGCTAACATGGTTTTGTAAAAGGGGGGAGGGGGTATATTTGTGACCCACTGAATGAAAATGTACCAAAAGTAGAATTACAAATAGCAGGGCAACTTTCATTTTGAAAGCTTTCTGTACTATAGGATCAGAAGAATGGAACGATGCAATTTTTTCACAACCTTGATGTTTTTCACGTTCTACAGTCTAAGAAATGCAAGTGCCTAAAAGGCACCTAAAGTGGGGGGTTATGATTTCTGGGATTAATTACTTATTTTTTTACTGATAAAGGTTTTTCATTTTTTAAAGACATAATTCCACAAATATTCAGTGCTATTTAACCAGTCAGGAACGGCTCCTGGTCAGTTAAATAGTGTTTAGTCGGCTAACTGATAATATTCAGAGGGAGACAGCTGGTTAGCACAGATAATCAGAGCTGGGTTTAGCGGTTAAATAGAACCACATAAATACCTTTCTTTAACCACCAGGAACGTAACCATTTAGAACCAGATTCTATATATGGCACCTGCAAAATCTGCATGAAAACATTTCCGCCTAAGCGTATTCTATAAGCGGCGTCTAAATTTAGGCCTAGTATATAGAATATGCTTTGTTGGTATCCCAATGCCTAAAACTACATGCTTCCATTTACACCAATGAAAATGTGGTGTAAATACCAGCACAAAGGGCCATATTCTATAACAGTGCACTTAAACTTTTGAAACGTCCATGAAATGCTCATTTCCCCGCCCAAAATCATGCCCCTTTTTGCCTGCATGCATGAAAATTTAGGCGCAATGCGTTACAGAATACGCTTAGGGAGTTATGCATGTAAATTCTAATTATTGCCAATTAGTGCTCATTATTGCTTGTTAAGTGCTGTTAACAATGCTGATGGCTTGTTAAGCCAATTATGAGCGCTGTTATAGAATACGCTTGGATTTTGGCACGGAATGCTAGGCGTTCTATAAAGAATCCAGGGGTTAGTGCTGAATATCGGCTTAACTGGTTAAGTTCTAGTGGCCAGAACCCCCCCCCCCCCCCCCCCACCACCACCACCGATTATTAAAGCTGGTCACCGGAAATGGCCCAGCATTCAATATCCGAGGTCAGGGCCGACCGCAGAACTTATACAGGCTGCCTCCCACCGGCTGAATATCGGCCACAATTAGTCCGTACATGAGGCCGAAATTTGGCAGGATTATGCAGTTGATCTCCCTCTAACTCGTGCTATAAATATGTCATATACTCTACCGTTGGTACCTTTTTGCTCAGTGGTTCACATTTATTAAATCAGTCCTTTTCTTGTTACCCTACATCTAACGATCTATGCATGCTAGTCAATCAAAAGGAAAGAAGAAAATAATCTGAACAAATTTGTGTTTGGGTGTAAATTCTTTCTTAGATCCTGAAAACAGGCAGCTGATTGAATTCTTGGGACTTAGGGGTCCTTTTACTAAGGTGCCCTAACAGATTTAGCATACTCTAAATGTTAAGACACCCACTATACTCCTATGGGTATTTTATCATTTAGTGCGCTAATTATTAGCTAAATCTGTTAGCACACTTTAATAAAAAGTCCTCCTAATTTGTTCACTTCCCGCATGAAAGTAGGCCTGAGTTACAGTTGCCATCCAACCATACATATCAACTAGAGCTTTTCATAAGACAATCATATATCTAGCCCCTTTGGGAATAGTTGCTACAGGTTCATAGTCCTCTTTAACAGAGAGAAATCAATAGAATAAGTTATTAGAGGAAGAGATAACCATACCAACTGCTCTCCTGAAAGAACTTCCAACAATTTAATCAGCATCCGCCCATCTCGCAGGTCCATGTAAAGGTCAGAGATCCGACACGTCACACGAGCAAGATGAGAGTTCACCCATTTTGTGAATGTCTTCTTCTGTACAACTTCACGCTCATCTGAAAAACATTACATCTTAGATTTAAACATTAAGACCCCTATTCATTGAGCTACGTTAACATAGGCAAACAGTTATTAAGTTAATGCAGCATCTTAGCAGTTAGTAAACAGTGATTTCCACATTAGGAGTTTATGGTTTATTTGAGATTTAATATACCGCCCTTAATACCAAGTACATCAAGAGCAGTGTATAATTAAAATGCAAGTTAAAAAATTATAGGTAGAAAGGAACACCATAAGCATTCAGTAAAGGACAGACCCACAAGAAAGTTAGAAGTCAGATTTATTTTTTTGTTACATTTGTACCCCGCGCTTTTCCACTCATGGCAGGCTCAATGCGGCTTACATGGGCAAATGGAGAGTCTAGTGACTTGCCCAGAGTCACAAGGTGCTGCCTGTGCCCGAAGTGGGAATCAAACTCAGTTCCTCAGGACCAAAGTCCACCACCCTAACCACTAGGCCACTCCTCCACATTTGTACCCCACATTTTCCCACCTATTTGCAGGCTCAATGTGGCTTACATCAACCCGTAGAGGCAATCGCCAATCCGGTAAATATAAATACAATACAGTGTAGTGATCAGGAAGCATCAAAAGAACAGGGTATACAGGGAAAAAGGAGGGAAGGGTAAGAGTGTCCAAAATGGTCCATTAATTTGCTGTGTTGCAGGATGTAGGGACGTATGTTGGATCCTTGGGGTAGGCCTTTCCGAATAGCTGGTCTTGAGTGATTTCCTGAAATTAAGATGATTGTGAATAGTTTTTACAGCTTTTGGCAGTGCATTCCATAGTTGTGTATTATAAAGGAGGAGGTGGAAGCATAAGTGGATTTATATTTGAGGCCGTTGCAGCTAGGGTAATGAAGGTTTAAGTATGAACGGGATAATCTGGATGTATTCCTGGATGGTAGGTTAATTGAGTTGGTCATGTATCTTGGGGCTTCTTCGTAAAGAATTTTGTGAACTAGGGTACATATTTTGAAGGTGATTCGCTCCTTAATTGGAAGCCAATGCAGTTTCTCTTGAAGAGATTTAGCACTATCGAATTTGGATTTACCATAAATTAATCTGGCTGCTGTGTTTTGGGCAGTCTGAATTTAACATATTAGCCCCTGGATTCTAAGATTCCATGATAGAATATTAGTATATCAACATGGGCTACCATTAAGATGAGTTATCTTACCACTAACTTATGCTCTTTTAGCACAGGTCTGGAATAGGCAGTGATTAGTGGAGATATTTAAATTATTTCACCTAGTCTATTGGCTCACCACAGATTAGCAGGTCCACTTTCAAACTGTCTGATGTCATGCACTTGGCCTTCTTTGCACTGAACTGCAGCTCCAGCTTTCCTGCTCTGTCTACAAAGTGATTTGAAGTGCGGAACTCAAAAGCTAAGTCAAGCTATGTTTTGAATATGTCTACAGCCTTGTCATAGTATTAGACTGTCTTACTGTGAAGCTCCTAATGTGTATGCAATATTACGCATAACCACACATCATGCATTGGCAGAGTAACAAAAAAAGATAAAATCTATAAAAAATTACATAAAAAAATAGCAGCGAAGGTGGTTGGTAGGGTGAGCCGATGATTACAACTGTCGCAAACAAGGTTATAAGAATTGAATTTAAACCCTAGCAACTTATGAGACTCCCCTGCTTTAACAACACTATGCTGATTGCATATGCTGAATAAATTCTACTTAAACAATTAGGAGGTATATTTCTAGGATAAGCAGCAAAAAAATGTATTATACTTTTGGGGGATCTTGCCAGGTACTTGTGTGCCTGGATTGGCCACTGTTAGAAACTGGATGCTGGGCTTCATGCTTTGGTCTGTCCCAGTAAGGCAATACTTTTATAATAATTTTGGACTCTTTGAATTAAATGTGGAGCTTTTTGAGGCTTATTCCTTCCATTTTTTGAATATTAGTAGCAGAATTGTTTCTGTGCAACCTAATGGTGGCATATATATATATACGTTTCTATATACTTAATAAAGACTCATGATGTTATTATTCAGGAAGAGGCTTTCTTTTTAGGTAGTGTTCCTAAGAAAATAATTTACTTAACAATTCAACTGGAAATAGCAAAATCACAAGCCTCCTCCTTTTCTTTTCTGTTTTTAAATTCATTCCCTAAGAGACACATGATTGAAGCTTTATTAAGTCCTCCTACTTATCCTCAGCTGCGCTGAGATCACAGACATGGTAATATCATCCATCCTCGCTGACAATAGATCACAGTAGACAAGAAATGGTTTGCTATGTTGCTGCCTTGACACTTCTGTGATGTGTATCTCTGTGGAGGGGTTGTTTGCATAATTAATTGGGCATTAGTGGACAAGAGCAAACAGTTGGAGCAAATTTTATTCCAGGGGTTCTTAACCCTTTTGGGCCATGGACCCTTTTGAGCGTCTGCTGAAACCTATGGACCTCTTCTCAGAAAAAAGCAGAGAAGGGGGAAAAAAATTCACAGCGACCAAACACAATGGAGTTCATTGGATTCTTCTAGAATCATAGGATGAACGTCTTGTATGGATATTTAGGTACAACAGAAGCTTTGAAATGCAAACTGTTGACCACTATCAATTGCACACTTTTAGAGAAAAAGGTATTTCACACAACCAAATGTGTTCTGGTTTTGCCTTTTTAGGAGAATAATTAGTTTAGATTGTGAGACCTACTGAACATTTTTGGAATCTAGAAAACATAAATTACATTGTTGTCTACATTCATCATTGAATGAAAAGCTACATTGCATTTCCACATTTCATTTAGAGGTTAGTGAAAACATAATTGTAAAATTTCCCATCCAAATTCACGGACCCCTTGACGTCTATAGGGATCCGGTTAAGAATGCCTGTTCTATATCATAAGTGAACTATGAACGTGCATTGGTTAGTGTGCATGCAGGTGGTTAAAATGCCTTAAAAAATGTAGGGCCTCTTTTACCAAACCACACTAGTGTTTCCTATGCAGCAATGCTGAAGAAGCCATTTCAAAGTGAATGGGCTTTGTCGGTATTCCCACACCAGGAATCACTAGTACAGTTTCGTAAACAGGACCATTTTACAAAGCTACAGCAAAAATCGGCCTTAGCAAGCACTTACGCAGGTCTTTCCCGCACGCTAAGACCATCTCGTGACAAGAAAATGGCTGATTTTCCATTTTCTGATTTAATGGGCATGCACTACTGTTACCCTTAGCATGCAGCCACTAACAAAAATTAGCATGTGAGCCCTTACCTCGACCTATTTTGTAGGCGGTAAGGGCTCATTTGCTAATCCTGCGCTAATCAGTTAGCGTGCAGTAGTGTAGCTGCGCTGATTAGTGCAGACACACCCCCTGGGTGAAAAAATAAATTTTATTTTTTAGCACAACAGTAGTGCGTACACATGTCAAAAGTACCACGGGATGCCTCCAAGCACCCGGCAGTACGTCATTTTAAGCTGTGGTTAGCACCTGCTAGTGCTTACCGCAGCTTAGTAAAAGGGCCACTAAATAGATTTAGAGGCTAATTTTCAAAAGACATAGGGCCCCCCTTTTTTTGTTACATTTGTACCCTGTGCTTTCCCACTCATGGCAGCCTCAGTGTGGCTTACATGGGGTAATAGAGGGTTAAGTGACTTAGCCAGAATCACAAGGAGCTACATGTGCCTGAAGTGGGAATTGAACTCAGTTCCTCAGGACCAAAGTCCACCACCCTAACCACTAGGCCACTCCTCCACCCTTTTATGAAGCTGCGGCAAAAGGGGGCCTGCACTGGCGTCAGCATGTGTTTTTGATGGGTAAAAGGCAGGTCTTTCTTTTTTTCAGGAAATGGCAGTGTGGCAAGTGAAGCACTTGCCATGCAGCCATTTCAGTGGGGAGCACTTACCGCCACCCATTGAGGTGGCGGGAAGGGCTCCTGCGCTAACCTGGCAGTACACACCGGCACTACAAAAATAAAAATATTTTTTTGCGCCGGATATGACACGCACTGGGGTTGGGAACTACCGCCAGGCTGCTGCGGTAGCCCAGCGATACTTCCCTTTTAGCGAGCGGTAAGCCCGCGTTGGGCTTACCACCACTTTGTAAAAGGACCACATAGACTTACAAAGTTACGTAGGTTACTTTGAAAATGAGCACCTTTTAATGTATATTAACCTACAAATTAACATATGTTAAATTAATTAACACATTTTAAAAAGCTTTTAATGTACATGACAATATTTAGATTAAAATGAATGTGTGAAATGAACTGAAAAAATATCTAAAAATTAGGGGAAAAATGAAAAAAAAACCCAAACATGAAGTAAAATGTTTTCCCTGTGCATATCCCCAGTGGAAATCTTCAGAGCTCCATTCACTACAATCTGGATATTAAAGTGAATTCCTCCTTTGATTAATATGTTAACATTGGCTTTAATCCTGCTGGCTGCTAATGCCAGATCTCTGTTGCTGTATATCTTGCTGAGTCTACAAATCAATAAAAAGAATTTACAAACACAGCATAATGGAACATGCACTGATGCCACCCTTACACATGTCACCTGTGGATGCAGCATAATAACATGAGAAATACTAAGCCGGGACAGATCACAGGTCCATTAAGTCCAGAGTCCTGTTTCAGACAGCAGCCAGTACAGGTCATTTGAATGAGATCTGCTTTCTTTAGCTTCTTACTGGCATGTAATTTGTGCGTGGATCCATAGGAGTCTGAATTGTCTGGCTTTTCCAATAGGAAGCATATTGCAGTTCTATACATTCACTGCTGCCTTTTTAAAGGTACAGTTACTGATATTTCTGTGTTCTGAACTGGTGCTGTTAAGTTTGCCACATAGGCTCTGAGAAGCTTCTTTGCAGGATTTAGTGTTACTTCACAAATTAATTTGGAAGATAATTCTTTATTAGTCTGCTCTTTCGTAAGGAGAAGGGGGTGGAAGGCAGGGGCGTAGGTGGGGCCACGGGGGCAGGGACTCCCACAGATTTAGTCCTGGCCCCCTCTACTTTCGACCCCCTCCACTTTCAACCCGCCGCCACCGCCGCAAGGTACCTTTGCTGGTGGGGGTCTCCAATCCCCGCCAGCCTTAGTCTTCTTCAGCGCCAGTCTCCGGTGCGTTCACTGATCTGTGCTGTGAGTCCTGACGTCCGGTACATCCTGCACATTCCTTTAAGTGAAACCCGTGCAGGACGTCAGGACTCACTGCACAGATCAGCGAACGCGCCGGAGACTGGCGCTGAAGACTAAGGCTGGTGGGGGTTGGAGACCCCCACCAGCAAAGGTACCTTGCGGCGGTGGCGGCGGGTTGAAAGTGGAGGGGGTCGAAAGTAGAGGGGGCCAGGACTAAATCTGTGGGAGTCCCTGCCCCCGTGGCCCCACCTACGCCCCTGCCTTCCACCCCCGGTGGGGTCAAAAGTAGCGGGGGAGGGTCATCGTCAGCGGCGGTGGCAGCAGAGGGGAGTTGAAAGTGGTGGGGGAGGGTCAGTGGCGGTGGGGTGGTCGGCGGGCTAAAATGTGCCCCCCCCACCTTGGGCTCTGGACCCCCCTTCCGCCGAGGTCAGCCTACGCCCCTGGTGGAAGGAACACTGTCAGGAACTCCAGGGATTTACACTGGTTAATGTAAGCTTCATAAAAGAGAGAAAGCAGTAGAACCAGAGAAAGGGACAAGACTTATTTTATTAATACAGCTTTAATAAGGCATTTCTTATAATGTAAAGTTGAGAGATATGTGCCACTGCAGTAATTATTTTCCAGGATACTTTGATGTGTGTTGAGAGGTTGACTAGACTCAAGTCTATTATAATGGTAAAGTTCTAAGTTATGGGATAATGCAACTTCATTTTAAAAAGTCAGTGTTTTCAAGGTTTCCATAAGTGTGTATGTGGTTTGTTCATGCAGAACAGACTGTTTACTTAGAAATCTATTATCAAGTGCACTCTAGGAGTACACCAAGCACTACTCACGCCTATATGCCTAGTCCATTCCCATGTTAACTCTGCCCCCCCCCCCCCCTCAAAATGTCAGGTCTGGCGTCGCTCCTGGCCTCCAGGACCAGGTTTGGGAACCACTGGCCTGTAGAATTCTATGTGACTGTTGGGTGGAAATGTGAGAGAATTTTAAGAGGTCTTCTCTACAGAGAAGGGCTTTTGGGGCCTATCTCAGAGACTTCTCTGAGCCTGGTGATACAATCCCTACCACTATTATCAGGAAGTAAGCAGTGTTCAACTTTCAATCTCCCGATTCCTCCAATTTTTTTTTCATGAAATTTCATGATCTTAAATTTATATTGGAAAATGGAATTACAGTAAAGAAATGTGGTAACATTTCTAACATCAAAGCACAGAAAAAGAGAATATGGTGGCAGATAAAAGCAACAGACACCATCAATGATGCTGAACGGCAGTTTCTGAAAGGAAGAGAGGAGAAACATTATGCAGCATCAGAGGTAGGCAAGAAGCAAGAGGTAAAAAAAAAAGAATCACACAACACCCATGGTGTATGATCAGGGCCTTCAAGAGAATGAGTCCCCAGCCCTGCTATGATGCTGTCTGGGATTTTTGTTTGTTTTTCAAAGCTGGCAGTGGTGGCCTGATGACTTAAGTGGCATTGCAGGTCACTGAGAAGCAGCAGGAGGCAGTGTTTCTCCAACAGCTTTCCCTCTGCTTCATCCCTCACCACCAAAGTCATAGCATCTACACAGGCCTTTGGCAATTAAAAATACAATAAACATGGGTCCTCTACAACTGAGGTGTTCCTTGAAGTCCTGTTGGTCCTACCCAGTCACATCAGAGGGGGCACGACTGACATGGCCTTTGAGAATCACCTCAGGTGTAAAGACCCATGTTTATTGTATTTTTATTGCCATCATGGCTGTTGCCCTGTGGCGATGCTGCAGTAGTACTGATGAAGGTGGCAGTGTGTACGGCGATGGATGGGTCAGTAATGAAAATGTGGGAACAGGAGAATGGAGCAGCAATGCAGGAACAATATTGGAGGGGAAGGAAAGAGAGGCAGGAGGTGCACAACATGGGGATGAGGAAGATTAAGGAGATGGATATGCAGGACAGGGAGGAATAGGAGGATGGAAGGGGCTGCTGGACATAGAGAGGGGGGCCTGGGAAGATGCTAGACAAAGAGATAAGGGTTAAGGAGATGGAGGGGAAATGCTGGACATTGTGGGAAATAGGGAGATGAAGGACATGGATCAGTGGACTATGGAGACAGAGGAGAAATGCTAGCGATAGTGAAGGTGGCATAAGGAAATGGAGGAGATATGCAGTACATCAGGGCGAGGAGCATAGAGAGATGGCGGGGAGGTAGAAGATGGACTCAGAAGAACAAGGAGAGAGAGGAGATGATGAATGTGGGGGATGGGGAGAAATGCTGGGCACAAGAGTATAAGGAGAGGGCAAGAGAGGGGAGAGACACAGGACAGACTGAGGTAAGAGGTTGGATGGTGGGAGAGGGAGAAAAAGCACTGGATTGAGAAGAGACATGTTGGACATGGGGGGAGAGAGAAAGGGGTGTTAGTAAAAGACTGGGGAATTATGGGCTGGGGAAGGAGAGAAGTGGGAAATGGGAGGACTGGGGCGAGGACTGAAAAGCTGTAGGTAGTTGGAGTAAAAAGGAGGGGACTGGGCTGGATAGTAAGAAGGCAGAGTGAAATCTGAGTGGATAGAAAGAAAGAAAAATAAGTGGAAGAAAGCTGAAAGAAAAAGATCAATATCCAAGATGGAAGGACGTGAAAAAGACAGGAGAGAGAGACTTCACAGATGTACTGGAGATCCCAGAAACAGAAGTAATCAGAAATCAAAATAAAGAAAGCTAAAAATGATATAAACAATATACAAACAAATAATTAAACTCAATAACATAAAAAAACATATCAAATAAAACATAATTTGCTGCAATTAGCATGCCATGCAATATCCATCCCATCAACCTGCCATATGTTAAACAAAATTAAATATGCCACATGTTAAACAAAACAAGTGACTCTTCAACTACTTCTTTAAAACAGTGGTATCAGATAGTACTCTAATATCAGCTGGACCCCTTCATACGGTCCTGCAATCAAGAAAGCACAATTCCATGCCCACTGTATATGACTACCAAATTTAGTATAAGTCATACAATGCTGTGAGCATTCTGAGCTACTATTAGCATGGTTTGCCTACAAATAAATTTAGAATTTTGCTTGGTTTGAGTGCTGAGGTTATTAAGGAACTTAAATGCCTGCATTTGAAATTATCCAGGCATCTGTGCACTTAACTGTCATTATATTATTGATTCTTGCTTTTAAAATTGAGAGGTTAAACTTGCTCAGTACATAAATGTGTTTACTATATGATGTGAAAAAGTCTCACTGGCTAAACTCCAAAATAATAGGATTTTTTTGTTGTTGTTGTTAGGTTTTAACAGAAGACTTAAGGGTCCTTTCACTAAAGTACATGTAACTTTTTCCACTTTCCGCACCTTAGATGCAAAAAACTAGAGTGTGATAAAATCAGGGGCGTAGCCAGATCGGCGGGAGGGGGGTCCAGAGCCCGAGGTGAGGGGGCACATTTTAGCCCCCTCCCTGGCGCTGCCGACCCCCCCGCCATTGCCGACCCCCCCCTGCCACCGCCGCCACCACCAACTTTGACCCCCCCCCTGCGAATGACCCTCTCGACCCCCCTCCCGCCACCAAACCACCGTCGCCTACCTTTGCTGGCGGGGGACTCCAACCCCCGCCAGCCGAGATCCTCTTCTTCCGTCGCAAGCCTTGCGCTGGAAAAAGAGGACCTCAGCTGGCGGGGGTTGGGGTCCCCCGCCAGCAAAGGTAGGCGACGGTGACAGCGGGTTGGCAGCAGGAGAGGGGGTCAAGAGGGTTGTCATCAGGGGGGTCCAGGTCCAAATCTACGGGGGCCCAGGCCCCCCATGGCCCCACGTACCTATGCCACTGGTGATAACTGCAGTAACTTGGAGGTTGTACAGCATTCTCCCTGCAGTTACAGCTCAGAGAAGCTCCTGACCTTGTGTTCCTGACAAGTGTAATTAGCGCAGATGCATTTAATGCTACTTCCTGAGGCAGAGTTAAATTCATTCATGCTAACTACAAATTTGACAGTGTGTATGAATTATTACATTCCACTGGATACTGATAAAGGGTTCCTTTTACTAAGGTGCGCTAATGAATTAGCGGCCCATAGCTATACAATGGACTGCACAGCATTTACCATGCTCTAATCTGTTATCACACCTTAGTAAAAGAACACCAAAGAGTGGTTACAAAATGATTGCCTTCTTCAATAATTTGGATATCCAAAACATCAATCATAATGGAAAGGTAACGCATAGAGGGGCATAATCGAACGCAAACGCCCATCTCCATGGGTGTCTATGTCCGAAAACGGGTACGTGAAGAGGCGGGACAGACCGTATTTTCGAAAAAGATGGGCTTCCATCTTTCGTTTCAAAAATACGGTTTGGACAGACCAAATGCCATGGATTTGATCCTTTCTGAGATGGTCGTTTTTTTGGGGTTTTTTAGCGATAATGGAAACTAAAAACGCCCAGCTCAGAAACGTCCTAATCCAAGCCATTTGGTCGTGGGAGGGACAAATGTACAACACTACCATAGCTCTTAGGGGTGAAGGGGGCAACTACATGTGGGTACAGTGGGTTTTAGAGGCCTCCCATTTACCACCACATGTGTTACAGGTGGGGGGGGGGGGGGGGATGGGCCTGGGTCTGCCTGCCTGAAGTGCACTGCAGTACCCACTAAAAGTGCTCCAGGGACAGGACTTGTTGCTGCTGTACAACCTTGGCACAGCAGTTCACACCTGAAGACTAATCTTGCTGAAAACGTCCTTTATTTGAATAAGCACCTTTACTCACAGTTAACTGCAGATCAGAGGTTGTGCCCCACTGGCAACGAGTCTCGCTGGTACTGAGATTAGCAGTAGGTCCGAGCTGGCAAAATGGTGCACAATGCCCTCTTTCAGCAACATTCAAGGTAAGAACTAAGTGCTGTAACGTGGCTAACACATGAAAGGGATCTAAAAGTGTCTTACACAAATGGCCACTACCTCATGGACTACCGGAAACAAAACAGGGCACACTCTGACCCAGTAAGCAGAGGGAAAAGCACCATGGGAGTAGAGCCTACCAACTACCAACATTGTGAGCATGTAACATAAGCTAGTGGAATCATGGAGCCCAATACCCTACACCCACCACAATGCATTGCTGATGTGACTCTGCAGTGCCCTTAACAGAAAAGGTGTCACACTCACCCGAGACCCACATCAGAACCAGGGAAAGGCTGTCAGAGGATAGAACACAATCTGCTGTCATGGAGCTGGGTACAGACAACTTCAAAGTACTCAGCTTCACTCCAATATTCAACGTAATGCTTCTTAAACAGGACTGAAAAAGAGAGGATTTAAGAGGATTGCGGTGTGCCTCTTTAAAATTGCATGGCTCAGCTATAGCCAATACGGAAGCACATACAGTGATCTGATGATCCTATAAGGAAGATAAAGCCTTTTTCAGTCCTGTTTAAGAAGCATTACATTGAATATTAGAGTGAAGCTGAGTACTTTGAAGTTGTCTGGACTATATGCTCCCTTCACAAAGTTATTTCTTGTTTACATTACCAATAACCCAGTTAATACCCTAGCATGGTCACACAAGCCATAATACCTCATCCCTGTCCTGTCATCCTCAGGGTACCAACTAAATGACATCAGACAAGAAACTGGCAACTTAGGCATAACTGGAAGAGTACCCCTTATCACCCCACATCCTAACACTGGATACCAATCTATGAAAGGAAGGCTCCCAAAGCGCCAACATAAGCACATAAAGAACCCTAAACGCCAGTTGATAAGCATCAGATGTGACACCGATGACACCACCTCCCATATACCGATCCCATTAGCCTACATAAATGTCCGCTCTGTTGTCAACAAACTGGAACTCATCAGAGCATGGGTGGAAGAAAAAGATCTGGGGCTACCACTAATCACAGAGACATGGCTGTGCAATAAAGATGACCCTATATTGAATGGCTTATGCCCCCCAGGTTACAAAATACTACACATGACACAGACCTTGAAAAAAGGGGGTGGCCTAGCAATCATTTATAAGGCATTCCTAAATGTGAAGATGGTATCAACCCTCTTCATTCTGTCCCTAGAAATACTAATGTTCATTAGAAGCAATCCTACCCTTAAGGATACACTCTTCTGCACACTATTCTATAGACCACCTGGGTGAAAGCCAGGGATGACTTTACCTAATTAATTTCCAACATTTGCACCACCCACTCTAATGTGCTGCTCATAGGCGACATAAACATTCACCTAGACAATCCAAATGATCCACATAGTCCAGAAGTCCTTGACTTCCTAACATCCTAGGATATCCCAAAACCAGTCAAGATCTCAACACATTGGAAGGGTCACCTACTAGGCCTATTCACACACAGATTATCGAATCACTTGGACACCCGCATCTTGGTCAGACCACAACAAAATTACTTGCACCCTAAACTGGAAAGAAGTAGGGACAAAGACAGTGAAAATACAGCCCATCAAGGTCCCCACAAGAGGTAAGATAAAAGCCACCGAATTCTGGGACAAGAACTCAACCTACACCACCATTAGAACCCAGAAACATAAACTTCCTTAAAAACTGGGACCTTTGGAACATGGCTATATTAGACAAAATCGCCCCTGTAAAACTGAAAAACAAACATACTCATTGTTCATCTCTCTGGTTTAACGAAGAACTACAGACTACCAAAACACATTGCAGACAACTAGAAAGAAAGTGGATTAAAGAGAACACAACAGAAAACAAAGACATATGGAAACAAGCAGTAAGAGCCTACAAATACCTCATCAAACAAGTTCTATGATGCATACATAGGATCAGGCTACCTTATCATCAAAAAAGCTCTACGGCCTAGTAAGCAACCTCCTTGACACTCAAACCATGGTAAACACAAATGAAGACCTTCCTAAAGCCATGAACCTAGCCCAATATTTCAAACAAAAGTGGCCAACATTAGATCAGGCCTCCCAACATCCATACTCCCACTAGAGACCTACCTAATCCGCAGGATACTGTCACAGTCCTACAGTGACTCTGAGCTGGTGTCGTCTGCTAACTCTGGGCTCTGGCAGGCATGCTTCCTGACAATCACGGAAATCCTGCAGGCCCCACCCGGGCACGCTCCCACGCCACATCAAACACTGTGCTGATGCCGCCCTAGCTGGGTATTTAACTTTCCTGTTGCGGAACTTTGGAGCTTTTGCGTCATTAGCCACCTGCAGTGGTTTTCTTTCCTTTTGTGGGTTCTTGAGATGCCTTCAGAATCTTGTGTGAGCTGGTTCCTGTATGCTTCCAGCTTCTTGTGTGAGTGGATTCCTGTAATGTTTCCAGCCCCAGCGTGTGAGTAGGTTCCTGAGCTTCCACGTGTGAATGGGTTCCTGAGACATTTCCAGATTCAGTGTGTGAGTGGGTTCCTCAGACGCTTTCAGCGTCAGCATGTGAGTGGGTTCCTCAGACGCTTTTGCTTCAGCATGTGAGTGGGTTCCTGAGATGCTTTCAGCTTCAGTGTAAGAGTGTTTATGTCTCTTCTGAGACCTATTTGGAGCACTGTTATGAAGACCACACCTTCAAAAAGATATACACAGGATGGAGCCAGTCCTGAGCATGGCTACCAACTGATCTGTCATCTTTATCATAAAGCATATGGGGACAGACAATGATATCAGTACGTATAATTTGGATGAAAGGTGGGAGAAGGAAGATATAATACATACATTTAAATATTTTCACAGCTTAAATGAATCTGAGAAAATATTTCTTCACCCAACGTGTAATTAAACTCTGGAATTCGTTGCCAGAGAATGTGGTAACAGCAGTTAGCTTAGTGGGATGTAAAAAATGTTTGGCTATCTTCATAAAAGTCCACAGACCATTATTAAAATGGACTTGGGGAAAATCCACTGCTTATTGGAACCATTATCAATATATGTTGATACATTTCCACAAGACTTCGCATTTACAGTGGGGGAAATAAGTATTTGATCCCTTGCTGATTTTGTAAGTTTGCCCACTGACAAAGACATGAGCAGCCCATAATTGAAGGGTAGGTTATTGGTAACAGTGAGAGATAGCACATCACAAATTAAATCCGGAAAATCACATTGTGGAAAGTATATGAATTTATTTGCATTCTGCAGAGGGAAATAAGTATTTGATCCCCCACCAACCAGTAAGAGATCTGGCCCCTACAGACCAGGTAGATGCTCCAAATCAACTCGTTACCTGCATGACAGACAGCTGTCGGCAATGGTCACCTGTATGAAAGACACCTGTCCACAGACTCAGTGAATCAGTCAGACTCTAACCTCTACAAAATGGCCAAGAGCAAGGAGCTGTCTAAGGATGTCAGGGACAAGATCATACACCTGCACAAGGCTGGAATGGGCTACAAAACCATCAGTAAGACGCTGGGCGAGAAGGAGACAACTGTTGGTGCCATAGTAAGAAAATGGAAGAAGTACAAAATGACTGTCAATCGACAAAGATCTGGGGCTCCACGCAAAATCTCACCTCGTGGGGTATCCTTGATCATGAGGAAGGTTAGAAATCAGCCTACAACTACAAGGGGGGAACTTGTCAATGATCTCAAGGCAGCTGGGACCACTGTCACCACGAAAACCATTGGTAACACATTACGACATAACGGATTGCAATCCTGCAGTGCCCGCAAGGTCCCCCTGCTCCGGAAGGCACATGTGACGGCCCATCTGAAGTTTGCCAGTGAACACCTGGATGATGCCGAGAGTGATTGGGAGAAGGTGCTGTGGTCAGATGAGACAAAAATTGAGCTCTTTGGCATGAACTCAACTCGCCGTGTTTGGAGGAAGAGAAATGCTGCCTATGACCCAAAGAACACCGTCCCCACTGTCAAGCATGGAGGTGGAAATGTTATGTTTTGGGGGTGTTTCTCTTCTAAGGGCACAGGACTACTTCACCGCATCAATGGGAGAATGGATGGGGCCATGTACCGTACAATTCTGAGTGACAACCTCCTTCCCTCCGCCAGGGCCTTAAAAATGGGTCGTGGCTGGGTCTTCCAGCACGACAATGACCCAAAACATACAGCCAAGGCAACAAAGGAGTGGCTCAGGAAGAAGCACATTAGGGTCATGGAGTGGCCTAGCCAGTCACCAGACCTTAATCCCATTGAAAACTTATGGAGGGAGCTGAAGCTGCGAGTTGCCAAGCGACAGCCCAGAACTCTTAATGATTTAGAGATGATCTGCAAAGAGGAGTGGACCAAAATTCCTCCTGACATGTGTGCAAACCTCATCATCAACTACAGAAGACGTCTGACCGCTGTGCTTGCCAACAAGGGTTTTGCCACCAAGTATTAGGTCTTGTTTGCCAGAGGGATTAAATACTTATTTCCCTCTGCAGAATGCAAATAAATTCATATACTTTCCACAATGTGATTTTCCGGATTTAATTTGTGATGTGCTATCTCTCACTGTTACCAATAACCTACCCTTCAATTATGGGCTGCTCATGTCTTTGTCAGTGGGCAAACTTACAAAATCAGCAAGGGATCAAATACTTATTTCCCCCACTGTAGCGGCGCTTCATATATTAAGGACACAACGCATTTTCTAAACATTCCACAAGAGATCAAATTACCAGCATCACCAGTATTAATGGCTACACTCGACATCAAGTCGTTATATACCATGATCCCACAAGATGAATTGTTGGATATTGTCAGATAAGTATTGGATAAAAGACCCAGACCACACGAGGTCCCCTCGGAGTTCCTCATGAGACTGACTAAAATTGCATTATGCAAAAACTTTTTTGGCTTTCAAGGTAGAACATATTGCACTACATTGGCCACCCTTCAATCTCAGGTACCATGCTTGATTTTAAAGATAAATTACATGTTACTAACAATAGTTCTGCAAGTTCATTTTTTAATTCTATCAGGACTCAGGAATGAATGGGTTGTGTCAGTAGTGCCATGCGGCAGTCGCTAGCATGACTTTGTAAATGGTGGGGGGTGGGGTAAGTTAGTACCTGAGGCAAAGAAGGATTAAGTAATGTACCCATGATTCAAGAAGCAGCAGTTGAATTTGAATCCTGGCTTCCCTAGTTCTCAGTCTACTACTCTAACTACTGACATTGTAAGTAGTATACAATGTTCTATATCTATCTTGTTCCAAGGTTAAACGTATGTAATGACCCAGACCTCCAATATTGCAGTAGATTTCTTTATCAAATAGACCTCAATACCTCCACCCCTGGTCTAACACCAAATTGGTGAAATAGAACCTTTATATAAAGGATTCCAGGGATTCTGTGGGGTTAATTCCTATCATAGGTCATAATTTTATTCAAAAAATTAAATTTATGTTTTACCAACAAGAAACTGCTAATAATTATATTGGCTGGTCTTGATCAACACATACTGTCACATCTTACATAAAAATATCATGACTCCAATATTTACACGGAGACCCCTTATCTCAATACTTTCATTTTCTATTTTCTATAATTATTCATCTTTTACTTCCGTCCCTTTAAAATTGCACTTAACTGAATTCAGTTTGTTCTTCTCCAGCCGGCTGGTGCATACTCTGGGCCCGTGAAGTTTCTGGTAGTCTTTTCTCTAATATGAGGATCTCTTCGTGACGCCGTAATTTTCTTTAAATCTCTCCTTGATATATCAACTCTGTTCTTTCTTCCTTTCTATGTTATATTTTCCGACAAGCACGTCTTGTTTCGCGACCTCAATCGCTGCTTCAGGAACTTTTTATTTTAATTTTTATTCCGATGTTTCAAATGCACAAGATGGCCGCGGTTTTTTATAGGACGCCTTCAAAGACGTCTCCCAATCACTTTCGTTCTTTTATTTAAAGGGGCTGCTAGTAAAATGCCTTCCATTCAACGTTCTTATTCAGTCCCCTAGGCATTGTTGTTTTAAATTGATAAATCAATCTTTGTTCACGCTGCCATAGCTGTTGTTTAACATCCCCCCCTCTCTTACCCTTGTTTATTACTTCCAATACTATAAATTGCATTTGTTCAAAAGAATGGCCCTGTTCTGCACAATGTTGTGCCATGGGTGCTTCCGATTTTTTGTGCACTATTCCATGTTTGTGCTCTATTATCCGTGTTTTAAATTTTCTTGAAGTATGTCCTATATAGATCTTGCTGCAAGGGCATCTGCATGCGTATATTACATTTTCCGTTTCACAATTAGATTGACCTCTCACCTTAATTGTTTGTTGCCCGTTTTCCCATTCCAAAATCGATCCTTCTAGAATGTTTGGACATATGCTGCATCTACCACATTTCTTATGGATGCCTGTATTTGTATGTTCTTCCGTCCATACATCTGATTTACAAAGAGTGTCCTGTAGATTCGTATTTCTCTTATATGAAATCATCAATCTTTTTTCTTTAAATTCTTGTTGTGTTTGAAGGATACCCCAATGTTTTTTCATTATTTTCGTTATTTACCATGGTTTCGTTATTTTCGTCGGAAAATATAACATAGAAAGGAAGAAGGAACAGAGTTGATATATCAAGGAGAGATTTAAAGAAAATTACGGCGTCACGAAGAGATCCTCATATTAGAGAAAAGACTACCAGAAACTTCACGGGCCCAGAGTATGCACCAGCCGGCTGGAGAAGAACAAACTGAATTCAGTTAAGTGCAATTTTAAAGGGACGGAAGTAAAAGATGAATAATTATAGAAAATAGAAAATGAAAGTATCGAGATAAGGGGTCTCCGTGTAAATATTGGAGTCATGATATTTTTATGTAAGATGTGACAGTATGTGTTGATCAAGACCAGCCAATATAATTATTAGCAGTTTCTTGTTGGTAAAACATAAATTTAATTTTTTGAATAAAATTATGACCTATGATAGGAATTAACCCCACAGAATCCCTGGAATCCTTTATATAAAGGTTCTATTTCACCAATTTGGTGTTAGACCAGGGGTGGAGGTATTGAGGTCTATTTGATAAAGAAATCTACTGCAATATTGGAGGTCTGGGTCATTACATACGTTTAACCTTGGAACAAGATAGATATAGAACATAGGAAGCCAAGGTACCTAATTAAGGAAAAGTAGTATACAATGCCATAATGTGCATTGTTATATGTTTACTGCTGTAATTGTCTTTTGCCTGTTTGGCTTATTCTTGTTGTACATTGTCTTGAGTCAATTTCTTCAGGAAGGCGGTAAATAAATCCTAATAAATAAATAATGCTTATTGCGATTTATACTGTTTAGCTTTTACCATCTTGATATGGATATGTTAGGTGGTATATCAATACCAATAAAATCAACATTATAGAGTTTGTTATTAATAAAAATTCATTTAAAAAAAGTAGCACAACTCTTTTGAGACTCTTTCAATAATTAATTATGCTTCATGCCCCAGCACATATTTCAATTCTTCAGTCATCTTCACCACGTAGAGTTACCAACTGGCCAGTTGTCAGCCAGCACGTCAGGCCAGCTATAGGTATAAGTTCAAAACCAGCAGCTAAAGGCCAGTATATATAAAAGGCAGGACACCAGGAGTGGGTGACCATATGCAACATAAATAACAGTGAGCACAGCTGCTATTGCTATCATTTCAGGATGGTCTTCCTCTTTACACAGGAAGCTTGCCATCAGCACACAGGGGAAGAACCACATGAAGGCCAAGTCAAGTACGCAGCTCTGAACACATGCATCATTGACTTGCCTTCTCGCCATTGCACTCATGCATTGGCTGCAGCAGACACCCAAGGATATCAGGAGCAGGTTTTTTTTTTGCTACATTTGTACCCCGCGCTTTCCCACTCATGGCAGGCTCAATGCGGCTTACATGGGGCAATGGAGGGTTAAGTGACTTGCCCAGAGTCACAAGGAGCTGCCTGTGCCTGAAGTGGGAATTGAACTCAGTTCCTCAGTTCCCCAGGACCAAAGTCCACCACCCTAACCACTAGGAACTAACTTCTCAGCCTGAATAACTGAGGTTTCTGCCATGGGTCCACAGGAACTGTATGGTGAGGTGATGTCATATAGGGGTGTACTCCAGAGGATTACAGATTATATATCTGGCAGGGGCGTAGCCAGACAACAGATTTTGGGTGGGCACCAAGTGTTCTTCCCCCCCCCCCCCCCCCAACCACCACGCAAAAAATATCTCAGCTGGCGGGGAAAACGCTTCTTTCCATCTTGGCAGTCCGCAGCAGGTATGCGCTGAAAAATGAGCATACTCAGGTGCCAGTATCATGGAGAGTAGCGTTTTCATTATCATCAGGGGGAAGTCTTCAGCTGGCCGAGCTTGGAATCCCCACCAGCTACCCAACGTGTCCTACTGTTGGGTGGGCCTGAGCCCTAAATGGGTGGGCCCTGGCCCACCCAAGCCCACCTGTGGCTACGCCACTGGTATCTGGAGAACACTTATAGTGTTGGGCTCTGAGGAATGTGGATCATGCATTTGAAAGACTTGGTTGGATATGAGAGAGGGGTAGGGAGTGGGATATGGAAGAGGTAGGTTTTTCTCTTTTACAAAGTTGGTAAGGCAACCCATTAGGAAATTTGGCTCTAAGGGAGAAACATATTTTTCTAAAAAACCTAAGACGGTAAATAATTGGAAATCATTTCACTAGAAAACTATTGCTTAATATACATGTATCAAGTCTGCCAGGTTAGCCAGTTCTAAGAGAAAAATTTTAGGCCAACCTGGATTTCAGACAGCCCTATTCTGATGCATTATGATACCTACAGCACTGATTTCAATGGGTAAAATCAGGGACTAGAAATGTCACTGTACTTTTAGGATGGGAATTCAAAATCAGCACTGACTAAAAAGTTTGCCTCTTGGAACTGAGTAACTCTGAAGTTATGTATGAGGTGGGGGGGGGGGGGTTCAAGTGGATATTTTTTGAACCACTTCAAGTAACCAATCCTTCAAAAAAAAAGTGTTTGTTCTTGTTTTCTTTTGGTATTTAATGATTACAATTAAAAGGAATTGCTTCATTTCTCCTGAATAGCTTTTTTTTCCCTTTTTGCACTTTTTCTGAACTCCTTTCAATCATCTTAAGTAACACTTTAATTAGAAGAGCTCCTTGTTTCATTGGTATATATTGCCCATGATCGTCACCATATATGTCCTAACACAAATTCCACATCTTTAGAAGCTTTATTATGATTGGATCTTACATATCTTCAGAAAGAAAGAAGAAGATTCTGCCGTCAAAAAGACTGTCAAAAATCAATTTAGTTAGTCCAACAAAAGAGGTATCACCTTATTTTCCTTTGTTTGTTGTTGTTGTCGTTTGTTTTGTTTCTATTTGCTACCTTTAAAGTGGACTAACAGGGCGAGACTCTGACAGGGTCTGTGTAGCTAGTTTGACAACTCTTTGAAAATAAAATTTAAAAAAATCGTCAGCATTTCTGTTCAACTGCCCCAAATCATGCTTCATAATTTCAGTCACGAAACATAAATAGGTAAGCATGGCACACACAACCGTTTCTTTATCCCCAAAACGAAGTCACACGCTAATTTACAGCATCTCTGCTTGCACCACCCTAAACCTGTTTGATACTACAGCCTGGTATTTCCAAACAGCAAAGCTAGCATAAAGCAGAAAAGTGGAGCAAAAAGGGTTAATCCACTGTACCTGCCAGGGCTTTGATCCTGGACCTCTCGAAGAGCCGGGCGGAACTGTTGTCATTGTCCAGCTCCTCATCGAAGGTTTCCCAGCGGGAGTTGATCCGGCTGTATTGCTGCTGGATCTCCAGATTATCAAAATCGGTCGTAGCTGTCATGACTCTTGGCTTTTACAGCAGCTCTTTTTCCAACTGCCACGAAAAGGCCCTATCAGAAAACAAAACAACACAAAAAAAAAAAGGTGGTATTAAAGAGCAACATTCATCAGCCCAGTCTCTTGTGTCTGGTGGTCCTGAAACTTAACACACTTCCAGGGAAGGTGTCGTTGTCTCTGCATCTTGCATGCTACACTCGCTCAACGCTTCTGCCTGTTCAGCTCAAAGTACTGTTTGGTAGGAAACATTGCAGCAGTCTGGCTAACAGGAACTGGCTGCGTTAAGACGTAGGCATCCAGTAGGTGGGGGTATGTCCTTTTAGCAGCAGGGCCTTTTTTTTTCTTTTCCTCTCCCAAACTGATTTTGGGTTTGTTTGTTTGGTTTTTGTTATTACAGGGGCGGTTCCCCCCCCCCCCCCCTGGTTTGCATAGCCCATAAACCATAAAGGAATTATCTTTCTGAAACTGTTTTCCACCAAAGTTCTGAATTAGATTCTAATTGCAAGCAAAAATTGTATTGCACCATAAATCGTTTTCCCTTAGCAAACTCCTGCATCCTCTGTGCACTGTGCATAGTTTCAAAAGTACAGATGTAACAAGTAGTAAGTCTTACTAGGCATCAGTTTAAACAAATATTATTACTGGTTTCTTAATTTTGAAATGATTTCTGCAGTTCCCACGGAATCTTTCAGGAAGCAACCAACAGAGTCACAAACGACCTGGCATGAAATGCAGCCAATTGGATTACATTAGCAAAGGTGTCACAGGCAACGTCAGGTCCAAACTGCACTGAATCGATCAGCATCTCTCTCTGAGAGGTCATTTGTGACACAGTTTCGATACAACAACATAAGGACCTATGAACATTAAGGGGCCCTTTTACTAAGCCGCGTAGGTGCCTATGCGCACCCAGCGCGTGGTAATTCGGAGTTACTGCCCGGCTACCGTGTGGGGAGGCTCCTGCACCAACTACCCACCGACGACAAGATAGGCCCAGGAGGAGGCCGCTACCAGGGGGTAGGCCCGGGAGGGGGGCTACTTCCAGGTTAGGGGCTTGGAAAGGGGGCTGCCACTGGGGGGGGGGGGAGCTTGGGAGTGGGGAATTTTTGGTCAGGTGGGGGGAAGGCGTGTAGGCTGTTGGGGGGCAGCTTCAGTTTTGGTTTCCAGCAGCCAATTTCAGTTGCAGATTCAGTTTCAGCAGATTCTGGTTTCAGCCGGGCTCTAAACCAGGCATTTAATCACACAAAGGGCATGAAATCCTCTCAAAAAATTCTTCTATGCTGCCCCAGACCTGGCAATAAAATTCTCATGTTGAACATGCATGTTTCAAAGGTCATTGTTTCTTTCTGGAAATTGTGGAGGAACATGTGCCGAGGGGCATTTTCGACCAAAGACGCCCATCTCTGAGGACGGTGCCGCGAAGGGGCAGGGCGAACCGTATTTTCGAACAAGATGGGCGTCCATCTTTCGTTTCGATAATATGGTTGGGGCCGGCCAAATGTCAGAGATGGCCGGGTTTGAGATGGCCGGCTTCGGTTTTCGCCGATAATGGAAACCGAGGCCGGCCATCTCAAACCCGGCCAAATCCAAGGCATTTGGCCGTGGGAGGAGCCAGCATTTGTAGTGCACTGGCCCCCCTGACATGCCAGGACACCAACCGGGCACCCTAGGGGGCACTTCTAAAAATAAAAAAATAAAATAAAAATAGCTCCCAGGTGCATAGCTCCCTTACCTTGGGTGCTGAGCCCCCCAAAACCCCACAACTATATACCACTACCATAGCCCTAAGGGGTGAAGGGGGGCACCTACATGTGGTACAGTGGGTTTCGGGTGGGTTTTGAAGGGCTCCCATTTTCCACCACAAGCGTAACAGGTGGGGGGGGTGGGCCTGGGTCCACCTGCCTAAAGTCCACTGCACCCACTAAAACTGCTCCAGGGACCTGTATACTGCTGCAATGGACACGAGTATGACATTTGAGGCTGGCATAGAGGCTGGCAAAAAAAGTTTTTAAAGTTGTTTTTTTGAGGGTGGGAGAGAGTTAGTGATCACTGGGGGAGTCAGGGGAGGTGATCCCCGATTCCCTCCAGTGGTCATCTGGTCAGTTCGGGCACTGTTTTGGGACTTGGACCTGAAAAAAAAGGGACCAAATAAAGTGGACCAAATTCTCGCCACTTCTTTTTTCCATTATCAGCCGAGGGAGCCCATCTCTTAAGCATGCCCCTGTCCCGCCTTCGCTACCCTTCCGACACGCCCCCGGGAACTTTGGCTGTCCCGGCGACAGAAAGCTGTTGGAGCCGGCCAAAATCGGCTTTCGATTATACCGATTTGGCCAGCTTCAGGAGATGGCCGGCCATCTCCCGATTTGTGTCGGAAGATGGCCGGCAATCTCTTCCGAAAATAAGCTGGAGAATGGCCTCAATACCATTCATTTTAATGCAGTGTGTGGTCAGGTGTAACACGCGAGCTAACTCCCATACTCAACCCCTCTCTGCACTGTGTGACCAGTAACATGCATGTCCCTCCCCCCCCCCCCCCCCCCCAGGATAAGAAGTGGCCTTCCGAAATCTACTGGGCTATTAATGGTTTATGGATTTTTGTCCAGGACCTTACACAAACCTTTCTTAAACCCAGATATGCTGAGTGCTTGCCCTCATCCGCTGATGAAAAATTCCACAAATTGTGTGCCAAGTGAAAAAATATATTTTTGAGCTTTTTTAAAAAGTGCTTACCTATTTGCTTCAGGAAGTGTCCCCTAGTACTAGTACTGTATGAAAAGGTAAATAACCATTCCTTATTTGTTTGTTCCACCCCATTCATGATTTTATAGGCCTTTGTCGTGTTTCCTCTCAGTCCCCCCTCTCTAGCTTAGTCTTTCCTTGTAAGGGAAATGTTCCAAACCTTTGTCATTTTTGTTACCCTTCTTTGAATCTTTTCTAGCTCTGCTATATACTTTCTGAGTTGGGACCACCGGAACTACAGTACTCAAGGAGAGATCGCCACAGAAGCATTATGTCATTCTTTGTTTTATTTTCAATTCCTATCCTAATACCTAGCAGTCTATTTTCTTTTTTAAATTGCTGCAATATACTGAGCTGAGAATTTCAATGTATTGTCTTGGGTGGTGACTCCTAATGTGGAAACCAGCATCCTGTACTTATAGTTACTATTATTTTTCCCTGTGTGCATCACTTTGCACTTGTCACAGTAAGTTCTGTCTGCCATTTTAATCCCCACTTTCTCAGGGGCCCTTTTACTAAGCCGCGCAAGTGTCTATGCGTGCCCAACGCATGCCACAATGGAGTTATCACTGAGCTCCTGGCTCTTGCTGTAATTTCATTTTTGGCACGCGTCTGATACGCGCATCTGAAAAATATTTTTTATTTTCTGACGCGCGTAATGGGTGCACACCAAGTGGTATTTGTCGCGCATAGGTCATTACTGCCCGGTTACCGTGTGAGACTTTACCGCTAGGTCAATGGCTGGCGGTAAGGACTCAGACCCAATATGGATGTGCGGCAATTTTTATTTTGTCGCATGTCCATTTTTGGCAAAAAAAAAAAATTTAAGGCCTTTTTTACATGTGCGCTGAAAAATGATTCTGTGCACGCCCAAAACACACGTCCACACTACCGCAGGCCATTTTTCAGCGCACTTTAGTAAAAGGACCCCGCAGTCTCACAAGGTCTTCTTGCAATTCTTCGTAGTCTGTTCATGATCTAACAACTTTGAATAATTTTGTTTGTCTCACTAGTTGTTTCTGCTTCCAAATCATTTATAAATGTGTTAAAAAGCACCAGTACCTGAAGCACTCCACTATTTACCTTTATCCATTGGGAAAACTGACTATTTAATCTTGCTCTCAGTTTTATATCTTTTAACAAGTTCCCAATCCACAGCAGAACTTTGCTTCCTATCCTACAGTATCAATTTTTAACTTCTCTAGGAGTCTCTTATGAGGGACTTTATTAAGTGCCTTCTAAAAATCCAGATACTCCATGTCAACCAAATCACATGTCAATTAATCCCTTCAGAAAAACTAAGAATGACTGTTCTTGGAGTTTTAGGGGATTAGTAACACTGTTATTTAAATCATTCTTTTTTAACTAAGGCTTCTAACTGGCTCCATTTTTACTGGTCAGGCTGATCCACTAGTTGTTCCTCATTGCATGCAGCAAGAGCTGCAGCTTGTTCAATGAGGTAAAACCAATAATGGGTAAGACTAGTCAGAGAAATGTATTTATATTTTAAAAATATTTCTATCCCACTTACCTAATCAATCTAGCAGTGTTACAGACCAGCATGAGACATCATCATAAAACAAACAGATATACAAACACAAATCATTATATCCTTACCAATCCCTGTCACAATTCAATGAATTACTACTATTACTATAACTACTATAAATCATTTCTATAGCGCTACCAGTCGTAGGCAGCGCTTCTGCACTTTATTTATTTATTTATTTGTAGCATTTGTATCCCACATGTTCCCACCTATTTGCAGGCTCAATGTGGCTTACATTGTTCCGTGATGGAAATACATAGTTATATTGCAGGTGACAGAGTAGATTAGGCATTCAAGAAGGCTTTGAGAAGGCTTCCCCTCTTTTATTAAAATTTCATTGGCTTCCCATAAACACCAGGATCACCTTTAAAATTTGCATGACTGTTTACCAAATTATATACAGTTTATCACCCTCATACATACAACATTTAATTGATTTACCTTCACATAATGCAGTAAAAACATCTAGAGAATACCTCGTGCTCCACTATCCAAACTATAAAAGTCTTTCTTACAAATCAGTTCTTGTTGTAGGCTTCACATATCAGAGTACCAAATTTTGAAATTCTCTATTTAAGCAATTAAGATGCATAGAACACTATCTGAGCTTCTGCAAATTACTAAAGGCTTTTCTACTAAGTACATGTCTTATCTCTTATATGTTTCAACCTAACCAATACTTTTAGCCTTAGCTTGATAATAAACATACGATTATTCCTAATATGTTAAAATGTTGCAATTACCTGACTATTATAATTTGATGTTTTTCTTGCATGTAAGATACATTGAACCTCAGCTTGCTCAGATAATGTGGGATACAAATGTCATAAATAAATAAATGAATAAATAAACCTTCAAGTAGTTAGCTTCAAACAAATGATGTTCCTGCCAAGGAGCAAAAGGCAGCAAATTCCATAAGGTTCGGCCAGTGACACTCACATAAATGGAACATCTAACAATCCTTATTGTGTCAGACTCGGTGTTCAAGCTGGCTTTTCCTCTATGCAAACATAATGTCATATAAGGAGAGCTAGACCTTGTCATGTTTTAAATATGAATGTCAAATCATTTAAATTTGATCTGAGCTTCTATCGGAAACCAATATAGTGCACTTAAACTCCGCATTATCATATCTTTTACAGCCTGTGATCATGCTTGCTGCTGAATTTTGCACTAACTCTAATACTTTATTCAATGAAGCTGAAAAAACAAGGTACACAGAATTGCAACATTATAGATCAGAGAACATACAAAAATCAGATTCATTAAACCATGTTTTCAGTTGGTTCAATAGATGTTATTTATAGAACAAGGTAAATGACAAAATAGAGTCCATAATAACTCCCAAATAGCAAATCTCCTTACAGACTGGAAATAGCAACACAACCGAACTGCAGTTCAGGTAATCCCAGTTCTTAGACTGACTCACTATCGACACAACTCTTCTCTGTCTCTCTAGTGCCTTCTACATGGCAAGCAAAAGGAGACAAAGACTCCCATATTCTATATAGCGTGCCTCGAGTTACGTGTGATTCCATGAATAAATCTAGGCGTAGATTCATTGTTTTATCAAGGTTTTAAGCTTTGTTAACAGGTCTTAACAAGCAATAACGAGCACTAATTGACAAAAATTAGAATTTAAGCATGTACATTGTTAAGTGTATTTTGTAATGTACTGCACCTAAATTATAATGTGCACAGGTAAAATGGGGTGTGGAAATGGGCGTTTGGTGGGCATCTAAAATATAAAATATGGGCCAGTGTACATAAGTCTATGTGCAGGGATTTACACCAGCTTTTTGCTGGCGTAAATGGACACGTGTAGATTTAGTCGCATGAATGCCTAAGCGTATTCTAAGTTCCATGTGTAAATTTGTGCACGGTATTTAGAATATGCTTAAGTGTAATTGCCTAGCGTGAGTTAATTTTAAGCGCCATATATAAAATCGGACCCAGAGGGGGTAATTCTACAAAGAGCCGCCTACTTTAAGTGGCAAGACTGTACACAAATGGCAATATTCTAGTGCAGTGGTTCCCAAACCAGTCCTGGGAGACCACCAGCCAGTCGGGTTTTCAGGATATCCCTAATGAATACGCATGAGAGAGATTGACATGCCTGTCAGTGCTGCCTCCATTATATGCAAATCTCTCCCATGTGTATTCATTAACTAATTACAAAAGAAATCATAATCCTCAATCATCTTAATAAACAAATTAACATCCTTTATTGAAAACAATCTTAAAACAATCTCAAAGAATAATCAACTTCTACCCCAAGTGATTGGATAACAAGAAGTGTGATTAAATGATCAAGGCTTTCAGACTATGCAAGTGTTAAACACTGGATCTCTTTGAATTTGCATCAGCTGAAGAATATTCTTGTTATTGGAAATGTGACAGTGACAGTGCAGTGCGAATCAAGATGGGATGTTTCAGATGTGCTCATGGACAATTGTTAAGTAATAAAAGCTACTGGTATGAATTTTCATTTTAAGAGAGTGGGTGCTCTCAAGAAGTTTTTTTATTCTTCAAATGCTTATTATGGTAGAGTCTATTGCAATTGCAGGAACATTGCTGTATATGTAATTGTAGTGAGTTTTGTGGAGGGTTATCCAATCACGCAGTAGCAGTTGACTATTCTTTGAGATTGTTTTAAGATGGTTTTCAAAAAAGGATGTCAATTTCTCTATTAAGATGATTAAGGATTATGATTTCTTTGTAATTAGTTAATTATATTTTTTTTAATCATAGTTTGAATTATAGTCTATGCGCATTCATTATGGATATCCTGAAAACCGAACTGGCTGGTGGTTTATGAATTGAGGTTGAAGGGGGGCAGACTCAGGAATAATGTCAGGAAGTATTTTTTTCACAGAGAGGGTGGTGGATACATGGAATGCCCTCCCGCGGGAGGTGGTGGAGATGAAAAAAGTAATGGAATTCAAACATGCGTGGGATGAACACAAAGGAATCTGGTTTAGAAGGAATGGATCCATGGAATCTTAGCGGAGATTGGGTGGCAATGCCAGTAATTGGGAAGCAAAACCGGTGCTGGGCAGACTTCTACGGTCTATACCCTGATCGTGACTGAATAGATATGAATGGGCTTGAGTGTAAATTTTAAGGGGCTTCGACATTAGCTTCAGAACTTTTAGTACAAGAAGAGTGCTGGGCAGACTTCTACAGTCTGTGCCCTGAGAATGACAAGGACAAATCAAACTCAGGTATACATATAAAGTATCACATACCATGTAAAATTAGTTCATCTTGTTGGGCAGACTGGATGGACCATACAGTTCTTTATCTGCCATCATTTCATTTACTATGTTCCCCAGGACAGTTTTGAGAACCACTGTTCTAGTCATTTACATGTCTAAATAACTTTTTTTTTAGAATATTGACTAGCAGAAACTTGTGTGCCATACTTTGATGGTTTATACTTTGCCAGTGAGCATGAGCAGAGGTGGCCAAGTGCACATGCTATAATATATATGCCCATGCATACCTCTAGGCCAGAGGGTCCCAAACTTATCCGGGGAGAACCCCAGCCAGTCAACTTTTCAGGATATCTACAATGAATATGCATGAGATAGATCTGCATACCAAGGAGGCAATGCATGCAAATTGAGCTCATATGAATATTCATTGTGGATATCCTGAAAACCTGACTGTCTGGGATTCCCCCAGGACAGGTTTGGGAATCACTGCTCTAGGCATAGGCCTTTACACAAGCTAAGTGGTCATGTCAAGATGTATACATGTTTCTGTCACTTGTATTGTGCAGATAAAAGTAGGCACCTATATATTTTTAAACAAAATAGGCTTCAAATAATTGCCATATCCAGCACCTGTAGAGGGTTCCCTATTATAGAATTACCCCCCCCCCCCCCCCGAGAGTACAGACCCAAAATTTGAACATTTCTTAAAGTTTACTTATTCTGTCAAAGACCATACAGTATTTATCTGCCTACATTTTCTCTGTTTCTATGTAATCCAACTCCAAGGCATTCTGGGGATTCCAACAAAGAAAATGAATCCACTGCGATTTTGAAAAGAGGGAATCTTCTCTTACCAATAAGACCCTTCCCTCACAATCATACCTTGTTGTAAGTAGAATAGAAGTAAATATTAACTGTGCAGCATGACAATAGGGGACAGGTTCCAGCTTCTTTTGGTTGGCTTGTCATGAAAGTACAACACAGTCTTGATTATCCAACCTTTGCTAATCCAACCATTTGGCATATCCAACACACCCCACCTCAGTGACATCATTATGTTTATTTCTATGAACCAGAGAGTAACTGAACACAAAAGAGTCTTTATTTACAGTTTTAAAGAATAAATTTGATTGGTTGAACCAGACATTGGACTAGCTGCCCTTCATTTCCCACTCCTGTATCTTCGTTTACTTCTATGAAACATCTTTGTTTGAGAACAAGCATATGTACAGTAATTATGTTTTAGTGCTCCAATCGTACTGCAGAATGTACTAAAGTACTAAGTGATAAGTACAATAAAGTATGAGCCATAATTGCTTAGCCTATAACTGCAAAGGGATTTATATGTGGGTGGACCATGGGAGGGACATAGGCTTGTCATCAAGTGACGTGTGCAACTTGCAGAATATTATCAGTTGTGTGCATTGCATGGTGCATTTAGGCACGCCAACTTACACCAGCCATTGACCCGTACTATGTAAGTATGCCTATATTTTGGCATGCCAATGCAGCTTCACAATAGGATTCTGTAACAGCTTAAGTGTGCTCTGAAGCCATTATAGAATTGGCGCTAAGTGTGACCCATTGTGGAGCCTACATTTTGGCACCAAGTTATAGAATTGCCCTGATAATCTTCAGTTGATCTCCAGCCTTCCCTTTACAGGAACTTGTTCAAAACCCCTTTTTAAACCCTGCTATGCTAATGGCTTTTACTGCATTCTCTTGCAATCAATTCCAGAACTTAATTATATATTGAGTGAAGAAATATTTTCCCTGATTTGTCTTAAATGTAGTACATAGAAACTTTGCTGTGTACTCCCTAGACCTTCTACCTTTGGAAAGAGTAAACAAGCAATTAATGTCTACCTGTTCTGTTCCACTCATGATTTTATAGACCTCTAACATATCTCCCCTCAGCCGTCTTTTCCCCAAGCTGAAGAGTCCTAGCCTCTTTATCCTTTCTTCACAGGGGAACCATTCATCCCCTTTATCATTTTGGTCACCCTTCTCTGTACCTTTTCTAGTTCCGCTATATCTTTTTTTGAGATGCAGTGACCGGAATTGCACACAATATTTGAGCGATGCAAAGGCATTATAGTCTCTGTTTTATTCTCCATTCTTTTCCTAATTATTCCTAACATTCTATTTGCTTTTTTGGCCATGAGTCAAGTCTTATGCTCCTTGGGTCAGCAGGCATTGGGGATGATGTGGAAGAACTTGTGCTGTGGCCATTTTATAAGGATGATATACAGTGGACAAATTCAGGGTTGTATGACTCTGGAAAGAGCCTTAATGTATGGCTTCTGGCCCTGGGCTGTCACTGCAGTGACCAGACTAAGTATATTAGTGGGAAGGGGAAGAGGACAGAAGGCGGAAGAAAAAAATGTTTGGATTTTTCCACATAAAGACTTAAAGAACCAGATCTCAGCCTTGATTCTGAGAAACCTTAAAGTAGAAAGGAGCATAAGAAAACTGTCAGGTCCAAAAACTAATCCTGGCATAAGCAGAGATCTTTAGTCGCAAAAAAGTGATGGAATGATAGAGATGGGGTTGTAAAATGGGCAGACCTATCCCTTCATCTCTTAGGATGTACAGGCCAAATCGCTCCTTGCTTTCTGGTGACACATTTATAGAATGCACTCCCTTTTGATTTATGTGGCACTGAGTCTCTGTTATTGTTTAGAAAATGGCTGAAGACTTACCCATGATTTACCTTTTTATCAATTTACTTTTATCACCGTTCAGAATCTCAGTGTTGGATGGTTTTGTTCAGTTCTAAGGGTAATTGTTTTGTTTATTAATCTTTTGATGCTATTTTCTATGTACTATTCTAACCCTCCTAGATTCACAGGATAGCATGAGCTATAAATGTTTTAAATAAATGTCTACTGTAACTCTTAATTCATTCTTAAGTACATATAAAGAATAGCCAGGCTTCATGTGGATTGGGGGCAAAGGGGGAGGTACAAGCCTCCAGGGACCTGTGATGAACTGCAGACTCTTTTATCCATTTCAGATCATTTGCACAATCACAAAACGGCACGTAAGATATATAGTGCCCCAAAACAAAGCCTCTTTTATAAGATGAAAGTAGGAAGAAAAAATAGTTCGAACAGACTTTAGAATATTAGTCACATCGTGAAACTAATAGGCTCGAAACATCCTGCTAAGGATTCTCTATTAATTTCCTTAGATGCAGGAAAAGCCTTTGATAGGGTGGTGTGGCCTTTCTTATATGCAACCTTGAAAGCTTTTGGCTTCAGGCCCAACTTTACTCAGTGGGTACAAAACGTCTAGCATGCCCTTAAATCTCAGATTAAAGTGAATGGCTATATATCTGAACCATTTCTACTGCCCAGGGGACTAGACAAGGATGCCCCTGCCCCTTTTTTGTTTTCTCCCCTTAGGGAGCCTTTTGCTATGCAGACAAGCAACATCTTTCTTTGTCCTGAATTAAAGGACCTGATGTGGCAAACATAGGATTGCTCTTTGCAGATGATGCATTATTTTATGTCAGTAATCCTATGCCTTCGCTGCAGGCTTTCTTTCTCTTAACATTTTTTAAAATATTTACCTCTTTTTCAGAATGGAAAGTAACTGAGGGTATAACTAAAATATTGCTCTCCATGGTTCCCCCAAAATGCAAAAAAATGATTCAGGTCTCCTTTTCCAAAGGATAAAAAATGCTTTTGAAGTATCTGGAAGTGGTGATTAGGGGGATGAACAGCCAGAAATGTTTCAATTCATATTGTTTCCGATGTCATTTATGGGAATTTTAGCGTTATTTGGGTTTTCTTGGTCATTTTTTTGTTTCTGGAAGCAATGTTGTTAAGAATGTGCCTCTTTACAAACAGTGAGCACTCTTTAGAAAGAGGGTGTCTTCTGCTGGAAAAAATGCACACTGGGGCTTTTAGCTTAGATTTGAAGACGGCCAGAGATGTAGCTTGACGGACCGGCTCAGGAAGTCTATTCCAGGCATATGGTGCAGCAAGATAAAAAGAACGGAGTCTGGAGTTAGCAGTGGAGGAGAAGGGTGCAGGTAAGAGAGATTTACCCAGTGAACGGAGTTCTCGGGGAGGAATGTAGGGAGAGATGAGAGTGGAGAGGTACTGAGGAGCTGCAGAGTGAATGCATTTATAGGTCAATAAGAGGAGTTTGAACTTTATGCGGAAACGGATAGAAAGCCAGTGAAGTGAATTGAGGAGAGTGCCATTTAACCAGCCAGGAGCCATTCCTGGCTGGTTAAATTTTTTTTAAATATTGGGCAGATTATGTTTCATTCCTGTGAGATTTTTTGTAGAGGATGGAGTCCCCAGAAAAGTACTGTCCTCCTCCGCTAAAATAGACACTAGTTAAAGGTATTGTTTTTGAAAGTGATGGTGCAGGCTGCTGTTTCAAAAATGGCCCTTTAGCTTCCCTCAGTGGTCTATGTGATTATAGAAGAATGATGATGATGGAACATCAGTATTGAAAGACACAAATCCGATGCGGCCACGTTTTGGCAGGAGCCTGCATCAGGGATATATTCTCAAAACACAAGACTTTTGAGCACTTTTCTATCATTAGCAGTCAGCCCGACAACATTTCTGAAGAACTTCTTTCAGACACCAGCAGTTGGTATGGCTACCATCTGCATGATAATAGATCATACGCAGAAGATCAAGGATCATCATTTAATTATTTCCTTTTTGGCAAAGTCTTGTGTTTTGGCAAATTGAGACTATACTCCGATGCAACCGTCTGCCGAAATGTGACCATGTCGGGTTTGTGTTCTTTGACTAAACTCTGTGGGCGCCATACTGGTGTTTCATCATCATCATTCTTCTATCCTCTCATTGACTACAAATTGTTTACTTCTGCCTCTCCTTTGGAACATTACATTCCTTCTACTGATGGTTTTTTCACAGCGAATGCATTCAGCAAAATGTTGATCTTCCATAACTGTAAAATGCCTCCACACCTCTAATATCATGTAATTTCCAGGCAAGTCACTGTGACCAGGTAAAATGCTGCAAAGCTGCCCCCCCCCCCCCAAGATGCCACTCCTAAAGAGTGCCACCTGAGGCCCCCACCTCAGGTGACCTAATGGTTGGGCTGCCCCTGTTCTTGCATATGACATACCAAACTTCACAGCTGAACAAAACACACCTAAATATTTCATTGTTTAATTATAAGTTTAGTATGAATTTGCTCTCCCCATATCAAAAAGCTATATGCAACACATCCGTCCCAGATTTCTCATTTGTTATACAACAAAACAAATATATATTCAAATTCTGGTGTGACCTCGGTAACAGCAACACAAAATCCCTTCACTGCCAGATACTGTGAAGCAACATAAAAACCAGCAAATATGCTACTCAGAAACTACATAGCAAACAGAACCTATGGACAGCAGACCTGCAACATGTTCAATTGGGGCTGGAGGCAGCAGTTGTTATTGGGAGTAGTGGGGAGCAGAAATAGGGACCAGTTACAGGGATTTCAAGAACCTGATTCAGTTTGCAGGGAGTGAGGGTTGTAAAGGAAACACAGACTTGCTGTCTACACCAAAACTTTTGTAACACACCTTCTATCTCTTGGGGAAACACCAGTGTGTCCCGACACACCAGTTGAGAACCACTGCACTAGATGGATAAATCCAACATAGAATTGGGGCCCTTTTACTAAGTCGCCTAATGCGCCTATGCGCACCCAATGTGTGTCAATTTTGAGTTACTACCCAGCTATCATGTTGCCCTTATGATAATTTCATTTTTGATGTGCGTCTACTAGGCATGCCAGAAAATATTTTTATTTTCTGGTGCGCGGGTGGTAATCATCATTCTATGAGTGTAGACCATTACTGCCCGGTTACCACGTGAGCCCTTACCACTAGGTCAATGGCTGGCGGTAAGGTCTCAGACCCAAAATGGATGCACGGCAATTTTCATTTTGCCGCATGTCCATTTTCAGCAAAAATGTTTAAAAGGCATTTTTTACAGGTGCGCTGAAAATGATTCTGTACACGCCCAAAACACGTGTCTACACTACCGCAGGCCATTTTTCAGTACACCTTTGTAAAAGGGCCCCCATATTTCCAATGAAGCAATATTACTTTTATGGCAATATAGAAAAAAGTTGTGAAACCTCCATGAGAGGAAGGACAGCAGCCCTACTGCTCTCCATATAATGATGCAGTACATTAGCTCCTCCCGTAACTGAAAAGTATTGTATGTTCAACACCACATCAAAAAAGGCAACATGTGGGAAAAACTGTTGGTTGCTTGCCTACACAACCTGCAAGAAATGCTGTTATCTTTTGTAATTAGAAATGCTGTTATCTTTTTTAATTTTAGCCACCTTCACCTGTGTCAAGAAGACTCTAAGCACCGAAAAGAATAAATATTGACTGAGGTAGGCTGAACGGGAACATGTAATGAATGTCTTCCAATATAGGCTCCTTCATTTAGGGGAGAGATCTCCTTCCTTCTCTCTTTCCCATAGTTTTTGTATACGTCAAATCTGTTTATGTCCCTCCTCCTGGAAGACTTTACAATATTTGGAGGCAAGGGTTGTAGTAGCCTTCAGTTTTTCACAATTACAATCATCATCGTAAATCACCCTCTTTATTCAGATAGGGGGGTCTTTTACTAAGCAGCAGTAGCATTTTTAGCTCGTGGTAGAAATCAGCTGGTGGTAAATGCCGAGACACTGTCTAGACGTTTACCGCCAACTGATTTCTACCGTGAGCTAAATAAAAACGCTACTGTGGCTTAGTAAAAGAACCCCATAGACGGATAAACAGGAAGAAAGTTGAACTCGCTGGAAAAAGGCCTTATGGGAAAGTCCATATTCCTACTGCACATCAGGGAAGGACCTAAGTTTCTCCTTCTATACTATTTGTTCAACACACCAAATGCCTGTGCTTTGCCAAAGACACTAGTTGTTTGGAAGCTTGTTTATCTTCACAGGTCTACTCTGCCATAAAGGCATTTGTGGAGCCAGTATGTTTCTGTGGTCTCCGATAGCTGCACAAAGCTTGGGACATAGCAGCAAGTAAAGGGTTCCTCTCTAACAACTTTTGAGTCATGCTAGCTACTAGCGCACTCTGTGGATCTTTTAGAAAACGGCAGTAAGCCCAACACAGGCTTACCACTTGCTAATCCAGAACCACCACCGGCCCAACGCGGCCATTGGTGGTAGTTCTGGCAGGAGCGCGTGCAATTTCAGATGCTCTGGAACAATTTTTTCTGTAGTGCGGCGCTAACCTGGTGGTAATCTGGCATCGCTATGTGCTGCCCACCACAGGAGCCCTTACCGCCACCTCAATGGGTGGTGGTAAGTGCTCCCTGCTGCATGGCCACATGGTAAAGATTATCTTACCATGTGGCCATTTTGGGGGGGGGGGGGGGGGCGGGGGGGGTGTATTTTACCCACTGTGGTAAAAAGGGCCCTGGTGCGTGGGATGAATGGCCCCTGCCGCTACCACAGGGCCCTTTTTCCTGCAGCTTAGTAGAGAGGTCAGGATCCTCTCAAGTATGTACCATGAGGGAAAATCAATATTCCCCTCATTGCAAAACCATGGGGAATCCTGAAGTAGTTTGAATGCAGTATGATAGTTTTGAAAATCCAGGAAGCTCACCCTGCCTTACACTCTAAGCAACTTTAAATTGCCGACAACAAGTTTGTTTTTATTCCAAATGAATTTGTATATTTGGTCCTCTACTTCTCTTTAGAATGATGCAGGGAATATCAGTGGAAGCATGCTTAAATGGTTATTTATTTTGGATGCCAAGGTCATTTTAATAGAATCCAGTCTGCCCCACCAGCTCAAAAGAAATGAGATCCATTTATCCAAAAGCTCCTTAATGAACTTCAAAATATTTTGCATAGCTAATTTGAATTGTGTCATCTATGAAGCGAACATATTTGACCCTGAAGTGCTTAGTTTTATCATCACACCACTGGAAGGGAAAGGCAGCTATATCTGTTTTGTAAATGTAGTAATTCAAAGGCATAACTTCTGTCTTTGTACTGTTAATTATATAGCCTGAAATTTGAGAGAAATTGTTTTTCATATGTACTATGTAGCATAGGAGAGAACGACTGATGAGTAATAAAATGCATGATATCATCCTCGTATATGGATATTATACATTCAGCTGAAGGGGCTCTTAAGCCTTTAATCATTATTTTCTAAGACAGCTCTGTGCCATTAGAAACATAATAGATTTTGATTCTCTTTGTATTCTCTCATATGCATACATTACATCCAGATATGACTACTGTAAAGTAGTCTATGGCGGTATCAGAAAATACAACCTGAAGCGATTCCAAACAATCCAAAATACTACGGCACGTATCCTCTGCAGAGCTTCAAAATATGACAGGACTACTCCTCTCCTGATGAGATTTCACTGGGTCCCGATAGAGTTTAGGATTAAATTCAAAATCTTGACTTGCCATATAAGGCATTCTATAACAGGATACCAAATTACTTAGCCACAATATTTATTCCTCATACCCAGGCCCATACTCTCAGATCACTTACCGATAACAGATTGGTACTCCCTCCCCCTTCGAGAGCTAGGTAGGAATCCACACGAAATTCAGCTTTCTATTTCCTCGCCCCTGCATTGTGGAATTCACTCCTCAGCAAACTTGTTTGGAAAAATCATACCCTTCCTTCCGGGGCTTGCTAAAAACTCGTTTTTTTAAACTTGCATTTAACACAGACTGATGCAACAATATTTGTCTCCTTTCATTCCTGAATTGATGAATTGCAACTTAACGGAAGTTTATGCTTTTGGTTAGACAATGTGCTTTTGACTGTATGAAGATTAATGAATGAATGTTAGGTGATGTGCCCCTTGTATGAAAGTTGTGTTTTCTTTCCTATATTTTAATGGAGTTCTTTTAGGATTTTTATGGGGGGGGGGGGGGGGGGTTTGTTGATTACCCAATACAAACCATTTTGATTCACTTTGGCAAGAACTGACGGTATAGTAAAATACAATCAACGATAAATGATAAACGATTTTTGCTTGGTGGAGAGCTAATGCCAAAGGCTTGAGGGCAACATTAAGTAGGAGCAGAAATATCTCCAAGACAAATCTATTGTCTTATTTAGATTGTGAGGTCTTTGAGCAGGGACTGTCTTTATGTGAATGGTGTACAGCGCTGCGTATGCCTTGTAGCGCTATAGAAGTGTTAAGTAGGAGGAGGAGAATGTTGACAAATAGACTAGCAGTTGGTTTAGTGTAAAGGACTTCTTCGATGCAATTTTGCAATTAGCGGTATATCACGTTTCTTAAAAAAAAAAAAAAAAAAAAATTGGGATAAAAGTAGGACCAAACCTAAACCAGTTCAGCACATGAAATAGGTGTGTCCAGTCAACCTGATTGAAGGTCTTTTCAGCATCTAAAAATATGGCCAAACAGAACTGATATGGCCTGCCATAGTCAAAGCATCACAGAATATTTTAGTATTGTTGGTAGACATCCTGCCAGACTCTGCAATCATAGAGCAAGCACTATGGAATACATTTTGCAGTCCACATTTATTATAGAGATAGGTCATTAATTTACCATCTCAGTTGGGTCCTTGCTCGGTATTTTGAGCACTACAATTCTGCCCTCAGTAAAGCTGTCATCTACTGTACCTTCATCAACAAAATGTTGGTATAAAATTAGCAATTTTAGATCCAGAATATCTGAAAAAGAACGATATACCTCAGTTGGAATCCCATCCAGACCTGGGGCTTTCCTTGTAGGATCTTTGATCACTGTATCAGGGACTCTAACTGTTCCTTTTGGAGGGGTGAAAGTGTAGGATGAGTTAACTTACTATGAAACTGGTCCAGAGCATTGATTGTCAACAGTACATTGGCTACATATAAGGTCTCATAATATTGTTGGAAATTGAGTATACTGTTATTTTGAGTGATGATATTACCATTACTATCTTTAATAGAAAAACTGCGTTTTCTACTTTGTCTACCTTTTAAATACTGAGCAAGAGAATGACCTGCCTTGTTAATCAATCCATTGTAATATTTAACTTTACTCATAAGGAGATGGGCCTCTGTTTGATTAACTACTGTATTGTACTCATAGTTTATTAGGCATTTGCTTAACCGCCTTTCAAAATAAAATCAAAATGGTGTACAGACTAAATAGGAACTGAAAAAAACTCTATTATATATGACAGGAAAGGACAGAACAGAAAAGAGAGAAAAGAGAAAATTAATTAACAGTATTTGGGCATGTTTGGTTGTCATATGCTGACCTTCTAATTCCCTAATTAATTTTTCCATGTCCTCTAGAACCTGCTTCCTCTGTTTAGCTTTACTGATTGAGACATTTATAGACCATCTTCTGAGGATGGCCTTGAATAAATTCTACCAGCTAACGATGCTAGACTCATTCAATTTATTTGCTATCAAAAGGGAGATTAACATCGCCACCAACTATGAAATTCTATTGATGGCTGGAAAGTAACTGATCAGCAAGAGGGAAAAAGAGGGGAGGAGGGTCAATTACTGGAGCATAAGCATTATATAGAAGAAAGGTTATGTTGTAAATCTTTGCTACCAGCAGCAGCTATCTGCACTCTCAGTATCTGAAGACTGTGATTCGATCACGATGGGCAATGCCCATCAAAAAAGGATATACACTCCAAGGGGTCCTTAAGGTGTGCTGAAAAATGGCCTGCAGTAGTGTAGGCGCGTGCTTTGGGCATGCGCAGATCCATTTTTCAGTGCTCAGTCTCTATTTGCCTCGGCCGACTCTGGTCCAGGTTTCAGAGACTGAGTGTTGGAATGAGCAACATGGAGTCATAAGCCAAGATAAGTGACTCCGGATTGATATAAGCAATAAAGAAAAGGAGGTTTTTTAAGCCAGTGTTGACAGAACTCCTATGAACTAAATAGCCTTAGAGCTAAATGTCAGGAGTCTGTTGAGGCTTTTTCCTCCTATGTAAACACAAGCTATAAACTTAAACCAGAGTGGAGGAGTGGTGTATATATATGGCCGCCCTTGCTCTCAGTAAAATACAGGTCAATGGCTCAGGCTAAAGAGCTAGGCCTCTACAAGCAAATGGCTCATAATAAGAGCTAGGCTTCTCTTAAAAATCCAAAGTCATCTCTGATACAAAATACATTTTTCTGCAGCACAAGCTGAACTGAGTTCTCAGGGAGCTGGCACGAGAGGGGGTCCTTTGCTCTTATAAACATGCCTGGGTCTGGCATCGGTGAAGAGTCATGAAAGATGTTTTGGGCTACTGAAAGTAGATAAGGGGTAGATGTACGTAGTTAGAGAGTACTCAGAGGGAGGGGGTACAATAGCTGAGAAGAGCAGAATGACCGATGAAGTCATCTCGCCACCTGTGCTTTGCACCCCTTTTGTGTATAGTTAGAACCTGGGACCTAATGAAGTCACCCTTATCGGTTCCTTATCAACTGATAAGGGATAGCAAGTTCTGCTGACAAAGCTGGATCCCATTGGAATCCATTGGGTTGAGACAGTATAAAGGAAGCACCCTGAAAAGTGTAAGACGCAGAAGGAGAGAGAGAGAGAGAGACAGACGCAGATACAGAGGCAGATGCAGATGCTGATGGAGGAGAGAGACAGAGTGCCACCGAGAGCTGATGTGTCGTGTGATTCTGTTCCACTGTATGATTGACTGAATTGCTGGTATCCTCATTATTGGGTAATGTATCAATGCTAATTAACAGGGGCGTAGCCAGACACCCAATTGTGGGTGGGCCTGGGCCAAAGATGGGTGGGCAAAAGAACCTCGCCCCATCCCACAGGTGATTTGGTCTCTCCTTCTCTCGCCTGCATGCCATATGGTCTCTCAAACATCCCCCCTCTCCCGTATACCTTTTAAATAGCAGATTTTCACCAGCAGCAACTAATACACACTGCTCATGTTGGCCCCACACCCTTCCCTCTGATGCAACTTCCTGTTTCCGCCTAGGCAGAAATACATCAGAGGGAAGGCTGTGGGGCCGGTGCAAGCAGTATGTATGTCACTGCTCACTGCAGGCGAAGATCTGCTACTTACAAGGTATGCAGGAGGGACACTTGTTGGGAGTTTTTGGCTGGTGGGGCTTGGGGATCCCTGCCAGCCACATCACAGGTATACTGCTATTGGGTGGGCCTGAACCCAAAGTGGGTGGGCCTGGGCCCACCCAAGCCCACATTTGGCTACGCCACTGCTAATTAATACTAATAAACTATATCTCTTTAACTAATTAAAACTGGGTTCCTCTTTAATTACAGACTTAGCTACGGCTGAGCCTGTACCGAACTGCCATGAGCAGATTCAAGGTTGGGAAAGCTAGATATTTGGAGGGCATATGTAACTTTGCCCAGAGAGATGAGACGGGCCACTGCTTCCGCTGCCTGATTAGCAAAGGCAGATTCTGCGAAAATAAACAGTGGCCTGGTGGTTAGAGCACTAGTCTTGATGTCCAGAGGTAGTAGGTTCAAATCCCACTGGTACTCCTTGTGATCTTGGGCAAGTTACTTAACCCTCCATTGCCTCCTGGGACAGAAAAATATCCAATGTACCTGAATGTAACTCACCTTGAGCTACTATTGAAAAAGGTGTGAGAAAAATTTAAAATAAATAAACCAGCCAGCACTGAATATTACATAGCCAGTTAAGTTTAAGCATTGAATATCCAGGTTTGGCATTGGGTGTGCAGGCTGGTATACATTTAAGCGTGTCTATTATAAATGTAGGTGCTCTCTTATAGAGTAAAGGGGTATATGCATTCTGGAATAGCTCAGTATAGCTGAAGCAATATTACCTGATTGATAGAGGATCATCCTGAAAGGGGCCTGCCTATATTAAGGAAGCCTTCCAATGGATGGCATGAAGCTAGAGCAGGAATGATTTCCAGGACACAGGAGTTAACATATTGAGCAATTTGTGGTATAGTGCCTGTTTGCGTTTTAAGATTGTGTTAAGTATTTTTTTTTTAATATGTTTTAAGTTGGTGTGTCATGGGCAGAAAGAGGGAATGGAAGCGTTAACCAGTTAACGCATTTGCACTGGCATGTGCTAACTGGTTAATACAGGGTTAGCATGGGAGTACTCAGCACCTCCTAAATAGAAGATAGTAAGTACTCTCATGTTAATTTTTTTTTTTAGGTGTCACGCAGTAATTGGGACATTAGCATGTGATCTGAAAAAAAGAAAGAAAAACATTTTAAAGAAAATGCCTAACTTCTATGCCACATTAACTCTGAGATTAGCATGTTGCCAGAGAATGTGGTAATGGCGGTTAGACTACCTGGATTTTAAAAAAGTTTGGACAAGCGCTTGGAAGAAAAGTCCATAGTCTGTTATTGAGATGGACATGGGGGAAGCCACTGCTTGTCCTGGGACTGGTAGCACAGAATGTTGCTACTATTTAGGGTTCCAGAATCTTGTTATTGTTTGAGATTCCAGAATGTTGCTAATATTTGGGATTCCAGAATTTTGTTATTGTTTGGGATACCAGAATGTTGCTAATATTTGGGGGTTCTGCCAGGTACCTGTGACCTGAATTGACCACTGCTAGAAGCAGGATACTTGGCTAGATGGACCATTGGTCTGACCCAGTATGGCTATTCTTAAGTTCTTATATAAATTCCCGCATTAGAATGCGCTAAGTCCAGACTTTACCACACCGTAGTAAAAGGGCCCCTTAATTATTACTATATTTACCCCCGTTTACCAAACCACACTAGCGGCTGCCACGTGACAATGCCAACACAGCCCATTCAAAGTGAATGGGCTGGGTTGGCATTAGTGCACAGCAGTTGCAAGCATGGCTTAGTAAATAGGGGGGTTATTGTTTCCACTACAGCTGTCTCTGTCCCTTGCCTCTTTGAGCTTCCAGCTCTATCAGAAACTGCTTCCACTGGGTATTCTGTGATGAGCCTCCATTTACACCTCTCAGGAAGGGGGTTGCCCAAATTTTATTTCCTCTTGTCCTCTCATGTAGCCCAGTCTTTGCAGCTAAGAGACACAGGCCACACTGTATCTTAAGCCAGTGAGCAGGTGTTCCTGCTGTGTGTGGCAGCTGGGAATGTGGGAATGTCCCCAACCTCCTCCAGTTTGAAAATGATTTAAAAATAAAGGCTAAACTATTTAGGGCCAAAAAAAGAGAATGAGAATCAAAATAAAGCAAACAGCTTTCAGTACTACAGATATATAGATATAAATAGATATATGAAAATGTAATAAACTTGTTAAGAATATAATAAACTCAATTTGGACAAAAAGGCAACAAAAATCAAGAACAAAACCAACAAAGGATTTGAGCACAACCAAGAAGCAGGAAAGTTAACATTTTGAGAAAAATAGATAGGGTCACCTAAAAGCACAATCTGACTGTGGATGCAATAGTCATACCTTTTTTTTTAATGTTCTGTTTTCTCCTTTATTACTTTTTATCAGTTTTTCAATGATGCAAGTAGTGCACATTGATGCATAACAGATTCAAAACACTTGTCTGCATTCTTTGAAGGGGTTCCCGGAAAATATTTGAAAGGCACAGAGCAGAAACATGATAAGAATATCTTGGCATCTGCCAGCAATGCAAGGTTTAGTATCACAAAGAACAGCTGGAGGAATGCGGCCACGATCCCTGGCACAGACGTGAAGCTTACATGCCCTCTCAAGAACGCCTGCTGCATAGGGGATCCAATCCTAACTTGGAGCCTGCTCTGAAATTCCCAGCCCGATGTTTAAAAAAGTTTAGCTTCAAGTACATTTGATAATGCAACAGCAGCAGGGGCAGCTGCAAAGCTCTTTCCTTCCTGTCAGGGGAGGGGTGGCAGACATGCCATTCCATAGGTCATTTGAAAGGTATTAAGAGCAATTTGAAGTGTTCATAGTTAAATTCATTTTTGCTGTAAACTTTCAGTACACCACAGAATTTGCTTTACAATAGTATTCGTTAAGGGTGTGCATTCGTGTGCATGCATTTGGTTCATTTGTGTGTCTTAAAGTGAGTAAAGACTATGAATATGTCTAACATCACTCAAGCAAAAAAAGAGAAATCGGGGGGGAAAAAAAACTCATGACCTGCTATTGCAAAGTCTAAAGCAATCAGACCATCATGGTCATATATGTGTATTTTATAATCATCGGTCAAAAAAACCCCAACCAACCACAAAGGTTGTGTAAAATGCTTGATACTATTTTTTTAGTTTTGGTTTGAAAACTTTTTTATACTAATTTAAATTGCATCATTCATCAATTTGAAACAAACAAAAAAAAAAAAAAAAAAAAAATTTTAACTGTAACTGTGTAACCACTGCCAAACAATCAAATGGAATCCGAACCCGACGGACCCGTTTCACCAAAAAGGCTTCCTCGGGGGACACAGGATAACCAGTTCAGGCTCAGCAGTGGCGCTTCGCAAATACGGGTTTGGATTCCATTCAGGAGAATTGCATACAGTCAAGCTCAGCCAGTTAAGTCAAGCTGGACCTTTATTTTCTTTTGATTGTTTGGCAGTGGTTACACAGTTACAGTTAAAATTTCTTTTTTGATTTTTGTTTGTTTCAAATTGATGAATGATGCAATTTAAATTAATATAAAAAAAGTTTTCAAACCAAAACTAAAAAAATAGTATTGAGCATTTTACACAACCTTTGTGGTTGGTTGGGGGTTTTTTGACCGATGATTATAGAGTGCACATATATGACCACGATGGTCTGATTGCTTTAGACTTTGCAATAGCAGGTCATGAGGTTTTTTCCTCCAGATTTCTCTTTTTTTGCTTGAGTGGTGTTAGACACATTCATAGTCTTTACTTGCTTGTTTTGCATTACCATTGAGGTTGATTTTGAGCGAGGTTCCCCCTTTTTTTTCTGTGTCTTAAAATGCACATAAATTGTATGTATGTGCATATACCCATGAATTAACATGCATATTATCGATTTGTGTACTTAAAAAGTTCTAGTGCGCCTACAATGTGCATGCAAAGAATGAATAGGAAAACTGAACACAAAACAATGCCTGTGCCAATTCCATTCTCAAGATGGCTGGCAGGACCTCTCGCGGCAGTCTCGTGAAATCCCAGAAGCCATTTTCTGAGCTGGGTATGTGCAGGAACAGGAGCTGGAGTGAGTGGGGATGCTCCTCCTATGCCCACCAACCACCAATGAAAAGGTAGGCTCAGCCAAACCAGGGGCCTAGAGCCAACTTGGGGGCCCAGGCCCCCCCCCCCGTAGCTACGCCACTGCATAGATGTGGATCACATTTCTGTGTTCAGTTTACAGAATACTGTAATTTACATGTGTAAATACCTTATTTAGGTGCCCCCAATTACATCAGCCATAGACCTGGTGTAATATGCTGCTCTACGTTTAGGTGTGCCAATTTACACTAGTATTCTGTAAAAACAATTACACGCATAAGTGTTCTTATAGAATAAGCTTGTAGCCCACAGAGATTGCCAAACTTTAGGTGACATATATAGAATTGCCTCCTTAATGTGTATTAATTTCTAGGTTAATGTGTGTTAAATTCACTTTAGTATGCACTAAATATTTTAAGTGCACTAAGGAATGCACATCCCTGTTCATTAGCATTAATTTTAATTTTTTACTCAGCAGTAATTTCCACCACAATGTTATGCTTGGAAAAACAGAAAACCTACAAGTGGGAGGGTGGTGGGGGGACCTCTCTTTTATCTTTGTTGGATGACTGAACTTTATTTATCTCTCCCCAAGCTGTATGCAATATACAAGACTCCACCTAACTGCAATGTCTTTATCATACCCAACCCATTCACAAGTGCTCCACTAACAGTTATACTTATTTCTGAAGAGCGTTTTCTTACAACTACCCTGCACAGATCACCAGTGAAAACCATGAGCATTAATTTTAATTTTTTACTCAGCAGTAATTTCCACCACAATGTTATGCTTGGAAAAACAGAAAACCTACAAGTGGGAGGGTGGTGGGGGGACCTCTCTTTTATCTTTGTTGGATGACTGAACTTTATTTATCTCTCCCCAAGCTGTATGCAATATACAAGACTCCACCTAACTGCAATGTCTTTATCATACCCAACCCATTCACAAGTGCTCCACTAACAGTTATACTTATTTCTGAAGAGCGTTTTCTTACAACTACCCTGCACAGATCACCAGTGAAAACCATGAGCAAGCTGAATTCATTTAAGAGCATTTTAAAAACTCTTCTGTTGCAACAATTCTGCTTAACAGCAAAATCCAGGAGGAAAAACCAAAAACAACCAAAGCAAGAATGAAAAGGAACAGAATGCAGTTTAAGAACATAAGAATAGCCATACTGGGTCAGATCAGTGGCCAATCCAGCCCGGTATCCTGCTTCTAACAGTGGTCAATCCAGGCCACACGTATCTGGCTGAAACCCAAATAGTAGCAACATTCCAGTTTGTTTTAGTGAAGCTTTTCTGTGGACAGTTGATCACTGGCAACTTTTAGGGAGCAGTGTTTCCCAGGCTACAGCTGTACAAATGAGCTGTTTACTGTCTGCTGTAGCCCAGCCAGATGAACATGGTTATCAGATATCTTTTCTTTCCACTGGGGGTGGGGCATATCTTCTGTATGGTGGCCTTGACATTACATGCCTGCTTATGATAAGGACCATGCAGTGCTAAGGTGCTGCCAAAACTGAACATGCCAGTGACAGCTGCAGTCCTTAACACAAGGGCTGCCTTAACCATTAGGCAAATTAGGCAGTTGCCTAGGGGGGCAGCTTTGAGGAAAGCAGCTAATAGCTGCTGTTGTCAAGGCAAATCAATACTTCTGATGATTACATAAATTCAATGAACTATCAGTGTGTACTTTACTCCAAATAGCCCATTGACCCAGGTGAATGCCTTTTGAGAATTTCCCTCATTATCTATCAATCTATATAAATGAATGTGTGTGTGTGTGTGTGTGTGTGTGTGTGTATAGACAAATAGATAGTCCAATTATGCATTTTTTTATAGGCTTGTTCTGGGAAGAGTGGCTTTTTGGGGGTGGCATACAGCAGCTGCACTCTAGACAAAATGATAGGTCCTGACAGCTGCACAAAATCAAAAACGGTCAGACCTCTTTTTATCTATTCATTTTCTTAGGATTGTTTATTCAGGTGATTATATGTGTGGAGATTAATTAACAATGCAGGGGTTGACAACGGCCCTGAAAGCAGCCCCTCATTACTTCTCTACCCTCATCTCCCCTTACGCTCCTACCCGTAACCTCCGCTCACAGGACAAATCCCTCCTCTCAGTACCCTTCTCCACCACCGCCAACTCCAGACTCCACCCTTTCTGCCTCGCCTCACCCTATGCGTGGAATAAACTCCCTGAGCCCATACGCCAAGCCCCCTCGCTGCCCATCATAAGTACATAAGTAATGCCATACTGGGAAAAGACCAAGGGTCCATCGAGCCCAGCATCCTGTCCACGACAGCGGCCAATCCAGGCCAAGGGCACCTGGCAAGCTTCCCAAATGTACAAACATTCTATACATGTTATTCCTGGAATTTTGGATTTTTCCAAGTCCGTTTAGTAGCGGTTTATGGACTTGTCCTTTAGGAAACCGTCCAACCCCTTTTTAAACTCTGCTAAGCTAACCGCCTTCACCACTTTCTCCGGCAACGAATTCCAGAGTTTAATTACACGTTTAATTACAGAGTTTAATTACAATGTCGCCTTCGGCACATAACCATTATACCGCCATGCAGGATATCTAGACTGCCCCAACTTTACATTTCGTCCTTTAGATTGTAAGCTCCTTTGAGCAGGGACTATCCTTCTTTGTTAAACTGTACAGCGCTGCGTAACCTTAGTAGCGCTTTAGAAATGTTAAGTAGTAGTAGTAGTAGTTAGTAACTTCCCCCTTAATATAATTCTGTGCATACATTTTAGAAATTATAATCATTCATTCACATGTAGCATTTCCAAACTAACCAATTAATAGCTTGATGCTAAAAATACATAGTGATAAAGGAGAAACCATAAGAAAAGCATCACTGATAGACGTCTCATGGTGATACCAAGGGACTGTTCTGTGACAGAGAGAGCATAAGAACATAAGCACTGCCATACTGGGAAAAGACCAATGGTCCATCAAGCCCAGCATCCTGTCTCCGACAGCGGCAAACCCAGGCTTCAAGAACCCAGCACCACCCCCCTCAGGAATCTGTCCAAACCCTCTTTAAACTCCGTAAGGCCAGCTGCTGTCACTATGAACTATGAAATGCAGAGGCCATAAAAATGTGAAATATAGATATATAAATTGACCCAGGTGTTTGGGTAGCACCAGTTTGATTCCAAGTTCACCTTGATTTTTGCTTTTCTGTATAACTATACAACTCTGGAAAGAAGCTGTTTGTTGCAATGCAAGTATTAAGAGCTCTAGAAGTAAACTGGAGACCAAATTCTGAATACCCTGGCTCAAGAGTGAGGTTGATTCCTGCCATTATGCACAAGACAAAGTCAATATACTGTATATTGTGTGCCTTCAGCTCTATAAATACTGTATCTATAAATTCTCCCCTCCTCGAACCCCATACAATTGGGGTGGAATAGAAGTAGGATATTTCCCTGTGCACCTTGCCTTACGAAAAAAGTTTGATTCTAATGTAATTTTAGTAACAGTGACATAGATTCCTTCCACTGCCAAGAACACTGTGAAATAAATAAATACAACCTCAAACATCCTCCCCGCTAACAAAACAAAAATCTTTAGCATATATACAGTAAACATGCCAGGACCCAAACCCTACCTATTAAAAGGAAGCACTGCAACTATTACATTGAAGCCTATACAAGCAGCAAAGAGAGGGAGCAAAGTACAAACAAAAGTCCAAAGAGCAAAACAAAAAAAGCACCAGGAGCCGTCAAAAAAAGGGGAATAAAACCTTTAATCATATATTTTGGGGAACAAATCTTTGAACGGACCCATCAAAGATTTGTTCCTCAAAATACATGATTAAAGGTTTTATTCCCCTTTTATTGAAGCCTATACAACCACTATACCTCCTGCTGGAAATACATAAATATGCTACATATCCCTACACACTACCTCAGGTAGACACAAATGCAGAACACAGACAGACAGGACTTCATCATATAGAACAGCTGACCACAGATTACAAACCCACAGAGAAAAACTGAAATGGAAAGCCCAAGGAGCCAGGTTTTATGTACGGAGCCTCGCTGGAAACTAGAACAGAAACGTATTTCCTCCTAGGCTAAGCTGAGCTTCCATTGTGTTCTTGTAGGGGGTAGGTGTGTTCTGTCCTTTTTCCTTGCCCTCACTAGAGGAACAGGGATAGGGAGAGGAAATCATGGGAGAACTGGTGATGAGGAAAGGAGAGAGTACCAGAGGTGGAGAAGACAAGTAAGACAGGACTGGGGACGGGGAGAGGAGCAGAGGAGGGTATAGCGAGAGGACTGCAGATGGGAGGAGGGAAAGGAAGGGGGAGGAGAGCTGGCTCAGTGGTCAGAGCACCAGTCTTGTAATCCAGAGGTGGCCAGTTCAAGTCCCACTGCTGCTCCTTGTGATCTTGGGCAAGTCATTTATCCCTCCATTGCCTCAGGTACAAACTTAGATTGTGAGCCCTCCTGGGACAGAGAAATATCCAGTGTACCTGAATGTAACTCACTTTGAGCTACTACTGAAAAAGGTGTGAGCAAAATCTAAATAAATAAATAATAACATAGTAATACAGTAAATGGTGGCAGATAAAGACCTGAACAGTCCATTCAGTCTGCCCAACAAGATGAACTCATTTTACATGGTATGTGATACTTTATATTTATTTAGTGCATTTTTACCCCACCTTTTCCCACAGGATGAGGGCTCAAAGTGGCTTACATTAGACTGGAATGGTGATCGCCAGACCAGCGGTATACAAATACAATATTTAAACAAATAAGTAATCAGAAAAGTAGGCAGAGAGAAGAGAGCAAAAAGAATAAAAATTATGTATACCCGAGTTTGATTTGTCCTTGTCATTCTCAGGGCATAGACCGTAGAAGTCTGCCCAGCACTATTCTTGTACTAAAAGTTCTGAAGCTAATGTCGAAGCCCCTTTAAATTTACACTCAAGCCCATCCATATCTATTCAGTCACGATCAGGGTGTAGAGCGTAGAAGTCTGCCCAGCACCGGTTTTGCTGGGCAGACTTCTACTGATTTGGGTTGGGAGTGAAGCGCTGCGTATGATTGGTAGCGCTATAGAAATGATTTATAGTAGTAGTAGAGAATAAATGAGCAAGTTTTCTGGGATTCAGGAGAAATCAGCACCGGTGATGGCAGAGGAGTGGGGGAGGAGAGTGAAGTAGGTGTCCCTAGCCCTACTTTTGTCCCGCTCTCCCTTGCATCCCCACCCACTTTCTAGCCTCATTTTCTCTCATCTTCAATCCTCTGTGCCTTCTCTTTCATTACACACACAGCTACCCCCTCCCTTATCATTTTTTTTATTTAGAATTTAGCTCACACTCTTCCAGTGGTAGTTCAAGGTAAGTTACATTCTGGAACAACAGGTAGCTAAGGCAATGGAGGGTTAAGTAGCTTGCCCAAAGCTGCAAAGAGTATTTCAACTAGTTTGCAAGCTTGTCCTCCCCTGCAATTAACTATTCCCTTTCCATTAGCCATCATGTCCCTTCCTCTTAAGCCTGCAAGTTAGTCCCCCTAGTTACTAGCTCACTGGTTCTGCTTTCTACCCTCCAACCACACTGCCTCCACTGCATCTGTATCGCTTCATGATGCGACCACACCTTGAGTATTGCATGCAATTCTGGTTGCCATATCTTTAAAAAGAAGGGCGATGAAAATGATTAAGAGAATGGAACTTCTCTCATATGAGGTTAGGACTCTTCAGCTTGGAAAAGAGATGGTTGAAGGATGATTTGATAGAGGTCTACAAAATACTTAGTGGTGTTGAACTGGTAAACGTAAATTGATTTTTTACTCTTTCAAAAAGTATAAAGACTAGTGAACATTCAAGGGAATTACATGGTTCTACTTTTAAAATGAACAAGAGGAAATATATTTCACTCAATGAATAGTTAAGCTCTGGAACTCATTGCCAGAAGATGTGTATCAGCAATTAGTGTATCTGGGTTTTAAAAAGGTTCCTGGAGGAAAAATCCATAGTCTGCTATTGAGATAGACGCAGGGAAAGCCAGTGCTTGTCCCTGGGATTAGTAGCATTAATCATCCTACTATTTGGGATTTTGTCAGGTACTTGTGACCTGAATTGGTCACTGCTAGAAGCAGGATACTGGGCTAGATGGCCCATTGGTCTGACCCAGTATGGCTATTCTTATGTTCTCACCACCACCTACTGCAAACAAGTCTCTACAACCCTTACTCACTTTTCATTTTCTCCTGCTCTGTCCCAGCAACAGCTGACACTGGCACTGCATGGCTATCTACAAGACTGATATATTAGGCAGTTATCTTCTGTGTATCTTACTAGGACCCCTAGATATAAGGCCACTTCCAACTTACTCAGTCCTACTACTGAGGCAAAAAAATGAAATAAACGGAATAAATTGAAAAAGCAGGAAAATATGGTGGAGATAAGTGTATGAGAAATAATTGGCATATCTAAGACCGAGTAAGTTGGAAGTGGCCTTATATCTACAAGACTGAGCAGTGCAGATACCTGAATTCTCACAATGATCTCACCAGCCCAAGACAATGGGATCCAGTGGCATAGCCATGAGGGGTGGAGCTCAGGCCCCTCTCTCCCCAAATTAGCTATCTCACTATGCCATTAGTGGGATCAGCATGAGAATACAAGCATCCACATGAATTAAACTCCCAGACAGCCATACAGTGCCAGTGTCAGCTGTTTTAGGGACTGCGTGGGAGACACAGAAGAGTTGTAACTGAAAATATGAGTAGCCCACCGATGGATGAGTTATTATAATTTCAACTCCTTAGGAATATTTGTGAAATTCCACAGGTTTTTATCAAATTCAACCAAACTTCTTGATATATGCTTTAACTAAAATCTGACATAGATTCTCCTCCAAATTTGTTGTTTTACCTTGAATTCACAAATTGGATATGCTTGAATAGTTCTAGTAAGGATACAATCACAGCCTGCTTGGGAAAAATATGAAGGGTTTGGGCATCTCATTATTGGAAACTACAGTACATGATATATGATTCTGCCAATGACCTCATCTTACAAGCACTGGCTCGTCAGGCATTTGAGGGAGAACTTAATATTCAAAGGTCAAATCAAAAGCTACATTTCTCATTCCTTGAAACAGTCTGTTTTCCTAACAGTTGGTGCTAAACTGTGACATGATAAATGTAAGTGCTTGGAGACTTCTAAATCATTGCCTGGACACCACATACATTTTACTTCAAAGTTTTGGTATTAAAATCTTTTAGTAAGACATTTTTTTCACAAAATCATGAATCATTAGCTAAATATGGCATAGAAATATAAACAGCTATAAATGGGCAACTCCTTTTAGGTGCCCCAATGCCACACGTGAAATCTTATTCTATAGTGGCACCTGGGCGCCCAGGTTTCAATACAGAATACTAGTGGAACCCAGGGCCGCTGAGAGACTGAGCCGGGCCAGGGGCAGGCTGCTACCACCAGGCCCGAGGCAGGGCTGCCGCCCAGCCCGAGGCAGGGCCATCGCTGGGCCCGGAGCAGGGCCACCGCCCCCCCCCCCCCAAGGATCATCATCGCTGCCATCCGCTGCAGCTGCAAATACCTTGGCTGGCAGGGATCCTGAGATCCCGCCAGCAGAAGAGATCTTTCAGTGCTGCTCTTCACTCTGCCGCATTGCCTGCCCCTGAGGCTGCTTTTTCTCTCACGTCACGCATGTTCAATTTCAAAACCGATCATGCGCAGCCTGAAGGGAAATGCAGCTGCTTGGCAGGCAATGCGGCAGAATGAAAAGCAGCGCTGGAGGAAGACCTCTTCTACTGGCGGGGACCCCTGCCAGCCAAACCAGAAGCTCTGGCCCTAAGTCCTGCTGTGACTGCTCCTCCAGGTCCTCCCAAGCCTCCAAAGGTGGGGGGGGGGGGCCAAAACTGGAGTTATCTCTCTCTTGTCGGGACACGATCACCCGGGTCCCATCAGGAGCAGGACAGAGAGAGAGACCCCGGTGCCAGGCCCCCCTTGGAGGCCTGGGCCTGGGTAATTTTGCCTGGCATTGGCACACCATACAATTACACACCCACATCAGCGGTAGGACCTGTGTAACTGTGATCACGTAAATGCAGCAAAGGCACATGTAACTTACAGTGTTCTGTAAGCTGTAAGTGTAAATGGCAGCACTGCCCATGCCCTTCCCATGCTCCACCCATGTGAACATCCCTTGGATTTACGTGCTAGGCCAATTACACGCAACCTTACAGAATAGCGCTTAGTCGCCTTGTGATTATCGGATTAAACTCAAAGAAGCGAAGAGGGAAATACGGGTAGCGAAAGCGCAAGCAGAAAAAAAATGGCTAAAGATGTAAAGAGAGGTGGCAAGACCTTTTTCAGATATATTGGAGAAAGGAGAAGAGATAGGAATGGAATTGCGAGCCTGAAAGGTAATGACAATGGCTATGTGGAGGGTGATGAAGATAAAGCGAACGTGCTAAACAATTATTTCTCTTTGGTGTTCACAGAGGAAAATCCTGGAGCTGGACCGCGGTTGGCTGCTGAGGGAACATCTGGGAATGGAGTGGATACTGCGCCATTTACGGAAGAGTTTATAAACAGCTGGAGAATCTGAAGGTGGACAAAGTTATGGGACCAGATGGGATACATCCCAGGATACTGAAGGAGCTCAGAGAGGTCCTGGCGGGACCTCTTAAAGATTTATTTAATAGATCTTTAGAGACAGGAGAGGTTCCACGAGATTGGAGACGAGTGGATGTGGTCCCTCTTCACAAAAGTGGAGACAGGGAAGAAGTGGGAAACTACAGACCGGTAAGTCTCACGTCGGTGGTAGGAAAAATAATGGAGTCGCTGCTGAAAAAAAGGATAGTTAACTTTCTAGAAGCTGATGGGTTACAGGACCCAAGGCAACATGGTTTTACCAAAGGAAAATCCTGCCGAACGAATCTTACTGACTTCTTTGATTGGTTGACCAAAGAACTGGATGTAATCTACTTGGACTTCAGCAAAGCCTTTGATACGGTCCCCCACAGAAGACTCATGAATAAGCTGAAAGGGTTGAACTTAGGACCGAAAGTGGTGGATAAGAAACTGGTTGACCGACAGGTGGCAGAGGGTGGTGGTAAATGGAATCTGCTCGGAGGAAAGGAAGGTGAGCAATGGAGTTCCTCAGGGGTCGGTGCTGGGGACTATTCTGTTTAATATATTTGTGGGAGATATTGCAGAAGGGTGGGAAAGAAAGGTGTGCCTTTTTGCGAATGACACGAAAATAGCCAATAGAGTGGATACCCTGGACGGAGTAGAAACGAGAAGGGATCTCCAAATGTTAGAAGAATGGTCAAGGGTCTGGCAGTTAAAATTTAATAACCTATTAACACAGGGGAATAATGCTTCAAATCAGAGTACGAAACCCTATATTAAGCATAACAATTGTACTCAAAAATATATTAAACCAAATTTTTAATTTACTAATACACGTACATATGTTAGCAACAAACCTGGAAACCTAATGTGGGTTTGTTGCTAACATATGTACATATATTAGTAAATTAAAAATTCGGGTTTAATATATATTGGAGTACAATTGTTATGCTTAGTTAAAATTTAATGCCAAGAAGTGTAGAGTGATGCACTTGCGGTGCAGAAACCCAAAAGAGACATACTGGATAGGAGGGGAGAGATTAGTAAGCTCGACTCAGAGGGGTGTTGGTGTCTGAGGATCTAAAGGTGAACAAACAATGCGACAAGGCGACGGCCGTGGCCAGAAGGATGTTAGGTTGCATAGAGAGGGGCATAACCAGCAGAAGAAAGGAGATGTTGATGCCCCTCTACAAGTTGTTGGTGAGGCCCCACTTGGAGTAATGTGTTCAGTTTTGGAGGCTGTATCTTGCTAAAGATGTAAAAAGACTGGAAGCGGTGCAAAGAAAAGCTACAAAAATGGTATGGGATTTGCACTGCAAACTGTACAAGGAGAGACTTGCTAACCTGAATATGTATACCTTGGAGGAAAGGAGAAACAGGGGTGACATGATACAGACGTTCAAATATTTGAAAGGTATTAATCCACTAATGAACCTTTTTCGGAGACGGGAAGGCGGTAGAACTAGAGGACATGAATTGAGGTTGAAGGGGGGCAGACTCAGGAGTAATGTCAGGAAGTATTTTTTCACAGAGAGGGTGGTGGATATGTGGAATGCCCTCCCGCAGGAGGTGGTGGACATGAAAATGGTAATGGAATTCAAACATGCGTGGGATAAACACAAAGGAATCCGGTTTAGAAGGAATGGTTCCATGGAATCTTAACGGAGATTGGGTGGCGACGCCGGTAATTGGGGAAACAAAATGGAAGCTGGGCAGACTTCTACGGTCTATGCCCTGATCGTGACTGAATAGATAGGGGTGGACTAGAGTGTAAATTTTAAGGGGCTTCGACGTTAGCTTCAGAACTTAGTACAAGAACAGTACTGGGCTAACTTCTACGGTCTGTGCCCTGAGAAAGGCAAGGACAAATCAAACTCGGGTATGCATATAAAGTAGCACATACTATGTAAAATGAGTTTATCTTGTTGGGCAGACTGGATGGACCGTACAGGTCTTTATCTGCTGTCATTTACTATGCTACTGTGTTAGATGTACAGTAAACACTGATCTCAGAAAGCCACTATTTAGATGTGTGAAGGAGGTGAGACCAATGATTGAAGAAGGTATGGTGACTCTTTTTGAAACAATTTCAGCAGTCTTGCTGTGTGTCACCTTTCTGAGGTCTTTCCCCACTTCTTCCTAATTCTTGTACCCTGCACAATATTTTGTGTGAACCGATTCAACTCCTCATTACGGTTTTATTGCACAAGTTGAAGCAAATCTCCCCCTCTTCTGTTTGTTACCTGGATATAAATGTCACAAATAAATAAATTAATTAATAGGCCTAACTGGCGTTTTCCACATCTACTTTTTAGCCTACATAAATACGACTGATTTTCACAGCCTAGATATCCTGATTTTATAGCAGATCTATGTGAGAAGTATGAAAAGGTACCTATTTTATTAAGACACAGAAATGCTGATGCCCAAGTATATTCCTCTCCCGAAGAAGGTGTAAAGTGCGAGTGTACAGACGCATTTTGTAAAATATATGCATACAGATCAACTTCACCTCTGCTCCTGGGAACATCTATGGGAACAGTGCTTTAAAGCACACTGTAAGTAGTTTGGTGTGTGTACTTTTTACATGTGTATGGGGCATGTTCCCTCTAAGCTGTGCAGGAGTCCTCCACCTACATTCCTGCCAGTGGGGGGCGAGCTCTTTCAATATTACATTTTAAATAGAGAAGGACATGCAGGTTCTGAAGAACTCCAGAGGATTTGCTTGTCCCTAGTGATAGAACATGATATTGAAGCATCGTCCACCACTGGGAGCAATGTGGCTGGAGGACTCCCGCACAGCTTAGAGGGAAAATTACTATGGGTTACGCAATTTAACAGAAGCCCTTTTCTCTACATAAAACAGGCTTTATGTGCAACACATTGTAAACTTATCCCTGTAGCATGTAAATATTGGATTGTTATGTGACTAAAATAATGGTGTAAACTTTATGCATTAGCCTTTCCAGTGACAGTTTTTAAGAGTATGTGTATGATTTCTGTCCAGACCTCTGAAATGCCTAAAAATCTGAACATTGTGAGAATGTATGCATTTTCTTAACCCATTAAAAATCCACATAGGCCATGATTCAAGAACCATATCCAAACAGCAGTGTTAACAAGCATGTATCACGCACAGAATGGATCTACGGAATCTTAGCGGAAATTGGGTGGCAACGCCAGTAATTGGGAAGCAAAACCAGTGCTGGGCAGACTTCAATGGTCTACGCCCTGTTCGTAACTGAATAGATATGGATGGGCTGGAGTGTAAACTTTAGGGGACTTCGACGTTAGCTTCAGAACAGTGCTGGGCAGACTTTTACGGTCTGTGCCCTGAGAAAGGCAAGGACAAATCAAATTCGGGTATAAACATAAAGTATCACATACCATGTAAAATGAGTTTCTTTTTTTGGGCAGAATGGATGGACCGTTCAGGTCTTTATCTGCTGTCATTTACTATGTTACTGTGTTAGATGTACAGTAAACACTGATATCAGAAAGCCACTATTTAGATGTGTGAAGGGGGTGAGATTTGAGTGTGGCATGGGTGGGATTAAAATCATGTAAAGTCCCCATTTTACAAAGGGAATACAGGTGTGTGGGCATGCATAGGGTTTGAAAAATGTGCTAATTTCAGCCAGAGCTTTACATGAGAGATTAAGGGAATCATTCCGCTTAATCTCCTGTTGTTTATTTTGTCCTGGAAAATTAAACAAAGTTAAAATTCTGGCCTCACCAATTAATTGGTGGCCCTTCTGGTGGTGCCACTTGCACATGGAAGATATGAAATCGCCTCTTCACCTGTATGTGCCGACACCTCCACCTGGAAGCTGCCAGGTCCATACAAATAAGCATGTTTTTTTTACAACACACATATTTGTAAAACAGCTGTTCCTACTGTACATTCCAGCAAATGTATGTGCATTCATTCTGTCGGCAGATCCTTTTCTAAACTAGCAATAAAACTGAGCACGAGTATTGTGTTCAGTTCTGGTTGCCGTATCTCAAAAAAGATATAGCGGAATTAGAAAAGGTTCAAAGAAGAGGGACCAAAATAAGGGGATAGAACTCCTCCCATATGAAGAAAGGCTAAAGAGGTTACTGCGTTTCAGCATAGAAAAGAGACGGATGAGGGGAGATATGATTGAGGTCTACAAAATCCTGAGTGGTGTAGAACAAGTAGAAGTAAACTGATTTTTTACTCGTTCCAAAAGTATAAAGACTAGGGGACACTTAAGGAAGTTACATGGAAATACTTTTAAAACAAATAGGAGGAAATATTTTTTTCAATCAACGAATAGTTAAGCTCTGGAACTCTTTGCTGGAGGACATGGTAACAGTGGTTTGTGTATCTGGGTTTAAAAAAGGTTTGGATAAGTTCCTGAAGGAAAGGTCCATAGTCTGCTATTGAGACAGACATGGGGAAGGCCTCTGCTTGACCTGGGACTGGTAGCATGGAATGTTGCCACAATCTGGGTTTCTGCCAGGTACTTGTTACTTGGATTGGCCATTGTTGGAAACAGGATACTGGCCTAGATGAACCATTGGTCTGACCCAGTATGGCTATTCTTATGTTCTTAATTTCAATCTCTATGCCTGCTAGGCCTGATTTAGGAAGTTTAACCCTTGTCTTTGAAAATCACAAAGTGTGATGCTAAAAGGTTCCACTAGTCCACCCATTTTTTTCCTTCCTGTTTGAGGAACACAGTGAATGATACATACCTGTAGCAGGTGTTCTCCGAGGACAGCAGGCTGATTGTTCTCACGACTGGGTTGACGTCCACAGCAGCCCCCACCAACCGGAACAAAACTTCGGGGGCGGTCCCGCACACAGGGCACGCCCACCGTGCATGCGCGGCCGTCTTCCCGCCCGTGCGTGACCGTTCCCGCTCAGTTGAATGACAAGCAAAAATGATCAAACGCAACTCCAAAGGGGAGGAGGGAGGGTAGGTGAGAACAATCAGCCTGCTGTCCTCGGAGAACACCTGCTACAGGTATGTATCATTCACTTTCTCCGAGGACAAGCAGGCTGCTTGTTCTCACGACTGGGGTATCCCTATCTCTCAGGCTCACTCAAAACAAGAACCCAGGTCAATTGAACCTCGCAACGGCGAGGGCATAACAGAAATTGACCTACGAAGAACAACTAACTGAGAGTGCAGCCTGACCACAATAAATTCGGGTCCTGGAGGGTGGAGTTGGATTTACACCCCAAACAGATTCTGCAGCACCGACTGCCCGAACCGACTGTCGCCTCGGGTATCCTGCTGGAGGCAGTAATGTGATGTGAATGTGTGGATAGATGACCACGTCGCAGTCTTGCAAATCTCTTCAATAGTGGCTGACTTCAAGTGAGCCACCGACGCTGCCATGGCTCTGACACTATGAGCCGTGACATGGCCCTCTAGAGTCAGCCCAGCCTGGGCATAAGTGAAGGAAATGCAATCTGCTAGCCAATTGGAGATGGTGCTTTTCCCGACAGCGACCCCTATCCTGTTAGGGTCGAAAGAAACAAACAATTGGGCGGACTGTCTGTGGGGCTGTGTCCGCTCCAAGTAGAAGGCCAATGCTCTCTTGCAGTCCAATGTGTGCAACTGACGTTCAGCAGGGCGGGTATGCGGTCTGGGAAAGAATGTTGGCAAGACAATTGACTGGTTAAGATGGAACTCCGACACCACCTTCGGCAGGAACTTTGGGTGGGTGCGGAGCACTACTCTGTTGTGATGAAATTTGGTATACGGAGCATGAGCTACCAGGGCTTGAAGCTCACTGACCCTACGAGCTGAAGTAACTGCCACCAAGAAAATGACATTCCAGGTCAAGTACTTCAGATGGCAGGTATTCAGTGGCTCAAAAGGAGGTTTCATCAGCTGGGTGAGGACGACGTTGAGATCCCATGACACTGCAGGAGGCTTGATAGGGGGCTTTGACAAAAGCAAGCCTCTCATGAATCGAACGACTAAAGGCTCTCCAGAGATGGCTTTACCTTCCACACGATAATGGTAAGCACTAATCGCACTAAGGTGATTCCTTACTGAGTTGGTCTTTAGGCCAGACTCTGATAAGTGCAGAAGGTATTCAAGCAGGTTCTGTGCAGGGCAAGAATGAGGTTCTAGGGCCTTGCTCTCACACCAAACGACAAACCTCCTCCACTTGAAAAAGTAACTCTTTTTAGTGGAATCCTTCCTAGAGGCAAGCAAGACACGGGAGACACCCTCAGACAGACCCAACGCAGTGAAGTCTATGCCCTCAACATCCAGGCCGTGAGAGCCAAAGACTGAAGGTTGGGGTGCAGCAACGCTCCGTCATTCTGCGAAATGAGAGTCGGAAAACACTCCAATCTCCACGGTTCTTCGGAGGACAACTCCAGAAGTAGAGGGAACCAGATCTGACGGGGCCAAAAAGGCGCTATCAGAATCATGGTGCCGTGGTCTTGCATGAGCTTCAGTAAGGTCTTCCCCACCAAAGATTTGGGAGGATAAGCATACAGGAGGCCGGTCCCCCAATGGAGGAGAAAGGCATCCGACGCTAGTCTGCCGTGTGCCTGTAGTCTGGAACAGAACAGAGGCAGCTTGTGGTTGGTCCGAGAGGCGAAAAGGTACACCGAGGAGGTGCCCCACTCTCGGAAGATCTTGCGAACCACTCTGGAATGGAGCGACTGTCCCGTCCGTGGCCGTGACAACCCTCAGACTTACCCTGTTTCTGGGAGTCAGTGTCTGTGCTGGCTTCTGCTTGTCTCTGTGTCTGTGTCTGTCTTAGGTTCTCTCTGGCTCTGTGTGCTGATTGCCCTACTGAACCTCACCTGTGTGGGCTTTGCCTCTTCCAAGATGGCTGCCGCCTCCTCCTCTTTGCCAGTATCCAAGATGGCTTCCGCTGTTCCTTCCTATGGGCTGACTGCTCTGTGTGTCAAGCCTCTGTTTGGTTGCAAGGTGATTGCTGCAGCTGTAGCTCTGGTGTTGAAGGGCTTTATTAATCACTTGGAGACTACAGTCCTGGCCTTTGCATCTCATCTAAAGGTCCTGGTGTATAGAGTGCTCTGTACACGGTTTCAGTGTTTGCTCTGTGTGAGTTTCTATGTTTGTTAGACTAGCTAGCTTAGGCACTGTGTGGCTTGTAGCCTGTGTATATCTTTGCTAGTGTTCTATGTTTGTTTAGACTAGCTAGCTTAGGCACCGTCTGGCTTGTAGCCTGTGCATAGCTCTGCTAGTTCTCTGTGTTTGTTTCCAGTGCATGACTAGTTAGCTTAGGCACCGTCTGGCTTGTAGCGTGTGCATAGCTTTGCTAGTGCTCTGTGTTCGTTTAGACTAGCCAGCTTAGGCACCGTCTGGCTTGTAGCCTGTTCATAGCTCTGCTAGTTCTCTGTGTTTGTTTCCAGTGCATGACTAGTTAGCTTAGGCACCGTCTGGCTTGTAGCTTGTGCATAGCTTTGCTAGTGCTCTGTGTTCATTTAGACTAGCCAGCTTAGGCACCGTCTGGCTTGTAGCCTGTGCATAGCTCTGCTAGTTCTCTGTGTGTGTTTCCAGTGCATGACTAGTTAGCTTAGGCACTGTCTGGCTTGTAGCCTGTGCATAGCTCTGCTAGTTCTCTGTGTTTGTTCCTAGTGTTAGACTAGCCGCCCTTGCTAGCCACTATCCCGAGTCTGTATTTGTTCCTAGTGTTAGACTAGCCGCCCTTGCTAGCCACTATCCCGAGACTGTGCTTGTTCCTAGTGTTAGACTAGCCGCCCTTGCTAGCCACTATCCCGAGACTGTGTTTGTTCCTAGTGTTAGACTAGCCGCCCTTGCTAGCCACTATCCCGAGTCTGTATTTGTTCCTAGTGTTAGACTAGCCGCCCTTGCTAGCCACTATCCCGAGACTGTGCTTGTTCCTAGTGTTAGACTAGCCGCCCTTGCTAGCCACTATCCCGAGACTGTGCTTGTTCCTAGTGTTAGACTAGCCGCCCTTGCTAGCCACTATCCCGAGACTGTGTTTGTTCCTAGTGTTAGACTAGCCGCCCTTGCTAGCCACTTTCCCGAGACTGTGTTTGTTCCTAGTGTTAGACTGGCCGCCCTTGCTAGTCACTATCCCGAGACTGTGATTGTTCCTAGTGTAGACTAGCCAGCTTAGGCACCATCTGGCTTGTAGCCTGTGCATAGCTCTGCTAGTTCTCTGTGTTTGTTCCTAGTGATAGACTAGCCAGCTTAGGCACCGTGTGGCTTGTTAGCCTGTGTATAGCTTTGCTAGTTCCCTGGGTTTGTTCCTAATACTTGACTAGCCAGCTTAGGCACCGTGTGGCTTGTAGCCTGTGTAAAGCTTTGCTAGTGTTCTGTGTTGTTTCCAGTGCATGACTTGTTAGCTTGGGCACAGCTTTGTTGTTAGCTGGTGTATAGCTTTTCTAAGTTGCCTGAGTTTGCTCTGTGTATGTTGCTTGTGTATGACTGGTTTGCCTGGGTATAGCGTTCCTATTAGCCTGGGTACAGTCTACTAGTCATTGTGTTGAAACCTGCCGACTGCCAGAACCCGGACAGTCCCTGCCTGTCTGCCTTGCCTTCGCCTAGCTGCCAGGGGGCACTCTTGGATCTTCATTCCTGCTGTTCCTGCTTGCAAGTTCCAGTTCCGGGTTTTCCTGTAAGTCCTACCGGCTGCCAGAACCTGAGGGCTCAACCCTCGGGGAAAGGCGGTCAAGTGTAGGTGAAGCCTAGGTCCCGTGTGTTCCAGTCCAGTGGGTTTCACTCCTGTATGTTCCAGTCCAGTGGGGCCACTCCAGTGTGTCCAGTCCAGCGGGCCCCACTCCAGTGCGCACCCGTCCGGTGCGTTCCAGTTCCGAGTATTCCTGGGTAGAACTCCAGTCCGGGGTTCCAGTCCAGTGTTGTCTCATCTCCACCTGGAAGGTGATCTTGCCTGCCACTGCCGCTCCACGGTAGTGGCCTATGGACTCACAAACCCCGTGCTCCCGGGGAAGAAGCCTGAAAGTATGCCAAGGTCCTCGAGAGCGCGGCAAGCGCGAGAGACGCGACAGGGTGCAAAGGCCATGAGTTCGGCGAGATCATCGGTCCAGGTGGGCTTCATGCCCATAAGTTCGTGCCCTACGGACAATCCGAGGGGAACTTCTGATTTTTTTTTTTATTCCAAGGACAGCCTAGTTTCTTTTTTGGATCCCTATTTAAGGCTGTGGGAGTACCGAGAGGAACTTCTGTCGAATCCAGCCTTTAAGGCTACTCCTGAAGCAGCAGCGGAAAGAAAGCGTGTCTACTGGAGTCTGGTCCACTATAACCCAGTTTCTGACATGGATTCGGCTATCACGCTCTGCAAGTACCGCCTCAGACTTCTGGAAAACCCAGCTCTGCGGGATACGCCGGAGGCTGAGATCGAAAGAAGACGCCGGGGACTTCCTCCGCTCGAGCCACCTCAGCCGAGCAGTCGGTCGTCCTATGGTGGGTTAGCTCTTCTTTACGACCCCAGTCCACCTGTGTCGAGTCCAGTTCGAGGAGGGAGTCCAGTGGAACCTCCAGCTGAGCCGCTGAGTTCGGGCCGAGGGACGGTCCTGACCATGTCTGTGAAGACGGGCCGAGTGAGGCGTCGGACCAAGCCCCTGACCCCAGTTCAAGTAGCGCTGCCTCCTAAGCCACTGAGTCCAGTCCAGGGGATGCTTCATACTGAACCTCCAATTCCAGTCCAAGTAACGAGGAAGCTTAAGTCTCCGAGGCCAGTCCGAGGAAGGCGTTCGATGGAGCCTCGGATTCCTATGCAAGTGGCGCTCCAGGTCGAGCCTCCAGTCCTCGTCCAAGTGGCACGCCCTTTGAAGTCTCCGAGTCCAGTCCGAGGGAAGCTTTCGATGGAGCCTCGGATTCCTGTTCGAGCGGCGCTCCAGGGTGAGCTTCCGGTCCTTGTTCAAGTGGCACGCCCTCTGAAATCTCTGAGTCCAGTGCGAGGGGTGCTTCTGACGGAGTCTCCGAGACCTGTGCAAATGGCACTCCGGGTCGAGTCTCCAGTTCTTGTCCAAGTGACCCGTCCAGTCAAGCTCCGAAGGCCAGTTCGAGGGGCACTTCAGAGCGAGCCTCCGATCCCTGTCCAAAGGGTGTGCTCTGCCAAGCCTCAGTTAAAGTTCCGTCCCTGCCAGGAGGCAGAGGGCGTCGCAAGTTGCAAGTCCAGTCAAGATGCTGAGTCTGGATCGAGTTGTAGTTCCAGTCAAGATGCTGAGTCTGGATCGAGTTGCAAGTCCAGCCAAGATGCTGAGTCTGGATCGAGTGGTAGTTCCAGTCAAGATGCTGAGTCTGCACCGAGTGCAGAGGCCAGCCGAGATATTGAGTCTGCTTTTGAAGATGAGATGACATTCCAAGGGCACCGTGATAAACTTTGTTCTGATCCTGCCCTGGGGAATATTCCTGAAGCTAAGGCGAGAGAGACGTCCCAGTCCGGGCAGAGGGGTGCGTCCAGCCTTGCAGCTGAATCTCTTCCTAGTTCCAGTTCCGACCAAGATGTTGAGGTCGTCCTAAGTTCCAGTGGCCGTCAGGAGGCTGACCGTCTGCTGAGTTCCCGTTCCAGTCAGGCTCCTGAATCCAGTTCCAGTCAAGGGGTTGAGGCCAGTCCGGGTTCCTATCCCGGCTCCGTGTTGGATGCCAACCCGGGTGCTAGTTCCAGATCCATTTCTGTTCAGACTTCTAGCTCCTGTCAAGATGGGAATGCCACTTCGAGCCTCAGCCCAGCTTCTGATGTCAGCTGGGGTAGTGACTCCAGCCCTGTTCCTGTCATTTCATGGATTTGCCAAGAAGTTCAGGACATTGTGGGTTCCCTCAGGGGAGGGTTACTTTTGAATTGTGTTCCTCTTGATGCATCCATGTTCCTGAGGTTGCCCCGTGGTGACTCGAAGGAGCTTCCTGGTCACAAGTTCTACTTTTGTCTGCCAGTTTTGAACTTCTTTGTGACTTCCAGCCCAGTGATTTATGTCTGGCTTTTGAGACCTATCAGGAAGTTTCACCATAGTTACCCCTGGATACCGGACCGCCTCCGGGAGACCGAGAGGGGGGTCTTGAGGAGGGGATACTGTCCCGTCCGTGGCCGTGACAACCCTCAGACTTACCCTGTTTCTGGGAGTCAGTGTCTGTGCTGGCTTCTGCTTGTCTCTGTGTCTGTGTCTGTCTTAGGTTCTCTCTGGCTCTGTGTGCTGATTGCCCTACTGAACCTCACCTGTGTGGGCTTTGCCTCTTCCAAGATGGCTGCCGCCTCCTCCTCTTTGCCAGTATCCAAGATGGCTTCCGCTGTTCCTTCCTATGGGCTGACTGCTCTGTGTGTCAAGCCTCTGTTTGGTTGCAAGGTGATTGCTGCAGCTGTGGCTCTGGTGTTGAAGGGCTTTATTAATCACTTGGAGACTACAGTCCTGGCCTTTGCATCTCATCTAAAGGTCCTGGTGTATAGAGTGCTCTGTACACGGTTTCAGTGTTTGCTCTGTGTGAGTTTCTATGTTTGTTAGACTAGCTAGCTTAGGCACCATGTGGCTTGTAGCCTGTGTATAGCTTTGCTTGTGTTCTATGTTTGTTTAGACTAGCTAGCTTAGGCACCGTCTGGCTTGTAGCCTGTGCATAGCTCTGCTAGTTCTCTGTGTTTGTTTCCAGTGCATGACTAGTTAGCTTAGGCACCGTCTGGCTTGTAGCCTGTGCATAGCTTTGCTAGTGCTCTGTGTTCATTTAGACTAGCCAGCTTAGGCACCGTCTTGAGGCAGTGGGCAAAAGAAATTGATTAATTCTGAGAAATGATATTAAAGGTCTGGTGTTTAAAAAGTTCAATTTTCTACCTTGCAACTAAAGTGAAGGAATGCCAGATGGTTTAGATCTAGCTTGCCGAGCAAAAGGTTAAAAAGGTCAGAGACAGGAATTTCTTTCACCCTTGTGAGTGATGGATTGCTAAATGCTGGCACAGCTGTAAATTATTATGAATGAATAAAGGAATGAGCCAGACATATGACATATTGTAGTTTAAGGAAAAAGCTGAAATGATTTCAGAAGTTCTTGATATGTAGATTTTGTTATAAGGAGATAGCTTAGATATAGATATAGAGACCATTATAAGTATGTAGAATATGTCTTATAAGGATGCTTACTTTAGAATATGCTGTATTCTGTGTAAATTAATAAGTTTTGTTTCTGTGTAGAATGTCTGTTAAATTCTGTATTACTCTTTGTCTGCTGTTTAAGAGGTCAAGCAAGGACTGCAGTGAAGAGGCCAACATGTGTTTTAAGTTATCTGCAGTTCTGGCTGGTTCAATGTATAAGCTGATAGGTGAAAGAGGTCAGGACTAGTCAGCTCTCTTCTCCTTGATTAATTATAGGTAAAATGTAGAAATGGTCTTGAAAGTAATAACCTGATATGTATGCTATTAAGTAAGATTGGCCCTTGACCCCTTTAATGAATGCCAGAGTTTAGTTAGCAGTTAGTACTAGGAATATGAGAAATCAATCATAATAACATGTAAGAGACTGGAGCCCAAATGTCTGGTGTAAGGGGCCCCAGGTCACAGGTCAGTTTAGGATGTCTGGAACCTATGTAACTGATATTTGTATGGAGCTGATTGGTTGAGGCAAGGTAATCAATCTATTCCTTAACCAATGGGAGAGTAAGGGGGCTAGGCTAGGCTAGATAGAACTGTATTTAAGTGGGAGAAGAAGCAGTTTACGTCAGAAGGAGCTCAGAAGAAAGAGAAGGACAGAAGGAACAGACAGAAGAAGGAGAAGACAGCATAAGAAGAGAAGCAGCTGAGACAGAAGCCACAAAGACACAGAGAGCTGAGAGAGAGACAAAGAGAGCTGAGAAAGAGAAGAAGAGACTTAATGCTGATGTTCTACTTTGTTTGCTGGCAAATAAAGAAGATTTCTCTCTCATTCTGGTGTGCTGTCTGACTTCTGAAGTATCATAAATTCATGCATCCATTCCTGCAACAATTCTTGGTGGCAGCGGTGGGATCCTGAATCCTGCATTAATCCCAGCACCCAACTGACTGAAGAACATTCGCCGGGTATGTATTCTGTATTCTGTATTGTAATTCTAGCTAGAAAATTGTAAACCAGCCCCTCAAAAATTGGGGGAAGGAGAGCCTGATCAACTCTCAGCGAAGGCCCTAGTACCTTCTAGTCTAGTGGAGATTAGAAGCGAAACCGCTTGAGCTTATCTGTATCTGAGAAATCTGAAATTGTTGGGTGGGATTTTTTGTGCAGAATGTGTGATGCGTGAATGTTAAACGAGTGCGGACTTCTTATAGCTGCGTTTCCAATTAACGCGAGTTCAATTGGCCAGCAACGGAAGGAAGCGATTGTTGTCTGTCTACCATTTTGTTTCTGGATCTGCGGACCCCTTACCGCAAATCCAAAAAAATTCCCTCCCCCTTTGTGTGTTGTAACTGTAAGCATTATGGGAGGGAAATCGTCTAGACAAATTGATACTCCCCTAGATTGTATGCTTAAGAATTTCAAAAAAGGATTTTTAATTAATGACTATGGACAGACTTTAAGCTCAAGTACTCTAAGAACCTTGTGTGAAGTTGAGTGGCCATCTATGGGAGTGGGGTGGCCCCCTAGTGGCAGCTTAGATATTGAAGTAATCCGGAAGGTCTACAGCATAGTTGTAGGAGAACCAGAATATTCTGAACAACTCCCCTATATAGATTCCTGGGACAGCCTTGTGACTGACCCTCCCTCTTGGTTGAAAACTTATATGGGATCCCCAGTAAAATTCATGTTAGGCCGTGCTCAAAGAAAGATTAGAAAATCTAAACTAGAAGAGGGAAAGAGCCCTAGGAAGCCTACCACCCAATCGGTGGCTTCCGCCCCTACCCTGTCTGAGAAACCCATACTCTCTGATGACCCCTCAGATCTTGAGCCACCACCTTATGGCCCATTGTTGGGGTTCCGTGCCGCCCCTAGAGATCCACGCCGCCCAGCCCAAGCTTCTCCAGTACAGGCTTCTCCGGATAGTTCCTCCCCCACTGTGCGAACCCCACCACATCCTAGGTTGGACTTTTCAGCCAGTCTCTACCCTCCTCTGCCACATCCTTCCCTGTTAACCTCCGAAGACCCGCTTTGGGCTGCACCCCCTGACTCCTCAACTCCTGACAGCCCAGCCTCTCCCTCTAGTACCCCTACCCACTCATCAGGGGCCCGGCATCCCTTTCAATGGACTGACTCACCTGTGACTACCTCTCAGTCTATGAGTACCCCTCCCCATCCCTCAGGGTTTCAACCTACCTCCCCTGAATGGGTTAGACCCGCTGCAATCACTTTTGAGCATGATAGGAGGGTAGCTCCTAGCTCTACCTCAGATTCCATTCCCACCTCCTCGAGAGTTCTGCCACTCCGACAGGTAACTACCACTCGACCGGATCCTAATAATCAGGGTCAGGTTATACAGGCACAGGCCTATCAGTATGTACCCTTCACAACCACCGATCTCCTGAATTGGAAGACGCATTACCCCTCTTATACTGAAAAGCCTCAGGCAGTGGTGGACCTAGTGGCTAGCATTATGGCCACCCATAACCCAACCTGGACTGATTGTCAACAACTTCTCCTGACCCTCTTCACAACTGAGGAGAGGCGGAAGATTTTGCAAAATGCTGAGGCCATCACGCGAGAGCGTGTCCCCGGGGGGACACAGGACCCAGAGGGATGGGTTAGAGCTCGGTTTCCTCGCGCAGCTCCAGTTTGGGATCCAAATAATGGGCAGCACTATGAACTGTTGTCTGGCTATTGCCGGGACTTGCTGGAAGGTATGAGGAAAGGCATAAAGAGGCCCATTAATCTGGCAAAGGTCTCTGAAATTCTCCAAGGGGCAACTGAATCCCCTGGGGCCTTTTTAGAGCGACTAATTGAAGCCTACAGAACATACACCCCATTTGACCCTGAAGCCCTAGAAAACCAGAGAATGGTGAATAGCGCATTGGTGGCCCAGAGTATGCCAGATATCCGGAAGAAGTTGCAGCGTCAGGAGGGATTCGCAGGGATGAATACCACCCAGCTAATTGAGATCGCAACCAAGGTTTTCATTAATAGAGATCAGGAGGTGCGCCGAGAGGCTGACCGGAAGATGCAGAAGAAGGCCGACCTTTTAGCGGCAGCCATTACTAATTCCACCCTTAATCGAGGTCGACCTCTAGCTAATGGGAAGCCAAAGTGGGACCCCGGACCACCAGCCAGGCCCCGAGATTCCTTCAATCAATCCCGGCCAAGGGGGGAGAATCCCAGACCAAGATTGGAGAGGGATCAGTGTGCCTACTGTAAGGAAAGAGGGCACTGGAAAGATGAATGCCCCCAGAGGCGCCAGGGACTGAGAAGGGGACCAGGAGATCGAGGAAGCCGAGGCCGAGTTCGAGAGGGAAGATATGAGCCTCCTGAATCTGACATCATCGGGATAGCCGAGATGGCAGAATGGGACGAATAGGACAGACCGGGTTCCTACAAACTGGGCTCCCAGGAACCTATGGTCAAGTTAACTATAGGGAGCCGCTCAATTCCATTCATGATTGATACAGGAGCTGAACATTCTGTTGTGACGGAGCGATTAGCGCCTGTGTCTGGAAAAACTGTCCGAGTGGTGGGAGCCACGGGGGTGCAGAACCGGAGGCCCTTCCTGACAACCCGTAGATGCCAATTAGGCTCACACACAGTCACTCATGAATTCCTGTATATGCCAGACTGTCCAATCCCTTTGTTAGGTCGAGACCTGCTGTCCAAGCTTAGGGCCCAAATTTCCTTTGACTCTATGGCCAGACTTCAGTCTCCTTTCGGCCCCCGATATCCAGCCCTAAGGGTATATTGAGTTTCTGCTGCCCTCTTGAAGAAGAATGGCGGCTGCATCAGTCACATGGCCAAGTTGACCTACCCCTGGCAGATAGCTTTCAAGTCAGAGGGGTATGGGCAGAAGATAATCCCCCAGGGTTGGCCCGAAATATTCCTCCTGTCCATGTAGACTTACTTCCAAGTGCCCGGCCAATCCATCTTCGCCAATACCCAATTCCCAGAAAGGCTCTGGAAGGGATCCAAGCACACCTGAATCGTCTGTTATCCCATGGAATTATTCGTCCTTGTCAGTCTCCATGGAATACGCCACTGTTGCCAGTTCAGAAGCCAGGGACTGAGGACTACCGGCCAGTCCAAGACTTACGAGTGGTCAACAAATCTACTATCTCATTACACCCTGTAGTGCCTAATCCATATGTCCTGCTAGGATTGATACCTTCTGGAGCTACCCATTTCACGACACTAGATCTAAAAGATGCCTTCTTTTGTATTCGGGTGGCCCCCGCCAGTCAACTGCTTTTTGCCTTTCAATGGGAAAACCCAGTAACAGGAAGGAAGCTTCAGTATACATGGACCCGCCTGCCACAGGGGTTCAAGAATTCCCCCACCATTTTTGGGACAGCCCTAGGGCAAGACCTTAAGACTTTTAAATCTGAGCCTTCCAGGCGAGTTTTACTCCAGTATGTAGATGACCTCCTGATTGCAGCAGTGACTCAGGAAGAGTGTTTTGAGGCTACCAGAGAATTGCTGGAGCTACTCTTGGATGCAGGCTATAAGGTCTCACGCTCAAAGGCCCAACTTTGTCAGTCAGAAGTGAAGTATCTGGGCTTTTGTATTTCCCAGAGAAGTCGGAGACTGGATGTCAGTAGGAAGCAAGCAGTTGCTGCAATTCCTCAACCCAAGTCCAGAAGAGAAGTTAGGGAATTTCTGGGAGCAGCCGGATTCTGCAGAATTTGGATTCCAAATTTTGCATTGATGGCGAAACCCCTTTACCAGGCCACAAAGGGGGGTGAAAAGGAACCATTTGAATGGGGACCTACTGCTCAACAATCCTTCATTGCCATAAAGAAAGCCCTACTCCAAGCCCCTGCGTTAGGCCTTCCTGATGTGGAGAAACCTTTCTCACTGTATGTCCATGAGCGACAGGGGGTTGCTCTGGGTGTGCTGACCCAGATGATGGGATCCTGGCAGAGGCCTGTTGCATACCTGTCTAAACAGCTGGATGGAGTGGCTAAAGGATGGCCAGCCTGCATGAGGGCCATTGCAGCAACAGCCTTACTGGTCCAGGAAGCTGATAAGCTGACCTTGGGGCAAGAACTGGTTGTTAAAGTCCCCTTCTTACCCTCATGGAGTATAAGGGCAACCACTGGTTTACAAATAACCGCATGGTTAAGTACCAAGCTAGCTTGTGTGAGAATCCACGGATACACCTGGAAACAGTGGCTACATTCAATCCCGCCACTCTTTTGCCAGCATCTGAGGGACCACCGGATCATGATTGTATCCAAACCATGGATGAAGTGTACTCCAGTCGACCAGATCTTAAAGATGTTCCGTGGAGGGACCCAGATGTAATTTATTTCACAGATGGAAGCAGTTATGTGGAGAACTCCAAGCGATTGGCAGGCTATGCTGTGGTGACAGAAGACAAGGTGATAGAAGCAAGAGCCCTGCCCCAAGGAACTTCAGCCCAGAAAGCAGAACTTGTGGCCCTCATACGAGCTCTGGAGCTAGCAGCAGGACTGGTAACCAACATTTATACTGATTCCAAGTATGCCTTCACAACTCTACATGCTCATGGAGCTTTGTATAAGGAAAAGGGACTCATAAATGCCGCAGGCCAACCTGTTAAGTATGGACCCGAAATACTTCAGCTGCTAGAGGCTGTTTGGGCCCCTAAGAAGGTAGCTGTTATTCACTGCAGGGGACACCAAAGAATAGATACTCCAGTGGCCCGAGGGAACCGCCATGCTGATCGGGTGGCCAAGGAAGCTGCTCGAGGACCCCTAGCAAGTACTGTGACTCCCCTGTTCCAAATTCGACTGCAAGAATGGACGCCTATGTACACCCAAATGGAAGAGAAATGGGCTCAAGAGGAAGGTGCAGTAAGGAGACCTGATGGCTGGTTACATCTCCCTGATACCAGAGTTCTGGTGCCACGCCACCTAGCTTGGCCTGTAGTGTCTCAAGCTCATGACCTATCGCACTTAGGGAAAACAGCACTAGCCCGCCTACTCAGTCGAGTAGTGGTGCTGGAAGGATTGGATAGTCTGGTTGCCACTGCCTCTGCCCGATGTACTCTCTGTGCCCAGAATAATGCTCGTCAGGGACCCCGTATTCCACCAGGAGTTCAGTCTAGGGGACTAACACCCTTTGAGTCTCTAGTTATAGACTTCACAGAAATGCCCAGGAGCGGTAGGCTCCGATACCTCTTGGTCATGGTCTGTACCTTTTCTGGGTGGGTGGAAGCATATCCTACAGTCACTGAGAAAGCCACAGAAGTAGCTCGAGCCCTCCTTAGGGATGTCATCCCCAGGTATGGACTGCCCCTTGCCATAGGTTCAGATAATGGTCCCGCCTTTGTTGAAGCTACACTTCAGGCCCTGTCCCGCGCATTGCGCATTACCTGGAAATTGCATTGTGCCTATCGTCCCCAGAGTTCAGGGCAGGTTGAGCGGGCAAACAGAACCTTGAAAAATAGCCTAGCAAAGATTTGTCAGGAAACCCAACTGAAATGGCCACAGGCACTGCCACTAGCCCTCTTCCGCCTCCGATGCACTCCAACTAAAGGAACAGCCCTCTCTCCCTTTGAAATTGTGTATGGGAAGCCCCCAGCCATTTTGCAGGGAATTAAGGGAGACATAGGGATTTTAGGGTCTGCCCAGGTACAGGAGCAGGTAGCCCTCTTGGGCAAGATAATTTCTGAGCTTCAGTCTTATGTGAGAGAAATAAACCCTGTCCCCTTCCAGGCTCAGGTACATTCCTTCCTGCCAGGGGATAGAGTTTGGGTGAAAGACTGGAGGCTCCAGCCTTTGGGGCCCCGATGGAAAGGACCTTTTACTGTTTTGCTTTCTACCCCTGCAGCTGTGAAGGTCGCAGGGATTACTCCATGGGTCCATTGGTCTCGAATTAAGTCTGCTGACCAGACTGAGCCCAGCACGGATCAGACGGAGCCTAGACAGTGGAGAGCAGAAAGTGATCCAGCGGAGCCATTGAAGTTGCGCTTGACCCGAACCAAAGAATCTACTAGCTGAAAAGAAGGGTCAACTGCATACTGCAGGAGCTGCTGAACTTCGGCTTCACACTGAGACTCTTTCTTGCCTAGATTCTGGCTTTCTTGGAATTTGAGAGCTTGATCCTTGTCAGTTGAGGGTCTATCCCAACTGGTATAAGAACTCAAAGACTGAGAACACTATATTAGAGTAATCTGTGATTAGCACAGACTGTTGAAATATTATTGCTTAATTAGTTTGCTGTATTTGTTTTAGATTAGGAAGAAAGAAAATGTTAGTAGTTTGGATGCTTTTGTTGTTTTCTACTCCTTGCCTCCTTGTTCCTAAAACCCCAACTCGTTCCAACCTTTGGTTACACTCAGTCCAGGAACTAATTAGCCAGGCAAAGATTACTTCCCCTTGTATTGTGTGTTCCCGATTTTCTCCTTATACTACAGATGTCCCAGCTGTTCCTGTCCCTGTGCAGCTCCCAGCTCTTATACCTCCCTACTTTTCGAGTTCAGGCCCTTCGAGCCAGGATTATACTTGGTGGTCCTTTTATAATGCTACTTCCCCCTCTGACTCTTCTCTAAGGCCAGTTTTTACGTCTCCTTATCCAGCTTCTGGAGTGTTTTGTTTAACAAGAGACATCTCAACTGTTCTTCCCATTCCCTGTAATTATACTAATGTTCTCCCAGAGAAAGGAAAAAGCTGAAATAATTTCAGAAGTTCTTGATATGTAGATTTTGTTATAAGGAGATAGCTTAGATATAGATATAGAGACCATTATAAGTATGTAGAATATGTCTTATAAGGATGCTTACTTTAGAATATGCTGTACATACCGGGGTACAAATTATATCGTAGTGATAGGGTGAATCGGATTGGTGGAGGGGTAGCATTGTATATTAACGAGAGCCTTGAATCAAATAGATTGAAAATTCTGCAGGAAGCAAAACACTCCTTGGAATCACTGTGGATTGAAATTCCATGTGCAAAGGGGAAAAGGATAGTGATAGGAGTGTACTACCGTCCGCCTGGCCAGGACGAACAGACGGATGCGGAAATGTTAAAGGAAATCAGGGACGCAAACAAACTGGGCAACACAATAATAATGGGGGATTTCAATTACCCGCATATAGACTGGGTTAATGTAACATCTGTACACGCAAGGGACATAAGATTTCTTGATGAAATCAAGGACAGCTTCATGGAACAGCTAGTTCAGGAGCCGACAAGAGAAGGAAAAATACTAGACTTAGTCCTTAGTGGTGCTCATGATCTAGTGCAGGGGGTAACGATACGAGGGCCGCTTGATAACAGTGATCATAATATGATCGGTTTTGATATTGGCATTGAAGGAAGTGAAACTAGGAAATCAAGTACGCTAGCGTTTAACTATAGAAAAGGTGATTACGACAAAATGAGAAAAATGGTGAAAAAAAGACTGAAAGGAGCAGCTCGCAGAGTAAAAAACTTGCATCAGGCGTGGATGCTGTTTAAAAACGCCATCCTGGAGGTTCAGGACAAATATATTCCACGTATTAGAAAAAAGGGAAAAAAGACTAAACGTCAGCCGGCGTGGCTAAACAGTAAGATAAAGGAAATCATTAGAGCCAAAAAACAATCCTTCAGAAAGTGGAGAAGAGAACCAACTGAAAGTAACAGGATAGATCATAAGGAATGCCAAGCCAAATGCAAAGCGGAGATAAGGAGGGCAAAAAAGGACTTTGAGAAGAAATTAGCGTTGGAAGCAAAAATACATAGTAAAAACTTTTTTAGATACATTAAAAGCAGGAAACCGGCCAAAGAGTCGGTTGGGCCGCTGGACGAAAATGGTGTTAAAGGGGCGATCAAGGAGGACAAAGCCGTAGCGGAGAAATTAAACGAATTCTTTGCTTCGGTCTTCACCGAGGAGGATTTGGGGGGGACACCGGTGCCGGAAAGAATATTTGAAGCGGGGGAATCGGAGAAACTAAACAAATTCTCTGTAACCTTGGAGGATGTAATGGGTCAGTTCAGCAAGCTGAAGAGTAGTAAATCACCGGGACCTGATGGTATTCATCCCAGAGTATTAATAGAACTAAAAAATGAACTTGCGGAGCTACTGTTAGAAATATGCAATCTGTCCCTAAAATCGAGTGTAATACCGGAAGACTGGAGGGTAGCCAATGTTACTCCGATTTTAAGAAGGGTTCCAGAGGAGATCCGGGAAATTATAGACCGGTGAGTCTGACGTCGGTGCCGGGCAAGATGGTGGAGGCTATTATTAAGAATAAAATTGCAGAGCATATACAAAAACATGGACTGATGAGACAAAGTCAGCACGGATTTAGTGAAGGGAAGTCTTGCCTCACCAATCTAATGCATTTTTTTGAGGGGGTAAGCAAACATGTGGACAATGGGGAGCCGGTTGATATTGTATATCTGGATTTTCAGAAGGCGTTTGACAAAGTGCCGCACGAAAGACTCCTGAAGAAATTGCAGAGTCATGGAATCGGAGGTAGGGTATTATTATGGATTAAGAACTGGTTGAAAGATAGGAAGCAGAGAGTAGGATTGCGTGGCCAGTATTCTCAGTGGAGGAGGGTAGTTAGTGGGGTCCCGCAGGGGTCTGTGCTGGGTCCGTTGCTTTTTAATGTATTTATAAATGACCTAGAGATGGGAATAACTAGTGAGGTAATTAAATTCGCCGATGACACAAAATTATTCAGGGTCGTCAAGTCGCAGGAGGAATGTGAACGATTACAGGAGGACCTTGCGAGACTGGGAGAATGGGCGTGCAAGTGGCAGATGAAGTTCAATGTTGACAAGTGCAAAGTGATGCATGTGGGTAAGAGGAACCCGAATTATAGCTACGTCTTGCAAGGTTCCGCGTTAGGAGTTACGGATCAAGAAAGGGATCTGGGTGTCGTCGTCGATGATACGCTGAAACCTTCTGCTCAGTGTGCTGCTGCGGCTAGGAAAGCGAATAGAATGTTGGGTGTTATTAAGAAGGGTATGGAGTCCAGGTGTGCGGATGTTATAATGCCGTTGTATCGCTCCATGGTGCGACCGCACCTGGAGTATTGTGTTCAGTACTGGTCTCCGTATCTCAAAAAAGATATAGTAGAATTGGAAAAGGTACAGCGAAGGGCGACGAAAATGATAGTGGGGATGGGACGACTTTCCTATGAAGAGAGGCTGAGAAGGCTAGGGCTTTTCAGCTTGGAGAAGAGACGGCTGAGGGGAGATATGATAGAAGTGTATAAAATAATGAGTGGAATGGATCGGGTGGATGTGAAGCGACTGTTCACGCTATCCAAAAATACTAGGACTAGAGGGCATGAGTTGAAGCTACAGTGTGGTAAATTTAAAACGAATCGGAGAAAATTTTTCTTCACCCAACGTGTAATTAGACTCTGGAATTCATTGCCGGAGAACGTGGTACGGGCGGTTAGCTTGACGGAGTTTAAAAAGGGGTTAGATAGATTCCTAAAGGACAAGTCCATAGACCGCTATTAAATGGACTGGAAAAATTCCTCATTTTTAGGTACAACTTGTCTGGAATGTTTTTACGTTTGGGGAGCGTGCCAGGTGCCCTTGACCTGGATTGGCCACTGTCGGTGACAGGATGCTGGGCTAGATGGACCTTTGGTCTTTCCCAGTATGGCACTACTTATGTACTTATGTACTTATGTATTCTGTGTAAATTAATAAGTTTTGTTTCTGTGTAGAATGTCTGTTAAATTCTGTATTACTCTTTGTCTGCTGTTTAAGAGGTCAAGCAAGGACTGCAGTGAAGAGGCCAACATGTGTTTTAAGTTATCTGCAGTTCTGGCTGGTTCAATGTATAAGCTGATAGGGGAAAGAGGTCAGGACTAGTCAGCTCTCTTCTCCTTGATTAATTATAGGTAAAATGTAGAAATGGTCTTGAAAGTAATAACCTGATATGTATGCTATTAAGTAAGATTGGCCCTTGACCCCTTTAATGAATGCCAGAGTTTAGTTAGCAGTTAGTACTAGGAATATGAGAAATCAATCATAATAACATGTAAGAGACTGGAGCCCAAATGTCTGGTGTAAGGGCCCCAGGTCACAGGTCAGTTTAGGATGTCTGGAACCTATGTAACTGATATTTGTATGGAGCTGATTGGTTGAGGCAAGGTAATCAATCTATTCCTTAACCAATGGGAGAGTAAGGGGGCTAGGCTAGGCTAGATAGAACTGTATTTAAGTGGGAGAAGAAGCAGTTTACGTCAGAAGGAGCTCAGAAGAAAGAGAAGGACAGAAGGAACAGACAGAAGAAGGAGAAGACAGCATAAGAAGAGAAGCAGCTGAGACAGAAGCCACAAAGACACAGAGAGCTGAGAGAAAGACACAGAGAGCTGAGAGAGAGACAAAGAGAGCTGAGAAAGAGAAGAAGAGACTTAATGCTGATGTTCTACTTTGTTTGCTGGCAAATAAAGAAGATTTCTCTCTCATTCTGGTGTGCTGTCTGACTTCTGAAGTATCATAAATTCATGCATCCATTCCTGCAACAGTCTGGCTTGTAGCATGTGCATAGCTCTGCTAGTTCTCTGTGTGTGTTTCCAGTGCATGACTAGTTAGCTTAGGCACCATCTGGCTTGTAGCCTGTGCATAGCTCTGCTAGTTCTCTGTGTTTGTTCCTAGTGTTAGACTAGCCGCCCTTGCTAGCCACTATCCCGAGACTGTGCTTGTTCCTAGTGTTAGACTAGCCGCCCTTGCTAGCCACTTTCCCGAGACTGTGTTTGTTCCTAGTGTTAGACTGGCCGCCCTTGCTAGTCACTATCCCGAGACTGTGATTGTTCCTAGTGTAGACTAGCCAGCTTAGGCACCGTCTGGCTTGTAGCCTGTGCATAGCTCTGCTAGTTCTCTGTGTTTGTTCCTAGTGATAGACTAGCCAGCTTAGGCACCGTGTGGCTTGTTAGCCTGTGTATAACTTTGCTAGTTCCCTGGGTTTGTTCCTAATACTTGACTAGCCAGCTTAGGCACCGTGTGGCTTGTAGCCTGTGTAAAGCTTTGCTAGTGTTCTGTGTTGTTTCCAGTGCATGACTTGTTAGCTTGGGCACAGCTTTGTTGTTAGCTGGTGTATAGCTTTTCTAAGTCGCCTGAGTTTGCTCTGTGTATGTTGCTTGTGTATGACTGGTTTGCCTGGGTATAGCATTCCTATTAGCCTGGGTACTGTCTACTAGTCATTGTGTTGAAACCTGCCGACTGCCAGAACCCGGACAGTCCCTGCCTGTCTGCCTTGCCTTCGCCTAGGTGCCAGGGGGCACTCTTGGATCTTCATTCCTGCTGTTCCTGCTTGCAAGTTCTAGTTCCGGGTTTTCCTGTAAGTCCTACCGGCTGCCAGAACCTGAGGGCTCAACCCTCGGGGAAAGGCGGTCAAGTGTAGGTGAAGCCTAGGTCCCGTGTGTTCCAGTCCAGTGGGTTTCACTCCTGTATGTTCCAGTCCAGTGGGGCCACTCCAGTGTGTCCAGTCCAGCGGGCCCCACTCCAGTGCGCACCCGTCCGGTGAGTTCCAGTTCTGAGTATTCCTGGGTAGAACTCAAGTCCGGGGTTCCGGTCCAGTGTTGTCTCATCTCCACCTGGAAGGTGATCTTGCCTGCCACTGCCGCTCCACGGTAGTGGCCTATGGACTCACAAACCCCGTGCTCCTGGGGAAGAAGCCTGAAAGTATGCCAAGGTCCTCGAGAGCGCGGCAAGCGACCACTCGTGCGGTTGCATGACTCTGCTCAGTCTGTCGGCCAGACTGTTGTTTACGCCTGCCAGGTATGTGGCTTGGAGGAGCATGCCGAACTGGCAAGCCCAACGCCACATCCCGACGGCTTCCTGACACAGGGGGCGAGATCCGGTGCCCCCCTGCTTGTTGATGTAATACATTGCAACCTGATTGTCTGTCCAAATTTGGATAATTTGACAGGACAGCCGATCTCTGAAAGCCTTCAGTGCGTTCCAGATCGCTCGGAGCTCCAGGAGGTTGATCTGAAGATCCTTTTCCTGGAGGGACCACAGTCCTTGGGTGTGAAGCCCATCGACATGAGCTCCCCACCCCAGGCGAGATGCATCCGTCGTCAGCACCTTCGTGGGCTGTGGAATTTGGAATGGACGTCCCAGGGTCAAATTGGTCCGAATGGTCCACCAGTGCAGTGAAGTGCGGCAACTGGTGGAGAGGCGGATGACATCTTCTAGATTCCCAGTGGCTTGAAACCACTGGGAAGCTAGGGTCTATTGAGCCGATCTCATGTGAAGACGAGCCATGGGAGTCACATGAACTGTGGAGGCCATATGACCCAGAGGTCTCAACATCTGCCGAGCTGTGATCTGCTGAGACGCTCTGGTCTGGGAAGCCAGGGACAGGAGGTTGTTGGCCCTCGCTTCGGGAAGGAAGGCCTGAGCCGTCTGAGTATTCAGCAGAGCTCCTATGAATTCCAGAGACTGGGCTGGCTGGAGATGGGACTTTGGGTAATTTATCACAAACCCCAGCAGCTCCAGGAGGTGAATAGTGCACTGCATGGACCGGAGAGCTCCTGTCTCCGAGGTGTTCTTGACCAGCCAATCGTCGAGATATGGGAACACGTGCACTCCCAGCTTGCGTAGATACGCCGCTACCACCACGAGGCACTTTGTAAACACCCGTGGGGCAGAGGCGAGCCCAAAGGGCAGCACACAATACTGAAAGTGCCGTGTGCCCAGGCGGAATCTGAGATACTGTCTGTGAGCTGGCAGTATCGGGATGTGAGTGTATGCGTCCTTTAAATCCAGGGAACATAGCCAATCGTTTTTCTGAATCATTGGCAGAAGGGTGCCCAAGGAAAGCATCCTGAACTTTTCTTTGACCAGGAATGTGTTCAGGCCTCTCAGGTCTAGGATGGGACGCATCCCCCCTGTTTTCTTTTCCACAAGGAAGTACCTGGAATAGAATCCCTGCCCTTCCTGCCTGGGTGGTACGGGCTCGACCGCATTGGCGCTGAGAAGGGCGGAGAGTTCCTCTGCAAGTACCTGCTTGTGATGGGAGCTGAAGGATTGAGCTCCCGGAGGACAATTTGGTGGAGGGGAGGCCAAATTTAGGGCGTATCCGCACCACACTATTTGGAGAACCCACTGGTCGGAGGTTATGAGAGGCCACCTTTGGTGAAAAAATTTTAACCTCCCTCCGACTGGCAGATCGTCCGGTACGGACACTTTGAGGGCGGCTATGTTCCCATGGATCCAGTCAAAAGCCCGTCCCCGGCTTTTGCTGTGGAGGCGCAGGGGGCTGCTTAGGCGCACGCTGTTGATGAGAACGAGCACGCTGGGACTGTCCCTGTGCCTGACGAGGCCTTCGGGCCGGCTGGGTGTACCTACGCTTGGTAAAGGCATAGGGCGCAGCCTGCCGGGCCCGGGAAAAACGTCCACCTGCTGAGGTGGATGCTGAAGGCGCCCGGTGGGAGAGCTTGTCGAGAGCGGTTTCCCGCTGATGCAGTTGGTCCACCAGCTGCTCGACCTTCTCGCCAAAAATGTTATCCCCCCGGCAAGGGACGTCGGCCAGTCTCTGCTGGGTGCGGTTGTCCAGGTCAGAGGCACGCAGCCATGAGAGCCTGCGCATCACTATACCTTGGGCCGCAGCACGAGATGCCACGTCACAGGTGTCATAAATACCCCTGGACAGGAACTTTCTGCACGCCTTCAGCTGCCTGACCACCTCCTGAAAAGGCCTGGACTGCTCCGGCGGGAGCTTGTCAACCAGGTCCGCCAGTTGCTTCACATTATTCAGCATGTGGATGCTCGTGTAGAGCTGGTAAGACTGGATGCGGGTCACAAGCATGGAAGATTGGTAGGCCTTCCTCCTAAACGAGTCCAGAGTGCGAGACTCCCGCCCCGGGGGCGCCGAGGCAGTATCCCTCGAACTCTGTGCCCTCTTGAGAGCAGAGTCCACGACCACCGAGTCATGAGGCAATTGGGGCCGCATTAACTCTGGGTCCGAGTGGATTCTGTATTGGGACTCTGCTTTCTTGGGGATGGTGGGATTAGATAGTGGTCTCAACCAGTTCCGAAGTAGTGTCTCTTTGAGGACATTGTGCAACGGTACCGTGGAGGACTCTCTAGGTGGTGATGGATAGTCGAGGACCTCGAGCATCTCAGCCCTCGGCTCATCCACAGAGACCACGGGAAAGGGAATGCAAATAGACATATCCCTGACAAAGGAGGCAAAGGAGAGGCTCTCAGGTGGCGAGAGCTTTCTCTCTGGTGAAGGAATGGGGTCGGAGGGAAGGCCCACAGACTCCTCTGAGGAGCAATATCTGGGGCCCTCCTCCTCCCCCCACGAGGCCTCTTCCTCGGTGTCGGACATGAGCTTGTGCAGCTCAGTCCTCAACCGGGCCCGGCTCGACGTCGAGGCACCGAGGCCTCGGTGGCGTCGTCGAGCGGTGGATTCCCGCGCCGGCAGGGATGAAGCTCCCTCCATCGACGGGGACTCCACCTGCGTGGCGGTCGAGACCGGCGCCACAAGCGGCGTCGGCGTCGAAGGCCTCGGCACCGGGCTAGAGCACGCCGGCGCCACAGTCAACGGCGGCGAGGGTGCAAGCACCCCCGGCGCCGGCACAGTCTGGCGCATCAGCCCTTCCAGAATCCCCGGAAGGATGGCTCGGAGGCACTCGTCCAGGCCCGCTGTCGGGAAAGGCGAGGGGGCCGGTAGAGGCGTTGGTGCCGGAAGCTGTTCGGGTCCAGGAGACTGCACCGAAGTGCTGGCACCCTGACGCGGCGGTACCTCTACTACAGAGGGGGACCTCTCCTCTCGACGCTGCCGCTTCCTCGGCGTCGACTCATCTCCGGCGCTGGGAGCCGGATGCATCGAAGGCGACCGATGACGGTGTTTCTTCGTCTTTTTGCGGTGCCCGTCATCGGCGCTTGGTGGAATTGAGGAGGAGGAGGTCGATCCCCCTCGGCCTCGAGGGACCGGGTCCGACAGGGTTCGGTCCCGAGGGCCCTGGGTAGAGGGAGTGACCGGGGCCGATTGCCCACGCGGCCTCTCACCCTTGCCTTCACCGGGGGACCGGCGGTCCGACGGGACCTGTGCTCCTGGGGTCGATGCCATCGGTGCCGATTTCGTGGACATCGATACCGGTGCCGAAGAACCAGCCGTCGATACCGATGCCGTCGAAGTCGACGTCGAGGGGCCGGCGCAAGTTGCAAAAAGACGGTCCCGAAGAACTTGCCTCGCTACTTGTGTCCGTTTCCGGAGACCGAGACACAAAGTACACGTCTTGGTATCGTGCTCCGGCCCGAGGCACTGGAGGCACCAAGCGTGAGTGTCGGTCTGCGAGATATGCCAGCCGCACTGACCACACTTTTTAAATCCACTCGGGACCTTCGAGGACATCGACGGAAAAATTGCGTCGGCGAAATCAAAGTCGTCGATGGTGGCGGTAAAAATCACACCTAGAAAATAAATCGACCGCGCGGCCACAAGGCCGCAACGCAACGCCCCCGCTAAGAGACGAGAGAAAAACAAAGTTCAGCGTTTTTTTTTTTTTTGTAAAAGAAACTAAAAGAGAAACGCGAACAACGAAAAAAGAAGAAGATTCGCGCGAAAACGCGATCCGGTTTCCGGGGCTGACAAAGAGAGAGACGAACATGGCTCTCTCCAGCGCGGAAAAGAAAAGACTGAGCGGGAACGGTCACGCACGGGCGGGAAGACGGCCGCGCATGCACGGTGGGCGTGCCCTGCGTGCGGGACCGCCCGCAAAGTTTTGTTCCGGTTGGTGGGGGCTGCCGTGGACGTCAACCCAGTCGTGAGAACAAGCAGCCTGCTTGTCCTCGGAGAAAGACTGTACCCGAACTCTGGTTTTACCTCCATGATACTCATGAAAGGCTTCATTGTAAACATTATGATTTGTGGTAGACTGAACTGTGAATTTAGAGTAAGGAAAGGTTCATGGGTGGGGAAATGGTGGTAAGATGTTTCAAAACCCACTTGTTTGAAAAGTTTATTCTGCATCACTAATACTTGCTTTTGACATTGGTAAATTCTTGCTCTTACTTGGTATCTGCTTAGAACCATTATTGGGAGCTGGTGGAAAATAAGCACCACAAAGCAGGGTGAAGATGGTGAGTCCCCTCCTTTTCCAATGCAAAGCTGACAAGTGTTATAGTTAGTCTGGGGATGCTTAAGGTGAAACATAAGTCTATGTCGAGATCATTTGAATGAATGAATGGGATTTTAATATCCTAGCGGGTTATAAGTACATTTTTGTGACAATTGGAAGCACATGATTTCTGTCTTCAGCATGGACTTTAAATGACTGAACGTTAGCGTTTGGATCAGGATTGTACTTGGGCTTCTATACAAATAAGTACTTTTGTACATAATGAATTGAAATGATTGATAAGAGATCCGGTGCAATGATTTAAATCTTTATTTTCAGTCTATGGCTGAATCAGTCCAAGATTTATGCAGCCCAATTTAAGCACTTATCTTATGCGTAAGTGCCAACTCCATCCCCAGAATGCCCACAAGTTAGCTGGTTTCGGTGTAGAACGAGTAGAAATAAATTGGTTTTTTACTTGTTCTAAAAGTACAAAGACTAGGGGACACTCAAGGAAGTTGCATGGAAATACTTTTAAAACAAACAGGGTTTAAAAAAAGGTTTGGATAAGTTCCTGAAGGAAACGTCCATTGTCTGCTATTGAGACAGGCATGGGGAAGCAACTGCTTGCCCTGGGATTTGTAGCATGGAATGTTGCTACTCTGAGATTCTGCATGGAATCTTGTTACTCTTTATGATTCCAGAATCTTGCCATTCTTTGGGGTTTTACATGGAATGTTGCCACGATTTGGGTTTCTGCCAGGTACTTGTGACCTGGCTTGGCCACTGTTTGGAAAACAGGATACTGGGCTAGATGGACCATTGGTCTGACCCAGTATGGCTACTTTTATGTTCTTATGATTACCTCAAATATTCAGTTAAGTGCTGCTGAATGTCGGCGGTTAGCCACAGACAAGCAATTCAAATGGTCAGGAGCCTCTCCTGCCTGCTTAAATTATTTTGAATATTGACTGGATTGGCTCTTGAAAAGCGGCATTGTCGCCTTCTGATCACCCATCCTTCTCTCCCTGTTTCAAGAGACAATGCCATTGGAATGTTTTTATGCTTCATTTATATATTCTGATTTTGTTGCTTATTTCTGATCCGAAGGAGGATTTGCCTTCAAAAGCTAGTCAAAAAGTGTATTAAGTTAGTCCAATAAAAAAAGATATCATCTGATTTATTTTTTTATTTTATTTCTATTCTCACTTTTGAAAAGCTGGGAATTCTGTCGGGGTTTTCTTGCCAGTATGCTTCTGCAAGCTGAGAGCAAATTGTTTCGACAATGCAAGCAGTAAAACCTGAAATCCATTTATACTGCGAGCAGGGAGCCTGTCCTTACAGCAGCAGGCACATTATTTCCTAAAGCTTCTGGATTAAAACATTGCAACCAGCTGGACACCGAGAGAGTGATAAAGATGAGAAAAGGAAGAAGAGGGAAACTCAGGACGTACCTGCCATAGTCCTGTTTCCAATTCATTTTCACTCCTGTTGGTTTAAAAAATCAAACAAACACACATACACACACACAGAGCCTACCAGCCTACAGAAATATTTCCTGTCATTTTGGGTGCCACAGGATTGATCACAAATAACATGTATGTTGCCTATACATGTTACATCTTATGAACACCAGAAAGAAGCTCTCTTTGGCACAATGCAAGTACTATTGAGAGCATTAGTAAACGTGAGAGACGGAGATCATCCTCCACATACTCTGGCAGGAGTGAGGTTCATTTATGTGCAAAACTAACCCATTTGGAGAAAGTGCCCCCTACCAGTTCTTTGCTATAGCAAAGTGTTCCCTCCTGTTCACGAAATCATTTTAACTATTGTTGCATATCCTCACTGACAGGAACATGTCTGTAACTGACTCATTCATCACTGCTGTACAAGTGCCTATAGGGTAGAGGAAAGCAGGGGAAACAATACTGTTAAAATGTCATCCCAGTCCCTCAAAATTGAAATCTGGGCTTAACACATCCTAACATGTGCAAAGCCCAGATTTAACGCTGAACATTTTTTTTTCACTTTTTATTTTTCCCATTAGCACACGGTACCTGCTGAAAGTTAATGCATAAAACACTTACTACTGCTTATTTAGTTGACTCTACATTAACCAGTTAGCATTCGCTAATCATAACATGCGCGCTGGTTAACGCATCCACACCCATTCTTTGTCTATGATACACCCCCTCTGAAAAATATATTTTTTAAAAATACAAAATGTACAAGTTAGCACATGTAAACAGGCAAAATACTGCAAAATGCTTTTAACACATTTTTCAGTAGCCTGTTTTTCAACACTAATGCCACATTAAGGGGATATTCTATATATATAGGGCTAGATTCTAGATATGGTGCCTAAAACATTGCTACCGAAAAACCTGAATCAGCAGTATTTTATAAGCCACGCCTACAATTCAGCACAGTTTATAGAATACTTAAGAGGAGAGGTCATGCGTAAATTTAGGCTCCGCCATTTACACCCATGAAAATATGGTGCAAATGCTCACGCCTAAATTTACGCGGGGCTCCACCATTTGCATCAACAAAAATATAGTGCAAATGCCCACGCCTAAATTTACACACAGAGCACTGTTGTTCTACAATCATGTGTGTATCTCAAAACCACGGCCTTGATCCACCCCAAAAAGCCCATGAACCCCCCGGACATCCCATTTCTGCGCCTTCTTTTTCGGGCTGCATGTAAATTTTAGGTATGGATCCTGTGCCTTACCATATGTGGGTAAGTCCCAATTAAATCTAATTAGTACCAATAATTTCTTATCTATTAAATTGCATGCACAAAATCGGGAGTGTGGCTAAATTTCACGCAATTTTTGATGATTTTTATACAATCCCCCCTGATTTTATAAAAGTTAAGCACAGAAAAGATCCACGCAGAGCCCCTATTCTATAAAGGGTGCCTGACCTCTATAGAATACTGAGACAATGGAGTACATGATCAACAGGATAATTCCAAGTGAAACCAAGGAGAAGAGAGATAGAACAATAATGCTTTAATGGTAGATAAGACTTATCTACCATTAAAGCATTATTGTTCCACCTCTTATCTCCTTGGTTTCACTTGGAAATGTCCTGTTGATCACGCTATGCCCTTGTCTCTGCACTCCCCTTCGTAGCGGATCCAGTTTCTCCACTTCTGTGGTTGCTCTATAGAATTCTGGCATAGAGCACAGGTCATGACTAACTTTGGGTGCCAGACTTAAGTTTGATAGAAACAGGTGTAGTTCCGATTCCCAAACTTAGGCACATTTCGGCACTGTTCTATAACTTGGTGCCTAACTTTTAAGAGTACTCACGATTCACCTATGCCCCTCCAATGGCCACATTCCCTTTTGGGTTGTGTGTGGGAAAAGTTAGTTGCCAAGTTATAGAATAGCACAACAAGGGAGATCAGTGCACAACTTCAATCAAGCATCAATAGGCGTCAATTAAGTGGCCAATTGGTGTCCATTTCCTCATTAAGTTGCGTACAGATCTCAGATCTGCGTGCAAATTCCGGTGCCCTATTTATTTATTTAAAATATTTATTAACCGCGGTTCTAGGCAGTGTACATAGCAACATGCATAGTAAAATATCATAAAAACAAGCAGTAATGTAAAATAAACAGTATACTAACATTATAGAACACAAAATAACAGCTTGCATGAAAATAGATTACTTGCTCAGAAATAAAGTGTGCCAAAAGCCATAGCATGCCTAATTACAGTAAGCCAAATTAAATATGTGAGCCTTCAACAATTTTCTAAAGCGTAGAACAGTGTCAATGCTTCTAAGCTCAAAGGGCAACGCATTCCAAAGCATGCACCTTCGACACGGATCACACAGGTTCAGTAGACATGGAGCCTATATAGAATCCAGGGTAAGGGCTTAATGCCCTTTAGTAAAAGGGCCCCTCAATTTTCAAGCAACAGTACCACAAAGAAGATAGAACTCAGTAACTTCTGAGGTCTCATTCTATCAAAAAAATAAATGTTTCACTTCTCCAAATAAGCACAGCTTTTTATTTTTGACAATTTAAGCTGGAAGTGCCCAATCCTGTCCAATTATGACTGCTCATGACTGTACAAAATGTGAAAATGAGCTACCGCATTTGAGTTACATACTTTAAGTCCCAGAGTTATTTACCAAAGGTCCTATTCTATGTAATGGGCCCTATTTACTAATAAAGGGCACTAATGTACTACTACTACTTATCATTTCTAAAGACTACTAGACGTGGTAGCAAACTACAATAAATCTAATCCTAAGGGGTTCTTTTACTAAGCTGCGGTAAAAGGGGGCCTTCGCTAGCATCAGTACAGCTTGTTGACGCACGCTGAGGCCCCCTTTTGCCGCAGCGCGTAAAAGGCTGTCTTTTTTCACAAAAAGAAATGGTCATACGGTAAGTGAACCACTTGCCACACGGCCATTTTGTGAGGGAGCACTTACCACCACCCACTGAGGTGGCGGTAAGGGCTCCTGCGCTAACCCAGCACTAACACCAGCGCTACAAAAACAGAAAATATTTTTGTAGCAATGGAAATGGCGCACGCTGGAAGTGAGAACTACTGCTGGGCTCCTGTGGTAGCCCGACAGTAGTTCTGGATTGGCAAACACCAACCCTTTAGTAAAAGGGCCCCTAAAGGAGCTATCTCCAAATTCTCTACATGAAAACAGTCTTCACGTACTTTCCAGCCACACGCTTTGCCCCGACTTTCACTGAAAATTCACATGTGCTTTCAGTTTCCATGCCAAGTACCTACAGATATTTGCCATCTGCTTTTTCTGCAGGTATGTTTTGTGGGGAAATAACAATTGTAGATCTGAGAATATAATCTAAGTGCATGCTTTCCTAGACATCCCACCCCAGGAACATTGTTTTGTCCACGTAAATCATTTTGATAATTTACCTCTAAATGTTAAAATGAATAGTACTTTGTAGTAAACCTCAATATGGCATTCAAGCATAACACTTGTCCAAAATGGAAGCAATACACACATTTTATAGAGAACATAAACATTTTGACAGCACAGTTTATACAGCCTAGAAAGTACCTGAGCACAGTGCTGTCCACAAGAAGCAATGATTCCTCTTGAAGATAACGAACAGAGGCAAAACCCGTTATCCAAGAGCAGAGAGAACAGTCTTACTTCTGACTTGGATTGGAAAGTCCAAAATTGATACACAAAGAGACTGCCTGAAGAACCAGTAACTGAAGAAATGAAAGCCTCTCATGCAGAGAACCTCTTACAGTTGTGAGCAGACCCACCCGGTGATAAAAATAAATTATCGGTGGGTGTGCAGGGGACATTCCTGAAGAGTTGAGATATTTACTCTATAAGGGAGACGCATGCTCAGCTGTGGCAGGGCTCCCTCCATCTGTCAGAGAAGCACTTGCCAGTCTACAGAGTCCTGATGACAGTGGAAAAAGTATTCAGCAGAGGAAGATAGTGAGCTGGTGTGGGTGATGAAGATTGACTTGGGGATATGCACACATAGGGTAAACAACCACATTAACAGGAGCTGAGGGAATGTTATGTACATGTACAGCTGCTGTCTTAGGCCTGAAGAAGAGTGCTGCCATCTAGTGAGAAAAGGTTCAGAAGTGACTGAATAAGAAGCCAAGACAATCACTTTAGGGGGAGATGCACAGAACTCTGGCACAAAAACACCAGCTGGAACACCGAGTCGGAATTACTGACCAATGCTCGACATTAACAGCATGCAAATTATATGCACACTGGTAGTGTTGCGCATTGGTCGAAAAAAGAGTCGTAACATTCCTGGAGCATGCCTACAAGAGCTGTGTGGTAGGCGCAGCTCTTGCGCGCATGTCCAGTGAACGGACACCACACATGGTAGAGGGATGGGATCAAAGTGAGCAGAAGCATGTTTTATTTTTACAACCACCTCAGGGAGAGGTCTGCTGTCCTCTCAGATATCTTACTGGCTAGTGGAGCAGAGAGGGCTATGACACCTTGCCCTAATGACTAAAACCTACCGACCTGCTCTGAAGCAGTCAGTAGGTTTTAGTTGTTAGGATGGGAGTTTTCTATTTGCAGCTTCTCTGAGCATTGCATAGAATCGCTAATGAGCTCATTTTAATACTAGTGAGCTCATTAGCATAGGACTTTCGGTCATTGTTTCGTACGTGGTAAAGAAGTGCCCAAAAGCCTCTGTGTATTAGCCACACAATAACATTTCATCTAGACTGGCTAAAACCAGTCCAAATGAAATGTTGCAAGCAGTTTGCTTAGAGCATCTGCCCCTTAGTAGTAGATTTTAAAAGCTATCTCTGATAACCAGATGAACAAAACTTAATCAGCCAGCAAGCCGTTTTTACACTGGTTCTAGCCAGTTTAGTGAGCACAGAGTTCAGAAAGACATGCAAAAAAGGGTTCTGTAAGCTTTTTACTTGTTATGGTAACAGCTAATGAAAATTGTATGCAAATTTATTATAATGAGCTAATTACTATTCAAATGTGCATTCTGAGTGATGCACAGAAAGGACCGCCTACCTTAACGATTAAATTTTTACTGGTAGTCGGGAGCTAACGGTACTGCTGTTTCCTTGCGATTACTGCTGAAATAGCAGCTGCTGGTTGGCTGAGAGCTGCACCATCTCTAGAGCCTGCTCCCACACTGCTCATCAAGCATGCATGCAGGCAGTCCTTCGCTCTCTCCTTCACCTCGCTCTCCCTTGCTTCCCTCCCTGCCTGTACTGTTGCCGAGGGTCTGGCGGCAATAAAAAAAAAAGTTTGAAAATATAAAAAAGCTACCCATTGCTTTCATACACTCAGATAATGCATGCATGAAAGACGTCTGTAGCATGCGCAGAGCAGCCACGCATAGTGATTGGCTGCTCTGCGCATGCTCGGATGACCAGTTGGCTTCCCCCCCCCCCCCCCCCCCCGCTGAACTGCTGTCTTTGCGAGCAGCTCATTTGCATGCTGATTCTTTTGACCATCTCTTGTCTTGCTATTTCCAACTTGGTAATTTTTGCAGAAGTGGAAATAGCAATTGGTGCTTTACTGCATCCGGCCCTGAGTCTGGGTTAGAGATGAGTGCTGCAGGTTTCCACGAGAAAGATCAGGGGTGTAAGGGAACTTTAGTTTTATTTTGTTGCTGCTGTTTTCTACATTTTCATTACAGAAACAATGGGGCCAATCTTCAGCCGTCGGCAGTGAGCATTTTGCTCACCGCTGATGGGGTTATTTCCAGATATTCAAAGCTGGGACCTGTACGGGCTTCGGCTTTCAAAAATCCAGTTAATTTTTAAGCTGGCTAACACATAGCTGCTTAAGTTGATATTCATCCTTAAGCGGCCAAGAGTTACTGCATAAAAATAGGACAAACATTTATGGGGTTCCATTTATGCACTAACCCTGGCCACTAAAGTGCTAAATATCAGCACTTAAGCGGCCAAGTGCTGACTCCGCCCCCAAGGTAGCTGGCTTTGTGTTTGGCGCGAACTGAGATATTCCAGCGGCCCTTAGCTGGTTAAGTGCTGAATATTAGTGGGTAGTCCCGACCAAGTGATTTAACGGGTCAGCAACCAGCTAAATCATTTTTAATATCGGGCAGAATATTAAGCGTGTGCATTCTTTCAGAAAGAACATGCACTCTTTCAGAAAACGTGCACACTTTTCCAAATGTGTATTCTTCTGAAAGAGTATGCACCAGATTTTGCACTATTTGTCGAGTGCACTTTTTCCAAGAGTATACACATGTGCCCACTGTTTGTGTACACACAATGGTTAATGCATGAGCAGACTATCAGGAACAAGTGCACCCAAATTCTCAAGTAGCTGCAAATGCCCACAGCACTATAACCCACTGAAAGCCACTTCTGACTGGAGACCCAAGGAGGAAAAAGCTATATCTAAGAGAAGAGTGTTCCTGTCTCATGAAATGGAGATATAAAATGGGAGCTATTTGTTCTCCTCCCCTGGAAGCAAATGGTATAAAAGCTTAAGAAAAACATACAAAAAAATGTACCTCTTGACTGGGAGGCGAAGGTGCACTTGGGAGACAGATCCTTTCTGCTTCAGCACTGGGTGGCCTCAGAACTAAATTAAGAATGCACCTGAGTCACAGATCCCACTCATATTCTGATCTCCTTTTTCCCAGCAGCTGGAACCTGGGTGATTTCTCCTTTCTGCACTGGGATCCTCCAATATTGGATACCCAGGCTGGTCCTAGTTTCCCAGATTCCCTTGGATCTCCTACGATTTCAGCTTGTAGTTCAAGCCTGGCTGGCTTGTGGGTTGATTGCAATCTTACAGCTGGTGGCCTAGCTGGCCATCTAGATGTAGCACATGAGGCGGGGGGGGGGGGGGGGAGGGTATCCATAGCCACTCCTGCGCCCTAGCTGCCTATGCCCAGGCTCCTTTATACATCCCTCCACAATGAGAGAGTATCCTAACAGTTAGAGCAGCAAGCTGTGACCAAGGAAGCCTGGTTGAAACCCCACTGTGACTCATGATCTTGAGCACATTGTTTCAGGTATAAACGTTAAGATGACAGAGATGCCAAGTGACATGTATTTGGCATATGACACACACTGGGCTGAGTATACACACTCAACATGTCAAGTACCCCTCTTCACACATTATCAGAGAAGGTCCTGAGGTCCAGCATCTCACTGTCTCTGCTCTCCTGCCCTCGATCCTGCATGTCCAACATCTCTCTCTTCTTCCCCCCCTCCACCCTAGGTCCACTATCTTTATCGCTCCCTTCCCTCACTCTGAGCCCAACACACCTCCTTCTCTTTTCTCCACTTCCCTCCCTCCCAGCATCCAGTCCAGCATCGCTCCCTCCCTTTTACCCTGCCCACGGTTCTCTCAATGCCTTTCCTCCTGCATTGTGCCCACAGGTTCTCCCTCAATTCCCCCCACCCCTGCCTGGTGCCCACAGTTCTCTCAATCCCTCCCCCCGCATGATGCCTGTGGTTTTCTCAATTCCCCTCTCCATTCGATGTAACTTTTAAACATCATGCTGCTCACCTTCTGCCTCTCCCCACCCCACTGTGCATGGTCCAACATCACTACCTCCCCACGGCTCTGGCTGTCCCTCATCACTCATGCTTGTGGCTTTCACTCCCTGCATCTCCCACCCACCTGCCTACAGCTCTGGCTCTCCCTCTCCACACCTGCACCCACCTGGGGCAGGCTGGATCAGAGGGAAAGGCCTGTGCAGGCCGCAGGCAGCCTATGAGCACGGCTAAAGCTGGCCTACAGGTCCGAAGACTTCTGTTTAGAAAGATACATCGAGAGGTGTGGGGAGGGAGAGTGAGAGCCATGGGCAGGTTCAGGCGGGAGCGATGCCGGACCATGTACCATGGGGTAAGCAAGGGCAGGAGGCAGAAGGTCAACAGCATGCAATAAATTATTAATCATGATTACATTGTTTAATTGTGATTAATAATTGTGTTAATTGCTGCATTAACCGCTAATAACGTGCAGCCCTAATCATATTCAGTACAAAAAGAAACATTTCTATTTTTATTTCTCCAGTGTTGCAGTAATGCTAAGTTTGACTTCTTGGGGTCCCCAATTCAATTGTTACCTTCATATTTCTATTTGTAAACAGTGATCCCTTGTTCAGTATTTGATAGTCTGTCTGTATTGTGCATGTGACTGAGTTGTGGTATTCTATTCACATGCAATTTCTGTGTAGTGAGCAGTAGCAGTTTCACTGGTTCTGTTTTATCTGTAAAGTAACATAAAAGAACACACTTTCTTTGCAGTCTGCATAATTTTATGTGCTAATTTTATAAAAGACCTTTTCTGTGCAAGAAAATAAAATCCCTTCATATGATTACTCCTATGTAGGGGTAGGCAAGCAAGGAAACAGCTTCAGTGTCAGCCTGGAGATGGAGTCAACAACAATCCTAGCAGAGCATGTGGAAATTTTGTCCAGCAACTACCCTGAATACTGGGACACCAGGAAAGTGGAAGATGAATTTACAAGTCTTTTATTGTAGAGAGTAGGTAAAAGGATGCCTGACACAGCCATGGCTGCTTCAGGGGCAATATTAAACCTCAAGGAGATATCTTCTCACTTTCCCCATGGTAGAAGAACTAAGGTGTGGTATAACCACCTCCAAGGTAATGCAGAGCATTAAACAAACTGAAAGGCTCTGCTCATTTACTGGGACATGATTGGAGGACTGTTCTCTAGCCTCCATGGGTGCTCTTCAGTACTTTTGATTTTGTGTTTTGAGCAGCTTGCTGTTACATGAAAGATGAAGCAAAAAAAGCAGGAGAAGCCTTCAAAACCGGAACGTGTCTTTTAAGCACTGGAATAGATCAAAGCTGTACCTCGTTGACCCAACACAGGCCGTGTTTCAGCACTCAGTGCCTGCATCAGGAGTCATACAATAATTCCAAGAGTGAACTTCCCTACCCGGAGAGCTCAAAAAGATAAATGTTGACCTCTTATACAGTCAATGGGCATAGGTCAACATTTATCTTTTTGAGCCCGATGGTGGGCATGTATTCCAGCCATACGTTAGCATAAGTGCAGACTTACATGTGTAATTGCTGTTAAGGAGTGCTAACAGAATCACTGAGCCACAATTTGTGCTTAGTGGGTGCTGTCCTGGCATCTAACTTTAAACCCTTAGAATGAGCTAATTCAAATACTAAGGGCACAGTTCTAACATTGAATGCTACAATCAAATGGACAGAGGATGTGCATCAGAAACCCTCTTCTATGAAGGTTCTGTTATATAGAATACTATCAACACACCTACAATTTAGCTGCTCACACACTTGCAAGCTATAGAGCTGGTGTAAGTCTGCACCTCTAAATGTGGCATCCTGTAAGTCACATGTGTAATAGTGCTCTGAAGTGCGCCCCCCCCCCCCAAAAAAAAAAAATATGCACTATAGAAGTTAAGCAGGTATTTACAGGATAGCACCTAGGCTACCGATTAGCATTTATGCACATTAGTATTCTGTACATTTATGCCCATAAATACAAGCATCTAGGGTACAGAACTGCGCCCCCCCCCCCCCCCCCCCCATCCATCCAGCTCATGGAGATCAGAACTTAATGTAGCTATCTTGTCCAAGATTTCTTCTTTAGAAGTTTTTATGTCCACTTGTATACAAGAAAGAAACTTTCTTGGCTCACTGGAAATACCTTTTTTTGAAGGAGGTAGCTGCGATTCCGCCAACGACAGAGCTAAATCAGAGTCAGACTGGGAAAGACGCGCTGGTGACACATGGCGGCTCAGGGCCTTGCTCGCTGAACTTGCCACCTGCCGTTCCATCTCTTTTTTCCGCAAGTCCACACCTCTTGTTTAATAGAAATTAGGTGCCGATGGTGAGGGATATCGCTATTGTTAGCGTGCAAGGAGAGCGAAGGAACTAGTCTGCCATTTTGTGTGATGACATTACTTCCTCCCCGTTTCTCCCTCTTATGTTGGAGTTAGGACTTACCCTGATCTGTAGACTCACGAAAAGAGTGCAGCTGGCAAGCTATACCCTCAGCAGAGGAAAGCTTCATTATACATGCTGTTTTTGTGACTGAACGGCCAAAGCAGCACTACACTTCCAAACCCAGAGCACATCTTTGCACCACTGGCACAAGTAGCTCGACTCCAGGATGGAAATGTTCACAACTGCTACATCTATAATCTTGGATGTACCATTAATTTGGTGTACAAGTAGCAAATGACTAATGGGGGCCACCACTTATGTGACAGTTTCTTGGCAGTCTATTAGTGGCATGGTATAAACTTTCCCAGTCAGATGCTCCAAATTATATTCAGCCCATTCAACCTCCAGGTCTCTTTAGTCTGCTCTCCATTTCATTATCTGGCACAACCATAAAAAAAATAAACACACTTTGTCTTAGATGAGTAACAAAGTCATCAGTATCTGCCCAACCATGTAGCATTTTTTATTGAACTATTTCTTGCCTTAGGAATTGTGATTAAATTTACATGTAATATGGTGTCTCAGTTCAAGGACTGGAAGACTAGACAGTGACATTTCTTGTATCGTTTTTGTTGAAAAGAGGTTAACATCTACTGATAAAACAAAAAAAGGGGACCATTAAATACATATATTTATTTCTGAACTAAATCATACGCAGACTCAGAGAATCTGATAAACTTGGCTAGAGCAGAGTCTAAACAGTAGTCGTGAATTAAATCTCTAGAATAATGGAGCCATCTGCCGTGGATCATCAGGTAAAATACTGATCAAATCCTCTGCTTTTCCACATAACATGCATAGCATGGTGTACTCCTGCAATGAAAGAGAAAGAAAATGATTTTTATACCATCGAGGAGTTCTTTTTTGAGACAAGACTCATTCTGTGGTCTAAACAGAAGCTAAAGTGTACACATAATGTATCTCGTAAACTGTGGTTTAAAACACTGAAGGCCTCTAAGCTCTACTTTTAAGTGCCTAATGCAACAGAAAGATGCAGACTGAAATTTGTTCACGATATATGTGGCTGAGTATTCAAAAGGTCCCACCTGTCACATCTTCTACCCAGCTAATTTTAACTCAGCTGCTTCCATGCAACTAAAATTAGTACAGTCTAACCAAAAGCTCTGACTTCAGTCTACTACGAAAGTTACTTTGTTGTCATTTCTAACACAAATGAACAACTCTGATTCTGTCCCATATGCTCTGGTAACGATGTAAAGTTTTCCCCAGGGCAGGCTCTTCTCTTATCCATTTCTTGTCTTTTCCGTGATGCTTGCGATTTTAAACATTTAGGGCCAGATTCAGTAAATGGGATCAAAATTAGGTGCTGGGGAAAATCCATACTCGGTGCTATTCTATAAACGGGAACTTGGGACAGAGCGTCCTTTATAGATTCCCCAGCTTTGGATAAAAGGACATACCCATGCTTAAACCTGGTATAAATCCTGGCACGCACGTAACCCTAGTATTCTATAGCACTGTGCCGAAACTTTTGGTACACCCCGACTCACCCATGCCACCTCTCCTTAGCCACGCTCCGTTTTGGACTGCACGCGCGAGACTTTGTGCACACAGTGTTATAGAATAATGTGTAGGCAGATCCAAGCGCAAGTCCAAATTACAGTAGTGCCAATTAACACCAATAATGGACTGTTAATGGCGATGTAGAGGAGAAGACCTAATGGTTAGTGCAGTTTGATTCCCACTACAACTCCTTGTGACTCTGGACAAGCAGCATTATAGGCGCATTAACATTTTTAATGTGCATTAACCATGTACGTGCCTACAATATCCCTATAGGCGCCTACATGGTTAGCGTACGCGCTAAGCGTAGATGCTCTAGAAACACTAACGCACCTTAGTAAATAGGGCCCTTAACCCTATATTGTCCCAAGTACAAAATAAGTACCTGTATATAATATGTAAAACCGCTTTGATTGTAATCACAGAAAGACGGTATATCAAATCCCGTCCCCTTTCCTTTCGTAACTAATTAGTTTGCGCGCACATCTGGGATCCACATCCAAATTTGGGTGACTTTATGTAGAATCCAGGGGCTACTGTTTATTTATTGCATTGTGCTTTTTTTAAAATGTAAATTGCTTCAAATGGCAATATGCCAGAAAAGCAGTAATATAAACGTTTATAAAAAAATTGAACAAGTATAGCGTGCAGAGATTCCCAAGGCCTAGCAACCCTACAGCTGTATTCATATACTTGGTCTCCAAAGTATGCAAAGTTAATGCTTGCATATCCTAAATCCTTGCTGCAGAGACACCAGGACATGTTTGAGAAGCCCTGATATAACCTTGTTCTATACATTATAAACAACCAAAACACTAGATTGTACTTCTACACATTCTGTATGGTGTCACTTTTTGAGAAGGGGGGAGGGGATCAATTTTCCTCAAAACTTTTTATAAATTAAGAAAATGATGACGTGTAAGCATGAATATTAGAGATATGCATTCATTTGTGTGCATTTGGTTTCTCAGTTTTTAATGCACATTAAACTACAAATTACGGCCCATTAAGTTAGTAGCATGCAATAAGTTAACACACCTTTAAAAACTAATTAAAACAAATGATTAAAACATTTAAAAAATTCTAGGAAAAAACCCAAACCAAAAACTAATCGCAATTTTTTGTTCTCTGAACAATCCCTAATGAATATATTATTAGACAAAATTAAATGGTCCTGCCCCAGATGTTCATTATAGCATGAAGATCATTGTCTTACATTACTTGGTTTTCACATGAACATAGAATTACGATGAACAAACAACTAACCACTTCTTACACTATAAGAGGCATCACCTTCAGGACCAGTTAACTTAGGAAAGGTGAAATTGCCAGGTAGCTAGTATTTCTTGAGATCAGAGGTGCAACATCAAGAAAAGTTGCAGTACCAATCTTTAATCCCAAGCGCCACCTAACACTATGCTCCTCAACCATCTCCTGGAGGCACATATAGCCAGCTGAGTTTTCAAGACTACCACTAAGAACAGTCATGAGACATTTGCATACAGAGACCCATCATATCCAAATCTATCTGACACATAGTTATGTGGTGCTCCCGAAGAAGCCCAAATGGCAACATGTGCCCCCAGGAGAGGGTTGAGAACCACTTCTCTTCCAGTCAGAAGGAAGTATTTAAGTAGTCCCAGAAAGAATATCAAACTTTAAATCTTGCAAAAGACATGTGCTGTAATTTCTAAACTCTGTGCATTTGTGCTGATGCATGCTACCTTTAACATTACAAAATATAAAACTGTGCTGAAAACACCTCCGAACACAGTTTGGGTTATGTATATTAGAAAAAGACACCTATCAGACCATGATTCAACAATAATTCAGCATATCTCTTACAAATGCATCAAAAGACACCTAAGATGAACTGTGTGTAAGTATGATCACACTATGTTTTAGTGAAGTGAAAGGAAGGCTTCTCTTTTTTTTTTTTTGCACTATCTACCTAGCCCAACAGCTCTCTTCACTAGTGTCATTTCTGGTTGCTGGAGGGGTAAAGAGGAAGACTCACATTTCATGTAAGACATTAACTATTCAAATGTGTATAAACACAACCCCTGGCTACATAACAGAATTTAGACCTTGGCATTCCCTGAACTTTGTGTCCTTGAAGGGGGGGTTTCCTGCTACCACTGCATCCCATCAACGCCAGGAGCAGCAGAGGAAGACGTGATCAACAGGCCGCCTGTATCTCCAGGATGTGCTGACATCAGTGTATTGCCTTTTTTATGAGGAAGTTTAGAACTAATCCTCTAAAGGAAACATGATAATTTTATAAAAACTGGGGTTTTTCATAGATATGTTCAAAATGGGCAGATAACACAGAGAACTAGTCCCGACTGGTGGAAGCTGAATGATTCTGCCTCAAAGTTTATGTTCAATTTTCATTCTTTCCAACCCAACAAAAGTTTGAAAGAATTATAAAAAGGTACTAATAATGTCTATCTGTCCGCCTCAGGGCAAAAGTTTGAAATTTGGCAAGTGTCAAAAGCACGCCTATGGGCTTCTTAGCATTTAGTGAGCACTAATTCCATTAGCACACAATAAGCTTTAGTAAAAGGGGCCCAATAGATACTGGTTCAATATAGTCAGCCATTCTCACAAAAGACACACAGCTACTGTTATGTATTTACACTCAAAGCAGTTGCAATCATGTCACCATGTCCAACTGTGTATACTGATTCAGGGTAGACCAGAACCTCGATGATATACTGTGAATACAGCCACAACAGCAAGTAATGGCAGGAGTCAATCAAAGTGAGCAGGACTCTTCTGATTTTGTCTAATGGCTTGGGGGTACTGCAATATAGGATTATGATGATGTACTGTGATAGGCTCCTGTCATTCAGTGCTATATCCAATCACAGTTCTTGGTCTTTGATTGACGCATTGATGCCATGTGAGTTTTTGGCACTCCGTTCCAGGAAGCTTTAAACCTGAAGTCCTCAGTGGCAGTTTTGTTATTAAGAGGCATAGTACATGACGTATAGCAATTGACTGCACTCCAGTATGTGAGGCTCTGATGTGGGCTTTTATTTGATACACTGGATTTTGTAAGTGTTCATATCAATTGCTTTTGTTTTTCATTCCAGAAAGAAGCTTCGGCAATTTTGATATAAGCAACAGGTGGCCGTCTTGATACAGCACTCACTACACAAAGTATGGTCTGGGTCAAGCCGGTGGGGGGGGGGGGGGGGGGGGGGGGGATATTGTTTGACAGCAACCGTGCAATGATTTTCTTTTAAAGAAAAGAATTATTTCATCAGCTCTTTATACATGTACATTTCTGTTTGGCAAATCATGTTCACAGTCAGTGATAGCGCTTCAACTTTAAGTACTTTTATATATGAACATACTTATGGCTGGTTTAACTGTGTTTGCTCATTTTTGTAGGAACAAATGAGAAATTTATCGTAAATTACCACAGAGCACTGATCTCTTGGTTCTTACTAACAAATTATCCAACACAAGCTTGGGAAACATGGCAGGCATTCTGTTTACATGGTAGGGAAAATGAAACAATGATTTTTACCATTAAAAGAAATATCATCAAATCAGAACACAGTCACACACCAGACAAGTACCTACAGGTTTAGTTTTATCAAATTACATTTACCACTAGGTGGCGCTTCAAAGTCTTTATGATTCTGTCACACACCAAGCAGTAACATGCAAGAATTAACAACTAAGCATGATGTGCAGCATTAAAGAGACAGCACTGTTTTCATATGACACCAACTTCTGTCCACATTAAATCACATTACTCTGGTGAAACCTCTCACCAGATACTGTCACAAACTTGCAATTTACAATGTATATTATTTCCTGGAAAAAGACCCCTATAGAAACAAATTAATCCCCTATTAGTGAATATAACTTTTGTAAATTACCTGGTAGTCATCCACCACACTGAAGGTGTATTCATGCCTTGCCACAACATGATGACAATTTTTACAAACATCTGAAACCAAATAAAAGATATGAAAAATGAAACTCTTTTTCTTAACCTGTCTCCTCCTGACATTTTAGAGCTTTTTGTTCAATCAAACCTGGCCTCCACCAGGCCATGGGACCATTAGCCTTCATTTGCAACAACAGGATTTTCCTCTCCTGTTTTATGTTCCCTCCCAACTCGCTGAGCCTAGTCACTGCCAGCCCCTAGAGAGGAGCATACCCTACGGTTCCTTCAGGAACCCCGTTCTTCATCGTTCCAAAATCTGGCCACTAGGTGGCACTGCTATATGATTACTGGGTCTCTCTCTACTTAGGGCTGTAAATGCTGTCTCTACAGCATCTCCAGCAAGTCCAGGGAACAGAAATTCCAACCTGGGAACTGGAACCCAGGTCCTCCATATGCACTGTATGTAATAGGCCTGCATCAACTGACACCTCATTTAAGGGTCCTTTTACTAAGCTGCAGTAAACGTTGGCCTTCATGCGGGGTTTTTCCCCATGAGCTACTGTTCATGTGCTAATATTACAGTGGGGGGGGGGGGGGGGTGTAGTACAAATTTATTTATTTATTTTATTGCATTTGTATCCCACATTTTCCCACCTCTTTGCAGGCTCAATGTGGCTTACAATACATCATGAATGGTGGAGATATATAAGAAGTAAACATTTCGTATTACAGAAGGATCATGGGTAACATGATAATGCTAAAGCATGATATTAGTATAACGAGCAAATATTACAGGACAATTCTGGATATATGTGTAAGGGTTCATGTTTGTTGGTCTTTGTGGTATGTCTTGTTAAAGAGATGGGTCTTCAGTAGTTTGCGGAAGTTAGTTAATTCATAGATCGTTTTTAAGTTGCGTGGTAGCGTGTTCCAGAATTGTGTGCTCAAGTAGGAAAGGTTGACGCATGCGTTAGTTTGTATTTTAGACCTTTGCAGTTGGGGAAATGAAGATTAAGGAATGTGCGGGATGATTTTTTAGCATTCCTGGGTGGTAGGTCTATCAGGTCTGACATGTAGGCTGGGGCATCTCCGTGGATGGTTTTGTGAACTAGGGTACATATTTTGAACGTGATGCGCTCTTTAAAAGGGAGCCAGTGTAGCTTTTCTTGTAGGGGTTTAGCACTTTCATATTTTGTTTTGCCGAATATGAGTCTAGCTGCCGTGTTCTGGGCTGTCTGAAGTTTCTTGATTATTTGCTCTTTGCAGCCAGCATATAGTGCTGTTCATGTGCTAATATTACAGTGGGGGGTAGTACAAATGATTAGGAACTAACTGCAGCTTAGTAAAAGGGCCTCTTACTTTACAGTAAACTAGATCTTTGGACTTAAAAGATCTAATTTACTGTAAAGTAAGAGGCCCTTTTACTAAGCTGCAGTTAGTTCCTAATCATTTGTACTACCCCCCACTGTAATATTAGCACATGAACAGTCCCACAGAAACTAAGGTGTTTTGGACTTTGTGGAAATTGAAAAGAAGACATTTTGTTTTCCTACTGTGACATTTCGTCTGCTCCCAGATTGACTACTGCAATAAGATTTATTCTGGTTGTAAAGATTTAACTTTGCAATTTCTTTAAGCTGCTCAAAATACTGCAGCACGTCTGATATTTAGAGTCTCACACTATGAGAGAGTCACTATTACTGCAAACTTTGAACTGGCTTCCTATAAAAGCTAGTGTAACTTTTAAACTTTGTGTCTTTGTTTTTCAAATACTGTATTGAATGGCTTCAACATTATATGTGTTCCTTGATAGAACTTCCAATACGTAATGTAGTGATAGATGCTCGGGATTTTCTTATGCTTCACTTTCCCAGATGCAAAACAGTAGTCAATAAGTTAATTCACGCTGCTGGGTTTTCATATCAGGCCACTACAGGGTGGAATTCTCTCTCAAATGAGATAAGATGTATGGAAAATTACCTATCTTTTCGTAAAGTGTTAAAATCTTTTCTTTTTAGGAAATTTTTATTAGCAGGAAGTCTTATGCTGGTATTTTGTACTAATGATCAACTGCTGCTTAATGCTGTATTATATTGTTATGACAAATGTAAACCACATTGAACTGAACATGTCTCAGATAATGGGGATATAAGTGTCAATAAATTAAAATGAAATTAAATGACAGCAAATCATGACCATCAAGTCTGTCCAATCTACTCAGATTCTTCTGTACTAATAGCAGGGACAAGAATCGCTGCTTCTAGCTGCCTTAAAACAATACACCTTGGCACCATGAACCTCAAAAAAAAAAATAAGACCACTGACCAACACCATTCTGGGGACAAGAAGGGCTGTGCCTGAAATAGAGAGCAGCATGATTCAGGAGGTGAATACAAGAGACCAAGAAACATACCCCCCCCCCCCCCCCCCCCCCCCGATATTCAGCCGGCGACAGTCAGCATGTTTTAATGCTGACCTCCGCCAACTGAAATAGTCCCGGATATTCAGTGCCAGGGACATATCCCAGCACCAGCCTCTCCTGCCCACTTAAACCACTTTGAATAATTGACCTTAAAATTCCTATTTCCTCAACAGAACATTTTGACATTGAATGCAGAACTTAGATTCTTACGATCGTAAGTAACTATTTCTTCTCCATCCTCTTCCTCTTGAGTTCTATTCATGATCAGCACGAAATCTCTTTTGTTGCATTCAGCACATCCCACATAATTGAGCAGGAAAGAACCACTCTCCAAGCAGGTGTTGCCCTAAAACAATAAGAGAAAGCTCTATTAAAATACAACAAACATACCGGTGCAGCTTTCTGGGTTTGCACTAACATGCTGTATTGCAGTATTCTGATAAGGGTTCAGATCATGACCCAAAGGGTTGATGTGTGCAACAGAGATACTACGCTAGCACACATGAGAAAAGGGTGCTGATCTCGGCCTCCATGCAAAAGAAATGTTTCAAGAAAAATCACACTGCTAAGTCCTTTGATCTACAGAATTTTCTGTGCCCATAAACTAGGAGAAATCTTACAGAAATACACCAATGGAATGACCCTTCTTCATGCAAATGCTTCAATCATACAGCATTCCTCAAGAATAAGGGTAAACTTCCTCCTCCCTTCGCTCCCCCTTCTCGATGACATAGCTTCTCAAGCAGCATGATGACAAAATACTTTTAGCCAATGGGATAAATCAATGGGCAGGAGCGAAGACACAACAACTAGAACATACGCCAACAATCTTTATTAAGCAATGGATCAGTATCTAAAATAAACCAGTCCGCTGTTTAGTAAATTCTGGCTGCCGTATCTTCAATCCTAACTACTGGTTAAACAAAATTAGAACAATCCCCCCTTTTTATCCTTTTCAACCCAAAGACGAATGATCAGCCAGACATTTATTGATGCCTTTTGTGCAATTCTTTCCATCTGCGGACAAAATAACTCACTGAAAATAAAGCGGAACGGGCTGAAATGATTCAAGTTTGAAAATGAGTCAGAACAACCCCCTCCCCCCAATAAAAATGGCCCAATGCAATTCTATGTGAGAAGCAGTGAAACACAGCAGTTACAGAATTCCTCCTTTCAATCTGCTTCTCCCCTGTTCTCCACTGCACCCACCCTCCAAAATTACCGACAACTGCCCCATCCCCTAAAGCTATCCCCCACAACCTGCACCTATCCACCGCATACACTACCTTCCAACTGCCTAACCACTCAATAGACTACCTCATCCTCAAAGCAGAGACATACACAGACAAAACAGATATACAAGATACATACTCATGGACGCAACTCAGATACAAACACAGACAAAGTAAAAGAAAGAGGGAAAATCCATGTATAAACTCGTTATACCCTAAATCATGATTGAATGCATGCTGGCAACTTGGCGAGGAGGTTAGAGACCATTGATATTATTGATACATAGGACACCTAGGGAACCCACAACTGGGCCCAGAATATATAGGCTGGAGCCACAAAGGCATGAAGTCCACCCACCTGATCATGGCAAAGAATGATGTATATCAGGAGGTCAAGTCACAAAGGGATGGCACCTTGACCGAAGGCATGGGAAGAGAGATTCCTGTGAAGGCATAGCTCCTACCAGGGCAGCCATCAGTGGACACAAGCCCAAAATGTCAAAGACCTAGACCTATCATATCATTAATGGCCAAGACATTAAAGGAGGCACACTTAAAAAGAGCCACCTCTGCATTGTAGATTTACATCTCATCCGTCTGCATCGTTCACTCCAACAGACTGGAAGAACAACTAAGCTTAGGTCCACTGTTCTATAAGGGAATCCAATTTCAAAGAAGTTCAGCTTACTCAGCTCACTCCTCCCCGAATTAGGAATCTCATCATGGATCAAAGTGTATCTCCATTTTCGAAAGAGGCTAAAAAAACTGCCACATAATAAACATCAGTACTCTATGTCACTGACCACCTGTAGGACAAGGAAAACCTTACTTCTCTCATACCCTCCAAGTAAATTAACATTATGATAAACCACCAAGAGTGCACAACCAATGTTATAACCGTATAATATACCCAACCTTTTCTACTTATGATATGAGCCACACTGAGCCATGAATAGGTGGTATTAGCGATATATAGTATTTGAATGGAAATGAATTGGAAATAGGAACCCCGAGTAGATCAAGTCCAGTTCCAAAAAAAAAAAAACTGAGCATGGGAGATTGACAATCACATCACAGGGGTGTGGGTTGCGTGCCAAATCTAACTGCTTTTCCTTCTGTCTCCTTTTGTGTGTGAAGCCTGCAATTGCGCCAGTAAATAAAATTCAAATTAAACGGACTGCGGGAAGGTGTGCACTTTGACGGCTATGCTAGCACACAATGACACACATACTAGGAATATGGACTTGAAGATAGAGCAAAATGAATTACTAGGTTTTTTAAGAGTAGCAGGAGGGAATTGAACCCACTTTGCAAAGGTCAGAGGATGTTACTCTAATCACTGTGCTATGCCTGCAGTACTGTTGTATCATAAAAGTAAAATCCCCTGTTCCAAAGGCAGATAATAAAATAATTGCCCTCACAACCGTCCTGCCAGATAGGATTTGTAGTGGTTGTACTCTGCCGCTACGTCTTTATCTTCGCCTTGGGCTGCAAAGGTGGATATGCTTTTTTGCACTGCCTTGGGCTGCAGAAGCAGTGGAACGTTCCTAAATTGAAGCACTGGGATACGTTTCCAGCAGGGGTAGCTGCACAGTCCCTTTTCCTAAACAGATCCTGTATGTTTTATGTCTTACATTGGCTTTCCTGCTTATCCTTTTGCTTATTAGAGGATAAAGGACTAGGGGAGAATTGCCCTGAAATTCCACTGCTGCTAAACTGTCTATCTTTGTACCTAAGGGGTAGAGAAATGAGAAGTGTAATACTGGATTCAGGCAATAGTCCAGATTCAGAGAAGTCCAGCAGTAATCTGAATTTGCATGATCTGTAGAGGGAAGTTAACACTGAAATACAATCCAAAAGCCAATGTTTTGTGTCAATTGAGGCACTACTGATGAATAGAAAATAAAACCAGCCTCTCTTAGCAGATATATGTTGGATTAAATTGGTGGCCATTAAGTCTGTATTACTTGTGATTTCCTCCTTTTTGTGTGTGTGGTGTGCCTCTGCATTAGGCACACTTGTAAGAATCTGGGGCTTCTTAAGAAGGAACAAACAAGCATTAAATGAAATGTGAGAAAGGCTAGCAGCTCAGTCATAGTAAGGGAAGGAAGAGGCACTTATGAATGTTAAGGAGAGTGAAACAGATAAGTATCGCACATGCTTGGCCAATGGTATGCATGTAAACCAAACAGATGCCAACAGGTTAACATCAAGCCTCAGCTAGCGTTAGCAATTGTGGTGAAAACCTGAAAGTGTTATAGAAAACTGTACCATATAAAGGGAACCCCTGATAGTAAGATGCAAATTTAAATTAGCCCAGATGTATTGGTGGCTATAAAGAGGAGCTGCATGGGAGAAAATCCTAAGCATGCAGAATTGCTTACGTCCTCTCATACCAGCACTACATGAAGCAATCAAATGGTGACCAAAGGAAACGTTGTCCAAGAATGTTAAGGAAGAAAAGTTGAAACAAATGTGCCTGTAATAACATTGAGGGAAAAAAATCACCTAGAGCAGCACTAGGACTTGAACCCGGCAACCAATGGATGTCAAGACAGGAGCTCTAATCACTACGCCACTCTTCTAGTGTGCCCGAAAGCAGGGCTCAGCTTGCATATCAGTAATGATTGCACACTGCCATGTACTTGTATAAGTGCTGAATATTGCACTTAACCGGCTAGGTTTTCACTGGTTTTCGTAAACCCGGAAATTCAATGCTGGAGCTTTGATATGGCCTAATATTGAATTTCTGGGGATAATGCAAGTGGCTGAATATCGGGCCCTACGTTTTATCTTATTAATCACTACTTTGGGGAGTTTTCCATTGTATTCTATTACTCTCCCATCTAGCTCAACCACTGGAAAGATGGTTGAAAGCACAAATACACACTTAAATCTCCAAACAGGTATTACTGTGTTGTGTGATGAGTGGAACTCATTGACTATAACCCATTCTCCAATCCTGGCTGACGCTAGATCTCCTTTAGTACAGGACCCTGCACAGCTAGTGGCACAATGACCAGCCATTGAAGAGAGAATTCTTACAGTCACATCTATAAGTCAGATGGCACGTCTAGTACCAGACTGACAATTTACCTTGAATGCTTCAATTTTAACAAATTTAATTTTATGCAAACTTGATATACCGCTTAAATACATAGTTCTGCTAAGCAGCTCACAATCAAGATAAAACAGAAGTATGAAGAGTTACAACGTGCATCTTTAAATAGTTAAGAAACAAGAGTAAGGGGGGGGGAGGGGAATAGATAGAAGAGGGAGCAAGAGCATGGGGCGCAGAGAACCAAGTGGAGATGGGGAGGCAAGGAAGAGATCATGTAAATGAAAATATAGTCAGGTATTAAAGAGTGTGTGTGTATATATATATATATATATATATATATATATAATAAGAAGCATATTACACTCATTGAGATCAACAGTACTTAACTCATTTTTATGGCAACTAAAATAAGGGTACTCGTATAAAGCAATGTACCCTCAGATAACCAACTGAACTTCCTCAGGGACAGACATGTGGAAGACTTAAATGCTAAAGTGATTCTCCCCCGCAGGTGGATGACATTTTACACAAGGAAGATTATATATAAATCCTTATTGGAGTGTGTGACACCCTGTGACAGTGAGAGAGATCATAATCTTCTATTAAGGGGCGGGCACCACCTCACACACCGCCCACCTCCTTACCCTGTCCGGGTACTCTTTTTCCACACAGTCTGTACACATCCTGACGAACAACACTGTTAACCCAAGGAGGTTCTAAATCTAACCTCCTTGATTAATCCATTCCAAAAGCACAGCAGCCGTACACGCCGGAAGCTTCTTAAGCGTTCCACTTCCTTTTCCGCTTCCGGGTTTCCGACTAGTCCAACTCTGTGCTTAGGGAAGGAAGCAGAGCGCAAGGAGGTCTTGATTAAAATTAAAAAAAAAAAAAAAAAAAAGAGGTAAATCCTTTTTGGCGGAGAGGTGTGATTCTGGAGTCACGTGCTGTGCAAAAACCCACCCCACGAATGTCAAGCTTTTGCCAGCCCTTCGCTCGGATTTCAGTACATAGCCACGTTTGGAGCCTGAACAGCAGGAAACGGCATGACGTCAAAAGGATGAAGCCAAGTAAGTTGATATCCCTTTCCCTCTCCTCCGCGCAGCCGTCGTCATCCCCGTTCAACCAAAACAAAGCAAGCAAACCTATGAGTTGCTCTGTCCACGTTGTCGTTCTTTATTGTTGGAAGCATTTTTATTTGATTTCATTAAACATGCCGGCTTGTGCAGCATATGGATATAACCAGAGGAGATATTGGTTTAATCGGTTAGAGAAGTAATTAGTTCTAAATTGTAAATCATTGTGTCATTTGGAGGGGCTGGTTATAGGGACTCCCTGTATTCGTGCAGAGATGTTTTCACCTAGTAAACGGCCACCAAACCAATAAGACTTACTATTTATAAGTTGTTAAAAAAAATTTTTTTTACAACAAATCTGAAAAGGGAGCAAAAAGAACTCATACTACTGTGGCAATAAACATTACACCGCTCTTTCTGCAGCACTTTTTTCCCCTACAGTGAAAAAGTAATCATGGTTCAAAAACCTCCTTGAAAAATTATATTTATATTTTTTTAGCAACACTGTTCACTTAATCAGGCACTACTCATTAAAAACACATCATTGAAATAAACTTATCTGAGTAGTGCACGTCCGTGTATTATTGCGTCACTCCACCCCAGCTGTATATTTCAAAACAGGTCCCGAAGGACCCGTTTCACGCTAGCTTCGTCTGGAAACCCAGTGGTGGTGGCATTAATACTGCAAGATAAAGAAAACACAAGCATTAAAAAAATACTGTCACTCCTCGCGGATTGAATGTCATTGGGTGGTTGACTGTACAGATACCCTATGGGTATCTGTAGAGTCAACCACCAGTATTTTTTTAATGCTTGTGTTTTCTTTATCTTGCAGTATTAATGCCACCACCACTGGGTTTCCAGACGAAGCTATATATAAAACGCTGGGGGGGGGGGGGCGGTATTTGCTAGTTTGCAACCTTGCACTCTTCCAGAACTATTGACAGTTTTAGCTTGTGAGTAGTCAAGAGTTATTTGTTTGATTTTTCTGTTTGTTTCTTTATTTTTTTCTATTGTTTTTGCTGTAAGATTTTTGAGCATTGCTTTGTGAGAATAGAATTTGAAGTTTTGTAAATTTTTTTTAGGTTTGTTTGGAATATGAACCCTTCCTCTTGAAGAAGCCAGTGGTGAAATATTATCATGTCGAGAAATGGATGGAAAATATGACTGGGTTATATGGATTAGTTTCTTGATTTTGCAATTTATCTCAGCGTTTGGATATTCAGTGTTCTTTACGTATTGTTCTGGGCTCTGGCACATGATGAGCACATGGAAATTACCTTGATATATGAAGAGGATTGGAAGTTTATGGAATCCTTTATTGCAGATAAATGTATTTCTGATTTATCTCTGTGAGATCTTTTGAATGAACAACATTTCTTTGGTAGGGACTACTGGTGCAATGATTGAATTTAGTGATTGCCAGCCTGTAGAATAATCACAAGCACTTGATTCTGAGCACCATTCTCACTTAATTTTATTTGTAATGTTTTTGTATGAATAAAATGGCAGTTCCATATCATCAAGCTGATCAATCCATAGACTGGTGGGTTGTGTCCATCTACCAGCAGGTGGAGATAGAGAGCAAACTTTTGCCTCCCTATATGTGGTCATGTGCTGCCGGAAACTCCTCAGTATGTTCTCTATCTCAGCAGGTGGTGGTCACACACAGCAGCAGCTCTGGCTAGGCCTCCAAGCCTAATTTTTAGGTTTTGTTGAGTGCCTGGGGTTGAGGACTCTTTTGAGCAAGTGCAAACCTGGTGGTGCCAGGTCCCTCCTTTTCTCCCCCCTCCCGCTGGCTCCGTTAAAAAAAAAAAAAAAATTTTGAACGTCCTTAAAGGCGTTTATTTCGACGTTTATTTAAGCGTCTATTGCAGCTACTCACTGGGACACCAGGTCGTTACAACTCGGAGCGGACAGCAGGTAATTTTTACCTTTTTATAGCGGGCAGGGGGTTCCCCGATTCTTCTCCTCGTGGCATATGGCGTCGGAGGGCGAGGGCGCAAAGGGTCGCTCCCCGGGTCGCTTGAGCGCTTCCAGAGGGGATGCGGGGGTCTTAAAGCCTGATTCGCCCTTGTTGGGTGACAGTTTCGTGACCGATGAATGTCCCGGTCCTTCCTCCGGCGTGGCGGTTTTTCCCGCCATAAACGCCCATCCCCCGCTCCTCGCCTCCGCCATCTTGGCCGGCCACGCGGCTCGGACGGCTTCTTCTTGGGCCGCCCTTGAGGTTGGAGACATTAATGCCATGAACGCCCTTAATTTGGGCGACGGCACAGAAGCGGCTAAAGTTAAGAGCCGTTCTTCCCGCGCGGCTCCTTCGCGGAGTTTCGCGCCGGACGCCATTTTGGATGCGCAGCATGTCTCTCCCCCGCTATTGCGAGCGCCGGTTGAGGGTGCGTCTAGGGCTGTTGCCCAGGCTGCGGAAGTGCACAGTCTGGGGGGTTTCTCCCCCGAGTTTGTTTTGCTGCTGCATCAGGCCTTCCTCATGCACAACGCTGCCCCTGCTCCCTCGTCTGGTAAAGAGGTTGAGGTTCCCAGAGGTAAACGCCCTCGGGTTGATTCCCAGGCCTTGGAGGAATTTGTCTCCTCCGATGTAGATGAGGGCAGCGTGTCTGAGGTCTCCCAACGGTCCTTTGCGGATTCCTTGGAGGAGACGGATCCCCGCTCGGATGGAGCGGATGACCCCTCTGCAGCGCGGCTTTTTAGCCCAGAGGATTTGCCTAACCTGTTGTTACAGGCCATGGACACTTTGAAGATTTCCTCTCCGGAGGACGTCTCTCCCTCAGCCCCTGTTGGCTCTGCCATTATGCTGGGGACGAAGCGCCCGCCTAGAACCTTCCACGTGCATGATGCCATGCACACCTTAATTTCGGCTCAATGGGATGTCCCAGAAGCGAGCCTTAAAGTGGCTAGGGCTATGTCCCGCCTCTATCCTTTGGCTGTGAGTGAACGTGAGGCCTATCTGTGGCCTACCGTGGATTCTTTAATCACTGCGGTGACTAAGAAAACGGCGTTGCCGGTGGAAGGTGGCACGGCCCTAAAGGACGCCCAAGACAGAAGATTGGAGGCGGCCTTAAGGTCGTCCTTTGAGGCGGCTGCTTTAAGTTTGCAGGCCTCAGTTTGCGGCTCCTATGTGGCCAGGGCGTGCCTGACTATGGTGCAGCGGGCTTCCCCCTCGGATCATTCCTTGAGGGCTGATTGGCCGGCCCTGGAATCGGGCTTAGCCTATTTGGCAGACTTGCTGTATGATGTCTTGAGGGCCTCAGCGAAAGGCATGGCTCAGACAATCTCTGCGCGGCGGTGGCGTTGGCTGAAACATTGGTCGGCTGACCACGCCTCTAAATCCCGCCTGGCTTGGTTGCCTTTTAAAGGCAAGCTGCTCTTTGGGGTCGAGCTGGACAAAATCGTGACCGATCTCGGCACGTTTAAGGGCAAGAAATTACCAGAGGTCAGGGCTCGGGCTAGTACTCGTCCCGGTACCTCCAGAGGACGGTTGCAGGAAGCCCGTCGGTACCGCCCGGGCAAGTCGGGTTCCTCTGCCCCCTCTTCCTTCAAGAGGAATTTCTCCCCCAAGCAGCATTCCTTTCGCAGAGACCGCCGTCCCGGAGGTGCTCCCTCCGGTCCTCCCCCAGGGTCTCGTACCCAATGACGGGGTCTTGGTCCACGCCCCAGTGCAGATTGGAGGACGGCTGTCCTCGTTTCTGGGCGAGTGGACCACAATAACTTCAGACGCGTGGGTGCTGGAAGTCATCAGAGACGGCTACAAACTACAGTTCTGCCGACCCTTAAAAGACGGGTTTGTACTCTCTCCCTGCAAGTCTCCGGTCAAAGCTGTGGCAGTGCAGCAGACCTTGGACAATCTGATCCGCCTGGGCGCGGTCGTTCCGGTGCCAGAAAGTCAGCTTGGCAAGGGACGTTACTCCATTTACTTTGTGGTACCAAAGAAAGGAGGTTCTGTCCGGCCTATCCTCGACCTCAAAGGGGTCAATCGGGCCTTGAAAGTGCGGCACTTTCGCATGGAGACTCTCCGCTCTGTTATAGCGGCAGTGAAGGCAGGAGAGTTCCTGGCATCCTTGGACATCAAGGAAGCGTACCTGCATATTCCCATCTGGCCTCCTCATCAACGCTTTCTGCGTTTTGCAGTCCTGGGACGACACTTCCAGTTCAGAGCCCTCCCTTTCGGGTTGGCTACTGCTCCGCGGACCTTTTCCAAAGTAATGGTGGTCATCGCGGCCTTCCTACGAAAGGAAGGGGTACAAGTCCATCCTTATCTGGACGACTGGTTGATCCGAGCCCCCTCTTATGCAGAGTGCGGCAAAGCTGTGGACCGGGTAGTTGCTCTTTTGAGCTCCCTGGGATGGATCATCAACTGGGAGAAGAGCCAGCTGCCCCGACTCAGTCCCTGGAGTACCTGGGAGTTCGATTCGACACCCAAGTGGGCAGAGTGTTCCTGCCAGACAATCGGATTGTCAAACTTCAGGCTCAGGTGGACCAGTTCCTAGTAGCCTCTCCCCTTCGGGCTTGGGACTATGTGCAGCTGTTGGGCTCTATGACGGCCACGATGGAAGTTGTGCCCTGGGCCAGGGCTCATATGAGACCACTTCAACACTCTTTGCTGCAGCGCTGGACTCCGATGTCGGAGGATTATGCTGTGCGCCTTCCCTTGGACCCAGCAGTGCGCAAGGCGCTGAGCTGGTGGATGCAGACAGACAAGTTGTCTGCGGGAATGCCGCTGGTGACCCCAGAGTGGATTGTCGTCACGACGGACGCCTCGTTGTCGGGCTGGGGAGCCCACTGCTTGGGAAGGACAGCGCAGGGGCTCTGGTCTCCTGCAGAGGCAAAGTGGTCTATCAACCTCCTGGAACTCAGAGCCATTCGGTTGGCGCTTTTGGAGTTCATCCCGGTACTGGTGTTGAAGCCTGTACGGGTCCTGTCGGACAATGCCACGGCTGTGGCCTATGTCAACCGCCAGGGATGGTACCAAGAGCGCCCCTCTAGCCAAGGAGGCTATGAATCTTTGCCAGTGGGCAGAAGCGAACCTGGAGCAGCTTTCAGCGGCCCACATTGCCGGAGTCATGAATGTCAAGGCGGACTTTCTCAGTCGCCATACCTTGGAGCCCGGAGAGTGGCAGCTATCTGCTCAGGCGTTCTTGGACATCACGAAGCGCTGGGGCCAGCCGAGCCTAGATCTGATGGCGTCATCGGCCAATTGCCAAGTGCCGCGCTTTTTCAGCAGAGGACGGGACCCTCGATCCCTGGGAGTAGATGCTCTTCTCCAACAGTGGCCGACACAAGAGCTTCTCTATGTGTTCCCGCCCTGGCCCATGTTGGGCAGGGTGCTAGACCGGGTGGCAAAGCATCCCGGCAGGGTAATCCTGGTGGGTCCGGATTGGCCCAGGCGTCCCTGGTATGCGGACTTGATCAGGCTCTCAGTCGACGATCCTCTGCGGCTGCCAGTGGAGCAGGGCCTGTTACATCAGGGTCCCGTGGTGATGGAGGATCCCTCCCCCTTTGGTCTTACGGCCTGGCTATTGAGCGGCAGCGTCTGAGGAAGAAGGGCTTCTCAGACAAGGTCATCGCCACTATGCTGAGAGCGAGGAAGCGCTCTACTTCTACTGCTTACGCCAGGGTTTGGCGTATCTTTGCAGCGTGGTGTGAAGCAGGCTCACTTTCTCCCTTCACTGCTCCAATTTCTTCAGTGTTGGCGTTCCTGCAAGAAGGTCTGGAGAAAGGCCTGTCGCTCAGTTCCCTTAAAGTCCAGGTAGCGGCTCTGGCTTGCTTCAGGGGCCGCCTGAAGGGTGCTTCCCTGGCTTCGCAGCCAGATGTGGTGCGCTTTCTCAAGGGAGTTAATCACCTGCGCCCTCCTCTGCACTCAGTGGGGCCTGCGTGGAATCTCAACCTGGTACTAAGAGCATTGCAGAAGCCGCCTTTTGAACCCTTGTCGAGGGCATCTCTGAAAGACCTGACGTTGAAAGCAGTCTTTTTGGTGGCTATCACTTCAGCCAGAAGAGTTTCCGAGCTCCAGGCGCTCTCATGTCGAGAGCCTTTTCTGCAGTTCACTGAGGCAGGAGTGACTATTCGCACAGTGCCTTCCTTCCTGCCCAAGATTGTTTCTCGCTTCCATGTGAATCAGCAGCTCTGTCTCCCTTCCTTTCGTAGGGAGGACTACCCAGAGGAGTACTCTGCTCTTAAATATCTGGATGTGAGACGAGTCATCATCAGATACTTGGAAGTGACCAATGATTTCCGGAAATCGGATCATCTGTTTGTCCTGTTTGCAGGTCCTCGTAAGGGTCTGCAGGCTGCTAAGCCTACAGTGGCAAGATGGGTCAAGGAAGCCATTGCAGTGGCTTATGTGGCCGCGGGGAAGGTGCCGCCTATCCAGCTGAAGGCTCACTCCACGAGAGCTCAGGCGGCCTCGATGGCAGAGGCCGGATCCGTCTCCTTGGAAGAGATATGCAAGGCGGCAACTTGGGCTTCGGCTCATACATTCTCCAAGCATCACCGTTTTGACTGTGGCTGCACGGGCGGAGGCCCGGTTTGGAGCTTCAGTGTTGAGGTCAGGGATTTCAATGTCCCGCCCTGGGTGAGTACTGCTTCGGTACATCCCACCAGTCTATGGATTGATCAGCTTGATGATATGGAAGGTAAAATTATGTATAATCATACCTGATAATTTTCTTTCCATTAATCATAGCTGATCAATCCATAGCCCCTCCCAGATATCTGTACTGTTTTTATTCTGGTTGCATTTCAGGTTCAAGTTTAGTCTTCAGTTACTTCAGAAAGACTTCGTGTTCAAGTTTTTTCACTTGGATTCTTCAAGAGTTAAGACGAGTTTGTGTTACAGTGAGCTGCTGCATTCCTCTCCCCTCCGTTTTACGGGGCTGGATTGAGACTTAAAATTCTGCCGGCACTCCCTCCCGCTTCGTGCGGCTGTAGGGCAGCTTTGTACCCCTCCCGCTTCGGCGGTGTTAGGGTCAGTCAGCTCCTCCCGCGGTTGCGGTTGCAGGATAAGCCAGATCCCCCCGCATCGGCGGGTGTGGTGTCCCTCCCCCGCTCCGCGGGGATGAGCTGGACGGATTCCCCTCCCCCACTTGTGTGGGGATGAGCTGGGTTAATTCCCCTCCCCCGTTTCGGCGGTGGTGAGCTGGGCAGAGTGTCCCTTCGTGGGTTGTAATTCTCTAAGTGCTGAGTCCTGCGGATGGAGCTTTGATATCGACATACTGAGGAGTTTCCGGCAGCACATGACCACATATAGGGAGGCAAAAGTTTGCTCTCTATCTCCACCTGCTGGTAGATGGACACAACCCACCAGTCTATGGATTGATCAGCTATGATTAATGGAAAGAAAATTATCAGGTATGATTATACATAATTTTACCTTTTTGAATTTTGTCTTTTATATTAGATAGGTCATTTTTTATTTTGAGATATTTGAGTGGTGTTGCCAACTTTATATATTTTTGCTTAGTCAACATATTACAGTCTGCAAAAAGTCCAGTTTTCCCTAGTATCAGTATTGCACTTGGGACTAGATTCTATATATCGCACCTAAAAAAATCAGCACCAAAAAGAAAATATGCCTGTGCGTATTCTATAAAGTACACCTAAATTTAAAGGTGTGCTTTATAGAATACTAGCCGTTAAGCCCGTTAAAACGGGCGAGATTTGTGTTTTGTAAAATGTAATAATTCTCACCTCCTTCCATCCATGTCCAGCAACCCTGCTCTCTCCCCTGGCCTCCCCCCGTCCACTAACCATCCTCTCTCCCCTACCCTCCCCCCATATCCAGCAACTCTCCTCTTTCCCTTGGCCTCCCCCCCCCCCCCCCCGTCCACCAACCCTGCTCTCTCCCATGAACTCCCCCCATGTCCAGCAACCCTCCTCTCTCCCCTGCCCTCCCCCCATGTCCAACAGCCCTCCCCTCCATCGGATCCATGTCCAGCAACCCTGCTGTCTCCCCTGCCCTCCCCCCATGTCCAGCAGCCCTCCCGTCTCCCCTGGCCTCACCCCGTCCACCGGCCCTCCTCTCTCCCCTGCCCTCCCCCCATATCCAGCAACCCTCCTCTTTTCCTTGGCCCTCCCTGCTCTCTCCCCTGCCCTCCCCCCATGTCCAGCAACCCTCCTCTCTGCCCTGCCCTCCCCCCATGTCCAGCAACCCTCCTCACCACCACTCCCTCCCCCCTCTGTGCTGGGCCCCCTGCACTGACATGAGAGCGCCTCTCACCTCTGTGTGAAAGCGCTGCAGACAGCAGCAGATTGCACACAGAGGTGAGAGGCGCTGTCATGTCAGTGCAGGGGGCCTGATACGGAGGGGGGCGGGGGTGGGGGCGGTGACGACGACGTCGGGGATGGGGGGGTGGAGGTTGGTGCGCTGGCGATGTTGCTTCGTCTCCAGGCTCCAGCAGCAGCGTCCGTTTCCCTCTCTGTTCCGCCCTCTGACATCATCACGTCTTGACGCGAGGGCGGGACAGAGAGGGAAGTCTCTACTGCGGATTTGCGGGTGAGTCGGTCACTTGTCATTTATATGTTTGATGCCTAAATTTCCATGTGGTTTATCAAATACACCAAGCGCCCGTCTCACGACCAAATTTAGTTGCGGGCAGTTATGGCAAGTAAAACTTGGTTTATATGCAGACACCTAAATTGAGTGCTGACCGCCACTGCACACATCCTTTATAGAATAGTGCTCAGCATTTAAATTTTTCAGTGCTGATTTTTTGGCACCATCTTTCAAATCTAGTCCTTGGTGCCTAAAGTACAGGGGTCTTTTACTAAAGGTTAGTGCATATTATCTGCCACAGAACCCATTTTATTCCTCTGAGCCCTACTACAGATAATATGAGCTAATCTTTAGTAAAAGACCCTCTCAGGGCCAGATTCTATAAATAGCACCGAAAAATTGGCGTGGAAAGAAATAGCCACTAACCATAATTCTATAAAAGCTGTGCTGTTTCCAGAATTACACCTAGCAGCATTTTCCACACTGTGTATATAACCTGCCTAAATTTCAGTGCCGTTTGCAAAATATGCCTGGCCAGTTTTCGCATCCTTTATTTAATTCGGCTAAATTTTCATACCGTTTATAGAATCACTGAAATATCCACGCTGATCTTTCAGCGCTGATTTGATGGTGCGTAATGACATCATGACGTTATGCATGCTGGGATAGTGAGAAAAATAGCGTCCAGATGTCGTCAGCCAAATTTAGGTGCATGAATTTGCACCATCTTTTTGTTGGTTCAGATGGCGGTGCCTAAATCTATGCGTGACCTCTCTGCATACATGTTATTCTATAAACCGTGTCAAACTTTAGGCGCGGCTTATAGAATAGCACCTAAGCTGGGGGGGGGGGGGGGGGTTGGTTGTGCCATTTAGGCACCACATATAGAATCTAGCCCATACCATACAGAATATTGACAGTTATGGGCACCCCTGCCATATGTACATTTCTGCATTTACACCACTGGCAGTCACGAACATGCCAGGTTACACTAGTATTCTACAACGAAATCCAGACACCCATAGATGCTGTTATAGAATAGGCTTTCTGTGTGCAGCATTGAGGCATCTAAAAGGTGCCCCCTTACTGGGTTAGCTCTCAGCTTCTTACCCTTTACGGGACCTGAGGTTTCCCCACTTTTGCACACAATTGTTTATCATAGAGCTTAAGGTCCTGGGGCAGTCATTTTCTTCACTGTTTCTCTGATTGTACTACAGAAAATAATGTGGTATCAATTTCCACTCCTGTTGCATAAAGACTGCCTAGGCTGATATCCTTAATCAGGAAGGATTAAGAATGAAGATGATCATCCAGGCTAAAATGATTGTTGGGTCTACAGATAGCTCACTTGTATAGAAAAATGAGCTGCTGTCTTGTGTAGTGCTGGAGTTTCATTCCCTCAAAGAAAGCAATGGCTTGTTTGAAGCGGTGGCAACAACACCTAGGAGGATCATTTTTGAGACCCAAGACTGGGGCTTGAAAGAGAAGTCAGTCAGCATCTGGTGGTTTTATAGCTCTGCGCACTGGTGTCCTATTGATTGTAGCGCTAGCTAACACCCTTTGTTCTGCCCCCATTTGTATGGAGGCAGGTTGGTTATTTGTATATATTAAACATTGTCTGTAATAGATTACATTGTCTGTAATAGATTACAGTGTCAGTATCTTTAAAATAAATAAGACTTCAAATTCCTGTAATCCTGTAGGTCTCTGTAATAGGCTACTCCACAGCATATATATCCCAGTGTCTTAGGGGACTCTTTTTATTGGCTTGCCTGATTCTCTAAGCATGCTGGGCTAGTAGACCCCCCCCCCCCCCCCCTCCATCTCCATCAGATCTGTAGTTAAGATGTCTGTAGCATGCTCCTATAATCTAATTATTAATTTGTGTCTGTTGCATGAACCCTACAAGCCTTTGTAACTCTATTAAGTTTTTCACCACTGCAAATGTATATACAGCATCACTCTCACCTTGTTGAATTATCCCCAGCTTCTCTCATGCATGGAGAGAGGGCTGGTTGAAAACAGGCTCCAGTTTGCATGGCAAGAATCTTGTCTAGCACACATGAATTGTAAGTTATCTTTCTTTGGGGCCCTTTTACTAAGCTGCAGTAAAAAGTGGTCTGCATGAAATTGGTGTGCAGCAGATGAAAAGGCCTTTTTTTCATGGAGGTAGTAAATAGCCGTGCACTAAAATTAAAAGTAGCACATGGCTATTTACTGTCTGAGCCCTTACCACCACCTATTTATTTGGTGATAAGGGCTCACTTGCTACTTGCACAATAATACTGGCCGCACTGCTGATTACCGCTGGGAACGCACCCCATGGTAGAAAATTATTTTCTACTACAGTAAACGAGGGGGGGAAAAAAGGGGGTCCACAACTTCCACAGAAGAAGCAAGCACAAACCAAGGGGTGAAAGCAGAACAAAATCCAAATGACCAGCACAAACAAGGAGGATGTTATGATTCTGCTAGTCAGGCAGGTGAATGTTTGGAATTCGCATCTGATTGGCCTGTCAGGGGTTGAGTGACGTCTGCAGCAGCAGACATCAGAAGCCTGTTCTATTTAAGCTTACCTCTCCCTACAGCCCATGCTTTAGCGTTTAATTCCTGTCATCTGAAGCCTGCTCCCCTTTCTCCCAGTCTGTGCTGTTGCATACTGTGTGTTTGTTGGAGTTTGCCTACTCTCCTTGTAGCTTGTAGGTTCTGTGTTTACTGGGTGTTCCCAGTGTGAGCTTGTTTCACTCCCCTGCACCTGAGTCTGTTCCCTACTTCGCTGGTATAGTGTGGTCTGTGGTAAGCTTGTCTGTCCGTTGTATCGTTCCAGTCTAAGTTTCCTTTTCCTCTGTGTAACCCTTTATGTGCTGGGCTTAGTATTTGCCTGCTGTTGTCCTGCCTCTGTTGGCAGCCTCCCTTGTCCTTGTATTGCTCCTGTTTGTTTGTCTAAGTCTTCCTTTGTTTGCCGTGCAAGCCCTGCTTCCTGCAGTTTGGTGTCTCAGAAGCAGCCTTCCCCTTTAGCTTGTTTTTTTCCCTTTGGTTGCTGAATCTGTCTCCTGATTATGGCGAGCATTGCTCCTTATCTGATCTGTTTGTTAAGGCAACTTTCTCTGTTAGCTTTCCTTTATCCTTGTATGTTGTGGGGCCAGCCTTGTGCATTCCTGTGTATGGATTCCCTCTACCCTTGAGCGCTGTGTGGCACAGCCTTGTGTATTCCTATAAGCAGCTTCCCTTTACCCTTGTGTGTTGTGGGGCCAGTCTTGTGCATTCTTGTGTGTGGATTCCCTTTACCCTTGTGTACTGTGGGGCCAGCCTTGTGCATTCTTGTGTGTGGATTCCCTTTACCCTTGTGCGCTGTGTGGCACAACCATGTGTATTCCCATAGGTGGCTTTCCCTTACCTTTGAGTGCTGTACAGTATAGTACAGCCTAGAGTATTCCTTTGAGGGGCTTCCCTTATCCTTGTCTGCCGTGTGGCACAGCCTTGTGTATTCCTATAGCAGCTTCTGTCACCCTTTCCCTTGTGTCTCTAGCTAGCGCTGTGTGCGTTGCTTGTGCTCCAGTCCCTTGGGGAACCCCTCGTTGTTCTTTCCCCCTTACCAGTGTATGACTCGTTTCCTGTTCGGCCATGAGGCCTGCACGCTTGGACTCTGTACGACTGGGTTCCCGTTCAGCCGTGAGGCCCTCCTGAGTGGTCTATCTCCCTTTTTCTGGTGGTGCTAGTTGTTTGTCCTGTGTGTGCGGGGCTTGTTGGCTGGGGTTGTGCGTAGCGCCTGTTTGCTCTACTCTAGGCCTTGGCCAAAATCCTTCCTAGGCCTCGGTCTGGGCTCAAGGGCTCACAAACAGAGTAAAAGAGTCCAAAATGTTTATTTGCAAAAAGTCAACTGACCCAAAAGACCCTACATGGCCCGTGTTTCAGCAACAAGCCTTCCTCAGGGGTCAATATATTTGAAATTAAACAGCATCGCAGAGAGTATGAAACTCATAAGACTGCAGGAGCATAATGCACTGTGTGCAAGGTCAGCATGCGCCAAATTTGGAATTACCATCTGGCAACCGCACTACCCTGGCGGTAGTTCCGATTTGGCGCACACTACCCGCTCATTAGCACTAACATGGCTTAGTAAAAAGGGCCCTTTGTTTGGTTTCTGCATTAAAGAAGGTTTTGGTTCAAGTTTGTTGAGTCTTATCATAATGACGTTCTACACTCTGTCTTAGCTACATGAACACTCACAGCATGTAAAAGGGCACAACACCTTTGATGAATAGTATTGTTTTGTAAAGAAATGATTTTCAAAAACAACAGAGTCAATATCACATATTTATTTGCCTAACAATGCTAAAAATGTAGCACAGTCAAATACAGAAGTTTAGCCACTTTACAACTTTCTGGTACCCTTCCTTCAATGGTTAGAAGGGCACCTTCATCTAGTAAAGCTCCAAAATCCGGACCAACTGTTTTGCAACATTCCAAGGCATTGTAAAGCTTTTCTGCAATGGAAAGATTATATTTCTCACAATGCATTTTAGATTACCTTGCAAAATCTGTACTGAGTAATGCAGGCAGCAGAGCAATATATTTCTCAGGTTTGTTTGCACCTACATCTCCCCACCCCCTTTCGCTCTCTGAAAATTTGATTCCCAATCCCATGACATTTTGGAGAACCACTGTATTAGAGCAGTGTTTCCTAAGTCAATCCTGGAGTATCCCCTTGCCAGTCAGGTTTTCAGGATATCTGCAATGAATATGCATGAAAGAGATTTGCATATAATGGAAGCAGTGCATCCAAATCAATTTCATGCATGTTTTGGTGATATCCTGAAAACCTGACTGGCAAAGGGGTACTCACAAGACTGATTTGGGAAATACTGCATTAGAGTACTGAACTATCTATGGAAGAATCAGATTTCCCTTTTCTCAACTAGGTCGTAGATTAGATATTCCTTTAATTCATTTCTTCTGCCTATTTTTTTCCAAACTAAGCTTTACATTTCAAAATGAAAAATATGGCTTTTGGTTCTCTGATAATAATGAAAAATGGGGGTGTAAAATTTTTTTTAAACTATGACTATACACTTCCTCATTATTAAGCAACATTGCAGACAGCTCTGGGCTCTTCTTATTGTAGACCAAGACACATTAATTGATTTTATTTGGTAAGCTTTAGGAGTCTCTGGATGTCAGGTTCGATATTAATTGTCTGGAAATTCCTGCTGTATCGCTTGAACGGCTCTCCCTCTGGCCCAATTAGGAACTTCTCAAAGTTCCAGGAGATGTCGGATCGGCGCACTGGGCTCCAGATAATAAACTTGGGGTCTGTGATAAGGGAGAAGGGGTCATCGTCGGGGGCAGGCAGCTTCTCCTTCAGGTAAGCAAAGACAGGGTGAGTGTCTTTGCCGTTGACATCACACTTCTGAAAGATGGTGAAGTTGGGTTGAAAGCCCTGACCTGGGCGGACATATTTCAGTGAATTCAAGATCTCATCATTCGTGCAGTTTTCCTGTAGGTTGAAAGCCACAGAGATTGTGTTGGAGTAGGTGCTACGAGAATCAGAGCTCTGTTTTATAGTGCACTTTGCAAGCATTAGTCTTTGAATTTTTCTAATGCTTTATTGCTTAAGTTATTAAAAACAAGTTGTTCTATTTGCCATTTTAAGCATTAGGAAATACTTTCTTACACTGCTGCAAAGTCAAAACCTCCTCCCGCTTATCATCAGAACCCTTCTTTCTAACACATCCTTTTCACTGAAACATCTCTCCCTCTTCCAATGATTCCTTTGAGGATCTTGAGTGTCTACATCAGGGGTGTCCAACCTCGGCCCTCACCAGGTCAAGTTTTCAGGATTTCCCCAATGAATATGCATGAGATGTATTTTCATACAATGGAGGTAGTTAGTACATGCCAATCGATCTAATGCATGTTCATTGGAGAAATCCTAAAAACCCACCTAGATTGCAGCCTTGAGGACAGATGTTGCACAACCCTAGTCTACATCATAAGCCCTTTCTTTGTTTTGCTTTGTTTTTCTGCCCCATTTGTTAGCACTCTAAAGTTTTCTGAAAGAAACTGAGTAGTTTTAGGTAGCAAGAGTGCACACAAATGCTAGTATTCTACGCACCGTACCGGACTTGGTGAATGCCTTCACGGTATTATGTAAGCCACATTGAGCCTGCAAATGTGTGGGAAGGGAAAATTAGGTTCTTACCTTGGTAATTTCCTTTCCTTTAGTCATAGCAGATGAAGCCATTACGTATGGGTTGTGTCCATCAACCAGCAGGGGGAGATAGAGAGCACTCAACTTTTCACAGTGCCTCATGGCCAGCCAGCTCCACTGCCTCTTCAGTATTTGAAGCTTCCAAAGCAGTATGGCAAACCGCAATGGGAATAACATGAACTTTCCTCACAGCGAACGATGGCCCCTTAACAAGGGCATGAACTCAAAAGGAGGGAATGAACACATCCTCCTGGAGGGGAATAAACTTGTCCTTCTTATTGTATAACTGGAGGGGATACACGCAACCTCCTGGAGGGAATAAACTCATCCTCCAAAACATAAACTGGAGGGAATGGACTCATCCTCCTATAAGTGAACATGAATCCTGAAGACTGTTTTCCAACTTTCTCCCAAGGAAGGAACTTCAGGAAACAAGAACAGAACCTGAAACAGATTCACAGCATACAGACAATCAAACAGGGAGGGCTCATGGCTTCATCTGCTATGACTAAAGGAAAGAAAATTACCAAGGTAAGAACCTAATTTTCCCTTCCTTTTCATCAAGCAGATGAAGCCATTACATATGGGATGTAACAAAGCAATCCCTATATAGGGTGGGAACAGGTCACACCACGCGCTAGCACTTGTGCTCCAAAACGCGCATCCCTCCTAGCAGCCACATCCAGCCTGTAATGTCGGGCAAAAGAGAGCTTAGAAGCCCATGTTGCTGCACTGCATATCTCTTGACGAGAGAGTGCTCCAGTTTCAGCCCAAGAGGAAGAAATCGCTCTGGTAGAATGCGCCTTAAAGGCTACAGGCGGAGACCGGCCAGCAAGCAGATAAGCTGAAAAGATAGTTTCTTTGAGCCAGCGGGCAATAGTGGCTTTAGACGCTGGAGACCCTCTACGAGGACCTGATAGCAAAACAAACAGATGATCATAGATACTGAAAGAGATAGTAACTCGCAGATACTGCAGCAGAGTCCTGCGCACATCCAACAGGTGCAACTGCCCAAAAGATTCTGGAAACTCCTCCTCAACAAAGGAGGGAAGAAAAAAACAGGCTGGTTTAGGTGAAACGCTGAAACCACCTTAGGCATGAAGGAAGGCACGGTCCGAACCGTGACCCCAGACTCTGAGAATTGCAGAAATGGGTCTCTACAGGACAGCGCCTGGAGCTCTGACACCCGTCTCGCCGAAGTAATGGCCACGAGAAAAATGGCCTTTAGTGTCAAATCTTTCTCCGATGCTCGCCGAAGTGGCTCAAAAGGAGAAGCCTGCAGGGCCTTCAAAATTAGCCCCAGGTTCCAAGCTGGACAGGGTGCTCGCACGGAAGGCCGGAGCCGAAGCACCCCACTAAGAAACCGTGCCACATCTGGATGAGCAGCTAAAGACACGCCTTCAACCTTACCACGAAGGGAGGCCAACGCTGTCACTTGCACCCGCAGGGAATTATAGGCCAAGCCTATTTGTACACCATCCTGCAAAAAGTCCAGAATCGGGGAGACAGGAGCCCGCATGGGTGTGATCGCTTTTGAAGCACACCAAGACTCAACTGGCGCCAAATCCTGGCATAAGCCATGGAAGTGGAACGCTTGCGGGCCTGCAGGAGAGTGGAAATGACTGTGTTTGAATAGCCTTTGTCCCTCAATTGCGCCCTCTCAATCGCCATGCCATAAGACCAAAGCGGCAGGCGTCCTCCATGGCTACCGGGCCCTGTGACAACAGGTTCGGTACCAGAGGTAAAGGAAGGGGAGCCTCCACTAGCATCTGTCGAAGGTCCGCATACCAAGGCCTCCTAGGCCAATCCGGGGCGATGAGGACCACTTCTCCTGGGTGCAGCTGAATCCGCAGGAGCACGCGCCCTATCAAGGGCCACGGAGGGAACACATATAGTAGGCCCAGAGGCCAGGGCTGAGTCAAGGCATCCAACCCTGCCGAGCGAGGATCTCTCCGTCTGCTGAAGAAGCACGGGACTTTCGCATTTGAACTTGTCGCCATAAGATCCATCACGGGCTTGGCACATTTCTGCAGGAATACTTCGTCTGCTAGTTCCCATTCTGCTGGATCGATCTGATGCCTGCTTAGATAATCGGCTTGCACGTTGCTCTGACCTGCAATGTGAGCTGCCGACAGAAACTAAAGATGCAGCTCGGCCCAGTGGCAAATCTGTTCGGCCTGCGCGGCCAGTGCTCTGCACTGAGTGCCGCCTTGTCGATTTATGTAGGCCACTGCTGTCGTGTTGTCCGACATCACTCTGACAGCCAATCCTTCCAGGGTCACTTGAAAGGCCAGAAGCGCCTGAAACACCGCTTTCAACTCCAGGCGGTTGATGGACCACTCCGACTCCTCGGGTGTCCATAGACCCTGGGCATGCTTCCCCTTGCAATGTGCGCCCCAGCCCTTCAGGCTGGCATCTGTCACTACTAGACACCAATCGGGAGCACCAGCGGCATTCCTCGCCGCAGTATGCTGTCTGAGAGCCACCACTCCATGCTGAGTCGGGCCGCAGGGAGCCAAGAAAGTCTGCATTGATAATCCTGAGAAACTGGAGACTATCTCTGAAGTAGGGAATACTGAAGAGGTCTCAGGTGCGCTCTCGCCCAGGGCATCACTTCCAATGTGGCTGTCATCGATCCCAGCAGCTGGACAATGTCCCAAGCTCGCAGGTGGGGCATCCTCAGGAGCAGACAGACCTGATTCTGAAGTTTGCACCGCCTTAGCTCGGGTAGGTATACATAGCCCAAGTCTGTGTCGAACCTGGCCCCCAAATATTCTAGAGATTGCGAGGGGGTCAGGTGACTTTTGGCCATATTGACGACCCAGCCTAGAGATTGAAGTACTGAGACCACTCTGGCTGTAGCTTGATAGCTCTCTGTTACAGAGTCTGCTCTGATGAGCCAGTCGTCTAGGTACGGGTGAACCCTGATACCTTCTCGCCTGAGCAAAGCAGCTACTACCACCATTACCTTCGAAAAGGTTCGGGGAGCTGTGGCGAGGCCAAAAGGCAAGGCCCGGAACTGGAAATGTTTTCCCAACACCGCAAACCTCAGAAACTTCTGATGCGGGGTCCAAATTGGTATGTGCAAGTAAGCTTCTTTCAGGTCTAGAGACGTGAGAAACTCTCCTGGCTGTACCGCAGCAATGACTGAGCACAGGGTTTCCATGTGGAAATGCCACACTCTCAGGGACTTAATTCTTTTAAGTCCAGAATAGGGCAAAAAGACCCACCTTTTCGCGGCACCACAAAGTAGATGGAGTATCGGCCGTAGCCATGTTCGGCGGGAGGTACCGGGGACACAGCCCCTAACTGAATCAGACCTTGCAAAGTCTCCTCTACCGCCGCCCGTTTGGCGGCAGAACCGCATCGGGACTCCACAAACACGTCTCTTACTGGGGTGTTGAATTCTATTCTGTAGCCATCTCTGATCAGGTCCAGAACCCACTGATCTGAGGAAATATTGGCCCACTCCTCGGCAAAGAGGGAAAGACGTCCTCCGATGACAGGAAGCGAGGAGGGGGCCGGCGCACCATCATTGAGAGGGTCGCCCCTGAACTCCAGGCCTAGAGCCGGTGGCTGCGGAACGCTTGTCTGAGCGAAAGGAGTTCCTCTGCTGAAAAACGGGCACGAGAAGTGAACCCAGCAGAACGCCCCGGGCGGTACCTTCTAGCTTCACGGAAGCGAGGTCTATAAGAGGAGTGACCCGCCTGGCCCTTGGAGGGAGGCCTCGGCCTATCTTTGGGCAAGCGCTGGGGTTTAGGATCTCCCAGGCCTTTAACAATTTTTTTTTTTTTAACGCTGTGAGGAAAGCAGAGGTAAGAACTCCGGAGGCTCAGATGAGTGGGAAAGGCAGGAAAAGGTGAACCAATGTGCCTGCATCCACTGAGTGGGAAAGGACAGGGAAAAGCAAGCTAATATGTCCACATCCACGGGGGCATGGGTAAGGCAGGGAAAGGGCTAACCTATGTGCCTTCAAAGTGAAGCTGCTATAGCCTGTAACACCCCGGCTAACAACTGGCAAGCCAGGAGCCACCCCCAGGCAGATTTTTGATGGAGCTCGAAGAAGCTGCAGCCACCCTGCTTGGGGAGATAGAGAATACTGAAGAGGCAGTGGAGCTGGCTGGCCATGAGGCACTGTGAAAAGTTGAGTGCTCTCTATCTCCCCCTGCTGGTTGATGGACACAACCCATACTTAATGGCTTCATCTGCTTGACGACAAGGAAAATGTAGGATACAAATGTAACAAATAATAATTTGTGTGAGTATGTAAAAATATACACACACAACTATTTTCTGGCTCAGTGGTAGCCTATAAACACATACCAAGATGTGATGGCATGTGCTTAAGAGGGTGGGCATTCACAGGGGCAAAGTTTGAGTGGAATGAGGGCAGAGTGCACAATTACACACATACCAGTCAATATTCAGCTGGTGGCGGTCAGCATTTTTTAAAAAAATGTTGGTCACCTGCTAAATTAGCCCAATATTCATATGCAGACACTGGCACTGAATATTTGGGCCTGACTGGATTGAAACTAGCTGCCAGAACTTATGTGGGTTCCAGCCAATATTCAGCCAGAACCCGCATAAGATAATTGTATGGATCCTAGCTGAATACTGATGGGACCTGTGTAAGTGGAGTCTACATATCCACTCCTTGATTGCCTAATGTCTTCACACTCGTGAACTTTAACACACTGCCACTCTGTGTCTATCATACTGGAATTGGCGATTGCCATCACGGTACTATGTAAGCCACACTGAGCCTGCAAATAGGTGGGAAAATGTGGGATACAAATGCAACAAACAAACAAACACTCTCCTGCCCCCCATCGAGCACCATCTGATTCTCGTTTCCTTCCCTCCTGAGCCCAGTAGCCCCCCCCCCCCCAGCCTACCTTCTGGCCCTGATGGACTTTGGAACAGCAGTGGACCCCACTTGCTCTTGCCCTCACAGTTCCTATGCAAAAATGGCCACAGAGACCTCTAGCAATAGTACCATGAGAATACCACTAGAGGCCACCATTTTCACATAGGAGTTGCAAGGGGCAGAAGTGAGTGGGGTTTGCTTCTGCCCCAAAGAGCTCTAGGGCTAGTAGATAGACCTAGAGAGGGAACTGGATGGTGCTCTGGGGTGTGGAAGGGGGGGAATTACAGGACAGAGAGTGATGGAACTTCATGCTACAGCAGACATCTATTTGAGTGCTGGCCAATATTCAGTGTCTGAACCCACAAAGCAAACCAGACAAAGTTAGACCGCATACATATTGGTCCTTATATATCCAATTAGCTAAGCAGGCACCGGCACTGATTACTGCAGGCACTCGCATAACTCCTGTCTCCTCCCTGACTCGGGTCCCCCGCCCGGAAAAAATCCCTCTCCTGCCCACTTTCAACATGGCTGGTTACTAACAATATGCTAACTGTGGAGGCTGAATACTGACCATCTTAAGAGTACTTAAAATGATGCAAAAAGATCAAATTCTATTCAAACAAGGTCACAAAACTTTGCTAAAAACTCAGTTTAACTTCAGTTATTAGAGAGGTTGAGTTTAAAGTTCTGTATTAATTTATTGAAGATCAGCTAGGCCTCTACTCTGAACCAAAGAATCTAGGATATGGGAAACCAGAAACCCTGAATAAAAGATCTTCTAACCCAGAAATAATGAAGAAGCTAAGACCCTCCAACACGAGCTAGAGATCCTCTTATCTATGATTACCAGGCCAGCAAGCTTCTGAACTTGGATCTCGAGTAAAATGGCACCAGTTCAGCACTGCATAGCATAGGGTGAGCTCAGCTGAACTGGAGCCATTTTGACTATGGGTCCAGGGGCCGCAGATTTAGTTAAAGCAAAACTGAAAAATAAAATGTTTTTGATCACCCTCTATTGGGTAATGAAGGAGGCCAAGATTTATGCAGGGTAGGCAAAGAAGAGACAGAACTGGAAGAGGGAGTAGGAAAAGAGGAAGAGACTAACTGAAGACTGGGTGAGAAACTTTAGAGGCAAAAGAGATCGTGGAACACATGCCAGGAATAAGAACATGGAGAGGCAAACCTGGGGCAAAGAGAGGAAATTGTAGAGATGACTGTGAGAACACAGGGGCCCTTTTATAAAGGCATGGTGAAAAATGGCCTGCGGTAGTGTAGACGCGTTTTTGGCGTGCACAGATTCATTTTTCAGCGCACCTGTAAAAAAATGCCTTTTTAAAATTTTTGCCAAAAATGCACGTGTGAAAAAATGAAAATTGCCACGCGTCCACTTTGGATCTGACACCTTACCGCCAGCCATTGACCTAGTGGTAAAGTCTCACACAGTAAGCGGGCGGTAATGACCTACATGCGTCAAATGCCACTTGGCGCACACCCAATACACGCATCCGAAAATAAAAATTATTTTTTTGGACGCGTATCAGACACACCACAAATGAAATTACCGCAAGAGCCTCGCGGTAGCCAGGCGGTAACTCCATTTTGGCACACATAGACGCTTGCACGGCTTAGTAGAAGGGCCCCTTAAGGAGGTAAACTTAGGGAAGGGGAGAGAAAGGGAACTAGTTTTATAAAGCAACGAAATGTAGGATAAAGCGAAAAATACTAGTTGAAGAAAAATGTAGATGACAGCTTGAGAATAGGAATGAAAAGAAAACTAAAACCAAACCAAAAAATGCCATTCTAATAGAGTAAATGAGACAGAGAAGACCTGTACGATGGAATAAACAGGGCACAAATTCTAGCCAAAAGCATTAAACTTGAAGTGATTTTTTTTCTCTGACTCTCAAAGAGCATGTTGTCACTAGGACCAGCAACTTGCAAGTGCTATTTTAAGAAATATGAAGCATGCTGAGAAATTTATTTATTGATTCTTACTAGACCGACTGCACTAACTAGCAGTCCAAGGTGATGTACAGTTCAAAAAATTACAAATAAGAAGCAAAGAAGGAACTCCAATTTTCAATAGGAAAGAGAATTCACACACACACATAGAGGGACTAAAGTAGTACAGGTAAGGGGGGGGGGGGGGGAGGTGTGGATACCATAGGGAGGGAAGGGGAAGTTTACTACCCAGAAGGAATAGGCACTACACCCCTACACTGGATTAAAGGCATGTATAAAAAGCCAAGTCTTTAAGGCCACTTTGAAATGCTTAAGCAATTGCTCTGAGCAGAGTGTTAGGGGAAATGAATTCCAAAAATGCAGAGCAGCAAAGAAAAAGGCAAGGAGAGGAAGAGTGATGTGGTCAAAGTAGCATCTGAGTGTAACTGCCTAAGGCCCCGGATGTTCAGAACCCTGCGCTGTTCCGAAAAGCATGGCAAAGAGGGGAATGAATTCCCTAATAATTAATGCTAATAACATGCAAATACAGACACGTTATTAACATTGATCAAGGAGTTCTTCAGGAGGAATGAGGGTGTGCTAGTCCCTCCCCCTTAAGGTACAAGGGGGTTTTGGGAGGGAATCAGACCAGCAGGGCTAGTCTTTTTTTTGGGGGGGGGGGGAGCAGGTCAGGCCTGCAAGGGTCCCATTGGACCACCAGAGATATAGGTATTTTTGGTGGGGGAGATATGTGTTTGGGGGAGTAAGAGGTCTGGGTGTCCACAGACCTCCAGATCCTTTGGGGGAGGGTTGGGGGGGCTGGTGGTTCTGCAAAGCATGTAAATGCATGCTGAACAGGGCCTCCCCAATACCCTGGCAAACCCTAACACAAGCTCCGAGATGGCATAGGATTTGCCACGGGAGGAGCACCTGTTTGGTGCACTGCCTGCTGAGTATTAGGGAGGAATTCAGGACACCCTCTTTTGCATGCAATTTGTGTTCAGAGCCACAAGCTCATTATTTAATGCGCCTGCCGGTTCTGAACAATTTGGGTAGCAAATGAAGGCAGTAGTCTGGCACTAATGGCCTCTAGTGCCCGCATGTGCTTCTGAACATCTGCCTATATGAATACAAAAACTGGATCTACAAACTGAGATTTGTGGAAGGAAAGTAAGTTGAGAATAGAGGCTTGCGGGAATCCCGCAGGGACAGAAGCTGTTCTGCGGGGCTCCCGTGGGGATGGAAGCAGATCCTGAAGGGATCCCACGGGGACAGAAGCAGTTCCTGTGGGGTTCCCGTGGAAGTGTATGCTGCACTTGCGCCAGCCTCTCACCTACCGAGTACCAAGTCCTTTGAGTTCTGTCTCTTCCTCCTTGCTTTAACAGCACAGATACGGAAAGTCTCCATTAAGGAGGTGGTAGAGATACAAATGGTGATGAAATTCAAAAAGGCATGGGATAAACATAGAGGATCTCTAATTAGAAAATGGAAGTTATAAAAAAGCCTAAACTTAAATGGCTGCATGTGTGTGGATGTGTCGAATGACACTTAGATGGCGACTCTGGCTGTGATGAACTAGGGCCGATACCGGGAGACCTGTATGGTCTGTGTCTCATATATGGCAATCTGGTTTAGGATGGGCTAGAAAGGGTTTAAACAGCACCTTTAGTGGCTGGAACATTAGGACAGTGCTGTGTCCAGCAAATGAGAAGATAAATAGGCTGGAGTGGGCTTCGAGGGCAACTCCAGCAGTTGAAACATAAGGATAGGGCCAGGCAGACTTCTATGGTCTATGTCCCAGAAACGCCACAGAAAGACCATAATCAAGTATATAATATCACATTCATTGTTGATGTAATCATGAATTGATAATGATTATGTCTATTGGGCAGACTGGATGGACCGTTCCGGTTTTTATCTGCTGTCATTTACTATGTTACTATTAATCCTCTCTGCTCCCGGGCTGATGCGCAGACCTCAACTCTGACATAGGCACGAGCATCAGATGTCACCTGACCTACTGGCATGTGCATTTGGTGATATCTTAGCACACAGTGCCAATGAATCAGAAAAGTCTTACATGTGCGCACCAGAGTGTTCCAACTTCCTTTCCTTCCTTGCCTGCAGTGCTGCGGCTCGAACCCAGAGAGCAGACAGGAATTGTTTTTTTTAAATGTACCATTAAATTCTTGCGGGGACAGGTTAGATTCCCTGCGGGGACGGATGAGGACGGGTTAGATTCCCCACGGGGACGGATGGGGACGGGTTGGATTTCTGCCCCCATGCAACTCTCTAGTTGAGAATCAAATGTTACACCTAAGTAGCAGAAAGCCCAATGGGTTAAAGAGTAGTCCTAAAGAGATTCAGAGTGGGGGCCGAGAGACCCCCTGTGAACCAGCAGGCGACTGTTTTATTCAGAAAGAAAAAGAGATGGATCTTAGAATAGATACTGGATTGCGAAAACAAATTGGAAGACAGAGTAAAATAAAAATTTAGATTGTTTTACCCAGGCTGAAGGAGTCCTCTTTCAAATGCAGAACACCTGCCCACCCTAAGTGTCACTGGTTATATCCAAATGTTACACGAGATTGTTAAAAGATAAATTCCTTAGATGCCAAAAAAATTTCCTTATTTGGAGGGTACATTTTATAGTGAAATCTCCATGAGACCCCTTAGGGCCTGTTTGCTCATTTATTCAATGATCTTTGTTTTGCTGTGCTATATAATTTAATCATCTCTCTGACCTCATCTGCAACTTTCTTTAAATTAGTCACATTTTCTAACTCCTCTTACTTTCTCATCTATCAATATGTTCCATCTTTGCTTATACCCTATGCTGTCTATTAAAATGTTCTATTACTATTGGGTTGACATTGTAAGTAGTATAGTATGCCATACTTTGTATTGTTATTTGAATATTTTTCCTGCTGTAATTGTCTATTGCTTATGTTTAATTTATTCTTACTATACACAAAAGTACATAAGTAATGCCACACTGGGAAAAGCCCAAAGGTCCATCTAGCCCAGCACCGCCTTGAGTAAATAAATCCTAATAAATAAATAATGGTGAAATTATGGTAAATTCTCTTATCTATATAAAATGTATGCCATAAGTGGGTCACTAAATATTGTCCTTCAAAGTACTTGTATTGCTAGTAAATCATTGCCTATTATAAAATATTTATTCAAGTGTCATAAAATCTCGATATTTTCTAGGAGTGAAATTTAGGGAGGAGGAGGAAGGAGATCCTTATATTCTGATGCTGAGTCAGGTCCTGTGGTATCAGATTCCGAGTACATGGAATTAGCTGGGTGAAATTTACATAAAACAGCTTTCCTGTGTTAATTATTTTGAAAGATGAATAACAATTTAAATCGGAGATTACCCTATTTCTGAAAACACTACCTTTTAAAGGATAAGCCAATTTTTTTAAGCGTGTAAAGTGAAAAGTCCATTTTCACTCGTTGCATCTGCACCGCAAAGTTTGCGCAACCGCAGGATAGAAATTGAATAAGGCCATTGTGTAGGTTACTTACCTGATGGCCGAACTGGTTGCAAGGGAAACCCAACACCACAAACCGCCGAGGATATTTACTCTGCAGCTCGTTTAGCTGGGTGTAATCCCTGGTCGTCGTGCCTCAGAGAGAAGCAACATTTTCTATCAAAACGACTTTTCCTCGGTACAAGTTGAAATCAACAGTCTTCCCTTCTAAATTGGTAGCCTGGAGGTCGTAGAAGCTCTTGGCTATGTGTGCCATTGCTGCAGCAGGTAGTAGCAGATTGAATGCTTCCTTGTAGAACAATTATCTGGTTATGAGAATGTTCCCTGGAAGTCACGTGACCCACATGTTGCACAGGGTGGAGCTTTATGAGGTGACTTCCCAGAAAACTGATATCCTTCCTTGTGTTATCGATACCGTTCTTGAACAACGGCATAATAAAACATTTACAAGGTCACTGGTGAAAATAGCATCCAATTTGATATATGGGTTATACATTACTAATGTAAAATGCTAGTTTTGATGCATGCACATTCGTCATTCGTTGGTAGTGCTAGAACAGAGGATGGTGACACTAGGAAAGAAGCAGCTTAATCTTCCATTGAAATACTTTGGTGCAAGGGGGATTTTCGGAGATATGGTGGGGGAATGGAAGAAGCATTTCTGGCAACACTTTTGAAAGGGGTAAATAATGTATTTAAAAATTAAAAAGGATATTTGACCAACCAAAGAATACACCTATCAAAATATTTTACTAGACAACGTAATCTAGAAAATAAATGCTGCTAGTCTTTAGAGTGGTGCTTTTACCTAAACAAAATTTAAATCACTCAGTTATCCAGCCCACCAGCTCACTGGCAGTGCTGTGCAGTGTCATGTGCAAGCTCCAGTGTTAAGTATCTGCAGGACCGGCTCAAGGGACTATAATGCCCTGAACCATCATTTGTATCAACACTCCCTCCCCAAAATCTGGTAGCTCCTCTGTCTCTCAAGCCCCCCCTCCCCCCCCCCCCACCACACACACACACACACACACACACACACACACACACACACACACACGCTGGGTACCAAAATCCCAAATGAGTAGCCTAGCCAGACCTCAATTTTGGGGTGGACTGGGTGGGCACAACCCATGCATTTCTTCTCTGCCCAGTACTCCCTCCCCCCCCCCCCCCCCACACACACATGAAGCAGTAAAAATGAACACCTTGACTGGTGGGGAATCCCCTCGAGCAGTCTCATCCACTGCACCGGCACTGCCCTGCCCCCACGTACATGCTCAGTTGAACCAGCATTTCTCCTCCCCCCCCCCCCCCAGTGCACACATGCACATGTGGTGCCAATTGAACTGACCATGTGTGGAAGGGGGATCGCTGGCTTCTGCAGCTGGAAATGCACTGCTAACTACCGCGGGGATGAGACTGCTCGAGGGGACTCCAAACAGACAACTTCAGCAGGCATTTCCCGGAGATCCCCTCTAGCTACACTAATGATGTGTGCCACCACTGGGTGGGTCTGAAGCGAAACTGGGTGGGCTCCTGCCCACCCGGACCCACCCATGGTTGTGCCACGGCTGCATGTCTTCCTCACCTCCCCTGCCTGCAGGGGGAAGTAAAGAGAGAGGGAGAGATGCTGGACTGGGACTTTGGTGCTCAAAGCCAGTACCTCACCTGGTCCATAGGTTGAGGCTGCCAGCTCTGAGTATCTGGTTCCCCGGGTCTGCTAGGGATGCTGCAGAACCAATGTTCACAGCCTCATGGAAAGGGAATTGTGGGCATTGCTCAAGGGTGACATCTAGTGTCTGGATTCTGGGCTCATGATTGCAGGATTCCAGAAGGAGCCCTAGTGCACTGCTCTCCTCCAAAGGACTATCTGTATATTGATCAAACTAGATATGTTGGGGGCGGGAAGAGGGGAATGAAGATTATAAAATAGGTGGAAAATCCCTGGGTAGTTGCCAATGAAGGCTGATGATGCCAAGATCCCAGCAGTGGTTCCATGTAAGATAGCGCAGAAAGAAACAGGAGAACACTGCCAGATTTGTTTTTAAATAGCAATCAGTAGCCAAGAAAAAGGAAATTAATTAAATATGCATGTTTGTGCATGGGAGCCCAGACAAATACACAGAGAGCAGGTGGGTGAGAGCCAAAAAGCTCAGGTCCTGTCACCCACAGAAGAAGACTTTTGGCAATGGAGGAGTCCAATAGATCCCCTTCCCTCACTCTCCCCTGCCCTGCAGCTATAACCTTACTAAAAAAGAGACTGGTCTAAGCTCCTGACGCAGTGGTAGAAGCAGCATGGGATTGGAAAGGTTCACAGGGCTATCAGCACATGTTTTCTCTCAGGCCTTCCCTCCTCCTGGTTTCCTCATGTGTGGCAGGCTTGTGTGAGAACGTGGGCTGACTGAGGGGCTGATGCTCAAAACTAGTGCCAGAGCTAAAAGGGGGTTAGCGCTGGGTTTGCATGCAAGTTATTATGCGCTGAGTGCTCTAATGGTTTCAGTACAGGCACTGAAACCATTAGTGCAGACCACATTAAAATGCATTTAAATGCATATACACCCCACAGCAATGCTGAAAGAACAAAAGTTCTCAAAACATATTTAGAATGAGAAACTTTCCACCAGATCTGGGGCAGCATTAGAAAGGTTGGTTGAGAGGAAGGATGTCTAGCAGCACCTTTTCTTTCCCGCCAACCCAGCTATCCTGCACTACTGCCCCCCCCCCCCAAAAAAAATGCTCCCCCTTGACCTGACCCATTTTAAGCATTAGCCCCCCTTCCCCCAATATTAAAAAATGCCCTGGTAGTCCAGTGCCCCCCCCCCCCCGGCCCCCTCCCATCACAAATTGCCCTGGTGGTCCAGTGGCTCCCCCAGCCCAACCTGGTTCAGTCTGGCTCCTCTCCCCCGATTGTAAATTGCCCTGGTGGCCCATCCTCCAGTCCTCCATTTCTGGTAGGAAGCAGGAGCAATGCCCACTTGCTCCAGCTTCTCCAGGTGCCACCTTCAAAATGGCATTGTCTCACCCCATGTGGTGAATCCTGGGATGCACTGGGTGGGGCCTAACTACCATATAAAGGAGTTTCTGGGAGTGGGCTTCCACTAGACCACTAGGTCAATTTGTGACTGGGGGAGGGAGCTGTGCCAGGCCAGGCTGGGCTGAGGGGGGCTACTGGACCACCAGGCAATTTGTAATGGGAGGAAGGAAGGAAGGGAGCTGGGGGGAGCACTGGACCACCAGGGCAATTTTTGATGGTAGGGAGGAAGGAGGCTGAGGGGCCACTGAACCACCATGTCACTTCTTTTAATGTTTGGGGGAAGGGGGGTCAGGTATGTGGCACTGGAGTGGGTGCAGCTAGACACCAGGGATATATTTGCAGAGGAGGGGGAAGAAGTTTCGGGTTGGGTAAGGGGCTGATGCATGCCACGGCATGCTTGTGTGGGTTCTTTTTTAATGTCAACTTTCCTATCAGTGTGAGCCAGTCACCACTCAGGCACTGATAAGAAAGTTGATATTTTGTGCTGAGCAGCAGATTACTGCCATAATTTTAATACGGCTTGAATTTGCATGCTCATTACTTTGAGCATGCGGTGGCAACTTTTCAGTGCTAGTTTTGTGGTAGAGTGTCCTATGCTAATTCTATTCTTGTATCAACAACAGCTCCTATGTTGTAAGCATAAGTTGTGGTGCAGAGAAAAAGCAGGGAGGGTACTAGTGGGACCTGACAGAGGAAGGGAGAACATGGAGAACATGCTGTTCTGCCTCTTGTAGGAGATGATTCGTAAAGCCATTTGCATGCATAGATCCAAATCCAGATGTGCCCTCAAGTGAACCCCTGGCAGCCACAAACCCCTCACGGTGTCCTTGGCATGATATAGGAGTGGTTTATTTCTTTTATTTATTTAGATTTTGCTCACACCTTTTTCAGTAGTAGCTCAAGGTGAGTTACATTCAGGTACTCTGGATATTTCTCTGTCCCAGGAGGGCTCACAATCTTAAGTTTGTACCTGAGGCAATAGAGGGTTAAGTGACTTGCCCAAGATCACAAGGAGCAGCAGTGGGATTTGAACTGGCCACCTCTGGTTTGTCATTTTCTTCTCCTCAGACATACACATGGTTAAGTGATTTGCCCAAGGCTACAAGGAGTGAATGTGGGAATTCAACCTGGGCTCTCCAGTTCCTAGCCTGCTGCTGTAACCATTAGGTTACTCCTCGTGCTGGGACTGGTGGTTGGGAGGCGAGACTAGTGCTGGGCAGACTTATACGGTCTGTGCCAGAGCTGGTGGTGGGAGGCAGGGATAGTGCTGGGCAGACTTATACGGTCTGTGCCAGAGCTGGTGGTGGGAGGCGGGACTAGTGCTGGGCAGACTTATACGGTCTGTGCCGGGGCTGGTGGTTGGGCGGCGGGAATAGTGCTAGGCAGACTTATACGGTCTGTGCCAGAGCCGGTGGTGGGAGGCAGGGATAGTGTTGGGCAGACATAGGGTCTGTGCCAGAGCTGGTGGTTGGGAGGCGGGGTTGGTGGTTGGGAGGCGGGGATAGGGCTGGCCAGACTTATACGGTCTGTGCACTGAAGAGGACAGTACAAATAAAAAAGTAGCACATATGAATTTATCTTCTTGGGCAGACTGGATGGACTGTGCAGGTCTTTTTCTGTCGTCATCTACTATGTTACTATGTTACATCCCTAAAACAGCAATTTCTATGTGCAAATAGCCTGTTTTTCCTCCCCGCAATCAGCATAGGCATTCCTGGAGCTAGAGCTAGTGTAGGGTTTTGACTTTTCAAAAATATGCACATAAATGTTCGGGAACATTTTATGCATACTAGGCGGCACCTATAACTGTGTGGATATTTTCAGTGGGATAATTTTTTTTAATATTTATATTTTCACGTAATAATCAAGAATACTCTTGATAAAAGAAAAGATACAGAAAAGGGAAAAAAAATTAACAATATTATCATCATAGTACACAGTTATAGAAAAAATAAGTAATCTTTCTGATCTCTAGTCCACTATTAGAAAGAGGAACAAGGCACAATTCCAAGAAACCAGTTCACTTAAATAAGTAAGGAAAATAGAAGAGAAACTAGGCCATTTATACTTTACTACAGGGTAGATGATGTTATTATTACTGGTTGCACGGATGGAGACACCACAGTCCTTGAATCTAGAAAGGAGGTTAAGCGTGTTGGATCAAAAAATACATATTTAACCGAGTTAACTTTCAGTACACATTTACAAGGAAAGTTTAACCAAAAAAGACCACCCATTTGAAATACCCTAAGGCGAAGCTTGAGAAAAAGTTGCCGCTGCTTTTGGGTTGTTCTAGCAACATCTGGAAACATTCTAATCTTATAGTTCATAAAAAGTTCTTCTCTATGTCGGAATAATTGCTTTACAGCCCAATCTCGGTCGTGTTGTAAAACAAATGTTACTACTTGTGTGAGATTTAAGGTATCAAGAGAGACATCACCTCCTTCCAAAATAAGTTGATTAGTATCTTTCTTTTTATATGGTAACAAATAATATATCTTGGAGACAGGTGGATATGCTTTTTCAGGAATCTTCAATATCTCCTGTAAATATTTTTAAGGGTGATAAGAGGAGCTATTGCTGGCATTTTGGGAAAATTTATCAAACGTAAAGTATTAGCTCTCTGCTTGTTTTCCAGATTTTCAATTTTGTATTGCAAAGGTTTATTTTCTTTCATAAGACTCATATGAGCTTCTTGAAGATTTTCTATTTTACCCATATTGGATTCAGTATTTTTTTCAACAGTTATAACTTTTGTTTCCAACACAGTTATTTTTTCTAAAGGAGCCTTAGAACATTGGCTCACTGAAATCAGTTTTTGTGAGAAGGAAGTTTCCAATCCCAAAAGGGCTTCCCATAGAGTATCAAGAATGATCTTCTGAGGTTTTGAGGCAAATAGGACTTACTGAGAGCTGTAATTTCAAACTCCTTCCCCTCCAAGGACTGTTCCTCTCCTGGTGATTTGGAGTCCAGCAAAACACTGGCTCCTGCCCATATCTCTGCTTCCTGGCTGGAAAGTGCTGGCGCTCCTTCACCGTGACCTGCCCCTGCAGAACGGAGTCCTCCTTGAGTGTCATCGCACGGGGGCTCCAGCGCACGCCACGGGTCTAATGCCAGCATAGGTGACGGACTCCGAAGATCGGGGTTTAACAAGGTGTCAGCCTCAAGCTGGAGTAGCGGGTTACCTCCCACCGCTCCCTCCAGCAGCGAGGAATCCTGCCCCGGGAGTCGTCCAGTTGCAGTGAAGCAGTCCATCGGTCTGACCTTCGGTGTAGCAGGTGTTGCGGGGCCAACACACTGCTTACCCCTCCTCTTAGGCATAAAGGTAAAGAGAAACGCTTTCAAAAATACTTGGGGTAGGAGAGAGAGAGATGCTTCCTGCGTTCTCTTCAGGACGCCATCTTATTCTGAGTGGGATCATTTTTAAAGGAAGAGTTTATCCATACTTTCCCTTTTAAAATTGCTATAACATATGCCCATATTATCTACACAATGTAGACGGTAGTTTTATAAGGTTTTTCTGGTGATATAGAAGTGTTTTGGTGGATATAGGGGCTTTGACATTTTCTGGGGTATACATGTGTGATAGACAATACAGAGAACCTACCTTCACTTATATGCATAATTGATACAGATGTACCTGGTGGTGGAGTTAGGATTTATGTGCATATGTTGTAAAATTCATACAGATGTGTGTAAGATAAGCAAGGGTTTTGCATGAGCTCAGAGCAGGTGTAATGCCGGAGCTTTCCAGGACATTATTTTTTAAAGGCAGAAATCACCAACGAAATCAAGCTCAGCCTGAACATCATGGATTCAAGGGCAAATGCATTTCAACTAAAACTCGATAAAGAAAAAACTCATTGTCTCTTCCTCTCATCCCAACACAGTGCAGACATCCCCACAAGTATCAACACTCCAGATCACACCCTTCCTATGTCAGACAGCTTGAAAATCCTCAGCGTTACAATGGATCATAACTTAACACTAGAGAGCCAAGTGGCATCCACAACAAAGAAAATGTTCCACTCAATGTGGAAACTCAAACGCGTGAAGCAATTCTTCCCGAGGGAAACATTTCGCAACCTGATACAATCAATGGTACTAAGCCACTTAGATTACTGCAATGGAATTTATGCGGGATGTAAAGAACAAACCTTAAAGAAACTTCAGACCGCTCAAAACATGGCAGCTAGGCTTATATTTGGTAAAACGCGATTTGAAAACGCAAAACCCCTCCGCGAAAAACTACACTGGCTCCCAATCAAAGAACTCATCGCCTTCAAAATCTGCACCTTGGTTCACAAAATCATCTACGGAGAAGCCCCGAGTTAAATGACAGACTTGATCGACTTACCAATTAGAAATACATCCGAATCAACGCAATCTTATCTAAATCTGCACTACCCAAGCTGCAAAGGACTTAAATACAAAACAACTTACGCATCTAGTTTTTCCTACTTAAGCACACAACTGTGGAATGCACTACCAAAAGCCTTGAAAATGACGTACGACTACCTAAACTTCCGGAAATCACTAAAAACCAACCTGTTTAAAAAGGCATACCCTACCGATCCAACTTAAATGCCTAATCCCTGCAATATAACCAAACTAAAGCACGTAGTGGACATAACACAACTCTTCCGTTCTCCGCTTTCCTAATGTGGCTGTGCCACATGAATTTGATCTTACCACAACATCACCCTGTATTCACACCGGAGCCTGCAAAGGCCTCTCCGGTACTATGTAAGCCACATTGAGCCTACAAATAGGTGCGAAAATGTGGGATACAAATGTAACAAATAAATAAATAAGTTCCATTTGGGGAAATATGCTTAGCATATGTTTATTTCTGTGACACAAAGTAGGCATCCTGTTATGAAGTTATCCTCTAAGCATGTACATTACAACTTGTTCATCATTAGGCTGGGATTTAGGCATGGGTGGCACAGCAACTGCCTAGGGTGCCAGATTTTAAAGGCACCAAATACCCAGGCCAAAGAGGAGTCTGCTGCTTACTTTAGGGACATATGCATCTACTGATCCAAAGTTGCAAACATTGCAGTACCTGGAAATTCGGTTACTAGGTAAGTGGGACACATAAAACTGATCACGTGACTCCCCTGTATATATTTATAATTTACTATGCATTAAAGATGTAAATATAAATTCCAGATATTGGCCATGTGGCCTTGAGAAGTTGTCTGGGTACTTGGCTGAGCTGGTTAGACCTTACCTGCTGGCAGAATGTTAAGATCAGCATCTGTACATAGAGTGGCTGTTCTTGCATTGACATATGCTCACTGGGAATCTACCCATGCAAAAGCATTTTGTAAAATTTAGTCCCAGTACAATGAAATAAGCTTCCTTTTAGTTCTTTGGGTGAAATGTTCTTTAAAAGGGTTTAAATTTATGCCACGTTACCCAGTTTCAGGCTGGAGATTTTGGAACAGTCCTGAATTTCTGAGCACCCCATCCTGACGCATTATGGGACTTGCAGCTCTGACTACAAATCCCACAGTGCTTTGGAATGTAAGTTCAGAACCAGGACTGGCCAAAAATCTCTAGCCTGGAACCCTGGCATCTCTGAAATAATATTTTGTGGCAGCTTTTGGATCAAGGGTCACCATAGAGTTATAATTTTCCTGCAGGATACTTATGTGTCTGTGTGCTTTTGTTAAGAATTTGGCTGTGGGTTGGATGATTGTGTCTTGAATGATTAGGTCAGGTTCTTTCCTATCATGATGTTGGTGTTCCTTTGTATGTTTTGCACCTAATTCTATATATATCGCCTAAAAAATCAGCGCTGATCGAAAACAGGCATATTCTACAAGCTGCACCTAAAGTTAGGTGCGGTTTATTGAATATGCGTAATGCCGTGCAAGTGACTAAAATCTAGGCACAACACATTATATCAATGAAAACCTGGTGTAAATGCCCATGTCTAAATTTAGGCATGGAACGGGTTATTCCTTAACTTTACCTAAATTTTAGGAATGCCCACAACCCACCCATGCTCCTCCCATGGCCATGTCCCTTTTTGAGATCCACATGGTACGATTTATGTGCATTGCCTTATAGAATATACTTAGTTATGTGCATAAATCCCAATTAGTGCCAATTAGTACCGGTAATTGCTTAACATCCAATAATTGGCGCTGATTGGCTTGTTACTCAATTAAGTTACGCACCTAAATCAGCTACACATGCGGGTTTGTGCACATAACTCTAGGTGTCATATATAGAATCCAGGGATTTGAGTTTATTTATTAGGATTTATTTACTGCCTTTTTGAAGAAACTCACCCAAGATGGCCTTTAGCAAGAATAAGTCGAACATAAGCAATAGATAGTTACAGCAATAAAAATATTCAAATAACACTACATAGTATGACACAGCATACTACCTACAGTTTCAAAATGATATGCAGTAAAACATCTTATCAGACAGCCCCCTAGGGTGTAAGTGAAGGTGGAACACATAGATAAGACAGAGTAACAGGAGCTAAAAAGTAAGGGGGCTAAAGAAGTTGCATGTGAAGTCAGAACTATGCATGTATATAGGCTCAGCTAGGATACTTGGACTGTAAACCACAGTGATCTGCTTAAGTTGTATAGTAAATTTTAATAACTATAACCATATAAAGCATCTCATTAATATTAAAAGGGATTAATACAAGCAAACTGCAGCTCAAGAAAAGTGGTTGACATTTTGACCTGATAGTGTGGCAACACGATTACTTGGTTTTTAATAAGTTTTGAAATTTTTCCTTTTCAAAAGATTTCTGTCAATTGATCTTGGTGCCTTATCCACCCCCCTTCCATTCTTACCATTATGCTTTATTATTGAATTATTGATATATTTACGATTCTTTCCTTATTGATATGTGTGGCTTTATATATTTTGAATGACTTCTTTTTAGCTTGTTAGCCACATTGAAATAAAAATTGTGCAGGAAATTGCAGAGTATAAATGTCATAAATAAATAAAGGAGATTGTCAGCTCAGCTGTACTCATGGATTGAATGATGGAGGAAGCAAGTGGGGCTTATTAATGCCCCAAATAGCCTTTGAATATTATCAGATAATATAGGCAGTAAAAGACCTTGGTGCACTGCCACAGGGTTTGGGTTACCAGCTGAAGGGGAGGGACATTGGAATGCAAAGGGGCCTAATTAGCTGCAGAACTTCTGTGCTGTCAAGGCATTCCTTGCACTTTGGGGAATGCATTCATACAGTTAACACAGAGAAATTATTGGCAATGTGTTTTAATGGCATAGGCCAGTGACACAGGATGCAGTTAGCTATGTCTCTGGAAATTTAACTGTATTACATTATCTTTTCATTAGCACTGAACATGTAATAATGATTTCTGTATTAATTGCAATGCACCACCCCAACTCACTTCATGCCCAATAATTGGAATTTATATGTTAGATGCACACTGTGAGGCCCTTTTACTAAAGCTTAGTGCGTACTAACAGAATTAGGACACACTAAATTCTAAGAAGCAAATAGGTTTAAAATAGCCTTCTTAGCATTTAGCACATGCTAATTCTGTTATTGCGCTAAACTTTAGTAAAGGGGCCCCTTTAAAAGTTTATCCAATACTATGCTGTTGGCAGGAATATACAGTCATATGCTGTTTGTAGGATTTTTTGTTTTGCTTTTATTTATTCTGAAAATTTGTAAAGCGCTCTATCTCATGATTCTAGGGGGTTTCCAAAATAGCATGCACAATAAAATCATTCTTAACATAAAATTAACATATTAACCACAAATACAAAAATAATATGTACAAGCAGCAGCCAAACATGAAATTATCCATCACAGCAGCTACTTTAAAAGTAATATAGATCTAAATAACAGCAAATGCTTGAGTAAACATATGTGCTTTCAGTTGCTTTCTAAATTACACAGTAGAGCAGATTTTGCACAGAGTTTCTGTCAATGCATTCTATAAAGCAGGGGCAGAACTGGACAAAAATAACACTGAAGCAAGAGGAAACAAGCCCAGAGGAGGTGCAGAAATATTCAAACCAGCCGTGAGCTGGTTCCTGGAAACAAGAACTAAGATTACCAGAAATACAAGACACAGCTAAGCATGTATGCCTATTATAGACTAAAAGTAAGTAAAATAACTCCTCCTAGAAGATGGCTACTTTCCAATAGGTACACGGCTGGCTTGTGTATAGTAGCTATTAACACCGGAAAAAAAAGTGCTGATATTGAACAACAATGGGGAAAAAAACCTGTCATTTTGTGGATGTTTCCTGTTTTTTCAGGTTAGACCTAAATGTAGCTGAGTTCTATCAACTTTTTTTTATTTAGGTAACTTGGCTAGCTTGTGCTGTAACAGAGTCCCTAGTAGGCACTTTCTGTCACAGTCTGTCACGAAGTCCGGAGTAGTGAACCCTTGCCCACTGACAGTGAGTGGCAGCAGCAGCAGGTGAACCACCCAACAGGAAGCGAGGCTGAACACAGACAGGCTGGTGCAAACAGGACTGGAACTAGCAGGATGGGGACTGAAGCTATAGATGAGCAGGGCTTGAATAAGCAGGACTGGAACAACCGGATTCTGGAATGGGCTTGGCTTGAACAGGATTCAGGATTCTAGAACAGGATTCAGGATTCTCAGATAGGCTTGGCTGGAACAGGATTCTGGAACAGGATTCAGGATTCTCAAACAGGCTTGGGAACTGAAGCTGAAGACAAACAGGGCAGACACAAGCAGGATGGGAACTGAAGCTGAAGACAGACAGGGCAGACACAAGCAGGAAGGGAACTGAGGCTGAAGACAAACAGGGCAGACACAAGCAGGATAGGAACTGAAGCTGAAGACAAACAGGACAGACACAAGCAGGATAGGAACTGAAGCTGAAGACAAACAGGGCAGACACAAGCAGGAAGGGAACTGAAGCTGAAGGCTTGCAAGACAAGAACTAGCAGGGCAGGAACAGCAACAAACACACACAGACGAAACCTGAATGGAAGACCTCTGTTGCAAAGGCAAGTCTGAAAGTTCCCAGGTGCTTAATAAAGGCAATTACAGAGGAGGTCACAGGTGAGGCTTGGCAGCAGGAACACCCGGGCAAGTCTGGAGTGCTGAAACATCAGGACTGGAAAGAACTCTGGAACATTTTTGGGAAACAGGAAGAAGACAGTCCACAGCAGCCATAGGGCCTGGTCACCAGGAGATGAGATAAGTGTAGACATGGGATACAGTCACAACCGTGACACTTTGAGGCTTGAATACTAGACTAGAACAAGATGACAACTAAGATTGCTCAAGTTTATAGTTTATGTTTATTAATATTTACTAGACTGCTCTAACTGACTCAGCAGAGCACAGCGGTGTATAATCTACAATAGATAGGAAAAGAACTCTATTTAAAATAGGACAGCAGTGCAAACACACAGAGAGGCAAAAAAGGGGAGGGGGAGGAAGATAACAGAACAAGAGGGCAGGGACAAAGTAATCGAGCTTTGTCTGGCAATCCAGGGCAGTCTGTCCCTCCATAAGCCTGTTTAAAGAGGCATGTCTTCAACTCCGCTTAACCTCATTTTACTTCCAAGAAGTGCATCCAGCCCAAAATGCACACAAGGACTACTGAAAGCAAAGAGCAATTCAGTAAACAGGACTAAAGGGAACAGAAATACATGACACAGCTATGCACGGGCTGCTTCTACCAGACTCAAGGCTGGCTGGTGCCTGATAGCTATTAACACTGGAGGGGTGGGGGAGGCTGAAATTTAAGACACTGGAAAGTAACCTGTCAATTTCAGGGTTATTTCTGTCATTTTGGATTAGAACCTAATGTCTAGGGAAATATTTCATACAACCTCACATCCCTAGCTGTTAGCATGAATTAAGAGCAACATTAAACACCTAACACAGTTTAGTAAGTAGGCCCCTTAATTCCTTTCAGGGTACAATACATTAAACAACCTGATCTAATGCACATTAAAATACACTTTAAACAGTTCCGTTAATTATACAGCTTATATTAACTTTAGTGCATGGGTTGTAAACTTCATCCTTTCAGGATCTTAGCAAAGCAGGAGACCAGAGAATGTCATTCTCCTGGGCTCCATGTGAACATGCTTTTCCACCATGGTGGTTAAGGTGTTCACTTGCAGAGCTACTGATTTCTTGGATACCTTGGAGCAGCAGCATAAAGTAAATTGGAATAATTGAACACCTGAGCTGATTCTGGTAGGATAATTAGTTGTGAGTCTCCGGAGAATGTGAAATGATGTAGACAAAAGCATTCCAAGAAGTCTTCTAGCTTCATGTCACCCTGAGCAGGAAAACCTGTAAATGGGTTTCAGGTGGTATAACTGTTGTATCATGATAAAAATTATTGTGCCTTGTAAAAGTCTTCACACCCTTGCACCTTTTTCACATTTCTGTGTAAAAATACAATTCAGACTATGTTAATGTAGGAGTTTGTTTCACTGACCTACACAACATACTCTACATTTTCAGCTTGAAAGAAGAAACAACTAATTAAGAATAAGAAAACAAAGTTTTGATTGCATAAGTCCACATCTTTGGTTGTAACAAATCTCATTTAGTGCCATTTCCAAAAACTGCCTTAACAAGGGCTATAATAAGTTAAATAGTACCTACCTGTGTCAATGGCATAGCCAGAGGGGGTCTCAGGGGCCTGCGTTCCCCCACTTTAGGCTCAGGCACCCTTCAACACTGGAGCGGCCAATACATTGCTGGTGGGGGTGCTCAAGCTCTGCCGGCTGAAGAGTTTTTCTGCCAGAGTAGCATAATGTTTAGTGCGATGGGTTGAAATCTTGGGGAAGGGGTTTGATTCCCACCTTAGCTGCTTCTGAACCTGGACAAGTCACTTAACCCGCCATTGCTCCTGGTACAAATAACACTTAAATTGTGAGCCCACCTAGGTCAGAAAGTACCTGTGCAAATATTTGTGTGTGAACCGTGTAGGTGATTACATAAGCTGTGAAAATAAAATATATGAATAGGAAATAGGCAGGGTGCTCTAGTGGCTGATGCTAGCACTTCTGTGCATGGTCAGTTCACCTATTTGAGCTGAGCATGCATGGAAGGGCTGGAGCAGCTTCCCTGCTTCTCAGCATCTGCAGGGTTCTGGCGGTAAAACTTTAGCTGGCTAGGCTTGAGCATCCCTGCCATCAAAGGTATGAACATGAGGGGAGGTGTGCGGCAACTGTGACAGTAGGGAGAGAAGGGGGACTGAGAGGAAATGCTTGCCCCCCTCCAGTCCACCCCAGCCCCCCATCCAATCAACTTCTGGCTATGTGCTGTGTCCAATCACACTAGTTGAGCTGATTCACATACTTGATTAAAAATCTAGCTGATTCTTTTGTGGTTTTTTTTAAATTTTATTGTGGCCAGGTTTCTTTATTACTTTTTAAAGTGAAAAATCAAACAATTTGACAAATTATGAAAACCAGATGTAATAATGATCAGAGCCTCTGTGAACATAGATCTAAATCAGACAATAAGAAGAATAACAACAACAGGTGGGCAAGCATATCAAATAAATGCTACATAGTGACAAAGAAAGATGCATGAGGTCATACAAAAGCACTAGATCACTGGTAATCTCAATATACTGGCAAGCCCATCGAGCCTGTGAATAGCAAAAGATCAGAGGAGACCTATACAAGGGGTTCCCAAACCTATCCTAGGGGAACCCCAGCCAGTCAGGTTTTCAGGATATCTGCAATGAATATGCCTGAGACAGATTTGCATATCAGGGAGGCAGTGTATGTAAATCAGTATCATGAATATTCATTGTGAATATCTTGACTAGCTGGGTTTCTCCCAGGACAGGTTTGGGAATCACTGCCTATATATTATTATTTGAGTGTGAGGTATTGGTTGTATGCCGATGATCTGCATTTATTTTACAGTACCGCTTTCAGTTGTTCACTTTGTGGAGTCTCATTTTGAGGCTGTTGAGACTTGGATGTATGCTAATAGCCTGGCCTTGAATGTGGCGAAGACATAGATTTTGTGGGTGGCCCGTTCGGGTGAGCCTTGCTCTTTTGCTGGGTTTCATTTTGACATAGTGTTTGTTCTTGTGCGTACTTCGGTTCGGAGTTTGGGGGTTATCTTGGATGTTTCGTTGTCTTTTAAACAGCAGGTAGCATCTGCGCTTCGAGTTGTGTTTTTTAAGATTTGTATGATGGTGAAGTTGAAAGGTATTATTTTCACAGAAATGTTTTGTATTGTTTTGCAAAATTGTGTGCTGCCTTATCTTGATTATTGCAATGCCCTGTTGTGTGGCCTGCCATAGGCCACCTTGAGGGCGTGGCAGGTGGCCAGAATTTGGCTGCCCGTATGATTGTTGGCATTGGTAGAATTATGACGCATTTGATGTCATTGCATTGGTTACTTATGAAGTGTCGCACTCAGCTTAAGATCTTGATATTGGTATTTAAGGCACCTCATAGTGATGTACCATTGGTTTTGGTTCAGAGTTTATGGGCATATCATCCTGTACAAAGTCTTAGGTCTCAAGGTCAATGTTTGTTAGAGGTCCATCATTTCATCAGGTCCGCTTGGAGGAGACATGTTCTGGGGTATTTTTTGTGCAGGGTTCACAATTGTGGAATTCTTTTCCCTCTGACTTGCGTCAGCTTTGCTCCTTGCCTGTGTTTAAAAAGCATTTGATGAGCAGGCTATAAATTTATTAATAAATAAATCTAACACAGTGGTTCCCAAACCTGGCCATGGAGGCACCCTAGCCAGTCAGGTTTTCAGGATATCCACATGAATATTCATGAGAGAGATTGGCATGCAGTGGAGGCATACAAATCTGTCTCATTAATATTCATTGTGGATATCCTGAAAACCTGACTGGCTGGGGTGCCTCCAGGACCAGGCTTAGGAACCACTGATCTAGCAGATACTGCTCAACAACTATCTACATTTGATGACATTTATAATAGGGGTTTCCCTCAGCTATAATTAGCTCACACTTGTAGACCTGCAATACCAATTACCAATAAAAGTGTACATTTAATAAATGATTGTCTTTCCAGTCATGCACTACTGCATGCAGGACAATGGCCAAAAGTATGTCAAAAAAAACCTCACTTGCATGGGGTGGAGAGCAAAACAGGGTGGACTGATTATCTAGTGGTGATTTTAAAATCAGTTTTGCTCCCCACCCCATGCAAGTGAGGCTTTTTGACATACTTTTAGCCATTGTCCTGCATGCTGTACTGTATGACTAGAAAGGCAATCTTTTATTAAATATGCACTTTTATTGGCAAATGTGTATCCAAGACTACTTGCCCTGCCTCTAACTGTTTTTGTGGTTTTTAAGAACTGCTGACTTCCTTTATGCCCTGCACTGTTTTTAGGTAGTCTGGGATACACATTTGTCAGCTGGGGGAAGCACAGCCTTTACTCCTGGTTAGTGTAATGTCAAACCCCTGATGCAGCCATTTTGGTGAAACATGGCCACATCAGGTCTCTATTAATAAAGAATTTCCTGGACTCCTGGTCTGCTTTGTGTTCTAGTTCTTTATAATCTAACAAGGCCACTTCATGGGTGTAGGACAAATCAGATTGTTTCCAGTCAGCAGTTCATGCAGCATATCTGATGACTAGAATTGCTCAAGTATTAACAGCTTTAATTTTATTACCTCCATATAACTTTGACATGTTTGATCTAGTTTGAGCTAGTGTTTGTTTTGATCTGCTCTCCTAGCAAATCTGAGGCTAATGCAGAGACCAGGCTACCTGAAAGAGAAACACATTTCATACATGCCAAATCAACCTTTACGAGCAGTTCAAAGTCATTTGCTTCAGGTTCCAGGAATGGATATTGTTAGAAAGGCCAAATGCCAGTTGAACTGTTTCCGAGTTATTGGACCAGTTTTGTGGAACAAATTTCCTATGGATTTGAGATTTGGAATCTAATTTCATGACATATAGGAAAATGTTAAAAAATATTTGTTTTCCTTGGGTTTTTTTCTTTCAGTTGGCTTCTGTCTTAGCAATATTTGGCTACCTGTGTAAATAAATAGGATAATATATCTGGGTATTTTTAGTTAATTTTAGTTAGGCTTTAGCTGATTTCATTGTTAAAATGATGTTACCTTTGTTCTGGCGGTCTTTTATTTTTTTGTTTCATACTTTTATTGTTTTGATATGCTTTGTAAATGATTTTGAATGATATTTTTTTTATCAGGAAAATGATATATAAATGTAAATAAATAAATGAATAATAATAATCCTGTATACTTAGATTCTTCTTCTGGTGCCAGTAGTTTCATGACATTTCCATTCATTTGCTGTAAACCATTTTATGTGAGTTTCCCTCCTTTAATTGACAACATTGCACCTCTCTGTCTGTGCTTCTTAGAGACCTGGAGAGGCATTAAAAAAAAAAAAAGTCTAAGTTGAAAAAAAAAAAAACCCTGTCCTGCTCATAACGTCCATAAAAACATTCAACTCACAGCCATAATCAAACTGGAAAACTGTCTAGATTTCCTGTTTGATTATGGCTGTGAAATGAACATTTTTGCGCTGAAAATGTCCAAAATGAATAGCCATTTTCCAAACTGAAACATCCATCTTTTGAACGACAAAAAAAAACAGGGACATGAACATCTGTCTGACATCATTTTCAAAAATATGACCAAACACACATTACTACTACTAATCATTTCTATAGCGCTAATAGACATAGAGGGGCATAATTGAACGGCGCCAGCCATCTTCAGGGCCGGCTCTGCAAGGGGGTGGAGCCAAACGTATTTTCGAAATATGGTTGGGGCCGGCTAAATCGATCACTGGGTTTAGAGGAGATGGCCGGTTTCATTTTTCAGCCATAATGGAAACCGGTCCCGGCCATCTCAAACCCGGTGAAATGCAAGGCATTTGGTCTTGGGAGGAGCCAGCATTTGTAGTGCACTGGCCCCCCTCACATGCCAGGACACCAACCGGGCACCCTAGGGGCACTTCTAGAAATTAAAAAAAAATAGCTCCCAGGTGCATAGCTCCCTTACCTTGAGTACTGAGCCCCCCCAAATCCCCGCCAAACCCCACTCCCCACAACTCTACACCATTACCATAGCCCTAAGGGGTTAAGGGGGGCACCTACATGTAGGTACAGTGGGTTTTGGGGGTTTTGGAGGGCTCAACATTAACCACCGCAAGTGGAACAGGTAGGGGGAGGATGGGCCTGGGTCCACTGCCTGAAGTGCACTGCACCCACTAAATACTGCTCCAGGGACCTGCATACTGCTGTCAGGGAGCTGGGTATGACATTTCAGGCTGGCATACAAGCTGGCAAAAAACTTTAAAAAAAATTTTTTTTGGGTGGGAGGGGGTTGGTGACCACTGGGGGAGTAAGGGGAGGTGATCCCCGTTTCCCTCCGATGGTCATCTGGTCAATTGAGGCACTTGTTTGTGACTTGGACCTAAAAATAAATGGACCAAGTGCAGCCGGCGAAATGCTCGTCAGAGCCAGCCATCTTTTTTCCATTATGGGGTGAAGCCAGCTATCTCGTAATCACGCCCCCATCCCCCCCCCACCCCGCCCCGTCCCGCCTTCTGTACCCTCCCTTGAAGGTTGGCTGGCTCCGCGATGAAAAGCAGTTGGGGCTGGCTAAAATCGGCCTTTGATTATACCGATTTGGCTGGGATCAGTGGATCGCCGGCCATCTCCCGATTTGTGTTGGAAGATGGCCGGCGATCTCTTTCGAAAATAAGCTCACTAGTCAGCAATCTACACATTATATGCAGATACTTTCTCTGTCCCTAGAGGGCTCGCAAACTAAGGGGTCCTTTTACTAAGGTGCGCTGAAAAATTGCCTGCAGTAGTGTAGACGTGTGTTTTGGGCGCGTGCAGAATCATTTTTCAGCGCACCTGCAAAAAAATGCCTTTTAAAAATTTTTGCCGAAAATGGACATGCGGCAAAATGAAACTTGCCACGCGTCCGTTTTGGGTCTGAGACCTTACCTGATTACCGTGCGAGTAGTGCGTGAGCCCTTACTGCTAGGTCAGTGGGTGGCGGTAAGGGCTCAGGAAATAAATAGCTGTACACTGCTTTTAATTTTAGCACATGGCTATTTACTGCTCCATTTTAAAAAATGCCCTTTTTCCCAGCTGTGGTAAAAAAAATGGACCAGTACACGCCAATTTCACGCGTACAGACTACCGTAGGCCACTTTTTTCAGCAGCTTAGTAAAAGGGCCCCACAATTGTTAGAATCCCAACTAATAGCAGTTCCATATGTAACTTCTAATTAGTGCCAATTAACACCAATTACAACCAACAATTGGTTGTTAATGTCAATTAGTCGCTAATTATTAAATTAAATTATGAACATAACTAACACTGTAGTGTGCGCAGCTTTGCATGGTAAGTGTACAATTTTGCATGGAAGTTTATAGAATTAGGGGGATAGAGACTTGCCATGGTTAAGAGGTCTGCTTTAACTGTTTTTACCTTTGAGACATTTCAGCCAAAATCTTAAGGACTACTGCAGACATCGTGATAGTGGGTTTGAGAAAACCCCATCATTGATTAAGTGATGCATTTTTTTGTCATGTGGTTGATAAATTAGAATCAAAGTCTATTTTTTTCATTGTTTGTTTTTAATGTATTTCAGCATTAACACAGCACTCTACAGAATATGTGAGAGTTCATTTTAAAATAAAGGAAAGTTTGTATAAAAAATAAATGGCATTTCTTTTAGGGAGGGTACGGCGTCAAGTGAATTGAATTAGATTTGTGGATGATTCTACAACTCCTTATTCCTGTACACACATGCTACAAACCCTACACAAATCAACCATGCCATTCAAAAGGCAGTTCAAACCCTTTGCTTCAGTTCTTGTTTCGATTTAATTCCTGAAGCGCCAGTCAGGCTTAGAGTTTTTGAAAGCTCCTCCTACATCATTAAACATACCAGGACCCCCGCTACACTGGTGCTGAAGAACCCATGCAGACGTGACAGTGTTACTTGGAATGTAAGACAACTCAGATACCTGAAGACTGGACTATAAGAACAAGGAAGGAGCAGTGACCATTAACTAATTCTAAGGGACCCGTTTACTAAGCTGCGGTGGGGCTACCATGTGGGTAGCGTGCGCTAAATCGACCCTACTGCTGGAGTAGCGCGGACACCCAGCGGTAGTTCCAAAGTTGGTGCATGCAGTTTTCCGTGGTAGAAAATTATTTTCTATTTTCTACCGCAGGGGGTATTCCTGACATTAATTGGCAGTGAGGCCATATTTCTGTGCTCTGTCTGATTACCGCACAAGTAGTGCGTGAGCCCTTACTGCCAAGTAAATAGGTGGCAGTAAGGGCTCAGGCGGTAAATAGCTGCATGCTACTTTTAATATTAGCACACGGCCATTTACTGCCCCATTTTTTTAAAAGGCCATTTTCCTGCCACGGTAAAAAATGGCCTAGCGTGCGCCAATTTCACACACCCACACTACTGCAGGCCACTTTTTTACCACAGCTTAGTAAAAGGGCCCCTAAGACAGGTAAAGCACGTCACATAATAAAAGAGAAGGACATTTGGGAGAAAGGTAGCAAGAACCTCAAGACAGAGCTTGTGAGAAATCTAGCCATCTTCTATTCTCTTTTAACATACACATATACGCTAACAAGGAAAGAACAACTCTGAAAAAAGTTAAGGTTGCATCCCATTAAAAAAAAATTACTGGGAAATATTTGAGTAAGTTCAGACTATTCTATAATGTTTGGTTCAATGACCGTGTTACCCCGCTATTGTGAGCACAACATTGGCTACCTTTGAGGGCGCATGTTAATTGTATGATTTTGATACTGGCCTCATGTAATCTACTTGGACTTCAACTAAGCCTTTGATATGGTCCCCCACAGAAGACTCGTGAATAAGCTGAAAGGGTTGAACTTAGGACCGAAAGTGGTGAACTGGATAAGAAACTGGTTGGCCGACAGGTGGCAGAGGGTGGTGGTAAATGGAATCCGCTTGGAGAAAAGGAAGGTGAGCAGTGGAGTTCCTCAGGGGTCGGTGCTGGGGCCTATTCTGTGTAATATATTTGTGGGAGATATTGCTGAAGGGTTGGAAGGAAAGGTGTGCCTTTTTGCGGATGACACGAAAATAGCCAATAGAGTGGATACCCTGGAGGGAGTAGAAACAATGAGAAGGGATCTCTGAACATTAGAAGAATGGTTGAGGGTCTGGCAGTTAAAATTTAATTATTCCCTTCTGGGGATCTATGACCGTTCGGTTTCTCTTGTTATACAATATCTGTGGATTCTAGAAACCTGAATGTTATCAATATGTTGTTATTCACACTATGTGTTATGTTGTATACTACAATAGTGCTCAGTACCAAGTGTGTGTTATTTAGCCAATCATTAGCTCATACCATCGACTAGTAACCACCATCATTGCACTCCAAGTCCCTCCCTTCCTTCCTTCTGAATAAGTGTTATCATATGTACATTCTCTTAAAATACTATCAGTGGTGTCTACACTCTTTCCACTCTCCTACTCTGATATGATAGATCAAAATATATTACATATGATACTTATCCCCTCAGACTCTGGCGTGATGTACTCGGAGTACCCAGTGTACTAGCGTCCGAATTGGCAGCCCCTCTGTTCCATTATTTTTTCTTTTTTCTTTGCTGGTGCTGTACAACTGTGCTTTGCTAGTATAGTACTTCCCTTAACCCATATTCCTCGTTCTCAACATGCTTGCATGTTTCACTCTACTGCGTCATCAGGAGAATGAAATAATTCCTGGAGACTCTAAGGTGATGATCAGTCAACAGTCCCGTTTCGGATCGTGTATGAGGAGGAGGGAGGAGGGATGTAGGGATGGAAAGGGAGAGGTATAGCCATGGGGGGGGGGCATGGGGGCCTGGGAGAATGAGAGGAGCAAGCACAGGGCCGAGAACAGAGGGAGAAAAGCTGTAGGGGGTGGGAGAGTCCAGATTCTTGGACGGTCATCCAGATTCTCAGGCGGTCAGCAGGCAATTTTAAAAGGTCCAGATTCTTGGGTGGTCCAGATTTCTGGCATCTGGATTTCCGGACTTCTATTGTTAAAAGTTCATTCATAGGGTCAAATGTACAAAAGGGTCAGTGAAATAATGTTCAATACAATTGGCCCATGGTGTGTGAAATGCACATATGGGCCCTTTTACCAAACAGCCGTAAAAGTTGATCTTAGTGCATCCTTATCTTCCCAAATGCTAAGGCCATTTTACCACTGGAGTAAAATAGCTGAATTTTCTATTTTTTAAAAATGAATGGCCATGAGCTAAGTTTGCCATCAGCAAGTGGCTTTTAGCATATGAGCCCCTACAGTCACCCATTATGAAGGCGGTAAGGGCTCACACACTAAGCATACACTAATCGGTTAGTGCACGCCAATGTAGCTCCTCTAACCGATTATACCCTGATTCTATATAGCGTGCCTAGAGATCCACACTGAAACAATATAGCTTAATTGGCTTAACAAGCTAATTAGCATTGATAACAGCACTTAACAAGCAATAATGAGCACTAATTGGCAATAATTAGAATTTACACACACAACTCCCTAAGCGTATTCTGGAACACACTGCGCCTAACTTCTAACATGTGTAGATAAAAAGGGGTGTCGTTATAGGAGTGGAAATGGACGTTTCATGGGCATTATGAAATTTACACGCATAGTTATAGAATATGGCCCTCTGCACCTAAATCCATGCACCGGGATTTACGCCATGCTTTCATTTGTGTAAATGGATGCACGTAGTTTTAGGCGCTAGGATATCAAGTAAGCGTATTCCATATACCGTGCCTAAAGCTAGGCGCCGCTTATAGAATACGCTTTTCTACACTGATTTTGTAGGTGCCATATATATAAAATCCCCCTCTTAGCGCAGAACACACCCACTCACCACCCCAGAGACATGCCCCTTGCACCAGAAGTACACTGTATTTTTCAGTGTATGGGTAGAGTGCACACATCCCCCAAATTACCCCAGGATGCCTCAGCGGAAAACAAGGATTAGTGTTTACCATAGCTTTGTAAAAGGGCCCCATAGTGAGGTCATGTTTTAACAATGCACATTCTAATGCAGAGTGAGGCACTCCTTCTGCAAATATTGATGGGCTACCTTCACAGTTTTGCTCTTTGAGGGCACAGATATCAATGTGGGCTACCAATGAGACTCTTTTACAAAGCTGCGCTAGCGATTCCCTCATAGCAAATGAGAGGAAGCCTGTAGGAATTGAATGGGCTTCCTTTCATTTGCAGTGCAGGGAATCGCTAGCAAGGCTTAGTAAAAGAGGCCCCTAGTTACTAATACCTGAGTTTAACAGTAAAATAACGTATCTAATGGTAGCCCACATTGATAACTTCCCCCCTGAATGTTTATGTACAACATTGTGTAGAGGGAAAGATGTAGAGCAGGGTTTTATGATGGTCTGTATTAGCAATTGGAAGAGTTTTGGGGGGCTGTATTAGGGTTTTACGGGGAGGTGAGGTGACACTTTCCCTTGTCCGGACTTAAGACCAAAATGTTGGTGAATGGGTACAGGGGGAGATTCTATATATGGCACCTAAAAAATCGGCGCTGAAATCAGTTCTAAACATAGAATACGCTTCGTTGATATCTCAGCGCCTAAATCTATGCGCATCCGTTTACACCAACAAAAATGGGGTGTAAATCCCAGCACATAGATTTACTCGCACTGGGCCATATTCTGTAACTATGTGCGTAAATTTCAGAATGCCCATGAAATGCCCATTTCCCTGCCCATAACCAGGCCCCTTTTTGCCTGCGCACATTAAACATTTGGAACACTTTGTTACAGAATGCACTTAGCGAGTTGCGCATGCAAACTCTAATCAGTGCCAATTAGTGCTCATAATTGCTTGTTAAGTGCTGTTATCAGCGCTCATTAGCTTGTTAAGGGGGTCTTTTACTATAGATTAACTCGAGTTTTCTGCAGCAGGGCCCATAGGAATAAAATGGGCCCTGCTGCAGATAACTTGAGTTAATCTTTACTAAAAGACCCCCTGAGCTTGTTAAATTAACTAGCATTGCTATAGAATCTGCTTGGATTTTAGCGCTGATCTCTAGGTATGCTATACAGAATCTGGGGGATAGTGACACATGGCACAGACAGGGTGCAGATGGATGTGCACTTTTACAATCTGTTTTGATTTTTATTTTTTTCTGTGGGTTGGCAGCGGGAGGCGTTGCTGCAGGCTGGATTGGAATGTTCATTGTAGATTTAATCTAGAACCGATAATGAGTGTGACTGTTGGGCAGACTGCATGGACCATTCAGGTCTTTATCTGCCGTCACTTACTATGTTACTATGGGGGTCTTTTACAAAGCATCGGTAAGCCCAATGCAGGCTTACCAAATGCTAAATCAAGACTACTGCCGTCCCAACATTGCCGTTGGTGATAGTTCCGCCCTGAGCGTGCACCATTTCCAGGGGAAAAAGTCCCCCCTCGAAATGGGTTGCTCAGCGGTAACCCGGTGGTAATCGGGCATCACCACGCACTGCCTGGTTACTACTGGGTTACCACAGGAGCCCTTATTGTCACCTCAATGAATAGCGGGAAAGACTCCCCACTGAAATGGCCACACGGCAAGTGCTTTACTTGTTGCACAGCCATGTTTTTCTGGGGGCTTTTTACCGACTGCGGTAAAAAGGACCCTGCTGTGCAGGAATAACGGCTCCCACCGTTAGCAAGAGCCCTTTTTCCTGCAGGTTGGTAAAAGGACCCCTATGTGAATCAGAGGTTTCTCTTCCCTGATGGAGAGGTAGTACAGTATTTTTCATGTTTAATTTTGAATGCAAAATCATTTGTTTGGCTACTGAGAGGACTCAGATTTCATAGGCCATTGCCTATGCTTCTAACCTGGCAGTTCTCGACCCAGTTTTTGATGTCTCACTGCCAGTTTGGTTTTCAAGATATTCGCAATGGCCCTCATTTTACAAGCCCTATTCACGTTTGATATGTGTATAAACTGGTGCTTAAACATTTATCTTGCATAAATGTTAAAGGCCTCTTTTTACAAAACCAGTGTATGCATGTATCAAATCTAAGAGAGTACAAATGGCAATGGGACGTTGACTGGTCATGTCAAGTTCAGGGAACATTTAGTCCTCAATTTCAGAAAGGGACTAAGTGTGTGTGTGTGGGGAGGGAGGGTTCAGGAAATGGCACCCAAAGTTAGGCATCAACATTACTATATTATATATTTAGATTTATTTAGATTTTGCTCACACCTTTTTCAGTAGTAGCTCAAGGTGAGTTACATTCAGGTACACTGGATATTTCTCTGTCCCAGGAGGGCTCACAATCTAAGTCTGTACCTGAGGCAATGGAGGGTTAAGTGACTTGCCCAAGATCACAAGGAACAGCAGTAGGATTTGAACTGGCCACCTCTGGATTACAATACCAGTGCTCTAACCACTAGGCTACTCCTCCACTCCACTCCACTATTACTACTACTTATCATTTCTATAGCGCTACTAGACGTACGCAGCACTGTACACTTGAACATGAAGAGACATTCCCTGCTCGACGGAGCTTACAATCTAATCAGGACAGACAAACAGGACAAATAAGAGATAAGGGAATTACTAAGGTTGGAATGATAAAACATGGGTACTGAACAAGTGAGTAAGGGTTAGGAGTTAAAATCAGCATAAAAAAGGTGGGCTTTTAGCCTAGATTTGAAGACAGCCAGAGATGGAGCTTGCCATACTAGCTCAGGAAGTTTATTTCAGGCATATGGTGCAGTAAGATAAAAGGAAGAGAGTCTAGAGTTGGCAGTGAAGGAGAAGGGTACAGATAAGAGAGAATTACCAAATAAATGAACGGAGTTCCAGGAGAGGAGTGTAGGGAGAGATAAAAGTGGAGAGGTACTGAGGAGCTGCAGAGTGAATGCACTTGTAAAGCAATAAGAGGAGTTTGAACTGTATGTGGAAACGGATAGGGAGCCAATGAAGTGGCTTGAGGAGAGGGCTGATATGATCTGTGCTAAGCTAGCATTCTGCAAAGAGTGCTCTGCATGGAACGACCTTTACAGAAAACTAGCTTAACGTGCATTTCAGTGCCTAACTTGGGCACGAGTATTTACGCCTGCCAATAGCTGCTGTATATGCCGGTGCCCAACTAATGGCAGTTAGGTGCGCATATTCAAGTATTCTACAACATTGCACCTAAATTCTGGGAATGCCCCTGACCTCCCCCCATATCCACTCCATGGCCACGCCCCTTAGAAGTTATATGCCATGAAAATTAGGCACGCATGTTGGAATAGAATGCAGGCAGATGCAGGCGTGACTCCTAATTACTGCTGATTAATGCCAATAATTGATTGTTACCACCTAATTCGGCAATTAATTTAGGGGCCCTTTTACTAAGAAACTGTAAAAAATGGCCTGCGCTAGTTTTGGTGTGTGAAATTGGTACGTGCTGGGCCATTTTTTACCACAGCGGAAAAAAGGCCTTTTTAAAAATGGGACAGTAAATGGCCGTACACTAATATAAAAATTAGCACACAGCTATTTACTGCTTCAGCCCTTACTGCCACCTATTTAGAAGGTGGTAAGAGCTCACACGCTATTCATGCGGTAATCAAGCAGTGGGCAGCAATGTGGCCATGCTGACAATTACCGTCAGGAATGCCCCCGTGATAGAAAATAGAAAATTATTTTCTACCATGGGAAACTGAGCATCCCAACTTTTGGAACTACCACTGAGCGCCCGTACCCCTGTGGTAGAGTCAATTTGGCGCTCACTACCTGTGCAGTAGCCCTACTACGGCTTAGTTTTTAAAAGGGTCCCTTAGACACAGATCTGGGATGTGCACTCAAATTTCCATGCCGAAGTTTGGGTGCCATGCAGGGCCAGGGCGTAGCCAGACTTCGGCAGGAGGGAGGTCCAGAGCCCGAGTTGAGGGGACACATTTTAGCCCCCCCCTGGCTCCACCGACCCCCCCCCCCTGCCATTTTTGACCTTCGCACCACCACCACCGCCTTTGACCCCCCCCTAGCGCCAACCCTTTCGACCCCCTCTTCCCGCCGCTGCCAAACCTCCCCTGCCACTGCCGTGAGGGGGGGGGGGTCGAAGGGGTTGGCGGGGGGCCATGGCCAAATCTACGGGGCCCATGCCCCCGTGGCCCCACGTAGCTACGCTCCTGGTGCCATGTACTGAATTCCTTCCTGAATATCAATGTCCTAAAAGATTGACGCTGGGAATTATACCTGCTACCAAGCACATTTAGGATTTGGGAGACAGCTGCAATTGAGCAGTACTCCACTGGAGGGGTTGTCCTCTTAATCCCCAGTGGAAAGAAACCAGTCACTGTGACAGCATCGGGATAATAACCCATTTATGTTTCCAAGGTCAGAAAGATAACTGGTTATGTGCTGGTTTTGAACCCATCAATTTTTCTATGTTTATTTTCTAAAACAGATGTGTAGGCTGCACCGCACCCAGGGGTCCTTTTATAAAGGCGTCCTAGTGTTTTTAGCGTGCACTAAAAATAAGCGTGCACTAAACACTAGAGACGCCCATATATGCCTATGGGCATCTCTAGTGTTTAGTGCACACTAATCATTAGCACATATTACAAAATCTACCGCGCCTTTGTAAAAGACACCCCCCCCCCCCCCCCCCCCCGGGCATAAACGTCCATTTCTCTCCTGTATTTTAGAACAGGCTCTATGTTAACAGATTCTGTTCTAAAATACTGGTGCAACTTGAGACGCACTGAACGCCATGTCTAAATACTTATTTCTATGACCTGCCTAATGTGCTGCACAAGTCAGCATGATATACAGTGGTTTTGAGAACCAGATGGATTTATGCAAATATACCTCTTGCATATTTATTACAAAAGATCTTGGAAAAATTAGGTTTGGGGGATAATCATTCACAAGGTTACACATCATCGCTATTACCAAGAAATGTCAGTTATTTTTCTGAATCTCATGCATGGCTGATCTGTGTTAACTACAAGGCTATCTGTACAATCAGCTGGGTAGAAATCTCTGTGCAAACATGACTTTAAGCTCCTTGGATGATCTCATAAGATGCATTCATCTTTTTTGCAAAACTCAGCCTACAGAGATGTCTTATTAAGCTGGTTTTCATTGAATTGTGGGTTAATGAGCCACTTTGTATGACATTTCGGGGCTACAACAGAAGTTTATAACTTGTAAAAAATCATCTTCCTGTTGTAGCTCAAGCTGGGGTTTTTTTTTTCAAAATATCTCTAGTGAATATGCATCATATCCTATGAGTTAATATCACAATAATCATACAATATCAATCTTTATTAAATCTTATAAAATATTTATCACGAAGTTCACACCTTACACTATTACATCAGTATACTTATAATTATTTTAAAACGTTTCCTGCTAAGATCTTCCCTACATGTTCTCCTCCCAAGCTCATTACATATTAATAAAATATTTCCATGTTTAGGTCTATTGATGTGTAATGAGCTTGGGAGGAGAACATGTAGGGAAGATCTTAGCAGGAAACGTTTTAAAATAATTATAAGTATACTGATGTAATAGTGTAAGGTGTGAACTTCGTGACAAATATTTTATAAGATTTAATAAAGATTGATATTGTATGATTATTGTGATATAGAAACTCATCGGATGTGATATTAGCAGTGACTATTTACCCAGTGTTAGTGAATATGTATGAGACATATTTACATAAATCCATTTGGTTCTCAAACCCATTGTATGCAAATGTGTCTTGTGCTTACTATATAGACTGCATGAAAGTTTACTATTTGCAAGGTAGCCATTTTATGAAAATTTTTTCACAAAGGGGTTCTATGTAGGAAAATGTCTTATTTGGGTTTTGAGCCACTTTGCATGTAAGTTTCCATCTGTGAAAAATTTCCAGTTTAGTACATTGGTCTCTAAGGGGTCGTTTTACTAAGCTGTGGTAAAAATTGACCTTAGTATGCCCTTGCACAGGTTTTCCCTGCATGCTAAGGCCATATTTACCACAGCCATAAAAATAGCCTTTTTCTATTTTTTGTGTTATTAGCCATGGGATTATGTTGCCATTGGCACGCCGCCATTTTAAAAAAATTGATGTGTGTGTGTGCACTTACCACCACCCATTTTGTAGGCAATAAGGGCTCAAGGCACTGTACCTGCTCTAACCAGTTACTCTGCGGTTATGTAGCTGCGCTAACTGATTGGCACAGGAATGTTCACTCTCCACCCCCAGACACACCCCTAAAAATATATGTTAAATATTTTTTAGTGCACAGTTAGCGTCTGCATATTTGGCACTTAGTGCAGGACACCTGATCATGTTTCACAGTATGCCATTTTAAGCTGCATTATGTGCACATTGGCACCTGACACAGCTTAGTAAAGAGCCTGAAAGTGACATCTGTAAAATGGATGAGCATCAACTAATTGTGGCAGTGGCCAAAAAAAAACCCAAACAGGATGCTAGAAAGTAATAGGAAAGTATGGTAAATAAGACCAAGAATACAATAATAATGTCTCGCCTAACTCCTCACAATGTAATCCATAACCGAGTAGTAACAAACTGTATTTCTATCACTCACAACTTATTGTAAGCCACACTGAGCCCGCAAAAAGGTGGGAAAATGTGGGATAAAAATGCAATAAAATAAAATAAATAAATAAATCTGTATCTGTCCATGGTGAGACCTCACCTTGAGTATTGCGTTCAATTCTGGTTGCCATATCTCAAAAAAGATATAGCGGAATTAGAAAAGGTTCAAAGAACAGCACCCAAAATGATAAAGGGGATGGAACTCCTCTCATATATAAGGAAAAGCTAAAAAGGTTAGGGCTCTTCAGCTTGAAAAAGAAACGGCTGAGGGGAGATATGATTGAGGTCTACAAAATCCTGAGTGGTGTAGAATGAGTAGAAGTGAGTTGATATTTTACTCTTTCAAAACGTACAAAGACTAGGGGGCATAAGTACATATAAATACATAAGTATTGCCATAGTGGGACAGACCGAAGGTCCATCAAGCCCAGCATCCTGTTTCTAACAGTGGCCAATCCAGGTCACAAGTACCTGGCAAGATCCCAAAAAAGTACAATACATTTTATGCTGCTTATCCTAGAAAAAAGAAGTGGATTTTCCCCAAGTCCATTTTAATAATGGCTAATGGACTTATCCTTTAGGAAGCCATCCAAACTTTTTTTAAACCACACTAAGTTAACTGCTTTTATTACATTCTCAGGCAATGAATTCCAGAGTTTAATTACACATTGAGTGAAGAAAACTTTTCTCTGATTTGATTTAAATTTCCTACTTTGTAGCTTCATTGCATGCCTCCTAGTCCTAGTATTTCTCGTCTTCCACTTCACTCATTATTTTATAGACCTCTATCATATCTCCCATCAGCTGTCTTTTCTCCAAGCTGAAGAGCACTAGCTGCTTTAGCCTTTCCCCATTGGGAAGTCATCCCATCCCCTTTATCATTTTCCTCGCCCTTCTCTGTACCTTTTCTAATTTCACTATATCTTTTTTTTTTTAAGACGCAGTGAGCAGAATTGAACACAATATTTGAGGTGTGGTCACGCCATGGAGTGATACAAAGGCATTATAATATCCTCATTTTTGTTTTCCATTTCTTTCCTAGTAATACCTAACATTCTATTTGCTTTCTTAGCCACAGCCGCACACTGAGCAGAGGGTTTCAACATATCATTAATGACAACGCCCGGATTCTTTTCCTGGTCAGTGACTCCTAAAGTGGAACCTTGCATTACGTAGCTATAATTTGTGTTCCTCTTTCCCACATGCATCATTTTGCACTTGTTCACATTAAACGTCATCTGCTATTTAGACGCCCAGTCTCCCAGTCTCGTAAGTTCCTCTTGTAATTTTTCACAATCCTCTTACGATTTAACAACGTTGAATAACTTTGTGTCATCAGCAAATGTAATTACCTCACTAGTTACTCACATCTCTAGATCATTTATTAATATGTTAAAAAGCAGCGGTCCCAGAACAGATCCCAAACAGGAGGAAATATTTTTTCACTCAATGTAAAGTTCAGCTGTAGAACTCATTGCCAGAGGATGTAGAAACAGCAGTTAGTGAATCTGGGTTTATAAAAGGTTTGGACAAGTTCCTGGAGGAAAAGTTCATAGTCTGCTTGCCCTGGGATTGGTAGCATGGAATGGTGTAGGTTTCTGCCAAGCACTTGTGACCTGGATTGGCCACTGTTGGAAACAGGATGTTGGGCTAGATGGACCATTGGTCTCACTAGTATATTCTTATGTTCTGTCTAGATGACAACACATTTTTCTGTTCTAAATTTTGATTTGTTCCTTCTTGACTCTGTTGCTCCCTCTTGTAAATCTTATTACTAAATTTCAATTCTTTTTTCTGGTGTATTTGATTTCTTATATTATTACACTCTATTGCAACAGGAAGTGTGTGCCACATAGTGTGGACAACATCCTTGTCTCTAACATTCATTTTTTAGTTTGCTGTTTTGTTCAAGCTTTAGTCATGCATTTTCCATTTCACTGTGATGCCTGCATAGAGTTCAGAGGAGCACAACAGCACCTTGATTTACTTAGATCTACAATTATTTATTTGCAAGTCCACATCAGTGAGATTCACGGAAGGATTGTGTTCTGTCTTCTTAAACCCTCTTGCACCCAGCACTGTCAGCCATTACCCAACCCAATCTTCTCCTTTTCCCCCTTCTTACTTGACTCTCTAGACCCCAAAACTGTTGCAGCCTCCGTGCTTGCCAGAATGCTTGTGTTGAGGTGCGTATGCTCACTGATGTGGGCATGTGCACCCTGCTGCCTGCCAAGAGACAGATACCACTTCTATAACCAGTTTGGTTGCCCCTGTTTAGGCACCCTGATGCTGTGTGGTAAGTCTATTCTATAATGGAATCTGGGCATCCAGATTTCATTATAGGATCCTAGCGTAGCCCAGCATCGGCTTGTCTTGCATTTAGGGGGATCCATACCTAATATCCCAAAAGTGTATCCATGGGTGGACCTGGGCCCATCCACTGTTATCTCAGGCCCACGCAAAAGTGGCGCATCATTGGGCAGGGATCGTCAAACTGCAACAGCTAAAAACATCAACAGCCTGCCAAAGTTGTGAACTTCTGTCAAAAACAATGGACATTCAGTGCTCTGAGTTGCCAGTGCTGGAGCGCTTTGCATGATCAGATGTCATGCATGCTCATTTCATGCATGAGAACTGAACATGCATAGGGGACTGCTACAGGTTTTGATGGGGATTCACAACTTCAGTGGACTGTCAATGTGTTCAGCTGGTGGGGCTTAGGGGATCTCTGCCAAGTAAGGTATTTAATTTTAAAAGCAGTTAGCTTAGCAGGGTTTAAAAACAAATCTTTGGCTGCTTTCCTAACAGAAAAGTCCATAAGCCATTATTAAGATGGACTTAGGAAAATCCATTGCTTATTTCTAGGATAAGCAGCATAAAGTCTGTTTTACTGTTCTGGGATCTTGCCAGTTACTTGTGACCTAGATCGGCCACTGTTGAAAACAGGATATTGGGCTTGATTGACTTTTTGGTCTGTCCCAGTATGGCAACACTTATGTTCTTAAAGTTTCATGGAAGAACAGCGGAGGTGGCGGGGTGTGTGTGTGTGTGGGGAGAAGGACAGAGGAGTGGGGGGAGGGGTAGAGAGAGGAAATATGTGCCTACCCAACCTACCCATTGACCCACCCAAAAATTGACTTCTAGCTACGCCATTGCTCTATCCTACCCATACTCTGCCCAGGTGAATGCCACCCTTGCATCTATGTGCCATGGCATTTAAGTGCACCCTTATAGAATAGCATTTAGGCACATGGCTTGCCATTTACACACATATGTGAACACTTACCCACAAAGAGCTAGATTCAATATATGGCGCCTGGAAAATCTACGTAGAAATCATTTTCGCCTAAGGGTATTTTACAAAATTTCCACACAAATTATAGAATACGCTGATGGTGGTCCATGCGACTATATTTAGTTGCGAGGAATTGCACCAAGAAGAACCTGGTGCAAATCGTGACGCCTAAATTAGGCACAGTGCAGGTGTATTCTATAACACTGCACGCACATTGTCAGAATGCCATGACCCGCCCATTCCACTCCATGGCCACGCCCCCTTTTTGACAACAAGCATTACAACTTATGTGCATCATGTTATAGAATGCGCTTAGCGAGTGAGCACATAAGTTTTAATTAATGCCAATTAGTGCTCCTAATTGCTTGTTAACATCCAGTTAACAGCGCTGATTGGCTTGTAAACCAATTAGGTTATGTGCATTGTTATGGGATCCACTTGGATTTCTGTGTGGAAATCTAGGCACAATATATAGAATCGGGGGGGGGGGGGGGAGGGCTGGTGGAGGAGAAGCTTAATGGTAAGTGCAATGGCCTGAGAACCTGGTTCAATTCCCACTACAGCTCCCTGTGACTCCAGGCAAATCACTTATCTCTTCATTGCCCCGGGTAGAAAGTAAGTATTTGTATATAATATGTAAACCACTTTGATTGTGACCACACAAAGGCAGTATATCAAATCCCATCCCTTTTCCCAATGTAAGTGGCACATAAAAGTGAGTACCCAGTTAGACAATTTCCCTTCACATGCATTATACATATAGATCAAGCCTTTTTTATTAGTAGCTCAAGGTGAGTTACATTTAGGTACAATATTGGGTGTGGTTAATTAGGAGGAGCTTTTAAAAACTCTACATACAGTATTTGTACCTACTTAAAAATGAATAAAAAAGGAATAGCATGAAGAATTCTGTTAGGAGTTTAGGGCAGTGGTTCCCAAACCTGGTCCTGGAGTCACCCCAGCCAGTCAGGTTTTCATGATATCAGCAATGAATATATGCATGAGAGAGATTTGCATGCAGTGGAGGCAGTGCATGCAAATATCTCATGAATATTCATTATGGATATCCTGAAAACCTGACTGGCTGGGGTTCCTCCAGGACCACTGGTCTAGTGAATTATTTAAAAATTACTTTGTACTGTTGCTCTGAAGACATCATCCAGGATTCAATGACAAAAGAGCCTGGCGGCATCTTATAGAATTAACCAATTCTCTTGAGACATGGGCTTTCAAGGACAAGAGACTGTTCAGTCGATCCTTTATCATTTTTGCTGCTACAGACTAACATGACTACCCCTGTGGATGTATCCAGGAATAGAATATCAGCAAAGCAGAGACAGACTTAAAAGTGTGCGGGATGATTGTCTGAATCTATTATTAAGCCTAGTACTGTTTACCCACGATCAAAATAACATAAACAATAGTTCAATTACCTTTACTTTAAAAACAAAGTAAAATACTTACAAAATACAAATTTGTAATTTCAGACTGGTGAACTGAGACCAGATGAAACAGGCTTCACAACAGATACCACAAATACTCTATTGATTCCCAGCATTGTTAAGCCACATTCAATACTGAAATGACTGTTTTCTCAATGAAGAACGGGCTCTGTGCGCTCTTCTTCAAGTCATGTGTCTGCATCAGAGTGATAAATATGTACTGCCACAGCGCTTTGGAAAAATCTAAAAAGCACCTAAGATTCAGAACATTTCTGGACAATAAAACACCACTTAAAGACACTTTAAGGTCCGAGAAGACTCAAGTAGTGCAGAGAGAGGTTGTCAGCATTCAGATGAGCAATGTCTGAAGCACTATAGCAGGTGAGACAGCTGCAGTCCCTGTCTGTAAGAAGGAAGAGAAGGTGGTGGAAAATGTAGAGGTGCTTCAGGTGTACTTTCAACACCAACAAGCCTTTCGAGAGTTCTCTGTACCATCTGGTTTACTCTCATCCTCTTCTAGATCAGCTATGCTCAGTTCATTGGTCGGGTACTGTCGGAGTCCATCGAGCTCTTTCTTATGTGCCTGTAAGACCAGTTCTGTCAGCCGAGTGAATGACTAGAAGAGAGAATAACTTTGAGTTGCACTGATTTGTACATTTTTACACAAAGGGCTAAATTCTATAAATGGTACCGAAAAAATTGGCACAAAAAAACCCGCACTTAGCGTTATTCTATAAGCCTTGCCTAACATTAGGCGTGGTTTATAGAACACATGTAGCAGCCATCCCATGACTAGAGCTTAGGCGCAGGCATTTACACCAACTAAAACCTGGTGTAAATGCACACGTCTTAGGTGCAGATCGGGCATAAATTTTCGGAATACCCATGAACCACTCATGCCCTGTCCATGGCCACACCCTCTTCTGAGATCCACTCGGTCTGATTTACATGCATCACTTTATAGAATATGCTTAGCGAGCTATGTGCGTAAATCCTAATTATTGCCAATTAGTACCAATAATTGCTTGCTAACATCCAATTATCAGCGCTGATTGGCTTATAAACCAATTAAGTTCCGTGCCCAAATCAGCTACGCATGCTGCTTTGTGTGCAGAATCTTAGTCGCTGTTTAGAATCCAGGGGAAAAGGTGTTCAACACACTGTTAGCTTACTGGTCAAATGTCACATAAGCTTTAATGCCATCATCTTCTGTGACACCTGGATAGTTCTTGTTCTTTGAGTCTAATAGTAAAAGAGGTAGGGGTACCAGCCAGCAGTGGTCAGTGATTTTTAGCCAACGCCCAGCTTTATGGCTGGATATTAAATGCATTTCTGTGCACCAGGTTGAGGGGTCTTTTCACTAAGGCACATAGGTGCCTATGAACGTACAACGCATGTCAAATTAGAACTACTGCCCGGCTACCTCGTGCCCCGGATGGTAATTCTAATATTACATGCGTCCGATATGCGCCTGGTTAATGCTTGAGACCTTACCACTAAGTCAATGGGTGGTGGTAAGGTCTCAGACTCAAAATATCTTCCTTTACCTAATCTTCAAACTTGAATAATTGTATCTGTTACCATGAAATAATTATATCTATCTTCCCTTACCTAATCCTCAAACATTAGAATTGTATCTGTTATCATGAAATGATCATGTCATAACCATACTCTGTAAGCCACATTGAGCCTGCAAATAGGTGGGAAAATATGGGATACAAATGCAATAAATAAATAAATAAAATGGACCTGCGCACATCCAAAACACACGCCTACACTATCGCAGGCCATTTTTTGGCCCACCTTAGTAAAAGGACCCCTGAATATCCGGGGTATGTGCAGCTGGCTGACAGTTATCCAGTTAAAGCCAGTGTTCAGCTCTTAACCTGATAAGTGTGTTACATGAAGCCTTCTAGAATATGAAAGGTAAGATTCAAGCTAGGGAATGTGCTTTTGTTTCATTTCAGGTCATAATGAAAAGGAATAAAATGTCATTCATTTTCACTTTGTTTTAAAAATTTTAGGCCCTACCACCATCAAGCAAATTAAATGCAGCCCTCTCCCCACCTCCACTCCTTTTTCTGATTCTTACCCCAGTCATAATACAGGAACACAAAACTGCACCAGACAAGCTGAGACTGGTGCCAGTTAGAATTTCTGCCATGCAACAAAATGGAGTTACCAACAAAGAAATACTTGCTCGCTCACCATTTTTACATTTTTTAAACATTTGTTTGTATAGCATCAATTCCTACAAGCTGAACTAAAGAATGGTGTTGGTACATAGAGGACCTGAGTACTAGAAGGATATTTCATACACAGATTTACTGTAGGTAAATTGATCAGAATTAAAATAACCTGAACAATACACTTCAGTAGACAGAATAAGGTTTCTGATGTCGGCTGAACGCAGAAACCCTAGTGAGCATTACAAGGGTAAGGGACTAATGTGGGGAGAGGAAGACTGATCATCTGCTAAGGTACAGAGAAACAGAGATAGCCGGCAGAACAAGCCACTATTGGCATTGCATGGCTGTCTGTGCGTCTCAGGTGCATGGGGTATCTCTTTTCTCATGCTAATCTCGAAGCCACAGATTCACAGAGACCCCATACAATGCCAACAGTGGCTTTTCCTGCTGCCTTTTATTCCCTTACGTTCTCAGTCTCATCTGGAGCCAATACCAGATTCAATGCATTTTTCTCGATTGTAGTTCTTAAATGGAATGAACTCCCTCTTGCTCTTCATCTTGAATGGTTCCTACCCAAGCTTATGAAGTTGCTTAAAATTCTTTTTACTTATTGTCCCTCCGTACCGGCCCAGCATGACTGGTGGGTTGTGCACTGGAAAGCAAATTAGCAGGTAGGACATAATTTCTCCTTTTATGGCCTTCAGAGACAAGGGACTCCAGACCATGGGTTAGCTGCTAGTAGGAACTACCTCTCCCCTGAGTTGCCTCTTCCTGATAGACTTCTTTAGTAGCATTTGGAATGTATGATCTGTTATTTTATTGGCATTCTTTTCCTTCCATTAGTTCTGCTCCTGGGCTGCTTCTTAAAGGGACTGGACTGAAGCTTGCCCCCTTCCCCAAGTCTAGTGACATTTTGAGTATAAATTTAGGCACTCAGTCCAAATACATTTTCAAAGAGGTCAATTTAGGAGCATAGCTTTCAAAAGGGTCCTTGTACTTAGCTAATGCGTGCCTAACACAGCAATAATGGCTTAATGTGGGATGTGCTAAACCATCACGTATTAGTTTTTGCATGTGTGAGTGCTAACCACATGGTAAAATATTTTTTGCCTTTTTTAGAGGGCGTGTTGGGGTTGGAAGAGTGAGCATTCGTAAGCTAAGTTGAGGACGGCTACCAAATTGGTAAACGGTCTCTGTCATAAAACATATAAGGACAGGTTTAAGGCCCTCAACATGCATACACTGGAAGAGAGGCTGGAGAGAGGGGATATGATACAGACGTTTAAATACCTTAGTGACGTTAATGTACAGGAGGTGAGCCTTTTCCAAACGAAGGAAAACTCTGGAATGAGAGGGCATAGGATGAAGTTAAGAGGAAATAGGCTTAGGAAGAATCTAAGAAAATACTCTTTCACAGAAAGGGTGGTGCATGCATGGAATGACCTCCTGGTGGAGGTCGTGGAGACGAGCACTGTGTCAGAATTTAAGGAAGTGTGGGACAGGCACGTGAGATCCCTTAGGAAAAGAAGGAGCTAGTGGTTAATGAGGAAGGACAGATTGGATGGGCCATTTGGCCCTTATCTGTCATCATAATTCAATGTTTCTAACCAGTCACTGCTAACTGGATAGTGTATACACAACATGGGAACCCTTACCAGCTATAAAGTAGGTGACGGTAAGTGCTCATGTGGTAATTTTCATAAACGACCGCGCACTAATGATAACCTTAGCACGCAGCCATAAATGAAATAAATAGAAAATTGGAGGTTTTAACAGCCACAGCAAAAATGTCCTTAGCGTGCAGGAAGAATGACCCATGTGAGGGCATGCTAAGGCCATTTGTTACCACAGCTTAGTAAAATGACACCAACGTTAGGAGTATAAATCCTTTGAATATTGGGCCCATTGATTTTCTATGTGGTTGAATTTGTTGAACAATAAATTCTGAAAAGAGAACATCCCAGCAAGAATATTTCCAAGGGAGCAAGGGACTGTTGAGGTGAAAATTTAATTTGCATTTTGAGTGGAGGGATGAACTTTATTAATGATATCCGAAGATACTATGCTGACATCATATTATATCTCTGTTATTTGAATTTCAGTGCTGTTAAATGTATATATTGTCTGATCCTGTTTCATGGTAGTCCTATTATTAGGTTTCAATTTGCTGTTTTCAAGTTTACCTCGTTCATTGTATTTATGTTTATACATGTTCATCTAACTATTGTTAAATTGTACCTGCTGTACACTGCCTTGGGTGAATCTCTTCATAAAGGCAGTTAATAAATCCTAATAAATAAATAAAAGCGGGCTATAAATGTGAAAAATAAATAAATACATTTGATAGCTTGTTGTGATATCATGGTGCACTTACCTCTTTAATGTTCAAATTGGTGCAGGCACTTGTCTCATAGAAGTCCATTTTATATTCTTTAGCAAGCTGTAAAGGTAAAAATGCTCTTGAGACAAAATATTTTAACTATCCCCATGAAGATGGGTAAATCAAAAATTTTAAAGGTTTTATATGAGTAAATAAGTTTTTAACCTTATGCACAGAAAAAAAAATTCAGTTGTTTCTGGGTCATCTTGAGACATTTTGTTTGATTTGTTTCACACATTTGTTTTAATTTAAAACAATTTCTGTATGCTAATTAATAAATTAACACAGGGGGTGGGCAACCACGGGCCTCGAGGGTAATTTACATGTACTGCTTCCATTGTATGTAAATAGATCTCATGTGTATTCATGTGGAAATCTTGAAAAAACAATTGAATTGTGGCCCTCGAGGACTGTAGTTGCCCACCCCTGGGTTAATGCATATTAAGTCCAACAAAAACCAGAAAACCAAACAATCCCACAAATATCAAAGCAAGAAAAAAAGGGGGTGGGAATGACCAATATGACCCCAGTATTGCTTGTCCCTTTTTCAGCACAATTTTATATTGATTCTAGTTTTAGACACCTGATGAAGTCATAGGCTGAAACATGGATCGTGTTGAGTCCACCTTTAGGGGAAGATTGCTGTATTCTTCCTATGTGCTGTCTTCAAGCAAACACTGGTGCATATAGAAATAAAGAATTAGTGCTGTCATCTTGACTTATCACATTGGTTAATGTGATAAGTAATATTTGTAAAGTAATATTTGATCCATATAACATCAATATTCAGCCAACAAGTGAGTATGTCTTTAAGCACTGACTGCCATCTGTTAAATTAGAACCCGATATTTAATGCCAGGTGGCTCTTTCTGGGCAGTGGCACTGAACATCCAGGTCTTTGGCAGCACTCAGAATACATACAGTGATATTCAGTGCCAGACCTGCATAGCTAACAGGGCACAGATGGCCAGTTATTTATGTGGTCAGTGACACTGATTATTGCTGGTGCCTGCATAACTCCCAGTTGTACCCTGACCACTGTTCCCTCTAAATTGAGCGGGTGTCCTCCAACCATATTGCTACCAGTAGGGAGTGATGCTTCAATATTGTTCCCGGCAGTAACCAGCAGCACACCCACATTGGCGCACGCTGCATGGTTAACATGTGGGTAGCGCATGAGCCCTTACCGCTAGGTCAATGGGTGGTGGTAAGGGCTCAGCTAATAAACAGGCACACACTCATTTTAATATTAGCACAGGCCCATTTCCCAGCCCATTAAAAAACCAGCCTTTTCCCCAGCCGTAGTAACAAAATGGCCTAGCACGTGCCTAAAAGACACGCCCACAGTACCATAGGCCACTTTTTACCACGGCTTTGTAAAAGGACCCCTTTAGTTCCTAAGTTATCTGAATTTTTTTTGAATTACACTTATGCAGTCCTTATGGAGTGGAGGAGTAGCCTAATGGTTAGTGCAGTGGGCTTTGATCCTGGGGAACTGAGTTCAATTCCCACTGCAGCTCCTTGTGACTCTGGGCAAGCCACTTAACCCTCCATTGCCCCTGGTACAAAATAAGTACCTGAATATATGTAAACTGCTTTGAATGTAGTTGCAAAAACCTCAGAAAGGCTGTATATCAAGTCCCATTTTCCCTTTCCCTTATAAGTACTTGAGAATATTGACCTCTGTGCATAGAAATAGCAAAATACACACCTTTAAACCTTGGTCTGTGCCTACTTGTCGTTTGTGGTCCTCATCAGCCTTATTTCCAATTAAAATCTTCTGGACGCCGTCAGGTGCATACTGGGGAAAGATGTACACATGGTCACCTTATACAGTTTCAGGAATGCTTGTGGTGCACAAGACTTCTGCTCAGTGTTTTTACTAATAGATTCTATGCATACGTTTTTGTTTGTCCGTCTTCTTTGTTCTTCTAATGGGGATCTGAGGTTCTGGTTTTCAAAACAGTTGGTGCCCTAACACTACAGAATCCATTACAATAACTGCTATTCATTAAAGTCAAGCTGCCAAACAGTAGCTCTAGAAATCATTAGAAATCCTATTTCTTCTGTTTTATAAAACTTTTATTCTATTTTACATAAAGAAATGCTTACATATAGCTATAAGTAAAAGCCAAAACAATACAAACAAAATCCCACCCAACCCCTCTCTTCCCTCTCACTCTCATCCCATCCCAAAACATAACATGGTCAATAGGACGGCTCCCCAAGGAAGTCAAAGAGTCCCTCAGTCAAAGGCATGGGTCTAGATAGGAGGAACAATCAACTGTGGAGCATCCAGGTCCACTCCCAACTGGAGCTTCCAGGTAGCATAACGATTCCAGTGCTTATGAACGCATAAAATCCGTCCAAAGTGCAAAGCTGTTAATTTGGATATTTAGTATAAAAAGTCCATCTTACGAATACAACATATCTGTTCTCTGATGCCTTTGCCTAGATATGTGATGCTTCCTTCCTCAAGAGAATCTGCTGACCACAATTACTGCCCCCCCCCCCCCGATTCTCTGTTTGCCTTTTTCCTTTTGCATATTGTACTTCCTTATATCATGCCCTCCCCCTCTTTACCTCTCTCCTCCTCATCTTCATCTCCTCTTCCTCTTTTTAAAATTTTTTTTTAGTAATGATAATGGTAAATCAGTTTTCTATCCCGTTATTATCTCACACTTCTAAGCGGGTTACAATTTATAAGAAGCCAGTTTCATTTAACTGGGAAGAAGAACAGTTAATGATAGAATCAACAACTGAGGAAAAATATATATATTTAACTAGAATGAAAAATAGTTAGGGCACTGTTTACTAAGCCTTACTTTGCTGTAGGTGTGCTTTTTAGCCTACAGCAAGGTTTAGTACACAGGACCCTTAATAAAGGATTCAGCATTTAGGATGGGATACATATTTCTGAAACAAGAAAGTTTTCATATTTTACCTAAAATCGATGTAAGATTGAGAAGACTGAAAAATAGATGCAATCATAGCCCATAGTCTTGCCGCTTGAAAGGCCAAACCTAATTCAAACAAATGTAACCTTTTTTTCCCTTTTGGTGATGGAAAAGAATAACCTACTGTACCAGTACATCTTGTTCTCAAAGCAAAAGTAAATATACAATGTAGATATAAATAATCCGGTGCCAGTCCATATAGAAGTTTAAAAAGAAAACATGCCAGCTTGAAATGTATTCTGGCTTCAACAGGCAGCCAATGCAATGTTAAATAGTTAGGAGTGATACTATCAAATTTAGACAATCCAAAAATTAATCGGACTTACAGTAGATGGTTTCTGATCTGCAGTATGTCAAGTTCTAAATATACCTGAACACCTGAAATAAACCTGTAAATTGCATTTATTTTATTTGCTTATATTAGGTCATTTTTACAGTTGTTATGCTGTTAATAAAATTGTAAGTTTTATGTTAAACTGTACCTGCTCTACACCACCTTGTATGACTCTCTTCATAAAGGTGGTTAATAAATCCTATTAAAAACAAATAAATACATAATTGTGTAAGTGGTGGCACCACCTATGCCCCTCCCATGCTGCACCCATGTGAACGCCCCCTTGCATTTCTGCACTATCCCCCTGATTCTATAAATGGCGCCCAAATTTGGGCACACTGCCAAGATGTGCGTGTAAATTAATTGGTTAACAACCTCTTAAAAAAAAAAAAGAAACGAAAAGTGGAATCAATTAGTCAAAAGTAGGAATCAGGTGATTCTTTTATTGCCAGTATCCAAATTATTCAAAGAGCTGGATGCAGGCATGTTTCGGTATAACAATATGCCTGCATCAGGGGTCAAAAGAAAACCTTGCTAGCAGATGACAGTAGAAGGAATCATTAATTGGTTCTTAATTCTAATGCTCCTTAGGAAAGCATTGAGGTGGTGGTAAGGGCTCCCACGCTAATCCAGCGGTAACTCTCTGAGGTAACAATTTCCAGGAATTTCCAGTAGCACCGGAAATGTCACACGCTGGGGGCAGAACTACCGCTGGCGGCCGCGGTAAGTAAAAAAGCCCCTAAATTATTAGCAATTTTAATGACATTATGACATGTTGCTAGAGAACAACTCCAAAGATTACAGGGGGAAACGTATATATATGGAGAGAACCAAATATGAAAGAAAATACCCCAACCAGAAAAGAATACAAATAATCTTAAGAGAACCAAACCCACCCATAGAAAGATATAAAGAAAATTACAACATTAAAAAAAAGCATGCACAACAAAAGAATGAAAGAAAAAAGATGGTGGAACCACTGAATCAAAACATTCAAGCAGGTCAAATAAAGTTAACTAAACCTCCCCTGACCCTCAACAATCATACATCACTAGAAGTAGTTTTTCCTTTAGAATCCACTAATTTCTTCAGATGATCAATCTTCAAAAACAACAACAACAACAACAACAAAAAACCTAGCCCTGTTTAAATTAACATAAAATTTTGAGGGAAGTTTAAGGAACCATGTAAACCCCTAAACATGTCTGAGGCCTAAAAAAAGCCTCTATGTGTAACATGAGTAGCTCTAGAAAAGTTTTCAAAAACCCTAACTTTTTTCACTGTAGAACAGAGTCCTAATGGTTAGTGCATTGGGCTGACAACTTCCCACTGTGGTTCCTTGTGGCTCTGGGCCAGTCACTTAGGCGCCCTTTTGATAAAGGTTTGCCGTGTGGCAATCTGGAACTACCGCTGACCCAATGAAGGCTCCAGCATTATATCCACTCCCAGCATGCGGCATTTCAGGTGCTAGTGGAAATGTTTGAAATATATTTCTTCGGGGGGGGGGGGGGGGGGGGGTTACTGCCAGATTAGCGTGGGAGCCCTTACTGCCACACCAATGGACAACAGTAAGAGCTCCCTCTAAAATGGCTGCATGGCAAGTGCAAACTTACCACACAGCCATTTCTTTTTTGGGGCTTTTTACCCACTGCAGTAAAAGGGGCCCTGAGGCGTGCGGAAAAAATAACCGCTTCTAGCGCAGGGACCCTTTAACCACAGCTTAGTAAAAGGGCTCCTCAACCCTCCAATACCCCAGGTACAAAAACTCAGATTGTAAGCCCACTAGGGACAGAGAAAGTACCTGTATATAATAAATGCAGACCACCTCGGTGGTACCACAGAAAGGAAGGCAGTATATCAAATCTTTAACCCTTATTCTGAAAGGATTTAAGGGCCTAGCCTCTGTTGGTCTTCAATACCAAAGAAACTAAAAATGTAGCTCTTGTGACTGACTCAGCAGATGTTTCCAACACTGCAGTGAATTCTAAGCTATCCATAGTCATATCTCCTCCTTGACCCTCCATCTCAGGGGGAACACTCCTATTAGTAACCTAGTAGGGTGACATCCACAGGAGCCTGGTTCAAATCCCACTGCTGCTCCTTATAACCTTGGGCAAGTCACTTACCCTCCATTGCATCAGGTAGAAATGTAAATTGTAAGTCCTCGAAAATACTATTTCACAGAAAGGGTGGTGGATGCATGGAATGGCCTCCTGGTGGAGGTCGTGGAGACGAGGATTGTGTTGGAATTTAAGAAAGCGTGGGACAAGCACATGGCATCCCTTAGGAAAAGGAGGAGCTAGTGGTTACTGAGGAAGGGCAGACTAAATGGGGCCATTTGGTCCTTATCTGCCATCATGATTCTATGTTTTTATGACAAGGAAATACCTACAGTACCTGAATGTAGCTCATTTTGAACTACTACTGAAAAAGCTTAATCCAAATAAAATAAATAAATAATAAGCACAAAATATAGGGGAAAATGCTTCAGGCAGATATATCAAAACTTCCAAAAATATTTTCTTAGCCTATCCAAAAGTAAAACATATTTTGATTTAGGAAAATTCATAAATCTCAATTCCTCCTCCAAACCAATTTTCAAGATTCTCAGTTTTATTCCTGAGAATATTATCTGGCCATAGAGATGCTGCATTCACCAATGTCAGGGACTCTGTCTTTGGAGACGAGTATCTTGAACAGAAAACTTTACAATAGTCTTTCTGGCAAACACAACCAGTCAAAAATGTCTCCATCCTTGGTACTAATGTCCATACTTGAGCCAGAATCATGTCTGCTGGTGGGACTAGCAATGGGGTTAAACTAAATGTTACTCTCTCCCATCTTCTTTAGTGTCCCCTCTCGCATTAATAGCCCCTAAAACAACCCATTCCTTATTGGGAGCCAATAAATCAGCATCAATAGACCTCTTTGACATATGTTGGAATACATCTGGGAGTTGGAAGCACCTAGGACCTTATTCAATAAAGTTTTTTGTGTCTGTAACTATAGACTGAAGACAATTATTCTGAACAGAGGCCCATAAAGGCATATGAATGGCAATATCTTCAAGGAAATGTAAATCTATCTATCTATCTATCTATCTATCTATCTATCTATCTATCTATCTATCTATCTATCTATCTATGTCAAAGTAAGAGTTTTTATTTCATACACCAAACCAGGCCTGAGAAATAAAATCACATTCCATAAATCACATTATCTCAGGCTTACAGTTATATGAATCTGAGTGGTGATTTATGTCCCCTTACCTCATCTACATCACTGGCCCATTTCATTATGTGCTGGTAGGAACGTTCACTGGTAATGTCATAGACTAAAAATATTCCCTGCAAGAAAAAATATTCACAAATGTTCAGTAAAAGAATGCAAAATATGTAATGCAATTATTTTTATGTCATAGGGAAAGTTAGGAGGAATCATGTAAAAAATGGATATGTGTCTGTCCATCTGTCTTGAGGCAAAACAACTCTCCATGAAGGAGACAAATATGTCACCAGATTTGGTTTCTTGGAATGTGCATTTTCATTTCACTGAGTTTTGTTCCTTTCTAGCACACTTTTCTGGCGCTCTCTTCTTTTATTGCATGTTATTATGTTTTAGCATGTGTTGACATGAAGTAACATACTAAAACAATTCAATGAAATGAAGAAACGATAAAACAAATAATAAAGAAAACAAAACAAAACTTTTCCCCTGCAGACTCCTAAGGCACACAAAGGCATCGATTTTCAATGTCTTTGTAAGTGACATTGATGACAGGTTAGAAAGGAAAGTATGATGATATGAACGTTTTGCACAGAGTAGACATGCCTGAGGGGGTAAATAAGATGATTAAAAAAACATTGGATAACTAGTAAAAGTGGCAACTGTGCTGTAATAAGGGAAAGGGGATGGGATATACTGCCTTTCTGTAATTATAATCGAGTGGTTTACATATTATATACAGGTGCTTATTTTATACCTGGGCAATGGAGGGTTAAGTGACTTGCCCAAAGTCACAACTACTACTACTACTACTATTTAGCATTTCTATAGCGCTACAAGGCATACGCAGTGCTGTACAAACATAGAAGAAAGACAGTCCCTGCTCAAAGAGCTTACAATCTAATAGACAAAAAATAAATAAAGTAAGCAAATCAAATCAATTAATGTGAACGGGAAGGAAGAGAGGAGGGTAGGTGGAGGCGAGTGGTTACAAGTGGTTACGAGTCAAAAGCAATGTTAAAGAGGTGGGTTTTCAGTCTAGATTTAAAGGTGGCCAAGGATGGGGCAAGACGTAGGGGCTCAGGAAGTTTATTCCAGGCGTAGGGTGCAGCGAGACAGAAGGCGCGAAGTCTGGAGTTGGCAGTAGTGGAGAAGGGAACAGATAAGAAGGATTTATCCATGGAGCGGAGTGCACGGGAAGGGGTGTAGGGAAGGACGAGTGTGGAGAGATACTGGGGAGCAGCAGAGTGAATACATTTATAGGTTAGTAGAAGAAGTTTGAACAGGATGCGAAAACGGATAGGGAGCCAGTGAAGGGTCTTGAGGAGAGGGGTAGTATGAGTAAAGCGACCCTGGCGGAAGATGAGACGGGCAGCAGAGTTTTGAACCGACTGGAGAGGGGAGAGGTGACTAAGTGGGAGGCCAGCAAGAAGCAGATTGCAGTAGTCTAAACGAGAGGTGACAAGGGTGTGGATGAGGGTTTTGGTAGAGTGCACGGAAAGAAAGGGGCGGATTTTACGGATGTTGTAAAGAAAGAAACGACAGGTCTTGGCGGTCTGCTGGATATGAGCAGAGAAGGAGAGAGAAGAGTCAAAGATGACCCCAAGGTTTCGAGCTGAGGAGACAGGGAGAATGAGAGAGCCATCAACAGAAATAGAAAACGGGGGGAGCGGGGAGGTGGGTTTGGGGGGGAAAATGAGAAGCTCGGTTTTGGTCATATTTAATTTCAGGTGGCGTTGAGACATCCAGGCAGCAATGTCAGACAAGCACACTGAAACTTTGGTTTGGATGCAAGGTGAGATATCAGGGGTAGAAAGGTAGATTTGGGAGTCATCAGCATAGAGATGGTAGGAAAAGCCATGGGATGAGATTAATGAACCAAGGGAAGAAGTGTAGATAGAAAAGAGGAGGGGACCAAGAACAGAACCCTGAGGTACGCCGACAGGCAGAGGGATAGAAGTAGAAGAGGATCCACCAGAGTGAACACTAAAGGTGCGGAGGGAGAGGTAGGAAGACAACCAGGAAAGGACAGAGCCCTGGAATCCAAGTGAGGACAGGGTATCGAGAAGTATGTTGTGATCGACAGTGTCAAAAGCAGCGGAAAGATCAAGAAGAATGAGGATGGAATATTGACCTCTGGATTTAGCCAGTAATAAGTCATTGGAGACTTTAGTAAGCGCAGTTTCGGTTGAGTGGAGAGGGCGAAAACCAGATTGTAATGGGTCAAGAATAGCATGTGAGGAGAGAAAATCGAGGCAGCGGCGGTGAACAGCACGCTCAAGTAATTTGGAGAGAAAAGGAAGGAGGGAGATGGGTCGGTAATTAGAGGGACAAGTAGGGTCAAGTGAGCTGCAGTGGGAATTGAGCCCAGTTCCCTTGGTTCTCAAGCCACTGCACTAACAACCATTAGGCTACTCCTCCACTCTGAAACAGCAATGCAATGCAAATGCAAAGCAAAGCAATACAAAATCATAATTCTGGAACGCAGAAATCCAAATGCAAAATGCCTTTTTTGGAACTAAAGAAATAGTCACCAAACAGGAATGAGACCCAGGGGTCATCATCTCTGATGACATCAAGGTATCCAGGGTCTTCTTTTATAAACTGTATGTTTACGCTGTGATCTGCCTAGAACTTAGACTTGTGTAGAATACAAATTTTTATACATAAAAATAATTAAAATAAAGGCAGATCTCGCTAGTAGAAACTGGGAAGTAGAATTATGTTTCTAGAGGTCTCAAATATGTTATGGAGACCAGGTCTGAAAAAGGACATTGACAAGGTAGAGAGAGTTCAAAGGAAGGTTACCAAATAGTGTAAGGATTACACTTTGAAAAAAGCAAAAATCCAAGGAGTAGGAGTGGACCAAGTGCATTTCAACTCACAGTTGAAATGCAATTTTTGGTGGGCTTAATGGCATCTGACTAGATTTCACTGTGTCTCAGTGGTTTTCCGAATACAAGTCTTATTGTTTTGCACCAACACTTAGTGCGTTTCAACTGTGAGTGTAAGACCCCTGAAGCAGATGGTTGTTCCGTCAAAACACGGCCCCATGTTGGGTCAAATACACAAATGGTGCTGAAAAAAACCTTGTTACAGTTTACAGTTAGGCGCTATATCTAAAGATTTGTGTGCAAATCCAAATTGTTGCCATTTAATGCCAATAATTAACTGTTAGCACCCAATGATTGGTGCTTATTGGCTCGTTAGCATGCACAACTCAACAGAGGCATGGCCATGGGAGGAGCATGGGCAGGTCAGGGGTGTTTATTAAAGATGCGTGCAACATTACTGAATGCCGGGAATCTGCACATAACTTACACACTGAGATTTCCACCTGGTTTCAGTTGGAGTAACTCCTTAAACCCAAAGTTGAGTGTGAATCCCGGCACTATGTGTTACTCTTTAAAGGGCGCTGAACCCGGAAAGCTCGTTACAAAATACCATTTGGCACCAATTTTTTGGGCACCAAATTTTGAGCACTATTTACTGAATCCAGCCCATAATGATTGAATTCAGAATTCATTATAGAAGAAACCCAAATGCAGGGCCCTCACTGCAATGACAAAACTAGGTATACTGGGTAATAGACACAATGGATAATAGGCACATAGGTAGGTTAATGTAAGATAAGGGGGGAAAACCCCCAAAACCCTGGGTAACTGAATGAAGGCCCATGGCACTAGGATCCCAGTCCTGGTTCTGATCAAGTTGGAGATCAAAAGGAGCGGGAGAAAATTGTTGGGTTAAAAAAAAAGGCAAATGGAAGCAACTGTTCTATGGATGTAGCAGTATAGAAATGTAAACTCCTGCTGACTCATAATGTCTCTGCTGCTTTGTAACCACTTGATCCTCTCTAAGCGCATCTTTGTATGCACTGACTCATGCTTTTCATCAATGCCAAGCTGTGTGGTAATTGCAGTCAGAGTACTTGCTACAGATTCCTATCTCCTAAAGGTAAAAGGTGTTCTTTCATTGCTCTTTGTTCTGTGAGACTGGAACTGAGTGCACCAGAGTACACCGGTATCTTAATAATATAAATAATACTGTCAACCTATAAGCTAATGTAACAACACTTAGGATTTTTGCATTCTCTGATTTAATGGGCTATGACGCAGAATAGACATTTACCCTTGAGCATGTGTGAGTGGGAGTAGAGTGAGACAGGAGAGCAAGCATGGTGGGGGGAGCATAAGCATTAATACAAATGCTGTCCCATAAAAATGGCTTGCTACTCCTTTGCCCGAATGTTTGTAGTTCAGAAGGAAAGCAGCAGAACAAAGTGCCTCACTCCCTGCCTGGCATCTTCCCCCTGCACAAGGTCTGGCATAACTCCCTCTTCCAACTCCACCCCCCCCCCCCCCCCATGCAGTCAAGCATCTATCTCTGTTTCTTCCTTCCACCCTCCTCAATGGTCCTCATCTTTCCCCAGCAGTCCTCCAATTTTCCTGCATATCAAGGCAGGCTGCCTCTAGCTGGCCCTGGAAGCCTTCCCTCTGCCTTGACTTCCTGTTTCCACATAGTCAGGATGGCTGGAGACTGGCTGCCTTGATTGTCGACACTGCCGGCTGACCCACGGGAAGGTTGGAGGACTGTTGGGGAGGGGAGAAGAGAGAGGAGGGAAGGAAAGAGACAGCGGACCACAAAGGGAGGAGAGGAAAGGACAGCAAGTGATACCAAATCATACGGGGAGGGGGAGGAAGGAGAGCAAGAGATGCCATACTCATGGGTGGGAAAAAAAGGGAAGGGAAAGAGAGATGTCTCTGACTGGGGGAGTGGCAAGGAGGGAGAAAGATGCTGGATGGGTGGAGGGTGGAGACAAGAGAAAGCCTGGATGAGAGGTGGGAAAGAGAGAGAGAGAGATTCTGGACATGGAAGGAGAATAGGACAAGATCAAGAGGGGAGATGCTGGACAGAATGGATAGTCATAGAGGAAAAATGGATAGTGGACATGGAGAGAGAGAAGAAATGTTAAATTGACTGGAGACCCTGCAAAGATAGGGAAAAAACAGAGAGAAGCATAAAAGAGTCACTAGGACCAAAGTGAATGGAAAAATAAAAATGCTCAGATAATAAAGGTAGAGAAAATTATTTTATTCTGAATTTATTAATTGGAATATGTCAGCTTTGGGAATTGTGTATCTCTGATATCTTCAGTTTTTTATTTCTCTCATATTACTGTAGAAAGTACGACTTCTTGAGGTTTCCACTTCATTTTTTTTTTGCCTTCATATCTCTATTACTGATCTATGGTCCCTTGTTTCATATTTGTTGAGGGTCCATCTGCACATATGACTAAGTCTGCTGGCATGTTGTTTTTGTATAGAGATCTGTAGCAGTCCCATTTGTTCTCACTAGGCGACGAATTGGTGTTTTATGACACACTGTAATATTTACAGTGTTGCCTTTTCATGGATAAGGTTGTTGTTTTTTGAGTACTGGGAGTTGGTGCTGTTATGGTACATCAAGGTTCTGAGTGTGTTTTTGCACAAGTTTATGCATAGTGTTTTGCAGTGGAGGGATTTGTGTGTTGGCCTTACTGAGCTGACATCAAAACATTAATATAATTTTAGTTTGTCATTACATCAGACAGGGTTTTAGAACATTTCAGGATCAGATGTGAGTTGAATTGGTTGTCTTTATAGCAAACTTGAGTCTGATTAGATTTAACTTATGAGACGTGGAAGGGCATTTTCGAAAGGGACGTCCTTGCAAAAGGGCAAAATCTAAGGGCAGGGAAACCCGTATTTTTGAAACAAGATGGACGTCCATCTTTCGTTTCGAACATACCGTCAGGGACATCCAAATTCTTAAATTTTGCCGTCCATAGATTTGGACGTCCCTAGACACAGTCATTTCTGATTTTCGGCAATTTTCAAAACCAAAGACTTCCATGTCAGAAACAACCAAATGCAAGCCATTTGGTCGTGGGAGGAGTCAGTATTTGTAGTGCACTGGTCCCCTTGACATGCCAGGACACCAACCGGGCACCCTAGGGGGCACTGCAGTGCACTTCATAAATTATTCCCAGGTATATAACTCCCTTACCTTGTGTGCTGAGCCCCCCCAACCCCCCCCCCCGAAAACCCACTACCTACAACTGTACAACACCATAGCCCTTACGGGTGAAGGCCCTTGCGGGTGAAGGGGGCACCTATATATGGGTACAGTGGGTTTGTGGTGGGTTTTGGAGTGCTCGCTGTTTCCTCCACAAATGTAAGAGGTGGGGGGGGGGGGGGGGTGGGCCTGGGTCCGCCTGTCTGAAGTGCACTGCAGTACCCACTAAAACTGCTCCAGGGACCTTCATGCGCTGTCATGGACCTGAGTATGACATCTGAGGCTGGCACAAAATATTTTTAAAGATGTTTTTTGAAGGTGGGAGGGGGTTAGTGACCACTGGGGGAGTAACGGGAGGTCATGCCCGATTCTCTCCAATAGTCAACTGGTCATTTCAGGCACCTTTTTGTGCCTTAGTCGTAAGAAAACAGGTCTGGGTGAAAACGTCCAAGTGTTCGTCAGGGACGTCCTTGTTTTTTTCAATTATGGGTCAAGGACGTCCAAGTGTTAGGCACGCCCAAGTCCCACCTTCGCTAAGCCTCCAACACGCTCCCTTGAACTTTGGCTGTCCTTGCGACGGAGTGCAGTTGGGGACGTCCTAAATCAAGTTTCGATTATACCGATTTGGATGTCCCTGGGAGAAGGACGTCCATCTTCCGATTTATGCTGAAAGATGGACATTCTTCTCTTTCGAAAATGAGCCCAACTGTTTGCCTCTTAAGGGATCTTTAAATAGAGTTGAATTGTTTCCTTAGATGTGTATGTGGTTTAGTGTTGGTAAGTGCTTGAAATAATTGAGTTTAAAATATGTAAAGTGTCTATCAATGATGTGGAAATCCATTTTTAAGCGCACATGAAGGCGTTATTTGTTGATAAGAGTAGCCAGCAGCCTTTACTCAGGCCTCAGACCTCAACCACCACACCAAATTTATACTCCAAATGCATTGCAAGAAAAACCTTACTCATTGGTCTTCAATCTCACACATTGGGGCAATAAATCTCACTTTTTGGGATGGGCCACCTTTGGCATCTTTGAAATTTTTCAGTTCTCTAAATCGGCTGCAGAGTAACAGGAATTTAACTTCTTCATTGCCACTGATCTCCTGTCCTTTATTGGCTCTGGCTGCCAGCATCAGTGGTCTGTTGAAACTGAAAGCAAGTATTTCATGTGTCATACAGGAAGTAATTGCTTTCCAATTTCAACTCCTGCACTGGAGAAGTGGGGAAGGGGGCTGATGCTGAGAGTAAAGCAGGAAGAAGGGGCTGATGCTAGGACCTGGGGTGAGAGAAAGAGGGCTGCAGGCTGACATGGGAGCTGGGGGTGGGAGAAAGGGGCTGGACATTGGAGCTGACTCTGTGGGTGCTGTTGGTGCTTGAGAACCCCCAATACTGAGAACATTTCTTGTATGCATCCAAAAGGAAGGGTTATTTCCACTGGGTTTAGCACCCCCAATAATTTTGAAAAGTTGGCTTCTATGGGGCTAGGTGCTGACACTTGGCTGAGGATGTCAGAAGGGTGCTGATATTTGCAAATGGTAGAGTGGTAGAAGGGGGCTCATACTAGGCCTGGGAAAAAGGTTTGATGCTGGGGCTGAGAGAATGGGATTTGGAGCTAAAACAGGCTGGGGATGGGAGGAAGGACAGATGTTAAGTGTTGGGTGTAGAAGAACAGTTGTAATGCTAGGTATGGGAGAAGGCTGAGGGCAGGGCGCTGACAGAGATTGGAGATGACTCGGAGGCAAGTGAGAGAAGAAGGTTAGGGCTTGAAGAGGGGTCTGATGCTGGAGCTGGGAGGAGGGGGCTAGGGGTTGATGGAGGAACTGGGGGTGGGCAATAAGAGAAGGCAGTCGATAAGAAGAGACTCAGAGTGCAGGTAGGGAGGGAGATTACAGAGTGGGGTAGAACAGGGGAAAGGTGTCAGAGGGGAAGGAAGTAATGAGAAGGGATCACAATAGAGGAAGATGGAGTAAGAATGGAAAAATGTGAAAGGGAGGGGTGAGAAGGAGAAAGAGTGGAGGGAGAGAGAAGGTGAGAAAGGGAAAGGAGTGAAAGATATGGAGGAGGCGGAAAAGGTTTCAGAGGCACTGGAAAGGAAGACATGAAAGGGACAGATCTGAAAGGAAGAGAATGAGGAAATTGGGTAGAAGATAAAAAGAAAGGGTCTGGATGCCAGGAGAGGTTGATTAACAGGTAACACGCTTGGGTTGGTGAGAGAATGAGACTTGGGGGAAGATAAATGAGGGTTGAGAATGGGTGAAGTGGAAAATGGAAAGATCATAGTTAGCTGAGATGTGAAAAGAGGGAAACTGAAGACTAGAGGGTGAGAGAAAGGAAAGAATGAGGGCTAATTCTAGCTGCTGAGTGGAGATGCACAGAAGAGAGAAATAGAGAAAAACAAGGGAAACAATCAATGTCAGGAACAGATGTTGAAAGGAAAAGAAGACAGGAGAAGAAAGAAAAATGAGACCCTGGAAAAGAACTTAGATAAAGATGACACAAGAAGTCAAAAGGAGAGGCTGGACTATGCGGATTTGTAAAATAAAATGCCCAGACAACAAATGGAGAACATATTTTATTTCAGTTAACGACTTGAATATGCCACATTTAGCAAAGTGCAAACCTGATAACTTTATAGTTTACACAGTACAGAAGGAAATGCATTTTTGTTTCTCCAGTGTTGCATTGCATTCAGATTTCTCATAGTTCCTGTTACTAGTTAGTGGTTGCTTGTTCTGTATTAAGGCTTTTTCTCTATTCTGCAAGAGTGATAAGCGCTTTTCTGTTAATATTTATTTTCTGTATAAGGATCTGTAACAGTCTGACTTGATATATTGGTACTCTAGGGTGCTGCCATTTTATAGGTAGGGCTGTTGCTATTTGAGTCCTGGTCATTAGTGCTACATTATTATGACAGGTTTCCTATAGATCTGGAATGCATTTTTGCAAGTTTTGATTATTGGAGCTCGGAAGGGTTCTCCTCCCCCTGGTCCTCCGTTACCTTGGGAGAGACAGTGTTATAGGGACCCATCTTCATTTTTGCCTGGGGCCACGCAGTCCTAGCTACACCCCTGTCCAGACCACAAGCAGACTGGAAATGCTGCCTGCCTATAGACTCCAATCCCAAGAACTGAGAGACAGCACTTCTGGCCTATCATCCCTGTGAGAGTGCGCCTTAAGCACTGGTTTAGTCCCCCTTGCTCTCACACTATTATAGACCATTCCATATACTTTTCAGTGGAGAAATATAGGCTCTGGTAGGGGAAAATACACATCCCTGTATACCCATCTTCATCCATATGAAAGATTTGTGCAAAATAAACTTATTGACAACAAATGTAAAATACATCATACATTCTCAGTGTTTACAAGATATTATACAGGAGGGCAAAACCCATTCCTGTAGTGTGTCTGCTGTACCTTCAACAGGTTTGGCACCTATTATGCACAGGTATATCACTCTGTCCTAAAAACATGACCACCGGATATTCCATCATGGCAGTCATATTTATTCAAAATGGAAGCTGCTGTGGTTAAAATGAAACCAGATATTCAGTGTTGGTTCCAAGATACCACCTGTTGCTGAATATCCAGTTTCCATTGTGGCTGTTTTAGAGATTCTTAAGGGACAATCCATGGATCCCTCAAATGTCTGAAGCATCTATTCAGTCTTAGGCTCCAGTGTGGATGGAGGTCTTCTTGATGCTGCAGGGCAAAAGAGACCTGGCCCCTTTAAGAACCAGCCCTCTTTGACGCAGCAATGCCACTATTATTACTACTCTTCTCTAGCTGCTTATCCTCTGGCTCGCATGGCAGAAACAACTCTAGGGCCTTGTTCATCTCTCTGCTATCACGTCTTCCAAGCGTCACTTTCCAAGCCTGACAGGTTGCTTCCTCAACTAATACAGACTATATAATCTCCAGGCATACAAGCACGTCCACTTCCCTCCTCCATTCACCATCATGAGGACCATCAGACTCTTTCACTGCTGACATCTGCTCCACCCCATGGTAAGAATGGTAGGCCTGTTGCTCCTCTTCCCAACCCTTTCTGGGTTGCTTGGAGGCTATCTTGGGTCTATGACAAGTGAAAGGAAACTTTCCTGTAATTTTATTCATACATCTGCTCCAAGATAGGTGCATATATGTGCATGTACTTAATACAGATATGCACATAGGAGGAAATTCTATAAATGGCGCAGAAACTTGAGTCCCCCAAAAATTCAGCGTTAAGCACTATTTTCAAAAGTGTGGTCACCTAATATTGAATAGTCTTTAGTGTGGATTCCACGCCTAACCTTTGGGTGCCGGACATACGCCTGCTAAAACCTAGTGTAAATGATGGCATTCAAGCTAAGTATCGAGGAAGGCTCTCCAAATCCCACGGGGTACAGATACAGATATTCTACTTTATATTACTTTAGTCTCGGCATCCTGAAGTCATTGGTCCACTTCCCACTTTGTTTTTCTGTTTTCGGCATTCAAGCTAAGCACAGTAAGGCAATATTCTGTAATTCCAGACGCAACTTTTTGGAACGCCCCCTGAAATGCCTCTGGCTATACCCTCTTTTCAAATACATGAGAGTTTGGTGCCGAGCCTTATAGAATAGCCTACAGCTAGTTGCATAAGCAGATCCTAAATGATGCCAATTAACTGCAACTTGGTTGTTATCACCCAATTATTGCTAGTGAAGGGTTTGTTAATCAATTAAGTTGAATACGCTCACATTTCAGCATGCAACTTTGGGCACCATATATAGAATCCAGGGGATGTTCTATAATGTATATGCATACCTTCAACTCTGCTCCTCGTTCACCTAAACTTCACCCCTGGGAACACCGATGTAGAGAACTGCATGAAAGTGTGCACGCTCTTGTCGACACGAGTACTTATACAAACATCTTCATACACATTTATTATTATTATAGCAGCATTTATATCCCACATTTTCCAAACATGTTTGGTTCAATGTGGCTTACAAAAGAAGATATAGAGGTAGAGAGTTACATTGTGGATGTGCAGGGGTAAATCGTTACATTTAAGACAATCAATAGGCATAGAGTTACAGGTGGGCTGAACAGTAGGTAATCATTGCGAGTGATTCAATGGCATAGAAGGAAAGAGGGCAAGGGATAGGGAATAAGTTCTTATATGGTTGTAATCCGTCAATTCTGCGTGGTTAGTTGTGGAGTGAGGTTGGTTCGATTTTGATGTCTGCGGGTAGGAATTTCTTGAATAGGAAGGTCTTGAGGTGTTTCCTAAACATAGTGTGGGGTGTTATTAAAGATTTTGGTAGGGCATTCCGCATCTTGGAGCTTAAGTAGGGGAAACTTTTTCTAATATCCATTTTTCAGATGTAAAATGCTTTGTGAAACTATCCTCAATGAAGGCAAGTTCCAAAAGCTATTCACCTGGGTAAATGGACTAGTTATTTATTTAAAATAAGTTTTATACCATTCTAACATAGTAACAGTAAATGACAACAGATAAAGACCTATACGGCCCAGCCAGTCTGTCCAACAAGATAAACTCATTTTACATGGTATGTGATACTTTATATGTATACCTGAGTTTGATTTGTCTTTGCCATTCTCAGGGCACAGACCATAGAAGGCTTCCCAGTGCTGGGGTCCTGCTGCAGTACAAGGGAGCCTGCACTATTCTTAACATGTGATTTTGACACACGCAAAGGCAGCAGGTAAAAAGCTGTCTTTCTTTTTTTTTTTTTTTAAAGAAATTACCGTACAGTAAGTGAACCACTTACCGCATGGCCACTTTAGAGGAGAGCACTTACCACCAGCCAATGAGGTGGCGGTTATGGGCTCCTGCGCTAACCTGGCAGTAACTGAGCATCATGCGGCACTGCCCGATTACCACTGGATAAACATGGTGCTACAAAATTAGAAAATATTCTTGTAGCGCTGGAAATGTTGCACACTGGGGTGGGGTGGGGGGGGGGGGGACTTCTGCCGGGTTCCTGCAGTAAGCCCACAGTGGCTTTACCGCCACTTAGTAAAAGGGCCTTTAAGTTCATTCAGGATGGTTTACAAAATAATGTTTTTTGCCCACCTTTCTTTGCTACAGGTCGACGTTGTTGAGTTTGTTCTGCTTTGAATGCAGCTGCTTTTTGCAACCCCTCCTCATACACTGCTACCTGTCAGCTGTCTAATCTGCATAATGGGTGAGCCATCCCTGGGGTTGAGGGTGCGGCACAGGAAATGTTTAAAGTTACTTGCATGTTTCAAGATGAATCATGCCATGGAACTGCAGGGCCGATGGATGTCAATTGGTGTGAAGTTTTAGAGTCCATTACAGAGAAAGCATAGGCGAAATATACAATTTATGCAAGTTATTTTGAAGAATAGCATGGTTTTAAAAGGTTTGGACAAGTTCCTGGAAGAAAAGTCCATAAACTGTTATTAAGGTGGACTTGGGAAAATCCACTGCTTATTTCTAAGATAAGCAGCATGAAATCTATTTTACCATTTTGGGATCTTGTCAGGTAGTTGTGATGTACCACCGTTGGAAAGAGTATACTGGGCTTGGTGGCGCTTCAGTCTGTCCCGGTACAGCGATGCTTATGTACTTACTAGTAAACAAAGGCCCGTTACTGAGAGCAATGAAACGGGCGCTAGCAAGGGTACATAAGTACATAAGTACATAAGTAATGCCATACTGGGAAAAGACCAAGGGTCCATCGAGCCCAGCATCCTGTCCACGACAGCGGCCAATCCAGGCCAAGGGCACCTGGCAAGCTTCCCAAACGTACAAACATTCTATACATGTTATTCCTGGAATTTTAGATTTTTCCAAGTCCGTTTAGTAGCGGTTTATGGACTTGTCCTTTAGGAAACCGTCCAACCCCTTTTTAAACTCTGCTAAGCTAACCGCCTTCACCACTTTCTCCGGCAACGAATTCCAGAGTTTAATTACACGTTGGGTGAAGAAAAATTTTCTCCGATTTGTTTTAAATTTACTACACTGTAGTTTCATCGCAAGCCCCCTAGTCCTAGTATTTTTGGAAAGCGTGAACAGAAGCTTCACATCCACCTGTTCCATTCCACTCATTATTTTATATACCTCTATCATGTCTCCCCTCAGCCGTCTCTTCTCCAAGCTGTATAGCCCTAGCCTCCTTAGTCTTTCTTCATAGGGAAGTCGTCCCATCCCCGCTATCATTTTAGTCGCCCTTCGCTGCACCTTTTCCAATTCTACTATATCCTTCTTGAGATGCGGCGACCAGAATTGAACACAATACTCAAGGTGCGGTCGCACCATGGAGCGATACAACGGCATTATAACATCCTCACACCTGTTTTCCATACCTTTCCTAATAATACCCAACATTCTATTTATTCGCTTTCTTAGCCGCAGCAGCACACTGAGCAGAAGGTTTCAGTGTGTTATCGACGACGACACCCAGATCCCTTTCTTGGTCCGTAACTCCTAACGTGGAACCTTGCATGACGTAGCTATAATTTGGGTTCTTTTTTCCCACATGCATCACCTTGCACTTGCTCACATTAAACATCATCTGCCATTTAGCCGCCCAGTCTCCCAGTCTTGTAAGGTCCTCTTGTAATTTTTCACAATCCTGTCGCGATTTAACGACTTTGAATAACTTTGTGTCATCAGCAAATTTAATTACCTCGCTAGTTACTCCCATCTCTAAATCATTTATAAATATATTAAAAAGCAGCGGTCCTAGCACGGACCCTTGAGGAACCCCACTAACTACCCTTCTCCATTGTGAATACTGCCCATTTAACCCCACTCTCTGTTTCCTATCCTTCAACCAGTTTTTAATCCACAATAGGACATTTCCTCCTATCCCATGACCCTCCAATTTCCTCTGTAGCCTTTCATGAGGTACCTTGTCAAACGCCTTTTGAAAATCCAGATACACAATATCAACCGACTCCCCTTTGTCCACATGTTTGTTCACTCCTTCAAAGAATTGAAGTAAATTGGTCAGGCAAGATTTCCCCACATGGTAGTGTGTATGTTTGGGAGAGTGTGTTTGTGAGTGACTGTGTGAGAGAGAGATAGACAGCGTGAATGCGGTAGTGTGTGTGTGAGAATGAGAGTGTGTGGCAGGGTTCCCCCTCTTTCCTTTTCCCCCCTGTGTTCCCTCCCCACCCCCGTCATTCCCCCCCTTTCCTCCCCTCCCCCTTCCCTGCCTGAGGGTGGTGAGTCCCATTCCCTCAGCCTTTCAGGGTCATCCGTCGTCTTTTGTTGTTCAATCTGGCTCCCTCCCTGCTGCCACTGCCAGCATGATGCATCTGGCTCCCTCCCTTCTTCCCTTGCACCACGTTGAGGCTGGCTGGCTGGCACCCTGAGAAGTTGAGGCTGGCTGCCTGCTCGCCTGCCTCCCTCTGACCTTTTGGATGTCTCCGTTTCAGGGGGAAGATGTGTTTGTTTTTTGCAGGAGCGGGGTCATGTTGTTTGTGAGTGTCGTGTGTGGCGGGGTGAGGGGGCGGGACCATCATCCGCGCCGCTGTTGTTTCTTTGTGGGGGGGGGGGGGTCCGACGTGGTTCTGGCGGCGGGGTGGCTCATTTCTGGTGAGGGGCAGGAGCGACACGGTTTGTTAGCCTGCATGGCTCGTTGCGGTTTTACCTGGTTCGTGGCGTGCACCGCTGTTGTTTCCGTTGTCGTAGCTCTGTGTGGGTGGCGGTTTTCGTGCCCCGCCCTAGACGTCGTCGCGTTTTGATGCGAGGGTGGAGCAGAGCTACAGTGTGGAAATCCGGAGTTTGTGGCCTGAGTAGAACGTTGGAGGTGAGAATCTGCTCCGCCCTCAAAGTCATAAAGTTTGACGCGAGGGCGGGGCCCAGAGACTGTGATTTTCGTGGCTTCAGAGCTTCGAACATACGAACCTTGGCTTCAGTGACGTCAGACAATAGAACGTTGAGGGTGAGTTTTATATATATAGATGTCCATCTCACCTAATCTTTGTTTCATTAAAGAAACATTCCACTCTAGTCTGTGTATTTTCTCATTTTAAAGCAAGCTACAATCAAACAAATCAAACAAAAAAAAAAAAGTAACAGACTAACCTTTCAAGGCTAGCTTGGGTTAAGTACTGTTATAGATCAAGTCAAGATTATTTGGGCAAGGTAAAAAAAAACAAGTTCACATTATTTTTTACATTACCTGGGCTCTTCTGTAGTACTGCTTTGTTATAGTCTGGTATCTTTCCTGTCCTGCAGTGTCCCTGAAAGACATAACAGGAATTATGAGTGGCTGAACATTTGAAGGTATGCTTAAGGATACCACAAAAGATGGTTGGGTAAGCCCTTGGCGCTAGAAAATAAAAATACATTTTCTAGCACTGGAGTTGGAGTATAGCAGAGGTAGTAGCCCAGCAATAGGCCCGATTTGCCACACGCCAACACAGCAATAGCTCTACTGCCCTTTAGTAAAAGGGCCCCTTAACCAGCTATGCCTTAACTGGATCTGGAAACCCGGAAATTTAATGCTGGTGCTTGGACATGGCCCGGCATTGAATTTCAGGGTTTTACGCTGGTAGCAGTCAGCAAAACGCCCACCATATTGTGATAAGGGCACATGAGTTCATATTCTAAAGGCAAAATATGCACTATGGGCCCAATATTCAGTGCTATTAAATAGCGTTTAATATTCAGAGCGAGATAGCCGGTTATCTCCACTGAATATTAGTGCTTAATGGCTAGCCACTAACCGGCTATGTCGTGCGACTTAGCTGGCTGAGCTCAGATAGTCAGTGCTAAACCGGCTAAGTTGAGCAGTTAAGATAGGACTGCTATTTAAGTGGCCTATCTTTAACCGCTATTAACTTAACCGGCTAGTGCTGAATATTCGCTTAGCCGGATAAGTTGCCACAGCCAGTTATATCACTCATTATAACCGGTTATTTGTTAAGTGCTAACTGCAATATTCAGCGGGAGATAACCGGCGATCTCCTACTGAATATTGCCAGATAGCCAACTAAGTGCCATTTAATAGGCCAGGAACGACTCCTGGACGGTTAAATGGTTTTACATATCAGGTGGACTGTTATAGAGTTAGGGGGTCATTTTTAAAAAATGACACAGTTAAACACAATTGTGAGATAATATAAGTGAATTGGTTTAATAAAAATTTTGAAGGTGGTTTTTGGCCAGTGATTACATGTGAGTCTGTTGCGATTTAAAATAAACTGAACTGGTTAAGAGTTCACAGACTATTTCTGAGGTCTTTCCTCCCTTTTGATGCACATTATTCATTCATGTTTTCAGATTAGTCTGTAACTATTGATGGTTTTGAATGAATCACCTTTTTATGATTTTCTAAAATAGATACTGTAAACAAACATATGCAGAAGAAAAAGCACAAACACATTTATTTTCCATTACTGGTGGCTATGTGTTCAAAGGAAGAGCAGGGCTTGGGGGTGATTGTGTCTGAGGTTCCAAACAGGTAGAAAAAGTGACAGTCATAACCAGAAGGATGCTTGGGTGCATAAGGAGTGTGATGGCCAGCAGGAACAAAGAGGTGATAGTGCCCTTGTATAAGTCTCTGGTGAGGCCCCATACAGAATACTGTGTGCAATTCTGGAGACCGAACCTACAGAAAGATATAAACAGGATACAGTCGGTCTAGAGGGCAGTGTCAGACTTGTGAGTTCTTTTACCAAGTAGAGCGCTGCCGAGCCTGGTACTCGGACCAGGTTCTGCTTGGCGGCCGGACAACCCAGGGTTTCACCTGCGCTGACCGCTGTTCCCCAGAGGTTGAGCCCCTAGGTGCGGGCGGCTTGCAGGGTTTACGAGATGGAGCAGGAAGCGGGGTGATGAACGTGACGGCTAGAAAGGCAGCAGGCAAGAGAGTGATTCAGGTACAGTTAGAGTCAGTAGGCAGGCAGCAGGTCAAGAGAGTAATCCAGGTACAGGCAGAGTCAGCAGGCAAGCAGCAGGCATGAGAGTAATCCAGGTACAGGCAAAGTCAGTAGGCAGGCAGCAGACACGAGAGTAATCCAGGTACAGGCAGAGTCAGCAGGCAAGCAGCAGGCATGAGAGTAATCCAGGTACAGGCAGAGTCAGCAGGCAAGCAGCAGGCATGAGAGTAATCCAGGTACAGGCAAAGTCAGCAGCAAAGAACAAAGTAGAGGAGAAGCACACTACTGAGCAAGTAACACCTACCAAAGTAGAAGCCGAAGCATCAAGTCCAGGGAGCGCTCAGCTGATAAAGTGCTGGCGTCTGACATCAGCAGGGAGAAGGGGCACAGCCATAGGACAAGTGCATGGGAAGGAGGAACCAGAAGACCAATAGGAGAGAAGCAAAGGAAGCCAGGCAGAGGGAGAACAGACCCAGGTGGGTGGAAGCAAAGCAATCAAGGAGCCTGGAAGCCAGGCAGAGAGAGAGAGCAGAAACAGGTGCATGGAAGCAAAGCAATTAAGGAGCCTGCAACCACCGCTCTCTGAACAAACCCAGAGAAGGACTACACACACATGGTTCAGGCAGTGTCAGTCAAGTGTGCATGTCAACGGGACCCCGTGCAGTCCAAGGACGCCACTTGCATTGAGGTAGGGGACATGACAGTACCCCCTCCTTATGGAACCCCCTCTGCCTAGGTCCGGGTTTAGTGGTCATGGAAATCGCGAATCAGGTCAGGAGCGTGGACGTTAGCAGCAGGCTCCCAGGAATTATCCTCTGGACCAAAATGTTTCCAGGATAGGAGATGAAATAGTTGTCCTCTCTGACGCTTGGAGTCTAGAATCTCCTCTACCTCAAATTCAGGGTCAGGCTCAGAATCAGGAATGATGATCTTCTTGGGTTCCGGATCCCATCTGGAAGTTAAAAATGGTTTAAGCAGGGCTACATGGAAAGCGTTGTGAACCTTGAGGTTAGCTGGTAACTGGAGATAATAAGTGACCACCCCCACCCGAGATTGTACTGGAAATGGCCCTATAAATCGGGGAGCAAATTTGAAAGAGGGTAGGTGAAGCCTCAAATATTTGGTGCTGAGACAGACCTTCTGTCCAGGTTGAAAAACTGGAGCAGTTCGTCTTTTCCTATCCACAAAGAGCTTGCACTTAGCTGAGGCTCGCTGGAGATGTTGCTAGACCTTGGACCAGATATCCTGAACATCAATGAGAATCCGGTGGAGCAGGAGCGAGGCTTGTGTCTGAGGGACTGGAAGCGGCAGATGAGGATGGTGTCCATACACTGTAAAAAATTGTGAGGTATGAGAGGCAGTCTGAAAACTGTTGTTATAGGCGAAGTCTGCCCAGGGGAGCAATGCAGACCAGTCATCCTATCGACTGTTTGTGTACATCCGAAGGAAGGCCTTGAGAGTTTGATTGACTCGTTCCACGAGGCCACTGGTCTGTGGGTGGTAGGCGGACGGGAAGTGAGTGGTAATCTTAAAGGTAGAGCACAGTACTCTCCAGAACCTTGAACTGAATTGAGAGCCCCGATCACTAATGAGCCGCAGAGGGAGACCATGTAAGTGAAAAATGTGTTGGATAAAGGCTGTGGCAAGGATGGCAGCAGAAGGAAGGGCCTTCATGGGGATGAAATGGGCCATCTGGGAAAATCGGTCCACCACTACCCAAATGACTGTGTGCCCTTGGGATTCAGGGAGCTCAGTAACAAAATCCATTGATATTTCCTGCCATGGGAGTTGCAGAACTGGTAACGGCTGCAGGAGTCCCCATGGCTTTACAGGAGGGAACTTGTTCCAGGTGCAAGTGGGACAAGTAGAAACAAAATGTAAGATATCTTGAGCCATGCAGGGCCACCAATAATACTGAGATATTAAATGAAAAGTGTTACGGAAACCAGGGTGACCAGCAAAAGTGGAGGAGTGTCCCCATTTGAGGACCTTCTTCCTGGATTGAGGTGGCACGGAAGTTCTCGTAGATTTGGGCGAGACCAAGGTCGTGGAGGCAATGCAGGCAGGATTGAGCATGGGGTAACACTCTTCGGGTTCTTCAGAAGGGTTGAAAGCCCTGGATAGGGCATCAGCTTGAATATACTTTTCAGCAGATCGGAATACCAGGCGGAAGTTAAAGCGGGCAAAGAAAAGAGACCAACATGCCTGTCACGGCGTTAGTCTCTTAGCATCCTGGAGGTATAGAAGATTCTTGTGTCGATGATCACTGTGATGGGATGTAAAGCCCCTTTCAGGAGATATCGCCATTCTTGGAGAGACAATTTAAGGGCTAACAATTCCCTGACCCCAATAGTGTAGTTACGCTCTGCTGAAGAAAATATTTTGGAAAAAAAGAAACAGGGGTGACGTTTGCCAGAGTCTGAGGTCTGAGACAGAATGGCCCCGGACCCCAGAGAAGAGGCATCCACTTCTAAGATGAATGGTCTTTTGATATCCAGACTCCGAAGAACAGGGGCAGACAGAAAGGCTTGCTTTAAGGTGGCAAAGGCCTCTTGGGCCTCCGGTGTACAGTTCTTTACATCAGCACCCTTCCTGAGCAGTGCGGTAAGAGGGACAGTGATGAGGGAGTATTGGTGGATGAATTGTCGATAGTAGTTAGGAAACCCCAAAAAACGTTGCAAGGCCCGGAGACCCTGGGGCATGGGCCAATCCCGTATAGCTCGGAGTTTGGTGGGGTCCATTTGGAGGCCCTCGGAAGAGACGATATATTCCCAAAATGGAATAGACCGTTGATGAAACGAGCATTTCTCTAGTTTGGCGACGAGACGGTAGTCCTGGAGGTGCTGGAGAACCGTGTGAACATGACGAGGGTGATCCTGAACAGAAGCAGGAAAAAACAGAATATCATCCAGGTAAACTATTACTGAGGAGTACAGAAGATCTTGAAAAATGAACTTTATGAATTCCTGAAAAACCGCTGGAGCATTGCAGAGGCCAAACGGCATGACTAGATATTCGAAATGTCCTTCATGAGTATTAAAGCAGTCTTCCATTCGTCCCCGTGGTGGATTCGGACCAGCTTGTAGGCGCCTCAGAGATCCAGCTTGGTAAAGATAGACGCTCAAAAAGCTCCGGAATAAGGGGAAGCGGGTACCAATTCTTAATGGTTATTTCATTAAGACCCTGGTAGTCGATACAGGGTCGCAAAGAGCCGTCTTTCTTGGTCACAAAAAAGAAACCTGCCCCCGCTGGAGATGAGGAAGGTCTGATGAAGCCCTTTTGGAGGTTTTTGTGAATGTACTCCCGCATGGCAGTAGATTCCTCCCGGAAGAGGGTATACAGCCGGCCCCGAGGTGGGGGAAGTAATTCAATGGGGCAGTCAAAAGGATGATGCGGAGGTGGGAAATCAGCCTCCTGAGCATTGAAGACATCTTGGAAACCACAATATTCCACAGGAAGGAAAGCCTCACAGGGGAGCAAGAGCCCAGGGGAGGCAGTAATAGTCCTCGAAGGAACCATTGGTGTAAGACAGGTAGAAAAACATTGGGAACCCCAACTGCCAATATCATTAGTGGTCTAGCTGATATTAGGTGAGTGTTGTCGTAACCAGGGCAGGCCCAAAATAACAGGATGGATGGCCCAGGGAAGAACCAGAAGCTGAATTTCTTCCTTATGTAAAATCCCGACATGCATCTGCAACGGCAGAGTGACATGGTAATAAAGTAGGGAAGAGTTAGTCCCTGAATGGAGGTCACTTGTAACATTGGTTTACAGGCAATCGAGGGAGTTCCTCGCTGGAATAGGAGACTGGCGTCAATAAAATTTCCTCCAGCCCCAGAATCAATCAAAACCACAGTGTTAATAAAGAGTTCCTTTTACCACAGCTTGGTAATAGGGGCCCTTAATGCAGTCAAATGGCAGCTCCTGCAAAAACTGATAAAGCTCGGATCTCCTTTCAGTCTATATGTTGGGCATTCTGATGTGATGTGTGATATTGGACTTGATTTATTGAACTTTTATCCACAGATACACAATGAGGGAAAAATAAATTAGTAAAGCACTCATGGTTTGAACTTGGACAGACACACAAAGGGGCAATTCTTTAATTTTCCATTTGCATGTCATAGGCGGATCTTCCTTGTTCAATGAGGGCTGGATTGAGCAATGTCTAGTGTTGTCTTGGTAACTTAGAAACTGTGGGTTGAATTGTTGAATCACTGCCTAATTAAACACCCTTGTGACGACTGTTAGGTAATTCAGTAACTCCATTAGAACAGGTCTCAAGGAAGTTTACGTATAGCTAGAAAAATAGAGCCAACTCTACAGTCATTCTTTGGCAGGGGAAAAGTTGCAACTGTTTCGTAATAACTCTATTAGTCATCAGGAAACTATAATGGGAGGAACAATATTTGCAGTGATAAAATCTACATTAATTACTACACTGTGCAAAGGTCTGTTGATCCTGCTGTATTTCTTCATCAACCACAACTGTTTGAGGAATCAAGATTAGGGAAATACTGCTAGTGAGTAAAAGTGTTACTCATACCAAGAAGATCAATGAACTTCCTTAGAAAGATGTCTTGCTACACACACTGATTGTTATCTACCATGCTTCAGATTTCGTCCAAAGTATAAATTTGTCTCAACATAGTCACCAAAAAGGCCGATTGCAAAACTAATTTTTCAAATGTTTAATTAAATTATATTTGTTAAGTGCTATGCATAAGGTGTCCCTTCCTTTGTAGAAGGAGTTAAGAGAGGGCTGGATGAGGATTAATGTTTCTTTTTTTTTTTTTACCTAGCTGATTCCTTCTGTTGTTTTAGATCTCCAGCACTGCTCAAAGCACAATTTGGATTAGGCATGGGCGTAGCCAGACACCTAAGTTTGGGTGGGCCTGGGCCCAAGATGGGTGGTCAGAAGAACTTTGCCTTGTCCCACAAGTGATTTGGCCTCTCCCTCTCTCACCTGCATGCCATAGAGTCTCTCAAACATCCCTCCCTCCCCTGCATATCTTTTAAGCAGCAGATTTTCACCGGCAGCAAGCAGCAACTAATACACACTGCTCATGTTGACCCCACAGCCTTCCCTCTAATGCAACTTCCTGTTTCTGCATAGGTGGGAATACAACAGAGGGAAGGCTTTGGTGCCGGTGCAAGCAGTATGTATCAGTCGCTGCTTTAGGCAGGCGAAGATCTGCTTTTTTCAAGGTAGGCAGGAGGGACAGTTGTTGGGAGTTTTCGGTTGGTGGGGCTTGGGGATCCCTGCCAGCCACATCATAGGTGTGCTGCTACTGAGTGGACCTGAGCCCAACATGGATTTGCCTGGGCCCACCCTTGGCTACGCCTCTGGCGTTAGGGCTTACATGCACCAACACACGCCAATTCCGAGTTACCACCCGGCTACCGCGTGTGCCAGGTGGTAATTTCATTTTTGGCGCGCCCCCTACACACACCAGAAAACAATTTTTATGTTATGGTACATGGTGCTACTGAGCGGTAAAAGGCATTTGACGCGCATAGACCCTTACTGCCTGGTTAACGCGTGAGACCTTACCGCTAAGTCAATGGCTGGCGGTGAGGTCTCAGACCCAAATTGGATGCACATCCATTTTCGGTCAAAATTTTAAAAAAGGCATTTTTACAGGTGTGCTGAAAAATGATTCTATGTGCGTGCAAAACACGTGCCTACACTACCGCAGTCCATTTTTCAGCACATCTTAGTAAAAGGACCCCTTTATTCACAACTGCTGAGGACTCTTTTCCATGTTTTATATTCGCCTCACCTCATTTAATCTGGTCATTGTACTGGTCCAGGTAAGTGGCCAAGTACCTATGCTTCTTCCAGAATCCTGCAATCATGAGCTCTGATTCCAGCCACGTGGGGGGGGGGGGGGGGGGGATCTATAAACAAGGCAGGTTTCGGCTGATGCTAAGAGAGGAATTTTTTGGCGCTTAGACAATTGAGATCAATAAAGCATTTTTTTAATGAGTGTACATTCCACACATTACTTCATGCATTGTTGATTTCTCAGCTGGTTTATGGGAACATCATGTATGGAGGTTTGTCTCAATTTAATTTTAAGCTGTTACAGTCTGTGCATAATACTGCAATTAGAATGCTGGGAAATTTGAAAAAATGTGATCATGTTATGCCATTGTTTAGACATTATCATTGGCTGCCTATATGGCAGGGAATTAAGTTCAAGTTGTTGAAATTGGTTCATGCTGCGTTTTATCAAAAACAGCCTCCATATTTGAGTTCCTTAATAACTCCATATATTCCAAGTAGAACTCTGTGCTCATTGCAGGAATATAAATTAATGATGCCACATCAGACATGAGCAGTGTATCAGTGGACTTACAAAGGGGCATTTTTTTTGGTTGGCACCACAATATCGGAATGAACTGCCCTGCCTACAGCTGTCCGAGGCGAGGCAGATGTTAAAAAATTCAAGGTCTTGGTAAAAACCTTGTTTTTTAAACAGGTCTTTTGTGATGAGGAATTATGATGGTGTTGCACAGCAGGGGTTCTGCAAACTGTAAACTGAAAGATGTAGTTTTTTTGTATTGTTTAATAGGAAGTGTGTATGTGGCTTGAGTGTTGTCTTCTGTTTGGGTTAGGCAGAATGAGTTAAAGATTTAGAGATTGGAGTAACTAGCGAGGTAATTAAATTTGCTGATGACACAAAGTTATTCAAAGTCGTTAACTCGTGACAGTATTGTGAAAAATTACAGAAGGACCTTACGAGACTGGGCGGCTAAATGGCAGATGACGTTTAATGTGAGCAAATGTAAGGTGATACATGTGGGAAAAAAGAACCCGAATTATAGCTACGTCATGCAAGGTTCCACGTTAGGAGTTATGGACCAAGAAAGGGATCTGGGTGTCGTCGTCGATAATACACTGAAACCTTCTGCTCAGTGTGCTGCTGCGGCTAGGAAAGGTTTCTGAAACAATAAAAATTCTGTTGTTTTACCTTGATGTGGTCATTGGCTCACTGTAAATGGGTTGGGTGCACTTCTAGAATACTCATCTCAGGGACAACTCTCTCAAAAGTCTATTGACAGGGGGGGGGGGGGGGGGGATTCATCATTACATTGTTATATCGGTTAATACTTATGGCTAATTCCAAAACCAAGGAGCCCAGTTTTGCTTTAGCACAGACTCTCTAAACGTTTAGTATTTATTTATTGCACTTGTATCCCACATTTCCCCACCTATTTGCAGGCTCAATGTGGTTTACACAGGCCTGTTATGGCATTGCCATTCCAGGGTAAAAGATACAATTGGTGTTACAGAAGATCAAAGATAATAAAAAGAGCTGATCAAATAGTTATAGGAAGAAGACTTTCAGGGGAGGGTGAGGTGATGAAGTGTTGTATTTGAACTATGGATTCTCGAGATAGTTTTTGTTGAAGAGATATATTTTCAGAGCTTTGCGAAAGCTAGTTATTTCGTTAATTGTTTTCAGGTTAGATGGTAGTGCATTCCACAGCTGTGTGCTGGTGTAGGAGAAGGTATACAATAGATGATGTCTTACTTTCAAGTTACTTATTGTACTGTAGGGATAGTAAAACTAAACTTAAGAGCTTAGAAATGTAATCCTTGAATGCCATTCCTTCACTTAATGGAAACAGGGGCAACCTTAATACCACAAATGGCTCCCCCTACCTTGAGAGTAGCTGTTTTCGTATTTTTGTTTTTAGTATGACTGTTTTGTTTGACTCTTTCCTATATACAAAAGGTTTTCTTTTATAACTTATTTTAGTCTGTGCATCGCTCTGACCTATTTTGGAAGGGCAGTATAGCAAGCTTTTTAAATAAACATAAAGGTTAACACTGCTAAAATGATCCTACCAGCTCCAATTCCATCCCAACTTCAAGCAAACAGAGACCAGGCATTAAGGGATAAATTCCCAGAATGGGCCACAGAAAACCAGCAGAAGAGGCGTTTTCTCTACTGACACCTTCCCCTCTACAGGCACAACAGAACATGGTGATATTATAAAACTTTTAGGAGTCCTGGTAGAAAAGTATGTCCAATTGTCCCACAAAGGAAGCAGGTTTGGTATCATAAGCTGCAGAGTTTGTTTCCTAGGAAAGATCCTTCTTCCTCGGATGAAGAAGAGTTTCAGCCCTGGTTGGATCAGGTTAGTCAACTCCAGTGGCGTACCAAGGGGGGGGGGCGGTGGGGGGGGGCGGTGGGGGGGCCCGCCCCGGGTGCACGCCGCTGTGGGGGTGCTGCGCACATGCTCCCTTTGCCCCGGAAAAGGTTACTTCCTGTTCCTGGGCAGAGGGAGCATGAAAACGAAGAGCCGGCAGGCGCGAGGCACATCCTCCCTCCAGCGGCGTGCACCCGGGGATCGGGGGTTCTTTCGCCGGGGGGGGGCATCGCGCTGTTTTGGGGGGGGCACTGCACCTGGGGGCAGGGCGTATCGGCGATCCGCCCTGGGTGTCAGCCCCCCTAGGAACGCCACTGGTCAACTCTTAAGAGGAATAGAACTGCCCTGAATCTTTGAAGAAACAAACAGTGATAGAGAGTCCAATAGTACTGCAGCAGACATCATAACAGCTCTAACATGAAACCTTACCGCTAAGTCAATGGGTGATTGTAAGATCTCAGGCCATAAATGGACGCACACTGGTTTTAATTTTGCCACACGTCCATTTTCCAGTACAAAAAAAAATGCCTTTTTTCCAGGCACACTGAGGAAATGGACCAGCATGTGTCCAAAATACATGCCTGCACCAGCGCAGGCCACTTTTAGGTGTGCCTTAGTAAAAGGACCCCTGTATTATGCATGTTTTATTTCAAAACTTGCCACCTGCATTACCACTAGTGAACAAAAGGTGGCCTCCTATTCTCTACAATCAGACAGAGATACAGAATGTGTGTATACAGCAAAGAGCGCACTGTGTATAGAAGAGAAAAAAGTAATTTTACCATTATAGAGGCTGTTTCCATTTGAGAACTGGTTCAATGACAAGGGCTTAAAAAGCCCACATAGTTTGCACACAACCTGAGCTACCTATATGTGTAGAAATATAGAAATATACTATATTTTAAAAAGCAGAAAACAAAACAGACCCACATGGTGAAATAAAACAAAATTTATTCCGCACAGATACATAAAAGCAGCATATAACGTTCCTCTAACCACCCAACATGGCCATGTTTCGCCCTCTCAAGGGCTACATCAGGAGTTTAACTTAAAACCAGCAGGAAGAGTCCAATGTTTTCCCTGTCTGGTTAGTGCAGTGCAGCACAGAGAATAAGGCTCACAAGCAGTCAGCTGTCTTTTCCAAGCTGCACTGCACTAACCATACAGGGAAAACATTGGACTGTGCTTGCTGGTTTTATGTTAAGCCCCTGACACAGCCCTCGAGAGGGCGAAACATGGCCATGTTGGGCAGTTGGAGGAAAGTTATATGTTGATTTTATGTATCTGCACTCAATAAATATTGTTTTATATCACTATCAGGCTTATTTTCGAAAGAGAAGGGTGCCCATCTTTCGACACAAATCGGGAGATGGGCGTCCTTCTCTCAGGGTCGCCCAAATCGGCATAATCGAAAGCTGATTTTGGGCGTCCCCAACTGCTTCCCATCGCGGGGACGACCAAAGTTCCCGGGGGCGTGTCGGAAGCATAGTGAAGGTGGGACTGGGGTGTGCCTAACAGATGGGCGTCCTCGAGGGATAATGGAAAAAAGAAGCGTGTCCCTGACGAGCACTTGGCCAACTTTACTTGGTCCATTTTTTGTTACGACCAAGCCTCAAAGAGGTACCAGAACTGACCAGATGACCACCGGAGGGAATCGGGGATGACCTCCCCTGACTCCCCCAGTGGTGACTAACCCCCTCCCACCCTGAAAAAACAACTTAAAAAACTTATTTTGCCAGCCTCAAATATCATACTCAGGTCCATCGCAGCAGTATGCAGGTCCTTGGAGAGGGAGGTGTGTATGTGTCAGCGGAGGCATAGTGAAGGCGTGGACCTCCTTCTTTTAAACATTTTGTACGTCCTGAACTGCTCCCGCCCCCCCCCCCCCCCAGGGATGGCCAAATTTCAAGGGAGTGGAGTGGAGGTGTGGCCTAGTGGTTAGAGCACTGGTCTTGCAATCCAGAGGTGGCCAGTTCAAATCCCACTGCTGCTACTTGTGATCCAAAATCCAAATAAATAAATAAAGGGGGTATCAGATGCATAGCATAGGTATGGATGTCCCTCTCACAGAAACATTCACATTTTGGATGTCTTCAACTGCCCGTCGCAGGGACGGAGGCATAGCGAAGGCACCTAACACTTGGACATCCTTCACCCATACTGCGTGTATGAAGCCGTCTTTGGCATGCGCAGAGCAGCCATGCATGACACTTGGCTGCTCTGCACTGGCTTCTCCTCATTAGGAAGGAAATCGTGTGCAAATGAGCTAACAGCGAGCAGCTCATTTGCATGCGATTTCCTTCATGCATGCCCGTTCCTTTCCGAATCACTAAGGGATCGGTAAGTTCAGTTAGTGCATCAGTTAGTCCACTGCAGTGCCGGTTGGTGTCCTGGCATGTCAGAGGGACCAGTACACTACGAATGCTGGCTCCTCCCATGACCAAATGAGTTGGATTTGGTCGAATTTGAGATGGGAGTCCTCGGCAGGGGCATAGCTACGGGTGGGTCTGACAGGTCATCTCCCGCACTCCCACCGAGATGATCCTCCGCCACTACCGCTGCCGTTGCGTCTCTGTGAGCAGCCTCAGCAAAAGAAGAAAATGAAGCGTGGGGCCGCAGCAGCCTTCAGGCATGCGCTGTCAGCTCTGCCGTCCTCTGCCCCTGCTGATGTCAATTTCCTGTTCCGAGGGCTGAGGACCAGCAGACCAACAGCGCATGCCTGAAGGCTGCTGCGGCAGCGGCCACGCGCTTTATTTTCTTCTTTTGTTGAGGCTGCTCACAGTGGCAGCGTGTAGAAGGGATGCAGTTGAGCTCCCTGGCTGATCTCAGCAGCCATTTGGGTGCCTGGGGAACTAAGGTACGTGGAAACAAAAAATGCTGGGGTGGAGGAGCATAGAAAAAATATTTTGTTTGGAAGGGTAGGAGGAAGAAAGTGTGCCAGGGTGTATGTTGCATGGGGGGGGGGGGGGGGAGATCAAAGATGTTGGATGGGGACAGAAAAAGGGGAGACACTGGATGAAAGGAGGAAGAGAGAAGAGATTGATGAAAGGAGGGAGACACTGGACAGAAGGTGGAGAGCGAGGGAAGATGTTGGTGGAAGAGAGAGAGAGAGAGAAAGGGGACATGCCGGATGGAGGTGAGAGGGGAGAAGCTGGATGGAAAGAAAGAAGAGTTGGGATAATGGATAGAAGAGGGGTACAGAGAGAAAGATGAATGGAAAGATGGTGGGCGAAAGAGGTGACATGGAAAAGGGCAGGGGAGAGACAAGCTGTTGGGGAGAAGGAAGGGGAGCAAGGGGGAGACCCTGGTTGGTCAGATGGAGAGAGAAACAGGAGAAATGCTGGATGAAAGGACCGTATTATCGAAACGAAAGATGGACGCCCATCTTGTTTTGATAATACAGGCTTCCCACCTCTTCGTGGGGACGTCCTGCGAGGACGCCCTCAGGAAAACCTGGGCGTCCCGTTCGATTATACCCCTCCACATGGGTCTACATTTCTTTTCTGATGTGTGGTTTTTGGGACCTATATTTTAAACATACGTTGGTATGTAGAAAGCAGAGATAAATGTATTGTAGCTTAGAGAAAATGTTTTTCCTTTTTTGGCTGCAAACCAGTGGCGTAGCCAGACAGCCAATTTTGGATGGGCCTGAGCCCAAAGTGGATGGGCACAATATTTTCTCTGCCCTGCCCTACCACAAAATATAAATACATTAGCTAATAAGGATCCTCAAACTCTGTCAGCTGAAGACTTTCTCTGAAGGTGGCCAGAACTCCCTTTTACCAAACTTGACAGACAGTAGCAACATCTGTAAGCCACTGATGCCAGCACCCTATGCGTGCTTAGCTGTTGGTGACTCAAGCATGCTGTCACTGACTGCAGAGCTTGGTAGAAGGAAGTTCTGGCTGTCTTTGGAGGAAGTCCTCAGCTGGGGAGGCTTGGGATCCCTACCAGCTATACAGCAAGGGTCAGAACTGGTGTTAGACATGCTAGGCCCCCCTCCCTGATCCCCTCTCCTCCCTGCCTTCCCTCCAATTTCCCAACCTGCCATTACTGTCACACCAACAGACCCTCACCAAATACAGAACATGGGATTGCGTATCAGAAATAAAAATATTTAGACAAAAATTGAACTCGGAACCCCAAAAAAGTTAGACTTAGCATGTACTTCAACACTGGAGAAATAAAAACAGAAATGCATTTCCTTTCTCCTGAACACGATACAAACACATTTGCTATGTAGATTTCCCAAAGCCAACATATTCCATTTAAAACATTAAAAATACATTGTTTTCTACCTTTGTGGTCTGGACATTGTATTTTTCCATCATGTTGGTTGCAGCTTCTTTTCTGCTTTCCTGTCTGTCGTCTTCTAATTCTCTTTCAAGTGGCTGCTGTCCATTTGTCTTCTTTTACCTTCACTACACATGCTTCTGACATATTGACTTCTTATTTTTAGCTCTTTCCTCTCTTTTTTCTTCTTTCTGCCTTGCTGTCAACTCAAATTTCACCCTCTCACTGTTCTCCTCCTTTTTAGTTTACAGCTATCTATCAGATTTTCATCTTTTTCTCTCACCTACTAGCTTTTCCATTTCCCCATCTCACTCCTTCCTCAGCCCTCCATTCCCTTTCATTATCATATTTCTATCCTCTGTAATCACTATCTTTTTATTTATTTCCTTGCCACCCTCTTCCTCTCCTTCCTGGCCTCTCCCACATGGTTCCACCAACATCCTTCCCTCCACCCTTGTAGCCCAGCATCTGCTCCCTCTTTCTCCCCACCCCATTCTTGTAGCCTTACATCTCTCTTCCCTCCTGCCCTCTCCCCTATGTTCCAACATTTCTCCCTCTCTCTTCCCTCACTCCCACTGTCCGGCATCTCTCCATCACCCTTCTGCTCCTGAATCCAACATCTCCTCCTTTCTTCCCTCTCCACCTCCTGTGTTTTTCTCTCCCTCTCATTCACCCCCAGGTCCAATATATCTCCCTCTCTCCCACGTTCTACCATTTCTCCCTCTCTTGTGCCATGGGTCCAACACTTCTCTTCCCCCCCCCCCATGCAGCATTCTCTCTCTTCCTCCCTTCCACTGCTGTGCCATGTTCAATATTTCTGCCTCTCCCCCTCCCTTGTGCCCCATCCAACATCTCTCGCTTCCCCCTACAAATCTCTTCCTGCCCTCCACCATCATGTCCAATTTTTCACCATCTATCTTCTCCTCCTCACCACCCCTGTCCAACATTTACCATCTCTCCCTCCCCACTACCCCCCATATCCAACATTTCTCCTTCTCTTGTCCCTCTCCCCTCCCCATGCAAGATTTTTAACTTTCTTACCCCTCTCTACCCTGTGTCCCACAATTCTCTCTCTCTTGCCCCTCTCCACCTCATGCCCCCCCCCCCCATGCAGCATCTATCTTATGGAGACCTCCTCCCAACTCTCCCACTCTTCAATGGGGCACCACCCTTAAAAGGCTGAGCTCCGATCCTGCATCTCCCTCCCTCTGTCCCACTGCAGCGCTTCCCAGACGCTGCCTACCTACCACCACCACGATCCAGCATGTACTTCCCGTTTCAGCAGCAGCGGTAGCGATACATGCTGCTGCTGCTTCGTTCTAACCCGGAAGCGTCTCCTCTGCAGTGCCCCGCCCCCATAATTACAACTTCCTGTTTCTGCTGGGGCAAGACGCGGGTGCTCGGCAAAGGAGACGCTTCCGGGTTAGCACGAAGCAGCAGCAGCATGAATCGCTACCGCTGGTCCGCGCTGCTGCTGAAATGGGAGGATCGTGGCGGTGGTAGGTAGGTAGCATCTGGGAAGCGCTGCAGTGGGACAGAGGGAGGCAGATGCAGGATCGGGGGAGCACAGCCTGCTCTCTCTGCTGCCATTCCAACGAAGGTGCTCTGCTGGGTGGGCCTGAACCCAAACTGAAGAACAAATGGCTAGAAGGGTAAGAAGGGGTGACAAAAATTTCTTCAGGTATATTAGTGAAAGGAGAATGACTAAAAAGGGAATTGTGAGACTAAAAGATACTGCAAACCGCTATGTAGATAATGATGAAGAAAAGGCAAATTTGCTAAATAGATACTTTTGTTCTGTTTTTACTGAAGAAAATCTGGGAGAAGGACCACGAAGGACTGGCAAAAGTTCATTTGAGAATGGAGTGGATATAGCACCGTTCACGGAAGAGAGTGTGTATCAACAACTAGAAAAACTAAAGGTGGACAAAGCCATGGGACCGGACGGGATCCACCCCAGGATATTGAGGGAGCTCAGAGAGGTTCTGGCGGGTCCTCTTAAAGATTTGTGTAATACATTCTTAGAAATGGGAGAGGTTCCGAGGGATTGGAGAACAGCAGAGGTGGTCCCTCTTCACAAAAGTGGTGATAGGGAAGAAGCTGGAAACTACAGGCCGGTAAGCCTCACTTCGATTATTGGAAAAGTAATGGAAGCGATGCTGAAGGAAAGGATAGTGAATTTCCTGGAAGAAAATGAGTTGCAAGATCCGAGACAACATGGTTTTACCAAAGGGAAATCGTGCCAAACGAATCTCATTGAATTCTTTGATTGGGTGACTGGAGAATTGAACCGTGGACGTGCTATAGACGTAATCTACTTAGATTTCAGCAAGGCTTTTGACACGGTTCCCCACAGGAGGCTCTTAAATAAACTGGATGGGCTGAAGATAGGACCCAAAGTGGTGAACTGGATTAGGAACTGGTTGACGGACAGGCGCCAGAGGGTGGTGGTGAATGGAGTTCGCTCAGAGGAGGGAAAGGTGAGTAGTGGAGTGCCTCAGGGATCGGTGCTGGAGCCGATTCTGTTCAATATATTTGTGAGTGACATTGCCGAAGGGTTAGAAGGTAAAGTTTGCCTATTTGCGGATGATACTAAGATTTGTAACACAGTGGACACCCCGGAGGGAGTGGAAAACATGAAAAAGGATCTGAAAAAGCTAGAAGAATGGTCTAAGGTTTGGCAATTAAAATTCAATGCGAAGAAATGCAAAGTGATGCACTTAGGGAGTAGAAATCCAAGAGAGGCGTATGTGTTAGGCGGTGAGAGTCTGCTAGGTACGGATGGGGAGAGGGATCTTGGGGTGATATTATCTGAGGATCTGAAGGCGATGAAACAGTGTGACAAGGCGGTGGCCGTAGCTAGAAGGTTACTAGGCTGTATAGAGAGAGGTGTGACCAGCAGAAGAAAAGAGGTGTTGATGCCCCTGTACAAGTCATTGGTGAGGCCCCACCTGGAGTATTGTGTTCAGTTTTGGAGGCCGTATCTTGCTAAGGATGTAAAAAGAATTGAAGCGGTGCAAAGAAAAGCTACGAGGATGGTATGGGATTTGCGTTACAAGATGTACGAGGAGAGACTTGCGGACCTGAAAATGTATACCCTGGAGGAAAGGAGAAACAGGGGTGATATGATACAGACGTTCAAATATTTGAAAGGTATTAATCCGCAAACGAACCTTTTCCGGAGATGGGAAGGTGGTAGAACGAGAGGGCATGAAATGAGATTGAAGGGGGGCAGACTCAAGAAGAATGTCAGGAAGTATTTTTTCACGGAGAAGGTGGTGGATGCATGGAATGCCCTCCTGCGGGAGGTGGTGGAGATGAAAACGGTAACGGAATTCAAACATGCGTGGGATAAACATAAAGGAATCCTGTGCAGAAGAAAGGGATCCTCAGGAGCTTAGCCTAGAATGGGTGGCAGAGCTGGTGGTTGGGAGGCGGGGCTAGTGTGGGCAGACACATACGGTCTGTGCTGGGGCTGGTGGTTGGGAGGGGGGACTAGTGCTGGGCAGACTTATACGGTCTGTGCCAGAGCTGGTGGTTGGGAGGCAGGGATAGTGCTGGGCAGACTTATACGGTCTGTGCCAGAGCCGGTGGTGGGTGGCAGGGATAGTGCTGGGCAGACTTATACGGTCTGTGCCAGAGCTGGTGGTTGGGAGGCGGGGTTGGTGGTTGGGAGGCGGGGATAGGACTGGCCAGACTTATACGGTCTGTGCACTGAAGAGGACAGTACAAATAAAAAAAGGAGCACATATGAATTTATCTTCTTGGGCAGACTGGATGGACCGTGCAGGTCTTTTTCTGCTGTCATCTACTATGTTAGTATGTTACTATTCTGAAACTTCAAGTTAGTACTTAGCTTTCCAGCTGTAGTTGACGATACATGGTGGAGACCTGTTGTCACTGACATAGATCCATGTTTCGCTTACATGCTGTTTCAAGGTAGAAGCTGCCAGAAAGAACTAGTACTGGAGACTACTTTATACTTTATAAATGACTTTATAAAATGATCTGCTAAATATAAAACTTACATGTTCAAATGTCAACAGGATCTCCAGGATCACCTATTCTTTTTAACGTTCTGAGTTTGCTTAATAAAAAAAACTATCCCAAATGAGGACATGCTTTTTTAGCTATGATAAGACTATCCTGCTTGTCTCGGCATTCTTGAAGACAGAAAAAATTATAACACTAATCCAAAAAAGTTTAAATAGTGTGGAAAATTGGACTCATTCTCATAAGCTAAAACTGAACAAAGATTAGACAAAGCTTCTTTGGTTAAGTTCATCTCTAATGGAATCCCTTATGAAGTACTTAACCTTTAGCAATCCAAAATTGCCATTAGAATTTTTAGGTATTATACTAGATCTTCCTTAATGTTAGAAGGACAAATTGATACTATTTTACAGCAGACATTTTATGTCTCCCCCTCAGGGGGAGGAATGCTGGCTTCGGCCTAACCTCTGGTAAGCCTTTCCTTGGCTGAGAGGTGCGCAGCTCTACCACCGGCTGCCTTTCAGGTGCTGTGGAAGACTTGCAGCTCATCTGCATATCATTTACAGCCTTCTCCGGGGTGACTCCCAGGTCCACTCCGATCCACTCGGGGCCTCCGCTCTTAGTAAAAAGTGGCCCGTGGTAGTGTAGGCACGTGTATTGGGCATGCACTGGGCCAGTTTTTACTGCATCTACAAAAAATGGTTTTTTTTCATGGGACAGGAAAAGGGCCTGTGGTAAAAATGAAACCAGCGCGCGCCCCAAACTGGCCTGAGCCCTTAATGCCACCCATTGATCTAGTGATAAAGGCTCACGCACTACACACATGGTGATTGGTCGGCATGCGCCAAGTGCCGATTACCGCATAGGAGGAAATAAATAAATAATTCATTCATGCGTTATGGGTGTGTGCCAAATCTGAAATTACCACCAGAAGAGTGCACTGGTCTAGCGATAGTTTCAGTTGGGCGCATGCTGCATGTGCATAGAGCCTATCATGGCTTAGTAAAAGGACCCCTAAGAATATTATGTTGATTAAGGAAAGATTTTCTTTTTGAGCAATTGAAAACTCTTGGTCAAGCGTTGATTCTCACTCAATTAGATTATTGCAATACCTTGCATGTAAAATGTTCATATGGATTAAGAAAATGACTACACACTGCAAAATGACGTTGCTACATTATTATGTAGGGCTAGAAACTACAATCGAACTTCTCCACTTTTTATCAGATTTCATTGTCTTTCAATAGAGGCTCAGTGTTCATTTAAATTATATACTTTTATTCATAGAATCATTTATTGTTCCTTCATCTTCTTAATTACCTCATTTTCTGAATTCTACATTGTCTGGTAGGTTACTACAAATCAGGCCCTTTTAAAACTATGGTTTTCATAGTAAAATGTGTAACTTTCAAAAGAATTTTCCTCTTCCATGGAATATAATATAAGAAATAATTAGTAAGTACTTAAGATTTCATGTATGTAGCTTAAAACTTTTCTCAGTCAGAAATTTGTTTCAAGATAAAGAGAGACATTTTTTGTTGTCTTTAATTAAGAATTCTGAAGCTTGAACTTAATAATTATAATTCCCAGTTTGTCCTGGTTTCTTCTTTATGCAATCCACAATGTACCAAATCTGCTGGGTAACAGCAGAATATAAGCATTTATTTTATATTATATTGTATGGTAAATAGTAGGTTGAATTTCTAAATGTATAAATATTTGGACAGAGTCCACATTACTGAATATTTACTCCCATATGTTTATACTCTAAAAGCTAGATTTTCTAAACATCTAGCCAGTTAATTGTGGGAGTTAGAAAGCTAGAACCAAGAGTGTAAAAATGTTGCTCAGTAAGGAATGTTGCTACTATTGAGATTCTGTTGCTACTATTTGAGATTCTACATGGAATGTTGCTATTCCACTAGCAACATTCCATGTAGAAGCCTGCCCTTGCAAATCAGCAATGCGGCTGCGCAGGCTTCTGTTTCTGTGAGTCTGACGTCCTGCACATATGTGCAGGACGTCAGACTCACAGAAACGGAAGCCTGCGCGGCCGCATTGCTGATCTGCAAGGGCAGGCTTCTACATGGAATGTTGCTAGTAGAGGAGTAGCCTAGTGGTCAGTGCAGCAGACTCTGATCCCGGGGAACTGAGTTCAATTCCCACTGCAGCTCCTTGTGACTCTGGGCAAGTCAATTAACCCTCCATTGCCCCTGGTACAAAATAAGTACCTGAATATATGTAAACCGCTTTGAATGTAGTTGCAAAAACCTCAGAAAGGCAGTATATCAAGTCCCATTTCCCCTTCCTTCTCCAATTTTCAACCAAAACCTTGCCAATTAGGATGCAGGTGAAACTTTATATATAAAGAAAGGCATCTAGTAGAGTCTCCTACTGAAAATTTGCCCCAGAGTATAGATCATTGGATTCTGTGAATCGTGTCATTCTGCCAAATTTCTGGATTATGAAATGTGCTGGCTCTCAGACTTAATTTTCTTTGATTTCACAGATAAGAGTGCAGCCTTTATTTTAAATCAATGACAGAAATTCTTAATATTCTGTTCGACAGTGAATGCCGAAGACATTTAACAAATATGCTACTATATGAATAAAGAAGAGAGAGAAAAGGATAATGGGAAATTGTTCTGTTAAGTATAGAAAACACTACAGAAACCAACTGAAAATCAATATAATAAATCTGTCATCAAAATCATCTGCCAACTGCATTGTATTGCAATTGATTGCTATGTTTTTATGGTAAATTGCCTTGGATAATTTCTAGAAAAGCATTTAAGAAATCTGATTAAAGTAATTTTACTATTGTACAAGGTACTTGCTAAGTCTGACAGAGCACAATATATAATTTGGGAGTGACACAACAAAGAGACAGTATAATAGAATCTAAAAAGTTTACTAAAAAACAATATAATTTTTGTTTTATGTGTATAGTGTGCTCAATTAAGATAAAATCACCAGACTATCCTGGACAGGTGACATCTTTGTACATCACAGCACAATATTCCATCAAGAAAAATGTCTAAACACTTTTGTTGACAAGAACCTTAATCAATATTTCTGTGCTATCCAAATAATCACTTGTGTTGAGCCAACATCACTCAGTCAAATATCAGCTGTCCAACAACCAACTGGCCGATGTTCAAAACTATTTAACCAGCCAGGAACAGCTCCTGTTCGGGTTAATAGTGCTTTAGCGCCTAACCACAGATATTTAACGGGAGATAACCGGTTATCTCCTACTGAATATCTCTGGCTAGGAGGAAATTCAAGCTTCTCCTATTGACCTTCAAGTGCACTCAATCTGCTGCCCCCCATTACCTCTGTACCCTCCTCTCCCCGTATGTTCCCACCCGTAACCTCCGCTCTCAGGACAAATCATTCCTATCTGTACCCTTCTCCACCACCGCTAACTCCAGACTCCGCCCCTTCTGCCTCGCAGCACCTTATGCCTGGAACAGACTTCCTGAGCCCTTACGCCATGCGCCCTCCCTGCCCATCTTCAAGTCCTTACTCAAGGCCCATCTCTTCTCCCTTGCTTTTGGCGCCTAACCACCTTCCCCATTCCTGTTACCTACACTGACTACGTAGTCTGTTACCGTTAGATTGTAAGCTCTCTTGAGCAGGGACTGTCCCTCCCCGTGTTTAAACTTGTACAGCGCTGCGTAACCCTGGCAGCGCTATAGAAATGCTAAGTAGTAGTAGTAGTAGTAGTAAATTCTATATATAGCACCTAAAAAATCGGCGCTGAAATCAGTGCCGACTAAGGGCCCCTTTTACCAAGCTGCAGCAAAAGGAGTTCGGTGCTGGCATCGGCGTGTGTTTTACATAGCTGGTAAAAGGGAAGTCTCGCCTTCCTGCAGGAAATGGCCATGTAGCAAGCAAAGCACTTGCCGCAGGGTCATTTCAGGGGGGAGCTCTTACCGCCGCCCATTGGGGGGGGGCGGTAAGGGCTCCAGACTTAACCTGGCAGTAACCGGGCAGCATACAGCACTGCCCAATTACCGCAGGGTACACTCCAGCACTACAAAAATAAATAGATTTAGGCACTAATTATAGAATATGCTTAGTTGATATTTCAGCACCTACTCTACACACATCCATTTACACCAATGAAAACTTAGTATAAATCCCTGCGTGCAGATTTAGGCACACTAAGCTATATTCTACAACTAGGAATGTAAATTTTGGAATTCCCATAAAATGCCCATTTTCCCACCCATAACCACGCCCCTCTTTGCCAGAAGTCTGGCGCAATTCGTTACAGAATATGCTTAGCAAGTTGTGTGCCTAAATTCTAATCAGTGCTAATTAACGCTCATTATTGCTTGTTAAGTGCTGTTAGCAGCGCTCATTACCTTGTTAAGCTTGTTAAGTTAAACGCATTGTTATAGAATCCACGCCAATTTCGGCACAGATCTCTAGGCGCATTATATAGAATCCAAGGGTGGATATTCAGCACCAAACTGTCTATGTTTAGCATTTAAAATATGCCACATAAATAGCAGGCCTATCCTTAACCGCTAAGCACTTAGCTGAATATCGGCTTAATCGGTTAAGTTGCCGCGATATAAAATGAAACCGGATAGTAAGTGCTAGTCACTGAATATTTGGTCTGCCTGTCAGCATCGAGCAGTCACCGGTCAGCCCAACGCTGGCTAAATATCAGGGGGCAAGTATCCACAAATATCCACAACCGCAAAATAATGTGCACTAAACTATTATAGAAATTTGCTATGAGAGTCCATTGGCTACCCTCCACGTGGGTCCATGTTTCACTGAAGCTTCCTCGGGAGAGAGCCCACATCTTTAAAAAGTTAGCATACCTTTGGAAAACAATGCAAACAAGGCCCAACAAGTGAATAAAAGAAACATAACAGTGAATCCATGAGAATAGTGTGTCTCCAATGGACGTTTTCTCTTTGAGAACACAAAAATTAATGGATCTGATCTTCCTAGTAAGAATGTTAGAAGGATTTTTCTTAATCAATAAGACTAGAATACTTTGAAGCTTGTTATGTTTTACTGGACCAGAAGACAATAAATTATATGTTGATGCAATTGAAAAATATTTTCGGAACCAAGGAACCTTTCCTCAGACATCAAATAGTGCCTCCAAAATCTTATATTTTCCTGGGACCAATAGCAACATTTGAATCCATTCAGATTCAAAGGAAGGAAGATGAAACATATTCTGAAGCAGTAGCATAGCCAGAAAGAAAATTTGGGGTGGGCCTAGGGCCAGAATGAGTGGGCCTGAAATGTCCTCTCCGCCCGTCTACCCCACCCCCTCCCTGCTGTCTGCCTCCAACTCACAATATAAATACCTGAACTGGCAGGGATCCCTAAGCCCTGCCAGCTGAAGACCTCCTCCAGTCCTCCAAAGGAGCCCAGCAGCCCAGAACACCGTGCAGCCCAAGTTCTGCATTCATCTCAGTGGCAGCGTTCCTGAGCCCAAACAGACATAACATGCTCACTTTTTGTGCATGCCCGAAAACTAAGCAGCTGCAAGGTGCTGGCATCTGGAGTGGAGGAGTAGCCTAATGGTTAGTTCAGTGGGCTGAGAACCTGGAGAATTGAGTTTGATTCCCGCTGTGGCTCCTTATGATATTGGGCAAATCACTTAACCCTCTATTGCCTCAGGTACAAAAAAACTTAGATTATGAGCCCACTAGGGACAAAGTACCTGCATAAAATATATGTAAACCACAGAAAGGTATTCAAATCTCTTACCCTTTACATACTCAGTTTTCACACATGCACGAGAAGTGAGTGTGCAGTAGGTGCTGACTCAGGCTCCAGAAGGCTGCCAACGAGCCAGGTGTAGAGGTTGTCATCATGGTGTTCTGGGTTGCTGGGTGCCTTCGGAAGACTGGAGATCTTCAAATGGTGGGGCTGAGGATCCCTGCCAGCAACAGTAAGGGTTAGCTGCTGCTGGGTGGCCCTGGGCCAATGCCCCTGTTCTAGAAGCCATTTGTAGTGAATGTTTAAACTATAGAATGCACAACAGCGGTGGCAAATGATAATGTTGGATGCTCAGATTGGGTGGGATTCTACATCTGTTGATTTGGGAATTTTTGTGGGGTCAGAAACAAGAACATATATAAATCATTTAACCTCTGCAGTACTTCCTGCATTCTTTTAAATCAATACCTGGATTATGCTCAATGGACAACTGTCTTTCACCTGAATTGTGTATATAATAGGCAAATGACAGAAATTATCTCCACACATAAGCTATTACCCAATGAAAACTCTCTCTCATTAAATGACTCAATTTACATAACCCTGTACTACAAATGTAATAGTTCCTCTACATTATGACATCTATGTCAGCAACTCAGGCCACTTAGCCAAGGTAAATATCCACTTTAAAGACTCAAGGGATTGAGTCGGCATAGCAATAAGCTTCTAATGGCTGATTACTTATAATTACCAGGTTATAGTGCATTAGAGTGCTAAAGGGATTAATGTACTCACTTTGAAGTACCTGTTATTAAAGCAAAAGCATTAGCTGCCATGTGTATGTTGTTCTCTTTTGACTTGCAAGTCCATTAATAGTACTTATGCAGCTAGATGGATGGAGGTATTGGTCTCTCAATTCACTGTGGTCCAGGGCCTAGGTTCAAAACCCTGAACATCACAAAATATAAATAGTACTCTACATAATTAACAGCAACAATTTAAATTCATAGACACCGGTAACCATAACACACAGTGGGGAAAGATATCTGCCTTTCTGTCAACAGTTGTGAAGAAGAGATCTATGAAGGGCTGGAAGCTCATGGTCAAGACAATAGCGATATGCATTGGTTTGAAATGACATGGGAAATGTTAACATCCTTTCATGTCATCTGTAACTGAGAATGACAGAGGGGGAAAAAAAATCACAATTTAGCGGGTTTTCCTATGTTGTCAGCAGCGTGCACTAGTGGGCATACTACTGGAACAATAAGGTTCACTATTGATATTGTCTTTGAAACAAAAACAACAACAAAACCATGAATAAAACAAATAAAGGGCTCTGTTAACTAAGCTGCGCTGTAGGTGCGCAAACCTTTTAGCATACGCTAATGATAGAGACACTCATAGGAATATATAATGGGTGTCTCTATCATTAGCGCGTGCTAAGAGGTTTGCTCGCCTACAATGCGGCTTAGTAAACAGGGCCCAAACTCTGTAAACAACATGGAAAAATAACAAACGGCTATTTCGGGCCTGCTAACCTCTACCAGACATCACCAAAGAAGAAGGGAAGGACTCTGCATAAGAAACACGTGGAGGGGCATAACTGAACGGGGACGACCATCTCTAAGGGCGCCCATCTCTAAGGACGTCTCGGGAAAGGGGCGGGGAAACCGCTATTATCGAAACAAGATGGGCGTCCATCTTTCGTTTCGATAATACGATTGGGGACGCCCAAATCTCAACATTTAGGTCGACCTTAGAGATGGTTGTCCAGGGTTTTCGGTCATAATGGTAACCAAGGATGCATCCAAGGCATTTGGTCATGGGAGGAGCCAGCATTCGTAGTGCACTTGTCCCCCTCACATACCAGGACACCAACCGGTCACACTAGGGGGCACTGCAGTGGATTTCACAAATTGCTCCCAGGTGCATAGCTCCTTTACCTTCAGTGCTGAGCCCCCCAACCCCCCCAACCCCACTCCCCACAACCGTACACCACTACCATAGCCCTAAAGGGTGAAGGGGGGCACCTACATGTGGGTACAGTGGGTTTCGGGTGGGGTTTGAAGGGCTCACATTCACCAGCACAAGTGTAACAGGTAGGGGGGGTGGTCTGGGTCCGCCTGCCTGAAGTGCACTGCACCCACTAAAACTGATCCAGGGACCTGCATACTGCTGTCAGGGAGCTGGTTATGACATTTGAGGCTGGCATAGAGGCTGGAAAAAAATTCTTTACCGCTAGGTCTATGGGTGGCGGTAAGGTCAGAGACCCAAAATGGATGCGCTGCAATTTTCATTTTGCCGCACCTCCATTTTCGGGAAAATAAAAGAGGGCTTTTTTGAAGGCGTGCTGAAAAATAATTCTGCGCACAACCAAAACCCGTGCCTATACCTCCGCAAGCCACTTTTTACCATGGCTTAGTAAAAGGACCCCTTTATTTGTTAAGCCATGTTTTAGACATTGGACTCTATTTTTGTTATATTTGAAGATGTGGTGTGTATGTGTACTTTTATGTATGTTTTATGTTCTCTGCCTTGGATCAGGGTGGATTATAAATAACAATAAAAGAAATGAAATATTACAGAGAGCTCTTGTTGAATTGCTAGAATACCTTGAGGTATCTGAAATATAATGTGAATTTTACTGCATTGAAGAACTGATTTCTTTGAGGCCCTATTTCATTTCAAATTAGGAATCCATCCAGGAAACTGACTGTATGAAACTGTAATTTACAGAAATACCATTTATGCATTTCCCTTAGACAAAAAATAATAGTGCAAGAAATATTAGTTTATTCGTGTTAACTTACCAAATCTGTATCCGTACTTTGATTCCATCTACATCTATTGTCTTCATCTTGAAGTCTACCCCTATAAGAAATTTAAAAAGAAAACACACACACACACATTACGCTCTATTAAGTTATCATGAACATTTTCTTGCAAAGTATTGGAATCCTTATGTGATATCTTAACATGGAATAGCTGCTGCCATTTAAAATTCCAAAGAAACCTTGGTGCTTATTTTCAGAGCACGTAGACTTACAAAGTTATGTAGTAACAGATGTAACTTTGGAGGTCTTTGTGCTTTGATCTGAAAAATGCCACTTAATTTATTTAGAAAGGCTCACATTGTACTTCTCTGATCATTAAATAGCAACAATCAGATATATTAGAACACAAAGGCACTGTGCAAAGGTAGATAATAACCTGCAATTAGCATATACAAGGCTAATAATACATTGTACTTGAAAAAGTAGGCTTCTTATTAGACAGTCTGCTACAGGAAGTGATGCTCATGATATTTGTACCAGGCAAAGAATTTCAAATATTGGGACAAAATTTGTTGGGGTTATTTTTTCTGCATCAGCTTACTTGAACCTAATGGCAGTGGGTCAGATCTCACTTCATACGGAGCTTGTTTCAGTGCAATAATATTTCTTAGCACAGAGCAAAACTTTTCATTTAATTTGGCTTCCCCCATCCTCTGCCAATATTTGGGTGGGGTGGGGGGTGGGGTTAAGTTTATTTCACGTATTCATTTTAATAAAATTGTTTAGTGTACATGCTAACCAGTGTAACACTACTACTACTACTACTTATAATTTCTAAAGCGCTACTAGATGTACTCAGCGCTGTACACTTGAACATGAAGAGACAGTCCCTGCTCGACAGAGCTTACAATCTAATTAGGACAGACAAACAGGACAAACAAGAGATAAGGGAATATTAAAGTGAGGATAATAAAATAAGGGTTCTGAACAAAGTGAATAAGGGTTAGGAGTTAAAAGCAGCATTAATTCATAGGTTTGCGTGTATTAAATCAATTTAGCATAGACTAAATATTTTAAAGTAGACTCACTAGTACAGGCAAAGGTTTAATCACTTCCAGCCTCAAGGGTATCAAACAGTTTTCCACAATGCAGCTAGAGTATAGTGAAAGCCACTCAACTGATGATGTGATGATAATAGAGACCTCAGCAGTGGAGTTTTAACGGATCAAACTCAAACTGCTAAGCATTAACCATGAACCACCTCATCGGTCCCTTGGTAACTAGATTCTACTGATTTAAAAATGTTTTTCATTAATTTCAACTTTTGATTGTTAAATCACTTATCTGAAAAGATGTCGCCTTTGGGGAATATAACTCCGACATGAATCATGATTCACATACGCTTTATCAAGGAGACCCCAATTACATAGCCAGACCCATTCTGCCAACACTTGTTTTTTGTTTGCCAAGAGCAAGTGATTTAACATTTAAAAGTGGGTTATAAATAGTTTTATTATTATTATTATCATCACCATTTATTGAGTGGCTTTCGCTATACTCTAGCCATATTGTGGAGAACTGCTAAATATTTTAACGGTACATCAAAGAACTGAAGCACACTAATGAATGCTTATGACTATTTCTAGGTATATAGCATGCTCCATGGCATTACAACTAGACAACTAAGGGGCCTTTTTACTAAATTGTAGTAAGCCTATTGCAGGCCTACCGTGCGGTAAAATGCAACTGCCATGGGCCATTCCTGCCTGCTTAAATCACCTGTGGCTGCCTCCTCCTCCCCTCCTCCAGATATTCAGAAGCACTAAACTGGGCTGTGCCATTGAATATTGCTTCTGATCACCCATTCAAAAAATGGGCAGGTCAGCAATGGTACAGGGGGTGGCATCAGGGAGGAGCCGAGGGTTATGCAGGTGCCAGCACCCATATAGCTAAGCAGGCAAATTTAGGACAGCTCAAAATCTGCACAAATTTTTATGCCTTTTAAAACTCCTTGATCCTTCCACTGGCCCTTAACCATGCACCCTCCTTCCCTTCCCCCTCTCCCCAGCCCACCGCCATGAAGAATTTCACCCAAACCTTTGGTATGCCCCACCCCACACCCCCTTTAAAAGGCATTAAAAAGTTATGCGGGTGTTGGCCAATATTCAGCTGGTACCTAACTGTCTTATGCCAGGCCCCGGCTACGTATCAGTCAGGACCCGTATAAGCCAGCATTTGCCAAATTAGCCCCCAATATTCAGTGTTGGTGTCAGGGCACTGCCCAACACTGAATATCCAGGGTTCATCTAGCCAGCGACATTCAGCATTTTAAAAAACACTGCCCATCACCGGATGCATATCGGCAAGAGTAGTTTTTAGGAAGATGACTGAATTGTAAAATTTTTTTTTTAATGAAAGCCTACTGCTCTCAAGATTAAAAGAGCCTAATATTTAAAGTCCAGTGAACAGTTCAATATAAGTTCCTAATTTAAGCATCAAAGCTAAGTGGATAATTCTATAACTGCACACCTCCATTTAGGTGCCCTAAGAATGGACAGTAGGAACCTATTCTATAACAGAATGTAGATGCCTAGGTTGTATTACAGAATACTAGCGTGATTCAGTTATAGTAGCCGCCCTCTGGACTGACTCCATCCTGTTTTTAGTACAGTCTCGATAATCCAACCTTTGCTAATCCAACCATCTGGCATATCCAACAACCCTCCCCCCGTGATGTCATCGCGTTGCAACCTGGAACTACTTCTGGCCTAACGCGAGTGGTAGCAGTAGTTCCACCCCCAGTGTGTGCCATTTCTGGCACTATAGAAAATCAGACCTGATTTTCTAGCTCAGCGGTTACCCAGTTACTGTTGAGTTAGTGCGGGAGCCCTTACTGCCACCTCAATGGGTGACGGTAAGTGCTTCCCCTGAAAAGGCCATGCGGGAAGTGCCTCCAAGAGGTGGGGCAGGGGAGTCAAGATCCCCCCAGGCCCGGCCTCCAAGGGGGGCCTGGCGCCGGGGTCTGTCCCTCTCCTGCTCCTGATGGGACCCAGGTGATCGCGTCCCAACAGGAGCGGGAGAGAGAAAACTCCAGCGCTAGGTCCCCCTTATAAGCTGGGGAGGAGCAGACACAGGGCTTCAGGGCCTCTGGTTTGGCTGCTGGGGGTCCCCAAGCCCTGCCAGCAGGAACCTTCCTCCAGTGCTGTTCTCTGCCGCATTGTCTACTCTGCAGCTGCTTTTCCCCTCACGTCGCACAGCCAAGGGATGTGGAGTTGTGGTGGGGGCAAGGAGGTGGGGCAAAATGTGCCCCCCACACTTTGGGCTCCTACCCCCCCCCCCCAAATTTTTGTGGTCTGGATATGCGGTGTTCCGGGAGGGGGGCAGCATCTGCAGTCCTGGAGGGGGACCTGGTAGTGACAGCCCTGCCCCAGGCCTGGCTCAGTCTCTCGGCTGCCCTGCGCTAGGGTCATTTTTACCACAGCTGGAAAATAGATAATCTCCTATTTTTTTCTATTAATGTTGCCATTAGTGCACAGCCATTAAAAAGAATTACTACGAGACCCCTTACCAACACCAATTTTGCAGGTGGTAAGGAATCACTTGGTAATCCAGCCCAACTACTTAGCATGTGGTAATGTGGATGGGCTATCTGATCAGTGCAGAACGCCTACTCTCCACCCCCCCCCACACAGGCCCCTGCCAAGAAGGTAAAAAAAAAATTAGCCTGTGGGTAGTGTGCACCAAATTGGAACTTCCTGCAGGATGCCTGAGTCACACTGCAGTAAGCCATTTTAAGCTACGATAAGTGAGCACTAGCGCTTACCATAGCTTAGTAAAAAGACTCCTTGGAGCCATTTTACTAAACATATGCTAACATATGCTTAATGAGGGAAGAAGGCTTGCAAAATGTGTTAAAGCATTTTGTGGTAATTTGCTTGTCAGCCCATGCTAACTCGCAAGCTAGCTATTTCTTTTAAAAATATTTTTTGCTGGGCACAAAGAATTGGTGCAGAATGGGCATGGAAGCGTTAACCAGCTAGCAGGGTCGCATTAGTGCATGCTGATTAACACAGAGTTAACATGGGAGGCGGTAAGTAGCTCCCGTGTTTTTTTCAGGTAGTGCGGCTAATGCGAACATTAACGCACAACCTGAAATTTTTTTTTAAATGCCTAAAATAGAAATTGGCTTAGCGCATGGGAAAGTCCAGCATTAAAATGCACTAAGCCCTTATTCTAACGTGGGTTAGTACAATAGCTCCTTAATTCCCTTGACCTGGTCCTCCCTACTCTAAGGCACCTAGATTTAGGTCTTCATCAGATGGGAATTTTTGTAAAGGCATATCTAGGTATTTTAACTCTTAGAAACATAGGAATCTGTTTACTAAGCCATGCTCTAGGCGCGCTAACCTTTTAGCACACGTTAACAATAGAGACACCCATTATATTCCTATGGGTGTTTCTAGCATTAGTGCACGCTAAAATGTTTACATGCCTACAGTGCCGGCTTAGGCAGGGATGACAGGAGCGGTTGCACAGGTCTCCGTGCCTCCAGGCGCCCCATGACGCTCCCTCTCGCTCCCCACCATTGTTGTCATCTGACTCTTTGCCTTCCCTCCCCCGAGCCACAGGGTGCCCTCCCGGCACATACCCAAGGCCACCCTGGTGGTCTAGTGGAGTCTTCGGAGCAGAAAAGATCCCCCGTTGTTCCTGCCTGCTGCTGGCGCTGACCCCCTTGTTGCCACATTGCTCTTTAAAAATGGATTCCGAGACTTCCAGCAGCGGCCTCATGAGACTTCCACTGAATTCTTGCAAGGCTGTTGTTTGACGTTTTGGCAGCCATTTTAAAGAAGATGAGGTAACAAGAGGGTCAGCGCCGGCAGCAGGCAAGAAAGACTGGGAATCTTTCCTGCCCTGAAAAAAATCAAGGTAATATCTGTTTGGAGGGTCTGGTTAAAGGGGAGGGGAGGATACTGTAAAAAAATATTCAAGGTAATATCTGTGTCATTTGGATGGGCTGGTTAAAGAGATGGTGAGGGGAGGATACTGTAAAAAAAGATCAAGGCAATATCTGTGTCATTTGGAGGGGCTGGTTAAAGGCAGTGGTGTGCTGGAGCAGGCTCTCACAGGCTCGCAAGAGCCGGTTGTTAAGTTTTTAAGAATTTTGGGAGCCGGTTGTTAAAGTAGGGCCCTCCATGGCTACTTTAACAACTGGCTCCCAAAATGTGGGCTTGGGCCCCCTGCTGAATTATCTTTTACTTTGCTGGTGGGTATGCTGAGCCCTTCCAGCCAAGTAAATAGACTACTACTGCTCCCCGCTCCTTGTTTCCAGCTCTGGGCAGCAGGCTGGGACTTCTCGAGCATGTGAGAGAAGTTCCAGCATGCTGCTCAGAGCAAGACGTAGGGAGTGGTGGCAGTCCATTTATTGGCTGCCAGCAAAGGTATGCCTAGCATGCCTGCAAGAAAGGAGGGAGAAGAGAGAGGAAAGTGTCGCTCCCCCTCCCCCAGGCCATCCCTGGCCTTTCCAACTGCAGAGCTGGCTATGTCCGGAGAAAGAGCCTGTTGTTAAAAATTTACCAGCACACCCCTGGTTAAAGGGACACCCTAGTACTATTATATTCGTGCAGAGATATTTTTTCTCCTGGTAAAGGGCCACTAGACATCATTTTATGAGAATTAGGTGCTCAACATTCAGAGTTTCTATTTATTTATTTACTTATTTATTTATGGCATTTTATCCCACATTAAACATGAATTAGATTGAAACCTGGGAGCATTTTAAAAAATGTTTCCTGTGCCTACATCAAAAGAAAAAAAAAGATGGCATATAGGAACTTGCTCCTTTTGCTTTGTGGAATGCAGTGGTATAGTATAAAAATGCACTTTTTTATTACTACTATTTCACAGACAGGTATTAAATAATGAGGGAAGGGCTTCCTACATGCAGACGTGCTGCCCAGAAGCAGTCTAAATGTGTCAACATTGCCCTGTTACTTCAGCACACTATTAGCTGTCAAGTTCATACAAAGTTAATTATGTTCAGTGGAAAATAAATCTGTTGGCTCAGGCTGCTTGCTATGTGAATATTCAATCACTGTTTCATTATTGCTACCAAGTATTACATATTAAGGGGATTTGTTTTAATTCATTTATCCAGTCCTTACAAGTTTTGCGTGATTTGTCTTTATTTGAAATAAAAAATTGTTTGAAACACATGTCAAGAAGGGGCGGGGCCCCACCGAACTGGTCTGCACAGGGCCCCGCAATGGCTAAGACCAGCCCTGCATGCCTACAATGCGGCTTAGTAAACAGAGCCCATAGAAATAGAGAAAAATGTAGGCAGTTAAAGGGAATGGGATTTGATATACTGCCTTTCTGTGGTTCAAAGCAGTTTACATACTATATTCAGATACTTATTTTGTACCTGGGGCAATGGAGGGTTAAATGACTTGCCCAGTCACAAGGAGCTGCAGTGGGAATTGGACCCAGTTCCCCAGGATCAAACTCCGTTGCACTATCCACTAGGCTATTCCTCTATATGGCCTATCCAGTCTTCCATCTACTCTCTCTATCATTCCCTTAGAGATCCTATATACTTGTCCCAAGCTCTCTTGAATTCAGATACTGTTTTCATCTCCACCACCAATTCATCTTCTTAGAGCTAAGTACCTAGGTATTTTGCATATCTGGCTCTTTCTAATTTAACTATTTTTTTCATATGCTACCAAGTGTCCAATATACTGTATACTCATGTACTTTTCTGTGCAACCATTTTTCAGATACATTTTTTCCAATCCTTGCTGTCAGAGGATTTGTACATAATTATGTAAACACTAACCCACAGTTTCAAAAATGCTTGTGAGATAGAAACAGAATAAGAAAAGCCATTTTGCAAGGAATGCCATAAACTGCTTTTTTCAAAGTCCAGTAAAAATAAAAAAAAAAAAAAAAAAAAAAGATATTGCACCTTGAGATACTTCTAGTTAATATAGCATGTCATTTTATTCAAATACCAATTCATCCTCTTACAACAGCAACATGATAGAATAAATGCATGACTAATTCCCGTACCAGCAGCTGTGAGGTGATGGACAAGAAAGAGCCAGAAAAGAGATGAACTAGTCAGCAAGGCCTGTCAATCAATGCTAACAAAAAAAGGTCATACTCCACTGAGAGAGAAAGTGTCATGCAGCAAAAAGTCAAAATGTAATATTTATGGCAAGAGTGAATACACATGATGTGAAAAGAAAAACAAAACTGAATATCCCATCATGTACAGCAAACTATGCCTGCAAGAAATACTATTCTCTACTGAAAACAGCAAATTGTAGGATATTGTCATAAAGATACAAAATGGAAGTTATTTCTTACCATATATTACAATATCTACTAGTGCAGACATCATAGTTTGTCTTAGATTTACAGCACAGAGTGAAGGTGAAAAAACTGTAACCACTTTAGAAGGATAACAGCAACCATCTACATTTAATAGGAATTTTTTTTTTTTTAAAACATGACAGGAAAAATAGCAATATGTATGACACATGTAAGAAACCCCTCCCCCACCCGCCCCCAAAATTAAAAATATAAATTAAAAAAATACCCAACATATCTATGTTTTGGTTATTGCAAGCTTCAGTTGTAGGAACTCGCAGAAACTTTTTAAAAAAAATAAAAATATATGTAAAACATGTAAATTATACAAAAAATTGTAATTATTTATCAACAAAAGTCCTAACATTTTGTACAGACCACAACTCAGAACCTCCAGCAGGATCAGGTTTGATTGACATTACAACCTTTCTCTTGGTTTTCCTTTCTACTTATGGACTATAATTTATATTTGCTTGATTTGATTTGTTACTTTTTATGATAATTTCCAGATTTCTTGTCAAAGTTTATTCTTTGATTGTATATTTTGAAATGTAAATAAAAAAATCTCTATATAAAACGCACCTCCAACGTTCTAATGAAGCCTCTGTTAGCCAACATTCTAAAGTGAAGGGGGTGAGATCGCATTGTGTCTGCCCCGCCCACGCGTCAAACGTGATGACGTCGAGGGCGGAGCAATGACACTCAACCAATCGCAACGCTCGGCAGCGAAGCGTCAGGGAAGGAGGCGGCGCTCTCGACGTCTAGCCTTCCCTTCGCTGTGTTCCGCCTTCTTCTGACGTCAAGGATGACGTCAAAAGAAGGCGGAACACAGCGAAGGAAAACCTAGACGTCGGGAGCATCGCCTCCTTCCCTGACGCTTCGCTGCCACGGAGGTAAATTTAAAAACAAGAAAAAAAAAAAAAAAAACAACCATGTTGGGGGGAGAGAAGAGGGTGGCCACTAAACAACAACAATGGGAGCGGGAGGGCAGGGGAGAAACGACAGCATGGATGCGAAGGGGGGAGGGGGGGGGAGAAGAGGGCGGCCGAGGCTGGGACATGGGAGAGAGAGAAGCATGGATGCAAGGGGGGGTCATGAAAGGGAGACAGGGGACTTGCTGCAAAAGGATGAATGGAGGCAGCAGGGGACAGAGGGGCATGGATTGGGATGGCAGGGCTCAGGAAGAGAGGGCAATTGCTGGAAAGGGATGAATGGAGGGGGCAGGGGACAGAGGAGCATGGATGGGACAGAGGGAAATTGCTGGATAGGGATGAATACAGGGGACAGATGGCCATGGATGGAAATGGATTGCAGGGCAGGCCTCAGGGAGAGAGGGCAATTGCTGGATAGGGAAAAATGGAGGGGCCAGGTGACAGATGAGCATGGATGGGCATGGATTCGAAGGGCAAGACTCAGGGAGACGGGAATTGCTGGATAGGGATGAATGGAGGGGACAGATGGCCATGGATGGATATGGATTGCAGGGCAGGCCTCAGGCAGAGAGGGGAAATGCTGGATAGGGAGAAATGGAGGGGCCAGGTGACAGATGGGCATGGATTCGAAGGGCAAGACTCAGGGAGACGGGAATTGCTGGATAGGGATGAATGGAGGGGACAGATGGCCATGGATGGATATGGATTGCAGGGCAGGCCTCAGGCAGAGAGGGGAAATGCTGGATAGGGAGAAATGGAGGGGCCAGGTGACAGATGAGCATGGATGGGCATGGATTGGAAGGGCAGGACTCAGGGAGAGGGGAATTGCTGGATAGGGATGAATGGAGGGCACAGATGGCCATGGATGCATATGGATTGCAGGGCAGGCCTCAGGCAGAGAGGGAAATTGCTGGATAGGGATGAATGGAGGGGCCAGGTGACAGAGGAGCATGGATTGGAAGGGCAGGACTCAGGGAGAGGGGAATTGCTGGATAGGGATGAATGGAGGGGACAGATGGCCATGGATGGATATGGATTGCAGAGCAGGCCTCAGGCAGAGAGGGGAAATGCAGGATAGGGAAAAATGGAGGGGCCAGATGACAAAGGAGCATGGATGGGCATGGATTGGAAGGGCAAGACTCAGGGAGAGGGGAATTGCTGAATAGGGATGAATGGAGGGAACAGATGGCCATGGATGCATATGGATTGCAGGGCAGGCCTCAGGGAGACAGCGGAATTGCTGGATAGGGATGAATGGAGGGGCCAGGTGACAGAGGAGCATGGATTGGACTCACACTTTCACTCTGACTCTCAAACACTCACTCTCACATACACTCTCCCAAACATACACACTCCGAGGAAAACCTTGCTAGCGCCCGTTTCATTTGTGTCAGAAACGGGCCTTTTTTACTAGTATTCTATAAAGCAAAATAGGCACCTATTTTCTTTTACAGAATAGATGTCTATATACAGGCACATAGTTATAGAACTCACACAAACATACCACACCCCAACACTTTTGCATGTTTGCATGTCTTTGGGCAATAACATAAGAATGGCCATACTGGGTCAGACCAACCGTTTATTTAGTCCAGTATCTTGCTTCCAACAGTTGCCAATCCAGGCCACAATTACCTAGCAAAAACACAATTAGTAGCAACATTCCATGCTACCAATCCCAGGGCAAGCAGTGGCTTCCCCCATGTCCATCTCAATCTCAATAACAGACTATGGACTTTTCCTCCAGGAATGTGTCCAAACCTTTTTTAAACCCAGATATGCTAACCACTGTTATCACAGTGAGTTCCAGAGTTTAACTATTCTTTGCGCGAAAGAATATTTCCTCCTATTTGTTTTGAAAGTATTTCCATGTAATCTCATTAAGTGTCCCCTGATCTTTGTACTTTTTGAAACAGTGAAATATCGATTCACTTCTACCCGTTCTACAACACTCAGGATTTTATAGACTTCAATCATATTCCCTCTCAGACGTCTCTTTTCCAAGCTTAAGAGCCCTAACCTCTTTAGCCTTTTCTCATATGGGAGGAGTTCCATCCCCTTTATCATTTTGGTTGCTCTTTGAACATTTTCTATTTCCGCTATATCTTTTTTGAGATACCAGAACTGAATGTATTACTCAAAGTGAGGTCACACCATGGAGAAATACAGAGGCATTATAATATTCTTGGTCTTACTTACCATCCCTTTCCTCATAATTCCTAGCATCCTGATTGCTTTTCTGGTTGCTGCCACACACCGGACAAAAAATTTCAGCATATTGTCTTCAATGACACCTAGATCTTTTTTCTTGAATGCTGACTCCTGAGGTGGACCCTAGCATCGGGTAACTATGATTCAGATTATTCTTCCCAATGTGTATCGCTTTGCATTTGTCCACATTAAATTTCATCTGCCATTTGGATGACCAGTCTTCAAGTTTTCAAAGGTCTTCCTGCAATTCTTCACAATCCGCATGTGTTTTGACATCTTCGAATAGTTTTGTGCCATCTGCAAATGTAATCACCTCACTCGTCATTCCATTTTTCAGATCATTTATAAATATGTTAAATAGCACCAGTCCCAATATGGATCCCTATGGCACTCCACTGTTCACTCTCCTCCATTGGGAAAATGGACATTTAAACCTACCCTTTGTTTTCTGTAAACTAACAAATTCCTAGTCCACAGAAGGACATTGCCTCTTATCCCATGACCTTTTAATTTTCTCAGGAGTCTCTCATGAGCAACTTTGTCAAAAGTTTTCTGAAAATCTAGATACACTACATCAACCGGTTCACCTTTATCCACATGTTTATTCATGCCTTCAAAGAAATGAAGCACATTGGTGAGGCCAGATCTTCCTTGGCAGAATCCATGCTGACTCTGTCCCATTAAACCCATGTTTGTCTATGTGTTCAGCAATTTTATTATTTATTTATGAACATTTATACCCCACGTTTTTCCACATGAAGCAGACTCAAAGTGGCTTACAATGCACAGATAAATCAATTACAATTACATTAGATAGGGGAGAAAGAACAGGGTAAGAAGGAAAAGGGAAAGGGAAGAGAGACTAAGATGGACGGTGGAAATCTAGGTGGACCAAGATGGATGATGGAAATCCAGATGGACCACAGTGGCTCGAACAGTTCCTGGCAAGGTGATCCACAATTGGGAACTGTAGCAATACCCAGTTAGCGCAGACGAAGCACTGAAGAAACAGAATCAGCATGCGGCCAGGAAAGTGGCAGCAGTCACCAGAGGCAGACGACAGCACCTGGAGGCGGACAATGCTGACGGGGCCCTGGTTGTCTACGGATCCAGCAACACCACCGCAGAGGAATAGGGACTGCAGCCTGCCTGCGCACTTCGGCACCCTGAACCACAACGGGAAAGTTATGCTAGTTCCACCCAGCAGCAAGAAATCACAGATGACAGCACCGCAGGGAAGGTGAAACAAAGACCAAGCCATCCGCGTCAGCGAAGTGGCTGCTGCTTGATCAATTTTGACTGCAACCGACGATCCAGGGGCTACGGAGAGGTATCCAAAGTGGTGCAGGTTCAAATGGTCCTCCTCCATAGTTCCAACCGTCAGGGCCCTCCAAACCAGGGACATCCGCCACTGCTCCGTCAGACCGGTAGAAGAGGAAGAGCCGGTGGTGTCGGCGGGAAATTAAGGGCCTGGTTTGCCATAGACTCAGAATGGGAGAAATAAAGCCTTAGTAAATTCGGCTCTGTACTACTATCACACTGTGCGGCTTTACCCGTTTAAACTGCTCCACCCTCTTTTTCACTATTTTTCCCAGCACTGAAGTCTATATCATAAACCATATTGACCTTTTTCACATGTGAAATGCCCTTTTGTATAGTACATGACTCCATAATCTGCACAAATCTGTATCTGTTCTTCAGATACACATGCAGGGCAGGATTTAGGTAATGGCGCTGTAAAGTAAGCGCTGGGAAAAATCAGTGTTCAGCGCTATTCTATAAAGGATACTCTGGGATGAGTGCCCTTTATGGACTAGCACCCAGCGAGGATTCTCGTGCCCAAATACTTTCCTGGTGTAAATCCTGGCATGCAAGTTGGGCCCAGATCCCCAGAAATCTGTAACACTGCGCACATCTTTTGAGAATGCTCCTGCGCCACCCATGCTCTTCCTATGGCCATGCCCCCTTTTGGGTTGCGCACTGTGGACTTTGGGTGATCAGGCTTATAGAACACTGTGCTACTAGATGTGATTGCCACCCGTAATTGGTGTCAATGATCAATATTTGATTGTATCCAATTATTGATGTTAATCGGCTCGTTAATCAATTAGGTTTCAAGTGCTTCTCTGGATTCCACCCAAATTTGGGCACCATTATAGAATTCAGGGAACAATCTCCTCAATATTCAGTGCTATTTAACCGCCAGAATGACTGCTGATTAAATAGTGCTTAACTGGCTATCCACCGATATTCAGCAGGGGGGTAACCGGCTATCCCCCGCTGAATATTCCCGGTTAGCATCTAGCAGATGGCTGGTTATATCGACCAATATAACTGGCTAGCCAGTTTCACGGCCATATTTTGCCACATGAAAACCTGGTATATATTTGGTTTAAAGATAACCAGCCAAGTCTGAATATTGACTTAACCGGTTATCTTTAAACTAGCCAAAAATAAACCAGATATTCAGTGCCGACTGTGGTCTGCATATTGTCCTCCGTATGTTCATGTTTATTAATACTTACTATACCACCTTTGCTAACTGACAGATCAAAGTGGTTTACAATTTTAAAAAAAACGTAACAATAAAGCAAACAGAAAGGAACTACAGTAACTGGACAGGAAAGAATACTCATGTGCACAACATCAAGCAGACCTCACAGAGCAGCATTTTTCAACCAGTCTGCCGCATCACATTGGTGTGCCACAATGAGCTGCTGCATGGGAATGGGGTTTCTGGGAATCCCCTGCAGGTCCGTGGGGTTTCCATGGGAGTGTAGGAGCCTCTGTGACCGACTACCTACCCAGAGTCTTCCAAGACATCCAAGTACCGCCTCCTCCCTTCAATAATTCAGCACAGACACTTGCTCCCTGCCCTGGCTGATGCAGCAATTGGGATGAATTAATTGGGAAAAATACATACTTTGTAAATGGGTCTCTGCCACAGTCTAATGTAGTTCACTACATAATTAAATGAAATAACTACTTCTGAAGGTTACAGGTATGGGGGGAGGGGGATGGAGATTACTAGCGGGGTTGGGTGAGGATGGAATGGATCTTAGCGGGAATGGGTTAAATTCCAGTGGTGTGCCTTGACAATTGTTTGCGCTGTGTAAGTGTGCCGCGAGATGATAAAGGTTGATGATCACTGTCACAGAGCAATAAACCAGCAGTATAAGAAAAGAAATAGAGGAGCAAACAGAAGTAGATAAGAAGAGGAGAGAAATGAAAAGAGGAGGAGGGAGTGCAAGCCCAGTGAAAAGCAAATGGTGACCAACCTAAATGGGATCAAATGCTTGATGGAAAAGACAAGTACCTGCACAAGGATATATTCTCGCTGTGAAGATACATAAGACTTGTTTATGGTTATAACTAAATCAATACAGTTTCACGGATAAACATTTTACTTTTCAATTAAATTCCCTGACATACAGTTATGGATGTTTATCTGACTATGCTCCACATTCCATCAATGTGCAGCAAAGCTAGATTACAGGGCAAAGATTATTGGTTTATTTGGACTTTTCCTTCCAATTTATGGATGCTTTTCTAGGGAGGGGGGGTTCACTCATTTGTTTTAAGGAAAGATTTTTAATGTGCATTCGAACTTAAGGCATGTTAATTTTTAAGGTAACACACATTAAATTGTACCACATTTTTAAAGATGCACTGCTTAGTGCTACCTCTGCTTTTATATTCCATACCAGGAGATAATAGGTAATATTGTTAAACAGCAGAATTGTCTCAGGGAATTACTGAAGATTCCAGTCAGGTATTTCCTGAACACGTCATTTGTGGGTGTTGTAGGCAAATATGAAAAGTTTAAACATCTGTAATTGAGACTTCTGGCCCGGTTTTATTGTCATGTATTTTTTACACATAAGTAGGATTAGTAACTGCAGGATTAAGGGAAAACTTGCTCTTGGATCTCCTGTCATTGTGAACAGAATCAGAAGTAAGTCCACAGTGAATACACATTGTAGGACAGCCTTACAACCATCGTGGTCTCTATGCAGAGCACTTTAAACTCATTGCACTGGACCTAAAGTGTGAAGAAATAAAGACATAAGGCTCATTTTACTAAGTGGTGGTAAGTCCAGCACGGGCTTACCATTCGCTATTTAGGAAGTACCACCGGGTTACCGCAGCAGTCCAGTGGTACTTCCCACCCCTAACGCGCTGTCATTTCCAGTGTTATGAAAATTTGAGGCGCTGGATAGTACCTGGCGGTAATTAGTTACCGCCAGGTTAGCATGGGAGGCCTTACCACCACCTCAATGGGTGGCGGTAAGGGCTCCCCCCTGAAATGGCTGTGCGGCAACTGCTTTACTTGCAGCCAAGCCATTTCTGGCAGGAAAGCGAGACCGTCCCTTTTACCACCTGCGGTAAAAGGGGGCCTCGGAACATGTGTAAAACACACGCCGATGCCAACCCAGGCTCCCTTTTGTTGCATATTGTTCTTTGTTTGCTGCTATGTACATACCTAAGCCTTCTCAGCCCTAAGGCCAGCATTGAAAGTCTTGGGAATACACCAATGTTACCACCGTCTTCAGCCTGCCTGGTACCCAAACATTCCACAGATGTCTTCTGGCTTTCATCACCCAGAAGACAGTACATGGGATAGAAAATGGATGAGTTGCTATGCTACCTTTGGTGAGCTCCACTTCAACCAAACAGAGAAACTGCTTCCAGTGTATAGGATGGAGAGAAAGAAAGAAAGAAAGAAAGAAAGAAAGAAAGAAAGAAAGAAAGAAACTACCTATCTGCCAATTGCTTGGTGACAAAGAAGGCTTCACTGCTTCCTTACTAGAAACTTTGCATTTGCTATTCTTTCCACAGGTCTTGGACTAAGAGGCAGATGCAGCAACCAAACGTAAAAAAATCTAAATCGTTAAAGTCCCTAACGATTTTAAAATAACGAAGAATGCACAAAAAAAAAAAGTCACACATGCTGAGATCGGTATTGAAACGTACAATGTATCAAAGAATCACAATACACATCGTTAATCGGCCCCCAAATCATGCGCAGAGCAGCCAAGCGTTATGTTAGCTGCTCTGCGCATGCCACAAACAGTCAAAACACAGTCAAAACAAGCACATGGCTCCCAAATCAAAACAAAAATTTAAAAAAAGGGTCGGGAGGGGGCAAAGGCGCTGGTCAGGAGCGTCCTGTATGGCCGTCCTTGCCCCCCCCCACCCGTGGTCGCCGTTCCCCCCGCCCCACTTCCCCCTGCATTCTAAATTAAAAAGCAAGAAGAAAAGCAAACGTTCCTTTAGCAGCCCCGGCCCCCCTCCCTTCCTCACTACTCTGTCTCCCCTCAGCTCCGCCTCCCGACATCCTCCGCCCTGTGCCCCGCCCCCTCTTGGGGTCGTCGCCGCCATTCCCTTCCTCCATCGGGCCCCCCTCCCTCTTACCGGGACCGTGCAGCGCCTCTCTCCTCTGTCCGAAGGCGCTGCACGGGCAAGAAGAAAGCTGATGCCTGCCTTCGCCCAGCTTCTGTCGCGCGTCTCTCTCCTCCTGGGCCCACCCCTGTCTGACGTTGGTAACCTACGTAGGTTACTGACGTCAGACAGGGGCGGGCGCAGGAGGAGAGAGACGCGCTACCGAAGCTGTGCGAAGACAGGCATCAGCTTTCTTCTTGCCCGTGCAGCGCCTTCGGACAGAGGAGAGAGGCACTGCACGGTCCCGGTAAGAGGGAGGGGGGCCTGATGGAGGAGGGGAATGGCGGCGACGACCCCAAGAGGGGGTGGGGCACAGGGCGGAGGATGTCAGGAGGCGGAGCTGAGGGGAGACAGAGTAGTGAGGAAGGGAGGGGGGCCGGGGCTGCTAAAGGTACGTTTGCTTTTCTTCTTGCTTTTTAATTTAGAATGCAGGGGGAAGTGGGGCAGGGGGGAACGGCGACCACGGGTGGGGGGGGGCAAGGACGGCCATACAGGACGCTCCTGACGAGCGCCTTTGCCCCCTCCCGACCCTTTTTTTATTTATTTTTGTTTTGATTTGGGAGCCATGTGCTTGTGTTTTGTTTGCAGTCTGAGGACGGGGATGCATGCCTAGAAAAAAAATATTTTTGAACTCCTTGGGGCTTGCAGAGGCTTCTGTTTATGGATTGTGCCTTTCAGTTTCCTTTTGACCAATCACAGTGCTATTAGCTCTGCTAATGCGCTGGGATTGGCTCACAGTTTGTTTGTTTTTTCACTTTACTATTTTTCCTGGCACAGAGCTGTCCTAACGAGAGGTCCAGACCTCTCGTTAGATTTCCTGCCTTTTTCCTGAGTAAAGGCAATCGGAAAAGGTTAGTGCATGTCGTTTCAATGGGGTTTTCACACTAATTGCTCATCTCCATTCCGTTTTCGTTAGCTGCTGGCTTCCTCGGTAAAAGCCCTTTGATGCATGCAACGGATCAAATTTTCCTCGTTGGAGGGTCATTAAAGGCTCATTAAGCTTTAGTGCATCTGCTTCTAAGAGTGCAGGCCAGGATATTTCTGGACTATTCTTCCAGGTAGGATATTATAAGATGCCTAACCTTTCCTGACCACGGGAACTTCTAAGGGCTTGCCAGCCTGGGTTGGAGCCTGCAACTGGAGATGAAACCATCCATGGATCTGTTACTATCCTGGGACTGGACTGCTGAAGTCATCTGGCCACAGAGGATTGTGAGACTGCCTTACGGTTTCGTGTTTTCCAGCCTGGGTTAGTTTAGTGAGCTAGGCTATAATATACTGTTTGTAAGGGGAATTGTACTAGTTGTGATAATATAGGAGCAGGTTACAAAATTACTCTTAGGAAATTATTATTAAATTGACTTAGGGAAAATCCACTGCTTATTTCTGGGATAAGCAGCATAAAATGTATTGAACGTTTTTGGGATCTTGCCAGATATTTGTGACCTGGATTGGCCACTGTTGGAAACAGGATGCTGGGCTTGATGGACCTTTGGTCTGTCCCAGTGTGACAATACTTTTGTACTTATGAAACATTTATGCTTCTGCTTTTCTTGCCATATCACAATCAATCTTTTTTGTTTGTTTGTTTTTACAGAATTTGAGAATCATTCTGAGGCCCTTTTAATAAGGTGCGCTGAATTAAAATTAAATTAAATTAAAATTAATACATCAAGCTAAAAAAAATATGGCTACCAATTGAACACTATTTGACAAATGGTCAACCCAACTCTTCTATATAATGTTCATTTTTGTCTACTTGTCTATATGTAGAAGCATGTAATAACCTTCAAATACTACTACTACTACTTAACATTTCTAGAGCGCTACTAGGGTTACGCAGCGCTGTACAAATTAACAAATAAAGACGGTCCCTGCTCAGAAGAGCTTACAATCTAAAGGACGAAATGTCAAGTTGGGGTAGTCTAGATTTCCTGAGTAGAGGTGTTGTGATTAGGTGCCGAAGGCGACATTGAAGAGGTGGGCTTTGAGCAATGATTTGAAGATGGATAGGGAGGGGGCCTGGCGTATGGGCTCAGGGAGTTTGTTCCAAGCATGGGGTGAGGCGAGGCAGAAAGGGCGGAGCCTAGAGTTGGCGGTGGTGGAGAAGGGTACTGAAAGGAGGGATTTGTCTTGAGAATGGAGGTTACGGGTAGGGACGTAAGGGGAGATGAGGGTAGAGAGGTAAGGAGGGGCTGCAGATCGAGTGCATTTGTAGGTTAGTAGGAGAAGCTTGAACTGTATGCGGTATCTGATCGGAAGCCAGTGAAGTGATTTGAGGAGAGGGGTGATATGAGTATATCGGTCAAGGCGGAAGATAAGACGTGCGGCAGAGTTCTGGATGGACTGAAGGGGGGATAGATGGCTAAGTGGGAGGCCGGTGAGGAGTAGGTTGCAGTAGTCAAGGCAAAAGGTAATGAGAGAGTGGATGAGAGTTCCTATTTTTACCCTAATTTGGTTGTATAGTGTCATGTATTCTAACAAATTATGTACTCTAACAAGTCATTTAAACCCTTGTTGTACTAACACATTGTTGCATAAAGGTCATTGTATTCATGTCTTCATTTTAGGTCTTCAGTTACTATTACTCTCCCTACTCCTTTTTCCCCCTTTCTCCCCCTCTTTTCTTGTTCCAATTACCTTATCATTTATTATTCTCCCTATACATTTTATACATTTTCTATTTTCAAGACATTTACTTAATCTTAAAATTATAAAAGTTTAAGTTTGAAAAATTTATTATAATGTGTTAATGGTCATCACTTTGCATAACTTACTAGAAAATGTACAAATAAGATAATAACATTTTTGAATATCTATTTTCCCTGTCCCTTTTATGTATTCCTCTTTTCTAACAAAACTTTCAATAAAATCTCTTAAAAATAAAAGGTGCGCTGAAAAGTGGCCTGCGCTGGTGTAGGTGCGTGTTTTGGACACGCACAGGCCCATTTTTCAGTGCATTCTGAAAAAAAGCCTTTTTTGTGGCTGAATATAGAAGTGCGGCAAAATAAAAACCAGCACGTGCCCATTTTCGGCCTGAGACCTTACCGCCACACATTGACTTGGCGGTAAGGTCTCACGTACTAACTGGGCAGTAAGCATCAGCATGCGTAAACTGGTGCTTGCCGCCGGGTAACTTTCTACCACGTGTTTTCAATGGGCGTCAAAAATGGAATTACCACTTGGGGCACATGGTAGCTGGACGGTAGTTCCAATTTGACGTGTGTTGGACACGCGTAAGCGCCTACGCACCTTAGTGAAAGGACCCCTCTATATTTCCAGCCTACAGAGAGAATAGTTTGCAGGGATGTGTGTTTGTGCACTTTCTCTAGATACATACAGGTGTGTTTACTTCATTTTCCCTGCAACATTAACTGCTGGATTAGAGGTATGCCTGATAAAGAGTGTAAAAATCTGTAAAAAGAATACGTTAAAAGTCATAACCAAGCCATTTACAGGCATAAAAAATCATTTTTAAGCTACAGACTTTTGCTAGTCTCACAGATATGGCAACAATTAATATTACTAATTACCATGTTATAGTTCCAGCTGGTGTAAAATATGCACAGCGCTATGCAGTAGCTTGTATTATTTAACAAGTATGGTCCCAGTCATTGTTGGTGAGGGAAAAAACACATTTCCCCCCCCAAAAAAATCTTTCACTGCCAAAAAAAAGCATACCTGAGATTCATTTCTGAAATAAAAAAAGAATACAGAAAGAAAAAGAAAAAAAATGACTCAAAAATGAAAATTCTACTTAAAGCTAGATTAAGAAGGTGTAAATTACAGACACAATCCTTAAACAAAAATCATAGGTATGTAATCCTTAAGATTCAGTGAACTGGAATGATCTTTTCTACCAGCCTTTTCCCCTCTGAACAGTTTCTAAATTAATGGCTCCACTCAGCTATAAGATAAATACAAGCAGCAAACCCCTTAAGGATTAAACCGAACCACAGTTTATATCAGGTGAACATCTCCAGCTTGCAGACTGAAAAGAAGAGACAGAGGGAACATCATCTCTGGCAAACTGTCCTAGCTAAATTACAAAAACCTGTGCATATGAGCGTGCACACAGGTCAAGAATACTATGCACACAACAAAACAGCACACACAAGAAAATAAAATATTAAGGAGACAGCTCTTAAGTTACATTAGGGCACTAACCCTATTTATTTATTATTTGCACATTAATGCATGTCAAAGGGCTCTAATGCTGGTTTCAGTTTTCTAATGCAGAGTTATTTGGGTTATCCTACAGTACATAGTAATGAGATGCAAAACATGCAAATGTATGTAACGAAGCTTATTGCTATGTAAATATTATAAGACGGCTTGCGGTGATCACTGAGTGCACACCACAAGTCACATTATATCCTGGAAAATAATTCCAGAAAAAAGCTGGCGTAATACTAATGTCCAGGAGCATTGGGCTGCCAAGCCATTTCCCAATGCTCTCATGCCACATCATAAAGAGGTCAGCAACATTTTAAAGAAGCTGGTATCAGAGTGCCTGCTAAGCAGAAATCCCCTCCCACAGCCCCCCCCCCAAATCAAGCCCCTCCCTAATAGTGTTCCAACAAGAAGTCTCTCCAACTTGAAGAGCCCCTCAACGGTTGAACGGTAGAAAGTTCCACCCCCCCACCAGATGACCCATTCCAAGTCTTGAATCACCTGAACCCCCTCCCCCTTCTGAAAGGCCTCTTCCCCCTGGCTTACCGTAACAAATCCCTGGTGTCTAGTGTGGTCCGGGCAGGAATGATCCCTAGTCGCACCTGCCCTTACTAGCATCCGGATCCGGAATGGGGCCGATATTCAGACCAAAAGGGGGAGCTGTCTAACTCCCGTGATTGGTGACGAACCCGGAAATTCAATGCTGGGGCCATATCTCGTTACTGGCATTGAATTTCCAGGATTTGTTGGCCGCTAAACACATTGCCAGTTAAGTCAATATTCATCGGCTGACCACCTAAGTTATAGCAGCCAAAGATAGACCTGCTTTTTACTTGGGTCTATCTGGCCGCTAAACTTAGCCGGTCAGTCAATGAATATTGGTGCTAATCGGCTATCCAGCTTATTTTCGAAAAAGATCGCCAGCCATCTTCCGACACAAATTGGGAGATGGCCGGCCATCTCCTGAACCCGGCTAAATCGGTATAATCGAAAGCCGATTTTGGCTGGCTTCAACTGCGTTCCGTTGCGGAGCCGGCCAAACTTCAAGGGGGTGTTTTGGCAGGGTAGCAAAGGCGGGACATGGGCAGGATATGGTTTCGAGATGGCTGGCTTCGGCTGATAATGGAAAAAAGATGGCCGGCTCTGACGAGCATTTCGCCGGCTTCACTTGGTCCATTTATTTCAGGACCAAGTCTCAAAAAAGTGCCCCCATTGACCAGATGCACACCAGAGGGAATCAGGGATCACCTCCCTTTACTCCCCCAGTGGTCACCAACCCCCTCCAACCCAAAACAACAAAAAAAAACTTTTTTTCCAGCCTCTATGCCAGCCTAAAATGTCATGCCCAGCTCCCTGACAGCAGTATGCAAGTCCCTGGAGCAGTTTTTAGTGGGTGCAGTGCACTTCAGGCAGGTGGACCCAGGCCTATCCTCCCCCTACCTGTTACACTTGTGGTGGTAAATGAGAGCCCTCACCCCCCCCCCAAAACCCACTGTACCCACATGTAGGTGCCCCCCTTCACCCATAAGGGCTATGGTAATGGTGTAGAGTTGTGGGGAGTGGGTTTTGGGGGGATGTGGGGGGCTCAGCACCCAAGGGAAGGGAGCTATGCACATGGGTGCTGTTTAAATTTTTTTTTTAATTTTTAGAAGTGCCCCCTAGGGTGCCCGGTTGGTGTCCTAGCATGTGAGGGAGACCAGTGCACTACAAATGCTGGCTCCTCCCATGACCAAATGCCTTGGATTTGGCCGGGTTTGAGATCACAGGCATTAGTTTCCATTATGGACGAAAACCGATGCCGGCCATCTCAAACCCGGCCATCTTTGACATTTGGCCGGCCCCCAACCGTATTATCGAAACAAAAGATGGCCGGCCATCTTTTCGATAATACGGTTCAGGACCGCTTTTTGTGGTGCCGGCCTTCTAGATGGGCGGTCATCTAGATGGCCAGCACTGTTCGATTATGCCCCTCCACATCACCCGACACATAGCCGGTGACCAGGCTAGCTGCTATGAAGTAATATTCAACTGAGATAGCCAGCTATTTCGCACTGAGTATTAGCGTTTAGATGACTTAAGGCTATTTAAACAGCCAGGAGTCGTGCCTGGCTGTTTCAATTGTTTTAAATATTGGGTGGAATGATTCCAATGGCTCCAAGCAACAGTTTCTCAGCACTACCACTAGGGGTCATGTTTTCATATAAAAGCATACAAGCCCTAGCGGTTTACTAATACCATGCAACTTGCGTACCTCCCAAATGTAGTCGCAAGCATTTTCAACAGCTTTATGCCTATCGCTGCTATACACATATAAACATATACAGTATATCCAGTTTCATTACTCTTTTATAAAGAAACATAAGCACCTACTTTTCCTTATAGAATAAGCTCCAAAAAGGTACCCTCTGGGGGAAGAGGGCATTCTCAATAGATTGCCTACAGTTAGGCACTGGGATGATGCATGCTAAGCACAGATTCTATAACTGCAGTTGCTCATACAACTACCTTTATAGAATACTAGCCTAAGTCTGCGTTTATGTGCCTAACTTTAGGTACACGCACTTGTGCCAGCCAAAATGGCTTGTGTAAATCCTTGCACCTAACTGTAGGCAGTTATGAAAGCACATGCAGGTATTCTATAACCAGTGTGAATAACTGCTTGACATGCCCCTGACCCAGTCATGCCACTCCCAAGTCCACTGATGCATGCTACTTATAGAATACTGACTAATATAGGGAGTCTTTTACTAAAGCTTAGCTTGAGTTATCTGCAGCAGGACCCATAGGAATAAAATGGACCCTGCTGCAGATAACTTGAGCTACGTTTCAGTAAAAGACTCTCATAGTAATATAACATAGTAGATGTAGGCAGATAAAGACCTGTACGGTCCATCCAGTCTGCCCAATAAGATAAACTCATTATATATGGTATGTATACCTGATCTTGATTTATCCTTGCCATTTTTAGGGCATAGACTGTAGAAGTCTGCCTGGCACTGACCTTGTTCTAAAATTTCTGAAGTTGTTGTCAAAGAGTTACACCCATAATTGCCCATTAGAGCCAATCAGTTACATGCACAAGTGACCTTATTCTATAAGTTATATGCACTAATGTGACCATCCCTAGGGAAAGGTGACTAAAGTCACCAGAAACAAAAAATTGCTCTTTCAGAGCAAACAATTTTGTAATAAAACAGTCCAAACCCCATCCTTTTAAGTGAAAAAATAAAAAAGTTCAATCATGTAACTTTTGCAAACTGCATATGGACCCATGTCATGAAAAATTTTGGATCCCCTATTTTATTTATTTATTTGTTACATTTATATCCCACATTTTCTCTCCTATTTGCAGGCTCAATGTGGCTTACATAATACCGTAAGGCATATGCCAAGACCAGTAGAGAAACAAATACAAGGTGATATTATGGTTGAATAAGTTACGTTTGTTCCAGGCACAGTGGGGTCGAAGAGGAAAGATATACAATGTCCAGTACGATCTTTGGTTTTGCTGTGTTGCAGAGTGTAGGTATTTATGTTGGGTTAGTAGGGTATGCCTTTTTGAACAAGTTGGTTTTTAGTGATTTCCTGAAGTTTAAATGGTCGTAGGTTGTTTTCACTGCCGTTGGCAGTGCATTCCATAGTTGTGTGCTTATGTAGGAGAAGCTGGATGCATAGGTGGTTTTGTATTTGAGTCCTTTGCATTTTGGGTAGTGGAGGTTTAGATAAGTTCGTGAGGATCTGGTTCTGTTTCTGGATGGTAGATCTATGAGGTCTGTCACCTTTTCCAGGAGGCTGTCACAAATTTCCACGCTAGTTGGAAATTTGGGCATGTGACTTTCTAGAATTAGGGGGTAGGTGCTTCTATGAATTCACACTTAAGAAAAATGCTTTGTGGTGGAATCAAGATGGCGACAAGAGCGGAAGTCGGGTCCCGCAGCTCCTGAACTTTTCACAAACGCTTTGACGAAGGATTAATTTCTCCGACCTAGTGATGGGAAAGAGAAAAGGGAAGATTGCGGTTCCTACCTCCGTGACTCCGCAATCAACTCCCACCTCACGCCAGATGACTTTGGAGAATTTTCGGGTTGGGGTCCCTGGAGAATGGACATCCACTTCGATTGACTCCTTCCAAGGACCGAGTGCAGCATTGAGGGAGTGACGTTGAGCCCTCCCTCCCATACTGCACCTCCGCGACCCGGAGGCGATGACCCATGAGTACATCTAACCTGGGCAAAGGGACAGCGACGCAGGACTCGGTTCGAGAATCTGCTTCAATTGCCCAGGAGATCAGGACCGTGAGTACCGGAGGGTTAAAGAGACCTGCAATAGTTACTCTGAATACGTTATGGGACGCCAATCAGGGTGTGAACAACACTTTGCTTTTGATGAATACTTCAGTTAAAACCAAAATAACTGATTAAAAAAAATCTAATCAGATATTTTCTGAACAAATTCAAGAGCAGAATGTTAAGACTTTAAAAATTGAAGGAGAAATTGAGAAATTACAAAATCTTAGAGGCTTTAATTAAAGAAAGAGAAGTCCAGGACAGAAAGTTAGAATATCTTGAAAACAATGGACGAAGAAACAACTTGAGATTTTTAAATTTTCCGAAATCTCCTTTGATAAATGCGGTGGATATGCTTAAAAAATATTTCAAGGATGTATTGGGGATTCCGGAGGAGACTTACCCCCCCATAATGAGAACCCAATACATTACAGGAATATCTGGATTACCTAAAGATAAATCTCAGGCAGCTCCTTCCAATGAATTGAATTTGACAGAGTTCTTGGAAACTTCTCTTGAACTTATTTCCGAAAGGACAACATTGATGGTAACATTCACACTTGAGCCTGATCGTAATAATATTCTACTCATATTTCAGGCATATAAATGACTTATTCATGGAACATAAGATACAAGTTGTCCCTGATCTGGCGCGAGCCACTCAAAGGAAAAGAAAAGAATTTTTGATGTATAAATCTAGGGTCTTAAAGTTAGGTGGTACCTTTATTTTGAAATTTCCCTGTAGGTGTTGCATTACCTTTGATCTGGTCAACTACCTTTTCTTTAATCCCAAGAAATTGCTAGATTCTATTGAAACAAAGGAAAAAAGTGTTTCGCCTCTGGAGTTGACCCCGTAATTACGAGAATGCTGTTAAAATCAGCTGTGGATGTACGTATCTCCTGACCGCTGATTAGTTTATAATTATAAATATTCTCTCTATGTTATAATTTCTTAGTTCTTGATTCACAATGTTGTGGACAAATGTTATGAAAATTTTCCTCTAAAGAATTATGGGTATTATGTACTACCTTACAGTTTTTTATTCTGAATTGCAACTACATTTATGTTTTATAGATTTTGTGATATCCCCCTTCTCACTCAGGGTGACCTGGTTTCCACTCAGCACATTAAGCAGGTCTCACCAATGGCATATTTCTCAGGCAACTCTTTATTCCAGCCCCTGGGCACACTTCTTCTAGCTTAACACTTTATGCTTTCATAGATCTTCACCTTGAGCCTCCCCCACACAGATACATGGGCTCAGTACTATACCAATACTTTGGGGACTCTCAACCCCAGGCTTTGCAGCCTGCTTCTCTCAGTACTTTAGACCCACAGTCTCCCCTTCTTCGGACACACAGTCCCTCATTGAACACACAGTTCTAGACACACAGTCTTTTCGTCTTCGGACACACAGTCCTTCATTGAACACACAGTTCTAGACACACAGTCTTTTCTTCTTCGGACACACAGTCCCTCATTGAACACACAGTTCTAGACACACAGTCTTTTCTTCTTCGGACACACAGTCCCTCCACGGAACACACAGTTCCTATAACTACTGAGGACACACAGTCAAACACTAATGCTTTAGGGACTTCTTACCCCAGGACTTTCAGCCTGCTGATCTCCTTTGGACACCCAGTCCACCCCAAGCCCATAAGGTTAGCCAGTATCTTTCAGGGGCTCTCCCTTCTTCTGCTGCTAGCTCACCTCCCTTCCTTTCACAACTCAGGTGGGGTATAAAGTGGTTAATTAGCTACCCAGGACCCAGCCCATAATCTCCTACACCTGTGGACCTCCCAGGGCTCTCCCTGGTCCTAGCGACCTCCACCTTCTTCTAGCGCCCTCTAGTGGCCTACATCCTATAGGACACCCTCTTACTTATCACATACCCCCACCCTTAAAATAATTGCTGCTCTACCTCAGCAACCCTATAAGTATTCTCCACTGAGGAGCAGCAATTCTACACAGGGGGCCTACTCTTTTCCAGGCTCATCCCCTGCAAGTCCCAAAACCTAGCTCTCAATGTCCATCTTTGCCAGCTCTTCTCCATCGGCCATCGCCTCAGGCAAGTGCTTGGGCCTTCTCCTCCCCGGCTTCTCTGTCCTCCATCCTTCCTGGCCATCCGATGGGGTGCAGCCTGCAATCACAAAAACAAATCCAAGTGTGGCCTGTTGACTCACCTGGCCCCCCCACACTTGAGCTGCACCTGTGGTCTGTGGCCTCCTCCATCCCCTACAGCCACTCCCAAGCCTCCAGATCTTACCAATCCACCCTCACCTCCCCCCTAGGTACCCTTTACCTGGGGTAGGTGAGCATAGTGCTTTTACTAATGTTGGCCCCCTCGACAAGCTTCTGGAACACAGCCTCTGGAACCTCCAAGGACACCTCCATCTCACTTCACTGGGGATACACTGACTGCCTGGATTCACACCAGTTCTCAGCTCTTCCCTTGGCTTCACCTTTTAGACAGGACATTCAACTGCCAAGGGTAGCCAGGATCTTCTGATATTCTCATCACCCAGAGGTTATTAAACAGTCAAGTCCCATCTGGGGTGCCATTTGTGATATCCCCCTTCTCACTCAGGGTGACCTGGTTCTCAATATGCAAATCATATGCAGATTAGTGTGCTACCCCTTCTCACTCAGGGTGACCTGGTTTCCACTCAGCACATTAAGCAGGTCTCACCAATGGCATATTTCTCAGGCAACTCTTTATTCCAGCCCCTGGGCACACTTCTTCTAGCTTAACACTTTATGCTTTCATAGATCTTCACCTTGAGCCTCCCCCACACAGATACATGGGCTCAGTACTATACCAATACTTTGGGGACTCTCAACCCCAGGCTTTGCAGCCTGCTTCTCTCAGTACTTTAGACCCACAGTCTCCCCTTCTTCGGACACACAGTCCCTCATTGAACACACAGTTCTAGACACACAGTCTTTTCTTCTTCGGACACACAGTCCCTCCACGGAACACACAGTTCCTATAACTACTGAGGATACACAGTCAAACACTAATGCTTTAGGGACTTCTTACCCCAGGACTTTCAGCCTGCTGATCTCCTTTGGACACCCAGTCCACCCCAAGCCCATAAGGTTAGCCAGTATCTTTCAGGGGCTCTCCCTTCTTCTGCTGCTAGCTCACCTCCCTTCCTTTCACCACTCAGGTGGGGTATAAAGTGGTTAATTATCTACCCAGGACCCAGCCCATAATCTCCTACACCTGTGGACCTCCAAGGGCTCTCCCTGGTCCTAGCGACCTTCACCTTCTTCTAGCGCCCTCTAGTGGCCTACACCCTATAGGACACCCTCTTACTTATCACAATATACATGTAAAATTTAATAAATAAAGATTTAAAAAAAAAAAAAGAAAAATGCTTTGTGTAAGCTTTGTTGCATAGGTACATACATGATGTCCGGAAAAAAATGGGACCCCCAACCTTTTTCCAAATAATCCAAGAACAAATGTACTGTTATAAAAAAAATGATTACTATTATTGACAGGTGTTACTGCAAGATGCTGTAAAACAGGATGATCTCTGTTTTCAAAATGACATCATTTAGGAAGTGGCCATTGCCATCCATATAAGCAAAATAGCATTTAGCGAAGAAGATAAAGCTGCGATTAACGTTTTGCAACAAAATAAGGCATTTGGCACAAAGCGTTTGCTAAGAGAGTTTCTTAATAAAGGTTAGACTAATGTCTTTTCAAAGGTTATACTACCGTGTTTCCACAAAAATAAGACACTGTCTTATATTAATTTTTGCTCCCCAAGACCCGCTAGATCTTATTTTCAGGGGAAGCCTTATTTTTTGGGGAAACATTGGGTTGCCCCCCCCCCACCTGAGGTCGCCACCCCAACCGAGATCGCCGGCTCTCCCCCCCCCTCGATCGCCGACTCCCCCCGCCCTCAGTCGCTCCCGGAACTAACCTCTTAAACGCTTCCTTTCACCATTCATCTTCGCACTCGCAGCAAGCAGCAGGGCAGGCCACTCCTTCCTTCTGTGTCCCGCCCTCGCCTGACGTAACGTAACGTCAGGCGAGGGCGGGACATGGAAGGAAGGAGTGGCTTGCCCTGCTGCTTGCGGCGAGTGCGAAGGTGAAAGGAAGCGTTTAAGAGGTTAGTTCCGGGAGCGACTGAGGGCGGGGGGAGCCGCCGATCGAGGGGGGGAGCCTGCGATCTCGGGTGGGGGGGGGGGTGACCCCGATGTTTCCCCGAAAAATAAGGCCTCCCCTGTTAGATCTTATTTTCGGGGGAGGCCTTATATTTTCAAATTGCAGCAAGACCTCTACTAGGTCTTATTTTCGGAGGATGTCCTATTTTCGAGGAAACACGGTAGATGTTTTAAACAACTGAACATATTTTGAAACTATGTAAGGGGTCTTGTTTTTTTTTCCAGATATTGTGTAAATATGAAACCTTATAACAGGATTGCAAAAATATCACAAGCAATTACGAAACGAAGGAGCAGTTGCTGGAAAGCAAGACAGATTCTACATAAGTGAACCAGCAAACAAAAAGAAATAGATTAAGAAACAGAAAATCAACAGTCTAAAATCTCTAGAGCCGTACAAAGGAGATTAGGTATCTTCTCACTTTTTAATAAACTTTTCTCACAGCTGGGAGACATGTGAGAAGGAGAATGGACAAGTGCTGAAAGGCCCATATGAAATTTGATACTGTAAGGTTGGATCATGTTATGTCTGGCATAGCAGATGCCTACATCCCTCAGAACTGCAAATATCAGAGATGGGCTGTCATTTGTGACAAAATGTCATTTGCCGATAATAGTGCTCACTCTTCTTAAAGAGTTCGTACTAACCACTGGATTTTATATAGCGCTCCTAGCGTCGAAATCCAAGTGTATTCTATAACAACGTGCATAACTTAATTGGCTTAACAAGCCAATCAGCATTGTTAACAGCATTTAACAGCATTGCTATAAAGGTCACTAATTGGAAATAATTAGAATTTACGTGCACAACTTCCTAAGTGTATTCTGTAAAGCATTGTGCCTAAATGTTAATGCATGCAGGCAAAAAGGGGTATGGTTTTTAGCGCAGTGGGTAAAAAAAGCCCCCAGATACACATAGCCATACAGTAAGAGAACTCTTACTGCATGGTCAAGCGGCGGGGAGCCCTTACCACCAACCATCGAGGTGGTAATAAGGGCTCCCACACTAACCCAGCGGTAACCAGGCAGTGCATGGCAATGCCCAATTACCACCGGGTAGCGCATGGCGATGCCCGATTACCACCGGGTTATCGCCGCACAAGTCATTTCCGAAGGTTTTCTTTTTCCCTCGGAAATGACACACGCTAGGGGCAGGTCTACCGTCAGCGGCCGTGTTGGGCTGTCAGTAGTCCCGGAAGAGCAAGCGATAAGCCCACGTTGGGCTTACTGCCGCTCTGTAAAAGGGCCCCTATAGATGGTGTGTGTGTGGGAGGGGGGGGGAAGGCTGGAAAAAGCTATGAGTGGTGTATAGGTGGGGGGAGTTTGAAAATACTATGGATGGTTTGTGGGTGCAGAATTCCGGCAGGAGTAACGTTTGCTGTCTTATCAGACCAACAAGAATGGGGCACACCGCAGAGGTGACAGGAAAACAGAAGACAGTGACTGCCAGTGCTATAATGGCTCCTGCTAAACACCAAGCACTATTATCAGCATCAAATGAAGCCCTCCGTGCCAGTATGGGTACTTGTGCTGCTCAGATGTGTCCTCTGGGCTGGCAGTTGTAAATAATAAGCAGGGAAAATGGAGAAAACAAAATATAAATATAAATTTCTTCAGGCCTTTGGTGAACTGCTGGGTGACGACACAGCCTTGAGGGTCCACTGACATCCGTGGAGGGGCATAATTGAACGAAAACGTCTATCTCCATGGGCGTTTATCTCCGAGAACGGGTCCGTGAAGGGGCGGACCGAACCGTATTTTGGAAAAAAAATAGACGTCCATGTTTTATTCGACAATTTGTGAGCTGGGCGTTTTTGTTTTTCAGCGATTCGTAGTGCACTGGTCCCCCTCACATGCCAGGACACCAACCGGGCACCCTAGGGGACACTTTTACAAAAACAAAAAAAAAGGTAAAAGAGCTCCCAGGTGCATAGCACCCTTCCCTTGTGTGTTGAGCCCCCCAAATCCCCCTCAAAACCCACTGCCCACAAGTCTACACCATTACTATAGCCCTAAGGGGTGAAGGGGGGCACCTACATGTGGGTACAGTGGGTTTGGGGGGTTGGACGACTAAGCATTAAGCAGCACAATTGTAACAGGTAGGGGGGGATGGGCCTGGGTCCACCTGCCTGAAGTCCACTGCACCCCCTAACAACTGCTCCAGGGACCTGCATAAAAAGTTGTGAAACATCATTTTTTGTGGTGGGAGGGGGTTAGTGACCACTGGGGGAGTCAGGGGAGGTCATCCCCGATTCCTTCCGGTGGTCATCTGGTCATTTAGGGCACTTTTTGGGGCCTTATTCGTGAAAAAACAGGGTCCAGGAAAAGTGTCCTAAATTCTAGCTAAAAACGCATACTTTTTTTCCATTATCGGTGAAATGCGCCCATCTCTGTTCGGCCGATAACCACACCCCAGTTCCGCCTTCGCCACACCTCTGACACGCCCCCATCAACTTTGTCCGCATCCGCGACGGAGTGCAGTTGAAAACGTCCAAAATCGGCTTTCGATTATACCGATTTATTCGTTTTGGGTCGCAATATAGGCGTTTTTCTCTTTCAATTATAAGCTGGATAGTCTCCCTGCTGACTGTTCCCCTCGTGTACGTAGCTTTTTGAATGATAGCTTGATCTGCTAGTATGTGGATCTTACTTTAATTCTTCTTGTTTTCCTCTACCCTCTTTCCTTTATCGTAATGGAGTTCTTTTCTGTTTCTTCTGCACTTTGCTTTGTACACCACCTTGTTATTGTTTTTAGAAAAGGCAGTATATTAAATCTAATAAACCCTAAAAATACAATCTGCTCAAGTATGTGGAGTGGCATTTTAGAAAGGATGTACAAATTTGAATTGACATGTCCAGGTTGGGATGTCTTTCTAGTATTTTAGAAAAAGGAATGCTGACAGAGCCTGTTCTAAAATTCAGGGAGAACTGGTTGTTTATATCCCACTTATGTGTGGCAGGAGCATCCATCTTAAGAACCATGAACGTCTAAACTATCAATGGAGCCACAATAAGCACATAAACATTTACGTGTTGGCACATAAAAGTTAATGTTCTGAAATGCCAACATAAACATTTATATGGTGCAACATAAATGTTTATGTTGGCAATTTTAGAAACATAAACATTTAACATGAAGGACTCCTTTTACTAAGCTGTGGTAAGCACTAGCGCATGCTTACTGCATTGAGACATCCTCTGGTAGTTTTGCAATCTGCGCACGCAAACTGCTTGCTAAAAATCATTTTAATCTTAACGCAGAGGGGGCGTGTCTGGGGGGGGGATGGAGAGCAGGCATATCTGTGGTAATCAGTTAGCGCAGCTGCATTGCCACGTGCGAACCACTGTTCCCTCTAAGCTTAGAGGGACTCCTCCAGCTACATTGCTGCCAGTGAGGGTTGCTGCTTCAATATTATGTTTGCAATGGCTAGAGACAGACAAGTTCCCTGGAGCAAGGCCACCGAGAGGGGGAATCAGGGGGGCAAAATTCCCTGGGCCTGGCACCGGCAAGATTCTTCCTGCCCTCTCCTGCTCTTGTGTGCCGCCCAGGACCTGGATGATTACACAACGCAATATCGTGTTGATGCAATCATCCAGGTCCCGACTCCTGGCACAAAGGAGCACTGGAACAGGAGAGGACAGAGCAAAGGAGCAGCGCAGCAGTGATTTAGAGACAGAAAGGGCTGGGGATGGGGGCAGGTGGCGACAGCCCGGGGGCAGGGCACGTGTGTAGCGGTCCAGTTCTGCCCCTGGTCCGGCTGTGTATCTTAGCGACCCTGCCCTGGAGGCCTGCAAAGTTTGCCTGTGCCTCGCTATTGAAAATGTGATGGTGAAACAGCACCTCCCCCCCACCCCCCCCCCCCCCCCCCCCCCGCTGGCAGAACTGTTGGTGAAAGACTCCCACTCAGTTTAGAGGGAACAGTGGTGCTAACCAATTAGTGCAGGATTATCACATGAGCCCTTTCTGGCTACAAAATAGGTGACAGTAAGGGCTCACGAGCTAATCTTTTTTTAATGGTCACATGCTAACATTAGCACATGGCCATTAATACAAACATTTAAAAGTCGGCCATTTTACTGCTGAGCTAAAAATGGCCTTAGCGTGCAGGAAAGACTCATGTAAGCACATGCTAAGGCCAATTTTTAGTACTGCTTTGTAAAAGGGCCTCAGAGTGTCATAAAGTTCCATATCCCTTGCCAATTTCACATTCGGGGGGAACATGAACCAATGGAGGATTAAGGAGGTGACATTCGCTAATCCCTCCAGTGCAGTGCTGATCAATAGGAGAACTTTTCTGAAACCTACATGTCCTAGGTAGCAGGTGTAAATCCTGATGCTTATATGTTTTGACATAATTGTACATCCCTTTTCTGAAATGGGGAATACACGTTCAATTTTTTGACCCACCCTAACTCACCCAAAATACACCCAGACCATGCCCTCTTGACATGTACATGTTTTTTATTTTAGGATCGCATCCCTCTCAAATGGCAATTTATAGTTGATGTTTTTATACGAGAGACTTATAACACAACACTCTCTTCCCTCCCAGTATAATAATGACAACTGAAGCTTAGCGATCAGTCCAACATTATAATGTTAGCAGGGGTTTATCCTGTGAATGAAAGCTGGGTTGGCGTCAAGACGGCTTAAAAGGACAATCCTTGAAACAGCCTGTGGAGGCGAATCATGCATGTCGGATGCTACGTCCCCAGTGTTACAAAAGATGAGTACAATCTCAGTTTAATATTTTCAAAGTAAAATTAAGAATAAATTAAGAAAAATTCAAAATTTAAACTCAGGTGTACCGATGAGGAGGTGGTTGTCCATAATCTTGCTATAGTGTGAAGACACAGGCAAGGGGCACCGCTGAGGTCACCAGGTAGGTTGAAAGTACTATTTAAAAATGATAAGAAGTTATTGGTGAAAGATTTGGCAACATTATAATGTTGGACTGATCACTAAGCTTCAGTTGTCATTATTATATCGGGAGGGAAGAGAGCGTTGTGTCTTTTATTTTAGGAATGTGTATCCCGGCTTTGTAAAATCAGGATTTAGATGATGCAATATAAATAGCAAAGTGCTGGTTTATGCATGTCTAAAATGAGAGCTGTGCTTCTAAAATAATCACCTTAATATAAAAGAAAAGAAAGAATACAGAGACCTGGAGGAGACGTGAGACCGTTGCTTTTCATTTTTCTTCGCACTATATGAAGGACACTCTAGAGCCACCTATGAGTGACCCTTCCTCCTTTCCTGTTCCACTGTGTTGTTAACAATGTTACTGAGAATAGACTTAGCCTCCTGATATTCAAAACCATTTAACCAGCCAGGAACGGCCATGGGTGGGGCTTGGGCATTTCTATAATCTATGCACATTATTATAGAATGCACCCGCTCTGTGCCTAATTTAGGCATCGGGATTTATGCCAAGTAAAATGTAGCCTAAATGGACGCAACCAAATGGAGAGGCGCTTGGCATATTCTATATACTGCATGGAAATTTAAGCCTATTCAAAACATTTAGACCTACTTTAGAGAATACACCTAGGTGTATTTTTTTCATATGCAGATTTTTCAGGTGCCATATATAGAATCTGGCTCTGTAGGGGCAATTGTATAAAATAGGTGCTACCATTTACATGTGCATTTTCCCCCTCCACTTGGATTCTATATATGGTGCCCAGATTTGCACGCCCAAATTTGGGTGCTTGCCCAAGATGTGTATGCAAATTAATTGACAAATGAGCCAATTGTCAATAATTGGGTGCTAACAACCAGTTATTGAAATGAATTGGCACCTATAAACATTTGGACATGTATCTGGCTGCGTGCTATTCTATACTACTACTAATCATTTCTTTAGTGCTACTAGACATACACAGTGCTGTACATATTATATACAGGTACTTTCTCTGTCTCTAGGGTGCTCACAATCTAAGGTTTTGTACCTGGGACAATGGAGGGTTAAATGACTTGCCCAAGGTCACTATGAGCTGCAGTAGGAATTGAACTCAGGTTGTCAGGATCAAAGCCCGCTGTACTAACCATTAAGCTACTCCTCCACACAGACAAACTTGCTGCCCTTAGGCATGGCACTACCAGCCTGTAACTTAAAAGAGGGCATGGCCATGGTCTTATCAGGGGCATTCCGGGAAGATGCACACGTAATTACAGTTGCACTCGTAGTTACATGCCTTTTGATGATCAGAGATGTCATCTGCTTTGTAGCTTTTCAGCTGGTTCTGCAACCATTTTGAGTTTGCTTGTTAGAATGCATACAATGGGTACTTTACAATAGGACCCCTGAAGAAGGCAAAGGTTGTTGCTGAAACACTGCAGTGTTGGGTCACTTATGTATTTTGGAGTACCAACTGTATACTACCTTTCTTGTTCGTGTTGACATTTTGATCCCTGAAGAGGAGTTGTTAATAAACTGAGCCTATTTATGACATAATGACTTATGATGTTGGGATCCTTTCGTTCTTTTTCTTTTTTGTAGAATATTATAAAGAACACATATATCTTCAGCATTTAAGTGCCCACAGGTTTATCAACTCTATTTCTTATGTAAGTGGTCGCACCTAACTACTGTATGCACATCTACCATGTTGAACTTGCATTCTATAAAGGACAGTAGGTGTCTATTTTCCATTATCTCCCTGATTCTATAAAGATTGCCAAAAATTGTGTGCACAAATTTAGGACACAACAAAAAAAAGGAGGAAAAAACCTTATGTGAACGTGAGCAACAAACAAAAAAGTAAGGTAAGTCCAGAGAGGATATCAAGGTGTCTTTATTGTCGTCCATTTGCTGTTTACAATAAAGACACCTTGATATCCTCTCTGGAATTACCTCACTTTTTTGTTTGTGCCTAAATGCATGCACAGTAGTCTCGATTTATGCACACAATTTAGTAGAATAATGAACCAATTAGTGCCAATAATCGGCTTATTTACAAGCAATTATTAGCACTAATTAGATTTAATTGGGACTAACACGTGTAAAAGTTAGGTTCGGCATCTGCTCCTAAAATGTACGCCCTGTCCAAAATAGGGGGCAGAAATGGAGGTCAAGGGGATTTTGGTGCAGAACAGGGGCGTGGTTTTGAGTTGAATGCATAATTACTAGAATATGGGTGCTCTGAATGTAAATTTAGGCATGGGCATTTGCACCACATTTTGCTGGTGCAAATGGAAGTGCCTAAATTTACACGTGACCTCTCTGCTTCAAGTGTTTATTCTATAAACTGCACCAAACTTTAGGCATGGCTTATAGAATATCGCTTATGCAGGTATTTTTTGGCACTGATTTTTTAGGCCTCTACATACAGAATCTAGCCCTATAGAACAGATTTCTACCAGGCACCCAGTTACAGAATTGTCCTCAGCGTAAGCAATCCTATGACATAGATGCTAAAATTTACATGCTTGTTAGGCATGTAAATGTTTATCATACCAGCATATATGTCCATATGTGCTAATATTCCATATAAGCACCCTGCTGTAGAATTACCCTTTTTACAGCAGAAGAAAATATAAGTTCCATTGTAGTAGCTTGCCACAGGCTTCTGATAGCTGTCACTATACCCTTTGACTCAGGGGTCTTTTTACTAAGCTGAGTAAGCACCTATGCGTGCCCAACGAGCATCAATTCTCAGTTACCACCCAGCTACCATGTGGCTCGGGCGGCAGTGGCGTAGCTCCGTGGGGCCAGGGGGCCTGGGCCCCATAGATTTGGCCCTGTCGACGACCTGCCTGACCTCCCTCCCGCCGCCAACCTGCTGTCGCCGTCACCTGCAAAACAGAAGGAAGCCTTTTGCGAGAAGAAGAGGACCTCGGCTGGCGGGAGTTGGGGTCCCCCGCCAGCAAAGGTAGGCGACAGTGGGTTGGCGGCGGGAGGGAGGCTCGAGAGGGTCATCGGCAGGGGGGGCAAAGTTGTTGTTGGTGGTGGCAGCGGGGTCAGCAATGGCGGAGGGGGTGGGTGTTGGCAATGGCAGGGGGGTCGGCTCTGGACCCCCCTCCCGCCGAAGTCTGGCTATGCCCCTGTCGGGTGGTAATTTCATTTTTTACATGCATCCACTACACGCATCAGAAAATATTTTTATTTTATGGTGCGCAGGTGGTAATCAGCCTTTGAATGCACGTTGACCATTACCACCCGGTTAACGCATGAGACCTTACCGCTAAGTCAATGGCTGGCATTAAGGTCTGAGACCCAAAATGGACACGCACCAATTTTCATTTTGCCACATGTCCTTTTTCTGCCCCCCCCCCCCCCCCCACAAAAAGGGCATTTTTTACAGATGCGCTGAAAAATGACTCTGCGCATGGCCAAAACACGCGCTTACACTATCGCAGGCCATTTTTCAGCACACCTCAGTAAAATGACCCCTCAATGAGCTAACAGACTGCATCAGCTTCTCTAGCAGAAAACTGTGGTTTGGGGAGATGAAGGGTTAAGAAAAGGAAAGCTAACTTCTCTGAATTACTTAAAGCAATTTGTGAAAGCTGTAATCATGCAAATGAATGAGATCATTTTAATTGAGTCAGTCAAATTCATTTTCCGGAAAAAAATGTTTTTAATTAATTGCACAGCACATCACAAGTTATTGTCAGCCTACTGGATATACGTGACTTATCCACAGTAAACTTTTATTCTAAGGACTTTTCTGTGCCTTTGCCTAGATCATCCCACAGATTAGCAGCCCAAGCACAACAGAACTTGATGGATGATGTGTTTTTTTTCTTCCAGGCTATACGAAGATAGAAAAATCCATTTTATTTAAAACGGTTCAGGTGCATAGTACTTTCTGTGATAATAGGGGACAATAGTATATAGTTCCATATATACAAAATATGTCCTGTTGTAATTTCTGTCTATAGGCACAGCAATATCACCAATATTAATTATATGATGGTTCACAGTATATTATTGTTATATCACACCTTGCTTTCCATGTACCATATTCTTGAACATGTTGGGGTCAATATTCAAATATACTTGTCCAGCTTACAACATCTGCTATCCGGAAAAATGAATGGGTTATTTAGCAACCTTATCCAGAGGGTGTCCTTTAATATTCTTAGAGACCGCCTCTGCACTGTGGCAACAGTGGTAGAGTGGAGAGTGGGCGGAGCCAAGGCAGTCCTGAACTTCTCCATAAAGTGTCAATATTCAAGTCTTGTACGCAGATAATTTATCTGGATAACTTAGGACAGATAAAAGATGTCCATCTGGTTAGCAGACCGAATATTGCCCTTATCAGGATAAGTTCTGGCATTGACCACCTTATCCAGATATTAAGCACTGCCCACTATCCTATTTCTGTTTTATGATTGCTCTACAGTGTTGTTAAATGTGTGTATTTCTGATGTTTCGGGTCATTCCTATTAAAACATTTCAATGTGCCATCTCTAAGTTCACCTGATTAATTGAATTTATGTTTATATTTGGTCAGTTTACGATTGTTGTGCTGTTAATAAAATTGCAAGTTTTATGTTAAACTTGGGTTTATCATAATTGGGTGAATCTCTTCATAAAGGCAGCTAATAAATAAATAAATACACACACAAAAATAAATAAATGGTGGTGATGAATATACGGATAATTTTTGGTAGCCATAGCTGGCATTTAAAAAAAAATGCATACCATGTTTTTAAGTTGAAATAATATTGACTGACCCAACGGGAGGTGTAAGAAAATAAACTCATTCTTCCCTGAGTAACCACGGAGAAGTTAAACGGGCAGGAGAATGCACAGGAGCCTGATTCTCCTCCTGCTGGTTTATACCCAAGTGTAGGATCTGGAATTAGAGATGAGGATAGCCACCTTTTGGTCCTCCAGCAGAGACTGAGATCCAGTACAATAGGAGGGGTTGAAGCCTTGCCTAGGGTTACTGACATGGTGATTTGGCCAGTGGGTTGATCTAGTACTAGAAAGCAAGGACCTGTAGGCTAACTGTATTCCCTGAAAAAAAGCAAAACTAAAGGTTCCTACGCGCAGGCCTGGATTAACCCTGGCAGTCACATCTGGAACCAGATGGCAATTCTAGCCCCAGCCCCCCGTATGAGGTAACAACCATGGCCAAAGCAGTGTTATAAAAAGAAAATAAAATTTATTCAGCAGTCAAGGACACAACCTTTTCCCTAACTAAGGGCCCCTTTTACTAAATGGCGGTAAGCCCAACATGGGCTTACCACTCGCTAAACAGGAAGTACTGCTGGGCTACCACAGCAGCCCGGCAGTACTTCCCACCCCTAGTGCACTGTCATATCTGGTGCTACAAAAATATATTTATTTTTGTAGCACCGGAGTGTACTCGACGGTAATTGGGCAGTGCCACATGCTGCCTGGCTACCACCGGATTAACACGGCAGCCGTTACCGCCACCTTAATGGGTGGCGGTAAGGGCTCCCCCCTGAATTGGCCACGTGGCAAGTGCTTTATTTGCTGCATGGCCATTTCCTGCAGGAAAACACACGCCAATGCCAGCACAGGCCCCCTTTTGCCACAGCTTGGTAAAAGGGGTCCTAAATCTTATTTACATCTGCTGCTAATATCAACCAGAATTCAATATGCCTGGAACAAATGATATGACTTGCTGAAAACACATACCAGTTCTTCATTAGCTTGTTGAAAACTCTTTTTAATTATTTTGACCTTTCATATTCCAGCTACAGGTGTTTGTTAAGAAATCGCTACTAATCAGCTGCAGCTTTCTTTCTTCTTAATTAATTAATGAGATTCATATGGCATGAGGCTTTGCCAGTTCGTTTCATGAGACACACTGAAAGTATGCATACTGATATAAAGCAAAGACAGTCCAGAGGCGGATGACTCAGATCTAAACTATTGATCCTACATTCTTCTATTGGACAAATAAGAACATTATCCAAAGGTGTACGTGAGCTTTCAACATAAGTACCAACTCTGTGGCTGCAGTGGATGCTTGAGCACCTCCAATATTGAGCAAACCACAGTGTCCAGAAAGGTCATTTGTGTTGTTTAGCACTAAAAAGGAGGGATGGGCTATTGTTTGCATATCCTTACCAAATGGAAATGAGCAGAAAAAAAAACACATTACGTGTTTTTTCATTTGTCGATAATAGTGTACACTCTCTGCACATAATATGCACTATGTGGAAAGAGGGTGCACTATTTGAGAAAGAGTGTGCACTCCTTCCCATCAGTGTAACCAGCACACATGCCCAACCTAGTGCACATGTGTGAATGTGCATGCATGCATGCTCTGTTAGGAAAAGAGAGCACCCTCTTTCCACATAGTTTACACTATTCCCCAGATTCTATTTATGGCACCTGGATTTGTGTCAAATTCATCTTTAGACTGTAGACACACTTCACTGATGCATTTCAAAGCTAGGAGGAGCTCAGAGAGAAACTAAAAGAACAAAGAGGAGGAAAAGACCTCAAACCATCCGGGTGCTAGGGCTTACTCTACGCCCAAAACCATTAAAGCGCTCGCCGGACCTCTATTCCTCACTGGCCAAAAACCTCCTCCATCCTTTTGCCACATTGGGCATGGAGTAAGTCCTAGCACCCAGACAATTTGAGGTATTTTCCTCCTCTTTGTTCTTTTAGCTTCTCTTCAAGCTCCTCCTATCTTTGAAATACATCAGTGAAGTGTGTCTACAGTCTAAAGATGAATTTGATAGTTTAATATTCTGTAGAAGAGTGAGTCATATTTGGAAGGGATCTGGATTTGTGTGCCAAAATTTGGGCATGCTCCCGAGGTGTGTGTCCACATCAATTGGCTAATGAGTCAATTAACAGCAATAAAAAAATATAAAATAATTGGGTGCTAACAACCAATTATGGAAGTTAATCGGCACCCATTAAAAATTTGCATGTTCATCTTGCTGGTGCCTAACTCTACTAGCACATAACTCATGAGCATGTCAGGTCATTCCAAAAAGTTGCACATGTAGTTACAGAATACTTTCTCAGAGCACCTAACTTGGGCACCAGCATTTACACCAGGTTTCAGCAAGTGTAAGTCTGGCACCGAAAGGTAGGCACAGGAATTGGTGCTAACCTTGAGTACATAAGTGTTGTCATACTGGGACAGATAGAAGGTCCATCAAGCCCAGCATCCTGTTTCCAACAATGGCCAATCCAGGTCACAAGTACCTGGCAAGATCCCAAAACAGTACAATACATTTTATGCTGCTTATCCTAGAAATAAGCAACGGATTTTCCCCAAGTCCAATTTAATAATGGCTTATGGACTTTTCTTTCAGGAAGCCATCCAAACTTTTTTTAAACCCCTCTAAGCTAACTGCTTTTACCACATTCTCTGGCAATGAATTCCAGAGTTTAATTACACACTGAAGGGGGATATGACTGAGATCTTCAAAAAGTGGTGTAGAACGAGTAGAAATGATTCGATTTTTCACTCTTTCAAAAAGTACAAAGACCAGGGGGCACTCAATGAAATTACATGGAAATACTTTTAAAATAAAGAGGAGGAAATATTTTTTCAGTCAAAGAATAGTTACGCTCTGAAACTCGTTGCTGGAGGATGTGGTAACAGTGGTCAGCATATCTGGGTTTTAAAAAGGTTTGGACAAGTTCCTGGAGGAAATGTCCATAGTCTGCCATTGAGACAGACATGGGGAAGCCACTGCTTGCCCTGGGATTGGTAACATGGACTGTTGCTACTCTTTGGGGTTCCAGAATTTTGTTAGTGTTTGAGATGGGATTCCAGAATGTTGCTACTCTTTGGGGTTCTGCCAAGTACTCGTGACCTGGATCGGCCACTGCTGGAAACAGGATACTGGGCTAAATGGACCATCGGTCTGAATGGACCATTGGTCTGACCCAATGTGGCACCCTTTGTAGAATCATGCTTGGCACCAATTTTTTTTCTGGCATTGATTTTGAGCACCATTTATAGAATACCCCCCTTCCCATTTCCAAAGAATGTGTACTATAAGAAACTGAGAAAATGAAACGGTTCAGAAAACCCCTAAATAAAATGACTTTTTTAATAAATAGCATGGGAATTGATATGAAAAGAAAAATTTCTGGTTGTCCATCTCTGGTGAAAATTTGGCTCCTGTGGCTTTTGAGACCAAATAGGTTCTTCCTCCAGATAATTTTGGTGAACTTGAAAGGTCAAGTGTATCTTTGTATATTTACTTAGTCATCACACAAAAGGTATTGCAACCCACAAAGAATCCATATATAAAGTGTCTGCAGAAAAGTTTGTTTGGGAGACAGGATTATTTTTAATGTTTAGTGACATTACAGCAACATCTGACCCAGTACCACTTCTGTTAAAGTGTGAAAAATGAGAAGACTTAGGGTATATCCTTGTTTCTCTGAAGAGCTTCATAATTTGAGCCATAGTTTTGAAAGGAAGTGGGTCAAGTTACATGCAAAGTCCAATAAGGATGCCTGTAAAGCTTACTACACTTCTCCTTTCTTCCTCAAAATGTACCACCTGTTCCTCTGATCCCATTCCCACCCACCTTCTTAATGCCATCTCTCCTACTCTTATTCCTTTTATCTGTCACATTCTCAACCTCTCACTTTCCACTGCGACTGTCCCTGCTGCCTTTAAACATGCTGTGGTCACACCTCTCCTTAAGAAGCCTTCACTTGACCCTACTTGTCCCTCTAATTATCGACCCATCTCCCTCCTTCCTTTTCTCTCCAAATTACTTGAGCGTGCTGTTCACCGCCGCTGCTTTAATTTTCTCTCCTCACATGCTATTCTTGACCCACTACAATCTGGTTTTCGCCCTCTCCACTCAACCGAAACTGCGCTTACTAAAGTCTCCAATGACCTATTACTGGCTAAATCCAGAGGTTAATATTCCATCCTCATTCTTCTTGATCTTTCCGCTGCTTTTGACACTGTCGATCACAGCATACTTCTCGATACCCTGTCCTCACTTGGATTCCAGGGCTCTGTCCTTTCCTGGTTCTCTTCCTACCTCTCCCTCCGCACCTTTAGTGTTCACTCTGGTGGATCCTCTTCTACTTCTATCCCTCTGCCTGTCGGCGTACCTCAGGGTTCTGTTCTTGGTCCCCTCCTCTTTTCTATCTACACTTCTTCCCTTGGTTCATTAATCTCATCCCATGGCTTTTCCTACCATCTCTATGCTGATGACTCCCAAATCTACCTTTCTACCCCTGATATCTCACCTTGCATCCAAACCAAAGTTTCAGCGTGCTTGTCTGACATTGCTGCCTGGATGTCTCAACGCCACCTGAAATTAAATATGACCAAAACCGAGCTTCTCATTTCCCCCCCCAAACCCACCTCCCCGCTCCCCCCATTTTCTATTTCTGTTGATGGCTCTCTCATTCTCCCTGTCTCCTCAGCTCGAAACCTTGGGGTCATCTTTGACTCTTCTCTCTCATTCTCTGCTCATATCCAGCAGACCGCCAAGACCTGTTGTTTCTTTCTTTACAACATCCGTAAAATCCGCCCCTTTCTTTCCGAGCACTCTACCAAAACCCTCATCCACACCCTTGTCACCTCTCGTTTAGACTACTGCAATCTGCTTCTTGCTGGCCTCCCACTTAGTCACCTCTCCCCTCTCCAGTCGGTTCAAAACTCTGCTGCCCGTCTCATCTTCCGCCAGTGTCGCTTTACTCATACTACCCCTCTCCTCAAGACCCTTCACTGGCTCCCTATCCATTTTTGCATCCTGTTCAAACTTCTTCTACTAACCTATAAATGTATTCACTCTGCTGCTCCCCAGTATCTCTCCACACTCGTCCTTCCCTACACCCCTTCCCGTGCACTCTGCTCCATGGATAAATCCTTCTTATCTGTTCCCTTCTCCACTACTGCCAACTCCAGACTTCGCGCCTTCTGTCTCGCTGCACCCTACGCCTGGAATAAACTTCCTGAGCCCCTACGTCTTGCCCCATCCTTGGCCACCTTTAAATCTAGACTGAAAGCCCACCTCTTTAACATTGCTTTTGACTCGTAACCACTTGTAACCACTCGCCTCCACCTACCCTCCTCTCTTCCTTCCCGTTCACATTAATTGATTTGATTTGCTTACTTTATTTATTTTTTGTCTATTAGATTGTAAGCTCTTTGAGCAGGGACTGTCTTTCTTCCATGTTTGTGCAGCACTGCGTATGCCTTGTAGCGCTATAGAAATGCTAAATAGTAGTAGTAGTAGTAGTAGTCCTGAAAAAAAGCCATTAAAGCACCTAGCCGGTCTTTTCTCTTTTTCTATATTTCAGCAGTTCAGAATTCTACTAAAGAGTTCTCCCAAGTCTTCCTTTGAGACACCTGCCACAGTGAGACTCAGAAGACTTATCCAAGAGGCAAGGTGATTCCTTGGCTCAGCACCTGGAAAAGAGAATTGTTGATTACCTCTTCTTTGGGTGCTGAGAAAACCCCAACATCCGCAGCAACCACTTTGCAGAATACGCTTAGCGCCTAGTGCGTGTAAATTCTAATTAATGCTAATAGTGCAGATAATTGCTTGTTAACATCCAATTATCAGCACTGATTAGCTTGTTAACTAATTACGCTATGCACATTGTTATAGAATATGCTTTAATTTCCACGTGGAAATCTCAGCATGACATCTAGAATCTGGGGGACAGTGACCAAGCTGAGATCTACAACATGTAGCTTATATCTGTACCTTTCTTAGGATATTAAAGATTTAAGGTGTCCCTTTACTAAGCTGCGGTAAGCATTTATTTATTTATTTATTTACGTCAATTTATATACCGTATCTTATTGCAACTGCAAAACAGAACGGTTTACACATGCTTACTGTAGCAAAAAAGGTCTTACTCTGGGGCGTACTCAGGCATCCCACAATAATTCTATGCACTAAAAAAATAAAATTTATTTTTTAGAGCTGGGGCGGGTCTGAGGGAGAGAGAAGGCGTGTTCTGTGCTATTGATTTAGCGCAGGTACATTGCTGCATGCTAACTGGTTAGCATGTGGTTAGTGCATGAGCCCTTACCGCCTACGTAATTGGTGGCAGTAGGGGCTCACATGCTAATGGTTATGGGCTAATGGGCAAATTGGTGTGTAGCCAGTAATAGTGACAATGGAAAAATAGGCCATTTTACTCCTACAGTACAAATAGACTTAGTGCACAGAAATGATTCATGTAAGGGTGCACTAAGGCCACTTTTTACCACATTTTGGTAAAAGGGTCCTATAAGAGTATTCATTTGGAATGCAAATGTAATTACTTGCATTTGGCCATTCCTATGGTGGGGGGCAGTATGCAGGTCCCTGGGGGGGGGGGGTTATGTGTGTGTCAGCGGAGGCATAACGATGGCGTGGACGTCCTTCTTTCAAACATTTTGGACGTCCTCAACTGCCCCCCTCCCCCACAGGCATGGCCAAATTTCAAGAGCGTGGAGAGGAGTGGCCTAGTGGTTAGAACACTGGTTTTGCAATCCAGAGGTGGACGGTTCAAATCCCACTGTTGCTACTTGTGATCCAAAATCCAAATAAATAAAGGAAGTGTCTGAGGCATAGCAGGCATGGACATCCTTCTCACAAACATCAACATTTTGGACATCCTCAGCAGAAGGACGCCATCGCAGGGACAGAGGAATATCAAAGGACATCCTCGTCTTCAACTGCCGTCACAGGGACAAAGGCATATCAAAGGACACCCTCAACTGCCATTGCAAGGACGGAGGCATAGAAATATCCAGTGTACCTGAATGTAACTCACTTTGAGCTACTACTGAAAAAGGTGTGAGCAAAATCTAAATAAATAAATAAATAGCGAAGGAAATCCTCAACTGCCGTTGCAGAGGCATAGCGAAGGACATCGTTCACCCATACTCTAAAAAAAAAAAAAAATTTAAGTTGTTTTTTTGGGGGTGGGAGGTGGTTAGTGACCACTGCATGCCTTTTTCCATTCAGTTAGTGCATCAGTTAGTCCACTGCAGTGCCCCCTAGGTTGCCCGGTTGGTGTCCTGGCATGTCAGGGGGACCAGTGCACTACGAATGCTGGCTCCTCCCACGACCAAATGACTTGCATTTGGTCGTTTTTGAGATGGGTGTCTTCGGTTTCCATTATTGCCGAAAACCGGGGATGACCATCTCTAAGGTTGACCTAAATGTTGAGATTTGGGCGTCCCCGACCATATTATCGAAACGAAAGATGGACGTCCATCTTGTTTCGATACTACGGGTTTCCCCACCCCTTCACCGGGACATCCTTAGAGATGGGTGCCCTTACAGATGGTTGTCCCCGTTCGATTATGCCCCTCCACGTTACTATGCAAGAAGCAGGATTTCAGCCCTAGCTTCCCTAGTTCTTAACTCAAGGGTCCTTTTACTAAGCTGCAGTAAAAGGAGGCTTGCGCATGATTTTGATGTGAGCTCAGGCCCCCTTTTACCGCAGCAAGTAAAAGGCTGTCCTTTTGAGGAAAAGAAATGGTGATGCGGTAAGTGAACCACCTGCTGCGTAGCCATTTTGGAGGCGGAGCATTTACTGCCTCCGTAAGGCTTCCCGTGCTAACCTGGTGGTAAGATTACTGCTAGGTAAGCACTGGCGCTACAACACTAAAAATATTTTTGTAGCACTGGAAATGGCATGCACTGGGGGTGGGAACTACCGCCGGGCTCCTGCAGTAACCCGGTGATAGTTACGGATTGGCGCGTGGCAAGCCTGTCGCCACACACCAACCCTTTGGTAAAAAGGCCCCTCAATGTTCTAACCTGTAGGTGGCTCCTCCATTCCTGAGAGAATGTATTATCAGCTTGTATCAAATTTCTTTTTTTGGGAGCATGATAATAGAGAAGGTGGAAGAAAATCAGTGTTCAGACCCCTTGCAGTCTGGGTTTCACCCAGGCTTTTCAATGGAAAAGCTCGGCCAGCGCTCACTGATAATTTGAACCACAGGAGGGACTTATGGAACAATGCGATTCTTGTTTTCCTCGTCTCTCTGTGGCCTTTATTATGATTGATCACAGGATTTTATTGAAGTATCTGTCTGTTTTAGGGGTTAGAGGATTGACTTTAAATTGTTTTCCTCTTATCTAATCTTGTTTCAGCTTTATTCTGATGACATACAATTATGTTTTTTACAAGGAGACATTTAAAGAAATGAATTGTCGGGCCATGATAAGCCGTTGGAAGACAGTAAACAGATTGCATCCTAATCCAAATAAAAATGCAGTTCTTATAATGTAGTAGTCCAAACTTTACCAGGGGTCTTCTCTACTTGATGCTGGACAAGTCAGTGCTTTTCCCACATGAACAGGTTTGGAGTGTAGAGATACCTTTTGATTCAAAACAGTCTAGAGAGCCCCAAATTTCTGACATTGTAAAAACCCCTTTCTTCCATATAAGAAGGCTCTGTTTCCTCCATCCATATTTAGAATAAGCAGTATTTACTATTTTGCTACAAACAATGATCCTAACACATCTAGATTATTGCACCTCTGGGTTTATTGCCTTGTCTTGACAAGCATTATGGATATTATTGATTAAAGTAACTAACATGTTAGTCTCACACACACTCACACAAGGAGTGACATGGGCTGCACATACTGCAGCAAGACATGTTTATCTACTCCTGCCCTAGTTGAGATAATATTTAATCACCTCTCTGACCTCATGTGCAATTTTCTTTAAATTAGGCCCCTTATTTTCTAAGTCCTCTTACTCTCTTACCTATCTATGGTCCCCTTTTACTAAACCGCGCTACCGAATCTTGGCGCGGCAATGCTGACAATCAGCATTACTGCACGGGAATAGCTAACGCAGCTTGGTAAAAGAGGCCCTATATGCTCCATCTTTGCTTATACCCTATGCTGTCTACTAAAATGTTTTATTACATATTGTGTTGACATGCAGGCTTATTTTCGAAAGAGAAAGGCGCCCATCTTTCGACACAAATCGGGAGATGGGCATCCTTCTCTCAGGGTTGCCCAAATCGGCATAATCGAAAGACGATTTTGGGCGTCGCCAACTGCTTCCCATCATGGGGACGACCAAAGTTCCCGGGGGGTGTCGGAGGCGTAGCAAAGGCGGGACTGGGGCATGCCTATCAGATGGGTGTCCTCGAGCGATAATGGAAAAAAGAAGGGCATCCCTGACGAGCACTTGGCCGACTTCTGGGATGTTCTCCGCATCAAAATTTGAGTGTGATAGCCACAACATTGGGAATGTATGCTATATAAATTATCATTGATCTATAGGAGGGTAGACACAAACGACTGCAAATCAAAAGATTAAATATTGATTAAATATGTCTGACCAGGAACTGGCAGAATAACACTTGAAAAATTTTCTCTGCTGGTTCCTGGTTGAACATTGAAGCAGTTGTGTTGGTGTATTAATAATCCAGCTGTATCCGTGACTGCATTTTGGTGTCTGTTAGTGTCTTCAGATTGAGCAGTGTTTCACTGCAATTTTATGCATTTTCTGGACATTGTGCACTGAAATCTGGTATGAATTCCAGCACCCAAGTTGAGCACAGAGACCCATTATTCTACAACACTGTGCGCAACATTTTGGAACACTCATGACCCTCCCATGGTCATGCCCCCTTAGGGGTTGCACACTATGGGATTTATGCACCCAGCATTATAGAATAGCACACAGCCAGATATGTGTGCAAATCCCAATTGGTGCCAATTAACAGCAATAATTGGCTTGTTAGCATTCAATTATTGCTGGTTAACAGCTTATTAACCAATTAAGTTGCACATGTATTTCAGAAGTGCGGCCAAATTTGGATGCCCAAATCTGGGTGCAATATATAGAATCTGGAGAAAAGAGCGTCCATTCTTTTGAAATAGTGGACCGGTTTGTAAAGAGGGCACACTATTTGCAAATAGGGCATAATCTTTCCTATTTGTTTGTGCATGCACAATGGTTTGTACATGCTTGATGGTTCCCGCATGCATGCACTATGGGGAAAGAGTGCTTGTTCTTTCTAAATGAGTATGCCCTGTTTGCAAAAAGTGTGCACTATTATTAGCAAATGAAAAAACATAAAATGTGTGTATGTGGGGGGGGGGGGGGATTTTGCTCATTTTCATTTGTTAACTACATATAATGACTGTACAACTATGATAAAAACAAAAATAATTGTATTTGGTGAAAAGACAACTACTAAGAGCTTTTCGTATGTGGAACACTGTTGGAGAATGTGGATAAATTCACATATCTTGGCTGTAACATGACATGTGACTTAGATTGTAAAAAGAAATAGCAGTCAGAATAGCTAAAGGACTAGCACTGCTAAAGGCAATGGACAACATTTAGAAAAGCGAACCTACAAATCAAAATCAGCAGGCTGAAAATATGTATATTCAGTTGCATATTATATGGCTGTGAAGCATGGTAATCACAAAGGAGTCTGAAAGAAGAATGCTGGCTTTTGAGAGAAAAATTGCAGAAAGTTTCTGACACATACCCATGGGCAGAGAGTAGGCATGCCTGCTGTAATTGGGTAGCACGGGCACATTACCACGCTACTGGATTCGCATGCGAATAGCATGAGAGCCCTTACCACCTCCTAAATAGGTGGTGGTAAGGGCTCCCATGGTAATGGTCACACATTAATAGAGAAATTAGCATTACCACCACACTAAAAGTGGCCACAGTGTGTAGAAAACCTGTGCACTGACACTTTTTAGTGCTCCTTGGTAAAAGGACCCTTAAGTGCAGAAAATAAATCAGAGAAACTGAGACTTTATGGACACATCTACAGAAAGAATAGCGACAGAAAGATTAAAACACTGGTATTGGTAATGATGGATGGCCCCAGTTAATGTGGGCGACCTTAGAGAGAACAGGTAGATGATTTGTGGAATGGTCCAAAGCAACCGTTCAATAATTAAGTCATGTTGCACTCAACAGAAATTAATGGAACTAAATGGTCAAGAAGGCATTGGACACCTTCTGGTGCTGAGCCCATGGTTCTTGTTGACGATGGTGATGCAATGGGATCTGGCGTGGGATCTGTCATTTGAATATTTCCCATACTGTTACAAACAACAGCCCATCCTTAATTAATAGGTTTGATTATTGTAACTCACTTTTCTTAAAGTTCCCTTTATTTATAGATTTTTCTTCAGAACAGAACAATACAAGACAAAACGGAGCTCAAACGCATTCATCCCACAGGACATTCCAATAGAGAGAGCTGCATAGATTTACCAAAGCTACAAACAATGCATCAGTGAGCACTCCAGAAGTGAGCACATAATGAAAAGAGAACAAGCTATATAGAACCAAAACCTGTATCACTGGATCATCAACCTCCCTTCCATGTTCCAGTGACTACAACACAATAGTCTCAAACGTCAAGAGTTTGACTCATTCTGTTTGTATTCTTACAAAAATCTAGGAAGGGCTTCCATATTTGTTAGTATCTCAGCAGACACTTTTTTTCTGCCACTTGATATTCATATTTAGCAATTAAGCATACATAATTCCTCCGAAATGATACACATACTATACTAGTATGTTTCCAGTTAGCTAATAAAACTTTTATTGCCACTGATATCAGATTGTCAAATAGCTTTTTAGTTTTTGGTGTATAATCATCTGGTAGAGGAACAGATCAAAATACGATAATTTTATATGAAACTGGCAAATGGCATGGAACAATGTGCTGTATCATATCCCAAACTTGTTATCCATGATTTTCAAGAGCTGGGCACTCATAAATCACATGCTGAAATGTGCCAATCCACAGGAACAGCACAAATTATACTCCAGGAGGAATTCTGAGCAAAAAAGTTGAAAATTCCGCACACTTTACTTGTGATTTTCTTCTAAATAATTCCCCCATTGTAAGGGCTGGCACCTCCTCTAGGCCTGAAATACTCCCCACCACCACCACACACAGCCACAGCAGTTTTCTATGCACCTTTCTATAGACCTCTACCACCCCATTCCTATGGCACACACACACACCTACACCTCATCCACCTTTTCCAGCCCCTCTCACTCCATCCATCTTTTCTAGCTCCCCAACACTCCATCCACCTTTTCCAGCCCTCCCAATTCACTCCATCCATCTTTTCCAGCCCCTTATTCACTCCATCCATCTTAATTCCAGTCCCTCTCCCTGCACACACACACACACACACACGTCAGCCACTTTTTTCCAGCCCCACACATGCCTCATCCAACCTTTATCACAGCCTTCTCCCCATGCTCCAGACCCCTCACTCACTCCATCCATCTTTTCCAGCCCCCACTCACTCCATCCATCTTTATTCCAGCCCCAGTCCCTGCACACACATATACCAGCCACCTTTTTTCCAGGTCCCCACGTGTCTCATATACCTTTTTTACTGCCCCCACCCATATAGGTCCTTCACGCCCTCCCTCCCTCCCTGCACCCTCACTGGTTTCAATGCAGCATGAGGAGGAGCTGCTCAGTAGCATATCTGGCTGCTTCCTGTTCCTCTACCATCCTGAGCCCAACTGTTCCTTTGAACCATGCTGGCCTCTGTATAGCTGTGCGGCAGAAACCGCCGGGCATCAAGGTGGTATGGGAGCAGGAAATAGCCTGATAAGCTCCTCCTCATACCACGCTGAAGCAGGTGAGTGTGCAGGGAAGGAGGGAGGCAGCTGGAAAGCAGACGGCACAGAATTCTGTACAGTCTGAGGAGGTGGGGAATTCTGCATGAATTCTGCATTGCTCAGTAGCACAAATTTCCCCCAGGAGTAAACCGGCATCCAAATTATCTAATACATCAAAAAGAATACTGACTGCAACATGGCTGCTGACGCTAATGGCCTATTCACTTTAGACCAGAGTAAGCCCCAGTGATTCAAGGACAAGTGTTGGTTTAGTACATTATCCCAAAGAGTTTGTATCATAAGAGATTGGTGCTGATCCTCATGCTGCAGCAGCTTCTTATAAAATTTAGACTCTAAATTTTAGAGATTACATGAGGCTCCAAAGCACCAACAGAATGTCCTAGCGCTAGTTCAAGGCAGAGGTACCAACAGTGCTCTGCTCTCTGTTTACATTGTGTTACCAAGTGAATTTTAGAAGAGCTTTAATACTTCTTCAGTTAGAGCAGACCCATGAGGCAGGCTTGAATGCCAAAACACTGCCTCGTGTAGGGTCCCAGCAGTGTTTTCAATAAACACTGTTGTAAGAATCCACCATTGTACCCGTGTTTACTGTTCTAGGTTTCATACATTGCATTTTCAACATTTTACCCAAAAGTTTACTGCTATTTGTGCAGTTACAAAATTTGATTGTTGCAATATGCATTCTCTCTTCATTAGGGGCCTTTTACTACAGTGCACTAAGCAGTTTGCATGAGTTTTAGCATATGTTGTTAGCATAACATTATGCTAACAGGCTACCATAGGCTGAAACAGCCAGTGTGGTAAAAATCAGTGGCGTAGCTACGTGGATTGGATTGGCCATCATTAATATGCACTTCTAATGCATATGTGGTTTATCCTTCTTTCATAAATTGTTTGCTTACTTTGAGGGAGCAAAGGGCAAGGAAGTCATGTTGACAGTGTGGCGAGGGAGACCGATCGGCAATAGCATCCACTACACCCCATGCTATGCTTCTGAAATTGGAGCAAGCCTCTTACGATTAATACAGCTCAGAATGGAGCAGCAGCATAATGGTCAAGGGGACAAAAACGGTTAATGTAGCAGGTTGAGAACCAGAGAAACTTAGTTCAAAACCCACTGTAAACCCTTGTGATCTTGGGCAAGCCACTGGGGTGTAGTTATCAATATGTGCTATTGTTAAGCAGGGCTTTTTTGAGGGGTTACTTGGGGGTACTGAGTACCAGCACCTTTTCCATTGTCTGCTACAATTAATGATAGAGCTCAGGCTCTACACACCAATTCTGTCTTGTAATAGATTCTGTGACTGGTTGCAGGGGGTCTGGCTATTATGGGGCAAGTACCTCAGTGATCACCCCACTCCTGAAGGGTAGCCTAGCATTTGAGCTGTTGTTTCTGTTTTGGCTTTGGGGGCTGGGCTTCATCATCATAGGCCGTCTTGTCTTGTCTGTCTGTATTATTTAGATTGTAAGCTCTTTTGAGCAGGGACTGTCTCTTTGTATCAGGTGTTCAGCGCTGCGTGCGTCTGGTAGCGCTATACAAATGCTGCTAATAATAATAATAATAATAATAATAATAATAATAATAAATACATAATAAGACCTAGTTACAAATAACTGGGTTATTGCTAAAATAAAACATCCCTCCCCCCCTTAATTCTCTATTCCCTGAAGTACAAATTAGATTGCAAGCCCTCCAGGAACATGGAAATGCCTAGTGTACCTGGATGTAATTCAATGTAATACAACTGCAAAAGGCATGACCATAATCCAAACAGATTACCGGTAAAGAATTAAAAATCTGAAATAAAAAAAAATAGCAATGACCTTTAAATTTGCATGAATGCACACCCACAGCCTCTATTTTGTCATGAGCATCCTTTGGAGCATATACCGTGTTTCCCCGAAAATAGGACATCCCCCGAAAATAAGACCTACCCAAGTTTTGGTGCCCTTAGTAAATATAAGGCCTCCCCCGAAAGTAAGGCCTAGCAAAGTCTTATTTTCAGGGGATGTCTTATTTCGGGGAAACACGGTTGGTCCGCCCACCCTACCTCTGTCGCTCCTGCAACTAACCCCCCGTCAGGCGAGGGCGGGGCACGGAAGGAAGGAGAGGCCTGCCCTGCTGCTTGCTGTGATGCGAACTGGAAGGCAAGTGAAAGGAGGCTTCAGGTTAGTTCCAGAGCGACGGAGGGGGGGGCCCGGCGACTTCGGGTGGGGGGGCATCTCAGGTGGAGGGTTAGTTGCAGGAGTGATGGAGGGAGGGTGTGCGGGCCAACCATGTTTCCCCGAAATAAGACATCCCCTGAAAATAAGACCTAGTGCCGTTTTGGGAGCAAAAATTAATATAAGACAGTGTCTTATATTCGGGGAAACACGGTACTCTATGCTATAACCAGGGACGTAGCTATGGGGGGCCATGGGGGCCTGGGACCCCGCAAATTTCATCCGGGCGCCTGGTTTGGCTGGCAGGGGTGTCCCAACCCCTGTCAGCTGAAGCCTTCTTCAGCACCGGTCTTTAGCTCAGCCATGTTCCTGCTCTGCTCTTCTTTCTTCTTGCTCCTCCTGTGCACGCTGACGCTCCTTTACGTGAAACTGAGAAGGAGCGTCAGTGTGCACAGGACAAGAGGACAAGAAGAAAGAAGAGCAGAGCAGGAACACGGCTGAGCAGGAGACCGGCGCTGAAGAAAGCTTCGGCTGGCGGGGGTTGGGGACCCCCGTCAGCAAAGGTATTTGTTTGCGAGGTGAGGGGGGTGCAAGGAGGTGAGGCAGTGGGGGGGAGGTGAGGCGAAGCGAGGTGTGGCGGTGGGGGGGCAATGGGGCGGCACTCAAAATGTGCCCCTAACCTCGGGCTCTGGCCCCCTCCCACCGTAAGGTCTGGCTATAACAGACCAGACTTGTAGCACAGATGTAGCTAATTTTACAGGGTTTTTTTTTTTTTTATATGGAAAAGGTTGAATACTACCTGCGTAAGCTTCTTTAAGAATTCTGTTCCCTTTAGTCTGTAACATTATTTGATGGGGATACGAGTGAGTCACTCTTTACAAATGCTCCTCAGAAAACTAATTTCACACATCAAGGTCATTCCCTTCATTCTTTATCAGTTCATTATAGGATGCGATTACAGCACAGCAGTAGCAGAGGGATAATATTTAGTGAAGCGCTGCTGTTTTATTTGTAAGGAAATGAAAGATTTTGTTGGGCCTGTAGTTCCTGCATAAATTATACACCCTTAAAACCAGAGGTCTTTCTATACGGCAAAATTCTGAGACATATAAATGGAAGTAGCCAGCCTGTAGCTTTGTTTCTCAAATTATAACAAAATATATTCAGGAACAGTTGAGGGATGCTCAGCTCTGACCTAGGCAAATGTACACATAGCTAAAGACAACATGGCCTCAGCTGTATTGGAATGGGAAAGGTACATTGACAGATCTGATGTCCCTTAGGGGTCCTTTAACTAAGGTATGCTGAAAAATGGGCTGCGCTAGTGTAGGTGTGTGTTTTGGGTGCACGCAGATCCATTTTTCAGCGTGCCTGTAAAAAAAGGCCTTTTTAAAATTTTTGCTGAAAATGGATGTGCGGCAAAATAAAAATTGGTGCGCGTCCATTTTGGGTCTGAGACCTTACCGCCACCCATTGACTTAGCAGTAAGGTCTCATGCAGTAACCATGCGGTAATCATCTGCACGCATAGAATGACGATTACCACCCAATTTCCGCTGCACACAAGAAAACAAAAATTATTTTCCAGCGCATATGGCGGCCGCATGTAAAAAACAAAATTACCAACTGGGCCATGCGGTAGCCAGGAGGTAACTCCAAAATGATACACGTAGGACACATGTACACACCTACGTGGCTTAGTAAAAGGGCCCCTTATTGATTTTATCTGCTGCTGTATTTTATGTTATGATGTTTGATTTGCATCTATACAACATTTATACACCTTGTATAATAAAAAAAATATTCACTAATAAATCCTGTAACTCAACTAAATAATTATCTAACAAATGCTAAGATTATATCTTCACTGGAGTACAACAAAAATGCAGATGTAAAGTTCTATTTTTCCTAAAGATAAAATGAAATCCATTAAAAAAACATATAAAATGTTGTAAATAAGCAAGAAGAAAACAAAACAAATGTAATTTTTGTAGACATTTGTATTTCCATGCTATCCCTTGAATCTGACTAGTGGTGGTGGGGGTGGGGGTGGGGGAGGGGTACAGAAACTATAGTTTGCTATGGGCACTGATCCCAGGAAAGCTACATTAATAAGAAAAGGAAATATGACCCCATGGATTCCCACAGGGGGAGGCAGTTACTCTTTGCGTTGGCCTAGGCCTGATCAGAGTTAGACTCTGTGCATGAATAAAAGAAGATGACTGAACTTCAGGGGATCTTTGCAACAATATCTGGAAGGCTCAGAAAAATCTGAATCTACTCCCAATCTGGAGTTAAGTCTGAAAATGATGTATCTGATGACAACATTAACATTGCTCTGTGTTGGAAACACAAGTGGCTAAAGCATGCATAGCATGGTTCATAGATTTTTTTTGTTACATTTGTACCCCGCGCTTTCCCACTCATGGCAGGCTCAATGCGACTTACATATTATATACAGGTACTTATTCTTTTCAACCCCTCAGCATGTAAATCTATGTGCATGAGGGTGAGGGGAGAAGGATCAGGCATACACATTTGTATGTCTCTATACCCAAGTTTATTGTTTGCTATACTGCCAATCAAGAACAGGGCCGCTGAGGGGGGGGGGGGGGGGGGGGGCCCGGCGTTGGGGTCAGGCCACCGGCACTGCAGTTCCCGGTCTCAACTGCCTGCCTCCTCAGCTCCAGGCCCCCTGCATTCGAAGTGACAGTCACAGATTGCCTCCCTTCGGGCCTTCCCTCCCTGTGTCCCGCCCTCGCGGAAACGAGATGAGGGTGGGACACAGGGAGGGAAGGACAGAAGAGAAGCGATCTGTGACTGCCGCCTTGAATGCAGGGGGCCCGGAGCCATGGAGGCAGGCAGGTGAGACCGCGGACTGCAGCGGCAGGGGGAGCGACAGGGGGCGGCAGCGGCAGGGGGAGTGATGGGGGGCGGCAGCAGCGGGGGGAGGGGGGCGAAGGCGGGGCGGCCTTGCCCCGGGCCCGGCCTAGTCTCTCGGCAGCCCTGATCAAGAAGATTATGTGAGTGATTTACAATGCTAGTACAATCATCGAGACAGGGTAGTGTGTAAAAGAAAGATACAATGGCGAGTGTGCAATAAGCGGAAAGGGAAGAAGGGGAGAACTATAATGTGTTGTTATAGCAGTGGTTCCCAAACCTGGTCCTGGAGGCACCCCAGATATTCAGGTTTTTCAGATATCCACAATAAATATTCATGAGAGAGATTTGCATGCAGTGGAGGCAGCGCATGCAAATCTCTCTCATGAATATTTATTGTGGGTATCGTGAAAACCTGACTGGCTGGGGTGCTTCCAGGACCAGGTTTGGGAACCACGGTGTTATAGGAAAGATGAGAGGTGGGATAAAAAGGAAAGGGTAAAGGGGCTGAGTCATAGCCTGCAGGCTCATATTGTGAGGAGTCTCTTAGTATCCCATATTGAAAGGGGTCACAGTAATAAAAGGTTTAAATAAAGGCATCATCAAATAAAAAGGTCTTCAGATCAGATTTAAATTTGTCCAGTGAGGCCTAGGTAACCAGATAGTGGGGCAATACATTCCAAAGGCTAGAACCTGTGACGGAGAAAATAGACTGGCGAGTAATATGAAAATGAACTGGTGGAGCTATTGTTAGTAATATGTCATTTATCTTTAATATATTGAGTGTGGTACTGGAAGATTGGAGGGTAGCCCATGTAACGCTGATATTTAAAAAAGGTTCCAGAGGGGATCAGAGAAATTATAGACTAGTGACCCTGATGTTGGAGCCGGGCAAAATGGTAGAGACTATTACAAAGAACAAAATTACAGAGCATATTCAAAAGGATTAATGAGACAAAGCCAACATGGATTTAGTGAAGGGAAATCTTGCCTCACCAATCTATTACATTTCTTTGAAGGGGTGAACAAACATGTGGATAAAGGTGAGCCGGTTGATATGTGTATCTGGATTTTCAAAAGGCGTTTGACAAAGTACCACATGAAAGACCCCTGAAGAAATTGGAGAGTCATGGGATAGGAGGTAGTGTTCTATTGTGGATTAAAAACTGGTTAAAGGATAGAAAACAGAGAGTAGGGTTAAATGGTCAGTATTCTCAATGGAGAAAGGTAGATAGTGGGGTTCCCCATGGGTCTGTGCTGGGACTGCTGCTTTTTAACATATTTATAAATGATCTAGAGATGGGAGTAACTAGTGAGGTAATTAAATTTGCTGATGACACAAAGTTATTCAAAGTTGTTAAATCGTGAGAAGATTGTGAAAAATTACAAGAGGAACTTACGAGACTGGGAGACTGGGCGTCTAAATAGCAGATGACGTTTAATATGAACAAGTGCAAAGTAATGCATTTGGGAAACAGGAACATGAACTATAGCTACAGTGGTGGAAATAAGTATTTGATCCCTTGCTGATTTTGTAAGTTTGCCCACTGACAAAGACATGAGCAGCCCATAATTGAAGGGTAGGTTATTGGTAACAGTGAGAGATAGCACATCACAAATTAAATCCGGAAAATCACATTGTGGAAAGTATATGAATTTATTTGCATTCTGCAGAGGGAAATAAGTATTTGATCCCCCACCAACCAGTAAGAGATCTGGCCCCTACAGACCAGGTAGATGCTCCAAATCAACTCGTTACCTGCATGACAGACAGCTGTCGGCAATGGTCACCTGTATGAAAGACACCTGTCCACAGACTCAGTGAATCAGTCAGACTCTAACCTCTACAAAATGGCCAAGAGCAAGGAGCTGTCTAAGGATGTCAGGGACAAGATCATACACCTGCACAAGGCTGGAATGGGCTACAAAACCATCAGTAAGACGCTGGGCGAGAAGGAGACAACTGTTGGTGCCATAGTAAGAAAATGGAAGAAGTACAAAATGACTGTCAATCGACAAGGATCTGGGGCTCCACGTAAAATCTCACCTCGTGGGGTATCCTTGATCATGAGGAAGGTTAGAAATCAGCCTACAACTACAAGGGGGGAACTTGTCAATGATCTCAAGGCAGCTGGGACCACTGTCACCACGAAAACCATTGGTAACACATTACGACATAACGGATTGCAATCCTGCAGTGCCCGCAAGGTCCCCCTGCTCCGGAAGGCACATGTGACGGCCCGTCTGAAGTTTGCCAGTGAACACCTGGATGATGCCGAGAGTGATTGGGAGAAGGTGCTGTGGTCAGATGAGACAAAAATTGAGCTCTTTGGCATGAACTCAACTCGCCGTGTTTGGAGGAAGAGAAATGCTGCCTATGACCCAAAGAACATCGTCCCCACTGTCAAGCATGGAGGTGGAAATGTTATGTTTTGGGGGTGTTTCTCTGCTAAGGGCACAGGACTACTTCACCGCATCAATGGGAGAATGGATGGGGCCATGTACCATACAATTCTGAGTGACAACCTCCTTCCCTCCGCCAGGGCCTTAAAAATGGGTCGTGGCTGGGTCTTCCAGCATGACAATGACCCAAAACATACAGCCAAGGTAACAAAGGAGTGGCTCAGGAAGAAGCACATTAGGGTCATGGAGTGGCCTAGCCAGTCACCAGACCTTAATCCCATTGAAAACTTATGGAGGGAGCTGAAGCTGCGAGTTGCCAAGCGACAGCCCAGAACTCTTAATGATTTAGAGATGATCTGCAAAGAGGAGTGGACCAAAATTCCTCCTGACATGTGTGCAAACCTCATCATCAACTACAGAAGACGTCTGACCGCTGTGCTTGCCAACAAGGGTTTTGCCACCAAGTATTAGGTCTTGTTTGCCAGAGGGATTAAATACTTATTTCCCTCTGCAGAATGCAAATAAATTCATATACTTTCCACAATGTGATTTTCCGGATTTAATTTGTGATGTGCTATCTCTCACTGTTACCAATAACCTACCCTTCAATTATGGGCTGCTCATGTCTTTGTCAGTGGGCAAACTTACAAAATCAGCAAGGGATCAAATACTTATTTCCACCACTGTACGTAATGCATATAGCACAGAAACTTCCTCCACTTCACCTCCTCCATTCCTGTGGAGAGTTTCCTTCCCATTGGCTGGATCCTACCTACAGTCTTAGGGGTCCTTTTACTAAGGTGCGCTGAAAAGTGGTCTGCGGTTGTGTAGGCGCGGGTTTGGGGCGTGTGTCGATCCATTTTTCAGCGCACCTGTAAAAACGTTTTGCTGAAAATGGACATGTGGCAAAAATCTAAATTGGTGTGTGTCCATTTTGGGCCTGAGACCTTACCGCCAGCCATTGACTTAGTGGTAAGGTCTCATGCGTTAACCGGGCGGTAATGACCTATGTGCAGACGCGTGCCAAAAATGAAATTGCTACAAGAGCCACGCGGTAGCCAGGTGGTAACGCCAAATGGCACGCGTTGGGCACGCATTGGCGCTTACACGGCATAGTAAAAGGGCCCCTTAGCTTCTAGTTACAAATGATGCAGGCAGGGCATCACTGGGAAGAGGGGGCAGGGGAAACTAGAGAAATGATAAGTAGTAGTAGTAGAGAAAAGAAGATAGAAGTTATAAACTCAGAAAAATATCCAGGCATATTACCAATCATTCTACCCTCTGGGCATTGATATAAAATTATGCTGAATTCTGAAAAAAGAAAGACGGTTGGCAATCCTAGTCTCCTGAGTCCTGAGCACATCTCAAAGGGCCCCCTAAACATGTGGACACAAAGCATGTGTAACATTTTCTAATGGCTTAATCAGGCCCTGCCCAGGATAACAGAAGTAGCTTAACAATACACCTAGCAAAAAAATAAGAAAACTGTCTGATAGTGAAATATTATCATTCCCGTCTGTGTGTGTTCTGCCCCCATTTGCATGGAGGCAGAGTGTATGTTGTTTATATGCATAGGATGGACATTGTTTATATCAGATTGCATTGCCTGTAACAGTTTACAGTGCTTGTGCCCTTAAGAAAGGCAGGAAGTATCTTTGGACTACAACAAATCTTAGTCTTCCTGCAGTGCTCTGTGATAGGCTCTTTCTGAGCACATGCCCCTGTTCACCATGCCTTATGGGACTTTTCCTATTGGCTCAGGACTGGTCTTTGTCCCTGTGTATACTGGGCTAGTAGCCCGCTCCTTCTCTGTCTGTCTGCAGTGGGGTTGAGAAAGTATCTGCAGTATGCTTTTCTCTGTAAGCTGACTTGCTGTACCTTGTTGTATGCTCCCCCTTCAAGCTACTGTAAAAAAAAAAAAACCCATGTTTTTACCAGTTAAAAAGTATTCACAGCATCTACTTTCTCAGCTTGGTGCTGAGACCTACTACTACCAGGGGCGTATCTGCGTGGGGCCTCAGGGGCCTGGGCCCCCGCAGATTTCGCCCTGGACCCCCCTACCGCTGCCAACCCTCCCCCTCCGTTGCTCGCCTACCTTCGCTGGCGGGGGACCCCAACCCCCGCCAGCCGAGGTCCGCGTCCTCCTGCCGCTGCCGGCTGCCTTTGGTCCTTTCATTCTTCCATTGAAGCTGGCGCCGACGAAAGTTTCTTTTGAGTCTGACGTCGCTGCACGTTGTACGTGCAGGACGTCAGACTCAGAAATTGTTTCTGAGTCTGACGTCCTGCACGTACAACGTGCAACGTGCAGCGACGTCAGATTCAAAAGAAACTTTTTCGTCGGCGCCAGCTTCAATGGAAGAATGAAAGGACCAAAGGCAGCCGGCAGCGGCAGGAGGACGCGGACCTCGGCTGGCGGGGGTTGGGGTCCCCCGCCAGCGAAGGTAGGCGAGCAACGGAGGGGGAGGGTTAGCAATGGCAGCGGCTGGGGGGAGGGGGATCGGCAATGGCGGCGGCGGCGGCGGGGGGGGGGGGGCTATAATGTGCCCCCCCTCTCTGGCCCTGGCCCCCCCTACCGCCGCAGTTCAGATACGCCCCTGACTACTACTACTACTATTTAGCATTTCTATAGCGCTACAAGGCGTACGCAGCGCAGCACAAACATAGAAGAAAGACAGTCCCTGCTCAAAGAGCTTACAATCTAATTGACAAAAAATAAAGTAAGCAAATCAGCTCCCCCTGTATACAGGTGGAGCTGGTAGAAAACAGACTCCCAGGGGTAGATGCATCAAGCAAACGTAAAAAAATCAAAATCGTTAAAGGCCCTAACGATTTTTAAAAAACGAAGAATGCACCAAAAAAAAAAGTCACACATGCTCAGATCGGTATAGAAACGTACAATGTATCAAAGAATCACAATACACATCGTTAATCGGCCCCCAAATCATGCGCAGAGCAGCCAAGCGTTATGTTAGCTGCTCTGCGCATGCCACAAACAGTCAAAACACAGTCAAATCAAAAGCACATGGCTCCCAAATCAAAACAAAAAGAAAAAAAAAGGGTCGGGAGGGGGCAAGGGCGCTCATCAGGAGCGTCCTGTACGGACGGCCTTGCCCCCCCCCCCCCCCCGCTGCTCCCCACTTTCCGCCGCTCCCCCACCCCGAAAAAGCAAAATTCAAGCAGCCCCTGCCCCCCTCCCTTCCTCACTACTCTCTCACCTCAGCTCCGCCTCCCGACATCCTCCGTCCTGTGCCCCGCCCCCTTTTGGGGTCGTCGCCGCCATTCCCCTCCTCCATCGGGCCCCCCTCCCTCTTACCGGGCCCGTGCAGCGCCTCTCTCCTCTGTCCGAAGGCGCTGCACGGGCAAGAAGAAAGCTCATGCCTGCCTTCGCCCAGCTTCGATGGCGCGTCTTTCTCCTGCTGGGCCCGCCCCTGTCTGACGTCAGTAACCTACGTAGGTTACTGACGTCAGACAGGGGCGGGCCCAGCAGGAGAAAGACGCGCCATCGAAGCTGGGCGAAGGCAGGCATCAGGCTTTCTTCTTGCCCGTGCAGCGCCTTCGGACAGAGGAGAGAGGCGCTGCACGGGCCCGGTAAGAGGGAGGGGGCCCGATGGAGGAGGGGAATGGCGGCGACGACCCCAAAAGGGGGCGGGGCACAGGACGGAGGATGTCGGGAGGCGGAGCTGAGGTGAGAGAGTAGTGAGGAAGGGCGGGGGGCAGGGGCTGCTCGAATTTTGCTTTTTCGGGGTGGGGGGAGCGGCGGAAAGTGGGGAGCAGCGGGGGGGGGGGCAAGGCCGTCCGTACAGGACGCTCCTGATGAGCGCCCTTGCCCCCTCCCGACCCTTTTTTTTTATTTTTATTTATTTATGTTTTTCTGACGTCCTTTGGACCAATCACAGCGCTTTTAGCTCTGCTAATGCGCTGGGATTGGCTCAAAGTTTGTTTATTTTTTCTCTTAATGATTTTTCCTGGCACAGAGCTGTCCTAACGAGTGGTCCAGACCTGTCGTTAGTTTTCCTGCCTTTTTCCTGCGTAAAGGCAATCGGAAAAGGTTAGTGCATGTCGTTTCAATGGGGTTTTCACACTAATTGCTCATCTCCATTCCGTTTTCGTTAGCTGCTGGCTTCCTCGGTAAAAGCCCTTTGATGCATGCAACGGATCAAATTTTCCTCGTTGGAGAGTCATTAAAGGCTCATTTAGCTTTAGTGCATCTGCCCCCCAGTTCTGCAAGGCAGAGACAGACTCTTGTTCAGCACATAACTGTAAGTTATTTCCTTTTGTTTGAATTTGCATTAAAGAAGATTTTGGTGTAAGAATTTTGAGACTTTACAGTGATGTTTTATACTCTGGTTAACTGCCCGCTAATTGCTGACTAGAGACAGCCATCAGGAGACAGAGCAGAACAAACAACAATCACTTTAATTCAGATGAAGCTGTATTGTTTATCTGTGTGATTTTTCTATGAGTACTTGATGAGGTCATGTTTGTGAAACAGAGCAGGCTGTCAGTAAATGTATCAAATTGTCTTTTGCATGGCAACTGAGGCTGGAGTGTGAAGAAGTTGGGAGGAGTTTTCTGAGGAGGGAAATACCAATGGGGGTTTCCTGGGCTCAGTGGAGAGTGTATGATGTCTGACAGAGTGGGCAGACAGATGATAATTTATTTATTTATTTAGATTTTGCTCACACATTTTTCAGTAGTAGCTCAAGGTGAGTTACATTCAGGTACACTGGATATTTCTCTGTTCCAGGAGGACTCACAATCTAAGTTTGTACCTGAGGCCATGGAGGGTTAAGTGACTTGCCCAAGATCACAAGGAGCAGCAGTGGGATTTGAACTGGCCACCTCTGGATTGCAAGACCGGTGCTCTAACCATTAGGCTACTCCTCCACTCCCAGGCCACTCCTCCACTCTCTTGCACACTGCTCTTTCCTGCAATGGAAAATGCACAATGCTCTGTTGCATAAGCATTTAAGTCAGCCTCCTAGTCACTGCAAAATTGACATTGAGTCAGAGGTTTAAGAGAACCAACAAATAAACCATCTTAAGAAAAAGTCCTGGCAAAACTAAAAAGAACTAAACAATGGTCAAGTCCATCTAGCCCAGTATCCTGTTTTCCAAACAGTGGCCAAGCCAAGTCACAAGTACCTGGCAGAAACCCAAATTGTGGCAACACTCCATACTACAAATCCCAGGGCAAACAGTTGCTTCCCATGTCTGTCTCAATAGCAGACTATGGACTTTTCCTCCAGGAATTTGTCCAAATCTTTTTTAAACACAGATACATTTAACTGTTGTTACCACATACTCCGGCAAAGAGTTCCAGAGCTTAACAGATGACAGAGGTATGAGAGGTTCTGAGGTAGTTTTGGAGGCTGTCAAAGAGGACATAGCTTAGTGATGAGGGAAACCAGTGAGAGATTTGACTGAGTTGAATTCACTGAGATTTTGTAGTAGTTGCTGAGAGAAAGGGTAGGGAAATGCACAGTCATTTTCAGCTGAAATCCGAACCCGGATTTTGGTCCGGTTTCAGTTCCTAATCTTAAACGGAAACCAAAATTTAGTTTGCCTCTAGTTGGAACTGAACCCAGGTTTTCTGATATGACAGTAAGTAGCAGGGTGGGGGTGGGGGGGAATGCCAATTGGCTCTACCAAATTTTATGCTGCTCTAAACTCGAGAAGCTGATTTTAAGGTAAATGTGTATATGTATATCCGACTCATTGGCAAAAATATAATTACCCTGCTGCAGGCAACTATATGCAAAAAACATGTTAGGCTGATGGACAGTTGTTAAGAAAAAGTCTGGACACACACACACACACAATTAAAGACCATTTTTATACCTTTATTTCTAATAAAATTAGGTTCAGCCAATTGCCTTTCCTACTGCTTTATATCTGCTTGTGTACTCTGCTGCAGTTGGATGAGACCTCTTTTCTTTTTCATTTATGGCCGTAGCACTGCCACTGTACCAGTGGTCTGGCCCTGTAGACTCTTTCTAGAGGAAAAGTCTTGACCTTTTAATACAAATAGCAGCTATAATTGCCACTGCATTTACTTTCAACAGCTTTCAAACTCTCCCACTTTTATTGGTTTTGGTACAATTACAATGAAAGATCTGCTCTAAACATTTGACAGGGTTGGTGTTCAGTGTAAACACTGTTCAGCTAACATGGGCCTGCTGTGTTTTATAAGTAAAACTGTACCTATTTTTATAACCACCTCTATTTCTCCAGCTGCTTTTTGATGTACACAGCAGGATGCAGCTGTAGGTCAGGAAAGTAGATTATCTAGAGGTTGGGGTCAGAAAGGAGTGAAGTAAAATCAGAGCTCATTTACATATTATGGCCAGATCATTTTCCACATTAAGATTGTTAATTGATTTAACAGTATAGCTATAGCAGGGCTTCTTTTGGCGAACACTGTCTCTTGCACACTGCTCTTTCCTGCAATGGGAAATGCACAATGCACTGTTGCATAAGCATTTAAGTCAGCCTCCTAGTCACTGCAAAATTGACATTGGCAGTGAGTCAGAGGTTTAAGAGAACCAACAAATAAACTGTCTTAAGAAAAAGTCCTGGCAAAACTAAAAAGAAAAAAAAATCTTGTATTCTAGTACACGGCAAAAAGTGCAGCAGCCAACCACAGCATCACTGAAATCGTAGTATTTCTCCTTTTTGAATTGTCCCTGTAGGGCAGGGCTTCTCAACCCAGTCTTCGGCACACACATAGCCAGTCAGGTTTTCAGGATATCCCCATGAATATGCATGAATTATCTAATGAGTTACTTAATCTTTTAACTACTGTAGTTACACAATTATAATCTTAGCATCCAGTAACAGTTCTACAGTTTTTTTTCTGTATCTACTTTTTATTTAACTTCTTTCTTTGCTCCATATATATTTATACAGACTGACAATACGTCATTCATACTGTATTAAGCAGCTAACATATGTTTAACCATAGTAACTGTTAACATGGAACTGCAGTGATGTCTGCTACATACTAAAACAGCCAGATTGTGGTAAAAAAAAACCTGGCCGAGCTGCTTAACACAAATAGGAATGGGTTGTGGGTGGTGAAAGGGTAGCAACAGGACATGGCCAGTCGTGACATCTAGCATGCAAGATGGTGCCCATTGCTAGCTGTCATGACTGTCAATAACATGACTGCACTTAGGGGCCCTTTTACTAAGGTGCACTGACAAATGGCCTGTGGTAGTGTAGACGCATGTTTTGGGCATGCTCAGAATCATTTTTCAGTGCACCTGTAAAAAAATGCCTTTTTAAAATTTTTGCTGAAAATGAACATGCGGCAAAATGAAAATTCCCATGCGTCCATTTTGGGTCTGAGACCTTACCGCCAGCCAGTGACCTAGCAGTAAGGTGTCACCCGGTAACCGGGCGGTAATGGTCTACGCATGTAAAATGCTGATTACCGCCCGCGCGCCAGAAAATAAAAATATTTTCCTGCGCACGTATCGGACGCATGTCAAAAGTCAAATTTCCGCAAGGGCCACACGGTAGCCGAGCAGTAACTCAAAATTGACACTCGTTGGGCACAAGTAGGCGCCTAAGCAGCTTAGCAAAAGGGCCCCTTAATGTCAGAACAACGAGCTGTATTAAACTTCTGGAAAGTTAGATCAAATCCCATTTTTTTGAAATGAAATACAAATAAGACTGTTTCTCATGATAGGACAAACAACAGATATCTGGAATGATAACATGCTTAGGTTAGCCAATCCAGATTTCAGATTTGAGACTAGTCTGAAAATACTGGGAGAAATTTTGATAGTACTTAAAACCCGGAACAGCAGTTAAATGCCTTGGATGCTCCAAATTTTTATTGGAAAAGGTCCAAAGTATTCAGAATACAGCAGCTCAACTAATCTCATGGGCTCATAAAAATGAGAGAGTAACACCCATCTAGCAATCATTGCATTGGCTTCCAGTGGAAGCTCACATCCAGTTTAAATTGTGCACTCTTTTTTTTATTTATTACTAGTAAAAAAGGCCCGTTTCTGACACAAATGAAACAGGCGCTAGCAAGGTTTTTCTCTGAGTGTGTATGTTTGAGAGAGTGTATGTGAGAGTGACTGTGTGTGAGAGAGAGAATGAATGTGCGAGTGTGTGTGTGTGAGAGAGAGTGGGTCTGGGTGCGAGTGTGTCTGTGAGAGAGAGAGTGTGTGTGTGAGAATGAGAGTGTGTGCAAGTGCGTATGTGAAACAGTGTGAGAGAGAGAGTGTGTTTCACACAGATACAGTGTGTGCGAGAGAGAATGTGTGTGAGACACAGACTCTCTGTGAGACTGAGTGTATGAGACCAAGAGAGTGTGTGAGTGACTGTGTGACACATAAAGAGTGAATGTGATACAGTGTGAGACACAGAGTGTGTGAGAGACAGTGTGTGAGAGTGAGAGAGAGAAAGACATTGACTGTGAGAGAGAGAGAGAGTGTGTGTGTGTGACAGAGATACCTCCCCCCCTCTCCGGTGTCAGGCCCCCCTCCCTCCCTCTCTCTGGTGTCAGGCCCCCCCCCCCCCCCCTCTCTCTGGTGTCTGAGCGTTACTGTGCAGGACGCTGAGCTCTGGCTGTGCTTTAATAGAATGCACCTTCAACATTCTGAAGCCGAGAAACATAAGTACATAAGCACTGCCACACTGGGAAAAGACCAAAGGTCCATCAAGCCCAGCACTCCGTCTCCGACAGCGGCCAATCCAGGCCCCAAGAACCTGGCAAAACCCCAAAATTTAATAACGATCAATGGACTTTTCCTTCAGGAATCTGTCCAGACCCCCTTTAAACTCAGCAAGGCCAGCTGCCATCACTACCTTCTCCGGCAGTGAGTTTCAGAGTCTAACCTCGTGTGATTGGTCACTTCTGCTTGTGACGAACCCGGAAGTACGTGATGTCAATTCAGGAGATGGATACAGAGAGCAGGAATGCCTCAGCCATGCAGTCAGCTTCAGAATGTTGGAGGTGCATTTTATTATATAGGATACGGTAATGTTCCATCTTATATGTTAGAATTGATTGATCTACCATCATCAATCAGATCAGCTACAGCTAGGAAACCACTGCTGTTGCAATTTCCTAGTCCAAAGGACCTTCGTTTGAAAACTGTTTTCTCATCTAGCTTTGCTTATCTTACTGCACATGTATGGAATACCTTCCTTTCAAATAAGAACAATTACAAAATATGATCTTTTCAGAAAACAACCGAAGGCTTTTCTTTTTAACAAATGTTTAATTTAGGTTTTATCTGATGAAATTGATTGGATTTTCTCCATAGACTGTCTGGTCTTCTTATCTTGTAATCCACGTTGAACTTGAATGGCTTTTGTGGCAGGGGCGTAGCCAGACACCCAATTTTGGGTGGGCCTGGGCCTAAGATGGGTGGGCAGAAGAACCTCGCCCCGTCCCACAGATGATTTGGTCTCTCCTTCTCTCACCTGCATGCCTTATGGTCTCTCAAACATCCCCCCTCTCCCGTATACCTTTTAAATAGCAGATTTTCATCAGCAGCGAGCAGCAACTAATACGCACTGCTCATGTTGGCCCCACAGCCTTCCCTCTGATGCAACTTCCTGATTCCGCCTAGGCAGAAATACATCAGAGGGAAGGCTGTGGGGCCGATGCGAGCAGTATGTATGTCACTGCTCACTGCAGGCGAAGATCTGCTACTTACAAGGTATGCAGGAGGGACACTTGTTGGGAGTTTTCGGCTGGTGGGGCTTGGGGATCCCTGCCAGCCAGATCATAGGTATGCTGCTACTGGGTGGGCCTGAACCCAAAGTGGGTGGGCCTGGGCCCGCCCAAGCCCACCCTTGGCTACGCCACTGTTTTGTGGAATATAAGAGAACGTTGGTACTGGTCATCTCAAGAGGTGGGGTTAAGTGCAGGTGAACTACTGGCAGTCTGGTAATGTAGTTGCTGCCCAAAATTAAAATTGAAACTAAGAGCCGTGGTGGCAGTTGCCTTTCTTCCTGATCAGTGGTGTACCAAGGGGGGGGGGGCGGGGGGGGCGGTCCGCCCCGGGTGCACGCTGCTGGGGGGTGCCGCGGCGCGCGCCTGTGGGCTCCGACTTCGCTAACTTTCCTCATTCGCTGCAGCTCCCTCTGCCCCGGAACAGGTTACTTCCTGTTCCGGGGCAGAGGGAGCTGCAGTGAATGAGGGAAGTTGCGAAGTCGGAGCCCACAGGCGCACGCCGCGGCACCCTCCCCCCCCCCAGCGGCATGCACCCGGGGGGATGTCATTTCACCGGGGGGGGGGGGGGGAAGGTGTAATTTTGCAGGCGGGGGGGGGGGGGGGGGCGCGCTGCACCCAGGGGGGGGGCACATCGGCGATCCATCCCGGGTGCAATCCAAGCTAGGAACGCCACTGTTCCTGATCCTCCCTCCCTGTCAACACCGCCCTTAGTCCTGATCTCTCCTGACACTTCACCCAATCCCAATCCCTTTCCATGCACTTTCATCACTTTCAGTTCTCTCCCCTGGGCACTTCCCTCCTCCTGACCTCTCTTCTGGCACCTCAGTATCCACTCACTGGACAGTTCCCACCCTTCCCCAGTGCAGAACCTCTCCAGGAGAATCCTCCCCCCAAGCAGACCCCCCCCCCTGTAGAATCCCCCCCACAGGCATAGCTTGACACTCCACACCAACACTCCCTTCCCCCTATTCTCCTCGGGAATCACCTAGGGTTTCCTTATAGTCAAGCAGGCATGGCAGTGATATAGCCATGGGTGGGCTCAGGCCCACCCAGGCACATCTGTGATGTGGCTGGTGGGGTTCACCAAGCCCTGCCAGCTGAAGACTCTCTCCTTCCCCTCCCCTGTCAGGAATCTGGCATCTCTCAATTCCATCCCCCAACCCTCCTCTACCTTGGAAACACTTTAGTTCTTTTTTGGCAGCATGCAGCAACTCATACCTGCTGCTTGCATTGGCCCAGAGCCTTCCCTCTGACATAACTTGTTTCCACATAGGCAGGACCCAGTCAGAGGGAAGGCTCTGGGCCAGCACAAGCAATGGGTATGAGTCAGTGGCGTAGCCAGAAGACAATTTTTGGGTGGGCCAGCGGGTTGGATGGGTGGGCACTACAACCCCAACCCCAACCCCCCCCCCCCCCACACACACACGCAGCGCACAGCACCTTTAAAGTTATCGACGCTGCCTCCACTCACCTTCTCCCACCGTGGCGCTGACTCGTCTCCTGCACTTCGTGGTCTCCGTCTCCCACTGCCGCGGCAGCGCTCTATCGGCGCTGCCTGCCTGACAGCTGACAGACGTGGCGCGACGACGTCCTGCTCCGGGACCTTCCCTCTGCCGTGTGCAATCCACCCTGCGTAAACAGGAAGTTGAATCAACGCGGCAGAGGGAAGGTCCCGGAGCAGGAGGACGTCGCGTCTGTCAGCTGTCAGGCAGGCAGCGCTGATAGCAAATTGAAAGCGCTGCCGTGAGGGTGGGAGACAGACACCGCGAAGTGCAGGAGAGGAGGCAGCGCTACGGCGGGGGTGGGAGAAGGTGAGGATGGGCCTGAGACGAAACTGGGTGGGCCTGGGCCCACCCAGGCCCACCCGTAGCTACGCCCCTGGTATGAGTTGCTGCTTGCTGCCGGTGAAGAACTAAAGTATTTACAAGGTATTTTAAAACTTGAGGTACATGTAAACATTACATACATAATTTTCCCTATGTTGAGTTACCAGCAAATTTTCAGAACAGAAGAACATATCCAGCCCTATCCCCGCCTCCCAACCACCAGCTCTGGCACAGACCCTATAAGTCTGCCCAGCACTATCTCCGCCTCCCAACTACCAGTCTCGCCTCCCACCACCAGCTCTGGCACAGACTGTATAAGTCTGCCCAGCACTAGTCCCACCTCCCAACCACCAGCCCCAGCACAGACCGTATAAGTCTGATACGGTCTGTGCTGGGGCTGGTGGTTGGGCGGCGGGGATAGTGCTGGGCAGACTTATACAGTCTGTGCCAGAGCCAGTGGTGGGAGGCAGGGATAGTGCTGGGCAGACTTATACGGTCTGTGCCAGAGCTGGTGGTGGGAGGCGGGACTGGTAGTTGGGAGGCGGGGATAGTGCTGGGCAGACTTATAGGGTCTGTGCCAGAGCTGGTGGTTGGGAGGCGGGGATAGGGCTGGCCAGACTTATACGGTCTGTGCACTGAAGAGGATAGTACAAATAAAAAAGTAGCACATATGAATTTATCTTCTTGGGCAGACTGGATGGACCGTGCAGGTCTTTTTCTGCCGTCATCTACTATGTTTACTATGTATGGGGGAGGGGAGTGAGAGATGCCAGGCCAGAAGGGGGCAGGATTCTCATACCCACCAACTTTGGGCTCAGGCCCACCCAAAATTGGGTGTCCAACAAAACCAATGAGGCATGCAGTGGAAGTGGTCCCCCTCTGTTTCTGCCCTTTATGGCTTCATGTTTCAAAATGGCTAGTGGTAGTCTTGCAGTAATACTGCTAGGGGTGATCCTTCCGTACAAGGGCAGTTGTTTAAATATACACCTGCTCTTGACTTTGCATAATCCCTAGGGTAATTTTCAAAGTGGAAATATTTATGTTCTTCTGTTCTGAAAATTTGCTGGTACCTCAACACAGGGAAAATTATGTATGTAATGTTTACATGTACCTCGAGTTTTAAAATTACTCCCTTAGAGGCCCTTTTACTGAAGGGCGGAAGGGGTAGCATGAGCTTGGCGTGCAGCCCAGGAGCCCAGTGGATATCCCACCTTTGCTGTGCACCACGTCCGGCATTAGAAAATATATTTTTATTTTCTAGCACCAGGGGGTGTGCCCGGTGGTAATTGCTGCCCAGTTCCGGCCAGGTTAGTGCCGGATTCCTTACCGCCTCCTAAATAGGAGGCAGTAAGGGTTCCACCTATACGTAAATGGCTGTGCGTATGGCTATTTACTGGCACTCCTGAATAAAGGTCATTTTTACCGATGACGGTAAAAGGGTGGCCTCGATGCATGGCAAACCCCTGCACTGATGCCACCGCAGGCCACCTTTTACCACCAGTTGGTAAAAGGGCCCCTTAATGCTTTATTTGTTATATTGAGGGTGTAAAGTCCCTTCCTTGGACCAGGACGTGAAAGAGTTAGACTTTAGCAATTTATGGCATTTTACATTGTACAATTTAATATCCTGAGCCATTAAGGGAAGAACAGTACATACGCAAACTACAGATACTGACTTTTTATCATGCTCCACAAATCATTTACAAGTTCTTTCTCCAATAAAGAATTACTGGTGCACACAATTTTCAATGCACTATCCATTTCCTACGCTCAATGAAATTAGTTGAGAATTAAAAATTAACTTCCCCCATCAAAATCTAAATAAAAAACATAGGAATACCTATAGCAGCCGGCTTCAAACTTATTTACATGCACACTTTCAGGTGTACCTCTAGGCCTGTAATATGGCTCTGATGGCCCTCAGTATTCCTTGCTTTGCTGTTGTCAGCATATTTTTAGTTTCTTCCTGCAGCTGCTTGTAAGCTACAGTGCTTTCTCAGTAAAGGGAAAGTACATGTTACATGTCAAGGAGAAGCTCAGGAGGAACTGATGCTATGTGGCCCATATATGGCAGAAACAAATGGATGTAACCTTGGTGGTGATGAGAGACTGAGGACTCTGCAAACTCCAAGATGTTCCAACGGAAATATGTGTTCAGAGAAGGAGGACACCAGGTGTTTCAAACTAGCTTGCTACATGGTTTTCTATGCTGTGATCACACTTTACTGATAAGGAATTAGCCAATTGCCACAAACTGTGCATGTGAACACAAGTAAGAGAGGATGGTAGAATACAGGAAATTGCCATTTTTGTATATTACTATATTGTGTGATGGAAGGAAACAGGAAAATCCATATATGATCACAAGTTAGTTTAGGAGAAATCACATGATTTAGGAGAAACGAAACTTAGAACAGTATATATGTGATGGCTAGGAAAGTTTTGCTGAGCAGTTTTGTTATTCAGTCTGTGCGTCTGGCTACTGGGTGACAACCTGCTCCAGAGAGAACAATTATTTTGTATTGGCTTAATGAAATACCAATAAATATTTTTACTGGTTGTGCCTATACCTACTACTACTACTACTACTATTACTATTTATCATTTCTATAGCGCTACAAGGCATACACAGTGCTGTATACCTAAGTCTGATTGTCTCTCTTATTCCAGCCTCTAGGGCTGAAGTGTCCCCTCCTCCTAGGGGGCATTACAAGGGCAATTCTATAACAGGGCCCCTAAACTTAGGCACACAAAGGGCAATTCGGCAATTCTATAATTTAGGTGCCTCTATGCACCCCTCACACATGTAAATGTTTACAATATTAGCACTTACATTCGTATGTTTATTAAACAAATTTTATATACCACCATGTTTTACCACATCTAGGCGGTTAACAACGTATAAATAAAAATAAAGGGAAAGGAATGCCATTTTTACAATAGAGAAAACCTAGTCCAAACACTCCAAAACACTCATTCACAGGGAGAGAATTTGTGGGGTCCTTTTACTAAACCTCGTAAGCGTCTACACATGCCCAACGCGCGCCAGTATGGAGTTTCTGCCCAACTATCGTGTGGCTCTTGCGGTAATTTCATTTTTGGCACACGTCTGAAAAATATTTTTTCTTTTCGGGCATGCATAACGGACACACGCCAAGTAGCATTTGGCGCGGTCATTACCGCTCGGTTACCATGTGAGTCTTTACCGCTAGGTCAATGGCTGGCGGTAGGGTCTCAGACCCAAAATGGGGGCGCGGCAATTTTAATTTTGTCGCACGTCCATTTTCAGCAAAAATTGTAAAAGAAGGCCTTTTTTACAGGTGCACTAAAAAATGGATCGTCGCGCACCCAAACCCGCGCCTACACTACCGCAAGCCATTTTTCAGCACGCCTTTGTAAAAGGACCTCTGTATTTCTTAAATTGCAGCAATTTCAAATAAATCCTCCTTTCTCTTTCCTCATATATATTGAACACGTGACGAAAAAAATACGTTTTACGCAAGATCTTAAACTTTTCAAGCTAACCTCAGCTCTCAAATCTTTTGGTAGTTCATTCCGTAAATGAGGGGCCAAACAATAAAAAGCTCTATCTCGTTCTTTCCTACCTAGCGCTAGGGACCTTCATTCTAAAATCCTGAACTGATGGAAGAACCCTTCCTGGTGAGTAGGGAATTGCTACCCATACCCATTTAAGTGCTAGCAGGGTGTATAAGCACTATCCTGGGTTTTCAGTCCACTGCCCTAACCATTAAGCTTCTCCTCTTATTTATCTCCAGCCTTTTCCATCGCTTTACTATATCCTTTTGTTTGCCCTTCCCCCCAGCCCTTCACTGTCTGCTCTGTCAGCCTCTTTCATGACAAGGTTCCTAAAATTCATCTTAAAGTCATCCCTTGACCTGTTCCTCCACCCTCTTCCATTTAACTCCCCTCCCTTTTCATACTCTGCTATCCATTTCTGAACTCATAGGGAAGGAACTTGATTATCTTTCCTGCTCCAAACTCATTACTACTTCTTCTGCCCCATCCAACACAGTTCCTCAGCTCTATCATGACTGCAGTCATCCCCCACTTTGTCAAATCTTCATTCCTGCTGTCTTAAAACATACTATTACCACATCATTTTTGAAAAACTGCTTTCCCTAGACCTGCTATTGTCCTATCTCTCTCCCGACATTTACATCCAAACTACTTGGGCATGTTTCCCTTCATTGCCTTGACATTCTTGCTCCCTGAGTCACCCTGAAGCTTAAAGGTCTATAAAATAATGAGTGGCGTTGAACGGGTAGACGTGAAGCGTCTGTTTATGCTTTCCAAAAATACTAGGACTAGGGGGCATGCAATGAAGCTACAAAGTAGTAAATTTAAAACGAATTCGTTCCAGAGAATGTGGTGAAGGTGGTTAGCTTAGCTTAGCAGAGTTTAAAAAAGGTTTGGACGGCTTCATAAAGGAAAAGTCCATAGGCCATTATTAAATTGGACTTGGGGAAAATTTCTGGGATAAGCAGTATAAAATGTTTTGTACTTTTTTGGGATCTTGCCAGGTATTTGTGATCTGGATTGGCCACTGTTGGAAACAAGATGCTGAGCTTGATGGACCTTTGGTCTGTCCCAGTATAGCAATACTTATGTACTTATGTAATTCAATCAGGCTTCCACCCTCTCCATGCCACTGAGATGGTCCTTACTGAAGTTCCCAGTGACCTTATGGCAAAAGCTAAAGGTCAAATCTTAAACCGCCTTGACTTATCTGCTGTTTTTGATACAGTTATTCAGTATTAATTCCTTGATACTTTATCCTCACTTGGATTCTGGGATTCCATTCTATCTTGGTTTTCCTTATATCTTTAGTAGCAGTATACAGTGGGAAGTAGCAAGCAGATGAGCAAATAGTCCACATAAAACAGCTCTTTATGTTTGTGCAGCGCTGCGTAAGCCTTGTAGCACTATAGAAATGCTAAATAGTAGTAGTAGTAGAAATGTGCAAATAGGACCCAGTACGAGTCACGGCACAACTGCCTTCCTCAGGAGTCCATAAAACACCATACAATACTGTAATCACATGATAAAAATGAAGAGCTGTATCAAATAAAATCTCAATATAATGTAGCATGAACATAAACAAACGTCCTACTCCAGCTCTAGGAATTTTCCCTGTTCCACACAAGTTTCTCTCAGCCAGGACAAAAGGCATTTCCTCCAGAATCCAATCATTTGTTTGCAAACATGTTTGTTTCAGGGGCGTATCTGCGTGGGGCCACAGGGGCCTGGGCCCCCGCAGATTTCGCCCTGGCCCCCCTCCCCGCCGTCAACCCTCCCCCGCTGCTTACTTTTGCTGGCGCCGAGGTCCGACCCGCAATCTCCGTTTTTCGTCTTCCTCCGTGGCCATGCTTCCAGGAAGTAACGCTGCAGTGCTGATTCGTTGAATCCAGTTCGGCGTCTGACGTCAGACGTCGAACTGGGGTCAACGAATCAGCACTGCAGCGTTACTTCCTGGAAGCATGGCCACGGAGGAAGACGAAAAACGGAGACTGCGGGTCGGGACCTCGGCGCCAGCAAAAGTAAGCAGCGGGGGAGGGTTGACGGCGGGGAGGGGGTGGAGAGAGGCGGCGGCGGCGGCGGGGGGGGGGGAGGGAGGCAAAAATGTGCCCCCCCTCTCTGGCTGTGGCCCCCCCTACCGCCGGATTCCAGATACGCCCCTGGTTTGTTTATGCTTATGCTACATTATATTGAGATTTTTTTTTATTTGATACAGTTCTTCATTTTTATCATGTGATTACAGTATTGTATGGTGTTGTAGGGACTCCTGAGGAAGACAGTTGTGCCGAAACATGACTCGTGCCAGGTCCTATTTGCAAATTTCTACAATAAAGAGCTGTTTTATGTGGACTATTTGCTTGTCCACTGTATACTGCTATTACCCGTGATTTGTGGGATTCCTTTTGGTTTCTCTTTTTTGTGCTTTGGTCTTCTTTTCTCTCTCCCATTATACCTTTAGTTGACTGCCATACCATTCTTAGTTGGTGCATCCAAAAGTTCAGACAGTGGATAACACCATCATCCTTCCTTTTGGCTGTCTTTCAATCCTCCCTCTCTCCTCCGTCCAGATCCTAAGTTTGCAAAAATGTGTCATTTCTATCTTCATGACATTGTTAAAGTCCACCTCTTCCTTGCTGATCACATTACCAAGACCTTTATCCATGTTCTTAGTGGTTCTCACACCATTTCGGCCTCCACTTCATGGGTCTCCCATTGAGCAATCTTTTGCTGCACTATTTATTCAAAATTCAGATTTATGACTTTTCTTCCAAAGTCATTTCACTCTTCTATCCATAGTATTAGATTGACTCTTGGGGGGGGGGGGGGGGGGGTTGAGGAGGAAGTTGCTAGCTGTAGTAAAATATGGCACTTTACCACAGCTTACTTTACCTGGGAGTCACTAACCTGTGTTAACTCAGTACCACAGATCAGTAACTCCTGAAGTAAATGAATAATTAGGTGGCTACTCCCACAACTAGAAAGCTCTGTGAGCTTGGAGTGCTAAGCTTATCCTTTTTCTGGTTCATACTGTCAGATGTCACCCATATGTTCCTAAACACCAGGCAACGAAACCGATACTAGAAATAGACAATAATGAACTTTTCAATACCTGACTACTTCGCCTACTCTGTCAATTACCGAACTTCAACGCAATTCCACTGAATCTCTTATCTAGGAAAAGAATCTTCACATTTGATTGCTTAACTTATGTAGCCATGTACGATCTTTACTGTAATTTCACTCTGTATTTTTTAATCCGGAACTGGCGATCGCCATTACGGAACAATGTAAGCCACATTGAGCCTGCAAATAAGTGGGAAAATGTGGGATACAAATGCAGTAAATAAATAAATAACACAACTTGCAATCGACCTTGCAAGCAGCATTATTCTGTTTTCCAGGACCATTGGGCCACTAACATACAGCTTGATGCTCCCATGAAGCCTTTCTTAAAGGGGCTGGATCTATGAAAATGGTGACTCCCCTCCCCTCAGAACAGACCTCCCATCTCCCTTAGACATTTTTCTAAACCTTTGCCCCCTATTTTCCCAACTTTCCTCTGCTAGGCCTCCACCTCATGATAATCCCCTTCCTGTAGGCCTCTCACCCCCATAGTGCGCATCCCACCACCACCACAGGTCCACCTGAAGCAATCTCTGGGAGAATGGAGTAGAAATAATCCCTAGTCACTCCTACACCTTGTGGCTCTGGGTCCAAAATGGTTCCCATGGCTCCTAGTGGTAGTCTCAAAGCACTACTGATAGAGGTCATGCTGCCATATATCTATTCATCCATTTTTACATATCCTATTTATTTCAGACTGGTGCATCTCATTTGTAATAAATTATACATTGGGAAAACTATTCAGAATATTAGAACATTGTAGTGCAATTCAGACTGGTCTAAAAGATGCACTATTAGTTAGACATTGCAAAGCTGATTAATTATATCCCTAGAGATGTGAGTGATGGAGACTGGGCAACATCCCTTCTACAGAGAGAACAAAAGGTGGATTTTCAGTCTTAAAAGTACTGAACCAAATGGGTTAAATATGTCCATCAATTGGAGCTGTTTCTTGTCAATCGAGCTACAGTTTTAATTTTGCTGGTTGTTGTCTTATTTTGATTGTCAGCTTTGGACCACATAACAATTAGATAACTGCAAACTGTACATTTTTTCTGATCCCTAAATTATAGAACAATTTGCCCCTTGATTTATATTTTGAATCTTCTTATAAAAAGTTCAGAGCCAATTTAAAGACTCATTTATTTCAAATAGCTTTTTGCTGAGTTCTAGCTTCACAAGGAGAGGACTGATACTACCAGTCCAGCAAACTCTAGTGTCTGCCTGCATGCTTGTTCATGGTGTGCATATTTCTTTTCTTTTTGAGAATGGAGTTCATTTTTCATTTTCTTTAAATATGTGCTGTTATTTTTATTATGTAAATTGCATTGATTTGGCAAGCTTTTAATAAATATAAACATAACAGTCCTAACTTTATGCAGTCACTAATCCATTTAGTGGCCTGAATATGACCACTAACTGGATACCCTTTGGATCTGCCTGAGTTCTACCCACTGACCATCCGGCACTGTCCAGAACATGCTGACAAGGGAGGTCAGAGGAAATATTCAGCAGCACTCTCTGGTTAGTGCCACTGAATGCCCCTCTCACCGGCACTTATCCAGTTAGCAGTAGCGTTTTTGAGATAGCTTTTAAATCCAAAATCCCTGACCCTTCCAGGTTTTAGCATTCTCATTTCAAACATAGTTGGTATAATAGTTAAATGAATACTAGAAATGTATTTGTCTTGTCAACTAATCTGCATGCTCTGTGGAACAAGGATTGTTTACTATCAGGCTCATTTTCAAAAGAGAAAAACATCCAAAAAGTGACATAAGTCTGCATTTCGACGTTTTTCTCACAAAAACATCCAAATCAGTATTTTTTAAACCTCTTTTTAGATGTTTTTCTCTGAAGTCCATCAGAAGTACGTCCAAATCTCAAAGGGGCGTGCCAGGGACATGTTCAAGGTGGGACTTGGGCGTTCCTAAAACGTTTTTCAGCCATAATGGAACAAAACAAAATGTCCAGGACTAAAACTTAGTTTTGAGCTAGACCTGTTTTTCAGCCACAATGGGACAAAACAAAAATGTCCAGCTAGACTTGTTCTTATAAACTACAGCTGCAGTGGGAATTGAACCCACTTCCCCAGGATCAAAGTCTGCAGTACTAACCACTAGGCTACTCCTCTATTTCATACAAGAGGTGCCCCAGTTGACCACTGGAGGGAATCGGGGATCACCTCCCCTTACTCTCCCAGTGGTCATTATCCCCCTCCCACTCCAAATAATGTGATTAAAAATATGACTTGCCAGCCTCAGATGTTACTCAGGGCCATTAGAATAGCATGCAGGTCCCTGGAGTAGTCTAGTAGTGGTGCAGTGCACTGTAGACAGGTGGACCCAGGCTTCTACCTTCCCCTACTTGTTACACTTGTGGAGGAAACTGTGAGCTCTCCAAAACCCACCAGAGACCCACTGTACTCACATATTGGTGCTCCCTTCACCTGTAAGAGCTATGGTAGTGGTGTACAGTTGGGGTAGTAGGTTTGGGGGGCTCAGCAGACAAGGTAAGGGAGACATGGTGAGATGTGTACCTGGGAGCATTTTATAAAGTCCACTGCAGTGCCCCTAAGGATTCCCTATTGCTTTCCTGAGATGTCACTTTCCACTATTCTACCTGATGACAAGCTTTCTATTTTTTTTTTTTTATAACATCTGAGTCTTGTGTATATTGTTTATCAGTAGATGTGGTCTTTGAATTCAGATCTATAGATGAAAAGGAGGTCTCATTACATATATCTAAATACCAGAGTGCTATTTTTCCATACACCATAGCAAGAGTGTACATTCCCTAATTACCTGTCCCAAAGCAACTGAAGCTTTTACGTCCTCAGTGCATGTAAATGGTTTCATCTCTGTATGGATTCTCTGATGCCATGTGAGGTTTTCTTTCCAACCAAAGTTTTTACCACACTCAGGACATGTAAATGGTTTCACTCCTTTGTGAGGTTTACCTTCTGACCAAAGCTTTTACCACACTTAGAACATGTGAATGGTTTCACTGTATTGTGGATTTTCTTGTGTATTTTGTACGTTTTGCATTTGGATGTTTTTGTTTGAAAATGGACCAAAAAATAAAACATCCAAATCACAAAACATTTTTCCAAACAGCATTTTCAAAATGAAAAGATAGACGTTTTTTTTTCTAGAAAATTACCTTTCCTTTTCTGATTTTGGACGTTTTAAAAAAACATCGTCATATCCAAAAATGCCCCTTGTGCATTTGACTTGTCCAAAGTCACAAGGAGCTGCAGTGGGAATCAAACCCATGTTGCCAGGATCAAAGCCCGCTGCACTAACCATTATGTCACTCCTCCTCTATTTTGAATGTTTTGCATTTGGACATTTTTTGTTTGAAAATGGACCAAAAAAATAAAACATCCATATCACAAAACGTCCAAAATACAAAACATCCATAGTATTTTCGAAAAAAAAGATAGACGTTTTTCTTTTTCGAAAATGACCTTCTTTCCTGTTCTGGATTTGGATGTTTTGTGTAAAATGTCCAAATTCAGACTTAGACGTCATATTGAAAATGCCACTCCATGTGTACCTGTAGCGGGCTGACTATGCCTAGTAATGCTATAGAAAAGTTAAGTAGAAGCAGGGCTTTTTTTGAGGGGGTATTTGGGGGTACTGAGTATCGTCACCTTTTCCATTCTCTTCTAAAATTGACCCATTGTCCTCAAGTTTTAATGAAAGAGCTCGGGCTCTACACACCAATTCTGTCTTGTCATAGATTCTGTGACTGGTTACAAGGGGCTTGGCTATTGTGGGATGAGTCCCTCAGTGATCACTCCACCACTGAAGGGTGGCCTAGCATTTGAGTACCGGAACTTTTTTGCTAGAAAAAATGCACAAAGTAGAAGTAGTAGTAGAAGAAGAAGCAATGGATCAAAGATCATTTCTATGGCATGAGAGTTGTCCATATGAGCTCTAGCTGTACAAACTTCTTCCAAGACTGATGTTCCCTGTATCTGCAATAGACTTTTGGAGGACACCACTCAAAGTTTAAAGGTCTCATTTACTCCAGTATGGTCTATCTACTTAGCCCCACTATTTTGATCATCTAACATTAATGCTGGGTCAGTATCCCCCACACTGGTCATAATTTCTTGAGGAGGCTTCCTGTGATCTATCACAGTGAACTGAATGCTCTCTATTTTGGCATCACATACATTGGCCTGGAACCACATCACTGCAGGCCATTGTTGAGTTCTGAAACAACAAGATCACTGGAGGCTCAGAAGCATCATTGACTGATGAAGGAAGGAGATTTTGGACCTGGAGTCTTAAGGTAGTCTCTACTTTCGGGGGTCAAGGAGAAAAACATTGGGCTGTCTGGTCAAAAGGGCAGCACAAGGTCAGTTCCAATTCCTAGCTGGACAATAAACTGCCCATTGCTATAAAAATATATTCTAACTCCCTATTTGTGCTTACAGTATCCTATTTCTTGAATGCATGTCTCTAAACTTCCTCTGCTACCTACATAAATTATTGATGTGGGGAAAATAAAGGATGAACAAGAACACTGGTGATAAGAAATTAAGCCCCATGGCTGCTACTTCATTCAGCTCCTTAGACAATTCTTACAGAAGTTGAGTGAAAGATGTCAGTCCCTTCTTCTTCAGATTATATCACTTGGAAAACTGGACACAGACTAAAGCCTTGTTAGCAGTATAATTTTGACCAGCTGCACCATGAGGAAAATAATAACTAAACAGGACAGATATCTACTGTCTGGCGTTTAATGAAACAGTTGAAAAGTACCAGCCTTTCAGCTGTGACTAGATTACAGCTTTGGTAAAATGGAGAAGAACTAAAGAGCAGATAACTAATTGGATTGTGAACAATGATAAAGACAGACATGAAAGCAAGACAATTGAGTCAGAGTAAATTGCATGTCTAAGCTTGATCTCAACATCTTTCACAGAAAACTCTAACAAAATGTTGTGGATGTGATTATAGGCGTTCAAGGGTCAGGATTAAGTTATTCAAGCAGTGAGAAATTCAGCCATTCACTTGGTATAACTTAACATTTTAAACACTGATGGCCAAATAGCAAATATAACTTGTACAGAAAAGTTTTCCATATAAAATTATACATGCATATTCGTCCAGTATATTTAATTCTATTTTGCAGCAGTGGTATCGCCGGGTGTTGCTTTCTCCACAGATCCTGTTTGATGTACACCAATTGGCACATCCTGTTCCTGCAGGCCTGTCTGGATTTCTTGCTCGAGCAATACTGGTGGGCAAGAAAACTATTCTGCATTCTTGGCCTGAATCTAGCACGTCTACCTATGCCACCTGGAGGATTTGGATGATTTCTCTTTTGTTCCTGGAGCAACAGGTGTTCACGACATGACTTCCTCAAGGGGGGAAGCTTTTTAGCACATTTGGGAGAAGTTTTGGGCCACTTTACAGTAGGTGGCTTGTAGTAGGATTCTTAATTTCTGTTCTTTTGATTATTTTGCTTTGTATGTTAGTGCTACCTGAAGCTTGGGGGGGGGGGGGGGGGGGGGGGGGATGGAAGGTAGGGAAATGGGATTTAGGGGAACATATTGTTTTCTGACTGTTGGGTCCTATATTTACTGTTGTACCTGATGTTTTGGTTTTGAATCTTGATTCAATACACAGGATTTAAACATACATACGTATTTAGTGATTTTATGTGTATGTTTATTTCTCCGAGGACAAGCAGGCTGCTTGTTCTCACTGATGGGTTGACGTCCTCGGCAGCCCCCTCCATCGGAAAGTTTACTAGCAAAGGCCTTTGCTAGTCCTCGCGCGCCCATGGGCACCGCGCATGCGCGGCCGTCTTCCCGCCCGAAACCGGCTCGAGCCGGCCAGTCTTCTTTCGTCCACGCTCGGTACGGTCGTGTTACGCCGTTCGTGCCCCAGAGAGTCGACCTCGCGCGTCCTTTTCGATGTGTTTTTTCCTTGTTTTTCTTTTAAAAAGTTCGGGAAGCGCTCCGGAAGTGTTCCGGAAGACCCTTTCGGGTTTTCTGCCCTTCCCGTAATTTTCACAGCTTTTGCCCCGTAAGTTTTCTTTCGTTGTCGGGGTAGGCCTAGTTTGGCCTCGGTCGAGATTTTTCTCCCTTTAAATTTTGGTGCTTCAATTTTCGCCATTTTGGCCTTTGATTTCGCCGGCGTGATTTTTCCGCCCATGACATCGAAGCCTTCCAGCGGCTTCAAGAAGTGCACCCAGTGCGCCCGGGTAATCTCGCTCACTGATAGGCACTCTGCGTGTCTTCAGTGTCTAGGGGCCCAGCACCGCCCTCAGAACTGCAGTCTGTGTTCCCTGTTACAAAGGCGGACTCAGGTAGCGAGATTAGCCCAGTGGAACGTTTTGTTCTCGGGCTCTTCGTCGACATCGGCACCGGAGGCATCGAGTGCATCGACGTCGTCAGCGTCCGGACCATCTTCCTTGGCTGCCGCTCCATCGACTGCATCGAGGCATCGGACCTCTGCATCGGCGCCGAGGCATCGGGCGACTGCATCGACGTCGGTGGTACCGAGACTTCGTCTGCTGATGTCGTCGGACGGAGGTGCATCGTCAGGAGTGCAGGTGAGGGCTGTCCATTCCCCTGCTGGTGGCGGTGAGCCTTCGGGTGGGTCTCCTCCTACCCTGAGGGCTCCTGCGGTACAGCCCCCCCGGGATCGACCCTCTTCGGTCTCGGCCCTGAGGAAGCGACGGATGGATTCTACGTCCTCCTCGTCGGTGCCGGGGAGCTCCGGTGACATGCTTCGGAAGAAGTCGAAGAAGCATCGACACCGGTCTCCTCCCCGTGTCGGCACCGAGAGCTCTGGGTCGCCGAGGGATTCGGCACCCAGCAGGCATCGGCACCGAGAGGACCGCTCACCCTCTGTTCAGGAGGTGTCGATGCGCTCCACTCTGGACAGCCCGGAACAGCCTCCTCGCCCGGAACAGGTTCTGACGTCGACGCCTGCATCGACCTCTCAGCCTTTTTCTGCAGCCACTCTGAACGAGAGCCTCCGGGCCGTTCTCCCAGAGATTCTGGGAGAGCTGTTGCGCCCTACCCCTCCGGTACCGGCGGTGCTTGCGCCTCCGGTACCGTCGAGCGTGGCGCCGGCTGGTCCATCGCCCAGGTTGAGGTCCCCGACGTCGGTACCGCGTGCGGTGCCGACTGCGGCCACCTCCCAGGAAGGCTCCCCGACTACGTCGGCGGAGGGAGCTTCGCCGATGCGGGCGAGGGAGTCTACCTCTCGACGCCCCCATCGTGGACGTGGCTCCACGGAGTCGAGCCGGGCGAGGTTGCAGACACAGGTCCGTGAACTTGTGTCCGACACCGAGGGTGAGGCCTCGTGGGAGGACGAAGAAGACCCCAGATATTTCTCTGACGAGGAGTCTGAGGGTCTTCCTTCTGATCCCACTCCCTCTCCTGAAAGGCAGCTTTCTCCTCCTGAGAGTCTGTCTTTCGCTTCCTTTGTCCGGGAGATGTCTACGGCCATCCCCTTCCCGGTGGTTGTGGAGGACGAGCCCAGGGCTGAAATGTTTGAGCTCCTGGACTATCCTTCTCCACCTAAGGAAGCGTCCACTGTTCCCTTGCATCATGTCCTGAAGAAGACATTGCTTGCGAACTGGACCAAGCCATTAAGTAATCCCCACATTCCCAAGAAGATCGAGTCCCAGTACCGGATCCATGGGGACCCAGAGCTGATGCGCACTCAGTTGCCTCATGACTCTGGAGTTGTGGATTTGGCCCTAAAGAAGGCTAAGAGTTCTAGGGAGCATGCTTCGGCGCCCCCGGGCAAAGACCCTAGAACCTTAGACTCCTTTGGGAGGAAGGCCTACCATTCTTCTATGCTCGTGGCCAAGATCCAGTCTTACCAGCTCTACACGAGCATACACATGCGGAACAATGTGCGGCAGTTGGCGGGCTTGGTTGATGCTCTTCCCCCTGAGCAAGCCAAGCCTTTTCAGGAGGTGGTCAGGCAGCTGAAGGCGTGCAGAAAATTCCTGGCCAGAGGAGTTTATGACACTTTTGATGTTGCGTCCAGGGCCGCTGCTCAAGGTGTGGTGATGCGCAGGCTCTCATGGCTGCGTGCCGCCGACCTGGAGAATAGACTCCAGCAGCGGATTGCGGACTCGCCTTGCCGTGCGGACAACATTTTTGGGGGAAAAAGTCGAGCAGGTGGTAGAGTCTCTCCACCAGCGGGACACCGCATTCGACAAGTTCTCCCGCCGGCAGCCTTCAGCATCTACCTCTACAGGTAGAAGATTTTTCGGGGGAAGGAAGACTGGTCCCTATGCTTCTGGCAAGCGTAGGTACAATCCTCCTTCCCGACAGCCTGCGGCCCAGGCTAAGCCCCAGCGCGCTCGCTCTCGTCAGCAGCGCACGCCTCAGCAAGGCCCCGCGGCTCCCCAGCAAAAGCAAGGGGCGAGCTTTTGACTGGCTCCAGCAGGGCATAGCCGACATCCCAGTGTCAGTGCCGGGCGACCTGCCGGTCGGGGGGAGGTTGATAGCTTTTCACCAAAGGTGGCCTCTCATAACCTCCGATCAGTGGGTTCTGCAAATAGTCCGGCAAGGATACACCCTCAATTTGGCCTCAAAACCTCCAAATTGTCCACCGGGAGCTCAGTCTTACAGCTTCCAGCACAAGCAGGTACTTGCAGAGGAACTCTCCGCCCTTCTCAGCGCCAATGCGGTCGAGCCCGTGCCATCCGGGCAGGAAGGGCTGGGATTCTATTCCAGGTACTTCCTTGTGGAAAAGAAAACAGGGGGGATGCGTCCCATCCTAGACCTAAGGGCCCTGAACAAATATCTCGTAAAAGAAAAGTTCAGGATGCTTTCCCTGGGCACCCTCCTCCCCATGATTCAGCAAAACGATTGGCTATGCTCTCTGGACTTGAAGGATGCCTACACTCACATCCCGATACTGCCAGCTCACAGACAGTATCTGCGATTTCAGCTGGGCACACGCCACTTCCAGTACTGTGTGCTACCCTTTGGGCTCGCCTCTGCGCCCAGGGTGTTCACAAAGTGCTTGGCTGTAGTAGCAGCGGCACTTCGCAGGCTGGGGGTGCACGTGTTCCCATATCTCGACGATTGGCTGGTGAAGAACACATCCGAGGCAGGAGCCCTGCAGTCCATGCAGATGACTATTCGCCTCCTGGAGCTACTGGGGTTTGTGATAAATTATCCAAAGTCCCATCTTCTCCCAGTGCAGAAACTCGAATTCATAGGAGCTCTGCTGGATTCTCGGACGGCTCGCGCCTATCTCCCAGAGACGAGAGCCAACAACTTGTTGTCCCTCGTCTCGCGGGTGCGAGCGTCCCAGCAGATCACAGCTCGGCAGATGTTGAGATTGCTGGGCCACATGGCCTCCACAGTTCATGTGACTCCCATGGCCCGCCTTCACATGAGATCTGCTCAATGGACCCTAGCCTCCCAGTGGTATCAGGCCGCCGGGGGTCTAGAGGACGTGATCCACCTGTCCACGAGTTTTCTCAAATCCCTATATTGGTGGACGATTTGCTCCAATTTGACTCTGGGACGTCCCTTCCAAATTCCTCAGCCACAAAAGGTGCTGACCACGGATGCGTCCCTCCTGGGATGGGGAGCTCATGTCGATGGGCTTCACACCCAAGGAAGCTGGTCCCTCCAGGAACGCGGTCTACAGATCAACCTCCTGGAGTTACGAGCGATCTGGAACGCTCTGAAGGCTTTCAGAGATCGGCTGTCCCACCAAATTATCCAAATTCAGACAGACAACCAGGTTGCCATGTACTATGTCAACAAGCAGGGGGGCACTGGATCTCGCCCCCTGTGTCAGGAAGCCGTCAGCATGTGGCTCTGGGCTCGCCGTCACGGCATGGGGCTCCAAGCCACATATCTGGCAGGCGTAAACAACAGTCTGGCCGACAGGTTGAGCAGGATTATGCAACCTCACGAGTGGTCGCTCAATTCCCGTGTGGTACGACAGATCTTCCAGGTGTGGGGCACCCCCTTGGTAGATCTCTTCGCATCTCGAGTGAACCACAAAGTCCCTCAGTTCTGTTCCAGGCTTCAGGCCCACGGCAGACTGGCATCGGATGCCTTCCTCCTGGACTGGGGGGAGGGTCTGCTGTATGCTTATCCTCCCATACCTCTGGTGGGGAAGACTTTGTTGAAACTCAAGCAAGACCGAGGCACCATGATTCTGATTGCTCCTTTTTGGCCGCGTCAGATCTGGTTCCCTCTTCTTCTGGAGTTGTCCTCCGAAGAACCGTGGAGATTGGAGTGTTTTCCGACCCTCATCACACAGGACGAAGGGGCACTTCTGCATCCCAGCCTCCAGTCGCTGGCTCTTACGGCCTGGATGTTGAGGGCGTAGACTTTGCCTCTTTGGGTCTGTCAGAGGGTGTCTCCCGCATCTTGCTTGCTTCCAGGAAAGACTCCACTAAGAGAAGTTACTTCTTCCATTGGAGGAGGTTTGCCGTCTGGTGTGACAGCAAGGCCCTAGATCCTCGCTCTTGCCCTACACAGACCCTGCTTGAATACCTTCTGCACTTGTCTGAGTCTGGTCTCAAGACCAACTCTGTAAGGGTTCACCTTAGTGCAATCAGTGCTTACCATTACCATGTGGAAGGTAAGCCGATCTCAGGACAGCCTTTAGTTGTTCGCTTCATGAGAGGCTTGCTGTTGTCAAAGCCCCCTGTCAAGCCTCCTACAGTGTCATGGGATCTCAATGTCGTTCTCACCCAGCTGATGAAACCTCCTTTCGAGCCACTGAATTCCTGCCATCTGAAGTACTTGACTTGGAAGGTCATTTTCTTGGTGGCAGTTACTTCAGCTCGTAGAGTCAGTGAGCTTCAGGCCCTGGTAGCCCAGGCCCCTTACACCAAATTTCATCATAACAGAGTAGTCCTCCGCACTCACCCTAAGTTCTTGCCAAAGGTCGTGTCGGAGTTCCATCTGAACCAGTCAATTGTCTTGCCAACATTCTTTCCCCGTCCTCATTCCTGCCCTGCTGAACGTCAGCTGCACACATTGGACTGCAAGAGAGCATTGGCCTTCTACCTGGAGCGGACACAGCCCCACAGACAGTCCGCCCAATTGTTTGTTTCTTTTGATCCCAATAGGAGGGGAGTGGCTGTAGGGAAACGCACCATATCCAATTGGCTAGCAGATTGCATTTCCTTCACTTACGCCCAGGCGGGGCTGGCTCTTGAGGGTCATGTCACGGCTCATAATGTTAGAGCCATGGCTGCGTCGGTAGCCCACTTGAAGTCAGCCTCCATTGAAGAAATTTGCAAAGCTGCGACGTGGTCATCTGTCCACACATTCACATCTCATTACTGCCTGCAGCAGGATACCCGACGCGACAGTCGGTTCGGGCAGTCAGTTCTTCAGAACCTGTTTGGGCTTTAGGATCCAACTCCACCCCCCGAGGGCCCTGTTTGTTCTGTTCCAGGCTGCACTCTCAGTTAGTTGGTAAATTTTTTAGGTCAATCTCAGTTATGTCCTCGCCGTTGCGAGGCCCAATTGACCATGGTTGTTGTTTTGAGTGAGCCTGGGGGCTAGGGGTACCCCATCAGTGAGAACAAGCAGCCTGCTTGTCCTCGGAGAAAGCGAATGCTACATACCTGTAGAAGGTATTCTCCGAGGACAGCAGGCTGATTGTTCTCACAAACCCGCCCGCCTCCCCTTTGGAGTTGAGTCTTCCCTTGAAGTGTATTGTCTTGCTACATACTGGACTGGCCGGCTCGAGCCGGTTTCGGGCGGGAAGACGGCCGCGCATGCGCGGTGCGCATGGGCGCGCGAGGACTAGCAAAGGCCTTTGCTAGTAAACTTTCCGATGGAGGGGGCTGCCGAGGACGTCAACCCATCAGTGAGAACAATCAGCCTGCTGTCCTCGGAGAATACCTTCTACAGGTATGTAGCATTCGCTTTCACTAACTCTATATAGAACGTAATACAGAGAGTTATCCATACAGGGCAAGATTTTATATACGACGCTCAAAATTGTCTGCACAAATTGAGGCACATGCCCAATATATGCACGCAATTTAATTGGTTAATGAGACAATTAGCGCTAATAATTGGGCCCTAACAACCAATTCTTGGCATTAATTGGAAAAAATTTGGATTTACACGCACATCTTGCTAAACACTAGTCTATAAAGATGCCCATGGACCACCCACACCTCTTTCACATTTATGCCCATCTTAGACATACACACTATAGGTTTTACTTTATAGAACAGCACCTAGCTCACTTAGATATGAAACTGCCAATTAAAGGCACCTTTGGTATGCATAAGTGGCATATAGTTCTAGGCGCAAGCTTAGAGAATTGTCCCGTTAGGCCTTTGGTACATTCTGATAGGAGCAAAGTGAAATTTATACATACTAGTTTGACTTAGCAAAATGTCAATTATGTAGGGTTGAGCACCAATGATCAGGCTAAAACTGATCTTTTGCAAACCATCTTCTAAAGTATGTCAGAATATCCCTCTCTTGTTTAGGAAGTAAGGAGGAAATACTACATAAAAGGAATGTAGTGTGCTATAAATATACCTAGAGAGCCATTTCGTATTTTGAAGAAGATAGAGAGGGGCATTTTCAATATGATGTCTAAATCCAATTTGGGACGTTTTGCTGAAAACATCCAAAAATCAACTGGGTAACATAGCGATTTTTGAACCAGAAAAATGCCTACCTTTTTGTTTCAAAAATAGTGTGTGTATCTTTTTGGACCATTTTTGAAAAAAAAAAAAACAAACATCCAAGGGAAAAACACACAAAACCAAGCCATTGGGATGTATATGGGGGGGGGGGGGGGGGGGGTACCACTCTTAGCAGACTAGCTACACAGACATCCCAGCAAAATAGTGGGACAGCCTAAGGGGCACTGCAGTGGACTTTACATAAAAGGTCCCAGTTATACATCTTACCGTATATTGCAAGGGGAGCCCTCCAAAACCCACCAAAAACTTACTGTACCCAACTGTCACCACTACAATAGCCCTTGTGGTTGCAGGTGTCACTTATATATGGGTACAGAGGGTTTTGGATGTCTCACACATTCCACCACAAGTGTAACAGTTAGAGTGGGATATGGACCTGAGACCCCTTCTCTACAGTGCACTGCACTGATCACTAGGCTACTCCAGGGACCTGCTTGCTGCTCTAATAGGCCTGGCCAGAACATCTGAAGCTGTCATAGAGGGTGGTATGTACTGTTTTTTTTTCACATCTTTGGGAAGTGGGAGGGGGTCAGTGACCATTGGGGGAGTAAGGGGGCATGCCGTAGTCCCTCCAGTGGTCATTTGGTAATTTAGGGAAAGGGAAATGGGACTTGATATACTGCCTTTCTGAGGTTTTTGCAACTATATTCAAAGCGGTTTACATATATTCAGGTACTTATTTTGTACCAGGGGCAATGGAGGGTTAAGTGACTTGCCCAGAGTCACAAAGAGCTGCAGTGAGAATCGAACTCAGTTCCCCAGGATCAAAGTCCACTGCACTAACCACTAGGCTACTTCTCCACTTTAGGGCACCTTTGTGTGACTTAGTCATAATTGAAACAGGTCTAGACCAAAACATCTAAATTTTGGCCCTGGATTTTTTTTTTTTTTTTTGCTTTGTTTCGTTATGGTAGAAAAACATCCAAGTTGTGGGAACACCCAGATTCCATCTCCAACACGCCCCCTTGTGATTTGGACACACTGCAGACATACTGCATAGAAAAACATCTTAAAAATGGGTTTCAAAAATAGCGATTTCGTGTTTTGCAAAAATACCATCCATCTGCTGCTTTATGCCATTTTTTTGGACTTTTTTTCTGTTTTGATATATCAGATGTTTAGCAATTTACAACATATTTTGAGAATAAAGAAGCTGAGGGAAAATAACCAACAGCTGGTGGTTAGTATCTCTCAGACAGATGTTACCATCTGGGAGCAGTTCTCCGATTTGACTATGACAGGCTTAGACTGAATTTTGCAAATGGTCTCAGGTAAAGGCTCATATCAGACACATATCAAGTCCTTTAGTTTATAACATGATTTTTGAGTAAGTTCTGCTGAACTCTGACTGAAGCTGGATGACTAGGTCTTTATTTTATTTGATAGCAAGCCAATATTCTGTTGGAAGGAATAAGATAGGATAACATTAAAAGAAGTCAATGCATGTTTCTAATGCATTTAGCACACACATTGATCTATGGGAAATTGTATGATCAATGAAAGTGCTTAACAATGTCTCCAAAATTTGACAGCTGACAAAATACAGTAAGCAACAGTATTAATGTTTCAGATTAAAAAAAAAAAGACAAATATGTAGGCTTTATAGGAGAGATTTACCAACATTTTATTCCAGTACAGAGGGTAATTTTATAACAGGTTGCCTATGTTAATAGGGAAAGAAGGCACATATTTTTAGTCTATTTTATAAAGACATTTAAGTGCTCATGGGGCTCATTTTCAAAGCACTTAGATTTACAAAGTTCCATATGTTACTATAAGGGGCATTTTTGATATGTTGTCCAAGTCGGACTTTGGACATTTTACACTAAACGTCCCAAATCCGAATAGAAAATATGACCATTTTTGAAACCACAAAACATCTATTTTTTTTCTGAAAATACTGGTTGTAACAATTGTTTGTGCTCTATCCATTTATCTTTACAGGCCGTTTAAAAAAACACATACAAGTGAAAAACAGAGAAAATCGAGCCATTGGGATGTAGGAGGGGCCAGCATTTATAGTAGACTGGTCCCCCAGACATCCCAGGAAAGCAATGGGGCACCCTAGGGGGCACTGCTGTGGACTTCATATAAATGCTTCCAGATATACATCTCCCTTATCTTGTCTGCTGAGCCCTCCAAAACCCACTACCTTCAACTACAAAGTCCTTATTGTTAAAGGAAGCACCTATATGTGTGTACAGTGAGTTTCTGGTGAGTTTGGAGCTCATAGTTTCCACCACAAGTGTAACAGGTAGGGGAAGGTATGGGCTGGGTCCACCTGTCTACAGTGCACTGCACCGACTACTAGACTACTCCAAGGATCTGCATACTGCTCTATAGACCTGGCTATAACATCTGAGGCTGTCATAGAGGCTGGTAAATAATATTTTTATCCACATTATTTGGGGGTGGGAGGGGGACAGTGACCACAGGGTAGTAAGAGGGGATCATCCCTCCAGTGGTCATCTGGTCATTTAGGGCTTTTTGTGCCTTATTTTTTCTAAAGACAGGTCTATACCAAAGCGTTTAGATTTTCACCCTGGACATTTTCGTTTTGTTCTGTTATGGCTGTAAAACATCCAAGTGTTAGGCACGCCCTAATTCCACCTTTGAAACACCCCCAACATGCCCCCTTGTGATCTGGATGCACTACAGATGAATTGCCTAGATAGATATTTGCAAAACAGGTTTTGAAAATACCGATTTGGACGTTTTGAGAAGATTTTCGTCCACATGCTGCTTTATGACACTATTCACACATTTTTCTTTTCCAAAAATGAGCTCCTATGTAACTTTGTAAGTCTAAGTGCTTTGAAAATACGCCTCCAAATGTCTTTATAAAATTCTAGCACATAATCCTGAAGAAATCATATCTACATTCATTTAGAGGAGTTCAAGGTTAACTTTATTTGATATACTGCTTACAAGAGAAGCCATCCAAGTGGTTTATGGTTAGAAGTGGTCTCAGAACCTGGAGAGGTTGGTTCAAATCCTACTGCATCTACTTGTAACCTTTAGCAAGTCACCTAACCCTCCATTGCCTCAGGTTCAAACTCAGATTGTGAGCCCTCCTGAGACACAAAAATACCTACTGTACCTGAATAAACATAGCTTTTGAGTGGCAGGTGGGATATAAGAAATTAAATACAATAAAAGAGCAGACATTACACATGTACATGTAGTTTTTAAAAAAATGTACAGCTGCTCCCACCAACAATTTAAACTGAGTGCAAGTTTTAGAAAAACACCACCCACAAGGCCTCCTCTGAGTTCAGAGCACCCCCAATATTGAGCAACTTCCTTTACTGTGTCCCAGGAGGGGTAATTTACTGTGTTTAACACCCCCAATCATTTTGAAAAGTCAGAATCTATGCCTCCCACTGTTCTGGACAACTCCACACTTTGCCAGGTGCATAAGGGTAAGAGTACAGGGGTAGGTAGGGGAGGAACAAGGAAACGCCAAGGTGTCTTTTTCTAAACAGTTTTATGTGTTTCATTGGTGGTGGGTGGTTAGTGCATGCTTCCAAGAACACGGTATGTGTGGTGTCTTATGCCCGAAATAAAAACTTGGCAGACATGCTTTCATATTCTGACATGGACAATAAAGGATGTACAGCAACCTGGTCATCGTAATGTGGTCAATGCTCGTTCCCACGACAGATTGCAGTTGGAGACGCCCAAAATCGGCTTTCGATTATACCGATTTGGGCACCCACAGGAGGAAGACGCCCATCTCCCGATTTGGGTCCAAATATGGGCGTCTTTCTCTTTCGAAAATAAGCTGGATGGTATTCCATATTGATCTCCAATATTCTTGTATAAAAGTACAGTAGTAAATAATATGTTTAAGAGTTCCTTTATCTTTATTACATGACCAGCATTTTTCCGTGTTGTTTTTGAGAACTGATGTTTTTAGTTTGGCAATTTTACTTGGAGTCCAGAGAGCTCAATGTGCCAAGTAAAACATGGATTGTGATGTAGATGCAGATCTAGTAGTATGTGTAGTTCTAAACCAAAATTTATTCCATAGTTGTTCGTCGTGTTGAAGATTTAAATCATGTTCCCAGGATTCCATAATATTAGTTGGCGCTTTGAATTTTGCTTGTTGAAATATTTTGTACCATTTGGAGGCAGCTCCTTTAGATAACATTAAAGTTCTACCAATTTGCCAATAACTAGGAGGATCAGTAGAAAGTTTAGTAATGTCAGTAGTAGCAGTAGTTATGCAGTGCTTAAGTTGTATCCATTTATAGTGGTGGGTATTAGGAATACCAAATTTCAAGCATAGCTGTGAGAAGGGAACCCAGGTTTTGTCTTTTATAATATCATTTAATGACCATATGCCGGCTTTTTTCCATAGAGGCCAGTTTATACAAGCTGTCTTCATTGACAAATGTTTTTAAAAATTAATTTTTTGATAAGAATAAAACTGGAACTGTTTTATTGGACTTAGAATAAAACATTTCTATTGGGACCGGAGTCTCTTCACCCCTTTTTTGGTCAACCCTGCTGTATTCTTGCCTTGTGTCTTGAAGGCTAGCCATATGATGACAGTGGTTTCCTATCTGTATGCCACTTTTTCTCCTTGTCCCTTCTGCTCTCAGTCCCTTTTCGGGTAGTGTGCTCTGCATTGTTCAGTTTAAAGAGGTCAAAGCAGGATGCTACAGAACTGTGGAAAGGAGACATGTCAACTTTCAGCCTAGATATACAGAATGAAGGGGGTGTATTGTGTTTTCTAGAGAGGTACAGAGCCTCTGAGTCAAATTATTATCATGTAAGATACAATTATTTTCATTTGCTGAAGTTGATGAATGACTTTTTCTGCTAGAACTGTCTCTAAGCCTCAAATTAGGGTAAAATGAGTCCTTACTAATGTTTTTCTAACAGATGTAAATGTAATTCCCATATTATAATAAATGCACTAGAACTACAGAAAATTAGACTGCTATTCCATGAAACCTCTGGATGACCTTTAGAAAATTAAATACTTTGATTTCACTATTAAATTGCTGCAGCTATAAAAATCTAATAAGCAATTTGGGTTAAATTGCATACAGTCCTTTTTTGAGCACTTGTTCATGAATTATGCTTATGCAGCAGTATTTTGTATTGCTTTCTGCAAACAGGAAACGGAGACTTCTCATCTCTAGAAATCTGTTACGATTTGCAAGTATTTCTATACATATATGAGGATTTTATGCACAGAAATGGGGCTTTGGAAAATTACCCTTCTAAATTAACTCTTCTAACTTGTTTACTTATTACATCCTCATTACTGATTATTATTATAGAATATTATATCTTGCCCTGATATCATTATGTTATGCTTTATCTGTTTATCCACTTCTAATCCTGCATGATATACCTGCGCACCTTTATTTGTAATAATTTTGAAATTATTTTCTGTTAAGATGATTGCTATGATATTTTTATGCACCTTAGTTGCTTTACATTCTGAAATTCTTATTCTATTAATGTGAATATCGTTGTAACATTTTGTAAGCCACATAGAGCCTGCAAATAGGTGGGAAATGTGGGATACAAGTGCAGTAAAATAAAAAATAAAAATAAATTACCCAACACATATGTATGCATAGCAAATATGTTTGTTGGAGAGGAGTTCCAATGGGTGACATTGGAATGGACAGTGCACTTACACATGTGGGGTTCAAAAAGGCACTATTTAATCCTATTTTATAAAGAAACATTGACACCTATGTACCTTTCTTTCTTACATATTAATGTATATTCTGCCTAAAAACTAAGCAGATTACAATAAAACATATGTACAATATATACAAATCCACCTATCACAACAAATAAAGGAAGGTACTGAAATGTGTCTTATCACAGTGCTGGCACTCTACAGGCTCCCAGAACTAGGTACGGGTAGCCATAAAAATTTTGTGTCATCTTTTCATCCGGAATGACTGTCATAAAGAGTGCACACTGGACCAAATTCTAACTAGAAAGCAGAAAACAGGTCAAAGACCTCTACAGAAAAGTCAGAACAAAATAAAGTAGAGGTTGACCCAATGACAAACCAACGTAGGAAGTGTCGCTTAGGAAACTTTATTGAAGGGCACCCAACACGGGCCGTGTTTCAGCAGACACAAACCGCCTACCTCAGGGGTCACCAAAGTTCAAAGAACTTCAATAAAGTTTCCTAAGCGACACTTCCTAAGTTGGTTTGTCATTGGGTCAACCTCTATTTTATTTTGTCCTGACTTTTCCGTAGAGGTCTTTGACCTGTTTGCTGCTTTCTAGTTAGAATTTGGTCCAGTGTGCACTCTTAATAAAGTTTCCTAAGCAACACTTTCTACATTGGTTTGTCATTGGATCAACCTCTACTTTACTTTGTTCCAAATTCTAACTATGGCATCGAAATGTTGGTGCCAAAAAATGAGCGCTAAATACTATCCTATAAATGGTGCTCTGGTTTGGGCATTGTTTATAGAATAGCACCTAGCTCCGGGATCTGTGCCTATCCTTTAGGCAGAGGGATTTACATCAACTGAAATCTGGTGTAAATCCCCGTGCCTTAATTAGGCATATTCTATAACAGTGCCCACAAATTCTTGGAATGCCCATGACCCACCCATAGCCACGCCCCCTTTCAGATCCGCACACAAGAATTTATGTGCACATCTATATAGAATAACATTTAGCAAGATATGCATGTAAATTCTAAATAGCACTGATAATTATTATCTCTCAATTATTAGTGATAATTTGTTCTGTAGGTTATTTATCACAGGTAATACTTATCTGTGACCCAGGTTCCCCAACAGAACTATCTGCAAGCAAAATACTGTGTACTCGGTCTAGGGGAGGGGGGGGGGGAACCTTGGATTGGCACCGAGCCAATTACTTCCGAGAGAGAGGAACACAACTGAGAAAGCAGGCTGAAATATATTAGCTTTTATTATAAATAAGAAAATATAGATAAGATACAAATATAGAAACTCTGGCAAAGCTTTAGCTGAATACAAAAATACTGGCTGAATAAAATTATAAACTACTAGGAAAAAATGCCCGTTTCTGAGCACAATGAAATGGGCGCTAGCAAGGGGCCCCCTCCCTCCGTCCCTCCGAGCTACTTGCCTTGTTCGGGGTTCGCGTCGCTGTGTGTGGGGAGGGTTTTTTTTATTTTTGCTGCGCCTCCGTGGCTGTGCCTGTGGCGTTTCCGTTTCGGCCCTCGAGTGTCATAGCTCCGCCCTCGACGTCATGACGTTTTGATGCGAGGGCGGTGCAGACACTCCAGGGCACACCGGATATCTCGGGCGCCTCAACTTCCGTGGAGGCTTCAGAACGTTGGGGTTGCCTTTTATATAGAGAGATATTGTCACACTACACACTCTGTCCTTACCGGTTACCAGGTAAAATTACCAACTGATTGGGAATGCTACAACTATGTTATGAGGTAGTACAGTTATTAGCAGCTTATCTCCTGATTCTGGTATGACTATACCCAGTCTTTTGCTCAGGTAATTACCACTCACTAAACCCAGACTAATAGGAAATAAATCACCGTATCTCTCACCAAGCTGACCTTCATGGCAGTCTCTTGGGAGTTGGCACAGGATACTTCCCAGACTCAAGCTGAGATTCCAGCGAGTCTTTAGTCCGAGCAAGGACAGGTACTCTACAGCAGACAGGGAAGGCACAGGTCACTCCTTGCAGGCAGCTGAACCAAATGGTACTTTTCTCCTGATACACAGTTCATAAGATGGTGGACCTTATCAGGTCTCTCTGGTCTTCTTTCCTGCTTCCACCTTCTTCCCCGGATTCCGACTAACTGCTTTCTCCTTGTTCCCGTTTTTCCCCGTACCTCTCGGTCAGGTGACTGCAGGAACCCAATCTGGATCTTCTTCAGCTCACTGCATGGCAAGAAGGGTCCGTTGTTCTTGACCTTCAAGTTGTTACATTGTGGTATGCATTTTCTGTTTCTCACCTGGCTTGCTGGCCATGTCTCACTCCCTTTCAGCTTCTCAGGGAGATAAAGGGGAGGGGGGGGGGGGGCTGGTTTGCCCACAGCATGTCCTTGGTGTTACAGGACTGCTAGTGATTTTCCAGAAAGTTGAATTAGTTAAATCACTGATGTGCAGGTCATAGGTTGCAGACTCCATCTTGATGTCATAGGATTAAGCAGGCCAACAGGCCAAGACCAGCAAGGTGAGACACACAGGGAAATACCCCTACAGTTCGTTACTCAATTAAATTGTACATGCACCCAAATTTTCATGCACAATTTTTTGTGTCATATGTAGAATCCAGGGGACTATGTGAAAAAGAATGCATTCTTCTTAAAAGAGTACACCCTCAGATTTAGGGAAGATCCAAGATGGCGTCATGAACCTGATGTGAGTGGAATCTCTGCCGCTTCGTCACTGTTTTCCTCAGAATGCTGAAGCATAGGGGAAGGTTGGCTGCCACTGCTGCCTCTCATCGACCTCCCACACCGGCAGCTGGTGTTTTGGATTCATTTCTGTGGATAACTGGAGTGCTCTTTCTTTACCAGTTCAACAGGTACAGACTTCACTCTTTCCTACTTTTCTGGTTGAGAAACCAACTGAAGTTATCCTTGACAATCTATGGGTTCTAATTGTAAATCTGGGTAAGGCATTGTGCCCCTAGATTCAGATATTGGAGCAAGAAACACAATCTCTTAAAAAGAACCTGGAAACTGATGATTCTGATATTTAAAAAATTGACTAAAAAAGTAGAGAAACGGGAGAAAGAACTCGATACTGTACAGAAAATTCAAACAACTGTGATTAAGGATGTAGTAAGCTTGAGAAGAAAAGCTAAAACTTTTGAAAATTCCTTGAGAAGTAATAACAGGCTCATTTTCGAAAGAGATGGACGTCCAAAAAGTGACATAAATCAGCATTTGGATGTCCATCTCACAGAAACGTCCAAATCGGTTTCATCAAAACCGCATTTTGGATGTCTTTCTCAGGAGTCTGTTGGAAGGACGTCCAAATCTCAAGGGGGCATATCGGAGGCTTGTTCAAGGCAGGACTTGGGCGTTCCTAAGACTTGGACGTCTTTGAGCCATAATGGAACAAAGCAAAAACATCCAGCACTAAAACTTGGACGTTTTGAGCTAGACCTCTTTTTGTTACGAGTAAGGCACATAAAAGTGCCCCAAATCACCAGATGACCACTGGAGGGAATCAGGGATGACCTCCCTTTACTCCCCCAGTGGTCACTAACCCCCTCCCACCCCCAAAAAGTGTGTTGAAGAACATTACTTGGTAGCCTCTATGCCAGCCTCAGATGTCATATTCAGGTCCATGACAGCAGCATGCCGGTCCCTGGAGTAGTCTAGTGCACTGGTGGACCCAGGCCCATACCCCCACTACCTGTTACACTTGTGCAGGAAACTGTGAGCCCTCCAAAACCCACCAGAAACCCACTGTACCCACATATAGGTGCCCCCTTCACCTGTAAGGGCTATGGTAGTGGTATACAGTTGGGGGTAGTGGGTTTTGGGGGGGTTGGGGGGCTCAGCACACAAGGTAAGGGAGCTGTGTACCTGGGAGCATTTTATGAAGTCCACTGTAGTGCCCCCTAGGGTGCCCGATTGCTGTCCTGGCATATCAGGGGGACCAGTCTACTAAAAATGCTGGCTCCTCCCACGTCCAAATGGTTTGACTTTGGACATTTTACACTCTTGACTTTTTTTTGAAAATGGCCAAAAATCAAAGGCGTCCAAATCGCAAAATGTCCAAATCCAAGGACGTCCATGGTATTTTTGAACACAAAAGACGGACATCCATCTTTTTCAAAAATGACCTTCTCCCCGCTTCGGAATTTGGACATCTTTGTAAAACATCCAAATTCTGACTTAGATGTCTCTTTCAAAAATGCCCCTCTAAGTTTCTTAAATGTCTCTAGAGATTTTCTATTACTGCTAGGGAAATGCTCAGAAGATATATCAAAGAAATTTTTGGAGTGTCAGAGGAATCTATTCCTCCTTTCTCTCAAACATATCTATCAAGTAAACCAGTGGAAGGTCAATTGACTGAAAAACAAAATGATGGCCCTTTAGATGTATCAGCAGTTTTAGAGTCTTCGAACTCTGAAACAGCAATTGCATCAACCTTGTTGGCAACGGTTGCTTTGACTCCAGATAAAGATTGGTTGATGAAAATGTACTTCAAAAATAAGGATAAGATCTTCATGGGATTTAAAAATTCAAGCTTTCCCAGATGTGTCAAGAGAAACTCCAAATGTGAAAAACTCTGCTGCCACTCTAGCCAAATTATGCATGTGTACCTACGTTTTACATATGTGACCATGCAATTTTAATAGTAGCCTTTTTGTGTGTGTAAAACAGACTTTACACAGGAATAATCTGTGTTGTGTTTTCATGACAGGAGTACCTGCAGAATTGCATGTCTACTTTTCCCAAGACAATTTTCAAGAGAAGGTTTTCTGTTTGAAAATCAAACAAAAATGTGGGAATATAAGGTTACACAAACTTTACATATAGGCACATTCCTCTGCAAATTTCGAATTCTCTTTTCCGTCCTAGGAGCATCAAGAATATGCATCTTGTGAGTAATTTCTCTCCCTTATACAGAATGAATCCCTTGTGGTGCTGCCATCTAGTGATACCTTAAAATTAGTACATCTCCCATACACTATTTCTGTTATCACAAGTGGATAATAACAATATAATTATCACCTCTATTTTTCAGTTCCAGGGTGAACATAACAATTCTTGTTGAAACCCTCGGTTAGGGAAATAAACAGCATTTCTCTCCTAGGAGCAGATGTTCAAAACTCCAGCACTGTATGGAACAACACCAGAAAATACCACCACAACAGCACCGAAAAATAACTTCCTAATGCTTGATGCTACTAGCATGCAAATGATATGCGTGCTCTTAGCGTTGAGCATTAGGAAGTTAAGGGGGAGGTTTGTGCCCGGAGCATGCGCACAAGAGGAGAAAGATCCACAGAGATCGGGAAAGAAGGAGTGGCTGGAGGATGGAGAGTGAATGAAACATCCTCTCCCCATTAAGATAAGGGGTGTACAAATGTCAAAGGATTCCCAAGGAGCAATGGCAAAGTCATGATAGTGATGACAAATCTCGACCTACAAAACGAATGAAAGAACAGGAAAGCTTTGTTACAATCCCATTACAAACAAAGGCTGTCAGCCCAGCCAACCCAGCAGCAGCCACCACGTCTCGTAGACCTAGACATTGATGTAGGACTGTATTACAATGAAGATGTAACATCACAAATTAAAGTCAGCACTGAGGAGTGCACCACACGGAAGGGGAGGGAGGGAACCGCCGAGGTTGCTACTGCGCCCACCCCCCAGGTTGCCGCTATCACTCTCCCCCCCACCCCCGAGGTCGCCTCTGGCCCCCCTCCACCCGGGCCGGGCCCTCTTTTCTCCATTGAACTTACAGCGCTGAAGCCGCAGCAGGCAGATCAGCTCCCGTCAGCTTTCCTTCCCTGCCTGTGTCCCACCCTCGCCGACGTTACGTCACACAAGGCCGGGACACAGGCAGGGAAGGAAGGCCGACGGGAGGTGAACTGCCTGCTGCGGTTTCGGAGGTGAGGCGCTATACGTTTAGTGGAGAGGAGAGGGCCCGGCCCGGGTGGAGGGGGGGAGGCGGCGACCCGGGGGGAGGGGCGGTGATGACCTTGGGGGGGGGGAGGGAGGGGAGGGCAGGAGAAATGCTGGACATGGGAGGTCTCAGAAGGAGGGGGGCCTTGGAGCTGGGAGGGATGGACAGAGGGGAGCCTTGGAGCTGGGAGGGAGGGACGGAGGGGGGGCCTTGGAGCTGGGAGGGAGGAGGGGCCTTGGAGCTGGGAGGGGAGGGGGAGGGGAGGGGGCCTTGGAGCTGGGAGGGAGGGACAGAGGGCCTTGGAGCTGGCAGGGAAGGAGGGAGGATGCTGGACATGGGAGGTCAGAAGGAGGGGGCCTTGAAGCTGGGAGGGATGGACAGAGGGGGGCCTTGGAGCTGGCTGGGAGGAAGGGACGGAGGGGGGCCCTTGGAGCTGGGAGGGAACGGGGCCTTGGAGCTGGGAGGGGAGGGGGAGGCAGGCCTTGGAGCTGGGAGGAGGGGAGGGGGAGGGACTGGGGCCTTGGAGCTGGGAGGGAGGGACGGAGAGGAGCCTTGGAGTTGGGAGGAGGGGTGCCTTGGAGCTGGGTGGGAGGGAGGGAAGGACAGAGGGCCTTGGAGCTGGCAGGGAAGGAGGGAGGGCGGGGGGGCCTTGCAGCTGGGAGGGGAGGGGGAGAGAATGGGGCCTTGGAGATGGGAGGGAGGGAGTTAGACATCAAAATAGAACATACTAATACTCGCCCGTTTCAACGGGCTTAACGGCTAGTGTGTTATATAAAAGACACTGATAGGATTGATAAAAGTACAAGTAGCACATGTAGTCATGCATCCTGTATAGCCAACAGGATCACACGCTGAGTGCTAAAAACTGCATGTGATCCTGTGTTGGCTATACTGGATGCATGATTATATGTGCTACTTGTACTTTTATGACATTTGATCATTTGTTGACCCCCGACCAAGGCATTAGTGCTGAAACCTGGCCAAGTCAGGTCAACGTACAATAAATACATTTTCCTGACTGATACAAGATTATTATTTATTATTATTTATTGCATTTGTATCCCACCTTTTTCCCACCTATTTGCAGGCTCAAAGTGGCTTACATATTTTTGTTAACACAATTATTCTTGGATGTCAGGTACAATTATTGTTGTACAGAAATTAGTTAAGGGAAGAAGTAGAGAGTAAAAGGGAGGTATTTATTAGGTATAGTGAACGGTAGGTTTTCAGCAGTGGATTAGTAAGGTGTCGTAAGGAGTTAGTGCAACAGACGCGCTCAAACTTTACCCCCACAACCAGGAGAGAATGCTGTTTTGGGAAGTCCTGCCTTTGGAGCTCTTCATGTTGAGACACCGAATGCGCAGGGAGGGAACTTGCCTACAGCGAGGGAGAGTGTGAAGTCCAATTTGGATGAATTTCAAAATGCAGTACAAGTTTTGCCTCAGCGGATAATGAGTACTCTTAGTCAGACTTCTAATGCCCTCTCTCTTGGTATATCTTTAGGGGTTTTGAAGAAACCTGCTGTTGTGACAATGGAGTCACTCTGGGACTTAACATTTGATATGCACTCCTCTTTACAAACTTTGACATTTAAAAATACTAGTGATATAAAGGTTTTGTCTGAAGCGACCCTTCTTCAAGCACAGGTGGCTGCTCAACAGTCCACTGAAATAAACTTCTGGAAACAAAAATCCAGATCTTGGAATCTTTGGGATTAGTCTCAATTAAGGATAAGAATTTCATTTATCATCGATTGGAATATTTGGAAAATCAAGCTAGGAGGCTTAATTTGAGACTAGACCATTTCCCCAGGTCATCCCTAATAGAGCCTGTAGATATGGTTAAGAAATATTTGACTGAAATTTTGGGAATGTCGGGTGATTCACTGCCTCCAATAACTTGTGTGCAGTATTTACAGACCTCAAAAAAATCTGGTGAGAATTTTCAAAGCCAAGCAGGAGATGGTATGAACCTAACATCTTTTTTGGAGTCTTCACTAAAATTGATTACACAGAGAACTACTATGGTAGTATCCTTTGCTTTGGAGATGAATCGTGATGCAGTACTGAGACTTTCATTTCGACATTTGGATACACAGTTTCTGGGACCTAGAGTTAGAATATTTCCTGATATTTCTAGAGAAACACAGAAAAGGCATAAGGCCTTTTTGGCCCTTCATCCAAAGACTTTGGCCTTGGGCGCCAATTTTGTACTTACATTTCCTTGTTTATGTTTTGTATTATTGCAAGCTGAACAATTTCAATTCTTTGATCCTAAGCAACTGGAAGAATTTCTGTTAGCTAGAGAGGAGATAAATATCACTGTATAAGTCACAGGAGCGCACTGTAGTGATAGGCTGGAGAGAGCCTCATGGGTTGCAATAATTTAGGTTGTTAGTTTAATATTTCTTTGATCTTTTTTTTTACTTTTTCATGATCTTGGATCTAAACTATCTTATATATTTTGGATGAAGCTTATATAGCATTCATTTGTAGTCAATTTATTTGACACATATTAATAATTTCAGTGTTTCTACTTACCAATTTCAGTATTATTTCTCATTTTAGTTGTAATTATAATTAATATAAATAAATAAATATGTTTTCCTTCCTTGGACTACCTCTGCTTTGTGTTGTTTGCTTGCGTTGAGACTACAGTGTTTTGCTTCTGTTTTTGTCACACATATCTTCAAGTGCCAATTTATAGAACTGCCCTTCACAAATTTGATACGATTGCCTATGGGCTGTACAACCACAGCCACTAAAAAAAGTAAGTGACCATTATTTTTCTTTGAACCTAATTGTATGCAGTGTTCCTGCTTTATAAAGCTTGCATTCGTGTCCTCCAGTGAACTGCAGAATATTAAAAATCCTACCATATGGCAGGGAATAAAAAGCCATTCAAAAAACAACAGATTATCACAGGTAGCTTTCATCTGTAAGAAGCAACCTGTGTTCCCCTCAGCCTCCACCTCTCACAGCATGAAAATGAGACAAGACAGCTAGCACCCACCTACTCCCACTCATCCTAGATTTTCAGCATAGCTTTGTCTCTGACTAATAGCAGACATGTAAAACACTGCAGTTCCCGCTCTTAGTTTCAGCAAAGGGCAAATTAGTAAGCTTCACAACTAGCACTCTATGTTGTGTTTCAAATCTATGTGACTGAATTGCAGTTGCAAGTTTGACTGATTCCTAATTGTTATCACAAATCATTTACTGAATATTAAACTTCTTTCTTTTTTCTTATAAAACATCTCCTCCTGCTGCAAGCTAGCATTTCTACTATATAACAACGTAAGAATAGGCATATTGGGTCAGACCAATGGTCCATCTAGCCCAGTATCCTGCTTCCAACGGTGGCCAATCCAGGTCACAAGTACCTGGCAGAAACTCAAATAGTAGCAACATTCTGGAATCCCAAACAATAACAAGATTCCGGAACCCCAAATAGTAGCAACATTCTAGAATCCCAAACAATACCAAGATTCTGGAACCCCAAATAGTAGCAACATTCTATGCTACCAATCCCAGGACAAGCAGTTGCTTCCCCATGTCTATCTCAATATTACAATAGGGCTATGCATAGACCAAGGTTTTAGGTTCATTTGGGGATATTTTTTCATGTCATGATTTTTGAGCTTTTCTTCAGTTCATTTTATATGTTTATTTTAATAAACCATTTTTAACATATACAAATAGATTGTATATAATAGTTCATAGGATGATGTGAATTAAATCAAATTTTCTTGCACTAAATTTAAAGCACACTAATGACCAAATGTACACTAACTAATACACAGCTCCCCAAAACAAGGATCACAAGTGCAATAGCTTAGAGTAGAGTAACAGAAAAAGTGAGAAGTCAGATTATATTATTATTTCATCAAACTAGTAGTTTATTCTTAGGAGGGAATTTATCAAGTAGTATTAGGGCCTTCAGGCTTCTTAGCATTTAGCATGTGTTAATTCCCTTAGGGGTCCTTTTACTAAGCGGCAGTAAACCCACTGCGGGCTTACCACACGCCAAACCAGACCTACCGCTGGCCCAACGTGGGTGCCGGTGGTAGTTCCACATCGAGCCTGCAGCATTTCTGGCAGTAGCAGAAATATTCAAAAAGTATTTCTGGAGGAGGTTACCCGGAGGTAATTGGGTAGCGCCGCGCACTACCTGGTTACCACTGGCTTAGCGCAGGAGTCCTTACTGCCACCTCAGTAGGTGGTGGTAAGTGCCCACCCCACATGGCCATGCAGTAAGAGCAATCTTACTGTATGGCGACATCTCTTTTTGGCCTTTTTAACCGCTGCGGTAAAATGGGTCTCAACGCATGGCAAAAATGGCCCCTGCCACTAGCGCAGGAGCCTTTTTACTGCTGCTTAAAGGGCCCTATAACACATGTAAAGGCCCTAACACCCTTGAGAAGGCCCTAATGCTGTTTGATGAATTCCCCTTCCCCTTTAGCTGTCCTTTTACCAAACTGCAGTAGAAAGTAACCTTAATGCACCCTTCCATGGGTTTTGCCCATGCGCTAAGGCATTTTTACTGCAGCAGTAAAATAGCCAATTTCCTCTTTTTTGCATTAATGGCCTTGCATTAATGTCACCATTAGAGTGCGGCCATTACCCCACGAGCACTTACTGACACCTGTTTTGTAGGCAGTAAGGGCTCACGCGGTAATCCTGCACTAATCAGTGCACGGCAATATGGACACACTAACTGATTAGCACTGGAACGGTCATTCTCCACCCCCCAGACACGCCCCTTCTGTACAAAAATTGTAAATATTTTTTAGTGCGCGGGTAGCATGCACCAATTGGGAGCTTACCACAGGATGCCCGAGTGCGTCCCACAGAAAGCCCTTTTAAGTGGCAGTAAGCATACACTAGCCACACGAGCGCTTATTGCAGCTTAATAAAATGACCCCTTAATAAATAAAAACACTTCAAAAATTGCTGTGAAAACGTCAAAGTGATGGTGCAAAGAGGAGCAGGGAGTAGGAGGAAAGTAATAGATGTTCAAGAAAGCAGTGATGTAAGGAGGAGGAGGAAGACCAGGGGAAGAAAAAGGATTTAATGTAAGTAGTTTTTGAAAAAGCACAAAGGTTAAGTGTAGAAGAAGCAGAAGGAGGTTGGGCAGAGGAGGAACACAGAAAACGGACAGAAGATAATGAGAAACTGAAGACAGGATAGATCAGACAGATTAGAACTAGAACAGGATATAAGAATTTTAACTCGATTCCTTCTGAATATGAGAAACATTGGTAGTGTGAAGATGAGAAATACAGAACCATAGAGCCCCATTCTGCATCACTTGGGATGAGGGGAGGCAAATTGGGAAGAAATTGAAAAGGTTAGTTTTGCTAGGACATAAACGGGAAGAATGGAATAAAGGACAGATCTGAAAAGGTAATGATCACGGGGAAAGATTAGGGGTGTACAATCCAAACATTTGTGTTTAGAGTAGTTCCCTAGCAGTGATAGGCAATAGTATCATAAAAAGAAAAGAAAGGGAAAATACAATATCAAGAATGAAAACTGACAAGTGGAGGAACGTGAATCAAAAGAAACAGATTTCGAGAGAGCCAGGAACCACAGGGCCTTCATCTTGTCCAGATTCAATCTCAGATCCAGGCAGAAATGTTAGAGATCATAGCAAGGGTATGATGGAATTAAATAATTAGTTTTTTTTTTTTTTACTCTTTTTATTGATTCATGGAGTCAGGTACAATCATCAATAATTAAAACAGTGCTGCACGCATACAAAGTATACAATAATATCCTTAGTGACAGTCCCCTGACCTCCATGACATTTTCTTTTTTGATTCCCTCCCTCCCAAGCAACAAACCCCCCACCTATCCCTCCCTCTTCCCCCCTCTCTCCCCACTATCACCATGTCGCTGACTCAATTCACATTCCCTTTTTGGACAGAGTCGGGCTTTGACATCATAAACAGTGCACGGGCTCTTCCCCACAAATCTCGATATTGGCGGGCCCCCAGAGAGGCTGTGAATTTGTATCTCATGGATACCCAGTTGGCCATTTCATTCATACAATTTTTCCAGGCTGCCAAAGACAGAGGCTCTCTGTCTACCCACTGTTTCAGTATGCATCTCTTAAGCAGGATCATCGCTAGCAAGACAAACTTACGCTATGATTCCCTCAACCCCTGTTCCTTAAGAGCCTGCCCGCAGCCCAATAAAGTGATTGAATACCGCCACTCCACTGTGCAGCGTAAGATCTCTTCCAGGAGTCCTATCGCCCCTGACCACAGTTCTTGCAGGGTCAGACATTCCATGAAAGAGTGTAAAAAAGTGCCCACCGCGACCCCACACTTGTCATATGACACTCTCCCACATTCCCAGGGCTTTCCCTCTTGCTTTAGTAACGTATACCCTATATAGGATTCGGTACTGCTCACACAACTTGATCATAATTTCATGCAGATCACCCTAAATAATTAGTTCTAAATAGAATTAAGGAACTTATTTTTAGAGACGTGCACATGGCATCTGAAAGAAAAATGCATCTCTTTCAGAAGCCTTCATATGTTCTGAACGCTTGGCATACCTAGGACTCAAAATTAAGATGATATCAGGACTGGATTTGAGGATCTCTGACTTACAGTATTATGTAAGTTATGTGTGTAAGTGGGAGCCCTGCTTTGCCTGTGTATATGCCCCCCTTGTACTTATGCGCTATACTACTTATGTGCACCCTTACAGAATAAAAGCAAAAGAAGCACAAATAGACCTTCAGGAACGGGACAATGGAAGATTCTTTATTGAGAAGACCTGACCCGGGCCATGTTTCGGCGATGAATCGACTGCATCAGGGGTCTAGCAACACACAAGAATCATAGTGAATTAAAAATATACAAAATTAAAATCTATTATCATGGACCAGAAAAAACATGAATATTAAATACATATAAATGCATTCTTAACATATATGCTTTTTTATAACATACCCAATGCTTCCCCTAAATAACTCAAAAACATATAGCTCTCATAGATATATATACAGTAAACTGATATGAATCACCATACTGTAAAAACACAATGAAAAAATTATAAAAAAACCCAAAATATATCACTAAAAAAATACAACATGACACAATGAGGTAGTGCTGCCTAGTTTACCACAAAAGTTTGAAACGTTTCTTGAAAAGCAATGCAAATCTGCTACTAACAGAGCTGAATTGAGGATAAACAAAGAAAAATCAATCAATAAATAAATAAATAATGAAAATCAAACACAGTGACTAAGTAATTTCAGTATATGTTAAGAATACTTCTTTTGTTTTGCTTTGTTTGGTTGGTGTAGTTTCAACCCTCTCTTTTATTGTCTCACCCTTACAGAATTGTATGTAGGTTCGCTGCTGGCACTTTCACAGACAAGTACATCCACCATTCATATCACCTTCCAGTGGGAAATGGAGCTGAAAATCATTAGTATAAATGGGGCCTATGAATCCAAAAGATCAGATTCTACCCAATGGACTCAAACAGATGTTAAGACATGGGGCGGAGAGCCTTGGGGGTCCCTACAACTAATGGTTCTCTGTGAAGAAGTGACACTGCTTATACTGATGATTTGTGATCTTTCAGACCAAAAAAAAAAGAAATCCAGCTGCTTCCCTACTGCTCAAGCCTAATGAGCAATACCTCCCCAGCAAGATGGAATGGCCAACAAGGTCAAAAACCCTTGAGAGGTCCAGGAGCACTCACATTCCTCAGTTCCAGAAATCCCAATACATTATCCATTAAAGAAATCAACACAATGTTACCCAACACAGTATTCATGAAGCTAAATAATCACCTGGCATTACTCCCAGCTTTGTCAATCTGTTGACCATAATGATCTTTTGAGGCTTCTTAGTTGAGGAGTAGTATTGATTATTCTCATCCCACCACAGGGCTTTATGCGAGGCATACTTAGACTTTTTCTAATGCTGCTCTAGGCTCTGAGCCACCTTTTCTGTCGTTTTAGCTCTGATGCATACCAGGGAGAGGTCATAGGTGTCTTCTTAAGGAAAATATATAGTAACTATACAGAGCCAAGAGAGTAAATCTCTGAATGTCACTGGTTAACTGGAATATCCATAGGAAAATCAAATGTACAAAGGAAACAAGCATGGAAGAAGTCATATACCTGCTCTTTGTGTATTTTACCCCTTTCATATTGTGAAGCCTCTATAGGAAAGCAGATAGCAGATGTTAAATTTAAAACACTATCAGGCTCATTTTCGAAAGAGAAGGACGCCCACAAATCAGAAGATGGGCGTCCTTCTCCCAGGGTCATCCAAATCGGTATAATGGAAAGCTGATTTTGGACGTCCCCAACTGCTTTCCGTCACAGGGACGGCCAAAGTTCAAGGGGGCGTATCGGAGGCATAGCAAAGGCGGGACTTGGGCGTGCCTAACATATGGACGCCCTCGACCCATAATGGGAAAAAAGGGCATCCCTGCTGTGCACTTGGATGACTTTACCTGGTCCTGTATTTTTTTACAACCAAGGCACAAAAAGGTGGCCAAAATGACCAGATGACCACCAGAGAAAATCAGAGATGACCTCCTCTTACTCCCCCAGTGGTCACTAACCCCCCTCCCACTCTCAAGAAACATCTATCAAAATATTTTTTTGCCAGCCTCAGATGTCATACTCAGGTCCATCACAGCAGTATGCAGGTACCTGGAGCAGTTTTAGTGGGTGCAGTGCACTTCAGGCAGGCAGACCCAGGCCCATCTTCCTCCCTACCTGTTACGTTTGTGGAGGAAACAGCGAGCATCTAGGTGCCCCCCTTCACCCATAAGGGCTATGGTAGTGGTGTACAGTTGTGGGTAGTGGGTTTTAGGGGGATTTGGGAGGCTCAGCAGACAAGGTAAGGGAGCTATGTTCCTGGGAGCATTTTATGAAGTCCACTGCAGAGCCCTCTAGGGTGCCCGGTTGGTGTCCTGGCATGTCAGGGGGACCAGTGCTCTATGAATGCTGGCTCCTCACACGACCAAAGGGTTTGCATTTGGTCGTTTCTGAGATGGGCGTCCTTGGTTTCCATTACCGCCGAAAATCAAAAACGACCAAGTCTAGAGACGACCATCTCTAAGGATGACCAAAAGTTCAAGATTTGTGCGTCCCCGACCGTATTATTGAAACGAAAGATGGATGTCCATCTTATATTGATAATACAGGTTTCCCCACCCCTCCATCGGGATGTTTTGCGAGGATGTCCTCAACAAAACTTGGGCGTCCCTTTCGATTATGCCCCTCCACGTGGTCCAGCCTGGGGACTTCAAAAGAACTCTGATATTGCAGACCAGTGGCTTAGCTATGAGTAGGCACAGGCCCTCCCATTCTTGGCTCAAGCCCACCCAGTGGCAGCACATCAACATCTCTCTTCCTCAATGGCATCCAAGCATCTGCCCACATGCCACTGAACCATGTATCTCCCTGGTGTGCCTTAAAGGCGCCTCTGGCACCTGCAGTGATTCATTACTGCTGCCTGAGCTGGCCCCGCAGGTTTCCATCAGCCGGGTCCCACCCTCACTCATGTCCTGTTTCCTGTCTGGTGGGATCTGGCCAATGGAAGCCTGCGGGGTCTATGCAGGCAGCAATAATGAATCACTGTAGGTGTCAAGGATCCTGTAAGGTACATAGGGGAGGGACGGGATTCAGTGATGAACGGGACACCACGGAGCAGGAGAGATGTTGATGTGGAGTAGGTGAAAAAAAAAGTATAATTTTTTTTGTATCTCCAGGGGGGCATGGCGTGGCATGAAAGGGTCCATCTAGGTTGACTCTGGGCCCATCTAAAATACTGGTTCTGGCTACACCACTATCGCAGATCATCCCCTTCTGTAGCTGGGAAACAGCCTTTATCAGGTTTAGTGCATGCTTGCCCCTCTGAATGAGAATTTCATCAGCTGCATTCTTGTCACAGACATTGTTTTATTGAAACATGTTTGGCAATATGGACCGCCTCAAAATTTCTAAACTGAAGAAATCAAATTCTAATAAGTATTAGTTTTGCAATTTGGAGATAAGTCTCTTTTATTTACATGTTATGCGAATGCTCTTGCTGGCAGGATTATTAGAAACTGCTTGGCAGAGAATAGAGTCATCTTATATTTCCTTGTACATTGTCCTTTGTACAGTAAAAATATTTTAACCCGGCAGGATAAGGCTCGACAAGCTAAATTAATAGATTTGTTACTGGTCTTGGCACTTAAGATAAATCTCTCAAATTGAAAAATTTGTGAAGGTGTTTACTTTAACTACTGGTAGATTATAGTTGCATATTGAGGCTGTTGCTGCTGATATAGAAACATAGAAACGCTAGTATAAAAGGCTCGTTTCCGAAACCAATGAAACGGGCGCTAGCATGTGGTTTTTTGTGTGTGTGTGTGTGTATGTGTCACAGAGTTATTTTGTGTGTGTGTGTGTGAGTGTGTGAGGGTGCGGTGTGTGTGCAGGTTGTTAATGTGTGTCTTTTTTTGTTTTGTTTTGTTTTTTTCTTGGGGGGTTGGGGGATGTGGGTGACGGCTTGCCTGAGGACGGGGATGGTTGTTTCAAGTTGGCGGAAGGGAGAAGAGCACGGTCTCGGGCCGTCGGGGGGTGATCCGGTATGTTTGGTCCATTTCAGGCCGGCTGCAGGGGAATGCTGGAACATTTATGTACTGCAGGAATCAGCGCCGTCTTTTTCCGGGTGCTCAGGGAATCCCCGAGGTGGGAGACTGCTTGCCTGAGGCTGGGAATGGTTGGGCACGTCCTCGGCCGCTTCGGCAAAAGGGGAAGAGGAAGGGGGTGGGAAGTTACCTGCAGCCGCCTGAGAAACCATGTATTCTTTGTTTGTTTTGTATTATTAGTTTGCATTTCTGTTGAAGAAAGAGTGGATGCCTTTCGAATGATGGAGGTGGTGCGTCGGTGTGCGGTTGTTTTGTTAGTTTGGCAGCCAGTCTCCAGCGATTCCTAGGCAGGGAAGGAGTACTCCTCCCCCTTCCTTGGTCGCTGTTTGCTGCTGGCTGGGTCGCGGGTAATCCTTCCAGCTGGGCCGCAGCTTGTCCTGTTCGCCCACGTCCCAGATGGTGACGGGCACGTTGTTTTCCGGCTCCTCTGACTCCATGTCAAGCGATCCCAAATATAGTCTGTGCTATAGGCCCTCTGGCACTCTTCAGTACTGGCATTAGGCATTTAAAAATTTATCCCCCCCTCCCCCGGTCTATTTTTGCACATACCCACAGCAGGAATATTCTTCTCTCGTTCCAGCGGTGGTTCTGTGCTCTCCGTGCTGCACAGATAATGAGCCATTCTGCTGGGGAATGCTCCTCCCTTATTGTCACGTAGTTTCCTCTGATTGGTCCGTCTTACGTTGCCTAGTGTTGCCTGGGAAAGGTGTTGTGATGATCCTTTGTGTTTCAGAATGTTGAGGGTGTTTTTTCTGATTGGTCCGTCATGCGAGGGCGGGGCAGAGAGACATGGTCAGTGTTGTGGCTTCACCACCATGAATCCATGAACCCTTCAGTGAGTGACTGAGTGACTTCAGAACGTTGTCTTCAGAATGTTGAGGGTGAGTTTTATTATAGTAGATGATGGCAGATAAAGGCCAAATGACCCATCCAGTCTGACCATCCTCTGTAACCCCCAATTCTACCTGTTCCTAAGCGATCCCACATGCTTATCCCATGCCTTTTTAAATTCTGGAACAGTCCTAGACTCCACCACCTCCACCGGGAGGCTATTCCACACCTCTACCACCCTTTCTGTGAAATAATACTTCCTTAGGTTACTCCTAAACCTATTCCCTCTTAACTTTGTCATATGCCCCTTCATTCCAGAGCTCTCCTTCATTTGAAAAAGGCTCTCTTCCTGTACATAAATGCCCTTGAGATATTTAAACATTTCTATCATGTCTCCTCTCTTCCTCCTCTCTCCCAGCGTATACATGTTGAGGTTCATAAGCCTGTCCCTATAATTTTTGCATTCAAGACTGCTTACTAATTTCATAGCCGCTCTCTGGACTGACTCCATCCTGTTTATATCTTTCCGTAGGTGCGGTCTCCAGAACTGCACGCAGTACTCCAAATGGGGCCTCTCCAGAGACTTATACAACGGCACTATCACCTCCTTTTTCCTGCTGGTCATGCCTCTCTTTATGCACCCAAGCATTCTTCTGGTTTTGGCCATCGCTTTATCTACCTGTTTGAAAACTTTAAGGTCATCAGACACAATCACCCCCAAGTCCCGCTCGTCCTTTGCACACTGAAGCACTTCACCCCCTATACTATACCATTCTCTCGGATTTTTGCGACCCAAATGCATGACCCTGCATTTTTTTGGGATTAACCCTTAGTTGCCAAATATCGGTCCATTCCTCTAGCTTTGCTAGGTCCTTCCTCATATCATTCACACCCTCCAGGGTGTCCACCCTGTTGCAGAGTTTAGTATCATCCGCAAAGAGACAAACCTTACCAGATAGCCCCTCTGCAATATCGCTCACAAAGACGTTAAAAAGAGCCGGCCCTAGGACCAATCCCTGCGGTACTCCAATGACGACATCCTTTTCTTCAGAGCAAGCTCCATTTACCACTACCCTCTGTCTCCTACCAGTCAACCAATTTTTAACCCAATCTGTTACTCTAGGTCCCATACCTAGGGCACTCAATTTATTTATCAGTCGCCTGTGCTGAACCGTGTCAAAGGCTTTGCTGAAATCCAAGTATACCACATCAAGCACCCCTCCCACATCCAACTGTTTGGTCACCCAGTCGAAGAAGACAGTCAGATTCATCTGACACGACCTGCCACTAGTGAAGCCATGCTGCTTCAGGTCCCACATTCCATGTAGTTCAAGAAAGCTCACAATCCTCCTCTTTAGAAGTGTTTCCAATAGCTTACTCACCACCGAGGTCAGACTGACAGGTCTGTAATTCCCAACCTCCTCCTTACTTCCACTCTTGTACAAAAGAACCACATTCACCCTTCTCCAGTCTGCCGGGACCACTCCAGTATCTAAGGAAGCATTGACGAGGTCCGTCAGCGGAACCAACAGAAATTCTCCGAGTTCCTTAAGCACCCTCGGGTGTATCCCGTCAGGCCCCATCGCTCTGTCTACTTTTAGTATGGTGAGCTCCTCACAAACACAGTCCTCCATAAACGGGTCTTGGTCTACCATACATCCATCGCCTATAGCCTTTGTTTTCTGCAGCCCTACCCCTGGTCTTTCATTTGTGAACACAGAGCTGAAATAATTGTTTAACAGTTCAGCTTTATCCTTATCATCTTCCACATATTTCTCACCCTCAGCTTTGAGCCTCACAATGCTATTATGGCCCTTCCTCTTGTCACTTACATATCTGAAAAAGGTCTTGTCCCCCAATTTTACCGTATTAACTATCTTTTCCTCCATTTGCCGCTTCGCTTTCCTGATAGCTTTTCCAACTTCTCTTCGCTTATTTAGGTATTCTCTCCTGTCCATCTTTATGAGACGTCTTGTAACGTGCAAAGGCTAGCTTCCTTCTCCTTATCTTTTCAGCTACTACATTTGAGTACCAGAGAGGCCTTCTTTTCCTCTTACTTTTATGTAATTTTCTAACATAAAGGCTAGTTGCCTTTAATATAGCTCCTTTCAGTCTTGTCCATTGCTGTTCTACATCCTTCCAGCTGTTCCCATCCCGCTAACTGTTCCTTGAGAAATTTCCCCCCATCTTGGCAAAGTTAGTTCCTTTGAAATCCAGGATCTGCAATCTCGAATGAGCCCTCTCTTCTGTTTTAATATTGAACCATACCATACAATGATCACTAGATGCCAAATGGTCCACCACCTTGACGTCAGAAATGTACTCTCCATTCTTCAAATATTTGAACATCTGTATCATGTCACCCCTGCATACCTTGGAGGAAAGGAGAAACGGGTGACATGATACAGACGTTCAAATATTTGAAAGGTATTAATCCGCAAACTAACCTTTTCTGGTGATGGGAAGGCGGTAGAATGAGGGGACATGAATTGAGGTTGAAGGGGGGCAGACTCAGGAGTAATGTTAGGAAGTATTTTTTCACTGAAAGGGTGGTAGATACATGGAATGCCCTCCCGCGGGAGGTGGTGGAGATGAAAACGGTAATAGAATTCAAACGTGCATGGGATAAACACAAAGGAATCCTGTTTAGAAGGAATGGATCTACAGAATCTTAGCAGAGATTGGGTGGTGACGACGGTAATTGGAAACTAAAACCAATGCTGGCCGGACTTCTACGGTCTGCGCCCTGATCGTGGCTGAATAGATATGGATGGGCTGGAGTACTACTACTACTACTACTATTTAGCATTTCTATAGCGCTACAAGGCATAAGCAGCGCTGCACAAACATAGAAGAAAGACAGTCCCTGCTCAAAGAGCTTACAATCTAATAGACAAAAAATAAATAAAGTAAGCAAATCAAATCAATTAATGTGAACGGGAAGGAAGAGAGGAGGGTAGGTGGAGGCGAGTGGTTACAAGTGGTTACTAGTCAAAAGCAATGTTAAAGAGGTGGGCTTTCAGTCTAGATTTAAAGGTGGCCAAGGATGGGGCAAGACGTAGGGGCTCAGGAAGTTTATTCCAGGCGTAGGGTGCAGTGAGACAGAAGGCGCGAAGTCTGGAGTTGGCAGTAGTGGAGAAGGGAACAGATAAGAAGGATTTATCCATGGAGCGGAGTGCACGGGAAGGGGTGTAGGGAAGGACGAGTGTGGAGAGATACTGGGGAGCAGCAGAGTGAATACATTTATAGGTTAGTAGAAGAAGTTTGAACAGGATGCGAAAACGGATAGGGAGCCAGTGAAGGGTCTTGAGGAGAGGGGTAGTATGAGTAAAGCGACCCTGGCGGAAGATGAGATGGGCAGCAGAGTTTTGAACCGACTGGAGAGGGGAGAGGTGACTAAGTGGGAGGCCAGCAAGAAGCAGATTGCAGTAGTCTAAACGAGAGGTGACAAGGGTGTGGATGAGGGTTTTGGTAGAGTGCTCGGAAAGAAAGGGGCGGATTTTACGGATGTTGTAAAGAAAGAAACGACAGGTCTTGGCGGTCTGCTGGATATGAGCAGAGAAGGAGAGAGAAGAGTCAAAGATGACCCCAAGGTTTCGAGCTGAGGAGACAGGGAGAATGAGAGAGCCATCAACAGAAATAGAAAACGGGGGGAGCGGGGAGGTGGGTTTGGGGGGGAAAATGAGAAGCTCGGTTTTGGTCATATTTAATTTCAGGTGGCGTTGAGACATCCAGACAGCAATGTCAGACAAGCACGCTGAAACTTTGGTTTGGATGCAAGGTGAGATATCAGGGGTAGAAAGGTAGATTTGGGAGTCATCAGCATAGAGATGGTAGGAAAAGCCATGGGATGAGATTAATGAACCAAGGGAAGAAGTGTAGATAGAAAAGAGGAGGGGACCAAGAACAGAACCCTGAGGTACGCCGTCAGGCAGAGGGATAGAAGTAGAAGAGGATCCACCAGAGTGAACACTAAAGGTGCGGAGGGAGAGGTAGGAAGAGAACCAGGAAAGGACAGAGCCCTGGAATCCAAGTGAGGACAGGGTATCGAGAAGTATGCTGTGATCGACAGTGTCAAAAGCAGCGGAAAGATCAAGAAGAATGAGGATGGAATATTGACCTCTGGATTTAGCCAGTAATAGGTCATTGGAGACTTTAGTAAGCGCAGTTTCGGTTGAGTGGAGAGGGCGAAAACCAGATTGTAATGGGTCAAGAATAGCATGTGAGGAGAGAAAATCAAGGCAGCGGCGGTGAACAGCACGCTCAAGTAATTTGGAGAGAAAAGGAAGGAGGGAGATGGGTCGGTAATTAGAGGGACAAGTAGGGTCAAGTGAAGGCTTCTTAAGGAGAGGTGTGACCACAGCATGTTTAAAGGCAGCAGGGACAGTTGCAGTGGAAAGTGAGAGGTTGAGAATGTGACAGATAAAAGGAATAAGAGTAGGAGAGTTGGAGGCATATTTTCAAAGCACTTTGGGAGGCTAAGTTCCATAGGTTTCTATGGAACTTTGGGAGGCTAAGTGCTTTGAAAATAAGCCTCATGGCATTAAGAAGGTGGGTAGGAATGGGATCAGAGGAACAGGTGGTACATTTTGAGGAAGAAAGGAGAAGTGTAGTTTCCTCAATAGTAACTTCAGGAAAGGAGGAAAGGGAATGAGGGGAAGGAGAGAGAGGGGGACGGACTAGTGGAGGGAGAGGTGGTGAGGTAGAGAAAGCAAGGTTTATCTTTTGAACCTTGTTGTGAAAGAATTCAGCAAGGGTCTGAGGAGATAATGAAGGGGGAGTTGTGGGAGGGGGCACCTTGAGGAGAGAGTTCAATGTGGTGAAGAGAAGTCGAGGATTAGAGCCAAGAGAGTTGGTCAGTTGGATATAATAATCCTGTTTGGCACGTAAAAGAGCAGATTGGAAGGAGGTCAGCATGAACTTAAAGTGTAAGAAATCAGCAAGGGCCCGAGATTTCCGCCAGAGGCGTTCGGCGGAGCGGGTACAGGAACGTAGGTAGCGGATATTAGAAGTCAGCCAAGGTTGGGGTTTTGTACGCCTTACAGGGCGGGTCATCAAAGGTGCAAGAGTGTCTAAGGCAGAGGATAGAGTATTGTTGTAAGAAGAAACAGCCTCGTTGACAGACGTGGATGGTGCCACAGTAGAGAGGAGGTTAGAAACATGGGAGGATAGAGATGAAGGGTCAATATCATGAAGATTTCTAGATAAATTAGATAGGATAGGACGGAACTGGGAGGGGGGAGATTTAAGTGTGAAAGTTATAAGATGGTGATCAGAGGAGGGATGATCAGAGGCAAGGAAACTAGAAGGTGAACAGTTGGAGGAGAAGATGAGATCAAGACAGTGACCATTTTGATGAGTGGGGGAGGTGGAGCATAGTTGGAGATTAAAGGACGACGTTAAAGCGAGTAACTTGGAAATAGAAGAGTTGGAAGGATCATTAGCAGGAATATTAAAGTCACCAAGGATGAGAGAGGGGGAGGAAGGATCATGGAAGAAGGCAAGCCAGGCGTCAAAGTCACTGAGAAAGGATGAAAGGGACTTACCAGGGGGACGATAAATGACCGCTATTCGAAGAGGCAGAGGAGAGAAAAGGCGGATAGAGTGGACTTCAAAGGAGGAAAAACAGTGAGATTGAGGTGGAAGAAGGGGTTGAAATCTGGAGGAGGGAGAGAGAAGTAGTCCAACACCGCCCCCACGGCCAGCAGGGCGAGGAGTATGTGAAAATAGATAACCGCCATGGCACAGGGCTGCGACTGAAGCAGAGTCATCAGGGCAGAGCCAGGTTTCTGTTATGGCGAGCAGATGGAGATGACGCGAGATAAAGAGGTCCTGGATATAGGGGAGTTTGTTACAGATAGAGCGGGCATTCCATAGGGCGCAAGAGAAGGGCAGAGAAGAGGAGGGGAGTAGAGGAATAGAGATGAGGTTAGAGAGGTCACGGTGAGATCTGTAGAGTTTGGATAATAGGAGTGTAAATTTTAAGGGGCTTCGACGTTAGCTTCAGAACTTTTAGTACAGGAACAGTGCTGGGCAGACTTTTCCGGTCTGTGCCCTGAGAAAGGCAAGGATAAATCAAACTCGGATATACATAAAGTATCATATACCATGTAAAATGAGTTTATCTTGTTGGGCAGACTGGATGGACAGTTCAGGTCTTTATCTGTCGTCATTTACTATGTTACATAAGCTATCCAGGTATATACTGGATATTTAATAGTCTCATTCTTATTCTCCTTAATGGCCTAGTGGTTAGAGCACTGGTCTTGCAATCCAGAGGTGGCTGGTTCAAATCCTGCTGCTGCTCCTTGTGATCTTGGGCAAGTCACTTAACCCTCCATTGGCTCAGATACAAACTTAGATTGTGAGCCCTCCTGGGACAGAGAAATATCCAGAGTACCTGAATGTAACTCACCTTGAGCTACTACTGAAAAAGTTGTGAGCAAAAATCCAAATAAAGAAAATATTTAATCTGACTTGACACACACTGTGTTTCGGCGACAGGGCCTGCGTCAAGAGTCTGTGACTGTCACATGGAGAATATAAGTCTAGAATCAAACTAGATCTATAACAAATGAATCATAAACTGATGTGTTTGGTGGGAGAATCGCTCAACGCATTTATTTATTGCCTAACTGGATTTGTAGCTGGTGATGTTCACATCTCACATTGAATTTTATTTATTTATTTTTTATTTTTATTACATTTGTACCCCGCGGTTTCCCACTCATGGCAGGCTCAATGCGGCTTACATGGGGCAATGGAGGGTTAAGTGACTTGCCCAGAGTCACAAGGAGCTGCCTGTGTCTGAAGTGGGAATCAGTTCCTCAGTTCCCCAGGACCAAAGTCCACCATATCTCTGTGTGACAGTCACAGACTTCTGACGCAGGCCCTATCGCCAAAACATGCTCCATGTCGAGTCAGATTGATAATAAAAGATCCCCAGCCATTTTCATCAACTCCGCTGCTGTTTGTTGCTTGTTTGATGTGTGCAGAGTGTGGACACTTCATTTGCTTTGCTGCCCTTTTACCAAGCCACAACAAAATCTGAGCTTAGTGCATGATAACATAGGACTTTCCTGTGTACTAAACCCAGATTTACTGCGGCAGTGTATTACGGTTTTTTCCAATTTGTTTTTTGCAGCTCCTTTATTTAGGTACCCACGTTACACCAGCCATAGACTTGGCATAACTGTGGAGTGAGTAAATGCAGCAGGGATGTGTGTAAGTTACAGCAATCCTGTAAGTTACACAGAAAAGAGGGAGCCCTACCTATGTTCCGCCCATTTCCCACCCATTTGGATTTACGTGCTATGCCACTTACTTGCATCCTACTGATATGTTCACAAGTTAGCGTACACGTGCGTGAATAATATATACAAGTATGCGTGCAGAGGCATATAAATCCAGGTACTTAGTTAATAGAATTGCCCTTATAGCATTAACTTTATGTAACTAGAATGACACTCAAAATCAGCCTTGCCATGCTGTTCAAGAAAAATCAATAGGCTAAGATTACCAGATTTTTGGCTTGCAAATCTGGGACACCCAGGCCAGGTCGGGGGGGGGGGGGGGTCAAGATGGATGGGACAGGGTGGGGTTAGGTGTGGTCAGGCAGGGCAGGTCCTTCCCATGGCAATTTTCTACCACAAAAATGATCATCTTCACCTCTCCTCCCCCTTCCAGTCCAGCTATCTCCACCTCTCTCTCTCTCTTCCCCCCTTCCACCCCAGCCATCTCCATCTCTCTCTCCACTTCCCAACCCAATCCAGCGCTGGCACCTCTCTCTCCTCTCTCTTCCCCCTTCTGGTCCAGTATCTACTTCTCTCCCTCCCTGCACCCCTCCTCTGTCCCCAGTCCTGCAAACCTTCCCTTGTGGCCCCTGGCTCTTTCCCTCCAGTGTCAGCATTACAAGCTAAGTACAGCATTGTGATGTGGAGCCTCCAGTGGCGTACTAAGGGGGGGCGGTCCGCCCCGGGTGCACGCCACTGGGGGGGGGGGGTGCTGCGCGTCTGTCGGCAACTCTCGTTCTCTGCTCCCTCTGGCCCCGGAACGGGTTATTTCCTGTAACGGGGCAGAGGGAGCAAGGAACGAGCGTTGCTGACAGACGCGTGCCGCCACCCCCCCCCCCCCCAGCAGGTAAAGATGCACGGGGGGTGTCGTTTCGCTGGGGGGAGCTGCCCCTTTCTCGTCCCCTGTCCCGCCCCTTCCATGCCCTCACCTCCCCCTTGTCATCTCTCCTCCCCCTCCCCTCTCCTTACTCTGCTATCCCAATCCCTGGTGGTCTAGAGGTACCTCTTCGGGGCAGGAAAGAGCCCCCTCTTTCCTGCCCGGAGCTGCTAGCTGCCCTGCATCCTCCTGTCCTGTGGTGAGTCCGGCTCTCGGCGTTTCAAAATGGCCACCGAGAATTGAAGCAGCCTCGCGAGACTTCAACTCTCAGTGGCCATTTTGAAACGTCGAGAGCCAGACTCACCACAGGACAGGAGGATGCAGGGCAGCTAGTAGCTACAGGCAGGAAAGAGGGGGCTCTTTCCTGCCCCGAAGAGGTACCTCTAGACCACCAGGGTTTGGGATAGCAGAGTAAGGGAAGGGGGGATAGTCGCGTTTCGCCGGGGGGGGGGGGGGAGGGGTCGCGTTGCACCCGGGGGGGGTGCATCGGCGATCCGCCCCGGGTGTCAGCCCCCCTAGGAACGCCACTGGGAGCCTCCACTCAAGCATGCTGTGCATCTCTGCCGGGCATGACCCAGCAGAGATGAACAGCATCGTACCACTGTACTTTGTAATGCTGACACCAGAGGGAAGGAGCGGGGAGCTGCAAACGAGGTTTGAGGGGAGGGCTGACACCAGGGTGGGAGTGGCAAGAGAGGAAGATGCTGGACCATGTGAGGGGAGGCAGGTGGGGCAATGGCAATTAAGCACCTCTGTCCCTATTACTAAAATTGAGGTCAGACAGTTGCCAAACAAGGCATCAGGGACAGGGATCTGAAATCAGGGACAATCCCCAAAAAACGGGGACATCTAGTAACCCTACCATAGATCTCATTACTAGACCATAATATACAAACACATAAAACATACGACATACTGGCAATCCTTAATATTAACAGGGCAATCTTAAACAAAACAAGAGTTTACTGACCAAGCATCTGCTTATAAATTCAGGTGTTTTTTTGTTTTTTTTCCAAACAGTAGATAATTCATTTTGAACCAAATCTTCCAGCGAACACTGTTCCAAAGATATTAAGAAGCATATAGAAAAAATGTCTCAGTGCAGATAGTTTGAAAATTGCCTTCTTTTCTATGACTTTTGATATGTGTACATTTTTGTGGATATAAGGCTAAACATAACAATGCGATGCTTATCAGAAGCACTTAGAGGCAGCAAAATGTGGTAAATGGTTCATTTCAAATTTTTGATCTGACAGCTTCATCCTGTTTCTTGGGATATCCACAACTATCTAGGCATTCTTCCCCTTCCTCCTACTTTGGTCAATGCAGCTAAAGTCCTCCACCAGGCCCATGTACCATGCCGCTTTCAAAAACCTGGAGTCACTGATCCTGAAATTAACCATTAGTAGTCAGCTCTGAATGGTGACCAAGACTCTTTTCTTCCTAGGAATACTAACACTCTTTCTCTGACATCCCTAACTCTGGTCAACCTGCAGATTGAAGTGTTCTATCATTTAGTCTGTGGGCTGGCCCAGTAAGCAAACCATTCTAATAATTCTCTTTCCTCTCTTCCTTCAGTCATATGGTCCAGTGAAAGACAGCTGGGGTGGCCTATGGACCTGAACATTAATTGAGGGGAAGGGGTTCAAGACTCGGCATTTACCTAGGGTAATTAAGACCCTTGCATTGCTGCTTCTGGGGACTGTAAATAGAGAGCCCCTCCTTTGAGTCTTTAATAAGTTTTCAGTCTTCTGCAGCTGTAAATTGAGTTACTAATTGGGCATGCAAAAATGTCCCAGAAACTAAAGGGAACATTAGTAAAACAATTCTGTGGCTAATTCAAGATAATTATCTTCATCAAACTAATGGATATTTAAAAAGAAGCTTGGGAAACCTAAGTGTTGGCTAGGGATAAGGAACGATTTTTTTTTCTGAAGGCAAAATGTTTGCAGCTAGCTACACTCCAAGATTTCCCCTTAATTCTGTATAGGTTGCTCAAAGTTGAGTGTGCAGTTTTGGTCACGGATCACAGATCCATGCATAAACTAATTGGCTATGGTAACAGCCTATCTCCCGGGAATCCTCATTCAGCTTTCTAGGTCCTTCTCTCTGGAATGCTCTCTCATCCCACCTTTGCCTGGAAACATTGTACACAAAATTTAAAATGCTGCTTAAAAACCATTTAGTCTCCGAGGCCTTTGGTTAATCTATGTTCTGTTGCCTTCCCTTTTTGTCTCTTTAACCCTGACTGCATTTTAGCACTGTAAAGCACGCATAAGCCATATTGGATCCCGTGTGGTACATCAAGCCTCTGGAAATAAATAAATATTGGTGTTAACAAGCACTAATTGGCAGTCATTAGTAGTTGCATGCAAAATTGCCCTAAGACCCTATTCTATAACCTGCGCCCTTAACTTACCTCACATGGAACTCCAAAGGGGGTGGGGCTAGGGGAGGGGCATAGGTGGGTCAGGAGCATTCCCAAGACCTGGCTGACAGCAGCTGGGTACAAGCATTTATACCAGCCTTTGGTGTTCATGCTCATAGTTAGGAGCGAAATAGCATGCTAAGCTAGTATTCTATATACAGTTCTGTGCAGATCTACCATTATAGAATTCATGCTTAGAGAGCATCATCCCAACGCTTAACTTTGGACGACCTTGACTGAATCTCTCCCTTTCTCCTTCTTGCATTCCAGACTGCTGCTAGGACTTACTTCATTATATTCACTGGATTAAAAAATAAAAAGACTCACAGCTAAATGCTTACTATACCCTCCCCCCATTTTTTTAGTTGGTTGTATTCATTTGTTTGTTTAGGGGCCCTTTTATAAAGCGGTAGTAAGCCCAATGCGGGCTTACTGCTCGCTAAAAATGAAGTATTGCTAGGCTACCGCAGCAGCCCAGCGGTAGTTTCCACCCCCAGTGAGTGTCATATCTGGCGCTACAAAAATATTTTTATTTTTGCAACGCTGGTGTGTACTCATCAGTAATCAGGCAGTGCTGAATGCTGCCCAGTTACTGCCGGGTTAATGCAGGAGCCCATACCACCACCTCAATGGGTGACGATAAAGGCTTCCCCCCCCCCCCAAATACTGCCAGGTTAGTGCAGGAACCCTTACCGCCACCTCAATGAGTAGCGGTAAAGGTTCCCCCCCCCCCACCCCCTGAAATGGCCATGCAGCAAGTGCTTCAGTTGCTACATGGCCATTTCCAGAAAAAAACAAAGACCTGCCTTTTACCCACTGCAGTAAAAGGAGGCCTCGGCACGTGTCTGAAACACTCATCGATGCCAGCGCAGGCCTCCTTTTGCCATAGCTTCGTAAAAGGGGCCCTTATTTTGTTATTGTATTTAAGGATAGTCATGACTGGGCTAAGGTCAGCTGTGGGAATAACTCTGAAATTGTGCTTAAAGCCTTTTGATTTGTTTTAGTTTGTTCAGTAAAACTGCTTATGGGGCTGGTTTGGGCTGGGAGAGAATTCAAGATGGCCGCACGCATTTAGGAGCATTGTAGTTCCTCTTTCCTTCTACACAAAATACCAAAAAAAAGAGGCAAAGCGGCAGTTTGAGCCCCCATGACATCTGCCCCTTTACCTTCAGGTCCGATTGACCGATTTTTGAGGACCTCACGGCAAGGGGAAGCAGTCGGGAGCGGTTCCTTAGGAGACGCCGGCATGGTGGAGGATCTTTCGGCATCTCCAGGACATGATGTAACACTGAGCCCTGACGTAGGAACTCCTCCCCAGCAGCCTATTCGGTCGAGTTCTCCCTCTCTCGGAACAAGCACTCAGACGCTGGGAAGCAGATCTGGGGTAAGCTCGGGTGAGGTTCAGGGAGAACTAATCGAGAGAGAGTCACTAGGCAGTCCATTGATGATGGCAGCGGCTCATGAAGGCACAGATGAAGGTATGAAAACAGACTTATTGAATATATTTCCTGCTGCATTGCAGAAACCACCAGAGGGGTTGTGGGACCTAATAGCTCAAATGGCTCAACATCAATACCAGCAAACTAAAGCATTGTTATATAAAGTAAATGAGATAGAAAAAACCTTAGAGAAAAATGAAACTGAGATAAAAGCTACCGCAGAGAAAACCCTAACGATAGAAGAAAAACTTACAAATAATACTAATGTTCAAATGGCTATGTTGAAAGATGTCTCTAATATGAGGAATAAAATGGAAAATTATGAAAATTATATGAGAAGATATAATCTAAGGTTCATAAACTTTCCTAGAGTTCAAATGATAAGCCCAAATGAGATGTTAAAACGATACTTTAAAGAAATTCTGCAAATACCTGAAGAAAATTTACCACCTCTTTCTCAGGCTTATTATATACCTCAAAAATTACAAGAATCATTACCGCAACAACAGACTCCTTTGGATATTACAAATCTTTTGGAAACTTCAGACACTGAACAAGCCACTGCGGCAACTTTGATAGCCATGGCAGCTTTATTTCCAGATAAGCAATGGTTGTTTAAAATGTTTTTTAAACATAAGGATAAATTGTTTTTGGGTTTGAAGATACTATTGTTTCCAGACGTCTCGAAGGACACTCAAAAGAAGCGTAAACAATTCTTGATATTGAAGCCTGAAGTGTTATGGTTAGGAGCTACTTTTTACCTCAGATTTCCCTGTAAATGCATAATTTCTTATAATGTTCATAAATATGTTTTCATGGATCCATCTCAACTAACTACATTTGTGGCCTCTGGAGGAGTATAAATTTAAAAAAAAAAACCTTGCTTAATTTTCTCCTAGATGCTATTAATTCCTTTAATTTAATTCCTGTTTGAATCTTTAAGTACTTCGTACTTGTTTGCTATTTTTCTTCTATTGTTTACTTTAACTAACACTTTCCATTCAAGTGTAAATACCTTGAAATAATTGTATATTAAAATGAAAATTATTTTTTTTTTAAAAAACTGCTTACGGGGCTCATTTTTAAACAGAAAAAACATCCATAAAGCAGCACAAAGTAGCAGATGGACTTTTTTTGGCAAAATGTTCAAATCGCTATTTTTGAAACCAATTTTAAGACATTTTTCTATGCAGTTTGTATGCAGTGCATCCAAATCACAAGGGGGCATGTCAGGGGTGCATAGGGGTAGGATTTGGGCATTCCCAAAACTTGGACATTTTTGTGCCATAATGGAACAAACGAAAAACATCCAAGCCTATAGGTTACATATTTTGGTCTAGACTGGTTTCAATCATGACTAAGTCACAAAAAGGGGCTCTAAATGACCATTGGAGGGATTAAGGCATGACCCTCCCTTACTCCCCCAGTGGTCATTGACCCCCTCCCACCCCTCAAAGATATGAAAGAAACAGTACACACCAGCCTCTATGACAGCTTCAGATGTTATGGCCAGTACTATTACAGCAGCAAGCAGGTCCCTGGAGTAGCTTAGTGGTCAGTGTAGTGCACTATACAGAAGGGGACCCAGGCCCATATCCAACTGTAGTCTAACTGCTACACTTGTGGTAGGAAAGTGTGAGCCATCCAAAACCCCCACAAAAACCTACCGTACTCACATATAGGTGACACCTGTAACCATAAGGGCTATTGTAGTGGTGTAAAGTTGGGTACAGTAGGTTTTTGGTGGGTTTTGGAGAGCTCAACATACAATATAAGGGGGTAACAGTGAGATGTGTACCAGGGACCTTTTATGTGAAGTCCTCTGCAGTGCCCCCTGGGGTACCCCACTGATCTGCTGCGATGTCTGTTTGGCCAGTCTGCTAAGAATGCTAACACCCCATACATCCCAGTGGCTCGTGTTTTTGTCTGCTTTCCCTTGGGCATTTTTTTTCTTTTTTCAAATATGGTCCATAAAGATAGATGCACTGAGCACACAAACATCTAGCAAATGGGCATTTAATGCATTTTTAAAGCGATTAACATGTTAACAGTTTAACTCACATTAATTATTTTAATGTGTTAATTGCATTCAATTCCCTGCTTCTTGCCCCACTACCTGTGTCTCTCTTCATCTCTCCCTTTGTCATCTTCTTTCAGCTTTCTCCTGCTTCCGCTGCTTCCACCTTGCTGCCACCCCACCTCCTCCTGTACGCCTTTCCTCCGCCCCGCCTCCTCCCACACACACACAGTCTGGTATCTCCCTCTTCCTCCCCTTCCTAGCTTGCCTTTACTGTCTGAAGAACCAAGGAGGTATGCAGAACTAGATGCACGCTGCTTCTTTCGAGCTGGGAGCATACCCTCTGTAGCTCCTGCCTCTTCTGACAGAACTTCCTGTTTCCCGTCGGTGGGACGCTAATCACTACAGAGGAAGGGCTCCCAACTTGAGACAAATGACAGTAAAGGCAAGCAGGGAGAATTGGAAAGAGTCAGATGCCTGCATGCAGGGGAAGAAGAGAGGCAGAGAAAGATGTTGGGACCCATGGGAGAAAATTGAGAGATAGTGGGGTGGCTGGTCAGGGGAAGGAGAGTGCAAGATGCCAGAGTGCAGGCAAAGGGAAAGGGAGATACAGCCAGGCCAAGCAAACATGCCAGGATCTGAAAAACAAATGAGGGAGATTTTGCCCATGCAGGGGAGGGGATAGGAGGGTAAGGGAAGGGAGAAGGGAAGAAATGGTGCCCTTGGAAGGGGGGAGGGGATGGCCATAGAGGGGAGGGGAGTAGAGGGGAAGGGAAAGAAAGAGAAGAAAGAAGAGAGGAGATGGTGCCCATGGAGGAAGAGGAGGGGAGCAGAAGGGAAGAAAAAAGATAGATTGTGCTCATAGAGGGAGAGGAAAGGAGAGGGGATGGTGCCCATGGGGGGGGGGGGGGGGGGGGGGGGGGGGAGGGGAAGAAATTGTGCCCATGGAAGGAAAGGGAAGAAAGAAGAGAGAAGATGGTGCCCATGGAGGGGAGATGAAGGAAAGAGAATAGATGAAAACTAGACAGGAGGAAGAAAAATGGAAGAAAGTTGAACATGAAGGATAAATATAGGGCAGGAAGTGAAGAAAATAAATAATGAACGGATAAGATGCCCTGGAAACAGAGTTCAGAGCACAGATAAAGGAAAGCAGAACCAGAAGCAGGGAACAATTGATTAGAAAAATAAAATCACAAGTCAGCAAAGGTAAGAAAAATTATTTTCAGTTTAGTAATTGTAATTTGTCAGTTTTAAGAATTTACTTCTGCTGGGTATATTTTTCACTGTGCATGAAGAAATGTGAGGTGAACCCTTCATGCGATTAATTGTGTGATTAATTTTTTTTAGTTGATGAACAGCCTTAAAAAAACACAGATATTTTTCTTGTTCAAAAATCGCTATGTTCGCTACTTGATTTTTAGACATTTTCAGCAAAACATCCAAAATCAGATTTAGATTTCATATTGAAAATGCTCCTCCACAGCACATTAATGCTACCCTCTCTGTGGTAAAACGTTTCATATCATACACTACAGCTGAAAACCTTGATAGACTTATTTCTTACATAAAGACTAACATATAGGCCTATGTACTAAAGCAGTGATTCTCAACCTGTGGTTCACAGTGCTTCTATAGACCATCAAAGGGGTCCATAGAAAAAAAATGGGGGGACAGCCTCTGTATGAGACTGCAGCTTCCCAGCTGGAAGGGAAAGATTAAGAGAATCAGTCAAAAAAGAATGGTTGGGAGTGAGGGAGAGAAAAAGTTGTGAATGTATGGGAGTCCTCAAAAGCTCTGAAGATTGATAAAGTGTCCATACAGCTATAAAGGTTATGAACCCTTGTACTACAGGGTTTCTCCCATTCTATATCTGTAGGGAAACCACTTAGTAAATAGGGCTTTTAATGAGACATTTACCATGAGTCAGAAGAACACCTGTGATGATTTAATGGATCCAATTCTGGAAGAGTTTTATTGCAGTATATTGACTTACTTATTGCTTTGCATCTTGGAGTTTTCTCCCCTGGGTCCGACATTTGGATGCTCAAGCTACCTTTTCTTTCATTCTTCTTTCTTTTTAATCCAGACCGTCTAGGGTACAAAGCTCTCTCATCTAACCCCCCTATCCCAAAGTGTAAACCTCTTTCATCCACCTGTTACTATAAATAATATTCTTACGTGCATGATCTTTCTTCTTTTCAGTGAAAGAGTACCTGTGCCCTCTGAAGTGCACATGATAAAAAAAGTTTGGTTCAGTTGGCCTTTTTTTTCCAATTTATAGATGTGTGTGTGGGGGGGGGGGGGGTTCAGCTCATTTCACACATTCGCTTTCATTAAAAATAATTTTAATATGGGTGCTAAAACTTTCCAAAGAATGCAAATCAACAGCACGCATTCATTTGTAGGCTAACACATTAAATCATGTGCACATTACAATTTAAGGCATGTGCCATCGAACCAAATATATGCTAACAAAATACACATTCCTAACTGTGCCTGTTGTGTTTCCCCTGAAACTAAATGCAGCAAAAATAACTTAGGTTTAAGACTGTGGAGAGATGCACAATTAGCTATGATCAATATATGTTTCCATAACAACAGCTCCCTAGCGACAGGTATTCTTCTCCCATCATAAACTAATCTCTTTGAGGAATGGACGAAGAAACATGTGCTCGGAATGGGGGAATGCAAACTGAAAATTGTGCCAAGTATTTACACCAGCAAATAAGCAGATAACAACATCCAACCAGGAGGTAAACTGACTGTTCAGAACCTTGACTTTCTGAGCATGGAGCACTAGTGAGCCCTTTCTTACTGGAAATAAGTCCACACAATTTCCCAAAATATTATATAAACATCATTTCAGAAACAGTTAACAGTGGAACACAGCTTCCTTCTCTCCCAGGGGTATATCCTGCAAGCCTCATCCTGCAGACAATAGTTATCAGCCTTTTCTGTTACAAATAAGCTCTAACAAAATCAGAAAACCTACCAAAATCAGATCATGATTACAGCTGCATTTTTTCTCAGACATTTTCTTGTGCACAGAAGGGGCTTCAGATGTTACCTAGACAAATCTTTCAGTTTTTAAAATTCTCCTTAAGGAGAAGGTTATTAATGTGGGCTACCATTAAGACCTGTTATTTTATGGTTAACCCCAGTTATTAGAAACTAGGTCTCGTTGCATAAATAGGATCTGTGCTAAAAAAGCACAAGTTAGAGGTAAAATAATACATCTTAACAGAAACCCACATTGATAACTTAGCCTCTTATTGTCTTTATCAAGGACAGTTTTCAAAGCCATTTATCCAGGTATGTAGGTATTTAACTAAACAAATTAACCTGGCTGAAAATGACCCTCCTCTGTCTGGTTAAACAAAAATTGGTTTCTACACTCTCGGGGTAATTCAGTAACTGGGTACCTCCATTTTGGAACCCCAGGCTTACAGTTATAGTTTTATTAAACTTAATATACCATATTACATAAATTTTATGTCAAAGCGATTTACAATAAAATCATAAAATACAACTAAATAAAAGCATAAGAACTTGAAAGGGAACTACAATGCTTATAGGAAAGCTCACAACACTCCAGAACACACACTCGCAGAAAAATCATAGGTAACAGTAACTCTCGAAAACTAACCACCCGAAAACACATTAGCAAATCAATCTCCTTTTAACAGGCATTTAAACCGATGAGGACTTCACTTTGCCTTTAAGGCTATAGGAATCCTATTCTAAAGATCAGGGGCAACTACAAAAATGGCCCATTTATGTGTAACACTTAACTGGGTTTCTTTAACTCCTGGTACCACTAAAAGAAAAGACTCCCCAGAATGTAACTCCCTACTTGGGACATAGGCTTGGATCAGTGACGCAATTGGTAATGGAGAATGTTCATAATAAGCCTTATGGGACAATAGGCGCCTACTTTATAATAGAACCTAAGCACCATAACCCAGTATCAGTGCACTTAACATTTAGCTGCCCACAGTTACATCAGTCATAGAGCTGGTGTAAGTGTGGGTGCCTAAATACAGCAGAGATGCGCAGAACATATATGTAAGTGGGAGGGGCCCCCCTGCCTATGTCTCACCCTCGTACTGTCCCGGTATGCCCACCTTGCAAATATGAGCTATGCAAGATTGTCATGCATTTACAGAATAGCACTTAGGCAACATACTTGCATATGCATGCATAAGTAAGTACACATCTACACATATATAATAAAATATCTACAGTGATCTCCTCAGGCCTAGGTTTGTATCTGCCTTCTCAAACTTTGCGCTCAGCCTCAAAGAACGTACTTGATGTTCCGTCTTTTCAGCTAATCTGACTGGAAGACTACAGAACATCCATTTTCTACTTCTACGCTGCAGGACCGGAACTCTGGACTTCTTTGCTTTTTTTTTTGTTTGCATTTAAATTTCGATTACAAGTACTAAGTTGAAAAGCAAAGCACAATTAGCAATAATACAAAGTAGGAAATTAGAAACAAGAAACAAAAATATGCTAGGTAGTCCACAAATTAAGGGGGGAGAAAAGCCAACGGAAATACCCCCTGAAACCAATAGGAATTCTCAGAATAATCAAAAGAGAAAAAGGAAAAAAAACTGCTCTGAAGAGAACTGAAAATATAAGACATTTAAATCCAAGCATTAATCCCCAGCGTCGTCATCCTGAGCTTGAATGGGAAGCAACAGAGTCTATAAAAATTTCTAGCTGCTCTGCATATAGGAACACATTATCTTGTACTGGAAATCACTATCAAACATTTGCAAAGAAAACGCAGTCGAGGAATTCTTTGCCTTCTCATATTCGATCCTCGAAGACTTTAAAAACAATCTTATTCCAGCAAGCTTTTGGTGATAGTCTCGATGATGTCTGAAGGAAAGGTATTACATAATTTATCCCTGTGAATGAACTTGTGTCATTGGTGAAAGTTGTAAAATAGTTTAGGAAGCAATACTAGTATTACTACAGTTCTTGTGTTTAAGCGTTTGTACATTAATTCTGTTTTGCATGTTTCTTTTATATATGTGATTTTGTAATATGCCTAGAATTGTAGATAATGCGGAATATAAATTTTATAAATAAATATATGCTAGTATTCTTAAATATCAACACTACTAACACAGGAATCTAATCAAACAATACTTCCTCAATGTTAAATCCAGACAATCTTAAAGAAAGTTCTTACATCAGTCATAACATTATATTGTGATGCAAATTTATTTATTTCAAGAAATCACTTTTCTAGTAGCAAAGCACAGCAAACTATCAAAAACATATAAGACATAACCCCACATTCATCCATCCATTTCCCCACATCATTAAGTAGAGGAGTGTGGTAGCCGTGTTAGTCCACTCTTAAGGTTATCAATAGAAATCAAACAAAATAAAACATGGAAAAGAAAATAAGATGATACCTTTTTTATTGGACATAACTTAATACATTTCTTGATTAGCTTTCGAAGGTTCACCCAACAGAAAGGACTTAACAAGGATCTGGGGTTCCTAACCCATTATAAACCATAAAGCTGGATGTCTCTGTTGATCACCCCACCCCTCACCTATCCACACCCATCCTGTTAGAATATCAATGATAAGCTTTGATGTCCCCATGCATACCTCCGACCCACCCCCATCCTCCCACCCTGTCAGACTGTCATAGTAATGCTTGAATGTTTTCACTTATATACACTGTCAGCTAGCACATTTGCTTATTTCCGATCTGACAAAGAAGGGCAACCTTCGAAAGCTAATCAAGAAATGTATTAAGTTATGTCCAATAAAAAAAGGTTTTATTTTGTTTGATTTCTATTGATAACCACATCATTAAAAAACCTTGTCCAATGCTTAGGAGTCAGTCCGTGGTGAAAATTACTGCAATAAATCGCTAATCCTCCAAATAGTCCGGATTAGTCAATTTCTTCTTGTCAGATAGCCACAGTCCACACACTCGGAAATCCTTCAGAACTCCTCAATTCATTAGCTGATATAAAGTTGGGCAATTTTCACATGTTCTGTTGTTCCACTCTTGTCCAGCCCTATTTGGAGGATTAGCGATTCATTGCAGTAACTTTCACCATGGACTGACTCCTAAGCATTGGACAAGGTTTTTTAATGATGTGGGGAATGAATGGATGTGGGATTATGCCTTATATGTTTTTGATAGTTTGCTGTGCTTTACTACTAGAAAAGTGATTTCTTGAAATAAATACATTTGCATCACAATATAATGTTATGATTGATGTAAGAACTTTCTTTAAGATTGTCAGTATTCTTAAATATTCACAGTGAAATGGGTGCATATTAGTTAACGTTTGGTTTGTAGAATTGCCTTTTGGATGTACATTTAGCTAGGATAAATAAAGGCCTTCTAGGGAGGAGGGGATTTATGACAAAATTTATTCAGTTAGGGGGTCTTTTATGAAGCGACGATAAGCCCAACGCAGACTTACCGCTTGCTAATCCAGAACTAGTTCCTGTCCCCATTATGCCACTTCTGGTGCTATAAAACATATGTTTACCTGGCAGCAATTGGGCAATGCAGGATCCCTTACCGCCAACCGTGCTCCCCCCGAAATTGCCTGCGGCAAGTGCTTCACTTGCCAAATGGCTATTTCTTTTAAAAAAAGACAGTCTTTTACCCGCTGTGGTAAAAGAGGGCCTCGGTGTACATCAAAAACACGCCTTTTATAATAGCTTGGTAAAAGGACCCCTTAAAAAGAGATGTTCTAGATATTCTGAGGTGAAGAGGAGGGAAACTGCTTCAGTTTAGCCAGATAGTGCTAAATATCAGTATTATTCAACTAAACATTATCTAGTAAACTTCGGTCACTGCAGATCATATATCTTTATCCTATTATTTTTAAACAGTTGCCACTTCTCTAAGTACATTGCTACTGAATATTAGGGGCCATGTCATTTGTAGTTTATACTGAAGCACAATAGTGTTTACCAGGGGTGTAGCCAGGTCTTACGGTGGGAGGGGGCCAGAGCCCGAGGTTGGGGTTACATTTTGAGTGCCACTCTGCTGCCCCCCACCCCACATACTACCTCGCTTTGCCTCACCTCACCCCCACCGCCTCGCCTCGTGCATCCTCACACACCCCCTCGCCTCCTCGCACCCACCCTTACCTCACAAACAAATACCTTTGCCGGCGGGGGTCTCCAACCCCTGCCAGCCGAAGCCTTCTTGAGCGCCAGTCTCTGGCACAGCCGCGTACCTGCCCTGCTCTTCGTGCTCCTCCTGTGCACGCTGACGCTCCTTTACCTGAAACTGAGAAGAAGCATCAGCGTGCACAGGACAGGAGGAGCAAGAAGAAAGAAGAGTGGGGCAGGAATGTGGCTGCGCCGGAGGCTGGCGCTGAAGAAGGCTTCGGCTGGCAGGGGTTGGGGACCCCCACCAGCCAAATAAAGGGGCCCGGATGAAGTTTGCGGGGGCCCAGGCCCCCGTGGCCCCCATAGCTAAGCCCCTGGTATTTACCAACAGATGTGAAAGGACACTACGCCCTAACGTGGTGAGCATGCCAAAAAAGGCATTGAATATCTGGTTTATTTTTGGCCGGTTTCATCTTAATCAGCCAGGTCAATATTCAGTGCTGGCCGGTTAAGTTGTAACCGGCAAAGGATAGGCCTGCTATTTTGGCAGCCTAATTTGGCTGCCAAACTTAGCTGGTGATACGCTGAATATTAGTGTATAGCCTATTATATCACATGATATAACTGGTTATCTGCTAAGCACTAACCGACAATATTCAGCAGGAGATAACCAGCTATCTCTGGCTGAATATTGCTGGATAGCCAGTTAAGTGCCATTTAACCAGCCAGGAGCCGTTCCTGGCTGTTTAAATGGCATTAAATATCAGGTGTTTAAAGGTCTGAGATAGGGTAATTACGCATGTGCTTGAGATTTATTTTATTTATAATGAAGATTGGATTCTAATATTTGCTTTTTGTAGATATTTCGAACCTGATGCAGGATTCTCGAAATATAAATTCATGTCGGGAGAGGCTACAGTATTCAAAGCATCATTACATTAAGCGGGAGAGGTTGCTGAACTTAAAGCACTACTAAGGTAAGTGTTTCTTTTGAAAATAAGAAAATTGACTGAGGAATGCTACAATAAAGTTAAAATATATGATCAATGAAGAATATGGATATGGCGGATGTAAATGTTTTTCTGTTGACCACCTGATGATTCATCTTTTAAAAAAAAATAAAACAATTTTTGTGGTGGCTGGGGTTAGAATTATTATTGACATGAATCCCAGTCTCATTATTTAAGAAATCTATATTTACTACACAGTGTATAGCTTAGAGCGAAGTTTTGAAATATGTGTATATGTACATAAAAAGAACCTGAAAATGTGTACATATCAAAAAGGTCTAAATGTAAGCACATAAATTCCCTGGGGTACATTAAGGGGTCCTTTTACTAAGGTGTGCTGAAAAATGGCTTGTGGTAGTGTAGGCGCGGGTTTTGGGTGTGCGCCGATCCATTATTCAGTGCGCCTGTAAAAAAAGGCCTTTTCAAAATTGCCGTGCATCCGTTTTGGGTCTGAGACCTTACCACCAGCCATTGACCTAGTGGTAAAGACTCACGTGGTAACCGGGTGGTAATGACCTACGTGCGTCAAGTGCCACTTGGCGTGCGTCCGATATGTGCGTCCGAAAATAAAAAATTTTTTTCAGATGCACGCACCAAAAATGAAATTACCACAAGAGCCATGTGCTAGCCGTGCAGTAACTCCATTTTGGCGCACGTCGGGTGCACATAGACACTTAGGCGGATTAGTAAAAGGGTCCCTAAGGTTGTTCAAAGCATTATTACACCCTGCTTTGATTACTGCGATGGATCATTGCTTGGCATATGGAAAAATCAGTTGAAAGCTTTACAAGTCCGGCAAAATGAAGTGGCAAGAATTCTTATTGGTAGGAACAGGTATGATCATATTTCCCTTGTACTTAAAGATCTCCATTGGATCCCAATTGCTTTTAGGATTAAATTCTTTGTATGATTTTTAAAGTGTTTACAGGACAAGTTTCACCATTGTTGGCAGATAAATTATATGTTTACCAACCCAGATGACACCTGAGATCTGAAAAAGAGTTTTGCTTGATGCTCCCTCCTATCAAAAGGTTAGGTTGGAAGAATACAGGGGCATGATTTTTTTTTTTTAATTTAGCTGGGCCTATGCTTTGGAATGCACTACTTTTCAAACTAAGAGGACTTCAGAGCTTAACTGATTAAAAAAAAAACTTAAAATGTTTTATCTGTGAAGCCTTTTGAAGGAGTCTAGGATTTTCCCTTTTTAATATGAGCAGGAAAGTTATGTAAGCTTTTATGCACTTGAGTGGAAGATGTTGCATATGTTCCAGAATGCATATGTCAATGTTTATCTGATAATATTTGTTTAAATTTGTAATGAGTTTACTGCGGAATCTGGATTATATTGTGTATGTTGCATTGTGAATCGCCTAGAACTTTTGTGACAATGAGGAATACAAATTTTTAAATAAATAAATACAATTCACTGGTACCTGCACAGAGAAAGTATGCACATACTAGTTATGTCTGCACTCAGTTATGAATTACCTCTAAAATCTTTAGTGGAAGAGCAGAGTCGTTTCTGGTCAGAGGCAGTGCTAGTCTTTATACTGCCCTGACAATATACGCCAACCTTGTTCTGACCGATTCCCTCCAGACACAAGAGGATTATTTTATTTTCATGATAATTCATTTTTTTGTTTCTTCAGTGGCCTGTGGTCAGAGCCTTCAAGGGATTTGCTGAATCCCTAGCCTGCTATTTTACCTTTGATCCAGTTGGAGGTCTCCTAGGCTACTGGTCCTGTCTCCTTTGTTGCTTATCTGACCAATGGGCTGCAGAGAGAGTTGGGAGCAGTAGCGGAGGAGATACAGCCTTCCTTCCTGCTTTCCCCTGCAGCTCTACATCCCGAAGATTGCAGCTCTGATGGCTGGGCAGTGCTGGAAATAATATTGGGGGTACCCTAGCACCCCCAGAGCTGGAGGCTATGATTCATTTAAAGAGTTCCATGGTAAATATCCATACGAAATCCATAAAATACTAAGAGATACTGGCTAGATTCTGTTGGCTTCAGTGAAAGTTACAAACTTGGCACACTGATTCCTACAATTCCGAGCTCTACAGCTACAGTGGAAAGAATTAAAAACTGTTGCAGGAATACAACAGTGCAGGAGAGACTTTCATCTCTAGCAAAACTATCAATTGAAAAAGAGCTACTCCTTACTTTAAAGTCAAATACGAAATTCTATGATGATGTCACTGCGCATTTTATAAAAGAGGAGAGGAGAATGAAGTTTCATTTTAAATGAGTATTTCTAGAAAGCTTTTTACACAATTCAGTCCAAACCCTCGTTTACTGAAAGCTTGTTAACTGATTCAGTCTCATGTGTTTTTGGAAATTTTAATGTCTATTTCAGGCAGCTGTACCATCAGTTAGGCCCAAAGCCACAGTATTTGAGAACTTGTTAACTGGTTCTGTTTCCAATGTTAAGGGCATTTTTATGGATGTTTCAGACAGGTGTACCATCAATTCGGCCCAAAATCACAGTGTTTAAGATCTTGTTAACCGGTTCAGTTTCATGTATTAAGGTCATTTTGATGGATATTTCAGGATGCTTTACCATCAGTTCGGCCCAAAGCCACAGTATTTGAAATCTTGTTAACTGGTTCTGTTTCCGCTGTTAAGGGCATTTTCATGGATGTTTCAAGCAGCTGTACCATCAGTTTGGCCCAAAGCAACAATGACCTTGCATTGTCTACTGCCACTCCTATTTGAGTATGACCTGAAGAAGGAATGGGTGACAAGGCAAGGCTTATTATATTTTGTTGCATGCACCCTGGAAGTCATGTGCCTGCTGCTCTCTGCTTTTGCACCATGTTTGTTGGTACACAACTTGCTGCTTCAGCCTCAGAATATCACAGAAAGTCTATATTGCTTAAAGTATTTTTTCATGGAATCTGCAGTTCTACACCATGTGAATGTCAATCTATGTATAATTCTGAAGGATAGATTTCGGAAAGGTGATGGTGATACAGAACTTAAATTTCTTCAAATCCTCACAGAAGTTAATAGGATAAGTGGCGTTATATGTGACTCTCCGAAAGAGACCAAGACGTGACATCATTCAGCACAAACAGCGAGTACATTAACCTTAGTTAATAGTATGCATTGCACAAATGTTTAGCACATCTACTGAATCCCTTGCTATAAATGTCACCACACGCCCCTGGGTTCCTTCAGTGCCAATGAAAGTGACAATTAAAGCCAATTATGGTTCTGTTGATGGAAACACCTTTCCATGTGGGCACAGATAATCTCACTAACTTACAGCACATAAGCAACTGAATGACCTTCAGGCAGGAATGATTTTAAATCAATGTTGAACTGAACTTGAATAAAATCAAAAATCCAGACATGAAAGGCTCAGTGTGAGTGTGCCAAACTCTGACACATCCAGATAATCACTCTTCTTATAATATGCCATCCTTGGTGCCTAGACATATACACCACTTATACAAATCATAGGCACCAATAATTGGTGGTTATGCACATATGTGCACTAGGCACTATTCTATAAGGTAGTGTCAATGTGTTATAGTGCGTAACTGCAGAGGGCGTATACATAGGCGGAGCATGGGCAGGCCATGGGTGTGTTTTCAAGTGACACATGTAACTGACAGAACACTACATGTATCACTTGGCACATGTAGACACACCCACTCACACCTGTCATTAACATAGCTTATATGGTCACTCTTAAACGTAGGTGTGCCCATGCTTATACTGGTATTCTGTAATGGTATCTTCGCACACCAAAGTTCTTATTTCGTACTCTCATTTGCATTGCCTTAGATCAGCCGACAATAATCTTTTGTCCTTACCACCACCTTCTCTTATCCGTCTTACTTGCACTCGAGATTCTGCCTTTAGTTATCTAGGCCCTAAACTCTGGAATGAGCTCCCGCATCAGGTTCAGGATCAACCTGCCATAGCTTCTTTCAGATCAGCCTTAAAAACTTACCTTTTCAGAATTGCATTTGCCTTACCATCATAACCTTTCCCATCAGCTCTCCTGTTGAGACTTTCTGCTCATTTTTCTCCTTTCCCTCTGTTCCCTCTTCACTCCGTGATGCACCTTCCTAGTCCCTTTTTTTCTTTTCCTTCCTCTTTTCTTTCATCTAAGTTTTTAGTTTTTTGAAATTTTTGTTTTTTGCAAACTGCATTGAAGCTTGTTAGGCCTCAGGCGGTACATCAAGCATGTGAAATAAATAAATAAAATTATAGAATTGGCACCCAGTGTTAGCATTAATGTGCCTAAATGGAAGTGCTAAATTATAGACTTGCCAATTCCATAAAGAAGGCGCCAACCTTTAGGTGCCATGCATGCATGTAGATGATCAGAATACCAGCATGTACGCAGCTATGCGTCCACATTTGCACATAAATGTTAATATTCCGGCTACACGCTATACCATAAACAGACACCTAAATGAAGAGCACTCTTCCAAAACTCACTCCGTCCATTATTTGTCAGTTTTGAGCTATGCGATTAACATCATTCATCAAGGCAAAATTAATTTACTGTAGGTTATTCCTGTGCCAAAACTCACTAAGCCCATGAGTTTTGCCACTGGAATCAACTATGGTAAATGAATCTTGCTTTGATGAACAAAATTAATCACATAGCTCAAAACTGACAAAATGGACTGAGTGAGTTTTGGAAAAGTGCTCTTCAAATGTGATAGGGTGTAGTTTGAGGTGGGCATTCACATGAGCAGTTTCTAGATAGCAGAAGTAGAAGGGCATAAGGTTATCGACTGTAAAATATCAGCCCCACTGTCATTGACTATAACACTGGACAAATAAATAATTCAGCAGACAACATTGGAATGACATCACATCATTCCCCTGCCTTACCCTGGTCCCAAAAAACCTTCATTGGACCCAATCTGTCCTTCTAACTATCACCCCATCTCCCTACTTCCTTTCCTATCCAAGATACTGGAACATGCTGTTCACTGCTATTGAGTTGACTTTCTTTCATCTCAAGCTTTTCTTGATCCACTTCAATATGGCTTTCACCCTCTTCACTTAACTGAAACAGCTCTTTAACAAGAGCTGTTTCAGTTAAGTGAAGAGGGTGAAAGCCATATTGAAGTGGATCAAGAAAAGCTTGAGATGAAAGAAAGTCAACTCAATAGCAGTGAACAGCATGTTCCAGTATCTTGGATAGGAAAGGAAGTAGGGAGATGGGGTGATAGTTTCCAATGACCTGCTCTTGGCCAGATCCAAATACTGTATCTCTATTCTATCCTCATTGATCTATCTGCTGCTTTTGACACTATTGATCACTGCCTACTCCTTGATACGCTGTTCTCACTTGGTTTTCAGGTCTCTGTTCTTTCCTGGTTTTCTTCTTATCTCTCCCATCACACTTTTAGTGTAGACTCTGGTGGATCCTATCTCACTATCAGTTGATGTACCTCAGGGCTCTGTCTTCAGACCTCTTCTTTTTTCCATCTGTACTTCTTCCCTTGGTGCTCTGATCTCATCCCATGGTTTTCAGTATCACCTTTATGCTGATGACTCCCAGATCTATCTCTCCACACCTGAAATCTCAGCAGGAATCCAGGCCCAAGTATCAGCCTGCCTGCCTGACATTGCTGCCTGGATGTCTCAATGCCATCTGAAACTAAACATGACCAAGTCTGAGCTTCTTGTCTTCCCCCTAAACCCACCTCTCCTCTTACCCCATTCTCTATCTCTGTGGATAACACTCTCATCCTCTCTGTCTCTTCAGCTCATAACCTTGGGGTTATCTTTGACTCCTCTCTCTCTTTCGCTGCACATATCCAACAGACTGCTAAAACCTGTTGTTTCTTTCTCTATGATATCACCAAAATTCATCCTTTCCTTTCTGAGCACACTAACAAAAACCCTTATCCACACTCTTATCACCTCTTGCTTAGACTATTGCAACTTGCTTCTCACAGGCCTCCAACCAAGCCATCTCTCTCCCCTTCAATCTGTTCAAAATTCTGCTGCACAACTTCTATTCTGCCAGTGTTTCTATGCTCATATTAGTCCTCTCTCCTCAAGTCACTTTATTGGCTCCCTATCCATTTCTGCATGCAGTTCAAACTCCTCTTATTGACTTACAAGTGCATTCACTCTGCAGCTCCTCAGTACCTCTCCACTCTTATCTCTCCCTACACTTCTCCCCGGGAACTCCGTTCATTGGGTAAATATCTCTTATCTGTACCTTTCTCTTCCGCTGCCAACTCCAGACTCTGTTCCTTTTATCTTGCTGTACCATATGCCTGGAATAGACTTCCTGAGCCAGTACATCAAGCTCCATCGTTGGCCATCTTCAAATCTAGGCTAAAAGCCCACCTTTTTGATGCTGCTTTTAACTCCTAACCCCTATTCACTTGTACAGTACTCTTGAATGTTTTATCTTTCCCACCTTATTAATTCTCTTATCCTTTATTTGTACTGTTTGTCCTGATTAGATTGTAACCTCTTTCGAGCAGGGACCGTCTCTTCATGTTCAAGTGTATAGCACTGCGTACGTCTAGTAGCGCTATAGAAATGATATATAGTAGTAGTAATATGCGCTAACATCTGCAACTTGGTTTTTAACTTCTTTTAACTATTAAGGGGATAAATTTTAATAGCCTTTGTAATTGCAAAGTATAAGCACACTAATTGGAAAATGAATGGTATAAAAAAAAACTTAAAGGGTTTGCCTATGTGTTTGCATATCAAGTGGTGCTTAGATGGCAACTCTGGCTGTATCAACTAAGGCTGGTGCTGGGCTGGTTTGTACAGTCTGAGTGCCGCATATAGCAATCAGGCTTAGGATAGGCTGTAGAGAGCTTCGATGGAAACTCCAGTAATTTGGGACATGAGGAAAGTGCTGGGCAGACTTTTACGGTCTGTGTCCCACAAATGACAAGACGGATTCGGATAGGATTTGATGGCAACTCCAGTATTGGAACATAAGGACAGAGCTTGGAAGCCGGTCTATGTCCCAGAAACAACAAAGAAAGACCATGATCAAGTATAGAATATCACGTTCATTGTTGATTTAATCTAGAATTGAGAATGAATGTGACTGTTGGACAGACTGGACGGACCATTCAGGTCTTCATCTGCCATCACTTACTATGTTACATGTTGTTTTGTAGCTATCTATATAAATAATTCTCACCTCCAACGTTCAGTGAAGCACTGAATCTACTCTTCCTAGGCTGTCAGCACCACTCACCCTTCTAGGCTGTCAGCACCACTCACCCTCAGTCATAGACCCGCCCTCAGCCACGCCCTTTCCGGACATAATTCACAACTCCAACATTCTAATGAAGCCAAATTTCTAATCTCCAACTTCTGTCATGGTGTAGATCGGAATTCCACCATGACTGTGTGCCCCACCCTCGCGTCAAACATCAAGACGTCGAGGGCAGAGTCACGGCAGACCAAAAAAGTATTAAAAAACCGCCAATGGCGCTAAAACAGAAGAGCAGTGCCGGTAAGCCCCCCCCCCCCCTCCAGATCTCTGTCACTCGGCCCTCCCGAGGAGCCACTTCACCATGTCCCCCTCATCCGACTTCGGACCCCTGCCCTTTCCTCTATGACTTTGGACCGCCCCCTCCTCCCCCAAACACTCCCTCTCGAATCGGCGAACAATTCGTTCCTACCCTCCGCCCTCCCATCACGATACACCTCCGGACATACAGGACACCACCCTCTCCTCCCCCCCCCCAAAGGGTCGTCCCGTCGTCCCTCCAAAACACTTGCAGGCACCATCCCTCCATCGTTGCTGTTACGGTGAATGGCAGCAGCAGTCCAAAGCGTCCAGACTCTGCACTTCTCTCTCTCTCACACAGCTCAGGTAAAAAACACACGCTGACCCGAATCCAAACCCCCTGCAAAACCCTCTCAGTTCAAAAACACTTCCTCCAACTTTGCCAGCACAACACAAAAAACAAACAAACAAACAAACAAAAAAAACCTTTGCAAGCAAGGGACATTCACCGAACCCCCCCCCCCCCCCAAAAAAAAAATACATTACAAAAAAAAACCCATTCCGGGAAAAACCCACTCTCCACACCCCTAAAAAAAAAAAAAACCTCCAAGCCCCCTTCATACAACCTATCAATTCAACAAAAACAAACAAACAAACAAAAAACCTGCACAATTATACAATAAACCTCTTTCAACACAATCATTGCAGAAATCAAATACCTTGCTAGCGCCCGTTTCATTGCTCACCGAAACGGGCCTTTTTTTACTAGTTTTTCAAAGAAAAACTACCTAGGTGGCCTCTGAAAACTAGCACAATTAACTAGCATGAGGAATGCCTGCAAAAAGCACGCTTGTTAAAGGTGATCACGTCTTGTGAACCTGCTACTTGTTTGGATGTGCTAATCGGGGCTAACACCGCATGAGCATATCTGAAAATGGAATGCATGTGTGCTGCTTCCTCCCTTGAAGCAACCTTACAGCTCCCCTTCCCACCCTGACTCTCCTAGCAAGGCCACATGCATGTTAGGTATAATTTTATTAAGCTCTTTCCTTGAGAAAAGCCTACTTTATTCAAGGAAAAAAGCTTTATAAAATTGTACGGTAGCATGGCGGCAATTCTATAAATTGGTGTCTCATTTTAGGTGCCACAAAGGAGAGTACTTAGCATCAATTTTGTAATGACTTAAAGGCGCACCTAAGTCGTTATAGAATATTAGAACAAAGCCACATTAAAGAGTGCCAAATGTTAGGCACACTTACTTACAACAGGTCAATGGCTGGCATAAGGGGACATGCCTAAGGTGCCCTTTTACTAAAGGGTTGGTGCGCTGCAACAGGCTTGCCACGTGCCAATCCGGAACTTCCACAAGAGCCCAGCACTAGCTCACACCCCCAGCGTGCGCCATTTCCAGCGCTACAAAAATGTTTATATTTTTGTAGTGCCGGTGCTTACCCAGCAGTAATCAGGCAGCACATTACCACCGGGTTAGCATGGGAGCCCTTACTGCCACCCCAATGGGTGGTGGTAAGTACTCCCCCACCCCCCCAAATGGCCACGCAGCAAGTGGTTCACTTACTGCATGGCCATTTCTTTTCCAGAAAAAAGACAGCCTTTTACCCGCTGTGGTAAAAGGGGGCCTTAGCACGCATCAAAAACATGTACTGATGCTAGCTCAATTCCCCTTTTTCTGCAACTTAGTAAAAGGACCCCTAAGTATGTCACGCAATGAGTGCAACTGATAAATCAAAATTTAGCAGTCCAAAACTTATTAGTGGGGGTATATAACAAGCATTAAATATGCCAACACAATGCATCTAAATATTCATTTAACTCATCAGGTGTGTGAATCAATGACTCCTGCTCTATGAAAGAGCCTCGGTAGCAACTCTTTTCACACAGGGATCACAACCCTGAGACTCACCAAAATCATCATCGGCTCTCCTAAACTTACAAAAATTCTACTCAATTTTTTACCAACTTTCAAGCCATAAAATAATATTTTAAAAGTGTAACTTATCATATCTCAATTCAGTTCCTCTCAGGCACTATTACAATGTCCAATACTTCATTAATTTTCAGGACCCCTGAGAATTACCAGCTGTAGTTTCCCACTTCTTCCATGTGTCCACATTTGTGAAGAGGGACCACATCTGCTTGTCTCCAGTCCTGCAGAACCTCTCCCGTCTCTAAAGATCTATGAAATAAATCTTTAAGAGGTTCTGTCAGGTCTTCTCTGAGCTCCCTCAGTATCCTGGGATGTATCCCTTCTGACCCCATAGTTTTGTCCACCTTCAGATTCTCAAGCTGCTTATAAACACTTTCTTCCATGAACAGCACAATATCCACTCCATTCCCAGATATTCCCTGGGTCCTTCTACAGGATTTTCTTCAGTGAAAACCGAAGAGAAGTAATTGTTTAGCATGTTCGCTTTATCCTCATCACTCTCCACATAGCCATTCTCTGTATCTTTCAGATTTGCAATTCCATTCCTATCTTTTCTCCTTTCCTCAATATATCTGAAAAATGTTTTGTCACTTCTCTTAACATCTTTAGCCATTTTTTCTTCTGCCAGCACTTTCACTAGCCGTATTTCCTCCTTTGCTTCTTTGAGTTTAATCCGATAATCTTTTCCGTGATCCTCTTGTTGCATTTTTCTTTTGCCCTTACTTTTTCAGCCACTTGTTTGTTTTACCACCAGCTGATTTCTACTGCAAATTAAAAACGCTACATTCTAAGTGCATATTTTACAAAATAGGTGGGCAAACTCATGGAGAACAGGCACAAATTTATACCTTTTTTGGAGCAGGAGCAGGTTTGTGTGTTGGCATTTGCACACTATTGATGGTGCTTTTCGGAGCTTGTTTATAAAGGCACATTGATTGCCTGTACTACCTTTGTAAAAGAAGTTTAAAAGTTGCACCTTTTTGGACTTCTCACATAGGCACTCTGTTATAAAATTATCGCCAGAGCAAGGAAACATATGTGTATGTATAGGCAAACTGTGGAGGGTCATTTTCAGCCAATCTAATTTGTCCAGGTAAATACCTATGTATCCATGTAAATGGTTTTTGAAAAATGTCCTTGATATATATTTGTTGGGTAATTTATTTTATTTGTTACATTTGTACCCCGCACTTTCCCACTCATAGCAGAAAACCTAAATATAGAATTTACCAGTAAGAAGCTGCAAAATCTTTTTTATCCTGCAGAGCCTTGTTCATTTCCATGCCAACAAAAGAAGGAATAACTACCATTAATCTACATTTTGTAATTTGTGTAGCTTATTAATATATACTGTTAAACACTGCAATGTAGCGTGCAATGAAACATAAATGCAAATAACATTGCTGGATGCTAATGTTTACCTTCTATACTGCTTTGTTTTGTATTTAGAGGTTTCAGAATTTTCAATAAAGACTGAATTAAAAAAAAACATAACCACAATCTTCAAACAAGCTCAAACCATACACAGAAAGTCCATCTTCCTCTAACACATGAAAGCATCAAGTATCAGTTTGATCAATGAGAGGATCATAGATTAGCAGTAGGGTTGTTTACCTCCAAGTGTGTAGTCTAGGGATGTGCACAAAGAAAATAATTTTGGTTTGTCTTCAAATTTGTTTGATATTTTTTCCTGAGTTTTTAAAAGTTTTATTTGGTTCGTATCACACAATTGTGTTAACTAAAACATTTTTTCCACGTGCAGAAACCAACTTTACTAGGGCAATTTGTATAAATCATTTTCATCTGTATGTAAATCTGGGTTCTGTAAGGAGCTTTTCCTGCTGTCTCACCTTTGCTGGTCAGAGGCCTGGTAAACCATCATTTCCTGATCTAATATGGATTCTGCAGCTGAGGCCTGAATACATCAGAAACTAGCTTTCTACAAAGGAAAACTACTACTTGGCATAACTGTGCTGGCTTCATTCAAGGACATGTGTTCTCGTGCATTTGCCATCCACCTTATCTCCTGAGAGGCGCAGAGGAACAGTTTTCACAGAGACAGAGTCTCCAGTACATCTGTGAGGGTTTGTTACCATCAGACTTTGTGACTGATAAGATATTCTTGCTGGAATCACAAGTCCTCATTGTCATGACCATGGGTATCTGCTAGACAGAGATACATGGTTGGTGATTGGTCCATGTGTGTCACCTGATGCAGAGGAATGCTAATGATGGGCATGAAAGAGAAGGAAGGAAGAGAGGAGAAGAGAAGAAGATTTGAAGGTGAATGGATCTCTCTCAGAGGAGATAGAGAGACTGATTTGCCAAACACCTATGAACTGTGATTCCTTGTGCTAAGAGCTGACAAGGTCAAGTTCAGCTGCAGCCTGGTGGCTTGCCCAGAGACTTAGTAACCAGCTGCACAGAGCAGAGACCTTTGGACTTACTTTCCTGAAATGGACAAGCTCACAGGGGGTATCTGCTGGAGTCTAGAAGGGGAGCCGATTCTTCACATCACCTGAAGTCAGGAGCCTAAGGTCCACAAGGGTGAGAGCAGGAATTCTCCTCTTATACTTCAGAGTGTAGTTAGTCTTGGTTTTGCCTGTGAAGGACTGGTTTGTCTCAGAACTTGTGATCAGTAATCTAACTTTGCTGCTAGTGATAATCTTTTCTTATGATATATTATAGCTGTGTAGTTATTTGTAGTTACATACGTATAATCAGTATATTTTTGGTGTAATAATCAGTATATTTTGGAGTGTACAGAGAGGCACTTTTACAGATGCCGGCGGTAGTCCCGCCCTAAGTGCACGCCATTTCCGGGGGGAAAAGAAAGCCCTCGGAAATAGCTTCTGCGGCGATAACCCAGTGGTAATCAGGCATTGCCATGCGCTGCCCGGTTACTGCCAGGTTAGTGCAGGAGCCCTTATCACCACCTCAGTGGGTGGTGGTAAGAGCTACCTGCTGCATAGACATGTGTGTTTGGGGGCTTTTTTACCTGCTACGGTAAAAAGGGCTCTGCTGTGCAGGAAAAACAGACCCTGCCGCTAGCACAGGGCCCTTTTTCCTACAGGTTGGTAAAAGGACCCCAGAATTTTGTAACTTGCTTTGTATTTTGCCATATTGTTATTTTTATATCTATAATAAATAATATATTTCCATTTTGGCATTATCAAGTGATTACCTATGCAGCTTTCTAGTAGACACTCTGAGAGGTGGGAACTGAGAATCATATATACAAATTCATTTATTTGTTATTGGGACCAAGGCTGGGACTAAAATGATCCAGGAAACCAAATAAGCAGTTCCAACTTTTAGCAAATTTCACTCAGCAACTCTGCCTACGCCAACTATATTGTTCTGAACCACAGATTTTACTAGATTTTTACCTAGATTTAGATGGTTGGAAGGCATGTAAATGGTAGTATTCTACTCATTTATGCACATACGTGGTCTCTTATAGAATACTAGTAATTAAGCATGTGCCATGATTTGATGGTGCCTACTTTGCCAGAGGACATGCGCTTGGGCGGAGTGGTGGAGTATGGCAGAGTGCACAGGTACATATGTAAATTATAGGATGCAAATTAGAGATGGGCAGCCAGAAAATGTTAGTTTCATGTCATTTATAGGAATTTTCATTTTTATTCAGGTTTTTCTGGCCATTTTGACAGTTTCTGCTAATAGTGCACACTCTTTAGAACAGTTCGTGCATGTGTGGTGGTTCAACTATTGGGAAAGAGTGCACAGTATTATCGGTGAACAACAAAACACAAAATGTTGTGTTTAATATGCTCATTGTCATTTGGTAACAACAAGAAATGACATAGAATGTATCAGTGGCGTTCCTAGGGGGGCGGACACCCGGGGCGGCGCCCCACCCCCTGGGTGCAGCGCCCCCCCTGATGCAGCGCGGACCCCCCCCCCACGAAAGACCCCCCCCGGTGCATGCCGCCGGGGGGGGGGGGGGGTGCCGCAGACGCCTGCTGCGAGTTTACTAACTTTGCTCGTTCGCTGCAGCTCCCTCTGTCCCGGAACAGGAAGTAACCTGTTCCGGGGCAGAGCGAGCTGCAGCGAACGAGAGAAGTTAGCGAACTCTCGCAGCAGGCGCGCACCGCGGCACCCCCCAGTGGCATGCACCCGGGGCGGACCACCCCCACCGCCCCCCCTTGGTACGCCACTGGAATGTATCACTGTTTCCTATGCTGTTGCAAATGACAGGCACAGAAAAGCCGCAGTAAAAGTCCAAGTGTTAGAAAAGAAGCAACCAAAAGAACCAACCAGTGGATGTCAAATAAAAGAGGTTTATTAAAAGACCAACCTTTGATGATGAAGTCTGTTTTTACCTGTTTTTTGAAGATAGGAAATTTGTATTTTACTTTTTTTAGGAAAGTAGGACCCCTTTTACCAAACTGCTGCAAAAGGGGGCCTGTCCTGGTGTCGGCACATGTTTTTGGTGTGCACCAAGGCCCCCTTTTACCTCAGTGGGTAAAAGGTAGATCTTTCTTTTTTTTTAAGAAATGGCCATTTCAGGGGAAGCCCTTACCACCACCCATTGAGGTGGCGGTAAAGGCACCTGCATTAACCCAGCAGTAACTGGGCAGCATGTGGCACTACCCGATTACTGCCAGGTACACACTGGCACTACAAAAATAAATATATTTTTGTAGCGCCGGATATGCCGGCGTGCAGGGGTAGGAACTACCTCTGGGCTGTGCAGTAGCCCAATGGTACTTCCTTTTTAGCAAGCGGTAAGCCTGCTTTGGGCTTAACGCCACTTTGTAAAAGGGACCCTCATTTATTTGACGGCATTTAAAATATTTATAGCCTGCTTTATCCCACAGTTCTTTCTTTCATTTTGATTTTTGTACTGCCCCTTTAAAATCACAGTTTTTTGATATCTTTTGTTAGCATTAATGAGTCACAGTGCCTTCTATATTATCTAGTACCCATCGCTGCCCATATACTCTTTGGTACAGAAATTTAACAGGTTTATTTTAAGTGATTTTACAATGCTGCATTGCTTTTTTGAATTGTAACATTGTCCAATCAGTGGCAACATTCCCCCCCCCCTTTTTTTTTTATGTGTCAACATTTTTTATTGATGATTTCACCTGGTAACACATCCATTAGAGTACATACATAACAAGTTGTAAAACTGTCGGTCTTATGTACTTTAATCTTAACTTGCTATCATCAGTTTTTGTTTTTGTAACAGCACCCTCTCTTATCCCCCCTCCCCCCTTACTACCTTCACTTTTGCCATGCACACTGAAAGAAACAATAGTCAGCATGTTACATTAAACTCAAACTGTAATTTCCGTGATTGAACCCCTTGTTACTATTATTCCCCCCTCCCCTCCCACTCATCCCCTTCCCCCCTTCTTTTTAAATACTCCATGCTCTTTGGTAATCCCTTCATGGTCTAGTCATAGCCATCCTTTTCATTTTCCTATATTTAATGTGTTGGTAAAGGTACACTGCCTTATTGGTGCTTCTTAAAGCTCTATGTACCATTATCCTCTCTGTCTATTGTATTCCCTGTCCAGACTCACCCCCCCCCCCCCAAAGATACCCTGAGACTCCTTCTCCCTTCCCCCCTTTTTTAAAAATTATTTGCAAACTGCTTAGACCTTCTTGTATAGGTAGCATATCAAATAAAGTGAACAAGGACAACATTCCGCTATAGTTCACTCCTGCCTGGGTAGTATGCCTTTTGTAAGATTTGTACTATCTAATCCTATGAACTATATTTCTGCATATTCCCAGTGCATGTTGTTGTATGTGTTTGTTCTGTGTAAGTGAGACCTGTACCATTAGGTCTTGGCAAAGTCAATTGTTTTTTTTCCATGCCTGCTTTATTATGGGATTTGGTGAGATTGGCACCATATAATCCTTATAAATTAGTTTATTGATATGTATCCCTCTTTTTATTTTTGGAATATGTACTATGTGACCTCAAAAGATTTTTAATCTTAAATGACTTTTAGATGACCAAGACGTGCATTTCTTTTTTAGCAGCTCACATTGACCTCAAGGAGCCTAGTGTAGGCAACCTTTATGCATGGAGTATCTTGTTTTAAGGTAACATCTTTCCTTTCAATTTATCTATTTATTTTGCATATTTTTTTTACATATTGAGTGCATTACTTTTAATATGGATGTGTCCGTTCTTTTTATGAATTTTCAGTCATATTGTCATTATTTAAATTTTTGATTACTGTGTATATATTTTCTGATTTGCTTTATTATTTATAGGTGTGTCACATGTCCCTATTACAAGGACCAAATGTTCCCCTGATGCAGGCAGTCTGTGTCCATGTTGGGCATTTAATAGAACATCTGTATGGTAGGACAACACAAGCATGCTTCATCATCATCAAAGGTTGCTCTTTTAAGAAAACTCTTTTATTTGGCAGCCACGGGTTATTTTTTTTGGCTGCTTCTTTTCTGACAGTTGCAAATGACAGGCCATTCCTAGAGCAAATGACCAAAAATGTGCACACATTACGATGTGATCACTTACACCAAATTCTCATACCTAGATGTACCTGTATGAAGGCAAATGACAGAATTCTATAATTTACGCATGTATCTGTGCACTATGCCATGCTCAATCACTCTGCTCATGCGCATATCATCAGAGCACGAACTTATCTATTAGTAGGTATTCTATAAGAGGCCACGTGTGCATATATGACTAGAATACCACCATTCACATGCCTTCCTGTCACATTTTCACTTCTGAGTGGAGTGCCCCAAGGCTCCCTGCTTGCACCCACCTTATTTAATATCTTTATGGCACCATTGGCAGTCTTAATTCACTCATTAGAACTGACCCCATACACTTTTGATACTTGGGACACTCAGGGATCCTTTTACTAAGCTGCAGGAAAGGGCCCTGCGCCGGAAAAAAAATGGCCACGCAGAGGTAACTCTTACTTCTTGGCCATGCGGCAAGGAGCCCTTCCTGCTACCCACGATAACCCAGCGATGCCCAATTACTGTTGAGTTATTGCTGCGCAAGCCATTTCCAAGGGTTTTCTTTTTCCCCCAGAAATGGCATACATTCAGGGCGGGACTACTACCAGTGGCAGAGTTGGGCTGGCGGTAGTCCCGAAACAGTACAATACATTTTATGCTGCTTATCCTAGAAATAAGCAGTGGATTTTTTCCCCAAGAACGACATGGGGATGAGGGCCCATGATAATTTGTAGTAAATCAACGGTAAAAAAGAATTTACCACATTTACCACGGGTGCGGAAGAAAAACATTTTACTGCCCTGTGTGAGTAGTAAAAAACTTTGCTCCTGCGGTTAAAAAAAAAACCTCACAGTTACCATGGGTCCGGCGTCTCCTCCTTCTTTCTTCCCTCTCTCCCCTCCCTGCTCTGTTGTGTCTTTTTCTACGTTATCGAGCTGAAAAGAGGATCCCCCATAGACCTGCTCCAGGGCCTTTCCTCCTCTTCTGATATAACTTCCTGTTTTGCAAAACAGAAAGTTATATCAAGGCAGGAGCTGGTAGAGGAGGGAAGGCCCAGGAGCAGGCCTGTGGGGGATCTTCTTCACAGTGAAAACAAAATGTTGGACCCAGGAGGAGGAAGGCTTATGGTGATAACAGGTAGGCTGTCTGTGCCTACTTTAATGTCTATGGGGCCCTTTTACTAAGGTGCGCTGAAAAATGGCCTGCAGTAGTGTAGATGTGTGTTTTGGGCGCACGCAGAATCATTTTTCAGCGCACCTGTAAAAAATGCCTTTTTAAAATTTTTGCCGAAAATGGACGTGCGCATCAATTTTGAGTCTGAGACCTTACTGCCAGCCATTGACCTAGCAATAAGGTCTCACGCGGTAACCGGGCAGTAATGATCTACGCACGTAAAATGCCAATTACCGCCCACACGCCAGCAAATAAAAATATTTTCCGGTGCGCATAGCGGATGCGCATCAAAAATGAAATTACCGCAAGGGCCACATGGTAGCCGGGCGGTAACTCAAAACTGATGCGCGTTGAGTGTGAGTAGGCGCCTACGTGGCTTAGTAAAAGGGCCCCTATATATATTCTGGTCAGCTTTATGAGAGCCCTATTTCTACATGTAAAATGCAGTTTTGATCACAGATATAGCTTACAATATTGCAGCCAATACACTAAAATCATCTTCAAAATAATTGCAAATTTTCTTGACACATTCTGGGAGCTTCTACTGCAGTATGATATTCCATAGGTGTTCTTCACTGTTTTGGTGTGTGAAAAATCCTTAGGTCATATCTCAGCAGGTTTTATTGGCTATTCCTCCTTTGACCGAGATCAAAATGGCAGTGACACAGTAAGAATTTAGTTATTCTGCTCTATATCTGTTCCTTGAGAGCTACAATCGGAAACTATTATCCTTCAGGGAAAACTGAAAGCTTGGTGATAATGACTAAGCACTTCCTTAGCAGCTCTGGAGGGAGGAGGGACTGGCTGGAGCTGAAGGGAATAAAGGCAGCGTTAGAGGCAGGGAGTGCTGGAGCTGTATTGGACAGAGGCACAGCGCTGGAGGGAGGAAGAGCTGCAGCTGATGGGGACAGGTGCTGGACCGGAGGGAGGGAGAATGAGATGCTGCATGTGGATGGTATATGGATACACAGGGGGCAATGCCAGACATGGGAAGGGGTATAGGGATGATGCTAGACATGGGGGGAGATGCTGGACTTGGGGGGGGGCATATGGACACAGAGGAGTGATGCTGGAGACAGGGGGAGGGGATAGGGACATAGAATGGTGATGATGAATGCAGAGAGGTGGACACAGGGGAGATACTGGACAGAGAAGTATAGGGGACACAGAGAAGGGAGATGCTGAACATGGGGAAAGATAGTACACAGAGATGGAAAATGGTGGTGGGCATGGAGAAAGAAGAAATGTAACAAAAAAAGAGGGAGTTCAAACTCCTGATATTCAATCAAAATCAAAAATAGTTTGATTCTGTATGTGCCATGTACTGGACTTGCCAGAATTTCCTCTACCTTCAAATTGAAAATAGTTAACAAATATTAATCAACAGAACCTCAAACTTCCCAGTAGGGAAAATGCCAAACGGCACTAACAAATCCACTACTCAACAATGGGAACAGAGTATTATCATAGGTTCTTAATAATATAGGATTAGAGGAAAAAAGAACCCCCTGGAAAAACCACTTCAAGGGAGAAAAACCAGGCGAATCACAATCCAAATCATAAAGAAATGTGGAAAGTCTCTTACATGGTGACCAAAAAACCTTTGAAAAAGACCTATACAGGTTAGATTGTAAGCTCTTTTGAGCAGGGACTGTCTTTTCTTCATGTTCAATTGTAAAGCGCTGCGTACGACTGGTAGCGCTGTAGGAATGATTTGTAGTAGTAGTTTGTAGTACCAAAAAGACTGAAGAGGCACAACTACTGTCTGCAGCACTAAAAAAATTGCAAAAAAAGTCTGCAAAAGCCTAGATGCAAATAGAGCAAAACCTAAGGGCTATACTGACACAAACCTTCCAAGTACCAACAAAGACCCACAAAAGAAAAAAATATGTTTTCACTTAACTTGCTGGATGTCGTCAAATGGCGTCCTCGTACATACAGATTCAAACTATTTTTGATTTTGAAAGAAGAAATGTCAAATGGGCATAAGATCCTGGCGAGTGAGTTTAGAAGACAGAAGGAAACAGAAACCAGAGCCAGGGACCAACATGTTTTGAAAAATAAAATGACCAGACAAGAAAAGGTAGAAAAAAATATTTTCTATATTATGATTAGAATATGTTAGATTTGAAACATGCATCCTGCCAGAACTGGTGTTAGACGTGGCTAGGCCCAGTGCAGAAATTTGGGAGGGGACCCTAAAGCCCACCAGGCAGTTGCACTCCCCTAACACCATCCCTGGCATATGTGATTTTATATTTTGTATGGTATAGGAGGAAATGCATCTCTTTCTATTTTTTTGGTGTAGCTTCTTGGGGTTTTGGTTTAATATATGTTTATCATTTTTGATCAGCTATTACATATTTGGCATTTGTGCTCTGTGTGTACAGTATGTGACCGCAGTATTCTGTTACCGTGAAATGATAAAGGGGATGGGACGACATCCCTATGAGGAAAGGCTAAAGCGGCAAGGGCTCTTCAGCTTGGAGAAAGACGGCTGAGGGGAGATATGATAGAGGTCTATAAAATAATAGTGGAGTGGAACGGGTAGACGTGAAGCGTTTGTTTACTCTTTCCAAAAATACTAGGACTAGGGGACATGCAATGAAGCTACAATGTAGTAAATTTAAAACGAACCAGAGAAAATATTTCTTCACTTAACATGTAATTAAACTCTGGAATTCAATGCCAGAGAATGTGGTAAAGGCAGTTAGCTTAGCGGGGTTTTAAAAATGTTTGGACAGCTTCCTGAAGGAAAAGTCCATAGACCATTATTAAAATGGACTTGAGGAAAATCCACTTCTTATTTCTTGGATAAGCAGCATAAAATGTTTTGTACTTTTTTGGGATCTTGCCAGGTATTTGTGACCTGGATTGGCCACTGTTGGAAACAGGGTGCTGGGCTTGATGGACCTTTGGTCAGTCCTAGTATAGCAATACTTATGAACTTATTCTGTAGTAATTTGGCTTGCTCAGTTTTCCCGATAGTGGAGGGAATATTTGTGAGGGGAGACAGGGATTTTATTGATCCTTGTTCTGTACTGTTTGTGATTTATAAAATGACAGTTGTACAGAATATTGCTTCTTTTTATACTTTAATAAAATGATTTAAATATAAAATCATAACTGTTCAAGGCTTGTACAGATGGGATCAGACAGAGCTCACAGGGACGAGGATGGGGACAGAGCTCACAGGGACGGGACGGGATGGAGCAGGGAGGGGACAGGGACAATCTCTGTCCCTGCGTCATTCTCCAGTTCCATTTCCTCGCTAGGTCTCCCTAATAACTTTTCAAAATTCCATGTTTAATGTGGTAGGTCCTATGCTCTGAAACCAGCCTCTGATTGCTCTGCGGATGGAAGTGTCTTTGCCAGCCTTTAAGAAGCTATTAAAGACACACCTTTATCGGGAAGCTTTTGGTGTGGACCCTTAATTGGATTCCTATTTTATTTTTTTGTAAAATTGGATGGAATTGTGTGCCAGGGCCTGGAGATGTAGTCCAGTAGTTCTTTTATTTTTCTCTTATAAAGTTGGAGTTGTTTTTGGTGTCCTGCCTTTTTACTGTTATTGTACTCCGCTTTAATGGTTTTCCCCTAAGTGGTTAATCAAATGGAATAAACCTGAACCTAAAACTAAGCCACTCCTTACAGAATTATTCTCTATACCATGCCTAAATGTAGGCAGCACTTACAGAATATGATTAGTTGGAAATTTATTCTGTGCCAATTTTTAAGGCACCATATATAGAATCTAGCCCTAATAGGCACAAACTACCAATAATCAGCTATAATTAGAGTCAGTTGATGCTAATTCTATAACATTAGTTATATCCAAAATATAACTAAAAAAGGTGAAAATGATAGAGGAGGACCAGTCTAAAACCAACACCAGGTAAACACCTGGTAAAGTATAAAAGATTTTATTGATGAAATGAGGAAGACTCGACACAGATCTGTGTTTCAGTGCAAAAGCGCGACTGCTCTTATGTAGCAAAAATCCTCCATTTTATATACAGGAACAACAAAGAGACACAGCATTTTAAACCAAAGGCAGATCCTGCCTGAAAGATGATTCACTAATATTAGCAACGCTAGGCGCAGCATAGGTCTAGCAAATCTGTCATGCAAATCAATATCATGCATATTTATTGTGGATAACCTGAAAGACTGACTGGTTGGGTGTGTCCTAAGAGCTGCATTGAGAACCACTGGTTTAACTAATATGAATCATAAGAAATTTTGGCAGGTGGTGGTGCACACTTGGCAGAACTTGCAAATTTTAGAAATGCACAGCCAATTTGAAATAGAAAGCTAAGCTCTTCTTCTTGATTGCTCACATACAAGCAAAGCTGCCCTGTTTTCTCTTTCAAGAATAACTCTTCAAAGATTTTAGAGTTGACTGTTATGTTGAGTCTCTGGTTCTACCTTTGTGTTGTTTGCATTCTAGTTTCTTCTGACAAGACGCTATGAATTGTACCAGCTAATTACAATGGCTCTGTTGGTATGATTTGCTAATTGTTTAAATGCAGTACCCCAAAGACTGACTTGAAAATGAAATGTTACCTACCGTGGACTTGTGGAGCATTTTGTAGATAGCAGCTCTTAACAGCCTGCAAAAGAAAATCTAATTGGCAGCAAAACAGAATGTGTTCTCTTCTGTCATTTTACTGGAAGTCCATATTATGTCCAGAGTGCTGAGAAAAACTAATTAATTTCCCCTTCTTAGGAATTTAATGAACAACATAAAGAATAAGTGTGAAATAGCTGGGGGAAGGGGAGGGGAGAAGAAAGCTCACAGCATTATAAGAAAATGTTTCCTTGAATTCAGGTTTACAAGAAATACTTCAAATGCAATATGTAGGGTATTTATTACATGCCCATTCCTAATTCCCCTAAAATTATATTCCTCAAGAATACATGACATTTTGAAGGTGCATTGAGTGTATCCAAAAAGCAAGAAAATGTATATAAGGACTTTTATTTCTATTACAACTGTCTACTGCAATCACGAGTCAGTGATTTCAGAGTTATTAGGCCTATCAGACAACAGTCAATAGAGTTTGGCAGCACCTTATCATCACCATGAGCACTGACCTGCAAGGTGCCACAATAATCGATACTGTCATGTACTCTGTTCAATATGTACCTCAAGCCACTAGCTGAGCTGATTCGGTCAATGGACACTCAGCTCTACATCTATGCAGATGATGTGCAGCTATTCATACCCATTGAACCTGACAGACCCACAGTCATGAATAAACAGACTATAATTCAAGAATTTGCTAAAAACAACAAACTTTGCCTGAACCCAAGTAAAATCAAGCTTCTATGGGTCTGTGGAGATGTGAACAAAGGTGGGCCTGGTGCCCAAGTAAGACAGAGTCACACAGTAGTTACAGGTAAAGGGAAAGAGCATTTATTAAAACTGGTAGGTCAATGGTCCTTTTCCATTCACAGTTAGGAGGATAAAGGCAGCATAAAACTAGTCTGTAAATATAATGTCCTCATGTGGCCTGCTCCTACAGGGTCATGTTGTACCTTATAGCCTCTCAGTCCAGGCCATTTTACTTGTCCCTAGCCTGATTTCTCAAAGTTATTGGGGCAGTCTCTAGCAATTACTCAGGTCAAAATACAACATCTGCAAAGGTTTCCGGTGGAGCTTGGCCTACCTGACTGTAGCAGTGACAGTTCGCATTTAAGTGGTGGAGGTACATGCCGTGAGCATTGCAGTTTCCCTTTGGGCCACCTTAACCTAGCTACAGCCTCTGCTTATATACTTCCTGGACCATGCCCTCCTAGCTCCACCCTTCCTGTGTCACTTCCCCCTTGTGTGGCACTATGAGTTTAAGATATCTGTGACACTGTGAGGGTGTGCTATTAAGGGAGAGGGGCAGCATCCTCACAGACCCCCTAATACAAGTGGGCACATACCGGACATCCAATCTCTTTTGGGAAATACGAAGTTCCCCTCAAATCACAAGTGAGGAACCTTGAATACAGCTAGACTCAACACTTACACTGATCCCCCAAATCCAGGCTTCAAGAGCTGCTTCTATAATTTGCAACAACTATGCTCCTTCTCTTCTTACATTGAGAAGGCAAGTCTTGTCATAGTTGTGAACGCCATGATAACATTAACACTGGATTACTGTAATGTACTCTGTATTGGTCTGACTACAATGGGTTTGCACCACCCCAATTGATTCAGAATGCTGCAGCAAGATTAATAGAGGGTTATAAGCAAAGTGACCACATCAAACAATTTTTGCAAAATCGTCACTGGCTACTAATACAATACAGGGTTACATTTAAAATTCTATGTCTGATCTTTAAAGCCCTTAAAGAAAATGGCCCAGAGTACTTGAAGAACAGGATCTCCCTTTACACACCTCTATGGTCACTAAAGTCCTCCCAAGGAGTATCCCTAACCACACTCTCTTTAAAGGACATCACATCAACATCGTGCAATCTGATATCCACCAGTAAACCTTCTTCAGAGTAGACCCCCCCCCCCCCCCACACACACACACACACACGTTCTTGAATGCAGTCCCTGAAAGGCTTCACTTAATACAAGACTGTCTCTATTCCAGGAAGCAGGTGAAAGCTTGGTTCTTCATCCAGGCCTTTAATGGAAGAAGTAACTAACTTGCTAGTCACACACACACAATGAGTAACACCGGCTACATACACTGTAGTAGGATATGCTTAGCCACTCCTACCATAGCTGAGATAATATTCAAGCACCTTTCTGACTTCATATGCAACTTTCTTTAAATTAGTCCCCTTATTTTCTAAGTCCTGTTATTCTATCTTATCTATCTATATGTTCCATGTTCTCTTAAAATGTTTTTTGTGTATTGTATTGACATTGTAATGTAGCATACTATCCACCTTATAATTGAAAGAGAAAAACGCCTAGATTTCGACCCAAATCGGGAGATAGACGTTTATCTCACAAAAACGAATAAATCTATATAACAGAAAGCCGATTTTGGACGTTTAAAACTGCACTCCATCGCGTAAGCGTACAAAGTTGACGGGGGCGTGTCGGAGGCGTGGCGAAGGTGGAACTGGGGCGTGGCTATCGGCTGAGGAGAGATGGGCGCCTTTCGCCGATAATGGAAAAAAAAGTATGCGTTTGTAGCTAGAATTTAGGGCACTTTTCCTGGACCCTGTTTTTTCACGAATAGGGCCCCAAAAAGTGCCCTAAATGACCAGATTACCCCCAGAGGGAATCGGAGATGACCTCCCCTGACTCCCCCAGTGGTCACTAACCCCCTCCCACCACAAAAAATGATGTTTCACAACTTTTTATTTTCACCCTCAAATGTCATACCCACCTCCCTGGCAGCAGTATGCAGGTCCCTGGAGCAGTTGTTAGGGGGTGCAATGGACTTCAGGCAGGTGGACCCAGGCCCATCCCCCCCTACCTGTTACAATTGTGCTGCTTAATGCTTAGTCGTCCAACCCCCCCCCCCAAACCCACTGTACCCACATGTAGGTGCCCCCCTTCACCCCTTAGGGCTATAGTAATGGTGTAGACTTGTGGGCAGTGGGTTTTGAGGGGGATTTGGGGGGCTCAACACACAAGGGAAGGGTGCTATGCACCTGGGAGCTCTTTTACCTTTTTTTTTTTTTTGTAAAAGTGCCCCCTAGGGTGCCCGGTTGGTGTCCTGGCATGTGAGGGGGACCAGTGCACTACGAATCCTGGCCCCTCCCACGAACAAATGCCTTGGATTTATTCATTTTTGAGCTGGGCGCTTTCATTTTCCATTATCACTGAAAAACAAAAACGCCCAGCTCACAAATTGTCGAATAAAACATGGACGTCTATTTTTTTCGAAAATACGGTTCGGTCCGCCCCTTCACAGACCCGTTCTCAGAGATAAACGCCCATGGAGATAGACGTTTTCATTCAATTATGCCCCTCCATGCCATACCTTGTATTGTTATTAGGGCTGTATTTGATCAAAATGTTTAATGATGATTAATCACGCGATCAAAAATTTTAATCAAGTGATTAAAGTTGGATCATAGCCAGCTGTTCATTGGGGGGGGGGGGCATAGACAGTAGTTCATGGGGGGGCACAGGGATGGGCACAGGGTACATTTCCTCTCCCCTGTGCTTTCACCCATTCTCTCTCCCCATGCCATCTCACTGTCTCACATCATTCAAATTATATAAAATTTTAAAGTGTATGGACTTCAGTCCAGGGTGCTTGCTGATCTTCATATCAAGCACACTTTCATAATATCATCATTCGTCCATCATAAAGTGTCTGTGCACATATAACTATAAAACTATTTTCAAAATATTTCTCAAAATTCATCAACAAAGTCTTTTAACAAAATATGAACTTAAGAGGGATCTCTGTCATCAAACATTTGATTGGGCATTTGACTGGAGAGTTAGCTACACTGAATAAGAGAAAAGATCAACTAATACCACTTAAATGGTAAAAGCACACGTAGGAAGAAAAATTAAAGTGAGTAAAATTCAAATTAAGAGCCCTGTTTACTAAGGCGCATTTTTAACGCGCCTTTAATTAGCTCGTGCGTTAACAGTGTAGGCACCTATAGGGATATTCCTCTTTTTCTTATCTTAGCACTCAATCCTAGAACGGACTGCCCCAAGTGGTCAAATTCACCCCAGATCACCCGACCTTTAAGAAGCGGCTCAAGACCTTCCTTTTCGGTAGAGCACATGCTGTGGGCCCTCCTGGTGTTACATCCCTCTGAGCCACGGCAGCCACATTGACAAATTGTCACCTTCCCCTCTCTCCCTCTCCCTCCTGTTGTTCCTCTTTCCCTTCTCTGACGCTAATTCCTGTATTTTGTATTAATGTTGCTTAATAGACTATTGTACGCCACATTGAGCCTGTCCATGGGTGGGAAAAATGTGGGATATAAATGCCATAAATAAATAAATAAATATTGTGGGCATACATGGTTAATGTGTGTTAAAGACACTAACGCCTATAATGCTGCTTAGTAAACAGGGCCCTAAGTTAAACATAGCTGTTTGAAATGACTGTTTAATGGATTAGAAGTGTTTAGGATTGGATTTCACAATAGAGAGTTGCACAGGGACAGAAATTTCACCCATCCCCAATGGAATCTAATCCATCCCCACCCGTAACTGCTAAGATCCATTCCATCCCTACAATTAATCTCCTCCATCCCCACCCATACCCACAGGAGTAGATATTATTTACTTGCTCACAGCCCTCTCTTTCTTCTCAACTCCAACAGCCTCCTGTGGTTTTTTGGATGGTATTCCCTATTCAAGCAATGAGTATTCCAAGCCTCACTCTGGTGTTTCTGCATCCAAGCCTCACTCCAGTCTAATCAAACCTCATTCCAAGTTGTGACATCATCAGCAAAGTCCTTTATAATGCACCTTGGAACTATAGAGGCCTTTTTACTAAGCCACGGTAGGCTCTACAAGCATGCAGCATGAACCCAAATGAGACTACCACCAGGCCAGTGCACCCCCCTGGCGGAAATTTCAGATTTGGCGCATGTCTATAATGCCTGGATGAATTATTTCCTCCCACACGTGCGACAGTTGGTGCACACCAACCAGTCACCACCCTGCTCTTGACTCTTGCTACAGTCTAACCCTGCTCTTGACTCTTGCTATAGTCTACCTTGCTCCTGGCTCTTGTTACAATCAAACCCTGTTCCTGCTTTTTGCTACTGCCAAACTCTGTTCCTGCTTTCTGCTAAAGCCAAAGCTCTGTTCCTGGTTCCTGCTACAGCCAAAGGTTCGTTCCTGGTTCTTACTACAGCCAAAGCTCCATTCCTTGTTCCTGCTACAGCCTAGTTTCTGTTCCTGCCAAGTCAAGTCCTTTTCTTGCTAAGCCAAGTCCTGTTCCTGGTTCCTGTTCCTGCCAAGTCCTGTACCTGCCTTGTTGATAGTTTTGCTTCTGTTTGTTCCTGTTGCCTAGCTCCTGCCCTGCTTTGTCTGCCATGTTTTATTTCTTGACTTGTTTGCTTTTTCTTGTGTCTGGATCTAGTTCTTGCTCTACCTAGCCTTGCCATGTCTGAACCCAGTTCTAGCCTTGTTCCTGTGTCTTGCCATGTTCCTGTCTGGGTTTGGTTCTAGCCCTTTGCCTTGCTTTCTTTCCTTGTCTGGATCCAGCTTCTGTCTTGCTTGTCTGCTCTGTCCAGTTATGCCTAGCCTTGCCTTGTCCAGTCCTATCCTGTCAGGATCCAGTCCTTACCTTGTCCTTGTCTTGCCTTTTCTGGACCCAGTTTTAATCTAGTTCCGTGTCTTGCTTTGTTCTGACTGGGTTCCAGTTCTAGCCCCTTTGCCTTGCTTTCTTTCCCTCCTCTTGATCCGGTCCTTGTCTTGTCTTTTGTACCTTGTTACCTCTGCCTTGCCTAGTCCAGCCATGTCTAGCCTCTTGGTTTATTCTAGCCTAGTCTTGCCTTGCCCAGTCTTGTCTTGCCTTGCCTAGTCCTGACTCCTGCCCTGTGCTAGCCCAGGTGACTTGTCTGCCTCAGCTCCGGCAGCGATCCAAGGGCTCACCATCCCTGAATTCATGACAATAAATTTATAGGTGATATTTTCTTACTTATTTTCTTCTTGTTTATACTGGGAACATTACTTTTTTATTGTTGTTTTACTTATTTGTTGAGTCATAATTTACTAAAATTAAAATAAAATAAAATCTTTCTTTTAGGCAACAGATATATATGCATATATACTGTACTTATCTGATTCTCAGACATCCATCTCAGCAATTAATAATTCTATCCATAAGACAGATCTGACATGGTACATGATATGTTTCACTAAAACTGCTAAGAGATATATTTTTGCATAAGTATTGCCATACTGAGACAGACCGAAGGTCCATCAAGCACACCATCCTGTCTATAACAGTGACCAATCCAGCTCACAAGATCCCAAAACAGTACATTTTATGCTGTTTATCCTAGAAATGCGCAGTGGATTTTCCCCAAGTTCATTTAATTAATGGCTTATGGACTTTTCTTTTAGGAAACTATCCAAACCTTTTTTAAACCCCACTAGCTAACTGCTTTTGCTACATTCTCTGGCAACGAATTCCAGAGTTTAATTACATGCTGAGTGAAGAAATATTTTCTCTGATTTGTTTTAAATTTACTACTTTGTAACTTCATTGTGTGTCCCCTAGTCCTAGTAATTTTGAAAAGAGTAATCAAGCGATTCACATCTACCTGTTCCATTCCACTCATTATTTTATAGACCTCTATCATAGCCTTCTTAGCCTTTCCTCTCAGCCTCCACACACATCGCAAGCTTTGATCTATTAATTGGTCTGAGAAATGTTACACCTTCCTTCAGCATGCTTTCAGTGTTTCTATCAACCTGTGTTTGGAAATGATCTGTTGATATTCAAAGGCACTTTTGCGTTAGCAGCACTTGCTAACTGGATATGTGCTGCTGACTGGGGTCATCCTTTGATTTTCAATGGTCTTATACAGATGATCAACAGTGTCCAAAATGTAGGTAAACTAGAGGGGACATATACTGTATCTAGACAGAGGCAGAAACACTTCCACTTGAGAGAGAGAGAGGGAGAGAGAGAGAGAGAGAGAGAGAGAGAGAGAGAGGATAATAGGCTAATCCTTTGCCTAATTAAAAGTAGGGGTGAAGTTATCAACATAGATACCGTTAAGAAGAAGCATTATAGAGATCATCAGGCAAAGAGTTCCATCATGAAAGTCTCATATATGTCATCTTATATAATAACATCGGCAGCTGGAGCCAATGCCCGAAACTGAGACCACTGAAAACGAGAAAAGGCATCTGTTAATTCATTGTCAATCCCAGGCACATGCCGTGCAGACAAACAAACATTAAAATGCAGACACCGCAGTACAATCAAACGCAACAACACTAACAAACAGCATCGTGATGATTGGCGACTAACAGCATTGTCAGAGAAAAGAATTACGCTTCTATTGCACAGTGTCTCATCCCAAATCCTTAAAGCTACCTACACAGGAAACAAAATGGCTACATTACAACACCAACTAGCAGCCCTCCACCAATCAGGCCATGACTGCGCACACCATGCCCCACCAAAATGTGCTTAAATTCCAACTCACTGGAAACATCTGCATGTAACTGTAAGTCTAGATTAGATACCGGCTGCTGTTGCCATACGCAGACCACATTGAAGGAATTAAAAAACGAGTACCAAAGTTTTATCAGCTCTAACACTTTATAGTGTGGCTTCCACAATCCCACAAACAGTAATGCAAGTCTCCTTGAAAAAACATGACCCATTGGAATAACTCTCTAGCCACAAAATTAAAATGACCAACCAAAGATTGAATTTCTTTAAAACTAAGCTTCCGTTTCCCAAAGGCTTCCAAAATTGCCTCTTTTATTTATTTATTTATTTATTTATCAATCAATGTATTTATACCCCACATTATCCTCACAAACATGCAGGCTCAATGTGGCTTACAAAACCAGAGAGAGAGAGAGAGATATCTGGGTGATATCAGAGACAAATTAGAAATGAAGAGCAAAAGTGCAAGAAAGAAAAGACACTTTACATAGAACGGTACAAAAGAATGGGTCCAACCAGAATCCACATTTGCATGCTTGCAGGGGTTATAGTCCTACATAGGTCTTGTAGAAAATGTTTTTGCAAACAGATGCACTTTCTTCTCGGGTAATCTGGATTATATTCGAACAGAATCTAATTCTATGCCTAAAAAGACTAAACAAGTAGATGGCCCTTCAGATTTTTTAACTGCTAACGGAATCCCTAACTCCACTGCAGCACAAAAAAGGTATTCATCAAGCTAGAATATTGAAGAGAATTTGCAGGCCCTCCAAAATGAAAGTCGTCTAAACAATGTACAATAGTAGTCCTCCCACTCACTTGTTGAACCACCCAATGAATAAAAGAAGAAAAAGCCTCAAAATTAGTGCATGTAAATTGCACACTCCATCGGCATGCATTTATCATAATAAAAATTACCCTCAAACTGAAATCCAAGCATATGAAATGAGTGCGGATGCACAGGTAACAGCTGAAATGCAGCTCCTATATCGGCTTTTCCCATCAGTGCCCCAGAGCTCAACTGATGAAGCAGCAACACTGCTTCATCAAATGATTCATACTGTGCAGAACTCTGAAAATCTCTTTTAATTTCCTGTCATCACTGAACCCAACCCCCACGGCTACCTGGTACTTTAGATATCATTCAAATGATAGGCCCTAGCAAACAAATAATGCTTTCGAAGCAGTGGCGTAGAAAGGGGGGCTGCCACCCGGGGTGGTTCGCCGTTGCACCCCCCCCCCTGGGTGCAGCACGATGACATCCCCCCCCCCGACCCAGTGCCTACCCTCCTCAACTCCGTCCAACCAGCTCCTGCACCCTACCTTTAAAGAAATCTCGGAAACCGTGGCGAGGCGAGACAAAGCGCCTCGCGCCTGCATGTAAAAGAAGTGTGGATCATCTCATCGGGCCTTCCCTCGCTCTGTCTGTCCCACCCTTGCAGAAATAGGAATTTGCGTCAGCGGAGGGTGGGACAGACAGAGCGAGGAAAGGCCCGATGAGATGATCCACACTTCTTGTACACGCAAGCGCGAGGCGCTGCGCCTCGCCTCGCCTTGCCTTCCGAGATTTCTTTAAAGTTAGGGTGCGGGAGCTGGTTGGACGGAGTTGAGGGTAGGCACTGGGTCTGGGGGTGTTGATGCACCGAAGGGGGGGTATCATCGTGCTGCACCCAGGGGGAGCTGGCAGGGAGCACCCCCCTTGAGCTGACACCCGGGGCAGACCACCCCCCCCCCACCCCCTTGCTACGCCACTGTTTCGAAGTCTCTTAAATTGTATTATGTCTGCAGTAGGCCAGCTTCCCTTTTTCTACTGACTACAGTTTATTTTTATGGGATTTCTTAAGCAACATTTCAATTAAGCTGACCAAAAGCTCACTCTGATGAAATGTACAGTCAAGGGAATTCTGCTTTATTGAGCCAGGTAAATATTTCAAGTGCAAATGAACTTTTCCTTTCCTGGGGGAGACATGTGGTGTCAAGAAAAGTAGCAAGAAGCAAACTGTTCAGAACCCTTATTTTATCATCCTAACTTTAATATTCCCTTATCTCTTGTTTGTCCTGTTTGTCTGTCCTAATTAGATTGTAAGCTCTGTCGAGCAGGGACTGTCTCTTCATGTTCAAGTGTACAGCGCTGCGTACGTCTAGTAGCGCTATAGAAATGATAAGTAGTAGTAGTAACTGAGGATCAATAAAATGTAAGAGGGAAACGGGAACTATAGTGCTGCTACCTGCATTAGTTCCGCCACCTCTCCCTCTTATTTCATTAGAGAAAATAAGGGGCCCTTTTACTAAGGCGCGTAGGTGCATACATGTGTCCAATGCTCATCAAATTGGCACTACTGCCCGGCTACCATGTGCTCCAGGCAGTAGTTCTATTTTTGGCGTGCATCCAAAACATGCAGTAGAAAATATTTTCTTCCTTATGGTGCTTAGCCGGTGGTAATCGGCAGTTGACGTGCGTTGAACACTTACCACATGGTTAGCACATGAGACCTTACCATTATATCAATGGGTGACGGTAAGGTCTCAGGCCGAAAATGGACACGCACTGGTTTTAATTTTGTCGCACATCCATTTTCCAGCACAAAAAAATGCCTTTGTTCTAGGCGCGCTGAGGAAATGGACCAGCGTGCGTCCAAAATGCACATACAGTAGCGCAGGCCACTTTTAGGCGCACCTTAGTAAAAGGACCCCTAAATAAGCAGAGAAAATTGGATGCAACTAAAGGTTTCCCCAGTAGAGGGCACTGAGACTTGGTTAAGAGAAGGGGTGGAGGGGAATCCAGAATAAGGAAGAAAGGTCCAGAAAGATCCTGGTGGTACCGCCTGGGAGGGAGAGGCTTCCTGGGAAAGAGAAGAGCTATATAAAGCACCAGGCTAAACTAGAAGAGGGGGAGAGGGAGGAGACAAGGTAGCCCATGAAGGTAGAGGAACACCCCAGAGTGGAGGAGCCCAGCGAGGAGACCATGACTTATAAGGAAGTTGCATCTGTGCTCCCTGATTCAGTTGAGGAGATAGAAGTCCAGTATATGTAGCAGCATATAAAGGTAGTGACAAGTAAATGACTCAGTAAAAGAACTCTGCTACACAACTGAGTTGAAATTTCTTATTTATCTTCTTGAGAATTACCTCTGGATGCACGGACACTGAAGCCACATTACGTGATCTATGCATTTGAGGTGGCCCTTCAAACAGATAAAAAATTCCTTTGAAAATCCCTCCCAAAGCAACTTTGCATCACCTATGTTAGGATCAGTACTGAGCCAGATCTGGAAGGAACTTAAATTAATTGACAAAAGAGCCTTGTGGAGCAACACTACTACTACTACTATTTAACATTTCTAAAGCGCTACCAGGGTTGCGCAGAGCTGTACAATTAACAAAGAAGGACAGTCCCTGCTCAAAGGAGCTTACAATCTAAAGGACAAAAAGTGCAGTCAATCAAGATTGAGGCATTCTAGATTTCCTGGATAGAGGTGCAATGGTTAGGTGCCGAAAGCGACATTGAAGACGTGGGCTTTGAGCAAGGATTTGAAGATGGGTAGGGAGGGGGCTTGGCATATGGGCTCAGGGAGTTTATTCACCACTCGTTACTCAAGATATCTATTCCTTACTCCCTGGACAGTGGAAAACAGGGTGAGCTCCGGCACATTGGCTACAGCAGTGACGGAAATGACAATTTGTGCGCACACATCTCCCCGCATTATACTGGAAACACAAGCCCCTCCCCCCCCCCCCCCCCCCCCCAATTAATGGAGCACTAAATTGACTCCCTCCAAATCCTGACTGCATTCCGGACAGCTCCCCAACTCCTGGGATAACTACAGTAGGGGCTTCCGCTTGAAAGGCCTAAACACTTCTAGGTGTCATCTCAGCTAATCATTGGTCAACATCATGCACACCCCAACCATTTGACTTATCCCAGGCCATACTTTTTTGAAAATGCTCATCGTAATTAAGCCACTACCAGTACCCATAAGTTTTGGATATAATGAAGATTTATTCTCACCCAAGACACTCGCAAAAATATGAAACCCTAACAACCAATTAACAATTGTTTTAGGGACTCTGCCACGCTTTTTCTTCCCCTCACCTTTTCCCTCATCCTTTTTCTTATTCCCTCCCTCCTGATCTCATGCAATTGATGCAAAAAGATCAATAAACTTACCCTGTAATATTTTCTGTCTCCATTTCTGTAAAATAAAGCAGTCAAGAGGCGCTATTGCACACAAAGGGCCCTGTTTACTAAGCCATGCTGTAGGCGTGTTAGCATTTTTAGCACACACTAATGCTAGAGACACCCATAGTTCTACTACTACTACTACTACTACTTATCATTTCTATAGCGCTACTAGACGTACGCAGCGCTGTACACTTGAAAATGAAGACACAGTCCCTGCTCGACAGAGTTTACAATCTAATTAGGACAGACAAACAGGACAAACAAGAGATAAGGGAATATTAAAGTGAGGATGATGAAATAAGGGTTCTGAACAAGTGAATAAGGGTTAGGAGTTAAAAGCAGCATCAAAAAGATGGGCTTTTAGCTTAGATTTGAAGACGGCCAGAGATGGAGCTTGACGTACCGGCTCAGGAAGTCTATTCCAGGCATATGGTGCAACAGTTAGCAGTGGAGGAGAAAGGTGCATATAAGAGAGATTTAGGAATATATGGGTGTCAATATTGTTTGCGCGTGCTAATTTTTAGCACACACTAAAAATGCTAGCGCACCTTAGTAAACAAGGCTCAAAGTATGACCCTGACGGATATATGTGACCACTGCAAAAGATTCCACTTATGCCCTAAGCATTGCACCGAATCTGAAGAAGATGAGGAGGATGAACCGGACAAGTCCTATAAATCTGAAAATTCCCAAACATGCATAGGGTCACTTGTCCCACCACGCTTCTGATGTTTTTCTAAGTGCATGCGCTTACCAACATGTTGCAACCATTTCAGAAATTTTTTATCACAAACTTTTATGCAATGAATGCCGCCTCCCACCCCTGTCACCAGCTCTGAGATGATGGTGCAGAATAAGAACAACCACCTTACCATCCCTGTCACCCTCCCCTTTCCCCAATATACCCAAAATACGCTGGAGAACATGCCTCAAATCACCAGAAGACTCAACGCTGACTGTACTCCCACTGGCAACAGATGAGGAAACTGGAACTTCTGTCTCTGATGAACCAGAAATGGAGGGCCCATGTTCTGAAGCTGCCTGGGTAAAAGAAGCAACTGTCCCTCTTCCAACTGAAGAAGTCTCAGCCTGAAATGCATCCCTTAAAGGATAACTTCTGTTCCGCTTCTTAGGCGCTATAGACTGCTTTTTAGAAGCACTTGACACATGCTTTGAGTGTCCCTGAACAGAGCCCATACTCCCTGGCCCCTTACCCTTCTCCCTAGTCCAAGAACTCAATTTTTCCTGGGTGGCATAACAAAATAACACCACTAAACTGTTCATTAAAAGGGGTTCTCAGTACAACGGGGCACTAAAACCTCTCCCAACTGACCCCCATACGCAAACCAACTAGCCTCCAGCTGCACACCCTGCTACTGAACAGCCCCGGAATAATTTCACTGTCACAAAGCAGACTACACTTGACAATGGCCTCCACTGCTGTAAAATACCTTCACATCCTGCTGCCCCCAAAACAGTGCTGATGCAGTAAACAGGCTCAAACCACCCAATAAACCCTCCGAACTCACAGCCCAAGTGCCCAACTCATAGCAGTATGAAAACCCTCAACAAAATTGAATGAATTTAAACGGGCTGCACCAGGACCTCCACACCAAAGAAAAAAAGGTTATCTTTAAAACTGGCAAACACATTTTTAAACAAAATTATACACAAAATTGCTAATTAAAAAATTTCTCACAGACCTCCCACACCACCAAACCACCCACTATCCTTCCAAAACAACACAAGACAGCTCGCCAAAATTGCTCACCAACATTCTACTTCAGCTCGTCCTCCTATTATCCGGTGCACCAATCAATCTCTTCCATGCGTCCTTCAACCTATCCCAGCACTAAGCCTATACCTATACTCTCTGCCTTATCACTAAATCCCTACCCTTATCTCCATTAACCCCTTCCCCCCCACACACCTTTTATTTAAACTTCCTATCTATCCCATCCTCCACCCCAAATTAACCCTATACAAATCTTGGACAACAGAGGATAAGCTCAGCCAATGTTATCACCTTACTCCACCCCCCCCCCCCCCCACACACACACACACTCCAGCTTAACTGGTGGGGTTCCCTTATACTAATGAACTTTAAAGGTCATACTAAGGAGTCCTTTTACTAAGTTGCGAGTAAAAGGTTATTTTTATTTTTTTTAAGAAATGGCCACGCAGCAAGTGAAGCACTTGCTGCGTGGCCATTGCAGGGGGGAAGCACTTACCGCCACCCATTGAGGAGGCAGTGAGGGCTCCCATTCTAACCTAGCGGTAACCGGGCAGCACACGGCACTGCACGATTACCGCCGGGTAAACACCGACGCTACAAAAATTAAAATATTTTTTGTAGCGCTGGAAATGGTGCACGCTGGAGGTGGGAACTACTGGTGGTAGCCCGGCGGTACTTCTGGGTTAGCAAGCGGTAAGCCCGCATTGGGCTTACTGCCGCTTAGTAAAAGACCCCCAAAATGTTTAAACAATTGCAAAATATTTTGAAACAATGTAAGGGGTCACGTTTTTTCGGGATACCATGTAGATGCCAACTTATATTAGTATTCTATAATGGCATCATGGTGGCCAGGTGTCATTAAAAAATGTGTGCTCAACATGCTGTATCTAGACGCCTAACTTGTGCCTCCCAGTTACAGAATTGCTGCCTTAGAGCTCTATCCTGCTGCAGAAATCTTCATGAGCAGGAGGGAGATTTTCCCTTCTGCCAAAAGTACTGCCAAATTCATGACCTAATCAACTTTCGTAAATCCTTGAAGACCCACCTCTTTAACAGAACATACCATAATGATCCATCATTTGATCTTTAGTAAAGCACCGTCTCATCTGCTATTCCATAAATGTCCTCTCTATACGTTACTTTATACACTATATTTCCCTTGTTTCCTATGTAATTACTAATTGTATATGTTTATTCAGTCATGATGATGCCATGACGGAGCAATGTAAGCCACATTGAGCCTGCAAATATGTGGGGAAAATGCGGGATACAAATGCAATAAATAAATAAATAAATATGGCTCTGCTCATGCTATGAAACACAAGGCAAACATGTAAATGATAATGTTTTCTATACCATGGATTTAAGTATAGTATGCTGTGGAGACTGATATATTTTATTTTTTTAGCTAAATCAGTTATGTAACCATGCCAACCTGCCAAAGAGGCTGTAAAATGTAACCTATTATTCGGGAAGAATATGTTCTAATTATGGCTTCTGACTACCAAGAAACCCATGCAACAGTATAGTTGCTGGACAATAGGTTGCTTTTACTGTCTCATTTCCCTTTTTGGGTATGTGTGTGGCAGACTGGCAAACCGAGTCACAGGGGTAGCATGGTGCCTCTCTCACTTTGGCACTGATGATGGTTGTCTTTTTATCCACCCTTTGCAGCAGCCTTGCTTGTGAGGTACAGAACCACTGCAGGACCTGTTAGCATGCTTTGGATCACAGGACTTGTACCTACTTTCCTATTGCTTCCACCACCAGCAAACCCTGGTGAGTCAAAGAAGGTGAAGATAGGTTTGCAGATCTGGAAGGGACATGAGACTTGATAAGAAGACATAGGGGGAGGGGCAGGAGGAAGATGACTTAAGAAAGGGGAGCAGGTCATGAGGACAGGCAAGATGGAGTGGGGGAGGAACCTGAAAGGGCCATGGAACAGGAAATGAGGCTTGATGTTACTATTTTTCCAGAACCACAAGGTATCAAGGTACAGCATTGGCACCATGATTTCTCAAAATCTACCTCAGACTTCCAGCCATCAGATACTAACTCCTCTCTATTAGATATGCTTTTTTCTAGATGGGACACCTACAGAATCTGTGTACTTTTGTCTAATGTATCAGCCAATAATCAGAACACTTAGGTCTCTGGGCATTCAGTGGTTGGTATTTATCTGTAGTGCCCACTTGTGACTATGAGCTGCAGAATTACAAACAGTAAGCTCTGAAAGAGGCACGTTTTCATGAGTTTTATTTCAATGCACACTTCCACGTTCTATTTGCATTTGGCTATGATTGCTGCTGTTGCTGTCACCATTTGCAGTTATTCTGAGATAAAGACTTGAAGATTGACAATTTCATTAAACTTTCTTATTTTGCTGTCACCACAATATCTCAGCTTTGAATAGCCCCCAGAAGAGCTGTCAGAAGTATATTTGGAGCAGTAGCTTTCTCAATAAATTCAAAGCCTGAGAAAACTGCTATTCCTGCTAAATCCATTTACAGCTGGCATTGAAAAGCTGATATACAAAACACAGAGCCTAGTGCTTAAAGATATACTGATTGCTCAGATAATTAAATGGCCTGTTGTATAAAGAAAAAAAATCAAATTGGAGACCACCTTCAATAACTAAAGAATCCTTACAGAGAAGCCATTGCCCAAAAAAGGGAGCTTGCATTGCCAAAGGCTACAACATTAAACTTTCACTATCTTTAAGGATATTACCTTTGCTCATCCACTCTGTTGGTTTTCTGTAAGCCAACCTAGCATTCAAATTCACTATCTATATATGCTTTATTTGAGGATGACTTGAATTTTTAATTCTTTTTATTTATTCTGTTGGACAGGTTTGTACAACTCCCTAATCAATGAGAAATTACCCCACTGTGCTGAGGATTCAGACTGAGTTATCATAGACCTACAGTGGTGTATAGTAATTAAGAGCCCTGTTTACTCAGCAGTGCTAAGGGCGCATTAGCATTTTTAGTGTGCGCTAATGATTAAGATGCGCTAAACGCTAAGTCGCCCATGGAAACATATGGGCGACTCTAGCATTTAGCGCGCGCTAAGAATTCTAGCACGGCTTAGTAAACAGGGCCCTAAATGTAAATAGTTACAGTACTTAAGTAAAAGTTTTGTTACTTTTTCTTGTAAAGTACAGGATAACATTTGGTACTTTTACTGAAGTAATAATTTCACCAATTATTACTACTTTTACTCAGTTACATCTGATGTTTGCAGTTAAAAGTAAAAATTAAAATGGAAGGGAGATGTAAATGACGATTCCTCAATAAACCAAATGAAACAGCGCAGCTGAGAACAAGAATTTGCTATTGCAAGCCTTATCACACAAACAGTGGCTCAACTCATCTTAAATTTTGCTGTTCAGTGAATATAATCTATAAGAACAGTGGACTTGCTTGTGTTTGTTAAACTGGTTAATGACCTTCAGCCAAACAGAACAGTGATGAGTTGGGTCACTTTAAAGTGGAGATGAAACTAAAGCTGGTAGCAATTCTTGGTGAACAGACAGGTCTCTACCACAACAGATTGCTCATCATCCCATGGGAAATATTATATTGGGGTAACTGTTCACTGGTTTGATAAGAGTCTTTAGGGAGGAAGTCTGTTTGTCTGACCTTCAGACTGAAGGGCTCCCACACATTTATTTGAAGTTCTTGCATCAATTCTCGAAGATATTCAGTTTGCCATCAGACAAAAAATTGTTAGAACAACAACAGACAATGAGTCCAACTTTGTGAAAGCCTTCTTTGTAATTGGACAGCATGACGATGATAATGAAGATAAAGATGATGATGCAAGTGATGAATTAGACAGCACTACTTCTAATGCAGATGATGACAATAATGATGATAAAGTACTCTTTGCTATATGGAAGTCAAGTGTTTCAGAGATTCCCTTGATCATAACCTGCAGACCCAGTCAGAACACATCAGTAATATTGCAACCTGGCCTGATTTGAGTTTTATCAGGCTAAACAATCCACTTTCTGCTAGAGCAGTTGTTCAACACCTTTTTAGCTGTGCTGGATAAATGACTCACAAGCGCACTCACATGAGTGATAGTCATTTTCAAAAATTTAGTTTTACTAAAAGCAAAGTATATTGAAGATGCGCTACTTTTACTTTTTACTCAAAAATTATTATCTTATGCAATAACCCCGTTTACTAAGCTACGATATCAGCTGCAGTGGGCTTAGTAAACAGGGGGGTAACTTTTTACTTTCACTTATGTAAATATTTTAATATGTTCTTCACTGTACTTTTTACTTAAGTATTGAAATATACATTTGTTTTTACTTTTGTTTTAAGTATTTTGACTTAGTACTTTGAACAACGCTGGAGACCTGTATTTATAACTTTTCTTTTTTATTCATATTAAAGAATATTCTTTCTTTCACTGTTCCAATTGGCTAATTGCCTTCAAAATAACATTCTCATAGGCCACAATCAGAGGGTTGTAAGTACCAGGGGCATCCATATACTATCACATTTAACAATGGACATCTGCCACATTTGTGGATTGCCTAGAAAAATAATCAATAATTTTCAAATTATTCCACATGAAACAGTTCTAGTATTAAAAGCATCCACTCTGTTGGTTTTCTTTTAGCTGTCATAAAATTCAAATTCACTATCTATAATATGCTTTATTTGAGGATGACTTGAGTTTTATTTTATTTTTCTTTTTTTGGGCAGGTTTGTATAACTCCCTGATCAATGAGAAATTGCCCCACTGTGTTGAGGATTCAGACTGAGGGCATCTTTTACTAAACTGCGCTAGCAATTCCCACGCGGCAAATGTGACACAGCCCATTCAAAATTAATTGGCTGTGGTGCATTTGCCATGCCAGAAATCACTAGTACAATTTAGTAAACGAGACCCTGAGTTTTCGTAGACCTGCACTTATAACTTACTGGAATTTTGCAACTTTTTTTTTTTTTAAACAGTCTTGACAGACAATAATGTAGAAGTGATAGAGTAGCAAGATTAGACCTGTTTTTCCATTCTGTGGTTTAGTTTCTCTTTTTTTGCAGATTGAAAATTTGAGTGCAACTCATCACTCAAACATCTGAGTGCAAATTGCTACACAGCACACATATACTTGGAATCTATCTGCCAAGACTAGTACATGCCTAAGAGGGGCATAATCGAACGGGGCGCCCAAGTTTTCCTGAGGGCATCCTCACAGGACGTCCCCGTGAAGGGGCAGGGACACCCGTATTATCGAAACAAGATGGGCGGCCATCTTTCATTTCGATAATACAGTCGGGGATGCCCAAATCTCAACATTAAGGTCGACCTTAGAGATGGTCGACCTAAATGTTGAGATGGTCGACCTTAGAGATGGTCGTCCCCGGTTTTCGGCGATAATGGAAACCGAGGACGCCCATCTCAAAAATGACCAAATCCAACTCATTTGGTTGTGGGAGGAGCCAGCATTCATAGTGCACTGGCCTCCCTGACATGCCAGGACACCAAGCGGGCATTCTAGGGGGCAGTGGACTAACTGATGCACTAACTGAACGGAAAAAGCCCTTCCCTTACTGATCCCTTAGCAATTCGGAAAGGAACGGGCAGGCATGAAGGAAATTGCATGCAAATGTGCTGCGCACTGTTAGCTCATTTGCACATGATTTCCTTCCTAAGGAGGGGAAGCCAGTGCAGAGCAGCCAAGCGTTATGCGTGGCTGCTCTGCGCCTGCCAAAGACGGCTTCATACACGCAGACAAGCTGCGTGTATAATAGCCATCTACAACCTTAAATAAATTGCCGTCTACAACCTTAAAAAAACTCAAGTCCAGGTGAAAATGTCCAAGTGCTCGTCAGGGACGTCTTTTTTTTTTTTAGTATGGGTGAAGGACGTCCAGGTGTTGGGTGCCTTCGTCTGTCCAAAATGTGGATATTTCTGTGAGAAGGATGTCCATGCCTTTGCTATGCCTCCTACACCCCCTTTGTTTATTTATTTGGATTTTGGATCACAAGCAGCAGCAGTGAGATTTGAACTGGCCACCTCTGGATTGCAAAACCAGTGCTTTAACCACTAGGCCACTCCTCCACTCCATTCCACTCCCTTGAAATCTGGCTGTCCCTGTGGGGGAGGGGGGCAGTTCAGGACATCCAAAATGTTTGAAAGAAAGATGTCCACGCCTTCGCTATGCCTCCGCTGACACATGCACATCTCCCCCCCCCCCCCCCCCCCAGGGACCTGCATACTGCTGCGATGGACCTGAGTATGATATTTGAGGATGGCAAAAAAAGTTTTTAAAGTTGTTTTTTTCAGGGTGGGAGGGGGTTAGTCACCACTGGGGGAGTCAGGGGAGGTCATCCCCGATTCCCTCCGGTGGTCATCTGGTCAGTTCAGGCACCTTTTTAAGGCTTGGTCATAACAAAAAATGAAACAAGTAAAGTCAGCCAAGTGCTCATCAGGGACGCCCTTCTTTTATCCATTATCGGTCGAGGACGCCCATCTGTTAGGCACGCCCCGGTCCTGCCTTCACTACGCCTCTGACACGCCCCCGGGAACTTTGGTCGTCCCCGTGACAGGAAGCAGTTGGGGACGCCCAAAATCGGCTTTTGGTTATGCCAATTTGGGCGACCCTGAGAGAAGGACGCCCATCTCCCGATTTGTGTCGAAAGATGGGCGCCCTTCTCTTTCAAAAATAAGCCTGTGACAGCATTTAGGCATGAGCGCTTGTGCCTAAAGTTAGATGTGTAACTTTGGACATACCCTAGTATTCTATAATAGCAATTGCCCATGTAATTTCCAATATAGAGTTTGCGCTTAGTGTGCATCATCCCAGTGCCTAACTTTAGATGATCTATAGAGAATTACACCCTTAATGTAATTTCCATTTCTGGTCTCATCCAATCATATTGCTTGAGTCAGAATAATCATTCTGGTTTTTGAAGGAGGGAGGGTGAAAGGATTGCTTTTTTGTCCTGATATTCCTTTCTTTTTCCTCTAGCTCAGCTGGAAGGTAGTCTGGGATCCCTAGAGCCTTCATTTGCAACTGTTTTAATAGACCTTCCACCATTCATACTTCCCATTACAGCAAGAGTCCTGAGACTGGCAGCTATGCACCAGGGCTCCTTCTAAAGCTCTGTGGTCTTTGGAGGCCTGTGGGGATTACAGAGCCTTACTCAGTGCAGTGCTGTAACCATGGGGGATCCTGAAGGGCCTGGGCCCTTCTGGTTCAGGTACCCCCAAAATTGCAGTGCTGTCTCTTGCTATGGCTAGTGGGGGTCCCCAAACATCACCAGCAGGAGCAGTCCTCCAACCATAGCCTAGCAGTCGGTGGTGCTTTCCATGGTCCACCAGGATGGGCTAATGCAGCTCTGGTTTTACTCCACTTCATACTTTGACTTATAGTTCTACCTTTCTTATGCAAATTACAAATGTAAGTCTATAATAAAATGAGCTAAAATCAGAACTGAATCAGCCTGTTTTGAGAAGGAGGAACCCATCGTCAACCCTACCTGGTCCTAAAAGCCAACCTAGCCACAGCTGTAATTTATAGTTGCCTTGTAGACCCAAGAAGACATTTGTAAGCTAAGGATCCTTAGCAAACAGCCAAAAAAATGTTTTAAAATAGTAGTAACTACTGTTAAACAAACAAGAAATTCCCCCCTACTCTTGAATAATAATATTATTATATTACTCTTTACTGTGTGGTTCTGAGGTGCTCTAAATTAAGTTATCTATGCTGTAATAACCTGCAATATCCATATTGTAATTTTCTCTCCTGTGTACACACTTCTATTTCTTCTCATTATTATTCATTTTATTGTAAACCATTTAGATACTTTGCTTGATGGGCAATACAGTACAGTCTTGATTTTCCAACCTTCGCTGATCTGCTTCCCCATAGGTGGTTACTGGCAGGTACATTCCGTTCTACCACAAATTAAGCTGGCCCTACTAATAAATGGCCCTCAACTCTCATGGCACACCAATTGAAAAACATTGCTTTACTGTAAATCATAACTGAAAGTTGTAAACTGTGTATGTATACGTGTGTCCACAATCCCCCGGATTCTATATATGGTGCTAAAAATTGTGCTATCAAATTTGGGTGAGTGCCAAATTTGCATGCGCAATTTAATTGAATAACGAGCCAATTAGTGCAGATAATTGGGCACTAACAATCAACTATTGGTGCTGATTGACAACAATTTGAATTATATGTGGATCTTCCTAGTCGGTATTTTATAAAGCTACGCGCATAAATTCTTAAGCACAGATATGAAAAGGGGGAGGAGTTGGAAGGTCAAAAAACAAATGCATGGGCACTTTGTGAGGTGGTGTTCTGAGAAGCTGCAGATGTAGACATTAGTCCCCGGATGCTGGAGGCCCAATATACATATACCAAACAAAAGTTATTTCGGGGGGGGGGGGGGGGGTACACAAGAGTACACAAAGACACATACATGTATCCAAGCCCTCTTTTCCTTTGGAAAGGAGGCTAAAAACAAATATAGTTCTACATGCACTATTCCCTAAATAGCAGAACAGCTTAACTGGAAATTAAGATTAGGGAAGGTTATATTTGGGCTGATATTCAGATCGCAGGAGTTAGCCCAGCTAACTCCTGCGGTCCATGGTGATGTCAGATATTCAATGCTGAGCTGTTTCCGGTGGCTGGAATTGAATATGCGGTTTATTTTTAGCCAGTTTCAACATAACCGGCTAAGTAGATATTCAGACTTAGCCGGTTATCTTGAAACTGGGCAAAGATATCCCACATTTTCAAGCGGCCATATTTGGCCACTAAACTCAGGCTGAAAATCGACGGATAGACAGTTATATTGGCCGATATACCCGGTTATGTGCTAACCGCTAATCGGTAATATTCAGCGAGGAATAGCTGGCTATACCAAGCTAAATATTGCCAGATAGCCGATTATGGGGCATTTAAATGGCCAGGTGTCGATCCTGGCCGATTAAATGCTTTTGAATATTGGGGGGATTGTATATAGCTTTAAATCATGCATGATTTCCTCTTAACCCCTCTCCTGATGTGATATCCCAGGATAGTCACCCTATGCCACCCCACGGCAACAAATTACCCTCCTCATTGTGTTGTTATTCTTTTCATTACCTCCCCTCCTATTGTACCAGACTTTAATTTAATTTAATTTTAATTTAATCAATGCTTCATGCCTGCTCTTATTTATTTATTTATTTATTTATTTATTATGTTATGTTATTATAATCTAGGAACCCTTATGTTTTCTTCTCCCTTTTTCTTTTCTTTGAATGATATTTTAATTATAAATCACTTAGGCCCCCTTTTACAATACTGAGTTAGCTGCTGCCGGTGGAGTAATGCCAACACAGCCTATTCACTTTGAATGCGCTGTGTTGGCATTGCTGCATGGCTTTGTAAAAGGGGGCCTTAGTTAAGCTTTTTATGTGCAGCATAGTATATACACTTGAACTGTGAACTATCCCCCGATATCCAGCCACATTTGACCAGCCAGGATTGGCACCTGGCCGATTAAATACAAGATAACTGACTATCCAACAGTGCATAGCCAACCATGTACCACTGAATATGCTGGTTAGCAGCTAGCGGATAGGTGGTTATATCAGGCGATATAACCAGCTATCCGCCAATTTTTAACTTCAGATTGGCCACGTTTGGGAGCCATATTTGGCCACGTGACACTCTGAAATATCTTTGGCTGGTCTAACTTTAACCGGACAGTGCTAAGTATCAACTTGGCCAATTAAAGTCTAGCCAGCCAAAGTTAAACCGGATATTCAATGCCGGTCACTGGAAATGATCCAGCATTGAATATCGGCTCTCAGTGCCGACCACAATGCCGGTCTAACTCCCGTGGTCTGAAAATCAGTCTCAGTACTTGGAACCTCAACAATCATTTGTTGTTGGGAGTCCTGGGACTTTTATCAGATGATGGCAACTTTTTACTGCAGAGATTGCTATAGCTTTTACTGCGGAACTGTTAACAGGACAGCAAGTCACTGAGAAGGAAAGTAAATTCTGGTCACCTCAACAAAATAGAAAGAAAACAACAGAGCAGCTAGTACAGTGAGAATGATCATTTCTCCTACCATTTATCAAAAGAGACCAGTTAATGAACTGCACTGCCAAAACAAACCAGCCTGCAATCAGCTGAAAAGGGAACTAAGCTGACTGGCTCTCCTGATCAGCAGAAATGTGGCTTTGGGCACAGGAAAGTAAAATCAAACCATCAAACATGGGTTGAAATTAGATTTCTTTTGCCTCATGCCATGTTAGTAAATGTCTGTTTATACTTGACTCCACTGGCCTCTGTATTTCTTTGTGTCACTCATGCAACACAACTTGCACCAAAAGTTTTAATTATGAAACAACAAAGGGTCAATATTCAGCATGGTTTAAATGGGTAAGAGAGGCTTCTTCTATCTTAAACCATAGTGAGTGGGCCAGCTGCCAATATTGAATGACACTTAACCGAGCAATGCCGATGCCACCCTGGCACAATCTGGGCAGTGATGGAGGTCTGGGGAGGAGTCAGGATGAAGTTGGGAGGAAGCAGAATACAAGTGAGCACCTGCGATTTTCAGTGCCACTGATGCATAGCTAACACACAAAAAGCAGTCCAACCTTTGCTTAATTAGCTAAGCGGGTACCAGCACTGAATAACAACCGGCACCGGCATAATGTGAGCAGCTGAAGTAGTTAGCTCCCCAGTACAGTGAGGAGGGGAGGCAAAAGAGCCAAAGGTCCCATTTTAAACCAGGTCTTGGAAGAGACAGTTTGTATGACTAGGAAATATTATAGGGAAAACCTGGGCACAGCAGCCCACCTGCCTTGCCTTCAATACTAAAAAGCAGGAACATGTTAGTGCATGTTCCTTGGTTTCCCCAGCAACCAGGAAGAGAGGGTGTGGCTGGAGGACTTACTACAATAAAGATAGCAACCTGGCCGGAAAAAGAGGTCTGCGGGAAAGGAAGGGTTGGTTTCCCTAGAAGCCAGAGGGAAGGAAGGAGCCCAGTGTGAAGGAGAAGTGAGTTTTCAGAAGGAAGAGGGAAGGCGAAAGATGAGCCCAGAGCCTGCCTGCAGGAAGGGATTCCCCCAAGGAGCTGTGTGAGGAAGAGAGGAACATAGCAGTGGGCAGATCCCAGAGAAGGGCAGAAAGGTTGGTAGCAGCCTAGCAGGGGCGTAGCTTGGTGGAGGCATGGGCCCCCACAGATTAAGCCCTGGCCCCCTCTACATTTGACCTCCGCTGCCAGGTACCTTTGCTGGGGGGGTCCCCAATCCCCCCCAGCCAAAGAGTCTTCTTCAGCGCTGGTCGACTCCGGCGCCTTCGCTGATGATCTCTTTCTGACTCCTTACGGCCTGCAAGCACGTCCTGCATGGGGCTACATACAGGACGTGCAAGCAGGACATGGTCCAAAGTGGTGGTGGGGGGTCCCTAAGTGGCGGGGGGTCGGTGGGCTAAACAGTGCCCCCCACCTCAGGCTCTGGACCCCCCCTCCTGCTGAGGTCTGGCTATGCCCCTGGTTGGTAGTGATAGTAAAGGGAATGGTTGTCCCCGTTAGCTGGCAGGAATGTGGACCCACAGCCTCCCAAGAGTTTGATAGGACAAAGTGGGAAGGGGGGGGGGGGGGCGGTGCAGCTGATTATTTGAGTCATAGGAGCAGGACTTAGAAGTAGTAGTAGAAGCAGTTAATTGTTTGTCTTGGAGAGACCAGCAGTGCTGGGGATCAGAAGTCTGATTCATTAGGAAGGGTGTAGCTGGGAAGCAGATAGGAACTAACCCCAGCTTGTATAGAACAAAAGGGGTAGATGTCCTGATAATAAATATGCCCTCAAATTTAAAAAGGAGTAAACGCTACTCAACTGGGTGGTAAAGCAGAATAATAAAAATTAAGTGCTTTAAAAGAAAGGTGTGGACTTGCTGCTTTGTCTAGAAGACTAATGTACAGGATGGTCCACCTACCAGGGGCAGCCTGCAGGAGGTGTAATCTCACAGCTAAGGGAAAATGCAGGACCTGGGGGAGAGGGGGGTAGGTGGAGAAAAGCTGGACCAATGGGGGAATGAGAGGGAGCTATAGATATCTGGATGGGTGGGGGGCAGGGGGAGAGAAAGAGAGGAAGCTATGCTTGACAAGGGGGGAGGCCGCTGGCTGATCGGCAAGGCTTCGTTCTGTTTCTGTGAGTCTGACGTCATGCAGGACGTTAGACTCAGAAACAGAACGAAGCCTTGTGCCGGAAGATGACCTCGGCTGGCGGGGGTTGGGGTCTCCCGCCAGCAAAGGTAGCCCACGGTGGCAGCGGAGGAGGGTTGGCAGCAGGAGGGGGGGTCGAGAGGGTCAACAGCAGGGGGGTCCAGGCCCCCATGGCCCCACGTAGCTACGCCACTGGTTCGTTGTTGTAAATGGTCACACCTAAATGTAGTCGTGGTTCCCGGAGCTCAGTGCTGTTCTATAAACGGCACCTAACTTTGAGGGCCTGTACAAAATAGTGCTTAATGGTTTTTGTTTCAGCCCTATTTATAGAATTTAGCCCTAATTGGGCATTTTCATTGGCACTCTCTGGTGAAGTGCCGCTGAAAATGCCCAGTTAGCCTCAGACAAGCGATTTAAGTGGCCAGGAGTTTCTCTTGTTCATTTAAATAATTTTGATTAATGAGCCTAAAATAAATATATTTCCCAGCACCAGGCAGTGCAAATTTAGGCACCTGTTTACAAAGCAGGAATGCCAACATTGCCCATTCAAAGCAAATGGGTTGTTTCGGCATTTCTGCACCGCCAGCCACTAGGGGGGTAAATCAGCAGAGCAGTGCACTAAGAGGCCTGTGGCTGCTATTCGGGTTCGACAAAGAGGAAGACTAGATGTAGCAGCTGTTTAGGGGCTTGTCAAAGCCCAGGTCTGGGTGAATTGACCTCTACAATGTGTGTAGCTGATCGCAGTACTTTGGGCCAGATGCACTAAACGAGCCAGCAACGTGGTTTTTAAACTGGTTCTAGCCAGTTTAATGCGCAAGTAGTAAACCGGGAAATGCGCAAAAGGGTTGTCTGAACCATTATCCTGTCATGGTAGCAGCTAACGAAAACGGAATGCAAATGAGCTAATTACTATTATAATGTGAATGCAATGCGATGCACTGTGGAAAAACCTAACGGGAGGTCTGCACCTCTCGTTGGGGCTGCTTTGAGCGGGACCCATGCAGAGGAGGACGCCCATCGCAAAAATCGGAAGAATAACAAACGTCCAAGTGTTCGTCAGAGACGTCCTTTCAAGTGCTAACACTTGGACGTCCTTCACTCAAAAAAAATAAGGACGTCCCTGACGAACACTTGGACGTTTTTTTTCTTCAGATTTTGTGATGGGCGTCCTTTTCGGACATGTTTTTCTTATGTACCCGAAATGACCACCGCCGGAGAAAATCGGGGATCGGGACATGCGAGGACGCCCAAATCAAAACTATTTGGATGTCTCTTTTGATTATGCCCCTCCAGGTCTCTCTCAGCCAATCACAGCGCGTTTAGTTGTCACTGGTGGTCATTTCGGGCACGTAAGAAAAACACGTCCAAAAAGGACACCAATCACAAAATCTGACGAAAAAAACGTCCAAATGCTCGTCAGGGACGTCCTTTTTTTTTTAGAGTGACGTGTATGAAGCCATCTTTGGCATGCGCAGAGCAGCCAGCATGATTGGCTGCTCTGCGCATGCTCAGCTGGCCGACTGGCTTCCCCTCCTTAGGAAGGAAATCACGTGCAATTGAGCTAACAACGAGCAGCTCATTTGCATGCGATTTCCTTCATGCATGCCTGTTTTTTTACCGATTCGCTAAGGGATCGGTAAGGGAAGGGCTCTTTCAGTGGAGTTAGTGCATCTGGCTGTGAGTTCCATCTCACAAACCACCAAGGCACATTTTATTGGCAGAGATAACCTAGCGAAATTGCAATATAAATGGAATTATGATACAGTTTTACGTATTAGGTATTATCATCAATTCTAAAATCAGAGCCTGGATTTTATCTAATTTTCCCAATTCTCAAACCAGGCTATGCACAGATGAGCACCAACTAACTATTCATTATGGTAATATGTTCTGCACTGTAGCAGTGGAGACAGAGTTGAATGCACAGCTGAACAAATTAAATTCAGCAAAAGTCATGTAATCAGTGCTGATCACATTTTCAATAGGTCTAATTATCTAAGTGTTATATTAACAGCTGTCAATTTAGTTCAAAGCCCAGCAATTCCTGTAAACCAGCTTTTAAAAAGAGGTCAGTTATAACAGAATGAGCATAATGTACAGTACTTTTACAGGGGGAAGAATGGACTTTTAAGCAAAAACCTTCTGCAGATCCTGTATTAATGGGGCATAAGCATCACAAAGAAAACCAACATGTAGTATTTAAGAGAATTACTATTGCTAGTGGAAAGCAAAGTACTTCAATGTACAATTGTTTACCTCAGTTCTCACCAAATATCACATTTATTCAGGTTGAGAAATAAAGCTGCATTATTCCATTGAAATTATTTTTCTAGTTGTTGGAGGGCATCAGAACTGCAGCAAAGTGGTAGTGGGCACAGATAGGAGAATGTCTTTAAAAAAAGGTTTTGTGAAAAGTCAATAGGTTCGATGGGGGGGGGGGGGAGTTATCAATATGGACTGTTAAGATATGTTATTTTACTGTTAACTGCAATTATTAGTAACTAGTTCTCATTGCACAAAATTGGACCTGTGCTAGAGTAGCATGAGTTATTGGTAAAATAACACATTTTAACAGTAACCCAGTTGATAACTAATGCCCTGAATTAGACATAACATCATTTAGGTACTATTACTACTACTTATCATTTCTATAGCGCTACAAGGCATACGCAGCGCTGTACACCATACACAAAAAAGACAGTTCCTGCTCAAAGAGCTTACAATCTAGATAAGACAGGCAGACAGACAGAACAATTAAGGGCAAGAGAATAAAGAGGTGAGGATAAAAGGACAGGGCAAGTGAGCAGTGGTTAGGAGTTAGAAGCAGTGGTAAAGAGGTGGGCTTTAAGTTTGGACTTGAAAACGGCCAAAGAGGGGGCTAGACGTACAGGCTCGGGAAGTCTATTCCAGGTGTGAGGTGCAGCAAGATAAAAGGAACAGAGTCTGGAATTAGCAGTAGAGGAGAAGGGTACTAAGTTATCAGCACAGGCTACTGTTAAGATATGTTATTTTACTATTAACCCCAGTTACTAATAACTAGGTCTCACTGCATAAAATGGGACCTGTGCTACGTTAGTAGTTAAAAAAAACACCCTGGGGTCGATATTCAGCTGGTGAGCATTTTTTATTAGCTGCTGCCAGCTTTATTCCCAGATATTCAATGCCAAGGCCATGTCTGGCACTGAATACCTGGGTTTATGCGGCCGGCTATCTCTTCTGTGGTTAAGTGCAATATTCAGTGTAATATTCCTGGAGTCTTGTTCCAGGAGACCAGATAGGACTGCCTTTTATGTGGTCCAATTTAACCGCTAAACTTATATGGTTAAGTGCTAAATATTGGCACTTAACCACATATGTGCCAGCTCCACTGCCCCGGACCACTCACAAAATAGCCAGCTTTGAGTTTAGCAGTCTGTGGTGATATTTCAGCGACACTAATTGGTTAGGTGCCGCTGAGTATCAGTGGATAGCCCCGAACAAGCAATTTAACTAGCCAGGAGCCGTTTCTGGCCAGTTAAATTGCTTTCAATATTCAACTAGCACGTATGAGTTTATCTTGTTGGGCAGACTGGATGGACCGTGCAGGTCTTTTTCTGCCGTCATCTACTATGTTACTATGTATGTATGTAACCCCCTTAATGGTAGCCTATGTTGATAACTAGGCCCCTTAATGAAAGTCCCATTCCTTCCATGGGTGTTGATACCTCCTCTGTACCTTCTTGCATCCCTCACTTGTGCTCAGCTCCGAGATCTAATGCTTTCTCTGTCCCACTTACTCCCTCTCCATGCCAATGATTTTAATACTCCCGTGCCACAGTGGCACAGAAGCCAGCTCTGTGAAGCACTGAGCAAGCTTCTTCACTGTATCCAGGGAGAGCTAATTTATATTGTGTTGGTGCCCCTAGTCATTTTGAGATGCTGTCTCTGGCCAACCCCCTGGGCTGCCTTGACTGCACTTCCTCCTATCCCACCATATGCAGGCACAATCTCCACACCACCTTCAAGCCACCATGCTTCCTTTTTATAACATTATTTACTTATTTGTTGCATTTGTATCCCACATTTTCCCACCTATTTGCAGGCTCATTCATTTCCAAAATAGAAAACAAAGATAACATATTTATCATAAACTAAATTAAGGCGATCATTTTAGAGGGCGCACATGGCTTTTGCATATGTAAATAGTGGCATTTCCATAAGTTAAAGTGCTAGTCGTGTAAACAGAAATTTGAGAAAGCTGCTATTTACACACTGAAAAGCTACAGGACACACAATTTGGAAAAGGGCAAGTTGTGGGCTGGCCAGAAAAGTATGCTTGCATTTCTGATTTTATAATGGCGGCACCTGTATGCTTTAAAAACAAAACAAAACAGGGACATCAACATTTACATCTGTTCCAAAATAGGTGTAAGTGTCAGCTAACAGCTTGTTCGAACCTAGTGTTTACACCAGTGACTGAGGGGGCAATTGCATTTAAAAGTCTGGTGTTTAAACCCCTCTCAAATATTCCTTAAAAAGAGATTTATGTCATTCAGTACCTTAACTGGCTTTGTCTGGATATCCAGCTTTGCAAAAGGTGGCTTTTTTGAGTGTAAGTACTGACATTTACATCTGCAGGTGACAAAATCGACACTTAGGGTCCGTTTTACTAAGATTCAGTAAAATCTGGGTTTAATGTGTTTTAACTTGGGACTTTCTCACACTCTAAGCTCAGATTTAACAAGGCACTTTTGATTTATTGCAGATCGTGTGCTAATGTTGTCATTAGTTAACTAGGAACTTTATTGCCTCTTATTTAGAAAGCACTAACCTCCAAATTTTATAAATGACACTCAAAATTGCGCATGCAGATTTGGGCATGCATCCAATTGGCACGCACAATTTAATTGAACAAGCCAATCAGTGTCAATAATCGGGTGCCAACAATACTGTAATGCACTCTACGATGGTCTGACTTCAAAGGGCCTGCACCAGCTCCAATTGATTTAGAATTCTGCAGCAAGACTAATAGAAGGTTGCAAGCGACGTGCCCACATCACACCATTTTTGCAAAAACTTCATTGGCTACCAGTATAATACAGAGCTAAATTTAAAACTCTATGTCTGATCTTCCAGGCCCTTAAAGGAAATGGCCCCGAGTACCTGAAGAATAGGATGATTCTCTACACACCTCCAAGGACACTAAGGTCCTCTCAAGGACTATCACTAACTACACTCTCTCCAAAAGACATTACACAATGTGATGCCTGCAAGCAAGCCTTCTCTGGTGTAGCCCCACATTCTGGAATGCACTCCACTTAACACAAGACTATCTCTACTTCAGGAAGCAGGTGAAAGCTTGGCTCTTCAACCAGGCCTTTAATGGAAGAAGTAACTAACTCGTTAGTCTCACTCACACACACAAGGAGTGACTCAGGCTGTATATATTGAAGCAGGACATGTTTATCCACTCCTACCCTAGCTGAGATAATATTTAACCATCTCTCCGACCTCATGTGCAACTTTCTTTAAATTAGTCGCCTTACTTTCTAACTCCTCTTACCTATCTATATGTTCCATCTTTGCTTATTTCCCCACACTGTCAATTAAAATGTTCTATTACCTATTGTGTTGACATTGTAAGCAGTATACGTTTATGCCATACTTTGTATTGTTATTTGAATATTTTTACTGCTGTAATTGTCTATTAATCATGTTTGATTTATTCTTATTGTACACCACCTTGAGTGAATTCTTTCAAAAAGGCGGTAAATAAATCCTAATAAATAAATAAAATCAATTATTGGTGCTCACTGGCAACATTTTGAATTTCCACACCTTTCTTTCTAATCGCTATTCTGTAAAGATTCGCATGTAAATCTTTTTGCGTGCAAATGAAAAGGAGCATCGCCATGAGAGGGGCATGGGCGGATCGGGGACGTATCAGCTGTATTTCCTGATCACAGAAGCATGGAAAATATTCCTGGTAGCACTAGCTCAGAACACTCCCTTGTGATGTGTTAGATCAAGTTCCTGGTCTGTCCTTCCTGACAGGGGTTAATCGTGCTGGGACCCTCAGAGATACTGCCTGTCTTCTCAGGTTCTGTACATGCTGCACTGTAGTGTGAATTGTCTGGGAGCAGCGATGCAGAGTGCAGAAAAGCAGTCAGTTCCCAGCAATTGAGGAAAATCAAAATGGGTCACTGAGCATGCTCAGAAACTGTCCTTGCTTATGTTTGAGTCTGCAGGGTATAAGCTGACATCCTCACTAAATGATACTTATTATATTTCCCATTCTTGCAGGCGTAACCTCGTAGTTGCAACAGCAGGCTGAGAAAATGGCAAGGACAAATCAAGATCAAGTATGAATATGTAGTATCACATCATACTTTATGCTATGAGTTTATCTTGTTGGGCAGATTGGATGGACCATACAGGTCTTTATCTGCCATCACCTACTGTGTTACTATGATATGTTGTTGTTGTTTCTGTATAGAAGTTTCTAGCTCGTGTGGCGATTCGCCAAAATATATAAGCCATCTGCAAGCCTGAAGGCTACTGAAGTGGTGGTGTACATTCAGGTACAGTATGTATTTATATGAATTGTAGGCCATGAGTTTATATTAGTAAGTTGTACTTTTTTTAAAATTTTGTTATTCTCTCTTGTTGTAGAGTTTTCTTGCTTTGTGAACTACTGTGAATCCTTTTTTTTTTTTTTTTTTTGGAATAATGGTCAGTGTACAAGACTCAAATAGACTAGAATAGTATGTATTTTTCTGTTCCTGGGGAAAGAATTGGGATTTGAACTTGGGTCCTTTGGTTTAAAGTCCACTGCACTAACCACTAGGCTGCCCCTCTGCTCTGCAGGAATACTGTGACCACTCGTCTAGGAATACTGCCAGACAAACATACTTGTCCAAGCTTTTTTTGTTGTTCATATGATGAGCGTTCCAGTTTGTAAAATAGCTGTTCATGCTGGACGTCCTCAGCACACGGAAGTCCACCTCTCGTATTTTGGAACAGGAAGTCCTGGTCTGTTAGAAAATGCATATAAGATGGATGTCCATTTTGGATGTTATGAAATGGACATCTCTATTCTGACTTGGATGTCCTTTTAAAAATGCCCCTCCACGTGTTAGAAGTTAATGTGCACCTTATTGTAAGTGCCAACATGCCCGTGTTTGGTATGATAACTATGAGATAAGATATTAAGGGGCCCTTTTACAGAGCAGCTACCAGTGGTAGTCGCCCCCCCCCCCCCCCAAGCACGTACCATTTCCGGGGAAAAAGAAACCCCCCTGAAATGGCTTGAGTGGTGATAACCCGGAAGTAATTGGACATTTCCACGCGCTGCCCAGTTACCCACCAGGTTAGTGTGGGAGCTCTTATTGCCACCTCAATGGGTGGCAGTAAGGTCTCCCTTCCACATGACCATATATGTCTGGGGGCTTTTTTATCCACTGTGCTAAAAAGGGCCCTGGTGCGTGGGAAAAAACGGCCCCCGTCACTAGTGCAGGGCCATTTTTCCCGCAGCTTGTAAAGGAACCCTAAGGGAAGATGTTCTGAAAAGTAAACATACATTATAATTTATCATCAAATTAGTGACACTATTAAATGAATAAAGTAGCTTATAATGAAACATCTATGCTTTATAATTGATGGAGATTTTTTGGCTGTGCTTTTTTCTAATTTAACAAGTGTGGAAAGCATGTGGAGCATACCTTCTGGAATTCTTCCCTACCATTCTGTGTTTGCATCTTTGTTGTCTGTGTGAATGCCTCTAATTTGGAGGGGAGAATAGAGGAACAGTCTATTAGATTGTTAGACAGACATACATTCTTAACCATTTATGTATAATTTCTGTCTAACATTCCGTTGGGTTGACGTGATGCAAAGATAAACACCTGCAGCAAGAGACGGTTTACTCACTGGAACAAGAAGAAAAATACAGAACATGACAACAGATTTCAACCACAAGGCCAATCTTGTCTGCCCATGCTCTCTTAATGCTGCACTATGACAGATAAGCTAGAAGAGTGGTGCTAATGCTCACTATTTTCTGTATACTAATTCAGCCCATGTGTGTGGATGGAACCATCCCCTAAATTCTATATATGGTGCTATGGGTTGCAAAATGTAATTGAATAACGAGCCAATTAGTGCTGACAATTGGATTCTAACAATTATCTTGCTAATTGGCATTAATTAAAAGCTACGTGCATAAAATTTACCCAAAATTTTACAGGTCCCCAAAGTGGGTGCAGCCATGGGAGAGTCATGGACAGATCAGGGGCGTTCCTTTAATTTACAAATGTTGTTATAAAATAAGGGGATTTACATCAAGGTTTCATTTATGGAAATGGTCATGCCTAAATGTAGTCATGGTTCCCAGCGCTAAGCATTATTCTATAAATGGCGCCTTACTTAAAGTGCCATTTATAGATTAGCGCTAAGCGCTATTTTTTTGTGCCAATTTTTTAGACATAACTTATAAAATAATTCCCATGTGTCCACATTGACACATATTTTACTGTGTAATTACAACCAGGCATGTTTTGCCTATGAGTCATGGAAATGGATCCCCTGTAATGCTCTTATAAAACTGTGCGTTTGGGATCTCAAGAAAATCATCACTTGGTTAGGGAAGAGTTTGGAAAGTTAACGAGAATTAGCCACATTTAGAAATGTAAATGTATGGCAGGATCCATGGCTATATATAATTCTTCCTGTAGATTTTCTGAATTCCCAGGTCAGTTTCCCAAATGTATGTCTTCCATTCTCCTCCCCCAGACAATCCCATCCCCTGCAAACTTTATTTTCCCCTTGATATTTAAATATCCTAAAGCAAATCCTTAAAGGAATTTACAGCCAGGGCACCCAGCTCTTAATTTATCCAAATATGATATAAGTGAACGAAAGAGCTACATTTACTTTTGATTTTTTTTTTTTAAAGGTCATTAAATTAGAAATTTTTAAGCAAGATACACAAATAGCATCAGACCGTGCCTAGGGTCTCTGGCACCCCCCTGCAGACCATCAGTTGGCGCCCCCCCCCCCCCCCGGATTTTTAAATACATCTGCGCACCGTCGCGTTGTATTTAAAAAAAAACAACCTTACTCCTCTGCTCCCCTTCATCCCCGATTCGGCGCTTTAAATTTACCTCCCTCCGACGTCTGCGCAGCGTCAGTGAAAGCGCTGCCTGTTTGACGTCTCTCCACCAGCCCAGCCTCCCCTTCGCTCGTTCGTTCATTCCCTCTGTGTGTCCCACCCTCAAGGAAATGATGTCAGAAGAAGGCGGGACACAGAAGGAACCAACGAGTGAAGGAAAGGCTGGGCTGGTGGAGAGATGTCAGACAGGCAGCGCTTTCACTGACGCTGCGCAGACGTCGGAGGGAGGTAAATTTAAAGCGCCGAATCAGGGATGGAGGGGAGCAGAGGAGTAAGGTTGGGTTTTTTAAAAATACAACTTGATGGTGCGGCGGCGCCCTTGAAGGCAGGCGCCCCCCTGCAGCGCTTACCGCGCTTACCGTGTTGGCACGGCCCATAGCATAGACTGAAACCTTCACAATTGGTGCTGCTGATCACAAGTTCCAAACTTCTGCTAATTCAGCTCCCTTGTGTGCCTAGATTCAACTCAAAACATATAAAAAACATATAAACAAGTTTCAAATGATCTATAGCATAATATCAGAGAACTACCCACCCCAGGAGTATAGTCTTTAAAGTTGTTTTACCTAAACCTAATTCACCTCAGCAATCCATGGTTGAAGATAGAGGACCTTTATTCAACAACTGTCTTTTTCTGTAGGTACAAAATGGGAACAACTAGGTTTTTTTTTTATTTATTAATGCCCTAAAGCTCTTGTTTTGTTCTGAGTTGTTTGGTTTGATAATATAGTGGTGAAGCACCAGATCCTAATTACAATGAGAAAAAATTAGACATGTTTTTTCACCGTTTGATGCCTAGCTGTTTGGATGAATATTCATTGTATACAGGGATATTGAAAATGTAATAAAAAAAAGTTAAGGAAGGGAAACTAGAAAAGTCAATGTGCATTTGTGATATGTCTTACATAATAAATTCAAGAGTTTCTGTCTTGAAATCAACAAACTCCATGCATAATCTATGTTTTACTGTTCAACCGTAATTCCTTAATTAGCAAGAAATTCTAGCAAGAACTAACAATGCCTTAGCCTGCTTTGCAGGATGTGTAGATGAACAGATGAATGATTCATAGTTTGCACATATGCAAGGATCAGAAGAAAAGAATAAGTGACATGTCCTGAAAGTGTAGGCTTGGGATCAGCCAGGGTAGAGGATGTTGTGAAGGCAGTGTTCACAGCTTTCAGAGGTGGAGGAAATTTATTTATTTATTTATTTATTATTGGGATTTATTAACCACCTTTATGAAGAGACTCACCCAAGGTGGTGTACAGTAGGTACAGTTTAATGTCAAACTTACAGTTTTGTTAACAGCATAATAATAGTAAAATGAACAAGTATAAACATAAATACAACGAAAGAGAAAAACTTAAAAACAGCAAATTGAAGCTTAATAATAGGTCTACCTTGAAACAAGAAAAATATATACACATTTAACGGCACTGAAATTCAAATAACAGAGATATCATGCGATGTACACAAAATAGTGATGGAATATCTATTAAGCACACAGAACATTCAAATAACATTGCTATGATACTACAATACAACTTCCCATAATATAGATGTGGACAAGATGCATGGTACAGAGTCAGTTAGGATAAATAAATAGGTGGCTAAACTAAAGCCAAGTTCTTTGTACAGTTAATCAAGATATAAGGAACTGGTCTAAGTTCCAGTGGGTGTAGCAAGCTAGTCCAGGTTCAGAATGGGTGTTTAGTCCGTCACCCTATGTATTTAAGGCTTGGGAGAAGACCCAGGCTTTTACCTGCTTTCTGAAGTAGAGGTAGTCTCAAGTTACACGTAGCCCCTCTGGGAGTAAATTCTAGATCCTGGAGGCTACTCCTGAGAAGACTTGCTGGCGGGTATCACATCGTACAATTTCTTTAGATGAGGGGACAGATAGTGATGATCCTTGAAAGGATCTTAGAGATCTCAAAGGTGTGTAAAGGGCTAACTTATTCTTTAAGTACTCTGGTCCATTTTGTCTAAGGGCCTTGAAAATCAAACATAGTTTTAAATTTAGCCCTGTAAGGTACTGGTAGCCACTGCAGTTTTTGCAGGAAGGGTGTGATGTGGTCACGCCATTTGCAGCATTCTTAATTAGCTGGAGTTGATACAAACTCTTTTTGGTTTGGCCAGTGTACAGGGCATTACAATAGTCTAGTCATGATGTTATCGTGGCATGGACCACTGTGGTCAGACTCGTCTTTTCAATATATGGAGAGAGATTTCGTAGCTGCCATAGGTGAAAGAAACAATTTTTAAAGGTTGTTTGAATTTGCAGGATCAGAGTGAGTGATGAGTCTAGCAGTATCCCAAGATTCCTGACCTGTGACTTTAGGGGGAGTTCATACTTCCCAAAAGGTATTTTGAAGTCAGGTATTTGTCTACTTGTGTTAGGTACCACAGAATCTGTGTTTTGCAAGGGTTCAAGCAGACTTTGTTGTTATTTGCCCATTCCTGATTTGCACTTAGGCAGACAAACACTGAGGTCATTGGAAACAGTTTATGGTCATAGTTAGGGCCCACAGTAGTTAGGTTCTTAGGTTCCAAATGAAGCCAAGCCACATAATCCTTGTCCAGGATAATTGCTGCCATGACCTAAATAAGTATACTTAGGATGAATGCCTTTAGAAAGTAGACTAAAAAGGCAACATTTACCAATGTCTAATTTAAAAATGGGGTCTCAGACTTAAGAAACGACATTGCGATCGGGTTTGTGTGATGAGATAAAGGGAACTAGGCTACTTCAGGAATTATGATTTAGATATACCTTTATAGATCTCCTTTTTCCTTCTTGGATCCCTCTCTATTTTGATTTCAGTTCTTAGTGGGATAGTGTAGCTATATTTGTATTTGTACTAGTTTGCCTTTGTATTGATGAAGAATTTTTCCTACCACTTTGCCATTCAAATTCTGTATTGTTGTTTGACTTGAAAATTCTTAATAAACATAAAGTAAAAAAAAAGAAAAAAAGAAATGGCATTGTATCTAATAGGTCACCTAACTTGTGTAGTAGATATGTACATAAATTACACCTGTTTTATTTATTTGGATTTTGCTCAGACCTTTTTTCAGTAGTAGCTCAAGGTGAGTTACATTCAGGCATACTGGGTAGTTCCCTGTCCCTGGAAGGCTCACAATCTAATTTTGTACCTGAGGCAATAGAAGGTTAAGGGCTATGTTTACTAAGCAGTGCTATGGGCACGTTAGCGTTTTTAATGCGCGTAAATGGTGTACCCGTGTTAAATGCTAATGCGCCCATAGAAATGAATAGGTGTGTTAGCGTTTAACGTGCCTTAAATTTACAGGCGCGTTAAAAATACTAATGCACCTTAGTAAACATATGCTTAAGTGACTTGCCCAAGATCACAAGAAGCAGCAGTGAGATTTGAACCAGGCACGGCTGCATATTAAGACTGGTGTTCTAACCACAAGGCTATTCCTCTATTTTTAACATATAGAGTGGAGGACTGGCCTAGTGGTTAGGGTGGTGGACTTTGGTCCTGAGGAACTGAGTTCAATTCCCACTTCAGGCACAGGCAGCTCCTTGTGACTCTGGGCAAGTCACTTAACCCTCCATTGCCCCATGTAAGCCACATTGAGCCTGCCATGAGTGGGAAAGCATGGGGTACAAATGTAATAAAATAAATATAACACAGGGAAAAGCTTGTATTTATTAGAAGTAGGTTTGATCTGTCAGACTGCTTTTCATTTGTGAATCCACATCCTAATTAATTAATGAATTAAAGCTTTCCTCATTCTGGTACCTTAAATATTGTTTGCATTATATTGAATTTGTTTATTCCTGTGACTAATAAATTACCAAATTTGATTTTTACTTCATCAGCTGATGACCACAAAGAGACTCCCCATGATTCTGGAAGGCTATGGATAAACTATGGGCACCCATTAAGGTAAGGGAGGCAGTTGCGTCAATTGTATTTTATCCCTGGCTTTATTTATTTGTTACATTTGTATCCCACATTTTCCCACCTATTTGCAGGCTCAATGTGGCTTACATAGTACCGTAGGCGTTTGCCAAGCCGGTAAAGAACAAATACAAAGTAGTATTATGGTAGAATAAGGTTCATGTGTTACAGACACATTTGGGAATCGTAGAGAGGAAGAGTTGCGTGGCATTTAGGTTATGTCAGCAGGGTATGCTTTTTTGAATAGGTAGGTTTTTAGTGATTTCCTGAAGTTTAGATGGGTACATTTGAACTCAAAACATAGAAATACTTGCAGGTGCAGTTAGGCCCCAGGTAAAATTCTACCAGGTTTGCAGGCAGGACGCTGGAGAGGCCCCACACAGGGCAGTGTGTTGGGGTTGGTAAAACTCTACCATGTCCGCAGGCGGGATGCTGGAGAGGCCCCATACAGGGTGGTGTGTTAGGGTGGGAAATAATGGGTGCCCAATGGAGTAAAAGGATCCAGTACCAGATAATGTGTGCCCCTATGGGAAGGGGACCCCTGCAGGAAAGATGTTTAGGAAACAATGACCTGGGGACAAAGAGAACCTAAAAACAAAACCAAAGTAACCAGTAAAAGACCCCATGCCAGACCCCCTTAATGACCGACAATAGGATGAAATTAAAACAGCTAGTGAAGCCCTGGTAAAGCAGCCACTGAGACTCTTTAAAACTGTCAGTATAAGATAGGAAGCAGTACTGCTGACTTGGTGTTATCAAGTGTGTTGCATAGATTAAAGTTAAATAGATAGCAGCCAATACCAGGAAACGACAAAAGAAGAATAATTACTCAACCTGTATTTGAGATCTATACAAGGCACAGCTTCCAGAGGATGGGGACGAGGTGGGTGTGGGAGAGATTCTACCCCGCCCGGAGTGTGCCACCAATGTCATCAATATGGACACTGGAAAAGAGTGGCCCAACAACAATGCTCCAAATCAGCCCCGAGGACCCACAGTGCCCCTCGCTGGAGCCACTGGACAATGTTATGAGCATTATGACGACAGTAACTGACTAGACTTGGCTACCAGCTCAGACAAGGGCTGAACAACCCAAGGCTAATTTGGTAAGATAGCATGTTTTAATTCCCCTGTGCAAGGAAAACCCCTCCGTTTTATAATAGACACAGGAGCTACTCACTCTGCTGAAAGTTTCTGTTTTACTGCAGGTCTGAAAGTCAACCATAAGAAACTTCAACTCTACCAAAAAAAAGGTAAATATTTCTTGGCTGTGTACTAACACACGTCTCTATCTCCTACCTTGCCCTATTGCTAAGAAACAGGTAAGAAAATTCCTGGGGGTCTGTGATTACTGCAGACAATGATGAATTTTAAACTATGCATTGATAAGCATAACTTTACAGATGTTATTGAGGTGGGAGGTTCCTGAGAAATCCTTGTCCTGAGGACCAGAAGAGTAGACAGCTTTTACATTCCTTAGAGAAGCCCTTACTATCACTAAACTCAAGGGGTGGCTATGGGGTTCTTCACAGAGACACACATTTCACCATTCAAAAAACATTAACATTGTTATGTGAGAGCAGGGGCGTAGTCAGACCTCTGTGGGTCCAGAGCCCAAGGTGGGGGAGCACATTTTAGCCCACCTCCCCCACCGCTTCTGACCCCCTCCCACCGCTGCTGACGACCCCCCCTGCTGCCAACGAACCACCACCACCCCCGCTGCCACCACCGCCGCAAGGTACCTTTGCTGGTGGAGGTCCCCATCCCCCGCCAGCTGAAGCATTTATCTGTCCCGTGCTGGTCTCGCACTTCCTTCCTCTCCATGTTGGCTTTGTCTCATTAATCCATGCTTTTGAATATGCTCTGTAATTTTGTTCTTTATAATAGTCTCTATCATTTTGCCCAGCACTGACGTCAGGCTCACCGGTCTACAGTTTCCCAGATCACCTCTGGAACCTTTTTTTAAATATCATTTTTGAATACCATTTCTTGCACCAGTGTCTCTCCCAAATCTTCCTCAGTGAAGACCAAAGCAAAGAATTCATTTAATCTTTCCGCTATGGCTTTGTCTTTCCTGTGTGCCCCTTTTACCCCTCAGTCATCTAGCGGTCCAACAGATTCTTTTGCCAGCTTCTTGCTTTTAATATACCTAAAAAAATTACTATCAGGCTTATTTTCGAAAAAGAAGGGCGCCCATCTTTTGACACAAATCGGGCGTCCTTCTCCCAGGGTTGCCCAAAGCGGCATAATCGAAAGCCGATTTTGGGCATCCTCAACTGCTTTCCATCGCAGGGATGACCAAAGTTCACAGGGGCATGTCGGAAGCATAGCGAAGGTGGGACTGTGGCGTGCCTAACACATGGGCGTCCTCGACCAATAATGGAAAAAAGAAGGGCATCCCTGACGAGCACTTGGCCGACTTTACTTGGCCCATTTGTTCTTGTGACCAAGCCTCAAAAAGGTGCCCGAACTGACCAAATGACCACCGGAGGGAATCAGGGATGGCCTCCCCTTACTCCCCCAGTGGTCACTAACCCCCTCCCACCCTAAAAGAAAACTTTAAAAATATTTTTTGCCAGCCTCTATGCCAGCCTCAAATGTCATACCCAGCTCCCTGACAGCAGTATGCAGGTCCCTGGAGCAGTTTTAGTGGGTGCACTGCACTTCAGGCAGGCAGACACAGCCCATCCCCCCCACATGTTACATTTGTGGTGGTAAATTTGAGCCCTTCAAAACCCACCAGAAACCCACTGTACCACATGTAGGTGCCCCCCTTCACCCCTTAGGGCTATGGTAGTGTTGTACAGTTGTGGGGAGTGGGGGTTGGGGGGGGGTTGGGGGGCTCAGCACCCAAGGTAAGGGAGCTGTGCACCTGGGAGCAATTTCTGAAGTCCACTGACATGCCGGTTGGTGTCCTGGCATGTCAGGGGGACCAGTGCACTACAAATGCTGGCTCTACCCACGACCAAATGGCTTGCATTTGGACGTTTCTGAGATGGGCGTCCTCGGTTTCCATTATGGCCGAAAATTGGGGACGACCATCTCTAAGGTTGACCTAAATTTCGCAATTTGGGCATCCCCAACCGTATTATCGAAACGAAAGATGGACGCCCATCTTGTTTCTATAATACGGGTTTCCCCGCCCCTATGCTGGGACGTCCTTTGAGGACGTCCTCAGGAAAACTTGGGCGCCCCTTTTGATTATGCCCCTCCACGTGCTTTTGGTTCCAGCGCAATCATTTTTTCAAAGTCCCTCTTTGCCTTCCTTATCAGTGCTCTGCATTTGACATGCCATTCCTTATGCTGTTTCTTATTATTTTCAGTTGCTTCCTTCTTCTGAAGGTTTTTGTTTTAGCTCTAATAGCTTCCTTTACCTCACATTTTAACCATGCTGGCTTTCATTTGGTCTTCCTTCCTACTTTTTTAAAAACACGGAATATATTTGGCCTGGACTTCCAGAATAGAATTTTTGAACAGCATCTCCGATAACACCTGTAATAAATATAGGACATGGTTCGACAGGACCTAGCCACCAGAGGGAGCTCTTAGGGTGGAAAGCTGCTGTAATGACCTGAAGGGAGCCACTAGAGTGCACTCAGGAGTAGAAGCCTGCTTAGATGGGTAGCGACTACTAGTGGGCATTCTAATGATGGAGGGGAGAACATTACACACCCCATAAGTGCATGCCATAGTAGCTAAAGCATGAGACCATAGCCCAAATACATACTAAAGGGGGTATGCGATTTTTCTTATGATTCCCCAGTTTAGGTTCCATAGAAACATGGATATTACAAGTAATTTTAATAGTGATTGTGGTGTATGTGATTGCATGTGTCCTGTTCCAGTGTTGTGTTAGTGTCCTTTCCCTAGGCACCAAGAAAGCTTCAAAGGCTGTTGCCAGTCAAGTCCTTTTTATCACAGTGTCACCAGAGGAGACACTGGAAGGGGAATATGTAAGGTTGAGCAAGATTAATCAGGAGGATGATAAGGATTCAGGTGCAGATTCCATAAGTACTATAAGTTCTTATATTTGAAGTTGTCCAATAGATAGCTCATATATTGGACAAGAGAGAGGACTTTGGAAAAATAAAATACATAGATGATAGTAGCTTAGGATTAATAACTAACTAATTAGTATAACAGAAATAAGTAGATTAGAGATTAGGCCAGAAACAGCACAACAGGCAGGAAAGTCTGTAGTTAAAGATTACAGATCCAAACCCTCTGCTCAAAATAAGATGAGAAAGTAAGGCCTTGCCAAATTCTGAGACCTACAGATGTGACTTGAGGCCCTGCCTAAGTGGGGAACACAGATGGCCTGAGGTCCTGCCTGGGTGGGGAGCACAGAAGTCAAGTCCTAACCAGTCCCTAAAAAGGCGTGCACTATTAAGATAATAGACTAACTCGTGCTAGGGCAAGATAAAGGACCAGGATCAATCATGTGTGTCAGTCAGGTGACCAGGCATATTTTTAAAGTATATAATGCAGATACTTATTTGTACTTTGTTCAATGGAGGGTTAAATGACTTGCCCAGAGCCACAAGGAGCTGCAGTGGGAATCAAATCCAGTTCCCCAAGATCAAGGTCTGCTGTACTGACCACTAGGCTACTCCTCCACTCCATGGGTGCCTCATGATTTAAAAGATGCTCATATCAGTCACTCCTGTGTGCAAAAAGGTTATTGCACAAACTGTGATGATCATTGCACTATTGTTTTGCAGTTCGTACTAGGCAGATTCTTGGCACACGTCCTCAACAAACTGTCAAAGCATACAAAAGGTCTCCTTCTGGGAGAGTCGCCATTGATATGATATTTACACCCAGACAGTTACAGGATAAATGTTATAAGCAGCATAAAGACTGCTATGCTGTATTTGTAGATCTAACAAAAGTCTTTGATTCTGTCAACAAAGCTTGATTCTGAAAGGTTATTAGGAACAGATATGAGAGCTTGTATATTGGATACAGATGAGAGATCAAGAGAGTTTCTTATCTCCAATGGAACCAAACTTGATTGTGTCCTGCTTTAATTTCTGTTTGATATTTACTTCTCATGGTGTTGCTCACTGTCTTTAAAAACATTGACGTCAATATTCAACGTGGGGGCTACCATACAAAAATAAGTGGATGGCCAAGGCACTGAAGCACATCAGTTCCAAGATGCAATGCAAGCCACCCCCTAGTTTTGATCAATGTCAGGTTTAATAATACAAAAAAAAATCTGTTTAGGCCAGTATTAAAACAAGCATGGCTTTGAGATATGATAAAAAATGGTGCATTAAATGCAAGACGATAGAGCTGCAAAAGGCTGCAAGATAAGGAAATGTTATGATAGCATAATGACGCATTTTGAACTCCGCAACATCAGTGTACCCATTTACTCAACGAATGAATCTATTCTGATCACTGACCATGAAAAGAGTTTAGAGTGTAGTGGACCTTTAACTGATTGGTGCTGAGGGTCACTCCTTAGGCTACGGCCACATTTTCTCTCCTCCACTCTCAGGTTCAACTCACTGCACACAGACTGTAAGGGTTCACCTCCAACTGGTGAGCTCACTATAGTATAGTGCTGCTTAGTATAGTGACTATACTAAACAGCAAAAGAATGTGGCATAGTAGAACAATATTAGGCAAAAAGGATTACTGGAGACCATGCTGGCTTTGAGATTTAAAATATATATATTTAATTAGCACTCTAGTATTTAATACAATATAAGAATAATAAAAGGCAAATTGTCCATAAGATAAAAGTAAATTAGTTGCAACATTCATCATCATAGCACTTCATTAAGGAAACATGGAAAGGTTTCCCCAGTATAATTTCACTCACTTCCAACATTTTTCATATGTTTAGCAACAGCAGAGATGATAAAATGCCACTCCTTGTTCCGTTTGATGGTGTGTCAAACTTTCTATTTGATATCTTTTATCTTTTTCCTCGCAGCTTGGATGATATTGATTATATTAGATGGACTGAGCCTCTAGTATCTCTCATAGGGACCATTGCTCAAATGTTCATGCCAAAGTCCACAATACAGAACCCTATAGCGCAACAACAGAACAGAAAAGTAGCTAACCAATGCTCAAAGCTAATTATATTTAAATTTTATGCACAGTGAAATCTTGCTATGAAACCGAAAGTAGGGGGAGTTACATACCTGGCACATTCGCACAAGGGTTTTTCGGTAAGCAGGTCTCTTGTGTGCATGTCCAGACAAAACTGAAAGTGCAGGCACACATCAGCGCTGTTCTGCACTTAAGTATGACCCTTTAAAAAATTATTTGCACTTTAGGTTCATATTTAAGCGCAGATAAACAGGCGCCAATGTGAGCTTTCACTTTTGGTTCTGCTCGGGTTCATGCAAATATTTGTTTCTCACTATCACAACATAGAACTCGCATGGGCTTCCTTTCCCTTACAAAAGAGGACAAAACCCGCACTTCAATGTGTCAAATTGACAAGAAATCTTCTCCTGAAAATCTTCAATGCCACCCTCAAGCCGGCGGTACGTTTCCTGCATTAAGGCCAGCATTTGCTTCTACGCTGCCATCTGAGCATTGGAATGGAATACTGACTTACTTCATTAACAGCCATTTGAATGCTTTTAAATACAATTTGCAGCCATCTTTGGCACACATGTTAATAGAGCTCTCTGAACATTCTGTGCACGTTAATGGTCATGCTAGTCTAGCACTAACTGCCTTCAATGCTGGTGTCAGCTTTTGAGCATCAGCCTTTTAGTTGGTTGGTGAAAGGGTGACTGATTTTTTTCCGAATGATGTTTGTAGTTACTTCTCCTTTAGATTTTATAGGTGTTCCTTGAGTGCTGTATATTTCTGATATGTCCTAGGTCATTATGGGAATTTTCATTTTATTTGTTTTCCTGTGAACATTTTGTCATTTTGTTGTTTGCCAATAATATTGCATACTCGTGAAAATACTGGGCCTCTTTTACTAAACTGTGCTAGTGATTCCTGGCATGGCAAATGCAGCGCAGCCCATTGGGCTGAGTTGCATTTGCCTTGTGGGAATTGCTAGCGTTGTTTACTAAAGAGGCCCATTGTGCATTGTGTGGAAAGAGAGTGCACTATTTCAGATAGAGAGTGCACTCTTTTCCCAATGTCCTAATGGGAAAGCGTGTGACCTCTTTACACCTAGTGTGCACTATTATTGGCAAATGACAAAATATGAAATGTCATGATTTTCGTACTTGTTTTCATTTGGTAACAACATTCAACAGCATAGGGTAGGTCAGTAACAGCCCATCCATACTGCTTATCCATGGGGGTAAGTAGCATGGTATCTTGTTACTTTGAGGGGTTCTGCCAAGTTCTTGCAACCTGGGTTGGCCACTTTGGGAAACAGGATACTGCGCTAGATGGACCTTTGGTCTGACCCAGTATAACAATTCTTACATTCTTAAAAAGGAACTAGGAAAAATGAAGAGAAAAATGAGTGGCCCATTACAGGACTCTAACACACCTAAATGGTTAAATCAAGGGTACTAGGGAACCATGGGAACAGAAAAAGGCCTCTATATACAAGATGGAAAAGCCAGTACAATATAGGGCTACGATCAAAACTCTATGTCTGATCTTCAAAGCCCTTATAGTAAATAGACCAGAGTACTTCAGGAATAGAATCTCCTCCTACACATCTCCAAGGTCAGTAAGATCCTTCCAAGGAGTATGCCTAACCACACCCTCTCCATCACGCGATGTGATACTTGCCAGCAAGCCTTCTCCAGAGTAGCCCCCACACTCTAGAATGCACTCCCTGAAAGGCTTCGCTTAAAACAAGACTATGTCTACTTCAGGAAGGAGGTGAAAGCTTGGCTCTTTAACCAGGTCTTTAACAGAACAAGTAAATGATCCCGGCTGCACATACTATAGCAGGACATGTTTATCCACTCCTTCCCTAGCTAAGATAATGTTCAAGAAACTCTATCTTATCTCTCTATGTTCCATCTTTGTACACCCTATGCTGTCTATTCAAATGTTTTATTGTGTATTGTGTTCGCATTCTAATGTAGCATATTATGCCATACTTTCAGCCTTATTTTCAAAAGTGATGGGCGCCCATATTTCAACCCAAATCAGGAGATGGGCGCCCATCTCGCAAAGGCGCCCAAATCGGTATAATCGAAAGCCGATTTTAGGCGCCTGCAACTGCACTCCATCGCGGGAATGAACAAAGTTGATGGGGGAGTGTCGGAGGTGTGGTGAAGGCGGGACTGGGGCGTGTTTATTGGCCGAGCAGAGATGGGTGCTTCCAGCTGATAATCGAAAAAAAATGGCCATTTTTAGCGGGAATTTAGGTCACTTTTTTGGACCCTTTTTTATCACGAACAAGTCCCAAAAAAGTGCCCTAAATGACCAGATGACCACTAGAGGGAATCGGGGATGACCACCCGTGACTCCCCCAGTGGTCACTAACCCCCTCCCACCAAAAAAAAAAACAACGTTAACAACTTTTTTTTCCAGCCTGTATGCCAGCCTCAAATGCCATACTACTACTACTTAACATTTCTAGAGCGCTATTAGGGTTACGCAGCGCTGTACAGTTTAACAAAGAAGGACAGTCCCTGCTCGAAGGAGCTTACAATCTAAAGGACGAAATGTCAAGTTGGGGCAGTCAAGATTTCCTGAATAGAGGTGTAGTGGTTAGGTGCCGAAGGCGACATTGAAGAGGTGGGCTTTGAGCAAGGATTTGAAGATGGGTAGGGAGGGGGCCTGGCGAATGGGCTCAGGAAGTTTATTCCAAGCATGGGGTGAGGTGAGGCAGAAAGGGCGGAGCCTGGAGTTGGCGGTGGTGGAGAAGGGTACTGAGAGGAGGGATTTGTCTTGAGAGCGGAGGTTAGGGGTAGGAACGTAAGGGGAGATGAGGGTAGAGAGGTAAGGAGGGGCTGCAGATCGAGTGCATTTGTAGGTTAGTAGGAGAAGCTTGAACTGTATGCGGTACCTGATCGGAAGCCAGTGAAGTGACTTGAGGAGAGGGGTGATATGAGTATATCGGTCCAGGCGGAAGATAAGACGTGCAGCCGAGTTCTGAACGGACTGAAGGGGGGATAGATGGCTAAGTGGGAGGCCAGCGAGGAGTAGGTTGCAGTAGTCAAGGCGAGAGGTAATGAGAGAGTGGACGAGAGTTCGGGTGGTGTGCTCAGAGAGGAAAGGGCGAATTTTGCTAATGTTATAGAGGAAGAAGCGACAGGTCTTGGCTATCTGCTGGATATGCGAGGAGAAGGAGAGGGCGGAGTCGAAGATGACTCCGAGGTTGCGGGCAGATGAGACGGGGACGATGAGGGTGTTATCACCTGAGATAGAGAGTGGAGGGAGAGGGGAAGTATGCAGGTCCCTGGAGCAGTTGTTAGTGGGTGCAGTGGACTTTAGGCAGGTGGACCCAGGCCCATCCGCCCCTACCTGTTACACTTGTGGTGGTTAATGTTGAGCCCTCCAAAACCCTGCAAAACCGACTGTACCCACATCTAGGTGCCCCCCTTCAGCCATAAGTGCTATGATAATGGTGTAGAGTTGTGGGCAGTGGGTTTTGGGGGGGATTTGGGGGGCTCAGCACCCAAGGGAAGGGAGCTATGGACTTGTAAGGTATTTAACTTTTTTTTTTTACTTTTTACAAAGTAAAAGGTGCCTGGTTGGTGTCCTGGCTTGTGAGGGGGACCAGTGCACTACGAATTCTGGCCCCTCCCATGACCCAATGTCTTGGATTTGTTGGTTTTTGAGCTGGGCGCCTTCGGTTTCCATTATCGCTGAAAAACGAAACCGCCCAGCTCAAATCCACACATATCCGGTGCATTTGCAGGGCACAAACCGTATTATCAAAAAAAAAGATGGCCGGTCATTTTTTTTCAAAAATACGGTCTGTCCCGCCCCTTCACGTAACCATTCTCGGACAAAGACGCCCATGGAGATGGCCGTTCGCGTTCGATTATGCCCCTCTTTGTGTGGTTGTTTGAGGGGTCCTTTTACTAAGGTGCACTGAAAAATGAACTGCGGTAGTGTAGGCACGTGTTTTCAAAAAAGCCCATTTTGTCAGCATAAAACATGGTCCACACGTGGCAACTGCTTTATAAAATGACCCTCTAAGACAGGGGTTGGCAACCACGGCCCTCGAGGGCCACAATCCAGTTGGATTTTCAAGATTTCCACAATGAATATGCAAAAGATCTGCTGCATACAATAGAAGCAGTACATGCAAACCAATCTCGTGCATATTCATTGTGGATATCTTGAAAATCCGACTGGGTTGTTTCCCTCGAGGACCATGGTTGTCCATCCCTGCTCTAAGAGAACACTCTTACAAGTCATTTCTGCATGTAAAGCAATGCACTATCCACATAAATAGGCATTTATAAAATTGCACATCCAGAATACATATGAAGTTACACATGAATAGAACTTTAGCCAAACTGAGTGGAGGTATTCCTGTAGGCAGGGTTGTAGTTGGGTTTGTATTTAAATATTTGTGTGCTAAACAGCAGGTGCACACGTAGGAGAATAGAATTTTCAAAAACAGAAGCATGCACACCCATTCATTTTTTTAAAATTACTCAGCACCTGCACAGGGAAAAGTATACATGAGCCATTTAAGCATTCACTTAAATATAAAGTTCCCCTCCCCCCAACTGGGGAAACGAGCAATTCCATCTATGCTGCCTCCATAAGATTGCCAAGCTTAACTGAGAGGAGAGGGGGGCCCTTTTACTAAGCCGCGTAAGCGTCTACCCACGAACAATGCATGCCAAAATGGAGTTACCACTCGGCTACCGCGTGGCTCTTGCGGTAATTTAATTTTCGGCATGCATCCGATACAAGCAGCTGAAAAATTTCGGACGCATGTATCAGACGTGCGCCAAGTGGCATTTGACGCACATAGATCGTTACCATCCGGTTACTGTGTGAGACTTTACCACTAGGTCAATGGCTGGCGGTAAGGTCGCAGACCCAAAATGGACGTGCGGCAATGTTGATTTTGCCGCACATGCATTTTCAGCAAAAAATGTTAAAAAGGCCTTTTTTACAGGTGCGCTGAAAAACAGATTGGCGTGCGCCCAAAACCCGCGCCTACACTACCACAAGCCATTTTTCAGCGCACCTTAGTAAAAGGACCCCAGAGTTTCTAACTCTGAGGTACTCGATATATGTAGTAGAGTGGGTACTGAGACAATGCTGATAAGCAGCTCAACTCCAATGGACTGGTGTATGAATCACACCCACATTCCCAAAGGTTTGCTTGGGCAGCTGGTAAGTGGTCTGTGACCATGAGACAGATAGTTTAAAAGGTATCATGACATTCTGAGAGCTTACATGATAACTTGTGGAGAGGGAAACATTGACCTTTTCATAACTGCAGAACACAGTGATGTCAACTCTGCCTTGGGAATATGCTTCAGTTTGAACAGAACTGTATCTCTTCAAAGATGGAGAAATGGCAACACTACAAAGCAAGTTTACATCTAACTCTTAGTTTGAATATGATCTAGGCAGAAGGCTGTTCAGCTCAAGAACTGACTTGCGTACACTTAAAAAGATTCATTGTAGATGCAATTCATTAATTGAGGTTTATCAGTTCAGGAATTTTTATATGTAACAGTTTTATTTCAAAAAGCTTACACCTTTCTCAGTAGTTCAAAACGAGTCCTTAAAATATGGAATATTGGAATATTGATTTTTACCAATAAAGAACTGTGTCCCGTCTCTGAAGGCTCTTGGTGCTTTTTGCTGTATTTTGGACTTTGTTCTGTACTTTGGAACCTCTCTGTATTATTATATAAGATCGACGTCTTAGCAGGTTTCGCCATAGGTAGCTACAAATATGCTATTTAACTGTCAGTTTCTGACTGGTTAAATGTCGCTCAATATTGGCCACAAAATATTTTACCATCTTAACTTCAATGGTCTTAACATTCATGGATTGTTTTAAACTTCCCTTTTAGTATTCAGTATAACTTATGACAGCAATACAAACTTATACCCAAATATTCAGTACCGATATCCAGGTAAAGGCCCAGCGCTGACTGTCCAGATGTACATTTAAATGCTGGTATGGAAATAATTGCTATATATGAATATAAAACTACTTGGATTTGTAAAGGGCAGGTAAGAAATGTTTTTTAAATCCATTTTCTTGGTTAAGATTATAAAAGAAGGACCTGATTTATCAAGATTTTTTTTCCCATAATGTGTCTGTGTTAAAAAGGTTTAGGAGTTGATCTTCAAAAGATTTGTCTAGATAACTTCAGGCCTCTTTTATCAAAGTGAACGGGCTTTGTCAGCATTACCCACACTGGGGACCGCTAGCGAGGTTTGATAAAAGAGGCCCTTCATGGTTTATATGGAAAATTTCAGGTATACTAAATTACACTCCTCTCCCCTTTCCATCTCTTCAAATCACTGGCTAGATAAAATGTATCCAGTTATGTTAGAGAAGCACTCAAGGCATGCTGGGAATGCTATCCAATTAAACTGGCCTATATACATATCTGTCCTAACATTAAAAATTGCTTGTATCTGAGAGACATACCTGGAGGTCGAGTGGTGGAATGCATGTTTTTATGAGAAAAGTATCAACACAAATAGATGCAGATTTGGAAGAATGCCTAGTTTCCCCTTTGAAGATTGATATAAAATCTACAGCTAAAAAGCATGTGAAGGTTTAACACTCGAGATTTAATTATGTAATAAAATAAATCTGTAAATGTGCTGAAAATAATTTTATCTGTACAATTTTGAAACGACACAAGTTTTCTCCCAGACATCAACTGGATGCTAGATAAATTTCAACAATGCAGTCTTATCTATACATATACACACAACGGGCAATTCTATAACAGGGTCCTTAAAGTTATGTGTAAATGTACAGAAACCAGCATTTATGCACTGAAGTGGTGGCAAACCAACTTAGCACAAATCTATAAGGATGTGCCTAAGTTGCATAGCGCGTAAATGCAAAGGGGTGTTCACATGGGTGGAGCAAGGGAAGGGCATGGGCAAGGCTGCCGCTCATGCATGAAATTTATAGAATGTTGTAAGTTACATATGCCTTTGCCTCATTTAGGTGCCTGTAGTTAGACCAGATCTATGGCTGGTGTAATAGTGGGCACCTACATTTCAGTATTCATAGTAACATAGTAAGTGACGGCAGATAAAGACCTGAATAGTCCATCCAGTCTGCCCAACAGTCACATTCATTCTCAATTCAAGATTTAAATCAACAATGAATGTGATATTATATACTTGATCATGGTCTTTCTTTGTTGTTTCTGGGACATAGACCATAGAAGTCCGCCCGGCTCTGTCCTTATGCTCCAACTACCGGAATTGCTGTGAAAGCCCACTCCAGCCTATCCGAATCCATCTTATCATTTGTGAGACAAAGATCAATAAAAGTCTGCCTGGCACTGTCCTCACATTCCAAATTACTGGAATTTCAGTCAGAGCACTCTCTAGCCCATCCTAAGCCGGATTGCTATATGCGGGACTCAGACCGTACAAGCCAGCCTAACACAGGCCTTAGTTGATGCAGCCAGAGTCGCCATTTAAGCACCACTTGACATGAAAACACATATGCAACCCTTTAAGTTTTGTTTTTTATATCATTCATTTTCTAATTAGAGATCCTCTGTGTTCATCCCACACCTTTTTTTTTAATTTATTATTTATTTATTTAAACAATTTTTACAAGAAACCATCTTGCTTAAGAAAGAGTCAATTAACAAATAATGTTTAAATAGGAAAAAGAAAAGAAAAGAAAGAGCAAATAAGTCTTTACACTTTCAAAAATATAAGACACTCAAGTCCATAATTGGAGATCCAAGATTTTAAATTTAGAGAGAACCATAACTCAGGAACTAATACAAGGAAATCCTTCTCTACTAGGAAACTATACATTATCTTTAATGCTTCTCCATCTTAGCTGAGGCGATTAGCGAAGACAAATGTCCAGGTTCAGTAAACATATACTTCTTTCCCCCCAGCCTAACTATGCACTTGCAGGGGTATCTTAAAAAGAAGGTACCCCCCGTGCAGAACTCCAGGTTTGAATTCCGCCACAGTTTTTTCTTCCACCACCTCCCTCGGGAGGGCTTTCCTTCTATAAAGGAATCTGGGCGCTCACATGGCAAAGTAGAATAGATTCTCATTATGTGGCATTGGGGCATCTAAAAGGAGGCACCCACTTACAGAATTGCCCCCCACACAAAGTGAAAACCACTGTGAGGCTTTAGCCAAATCGTTAAATCCAACACTCTTGTGCTTATTTTGAAAAATGCTTATTACATTTGACAAACCCAAATTTGATTTGGCTACTTTTACACAGGGCTCAATGTTAAGGCTACAGAAATTTACAGCCACAGAATTTCTTGATAGGTGCAGATGGCACGCTTACTTCTTACTAAAGGACGTCCAATGAAAACAATGGATTTTCTGTATCCATGAGCTTGAACAACAGATGTTGGGCATTCATGCATCAGACTGTCTTACTGTACAAAGATACCAGTCAGTTTTTCTATAGTGCAGCTGATTATAAGGTACTTTACATGGTAGTCTTATAAATCTGATTGATTGCTAGGTGACAGGTCACCCACTGGGCCACCAGGGACTTCTTACGAATGCTGGGGGGTTAGGGGGGGGCTGGAGACCCTGAACCATGAACCTCCAGCCCCCATTTCGCCTTGCTTGGGGAAGGGTAGTTGGGGTCTGGTGGTCCCATGGACCTCCAGACCCTGTGTTTGACAGGTCTGGGCTTTTGACAGCCCAGACCTGTCAAACAAGTGTGGGAGGATTATGCCTGAGCGAATACACTTCTACCCCATGATCAGAGAGAATTGCGTGCTTAAATTTGCATGCAATTATCTCTGATCATAGGTGCGGTAAAGCCCTACGCTGTTCCAGCGCTATTTTTAGAGTGCTGTTTGGAACGGAGAGGGGCTTTTGATCATCTGCCTGTTAGTATTAAGCAAACAGATATCAGATTTTTAAAGAGATCTGTGGTTACAATCAAAGTGGTTTATATATTATGTACAGATGCATATTTTGCACCTGGGGCAACCGATGGTTAAGTGACTTGCCCAGAGTCACAAGAAACTGTAATGGGAATTGAACTCAGTTCCCCTGGTTCTCAGGATGCTGCACTAACAATTAGGCTTCTCCAGTCCACATCCATGGGTAATGATGGCATAGTGGGGTGTCAGTTGGAACAGTGATGTCCAAGTTTATATTTGAATTTGAATTTAGTGGAATCTGGAGGTAGTGAATGGGCTAGTAACTGAAAGGAGCAAGTGGGTGAAGATAGCTTGGTTGCAAGGGGTTACATATGCTGGTAAGCTGTGGATCTGTGCCAGTTTTGAGCAGGGCCACCGAGAGACTTAGCTGGGCCTGGGGCAGGGCCACTGACATCGCCCCCTCCCCCTAGGATTGCCGCTGCTGCAACTGAGATACCTTGGGGCTAGCGGGGATCCTGAGAGATCTCGAGGCCCTGCCAGTGGAAGAATCCAACGCTGCTCTTCACTCCTGCCTGTCCTGCCCCTGCGGCTGCTTTTTCTCTTGTCGCGCATGCTCGATTTCAAAACCAAGCATGTGCCTGAGGGGAAAAGCAGCCGCTCGGCACAGCGGTAGAGGTTAGCGAAGAGCAGCACTAGAGAGGGGCCCGGCGCCGGAGTTCTCTCTCCTGCTTCTGTCGGGATGCAATCACTCGGGGAATATTGCCCCCCCGCCCCCCCTCTCAGCGGCCCTGATTTTCAGCACCTTTGGGACTGTTCTCACTCTCCCTCCCTCCCTTACAGATCATTGTTAAGTAATTTGTGTTATTCATGCTTTGTGGCCATCACATCAAATTAGGGAGGGTGTGTCTCTTGATCTATTTGACTGCCATCAGGAGGTGGTGACTGGAAAGGTGAATTTACCACTGACACCGTCTAGACCCAGCAGGTGACCAACCTGGTGGGGTAGTGTTCAGCTAGTAATATGGTGAGGATGAAATGGGGAGTGGATCAGAATTTTTGCATCACAGTGAGGCGAATGGACGGGCAACTACCTAGCTAGTACTATGATGGGCTGGACTTACCCTAATCCAGTGGGAGGTCTGGTTGATTTCTTTGGCAGTTGTCTATTATGGTTGTTTTAAATAAAGATGTGGCTGGCTGTTCTTAACAATTTTGGGGGGTTCTTTTTCTTCCTGGAATGTAAAATCTGGGCATGCAGATTTATCAAATTTACTATATATATGAACATTGTTCTGTGTAATGACTTCAATAAAAATCTGAATATTGTCTGCATAAAGGTACTAAAAAGGACAGGGCAAGAATAAACCCTTGAGAAATAACACAGTCAAGAATATGTGGCTGTGAAAAAGTGGAACCACAGTCAGAAAGAGAAAAAGAAAACCAATTTAGAATCGTCCTACCCGCACCCAACTCTATATTATATTGTATTGTATTAATGGATTTCTATTCCGCTCTTAACCCAAAGGCTACAAGACAGATTACATTCGATAATAACTTCTCATGAGAGAAGGAATTTATAATAAACCAGTAATAAAATTATCTAATCTAATACAGTATCTTCCCTGTCTAACAGATAAAAGTATGATTATATAATCCAATTAAGATCTATTACGATCTTTGCTTTGAAAACAGGCAGGTTTTAAGAACCTTTCTGAATAAAATATAAGATGTAATGTGGCAGAGTTGAGTTGGGATGCTGTTCCAAATTTTGATACTTTGAAAAATAAAAGAGCGCTCCCAAACTGAATTACAATTCTACACAATTTTGATTGGACTGCCTCAGTACCGTCTGAGAAAAATGTTGTATTTTACGTAGATCTGGTAGTCAGGCTCATATTACCCCCCTTTGGGCCCTGTTTACTAAGCCGCGCTAGAGGCACGCTAGCGTTTTTAGCTCACACTAAGCATTAGCGTGCATTAGCCATATAGATGTCCATAATATTCCTATGGGCATCTACACAGTTAGCATGCGCTAATCTTTAACATGCACTAAAAACGCTAGAGCACCTTAGTAAACAGGGCCCCATGGAGGAGACTCTATATATGGGGTCTAAAAAATCAGTGCCGACTAAGCGTATTCTATAATCTGCACCTAGATTTAGATGCCAATTATAGAATATGCTTAGTTGATATTTCAGCCCCGATATCTGTGCACATCCATTTACGCCAACAAAAACCTGGTATAAATCTAGGCGCGTAGATTTAGGCACACTGGGCCATATTCTATAACGGGCGCCAGTGTGCATTATTTAATATTTTTTAAAATTATTTTGGGAGGAGTTGTGTCACGGGCAGAGAACATATATGAACTTGGTATCTGATTAGCACATTGGGTGTTATACACATAAAGTTAGGTGCATGATCCACGCCTAAAATTCACCAGCGGCCCAAAAAAGGGGGGCACAGAAAAGGGACGTTCATGGGCGTTTCAGGGTGAGATGGGGGCATGGTTTTGAATTACGTGCATTATTTATTTATTTATTTACTTATTTGTTACATTTGTACCCCACATTTTCCCACCTATTTGCAGGCTCAATGTGGCTTACATAGTACCGGAGAGGCGTTCGCAGACTCCGGTGTGAACAAATACATAATGATGGTGTGGTAAGATAAAGTTCGTGTGGAACAGTCAGCGGTAGAGTTGTGTTATGTCCATTATGTACTTAAGCAGATTTTTTTTAGGCGCCATTTACTGAATCTACCCCTAACCAGCTAGGTTAGAGGCAGCCCAAGGGCAGAGCTTACAAGGAGGTGTACTTATAGGCAGTGGTGTTTCTTGCCTGGATGGCACCCGGGGAGGAGCGCCGTTGCGCCCTCCCCCTGGGTGCAGCGCCCCCCTCCCCCCACTAAATTACACCTTCCCCCCCTCCGGTGAAATGACACCCCCCCCCCGGGTGCACACCGCTGGGGGGGGTGCCGCAGCGCGCGCCTGCTCCGAGTTCGCTAAACTTCTTTGCTCGTTCGCTACAGCTCCCTCTAACCTGGAACAGGAAGTAACCTGTTACGGGGCAGAGGGAGATGCAGTGAACAAGCAAAGAAGTTTAGCGAACTCGGAGCAGGTGCGTGCTGCGGCACCCCCCAGCGGCGTGCACCCGGGGAGGACCGCCCCCCCCCTTGGTATGCCATTGCTTATAGGCAGCTGAAATACATGTTGCAACTCTGCAAATTTACTCCATGGAGTCTGATCTCAAGTGAACACAGACATAGTTCTAATATTGTAAGCTGTGACTTGGCCCTCCAGAGACAGCCCAGCAGTCTACTACCCAATTATAAAGAATGCATTTGCTGATGGCAGTCCCAATCCTGGTTGAGTCAAAAGAAACAAAAAGCTAGGTGGACTTTCTATGGGCTTTCATTCACCCCAGACAGAAGGCCAAGGCTATCTTGCAGTCCAAAGTATGCCATGTGCATTCACCTTTGTGAGCATGAGGTTTTGGAAAAAGTGCTGGTAGAAAAACTGACTGGTTAACTTAGGATGAGTATGCAAGACCACTCTATTGTTAAAAAAAATTTGTGTAAGGTGGATCAGCTAACTAACCCTGAAGGCTGAGGCGACTGCCACCCAAAACCAAGACTTTCCAGGTCAGGTAATTCAGGTGACAGGTGGTTCAAAAGCAGCATTCATCACCTGGATTGAGATCCCATGACACTGCAGGAGGCTTGATGGGAGGATTCAATTGATGCAAGCCCTACATAAAGTGAACAACTAAAGGCTGAGCAGAGAGGGGTTTACATTCTACTTAGTGGTGATAAGCACCAATAACAGAGTTGGTCTTGAAACCCAACTCTGACATATACAGAAGGTGCTCAGGCAGTTTTTATATAGGATATTGGAAAGGATCTAAGGCCATGCCCTCACACCAAATGGAAAAACTTCTTTCATTTAAAATCGTAAGCCCGCCTAGTGGAAACTCTTTTGGAAGCAAACAGAACCTGAGACACATTATCAGGTAAGATGAAGGAATCCAGTATTACCCACTTAACATCCAAGCAATGAGGGCTAGGGACTGAAGGTCAGGATGTAGTAGAAATCCCCAGTCCTGATGTATTAGAATTGGATAACATTCTAGTCTACATTCATCTTTGGAGGAAAGCTCCAAAAGCACAGGGAGTTATATCTGTCTTAGTCAGTATGGGTTGATCAGAATCATGGATCTTCAATCCTGATTGAGTTTCTGAAGAGTTTTTGCTATAAGAGGAATTGGAGGATACAAATAAAGAAGACTTCCCCCCCCCCCCCCCCCCCCCCAATGAATGAGAGGCATCCACAGCTACTCTGCCATGTGATTCTAGCCTGAAGTATAACTGAGGGACTTTCTTGTTGTAATAAGTGGCAAAAAGATCTCTCAAGTGAGTGACCCCCTCTCAAAAGATCTTCTGAGCTATACCCTCATCTGTGGACCTCATGAGGTTGCAGAATCTGACTTAGCCTCCATGCCGGACAGCTGTCCTTCTCTGAAAGATATATGACTCTGAGGAACATCCCCTGTGAGATGGCCCACCTCCACATTCTGACTGCTTCCTGATACAGAAAGTACGAACCTATTCCTCCCTGCTTGTTGAGTAGTATAGTCCAACCTGATTGTCTGTCCAAATTAGAATAATTTGGTTGTATAACAGATCTCTGAAAGTCTTTAGAGCATTCCATAAGTACATAAGTATTGCCATACTGGGAAAGACCAAAGGTCCATGGAGCCCAGCATCCTGTTTCCAACAGTGGCCAATCCAGGTCACAAATACCCGGCAAGATCCCAATCATTGTTAATTCCAGGAAATTTATCTATTAAAGCTTTTCCTGAGCAAACCATAGACCTTGAGTGTGAAACCAGTCTATATGAGCTCCCCACCCCAGTTGGACGCATCTGTCAATACCTTTTAGATTTTAGGAATTTGAAAGAGGATACCCTTTGCCAGATTGGATTGAACCACCCATCAGGACAGTAATTCCTGAAGTGGAATGGTGACGGAAATGACATCCTGAAGGTTCCCTCTGGTTTGTGTCCACTGGGTGGATAAGGTCCATTGAACTTGCCTCAAATTGAGGTATGCCATGGAGTTACATAGACTATGGAGGCCATATGGCTAGCATTCTCAACATCTGAACTACTGATACCTCCTGACTTTGGTGTACTTCTACTACTACTGATGTGAACATCAAGATCTGCTGTTACAGAAGAAATGCAGTTGCCAGAGTCATGTGTACCAGGGTTCCTATGAATTCCAATCTTTGAGTAAGGTTTTAGCTGAGACTTGGAATAGTTTATGAGAATCCTAGTAGCTCTAACACCTAAATGGTCATGTGCATTTACTTTTGTACCTTTCTTTGATGTGCTCTTTACCAGCCAATCATCCAGGTAGGGAAACATATGCACCCCCACTCTGCATAAAAATGCTGCAACAACTACTAGACATTTTCCCCATGATATTGTGCTATTTAACCATCCAAAACGGATGCTGACTGGTTAAATAGCGCTTAACCGGCTATCTACCAATATGCAGAGGGGATAACTTGCTATACCCTGCAGAATATCCCAGGTTAGCAGCTAGCAGTCGGTTATACTGGCCGATATAACCAGCTATCTGCTGATTTTTAAACCAGGTTTAGTGGCCATATTTGGCCGCATGAAAGCGTGAGATATCTTTGGCCGGTTTAAAGATAACTGGCTAACTCTGAATATAGACTTAGCCGGTTATCTTTAAACTGGCCAAAATTATCGAATATTCAGTGCCAGTCACTGGAAACTGCCAGGCATTGAATATCCAGGTTAAGCGCCAACTGCAGTATTTATAAAGGGGCTGGTCTGAATACCAGCCCCTTTGTAAATACTGAAAGTTGTGTTTCCCTACTGTGAATCTGAGATACTTCCTGTGACTTGGATGTATCTGTATGTGAGTGTAAGTTAAGACAGCATACCAATCTCCTTTTTGTATCATGGGTATTAGGATACCCAAGGAAACTATCCTGAACTTTCTCTTAGTCAGATACTTATTCAGAACCCTTAGGTCTAAACTGGGACAAAATCTCCATCTTCTTTGTGATCAGAAAATACTTGGAATAAAATTGCATCCCTCTTTTTTCCTGTAAGAGGGAAGAAAATTCCTTGGTAAGCAACTCCTAATGTTGAGAATTTAACTTTGATACTCTCAATGGGCAATTTAGAAGAATGCATTTTTAGAGTCCATCAGGCTGAGGTTAGAAGTGTGCCTTAGTCATAGGCGTAGACTGGGGGGGGGGGGCGAGGGGGGGCAATGCCTCCCCAAACGACGCGAGGCGCTGCCGCGCCATTAGTTTAAAAAAAAACACATGCAGGCACGCTCTTCTCCATCCGCTTGGCTTCCCTGCCCTCTCTGTCTGCGTCCCGCCTTCCTCTGACGTCATTTCCTTTTGGGCAGGACGCAGACAGAGAGGGCAGGGAAGCCAAGCGGATGGAGAGGAGCGTGTCCGTCTACCCCTCTCTCTTCCTCCCTCCCTCCGGCGCAGGCAGCAGTCTTTTCCAGCATTCCTGGCAGCGGTAGCGTTGTACACGCTGCCTTTGGCTCTGCCCCGAAGCCTTCTCTTCAAGTTCCTGTTCCCGCATAGGTGGGAACAGGAACTTGAAGAGAAAGCTTCCGGGGCAGACCGAAGGCAGTGTGTACATCGCTACCACTGCCAGGAACGCTGAAAAAGCTGAAGACTGTTGCCTGCGCCGGAGGGAGGGAGGAAGAGAGGGGGTAAACGGAGTCCCATCTTGGACCTCGCGGGGGGGGGGGAGCAGAGGGAAGATGGAAGATGGATGGGACTGGGAGGGGTGGGAAGCAGAGGGAAGGAGCAGGAGATGAATGGGACTGGGAGGGGTGGGAAGCAGAGGGAAGGAGCAAGAGATGGATGGGACTGCGAGGGGTGGGGAGCAGAGGGATGGACCAGGAGATGGATGGGATTGGGAGAGGTCAGGCACAGCAGAGGGAAGGAGCAGAAGATGGATGGGACGGAGGGATGGTAAGCAGAGGGAAGGAACAGAAGCTGGATGGGACTGGGAGGGGTGGGAAGCAGAGGGAAGGAGCAAGAGATGGATGGGACTGCGAGGGGTGGGGAGCAGAGGGAAGGAGCAGGAGATGAATGGGACTGGGAGGGGTGGGAAGCAAAGGGAAGGAGCAAGAGATGGATGGGACTGCGAGGGGTGGGGAGCAGAGGGATGGACCAGGAGATGGATGTGATTGGGAGAGGTCAGGCACAGCAGAGGGAAGGAGCAGAAGATGGATGGGACGGAGGGATGGTGAGCAGAGGGAAGGAACAGAAGCTGGATGGGACTGCGAGGGGTGGGGAGCAGAGGGAAGGAGCAGGAGATGAATGGGACTGGGAGGGGTGGGAAGCAGAGGGAAGGAGCAAGAGATGGATGGGACTGCGAGGGGTGGGGAGCAGAGGGATGGACCAGGAGATGGATGGGATTGGGAGAGGTCAGGCACAGCAGAGGGAAGGAGCAGAAGATGGATGGGACGGAGGGATGGTGAGCAGAGGGAAGGAGCAAGAGATGGATGAGACTGGGAGGGTGGGGAGCAGAGGGAAGCCTACTGGAAAGAAGACACTGCATAAAACAGAAGACACTGGGATCAAAGCGAATAGAAAAACTAAATGATCAGACAACAAAGGTAAATAAAAGTATTTTATTCATAATTTATTAATTGAAATGTGTCAGCTTTTTGAAATGTGCATCTGTGATATTTTGCCTGTAAATTTCATTTCCTTCCTCCATATTAGCATATTCATTTGCATATTTATATATGCAAATGCTATGCTAATATGCTCCGCCCATTCTTTGCCCCCCCCAAATGAAACAGTCAAACTACGCCTATGGCCTTAGTGCTGTTTGATGAGTGTAGCAGCCTCCTGCACTGGACACTGAGAATGCATCAAGATACTTGTCCTCTTTGGTGCTGAGGGACAAGGGTGCTGGATGTTGAGCAGAGGCCAAGGTGTATCATCAGCAGTCCCATTCAAACAGTGGCTCCAAGAGTGTCAAGGCAGTGAAGTTGCCAGTGCCCTCACAGAACCCCAGAAGTGAGGACTACACTTTCTTTAACATTAGAGGGGGTGTATCAGCCTCTAAAGAGTTAAGTCCTAGCTTCTGATGCATCCCAAGTATCTCTGTGGGATGTGGCCTCTCAGACCATGATGTCCCATTCCTTGTCGATGACAGCCCTTGATGAGCAGCTTATGAAAAAATGTGAAGATTGTATGGAGTGCTTCTTTGATTGGCACAAATCAATGGCTTCAAGAGCATCAATGCTGAGGCTCTAGGTGGTGCAGCCAATACGCAATGCACGTGCACTGTCTTCGGGGGATGCATCAACACCAAACCTCAAAGGACATCAGGTTCAGTGCAGACTGCACCAGTGTTGATCTCCAAGCCATCAGGAGAGGAAGCTTCTATGACACATCAGAGATCCCCAATGCCTCAGTGCTTAAGACCCCGGCCTGACCAAAAGGTCAGTCACTCAAGGCAAGCAGACTCAGGCATCTTCTATAGAGTACTTCTATGAGTCTAAGCGCTCCTGGATATCTGAAGAAGAGCCAGAGGTCTTCTCAGAGGAGGTGTCCACTGGTCTTCCTTCAGACCCCTCCCTGCCTCACAAGAGATATCAATTTTGTCATGGAGATGGCTAAGTCCCTCCCATTACCTTTGGAGATGGAGGATGAACTCAGGGCAGAAACAGGATATCCTCCAATTTGATGGCCCCCTCCCCCTTCAAGGAAGCTGGGACAGTGCCAGTGCATAGAATCCTGAAGAAAGCAGAGCAGCATAACATGGTCTATGTGTAGAGCTTGAAAGGCTTCAGGATTTGAAAAGCTGCAGCTTCCTCACTATTTCATGGTTGTCAAACTGCTCTCAAAAGGGCCAAGAGTTTGAAGACTCACTCTAAAGTGCTCTGGGGATAAAAGCAAGAACCCTGCAGTCTTTTGGGAAAACGTTTAACCAAAACACTATGCTCACATCCTGCATAGCTTCTTACCAGCTCTTCATGGGCATGTACTTACTACTACTACTACTTATCATTTCTATAGCGCTAATAGATGTACGCAGCGCTGTACACTTGCCAAACATTGTGCACAGTGTGACAGAGTTTGTTAACACCCTCCCTCAAGAAAAGGCTGATGCCCTTCCTCTGCTAGTAGCCAAAGGACGTGTGTGTGGAAAGTACATGGTTTGTGGCAATTTATGTTATTTTTGATATGGTGTCTAGAGCCTCTACCATGAGGACTGGCTTCTGCAGAACTGCATGGCTTCATCCTCAGCCTTGAGCCAGAAGTGTAGAAGAAGCTAGCAAATATGCCATACCATTGAGAGAGAGAATCTCTTCAAAGAAAAGGTGCAGGAGGCTGCTACACTTTTCTTGTCTGCTGTGCTCACGGATGTCAGAAGTGATTCTGAGGTTGATTGAAGCAGTGTGAATGTATTTTTGGTGCAAATAAGTCTGGACCATTGAGACTGACATTAGAAGCACTATGAAAATTTTTCCTGGTCGGGTGCCCAAGACCCAAGGAAACAAGAATGGCCCATGAAAAATAAAAGAAAGTTTGGGCCAAAAAAACTAACTAAGGAGGTTAAGAAGAATCAAGAAGGATCCTCGCATAACAGGGGCAAGACTTACATACTGTTAAGACAAAGAGCCATCAAAAAACATGGCAATGAAACTTTTGACGCAAGCTGAGGGGGAGCACTAAGACAGTGTGCCCATTTAGCTCATGACAGTGGCAGATGGGAAGACATGCACATGTGTGGGGCAATGTTCTAAAATGTTGTTGTAAACAAGCTGGAGAGTGTTCCCACATAGGATCTATTATTTTATTTATTTTTTTAGATTTTGCTCACACCTTTTTCAGTAGTAGCTCAAGGTGAGTTACATTCAGGTACTCTGGATATTTCTCTGTCCTAGGAGGGCTCACAATCTAAGTTTGTACCTGCGGCAACTTAGATGACATCACCTATATATAAGACTAATGTAGCCTGTTTATCCTTGGACAATTTACTGTCCTACTAGGTTATTACATTCTGCTGATAAATGTTTACTTGAAATGCCTTCTTTCAGATAATTTAGACTGGATGAGTCACGCTCCACAATCTCTTGGGCTGCTGGCCCTGTTTTGTAGAATATGTTACCTATTTCTTTATGTTTCCTTACCCAACCAGGGAGTTTTATAAACAATTTAAAATCCATTAATTTTTGTAAAAAAAAGCCTTTGGTTAACAATCAGTCACTGTTAGTTCTGTCTCTGCTGTTTTGTAATTTTTAAGCTTTGGATAATGTCTATATTTAAAAGTCTTCTTATATCTGTATATAGAAGTCTTATGTTTATAACCTTTTATATTGTATTAGTTATCATTTCAGTATTTAATGTTTTCTCTTTTTGTATTTAGCCCCGGATTCTGTATATGGTGCCCAAAATTCTGCGTTGCAATTTAGTGCACTTCGGGCGTTCTATAATAGTGCATGCAACTTAATTGCCAAATGAGCAGTTGATTGACAATAATTGGGTGCTATTAATCGATTATTGGCACTAATTAGCAAACATTAAAATTTACACCCGCATCTCTCCGAGTTGGAATTCTACAAAGATGTGCGTATAAATTTTCCGTGCGGATCTGAAAAGGGTGCATGGCCTTGGGAAGGGCACAGGCGGATCAGGGACGTTCCTAGAAATTGCACGCAGTGTTATAGAATAAGGCAGATCCTCACTTAATTTAGGCATGAGGATTTACACCAGGTTTCAGTTGGTGTACATCCTCACACCTAAAAGTTAGGCGTGGATCCCAGCGCTAGTGCTATTCTATAAACAGCGGGTTGTAAGCTGTCCAGGATTGTTGATGGTGTGGATTATACATTTTCTAAATACATACCAGCGTGCTATAGGCTAGATTAAAAAGAATTTTTAAGCAAACCTTGATTGGTTGCCTATATATGATACATTTTATGACCTGCAGAAGGAAGTTCCCTTTCACAAGATGTGAGTACTTCGGCAAGCATTAGCAGTAATTTTGAGAGGCCAATATCATACTCCACATACCCTGGCTTTCCTGTCATGGTATGCGCAAAACTAATACATTTGAGCACACTGCCCCTGAGGAAAACTACTTCAAAATCACAGATTAGGAACAAATTTTTAAAACCCGGCTTTATCTAGGAGAATAGCAGCTCCATTAATTTCCTTAGCCCACAGCTGGAGCCATTCTTTCAGAAGATAAACAGATGGAAGAACAGCTGGGATCACTGTATTATTATGTATTAACAGCAGTAAAATTATAAGAGATGGGAACATAAGAGGAGTGAGGCAGTAGAGAGGAGAGGATATCAATTTATATAAGCAATTTAATTTGACTAAATTTGCACTATCATAATAGGCACACACACACACACATACCATACACGATCAATAACTCAAACAATGCTTCTGGAACTAAAGTTACATTCACTGAAGCAAATTCTTTGTTTGTTTCCACACAAATTTCTTCCATGAAATAAGCAGTAGGTACTGGAGTACTATAGTTCTGGGGTTTGATGGTGGCCCGGGATTTTCAGTACCATATTTAGTCCACTTTCCAAATTTTTAGGATGCCAGTGGGCCATCAGATGCCCAACTGGGCTGTTTATGGGATCCATGCATACATTCAGATACACATGGCCTGGAAAGTGAGCTCCAAAGCTTCTGTGTGGAATGTTTGGTTTTCATTTTACTTTTAAATTCTAAAGTGGACAAACAATTATAAGCTGCTGCTGCTCTGCTAGATGTTGTCAGTGGCATTGATGGAGTCTCTCAATGAGGACACATTCATCTTGGCTTAAATTTAGTCTCATATTTTGATTTATTGATATTGGGTGCTTTTTTATATTTTATTTGAGATATTTTGTAGGTGTGTACTGAGACAGACATTACCATGCGCCCTTGCGTTGTGAGTTATGCATTTCAGCTGCCTAAGTGCTATTAAAACTGTCGGCACACAGTCACTTGAGATATTCTATGGTTCTTTAAAAAATTATGTTTGAGGAAAAAATTCCCTAACTTTCCATTTAATGAGTGGCTGAGCATAGACATTGTACAGGGAAAAGGTAGGGGAAGTAGCCTAAAGGTTAGAGCAGCACACTGGCAACTGGAGGACCAGGGTTCAAATCCCACAGCAGCCCCTTGGGCAAGCCACTTAACCCTCCATTGACTTAGGATAACTGGGGACCACATCCCACCCCCCATAAGTAGCTCTCAAATTGTGTGTGTGGGGGGGGGGGGCTACCATACCTCATGATGTATAGAAATGCACCTTTGAAATATATCAGGTCAGAGGAACATGGCAGCCTTACTAAACACTGAGAAACAAACAGAGAAGAACCCACAAATGAGTAAACAAAAACCAAAAGGACAAAAAGAATGGGGGAAATCCAATTAATTTCCAACAGAAGGGCAAATGTTTATTGAAATGTACAATATCTGTAAGGACTTTAGATAAAGTCCTGCATTTTAGCACAATATAGTACACTTCAATAAACGATTGCCTTTGCGTTGGAAATTGATTGATCTTCTCCTATTTTTTTGTCCTTTTAGACTTTTTTTTTTAAACTTTCAACAAAATACAATACACAAATCTCCACTTGTTCATGACTAATAACAATTTTAACCTATTTAACATTGCTTTTGACTCGTAACCACTTGTAACCACTCGCCTCCACCTACCCTCCTCTCCTTCTTCCTGTACACATTAACTGATTTGATTTGCTTACTTTTTTTTTTGTCTATTAGATTGTAAGCTCTTTGAGCAGGGACTGTCTTTCTTCTATGTTTGTGCAGCGCTGCGTACGCCTTGTAGCGCTATAGAAATGCTAAATAGTAGTAGTAGTAGTAAAGACTCCCTAAAAGAAAACAAAACTAAGAATCCATTCAAAAAGGAAAAAAAAAAAAACAAGAGTAAAATTAAGAGAGCCATAACATTAAAAATAAGAAAAGAAAATTTAGCCTTCTTAGACCTCAAACAGCAGGGGATATGAACAGTAAACCTAAGGAGAATACAACTAGAAGAAAAAATAAAGACCTAACATTGACTAACACCCTGTATTCTTCTTTATAATCTAACTTGCACTTGGATCTTCTTTCCTGCATCTCGTTTCCCATCTAGAACAGACTGCAGTTGTTCTGGGCTAAAGAAAACAAATTTAATTCCATCATAAGATAACAAAAAGGATGCTCTGTCTTTAGCCTCTTGTCTCATGGCAAGAAAAGCTTTCCTCCTATCTTATGTCGATTTGGTAAAGTCTGGGTATATCCAGACTTTTTGCCCATGAAACAATGTCTTAGCATTCCAAAAATAAAATCTCATCACAGTATTAAGATCTTGCTCAAACACAAAAGATATAACCAAGGTGGCTAGCTCTGTAACATCAGATATTGATACTGCTGACAAATTATTCAAGTCCAAACCCCCTTCTTTAACTTGTGTAACCCCTGATCCAATGTTCCCTGGTTCTTTAGAAGCAGTAGGGTTGAAGTAAATTTTGTTTCAAGGAGGTATAGTTTCAGGGATAAAATGAAGAACTTCAATGAAATATTTCCTAAATAAATCCCCAGGGAGCATGCCAGCAGATTTAGGAAAATTCAAGAGGCAGAGATTTAATCTCCTATTATGATTTTCAAGCTGCTCTATCTTCCTATGTAGAAACAATTTATCTTTAACAATCGTTGTTTTAAAGTCTTGCAGAGCTTTAACTTCTTTTAACTGCTGAAATTGATTTGCACAGTCCAACTTAATTATATCCATAGCAGATGTCAACTCTTGAATTTTATTAAAGTTTTTACCTCTTTAATAGATTCAGCCATGGTATTATTCAAAGATTGAAGACCTCTCCAGATGTGTTCCAGGGTCACCCCTATGGAAGGCAGCACAATACCACTAATTCCTTCAATAAAATTCACAGTCGACCTACTCTCCAAGTCAGTCCCCTCCTTAGTGTGGGACAGTGAAGCGCCTTCTGCTCCCTGAACCACCACTGATTCGGCAGGAGCAGTTGCCAGGCATGGGGGAGGGTAGGCATCAGGAGAGGAGAGAGAAACCTCCAGCCCAAGAGCAGAAGACCCTCCTATGTCATCCACTTCAACAGGGCTTCCAGACATACACGCAGGGTTGCCGACAGCATAGTTCTCTATCTGCTGCTGGACCAGCAAAGAGGTCTAGGTTAGAGAAGGAACTGCCTGAACTGACCCTTCCTCTTCGTGTGGGGTATCGCAAGACACCACAAAGATAAAACAGCTGAAAATAGTAGTTTCAGGTAGAGAGGTCTCAGGCCCCCCCCCCCCCCCTTTTATCCTTACTAGACATTACATTTTAGGCTCAGACAGAAGGCCCTCAAATCTGTGAGGGATACCCATCTTATGTACACAGGAACAGTGACTGGCAATAGCTGTCCATTTTTCAATTGAAAGATGAGAGAAAGAAGCCAATCCATACTGTCACCAACACAAAATGGCTGCTCCACAGAAAGTGGTGGGAAAACAATCTTCAGGTAAAACTCCCACTCAAATCTAAAAATTAAGGTCAGTTTAAGGTTACCAACTGACTCCAGATTCACACAACAGGGTTGATCCAGACCTGGGTTTACCTCATTGCATGCAGAGACCTGTAGTCTTGCTTTTCTTAGGGACTACAATGAGGAAATCAGAACAAGTCCCTTATCAAGCTGCGTGGCAATGCTGATGAAGTCTATTCAAAGCAAAACACTGGGAACTGAAGTATTTTCAAGATGTTGTTACTATTAGTTTGAAGCTTCTAAACTTTGGGTCTACTTATTTAGGAGATTAATGCCAGAAGTTAGTGGTTGAGATGTTAATTCACTGCTGCTTTGCTCAGCATTACCTGTTCAGATCTGTTGTGCTTTTAGCTATGATAGATACAAGTGGAATTCACATTTTTATTATCTGGATTTTAAATATGTATCTCATATTCATTAGCCTATCCAGCTTATAATTGAAAAAGAAAAACGCCTATATTGCGACCCAAATTGGGAGATAGACGTTTATCTCACAAAAACGAATAAAGCGGTATAATCGAAAGCCGAATTTGGACGTTTTCAACTGCACTCCGTCGCGGATGCGGACAAAGTTGATGGGGGGCGTGTCAAAGGCGTGGTGAAGGCGGAACTGGGGCGTGGTTATTGGCCGATCAGAGATAGGCGCCTTTCGCCGATAATGGAAAAAAATATGCGTTTTTAGCGAGAATTTAGGGCACTTTTCCTGGACCCTGTTTTTCCACGAATAGGGCCCCAAAAAGTGCCCTAAATGACCAGATGACCACTGGAGGGAGTTGGGGATGACCTCCCCTGACTCCCCCAGTGGTCACAAACCCCCTCCCACCACAAAAATATGCCGTTTCACAACTTTTTATGTTCACCCTCAAATGTCATACCCACCTCCCTGGCAGCAGTATGCAGGTCACTGGAGCAGTTATTAGGGGGTGCAGTGGACGTCAGGCAGGTAGACCCAGGCCCATCCCCCCCCCACCTGTTACACTTGTGCTGGTAAATGGGAGCCCTCCACACCGCCCCCCAAACCCACTGTACCCACATGTAGGTGCCCCCCCTTCACCCCTTAGGGCTATAGTAATGGTGTAGACTTGTGGGCGGTGGGTTTTGAGGGGGATTTGGGGGGCTCAACACCCAAGGGAAGGGTGCTATGCACCTGGGAGCTCTTTTACCTTTTTTTTTGTTTTTGTAAAAGTGCCCCCTAGGGTGCCCGGTTGGTGTCCTGGCATGTGAGGGGGACCAGTGCACTACGACTCCTGGCCCCTCCCACGAACAAATGCCTTGGATTTATTCGTTTTTGAGCTGGGCGCTTTCATTTTCCATTATCACTGAAAAACAAAAACGCCCAGCTCACAAATTGTCGAATAAAACATGGACGTCTATTTTTTTCGAAAATACGGTTCGGTCCGCCTCTTCACGGACCCGTTCTCGGAGATAGACGCCCATGGAGATAGACGTTTCCGTTCGATTATGCCCCTCTATGACTCCTAAAGTCCAAAAACAGCTCTGCAATGCCAATTGTACAAGAGGAAAGCTGACATTTTTCAGAATTCTAGATTCAAATCCCATCTTCAATATATCTCTTACCATCCCTGTGATTAAAACAAAAAGGCAAAACAGCTCTTCCCTACCTACTCCTTTCTTTTCCTCCAGTTTTCTCTGCTTAAATGAAATAAGGGTCTAGTGTTAAGGATCTTTCAAACCTACATTGCCTGTGACAGTGTCAGCTATTGGTAAATCTATGTTCAGTGTTTGAGCCTTTGTAAATAATAGGCACAGAGTAACAGTTTGTCAATAACAGTAATCAATATCATACTGAAATAAAATAAAAATTAAACTGTAATTACAGGTGCTTTATAAATTCAAGCAGCAAACTTCAGAGTTAAAGCTGTTACCTTATCATTATCAACAAGGATTAGACGTCGTCAACATGTGGGAGGAAGGAAAAAGATGAGTCTGCAGGCTGCCTCTCCTATTTATAATGCAAGCAGACAGAGATGAGCATTCGATCTGTTTTCTCTGGGCTCAATATTCAAAATGTACCGAGCTCCTAAATTTATGCTCCTAAATTAGCCTCCTAAATTTGTGCATAACTTTTCATTTGAAAATACATCTTCATTTAACAGGTTAAAAGTTGTGCTCATAAATTTAGGCCCGATTTTGTTTGCCTAGATAAATGAACCTAGTTCTGAAAATCAGTACTAAGCTCCTAACTTCTTTTCCCCACCCTAAATCTATCCTCTTGTCATCCACTTTTTATGCGCCTAAATTTAAAAGTTTAGGGGTCGATAGTCAAAGCAATTTAACTGGCCAGAAATGGCTCTCGGCTGGTGAAATCACTTGTTCGGGGCTAACTGGTCATTTTCAGTGGCACTTAACTGCAGGGGAGGCCCAAGGCAAGATGCCGCCTGAGGCAGGGATGAGATGCTGCCCCCTGGGCCAAGGTCTGGCATCTCCCCCTTTCCTTCCTCCACCCTCTGCCCCAAATTTTCCATTTTCCAAAAGGCATCAGCAATTCCCATATGCTGCTCTGCCGCCAGCACCGGCCTCTTCTCTACTATGGCCTGCCTCTGAGGAAACAGGAAGTTACATCAGAGAGGCGGGCCACAGTAAAGAGAAGAGGCTAGTGCCGGCGGCAGAGCAGCATATGGGAATTCATTCAAAACAATGGGCACCAGAATGCATAGCAATGGGAGGAAAGCAAGATGTGACTAAGATCTCCTCAGCACGTAGCATTAGGTTAGGTAACAAATGCTTTAAAATAACATTCCTGAACACTAATTATAATTTGGAGAGTGATAAATTTACTATAGCAAGGAAACTTTGCAAGATGTATAAAAGAGGTGAGCATATGGTAGCATTAATGAGTACAGGTATTTGTGAAGGATATAGGGCTGGCAAGGGGGAGCAAATTGGATGGATGGGAAGGGGACTCTTATTAGGTTAAAGATGAACAGAATTTGAAGTTAGGCAACTACGGAAAGCAAAGGACAAGTGCTTGTATTTTTGCTGTGCATTACTAGTTAATCTCTGGAGATGGTGAGCAGTAAGGAACCCCTACCACTGACTAGTTTTATTACATGGATATTACTTATTATTCAATAAAAATGAACATACCAAAAAAAGACAGAGATTTTCAGTGTACACACACATGCACATATCTTACCCGCCCTACACATAATCATTGTGGAAAAAATACACACAAAATGCCGGAGCAACTGACAACCTTCCTAAGCACCACCCACACTCACAGACACATACACACTACTGGATCAATTGACAACATCCCTAAGCAGCACACACACATATACAAATACACACTCTTGGATCAATTGACAACCTTCCAAAGGAGCAAACACACACACATATATAAATACACACCCCTGGATCAACTGCCAACCTCCCCAAGCAGCACATTCACACACACACAAATACACACTCACTAGCGCCAACATTTCAAAACACTATACAAATTATCCCTCTCTGGTTAGAGTAAAGGAGCTTGTTCAATACTGGGGGTGCTCAGCACTCTCTGGCACCCACAGAGCTGGCTCCTATGCACACTTTCCCAGATCAACTGACAATCTCTCCAAACAGCATTTACACACACTGTGGAGCAAATGACAACCTCCCTAGCAAAGCATTTTAGAGCAATTGACATCTGTCCCCCAGTGACTCTAGGTACACATACACATGCCCTACAGCAAATGAGACATCTCTAGATCTAGTAATGCATACAGTCCCATGGATCAATTCATACTTCACCTGCCTCACCCCCCCCCCCCCCCTCCCACCATAGCAAATAATCCAACTCCACAACATACACCTTCTTTTGTGGTACCTCCCCCCCCCCCAATTTTTTTAAAGAAGCATAAGGTGAATATGTGATATGGGGGGGTCTTTTACTAAGGCGTGCTGGTGTTTTTAGTGTGCGATAAAAAGAGACGCATGCTAAATGCTAAAGATGCCCATAGGAATACATTGGCATCTTTAGCAATTAGCGCACACCTATTTTTAAGGTGCGCTAAAAACACCAGTGTGCCTTAGTAAAAGACCCCCTTGGTGTTTTGGTTCACAGCCTGATGCTCTAAACACTAGAGTATCTCGCCTCCAAAATCTAGCAATACCTAAGATAGATTTTTTAATTAAACAGCCTCAAACATAAACTTAAGGATCAATTAACTAAATATTTTTCCCATTTTTCCCATAATTCTATAAACTTGCACACCCAAATATAAGCTTAGCACACAAATTTGTGCACACAGTTTATAGAATAAGGTCGTTGTGCACATAACCTAATTTAATAATTGGCTGTTAATTGAACTTAGCAGGCAATTATTGGCTTTAATTAATGGTAATTGGCACTAATTAGAACCAATTAGCAGATGTGCATGCAACTGCCCGTAGTCGCTATTCTAAAAGTAATGCCCGCAAATTCTGTCATGTCCAACTTTTAGGGGGGCCATGGAAGTAGGTCTGAGGTATACCTAGAGTTAAGCATGCAAGTTATAGAATATTAGGATCTACCCACCCGATATTTAAAACTATTTAATCAGACAGGAACAGCTCCTAGCCAGTTAAACGGCAATGCTGTTCCCCCATGTTCATGGAGGCAGGATGCATTGTCGTGTATATTTAATATGACTATTAATTGTATTTTATTGCATTGTCTATGTAATAGCACTATGTACTCGGTCTCCCCCCCCCCCCCCCCCCCCCCCCCCCACCTAGAGTTGCAGTATCCTGTCATTGACTCCTTGTGAGCTTTCCCTATTGGCTCTTAGGTCTGTGCTAGGGCCAGCTCTCCCTCTGTGCCCCTGGGCGCTGTGTTAGAGAGTCCCAGTCTTGCTAGCATTCCTTGGTGATCAGCAGCTGTTCTAGGGGCTGATCCCTCCTTATTTACTGTAATTCCATCAAGATTTTTCACCTTCTCTCCAAGTTATTCCCCTTTTATTTACCCTGAATTTCTCCCCCTTATTTCCTTTGAGAGTTATAGCTTTTCCTCTCAGCATGGCTGAGGTTCTGGCTATCTCCTGACCTTTGGGGTGGCTAGGTGCAGACTCTATTGCAGAAGGCAACAATTCTATCTAAGTAACTGAACTGTAAGTTGGATTTTCTTTATTATGAATACTACAATAAAAAAGATTTGCCTAAGAATTGAGAGTCTATTTGGGGATAGTTTAGCTGGCTGTTTAAGCTACACTATACTTTGCCTGGAACAGCACAGGCAATTAACCAGCTATACGGCAATATTCAACGGGAGATAGCCAGCTATCGCCCTCTGGATATTGCCTATTAACGCTTAGCAGATAGTTGGTTATATTGCCAGCTAAGTTTAGAGGTCAAATTAGGCCAAAAAAATAGCACATATATCTTTGGCCAGTTTAATCTTAACCAGCCAGTGCTGAATATTGGCTTAGCTGGCTAAATTTAAACTGGCCAAACAACACCTGAATATTCAACGATGGTCACCAGAAACAGTCTGGCATTGAATATCCGGGCTCAACGCCAACCAAGGGAGGTAGCCTGACTACCTCCCACAGTCTGAATTTTGGGCCCTACATGTTTAAATGCCAACAGTTAGGCTTCAGCACTTATACCAGACTTTGACATGGCATAAGTGCTTGCACCTAAAGTTTGGTGTGATACTTCGGACTTACGATAGTATTCTATAATGGCAGTTCCGCATGGAACTGCCATTATATAATTCACGCTTAATGCACATCATCCCAGCACCTTAATGGTGGTCCTCTTTCTTGAATCTGTCCTTTTGTGTCTATGAGAGAACTGCTTGGTAAGAAGGACCCTTTTGTAAGCCCTCTGTGAATAGGGAAATACCCAATTACCTAACTGTAACTCACTTTGAGCTACCAATGAAAAAACATCAGCTAAATCTAAATAAATAAATCCTTAGTATTGTTTCAACCTGGTTATATCTCAGGCAAGTTACACTATTCAATCACACAATGTCTAGTGCAAGCCAGGTTCTGTAATTTTCCATCCAGCATGTATCAATTATCTAGCTCTCAGCTCTGCTGAATTCATCCAGAGATTTGAAGACACTTTACTGGACAGATGTAAATTATAATATACCACAGGGATCGTGAGAACAGATCTAACTTTTCACTCATTGTACTGACATCTTGAACTCACTTAGTAATTTAAGTCCTGAGGAATTAATTTCTTTTAATAAGCAAGGCTATTATTAAAAAGTCAGACTGGTAAATGCCAACAATAAATTAACAGACAGACCTCTGCAACAGAGCAGTCTAACAGCATCCATATTTGCATTTTGATGTGATTATAATAAGGATCAAGCAGACAGCATGAATTAAGTAGATTGTGATTGTATGATGTTTTACTTGCACTGTATGTAAGTGAGGATGCTATATAAGAATATAATAAAATAGTAGATGACAGATAAAGACTGAAAAGGCCCATTCAGTCTGCCCAGTTATGGGGTTAGGGTTGTAACTGTCACTCCAGCAGGTAACCCGATGCCTTCATTTAAGTTTATAACTGCCACTCCATGCTAATTAATCTCTTCCATCAACCCTCCTCCTCCTCCCTCCCCATGGGTTCTTACAAAATGCAGAAGTCACTGCTGTTTTTATCTGAATTGCTCAGTGCTTGGTTACTATTTTCTTCCTATTTGGGGGATCCTCTCTGTATATTGCACTTTTTTAGATTCCATCACTGGTTTTGTCTCCATCCTCTTCTCCAGGTGGTAATAAATAGAAATAAAAGAAAAGAAAAGAAAGGAAAATAAGGAAATACCTTTTGTATTGGACTAACAATATATTTTTGACAAGGTTTTAAAGGCATTAAGTTATTAACCCCACCCCCTTTAACAAAGCCACACTAGCAGCTGTCATGTGGCAATGCCGACGCAGCCCATTCGCTTTGAATGGATTGTGTTGGCATTACTGCACCGGCAGCCACTAGCGCAGCTTTGTAAAAGGAGAGTTAAAGCATTTTGCAGTATTTTCCATGTTTTCATGCTCTAATCTTGTATTACCTTTTTTAAAAATATATATTTTTTTGTAAGGGAGTGCTCATACCATAGGCGGTCGGTGGCCCAACTGTTTGGAGAGGCTAAAGGGGGCGGAGTTAGGGGTGGGGCCAGGAGTGGAGCTTAAATCCATAATTGTCTGATCACACACAGAAAATAAATAAATAAATAAATAAATAAATGTCACAATTAATACCTTTTATTAAATTTAGATATTAGTTATGTATCATATGTCGAAGAATAAAGTGGTTGCTCAAAGCATATACTAACCACAATTGCTCAACTGCAAAACACTATGCACAACTTTGTGCAAAAACACACTCTGAACCTTACTGTACCATAAATATTACACTGGGCAGAACCTAATACACCAATATACCACCCATACGGAAAATGCAGACCGTCAACAATATTGAAACAAGGGATCATAATTTCACAATTCTCATGTAGAGCCACAAAACATCCTAATTCATGTTTAATGTGGGATAAAATGTCATAAATAAATAAATAAACTTTTAATGTTGAACACCTAATTCTCAAAGTGGACATATTCCAAACACTATAATGAAAATAAAATGATCTTTTCTACCTTTGTTGTCTGGTGACTTTGTTTTTCTGATTGTGCTGGCCCAGTATCCGATTCTGCTGCTATCTGTCCTCTTAACTCCGTTTCCAGGGCTTACTTTCCATTTATTTGTTTACTTTCCGCCTTTCTTCTTCATTTCTTGTCTTATATCCGTAAGTAAAAGCTGGGTCCTCCGCAAACTTGACTGTCCAGTGGATCCAGCTTTTGCCTATTTTCTTCATCCATGTGCAGTTTTTCTACTCTCTTCCTTTTCCGTCATCTCATCTCCTTCCTCACTCCTCCCTCCCCCTCCATGTCCAGCAACCCTCCTCTCCCCCTGCCCTCCCCTCCATCCACACATGTCCAGCAACTCTCCTCTCCCCTGCCCTCTCCTCTCCCCTTCATCCACCATGTGCAGCAACCCTCCTCTCCCCCTGCCCTCCATTCACCCATGTCCAGCAACCCTCCACTCCCCAGCCCTCTCCTCTCCCCTTCATCCACCATGTGCAGCAACCCTCCTCTCCCCTTCCTTCCATCCACCCATGTGCAGCAACCCTCCTTTCCCCTGCCCTCTCCTCTCCCCTTCTTCCACCATGTGCAGCAACCCTCCTCTCCTCTTCTGTCTGCCCTCACTCCCCGATAGGCAGCCCTCATTTCCTTCCTGCCCCCCCCCCCGCCATACCTTTAAATATTATATTTTTGCTGGAGTTGCGGGCAGCGTCGGCATTGAAGGCATCAGCAAGCTCATCTCGGTTCCAGCAGCCTTCCCTCGCAAGTCGCATGATGGCTCCGCCCTCGCAGAAACAGGAAATACATCAGAAGAGGGCGGAGCCATCATGTGACTTGCGAGGGAAGGCTGCTGGAACCGAGATGAGCCTGCTGATGCCTTCAATGCCGGCGCTGCCCGCGACTCCAGCAAAAATATAATATTTAAAGGTGCGGCGAGCGGCGGCGGCAGGGGGGGCGGGGCAGCGTTGGTTGGGCTGGGGAGGCTTAGCCTCCCCAAGCCTCTTATACGGGGCGCCTATGGCTCCTACGTTTCCTGGGTAGTAAGTTTTGATTAGTGAATGCTAACTGAATAATGCAGACTAAAGGGCTAGTTACCCAACTGCGGTAACAAGTCATCTTAGCACGTGCTCATTCCCACACGCTAAGCCAATTTTTACCACATGGGTAAGATGGCCGAATTTCTGCTTTTTTTCTATTAATGGTCACACACTAATTTTCCCATTAGAGCATGAGCCCCTTCCGCCACCTATTTTGTAGGTGGGAAGGGCTCACGTGCTAATCGCGTGCTAATCAGTTAGTGTGCAGCAATGTAGCTGGGCTAACTAATTAGTGCACAATACACCTACTCTCTCCCACAGACCTGCCCCCAGTATTAAAAAATAAAATCTATTTTTTAGCATGTGGCTAGCGTGCACCAATGCCAAAATTACCCTGGGACACCTGAACAATTCCCCATGGTAAGGCATTTTAAGCTACGGACATTAGTGCTTAACCGCAGCTTAGTTAAAGGACCTCTTAATGCGGGGTCATTTATTAGCATCCCATGTTAATTTTTTCCTGGTCTCGTGCAGCAATAGGAACATTAGCATGTGACCTGCAAAAAAAAAAAAGCCCGATTGTGTCATGCTAACTCTGAGCTTAGCGTGCAGGAAAATTAGAACGCATTAAGCCCAGATTTCAGCACGCTTTAATAAAAGAGCCCCTTATCTTCTAAATACACAGGCTCTTCTCCATGCAGGAGTTTACTGATCAAAGTCAAGGTCTTAAATTTATTATTAGCAGCAACAGGGAAATAATGAAAATCTGTAAGAGTGGAAGAGATATATGTTCAGAATATTTGAACTATTCAGTCCACCACTCTATTTTGTTCAAGTTGCTATCTATACAACCCTCTTTAAGGTAACCCTGTATATAATAACTTGCTAATATTGAGTCTAGATGTTAACAACACATGAACCACCAATATGATGTCGAGAAGATAAATAAAGCTTCTCATGCCTAATTATTTGCAGGCAGCCAAAGCAAGATTTCATAATAGCAGAGATTTATGAATGAAAAGTTAACATGGAAGGAAACTAAATTCCTAAGTTCCAGGTCAAAGGTTTTACTGGGATAACAGATGCATCAATTGCCACTTCAAAGTCTGGATCTTACACACCCTAGCACCTCCGATTTCAAATAAGCCTCCAGATATTTGGTCCTGTGCTTTGCTCAGGAATTTTGCAGGATTAGGCACTGCTAAGTGATGCCTTACTGTACATTCTAGTGTTTTCAGAGCTGATTCTTTCTGCATGAATTGAAGCCTAGCTGGATGCGATGTAGGCGTCAAGCAAACATGGCACTGCATTAATCAAGATGATGACAAAGCATGTGTTGCCTATCTGTTTTTAGTGTAGCACAGCTTAATTTTAAGTACCATCTGAGTGCAAAAAAAAAACTCAGTGCTGGTTCCACAGACTCACTTAAATCAGGAGTCCTATTTCTAATAAATCTGATGTAGGCTCTAGCTACTATGAGGGAACATTATCAATGTAAGCTACTGTTAAAGATGTGTGTATACTTCACCTGTGGATATTTTACAAATGTATGCAAGTACACGTTATCTGTGACTACAGGTTTTGTGAATCAGTTTTAGAAAGGTGCCTACTTTGACTGTTATAAAATTACCTTCCACACGTTGATACACCATTGTATTCAAAGCAATGTTTCTCTGAATCTTGCTCATAAGCACTGATCTGATAATAGCCATCTCCCTGTCTGATCACTAGATACTCTAAAACAGTTATAAGCCAGGAACAAACTAAAGGGCCCTTCTACTAAAGGGTTGCCGTTGCCACATGGCAATCTAGAACTACCACTGGCTCACTGCGGCCACTGGTGGTAGTCCCCCCCCCCCCCCCCCAGTGTACGGCATTTGCAGCGCTGCCAGAAATTTTCAAAAATGATCACCGCAGGGGTTACCCAGAGGTAATCGGACAGTGCGCAGCCCTCCTAAATGGGTGGCAGTAAGTGCCCCCCTCCCCCGAAATGGCCGTGCGACAGGTGTGAACTTAACACACAGTTGTTTCTTTTTTCCACCTTTCTACCCGCTGTGGTAAAAGGGGACTCTGCGTATGGCAAAAACTCACACTGCTGCTAACACAGGGCCCCTTCTACCACAGCTTAGTAAAAAGGGCCCTTATAGATCCTTTTACTAAGTGGCGATAAAAAGTGGCCTTAGCACACCCTTAAATGAGTTTTCCACACACACTAAGGCCACTTTTCTCACAGCCACAAAATAGGAGACCGCACCTATGGAAAGATATAAACAGGATGGAGTCGGTCCAGAGGGCGGCTACGAAATTAGTAAGCGGTCTTGAACGCAAAAATTATAGGGACAGGCTTATGAACCTCAACATGTATACGCTGGAAGAGAGGAGAGAGAGAGGAGACATGATAGAAATGTTTAAATATCTCAAGGGCATTTATGTACAGGAAGAGAGCCTGTTCCAAATGAAGGCGAGCTCTGGAATGAGGGGGCATATGACAAAGTTAAGAGGAAATAGGCTTAGGAGTAACCTAAGGAAGTATTATTTCACAGAAAAGGTGGTGGAGGCATGGAATGGCCTCCCGGTGGAGGTGGTGGAGTCAAGGACTGTTCCAGAATTTTAAAAGGCATGGGATAAGCATGTGGGATCGCTTAGGAACAGGAAGAATTAGGGGTTACTGGATGGGTCATATGGCCTTTATCTGCCGTCATGTTTCTATGTTTCTATATTAGTATGCGTCCATTAAAAAAATACCACATGAGCACTTATTTTGTAGGCTGTAAGGGCTCATGTGGTATTTCTGAGCTAACTAGTTAGCACGTGGTAATGTAGATGCACTAACTCAGTGGTTTCCAAACCTGGCCCTGGAGGCACCACAGTCAGTCAGGTTTTCAGGATACCCATGAGAGAGATTTGCATATAGAGGAGGCAGTGCATGCAAATCTCTCTCATGAATATTCATTGTGGGTATCCTGAAAACCTGACTGGCTGAGGTGCCTCCAGGACCAGGTTTGGGAACCACTGCACTAACTGTTTAGAACAGCAACACCACATTCTGCCCCCTGACATGCCTCCTCAAAAATGTTTTAGCACACACACATTTGGTAGTTAACACAGGACTCTTGAATGCATCCCACAATACACCATTTTAACCTGTTTTAGTCACGCATTAGTGCCTAATGCAGCTTAGTAAAAGGGCCCCTAAGTCAGAATCAAAAGAAGATAACTGATTTTTTTTTTAAACTGACCCCATATTCAGTTGGTGGCGACCAGCATTTTGCTGACCACTGCAAATGTTAAACCTGAAAATTCAGTCAGGCCATGTCCAGGCACCAGCATTGAATTTCCAGATTTTTAGATCCACCTAACACATACAGGGGCATAATCGAACATGAACGCCCATCTCCATGGGCGTCTATGTCCGAGAACGGGTACGTGAAGGGGCGGGACAGACCGTATTTTCGAAAAAAAATGGGCGGCCATCTTTTATTTCGATAATACGGTTTGTGCTGGGCAAATGCATCGGATGTGTGCGGATTTGAGCTGGGCAGTTTCATTTTTCAGCGCCCAGCTCAAAAACGAACAAATCCAAGGCATTGGGTCGTGGGAGGGGCCAGGATTCGTAGTGCAGTGGTCCCCCTCACATGCCAGGACACCAACCGGGCACCCTAGGGGGCACTTGTAACAATTTAAAATTAGAAGTAAAATACCTCTCACGTCCATAGCTCCCTTCCTTTGGGCGCTGAGCCCCTCAAATCCCACTGCCCACAACTCTACACCATTACCATAGCCCTTATGGCTGAAGGGGGGCACCTAGATGTGGGTTCAGTGGGTTTTGGGGGCGGTTTGGAGGGCTCCCATTTACCGCCACAATTGTAACAGGTGGGGGGGGGGGATGGGCCTGGGTCCACCTGGGTGAAGTCCACTGCACCCACTAACAACTGCTCCAGGGACCTGCATACTGCTGTAATGGAGTTGGGTATGACATTTGAGGCTGGCATACAGGCTGGCAAAAAAAGTTTTTAAAGTTCTTTTTTTTGGTGGTGAAGGGGGTTAGTGACCACTGGGGGACTCAGGGGTGGTCATCTGGGCAGTTGGGGCACTTTTTGGGGGCTTGTTCTTGAGAAAAAAGGGTCCAGAAAAAGTGACCCAAATTCGGGTAAAAATGCCTTTTTTTTCAATTATCGGCTGAAGGCGCCCATCTCTCCTCGGCTGATAACCACGCCCCAGTCCCACCGTCACCACGCCTCCGACATGCCCCCATCAACTTTGCCCGTTTCCGCGACAGATTGCAGTTGAAGATGCCCAAAATCGGCTTTCGATTATACCGATTTGGGCTCCTTTGCGAGATGGGCGTCCATCTCCCAATTTGGGTTGAAATATGGGCGCCCAACACTTTCTAAAATAAGGCTGATAGCCAGTTAAGTGTGATATTTAGCACTTAACCGGCTATGGGTTACCAGGCAGGACTGATTTTTATGCAGTCTTATTTATGTGGTTAATCTGGCCAAGTGCCAACTCCGCCCCAGAAGAATTCCCCCAAAATAGCTGCTGAAAATAGCACTAACCAGATAATTGACGCTGAAAATTAGCAGTGAGCCCTGAACAGGCAATTTAACCAGCCAGGAGCCGTTTCTGGCCACTTAAATTGCTTTGAATATAGACCCCCTACATTTTTTTAAGAGAACAGATTTGTTGAAAATGAAATCACAGCTTGTCTAATAGAGAATTTTAAATCAATAAACTTAGACATTTTGCTCAAAGCATCAGCATGTATTTGATGACTTGATTCGTTTTACTGTGCTCTTAGCCTTATTGAATATTTTATCACATCACAAACCTTACCGGAGAGATCTGATACCCTTACTGCTACGATTGAAAACTGAAATTCTTTTATTGGACCAGCATACAAACTACCCAAAAATGTTACAATACATAAGAGTCCAAGATGCATTTAAAGGCCAATGTTGCACAGGTTGACTAGTTAGAAAAAGAGACACGACCCAAGTCAGGTCGTGCACACAATTTTCCAAGTATTTTATTTTCAGCTCACAGAGCTTGGACGCTTTTGTAAAATACATATAAGGACACAAAGAAATACATATGTAGGGGTTGATATTCAAAGTGATTCAGTAGCATTTAACCGGTTAGTGCTGAACTGAAAACTGGATATTTTGGGAGCGTTCTGGGGGCAGAGTCGGCACTTGGCAAGTAACTCATAGCTGTTAAGTGCTAAATATCACATTAACTGGCTATGCATTAGCTGGCTCCAAAAACCCAAAAATTCAATGCCAGTGCCTAGACATGGTCTCGCATTGACTTTCTGAGTTTAACGCTGGCAGTGGTCAGCAAAACGCTGATCGTAGTCAGCTGAACATCAGACCCATAGTTGGTAGCATGTACAGCCAGAACAGCCATTTTACAAAGGGACATACTAAAAAAAAAAAAGCATTGCGTAATTGGATTGGAAGAGTTTAGGGTCAGTACTTACACATGCAGGCACCGAGTGCTGGTACTTGCATGCATAAGTGCCATATTTTGCAAAGTCAGACCTTCAGGAAGAGCCAGTTAAGAAACCAAGCTAAAGAATTCCCCTGCTATTCAGCCACCTCCTTCGGTGAAAGATAAACCGGATATTCAGCACCAATATCCAGAAACCAGCCAGCACTGGATACGCAGATTGTTGACCCAATAGCTATCCAGATAAATTTAGGACAGCCTTTTTGCTGTCATAATTTTATTTGGTTAATGGTCTGAAAATCTCCTCTAACCAAATAACCTCTGGCTCTGCTGAAACTGTGCCCATGGATCCCCACGGCATTATTTGGATAGTGCCGAGGCGGTCAGAAGAAATAGCATTAGTGTCTGATTAGTGCTGCTGAATCTCATCAGCACCACTCTTCCTTCTAAGCTGAATGGGAATCCGCCACCTTCAGTCCTGCCAGTGGGGGGTGCTGTTTCACTGACATACTTTCAATAGTGAGGGACAGGCAAACTCTGTTGAACTCCAGGGAATCTGCCTGTCCCTAGCACTTGAAAACACAATATTGCTGCCCTGCCCCCCATTGGCAGTAATGCAGTTGGAGGACTCCTGCTCAGCTCAGACGGAACAGTGACTAGCACTTATCTAGTTCATAGTATCTGCTAACCATAGGGTCCTTTTACTAAGGTGCACTGAAAAATGGCCAGTGCTGTTGTCGACGCATGTATTGGATGCGAGCAGGTCCATTTTTCAGCACACCTGCAAAAAAGGCCTCTCTTTTTTTGGCTGAAAATGGACGTGTGGCAAAATAAAAATTGGCGCGTGTCCATTTTGGTCCTGAGACCTTACCGCCACCCAATGACTTAGGGTGGTAATTATCATCGCCCGTACACTGCCGATTACCGCCTGGTTAGCGCCAGGCAGTAAAATATTTTCTGCCGTGCGTATCGGACAAGCATAAAAAAATGGAATTACCACCCAGTAGCTGGGTAGTAGTTCCAAATTGATGCACGTTGGATGCACATAGGCGCCTACGTGCCTTAGTAAAAGGGCCCCAAAATATGTACCTCTCAATACTAGCCCCATTCTTCTTGGGAGTGATTTGGGCAGTGGATTTAAATGCCACGGATAAGCACAGCTGCCTCCTTTATCACCTGTGCAAATCCCAGGTTCAAATGAGCTGTTAGCCAACACTTATGCCTGCCTTGGAGCAGGTATAAACGCCCACATCTAATATTTAAGGACATGTTTTATTGCCATTGAAAAATCAGAAATACAGGCAGACTTTGATCTCACCCCGAACATGCACCCATGCTACAGATATACAAATTGAAGTAGTGGCTGTTCTAAAATTGCTAATTAGACACATGGAGGGGCATAATCGAACAGCACCGGCGAAATAGATTGCCGGCGATCTATTTTGGCGGCGCCACAACAGCTGGCCGGAACCGTATTATCGAAAAAGATGGCCGGCCATCTTTTTTTTCGATAATACGGTTTAGCCCAGCCAAATGCCAGAGTTCACCAGGTTTGAGATGGCCGGTTTTGTTTTTCAGCGATAATGGAAAAAATGCCGGCGATCTCAAACCCAGTGAAATCCATGGGAGGAGCCAGCATTTGTAGTGCACTGATCCCCCTGACATGCCAGGACACCAACCGGCACCCTAGGGGGCACTTCTAAAATGTTTTTTAAAAATATACAAATAGCTCACCTTACCTTGGATGCTGAGCCCCCCAAATGCCTCCCAAACCCACTCCCCACAACTCTACACCATTACCATAGCCCTTGTGGGTGAAGGGGGGCACCTACATGTGGGTACAGTGGGTTGTAGGGGGGTTTGGAGGGCTCAACACTTAGCACCACAGGTGTAATAGGTAGGGGGGGTGGACTTCGGTCTGCCTGCCTGAAGTGCACTGCACCCATTAAAAACTGCTCCAGGGACTTGCATACTGCTGTCAGGGAGCTGGGTATGACATTTCAGGCTGGAATATAGGGTCTGGCAAAAAATGTTTTTTATTTTTTTAGTGTGGAAGGGGGTTGGTGACCAGTGGGGGAATATGGGGAGGTCATCCTCATTCCCTCCGGTGGTCATCTGGTGAGTTGGGGCACCTTTTTGAGGCTTGGTCGTGAAAATAAAAGGACCAAGTAAACCTGGCAAAATACTGATTAACGCCGCTTTTTTTCCCATTATCCGCAAAAGCTGGCCATCTGGTAGCCACGCCCGCCCATGTCCCGCCTTTGCTACGCCGCCGACATGCCCCCTTGAACTTTCGCCGGCTCGGCGACGGGAAAGTGGCGGTGTCAAAAAAGCACCTTTCGATTATACCGATTTCGCCGCTTTTGAGAGATCGCTGGCCATCTCCCGGCGATTCTTTCGAAAATAAGTCTGAAAATACATTTACATGTGTTAATGCTGCTAATTACACATGCAAATACTCTTGAAGCCTTCTAATATGATGTCTTGTGGACTCTGAAAATACTTATGTTACCTTAGCATTTTTTGGATTGTTATTTTTATGTTAGTATAATAACCAGAATCATAATCTACTAGGAATACAATATGTTTATTTATTTATTTCTTTTAAACCTTTTATAGACCACACAATTAATGATTCTTTGTAATATGATCATTGGAATAGCAAATAGCATGGTTGGCCGTGAACCTTTAATCCAAGCTATCACTGGACAATGACAAGACTTTTATTTATTTATTAAGGATGTTTTATGATGTGTTTGTTTTTTGTTTATTAATTATTAATTATGCAATTATGTGGAGCTGTAGTGAGTCAGCATCTGGGGTTTCGACATTTGAGCTGCTGCTAGTAAAGGAAACAAAATCCAGATTCTTTTTAGAAGCAGAGAACAGGGAGGAAGAGAGCAGAGGTGGAGGCAAAGAGCTTAGCTGTCAGGAATGCCAGACCCTGAAGTGAGGAAGAAATGCTGCTACAAATCTGTTAAGGAATTAAGGAATGGTCAGTATTTCGGAAGCTGATGAGAAGACAAATTAAAATAGAAGGGCTCAAGTCTGTACTAAGGAAGCCAGCCAAGTTGAAAATGGACTCCTCCACACTAACAGTGCTTAACTTTGCTCATTTTGCTTTATTTTTTAAAAGACTGAATCTGAAGAATATGAAGAATTAAATTGTGTACATTAAATTACTATGATGATGTCGGTCCGATTATTATAGCTACAGATGGTGATTCAAATGTGATATTGCACATATAGGAATCTGGATGCCTCTGCTATGATGGTTTTGGTCTTTTGAAGCTATAGTACTTGTATTACTGAGACGGTATTTTGTATTGGTATTTTTATTCTTTCACCTTTTACTTTTGGCAACGTTGGTAATACCTGATATTTTATAAAGGCAACTTGGAGGGCCATAATCGAACGGGGCCGGCCATCTCTAACACCGGCCCCATCAAGCGGCGTACCTGACTGTATTATCGAAATAAGATGACCAGCCATCTTTCATTACAATAATACGGTCGGGGCCGGCCAAATCTCAACATTTGACCTGCCCTTGCAGATCGCCGGTGTTAGAGATGGCCGCCATTGGTTTTCGCCGATAATGGAAACTAATGGTGGCCATCTCAACCCGACCAAATCCAAGGCATTTGGTCGTGGGAGGAGCCAGCATTTGTAATGCACTGGTCCCCCTCACATGCCAGGACACCAACTGGGCACCCTAGGGGGCACTGCAGTGGACTTCACAAATTGCTCCCAGGTACATAGCTCTCTTACCTTGTGTGCTGAGCCCTCCAAATCCCCCCCCCCCAAAACCCACTACCCACAAGTGTACACCACTACCATAGCCCTCAGGGATGAAGGGGGGCACCTACATGTGGGTACAGTGGGTTTTGGGGGGAGTTTGGAGGGCTCCCATTTACCACCACAAGTGTAACAGGTAGGGGAGTATGGGCCTGGGTCCACCTGCCTGAAGTGCACTGCACCCACTAAAACTGATCCAGGGACCTGCATACTGCTGTCTTGGAGCTGGGTATGACATTTGAGGCTGGCAAAAATTTTTTTTATATTTTCTTTTGGGTGGGAGGAGGTTGATGACCACTGGGGGAGTAAGGGGAGGTCATCCCCCATTCCCTCCAGTGGTCATCTGGTTAGTTGGAGCACCTTTTTGAGGATTGGTCATGAACAAAAAGGGATCAAGTAAAGTCAGCCAAATGCTCGTCAGGGCCGGCTTTCTTTTTTCCATTATCGGCCAAAGCCGGCCATCTCTTAACCACACCCTGGTCCCGCCTTCGGTACATTGCCAACATGCCCCCTTGAACTTTCGCCAGCTCTGCGACGGAAAGCAGTTGAAGCCGGCCAAAATCAGCTTTCGATTATACCTATTTGGCCGGCTTTAGGAGAAGGCCGGCCATCTCCCAATTTGTGTCAGAAGATGGCTGGCCTTCTCATTTGAAAATAAGCAGGATAGACACCTATGGCACTCATTTTCAAAAGAAAAAACAAATCTCAAAAGTGGCACAAAGCGCCAGATGGATGTTGTTTTCTTGCAAAAACATTTAAATCATGATTTTCAAAAACACAGAATTGGGATGTATTTCACTGAGTTCATCCAAATAGCAAGAAGGCACGCTGGAGGCATGTTTTGGGAGGGACTTGGGCAGGCTTACAATCTGGATGTTTTTCAGCGATAAAAGAACAGAAAAAAAGGTCCGGGACAGAAAAGAAGTATATTTTCATCTGAACCTGTTTCAGTCACAACCAAGTCAGAAAAAAGTGCCCTAACTGACCATCTGACTACAGGACCCTCTTCCACCCCCCCACCCCCAAAGCTGAAGACATGACCCCCCCCCCCATAATTCCCCAGTTGTCTCTGACACCCTCCCACCCCACCCCCAAAGATATGACAATGACAATAGATCCCCAAATCCATGACAGTTCCAGATATTATAGCCATTCCTAAGAAAGCAGCAAGCAAGTGGTTGGAGTAGCCTAGTGTACAGTAAATAATGGGACCCAGGTTCAAGTCTTACTATAACTCATTTCAGTAAAAATATGTGAGCGCTCCTGGAACATAGAAATATCTCCTGTACCTAAATATGTAAGCGACATGCACGTGGAGTGAAGGAGTGGCCTAGTGGTTAGAGTGCTGGTTTTGCAATTCTGTGGTGGCTGGTTCAAATCCCACTGCTGCTCCTTGTGATCTTGGGAAAATCACTTAACCCTTCATTGCTTCAGGTACAAACTTAGATTGTGAGCCCTCCTGGGGCAGAGAAATATCCAGTGCACCTGAATGTAACTCACCTTGGGCTGCTACTGAAAAAGGTATGACAAAATCTAAATAAATTAGAAGTAGTATACTATCAGGCTCATTTTCAAAAGAGAAAAACATCCAAAAATTGACATTTGGATGTCCAATCAGCATTTTAGAAACCTATTTTTAGATGTCTTTCTCTGAAGTCCATCTAAATCTCAAGGGGGCGTGCCAGGGGTGTGTTCAAGGCGGGACTTGGGAGTTCCTAAGACTTAGATATCTTTCAGCAATAATGGAACAAAACAAAAATTTAGAAGTTTTGAGCTAGACCTGTTTTTATAACAAATAGCTGCAGTGGGAATTGAACCAACTTCCCCAGGATCAACATCTGCTGCACTAACCACTAAGCTACTCTTCTACTCCACACAAGAGGTGCCCCAGATGTCCACTAGAGGGAACTGGTGATCACCTTTCCTTACTCCTCCAAATCACAAAACATTTTTCCAGACAGCATTTTCAAAAGGAAAAGATACACTTTTTTTTTGTAGAAAATTACCTTTCCTGTTCTGATTTTGGACATTTTACAAAAATGTCCAAAATCAGACTTAGATGTCATATCCAAAGATGTCCCTTATGTATTTGACTTGCCCAAAGTCACAAGGAGCAGCAGTGGGAATTGAACCCATGTTGCCAGAATCAAAGCCTGCTGCATTAACCATTAAACCACTCCTCCTCTGTTGTGGACAGCTTGCATTTGGATGTCTTTTGTTCGAAAATGGACCAAAAAATAGGAAGTCCAAATCACAAAACATCCATACCATTTTCGAACACAAAAAATAGATGTCTATCTTTTTCGAAACTGAACCTCTTTCCTGTTCAGAATTTGGATGTTTTTGTAAAACGTCCAAATTTTGATTTAGACATTCTATTGAAAATGCCCCTCTATGACAGTCTTTTACTAAGGTGTGCCAGCATTTTTAGCTTGACCTTAAAAAACTGCTAAATGCTGGGCATCTAGTGCCAACTGATTTTTTAGCGCAAGCTAAAAACGCTAGTGCACCTTAGTAAAAGACCCCCTATGTTATATGTACTGTTACTTGAATGCTTTTTAGTGCTTTAATTGTGTATTGTATACGTTCAAGTTATTCTTGCTGTGCATAACCTTGGGTTCATTTCTTCAAAAAAGCAGCGAAAAGTGGCCTTAGCATGCCTTTATGTGTGTCTTTCTTGTGTGCTAAGGCCACTTTTTGCCATGGCCAGAAAATGGGCATTTTGTCAAAACTTTTACATAGGAAAAACCACCAGGAGCTTGCATCAATTACTGAACACCATTCATGTGTTAAATGACAAAAACAAGGAGCACCCTTAGTTGCACATTGTGTAGAAAAACATCATGATTTTGAGTCTTTTCAATGTTTTGTAGTTGATCATGTTCCATGGAATTTGCGGGGAGAAGATCGCAATAAAGCATTAATAAAATGTAAATAACGTTGGATATATATTTTAAAGTCACTGGAACAGCAAGGATTCAATTCCCAAATTGAGTGGACAGCTTTTTTTTGAAGAGCTGCGATATTGGTCATTTTATGTATTTCTTGATATTATACTTCATTCATTCCAAAGGTAATTCCAGGAAGTTCATCATGCGTAGCCAATTACTTAAAGGGCCCTTTTTCCACTTCCGGTTTAGGGAATAGCTCAGCATTCTGCAGTCAGTAGGCACCATGTTGAGTAATGAGTGAAAGTAAAAAACTGAAATATATGTCAATGACACCTGACAGTGTACTATGATACATATGTTTTCAGATGATTTGGAGCACTTAGTCCCCTTGAAGAAGCTTTTTGAAAAGTGAAAGGGAGAGCCCCGTTGGGTACTAGTGAAGTTAAGTGTCCCTTTCTTCAACTATTTTGTGCTTAGTGTACGTTATATACATAAGTAAACATAATTATTATACATAAAACTGGTTTGGAGGTTTTTATGACCGATGATAAGAACGGAGTCTGACAATAGCCAACATTGAAGATATTATACTTGCTGTCGAGCTGGGACTTTTGAGGTCTTTTCATCCAAATTATAAAAATAAATATATAAAAAAAGGGAAGAAAAAAAACACAAGAGGTGGGAAACTTCATTTTCAGCTTACGGGGGTGTTATGAACATATATGTTGCTGAAATGTAGTCCTAGTGTTGCCATTAGCATTTGGCCACTGGTGCGTGGGTCCTCTCCACCACCCATTTGGTAGGTGGTAAGGGCTCAGGTGCTAATCACATGCTAATCAGTTAGCGTGCAGCAATGTGGCTGAGCTAGCTGATTTGTGCAGACACACCCCCTTGGTCAAAAAAAAAATAAAATGTATTTTTTTAGCGCTTGGGTTGCATGTGCACATCAGGATTTTACCATGGGACGCCTCAGTGTGTCCTGTGTTAAGCCCTTTTAAGCTGTGGTAAGCACAGCACACGAAAGACCCCTAAATAAATAAAGCAAAGATACTTACCTGTGTTATTCTCCGAGGACAGCAGGCCTTATATTCTCACAAGTGGGTAACGTGGCACCGCATTGCCCTGTCTGGAGCTTATGCAAAGTTTACAGAGCTTTGTGGAGCACGAGACACGCTTCATCGCACATGTGCAGGTGCCCTCCTGCCCGCTGCAAGGGCGTGGTTACCGCATAAAAAACTAAAATAAAAAATAGAAGACAACTCCTAGGGGAGGGAGGGAGGGTTTGTGAGAATATAAGGCCTGCTGTCCTCGGAGCATACCTGCTGCAGGTAAGTATCTTTGCTTTCTCCAAGAGCAAGCAGGCCATTAATTCTCACAAGTGGGGTATCCCTAGCATACAGGCTCATGGAAAACAACAAATGTTGGTCAATTGGGCCTTGCAACAGTGAGGACATAGCACAGATTAACCTGAAACTATATACAACTGAGTGAGAATGCAGTCTGGAACAGAATAAAACGGACCTAGGGAGGTGGAGTTGAATTCTAAACCCCAAACAGATTCTGCAACCCTGTCTGCCCGAACCAACTGTCATGCCGGGTATCCTGCTCCAGGCAGTAATGAGACATGAAAGTGTGGACTGAAGACCACGTCACAGCCTAGCAAATTTCTTGCCTTGACATGACCCTCCAGTGTCAGCCCAGCCTGGGCATAAGTGAAAGAAATGCAATCTGCCAGCCAGTTAAAGATTGTGCGTTTCCCAATGGCAACCCTCATCCTATTGGGTTCAAAAGAAACAAAAAGTTGGGTGGACTGTCTGTGGGGCCTTGTCCACTTCATATAATAGGCCAATGCTCGCTTGCAGTCCAAGGTGTGGAAGGTACTCTCGCCAGGATGGGCATGAGGTCGGGGAAAGAATGTTGGTAAGACAATCGACTGGTTCAGATGGAAATCTGAAACAACCTTTGGCAGAGACTTAGGATGCATGTGGAGGACTACTCTGTTATGATGAAAGTTAGTATAAGGTGCATCCACTACTACAGCCTGCAGCTCACTGATCCTATGAGCTGAAGTAACAGCCACCAAGAAAATGACCTTCCAGGTCAAGTATTTCAGATGGGAGGAATTCAGTGGCTCGAAAGGAAAAGAAGGAACTGAAGCCCAGGACACGCACAGTGGGGAAACAAATCGCAAAAAAAGCCTGAAAAGGCACCAAAAATGAAGCTCTTCCAGACTGGGAGTGAAGAGAAAGCCAAAACTTGACCTCTCCTCACTGTGGTAGAAAAATAACTGCAGTAACCGCACCCTCACGGCAGGTGGGAAGGCACCCGCTCATGCGCAGTGGAGCATGTCTCACGCTCCACAAAGCTCTGTAAAGCTTGTCATAAGCTCCGGACCGGGCAACGCGGCGCCACGTTACCCACTTGTGAGAATTAATGGCCTGCTTGTCCTTGGAGAAATAACCTTACGTTTTATAAAAGACCTTTTGTATATCGCAACTCTACCTCTGCTCCACCCAAACTATGACATGAGTACATATAATCATGTATACAGCAACACAATTTTATAAAAGTATAAAACCGGCTTAATGCGTGAAAAAAAAACTTTATAACAGTACTCCTATACTGGACACAGAGTAGTGTACAAAGAGGCTGTTTTACTGAAACCCCTTTGAGTAGAAATAATAATAGACATTGCATATTTAGGGGCCCTTTTACTAAAGCTTTGCATGTGCTAATGAAATTAGTGCATACTAACCACTGGAATCTATATATCGCGCCTAGCGTTCTGTGCTGAAATCCAAACATATTCTATAACAACGTGCGTAACATAATTGGCTTAACAAGCCTATCAGTGTTTTTAACAGCACTTAACAAGCAATAATGAGCACTAATTGGCAACAATTAGAATTTATGCACATAACTCACTTTGGGCTCCTTTTACTAAGCGTCGGTAAGCCCAATGCAGGCTTACTGCTTGCTATACAGGAAGTACCACAGGGTTACCTCAGCAGCCCAGTGGTACTTCCCACCCCTAGCACACCATCGTTTCCGGTGCTACAAAAATGTATTTATTTTTGTAGTGCCAGAGTGTACCCAGTGGTAATCAGGCAATGCTGCGCGCTGCTCGGTTACTGCCGGGTTAACGTGGGAGCCCTTACCGCCACCTCAATGAGTGGCAGTAAGGGCTCCTCCCTGAAATGGCCACGCAGCATGTGCTTTACTTGCCGCCCGGCCATTTCCTGTAGGAAAGCGAGACTTCCCTTTTACCAGCTGTGGTAAAAGGGGGCCTCAGCACACATGAAAAACACGCACCGATGCCAGCGCCGGCCCCCTTTTGCCACAGCCTAGCAAAAGGGGCCCTAAGCATATTCTGTAATGCACGGAACCTAAATTCTAATGTGCTGAGCCAAAAAGAGACGTGGTTATAGATACTAAGATCCATCCGAATAATCAACGACCATCTACCCTTCAGAAAAATGCTGAAGACCCATCTCTTCAAGACCCAATGACCCAACTTAACTTTTTAGCCCACTCACATGATTCTTGTCCTGATGACTATTATACCTTAGACCATGTCTCCCAATCTCCTTACGCTCATTCCCCCAATCCTGTCTTCTCCATTCTTCCTACTCCTTACCTCTCCCAATCTCCTTTCCTTTTGCACATCTTTGTTTACCTCTCCACATTCAATTTACATATCCTTAAAACCCTACTATTACTATGTTTACTACAATTTGCAATATTCTCATTCAAAACTTGTAATTCTATTTACTATGTAAGCCGCATTGAACCTGCTATGTGTGGGAAAGCGCGGGGTACAAATGTAATAAATAAAAAAATATCGAAATGGGCATTTTGTGGGTGTTCCAAAATTTACATGCATTGTTATAGAATATGCTCCTCTGCACCTAAATCTATGCGCCGGTATGCACGTAGTTCTAGGCACTAGGATATCAACTAAGCATATTCTACATATTGCGCCTAAATCTAGGCGCCACTTATAGAATACACTTGGGTGGAAATTAATCCTGTGTGGAATTTTCAGGTGCCTAAATGCTGAAAAGCTCATAGGTATAAAATATAGATATCTACAAATGTCACAGAAGAGGAACTGGTTTAAGTTCTGGTGGTTATGGTAGCATTGTGGGCATGTGAAGTAAAGTTAATTGGTACATTATTCTCCTAGAACATTTTGTTTTTCATTGCTTCGCTTCTAAATAGGAAAGTACATCAAACACGACACATCTGCGTTAGATAACTTACTTCAGCTGCAGGAGGACAGACTGACATTTTAGACAAACAAGTGTAGAACAAGCTATGGAGAAGGGAAAGTGGGGAGATCTGGAACAAGAAAGGAGATGCTGATCTGACTAGAAACCTCATGTGCCAGATACACTACCAGTCCTGATCATAAAAGTCAGAGGCAATCTCCACTCTGAAATGTATCACTTGAAGAGAAATGCACAGAGCTGTTCTCACACAGAACCATGCTTCACAAGAGCAATGAAGCTACAAAGCAGAAAATTTAAAACGAATCAGAGAAAATATTTCTTCACTCAACGTGTAATTAAACTCTGGAATTCATTGTCAGAGAATGTAGTAAAAGCACTTAGCTTAGCAGGGTTTTAAAAAGGGTTGGATCGCTTCCTAAAAGAAAAGCCCATAAGCCATTATTAAAATGGACTTGGGGAAAATCCACTTCTTATTTCTAGGATAAGCAGCATAAACTTTATTGTACTGTTTTGAGATCTTGCCAGGTACTTGTAACCTGGATTGGCCATTGTTGGAAATGGGATGCTGGGCTTTATGGACCTTCAGTCTGTCCCGGTATGGCAATACTTATGTTCTTATGTTCATTCTCTTTTGCACCTATTTAGAAGAGCTCCCAGTAGATACTATTCACAAATTAACTCCTGCTTAGAGCAGTGTTTTCATATTATCAGTGTCATGGCAGGTGCTAGAAAACAAGGCAACTACTGTACATCTGTCATCAGCATTTGGTGGTCACAGCATATCTGCGTGGTTCAGCTAGCAGACAAATTCTCAAACTGGCACTTGGTGGCTAGATTATAGCCACCTATCTTCAGCCCAATTTTCTGCTATGGCTTAACCAGCTAGTTTTAAACCTGATATTCATGCACAGAAGGATATGCCTAACGCAGGAGTTCTCATCCCAGTACTAAGGACACAGTCAGCCAGTCAGGTTTTCAGGATACTCACAATGAATATACATGAGATAGATTTGTATACGATGGAGGAGGTGAATGCAACTTTGTCTCAGGTGTATTCATTGTGGATATCTTGAAACTCAGACTGGCTTGATATGTTCTGCGCACTGGGTTGAGAACCCCTGGCCTAACATATTCAGCTAGGGCTGGGGCATTTAGAAGGAATTTTCAACAGCAATATGGGTATAGTGCCAAAAAGGGGGGAAGATGTGGGCTACTGTTAAGTCAGGCTAGTTTACCCACAAGTAGGATTATTTTAGCACAGAGCCTTATTATATAAAATGGGACCCTGTGCTAAAGTAACTTGACTTAACAGTAGCCCAGGTTGATAACTGTGTAGAGTCATTTTTTTATGTTATCCAAATAAACTGTTTTACCATTCATACGTCTCCCTCACTGATTGGAAAGAGACTACCTTCCCTACTCCCTTTTTGATAACTTCACCCACCATTTTTGCAGGATTTTACATAATAAGGCATCCTTTCACCATGCCAAGCTAGAAAGATTAGCGCGTGGGTTTGCTGTATGCTCTGGCCACTTTCTAGCATGGCTGAAAAATGGCTGTGATCAGGTTTTTTTTTTTAATGGCCACATGCTAATTTCCCCATTACCACCTGGTAGGATGGAATGTTGCTACTAATTGGGTTTCTGCCAGGTACTTGTGGCCTGGATTGGCCACTGCTGGAAGCAGGAGACTTGGCTGAATGGACCACTTGCACAAGTAAGTGTACACTTAACTTGTGAAAGAACTGGTATTCTGTACAAGTGGCCTGTAAGTGCAAATGTTCACATATAGAATTGCCTTATAGGCCCAGAGCTGAGGTTATTACTTATAGAATATGAAGTTATTACTTATAGAAATCTTACTCATGGTGCAACATAACATCCGCATTGGCTGATTATCTTGGTGCCCTCTTCCATAGTTTTCTTTCACCTTCCCCCCACCAAGCTCTCAGCAAAAGCTGTTGTGGAATCATGAAGGTATTTCCTTGAGATCTACAGGACAAGTCCTTGGAAAGTAGACCATAAGGAGAGGAGGGAGGATTTTAACTTGAGGTGCAATGACTAGACTAGGTACGTTGGGGACTGGAATATAAAATAAGACGGGATGGTGCAAGGGTCCTGGACACCCTAGGCAAACCCTTAGCTTTAGTCCCTTCCCCAGCCCACCCTTCCTGCAAGTAAAAAGTATGTCTTGATCGTTCTTTCAGTTTGTATGGCTGTCACGATCTATTGCAGAGGCGGACTGACCATACAGGCAACTGGGCAGTGCCTGAGGAAGAGGCTCTCTCCGCCCCTCCCCCTGCAAACTACAGCCCCTGGTCCTATCTTATAGGGCCTTGGTAGTCTAGTGGCCTCTTCAGGGGCAGGAAAGATCCCCACTCTTTGCTGCCCACTGCTGCTACTCTGCCCGGCGCCACTCTATTTTCAATACGGCTGCTGACACTTCCCTGCAGCAGTCTTGCAAGACTGCTGAGACCCTTAAGACTATCATAGGGAAATCTTGGCAGCCATTTTGAAAACACAGCAGTGTCGGGCAGTGCTGTGGCAAGGAAAGAGTGGGGATATTTCCTGCCCCCAAAGATGCCACTAGACCACCAGGGTCCTTCAAGGTAGGACCAGGGAGGGTGCACTAGTGTGCGGGGTGTGGGAGGGAATGGCGGAGGTGTGTGGATGGGGGGCGCAGACAGTGCCTGGAGGGGGTGCTCAATGACTCTTAATGCCCGGGGGCCTAGAGCACTGTCGGTCTGCCCCACTGTCTAGTCTTGTCTAGTGTTTGGGCCAGCCCTGAAAATAGGGGGGAAATCCCCAGATACTTGCAAATGAAGGCTCATGGCACCAGCTCTGGTTCCAATTAAGGAAGAAGTGCAAAGGAGCAGAAGGAAACTGCTGGGTCAAAACAGAGAGAGATTCTTAAGCAGAAGACTGGGCAGGTGAGCACTGTAAGTTTTAGAACAGGGCTTCCATTTATAAGAATGACTTTTATCCCTAAATGCCTAGCTGTAATGAAGAAAAGGAAAATTATGAACAAGACTAGAACATCTTTTATTCCAGAAATCCCTCTTCTCTCCCACCCTCCTCCAAGAAATGAAGCAGAAAAACATCTCCTGCTATCTATTCCACAGAGCAAAACATTGGTTTTCTTCATTTACCAACAACAAAAATAAGTAAAGGGAGAATATAATGAGTAAGCAATGATAAAAGAGGAAATCTGCCTGCAATTATAAATCCCAGATGCTATTTAGCAAGTGTAAAACGGTTTATTGAGCTTAAAATTTCCGAAAGCACAAGAAAGGGAAACAGTACAAAATACACTGGGAGAATTCTAATAGGATTTGGCCCTGTTTTCCTCAAGTGCTATTGTTTGCATAGATTATTGTATGCTAGAGTTTGAGTAAAGGTCTGCTTGTATGAGACAGTTTTGCAGCAGTATTTTAATATGCAGAAAAGAACATTTGGGCACCGGATGTTTAGGTGCCTGGGATGTCTAGGCATTGGGACATTCAGGTGCCACCGTTTAGGTGCCAGGACATGTAGGCACAAAGCTTGTGGATTAGAATACAGTGATCAATCAAAAACTGTTTTGCCACTGCGACTTTTAGGCACCAGAAAATTCACACAATAGAATGTGCAATGGAACAATAAATAATTTATGGATGGGACATTTAGGCACCATAGACTATGAAAGCCTGCTAAAGGGTACTGCAAGTAAATACAGCACTAACCATAAGTAGGTTCAGTAAACAGAAATCGGCAATCAGACCAGTGGCGCAGCTACGTGGGGCCAAGGGAGCCTGGGCCCCCATAGATTTGGCCCTGGACCCCCCTGCCGATGACCCTCTTGACTCCCCCTCCCGCCGCCAACCCGCCATCGCCATCGCCTACCTTTGCTGGCGGGGGACCCTAACCCCCGCCAACCGAGGTCCTCTTCTTATGGCGCAAGGCTTCGTTCTGTTTCTGAGTCTGACGTCCTGCCTTTTAGGCACCAGACATTTTGGCGTTCAGGACATTTAGGCACTGGGACAATTAGGTGCAACCAGGGGCGTAGCCAGACTTTGGCGGGAGGGGGGTCCAGAGCCCGAGGTGAGGAGGCACATTTTAGCCCCCCCCCCCCCCCGGCAACGCCAACACCCCCCTGCCATTGCCAACCACCGCCGCCACCACCACCAACAACAACTTCGACCCCCCCTTGCTGACAGCCCTCTCGACCCCCCTCCCGCCGCCAACCCTCCCCCGTCACCACCGCCGCCTACCTTTGCTGGCGGGGGACCCCAACCCCCGCCAGCTGAGGTCCTCTTATTCCGGCGCAAGGCTTCATTCTGTTTTTGCATCTGACGTCCTGCACGACATCAGACTCATAAAGCCTTGTGCCGGAAGAAGAGGACCTCGGCTGGCAGGGGTTGAGGTCCCCCGCCAGCAAAGGTAGGCGACGGCGATGGCGGGTTGGTGGCGGGAGGGGGGTCGAGAGGATCGTCGACAGGGGGGTTCATGGACAAATCTACAGGGGCCCAGGCCCCCGTGGCCCCACATAGCTACACTACTGGGTGCAACTGTTTAGGCACTAAGATATTTAGGAGAAAACAAACATTTTGACACTGGGACATTTAGGCACCAGAAAATTCACATCGTAGAAAGTGCAATGTTAAAATAAATAATTTATGGATGGGATGTTTAGATGCTAGAGACTAAGACAGCCTGCTAAAGGATACTTTAAATAAATACACCAGTAACTATAAGTAGGTTAAGTAAACAAATCAGCAATCAGACGTGCATAAAAAATACTATACAGCAATTTTTTTCTACTGTATATTATTAACTAACTCCCCTGTTTACAAAGCCACACTAGCAGCTGCCGTGCAGCATTGCTGACACAGCCCAGTCAAAGTGAATGGGCTGTGTCTGCAGTACCGCACAGTCAGCTGCTACCATGGCTTTGTAAACAGGGTCCTAATAGTGTTAAATAAAGCTAGTAACTTGAATATATGAACAAGGGGCATAAAAATAGTCAAGCCTGCATTTTATACATCATCTCAACTCAATAAGTTTAAACCTACAACCTTAAGCATCCCAAATCACTCCCTCCCTATTTCGGATAGCCTAAAACTACTCGGCGTCATAATTGATCGGAACCTGACACTTGAAAGCCAAGTAAATTCCACCACAAAGAAAATGTTTCACTCAATGTGGAAACTTAAACGTATAAAACTTTTCTTCCCGCGAGATGTATTTTGCAACCTAAGCCATTTAGATTACTGCAACGGAATCTATGCAGGTTGTAAAGAACAACTAATTAAGAAACTTCAGAATACAGCAGCTAGACTGATCTTCGGAAAATCAAAATTTGAAAGTGCCAAACCCCTTCGAGAAAAATTGCATTGGCTTCTCATCAAAGAACACATTGCCTTCAAGGTTTGCACTCTGGTCCACAGGATTATTTACAGCGTAGTTCCTGGATACATGTTGAACCTAATAAATCTGCCACCCAGAAACAGTACCAGTCTATCCCGAACTTACTTAAATTTACATTATCCAGACTGCAATGGTCTTAGGTACAAATCAACTTATGCATCCAGCATCTCTTACATAAGTACACAACTGTGGAATGCACTGCCTAAAATCATGAAATCAATTCATAACCATCTTAAATTCAGGAAGTCACTGAAAACCACCTTGTTTAAGAAGGCCTACCCCTCAGACCCAACTTAATTTTCTACTTCCTGTGATATAGCAAAACTATGGATCATATTGGACTTTTTATCATATCTTTGTTGCCTTATACTCATGTTATTTATAGGTTTATTACTATTTTGTGTATTTGTATTTTACCAAACCTAAGCCTGCATCTACGGTATTATGTAAGCCACATTGAGTCTGTAACTAAGTGGGAAAATGTGGGGTATAAATGTGTTAAATAAATAAATAATACATATTAAAAAGATGACACATATTTAGGTGCCAGAGATATTGTAAATTAGTAGAGAAAAAAAATACTTTTGAAACAGTATTAGGGGCATTTTTGATATGCCGTCCAAATAGCAAAAAAAAATATTTTTTGGAAAATGTAAAAAAAACACAAGAGCCTTGTTTACTAAGGCGCATTAGTGTTTTTAAAGTGCCTATAATTAGTGCACGCACTAACCGTGTAGGCGCCTATAGGGTTATTGTAAGCACTGCACGATTAATGCGCGTACACAGTTAACGCATGTTAAAAACGCTAACGTGCTTATAATGTGGCTTAGTAAACAGGGCCCCAAGTCCATAATGGATTAATTAAATAAATGTTTTCTGATATTCGAAAATACACGCACAAAAAAAAGTTTTAAAAAAAGATGCATCGCAAACATCTCTGCCAACCAGAAATACGCTACACTTAATGATGGCGTTATTTGACCCAAAGTACTCATGCATATGTATATGTAACTGAAGTATACGTATATACATAGAAACATTTAAGGGTTCTTTTACAAAGCTAAGGTAGAAAGTGGCCTTAGCGCACTCTTTTGTTTGGTCTTTTCCCACCAAGACATTTTTACCGTAGCCAGAAAATGGCCATGCACTCATCTATCTATCTATCTACTTATCATTTCTATAGCGCTACAAGGCATACGCAGCGCTGTACACCATACACAGAAAAAAGTCCTTGCTCAAAGAGCTTACAATCTAGATAATACAGGTAAACAGACAGAACAATTAAGGGTAAGGGAATAAAGAGTTGAGGATAAAGGACAGGGTAAGTGAGTTAGGAGTCAAAAGCAGTGGTAAAGAGGTGGGTTTTGAGTTTTGAGTTGAAAACGGCTAAAGACGGGGCTAGACGTAGAGGCTCGGGAAGTCTATTCCAGGCGTGGGGTGCAGCGAGGTAAAAGGAACGGAGTCTTGAATTAGCAGTAGAGGAGAAAGGGATGGATAAGAGAGATTTATCTACAGAACAGAGTGCTCGAGGGGGAACGTAGGGGGAGACGAGAGTGGAGAGGTACTGGGGAGCGGCAGAGTGAATGCACTTATGTTGGCCATTAACAAAACTTAGCGCCGTCCATTTTGTAGGTGGTAAGGGCTCAGTTGTTAATCCTTAGCTAACTGATTCGCGCTGTCAGGTCCACTCTCCACCCCCCCCCATGTACGCCCCCTCTGAGAAAAATTCAGGAAATGTTTTAGTGTATGGTTTGCTTGTGCCCGTTGGGATTTTACTGCAGGATGCCTCAGCGTGTCCCATGGTGAGCTCCTTTAAGCTGTGGTAAGCACACGCTAACACTTACCACAGCTTTACTAAGCCATGGTAAAAAGTGTCCCATGCTAGTTATGGCGCATGAAAGTGCCGCGTGCTTAGGCACTTTTTACCGTGGTGGGAAAAGATCTTTTTTTTTCAGTGGAGCATTAAATGGCCATGGACTAATATTAAAACTAGCACGTGGCCATTTACTGCCTGAGCCCTTACTGTCACCTGTTTAGTAGGCGGTAAGGGCTCGCACGCTAACCAACCAGAAAGCCAGTGTAGAACCTGGAACACCCCCACAGTAAAAAAATTATGTTCTAACATGGGAAACGGTGCATGCCAAAAGAAGAACTATCGGAGTGCCCAGCGGTAGTGCTGTTTTGGCGTGTGCTACCTGCGAGGTAGCAGTGCTGCTCCTTTCTAAAAGGGCCTATTAGTGAAGCAAAAATTTTTTGTGGAAGTGCTGCTGCGCAACTGAAACAATTTATTTATGAAGTATTTAATAACAGTAACATTAGGCTGCTTAAATAATTTTGTGAAATTAAAAAAGGATTTTATGGTAATATTCATTTATATACAGAGTGCATGTCATGAAGCAATTTTTCCAGTGCTATACCAGTGGCAGTTTCATCAATATAAATAGTTGGTTGGTGAGGTCCTGACCCCCAGACCAATGGGACCAAAGTTTGGAAAAGGGAGCCAATAGGAAAAAATAAGATAAAAGATGTCTTTCTTTCTAAAATAAATTGTGAGTTTAGGGCACTTATTACGCTATGATGGCACTTATTATTCTATGATGGTGCTATTTAGACCCTTTAGGGCACTTTTTTGGCCACTAAAGATGCTTTTTTTGGACTTATTAGAATTTTTTTTCTTGAAAAAATTTTTTTTGTCTTTTTTTGACCCCGAGGTTGCCTTTTTGACCCATAAAGATGTTGGGTGCTTTTCGGGTCCCCCTCCCCTAGTTTATGGATGCAGCACATGTATGGTTGATACAGCCATAAAACAGACAATAAGATACTGCAAGTTGAATTTGGTAAGCGTGCTTCATTACAAATCCTATCATTTTCCTGGTATATCTAAACAAATGGGATAATTTGCATTTTATAGCATAAAATTGTTAACTTGAAAAAAGCGTTGAGTAGAGTTCATGTTGTGGGTTTATGATAACTTTACTGAGTACCAATATTTGAAATGCTGTTTGCCAATAGAGAGGTCTGTGGTATGCTGCTAAAAGTGCTGTGCTGCAGATATTTATGTATTTATTTATTTATTTACTACCTTTTTGAAGCAATTCACTCAAGAATAAGTCAAACATAAGCAATAGAGAATTACAGCAGTAAAAATATTCAAACAACCTCACAAAGTATGGCGTGGAGGGGCATAATCGAACGTGAACGCCCATCTTCATGGGCATCTATGTCTGAGAACGGGTGCTTGAAGGGGCGGGACAGACCGTGTTTTCGAAAGAAATGGGCGCCCATCTTTTTTTTTGATCCTACGGTTTGTGCCTGGCAAATGCATCGGATGTGTGCGGATTTGAGCTGGGCGGTTTCGTTTTTCAGCGATAATGGAAACCAAAGGCGCCCAGCTCAAAAACGAACAAATCAAAGGCATTGGGTCATGGGAGGGGCCAGGATTCTTAGTGCACTGGTCCCCCTCACATGCCAGGACACCAACTGGGCACCCTAGGGGGCACTTGTAACATTTTAAAATAAAAAGTAAAATACCTCCCAAGTCCATAGCTCCCTTCCTTTGGGTGCTGAGCCCCTCAAATTCCCCCAAAACCCACAGCCCACAAATCTACACCATTACCATAGCCCTTATGGCTGAAGGAGGGCACCTAGATGTGGGTACAGTGGGTTTGGGGGGGCGGTTTGGAGGCCTCCCATTTACCACCACAAGTGGAACAGGTAGGGGGGATGGGCCTGGGTCCACCTGGGTGAAGTCCACTGCACCCACTAACAACTGTTCCAGGGACCTGCATACTGCTGTGATGGAGCTGGGTATGACATTTGAGGCTGGCATACAGGCTGGCAAAAAATGTTTTTAAAGTTCTTTTTTTTTGGTGGGAGGGGGTTAGTGACCACTGGGGGAGTCAGGGGAGGTCATCCCTGATTCCCTCTGGTGGTCATCTGGACAGTTGGGGCACTTTTTGGGGGCGTGTTCGTGAGAAAAAAGGGTCCAGAAAAAGTGAACCAACTTCTCGCTAAAAACGCTTTTCTTTTTTTCATTACCGGCCGAGGGCGCCCATCTCTGCTCGGCCGATAAACGCGCCCCAGTCCTGCCTTCACCATGCATCTGACACGCCCCCGTCAACTTTGTTCGTTCCCGTGACAGATTGCAGTTGAATGCGCCCAAAATCGGCTTTCGATTATATAGATTTGGGCGCCCACTGGAGAAACGCGCCCATCTCCCGATTTGGGTCGAAATATGGGCGCCCATCACTTTCGAAAATAAGGCTGATAGTATGCTACATTACAATGTCAACACAATACACTTCGTACAATATCAATCTGACAGAAATCACCAACAAAATCAAGCTCAGCCTGAACATCATGGACTCATGGGCAAATGCATTTCAACTAAAACTCAACAAAGAAAAAACTCACTGTCTCATCCTCTCATCCCAACACAACGCGGACAACCCCGCAAACATCAACACCCCAGACTACACCCTCCATATATCAGACAGCCTGAAAATCCTCGGAGTTACAATAGACCGCAACTTAACACTAGAGAGCCAAGCGACAAAATGTTCCACTCAATGTGGAAACTCAAACGCCTGAAACAATTCTTCCCGAGGGATACATTCCGCAACCTGATACAATCAATGGTGCTAAGCCATGTAGACTACTGCAATGGAATTTATGCAGGATGCAAAGAACAAACATTAAAGAAACTCCAGACCGCTCAAAACACAGCAGCTAGGCTTATATTTGGAAAAACGCGATTTGAAAGCACAAAACCCCTCCGCGAAAAACCACACTGGCTCTCAATCAAAGAACGCATTGCCTTCAAAATCTATACCCTGGTCCACAAAATTATCTACGGTGAAGCCCCGGGATACATGACAGACTTGATCGACTTACCAACTAGAAACACATCAGAATCAACACGATCATATCTAAATCTGCACTAACTAAACTGCAAAGGACTTAAATACAAATCAACTTACACATCCAGCTTTTCCTTCATAAGTACACAATTATGGAACACACTACCAAAAGCCTTGAAAACGACATATGACCACCTAAACTTCTGGAAATCACTAAAAACTAACCTGTTCAAAAAGGCATACCCCACCGATCCAATGTAAATGCCTGACCACTGCAACAGAACAAAACTAAAGTACGTAATGGACAATACTCAACTCTTCCGATGTACGTTTCCCCAATGTGGCCGTGCCACATAAACTTTATCTTACCATAACATCACTTTGTATTTGTTCTCACTGGAGTCTGCAAATGCCTCTCCGGTACTATGTAAGCCACATTGAGCCTACAAATAGGTGAGAAAATGTGGGATACAAATATAACAAATAAATAAATACACAATAAAACATTTTAATAGACAGCATAGGGTGTAAGCAAAGATGGAACATACAGATAGATAAGATAGAGTAACAGGAGTATGAAAATAAGGGACTAGTTTACCCATTAGTGCCCAATGTTCCCATATATTCTCATATTTGTTCCCACATATAGGAACATTGGGCTCTAATAGGTTAAAGAAAGTTGCTTGAACATTATCATAGTTAGGATAGGAGTGGATAAACATGTCCTGCTACAGTTTGTGCAGCCAGTATAATTTACTTATTCCATTAAAGGCCTGGTTGAAGAGCCAAGCTTTCACCTACTTCCTGAAGTAGAGGTAGTCTTGTGTTAAGCGAAGCCTTTAAAGGAGTGTATTCAAGAGCATGGGGGCTACTCTGGAGAAGGATCACTTGCGGATATCACATTGTGTGATGTCCTTTGGAGAGGGTGTGGTTAGGGAAATTCCTTGGGAGGATCTTAGTGACCTTGAAGGTGTGTAGAGGGAGATCCTGTTCTTTAAGTCTCTGGGCCATTTCCTTTAAGGACCTTGAAGGTCAAACAGTTTTAAATTTGGCTCTGTATTGTACTGGTCGCCACTGAAGTTTATGCAAAAATGGTGTTTTCACAGATTTAAATTGGGAGTGTGAGGTTTGTAGCACTCCTTTAGTTGTATTGTACCCCTGAGTATCCAGCAGGGGCGTAGCCAGACAACAGATTTTGGGTGGGCCTAGGCAAGAAGTGGATGGGCACCCAGTGTTCTCCCCCCCCCCCCCAAAAAAAAAAAAACATATCTCAGTTGGCAGGAAAATGCTTCTTTCCACCATGGCAGTCTGCAGCAGGCATGCCCTGAAAACTGAGCATGCACAGGTGCCGGTATCATGGAGAGTAGCGTTTTCGTTACCATTAGAGGAAAGTCTTCAGCTGGCAGAGCTTGAGATCCCCACCAGCTACCGCTAAATGTGTGCTACTGTTGGGTGGGCTATGCCACGGGTATCCAGCAACCATCTGCCGCCGCTTTTCAACAAGGCATACCATAATGATCTATATTAAGAATTTTAGCACATCACTACTTTCTCATAATATGAATGTTATCTTTTATACCGATTTGCTTATGCTTATATCTACTATATTTCACTTGTTCTTTATGTAATACCAACTGTTTCTTTGCTCTTGTATTATGATTGCCATGATGGAATATTGTAAGCCACATTGAGCCTGCAAATAGGTGGGAAAATGTGGGATACAAATGCAACAAATAAATAAATAAACTGAGTATCCAGCAACCATTTGCCACCTACCCGAGGGAGTAGGTTGGGTATCCACCCCAGTCCAGCTGCTGCCAATAATCCAGCCAAAAGGTTAGTCCATGGTAATCCTCAGCAAAAGGTCCATAAACACTGACAAACCAATACAAGGGTCTGTAGAAATCCTTAGTAAAAAGTCCATCCAAGCCAATACACCTCTCATCTCCCAAAAAGAAGAGATCAGTCTTTAATCTCTTGGGCTCCCCTGCTGTCAGGTCCTCATCAGAGCCCCACTCTTCACTCAGAGAGAGTCGAAGACCCTCAAAGTTCCACCCACCTCTGAGCTCTGTGCAGTCCGGTGGGGCACCAATACTCCCACCCTGTCCCCTCTAGTGCTAACAGGGTCCTGTTCCACTCCTCTTGGGTCTTGTGGACTTGTGGACAAGCCAAAATCCTTGGTGCTCTATCACTCTCAATGCTCAGGGAATTATCCAAACAACTTCTGTATGGGTTAGTCCTCCCCTGCCACCTCCCACGTTGCATTCCCTGTCTGGCTACAACCATCCAAGCAGGATTTTAGATGTTAACTGTGTTAGTGGGGACTATACCCAAGTTGTCCTCCTATATTGTCTGGTTGTGTTACTTCTTTGAGGTCGTGAGTCTTCTGTTTTGTGATGGGACATATACCCTGCCACAGAGCAGTATGGGTAAGTCAGGGGCATGCCTAGCACTTATGTGCTCAGGTTATAGAATGCTATCAGTTACACACCTGACTGTCTACAGTTAGGTGTAAATATTTACACTAGCCTAAGTGCATACACCTTTAGGTACGTAAATGCAGGCTTATACTAGTGTTCTCTAACAGTAATTGCATGCCTAACTTTAGGTATTCCATAGAGAACTATCACCTAACAGTATTGTCATACTATGGAAGTTATTTTATTTTTAGATTTAGCTCACAGTTTTTCAGCAGTAGCTCAAGGAGTATTACATTCAGATACAGTAGGTATTTTTCTCTCCCTGAATGGTTTGCATTCTAAGCAATGGAGTGTAAAGTCACATCACAAGGAGCAGCAGTTATTAACCTACTCCTCTATACACTAAACTTTAGTCCATCATTCATCAACTGGCATTGAGGGTCAGATTCTATAAATGACAAGTTAAAAATGGGTGCCAAAAAAAATTGATGCTAAGCGCTATTCTATAAATGACCTGCACCCTTTATAAACTAGGGCTTCGCACCGATTCTTGTACCATGACTTTGGACACCAGACGTACGCCTCTTGAGAACTGGTTTAAATGCTGGCACCTAAGTTGGGTGTTCTGATCCAATATTCCACAACTGCATGTATAACTTTTCAGAATGCCCCTGATACACCCATAGGCCTCCCATGGCCATGTCCCCTTTTTGAAATACAAGCTATGGGAGTCGAACACCCTACCATATAGAATTGCGCACAGCCAGATGAGTGTGCAGAGTTTAATGAGTGCCAATTAAGATCAATAATTGGTTGCTACCACCCAATCATTGGTGGTTCAGAGCTTATTATTCAATTATTAATTAATTTGTACCCTATAAGTTCCTTGAGGAGGGAGAGCGAAAAGTTCACAATTCTCAACTTAGATCATTCATAATGTGGAACTTTAACACTTTCTGAAGATCATTTTGACACAGTGTCCAAGTACAACTGAATAAACTCAGCCCAATGGGAAATACCTAAACTGTGTTTTTTTCCAGCAATATTGCTGGATATGGGCATATACCATTAATTTCCACAGTGAGAATGGGTTTTCATACAACTGAAGAAGCGCATGTTAGCAAGCTTTTGTTGCCTGTTCTTTTTTTTTTTATTTAAATTTTATTTTATTAAATTTTATTAAATTTTTCAACAATAACAGGAAAAAAAACATTTAACCAAAAAGCCGATACATTACAACAACTAGTAAAAAAGGCCCATTTCTCACACAAATGAAACGGGCGCTAGCAAGGTTATCATGTAATGGCAATTATGTTTTTAAGGGAACCGTTAGGAGAAATGTTCTGTCATGATAAGTAATAATTGGGAAGGGTGTACAATGAATAATATGCTCCAGGGATATGAGACACGGATTGTTTTATCTATGTTTTTTTTTTTGTTTTAATGTTTCTTTTTTGTGATTTTTATTTATAGTATTTTTTAAAAGATAAAGAGTGACTCCATCCATGTCCAGCATTTCTCCTCTCTTCCCTCCCCTCAATCCATGTCCAGCATTTCTCCCCTCTTCCCTCCCCTTCATCCATGTGCATCTCCTTCCTGACTTCCCTCCCCTCCATCCATCCATGTCCAGCAACTCTCCATTCTCCCCTGTCCTCTCCTCCATCCACCCATATCCAGCAAATTTCCTCTCTCCCCTGCCCCCATTCATCCATCCATGTCCAGCAACTCTCCATTCTTCCCTGCCCTCTCCTCCATCCATTCATGTCTAGCAACTCTCCAAAATTATTATATAGGATGTACTAAAAGAAAAACAAAACAACAACGATCTACTTTCATGTCTAGGCTCAAAAACAAGAACAACAAAATATGAGAACTTTATCTCACCCTAAAAAAAAGGGTAAAAAAAAAAAAAACAGGAAACTGAGAAAATGCTAAAAACTGGTCGAGTCACTATTTATTAAGGGGCCCTTTTACAAAGGCGCACAAGGGCCTATGCACGTCCAGGGTGCGCCAAATTGGCATTGCCACCCGGATAATGTGTGCTCCGGGCGATAATTCTGAATTTGGTATGCGCCAAAAACACACAGTAGAAAATATTTTCTATTTTCAACACCGTGGCACTTACCCGGTGATAAATGACAGTGTGCGTGCACTGCATGCCTACTACCTAGGTAGCACATGAGACCTTACCGCTAAGTCAATGGGTGGCGGTAAGGTCTCATTCCGAAAATGGACACGTGCTGGTTTTTATTTTGCCACTCGTCCATTTTCCGGCCCCTTAAAAAAGGCCTTTTTTCCAGGATGCTGCAAAAAATGGTCCGGTGCACACCCAAAAGATGTGCTAGCACTGCCGCAGGCCACTTTTTGCCATGGCTTAGTAAAAGGGCCCCTTACAAAAAAAGGCTTCTGAGAAGGATCTACGAACATATAATTTTCTCTTTTGCATGAAATTAAAGTCATACAAGGAATACGTAGAAAAAAGTCTCAATTAGATTAAAAAAAACACAATTTTTAAATTGTGAAAATTGCTTCCTCCTAAGTTGTGTAGCCCTAGAAACATCAGGAAAAATATTAACCTTTTGACTATAGAAAAGAGCTTCCTATAGAAAAGGACTTAACCACTGACATTTTATCTTCATCAGGTCCAAAGGTAGCCATCAGGGTTGCTCTAGAAGTTATAAGATTCTGAGAAGACTCCAGAATATCTGTTAAATTAGTTATAGAAGGACTGTCACCCTACTGAGCTAAACCCGGTTGGCCATCTTCTAGATTAGAAACAGAGAAAACATAATATAGTCTAGAAATAACCATAGTATCAGAATTAGCCAATTGCAGCACGTCTTTCAAGAAAGACCATAACAAAATCTTAGGTGAGAGAAGAAATGCTTTGGGAAAATTCAGGCATCTCAGATTTGTATCCTATATAAATTCCCCTGTTTCCCCACTTGTTCATCTAAAGTTAAAGCATCTTTAATACAAGCCATTCCCACAGACTGTACTGTCTGTTGGGCATCTAATTTCTGAACTGTCTTCTTAGTTTGTTCTTGTAACCTAGAATCCTGATCTTGCAGTTTAGCACATACTTGTGAAATGTTCACTGTCTGTTTCATAGCGCCAGTCAAAAATAAAAATTAGTCTTTTGAAACAAAGTCCAGTAGCTCTTAAATTAATCCTCAGGGTGTGATTCCAGTGCTACTTCCAGTGATAAAACAATGGGATACCGTAAAGGAACCAAATGAGAGAAACCAGGGGATAGTATGGACTCAGAGGGGGAAAACATACCATGTAGAAGGGCTCTCCCCTACTCACCTATAGCAGGAATACTCCCAGGAACAGAAGGAGGTGTTCTCACAATGGGGCTTAAAGAAACCCCTGAGGAAGGAGAAGGTTGAGACAGGCTGCCATTTGGAGAAAATACATTAATTGAGAGTTTTGAACAGCATGTCTATCTATAGGACCCACTGTGGTTTCTAGATGCTGCCAGCGAAACCTTCACTATTCCTTTCTGATTTCTCATCTTACTGCCATGTACTCTAACCAGAGAGTAACCCTAACGTATCCCTAAAATGTTCCTGAATGCACAACCACTCTGCGAGAAGACTTTATTTTAAGCTGCAGCCTGATGACATCACACTGGGCAGGACCTCTTCTCGGTGTGGTGTTCAGCGTCCCTGTGCTCCTGCAGTGCAGCAGAGTCCAGACAGCAAGCAACAATCCTTGTTGTCTGCTTTAAGCCATGAAAAAAAGCTATTCTTACCCCCCCCCCCCCAAATACAACAGTAAAGACTTTCATTGTGAAGAATCTGGGGTGAGTGATTTCTGAGTTTAGTGAAAGCATGAGGGTTAATAAAAAATATGAATGAAGAAGTTAGGTTTTTAACAGTTAAAACAGTGAGTTTAATTTTTTAGCTACTGTACTGTATTCTAATTGTTGTAATCCTATTAAAACATTTTGTCATAAATAAAGATGGAATATAAAGTTTTTTAATTATCTTAAATTAAATTTGGTCTGGTGTTGGAAGACAGTGGGGCAATCCATAAGGGAAAGCTTTGATTGTACCAATTCAGTTTTAAAGTTTTCAAGACACACAGACAAGGAGTGCTGACAAATTATACTGGGTTGGAATCTGAAATGCTTGTTATGAGGGCTAAAGAGGATACCACATGATAAAAGTACAAGTGTCACTAAAGTAACAGTGGCATGCCTGAGGGGTTGTAAATGTTTAACAGAAAGTGTTCAGGGCTTGGGGATGCAATGTACAGAGAGAAACAGTGACTGATAGAGTTCAATTTGTTTTTAGGAACAGGACCCCGCATTTCTCTTCTTAATTCCCCGATGTAATTCACTCCTCTCAGCCAGGATAGAACTGTGGATGCTGTTGCCATGGCAACAGATGGTGTGGATGTAAAACACTGGCACTTAGACTCTGTGTTTTACAAAGAGCAAGTTGATCCTTATGGCCTGCTGAGCAGGCTACTATAAAAAAATTTAAAGAAACTGCAGATTTTTGAGAAGAGATGTGAAAGGGGGATGGACTAAATGGATTCTTGTTTAAACTGACTGTTGAACAACAGTGGGCAACAGAAGCCTTGTCCTTTACAGATCTGAAAAAGAGGATGTCACAATTCTTTTGTCAGTATATATCATCTGTCCCTGGGTTTCTAGTTTATGCTGTTGCAAGTTCTAGTCTTACTACCCAGGCAGGCAGAGTTAGTGGAAACTGCAAGTGGAGGGACATTTTTTTGTAAATTTTTTATTTATGCTTTTAGTCATTACATATCACTGAAATAATTTGAAATATATTAGAAATACAGGAATCATATAGCACAAATATTAAAGTAACAAAGAAAACAAAAAAAACATTATTTTGTCCACAAAAATATATAGGAAAATATAGATCCAAGAAGAACGAAATAAATTAGAAATCAGGAAAATAATACCTAGGAAGCTACCAGTTGAGAAAAAATAACCCCAACCAACTCACAACAGTAAATTTAGAGGTATGTTTACTAAGGCATATTAGCATTTTTAACAGGCCTTTAAAGTTAAGGCGCGTTAAACGCTAATGCGCCCATACATTCCTATGGGCGCATTAACACTTAATACACATCAACAATTAAAATGCATTAAAAAACGCTAACGCGCTTATAGCGTGTCTTAGTAAATATACCCCATAGGTATTAAACCAAAACTTATCTTCTTTTGCTCTTATAAAATTTTACAACTGCTTTGGTACAAAAAATTGAAACTGTCTATTCTCATGGATTATAACACAATTACAAGGAAACCACAATACAAAATTGGCGCCTAAAGCTGTATTCCTGGCCTTAAGGTTTGACACCATTTTTGAGTCTCTTTAGGGAAACCAGGAAAAATCCTAATATTTGACCCCCAAAAACTGTTCATTCAAACTTCTGATCTAAATTCATAAAACAGCATTAGAGTCAAACTGCAACATGAAGGTTACTTCCTGAGTCAGCCACTTGGTGATTACTTCCAACGATGATTTCAAAAAAGATGTAACATTATAACTAAAGCTCCTTGGCTCTGCTGTTCCTTCAATGACTATTTTCCTGTCTTAGAGACATAGGGGTCCTTTTACTAAGGCATGCTAACAGATTTAGCTGGTGCTAAATGCTAACGCGCCCATAGTAATATAATGGGCGTCTTAGCATTTAGCACATGCTAAATCCATGAGCTCACCTTAGTACAAGGACCCCATAGTAAGCCTTAGTGCTAGGTAGCAATGCCTCCACTGGCATCTTTATTTATTAATTTATTTGTTACATTTGTATCCCACATTTTCCCACCTATTTGAAGGCTCAATGTGGCTTTAACACTTTGGTTAGATATTTTTTAACCATGTCCACTGGAGCAATCAAAGTGGACTTTGTAAAGTTTAAAAATCTCAAATTCAGCCTCCGAGATTGATTTTCCAAATACTCTAACCTATAGTGGATGTAGTTTTTGTCCATAATTGAGGCCATCTCAAAATCTTGAATACTATGCATTTTATCACCCAGGGATTCCACTTTTAAAACTTGGTGATCCATAACCTGATCCTGGATAATCACTGCTTCAGATCACAAAGCATACTTGAAATGTTCAGCAAAGAAGATACATGTTAAACATTGCGGTCTTTCCAGCAGTAATCAGCAACCAGTCACCGCACGTGTAGTGCGTGAGCCCTTACCTCTAGATCAATGGATGGCGTTAAGGGCTCAGGCCAGTTTTAGGCACACGCCGGTTTCAGTTTTACCACATGCCTTTTTCCCGTCCCATTTTTAAAAAGCCCTTTTTTGCAGGCAGTACAAACTGGCCCTGCGTGTGCCCAAAAACCGCGCCTACTCTGCTGCAGGACACTTTTTGCCACGGCTTAGTAAAATGGCCCCTATATGAATTCTTTGCTTTGTTCTTTATGGAAGAAGATGTAAGAGATCTACCTATATTGGAAATAGTTTTCAAGGGTGATGATGCAGAGGAACTGAAAAATCTCGGTGAACCTGGAAGACACACTGAGCCAAATCAACAAATTAAAGAGTAGTAAATCACCTGGGCTGGATGGCATGCATCCAAGTATGCTGAAAGAATTCAAACATGAAATTACTGATCTGCTGTTAAGATCTGTAAGCTGTCCTTAAAATTGTCAGTACTACCAATGCAATACCAATTTTTTTAAAAAGAGTTCCAGGGGTGATCCAGGAAATTATAGACTGGTAAGCCTGATGTCAGTGTCGGGCAAAATAGTGGAAACTATTATAAATAGAGCCCTATTTTAGGGTTTTTGGAACTCTGCTCAAACACCTTCACAAGAGGTCTCCTGCCTTGCAAGGTCTTCCTGCCGTTCTTGCATCATTCCAGTTCCTTTCTTGTTCCTGTTCCAGCCATGCCTGCCTTGCCTTGAACCTAGTTTTGCCCTGCCTTGAAGTTCCAGCCTCGCCTTGCCTTGTGTCCAAGTTCTACGCAGACTCCAGTCCTGCCTTGTTTCCAAGTTCCTGCCAAGCTCCTGTCCTGCCTTGTCTCTGAGTTCCTGTCAAGCTCCTTTCCTGCCTTGTCTCTGTATCCCTGCATTGCCTGTGTTTCCTGGTATCTGTGTTGTCTCTTGTCTTGTCCGGGCTTGTGCGGTCCCATATGCACGGCCGTGCCAATACGGTAAGCGAGGTAAGCATGGCAGGGGGGCGCCGCCGCACCATGCTTACCTCCTCGCCCTCCCACTCCCATTGCCCAACTGCCCGCGCTCTCTTCTCTCCTGCAGCAAATCCCTTTTTCTTTTTTTAATACTTTTAATTTTACCTCCGTCCGGCAGCGCAGCGTCAGTGCAGGAGGCGGCGCTCCCGGTCTAGCCTTCCCCTTCGCTCATGTTCCGCCTTCTTCTGACGTCATTTCCTTGACATCAGAAGAAGGCGGAACATGAGCGAAGGGGAAGGCTAGACACGTCGGGAGCGCCGCCTCCTGCACTGATGCTGCACTGCCGGGTGGTCACGGAGGTAAAATTAAAAGAAAAAAAAAAAGAAAGGGAATAGTTGCCGGAGAGCAGGGGAGAGAGAGGAGCATGCAAGGGCAGGGTTCATGGAAGGGAGAGAGAGGAATTGCTGGATAGGGTCAGGGATGAATGGAGGGGGCAAGGGACAGATGGGCATGGATTGATGGGAGGGTAGGGCTCAGGGAGAGAGGGGAATTGCTGGATAGGGTGAATGGAGGGGGCAGGGGACAGAGGAGCATGGATGGGCATGGATTGGGAGGGCAGGGCTCAGGGAGAGAGGGAAATTGCTGGATAGGGTCAGAGATGAATGGAGGGGGCAAGGGACAGATGGGCATGGATTGATGGGAGGGTAGGGCTCAGGGAGAGAAGGGAATTGCTGGATAGGGATGAATGGAGGGGGCAGGGGACAGATGGGCATGGATGGATATGGATTGCAGGGCAGGGCTCAGGGAGAGAGGAGAAACTGCTGGACATAAAGGGGAGGGAAGAGAGATGAAGGAGATGAAATGAGGGAAAAGGAAAAGAGGAGAAAAATTGCACATGGATAAAGAAAATAGGCAGAAGCTGAGGACCAGAAATGAAGAAGAAAGGAGGAAAGGAAAGAAATAAATGAAAAGGAAGCCCTGGAAACGGAGTTAAGAGGACAGATAGCCGCAGAATCAGATACTGGGCCAGCATGATCAGAAAAAGAAAGTCACCAGACAACAAAGGTAGAAAAAAAATCATTTTATTTTCATTTTAGCGTTTGGAATATGTCCACTTTGAGAATTTACATCTGCTATCTTATTTTGCAATGTATAGCAATTTGTTTCTAAGAATATTGCTGACAATTCCTGTCAGTGTGGTAAGTGGTGAGCGATCATTTTCACCGGGGGGGGGGGGGGGGGGGCGCCAACTGATAGTCTGCAGGGGGGCGCCAGAGACCCTTGGCACGGCCCTGCCCATATGGATCCAGTTCTTGCCCTACCTTGCCTTTTCTTGTATGGTCCCAGTTCTAGCCTTGTTTACTTGTCTTGCCTTATCCTGTCTGGGTTCAGTTCTAGCTCTGTTGCCTTGCTTTACCTTGCCTTGTCTGGATACGGTTCCTGTCTTCTCTGTCTTGTCTTGTCTTATCTTGCCTTGCCTTGTCCTGCCTAGGCTTGTCTTGTCTAGCCTTGTCTAACATTGTCTTCAATAAAGCCTTGTCCTGCCTTGCCTAGTAATCCTTGGTTCCAGCCTTGCATCAGTTCCTGCCTTGTCTCAGTTCCTGCCTGGTTCTTGTACTGCTTCAGTTCTTGTCTTGGATCACCTTGCCTTGATGCCTGTTTTGTGCTATCCCGGGGAACTTGTCTGCCGCAGCCAGGGGCTGGCTGTGGCCCAAGGGCTGACTACTCTTTTGTTTGTGAGAGATTGTGAAAGCCATGAGCCCGACGTGTCACCTGGTGTTAGTGCTCCTGCTTTGGTCTTGTCTACAGTTTAGTCCTGCTTCAGTGTCATGTCTCTAGTTTAGTTCACCTCAGTCCTTGTCTAGTTCTGTCCAAGAACTAGCCATTCACATGGTCCAGTTCCAGCAAGCAGAAGAGTGTACTCTTCTTCGCGGGAGCAAGGATGCTGCAGATCTCCTGCTGGGAGGGAAGCTTCTTCAGAGTAGGCTTGCTTGCGCTCAGCCATGGCTGATTATATGGCTAAGGTCCCTGTGAACAGATGTCTTCAACCTTATGTTTTTTGTACTGTGCCCAAAGAACCAGACCATAGGGGCGTGGTCTAGGACACCTTTGATTCCATTTGGGCCTGCGGTTTCAAGGACTCTTCTGGGAAGTCTGTTGCCCTGCTCCTGTGTTCCCGACAAGGTTTTTCAGTTTCCTGTGTCACTCTTCCACAGAACTAGGGAAGAAGGCCTTTGAGGAGGGGGTACTGTCATGGTCCTGCCATGACTCCCATCCCAATGCACCTTTTTCCCAGGGAACTTGTGGTGTTTCCCAGAGCGGAAGTGTTCTGCCTCCTTCTGCAGTTGCTTTCTGGTCCTCCTAAGGCACACACGCATGCTGAAAGTGCTTTTTTGTGGATCCAGCAGTGGGAGTCATCAGGGAATGCCTTCTGGCGATGTCTACAGCACAGCCCAAATTTAGGATGTCGGGACTCTGCTCAGACACCTTTGCAAGAAGTCTCCTGCCTTGCAAGGTCTTTCTGACATTCCTGCCTTGTTCCCGTTCCAGCTATGCCTGTCTTGACTGCAGTTCCTACCTAGCCTTGCCTTGAAGTTCCAGCCTTGCTTTGTCTTGTCTTCGAGTTCCTGCCAAGCACCAGTCCTGACTTGTCTCCAGTGTCAAGCTCCAGTCCTGCCTTGTCTCTGAGTTCCTGCCAAGCTTCTGTCCTGCCTATCCATGTCCCTGCCTTGCCTGTGTTTCCTGGTACCAGCTTTGTCTGCCTTGTCTCTTGTCTTGTCCGGGCCTGTGTGGTCCCATCCGGACCCAGTTCTTGTTCTGCCTCAACTTGCATTGTCTGGATTCAGTTCTAGACTTGTTTCCTTGTCTTGCCTTGTCCTGTCTGGGTCCAGTTCTAGCCCTGTTGCCTTGCTTTACCTCATCCTGCCTTGTCATGTCTAGCTTTGTCTGCCTTGTCATGCCTAGCCTTGTCTTGCCTTTTCAGTCAAGCCTTGTCCTGCCTTGCCTAGTACCCAGTGCATCAGTTCCTGCCTTGTCTCGGTTCCCACCTGGTTCCTGTACTGCTTCAGTTCTTGTCTTGGATCACCTTGCCTTGATGTCTGTCTTGTTCTTGCTCAGGGGACTTGTCTGCAGTAGCCGGGGTCCGGCTGTATCCATGACAAATGTCAAAATAACTATTTTCAAAACTCTTTTAAAGACATTTTTCTATGCAGTTTGACTAAATCTAAAGAGGATATGCTAGAGGTGTGTTTTAGGCAGGACTAAGGCAGGCTTATGATTTAGATGTTTTATGTCCAGGACAAAAAATAGGACATTTTTGGCTAGATCTGTTTCAATAACGACTAAGTTCCAAAAAGGTGCCCAAACTGGCCAGATGACCCACTGGAGGGATAAAGGCATGACCTCCCCCCTTAATCCCCCACTGGTCACTGACCCCTCCCACTCCTGTAGGAGGTGAAAGTGACAGTACATATCAGGATCTATGAGAGCTGCAGATATAATGGCCATTCCTCTTAGAACAGCAAGCAGGTTCCTGGATAGCCTAGTAGTTGATGCAGTGGACTGTAGAGAAGGAGACCCAGGCCTAAAAGTGTGAGCACCTCAAAAACCACAAAATACCTAATGAACCCACATATAGGTGACACCTGCAGCCGTAAGGGCTATTGTAGTAGTGTACAGTAAATTTCTTGCTATTTCTGTAGGGCTCACCATACAATATAACAGGGTTATGATGTGATGTGTACCTAGGGCCTTTTATGTGAAGTTCACTGCATTGCTCCCTAGGCTGCCTCACCACTCTGCTGGGATGTCTATGTGGCCAATCTAGAAAGACTGCTGGCCTCCAGACATCCCAACTACTCTTTTGTCTGTGAGAGATTGTGAAGGCCATGAGCCTGACGTGTCACCTGGTGTTGGTGTTCCTGCTTTGGTCTTGTCTACAGTTTAGTCCTGCTTCAGTGTCATGTCTCTAGTTAGTTTTGTGTGTTTTTCCCTTGGAAGTTTTTTTATTTGAAAAGGGCCCTTAAAAAAGACACGCCAAGCACAAAAACATATAAAATAGGGTGATTTTCAATGTTTTTCTGGTTTGAAAATGACCATGTTCGACACCGGATTTTTGGACATTTTTTGCAAATGCACTTCATTGTTTTCAGCTGAAAATTCATCGTCTAATTTTCTTCACAGGATATTAGCATATGTGTGCAAAAACATGTGCACATTTAATCACAACCACTTATACCAAGCCTACAGCTGTTGTAAATGCCTGTGCCTAGATATTTCCACGAATGCATGTCTAAATGATAGCATTCTGTAATTTACACATGTACCTGTGTGTACTGTCCAAACAGCACCCATATGCACAGCCACTGGCAAAGTATGCACCATCAAATCTTGGCACGTACCTTTGCACTAATCTATTCTATAAGAGGCCACTTAAACTCATAAATGACTAGAATATGGCCATTTATGCAGCTACCTGCTGTCTAACACTAGGTGTCTCCTTATACAATTATCCCCTAAACAGAAATTTTTATACAAATCCGTACCAGTTTCTCTTGTTGTTGTTTCACGTTTGGGCAGCTTGGTCATGTCTAGGAACAATTAAGAGAATTTTAAGCCACCGTCCTGGTACCCTTTATCTGCTCCATGTGCACAGGAAGCGACTTGTGGAGACAATTCTGAGATGTGAGTCATAAACACCAAAAATACTGTTTTCCACCCACCTCATCAGTCACACTCAGACCTACTTATTGAAGGACCAGCTATATTAATAAAGCTTTTCCCAGGCACATAAAAAAGGGGTTTTATAACACTGTACAATTGCATACACATACATGCATATAAAGAGCCAGATTCAGCAAATGGTGATCAAATTTAGACACCGGAAAAAAAATCTGCACTAAGCGCTATTCTATAAAGGGTACTCCAGGCATCATAGAATAGCACTTAGCGTGGATATCTGTGCGCAACTTTGGGCAACAGAACTTACTCCTGCTGAAACCTGGTGTAAATCCTGTCGTGCAAGTTAGGTATGTAACACCAGTATTCTATAACACTGTGCCCATATTTTGGAAATGCTCTTGACCCACCCATGCCCCTCCCATGGCCGCACCCCCTCGAACTATACACAAAATAATTTAGGCGTGCAACATTATAGAATAGTGCATAGGCAGATCCACATGCAAGTCCCTAATTAGTGCCAATTAATGTCAATAATTAGTTTACATGTGGATCTGGGCTCCGTGCCCAAATTTGGGTGACCTATATAGAATCTAGGGAAAAGTGTGGATCTACTTTACACAATCTGCATATAGGCATTGTTTGGGTGGAATGGGTGCACACATAAAACACATACACTTGTACAGCGCTGCGTAACCCTAGCAGCGCTATAGAAATGCTAAGTAGTAGTAGTAGTTTATACCAGCTTCAGAGCAGGTGTAAATGTCTGCATTAGCATTTGTGCACTATTAAAGCTGGATCTAGGAATCTATTATTATCATCATCATCATCCTTCAAGCTGGGATAAAATAGACCATCTGAGAAACTCTCAGCCCCCTTTGATCCTGGGCAGCTGGGTTTGATTCCCTCTGCAGCTCCTTGTGACTCTGGGCAAGTCACTTAACTCTCCATTGCCTCAGGTACAAATAAGTACCTGTATGGAGGAGTGGCCTAGTAGTTAGGGTGGTGGACTCTGTTCCTGAGGAACTGAGTTCGATTCCCACTTCAGGCACAGGCAGCTCCTTGTGACTCTGGGCAAGTCACTTAACCCTCCATTGCCCCAGGTACAAATAAGTACCTTAATATGTAAGCTGCATTGAGCCTGCCATGAGTGGGAAAGCACAGGGTACAAATGTAACAAAAAAAAAAATATATATATATATACTATGTAAACTGCTTTGAATGTAGTTGCAAAAACCACAGAAAGACAGTATATCAAGTCCCACTCCCATTCCCCAATTCAATTCAAACTGTTAACGCCTCAAAATTTCATCATAAGCATTAAACCCTTTGCCCTTTACCCCACCCTAGACTAGTCAGTGTCAACCTAGCCAACACACTCCCCCAGCAATACATTAACATAAACACCCCAAGTGATTATGAACTCATTTTAAACCACATAGCAATGTCAACAACATTTCCCATGTTATTTTTAACACATACTGAGAGGGGGAAAAAAACAATGTAACTGTTCTCCTAATGTGTACTATTTCACCATAGGAAGCACTGTTATAAATTAGTGTGCATCACTGACGACTTTGCCCCGAAACAAAAAAAGAAAAAAATTAACAAAATGAAAAATCCCATAAATGATGTAAGAAACTAAACAAATGAAACATTTTTGCCCTGTTCGACCAACTGCCAGTATTTCCTGCAAAGATAATTAGCAGGTAATTCCCCCCACAGTGCATTGCAATAATCTACAGAACACAGAACCCGAGCCACATTATTCAGATAAGGACTCAGTCTAGAAACTGTAGGACTTCAAAATATGATAGGATTACACAACTTTTATATCAGCTTCACTGGCTTCCAGTTGAAGCCAGAATAAAATTTAAAATTCTTACGCTGACACATAAAGCCTTATATTTATTGATTCCATCATATTTAGCTAATCTTACCCTGCCATACTCACCTACACGAACACTTCGATCGCTTACAGATAATAGATTAGTAATTCCACCACCACAAAAGGCTAGATGGGAATCTACTAGGAATTCAGCTTTTTTCTTTCTAGCTCCCTCTCATTGGAATTGTCTTCCTAAAATTATTAGATTGGAAGAGTCCTACGTCCAGTTTCGTAAACTTTTGAAACATATCTGTTTCAAAATACTTTCGATAATAATCTGGGATAAAAAAGGGGACAAATAGGCAGAATGAATACGCAGTAAAAATAATATGTTTGCTTATATAGTATGTTATGAATGGTTGTCCAATGTCTACTGGTATTAGTATCTTTTAGAATGGTTGTTTTAGTTTTTGCTGTGCTTTTCTATCAAATCAATGGATTTCTTATATGTTTTTAAAAATGATATTTTATTTTAAGATGTAAACCGTTCTGTTTTGTGTATGCAATTAGAAATGGTATAGTAAAATAAATAAACAATAAATGATAAACTAGCCTCAATTTCCCATATAATTTGATTAATTTGCTTTATGCCCACCTACTCCTTCTTCTTCTAAAATAACCCCTAAAAACTTCACAGAAACAGGGGGATGCTCCTGCCTTCCACTTGAAGTTGTAATTGCAAGCCATTCCGATCAACAGGACCAAAACAAAGCACTACTGTTTCCTTAATATTCCATTGTAATCCACTTGCAAATAACCAATTTTGAACACTTTCCAAACACTGTGATACTACTACCTGTTGCTCATTTCTATTACCCTTCACCAGCAGCAGAAGTTGTACATCGTCAGCACAGGCATAGAAAGAAACACCAAAAGATCTTAGCAAATTTCCTAATAGATTTAGGTAAATACGAAATAATAATGGTGAAAGGGGTGGACCCTAAATAAACTCCTGGTTCCTCATTAAAATATAATTATTTATCCTAATCATTCATAAATATTGTAAATTCCAGTGACACCTATAACAAACAAAACACATAAGAGCTGATCAAGACTGACATGCTATCAAAACTGACTGGGAAGATAACTAATACTGAAAGTATAAGAATAGGAATCCTTGGAATAATTATTGAATTTTGAGAATTTACAGCATTTCTTACCACTTATGGACAAACAGAATGATTGTTGATAGATGGTTCACTTGGACTGTGATGAGGACAGTGTTGCCAAACTTCTACCCTGGTCAGTCCTCTTCAGTTTTATGTATGTTGACTGTTGTGCATTTTCACTTACTATTTCACACAATTTTAGCTAGTTATATGAAAGAATTGCTCCTGGATAACCAGGAGTTTAGATTTAGCTCACACCGTATCATTAGCAGCTCAGGATGAGTTACATACAGGGAATCTGGAGATCATTTTCAGAAACGCCTATGTATATGTCCCACACAAACATCATAAGAACATAAGACCAAGGTCTATCAAGTCCAACTTTCTGACAGTGGCCAGTCTGGTCACAAGGATCTGGTGGATCCCCAAAAGTAGCTCAATTTCTTAGAGCTCCTCCAGGGTTAAGTGATGACTTTCTCAAGTCTGCCTGGCTAATATTTTTTTAATGAGCTTTTTCTCCAGTTCTCAACCCAGTCCTTTAGCCAGTCAGATTTTCAGGATACCCACAATGAATATGCATGAGATATGTCTGCATACAATGGAGGTAATGCATGCAAAGTTATCTCATGCATATTCATTGTGGGTATACTGAAAATGTGACTTGCTAGGTGTGCCCAAGGACTGGGTTGAGAATCCCTGCTCCATGAACTTGTCTATACCTCCTTTGAACCCAACTATGTTAGCCACCTTGACCACGTCATCTGGTAACATATTCCACAGTTTAATTCAAGTGTTGCATTGATGACCAGCTCTTGAACTGATGTGACTGGCCCCATTTAGTATTAACGTTGTCTGTCAAAATGAAAATGGCACTGTGATATTGTCTCCAGTAACCACTTCAACAGGAAAAGTTTGATCAGCCAAGCATCCCTGAGGAGATGAATCCTTGATAGGCATCTGAGTTCACAGAAAGGGGACAGTAACAGAAGTTTGCAACTCCCATCAGACTGCAACCTAATTTCATATGACTGGTGGCAAAAAGACATCTCATGAAGCTATTGGATTCCTCTTCATTTGGTTGTAAAGCTGTAAAATTGCGGCTAAACTACAAAAGCTGTACACTGCTACCAGTAATAGTGAGGTCACAAAACGAATGAACAACTCAAGATGCTGATGGCAATGCACTCCCTTTTCCATTAACACTGTGTTTCACAGACCTTTAAAAGTAGTTGTGCAATTAAGTGCTGCTTGCTAATAGCGTAATTTCAATTAAAATTTGATTTATAAGAAAATTGATGGCAACTAAAATCTCTGTGGAACTACCAGTTCACCTCAGCATTCAGTTTTGGACGTAAGATTCCTCTTTCTCATCTAACCTATCAAAAAAGGAAGAAAAAGGGAAACTGGTATATAGTGCTGGAGGTTGGGGATAACCATGGTTGTAATTGATAGTTTTACCCTGGGGAGTGTTAGCTGTCATGCTATATTTTTTGCAAAAATTCACAACAAGCTTAGGGCCCTGTTTACTACGGTGTGCTAGCATTTTTAGTGCACGCTAATGCTAGAGACACCCATATATTCCTATGGATGTCTTAGCACACGCTAAAAAAGCTAGTGCACCTACAGTGCAGCTTAGTAAACAGGGCCCTCAGGGTATAATAGATCAATGGTTGCCCTGCTGCCTAATAATAACCTACAAAATAGCTGTTAAAGTGTGCTGGTGAAAAACTGAACTTCCACATGTATCTCTAAAAGAAATAAAATAGCATCCGTGCAGAGAGCTGTGAGATAGTTCCCCAGTTATATGGAATCTACAAAGGGAGAATATGGATTGAAGGGAACCACAGCCAAAATGTGTGAATTCAAAAGCAAGAAAAGTACTTCTCTCCCTCTGCCATCTACCACCTATAGCTACACAGCTCATTGGAATATAACTGCATACAGTATATGTTATTCAAAAGTGTTCAGGGTGACCATAGCCCTTACTGCTAATCAAAATATTACAAGAAAATTGGCACCTGAGTCGAGGTGGTCCAATACCGTGTGCTTAGCAGGGCCGCCAAGAGGGGGGGCAGGGGGGACAAAATTCCCCGGGCCCGGCCCTCCAAAGGCGGCCTGGTGCTGCAGTCCCCTCTACCTGCCCCCTCCGTCCATCACCGGGCCCCCCTGAATTCAAATCATAGCGCCTCACCTTGACCTCGCTCCGTGTGAAAGAAGCGCAGCAGCGGCAGTCTGCAGATCGCCTCCCTTAAGGCCCGAAGGGAGGCGATATGCAGACTGCCGCTGCTGAGCTTCTTTCACACAGAGTGAAGTCGAGGTGAGGGGCTATGATTTGAATTCAGGGGGGCCCAGCCCGGTGGTGGACAGAGGGGGTGAGTGGAGGAGGGGCAGCGATGACGACCTTGGGGGGATGGCGGGGGCGGGACCCCGGAGTGGCCTTGCCCCGGGCCCAGTCCAGTCTCTCGGCAGCCCCAGTGCTTAGCACCAGCTCTATGACAGCATCCTGGAGCCAAGATTCCATTAGAGAATACTAGTGTAAAGTTGGCATTGGTGCGCCTATCAGGGGCGTATCTGCGTGGGGCCACAGGGGCCTGGGCCCCCGCAGATTTCGCCCTGGCCCCCCTCCCCGCCGACAACTTTCCCCCGCTGCTTACTTTTGCTGGCGGGGGCCCCAACCCCCACCAGCCGAGGTCCGACCCGAAGTCTTCATATTTCGTCTTCCTCCGACTCCTCCGTGGCCATGCTGTAAGTAACGCTGCTGATTCGTTGAATCCAGTTTGGAGTCTGATGTCGCAGCATGTTGTACGCGCGTACAACGTGCTGCGACGTCAGACTCCAAACTGGATTCAACGAATCAGCAGCATAACTTACAGCATGGCCACGGAGGAGTCAGAGGAAGGCGAAATATGAAGACTGTGGGTCGGACCTTGGCTGGCGGGGGTTGGGGCCCCCCGCCAGCAAAGGTAAGCAGTGGGGGAGGGTTGACGGCGGGGGGGGGGGGGGGGTGGAGAGTGGTGGCGGCGGCTGTGGGGGGGAGGGAGGCAAAAATGTGCCCCCTCTCTCTGGCTCTGGCCCCCCTACCGCCGGATTCCAGATACGCCCCTAGCGCCTATGTGTCGGTGCACTGCCTTACGTAAAGTCAATAGTAGCCGTAAGTTCATACCTCCAGTGATGTGCATAGTTTATAGTATTCTATAAGCTACACACATACCTGGAAGACACAACCATGACCCTGTATGCCACCTAAGCAAGCAGGAGTAGAGGCTGACCACAGGACGAATCCAACACTGGAGATAATGTAAAGAAGTACTTTATTGTTGCTAATAAAGCGCACAACTAAGGAAAGCACTGCCAAAAGTCGTAAAAGCAACGTATGACTACCTAAATTTCCGGAAATCACTAAAAACAACCCTGTTAAAAAAGGCATACCCCACCGACCCAACATAAAAGCCTGAATACCTACAACACAACGAAACCAAAGTTTGTAATGGACATAACTGAACTCTTCTTCTCTAAGATCCCCCAATGTGTCTATCACACATAAACCTTATTCTACCACAATATCACCTTGTATTTGTTCATACCGGAATTGGTGAACGCCGATACGGTACTATGTAAGCCACATTGAGCCTGCAAATAGGTGAGAAAATGTGGGCTACAAATGTAACAAATAAATAAATAATACAGAGGGACCCACACGGTTTGTGTTTCGGAGTCACAAAATGCCTACATCAGGGGTCTTGTAACAATTCCTCAGAAAGCACTATGTTTTTCAAAACAGTCAAGAGACGCCAACTCGAGGGACTGTAGTACAACCAAAGTGGCCAAAAGGCATGAGCAAAAAACCCAAACACTGCTGGGGCCACAGCCTCTACGCCTGCTTGCTTTGTCTTCTTGACGTAGAGGGTCCTTCCTACCTTTGTGTTTTCGCTCCTGTATGCCACCTTGCAGTTAGGTGCTCTGGCACTTAGGGCTACGTTATAGAATAGCTCCTAGTACACAAAGGTGCCTGTCAATTAACAGCACATCTGACACATCTAAGTGGTGCTACTTTATAGAATTTCCCCCTAAGAGTCTATCGACCAGAATGTTGCATTTACACTTTATTTACTTTCCTATTTTTAACCTAACCTAAAACATTTTACATTGCATAAACCTAGCACCTCAATATGGTTCACAGGTTTACAGTTCTTCATATGTTTACAAGAAAAGTTTTAAAATCAAAAACTGACAACATTGTTTCAGTCATTATGCATGATAGACAACTTTAAATAAAGGAAGCCATTTTAGATGTGTAAAGAAAATTACTTGAGCAGGAACAGTGGAACCCTAGGTTCTCAGGATGCCAAAATCTTAGAACCTGAAAAGTATTTAAAATGCACATTTCAATTCATTCTAAAGCAATCTGTCCTTCTGGCAAACTTTAGTCATGAAGCAATTCGCACACACTAAGGGATGTATCTGAAGAAGACAGTTCAAGCTTCTCCCCAGCCTGTGTGGTGCCCCATCTCCCACCCTTTGCCTGCTTCTCCCTGCACTGCAATGGAATAAAGTCTGGCAGCATTACAGTACTGAAAAAGTTTACACCTTGTACTGTGATCGTCATATTTTTTACTATTTTATTTTACCAAACCAAATCCATTGAGACACAAATTATAGTAATTATTGTAGGTAACAACACAAAAAAATATGATCTTTGTATGTATGTATATGTATGCAAAAACAGGTTCGGTTTCCTAATACTCAAAATAGTTAATAAAATTAGATTCCTAATGAACTTGCATATGTACTGAAATACGCACACACACATATACTCCTTAGAAATCTAATTGTAATAATAGATAATAGAATGGCTTTATACTATAATGCATCATATGCAAACTGAAAAGAGCCTTTTTTCGAAAACACTGGTAGATAACAAATTTGCTGCAAAGTCTCTCCGGCATGCTAGATCAACACAGAGCAATTCAAATGTTTACTGTTGTAATCTGTACAAAAGATAACAGGTAGAGCAACTTGCAAACTCATCCGATGAACGCTTATCTTGTAGGCAAATGCAATAACCAGGATACATACAATGTGCCGTGATACGCTGCCTGCATCATTTCCCCGCAGCCTAACAGAGCCTGTAGGCAGCAAGAAGAAAGGAAAAGAAGAAAAAGCGTTCTCTTACCTATTGTAGAAATATGGGAAGAATGAAACTCGTTATCTGTGAATCTGCACAGCAAACACGTTTTTCCCACCCCCGAATCCCCAATCAGAAGGAGTCGGAATAAGACATCATATTGTTTAGCCATGGTGTGGCTGCACACACAGCCTGTTCATAGAGAACAGCGCAGGAGAAGCGGAGGTTTCTTTAGTTCTGGGAAGCAGTCCTCTCTCCTTCCATAGCTAGAAAGCGAGAGATCAAAGCAGTCTCATCTTCTTGGCCCTCTTGATTTCCTGCCTCTGGATAGCGCTCTCCCCTTTGTCCGGGAGCCTCAGCAGTGGTGTGGATGTGGAAGCCTCTTTTATTGTTTCTGCGCTGGGCAAATTTCCTGTGCGTTGAATGAAAAGCGAGCAGGAGCTGACAGATCAGCTCTCAAGCGAGAGGAGAATATTGTCAGGAATTCGTGCAGTGGAGGCGGAGACAAGGCAATCCAGGACTCCACCTGAGGGCAGAACCACAACAGCAAAAGCTATTACCCTCTCCCCTTTCTCTGGCTCCTTCCTTTCCCACACATTGCGCTTCAGGCTTCAATTACATCCATCCCAAGTGCAATGGATAATGTGAAGTGATAGTCCCCTCTCCCAGAATGAGAAATGCTATACAAAACAGTATCAGTAGGATGAAATTGTTAATTTAATGCAAAATATATGCAGGGGCTGGCAGTCAACAAATTTCCTTTCAGGAATGTGACGATTATTAGGGGCCTCCTATTTACCTTGATTGTTCTTTGAGTTTACTATAAGTGCCCCAGAACAGGGACTGTCTCTGATTCTGTCTATACAGCACTGCACATATCCAGCAGTGTTATGGAAATCATCGTAGTTTAAACTGGGACTACTAAAGGGATACACTACCTAATATTTTTTGCTGTACAGTCTTTACAATTTCATGAAACATGTTACTAACAAAAGAATCACATTGATCTACTAGGCACATTCTTCATCAGGACATCAATTTGAAGTCACAAATCTTTCATTTTGACAAACTGCAATACACATTCTAACCTAAAAATAAATAAATAAATAAAGGTCGGTGTTATAGGAGCCATACCAACTCATCAACTTTGTATCTGAACATGGAGCATTAGTATGATGAGTGGAGAGTATGAGAGGAGGAGTGGCCTAGTGGTTAGGGTGGTGGACTTTGGTCCTGAGGAACTAAGTTCAATTCCCACTTCAGGCACAGACAGCTCCTTGTGACTCTGGGCAAGTCACTTAACCCTCCATTGCCCCATGTAAGCCACATTGAACCTGGGTACAAATGTAACAAAAATAAAGTGACAGGGTTCCTGGAACCTTATACCTCACCAAGAAAACTAGAAATACAATAATATGTTTCTATTGGCAAACTTCTATTCGACAGTATCTTTGAGTACCACTGTACTGAAATTTTATAACTGGAAACAAGATTTAACTAGCTTCTAAAATATACAGTTTTGGGAACCATTGTTATTCCCAAGCTTCTGGCAACATGAACTGACTAGGATTTGCCTGATTGAACTCATCTGGTCCCATTTGTTTTCCTCTTCTACTCAAGTCTTATCAAACTCTTCTCTTTGTATGCTCTTCCCTGTCCTATTAATAATGGAGTTCCCTTTCTGTTTCCTCCTTCTATGTTTTACATTTTTAGCCTGTACAGCTTTACCCTGCAAAGTCAATTTGAGCGGTACAGCGAATTTCATTAAATTATAAACTATGAGGGAACTTGTGAATTATGTTACCTTGATACTGGTACACATGGGATGAATGATGGGGAGGGATAGTTCAACTTTTTCTCCCCCCCCCCCCTTTACTCTCTCTCTCTCTCATTCTCTTTCTGACACTCAAACACATTCACATGTTCTCTCCTCCAGAAATGACCCCTGCACACTCTATATTTCCCTCTCCCTCAGACTCAAGTAGAGAATGACACGGGGACAGGGACCCACAGTAACCGTGGGGATAGGGACAGTGCCTGTGGGGATGGGGTGGGGACTGATCCCATGGGGATGGGGTGGGGATGGAGACAGAGCCCATCAGGATGGGGACAAACTTTGTCCCTGTGTCACTTTCTACTTTGAAGCCTGTTAATCAACTGGACTGTTATTTATGTTTGATTGATGCAGATGACAATATTTTTATTTTTTTGGAAAAACAAGCAAACATGCTGGCCACAGCTAGAAAAATTTGCATGGGGGATCCTGTACAGCCTGCTACCAGCACATCTTCTTCAAAGACATCTTCTATTGCAGGAGGGACTGTGGAAGACAGGAGAGCTAGACTGAATCCTGAGATTGTTGAGGACTTCTTATTCATCCACAGATTTAAAAATCATAGCAGTGCTTCAAAGGGCATATGTCTCCCCTCTAGAGCATACAGAATTGGTTCTATTTTGTACCCCTGGACATTTTAACAGGGTGGATTAGAATTCCTTGGGGTAGTAGAAGTCAGCTATTGTTGGGGTTGGAAGGGTAGAGGGTGATGGTGGTAGGAGGGTTTATTATAGTTGCTCATTGTTATTGTTTTCTATTTGTAATTTAAACACAGCATATTGTTCCTTTTTATACTTTAATAAAAAGATTTAAATATAAAGTCATAAATGTTCGAGGCTTCTGCAGATGAGGACAGAGCCCACGAGGATGGGGATGGGGCAGGAACAGAGACAGGGGCTGGAGATGGGGCCTACAGGGACAGGGACAAATTTTATCTCCGTGTCATTCTCTAGTCTTAAGTCTAACATCAGCACTCTTCTTATTTCTGCTTTCAGACTGAATCCACCACATTCATTCTACCTTGGCCCCCATGCCTGATCCAACCACTCCCTCTCTACCTCCTACTACTAGACCTATCAGCCTCTAACCCTTCTTTGAGGATGTGGCCACTACAGAACAATTCAGCTGCCACCGATTCCACAATTGTCCCTTTTCTTTGGCCTGTGTGGACTAATTCAGTTGCAGCTATCTGGCTATCTGCTGACAAGGGTCAACACCCAGAGATTTCTAGTACATCTCTGAAGACAATTCTAATAAAATCCTGGAGTTTCTGGATGAAACCTCAAGGATTCCAAGCTCTGGCTACACCTTGTATCATAAACAGGTGTAATATTCACAATGACTGCCCATTTGTGCAGCTGGTTTTCTAGGATATGTCACCACCTGAATAATGAGGAAAAACTGTTAAGGAAACAATTGTAAACAATCAAATCCTCCACTCTCCACTTTCTATATAAGAATTAAAATTATGATAAGGTTTCATTAACCCACCAGATCAGAACAATGTTTCTTATAGTTTAGTCTAGGGATGAGCACAGTCAAAAATGTTTAGTTTATTTTTAGAAAATGTGGAATTTGCCCTCAATCTTTTATGTTTTTAAAATTTGTTTCACACATTCATCTTTGGAACAAATATTAACAGATATTAGAACATTTTAATACATACAAATCAATTGCACACACATTAAATCGTTGGTTAGCATGTGTTAAATCAATTTTTTGTGCATTTAGGGATGTAATTCTATAACTGGGTGCCTCCATTTAGATGCCCTGAGACCAGTGGCGTAGGAAGGGCGGGGGCAGTGAGGGCGGTCTGCCCCGGGTGCATGCTGCAGGAGGGTGCAGAGAGCAGCCTCGTGCCTGTCGGCTCCGCTGGTTCCCTGCTCCCTTTGCCCCGGAACAGGTTACTTCCTGTTCCGGGGCAGAAGGAACAGGGAGCCAGTGGAGCTGAAAGGCGCGCGGCTGCTCTCTGCACCCTCCACCAGCCAAGAATGCACCCGGGGGGGGGGGCTTGATGCGCCGGGGAGGGGGTGTCATTGCGCCGTGGGGGGGGCTTGATGCGCCAGGGATGGGGGTGTCATTGCGCCATTGGGGGGGGGTGTCATGCTGCACCCTGGGGGGATGGATGCCGCTGCACTCCGGTGGGGGGTGCGCAGCAGCCATCTGCCCCAGGTGGCAGCCGACCTAGGATCACCACTGCCTGAGACCACACAGCAGGAGCTTATTCCATAACATATTCAGGGCCCTGTTTACTAAGCTGTGCTGTACTCACACAAACCTTTTAGCATACGCTAATACGCTAGAGACAGCCATAGGAATATAATGGGTGTCTCGATCATTAGCATGCACCTACAGCACGCCTTAGTAAACAGGGCCCTCAACGAGGGAACTGAGGCACCTAGGCTCCAAGTGTAACTTGGTATCGGCATGCCTAACATTTAAGTGCCCAAAGTTACAACAGGCGTAGAGCTGGCATAATTGAAGGCACCTAAATGTGGCAAGATGGATATAACTTGCAGTATTCTGTAAGTTACCCAAGTAAGTAAGAGACACACCTATGTCCCGCACTTGCAAATACATGCTATGTAAATTAAGCGGGTATTTGCTGAATAGCACCTAGGCCCCCTGCTAGCACTTATGCGTGTATGTGCACATATGTGCATATAACCTTTAATATGTGCATAAATGTGAACACCTAGGTTATAGAGTTTCATTTTACATTTCTTAAGGTGTGGAAACGAATCAAATGCATGATATGGTTTATTTCATTTAATATACTGTCTTTCCTCAAGGATAACAAGCCGATGTATAGTAAGCATTAAAAGCAATACATTTATTTTATTTTGTACATTTGATATACCGCGAATTTGAGCCTGGGTAGGTGACTAGGTGGTTTACATCATGACTAAAAAGTAACAGGACAATGCTGATGAAATGGGGCAGGGGTCATGGAGAGGGAAAGGAATCAAGGTGGAAAGGAGAGAAAAGAAAGGGTGGGAACTAAGAAAAAAAAAAAGAAAGAAAACGAATATAGGAAAACCTGGGTAGAACATGACTGGGCATAACTGAAAGTTTCAGAAAATAGATGAATTTTCAAGGGTTTTGAATGATTGTTATGGAATAGGTGCCCTAAGGGATGTGGGCAAAGAATCCCACAGTTTGGGGTCTAGATAGCTGAAGGTACTGTTTGGAGAGAGAGTTAAAAACATAACAGAAAAGAATGCCATTTGCAATAGGAAAAGATAAAGACACGAAAAGGAGATAAAAGAGAGGAAAAAAATTGCACATCCCTAGTTCACCCACCAACTTCTGGACACTTCAGCCTATGAAAGAACTGTCTGCATAATGAGAGCTGCAATGAGATCTAGGTAAAACAAGGGGCTAATTTATTAAACGCTTGTGTACTTTTGTGCCAATGCTTTCCTAATTGAAAAATATAATATTTTCCTGAAATCTGATGGAAACCTTTGCTAAATCAATGCCAGACTCATTATTCCCTCTAAGCTGAGTGGAAGTCCTCCAACTTCATTGCTGCCAGTGAGGAGAGGTGCTTCAATATTGTGTTTTCAATCTCTAGAGATAGGCCGGTTCCCTGGAGTCCTGCAGAAATTCTTTGTCCTTTGCTATTGAAAAATCTGATATTGGAACAGCACCACCCAATGGCAGGACTGTAAGTGGAGGACCCCCACTCAGAGGGAACAGGGCTTGACTGTTTATTCGTAGCGGAATGACCTCGCTGTCACAAGAGACTTTTATAATAGCATAACAAAAGTATTTGATTGATATCTCTGTGCACTGTATGATCTTCCAGTTGTTTCCTGGTATACTTTACTTTGCTTTATCAGGTGCTTATATTCTTCCGCTCACACCTCGAGAGGTTCGGAGCAGATTACAGAGTAAAGAGATCAACAAGATTACATTGGGAAAAACAGGTTTCATAGCAGATTACAGAGTGGATTAACAGGCAGATAAGTCAGTCTAAGGCATAGATCAGTGGCGTACCTACGTTGGCTGCCACCTGAGGCAGGTCGCTGCTACGCACCCCCCAGCACATCACCCATCTTCCCCTCCTCTGAAGCACATCAGCCTCACCACCTGGGGGCACATGGAGCAGTCGCGTGGCTGTTGATTCTGCTGGTCCCTTGCCCCGAAACAGGAGGTAATGTCAAAGGGGGGGCTGGGAACCTGTGGAGCTGACAGCCGCGCGACTGCTCCATGCACCCCTTGCTGCCTGCACCCGGGGCACCGCCCCCACCGCCCCACCCTTGGTACGATAGATGTATAGATGCAGAGAAAGGAACTTCAGTTTGACGTTAGACGTATTTAAAGTGTCCTGTTGGGGAAGCAGATTTACAAGGAGTTTGGTAAGACGTATTTCTTGAATAGAACAGATTTTAAGGCTTTATGGAATTGGGTGTAGCAGTTGATGTTGAGCATTGGTGTCAGTAGGACATTCCAGAATTCGGCAGCTTACTAAGGGAATAGGCTTAAGAAAAGTCTCTTGATGCGGAATTCTTTATAGGATGGGAAGGATAGTTTAAGAGAGTTGCTTGTTCCATAGTCTGAGTGCAGAGTTACATTATACAATCATGTGAAGGGCAATTCTGAATTAAATGTATATTAGCACTTATAAGCGTAAGTGTATGCCTTACAGTGAAAATGCCAGCAGGGAACCAAAGCACTATTTTGTAATGTCATGTAACTTACTTAGCATGTAAATGCAAGGGGGTGTATACATGAATGAAGTATGAGCAAGGTATAGGCAGGGCTCCCAGATATGTGTGTAATTTACAGAATATTGTAAGATAATTCAAGCTTCCACGGTTATGCCAGATCTATGGCATAACTATGGTGTAACTGTGGGAGTGTAAATGTTAGTCATGCTGATATCAGGTTATGTCGCAGGTGCAGTTATAGATGGGGGGGGGGGGGGGGCTCCTACCATGCATCCTTGGGGCACCTAAATGGAGGTGTCTAGTTGTACAATTGCCCCCTATGTGCCAAAGAGAAGGAACAGAAATACAAACATTCTCTCTTTTGCACCAATAGGTGAATCTTTGATAGTTTGAAGAGGGCCTTGAGGATTACATAAGCATTTTGTCTTGGGAGGCTGAAAGATATGAAGGAGAAGTGTGGTACTTTGAATAGCTTGGTGTTTGTAAGAGGAAAGACATTTTGAAGGTAGCCAGAGGAATCTTAAAAACTGGAAGCTGTTAAGCAAGGTGTTGCTGTACAGAAAAAGTTGAAAAGTGAAGCAGAGAGCTAAGGCCCATGACTACTGTCTACAAACCACTTCAGAAGAAAGATCCAGCCTTGCTACCAGGGGCGTGAGTGGAGGAAAAAGGTTGCTAGGCAACCAAACTGTGACTTCCTTGTGGAGAGGGATCAAAAATAGCTGTCTGTCAAATTAGTTTGCAAAGCCAAACCAGAAAAAAAAATCCTTAGGCTGTCTGAAATCTTTGGAGTGAGTCAGAACAACATTCTTCTGCATTGACCATAGTAAACCACTCAGTATATTCCATTCTTGGATACGGTTTCCAAAGGAGTTCGGCCTTCTCAACACACAACTACTGTATAGTAGGATTTGAATGTCAGCTGGATCTACCTGAATAGTCCTTCCAGCATAGGAGTGGTGTTTCATGCTGTTTGGAAATCCTTGGCACTTTCAAAGGCCAGGGCCTGCATACTGAGTTAAAGTCAAAATATTATTTAATGCTTTGCCAATAGGCAGCTACCTCAGCAAGGAAAATAACAGAAAGCTGGCAGAACATTGCAAGTCTGGAGTATTAGTTGATCTGGAAAACAGTTACAGATGGAATTCGTACTATGAAACTGAAAGTTAACCTCAGTTTTCAATATTTAATATGTCACATATGTTTAGTACACTAGGTATTGAATACTGGGTTGATGTGTTGTTGTTGTTTTTTTGCCTTGATAGCCTTATTGAAGGAGTGGAACGCCAGATACTATTTGAATACTATGAATCCTACTGACCACCAGAACAACCTCATGTTTTGTGCCTATTGATGGACTTATACATATGGACTCTACCTCTGTTTTTGGTCTTTTAGCCATACTTTATTGATGCACTGGACCTTTTCGTGCCTTACATATAATAAGCCTAGACTAGGACTAGAACCTGTGCAGTTAGACTTTTACTAGTAGCATGTATTTGTTAACCAGCAGCTAGATAACAAATTGTAGTAGTCAGCAATTTAAGGCAGCTGGCTCTGCCAGCCCAGTCTCGTGATCCATGCATAGAGAGGCTGTATTGTGTAAATGTGCTGGGACACTGCAATAAGTTACATTTCTTGCAAAGTAACAATTTCTATGAAAGCTATGAGACTGACGTATCTTTTCTCTGTGAGAACTACAGAACTACTAATGTATTGCGCATGTGCCTGTACTGCGCATGTGTGTGTGTGACGTATGATGCGTTTTATGCGCATGACCAGTAATCTGTATAAGAACGAGTGTCAGATGACGCTCGACACACAGTATTCTGAGATTGTACTTGGTGCTGTGTGAATTGCTAGCAATAAAAAGCTGATTTGTTTTGGAACCAATTTGTCTTTCGTCTCCTGATTTTCGGACCCGTTACATTTGGCGACCCAGATGGGACCGCAGGAGTAGAAGGGGAAATCGGATTATATTCTTTCCCCTTCCCACTGCAGGCGGATCGGCTCACCGACTCCCCCGGCCGAAAAGGCGGTTAGTGGCCACCGCTGATTTCAGCGTCCGCCTAGCGGCGGGAGGGCCGATCTATTCCGGCCGCCTGAAAGTGGGACTGTGAGGCTCCGACAAAACAGCTTTCTCATTTTTCTTTTTCCTCTCCGGGGAGGCGCGTACGACGACGCGGCCTGCTGAGGCGACGGACAGGCGAGTATACTCAACGTAGTGACCGGCTCGGTAAAGGGCCGAAGAAGAGGACTGATCACCCTCTTAGCCAGTGACTAATACGGACTAGGTCCCGGAACCTCACTAGGCTTGGGCGAAGAAACCGTACGGGAGGGTTTCTTGTTGTGTGCGGAAGTTGTGTGATTGGGCCTGCAGTTCCAGGCTGGGCGACCACGTCCTGGTCAGGCCGAGTGTTGACCCTTCTGTGTCCGGTGGAACGAGACCCCTTACTCCTCCACCATCCCTCCCCCCCTTCGTCTGTCTCCTATCCTTTGGCACTCAGGTTAGGATGGGCGGGGGTGGTTCCACACCGTTAGACTTAATGACGGAACACTTTAGCGAAGTGTTCGACCATGATAAATGCAGTAGGGCCGGGATGATACAGCGATGTCAATTTATGTGGCCCGGCCTAGGAATCGCTGGATGGCCCCCGGAAGGGTCATTCGAGTACGAAAAGGTAGCGGCGGTCATGAATATTGTTATGGTTGAGGGAAACCCCGGTTGTCCAGAGGACATCCCCTACATTGAGGCGTGGTTAAATGTTGTCCGAGACCCACCAGACTGGGCCCAACATGAGGTAGAGAAGGCCGCCCTCATGGTAATAAAACAGAGGAAGGGGCGGGGAGCCAAACGAATCCCGGCCTTCGCTCTCCAAATCCCGGCAGCCGCTGCCGTTCAGAAGGCCAGGGGAACCGCCCCTACAACGCCTGCAACGCCCACCGCCCCTGCTGTTGACGCCCCAGCCCCAGAGGCCCCGCCCCGTGCTACCACCAAGAAGGCCCCGCCCCGTGCTACCAGTGTGCCTTCCAAACCTAGACCACCCATGAAAGGCCGAGGGAAAGTTCAGGGCCAGCCCGAAGAGGTACCCCCGAAGGCCCCAATCCTTGCTGCCACAGAAGCCTACGAAGAGGATGTGGCGCCCCCTCCCTACGTTCCCCTATACCCTGACCTCGCGGACTTGTCGGATGGCCCGGATGACGCTGAGGCCTCCGAGTCCGAGTCGGACACTGGAGACGCTATAACCCCGGACCCCACCACTTCCAGGAAGAGTCGCAGAGTAATAAAGGCTGTTACTCGGTACCCCCAGGCGAGTCCGAGAAGTACACTCCCAGCTCCCCGAAAGACTGAAGTGACTAACCTATACCCGGTCCGGCAGTCTACGACCTACACCCCTAACCCAGTGGCAGATGCCCAGCCCTTTCAGTCGACCGTCTACAGCCACGTTCCCTTTTCCAGCGCTGACCTATATAACTGGAAGCTGCACGGACCTTCTTATGATCAGAAACCTGAACAATTGATAGAATTGGTAGAAGGCATCATTTACAGTTATAATCCCACGTGGGCCGACCTCAGGCAGTTGAGCGCCCACATCCTGACCACCGAAGAACGCCGCCTCCTACAGCAAAATATGGAACAAGCGATCCGAGACGCCAACCCGGGAAATGCTAACGTACAGGCCATCGTAGACACGGAAGTCCCTACCGCGGTCCCTGCATGGGACTACCGGACCGAGGAGGGACAGGCCGTCATTCGCCGGTACCAACAGGCATACCTAGCGGCCCTTAAGAAGGGAAAGCAGAAAATTACCAATATGGGAAAAATTCACAATGTAGTCCAACAGAAGAATGAAAGCCCGGGGGACTTCCTCGAGCGCCTTATGGACGCATTTAGGAGACATAGTCCGATAAATCCCGAAGACCCTAAGAACATCCCTACAGTGGTCATGAGTTTTGTTAGCCAGGCGGCACCCGACATACGGAGAAAACTCCAGAGAACCGAAGGATTTGAGGGGATGGGCATCAGCCAACTGAAGGCCATAGCTGATCGCGTGTTCGGATACCGCGACCAAGAAGAGAAGGCCGAAGCCCGGAAGGAGTCGACCAGGCGGATGCGCGAGAATGCGGATGTGCTGGCCACGGTGCTGGAAGAACGTCTGGGGTCCAGGCCACGGGGCAGAGGCAGAGGTCGAGGGGGAAGAGGAACACAGCCCCCCTTAGGACGCAACCAATGTGCAAACTGTCGAGAGGAAGGGCACTGGTGGGCGGACTGCCCGGAGAAAACGCGTGACCAGAAGAGAGAGAGGGAAGACACTGACTGCCCCAGGGGCCCCAGACAAGGACAACGAGGACGGGGCCGTGGCCGGGAACGGACTGAACAACAGGAATGGGAGATGGCTCTGGACGCCACCCGGGACCATACGGCATGAAGGGACCGGGAGGGCAGAGTCCCCACTGACCCTCTGGTGGAGATCCGCGTGGGGACGCAATTGATGAAGGCCCTCCTAGACACGGGGGCCCAACGCTCTGTTATCACCACGGCCATCGCCCCGGCCACCAAAGAAACCATACCAATCATCGGGGCCTCTGGAAAATCGCTTACAGCCCCCCTACTCAGGGAACGCCAAGTCCAGATCGGTGGAACGATGGTGTCCCACCAGTTCATCCATATCCCCGAGTGCCCAGTCCCCCTGATTGGCCGCGACCTACTGTGTAAACTCCAAGCCACCCTGAAGTTTAAACCAACAGGCAAAGTGGAAGCCCATTTTGAAGACCGGCCGGTGACGCTCCTCTGTCCGGTACGGGAAGAATGGAGACTACATGCCCCCCTTATTGCAGGCCTTGACGACGGCCGCTATCACCAGGATACCCCTTTCGCGCAACAGAGGAGGAACCTAATGGCAGAGGTGCCCAACGTATGGGCAGAAGTGAACCCCGGTGGACTAGCTGTCAACGCCATCCCTATCTGGATCGAACTCAAACCAAATGCCCAAGTTGTCAACCAAGGACAATATCACATTCCTTATGCAGCCCGGCATAGCATGCACAAACACCTACAGAAACTCCTTCAGCAAGGGGTCCTTAGACCTGTCAGATCTGCTTGGAACACCCCATTGTTGCCCGTGAAGAAGCCAGGAACGTCGGAGTATAGGCCCGTCCAAGACTTGAGGAAGGTCAACAACCAGGTAGCCGACATAGTTGCCCTCGTACCGAACCCCTACTCCATCCTTGCTCAAGTGCCAGCCCAGACCAAGTGGTATAGTGTCATTGATCTAAAGGATGCCTTCTTCTCCATCCCCCTTGCTGCCGACAGCCAGAAATTGTTTGCCTTCACGTGGGAAGACTTACAGACCGGTAATAAGCAGCAGTTTACCTGGACCCGACTTCCCCAGGGATTCAAGAACTCCCCTACCCTCTTCGGCGACCAACTCGCCCAGGACCTGAAGACGTATCAGGACGAGTATGGGCCGGTCGTCCAATACGTGGATGACTTATTGGTGGCCCGTGAAACGTTCACGGAATGTGCTGATGCCACCCTCTACCTCTTGAAAACCCTGAAAGCTCAGGGGTACCGGGCCAGCCGCAAGAAGGCCCAGATATGTGAGATCGAAGTCGAATACCTGGGTTTTCGCCTACGAGAAGGAACCCGAAGGCTCGGTACCCCCCGAACCCAAGCTATCCGCAACCAACCCACTCCTGCAAATAAGAAGGAATTGCGGGCACTCCTCGGAGCCGCTGGATATTGCCGCATTTGGATCATCAATTTTGCTATCCTGACCCACAGTTTGTATGCCAAACTGAAAGGACCTGAACTCGAGGGCCAAGATCTCCGGTGGGAGAAAAGCGAACTGAAAGCCCTTCAGGACCTTAAGGATGCCCTTGCGGCCCCACCAGCACTCGGACTGCCAGATGTGACTAAGCCGTTCCACTTGTTCATCGACGAAAAGCAGGGATTGGCACTTGGAGTCCTCACCCAACTGGTCGGCACCTGGCAACGCCCTGTAGCATACCTCTCCAAGAGCATGGACAATGTGGCACGAGGATGGCCGGGCTGCCTACGAAGCATTGCGGCTGCCTGCTTGCCTCCTCACCTTCGGCCAAATACTCTTTGTGACTACGCCCCACACCATCCGCGGCCTACTCGAGAGCCATGGACCCAGATGGATGACCAACTCCCGATTGGTCAAATACCAAGCCCTCCTGTGCGAAAATCCGGAGGTACGGATCCTGGACACAACTAACCTTAATCCTGCTACTCTCCTTCCTGCCCCTGAACCACCACTCCACGACTGTGAAGAGGTAATGGCCACTGTGCACTCGAGCAGACCTGACCTGAAGGACCAACCTTGGCAAGGGGGTATCACCCTTTTTACCGATGGAAGCAGCCAAGTGATAGAGGGAATTCGACGAGCAGGCTATGCGGTGGTGTCTGAGGACCATGTGATTGAGGCTATGGCTCTGACACCCGGAACATCAGCCCAGAAAGCGGAGCTGATCGCCCTCACCCGAGCCCTCCTGTGGGCTGAAGGAAAAGTTGTTAACATTTATACCGACTCCAAATACGCTTTCCTCACTCTCCAGGTACATGGAGCTTTGTACAAGGAGAGGGGATTTCTGACAGCTGAGGGAAAAGGACTTGCGAATGCCGCTGAAATCTGCCAATTACTTGAGGCAGTATGGAAACCGAAGAAGGTGGCTGTGATGCACTGCAGGGCCCACACTGGAAGAACGGACCCTATCGCTCGGGGAAATCAGCGAGCAGACGACGCAGCGAAAAGAGCAAGTCAACTCCCTTACCCTTCCTGTTCCTCTGACCCTGTATTCGTCGTTCACCTCCCCACCGAGATCCCTATCTATGCCCCGCAAGAGACGGAGTGGGCCCGGCAAGAGGGCCTGGAGTTACGCAATGGCTGGTGGATACTACAAGACGGACGCATATGGATACCCGAAGGCCTGGCGTGGACTGTAGCCAAGGAGGCCCACGACCGCACACACCTGGGCAAGGAAGCTCTAGGACGTCTACTCGAGAAGACCTACTACATCAACAAACTATCCCTGTGGACCAAGAATGCTTCCAGCCAATGCGTAACTTGTGCTAGGAACAACCCAAGAACGGGGCCCGGCCCTGTGCCAGGATATGTTCTCCGGGGCACTAGGCCATTCCACGTTTGTCAGATTGACTTCACGCACATGCCCCCAGCACGGGGATATAAAGCTATCCTCGTCGCTGTGTGTACCTACACTGGATGGATTGAAGCCCAGCCCACCAGAACGGAAATGGCAAAGGAGGTCACCTCCTTATTGATCCAGCACATCCTGCCAAGATACGGCCTCCCCAAGCAGATAAACTCCGACAATGGCCCTGCATTCGCCAGCGAAGTTACACAACAGCTCAGTACGCGACTGGGCCTCGACTGGAAGTTGCACTGTGCCTGGAGGCCCCAGAGCAGTGGCATAGTGGAGAGAGCTAACCGTTCCCTGAAGAACCAGCTGGCCAAGCTATGCCAAGAAGCTAAAGCCAAATGGCCCGACCTGCTTCCACTGGCCTTGCTACATCTTAGGTGTACCCCCAAGGCTACTGGCCTTACTCCTTACGAGATGATGTACGCTAGGCCACCACCACTACCCTCTTTTCCCGACTCCTTGCAGATACAGGGCGAGAATTCCTTAGTAAAACAGATGAAGGCCTTACGTGAAGTAGTGCAGGACATTCAACAATATACTGAAAGTGTAGGTCCCTTAGTCCTTACTAGTCCTACACACCAGTTTAGGGTGGGGGATGAAGTCTGGGTAAAAGAGTGGGATGAATCGGACTGTTTGAAACCCAAATGGAAAGGACCCTCCCTTGTTCTCCTAACGACCCCAACCGCTGTTAAAATTGCAGGAAGCCCAGTGTGGATACATTGGACCCGGCTGAAGCCTGCAGCTCCTCCTAGCAGCACCCCGAAGCGCTGGACTGCGCATCAACATCCTGACGCTCCACTACGGCTGACCCTCAGAAAGACGTGAATCGGTAGATCCATGCCTGCCCAGCAACAGAACCCTGGCTTCTGGACCCACTGCGTCTTTGGCTCCGCGTTTATTGTAGCCATAATCGTGGGCCTTATCATCTTCTTGCTGCAAAGGCTCGGATACCTTCCACCGCATATATGATGCTGAGCCTACTACTCCTCCTTTGCTCAGTCCCGAGCCATTACCCTTTGAGCCAGAACTGTACTGAATGTTTGCGCCTGGTGCGCCATCGCATAGAAGGAGGGTACCACCTAGTCACCACCCTCATCCACCAGTCGCAGCCCCCGGATAGCGGTTGTCGGCTCCTTCCGACTTGTGCCATCATCACTCCGGCAGGCCTCCAACAGTTCCACAGGTGCCTCCAAGGCAACCTCACCGTCTGTCATAGCCCTACCAAGCCAAGATACTACAATGTTACCCTCAGTGTAGGACTCCCTGCGTATGTGGCCGGGCCCCCGGGAGTTGAAGGGGATGGCATTCTGTATTACGTCAATTCCACTCGCATCCTTGCTGGCGGTACCCAAACTGTGGCTACACTCACCTTCGACGTTTGCGCCGCCATGGACAAACACCCTTGGTCCCGTAAGTGTGGAAGCCAAAGCTGGCGTGAGGCATACGTGAACGACCACAAGTATGTCTGCCCTTTCAGTCCAGATATGAGATGCTGCTCCCCTTGGGTTTGGCTCCCGTGTGCCGGCGACACTCGAGCCTCGGGCTGGGAACGAGTATGCGCTTACACGGGAGGCGGATATACCGGATGCACCGGCCTGGGCGAATTTCGTCGAGGTTCTGGTAACTATGTGTCCCTTGACTGGCCCTTCCGAGGCCACGACATGCCATGGAGAGGGACGTGGGGCCTTGGCATTGACGGAGGAGGAATGGACCCGCTGACGTACATTACCATATATCAGAGTCTTGACCTTAAGCCTCCCACGCATTATCAGACTACTGTCGTTGGGTACCAGGAGGTATTCGACGAAATTGCCCGCGCTGAAGAGGCAGCGACTAAGTTCCCCATCTCCCTAGAAGCTCGGAATATGTTCCTCAACCTGGCCGAAAATGTCGCCTTCTCCCTGGGAATTACCAACTGTTTCGTCTGTGGAGGCACCGATATGGGTGAGCAATGGCCCTGGGAAGCGAGAGAGATCCGACAGCAGACATGGGATGCGCTCAACACCACAAACATTACCTTTCCCCAGCGCCCAAAGCCATACGAATGGGCCCTGAGAACTAATATCATAGGTACCCTCTGCGCTAGTCGAGCGCCATCGAAGCGTTATTCTATACCCGTGGGAGATTCCGCCTGTACGGGAGTCCTACAGTTTAACGGGAGTCAACATACCTGGTGGCAGACGGACCAGCTGCCTGTCCCGGAGCCCATCTGGACTGAACCCACCTTGAACGCAACGTGGACACACGGAGGGAACGCCTCCCTTAAGTGGGTAGCCCCGGAGGGCTACTATTACATTTGTGGACGCAGGGCCTATGAACAGCTCCCGGCCCGCTGGTACGGTACCTGTCTCTTGGGCACCGTCCGACCTAGCTTCTTCCTCTTGCCCCTGCGAGTCGGCGAGACGTTGGGCATCCCCCTTTATATGGAAAAGGGACCTGATAACCTTGGCAGACGTAAACGGTCCCTCCCGAGCACCAAACCCAAAGTCCAGATAGGAGACTGGAAGGACAACGAGTGGCCGCCAGAACGTATCATTCATTACTATGGACCGGCCACATGGGCTGAAGATGGTACATACGGGTACCGTACTCCTATCTACATGCTGAATCGTATTATCCGCTTGCAGGCAGTGCTCGAGATCCTTACTAATGACTCGGCCTTTGCCCTCAACGTCCTAGCTCGACAGAACACTAAGCTTATTACTGCAGTTTACCAAAATCGCTTGGCTCTCGACTACCTCTTAGCCCAGGAAGGCGGGGTGTGCGGCAAGTTTAACCTCAGTAATTGCTGCTTGCAAATTGATGACCAAAGCCAAGTCATCAGTGAGATAACTGACCGGATGGTCAAATTGGCCCACGTCCCCGTCCAAACCTGGAACAGCGCTTGGGATTGGACTTCCTCCCTAACTAGCTGGTTGCCGACCTCCGGGAGCCTAAAGGGCCTCCTCGCCATGGGGGGCCTGTTTTTGCTGACCTGCCTATTAATACCTTTGTCTCTCCCCTTAGTTTTCAGGTGTCTCCGCTCCACCATGGAAAGCATCGCTGACCGCCGTGCTGCTGCCCAACTTATGGCTCTCCAGATGTACTCTCCCATTCCCCAGTCTGATGAAGCTGACGATGAAGCACCTTGTGGCTGACGTGCACCTTTCACCTCCTGAGTCACTTAATGGGCCAGTACCCTTGTGTCAGCATAAGACCGGATACAAAGGGGGGGGGGATTCCACTAGGGGCCCTCCGTCTCAACCCCGGCGAAGCAACCAACGGCTGCGCAAGGGCTTAGGGCTCGCTTTTTGCCTCCCTGCTAATGCTTCTTGTCTCTCTCTTCCCTTTCAGGGTTCATGGAGGTGATACTCTCCACCAGATGGATGTTCAAGTATCAAAAGGGGGGAATGAAGGAGTGGAACGCCAGATACTATTTGAATACTATGAATCCTACTGACCACCAGAACAACCTCATGTTTTGTGCCTATTGATGGACTTATACATATGGACTCTACCTCTGTTTTTGGTCTTTTAGCCATACTTTATTGATGCACTGGACCTTTTCGTGCCTTACATATAATAAGCCTAGACTAGGACTAGAACCTGTGCAGTTAGACTTTTACTAGTAGCATGTATTTGTTAACCAGCAGCTAGATAACAAATTGTAGTAGTCAGCAATTTAAGGCAGCTGGCTCTGCCAGCCCAGTCTCGTGATCCATGCATAGAGAGGCTGTATTGTGTAAATGTGCTGGGACACTGCAATAAGTTACATTTCTTGCAAAGTAACAATTTCTATGAAAGCTATGAGACTGACGTATCTTTTCTCTGTGAGAACTACAGAACTACTAATGTATTGCGCATGTGCCTGTACTGCGCATGTGTGTGTGTGACGTATGATGCGTTTTATGCGCATGACCAGTAATCTGTATAAGAACGAGTGTCAGATGACGCTCGACACACAGTATTCTGAGATTGTACTTGGTGCTGTGTGAATTGCTAGCAATAAAAAGCTGATTTGTTTTGGAACCAATTTGTCTTTCGTCTCCTGATTTTCGGACCCGTTACATTATAAATCACTGAAGAACCAAAAAGAAATTGGGGAATGACCACTCAAAATCCAGCACAACGGCAATGTTTATTAAGAACACAAACTAAAACACTGACTTGACAGTCCTGTGTTTCGGCTCAAAAAATGCCTGCCTCAGGAGTCAAGGCAATACAATCCAAATAGCCAGAGAAGACTGATGAAGGACTGTGAATGTAACAGCATCTGCAGACAGGATGGCAATGAGTCTAATTAATTGTGATAAACTCATATTTATCCAAGGAAAATCAGGTTATGTACTGCATGTTATTGTAAAAATGGTATACCCCACAATTTCTAACAAGTTACATAAAAGTTTAAATGAAATATATAACACAATTAAACTCATAGTACACCATACAGCATAAGATATATTTAAAATTTTAAAAATACAAAATGGATAGGATCACTTGACTGAGCCCCAGGATGCAGCGATGTTAAAAGCTGTAAAGAATTCTGGAATGCTCTACTGCACGTGTGTAGGGAGGAAGTTCCTCCATCAGTATCAACACACAGAGTTCTACTTTTTCTGATCATAGTTTGTTTGTTTCCACACTTGATATACTGGCTTTCTGCAGATACTGTCAAAGTGGTTTACATATACTATTTTTGCAGGTACTTTTCTGTCTCCAATGGGCTCACAATCTATTTACTGGGATTTATTAACCACCTTTATAAAGAGATTCACCCAAGGTGGTGTACAGCAGGTACAGTTTAACATAAAACTTACAATTTTGTTAACAGTATGATAACCAGCAATCTCCCGCTGAATATCCCCGGTTAGCAGCTAGCCGGTCATATTGCCTGATATAACCAGATATCTGCTGATTTTTAAAGCTGGTTTAGCAGCCGTATTTGGCCACGTGAAAACGTGGGATATCTTTGGCTAGTTTAAAGATAACTGGCTGTCTGAATATTGACTTAGCCAGTTATCTTTAAACCGGCCAAAAATAAACTGGATATTCAATGCCGGTCACCAGAAATGGCCTGGCATCAAATATTGGGCTCAGTGCTGACCACGGGAGTTAACCAATCTAACTTCCATGGTTGAATATCAGCTGCAGTGTATAGTCAGTCACCCTATGCATTAAAGGCTTGGGAGAAGAGACAGGCTTTTACAGTACCTGCTTCCTGAAGTAGAGGTAGTCTCGAGTTTTATGTAGCCCCTCTAGGAGTAAATTCCAGAGTGTGGGGGCTACTCCTAAGAAGGCTCATTGGCGGGTATCATATTATACAATTTCTTTTGATGAGGGGACAGATAGTGATGCTCCTTGAGAGGATCTTAGAGGTCTCAAAGGCTTGTAAATGGCTAACTTATTCTCTAAGTACTCTGGCCCATTTTGCTTGAGGGCCTTGAAAATCAAGCACAGAGTTTTAATCTAGCCCTGTAAAGGGTATATGCGGTCATGCTGTTTGCAACCTTCTATCAGTCGTGTTGCAGCATTCTGAATTAGTTGGAGCTAATGCAAACTCTTTTTGGTTTTACCAGCGTACAGGGGAATACAGTAGTCTAAGCATGATGCTATCATAGCAAGGACTGCTGTGGTCAGACTCATCTTTTCATTATATGGAGTTTTCGTAGCTGCCGTAGGTGATAAGAGACAATTTTTAAAAGTTGTTTGAATTTGCAGGATCAGAGTGAGCAGCATCTCAAGATTCCTTACCTGTTATTTTAAGGGGTGTTCATACTTCCCGTAAGGTATTTTGAAGTCAGGTATTTGTACACTAGTGTTAGGTACTCAGGAATCTCTGTTTTGCTTGGGTTCAGGTAGAGTTTGTTGTTGTTTGTCAATTCCTGAGTTGCAGTTAGGCAGGCAGGCAGTTTACTCAGAGCTGTGAGTAGATCTGGTTCAATGGGTATGAATAGTTGCACATCATCAGAACAGATGTTGAATTTTGTGTCCATCGACCGAAGCAGAAGCTTGAGGTAAATATTAAATAAAATGGGAGACAGTATGGATCCCTGTGGCACCCCACAGTTCAGTGCCCAAGGTAATGATGTGCTATTGCTGAACAGAACTGATTTGTTGTCTGTTTGACAAATAGGATTTGAACCATGTAAGTACTGTGCCACTGATACCTGTTTCTGCCAGTCTTGTAAGCATGATATTATGATCCAGTGTTGAAGGCTGCTGAGATATCCAATAACACTAGTTTTGAGGCAGATCCCTGTCAGTTTCTATGCAGTTCATCAAGTAGGGACACAAGAACTGTTTCTGTTCCGTACCTAGGTCTGAAGCCAGATTGACATTAACCTAGCCAATTGCTTTGAATTAGTCAGTCACCGAATTGAATACAGACTGTCTGTTCTATAAGCTTTGCCAGGAAAGGTATGTTAGAACTGGTCAATAGTTTTCGAGCTTGGCCTGGTCGAGTGAGCTCTTTTTCAGTAGGGGGCGCACCACAGCTGTTTTTAGTGTTTTTGGCAGCTGCCCTTCCCCAAAAGAGGTGTTAACAATTTTAGTGGCCCCTTCAATGAGGCCTATACTTACACGTTGCACTGCCTATGCTGGGCAGGGATTAAGAAGGCAGGTTGTAGGCTGTAGGCCTTTCAGGATTTCATCAAGAGCTTTCTCTGGTTGAATGGCTATGCATGGTGGGGAAGAAGGAGTGCTCTCTTTATTAGCTATTGGGAGCTTTGATGGGACTGTTTGTAGGTCCTGATGGCGCCCTTTAATTTTGTTGGCAAACTATGTGGCAAAATTATTGCTGGTTAGTTGTGACTGGGAAGGTTGGTACTGTTGTGGGGTTTGTACTTGGGGCAATGGAGGGTTAAGTGCCCAGGGTCACCAGGAGCTGCAGTGGGAACTGAATCCAGTTCCCTAGGTTCTGAACCCACTGTACTAATCCACTCCAGTCTATCTAATTGTTTTTAGGAAGACCAATATACACTGAATTACAACAGTCAAGCTGTGACAATATGTAAGATTGTGCAATCAGTGCAAAATGTTTAATACAGTGGTTCCCAAACCTGGTCTGGAGGCACACCAACCAGTCAGGTTTTCAGGATCTCCACAATGAATATTCATGAGAGATTTGATTGCGGTAGAGGCAGTGCATGCAGATCTCTCTCATGAATACTCATACTATATATTCTGAAAATATGACTGGCTGGGGTACCTCCAGGACCAGGCTTGGGAACCACTGGTTTAACATCAAAATAAGGCCGAATAATCCCTAATTGCCTTAATTTAAAAAAAAAAAAAAAACCCTTTTTCATCAACTTACTGATCTGTGGCTCTAATGATAGAATAAAGTTCCTAAATTTTGAGATACCTAAGAGACTAGTAACATCTGAGATGAACCTAATGCAATTGTGCGGGGCGGTTGTGGTGGTGGTGCTGCTGCTGCAATAGGGGTTCCGTCCCAGCGTCCCCCCTCCAATTAGTGCGATGTATCGCTCTCCTTTCTCTCTCCACCTCCACCCCGCTTTCCAGGCCTTTAAACTTCCAAACCTCCGGCAGCGTGTCAGTGATATGAGCGCTGCCTTTGGCCAGCCCCGGAAGTCTCCTCTGTACAACGTCCCGCCTACGCGGAAAGCTGTACAGAGAAAGCTTCTGGGGCAGGCTAAAGGCAGCTCTTACATCGCTGATGCTGCATGCCAGTGGGTCTGGAAAGCTTGGAGGCCTGCAGAGCGGGGTAGGGGGTGGAGAGAGCTGAGGTGGAAAAGCGATGTCAGCCAGACTGCAGGGAAAAGGAAAAGGGGGTGGAGAGAGGAGGAAGATCACATGGCGATGCCAGTCCGAAGGGGAAGAAGGGGTGGAGAGAGGAGGGAGATCAAAGCTGGCCCAGACCTCAAGGGAAGGGAAAAGGAAGGTGGACAGAGGAGGAAAAGCAATGCTAGACCGAAGGGGAAGAGGGGGTGGAGAGGCAGAGAGTGATGCCAGACCTCAGAGGAAGAGGGAAGAAGGAGGGAAAGTGATACCAGGCCACAGGGGAAGGAGAAAAGTAAAATATATAGGAGATACTGGAAAGCAGAAGATGGATGGGGATGGGGATGGGGAGAGGAGAGATAAAGATGGAGAAAGGGGGAGATGTTGGAATGCATCATGTAAAAAGGACAGAGGGGGCACATGCTGGATGGAAGGGGCAGAGAAAGCGGGCAGACACCAATGGAGAGGGGAGAGGAGGGCAGACGCAGAATGGAAGAGAGTGCAACAGTGGATGGAAGGGGCAGAAAAAGGGCAGACGCTGGATGGCAAGGGCAGAGAAAGTGGGCAAATGCTGGATGGAAAGGAGGGGGGGGAGAGAGAGAGAGGGAGCAGATGCTGGATGGAAGGGAGAGAGTGAAGAGAAGATGAGGAAAGCAGAAACCAGAGACGACAAAGGTAGAAAAAATATTTATTATTATTTTATTTTTTTGCTTTAGGATAAAGTAGTATTGTAGTTGTGATGATAAATGCAAAATGAAAATAAGGTGATCTTTCTATTAGACTAATTTTAATACATTTTTGACTAACTTTCAGAGACCAAAACTCCATCCTCAGGTCAGGACAGGATACCGTAACATACTGACCTGAGGAAGGTTTTGGCCTCTGAAAGCTAATTGAAAAATGTATTAGTCCAATAAAATGGTATCATCTTATTTTCCATTTTTTGTTTTATTTCTGTTTGTTAATTTGTAAAGCGGTGATTGGTATTTGTCAGTTTTTTCAAATTTACATCTGCTATCTTTATATTGCACAGTACTAGGGGACATGCATCCCTGTTTCTGTGGCGTTGCATTGTATGCAGAATCTGACTTATTGAGGGTTCAGTTAAATTTTTGTCTACATATTTCTGTTTATAGTTTGTGTTTACTTATTCTATCCTTGGTGAGGATGTATCTGTGTTCTATGTGAAAAAGAAATGGTTTTGTGTTGGCAGGATCATTTTCACTAATGTCTTGTTTAGTTTTACAATGGGTGTATTGATGTTCTAGCGCTCACTGCAATGTTTAAGATGCTGCCTTTTCCTAGGTACACCCTTGTTGTGTGACTCTACTACTTAACATTTCTAGAGCGCTACTAGGGTTATGCAGCGCTGTACAGATTAACATAAAGGACAGTCCCTGCTCCAAGGAGCTTACAATCTAATGGGCGAAATGTCAAGTAGGGGCAGTCTAGATTTCCTGAATAGAGGTATGATGGTTAGGTGCCGAAGGCGACATTGAAGAGGTGGGCTTTGAGCAAGGCTTTGAGATGGGCAGGGAGGGGGCCTGGCGTATGGGCTCAGGGAGTTTATTCCAGGCATGGGGTGAGGCGAGGCAGAACGGGCGGAGCCTGGAGTTGGCGGTGGTGGAGAAGGGTACTGACAGGAGGGATTTGTCTTGAGAACGGAGGTTACGGGTAGGAATGTAAGGGGAGATGAGGGTAGAGAGGTAGGGAGGGGCTGTAGATCGAGTGCATTTGTAGGTTAAAAGGAGAAGCTTAAACTGTATGCGGTACCTGATTGGAAGCCAGTGAAGTGACTTGAGGAGAGGGGTGATATGAGTGTACCGGTTCAGACGGAAGATAAGACGTGCAGCAGAGTTTTGAATGGACTGAAGGGAGGATAGATGGCAAAGTGGGAGGCCAGTGAGGAGTAGGTTGCAGTAGTCAAGGCGAGAGGTAATGAGAGAGTGGATGAGAGTTCGGGTGGTGTGCTCAGACAGGAAGGGGCGAATTTTGCTGATGTTATAGAGGAAGAAGCGACAGGTCTTGGCTATCTACTGGATATGCGCAGAGAACGAGAGGGAGGAGTCAAAGATGACCCCAAGGTTGCGGGCAGATGAAACGGGGACGATGAGGGTGTTATCAACAGAGATAGAGAGTGGAGGGAGAGGAGAAGTGGGTTTGGGAGGGAAGACAATAAGCTCGGTCTTGGTCATGTTCAGTTTCAAGTGGCGGTTGGACATCCAGGTCGCAATGTCGGCTAAGCAGGCCGAAACTTTAGCCTGGGTTTCTGCAGTGATGTCTGGTGTGGAGAGATAAAGCTGGGTGTCGTCAGCATAAAGATGATATTGGAACCCATGGGAGGAGATTAGGGAACCCAGGGAGGAGGTGTAGATTGAGAAAAGAAGGGGTCCAAGCACAGATCCCTGAGGAATTCCAACAAAGAGCGGGACGGGGGTGGAGGAGGAATCCTGAGAATGTACTCTGAAGGTACTGTGGGAGAGATAAGAGGAGAACCAGGAGAGGACAGAGCCCTGGAACCCAAGTGAGGACAGTGTGGCAAGAAGTAAATTGTGATTGACAGTGTCAAAAGCGGCGGATAGGTCGAGGAGAATAAGGATGGAGTAATGACCTTTGGATTTGGCAAGGAACAGGTCATTGCAGACTTTAGATAGTGCCGTTTCCGTCGAGTGTAGGGGGCGAAAGCCGGATTGAAGCGGATCGAGGATGGCATGAGAGGAGAGAAAATCAAGGCAATGGCTATGAACGGTGTGTTCAAGTATCTTGGGGAGGAAGGGTAGGAGGGAAATGGGGCGGTAGTTGGAGGGACAGGTAGGGTCAAGTGATGGTTTTTTGAGGAGTGGTGTGACTACAGCATGCTTGAAGGTGTCAGGGACAGTTGCAGTGGAGAGAGGTTGAGGATATGACAGATGGGGGGGGGGTGACAGTAGGAGTGATGGTGTTAAGTAAGTTGGTGGGGATGGGGTCTGAGGAACAGGTGGTGCATTTCGAAGAGGACAGAAGATAGGCGGTTTCCTCTTCGGTGATATCGGGAAAAGAGGCGAAGGAGGCCTGGGTTGGTTGGTTGGTTGAGGGAGTGTGTTATAGGGTGAGCAGGAGGAGAAGATGGTTTGGTGGTGAATTCGAGGTTGATTTTCTGCATCTTGTCGCGAAAGTAGTCCGCTAGTGATTGAGGAGAGAGTGAGGGGGGGTGGGAGCGGAGGGCACTTTGAGGAGGGAGTTAAGGGTGGCGAAGAGACGACGGGGGTTAGAGCTGAGGGAGTTAGTCAATTGGGTGTAATAGTCCTGTTTGGCAAGGAATAGGGAGGACTGGAAAAAGGATAACATGAATTTATAATGAATGAAATCGGTATGGGTGCGAGATTTCCTCCAGAGGCGTTCAGCCGATTGGGCGCAGGAGCGAAGGTATCAGGTGCAAGGGGTCAGCCAGGGCTAGGGATTAGTACGCCTTATGGGATGGGAGATGGACGGTGCAAGGGCGTCGAGAGCAGAGGAGAGGGTGGCATTGTATGTGGAGACAGCCTTGTCGACAGTCTCAGAGTGCATGATGGAAGGGAGGAGATCAGAGATACTAGAGGATAAGGTGGGCGGGTCGACCGCCTGGAGATTCCTAGAAGTAGTGGTTAGTATTGGGCGGGACTGAGGGGGAGGGTGATGAAGTGTGAAGGTGATCAGGTGATGGTCAGAGAGAGGAAGAGCTGAGGTGCAGAAATTGGAGGGTGAGCAGGTAGAAGAGAGGACGAGGTCAAGACAGTGGCCAGATTGGTGAGTAAGGGTGGTGGAGCTCAATTGGAGGTTGAAGGAGGAGGTTAGCGTGAGGAATTGAGAAGTGTATGAGTTGGAAGGGTTATCAGTGTGTATGTTAAAATCACCAAGAATGAGGGATGGGGATGAGGGCTCACGAAAAACGGAGAGCCAGGCATCGAAGTCGGTAAGGAAGGAAGGGAGGGACTTATCAGGGGGGCGGTAAATGACTGCAACTCTGAGTGGCAGCGGGTAGAATAGACGGATGGAGTGGACTTCGAAGAATGAGAAACAGGAGGGCGAAAGTAATAGCCTGCCGCCGCCACCGCAGACAACTGGGCGGGGAGAATGGGAGAAAAGATAACCACCGTGGCATAGGGCCAAGACTGAGGCAGAGTCGTCAGGGGTGAGCCAGGTTTCAGTTAGGGTGAGCAGTTGAAGGGAATGGGAGATGAAGAGATCATGGGTGAAGGAAAGTTTGTTGCCGACCGAGCGTGCATTCCACAGGACACACGAGAAGGGAAGGGAGGAGGGGGGAGGAGGGGAATAGAGATGAGATTGGAGATATCACGGAAACGTTTGCATGGATGAGGCGAGGACGAGGACAGGTGGGGGGGACCTGGGTTGGGATTTATGTCTCCCGCGGATAGCAGGAGAAGGAGCAAGAGAGTGCGGAGGAGGGTGGGGGAGGTAGGGCGACGAAGGCGGCGAAGATGGGGGTGCGCTTAGGAGGAATGGGGAGGGGTTCATGGCAGGAAGGAGGTGTTGAAGGTTGAGAGCTAGGAAGGAGGAGGAGGACAGTAGGGATGGTGAGGTGGGGAACGGGGGTGGGTAGGGTATTGGAGTAGTGAGCAGGACGGGAGAGGACATGGATGGGCAGTGAGTTTGTGCGGTATGCGGCGGTGGGAGGGGGAAAAGGTTGGGGAGGGACAGGGCAAGGAAGAAAATGTGTATGGGGGCATAAGTAGTGACTGGGTGTTTACGGGTGCAAATGTAATGACAGAGGTAGGTAGTTATGCAGGCTGGGAGGCAGGTGGTTGTTGATGGGCTGACAAGCAGGCGGTTGAGAGGCAGACAAGCAGGCAGGTTGGTTGATTGGTTAGCAGGCAGGCAGGCATGAGGAGGTGATTGGCTAGCAGGCAGGTTGATTGGCTTGCAGGCAGGCAGGCAGGCAGGAGCAGGTGAGTGCGGTGGAGAGTACATCAGCAGGACTGGAACAAGCTGGAATGGTTTGAAGCAGAAGAGAGCAGAGCAGCAGGATTGGAGCAGGCTGGAACAAGCAGGAGCAGACGGACTAGAATGAGCTGGATCAGGCTGGAGCAGATGGACTGAAACAAGCAGGGAGAAGCTGGATAAGGCGGACTGGAACACACTGGAGCAGATGGACTGGAACAAGCAGGGGGGAAGCTGGATCAGTGGACTGGAACAAGCTAGGATCAGGCGGACTGTAACGAGCTGGGATCAGGCGGACAGGAACACGCTGGAGCAGATGAACTGGAACAAGCAGGCTGGAGCAGATGGACTGGAGCAAGCAGGGGCGAAGCTGGATCGGCAGACTGGAACAAGCTGGGATCAGGCGGACTGGAACAAGCTGGGATCAGGTGGACTGGAACACGCTGGAGCAGATGGACTGGAACAAGCAGGGGGAAGCTGGATCGGCGGACTGGAACAAGCTGGGATCAGGCGGACTGGAACGAGCTGGGATCAGGCGGACTGGAACGAACTGGGATCAGGCGGACTGGAACATGCTGGAGCAAATGGACTGGAACAAGCAGACTGGAGCAGATGGAATGGAACAAGCAGGGGGGAAGCTGGATCGGTGGACTGGAACAAGCTGGAGCCGTTGGACTGGAGCAAGCAAGCAGGGAGAAGCTGGATCGGGCGGACTGGAACAAGCTGGGATCAGGCGGACTGGAACATGCTGGAGCAAATGGACTGGAACAAGCAGACTGGAGCAGATGGACTGGAACAAGCAGGGGGAAGCTGGATCGGCGGACTGGAACAAGCTGGAACTGTTGGACTGGAGCAAGCAAGCAGGGAGAAGCTGGATCGGGCGGACTGGGGCAAGCTGGAGCAGCTGGGCTGCTACACTCGCTGCCTTCAGAGCATCAGAGCAGCCAAAGCGTTCGTGGAAGTCTGCCCCGCTACAAATCCGTTGTGCTTTACCTTGATTGCCTTAGTCCCCTTGGTCATTGCGATGCGGGTAGGCCGCGCCACGCGGCAGGATGGGCAGTGTGGGCGTCGGGCTGCTGAGCCTGGGAGTGCCGTAGTGGTGTGGTGGGTCTCCTGGACCGCTGGGCCGGGTCCACAGCCGCACAGATCTACGATCACCTAACCAACAGGTGAGGCGGTCCACCGCCCGTGCTCCGCGTCGCTCGGTCCGGGTTCGCGCACGAGGTCGGGCTCGCGCTACGAGGCAGCAGGTGAGCTCCTTCTTACTCCACCTGGGTCACCCAGAGCTCTCACCCAATTCGGTCCCGGGCAGTTCCTGCCGGGGAGCGCGATGGCTGTGGGCGAGCTCCCGGACTCGGCAAATTCGGCACCTGGGCGGCTGACAGTGCGAGGCCGTCTCGCAACCTGGGCCCTCGCACTGCTCTGGGAGCGATGGAGAGTCGATCCTCAGACCCATCCACAATGCGGCTCCCGGAGTCGGCAAACTCGGACCCTGGGCAGCAGTGGTCACTGCATCAAGCCGACCTGTGTCTCTGGTACACCTGGGGGGATCGCACTGCAGCGGGAGCACTGGGGAATCGATCCTCGGACCGGTTCACAGCGGAGCTCCTTACAGTGCATCCTCCCAGTCGGCCATCTTTCGTGGATTGTTATTAAAAATAATTTTTTCATACAGAGGAGGGGGGTGTTAAAAAATGATAGGCCCCGGGTGTCAAATACACTAGGTACGCCACTGGTCCCACCCGCCCTCTGTCGTCGACCGTCTGCCACCGGGCCGGGCCCTCTGCATTGAAATCACAGCGCCTCTCACCTCTGTGTGAAAGCGCTGCAGGCAGCAGCCGATTGTCTCCCTTCGGGCCTCCTTCCCTCCCTGTGTCCCGCCCTCGTCCGACGTAACTTCCGCGAGGGCGGGACACAGGGAGGGAAGGAGGCCTGCAGCGCTTTCACATGGAGGTGAGAGGCGCTGTGCATAAGCAGTCGGTGGCCCAACTGTTTGGGGAGGCTAAAGGGGGTGGGGTTAGGGGTGGGGCCAGGGGTGGAGCTTAAATCCATAATTGTCTGATCACACACAGAAAAAAAAAATAAATAAATGTCACAATTAATACCTTTTATTAAATTTAGATATTAGCTATGTATCATATGTCAAAGAATAAAGTGGTTGCTCAAAGCATATACTAACCACAATCGCTCAACAACAAAACACTATGCACAACTTTGTGCAAAAACACACTCTGAACCTTACTGTACCATAAATATTACACTGGGCAGAACCTAATACACCAATATACCACCCATACGGAAAATTCAGACCGTCAACAATATTGAAATAAGGGATCATAATATCACAATTCTCATGTAGAGCAACAAAACATCCTAATTCATGTTTAATGTGGGATAAAATGTCATAAATAAGTAAATCAACTTTTAATGTTGAACACCTAATTCTCAAAGTGGACATATTCCAAACACTATAATGAAAATAAAATGATCTTTTCTACCTTTGTTGTCTGGTGACTTTGTTTTTCTGATTGTGCTGGCCCAGTATCCGATTCTGCTGCTATCTGTCCTCTTAACTCCGTTTCCAGGGCTTCCTTTCCATTTATTTGTTTACTTTCCGCCTTTCTTCTTCATTTCTTGTCCTACATCCGTAAGTAAAAGCTGGGTCCTCCGCAAACTTGACTGTCCAGTGGATCCAGCTTTTGCCTATTTTCTTCATCCATGTGCAGTTTTTCTACTCTCTTCCTTTTCTGTTATCTCATCTCCTTCCTCACTCCTCCCTCCCCCTCCATGTCCAGCAACCCTCCTCTCCCCCCTACCCTCCCCTCCATCCACCCATGTCCAGCAACTCTCCTCTCCCCTGCCCTCTCCTCTCCCCTTCTTCCACCATGTCCAGCAACCCTCCTCTCCCCTTCCCTCCATCCAGCAACCCTCCTCTCTCCTTCATCCACCATGTCCAGCAACCCTCCTCTCCCCTTCCCTCCATCCAGCAACCCTCCTCTCTCCTTCTTCCACCATATCCAGCAACCCTCCTCTCCCCTTCTTCCACCATGTCCAGCAACCCTCCTCTCCCCTTCTTTCACCATGTCCAGCAACCCTCCTCTCCCCTTCCCTCCATCCAGCAACCCTCCTCTCCCCTTCTTCCACCATGTGCAGCAACCCTCCTCTCCCGTCTGCCCTGTTTCCTTCCTGCCCCCCCCCCCCCGCCGTACCTTTAAATATTATAGTTTTGTTGGAGTCGCGGGCAGCCGGCATTGAAGACATCGGCAGGCTTACGCCGGTTCCAGCAGCCTTCCCTCCCTTGTTGCAAGTCGGATGATGGCTCCGCCCTCGTAGATACAGGAAATACGTCAGAAGAGGGCGGAGCCATCATCCGACTTGCAATGAGGGAGGGAAGGCTGCTGGAACCGGCGTAAGCCTGCTGATGTCTTCAATGCCGGCTGCCCGCGACTCCAGCAAAACTATAATATTTAAAGGTACGGCAGGCGGCGGCGGCGGCGGGGTGCGGGGCAGTGGCGGGCTGGGGAGGCTTAGCCTCCCCAAGCCTCTTATACGGGGCGCCTATGGGCGCTGTGATTTCAATGCAGGGGTCCGGCCCGGTGGCGGACGGAGGAGGTCGGGTGGAGGGGGGAACAGCGGCGGCGATGAGCTCGGGGGGGGGGGGGGGCCCTGGGGCAGCCTTGTCCCGGGCCCGGCCCCGGCCCAGTCTCTCGGCGGCCCTGGGTCATGGTGGTGTCTCAATTCGCTGTTAGTACATTTGAGCCGACCCCTTTAGACGTAGTCCCCATTCCCAAAGTCGGCTGAACTTGCAAGTTTGACGGTTTTACACACATATTGCACATGCCCAACAGCATAAGCTGAATGTCAAAACGGGAACAGAATTTAAGAGGGTCAGACATCGTATAAGAAGTAGTACTTACAGTCTGAAGAAAAAATACCCACTGCCAGTCTGTTTAATTCAAAGGCACAGCCAAGCCCAATCTTCCCAAAATGACAGAAATACAGCTAGCTTTTTTTTGTTGTTGAGAAAATTAGCTGGGGAAGCAGGAAGGGACCTAGAACCACTAGGTTTAAACCTGGGCAGAATAAGAGCTCAATCCCAAACTCAACTGAGCCTACAAGGTCAGGAGACCACAGAAAGTCACAGAGCTGCACAGGGCATCCTATCTGCCTGCTGGAGATAGAGAATACCTGCTGAGCTAGTCTGCACACTTCCCTAGAATGTACAGCTTATTAGTGCTCTCTTTCTCCACCTGCTGGCGGATGGGCATAACCCATTAGTCTGGACTGATTCTTTGGTGACATAATGGAATTTTTAACTGTGGAAGGGCTCCCCTCCCCCTTGGTTACTTATTGTTGAAGCGTTAGGCAAGAGGAACAGTCTCCCACTGTGCCCTACCAGCCTTCACAATGGGCGCATCTGGCACATTCAGCAGAGGCCTCCATCAGATTTCTCCAGTAACCCCCTGCTTAACTGAGTAGCAGCTCTCCAGCTGGCCCGGGAGCCTGTACCAGTCACTACCCTCAGGAGCAGCATGAATAATCATCACCATCCACTGGAGACAGAGAAATACTGAAGTCCTGAAACTGAAGAGTATCCTTATAGGACAGGGCTCATGACTTTGTTCTCTGTCTCCATCTGCTGGTCAACAGGCACAAACCATATGTTCTAGACCAGACCGATATGAACATGGAATGCATTTCTGCTGTACTAAATTAACCAGAGATTTTAGTTCTCAAAGTTTTTTTCTTTTAAATATACCCTTACTTAGAAACGACCATTTAGCTTTTGATATATGTAGGTCTGCACCTGTGTATATTATGGCTCCTAAGCTGTAACATTTAAGATGCCTCCTTAAGTAGGAAGTAAATTTTAGGTTTAATAGTTTTTCACCATAGTGAAATATGAGGCCCTAAACTGTAGCTTGACTAGTCTAAAATGTAAATCCAGCCCTGGATAAACTATATGCTAACTGATTTGCCCTTGCTTTCTGGCTCACAGCTACCACTTTTAAGATGCATTCAGCCCCAGGGCTAGTGCTGGGGGTGCCAAACAGGGCAATTGATCTGGGTAGGGTTACCATATTTGTGGAGACAAAAGTGAGACACAAAAAATAAAAATGGTTGTTACCTTTGCTAACAAAATATTTAATCAAAGCAAATGTTTAAATGGCTTTTAGCTAATCAACACACATCAAACAGTAACTGGCTTATAGTACAGCAGCAGACAAAGACTTCCAGATATGAGTCTGACCGAGTATGAGCCCAAAGGTACTTTTCAGAAGAACGGATATCCCTCAACAACTTTGACTGCTTCTGAGATATATGTGAAACTCTTTGCATGATGTATGCTTAAAAGCTGTGCTGCACAACAAAATTCTTTTGACAGATTCAACCAGCAGACAAACAAAGAGGAGATCAGCAATGCCTTTCTCTCTCTTTAGCACCCCAATATGTCCACACTGACTAATAGGCCAAAGATGGTTTCCCTTTAGGGGCTCTTTTACAAAGACATGTAAGGACCTACACACATCCAGCGCATACCAAATCAGCATTACCACCCAGCTATCATGTGCCCCAGGCAGTAAATCTGAATTTGGCACGCGCCAAAAACACGTGGTAGAAAATAATTTTCTACCCCAGGGGTGTTCCCAGCGGTAATCGACAATTGGTGCGTGCTGGACGGTTACCGCGCAGGTAAAGTGTGAGCTCTTAGTTACCGCTAAGGCAATGGGTGGCATTAAGGGCTCAGGTCATAGACGCGCATTGATTTTCATTTTGCCGCATGTCCATTTCCCAGCTCCCCCCCCCCAAACCCCTTTATTCCAGATGCAGTGAAGAAATGATCCAGCGTGCGTCCAATACACACGCCCACACTACCACTGGCCACTTTTTGGCGCGCCTTTGTAAAAGAACTCCTTAATATGGGTAGGTGTGGACAAAGAGGATATTTTCCTAAAAATGAAAAAAAAAAAATCCAGAGGACATAACTGAAGAATTTGAAGTCCAAAAGAAAGGTAAAATTATGTATAATCATACCTGATAATTTTCTTTCCATTAATCATAGCTGATCAATCCATAGACTGGTGGGTTGTGTCCATCTACCAGCAGGTGGAGATAGAGAGCAAACTTTTGCCTCCCTATATGTGGTCATGTGCTGCCGGAAACTCCTCAGTATGTCGATATCAAAGCTCCATCCGCAGGACTCAGCACTTAGAGAATTACACCCACGAAGGGACACTCTGCCCAGCTCACCACCGCCGAAACGGGGGAGGGGAATTAACCCAGCTCATCCCCACACAAGTGGGGGAGGGGAATCCGTCCAGCTCATCCCCGCGGAGCGGGGGAGGGACACCACCCCGCCGATGCGGGGGGATCTGGCTTATCCTGCAACCGCAACCGCGGGAGGAGCTGACTGACCCGAACACCGCCGAAGCGGGAGGGGTACAAAACTGCCCTACAGCCGCACGAAGCGGGAGGGAGTGCCGGCAGAATTATAAGTCTCAATCCAGCCCCGTAAAACGGAGGGGAGAGGAATGCAGCAGCTCACTGTAACACAAACTCGTCTTAACTCTTGAAGAATCCAAGTGAAAAAACTTGAACACGAAGTCTTTCTGAAGTAACTGAAGAGTAAACTTGAACCTGAAATGCAACCAGAATAAAACAATACAGATATCTGGGAGGGGCTATGGATTGATCAGCTATGATTAATGGAAAGAAAATTATCAGGTATGATTATACATAATTTTACCTTCCATATCATCAAGCTGATCAATCCATAGACTGGTGGGATGTACCGAAGCAGTACTCACCCAGGGCGGGACATAGAAATCCCTGACCGCAACACTGAAGCTCCAAACCGGGCCTCCGCCCGAGCAGCCACAGTCAAGCGGTAATGCTTGGAGAATGTATGGGCCGAAGCCCAAGTTGCCGCCTTGCATATCTCTTCCAAGGAGACGGAACCGGCCTCTGCCATCGAGGCCGCCTGAGCTCTTGTGGAGTGAGCCTTCAGCTGGATAGGCGGCACCTTCCCTGCGGCCACATAAGCCGCTGCAATGGCTTCCTTGACCCATCTTGCCACTGTAGGCTTAGCAGCCTGCAGACCCCTACGAGGACCTGCAAACAGGACAAACAGATGATCCGATTTCCGGAAATCATTGGTCACTTCCAAGTATCTGATGATGACTCGTCTCACATCCAGATATTTAAGAGCAGAGTACTCCTCTGGGTAGTCCTCCCTACGAAAGGAAGGGAGACAGAGCTGCTGATTCACATGGAAGCGAGAAACAATCTTGGGCAGAAAGGAAGGCACTGTGCGAATAGTCACTCCTGCCTCAGTGAACTGCAGAAAAGGCTCTCGACATGAGAGCGCCTGGAGCTCGGAAACTCTTCTGGCTGAAGTGATAGCCACCAAAAAGACTGCTTTCAACGTCAGGTCTTTCAGAGATGCCCTCGACAAGGGTTCAAACGGCGGCTTCTGCAATGCTCTTAGCACCAGGTTGAGATTCCACGCAGGCACCACTGAGTGCAGAGGAGGGCGCAGGTGATTAACTCCCTTGAGAAAGCGCACCACATCTGGCTGGGAAGCCAGGGAAGCACCCTTCAGGCGGCCCCTGAAGCAAGCCAGAGCCGCTACCTGGACCTTAAGGGAACTGAGCGACAGGCCTTTGTCCAGACCTTCTTGCAGGAACGCCAACACTGAAGAAATTGGAGCAGTGAAGGGAGAAAGTGAGCCTGCTTCACACCACGCTGCAAAGATACGCCAAACCCTGGCGTAAGCAGTAGAAGTAGAGCGTTTCCTCGCTCTCAGCATAGTGGCGATGACCTTGTCTGAGAAGCCCTTCTTCCTCAGACGCTGCCGCTCAATAGCCAGGCCGTAAGACCAAAGGGGGAGGGATCCTCCATCACCACGGGACCCTGATGTAACAGGCCCTGCTCCACTGGCAGCCGCAGAGGATCGTCGATTGAGAGCCTGATCAAGTCCGCATACCAGGGACGTCTGGGCCAATCCGGACCCACCAGGATTATCCTGCCGGGATGTCTTGCCACCCGGTCTAGGACCCTGCCCAACATGGGCCAGGGTGGGAACACATAGAGAAGCTCTTGTGTCGGCCATTGTTGGAGAAGAGCATCTACTCCCAGGGATCGAGGGTCCCGTCCTCTGCTGAAGAAGCGCGGCACTTGGCAATTGGCCGATGACGCCATCAGATCTAGGCTCGGCTGGCCCCAGCGCTTCGTGATGTCCAAGAACGCCTGAGCAGATAGCTGCCACTCTCCGGGCTCCAAGGTATGGCGACTGAGAAAGTCCGCCTTGACATTCATGACTCCGGCAATGTGGGCCGCTGACAGCTGTTCCAGGTTCGCTTCCGCCCACTGGCATAGACTCATAGCCTCCTTGGCTAGAGGGGCGCTCTTGGTACCTCCCTGGCGGTTGACATAGGCCACAGCCGTGGCATTGTCCGACAGTACCCGTACAGGCTTCAGCACCAGTACCGGGATGAACTCCAAAAGCGCCAACCGAATGGCTCTGAGTTCCAGGAGGTTGATAGACCACTTCGCCTCTGCAGGAGACCAGAGCCCCTGCGCTGTCCTTCCCAAGCAGTGGGCTCCCCAGCCCGACAATGAGGCGTCCGTCGTGACGACAATCCACTCTGGGGTCACCAGAGGCATTCCTGCAGACAACTTGTCTGCCTGCATCCACCAGCTCAGCGCCTTGCGCACTGCTGGATCCAAGGGAAGACGCACCGCATAATCCTCCGACATCGGAGTCCAGCGCTGCAGCAGAGAGTGTTGTAGTGGTCTCATATGAGCCCTGGCCCAGGGCACTACTTCCATCGTGGCCGTCATAGAGCCCAACAGCTGCACATAGTCCCAAGCCCGAAGAGGAGAGGCTACCAGGAACTGGTCCACCTGAGCCTGAAGTTTGACAATCCGATTGTCTGGCAGGAACACTCTGCCCACTTGGGTGTCGAATCGAACTCCCAGATACTCCAGGGACTGAGTCGGGCGCAGCTGGCTCTTCTCCCAGTTGATGATCCATCCCAGGGAGCTCAAAAGAGCAACTACCCGGTCCACAGCTTTGCCGCACTCTGCATAAGAGGGGGCTCGGATCAACCAGTCGTCCAGATAAGGATGGACTTGTACTCCTTCCTTTCGCAGGAAGGCCGCTATGACCACCATTACTTTGGAAAAGGTCCGCGGAGCAGTAGCCAACCCGAACGGGAGGGCTCTGAACTGGAAGTGTCGGCCCAGGACTGCAAAACGCAGAAAGCGTTGATGAGGAGGCCAGATGGGAATATGCAGGTACGCTTCCTTGATGTCCAAGGAAGCCAGGTACTCCCCTGCCTTCACTGCCGCTATAACAGAGCGGAGAGTCTCCATGCGAAAGTGCCGCACTTTCAAGGCCCGATTGACCCCTTTGAGGTCGAGGATAGGCCGGACAGAACCTCCTTTCTTTGGTACCACAAAGTAAATGGAGTAACGCCCCTTGCCAAGCTGACTTTCTGGCACCGGAACGACCGCACCCAGGCGGATCAGATTGTCCAAAGTCTGCTGCACTGCCACAGCTTTGACCGGAGACTTGCAGGGAGAGAGTACAAACCCGTCTCTTAAGGGTCGGCAGAACTCTAGCTTGTAGCCGTCTCTGATGACTTCCAGCACCCAAGCGTCTGAAGTTATTGTGGTCCACTCGCCCAGAAACGAGGACAGCCGTCCTCCAATCTGCACTGGGGCGTGGACCAAGACCCCGTCATTGGGTACGAGACCCTGGGGGAGGACCGGAGGGAGCACCTCCGGGACGGCGGTCTCTGCGAAAGGAACGCTGCTTGGGGGAGAAATGCCTCTTAAAGGAAGAGGGGGCAGAAGACCCCGACCTGCCCGGGCGGTACCGACGGGCTTCCTGAAACCGTCCTCTGGAGGTACCGGGACGAGCACTAGCCCGAGCCCTGACCTCTGGTAACTTCTTGCCCTTAGATGTGCCGAGATCGGTCACGATTTTGTCCAGCTCGACCCCAAAGAGCAGCTTGCCTTTAAAAGGCAACCTAGCCAGGCGGGATTTAGAGGCGTGGTCAGCAGACCAATGTTTCAGCCAAAGCCACCGCCGCGCAGAGACTGTCTGAGCCATGCCTTTAGCTGAGGCTCTCAAGACATCATACAGCAAGTCTGCCACATAGGCTAAGCCCGATTCCAGGGCTGGCCAATCATCCCTCAAGGAATGATCCGAGGGGGAAGCCCGCTGCACCATAGTCAGGCACGCCCTGGCCACATAGGATCCGCAAACTGAGGCCTGCAAACTTAAAGCAGCCGCCTCAAAGGACGACCTTAAGGCCGCCTCCAATCTCCTGTCTTGGGCGTCCTTTAGGGCCGTGCCACCTTCCACCGGCAATGCCGTTTTCTTAGTCACCGCAGTGATTAAAGAATCCACGGTAGGCCACAGATAGGCCTCACGTTCACTCACAGCCAAAGGATAGAGGCGGGACATAGCCCTAGCCACTTTAAGGCTCGCTTCTGGGACATCCCATTGAGCCGAAATTAAGGTGTGCATGGCATCATGCACGTGGAAGGTTCTAGGCGGGCGCTTCGTCCCCAGCATAATGGCAGAGCCAACAGGGGCTGAGGGAGAGACGTCCTCCGGAGAGGAAATCTTCAAAGTGTCCATGGCCTGCAACAACAGGTTGGGCAAATCCTCTGGGCGAAAAAGCCGCGCTGCAGAGGGGTCATCCGCTCCATCCGAGCGGGGATCCGTCTCCTCCAAGGAATCCGCAAAGGACCGTTGGGAGACCTCAGACACGCTGCCCTCATCTACATCGGAGGAGACAAATTCCTCCAAGGCCTGGGAATCAACCCGAGGGCGTTTACCTCTGGGAACCTCAACCTCTTTACCAGACGAGGGAGCGGGGGCAGCGTTGTGCATGAGGAAGGCCTGATGCAGCAGCAAAACAAACTCGGGGGAGAAACCCCCCAGACTGTGCACTTCCGCAGCCTGGGCAACAGCCCTAGGCGCACTCTCAACCGGCGCTCGCAACAGCGGGGGAGAGGCCTGCTGCGCATCCAAAATGGCGTCCGGCGCGAAACTCCGCGAAGGAGCCGCGCGGGAAGAACGGCTCTTAACTTTAGCCGCTTCTGTGCCGACGCCCAAATTAAGGGCGTTCATGGCATTAATGTCTCCAACCTCAAGGGCGGCCCAAGAAGAAGCCGTCCGAGCCGCGTGGCCGGCCAAAATGGCGGAGGCGAGGAGCGGGGGATGGGCGTTTATGGCGGGAAAAACCGCCACGCCGGAGGAAGGACCGGGACATTCATCGGTCACGAAACTGCCACCCAACAAGGGCGAATCAGGCTTTAAGACCCCCGCATCCCCTCTAGAAGCGCTCAAGCGACCCGGGGAGCGACCCTTTGCGCCCTCGCCCTCCGACGCCATGTGCCACGAGGAGAAGAATCGGGGAACCCCCGCCCGCTATAAAAAGGTAAAATTACCTGCTGTCCGCTCCGAGTTGTAACGACCTGGTGTCCCAGTGAGTAGCTGCAATAGACGCTTAAATAAACGTCGAAATAAACGCCTTTAAAGACGTTTAAAATTTTTTTTTTTTTTTTTTTTTTTTTTTTTTAACGGAGCCAGCGGGAGGGGGGAGAAAAGGAGGGACCTGGGACCACCAGGTTTGCACTTGCTCAAAAGAGCCCTCAACCCCAGGCACTCAACAAAACCTAAAAATTAGGCTTGGAGGCCTAGCCAGAGCTGCTGCTGCTGTGTGCGACCACCACCTGCTGAGATAGAGAACATACTGGGGAGTTTCCGGCAGCACATGACCACATATAGGGAGGCAAAAGTTTGCTCTCTATCTCCACCTGCTGGTAGATGGACACAACCCACCAGTCTATGGATTGATCAGCTTGATGATATGGAAGACCTAGGTTAACCCTAGAGCTGGGCCTTCACACCACAGGAGGACATAGGTCTGCCTCAAGCTGAAGAAAGCAAAAGGTACAGGTAGGCTTTGGAGCCCCTTCCTAAGTTGTTTCCCTGGGCCCTTGAATGTTGAACACCAGCCCTGTTCAGCACTCTTTTTCTCCAACTCTTCCCTCTCTGTGCACCGTCAGTCACCGGCCGGCGCCCCCTGGTCTCTACTCTTCCTTCCTAGCTGAGCTCCTCCGTCCTATCACTCTTGCTAGCGGTACTGACTGCACAGCACGCGTGAGGTTTGCAGCTGTGCAACAACAAGAAGTGAACGCTAGGTGGCGTGGCGGCGGAAAGAAAGGGAGGGAGAGAGAGGTGGGTGGAACCCGGCGGAGGGAGGCGTGGAGAAGGGAGATGGAAAAAGGAAAACGCAAGCGTTACTAGGATGGCTGTTAAAAGGTGGTCTGGATCTTCGGTGGATCTGAAAAAACCCCGCGTTCCTATCTTGAATAACGAATTTACAATCCAACTGAAAGGAACCATCTCTTGACTACAGGAAGTTTTGGCCAACTTAGTTCCCCCCCCTCCTCAGTAGTCTGTGATTTTTACATTTTACTGTTTTCACATACAGTTGCTTTGTGAGCTGTTCAATCAGCTGATGACTTTAGCTATCATGGAGGAGAAGGCATGTTGACACTTTTTTGAGCCTCTTCAGACACCGTAGCTCTTATAGGCTGCTTTGCTTTTAAAGAAGAGCCGAGGAAGTTGACTTCAAAAAACGTGAATAGCAAAAGGGTTTTCAACAGCGGCTCCTGCTACTAGCGACCTCGTCATGGGTGAATCATTAGAAGCGCTACGGTGCCTTGGTGATGACCACGGTCGAGAGCGGCTGCAGAATGATGGTCTGGAGACGGTGACTTCCAACGAACAGGTGAGACACTGCCTGGACGAGCACGGGCCGTCTCCGGAGCAGCGTGGGCTCCTGGGTGTATCTGGGCTTTGTAGTTATTATTTCCACATTCTCTCGTGTAAGTACTCTAGAGGAACTACAGTCCCTATAATGCTGTTGTGCCCGGCCGGCACCAACGTAGGTAGTCATGGACCACTTTTGCTTTTTCAGTTTTTGCTGTGTTAGGTCTGGGTAGTTTGGGTCTGCAAGTTAGTGAATGTGATATGTAGCATAGTTAGTATTACAAGTGCAAGTACTTACACCGATCTTAACTATCTACGTCTGAGTTTTTAAGTGTGTATATGTGTATACATACATACTTATGTTTAGATGTTGTTTTGTCAAACATCGGTAAGACACCATAATCTATGTGCTGTGCCCCACCTCGGCTTTAATTTCTACTGGAAAGTAGTAGGCACAGCTTGACATTTTATGTGAGCTGATTGGATCATACAGCATTATTTGTAACATCAAGGCAATATCAAGGGATTGAGCCGAATTATATCGGAGCTCCTTTAGCAAATGTCAAAAACATTACATCTTAATTTTGAAATGTACTGTACCAGGAAGGTACAGTATTCTTGTGACACTTATAGCCTATGACCAGAAATTTTAAACTCTGTTCTCTAGTATTTAGCTGGGTTTTCAGGATATTGCTAAACAATAGGATGAGGAGTAAGATGATGATCTTGCTTTTATAAAACCATGGTAATATTTAAGCATTTCATCTTACATTTCTACATTGTTCCAAAAGTGTTCAGTGTGCATACTTATTTATTTAAATCATTTTTTTTCCTCTATCAACAATTCTAGGCAGGTAACACAGAACATTCACAATCAGATAACATAAAATTATTTGTAACTCACTTTTAACATACAATATATTTAGGGTTTACCAGCCATGTGCTAACCAATGTATTCATTGTAAAATTCCATCTTGTATCAAACAGTCCAACAATATACATACAGTTGAATGCCAGTTTAAACAAATGTGCTTTCTAAAAGATAACTCTGCAAATTTGATCAGCTTCTAACAGGTAAAGAGGTGTATTTTCACTATAGAACTTTGTAAATCCTAAGTTCTTTGAAAATGAGCCCCAAAGAGTTCTAAAGTTGTGGTCCCATAATTCAAAGTATTGTTCTATTAAACCAGTGGTTCTCAACCTTATTTCAGTCGGGACAGTCCCATGCTCACATCTGTGACATACTGCATATATGACCCTTATGGACCTTTAGTCTGTTACTGTACTGTATATCAGGTTTTGTATTGTGTAAACATGCTCTGCATTCACAAAAACTCTTATCTCCCCCAATAGCAGATACAGATCATAACTAGCATGTTTTCTCCATTACCATTACCATAAAAAAGTCTGATTCTCATGTCACCTCAGTAATAGCAAAATAAATCTCTCCACTATGAGTGAGGCACATTGTGAAATAACAGAAGAACTGAAAAACTTCTAACATACAAGTAGCAAATCTACCATAGAACAGTAACACTGATTCCTATGATTTAAATAAAAACCCTACTTAAGAACAGACTACACTACAATTATTTCAAGGGGCCCTAGAACCAATACACCTATTGATAAAAAAGAAGTGAGACTGCTACAGAGTTCTACGGAGAGACTACTTGCAAACAGTATAACGTATCTCCTTCACATACAAAACACAGGCAAACCCATACCAAATACAGAGCAAGGGATCACAAATTAGAAATGCAAATATAAAGACAAAAATTGAACTGGGAACCCCAAGAAGTCAAGTTAGGCATGCACCACAGCAAAAGAGAAATAAAAATAGAAATGCATTTCCTCTTCTACAGAACAAAATACAAAGACATCTGCGATGCACATTCCACCAAATAAATTCAAAATAAAATGCTTTTCTACCTTTGGGTACTTTATTTTTCCAAGCATGTTGGTCCCAATTTTTTCTTTCTGTTTTCCTGTCTTCTGCTCTCTTTCCAGTGGATGTGGTTGGTCCATTTGTTCTCTCTCTACTATCTTCTATTGCCTCATTATAGCCATCTGGCATAGTTCCTCTTTCTCTCTTTTCTATCTCTTCCCCTCAAATTTAACCTCACTCTTCAGTCCTCCGTCCATATTTCACTTACCAGTACCTATCAACATTCTGCCTTCTCCTCTCACTCCCTACCTCCCTGGCCTTCTATTCCTTTCTCTTTCATCCACTCCCCATTACTACACTTCTGCTGTCTGTACTTACCATCATCCTCCCACTCATCTCCTTGAGAACCCCCATGGCCTAGCCACATGGTTCCACCTTGCTAAGTATTCCTCCTCTCTCTCCCGTCTTACACCCTTGAAGCCCAGCATCTCCTTGTCCCTCCCCTACCCCTCTTTTCCTCCACCAGTATGGTCCAGCAACTCCCTGTCCCTTCTCCACCCCCCTTTATGGTCAAGCAACTCCTGTCCTCTCTCTCTCTCCCCCCCTTCCCCCTTAAGTAGCAGCAGCAATAAATCGAAGGAGCCTAATTAGTTAAAGCTTTAAAAGTGACAAAACTATGAATTGTATACACCATACTATTGGGATCCAGTGTAAGTTAAGTAGTACAGGGCTAATATGCTCATATGTGGAACATTCTGAGACCTGCCTTGCTGTTGCATTTTGTGTATTTGCAGTGCACACAAAACTAAGGCTGCCAACTGGATCCAAATTTGCAGGACAGGACTGATATAGTTTACCCCGTTGTATGCAGGGGCTTGTAGTTTTTTCTTAGGGAATACAATGGGGAAATCAGAACTACAAGTCTCTGCATGCCTGTCTTGCAACTCTGGATCCAGTTAGCAGCCTTATATAAAATGCAAACAGGTAGGCTGAGAAATGAAGAACTAAAGTAATGGTACCATGATAGTTTCTCACTTCTGAGGATCAGAATCAGATCGCCCAGATGATCTATTCCTCTGTTTTAAGGCATGATAAGAATAAAATGTGAAGAAATGGCACCCAAGGTATCCAAAAACAAATATAAGGAAGGACCCTTAACATGATTATTATTTATTCTGATTTGCTATACCGCCTTTGCTAACTCAGCAGATCAAAGAGGCTAACATACCAAAATCAAAGAAAAAATAGCTACAACATTCAAATAGAAAAGCAGGGACCATTCATACAAGCCAATATACCTTAAATTGAGGAGAGTGGAGATATACTTCACACATAAAATTTAGGAGAAAGGACATAATGGGGGAACAATGGGGATGGAAAACAAGGAAGGAGAAAAAGGGGGAAAATAGATAAGGGGGAATGAAGCTACAGCCCATTATTTAGGATTAAAAGCTAGATTAAATAACCAGGTCTTCAATGAATAGTAAGAGATGAAAGGTAATATGGGAGACCTAATCGAAGAGCCTTAAAAGTAAGTGTGAGAAGTTTGAGCATAATTCTCTGCTCTACAGGGAACCAACGATAGGACTTTAGCAGTGGAGAAGTGCACTTATAACGATGTGCATGACAAGTCTAGTGCATTATTTTGTAAAGATTGTAATTTTTTCAATTGAGAACGGGGCAACCTAAATTATGTTGGAATAATCAAGTCTGGTAATTAGAAGAGACAGAATAAGTGAATGGAAAGAGTTGAGGATTTAAGTACCGGTGAACTGAGTGTAGCTGTCTAAGGATGAAGAAACTTCATAGAGTAAAAGAAAAATGGGAGTCAAGAGTTAGTCCCAAATAATGAAGAGTCAACAGGCTAGATGTCCATTCCCAAAAGTTGTGAAGGAGAATTGGGAATGGGTGCATTGCCAATAAACCAACAGGCCACAGTTTTCTGTCAGCAAGCCATTTAGATACTAAAGTGAGGCAATCCTTGAGGGGGTAATGGAAGGTGAGAATGAGTTGGTGGGAAAAAGAAGTAAAATATCATCTGCATAAAATAACTAGAAATACCAGACGATTGAATGATAGTAGCAAGAGGACTAAGGAGGAGATTAAAAAGAAGGGGCGATAATATAGAACTCTGGGGAACCCCACAAAGCAAAGGATGGAGAGAAGGTGTGGAAGAGTCAGTGACAACTTTATAGGACAAATTTGAGAGAGAGAGCCGAACCAAGAAAGAACCATGCCCTTAATACCAAGAGGAGAGGTGGAAGAGTAGAAGGGTGTGATCAACTAGGTCAAATACAGCCAAGAGGTCAAGCGATACAGCTAGAACATTGTTATGCCTATTGCACCCCAGAAACGAGGTATATAGATTCTAAGGTACTATAAAAAGGTGGCTGTAGTCAATATATAGAGCCACCAAAGCTCTACATTTCAAAGTCTGACTTCTTCCACTAATTATGGTCACGTACCCTAGTAAAAACACAATTTTCTAGATTTTCCTGTGCTACTTTTTTTTTTTTAATGGTTTCATACGCTTCAAAGTCTGACTTCTTCAACTGATTATGATCATGTACCCTAGTGAAAACACAATTTTCTAGATTTTCTTGTGTAACTTTTTTTTTTTTATAGTTTTATAAAACAATTTTTTTTCAGCAAGACACACAAGGTTAACAAACAGTTTGCTTCAAAAGTCACAGAAACTATCAAAAAAATTAGTTTAAAAATTGGCGTAACAAGGGGAATAAGAGCTCCATGTCTATGTTTTATTTCCAGATTATTCCATTCTAAAGCTTTGAACAATTTGTTTTTAAGGTGGGTGAAACTGCAGACCTGACCTCCCTAGGCCTTAACTTCCTTCATTTGCAGCAGTGTCCAAGTGAAGGTGTGACTATTCTTTTCACCTCCTCTCTGTGTCTTGGACTTCTTGTCTTTATCTCCAACATAGGTTTCTTGCAAAAAACATGATTGTCCACCTCCCTGAATGGTTTATTTAAAACTTTGATAAACCACTTTTCTGTGATACATAGCTAAACATACAATAACAAAAAATAAGAGGAAAGGAAAAATGCCATTTGTCATGAGAAAGAGAAAACAGAGACAGATCAAATGACCGATACAGCAGACAACAACAACCCCCCCCCCCCCCCCCCCCCCCCCATAAAACTAAATAAAAACAAGCATACATACAATTTAAAACAAATAGTCCTAATGTATCCTAGGCACAGAATCCCTACTGGTGGTAGGCTCCCAAACACTTTTACAGAAAGATGGGTCTTCAGGGTTGTACGAAATTTAGGATGAGTCTAATTGAATAGAAGTTGGAAGAGATAGGGCGATGTAATAAAATGCACTATGCCTTGTACATGCAAATGTTGCTGATTGAGCAGAAAGGATACTCAGATGATACTCATTCAATGAGCGTAGTAGTCTAGGTGGTTCGTATGGGGTGATCAATGCAGAAATCTGGTCTCTAATGTTATCGACCCTACACCCTCTTTTCCCCTCCCCTGACCCTTTCCCCTCCTTCTGTGCTGTCTTCTTCTCCTCATCCCTCCCCCTTTGCTTCGTCCTTACTCTTAACCAGGGGATAACTTGGTTCTCCTTATTACTCCTGCTGCTTCTCTTATCTACTTGGGTTGAGTTAATGTCACTTAATCAGCTCCGTGTGGAACATACTATATCTACAGTGTATCCCTGTTTATCCTCCATAAATCTCTACCTGGCCTTTCTGGTTCTTAAGCTGGTCTCAATACTTGTGACCAGGCCTCTGCCTCTGCTTCAATCCAGTTTATCTTGTGGATATGTTCCTTCTGCTTGGAAGCATTCCACTGTGATCCCTCTCCTAAAGAACCCTATTCTTGACTCTGCTGATGCTTCCAATTTTTGACCTACTTTCAGTCCTGCTGTTTATTGCTAAATGTTCTTGAAAAGAACCTCGTGCATATTATAATTTTTCTTAAGCAAGTCCCTAGCCCATAATCCTAGACAAGCAGGCTTTTGTGCTGTGTATAGCACTAAATTCCTTTTCACCACCACGCATAATGAAATTAGGACAACCATTGATCTGCTGGTGACTAGGGACCTGCCATTAGCTTTCAGTTTAGTTGATCACATACTACTTTTGTGTCTTTGGTCCACAATCCTTAATTGCTTTTTATTTCTTACCTATGTGGCTATTTGTTTCATGTTTCCTCTGGCTCTTCTCTCCCCCTCCCCACACAATTAACTGCAGGGTTACATAAGGCTCTCTGCTAGCCCCCACAATAATTAGCGTATTTCTTGCACCCTTATGTTTTTCAATCTAATCTCTTGGATGCAGCCTTTTATTGGTATGTAAATGCTATATAAATTTTGGTCCCCGTTTACTAAGCCGCGCTAGGGGCGTGCTAGCGTTTTTAGCGTGCACTGAAAATTAGAGCACTAGAGTCTCTAGTGTTCAGCATGTGCTAAAAACACTAGCACACCTTAGTAAACAGGACCCTTTGCCCGCTATCAACATTTTTCCTCTGATATCGTTTCTCTTCAATCCTGTCTTCAAGTGTTTGGCAAATGGTTAAGTGCCAGTTGCCTCTTCCTATACATTTCCAAATGTGAGGCCATTTATTTTCCATGCCTTTGTGCCTCATTTATTAACCCTGCTGCCATCGGTGAGTTTTCACTTACCCTCCAGAACATCACTCGTATCATGTTAGTGACTTTAGATTTCTCACTCTTTCAAAACGTAGCTCAACACTGTAGTGTGCTCATCATTTTTAGTTCTGCTTTGGGCAGGATACCCAACATGACAGCCAGTTCGATCAGACAGTTCTGCAGAATTTGTTTGGTGGACCTGCTGTACATTACATTACGTAGTGCTTACATTCCACCTACATTATCTCTAGTTTGAAGCAGATTACATATTATAAGGGACCCTTTTACTGATCGAGATCTCGACGGCTCACAGTAGCCGATATACTGACCCCGATGACGCTTGGGAGAGCGAAACATGGACCGTGTTGGGTCACAGTGGAAGTGGTATGATATGAAGTTTAACGCCATTCAAACAAGGCTTTTTTGTATGTGGTGACAAAAGAGAGATGAACATCTTTAGAGAATAGATATATGTTCATCATTTATTGTCTGTGCTGCATTGTGTGGCTCCGACTATATGGAGGAATATGGAGTAAAGAGAATGTGAGAAAACAAAGTCTCTATTTTGAGGCCCCTGACGGGGGATGTGGTAATTGGAAGGCTTGGTGCTAACATAAGTTGCGACTAGACATTTTGGACATATACTCAGCATTGATGCTGTCGTTTGAACTATTCTCAAAAGAAATGTAGAGATGAATACTCCATTTTGTGTTCCCATATTTACAATGGACTGATTTGAGGGGGTTTGAATGGAAGGTGCTTATGTGAGTTTGTATTACATATATTAGAACAGCAAAGTATATTAGAACAGCAAAGTGTTAAGTTTTCATGATTTTAATTATCTCATTAAAGAATGGTTTCAATATAATAAAGGTTGATATTCTAAAATAGTTGTTATTATAACCGTGGTGGATACAAGTAGTGCAACTATTGTATAACATTTTACCCTAATATTTGTAATGTATATTCATTGGGGATATCCTAAAAACAATGAGTGAGAATGACTGGTTATAATTCGATTAAAGATTCTTATCCAGAGGCACATAAAGGGGAGGGGCAGTTCAAAGTATGTATGAGCCCCCTCTCAACTCTATTAATTATGTAAGAAAGTGCATGCTAACTTTTTTTTTTTTTAATTTATTTTTTCCTGGAAAATTTCATCACTGAACTACACCAGAGAAAAGTAGAAGATAAGGTGCAAGAAGTATTTAATGCTTTCAAGATTACCCAGAGATGGTCACAGTAAGTTGTTTTCAGTGTTTTGATTTGTCTTGAGTTTACTGTCTTAAATTCCTGAGTTTCAAATTGTTTAATGTGTACTAAGGGGGGGAAAAACTGCTTCGTTCTCCCTTGCTCATTTACCCCCCCCTCCTCTGCTTACAAAGCCGCGCTAGTGGCTGCTGGTGCGGTAATGCTGACACAGCCTGTTCACTGTGTCAGCATTGCCTCGCGTCTGCCAATAGTACAACTTTGTAAACAGGAGGGTTATTTATTTGAACAGTATTTGAAATACCATCATTCATAATACAAGATTAACCACACAATTTACAATAAAAAGATTATAGAAAGTAACGGTTGATAAAAACAGAAATTTTAGAAGTGGCATACGGCACGGAAATGAATAGCACATATGGTAGGGAAGCACCATCTAGCGCATCCTAAGATGCACTGGGCAGGGCGCCACCATTTTGGAGGTGGCGCTGGAAGGAGGAGGAAGTACTCTTCCACTTGATAAGTGATCATGTGATCAGATTTGATTTCAACTCTGGAGTAACTACACACATGAAATCCAATACGTTAGCATTTAACTTTCAAAAAGGAGACTATGACAAAATGAGAAGAATGGTGAAAAAAAAAACTTGAGGAGCAGCTGCAAAGGTCAAAAATTTACATCAGGCATGAATGCTGTTCAAAAATACCATCGAGGAAGCCCAGGCCAATTATAGTGCATGTATTAAAAAAAGGAGGAAAGAAGGCCAAATGACAGCCGGTATGGTTAAAAAAAATGAAGCCATTGGAGCTAAAAGAAATTCCTTCAGAAAATGGAAGAAGGATCCAACTAAAAATGATGATAAACAGCATAAGGAATGGCAAGTCAAATGCAAAGTGCTGATAAGGAAGGCAAAGAGAGACTTTGAAAAAAAGATTGCGTTGGAGGCAAAAACATATAGTAAAAACTTTTTTTAGCTATATTAGAAGCAAAAAGCCGGCAAAAGAATTGGTTGGACCGCTAGATGACCGAAGGGTGAAAGGGGCAGTCGGGGAAGACAAAGCCATAGCGGAGAGATTTAAATTAATTCTTTGCTTTGGTCTTCACTGAGGAAGATTGGGAGAGATGCCGGTGCCAGAAATGGTATTCAAAGCTGACGAACTGGAGAAACTGAAATCAAATCTCTGTAAACCTGGAAGATGTAATGGGGCAATTTGAAAAATTGAAGAGCAGCAAATCGACTGGACTGGATGGTATTCATCCCAGAGTACTGATAGAATTGAAAAATTAATTTGCAGAACTATTGTTGTAATTTATCTTTAAAATCAAGCATAGTACCGGAAGATTGGAGGGTGGCCAATGTAATGCCGATTTTTTTTTTTTTTTTTTTTTTTGTAAAGGCTCCAGTTGTTTACTTACAGATTGCACTGTGTTAGTATTATGTATACCCAATAAAGATGAGTTAAAAAAAAAAAAGTTCCCCAGGTGATCTGGGAAAAAGACCGGTGAGCCTGATGTCAGTGCCGGGCAAAATGGTAGAGACTATGATAAAGAAGAAAATTACAAAACATATTCAAAAGTATGGGTTAATGAGACTAAGCCAACATGGATTTAGTGAAGGGAAATCTTGCCTCACCAATCTATTACATTTCTTTGAAGAGGTGAACAAACATGTGGTTAAAAGGAGAGCCACTTGATAGTGTGTATCTGGATTTTCAAAAGGCATTTGACAAAGTACCTCCTGAAAGACTCCAGAGGAAATTGGAGAGTCATGGGATAAGAGGTAGTGTTCTAGATTAAAAAACTGGTTAAAAGATAGAAAACGGAGAGTAGGGTTAAATGGTCAGTATTCTCAATGGAGAAGAGTGGGGTTCTACAGGGGTCTGTGCTGGGACCTCCTGCTTTTTATAAATGATCTAGAGATGGGAGTAACTAGTGAGGTAATTAAATTTGCTGATGACACAAAGTTATTCAAAGTCATTAAATCACAAGAGGATTGTGAAAAATTGCACTAGGACCTTATAAGAATGGGCATCCAAATGGCAGATGACGTTTAATGTGAACAAGTGCAAAGTGATGCATGTGGGAAAGAGGAACCCGAACTATAGTTACGTGATGCAAGGTTCCACATTAAGAGTCACCGACCATGGAAAAGATATAGGCGTCGTCGTTGATGATACTTTGAAACCCTCTGCTCAGTGTGCAGCAGCAGCTAAGAAAGCAAATAGAATGTTAAGTATTATAAGTAAAGGAATGGAAAACAAAAATGAGGATGTTATAATGCCTTTGTATTGCTCCATGGTGCGACCACACCTCAAATACTGTGTGCAATTCTAGTCGCTGCATCTCAAAAAAGATATAGTGGAATTGGAAAAGGTAGAAGGGTGACTAAAATGATGGGGACAACTTCCCTATGAGGAAAGGCTAAAGTGGCTAGGGCTCTTTAGCTTGGAGAAAAGATGGCTGAGGGGATATGATAGAGGTCTCTGAGTGGAGTGGAACGGGTAGACATGAGTCGCTTGTTTACTGTTTCCAAAAATACTAGAATTAGGGGGCACACAATGAAGCTAGAAAATAGTAAATTTAAAACAAATCTGAGAATATGTCTTCACTCAGTGTGTAATTAAACTCTGGACTCTGGAATTTGTTGCAGTGTGGTAAAAGCATTTAGCTTAACGGGGTTTAAAAACGATTTGGATAACTTCCTAAAAGAAAAGTCCATATGCCATTGTTAAGATGGACTTGGGGAAAATCTACTGCTTATTTCTAGGAAAAGCAGCATAAAATGTACTGTTTTGGGATCTTGCCAGGTACTTGTAACCTGGATTGGCCACTGTTTGAAAGAGATGCTGCGCTTGATTGACCTTCAGTCTATCCCAGTATGGAAACCCTTATGTTCTTAACCAAATCATGAAAAAAAATAATAGGTAAACATTAGGAAAAACTGGAGAACCAATAAAACAAAAATAGCTTTGTCTTTTGTGCCAGCTTTAAATCAAGGCTCAGAGGACTCAACTTGCAGATAGGGTGGTAGCAATTTCCATAGTTCGGGGGGGGGGGGGGGGGGGGGGGAGGGGAGGAATAGGAAAAACAGTTGTCACAAGAAAACTCAAAAGCTTAGGGGAAGGCAAAACCAGAAGGTTAGTCTACAATGACCTTAATGGTGTTATTGAAATATGAGGAACGAAATCATTTAGAGGGGAATGCTAGGAAGAAATGTCCGATGAGCCAGCATTAAATCTTTAACTTTTATTCTGATAGTGATAGGCTGCCAGAGCTGCTCCATGAGGAAAGGAGTATCATAGTCTTATCATCTTGCATTATATTGGAGCTTTACCACTGTATTTCGCAGGAACTGAATTAGTTTTAACCGAGCAAGAAACACACCTGCTAGGAAAGAATTATGATTATAAAATTTTTCATGCTTTTTCTTTCTGTTTTTATACCATCATGTGTCACTTTCCATGGAACATATCTTCAGTTCGGATGGCGACCCAGATTAGAAGACTGCCTCTGAGACTGAGCTCTTCAGTAGCCACCTTATATTGATAGTGGTCACCTGTGCAACATAGTTTATTCTGAGGCATGAGATCCATAGTCTGTATCGCGTATGCTATATGTGATTAAATGAAGTGTTGTTCAAGAGCAGACATCTGCAAAACATTTGTAGTTAAAACTCTGCAATTTTGCACTGGAAGGTATGGTAAAAGCAGTTAATGTAGTTGGATTTAAAAAAAGGTTCAGATAAGTTCTTGAGTCCCTAAACTGTTAAGATGTACATGAGGAAAGCCATCTCTTGGTCAGTAGCATGGAAGCGTGTTACTACTTGGGATTCTGCCATGTACTTGTGGCATGGCTTATCCACTGTTGATAGCACTTTACCAGGCTAGATGGACCTTTGATTTGAATCAGTGTGGCAATTCTTACGTTTTTATAGTCGACATCCAGCCCTCCTCGAGCATATCACAGATAATAGTCAAACACAGCGAAGATGACAATGGAATCACAAATAGTCACTGTGGTGCTGATAGACCTTTAACCACAAACCGTTTTTCGGTTTTTCATTTCAGATAACACAGAGTTTGGTGAATGGAACACAAGTGAAAGTTGTGCTCTTGCTTAGACTTGTTGACTAATAGAGCTTTTGGTTCATGGAGACCTGAATACAGTACATTTTTATGAGACTGGACTCCTGAGGTAGGCCAGGTGGCCGAAATACAGACCCAAGTCAAGTCTTTGTTTTGGATTAAAGGTCTATCAGCATCACAGTGATTATTTGTGATTCCATTGTCATCTTTGCTGTCTTTGATTGATTGTTATTAGCAATTATTGATCAAGCCACATTCTGGGACAGTACCTACTTAAAGATTCAGCGCTTGCTTGATCTGAAACCCTTTTCTTGTCGACATGGTCAGTCCTCAAGTGATGCTAAGTGAAAGTCAGTGGACACAGGTGACAGAATTGGAAGAGTTGCTTTGTCACCCATTTACAGTGACTAAAAAAAAATTAGAAGCTGAGGATTTAATTCCAGGTACATTCTTAGAGTGGAAGAACCTGATGTTTTCATCTGTTCCAAAAAGGAGGATTAATTGCAGATGGCCTTTCTGCTTCGATGAAATGAAGAGAGGCACACCTAGAAAATAAGATTCTGTTGGCAGCTGTTTATGTAGACCCAATGCACTGGATTCTCTGGATGATGAACAGCTGATTAAAGGGAAAGGTGCTCTTTGTGAAGTAGCAGCCAGGATGAATGGGTTGCAGGAATGTCGGGAGAAAGACATTGAGGAGGCCGAAGACATTGCAGCACTAACGTCAACTGAAGAAGAATTTGATTTTGATGGATCAGAAAGAGTGTGCAAAGCATGTCCACATAGAAAAGGATTCCTCCAAATACACAAAGAACAAATTGAGTAAATTTCAACTTAATTTCTCACTTGTCCTAAAAGAAGTTGGAAAAATGTGATTGTTCGTCAAAACTAACAGTGCAAAAAGCCATTCCTTTATATCATGAAACTGTTAAAAAAAAAGTTGCTCTGGTGATTTCTGCTTTACCACCGACCCAAGTTAGTGCTGAGAGGTTGTTCTCTGCTCTGAGAATAATTAGATCAGATTTGAGGGCATCCATGAAGGAGGATCTGACCGAGGTGATTCTTTTTCCTCAGAACAAATTCTTCAAAGATTTATTTTAAAATTTCTGCTGTGTGCTATTGGATTCCCCAATTTGTGGACTTGAGCTGGATATATTACAATAATGTAAAATTTTTGATAGTTATGAAGATATAGGTAAAGAGGCATATTTTCAAAGCACTTTGGGAGGCTAAGTTCCATAGGTTTCTATGGAACTTTGGGAGGCTAAGTGCTTTGAAAATGAGCTTGTTTGTGCCTCTTTTATCAAGCTGTGCGACAATGCCAGCGAAGCCCATTCAAAGTGAAGAGGCTTTGTTGGAATTGCCGCACCGGGGGCCGCTAGCACGGTTTGATAAGAGACCCATAGCAACATATAAATTTGATTTTTTTTTCCTTTAATATTAGCTTTTCTGTATAAGTTGTTTATTATTTTAATTACATATAAATAAAATAGTAAAGGTGTCTCTAGCATTAGTGCAGGCTAATTTTTAGTGAGCCTACAGCGCAGCTTAGTAAACAGGGTCCTAAGTGCATAACAGTGTGCTGCATATTTTTGACAGCATGTTCTTTGTTCAAATTTCAAATATGTGTTGTGGTGTATTAGTCCTAATTTTATACATAAAGAAATATCCTATGTTTCTGTAATCAAATTTCTTTTAGATTTACTATACATGGTAGAGGTTGGAGTTGGACATTAAAAAAAAAAAAATAGAGGGCTTGGAGTTGAAGGTTTGGTGTACTGACTCCACAGCCCTGCTGACAAGGACAACATGAGACTTGGCATTGCATTTTTCACATTCGGAGCTGATACCTCCTCAGCTGTGGATAGCTATCCTGCCAGCTTTTGGGGAAAAAACACAGCAGACCTGGGATCAGCACCTGGGTTGTAAGCTGGTAGTGCATTGTGACCTCCCTCTATAGCCCTTCTGCTGCCACTGGAATGGACCAAGCCACCTGCTCCAAGCTTCAAACTTGTGAAAACACCCACAACCTTTAGTATCTTCTTTTAGGGTTCTCAGCTGATCAGCACATTTGTTTCAAAAGGAATCATTTGCACTGTTTTATAAAATAAAACTTCATTAATGCTTTCCATTAATATATATATATATATATATATATATATATATATATATAGTCTTATATCCCAAACTAGTGTTTTTTATTGTTGATGAAATCAACTTAAATGCTTTGTCTATTGAGGAGAAACCCAAAGCTTTTATTCTTCAGTCTTGCCAAAATCGTGTCTAAAACATCACTAAAGTGAATTACATGCTTTTAACAGAGCCAATTAGTCCTAAACAACCAGAATCAACATTGTGAGGCTGCCGTCCATTTAAACATAATTAGAAAATGTGTTGTAAATCCTCAGTCAAACTTTTAAACCACTGCTAGCCCTCAAATTAACAGATCCATTAGCCAGTGTTCTCAGTTAAGGTATGACAAGCTTAGATTTTTCATTCTTTTAAAGCTACGAGATTTAACCTGCAATTCATCAACCATTTTTAAGTGAATGAGTTCACCTTGACTGGCAAAATTTCCATCTGTGTGTTTCATATGGAACAATATGTCAAACCTTCATTCAAGCTAAGCTGTTTAATAAAAACTAGACCTTTAAACAAACAAGTCTAGTAACCAAAGATGACCCAATAAATTTCCATTGATTTGTTCTTAATTTAATTTAGCTGGCTGGCTTTCTTTTAGAGAGTGGGGAAACGGTCCTCTGCCTGCATTTCACCAAACACACTCGCAGAGGTCATTCTCAAGTCAGTCAGCTTATGAAGCCAGAGTCCATTAAAACATTTAATTAGAAGCACTATGGCAGCCTGTTATCATCCAAACCTTCTTAAGAAATATGCTTAGTGTCCCCCCTTCTATCATCCAAATCCAGTAATGAAACTCCCTCAATAGATCTAATCAAAGTAAAAAAAAAACCCAACAATAATAAAAAACTAAAACAGGCAAAATTTATTATAACTCCCCCAAACAGACAATACCACTCAGTCCCTGCATTAAGTTCATGTAGACTGGCATATTGTGTATTAAAAAAAAAGCATATTTTGATACAATTCAAAGTTGTGGTTTCCCCATTGTACAGGCGGGTTTGATCACATTATACAGAAAACCTTTTTTCAACAGAATGCATTTGTTCCATCCAGTGAGTTAATAGGTGCTTCAAAACTCTCATTACAAATACAATGTTTGGTAATTCTAGTAGGTACAGCCCTTGTGATTTTTGTGATGGCACAGAATAATATATGTATACAGGAGCACAGGTTGAAAAGAATCTTATGTTAAACCTCTCTTTATAATTGGGTAAATTCCATAAGCTGTAGAAGCAGAACATACTGTACAGTGCCCACTCACTTGGCCTCATTTACTAAAGTGTAATACTACTTTTAGTTGTCACACAGTAGTTGCCAGAATTACCAAAGCTCTGTGGTATTGGACGCATTCCCAGCATTTTTGGATCAGCTGTAGTGCATTTAGTGCAAATCATTTGCTACTGTGTATTGTTCTGCTGGTCCTTGTCCTGCCATTCAAAAACAGGAAGTGAATTCGGAGGGGAGTGGGATTAGGATAGTTAATACCCAATTGTTGATCTTAAATTGGCACCAACTAGGATTTGCACACATGCGCATCTGCCTGCACGCTATAATGCTGGGCACCTAAATCCCATAGCACAACCCAAAAGGAGGGTCAGAGGCATTCCAAAAAGTTGCGTGCAGTGTATTAGAATGTGTTTCTGTGCTCGTAATTTTATTTTTTTTGTAGCGGGACCAGTAATGTGGAATGAACTTCCTTGTGTCAAATTGTTTCACTACCAATGTTTAAAAAAACATTCTTTTGTTTCATGAGGCATTTTGCTGATTAATTTTATGCTGAATTTACATTTTCTATTTTATTTTATGGGTTGTTGCATGTTTTTGTTTTATGGTATGTTGTAGTTGTGAGTTACATATACGTAAGGTCACACCTACTTAGATGTATTGGATAAGCGGGATATAAATTTGATAGATAAATAATAAAATGAATGAGTAAGCTTGGCTCCCAGAGTTGGATGTGGAAACCAGCGCTATTATATAAAGGGTACGTACTTTTTATAAAATAGCGCTTAGCACTGAATTTTTCTGGTGCCCATTTTTGAACGTCATTTATAGAATTCCGCCTATGAATCTCAAGGGACTTCTATGCTTAAAGTATTCTGCCATTTAGTTTCATCCACCCAGAAAGCTACCATTGTAACTCACAGCATTATTTATGACCACCTCTGTGAAAACTTGAACTTGACTATATGGCAGATCATTTTTTAGAATTCAGTAGGCTGATTATCTGGATTAACCTCAGTAGAGAGCAGATTTGTGTAATGGAAAATCTGGATGGTTGTACATTCCTTTTTGAAAAGAGCACACGTTTTGAGCATTACATATTGAGCATAATGTTTTGGTTTCAATAATAATTGGGAAAAAATACCAAACTCTCTCTTCCCCCCCCCCCCCCCCCCCCCCCCCCCCCCCCGTTTACTTAGCCACATGCTAGTGCCGTATCATCATTGCTGCTATTCTCACTGAGCAGTGATGAGCTGTGAGCTTATCAGAATTGCAGTTGTCTCTCCCCTCCCCCCCAAAAAAAGCTTCTGGAGGGCCTTGGGTAGAGAGAAGAATGTGAGATTGAGATTGCCTTGGTGGGGGGGGGGGAGGGAAGGGGAAGAGGCTCTCCTTATTTGGTGATACCAAAATTAGAGGGGGCTCCAACTTTCAAGGGCCTGTAGGTTTGTCTCTCTGTGGAATCTGACATCTCCTGGACAGATTAGCAGTTGGTGAGTCTGGCTGGTTGAAGGTAAGTGATCCTACATGCTTCCATGATGTAGTCTTCCCTATTGTCCAGTTAGGCTTATTCTGGACAGTGCCACAGTGTGTAGGCCTTGCCTTGGAGAGCTGTTGTGCAGCCCTGGAACGTGGTAGAAAAAGCTGAACTTATCAGGCCTTTCAGTTGTGGGCAGGATCATTTTCTATAAAAGGTGACAGTCTTGTGGAGGAGGCATTAGTCCTTAGGACCCAATATCCAGAGGCTGGCTAGCCGTACTCCCTCAACTAATGTTCTTGGTTGATACAAATTGAGACCATAATCAAAATTATTCTGGCAGTGCTCTACCTTTCTCATCTAGAGGATCCTGAACAGGGTCTGGGGAGTTCCTAACCAGATGTTCCTACTGCTGTGCTTTGGCTGTTTTTCTTATGGAATTTCTTAGGATCTTCCAGTAGTGGAAATATGATCCTTAGTGGTTGTAGCCACATTGAGCCTGCAAATAGGTGGGAAAATGTGGGATACAAGTGCAGCAAATAAATAAAATACTACTGCTAGGGCTGCTATTTTGGAGGCTGTACTGAGCAGGTAGGCATGAAGAACAGTTGCTCCTGCCCAGCACTCACTGGACTGCCAGGTAAAGAACTGACCAATAGAGGTAAGTTCCAACAAAAAGACGCAGAGATGACAAAAGGAGTTGGATGTCAACACAAAATCCAAAGCAGTATAGTAACAGGTACTTTTATTAAAAAATCAAAAATACCCAGGATGGCCACATTTCGGCTTCATCAGGGGCATAAATGTATTTCCATATCATCATGCTGATCAATCCATAGACTGGTGGGTTGTGTCCATCTACCAGCAGGTGGAGATAGAGAGCAATCCTTTTGCCTCCCTATATGTGGTCATGTGCTGCCGGAAACTCCTCAGTATGTTCTCTATCTCAGCAGATGGTGGTCACGCACAGCAGCAGCTCTGGCTAGGTCTCCAAGCCTAATTTTTAGGTTTTGTTGAGTACCTGGGGTTGAGGGCTCTTCTTGAGCAAGTGCAAACCTGGTGGCGCCAGGTCCCTCCTTTTCTCCCCCCTCCCGCTGGCTCCGTTAAAAAAAAAAAAAAAAATTTTGGACGTCCTTAAGGGCGTTTATTTCGACGTTTATTTAAACGTTTATTGCAGCTACTCACTGGGACACCAGGTCGTTACAGCTCGGAGCGAGAAGCAGGTAATTTTTACCTTTTTATAGCGGGCAGGGGGTTCCCCGATCGATCTCCACGTGGCCTATGGCGTCGGAGGGCGAGGGCGCGAAGAATCGCTCCCCGGACCGCGTGTGCGCTTCTAGCGGGGATGCGGGGGTCTTAAAGTCTGATTCGCCCTTGTTGGGTGTCAGTTCGGAGGCCGGTCAGTGTCCCGGGTCTTCCTCCGGTGCGGCGGTTTTTCCCGCCATAAACGCCCATCCCCCGCTGCTCGCCTCCGCCATCTTGGCCGGCCACTCTGCTCGGACGGCTTCTTCTTGGGCCGCCCTTGAGCTAGGAGACGTTAATGCCATGGCCGCCCTTGATTTGGGCGACGGCAAAAAAAGCGGCTAAAGTTAAACGCCATTCTTCCTGCGCTGCTCCTTCGCGGAGTGTCTCGCCGGACGCCATCTTGGATGCGCAGCATGTTTCTCCCCCGCTCTTGCGAGCGCCGGTTGAGGGTGCGTCTAGGGCTGTGGCCCAGGCTGCTGAAGTGCACAGTCTGGGGGGTTTCTCCCCCGAGTTTATTTTGCTGCTGCATCAGGCCTTCCTTATGCAAAACGCTGCCCCTTCTCCCTTGTCCGATAAAGGGGTTGAGGCCCCCGGAAGTAAACGCCCTCGGGTGGATTCCCAGGCCTTAGAGGACTCTGTTTCCTCTGATGTAGATGAGGGCAGCGTATCTGAGTTCTCCCAACGGTCCTTTGGGGATTCCTTGGAGGAGACTGATTCCCGCTCGGAATTGTTTCTCGCTTCCATGTGAATCAGCAGCTCTGTCTTCCTTCCTTTCGTAGGGAGGACTACCCAGAGGAATAGTCTGCTCTCAAATTTCTGGATGTGAGACGAGTCATCATCAGATACTTGGAAGTGACCAATGATTTCCGGAAATCGGATCATCTGTTTGTCCTGTTTGCAGGTCCTCGTAAGGGTCTGCAGGCTGCTAAGCCTACAGTGGCAAGATGAGTCAAGGAAGCCATTGCAGCGGCTTATGTGGCCGCGGGGAAGGTGCCGCCTATTCAGCTGAAGGCTCACTTCACTAGAGCTCAGGCGGCCTCGATGGCAGAGGCTGGGTCCGTCTCCTTGGAAGAGATTTGCAAGGCGGCAATTTGGGCATCGGCCCATACCTTCTCCAGGCATTACCGCTTGACTGTGGCTGCTCGGGCGGAGGCCCGGTTTGGAGCTTCAGTGTTGCGGTCAGGGATTTCAATGTCCCGCCCTGGGTGAGTACTGCTTCGGTACATCCCACCAGTCTATGGATTGATCAGCATGATGATATGGAAGGTAAAATTATGTATCATACCTGATAATTTTCTTTCCATTAATCATAGCTGATCAATCCATAGCCCCTCCCAGATATCTGTACTGTTTATATTCTGGTTGCATTTCAGGTTCAAGTTTAGTCTTCAGTTCCTGTTCAGGAGGACTTCGTGTTCAAGTTTTTTTCAATTGGATTCTTCAAGAGTTGAGACGAGTTTGTGTTACAGTGAGCTGCTGCATTCCTCTCCCCTCCGTTTTCGGGGCTGGATTGAGACATAAATTCTGCCGGCGCTCCCTCCCGCTTTCGTGCGGCTGTAGGGCAGCTTTGTACCCCTCCCGCTTCAGCGGTGTTAGGGTCAGTCAGCTCCTCCCGCGGTTGCAGGATAAGCCAGATCCCCCCGCATCGGCGGGGTGGTGTCCCTCCCCCGCTCCGCGGGGATGAGCTGGACGGATTCCCCTCCCCCACTTGTGTGGGGATGAGCTGGGTTAATTCCCCTCCCCCGTTTCGGCGGTGGTGAGCTGGGCAGAGTGTCCCTTTGTGGGTGTAATTCTCTAAGTGCTGAGTCCTGCGGATGGAGCTTGGATATCGACATACTGAGGAGTTTCCGGCAGCACATGACCACATATAGGGAGGCAAAAGGATTGCTCTCTATCTCCACCTGCTGGTAGAGGGACACAACCCACCAGTCTATGGATTGATCAGCTATGATTAATGGAAAGAAAATTATCAGGTATGATACATAATTTTACCATCCAAATGTCTTGATAATTGACTTTCAAAGGGTCTAATTTAATGTGACAATTGGCTATCAAAAATTATCATTCAGCAAAGGAGACAGCCTCTGATCTGCTTCATGTCACTAGAAAAATTGTCTCCTTTCCCTTTTAAGTTTGTACTGTGATTTTGAGACTATAGCATGAATTGCAGTGTGCACCTGGTGCATACTGCAAGTTGCATTATGGTTTTTACATGGTAAAGAGCTGCTTTACATGCATTTGCATGTTTTGCATCTTATTACTATATAACCCTTGGCAACCTAAACATAGGCATGTCAAGCTTGCTTAAGGGCCCTTTAAGTCACTTGAAGGGCAAATAATGTGAATTTAAGCCCTAATTCAACTTGATAACTCCCCCCCCCCCCTTGGGGGAGTGGGTAATGAGAGTGCTATGCAATAAGAAAATATAAAAAAGAAACAGAAACATGAAGAAATGACACAATGTGATATGTTAGATTTTAATTAAATAATTGTGAAGATATTTCTCTCACAGTGTGGGTGGTTTTTTTTTTTAGTGGCGGGTAGACAAAGAAACCTTTGTTTTTTCTCTTTTAACGAGTTTTTTTTATATTGGTTAGTAGTACTCCCGCCATAATAAAATAAGGACCGATGATAGGAACATAGCTCCAATGATAAAACAGTGGCGCTCTTAAAGAACTAAGAAAGAAAGAGAGCAAGTATTCTATATAGGATAGCCACGCTTGGTAGCGTTGAGGTCCTGGGTTGATAAATAATATTATTTACATGCTGTGAGACGAATATCCTATCACCATCTGGTAAATGTATAGAGAGTAAAATAAAAACTAGAAATATGTATGATTTTCACCTTTTCATGGCCTCTATGATATACACTCCATGCTGCCATCTTCCAAAATGCTGGCACCCAAATCCATGTGGTACATATTAGGATGAACCTAGTGATGTTGAGAGGGAGAGGAATGTGCAGGAAATCCTTTCTAGGGTTGGGTGGTCCACTATACTACCAGGGATTTGATTGGGGTTTTTTTTTTTTTTTTTGGGGGGGGGGGGGGGGGGGGGGGGGTTAACCAGAAGGAGACAACAGGGTTTTTTTTGTTTTGTTTTGATTTCTCCCTCTCATTGCAAACCAGTTATTCAATGCCAGTGCTTAAAAGAATACTGACTGTTGCTGGCTAAATATTACCCCTATATGTCTTCATTATTTTATGCAAAACTCATTGGTTCACATGTAAACATCAGTGATGTATTGAAACACATTAGGAAGATTACCATGCTTTCTCTGCATCCTAGTGGCATTTAATAGAAATTCTATTGAAGAATTTCATGTTGTGTATGTGATAAATTGATATGCACATGAACTTCACTATAACAAACCTGCCTGCAGACCTAAAATTCTCAGTCTTCACAGAATTTACATGAACCAACTTGGCAGTGATACTTCCTCAGTTTCCTATGGCTTTAGTGCTGTTACATTAACAAAAGCAAATAAAACTTAACAAGTGGTCTCTTTTTGCTTTTTCGCTTCCTGCACATAAATGTCACATTTTTTCCCCTTCTGAACAAAATAGCTTGTAGTTCTTCAGGATCCCTAGATGTTTTGGTCTTATTCACAGTGACTTTCCACCGCAACCTGAACCTTTTTGTTTCCAGTTTATTCTTGTTCTTGAACATCAAAGTATCAAAAGCAACAAGGCTGGCTATGTTCTAGGTTTCACTAGTTGAAGGCAGCTATGATAGTACAGCATGACAATAACTCCCAGGGCCCTCCTCTTAGCAAACGCTGATGGGGATCATCTTTCAGCCAGGGGCTTAGCCAGGCACCCAATTTTGGGTGGGCCTGGGCCCAAGATGGGTGGGCAGAAGTACTCCGCAAGTGATTTGGTCTCTCCCTCTCTCACCTGCATGCCATAGGGTCCCTCAAACATCAGCCCGTCCCCCGCATACCTTTTAAATAGCAGATTTTCACCGACAGCGAGCAGCAACTAATACACACTGCTCATGTTGGCCTCACAGCCTTCCCTCTGACATAACTTCCTGTTTCCGCATAGGCAGGAATACATCAGCGGGAAGGCTGTGGGGCTGGTGCGAGCAGTATGTATCAGTCGCTGCTCACTGCAGGCATCTGGTATTTACAAGGTATGCAGGAGGGACAGTTGTTGGGAGTTTTCGGCTGGTGGGGCTTGGGAAATCCCTGCCAGCCACATCATAGATGTGCTGCTACTGGGTGGGCCTGAGCCCAAAATGGGTGGCCCTGGGCCCACCCAAGCCCACCCTTGGCTACGCCACTGCTTTCAGCCCTTTCAGGAATTTGAAATGTCGTAGTTCACCCATCTCTAGAAAATATTGGGCCCTTGAAGTAGAAGCAGCTGCTATGAGAAGACGTGAAACATGTGGCAGGCTTTTCAGCACCTTCAGCTTGGGTGCCCTGAGCCAATACCTCACTGGCTCTCCCTTTTAAATTGGCCCAGTCTACAATTGCTAGTGTGTACCAACTGCTAGGGCTACTCCACTACATATAAAAAGTCTTTAGGGGCTTATCAAGTGAATTTGTGGTCAGCTTCTATTAAAATGTCTGAAAGACTAGAACCATTCCCCCAGTGCAGTATTTGCTTTATTATTCTGCTTCAGTAATGGGTGTAATATGGCTTATGAATTCAGGCACCAATTAAACCGTATATAGCTGCCAGCCTCTAAATATATTGGCTTTGTTTCCATAGAAATTGTGAACATACCGCCCACTATCTAGATGAGATTACACCACTGATATTTAGTCAACAAAGCAGCTAATTAGTTTATTGACCACAAAGTATTCAGAACCGAGAGCATACTTCATGCTGCGTACAGATTGCTTTTCTAAAACTGAGTGGTAAAAAGAATTAGTACTGACGAGCCTACATTTTCCATGTATTTATTTGATGTGCATTCTAGAGTTAGGCAGCAAAGAGGCATACTTAAGCTCTGGTGGGTATATTTTTCTTTTTTTTTTTTATGCAGTAATGTGATAAGTTCTGTGATTTCAAGATAAACCAATATAGGAAGGTCAGAAAAAAATGCAGTTTAAAGGCTTACCAACTGCTGTTAGCATGTCTATTGCGGTTCATATATATATCTATCTTGATCAAATTGCTTTATATATATATTTTTTTTCTTTGATTTGACTTTACTTTCCTATGGCACTATAGAAATAAAAAACAAAAACAAGAGGCACTGATCTGCCTAATGAGATAAAAACAAAGTAAAAGCAGATCACATAAAACATACCAAAACAAGTAAATAAAAAGAAGTGGTTTATTGAACTGTTACCAGAAGTGGCCACATTTTGCCCTCAGGCTGCATCAGGGGTAAAAGAACTACAAAATAAAAAATCAGAACATATATATTGTAAGCTTCATATTAAATATACAATATTCCTTAAAACTTAAAAACATGAATATTAATGGGTAACATTAAAACTAATACATTTGGCTCCTAAAACCATAACATTATTACAAATCATAATCAAATCATCACTGTAATAATCATTAATAAAAACAGAAATTAAAAACCATGTGCATAACAAACTGATAGGAGGGCACAAGGTGAAAACATATGTGAAAGCAAAAGCAGACAGTTTGGTGTGCTGGTATGTCAAATATTTCATATAGCATAGATGTTAATGTGCTCATATTGAGAGATAGACTTCTACATACTTAAGAGGGGTAAAAACACAGTATATCCATAATAGTAAAAATCAAACCACCTGAAAAGTAAAATTAAAGGTAAGATGTCAATATATGTTATTGATTGGGTTATTTTGAAAAAATTAGCAATCTGCTTAGAGCAAACAAATAAGAAACTAAAAAGAACTTGCTCTAATTGGCTATGAGGATTATCTGTGCTATTATTAAGAGATGTATCATAAATGATTTTAACAAAGGGCCTCAGTAGCCAAGGGTACCAACTCAGTGGACACACCTGGTAAGGCTTCTATCATGGGCCAACCACCTCCTCCGAAAAAAAACTACAGAATGAAATAAAACAGTCTGTAGTAAAAAAACGGAGTGGGGTAATAATACGTAAATACTCAGTTGACTATAGGCACAGATAATAACAAATAAGCCTAATGAGTATAATATTATATGTCAGAAGAATAAAAATATTCCAGAAAGGAGACTAAATATAAAGAACCAATGACAAAGGGAGTACTTAGCTTCAAACCCGGGAAAAAAATCCACATCCGAGAGGTGCCTCCAAAAATTCTTTGATAAAATGGTCTTACGTATGAAAAATCTCACTAACCAGCTTATAATCGAAAGTAATCGCCGGCTAATTCCCGACACAAATCGGGATATGGCAGGCGATTTCGCAAAAGCGGCAAAAAGCGTATAATCGAAAGCTACATTTGTGATAGCTTCGCCGCTTTCCCTTCGCTTTGCCGGCGAAAGTTCAAAGGGGCGTGTTGGCGGTGAAGCGAAGGCGGAACATGGGCAGGCTTGGGCGTGGCTATCAGATGGCCGGGTTTCACGGATAATGGAAAAATAAACCCGGCGATAAGCAGTATTTCGCCGGGTTTACTTGGTCCTTTTATTTTCACGACCAAGCCTCAAAAAGGTGCCCCAACTGACCAGATGACCACCGGAGGGAATGGGGGATGACCTCCCCTTACTCCCCCAGTGGTCGCCAACCCCCTCCCACACTAAAATTATTAAAATACAAACCTTTTTTGCCAGCTTGTATGCCAGCCTCAAATGTCATACCCAGCACCCTGACAGCAGTATGCAGGTCCCTGGAACAGTTGTTGTTGGTTGCAGTGGACTGCAGAAAGGCAGAGCCAGGCCCATCCCCCCCCCCCCTACCTGTTCCACTTGTGGTGGGTAATGTTGAGCCCTCCCAAACCCCCCAAAACCCACTGTACCCACATGTAGGTGCCCCCCTTCAGCCCTTAGGGCTAAGGTAATGGTGCACACTTGTGGGCAGTGGGTTTTGGGGGGGATTTGGGGGACTCAGCACACAAGGGAAGGGTGCTATGCACCTGGAAGCTAATTTGGTTGTTTATAAAAGATGTTTGAAGTGCCCCCTAGGGTGCCCGGTTGGTGTCCTGGCATGTGAGGGGGACCATTGCACTACAAATGCTGGCTCCTCCCACGGCCAAATGCCTTGGATTTTGCCGGGTTTGAGATCGCCGGCAGTTTTTTCCATTATCGCGGAAAAACAAAAGTGGCGATCTCAAACCCGGCGAAATCCAAGGCATTTTGCCGGGCCACACCGTATTATCAAAAAAAAAAGATGGCCGGCCATCTTTTTTGAAAATACGGTTCCGGCCAGCTGTTGCGCCGCCGCTGCCAAAATAGATCGCCGGCGACCTATTTCACCGGCGACGTTCGATTATTCCCCTCTAAGTCTCTTGCGATCTCTCTCTCGACAGTCGTAGAATTCTCACTGTTTCGTTACTTCTTCAGGAGAAGATATGCAAAAAAAGCAAACATCTTCCGCACAGTGCCACCACAAAAGCTATCAAAGTGGTATACGTTTGGGTACAGCAGGTGTTGTTCTGTTCTTGAAAGGCTCGCAATCTGAGTATATACCTGAGGCAATGGAAGCTTAAAGGTCGTAACCAAGATGACAAAGAGCTGTAGTGGATTTTACCTAGCTTCCCCTGGTTCTCAGTCTGCTGTTGTATTAGGCTACAGCAAATATTATCTCTCCAAGATCTGACAAACTGCAAAAATCAGTAAATAACGGGAAAAACACTCCCTCCAAAGGGAGACCCAAGTAGAATTCTTAAAGTCTACCATCCAATAACTTGCTTACTTGCAGTTTTCTAGGTTTTTCAGTGTGATAGATAGCAGGCAAAATATGACTGCACAGATTTTAATATTATGGTGATTAGAAGAGAAGGGCAATAGGATGAGCATATCAAGCCAAAGACCAGTTGATTGTTTAATAAAGTGCTCGTGATCAGCTGTAAGAAGTCACAAGCCCAGTATAAAATGAATTAATTGTAATAGTTTTTACTAGCATCCTACACTCCTGAATAATTAATTGATTTGAGTACATCCAGTTTGCCATGATAATGTGGCAAACAACAATCTATATTAATTATGAAAAGGAATGACCAATTATTATAACAACAAGATCCAGTGAGGAACAATGCCTCTGTGGTTATGTTCCACTAATAAGTTATGAGTGCAAAGCTTGCTACACACACTGTAATTTAGTTAAGTTCCTTATCTCTTGCTTAACTATACAAAGAACATGCCTTGAGTTTAGCTAACCATCAAATTATCCCAATTGACTCTGTACCACACATCCTGTTCCCATCATATATCTGCTCTTGGTCCCTCAGCTATGTGGTAAGCCGTATTGTAAAACCTCTGTAGCATCATATCTGTTAGTTGAGTTTTCTAATGCATGCTTAATAAGTGTCATTAATATTATGCTAACATTGTATTATATATCTGGTATTTGAATTCCAGTCCTATACTGTTTCACGGTAGTTCTATTATTAGATTTCAATTTACTGTTTTCAAGTTTACTTCGTTTATTGTATTTATTCTTGGTTATTTTACTATTGTTATGCTGTGAACAAAATTGTAAATTTTGTACCTGCTGTACACTGCCTTGGGTGAATCTCTTCATAAAGGCGGTTAATAAATCCCAATAAATAAACTATAAGTAAATACATTTAGGAAGATTCAGCATCATTACTCATATATTCTGTTTGGCATTAAATCTACGGGGTATTCCACCTTATTAGGCTGTGGATTTAACTTTAATCCCTGAGGCACTGATGATCCCTAAATATCATACCAAGAGGGGCATTTTCAATATGACGTCTAAAGCTGATTTTAGATGTTTTGTGGAAAACATCCAAAAATCCAGTACAGAACATGGCCTTTATCAAACCAGAAAAATGTCCGACTTTCTGTTTAGAAATTGGCCGCCATTTGCAAGATGTTTTTTTGGACCGTATTTGAAAAAGAAATGTCCAAGGGAAAAACTCAAAAAAGCTATTGGGATGTATTGGGGGGGGGGGGGGGGCAGCATTCTTAGTAGACTGGCCACACAGACATGCCAGCAGTGGTGCACCCTAGGGGGCACTGCAGTGGAATTCACATAAAAGGTCCCAGGTACACATCTCACCATTACCCTCTCTGCAAAGAGGTGGGATAATGTGGGATACAAATGCAATAAATAAAATATTGTATGGGAAGTCCTTCAAAACCCACCAAAAACCTACTGTACACCAGTACAGTAGCCTTTATATCTGCAGGTGTACTGTATGTGGTGGAAAGTGTGGCTCACTCTTTCCACTGCAAGTGTAACAGAGTAGGATATGTGCCTTGGGTCCCCTTCTCTATAGTCCACTACACCAACCACTAGGTTACTCCAGGAACCTGCTTGCTGCTCTAATAGGACTGGCCATAACATCTGAAGCTGTCTTTCATATCTTTGAGGGGTGGGAGGGGGTCAGTGACTTCTGGGGGAGTAACGGGGTGTCATGCCTTAACCACTCTGGTCATCTAGGATACATTTTTGTGACTTAGGCGTGATTGAAACAGGTCTAGACCAAAATGTCTAACCTTTAACCCAGGACTTTTTTTGCTTTGTTTCATTATGGCAGAAAAACGGCCAAGTTTTTTAATAGAAAACTAAGGAAAAATGATCATGTCTCTCTGACAGTAGACTGCAATATACCTTCCTGCTAAAGCTCTTTTCTATATAAATAGGAGTTGAAGGTACAATAGTTACTGAGAGGAAAGATAAGCAAAGAATACTACAAAAGACTGACACTGATGCTGAAAAGTGCTTTAATAGTGCGAAATAAGATACAAACCAGAAACTGGATTGTGATTCACATGGTTTCCTACAACTTCATAATCGTAGACTGGCCTCACAGAAATCTTGAAAAATTGGATTTAAGAGCAGAAAATCATCCATGTCAACTGAGATTGAATGTCCTAAGAACTGAAGGTGGTATGAGTGGTTATAGAAACGAGGTTATACACATGATCTGCTATTATAGGCTTGTTACAGGAGTGATTAAGAAAAGATGATCTTAAACTTAAACCTTGGTGATGGCTGCAGCAGTGGATAGTAGACTGTGGACAAGATTAGTTCATAGCCAGTATAGGCAAAAAACTGTTAAACATTCAGACAGATGCAGATTCTATGGCACTGAACAGGAAACACGTATCTTGTCACTGATGAGCTGTCAGAAAGGCACAATCAATAAAGTAGCACATCTCATCCACTGGATAATGTAACCACTAACATTACTGTACCAGAAACACTAGAATAAAGACTGATAAAACGATAGAGATTGAAGAAATTGAGTTCACCTAGGACACTACTATTCCCACAAATGTCAAAGCTTGATACAAGATAACTGAATAGTTTGGTAAAGGAGAAAAGCACATGAAGAACTTTACTAACGGTGTCTGTACCAAATGCAGAAAAAGAAGCTCCTCGTGGAATCAGAAACCAAGAAAATGTGGCAGAAAGATGTATGTTGTCTGAATTGTGTTTGACACTACTAACTAATCTTGAGAGGTTAAGATCTCCAGCATACGACTTCCGGTGGGGGGGGGAGGGAGGAGCCAAGATGGCAGCAGTAGCATAGTGCAGTGCTTCACATACCAATTACCAATTTCCTAATAGTGAAAAAAGGAAAACTGAGGGGGTTTTTTTTCCCCTCAAATCTTCAGACTTTACATTCCACTCCAGTTTTGGGACTGATGAATACCTTTATCTAGTGTGAGAAACCTGGTCCTTTAGACCTCAGTGAGTCATCAGCTGTCTCGATGCCACTGCCAGGAAGAGCGTCATTGGACTTCACCTCTTATCTTTCCTTGACTCCTGATTTACGGACACCACCACACCACAATCGTCTTTAGTAAGCCCACTAGAATTGGTCACAGCACACTCTGCACGAGGTAACTGTGATGCAGGACAAGGTTCCTGCATATGCAGAGGAAATTCCTAGCTTTTATAAGGGTTTTCTTTTGTTTTTTTGTTTCCTTTCGTAAATTTTTCTGTGGATTGCTTTAGAAGTGATTATTCGTTGATTGTATTTCAAAACTTTCAATAAATATAAAATGAATAAAAAATCTTCAATATACTCTGATAGAGGAATGAGGTTCATGCCTGTTATGATATGCATAAAACACATTTTGAATCAATAACTTGCAATAATGTTTCTAAGAAAGTTAAATGTTTGCAATTAAACATCTTTTACAATGGCATTAGCACAATAGATAAATCTATACATTTCGGCCTAGATTCTATATATCGTGCCAAAACAAAAATTTAAATGTACTTTATAGAATATACCTAAATTTCTGCACGGTTTTTAGAACATGCTGAGGGCCCATCCACGCAACTAAATTTATTTGCAGGCAGTTACACCAAGTAAGACTTGGTGTAAATGTCGATGGCACGGACTGGGTATATTTGATCAGGCTCAATGAGTTGGTATTTTTTTCCCCCAGTACAGTTGCAATTTCAGAAAACTAATGAGTCTGGAGTTTTCTGGTTGGTGTAATCGTAGGTTGATTGACTTAAGTATGGCTGTGTGACAGTCAGATATGCATGAAAAGCACAGCTAAAAAGTAGATATTTTTTACCTAACATTTCACCATAGCTGACTTGGTTGGCTGTGTTGAAATTGTTTAAGGAGTTGCCTTTCTGTGTTAAATATGTGCTTGCGCTCTTGATAACTGTTCCAATCAGAGTTAGCTGAGACGCTTAAACCCATCAGAATGTTCAGAGCTGGGATGATTCAGTAACAAGAACGTGTGTTTGGGAATAGGTAACAGAAGAGAGGGTCAAAAAGTACACAAGCAAAGACAACACACAAAAAAGCACAAAAAGGCTTTCAGGCCTGGAACAATCGAGATCTTTAAAAAAAAAAAAAAAAAAAAAAGACCTGACACGGGCTGTGTTTTGGCATACAAGCACCTGTGTCGGGGGTCAGTTGGAGTACAATTGCTCAAATAAATCACAACTATAACTTATCTTTAGATAAGATAGCAAAGGTCCAGTCAAACAGAGCTTAGAAATGCATCTTGGAGCACCATGTCTGTATCTGGTTGGGGCACTTACGACGCTTTTTTGATGTTACATCCAGACTCTCCACCATGGGTATTGGGATGCACAGACTCTCATGGCTGCATGTCTCTGACCTGGAACCAGCAATTCAGGAGAGATTACAAGACGTACCTTGGCGAGGGAGGTGATCTTTTTGGGAACAAGGTGGAGGAGGTCACTGACCTCGGAAAGAAGCACACTGACACCATTCAGTTCCTCTATCGGCAACCTCCAGCTGCATCCTCCTGAACCAGGAGATTTTCAAGTGGGCCTAGGCAACGGACCTATTACTCTCAATAGCGTAGGTTTCTGCTGCTTTCTCGTTCTGCCCAGCAGCTGTAGTCCCAGTGCTATCGTCCTCGTCATTCCTGCTGGCTCCCCAGTCGAAGCAGGGGATGGACTTTTGACTGATTCCAGGAGAGCATAGCTGCAGTCCAAGTAACCGTCCCAGATAAACTTCCGGTAAAGGGGAGGCTTAGTTTCTTTCATCAAAGATGGCTCCTTGTAACCTTCGATCGGCAGAATGGGCCCCTTGCTTTTGGTATTGTTGATCTCTTGTTTAAAAGATTGCATTTCTTTTTGGTTTTATGTAAAACTATGAATGTCTTTGTACATATGAAATTTGTGTTTGCTTTTTAGGATTCCTGTAATCGGATAACTCAACCCGTATTCTTGATTTCTTTTTTTTTTCAGGCTTATTCTAGAAAAAGAGAAGCATTTCATCTACTTAAAAAGAGGACTGAGGCACCTATCTGACACATATGAGGTAAAAATCATGAAAATTACATTTGGTTTATCTTCAGTTTGTTCTTTATGGAGAAGAGAATTGACCAGGCACACTTAAGTTTCCCAGATAATCCTGAGAGCCCTTTAAAAAAAAATTGGCCACCCTCCTGCCAATCTTAAGGTGCTGTAAGTGGTTTGAGTAATAGGTCTGCAATTTTAGTTTTTTTAGAACTCTGGTATAGAAAATACCATCTTATTTTATTACTTACTTATCCTGCTAGACCAGTCCAGACGAGTAGTTCAAGGTGGGGAACACTGACATTTCAGTGACATCAATAGTATAGGTGTGGTGCAGCCTGGAACTTGCTAGTATTTCTCTGCCTCCAGTAGATGCTGCGGAGGGATTCATTGACAGAAAGGCAGTCTCTGTGGGGTGCAGTCTACTGTCTGCAGCTGTATGATGAGTGTCTCTAGCATGGTAGTGCTTGCAGGGATTAGTCTGTGGACCTTTTGGTCCTGTTGAAGATGGGTGTGCTACTCCCCCTCTTCAGCCCTGCGCCTTGATCTACAGATCTTGTCTCTGTGTATCTATCCTTGTGTGGATCCCTCTAGATCCCTGCTAGTGAAGGTCATCTCCCCCTTCTTTTGAGCTGCAATGCAGATCTGTGGCATGTGGATCTTGGCTCTAGGGGGTGGAGGTGAATGGTGATTGGTTCAGTAGACATGAGTAAGTACTCTAAAAGGTCCATTGCTTGTCCTTCTTTTTCTGTCTTTCTCTGCTATTCCCCACCCAACCCGAACATACCTCCACTTTTTCTTCCCCCTTCCCGCTTCTTGTCTTGCTGGGGATGGAGATTCCACAAGTATTTTTTAAAATGCTATATAAATATAGTAATATAAAATTATGTATTACTTTTTTTTACAGAGTGGCTTTGGATGGGAAATGCTGGTGCAAGGGTGAACTGCCCTACTACACAAGCCTGCAGTGATTTAGGGAAAAACACTGTCCTCTCCAGTAGTAGGGAAGCCAGACATTTAGCAATAGCAGGCTATACAGGCAGAGCAGTGAGGCCAGCATTGGACTATGTATATGGAACAGGTGGTAGGGCTGCTTTGATCGTGGCATTATGGCAGTTCACTGTTATATAGTCTAGGGGAAAGTGGCCCCTGAGGTCTCCAGTGGTGGACTATTTAGACAACCAGCTTGAGTCTGCTTGGTAAGTGCATGCTTAGACTTCGTGATCCTGGTGACTGCCTGGTCCCGGACTGAGGGAATGGCAGACATTTTAATCACCGAGATGGCCGGTTCAGGATTGAGAGACCCACCAAGCCTCTTGAGACTCCCATTTTGAAGTTCCTCTTCCTTTGGAGCAGTCCACAGGGGAAAGAATCACAGCATCTCACTTAAGGGTGCCTATACTACAGCAGCTAGGATCAGGAAAGGGGGTGTACAAGTTTAAAAAAAAACAACAAAAAACCCCCACACAAAAAATTGAGATGGTACCAATTAAGAGAAATGGTTATTTAATTTAAAAAAAAGGGGGGGGGGGGGGAGAGATGCTTGCTTGGCTCTGGCCAGCAGATGGCTGACCCGTATCTTGTAGTTTACATGCAATGGATGGTTCGAGGAGATAGTAGTAGAAGCCCTCTGGGGTTTTTCTGTTCCTTGTATGGGCCTATCTCTGGCTCATTTTTTGCTCGGCAGGAATACAGGTGGTGATGTAATAGTGCTGGAAAGGTTCATACTGTGGTTGGTGAAAGAATATACGTAGTAAGTTAGAAGAGGTCTTGCTAATGACCTGTAACAAGGCACTTCTGTTTGTTATGCTTTTCAGGTTGAACCCCAGAATTTCTCTGGTTCTGACCACCATCTTATTAAACTTTTCACTGTTAGAAGTTCATCAGATATGATTACCCCTAAGATCAGTCTTTTTTTATGTACACCAATATCTCAACATCCATCATGTACTTCTTTCTTAGATTTCTGCATCCTAAGTTCCAAACCCTGTCATGCCTATCGTTTGCTACTTTTGACAACCCTTTAACTTTGATTTTGCAAAAGAGTTAAATGGTGTCTGAGCAGTCTGCAATGATTTATCCCAGCAGTGAGGCCATATACACTGAAACTGATTTTTCTGAACTGGTTTCCAGTTGCTGATGGCAGTACTCAAAAAGTTTCTTGGAGGTCCCACAACCAATTGGGTTTTCAGGATACCTACAATGTATATATGTGAATCTTCAGTGTTTGCACATTTTGTCATGTGTATAACTTACTGCAGAGTCACCAGTACAGTTTGGGAAGCACTGGTTTATGGCACTTTGAGTAAGTAGTTATTTTAAATAATGATATGTAGTGATCTTGAGTACAATTTTTTTGACGTGGTGATAGTTTCCTGTACTTTGAACCTCCAGCTCAATTGGGAACCAAGTCTGGATCATGTTGGCATGAAACTTCATGCAGGTACATGGGGACCCCCGTCCCTTCCACCTCCAATGCTTCTAGTCTGGTCTCTTCCTCCAAAGTGCTGAGCCAGGAAGCACACACCATTGCTCATTCCAGAACTGGTCCATCATGGGCCCTTAATGCAGTATGATGATTCTTCAGCATCCCAAGCCCTAGCTGACCCAAGGAACAGATGACCCAATTCTGGATTTATAGTATGGACCTTTTGCATAGCAGTGCACATTACTACCACTGAGTCAAAGTAAGGAAGTAGAGGGGCACAGCAACTTTTCTTGTGTGCTTTCATGTTTAGAAATGGTAAATCCTTGTCACCGACACACACTCTGGTCATTCATCTATTATTGTTGCCATCACTGATATGTGTAATGTAGCATGTAAAAGGTTTTGTGTATCATTGCAAGAGCTTCTCGTTTGTAATTGTACAACCCATTTTAAACCTGTGTTTATCAAACTTTCTCTGGCCATGAGACGCCATTATCTCAGTTAAAAGCATGGAATCCCCGGAGGCATGGGCCATGACCTGGATGTCTATGGACAGCGTACCCATCTGGATTGTGACTTCATTTGGGGTCAGGACAGTTCGGGAATCCTGGCTACAGAGAGAAGATTTGTTTATTTGGGGGACTTCCAGTGGTGCACGCGACCAAGATGGCTGAACCTGGCGAGCTCCATGTCTCCCTCGCCCTGCCAAGCTCCGCACAGGGTGGTCGGATGAGCAAAGGAGGCAGTGTAGTTGGGCAGTCGGCTGCGCGGGAACACCCCCCTCCTCCCCCAAACAACAAAATAATCTGAATACCTTACATTGAAAAACTATATTTTGTAAAATCAATATCTTTACAATCAGTTTTTTTAGATAAAGATTTAACATTTATCTCCATAGCCTTGAAACTATAATCAATCACCTGGAAGGACAGTTCTCATCTTAGTTTATATATGGCAGAACTGAGTATAGAAAATATGAAAATACCAGAAGCTAACTCTTTTTATACTATACATTTTCATAGCGGAAATTATTGGATTCTTTCTTTCTACTAATGTTTGCACTTTTATACAACTCAGTTGTGTGTTTCTTAGAGTTGTTTGTTTATTGTAGTTTATCTGAAAAACTCAATAAAATGTTTTGTTTTTTTTTAATTGGAAACGTGCCAGAGACCCACCTAGTGCATTGCTCGGAAACCATAACAGTTGGCAATTTCCCCAAGGCGGTGGTGCTCTAAGTGCTAGCAGGCCACATCTCTAGGTTGGAGTGGGGTGACGGAGTGGTGCACAAGAAGAGAATGGTGCGCGTTGTGTGCAGAGACGTACCTGGAGCCTGTGAGGTGATTGTGAGAAATGGGCAGACAGGATGGGCCATTTGGCCCTTATCCGCTGTCATGTTTCTATGTTTCTTTGCTCCAGCGAGGAGCTTCACGGTACAGCAGTGCAGTGTTGGACAATGTGAAGACCCTACCCAATGCCAAGGGCGGTAGAGGTCGTGGTTGGGGCATCCCAGGTTGGGCAGCTTTGGGTTCACGCAGAGCCTTGCAGGGGCAAGCCTGAAAGACATACTGCTGACTGGGAACATCCTCAGTTGGTAAGTCAGCTTATCAAATGAACCAGGTTGCTTGTGGGGATTTGTATTGGACACAGATTGGGGGGTGAAGAGACTCTCTCCCAGCTCCCTCCATATTGTGTGGTGACCAGAGGAGATTTAGCTATGCTGAAGCGAACTTAACCAAGTCCACGGCTAGCAAAGATATGTATGCAGCTAAAAGCTGCACACCCCCACCTCAAATGTTGGTGCCAGCCCAAGTGGGTCCAACACCCCTAGGTTGCAAAACCGCCCTACCTGAGGCTAAAGTGGAAATTGTGGATATGGTGATCTTGCACCTGGAAGAGAGGTTTTGAGCAATGGTAGCATGCCTCGAGACCTTCAAAAGTAGATTGGATAGTCTAGAGGAGTAACAGGCAGAAACAGAGCAGCTAAGGTCAAAGGCAGATTGAAATGTTAATGGGCAAGAAAATTGGAATAGAAGTCCAATTTACAGAGTTTCAGAGTCCCACAAGAGAGAGAAGGATCTACAATTTGTTCAATATTGGGTAAATCCCTGTCCCTTGGAAGGGAAACACTTCAGCCCAAGGGACTGAAATAAGAGAAGACAATTAGACTTAGATATAGGTGTGCAACCAGTAAAAATCTTTATTGGTATTCACTAAGCCAAATACGAAATAAATCAATCTCTCTGGAGCAAGTTGTCATACAGCGAAGCCAGATGCAAACACTGAATAACAGTCTGTTCAGCTTTCCCAGCCATCACATATATACCGTTGTAAGTTTCATTTCTCCTAAATCATGTGATTTCTCCTAAACTAAAAATCAGAAACTAGCCTGTGCCATAAATGGATTTTCCTGTATTATACCAGTCTCTCCTGATGTGTGTCACATGCACACTTTGTGGCCATTGGCTAATTACTTATCAGTACTACGTGCACCTAGCATGCTGGTAGTCACAGAGCAAACTAAGACATAGTACAATCCCCTTGTGTCCTCTCTCCCCAAAACCAAAACATTGTGGACATCTTAGGCTCACTGTATCCTCAGTCTCTCACCACCTCCCAAGGTTATATCCACCTTATATGAAAGGCATGGTCTCAGCTGCAGCCAAATGAGCATCCTTGAAGTGTCATTCCTCAGTTCCTGAGAAAGCACTGTATGTTACAAAGATGCTAACTTATTAGGCTAACTTGTGAGAATCAGACAGAGCCATGTGAAGGCTAGCATAGGAAGGAATATACAATATGTACAAGATTTATTGAAAACTTGCGACCAAACTCCAGCAGAGACAGCCAGCAGGGAACAACCCTCCCAGAGTAGGTTTGAATGGCCCTGATTTGCTTGCCTTTTGATGGCCGACTGATAAATCAGTTTTTGTAGGCTTGAAGGAAGGGGAGGCCAAGGCAATTTGCCACCTGAGGTGAGGGCTGAGATGCCCCCCCCCCCCCCCCCCGGCCATGGGTCTGCATCTTTCCCCCCCCCCCCACACTCCTTCTTCACCCCCCTCCCTCTTCAACCCCCTTCCCTGAGCGTACCCCTTTTTTTTTTCCAACCAGCGTCGGTGCAGCAATTCTCATGCGCTGCCCATTCCACCGGCACCAGCCCTTCTGTCTACTACGGCCCACCTCTGAAGAAACAAGAAGTTATGTCAGAGATGGGCCGCAGTAGAGAGAAGGGACCAATGCCGGCAGTAGGGCAGCCAGTGGGAATCACTGCCGCCTTTTATTAAACAAAGGTAGGCTAAGTGAAGGGGATTGAAGAAGGAAGGGGGAGATGCTGCTCTCTTGAGGAGTGCTTCCTGAGGCCCCCGCCTCAAGTGGCCCAATGGTAGGGCTGCCCCTGCTTGAAGGATATAGACATAGAGGATGACGATTCAAGGTGAGGATCAGCAAATTAGTGAAGTGTCTGATGTGGATTGAAGTTGCCAAAGATTTACTGGTAACTTGCTTGAGGTGTAAAATTTATATGCATAGCTTTTTATGTTTTAATGATATTGGTGCTGTTTTTGGTTTTGATGAGTGATTGGTGAAAGGTGAAGCAGGGGTCGTCTGATATTATGTGGGGTAAGAATGGGTTCAGAACCAGATAGGAAGACAAAATTGTATGGGGTATAGAGTACTGGGGTAAGGATTTCTCAAGGGGAATTGTGAGTAAGTGGGAGTTAAGGTGGGGTGGAAGGGCAAATCGGGCATATAGGAAGAGCAGGTTTTTAATATTTCAGCGGAGTGTGGAGGAGGAGAATACAGGGAGGGAATATAGGGTATACATGGGTGGGTAGAGATTGGGGAAAGGGATGGAATGTGGGGATAAGGACACAATAAGTTTTTGTGGTGCCTAGGAAATGAGGAGTACAGGACATGAAGTTAAACAGGAAAAATGTCTAACATGGGACTACCAATAGCCATGTGGAATGCTGGGGAGCTGGATAAACTGATTGAGAGAGAAATTTGCAATATCTGGTGTCCCAGAGGATAGATATAGCCATACTGCAGGAGATTACATTAAAAGAAGAGAAATGTGAAAAATGAATGCAAGGCCCATGTGGAGAGGCATATTATTCATTCACAAACATGTGCCCTTTGTTCTATATGAGCTGGAGAAGGATAAGGAGAGAAGGGTTATTTATTTATTTTCATTCTTATCCCACAAATATCCAAAACAGGTTTCGGTTCAATGTGGCTTACAATTATGAGGATGGTTTACAGTGTTAGTATTTTATTACATGTTGTTATATGGGTAGTAGCAAGAATAGATAATAGAGAACTAAATGCATCTGCCCCAATTGGACCTAAAGCAAATTTTTCACAAGGTGTTTGACCAGATGGCACAGGGAGTAAAGGAGAGCTACCTTTTTTTTTTTTTTTTTTTTTTGGGGGGGGGGTGCAATATGAATTGTACACTTTGCCCATTAGATCAGTGAGCTTGACACAGTACCAAGGGGGAGAAGGAAAAGAGCTAGGAAATAGGATGCACATGACTGGGCTGGTAGATCTTTGGAGGAAAAGAAATACAAGGGTTCAAGAATATTCAGAAGTACAGAATATCTGTTCAAGATTGGACTCTGTTCTAGATTCATCCATATCTGAGTGGTAGGGCAGTAGTCTGAGGTGAAGGTTCATCTAATCACTATTTTGGATTATGCCCTAGTGTTGGGTGAATGGAGGGGAGGACTGGTAGGGAGAACTGAAAGAGATGGCCAGCAAATGTGCATCTATTGGAGCAATCTGAGACTCAAGAACTTATTCAGAAGGAATGGTGGAACTGTTTAACAGACCCAGCCATTGTATGGGGAGGCAGGAAAAGCTTATATTAGGGGAGCTCTTATTAAACTGAGGTACAAAAGAAATGGGCCAGGGAACAAGAGAGGGCTAACCCATTAAGAGATTGAATTACTGGAAAAGCTGCACGAGTACAACAGTAATCATAAAGTGTTGAAGCAGTTGTGGGTTAAAAAGCATCTGGCTCTGCTAGAAACCCACAAAATAGATAGGATGATATGGAACACTAAAAGGGATTTTATGGAGTATAGAAGCAGGGCGGTTGTGTTGCTAGTGTGGCAGCTGCACAAACAGAATGCAAAATGGGTAAGGAAGATAGTGAATAATAAAGGGTTTGCAGAAGAATTTAAAAAATTTTACAAACACTTGTTTACCTTAGAATGTTACTTAGAAAGTTCCATGGTAATCTATGGAACTTTGTAAGTGTACGTGATTTGAAAATGAGCCCCATAGTAACAACATAGTAGATAACTGCAGATAAAGACCTGTACAGTTCATCTAGTCTGCCCAACAAGATAAAATTCATACCATTTTCAGGGCATTGTCCTTGTTTTCCAACTTCTGAAGTTGTCATCGAAGCCCCACTCCAGCCCATCCAAATCTGTCCACCCATGATAAGGACACTGACTGTAGAAGGCTTCCCAATTACTGGTGTTGCCATCTAATCACTGCTAAGCTTCTTTGGATCCATTCCTTCTAAACAGAATTCCTATGTGTTTATCCCACGCATTATTGAGTTCTGTTACCATTTTTATCTACACAACCTCCCATAGGAGGGCATTCCAGGTATCTACCATCCTCTCCTTGAAAAAGTACTTCATGACATACTCATGAGTCGGCCCCACCCTACAACATCAATTCATTTCCTTTAGTTCTACCAACTTCCTGTCTCTGAAAAAGGTTTGATTGTAGATTAATACTTTTCAAATATTTGAAAGGCTTTATCATATCACCCCTGACTCTCCTTTTCTCCAGGGTATGTATGTTCAGGTCGTCAAGTCTCTCCTCATATATCTTGTGACCATTTTAGTTGCTTTTTTCTGAACCGCTTCAAGTCTTTTTATGTCCTTAAGATATGACCTTCAAAACTTAAAGTAATCAAGAGAGTAGAGTATGATCAAGTGGGGTCTCACTAACAACTCGTACACGGGCATCAACACCTCCTTTATTCTGCGGTTATACCTCACTCTATGCAGCTTATCATCCTTCTGGCCATGGCCACTGCCGTATCGCATTTTTCCTAACCTTGAGATCCTCGGGCACCATTACCTCAAGGTCTGCCTCCTGAGCTGTGGTTATCAATCTCTCTCCGCCTATCTGGTACATCTCATTTGGATTTCTGCACCCCAAGTGCATCACTCTGCACTTTTTGACATTAAATTTTAACTATAAAGATAGAAAGGAAAATTATATATTGGGCCAACTCTAGGAAAGCTTACTAGTCAGTATACAAAGTAAATTCCACAGAACAGTAGAATATCCAGGACCTTTACTGAAGGATAAATACTGTTTATAGTTTTTTAATTTATTTTAAGAGTATACACTATGGGTGGCATGAAGTGATTTAAAAAAAGGTGTGCAATAATTAAACTTATGAGGATATAGATTACCTTTTTGTCGGTGGCAGTCCTTTGAAAACCTTTGAGTGTACCACAAAAAATATTTCCACTTATTTTTTTTTTTTATTATTTCTTTGTTTGTACTGCTCCGTGGGATTTGCTTTATACTGAGTATTAAATTTTAACTGCCAGATCTTTTATCATTCTTCTAATTTTTGGAGATCTCTTCTTGTGGTTTCTACTCCCTCCAGGGTATCCGCTCTTTTTTGGCAAACTCTTTTTTCTAACCGTTCAGCCATATGTCTCACAAATATGTTACAGAATCGTCCCTAGCATCGACCCCCACTGCTCACCTTCTTTTCTTCCAAGCAGATTCCATTTACCACTGGGGCCCAAAGTGGTGAACTGGATTGGAAACTGGTTGACTGACAGGTGACAGAGGGTGATGGTAAATGGAATCCATTTGGAGGAAAGGACGGTGAACAGTGAAGTACCTCAAGGGTTAGTACTGGGGCCAATTTTGTTTAATATTTTTGTGAGAGACATTGCTGAAGGGTTAGAAGGAAAAGTTTTTGTCTTTTTACGGATGACAAGATAGCCAGTAGAGCAGATGTCCTAGAGGGAGTAGAAAACCCTGAGAAGATCTCCAAAAATTAGAAGACTGGTCAAAGGGTCTGACAGTCAAAAATTTAATCACCAAATCACAAGTACAGATTAACTTGTATTATATAAACAAATACATATTTCACACATAACCATACACACCACTTGCTCATTAAATATTGAGTGATTGTGAAAAGTGCTCTGTTCACTTGTGCAATCACCATTTAAATGAGACTGACTGACTAAAGGAGAACCATCATCACACTATCAAGTTCTCACATGGACATGCAAATAATACAAGATAACAAACCTACAGGCATATGCCTACTAGCTGTTCTATACACTTTTATATCCAATACCAATATAGTATATTCTATTAAAGTAGGGTAGACTAACAATCAGTAATTGGAAAAAAAAACTCCACTTATCACAAGTCCAATTTGAGAAAACATGGGATGAGGAATAGAAGGCTGGATACAGGATTGAGAAATATAGAAACAGAGAAAATGTAGGCAGATAAAGACCATATGGCCTATCCAGTCTGCCCATCCAATGCTTCTACTCTCCCTATTACTCCCTTTGAGATTCTATGTACTTGTCCCAAGCTCTCTTGAATTCAGACACTATTTTTGTCGCCACCACTTCTACCGGGAGGCTATTCAACAAATTCACCACCCCTTCCATAAAGCATTTCCTCAGGTTACTTCTGTCCCCTTTCACCTTCATCCTATGCTCCCTCATTCCAGAGCTTTCTTTCCACTGAAAGAGACATTCTTCCTGTGTATTTATGCCATGTAGGTTTTTAAATGTTTAAATCATATCTTCCCTCTTCTGCCTTTTAAGTCTGTCTTCATATACTTTGATGAATACCACTGTCCATTTTAGTAGCCACCCTCTTGACCAACTTCATCCTGTTTACATCTTTTTGATGGTGCGGTCTCCAGAATTGTACACAATATTCTAAATGAGGATAAAGGACAGTGAACAGCTCTTCAGAGTTCAATGGCTATTGAATCTCCTTTAACATATAGTCCCTTTTTTTCTTCTTCTCTTCTTTAATGGCATCCACGCCGTACTGTAGTAGGGGATTTCGAATTAGTATTATATGATTTTTGACCTTGGGTGTACTTTTAATAAAGGGTTGGGGAGTATAATTTGAATTTTAGTTTTTATTATACCTAATTTTACTTCTCATTTTCATTTCTTTGTTTCATTCATTTATATTAAAAATGTATTCAGCTTTAATAGGAGGGAAATTTTGCTGGCTGTTCCTATTATAGCTCTTCAGAGGACTCTGCGGATATAAATGGTTTGTGTATTAATGGCCAGGGTTGGATTGGATGTATTTGTTTGACCTATTACAAGTTGCTAAAGAAATAGTTTTGTTTTGTTTATTTTTCCCCGTTCACTTTTTTTTAAAATTGCAGAAGTTACTTCAAACATTACAGGTTATACAACTAAAACAGTTTGACAGGTTTTTCAATGAAAGCTTTCACAGTCCAATAGCTGTGATATAACAAACATGGCAGTGTGAGTTTAACTGATAGTTGGAATTCTGTTTTTTCCTAGTGTCTGGATGCCAGCCGTCCTTGGTTATGCTATTGGATCTTGCACAGTTTGCAGCTGCTGGATGAGCCTGTCCCAGTATCTGTAGCTTCTGAGTAAGTTTGGTCTTTTCAGTTTTACTCTATAATCCCTCCATCTTTAATTTATGTTATAATTTTATTTTGAGATTTGTTTTTGTTTGGGGGAGGGACAGAATTCATTTTAATAGTGTGCTCCAGTATATGACAGTTCAAAATCCTTAATAGATCAGGGTAGAAGAATGTAATGAAGCACCATACCCATTCATTAGCCTTCCAAATAGCACATGGAATACTGAAGACTCAAATCTAGACTTTGGCAATCTGATTTTTAAGCAAACATGGCTATTTAAGTTGTTCAATGTAGTCGCATTGTTTCCTTTATCCCATTAAAAAAAGTGTGGGGGGAGGAGGGAGCTTTCCATATAGACAGACTTTAACTCAGGTTTTAAGAGTATCTGCCAGATACTGCCATATTCCAGCTAAGAGGAATGGGCAACGTTACAAAATATTTTGAAAGGAAACCACAACACCTCTTGGTTAAAAGCTGACTTCCATCCTCAAACAAATATTCTGTTACTTTCTATATACAGTGCTCCATATGTTTTTTCTTTCTTGTTTTAACTCTACCTAAATTTAGAAATTATTACCAGAGATCTGTTCAAAAATAACTTTCACGTACCATCTGCTGAATGTGAATAAAAGCCTTAGGAAAGCATTTGCTGATTAGTATGCAAGTACAAAAAGTATGTAGCTCTCTTTTTTTTTTTTTTTTCCTGAAGAGGCCGCCTAATGGCTATTATCAAAAACAAAATTACAGAGCACATCCGAGGACATGGATTACTGAGACCAAGTCAGCATGGCTTTTGTGTGGGGAAATCTTGCCTGACCAATTTACTTCAATTCTTTGAAGGAGTGAACAAACATGTGGACAAAGGGGAGTCGGTTGATATTGTGTATCTGGATTTTCAAAAGGTGTTTGACAAGGTACCTCATGAAAGGCTACAGAGGAAATTGGAGGGTCATGGGATAGGAGGAAACGTCCTATTGTGGATTAAAAACTGGTTGAAGGATAGGAAACAGAGAGTGGGGTTAAATGGTCAGTATTCACAATGGAGAAGGGTAGTTAGTGGGGTTCCTCAGGGGTCCGTGCTAGGACCGCCGCTTTTTAATATATTTATAAATGATTTAGAGATGGGAGTAACTAGCGAGGTAATTAAATTTGCTGATGACACAAAGTTATTCAAAGTCGTTAAATCGCGACAGGATTGTGAAAAATTACAAGAGGACCTTACGAGACTGGGAGACTGGGCGGCTAAATGGCAGATGATGCATAACCTTGCACTTGCTCACATTAAACATGTGGGAAAAAAGAACCCGAATTATAGCTACGTCATGCAAGGTTCCACGTTAGGAGTTACGGACCAAGAAAGGGATCTGGGTGTCGTCGTCGATAACACACTGAAACCTTCTGCTCAGTGTGCTGCTGCGGCTAAGAAAGCGAATAGATGTTGGGTATTATCAGGAAAGGTATGGAAAACAGGTGTGAGGATGTTATAATGCCGTTGTATCGCTCCATGGTGCGACCGCACCTTGAGTATTGTGTTCAATTCTGCTCGCCGCATCTCAAGAAAGATATAGTAGAATTGGAAAAGGTACAGCGAAGGGCGACTAAAATGATAGCGGGGATGGGACGACTTCCCTATGAAGAAAGACTAAGGAGGCTAGGGCTATACAGCTTGGAGAAGAGACGGCTGAGGGGAGACATGATAGAGGTATATAAAATAATGAGTGGAGTGGAACAGGTGGATGTGAAGCGTCTGTTCACGCTTTCCAAAAATACTAGGACTAGGGGGCATGCGATGAAACTACAGTGTAGTAAATTTAAAACAAATCGGAGAAAATGTTTCTTCACCCAATGTGTAATTAAACTCTGGAATTTGTTGCCGGAGAAAGTGGTGAAGGCAGTTAGCTTAGCAGAGTTTAAAAAGGGGTTGGACGGTTTCCTAAAGGACAAGTCCATAAACCGCTACTAAACGGACTTGGAAAACTCCAAAATTCCAGGAATAATGTATAGAATGTTTGTACGTTTGGGAAGCTTGCCAGGTGCCCTTGGCCTGGATTGGCCGCTGTCGTGGACAGGATGCTGGGCTCGATGGACCCTTGGTCTTTTCCCAGTATGGCATTACTTATGTACTTATTATAATGGTAGTTCCAGATTAGTTGTCTTAGTCAACACTGAAAATTCTGCTTTTTGACTCAAAGGATAACACAACTTTCACCATATAATGTTAGCTATATTAGATTCCTATGGGGTAGTGGAGTCGCTAGATAAAAATATATGGTGGGGTGGAGGTAAGCCAAAGCGACATTTCTGCACATCACAACCCACCCTTCCCCCACCTTTAAATTAGTTGTAATTATAGGGCTGCATTTTGATTAACATTTTTAATTTGTGATTAATCTCACAATTAAAAGTATTTATAATTAGTCAGTTAACCCTCCATTGCCCCAGGTACAAAACAAGTACCTGTATATAATATGTAAATCCCTTTGATTGTAACCGCAGAAAAGTATTATATCAAATCCTATCCTCCTTCCCTTCCCTAAAGGACTGATGCTCTCCTTCCCTCCCACCACCAGATCCAACATATCTCCCTTTTCTCTTTCTTCTCCACCCCTCTGAGCAGCACCAAGCTCTTCTCATGGCTGTTGGACCTTCACAGCCTCAGCCATAATTTCCACCTCCACCTACCTGGGGTTTGGCATCTGCCCCCCCCCCCCCCCCAACAGTCTACCTTAATGGTGGTCTTCTGTTGGTCCCCAGCAGTGGCAGCTCTGAGATTCTGACGGTGAATAGTGAGGCCATGATCTGCAGATGAAGAAGAATTGGAACAGTGATGAATCTTCTCAGGGTTGGCCAGCCTGTCAAAATTACTCCAATGATGCAACAATAATTCATCCAGAAGTTGCAAAACATCCTAGAACAATATCCCAAGACCTGCAGGCCTCTCTAGCCTGAGCTAAAGTTGGTATTAATGACTCCACAATAAGAAAGAAATAGAACAAAAATGGGATTCATGGAAGTGTACTAACTAGATCAATACACGTAGTAAGACTTTTTTTTCAAGCTCAAGCAGCTCCGTGCGTTCAAAGCATCACTCCACCCACATTTTAGGATCTTGGGCCAGGCAATTTTGTTGCCACTGTTGGATTGCAATTCCTTATATAGTGGCATCTCAGTTAAATTGCAACATTACTTACAAGTGTTACAAAACAAAGACTAATATTTAGTAGAGGTCGCTTTGATTCTGTGTCTAGCTTTATGAAAGATCTTCACTGATTACCTATTAAACAACAGATTAGATATAAGTTAGCTTGCTTGGTTTTTAAAGCAATTTGCAGCCTGAATTCTGAAGATGGGCAGAGTAACTTTCTTACACACTTTACAAATGGGCTATCCCATATCTAAAAACATACGTTTAAAAATGGTTCACGTGAATTTGTTTTCTTTTCAGGCAGTCAAGATTTGAAATGATCTCTCTCGAGACATTAGATCCATTCCATCATATTTTGCTTTCAGAAAGGCCTTAAAAACATTTTTGTTTTGAGTTCTAACATAATTGTACTTGTTTGTGATTTATAGCTAACAAAATGCAATTCCCTTTTATGTGAAGGCTTATTCTGTTTGTTAACTACTTTGGATCCTTTGGTAGAGTTAGCAGTATATAAAACATGAATAGAAATAGTATACAGAAGGCTTTAGGCTTGGCAGGATGACTAGGTAGGATTGTCTGATCTCATCCTTGCTGTTCTCATTAGCCTTTGAGCCACTGGCAGCTTATGCGAGAGCTAATAGGGACATTCAGGGGTTCCAGGAGGTGGGCTGCTTCCTTAAGATTATACTCTTTGTGGATCATGTTATTTTTACCATCAGCAATCTGCAGTTTATGCTGCCTGTTCTTATGGGGAAGGAGCAAGGAGGGGTAGGGGTACCCTGTTTAGAGAAATATTTTAAACTGGCCCAGCTGAGATCAGTTTTTGCGTGAGGGGGAGAGGGTGGGGGCAAAGACTAGCTAGACAATGGGTAGCGCTGATAGACAATGAGTTTGGAGAAATCCCAGTTAGGGATGTAATATAAGTAGACCACTTGGGAAGCAAGGTGAGGGTGGTGGATAACCCCTATATTGACATGACTTTGCAGGTATGGAAGAGAATAAGTAAGGATCTGTAATAGAAAAAAGTAACTAAATTTGCTCCACTTGATGGTGATAGTTCCTGCCAGGGCGCGCGCACAGAGTTTTTCGGAGATGGTAATAGGTGTGGGGGGATTTCTTGTCTAGGACATTGAGGAAATGTGAGAAAAATCTGGGGTAGGCAAAGTAGACATACACTTCACACTCATCATAACGCACACCACAGAACTTTTATACTTTTTGTGTGATTACAATGTACAAGCCTAGTATGGCATCCAGAACTTTTGAACTTTTTGCTTGATTGATGCACGATCCCAACTCATATGGTTGAAGCGCCCTTCTCGGCTCACATGGTCAACGCATATTGTTCCAGCGCATATGGTTGATGTGCACTTCTGAATCACATGGTTAATTCGCTGTTACGGTTCAATCATGGTTTCAGCTTGACATTCTTAAAATGGCAAGCAGTTCGTTGAAGCACAAATTATATACATTGGAAGAGAAACTAAGAGCAATACAGCACATTGATAATGGTGAAACACAAGCAAATGTCTCCACGTTTCAGAATGAACTTTGTGTGGATGGTTGAAAAACTGACCAAAAACCATTGACCTGCACAAAGATCAATGAAGAATGTGGTCTCAAATGAAATCGTTTTCAGTTAGCACAATATGTGGACTTGGATTCAACACTATTCACGTGGTTTGTGCAGCAACAACAAAAAGGGTATTCCAATCTCAGGGCGCATGATATACATGCAAACGGAGATATTTGACTGAACTTAATGGCAAATCTAGTCAATTCAAAGCAATCAATGGTTGGCTATGGAGATGGCAGCGAAGGCACGGGATATCTCAAGTAGCGATTGCAGATGAAAAAGATCTTCAGTTGAGCAAGCTGCTCGAGCCTACCCACAGAAATTGAAAGAAATTATGGAGGCTGGAAATTACACAAAAGAATAGGTCTAAGTGATGTGAAATTATTGAGTTGGTAAATTCACATCAACTTGTGGACAACGCTTCAGACGAAAACGAGGCAATCGAGTTACCTGAAGTGGATGATTTTGTTCCAACTTCACCTGAGGCAGTACATGCGCTAGAAACTGCTCTTAAATGGATTGAAATTCAGGATTTGTCTATTAGATTGTAAGCTCTTTGAGCAGGGACCGTCTTTCTTCTATGTTTGTGCAGCGCTGCGTACGCTTTGTAGCGCTATATAAATGCTAAATAGTAGTAGTAGAACCTGTCAAAATTTTATGCAGCTGAGAAGCATTCTACAATTTGCTAAGCGTCAATCATATGCCTTTGAAGACCTAGTCACAAATTACTGACTTTTTCATTAAGTGGAACATGTACTGAATTTACACTCTACAGTAATTTTGATTGCATTCATAAAAAGGTTTTTTTATTTGCTACAGTACAGAGGTTATGTAATAATAAACCCCAGTATTGTGTATTGTAAATTGATTTGTGGACCTGTATTGCCATTGTAAACTCGATTTTTACATTAATTTTTTTAATTGAGTTTTTATTTGATTGGGCAAGCGTACATGTATGCACATGCCTCTCGTTATAACACGACCTTTGTTAATAGGAGGTACTGGTTATGGCTGTGAAGTAGTGCATTATACCAGTAGAGTGGTGTATTTCCTTATATGCAAGTGAACACTATCATGAGGCAGGAAGCATGAGGTGATTTTTAGGGAACAGGAAATACCATTTGACAAACTCTATGAAGCCAGGGCCTGTTATCTAGTTTAAAAGACTTGGCATCAAGATAAATGAAAGATAACGGATCTGTATGATCTGAATGCATTAGGGTCTTTTTCTGGCTTTGACAGGACTGTTACACCACTCTGCAAGGTGTCATTAAATACCTTAGTGAGTCTGGGTGTCAGGCTAGCACTGAAGGTCTTGTAGAACTTTGCCATATATCCACCAAGGCCTGGAGCCTTCCCCATTTTCACAGATTGGATAGTCTTCCCTACTTTCTCTTCAGATATTGCCCTATCAAACCTTTCCCTGCTCACCTCATTGACTGATAGAAATGGACACCTTGCCAAAAAATTAGCCACCTGATCATCTTACACCTGTACTTCACTCTCGCATAAAGTTTTATAAAATTCCTTAAATACTTGATCAACAGTTGCCAATCCAGGTCACAACTACCTGGCAAGATCCCAAAAAAGCTCAATACATTTTATTCTGCTTATCCCAAAAATAAGCAGTGGATTTTCCCAAGTTCATTTTAATAATGTTCTATGGACTTTTCCTTTAGGAAGCTGTCCAAACCTTTTTTAAACCCCACTAAGCTAACCAACTTTACCATATTCTCTGCCGACGAGTTCCAGAGTTTAATTACACGTTGCGTGAAGAAATGGTTTCTCTGATTCATTTTAAATTTACTACTTTGTAGCTTCATCAAGTGCCCCCTAGTCCTAGTATTTTTGGAAGGAGCAAATAAACGACCTCTATCATATCTCCCCTCAGCCGTCTTTTTTTCTCCAAGCTGAAGAGCCCTAGACACTGCAGCCTTTCCTCATAGGGAAGTCGTCCCATCCTCTTTATCATTTTTGTCACCCTTCTCTGTACCTTTTCTAATTCCACTTTATCCTGAGATGGTTGTATCATCACATTAAAATCTCCATCCAAAATCAGATAGTCTGTGCCAAAATTTTATAATTTCCCCCTCAAATCATAAAATATCCCCCGGTTCTTGTTCGGCCTATACAAGCACACAACATACTCTAACAAAAATTTATCTCCCACCCAGATCCCTCTCCACCTTTCTGTCTTCACATGATGTGACCTGGAAAACAAAATCTCCACCCCAAATCTTCTAGGATGATTCTTACCCAGAATTAATCAAGGATAATGTTTGGATTTCAACTGATGCTCCAGCCCCACCTGCAGATGTCTTTCCTGGATAAGAACTACATCAGCCCCCACTCCTTTGCCCCTTCTTACTTTACAGGTGATGTTTATGCTCCATATTGAGCCGTTTTACATTCAGGGGCAAAACTTTAAGATCAAATGCTTTGTTCCCCCTCCCCCCCCCTACACACACATGCTATCATTTCCTACTATCTCCATCCCTTCCCCAATATACTGTTATTTTTAATATGCAAAGAAAAAATATTCCTGGTGGATTTATTGTATTTTTTTAGTTCAACATTTTGAGTCTTCCATCTTCAGAGCATTTGTGGTGAAAGAAATCTATACAGACAAATTTCAAAAAGTATGATTTTGATTGTTCCAAAACTGAACTATGAAAAGAAATTGTACTTGGCAGAAAAAGGAATATGTTTTAAATATTTGACGCAGGCTTAGCACTGCTTTGTGCCCTAACAAAAAAGCACATTGTTTCATTCATTAAACTTCAACAATGGGACATCATTCTTGTTTTTCAAGCATTGTTGTTTGATGGGTCTTGTGACACTTCTAGAAATAATAGTGCATGTGTGTGCATGTCGAGCCCTAGCTCTTATGGGAGGAGGGAAGGGAAGAGAAATGGAAATGACGATATGTATTAGCAAAAAAACCTTTTTAGCAGCATCTTACTGATAACGGTTTCATTCATATTTTGTGTACAAGATTTATAATAGTGATATTTACTTTGCTGTAATAGTGTAGCATGGTATTAGCAATATACTCAGTATTCCTTAAGCATACAATAATCCCATGATTATGATGCGATCCTTTCCCTAAAAAATCTTAAATTTGTGTATGGGATGACACTGGTATTCCTATGTTCATATCTCCTGTAATTCTCCTTTTTTTTTTTTTTTTCTTTCTTTCTTTCTTTGGCTCATCAGTGTTCCCTGTGCTTCTTTTGGGCTTCCAGTTCAGTCAATACTGAGCTTAGAATTCAAGCCTTTATTTGAAAATACCTGGAGAATTTCTGTGTGTGTGTGGTGTGTTTTTAATATTCCTTCCCAACTCGCTAAACCCAGTCATTGTAGTGACAGTCCTCAGTCAGGAGGCATGCAGTATGTGCTCGATTCAGACCCCTATAGTTTTGGGACAGAAGTCCCAGTCATAAGGTGTTGCTGTTATGTGTGACTGGGACATATTTCTCTGAGGCTGTGAATACTGCCTTCTTGCCGTGGCCTGGGAATTTACCCAGGGTCTCCACCCAGTAGTATACATCACTACCATCAACTCAACAGGCCTTCCCATGTCTCTTCTTTAATGAGGCACTTCTTTAAAGGGCTATCCTGCAAGATTTGAGAAGCTGGGGTTAGTTGAAGCTGTGACTGGACAAGAATCTGGAGCCTCTGGAGCTTTTAGCCACCATGTGTTTATTATACATTTCAGTAGAAATTATTATACTGGTTGATATTTAAAATGATTTAACCGGCCTGAAACTCTTAAATCTCTTGTTTGGGGGTGGGGGGGGGCTTTGCTATCCACTAATTTTCAATGACACTTAAACAGTTATCTCTGCTGAAAATTAGTGATTAATTAGCACCTAAGTGAAAGCTGGCTGTTTTGGGAGTGTCCTGAGGGTGGGGGTGGAGTCAGCACTTGGCTGCTTAAATGCCGATATTCAGCACTTAAGCGACCAGGGTAACTGCATAAGTAGGACTGTGTTTTACACAGTCCCGTTTATGCGGCAACCCATGGCTGGTTAAATTCTAAATATCAACTTAACCAGCCATATGTTATCTGATGCCTCATAAACTGGATATTCAGTGCCAAAGCCTGGACATGGCCAGGCATTGAATATCTGGGAATATAGCCAGCATCAGCAAAACGCTCATCACCACCAGCTGAACATTGACCCCATAGGGGTTTTATTGTTTTGTTTTGATGTGGGTTTTTTTTGTTTTGTTTTTGTTTATTTTATAGTAAAAACACCTGTAGAAAGAGGCCTAGTGGAACAGTACAGGCCCTTTTAACTTCAAAAGTGGAGGACAGGTTTCAATGGACAATTTTACCTGGAAAACCGCTAGCTAACTAGGTAAAATTGTTTGAAAATTCTCTTTACAATTTTCAAAACAATATTTACTGTCACCGATTATGTAAACAGCATACAAAATAGATTTAAGGTGGGAAGAAAAGCCTCAGAGCTCCAGGTGAATGCGCCCTCTAACCATGTCGACTTATTCTTTACCAAAGAAACATCTGAATACTTCTTTTCTTTACCAGAGAAGAATAATTTGATTTGCAAAAGTCTTATAAATCTTTCTAAAGAGAAATGAACCTGTGTTGGAACAAAAGATAGTCCTCTCAAGAGAACTTCATATTCTTTTAATGACAATTGGTAAGAGGAAAGATTCACTACTACTGTTTCATCCATTCTTGTGATTGAGTGCAGGGTCGCTCTTGGTGAGATGTCTCTGTTGGGGGAGGCCGAGGCTGACCATCCTGATTCCTCTCTCCCCGAGCTGGCAACAGCGTGAGGGGGGGGGAGGGGAAGAGAGAAAAGAGAGGTGCTGGGGGGGGGGGGGGGGGGAGATGTAGCACTGATTCGGTTTGGTGTGGAACTTACCCCGTAGCACTGCCTATGTCCACAGTATGTCTCCAGTATTCTGTGCTTTTCTTCTCACCCGCTTTTGTTAGTAGCCCTTCAGAAAGATCCCGTGAAGTTTCTTAGGAATGCCAAACTGTGCTTTCCACATGAAATGTCTTGATATGCCATCTCCTTCTCTTTCTGGCCAGTGTATGTCAGTTTTTGGCCCGCTGTCAGGGCCCTGGCGGTGGTTTTGGAGGAGGACCTGGGCAACATCCTCATCTGGCACCTACTTACGCAGCTGTCAATGCTCTCTGCTCCCTAGGCACAGAAGAAGCTTTTAATGTCATCAACAGGTAATTTATGTGTAAGGACAATGCAAACAAGAGGGTTTTTTCCCCTGTATGTTAGAGTTGTTGGTGGTTGAATGATATTTGGAAAGAAAATCCTGAGAAATTTTACATAATTGAAGTTTGCTTTCAAAATCATAATTCACTGGTGGATGAATAATTGCATAGCATCCATGGTGCTTTGTTGGCTGGGAACATTTTATAACATTAGAATAATTATGCTAATTTTATAAAATAAACGTAAATTTTGAGAGCATTCATAAAATGCAGTAAAAGAGCCAAGAATTACTGAGCTGCTCTCAATACAATAGTCTGATTAGTAATGTCCTGCAAAAACATTCGGAGTAACAGTTGGGGTTTGTTTTAGCTCGACTCAATAATACCAGAACACAAGATGCATGCTAATTAGAGTCAACGCTTTTAAAAGACAGTTGTCTCTTGTCAAACAACTGGAAGGAAAACCATTTTACAAGTTCAGTGCTGAGAACCGGCAGGAGTCATTTCTACAATCTGAATTAATCTCTAACTGATTTATAATCCGTAAAATCCCCAAAAGAGTTCAAAACGGATTACAAAATAAAGAAACCAGGAATATCTGGGGAAATACAAGGCATAAATAAAGCGTAATTTAGAAATCTAAATTTTTATCATTATGATACATTTTTAAATGACAAAATAAAAAAAGACACCGCACGTACTTGGCACTACTAACTCTCTCTTTAAGAGCCCTTCAACTGTAACTACTCCCCTAACAAGGCTCATATATGGTTTTAACCTCCACCTTAACCATATATCATATAGAAATCATTCATTTGTTTTTATGTTTTTATCGCCTCAGCAGTGCACACGACCAACTTCACTCTTTTATTGGACATTCAACAGCACCCAAATCCTCACTGGCGATAATATTTTATTAAACTGTTTTTTCATTTACTTATTTAACTGTTCATTTTACTTTTTAATCTCTAAGTTACTTATAAGCAATACTTAACTTGCACTGAATGGTCAGACCAGGGGTTCAACAATGCCCTGGTTCAATGGCATTGTTGAATGGCATTGTTGAACCCCTGGTCTGATCGTTCAGTGCAAGTTAAGTATTGCTTATAAGTAACTTAGAGATTAAAAAGTAAAATGAACAGTTAAATAAGTAAATGAAAAAACAGTTTAATAAAATATTATCGCCAGTGAGGATTTGGGTGCTGTTGAATGTCCAATAAAAGAGTGAAGTTGGTCGTGTGCACTGCTGAGGCGATAAAAAACATAAAAAAACAAATGAATGATTTCTATATGATATATGGTTAAGGTGGAGGTTAAAACCATATATGAGCCTTGTTAGGGGAGTAGTAAAAATAAAAAAGAGCCTTGTGTTACAGCTTTGCTAAATAATTCCAGATACAAGCAGCCTAAAATTTAAAATTTGTTCATAATATTTGTATAACATAAACCAGCCACTGATTGAAAGTGAAGTAATAGTGTATTTTTAGAGCAAATGTCTCAATTTGTCACAGGGAAATATAAACAACCAAATATTCAGGTGCAATTCTCCTAAAGCTCCTGTAAATAAGATGATCCAATTTAAATCCAATACAAGCCTGAACCAGAAGCCAGTGTAATTGTCTCAGAAGAAGGGTCACAAATTTTGTATTTATGTAATTTTAACATAAGTTTTAGCATCAGTATTTTGACGTACTTTTTAAAAAATTAAACTATTAAAGTCCCAAAGACACCTGAATAAATAGCGTTAAAATAATCTGTGTGGGGAAGAATGGAAACTTGAACTAAGATATAAAATGTTTCTTAATGGAAGAAAAATCTAATTGATCGCAACTGATGTATTTTTTAAAATCCTTTTTTTGTTTTATAATCATATTTATCTGATAATTTAAAGATAGGGAAGAATCCAAGATGGCATCTAATATTCTGGATGTCAACTCTATTGGAAGAGAAAGACCAGAAGGTAGAGAGACTCTCAGGAGTCGGGTTGCTAAACCTTTCTTTGCACTGTTCAGTTTTAAGAAGAGAGAAGAATTCCAACTCTCAACAATCCTAATAAATCTTGGATTTTCAGAAAAGTTAGAGCAACATCATCCAAATCGGGAACCAATAATAAAATCAGCATAAGAATAAAAAGCCACACCCAAATCCTTCAGGCTTTTACCAAACGAGCCCACGTGTATTTTAAAAGGTAACGGGAACACCATATTTACCCCCCCCCCTCCCGTTTACTAAGCTGCTCGCTAATGCCGATACAGCCCATTCAAGGGTTTAGTTTGCCAGACAAAAAGAAATGACAGCAATCCATAGAAAACCAAATAAGGGCATAGTCAGGTACAGTGTTACTGCAAGGGATTAAATTGCACTAGCAACACTGGTTTTGGTTTAATTGACCCTGTTCTGAAGTACAAATGTTGTCTTTTTAAAATCCATATTCTCCCATGCTTATTTGGAGATTAAGGTAAGCCTTGATACATCTTGTCTGTTGTCATTTTTCAGACTCTGAGCCAGAAATTTATGGGTTCAGCTTCTACAGTAGGATATTCATGTCTGACCTACACCTCTGTGGCAGTGGTTCTCAATTTTTCTTCTGTTGTAACACATATGTCAAACAATTTACTCTATAAATTGTTATAGGATGTTTCCCCTTAATTGCCCATCATGCAAAAATATATTCAAATTCTGTTGTCATCTTAGTAACAACCAAAAAACAAAACAAAACACTTTTTGTTCACCATTGCTGTATGGGCAGTTGTTTATTTTTCTAACTAGGTTGGTGCCTTTCTATTTCAAAGACTCCTTTTCATTTCCCATTTCTTCTGTTTTCTCTCTTTGATCCCTACATTTAACTCTGACTTTGATCTTTCTCTTTCATCTCTTCTCCATTTCTCTTTTCTATGGCTCTCTATCCACTCATAGTTAAGATTTCACCTCTCTTTCTTGCTCTTTCAGTCTTCATTCTCCCTTTTTTTCATCTCCTACTTACCTACTAGCTTTCCAACTTCCATTCTCCCTCCTCCCCACTTAACCAGTTACCTCCTTTCTCTCACTTTTTCCCTAATCTTCTGCTCCCTCTCTTTCTTTCTTTCTTTCTTTCTTTCATTCATTCATTCCTTAGAACCCCACTTCCAACCCTGTATACTCATCTCTGATCACTGTTCCTTTTAAGCTGAGCAGGAGTCCTCCAACTGCATTTCTGCCAGTGGGGGGGGGGGGGGGGTGCTTCAATATTGTGTTTTCAGTTGCTTAGGGCAGACAGGTTCCCTGGAGTCCTGCAGAGCTTGCCTATTCCTAACTATTGAAAATGTGATAATGAAACAGCACCCCCCCACTGGCAGGACTGTAGGTGGAGGATTCCCAATCAGCTTAGAGGGAACAGTGTCTCTGATTCTCAGCTCTCGTTTGTCTTCCTCTACCTCTTTTACCGTACAGCCCCATCTCTTTCCCTGTCACTTATTAAGTCTCAGTGCAGCCCTTTACCCCTGTCATACTCTCTGCTTAATTTCCATACCCCGGTTAATCTCCTTCCTAGCCCCTCCATTTTCCATTTTCTCTCACACCTTCACAAACCTGTCCCTTAACAACTATGGAATTCGCTGCCAAAAATAGTAAAAACTATGCCAGACCACCTTAATTTCCGGAAATCACTAAAAACGGTCCTGTTCAAAAGAGCATACCCCACCGACCCAACATAAAAATACATGGACACCCGCGACACAAATCAAAGAACGTAAAGAACATTACCTGACTCTTCCTCCCCCCCCCCCTCTATGTTCCCCCAACTACACCTACCTTACATGTACCTTATCTACCACAACGTCACCTTGTAATCATTTGTACCATGTATTTGTTCAGTCCGGAATCGGCTAACGCTGTTAATGGCAATATATAAGCCACATTGAGCCTGTAAAAAGGTGGGAAAATGTGGGATACAAATGCAACAAATAAAAAAAATAAAAATTCTCTCAGCCTTTACTCCAGTACCTCCAAACCCTTCAGTTTCACACTATTTCTCCTCTCCACCCCACTTTTTCTATTCCCTGTCTTAAATTCCTCATCCCATTTAGCATATCCCTGCTCTTACTCCCACCCCCTACCATCTCAAAGTCCCCACTGAATCTTGATCCTGAAAACCATTTTTGGGGTGGGGGGAAGCAGCTGGAATACATAGGGTTCCCTTCTATAACACCACCATTACACCAGGTTCATCTCTCATGCTCTCCAGGCTCCTTCTCTCTCTCAGTTAAATGTTAACCTACATTACTGGACCAGACTGGCAGTGGAGGTTGCAGAATGCAGCATGTGTAACTCAAGTTGGTGGCTACAGTGATTTATGGTAACAGCACAGATAAGAATGCAGATAAGATGCTTTCAGTTGTGGGAGGGGCAGTTAATCTAAGGTGGAAGACAGCAGAACTACAGCATTTCCAGTTGGGGTTGCCAGCACTACATTTGAGGGTGATGGAGAAGCAGAAATAGGGATCAGAAATAGGGGTTTCAAGTGGTTCTCCACTCTCCCCAGCCTATAGGCAGACATGGTATTAAAGATAGCATGGGCTTGCTGTCTGTCAAATTTTTGGTAACACGTCTTTCATTTCTTGATGACACACCAGAGTCCAGACAAACTGATGAGAACCACTGGTTTATGGTATACTACTGTGGAACTGTTCCTACATTGTAAGTGTTATTCTTTAAATATTAAATACAGAACTGCGTATCCCATAAAGATTAAAAGAATATGATGGGCTGGTATGTTCAAATGTTCTGGCTAGGGTTGGTAGGGCTTGGACATTGGTACAGATGCAGTCTGGCCCTTGGACAGAGCAAGGCCAGCAACTGCTTCCTGATGGTACAAAAAAAGACACTAAAGGGATTAGGCTTGAATAGTCTTCTATCCCTTGCCCAGGCAATCCTGCGAGAATGGAGGCAAAAATTGTTGAATGCAACAAAATATGCCATGGCACATTTCACATGGAATGTAGTTGCTGACTTGGATGTCAAATTGCACTTTTCCATTCCCTACTGATGTACAGCATGCAGTTCCATGAATAATTACTACTGTATTTCACACTAAAGTGGGTGGCATTTAACCACTCTTTGAAAAGCACTTTCTGATCCTGCTTTGACAAAACTGCTGCAGAAGCAAAAATAACTTTCTTGGCTTTGTACCACAGGTTTGTTGACAAAAATCTTTCTTTTTTTATTGTATTTCAGGGAAAAGCTTTTGGAATTTCTATATGCTCTTAAGCAACCAGATGGCTCCTTTATCATGCATCGGGGTGGTGAAGTGGATGTCAGGTTTGTTCTCATTTGTGGATTTTGTTTATATAAACGCAAAATACAGTTCATATGTTTACATTGCCTTCCATTGTAAGGTTTTTGTCTTTGAACTGTGCCGTGCCAGTTCACAATTCTTTCCCAGTAAAGACTATAGCTTTATATGAGTTTAAGAAACTTGTTCTCGGAAGAGGTGACAAGGTAACTCATCAGTCCAGATGCAGAATTCCAGCCTTAGGGTTGATATTTGCAAGAAATGTTTATAAAATAGACACCTGGCATCTAGGAGGTTCAGACAACAGAATACATAGATGATACCAAGGGGTCCTTTTACTAAGCTTTGGTAAGGGCTAGTGTATGTTTCTCCGAGGACAAGCAGGCTGCTTGTTCTCACGACTGGGTGACGTCCGCGGCAGCTCCCACCAACCGGAAGAAGCTTCGCGGGCGGTCCGCACGCAGGGCACGCCCACCGCGCATGCGCGGCCGTCTTCCCGCCCGTGCGCGACCGTTCCCGCCAGTCCTTTCTTTTCCGCGCCTGGAGAGAGTCGTGCTGTTGCCGCTCTCTCTTCGTCAGCCCCGGAAAACCGATCGCGTTCGTCGCAAATTTGTTTATTTTTCGTTTATTTTGTTTCTGTTGCCGCGCGCTCCAGTTTTCTTTTCTTCAAAAAAAAAAAAAAAAGAGAGCACGTGCTTTATTTTTCCCTCGTTTCTAGCGGGGGCATCGCGTTGCGGCCTTGTGGCCGCGCGGTCGATTATTTTTCGAGGTGTGATTTACCGCCACCATCGACGACTTTAACTTCGCCGACGCGATTTTTCCGTCGATGTCCTCGAAGGTCCCGAGTGGATTTAAGAAGTGTGGTCGGTGCGGCCGGCCTATCTCGCAGACCGACACCCACGCTTGGTGCCTCCAGTGCCTCGGGCCGGAGCACAATATCAAGTTGTGTTCGCTGTGTCTTGGTCTCCGGAAACGGACTCAAGTTGCGAGGCAAGTTCTTCGGGACCGTCTTTTTGGAACTTGCGCCGGCCCCTCGACGTCGACCTCGATGGCATCGGTATCGACGGCCGGTTCTTCGGTACCGGTATCGAGGCCCGAGAAATTGGCACCGATGGCATCGACCCCAGGAGCACAGGTCCCGTCGGCCCGCCGGTCCTCCGGTGAGGGTAGGGGTGAGAAGCTGCGTGGGCAATCGGCCCCGGTCACTCCCTCGGCCCATGGCCCTCGGGACCGAACCCTGTCTGACCCGGTTCCTCGGGACCGAGGGGGATCGACCTCCTCCTCCTCTATTCCACCTGGCACCAATGATGGGCACCGCAAGAAATCCAAAAAGCACCGTCATCGGTCGCCTTCGGTGCTCGGTACCGCTGAGGAGTCGACGCCGAAGCATCCTCGTCGGGAGGAGAGATCCCCTTCGGTTGTGGAGGTACCGACGCGTCAGGGTCCCAGCACTTCGGTGCAGTCTCCTGGACCCGAGCAGCTTCCGGCACCGACACCTCTACCAGCCCCCCCGTCTTTCCCGGCAGCGGACCTGGACGAGTGCCTCCGAGCCATCCTTCCGGGGATCCTGGAAGGGCTGATGCGCCAGGCTGTGCCGGCGCCGGGGGTGCTTGCGCCCTCGGCGCCGTTGACTGTGGCGCCGGCGAGCTCTAGCCCGGTGCCGAGGCCGTCGACACGTCTCGACCGCCACGCAGGTGGAGTCCCCATATTTTTGGTGAGAAGGTTGAGCAGCTGGTGGACCAACTGCATCAGCGGGAAACCGCCCTCGACAAGCTCTCCCACCGGGCGCCTTCAGCATCCACCTCAGCAGGTGGACGTTTTTCCCGGGCCTGGCAGGCTGTGCCCTATTCTTTTGCAAAGCGTAGGTACACCCAGCTGGCCCGAAGGCCTCGTCAGGCACAGGGACAGCCCCAGCGCGCTCGTTCTCGTCAACAGCGTGCGCCTAAGCAGCCCCCTGCGCCTCCACAGCAAAAGCCGGGGACGGGCTTTTGACTGGATCCACGGGAACATAGCCGCCCTCAAAGTGTCCGTACCGGACGATCTGCCGGTTGGAGGGAGGTTAAAATTTTTTCACCAAAGGTGGCCTCTCATAACCTCCGACCAGTGGGTTCTCCAAATAGTGCGGTGCGGATTCGCCCTGAATTTGGCCTCCCCGCCACCAAATTGTCCTCCGGGAGCTCAATCCTTCAGCTCCCATCACAAGCAGGTACTTGCAGAGGAACTCTCCGCCCTTCTCAGCGCCAATGCGGTCGAGCCCGTACCACCCGGGCAAGAAGGGCAGGGATTCTATTCCAGGTACTTCCTTGTGGAAAAGAAAACAGGGGGGATGCGTCCCATCCTAGACCTGAGAGGCCTGAACAAATTCCTGGTCAAAGAAAAGTTCAGGATGCTTTCCTTGGGCACCCTACTGCCAATGATTCAGAAAAACGATTGGCTATGTTCCCTGGATTTAAAGGACGCATACACTCACATCCCGATACTGCCAGCTCACAGACAGTATCTCAGATTCCGCCTGGGTGCACAGCACTTTCAGTATTGTGTGCTGCCCTTTGGGCTCGCCTCTGCCCCACGAGTGTTTACAAAGTGTCTCGTGGTGGTAGCGGCGTACCTACGCAAGCTGGGAGTGCACGTGTTCCCATATCTCGACGATTGGCTGGTCAAGAGCACCTCGGAGGCAGGAGCCCTCCGGTCTATGCAGTGCACTATTCAACTTCTGGAGCTGCTGGGGTTTGTGATAAATTACCCAAAGTCCCATCTCCAGCCAACACAGTCTCTGGAATTCATAGGAGCTCTGCTGAATACCCAGACGGCTCGGGCCTTCCTTCCCGAAGCGAGGGCCAACAACCTCCTGTCCCTGGCTTCGCAGACCAGAGCGTCTCAGCAGGTCACAGCTCGGCAGATGTTGAGACTTCTGGGTCATATGGCCTCCACAGTTCATGTGACTCCCATGGCTCGTCTTCACATGAGATCTGCTCAATGGACCCTAGCTTCCCAGTGGTTTCAGGCCACCGGGAATCTAGAAGATGTCATCCGCCTCTCCACCAGCTGCCGCACTTCACTGCTCTGGTGGACCATCCGGACCAATTTGACCCTGGGACGTCCATTCCAAATTCCGCAGCCCACGAAAGTGCTGACGACGGATGCATCTCGCCTGGGGTGGGGCGCTCATGTCGATGGGCTTCACACCCAGGGTCTGTGGTCCCTCCAGGAAAAGGATCTGCAGATCAACCTCCTGGAGCTCCGAGCGATCTGGAACGCACTGAAGGCTTTCAGAGATCGGCTGTCCTGCCAAATTATCCAAATTCGGACAGACAATCAGGTTGCAATGTATTACACCAACAAGCAGGGGGGCACCGGATCTCGCCCCCTGTGTCAGGAAGCCGTCGGGATGTGGAGTTGGGCCTGCCGGTTCGGCATGCTTCTCCAAGCCACATACCTGGCAGGCGTAAACAACAGTCTGGCCGACAGACTGAGCAGAGTCATGCAACCGCACGAGTGGTCGCTTCATTCCAGAGTGGTACGCAAGATCTTTCGAGAGTGGGGCACCCCCTCGGTGGACCTTTTCGCCTCTCAGACCAACCACAAGCTGCCTCTGTTCTGTTCCAGACTTCAGGCACACGGCAGGCTAGCGTCGGATGCCTTTCTCCTCCATTGGGGGACCGGCCTCCTGTACGCTTATCCTCCCATACCTTTGGTGGGGAAGACCTTACTGAAGCTCAAGCAAGACCACGGCACCATGATTCTGATAGCGCCCTTTTGGCCCCATCAGATCTGGTTCCCTCTTCTTCTGGAGTTGTCCTCAGAAGAACCGTGGAGATTGGAGTGTTTTCCGACTCTCATTTCACAGAACGACGGAGCGTTGCTGCACCCCAACCTTCAGTCCCTGGCTCTCACGGCCTGGATGTTGAGGGCGTAGACTTCACTGCGTTGGGTCTGTCTGAGGGTGTCTCCCGCGTCTTGCTTGCCTCTAGGAAGGATTCCACTAAAAGAGTTACTTTTTCAAGTGGAGGAGGTTTGTCGTTTGGTGTGAGAGCAAGGCCCTAGAACCTCGTTCTTGCCCTGCACAGAACCTGCTTGAATACCTTCTGCACTTATCAGTCTGGCCTCAAGACCAACTCAGTAAGGAATCACCTTAGTGCGATTAGTGCTTACCATTATCGTGTGGAAGGTAAAGCCATCTCTGGAGAGCCTTTAGTCGTTCGATTCATGAGAGGCTTGCTTTTGTCAAAGCCCCCTATCAAGCCTCCTACAGTGTCATGGGATCTCAACGTCGTCCTCACCCAGCTGATGAAACCTCCTTTTGAGCCACTGAATACCTGCCATCTGAAGTACTTGACCTGGAAGGTCATTTTCTTGGTGGCAGTTACTTCAGCTCGTAGGGTCAGTGAGCTTCAAGCCCTGGTAGCTCATGCTCCATATACCAAATTTCATCACAACAGAGTAGTGCTCCGCACCCACCCAAAGTTCCTGCCGAAGGTGGTGTCGGAGTTCCATCTTAACCAGTCAATTGTCTTGCCAACATTCTTTCCCAGGCCGCATACCCCCCCTGCTGAACGTCAGTTGCACACATTGGACTGCAAGAGAGCATTGGCCTTCTACTTGGAGCGGACACAGCCCCACAGACAGTCCGCCCAATTGTTTGTTTCTTTCAACCCTAACAGGCTAGGGGTCGCTGTCGGGAAACGCACCATCTCCAATTGGCTAGCAGATTGCATTTCCTTCACTTACGCCCAGGCTGGGCTGGCTCTTGAGGGTCATGTCACGGCTCATAGTGTTAGAGCCATGGCAGCGTCAGTGGCCCACTTGAAGTCAGCCACTATTGAAGAGATTTGCAAGGCTGCGACGTGGTCATCTGTCCACACATTCACATCACATTACTGCCTCCAGCAGGATACCCGACGCGTCAGTCGGTTCGGGCAGTCGGTGCTGCAGAATCTGTTTGGGGTGTAAATCCAACTCCACCCTCCAGGACCCGAATTTATTCTGGTCAGGCTGCACTCTCAGTTAGTTGTTCTTCGTAGGTCAATTTTCTGTTGTATCCTCGCCGTTGCGAGGTTCAATTGACCTGGGTTCTTGTTTTGAGTGAGCCTGAGAGCTAGGGATACCCCAGTCGTGAGAACAAGCAGCCTGCTTGTCCTCGGAGAAAGTGAATGATACATACCTGTAGCAGGTGTTCTCCGAGGACAGCAGGCTGATTGTTCTCACCTACCCTCCCTCCTCCCCTTTGGAGTTGCGTTTTCATCTTTTTGCTTGTCATTCAACTGGCGGGAACGGTCGCGCACGGGCGGGAAGACGGCCGCGCATGCGCGGTGGGCGTGCCCTGCGTGAGGACCGCCCGCGAAGCTTCTTCCGGTTGGTGGGGGCTGCCGCGGACGTCACCCAGTCGTGAGAACAATCAGCCTGCTGTCCTCGGAGAACACCTGCTACAGGTATGTATCATTCACTTTATTGCAGCTTAAAAGGGCGTACTGCAGGACACGCTCAGGTGTACTGCGGTAAGTTCCCAATTGGAGATACTATTTTAAATTTTCATGGAGGAACATGTCTGGTGGGTGGAGAGTGATCCAGTGCTAATCAGTGTGTCCACATTTACTACGCACTAACTGATTAGCACAGGATTACCGCGGAAGCCCTTGTCACCTATAGAATAGTGTGGGGTTTTTTAAATGGCCATTAATTGAATATAGAAAATAGGCCATTTTCCAGTTGTAGTAAAAATGGCCTTAGCGTGTGGGAAATGCCCATATAAGGGCACGCTAAGGCCAACGTTTACCATAGCTTGGTAAAAGGGCCCCTAAATAATAATGTTCACTCACTAAAATTAAATAATCATTTTTTGCCCATTTTCATTGTTATAACTAAAAATTGCCATTCCATGCAATTTTCAGAGTAAGACATTTTTTGATATACAATAAAATGGGCAATAATATACCAGTAACATAACCAATAAAAGGTGAAATTATTCTTCAATGAGCAAGATGAATCACCCACAAAAATGTGCGACATCAACAGTGTTGCAGAGAGCTCTGGAAAATTGGAATGTAACTTTTGGGAATTGCCCTTCAATAACACTTAAACACAAAAATACTAGGTTCTACTGTGGTATCGGGGAAAAGTTTTTAAAACTATTTATTTATGCAACTTTTAATACATCCACGCAAATGCTTATAAAGAAGAAGAAAGTACATTTAAGTAATATATAATGAAGACAACAAGACAATCAAAATGAAGGAAACAAACATCTCTCTTAAAGGCCACAAGTTGGAGAAACAGAGCGATCTGTTGGGAATCAAAGATGAAAGAAAAAAATTGCAGCTTAGTAGCTGATCTCCCAGTCATTTAACTTTCAAGTCTCTGTGTAAGGATGTAGAGAGGGCTATGGCATATTGGCCTGTGACAGATGTAATTGAGGGTCTTTAGAAGACAGAAAGTTAGTTGTGAAGACTCAAACTCCCATATTTAACATTTTATAAGGAAATGTTAAATAAAGAGCTCCAATTTGAAGGGTCCTAGGTCTAAGGAGCAAGAACTGCCTTCCATGGGTTTGTGTTTCTTCACAACATCAGGAAAAATCCATATTTTCACATTATAAAATAATTCACATCTATGAGAGAAAAAAACTTTCAGAACCAAGTCTCTATCACAATATCCCCAAAAGTCGCTATCAAAGCAGCAGTTGAAAAATTATCAGGAGTTCTTCCTTCTTTGGTTATCAGCAATGTATTGTGCCAAATTATAAGGCAATTGCTACAGACTATAAATTACTAGTGAATAAGGTTGCTCTACTCTTTTTTTTTTTTTTTTTTTTTTTATAGAAACATTATGTCCCAATTAAAGTGCTATCAGACTGGTGCCAATATTTTTATATATTTTTTTTTCTTTTAAAGAATTCTTATACCCCACCAGTCCAAAATACGTGTTCACTGCCTCACTACTAGATACTATTGTTTCAACATATATAATAATGTAAGGCAGCTACTATTTAAGCAAAAGCAATAACTTATCTGAGTCATGCATCTGGAGCTTCTTATAATGGCTGCTTAGTTGACACTATATATATCTCCTTCCTTCGCCTTCCCCTGAACATGCCCGACACCGCGGGTTTCACTCTTCTTTCTTCAGGACTAGGGTTAAGGCGGCCTTCTGCTTCTGTCTGTTTCCAATACTAGCTGTAGTCCTTTGAGAATTACCACTTGCAAGGCTTTTAAAGGCGCCCGATCAATGGCTACATGCCGAAACCTCCCACTGTGACGTCACTTCAGGTGCTGCCTTCCTCAGGGCTCTCCAGCTCCCATTCCATAATGTTTCTATAAAAAAAAAAAACAAAAAGAGTAGAGCAACCCGATGAATGAAGTGCTATACCACTAAGCTACAGAGAGATACTGTGTGCTAACTAGATTGGGAATATCTGAGGGTGCTCTTTAACAAAAAATTGATTCTAAGTCCATTTCGAATGGTAGGCTTATGTTTTCCTGGTTTTGGATGAGTTAGTTTGGATACATATTTACCAGAGACAAAGGATACATAACAATTATACTATTTCTAGTATAAGCAGCATAAAATCTGTTTTGCTGTTCTGGGATCTTGCCAGGTACTTGTAACCTGGATTGGCCACAGTTGGAAACAGGATATTGGGCTTGATGGACCTTCGGTCTGTCCCAGTATGGCAATGCTTATATTCTTAAGGCAGGTGACTCCTTTTCTGGGCTGTTCTCAGAAGGCTCATTGCCTCATATTTTGCCTACAGAAGACAGAGAAGATTTTGTCAGAACATTTTTCACAACCTTTACAAAGCCTTTGCCTATAAAGGAACCAGTAAGACTAGTTCTGGAGGTTTTTCAGTGGGAACTCTACCCTCAAGGCTGTATCAGCCAGGTGAAAGAAACCAGCCTGAAGAATTTGGAGACCATATATCTAACCGGATTGGCTCAAGATGAGGAAACGTTTGTCCCATTATACCTAATAGAAAATTGTTCCATCTTTATGAATTAAGATCCTTCCTTCCTCTCTTTTAGGCTATTCATTTTCATAATATTTGTGGAGAGATTTACCACAGCGGTGGGACAAAGAGGAGTCAACCAGATTGAATTCTGACCTTGTATTTCATGTGCTCAGAAATACCTCTCTACCTCTTGTAACCCACTGTAGTATCCAAGCTCATAAGCAGCTTTTAGCCCATCACTGATCCAGAATATGCCCTTGGAGCATATATAGTAGAGAGCTGCACGGGAACGGGGTTTGTGGGAATCCTGCGGAACCCGCAGGATTCCCGCAGGAATGGAAGCAGTTCTGCGGAGTTCCTGCGGGGTTCCCGCTGGGACGGAAGCAGTTCTGCGGGATTCCCACGGGGACGGAAGCAGTTCCTGTGGGGTTCCCGCAGGGATGGAAGCAGCTCTGTGGGGTTCCCGTGGAAGTGTAAGCTACTCCTGCACCAGCATCTCATCTACCGAGCACCAAGTTCTTTGAGTGCTGTCTCCTCCTCCTCTTCCTCTTCTTCCTCCTTGCTTTAACAGCACAAATGTGGAAAGTTTTCCATTAAGGAGGTGGTAGAGACACAAATGATGATGGAATTCAAAAAGGCATGGGATGAACACAGAGGATCTCTAATTAGAAAATGGAAGTTTGTGGATGTGTGAAGTAATGCTTAGATGGCGACTCTGGCTGTGATTAACTAGGGCCAATACCGGGCAGACTTGTATGGTCTGTGTCTAATATATGGAAGTCTGGTTTAGGATGGGCTGGAAAGGGCTTAGACAGCAACTTCAGTGGCTGGAACATAAGGACAGTTCTGGACAGATTTTTACGATCTGTGTCCCACAAATGAGAAGACGCATAGACTGGAGTGGGCTTCAACGACAACTCCAGCAGTTGAAACATAAGGATAGGGCCAGATAGACTTCTATGGTCTATGTTTCAGAAACACAAAAGAAAGACCATAATCAAGTATATAATATCACACTCATTGATTTAATCATGAATTAAATCTTTATTTGCTGTCACTTACTATGTTACAATTAATCCTCTTTGCTCCCGGGCTGATGAGCAGACCTCAGCTCTGACACAGGCATGAGCATCAGATGTCAGCTGATCTACTGGCGCGTGCATGTGGTGACCTCTCAGCACACAGTGCCAGAAAATCAGAGACAAATCTTACATGTGCACACCAGAGTGTTCCAAGTTTCAGCTTCCATTCCTTCCTTGCCTATAGTGCTGTAGCTCAAATCCAGAGAGAGACTGAGGGAGCTGACTGGAATTTTCTTTTATGTACCATTAAATTCTTACAGTGATGAGTGGGGATGGGTTAAATTCTTGCGGGGACGGGTGGGGATGGGTTAAATTCTTGTGGGGACGGGTAAGATTCCCGCGGGGACGGGCGGGGATAGGTAAGATTTCTGTCCCCGTGCAACTCTCTAATATATAGCACCAGTGATTGGGACCAAAATGAGAAGAGTTTGTATTCATAATTTGTTGCTACTTGTACTGTGCCCTCCCCAGCCCCATAATAATCAGTACTTTTGCTTAGACAGGAAGTGCATACTACAAGGAGAAAGGAATAATAATGCCAAGGACCATAAGTACACACTTTGTTCTCTCTCTCACTCTCTCTTTCTTTCTCTCTCTCTCTCCCTCTCTCGTCATTTTGATTTTGTTAAAGTTCAAGAATTAATAGCCCTAACTTTTGTAAGAATATAAATAGAATGCCTTGCTGATTTAGACCACATTTGCCATCTTATTTCTGAAACTCATAGAAGCTTTGGTATGAATAGAACATTGATGAGCATCGTTCATTGCATGAAATATGGCTTATACCTTTTTTGTTTGTGTGCTTTTTAGAAGTGCATATTGTGCTGCATCAGTGGCTTCATTAACCAACATCATTACACCTACACTTTTTTCCGGCACTGCTGAATGGATAGTAAGGTAGGACAACTATCAAGTTTTATTTGTTGTAGCCATGAATTCTAAATATTTGCATGCTCCTGCCTTCCTTCCATAAGGAGTACTGTAATTGGGTGTATTAGGAAAAGGCGGAAGGAGCTCATTGTTTCTTCTAAACTTAATTCCACTTGTTCCAGGATCAGAGTATGGGTGTCTGGGATCTAGATATGATATCTTACTCAAACCATTGCCATGAGACTTACAAGCAGTATTCAGCAGGATCGTATATGGTGGCACAGACTTACATACTTGACTGAATATCTGGTCAAAAATAACTGGATAAGTTATCCAGTAACTTTAACCAAATATTGCAGAGTAAGGTTATCCAGATGGTACTGAATATCAGCACTATCCAGTTAACTTTTAGGTATATTCCCTGGCCCTCCTAAATTCAACTGGTTTATATTTTAATCAGACAACTTTACTGTTAACAATATCCTAGGACTCTTGCTATGTAAAAAAAAAACAACAACACAGTTTATCTGGTTAACTTCCTAGTTAACCAGAAATTGTTCGAATATCAACCTTTCTCTATTTCTAAAATTTATCCAAGTGATTTTGTTTTGCTCCTAAAAAAAGGTAAATAATTCTACTGTCTAAAATGTCTGCATGTTAGGTATTCATACCCCAACCATATCAACACCGCCCTTCATATTTCTGAGTTAATGAGTTGGAATTTTAATTAGGTTATTTATTATGCACATGTGGAGGGCAGTCCTGTAACAGTGCGCCTAGAGGGCATCTGATGGGAGCCTATTCTATAAAGGACAGCAGACATGTATATGTTCTATAAAACACGCATGTTAAATGTGGGTCTCATCCAGGCTCTTTTCCATATCTAACTAGAACCTATGATATTACCTTGTTCCCCTTGAAGAGTAGTGGATTTCTTGGTGCCTTTGGTACTTTCCCTACTGGGAAGTTTGAGGTTCTGTTTGCTAAGTAGTACTGCACTAGTTTCAGTTTGAAATTAGTGGGACAGAGTGGGAAATTTTTTTTTTTTTAGTTACATTTGTACCCCGCACTTTCCCACTCATGGCAGGCTCAATGCGGCAAATTCAACTCACAGCACAATAGGTTCAAACCTGTATTTTTGATATTGACTATAGGTTGTTTGAATCCCCTTCTTTTTGATAATGATATTTATATCTACATATGGAAAGCTTTCAAATAAATTAAAAAGCTATCAAATAAGTTTAAAAAAATCTTTTGTCCTCTACCTTTTAAGGCACTGCCTATCCAACTGGAACAGCTTTTGACTTTTTACAGGTGGACCACGCATTGGCAGTCCCTTATTTCTAATAATCCTTTACTATTGTTTTCAATAGCATTTGCTATTGTTTTGGGTGAACCAGTGTGGTGGCAATCTCTGCCTACTACCAGCAAGCTCCACCTTCTGGCTTCAAAGCATATAATGGGCTAGATAGCCTTGTACCATCTCCTGTTCTCAATCTAACCTCATTGGTCTGGATAAATGAAATTTCTTTTTTAATGTCTTATTGCTAAAGGGTAATATTTAGATATTTCCCTTAGCTGCACCTATCTGAGAATATTCAGCAGTACTATCCAGAGTGCCTTAGCACCATGGGTGGTGCCAGGGCAGAGCTGTCAGTTATGTGGTTAATAGCAATATTCAGTTTGTTCACTGGGCAATTATCCAGATAAAGCTAGAACAGCAAAGACTGAATAGCAGCAGCAATCAACGTTTGTTCTGGATATTCAGCTGTGGCTGCAGTCCAGATACAGGGGAGAATAGCACTTACCTCCAAGTTCCAGGCCCAACTTTTAGGCACGAGCATTTGTACCAGTTGAAAGCTGGTGTAAATCCTGACGCGTAAATTAGGTGCAGATTCCCTAGATTCCATAATACTATGCGCATCTCTAGTGAACATCTGAGCCGCCCATGCCCTTCCTATGCCACATCCGCTTTTCAGTTGTGCACTAAAGGATCTACGTGCGCATCTTTATAGAATAGTGCTTTGCAAGATAAGATTAGGTAATAATATAATTATTTAGTCCACTAGAGTTGAGGAGCAAGAGAAGTAAAAAAAAAAAAATTAGAAAATTAGCTAATTATCAAAGGAGCAGAAATAAATTACAATAGTCCATAGTTGTTAACCACGGGGAATGACGTGTCCATCAGGGCTTACTACAACGCCAATTTCTTCTCTGGCCAAGCTGTTTGGCCAGAAGCACAGAATACTTTCCTGTGCTTCTGTGTAGTTTAAGACAAATCAGGAAACATTCACACATTTGAACCCAAAAACTGTTCACTTATATGACAGAAATATAATTTCAATATATAATCTCAATCATGTTCCAAAGTGAAAATCATAAGTAGTGTTGTTTAGATGTCACCACTTCCAGCGAGCTCTCCCAAAAGGCTTTTAATTCTAGCTCAACAATATAGGTCTTCTTTTGCTCAAACCAGGATTGAGCTTCCAGGGTCCCCCCCCAAGAGTCAGATATTGGGCTTTCACTAGCGGTGTAATATTCTCATCAGGGATAAATAATATCTCATGGAAGTATCTAGGCATCATCTCAACCAGAGAAACAATTTAAAAATCTCAGGTTGTTTGTTCTCGATTGGTTCTCCATCCTCTCCAACATCCGATCTTTCTTTCAATAAAGTAAATTCTACCTGTTTTAACTCTTTTATCTTTTCAGCTTTGTTTCTCCAGCTGCTCCTGGTGAGAAGTTAACAGTACTCTGTGATCTTCCACCTTAGAAACAATAGTCCCAAAATCAGTTTTAAACTCTGTAAATGCCACTTTAAGATTGTAGTCCATGGCCCTGATAGCTTGCCACAAGGAGTCCAAAGTTACTATGGCTGGCTGAACAATATCCACAAGCAAAGATTTTTTTACCTCCAGAAGTTTCCTCCTCCACTCTGAGTTTGCGGTACAGATCTTCCTCCAGCTGGGCTTGCTCCGCTAATGAGGCTGTCTCCTACGTCTTGGGCTCGAGATGCTGTATCAGCCTCTACCAACAAACCTCTTCCAAGCTGCAAGGGAGATGGCCTTGAATCCGGGCTGAAAGATACCCGCTTGGCGCTAAGGTCTGCCAAGACATTCGGCAAGCCTCCCGAAGTGAGCTGTGTAGTTGCAACCCATCACATCAATGCTCCCTCAAGGGAGGACTGTATCATTTGCCTCGGAGCCTTAGAAGTAGGAGGGCAAATCTTCTAAGCACCTTTCCTTTTCCCCATATCTGCCAAGGGCAGTCTGAGGGTTGGTAGCATCTGGTAAGCACACACACTAGAGAGAGCAGTGCTTCAAGCGTCTGCTCCAGACGCCATCTTGCCCCATACAGACATTTAAGAATTTTAGGGGTAGGAGGATATTTTTCCTCTTCTCATTTTAATTTGTTGTATCTATGCAAATGCAAAAATGAAAGCAAAAAAGGGAATGGCTGGGTCCCCCCAAAAATTAGTCTGTAGTTAGTATGTGCCTATTTTCTATAGGAAAAGATTTTGGTCTTGACAGTCAAAAATGTGTAGCACTTTGAATATGTCCAAGATTTGATAAAATTGTAGAAACATGATTTGAATGATATGGAGCAACAAAGAAACTTCTAGTTCCCTGGATGGTATTCCTTTCTATTTATGATCTATACTACTCTCCATAATTCAGTGGACTAGTTTGAAAGGGTGCATTAAAAAAGCAAGTTCTTAAGTCGCTTGTATTTTTAAGCTGTCCTGCTTGGCTATTGTCCTGTACAGTGCTCAAAAGAACAAGTGAGTCTAAAAAAAGTATTAGACCTAGAGAATGTCGAGATTTCTGCTGTTCTGCAGTGGATCTGAAGCAATTTCATAGTCATTTTAAGATATCTTTTACAACAGGAGGTTAGCAGGTGCCTAGGAGCACAAATGAAACCTTAACAGAACTGCAAATAAGGTTTTGCTAGTTAGATGTGATTTCAGGCATCTATCTGGCACTTGTTTTTATGAAAGTAGAGGTTCTAGTCATTCTTTCCTCTTGAATTTAGGTGCCAGAACTGGGAGGGCGGTATTGGAGGTGTTCCTGGGATGGAAGCTCATGGGGGTTATACTTTCTGTGGACTGGCAGCACTGGTAATCCTGAAAAAAGAGCGTTTGTTAGATCTCAAATGCTTATTAGTGAGTATACGCTTGAGCTTTTCTATTGTAAATGTGAACTTTCTCTACACTTCTTTCTCCCCATTCTAGCTGGTTCATTTTCCTGTTAGCATTTGTGTTTAGAAAAAGAATCCAGTTCTCAACCCTGTCCTCGGGATGCATCCAGCCAGTTGGCTTTTCAGGCTTTCCACTTTGAATATGCATGAGAGATGTGCTTATATTGCCTGCATAGTATGCAGATCTATCCCCTGCATGTCAGAGTGGATATCCTGAAAGCAGTGGCATTCCTAGGGGCGCTGACACCCAGGGCGGATCGCTGATGCGCCCCCCCGGGTGCAGCGCGACCCCCACCCCGGCGAAAGAACCCCCTCACCCCCGGGTGCACGCCGCTGGGGGGGTGCCGCACGCTGGTCAGAGTCGTTCGTTTCCCATGCTCCCTCTGCCCCGGAACAGGTTACGCCCCCCCCCCCCCCCCCCCCCCCCCCCCGCCTGAAAGCCAGATTGGCTGAGTGTGTTCCAAGGACTGGGTTGAGAACCAGTGGCTTAATCTGATTGACTTATTTGACTTTTTTTTTGTTTGTTTTAATAATGCAAATCTCTCTATTTATGGGATGTGTTAATCTTAGGGGTAGGTTCACATGATTTTTTTTTCTTTGCATTTTGGAGAAAATTAATAAAAATAAATCTTATGGTACAGTTAAATTAACATAGATTTTTGCCAAGTTAAAATAAGTCACTACAGAATATTAGGCTTAAGACATGAAATGCTTGTCACTACAATTAATGCATGAGCTAACAGAAACCATTTTTTCTCCCCCCCCCCCCCCCCCCCAAATATAAGACAAAATAGGTTCTTGCATTATAAAACCTCTTTCTGTTGACACTGCGTCGATTGCATTAGCACAGATAGAAACACATATTGCTAACACTTACTCCCCTTGTACCCAAGGTATACAACTGTGTATATCCCAGATCTAAAATTATTAAAACTTTAACTCAGAACATTTAATTGTCTCAGTCTATGGGTGACATGCACAGACATTGTGATGAGACATTTGTCTGGACTGTTCTTGATAATTTGATTTAGGGTTATTGCATTTTAAGAATACTCTTTTATGTTATGAAAATATTTATTTAGATATCAATTTGATTATTTTACACAAGCAAACTTTCACTTTTACTTTTGCAAGTGCTACTGAACACAAACTACCTATCACCTTTGGACCCAGAAACAGACATTAAACATACATTGAAGTTGCTGTCTTTAAACCCACACCGCACCCCATTCTATTTTTGCTTTTCACTTTTAGGAGCTAATTTTTATAAGGTATCTACATGAATACCTTAAAATGGGTGCATTTTTGTAAGTTTAAAAATGACAATAGATACCTATGTGCCGTTATAAAATAAGCACCCAGAGCCTACCCCGAAAGCATGCAAATTCACACACACACAAAAAGATGTAAGTTTGTTCATGCATTTTATATCTATACCCACATATTTTATAAAATACATGTGCGTTGCACCTCTACCGTATCTCTTGCCAGAGTATGCCCCCAGAAATGTCTTTGCATGATCTGCTTAAAAGTACACATGTATATATCCACACATGTTTCCAAATGTGAAATACGCTTTACACATGGGAAAACCTTTATAAAATTAACTGCTTAGTATAGTGGTTCCAAACCTGGTCCTGGAGGCATCCCAGCCAGTTAGGTTTTCAGGATACGTACAATGAATATTCATAAGAGAGATTTGCATGCATTGCCTCCACTGTATGAAATCTATCTCATGAATATTCATTGTGGATATACTGAAAACCTGACTAGCTGGCTCCAGGACCAGGTTTGAGAAACACTGGCTTAGTAGATTTTGTTTCACTTTATTTTCTAGCCTATGTTTGAAATTTGTACTTTAGTTACTCATCTAATTTTTCTTTTATGTTTTCCTTCTGACTCTTTGCAGACAGCATCAATGAGGACAAGGCTTTCCTATTGACAAGATATAGTATAGTGCTGGTTGGCTTTGTTAATTGTATGCTTTCCAGTGTAGTATTTCTTCATTCACTAATACCAAACTTCTCTCCTATGGAGCTGCATTTATAGGTCTGGTTTACTAGAGCATGCAAATGAACAATAACCCTCTGTATGCCAATAATCTCATGAATATTATTTTAGAACCAAAGTTGGCCATCACTGACCTGGAGCCATCTAGTCTGTGTGGGCTGTTCAGCAGTTCCAACTGCCATCAGGTTTTTCTATTACTGGGATTTCCGAACTGCTGAAAAGAGACTGGAAATATGAGCTAAACTTTTTCTGTCGAAAGCAGGACTCAGTCAGGCACACAAGTGGATGGTGTTATCTGATGACATTGGGATGTAACAACTCCCCCAGAGCTCAGAACATGTGCGGTCCTTTTAGCACACAGCAGTCTCACTAGTCATTTCAGGTCTTCTATTTTTCTGCTCTGCCCAATGGAGGCAAAAACAAATCTCCTGAATTAAAGATTTTTACCTTCATCTCTATTTTCCTTTGTCTTTTTTACATCTAAAAAGGTGGGGGAAAAGTTTATTTCTTTTAATTTGGTAGGTTTATTATTTTTCTGGAAATCCCAAAAATTGAGTTTTGGTCCTGCCTGCAGTGTGGGGAAAAGATCCAGAACTTCAATGTGCATTGCATTTTGCTATAACTTGTTCTGTAAGCAGATCAAAACTTATTTATTTTAAAAGTTTGTGTTAAATCATGCTGAATAGAATGTGTAGTTTAGGGATATTCTATCTCTGTTAAGTTACATTTTGTTATTCCTGGGAATGTCCAGTCTTCTTTAATGTGTGATCTGCATTGAACCAAAAGGTATATGGCGGAATATAAATTTGTTAATTTTATCTGGACTCGGATCATAATGAAAGAAACTGCAAGCACTGCATTGGGATATTGCTGCAAGCTCAAAAAGGCCACCTGAACTGCTTTCAGAATCATGATGAAGAATGAAGAAAGGTGGTAATCTGTGTGGATATGAGCTTACTTGTATGCACTCTAGTAGTTCCTCTTGTTCAGACCAATGGTCCATCTAGCCCAGTATCCTGTTTTCAACAGTGACCAATCCAAGTCACAAATACCTGACAGAAACCCAAATAGTAATTAGATTTCTTGCACCTCAAGCTATACTATGGTGATGGATCTCCAAATCAAACCTGGCCAGCATGCGCTGGGAAGCTCACCAGGGCTCTCAGCTGACTTGGGCAACCTGAGTCACAGGCTGAACAGTTCCATATTAATCACCTGGAGCTCAGAGCAATCTACTAATCTTGAATGTTCAGGCATCTCCTACAAGAAAGGTTAAAACCAGTTCAAACAGATGAGATGCCATGTGAGAAGCTGAATTTGGGTCATCGAGGTTGGGATGGTCACAATTTCCCCAGTTTTGCAAAAAAACTTGGTTGAAACATGAGTATTTGCCAGTGCATAAAGTAGATGCAACCACTTCAAAAACCTACATGTACAAAAAAAAATCATTTATTTTCTTAGGGGTTCCAGGAACTATATGTATAGGAGCTCCATTCAATTTTTATATATACACATAGATAGGTATACATAGTAACATAGTAGATGATGGCAGAGAAAGACCTGCACGGTTCATCCAGTCTGCGCAACAAGACAAACTCATATGTGCTACCTTTTGGGTATACCTGACCTTGATTAGTATTTGCCATTTTCACGGTACAGACTGTAGAAGTCTGCCCAGCACTAGCCCCCTCCCCCCCCCACTGGCTCTGCCACCCAATCTCCGCTAAACTTCTGAGGATCCATTCCTTCTGAACAGGATTCCTTTATGTTTATCCCACGCATTTTTGAATTCTGTTACCGTTTTCATCTCCACCATCTCTTGCGGCAGGGCATTCCAAGCATCCACCACTCTCTCCGTGAAAAAGTACTTCCTGACATTTTTCTTGAGTCTGCCCCCCTTCAATCTCATTTCATGTCCTCTCGTTCTACCTCCTTCGCATCTCCGGAAAAGGTTCGTTTGCGGATTAATACTTTTCAAATATTTGAACGTCTGTATCATATCACCCCTGTTTCTCCTTTCTTCCAGAGTATACATGTTCAGGTCATCAAGTCTCTCCTCATACGTCTTGTAACGCAAATCCCTTACCATTCTCATAGCTTTTCTTTGCACCGCTTCAATTCTTTTTACATCCTTCGCAAGGTACGGCCTCCAAAACTGAACACAATACTCCAGGTGGGGCCTCACCAACGACTTATACAGGGGCATCAACACCCCCTTTCTTCTGCTTGTCACACCTCTCTCTATACAGCCTAACAACCTTCTAGTTACGGTCATCGCCTTGTCACACTTATTTCTTTATGGTATTTTAATTCTTTTCTTTCCTTTGGGTCCCTTTTACAAAGGCGCATAAGGGCCTATGCGTGTGCATCTGTCAAATTGGCATTACCGCCCAGGCTTATACGTGTGCCTGGCGGTAATTCCAAGTTTAAATTACAAAAAATCAGGAAGAACAAATCCAACAAACCATGTTAAACCATGTGCAATGATGGTTCCATTGTGACACCACCACATATTCCTCTTAGGGATATAATGGGTGTAAACGGTATGGTCTGAGCACATTTAAAATACTTTATAATATTTATAGCATTTTAAAGTGCATAAATAAAAAAAAGATAAATTATTTTGAACCCAAGTTTATTATAGTGAGGTAATTCCAAGTTTGACGTGTGCCAAAAACCCGCAATAGAAAATAATTAGTGGAGCAAAAGCTGAGGAGGAAATTTTGTTGAGATGCATGTATAATTTCTTTTTTTTATTTAGCACGCACTAAATGTTAGAGGTGCCCATAGGAATATATGGGCGTCTCTAGCATTTATCGCGAGCTTATTTTTAGCACTCGCTAAAAACACTAGTGCGCCTTTGTAAAAGGAACCCATAGCCATTTTTGAAACGGCAATTTTTTTTCTCGAAAATGGCCGCCTGCTAGAAGGTTTTGTGCTGTATGCAATTATCTTTTTGTCCGTTTAAAAATAAAAAATGTCCAAGTGAAAAATGCACAAAATCAAGGCATGTAGGAGGAGCCAGCATTCTTAGCAGACTGGCCACACAGATATCCCAGCAGAGCAGTGGGGCACCCTAGGGGCACTGCAGTGGACTTCACATGAAAGCTCCCAGGTAAACATATCACTGTTGCTCCCTTTTTGGTGGGTATTGGAGGGCTCACACTTTCTACCACAAGTGGAACAGTTAGAGTTCCCTTCTCTACAGTGTACTGCACTGACCACTGGGCTACTCCAGGGACCTGCTTGCTGCTCCAATAGGGTATAACATCTGAGGCTGTCATAGAGGCTGGTATTTACTGTTTCTTTTACATCGTTGGAGGGTGAGAGAGGGACATTCCTGGGGGACAGTAAGGGGGGTCATTCCTCAATTCCTCCTATGGTCATCTTGTCATTTAGGGCACTTTTTGTGGCTTAGATGTTATTAAAACAGGTCTAACTCAGAATGTCTTAGTTTTTGTCCTGGATGTTTGTCAGCCATAATGGATACCAAATAAAAACTTCCAGGTCTTAGGAACCCCCAAATTCCACCCTTAACATGCCCCCTTGAGATTTGGAAACACTGCAGATGAACTGCGTAGAAAAATGTCTGGAAAATGGGTTTCAAAAATACTGATTTGGACATTTTGGTGAGAAGAACATCCAAATGCCGCCTTATGCCACTTGTTAGATGTTTTATCTTTCGAAAATTAGCTTCTATGTATATTCAGGGCCTCTATATGTTGAAAAACATTCGGAAATTGGCATTTACACATGTAGCTAATTTCTATGTGTAGAAGATGAGCAAGGCTTCTAAAATGGCCACCTAGATATCAACAAACAAGGAGGAACAGGTTCCATTGTTCTATGCCAGGAAGTAGTAAGAATTAAGGACTTTGTCATTTCCATTTGCCTTCAGATTCAGGCTAGCCACATCCCTGGGGACCAGAACCAGTTAGCTGACAGGCTCGGTAGTACTCATCATCCTTATTTGTGGTCTCTGCACTATCGAACTACAGGATATTTTTCAAGATCAAGGAACACCTCACACAAACTTTTCTTTTCACCAGGAGTGACAATTCCAAACTTTACTTTTCAACCCAACTAGCCCCAGATTAACTGGTGAGGGATGCACTCATCTTAAGCTGGAACTGGCCACTCCTCTATGCTTTATTTGTCCATTCCTTTCATAGTGAGGACCTACAAGTTTCAGGAGAGGTCCCAGTACAGTGATTCTCATAGTGCCAAAACTGGTTCACTGTCATCAAAAGCCTTAACAGTTTTTCCTCTGTGCAAATTTTCAAGTATTTCCATAGTCAATAACCAAAATAAGAGCTCCCTTCTACATCTGTAATAGGCTTTTATGAGAAAGTTGTTTGAAGGGCATGGATTCAGTACAGAATGTTTTTATGTCTCTTTTGTTAATTTTACTGTGAATGTTTTATAAATGAATCTAAACCTTGAATCACTAGCTCTGTTATTGTGGAAATTGAGTAGTATCTAGTTTCTGCCCTGTAGCTACCAATGTTTATCATGATTACATCTAGGAAACCTTTAGCATGAGGTGTACTCATGCTTTTTAAGTAGAGGAGGTTCTCTTTCTGTGGTTCACAAATAGTCACACCCCATTTGGAGTCTGCCGAATAGTATACTCTGTTATCTATACTATCTCTGACTTTGGTTAGAGCACATATTGGTATACCTTCAGCTTATGTACCCAGTGTTAGGCTTTTGTATTCACAATATGCACTAATGTCTTGATTCTTGAAAATCTGCATGTAAGCCACCATTGCAAAAACCTTCTGTTTTGCTGGAGCTTAATATTGCATTTGCATCACTCATGAGGTTGCCTTTTGAGCTTGTCTGCTTCATTCTAGTTCCTGTTACATTGGCTAGAAAGATACATGAACTTCAAGTCTTTGCTGTCCGTAAACTGTATACTCAGTTTGATCAGAACAAAGTAGTTCTTTGAATTCAACGTAAGTTTTTACCAAAGGTGGTTTCCCTGTCATTGAAGAAATAGTTCTTGCTACATTTTGCCTTTAATTTTAGAACCTATGCAAGATGATCCTACACACTCTGTATTATTGCAAAAGGACTCTCGCTACCTAAAAAGAACATAATCAGTCGCAAAATCTACACAGCCATCTCTTTTTGGTCCCAATAGAATTGGTATTCTAGTAGCCAAATGAACCTCAGGAACTTAACTAGCATTCTTCATCCAGTTCCAATACAAACTAACTGACACTCCTCTAATCAAATATTCAGACATCATCAAATATGAGCCATTGAAGGTACTGTAACACTCTTACAAAATCTGCTTCACTGGACACCATGCATAAAGCAGCAACTTCCTTCATATTCCCACTATACAGAATTGTATTGAACCAGTCTGCAATTGGAGATGGTGCATTTGATCAAACTGTGCTGGCCAACCAGTCTTTGTAACATTGGAAACTCGCCCTCTTTCTTATGACCAAGCTGCTCCAGGGCAATGCACAATCTATAGCTAGATTGAATCTCCCTGATCTTGAATCATCCACGTGTGCATTCTTTCTTGTGCTGTGGAATGAACTGTGATGGCTGAGAAAACTGCTGTGCACAGAAGGGCTGCACACACTTTATTTTACACAAGTTCTGAGCTCTGGGAGAGCTGTTCATCCTAGTGACATCAGATGATGTCATCCACTGATTAGACTTGTTACAGATGAGAAGCAATGCTTTACCAAGTCACTGAATAGGAAAATGCTCATGAACTTCATTTTTCTTTTAGCGCTGGGTTACAAGCAGACAAATGAGATTTGAAGGCGGATTTCAGGGTCGCTGTAACAAGTTAGTGGATGGTTGCTACTCATTTTGGCAGGCAGGTTTACTGCCACTTCTACATAGAGCACTATATGGCCAAGGTGAGTAATGTATTTGATGAGCAGAATTGTTAAGTGGCAAAAGTTCTGTACCAGTTACATTTCTAGACCAAGAGGGTCTTTTTACTAAGGCGCTCTCACGTTTTTGGTGTGTGCTAAAATTATGGGCGCACTAAACATTAGAGATGCCAATGGGCGTCTGTAATGTTTAGCACGCTCACAATTTGTGCCACCTAAAAACTTGAGTGCGCCTTAGTAAAAGACGCCTCAAGTTCGTAATGAACTTGCCATATTATTTTCAAGTATCACAAACACATTATTTTATTATTATTATTTTTAATGTATCTTTCCTTGATGACATTTATATTACCTACCTCATCAGGAGTCAAGAGCAATTGCAATCTTGATCGTGCCAAAAAGCAGAAGATGGTTCATTTCTAGAGCTCGGACATCCTCAGAGTATACTGCTGTGGGCTCTTAGCACCAGTTCCTCAACAGAAATATATATTTTTTTTTAATGCAGCAACGCTTAGTTGTATTTGCCTGTCTTTAATGCTCATATCAGTTGAGCAGACATTATTTTGCAGAACAATAACTGTGGAACTGTACCAAAGCATATTTGAAAATATCCAGAGTAGAATATATTATCATGGGTATTACATTTGCTTCGAGAGGTGAATAATCTGATAAAAATAGTATGGCAGAGCTGTTGGAGGAAATACTGGTTGATATTTTTCATTTATTTATTTGGATTTGGCTTATGCCTTTTTCAGTTTAAATTATTATGATTTTACTTTCCTATTTATAACTTGGCGTTCCTTTTCCTTTTCTTTTAAATCTAAATTAGCTTCTATACCGCCTTGACCTGTGCTTCATATAGGGCGGTCTAGAAAATCTTAATTGAAATGAAATAAAAGACTGTGTTCAGGTACAATACGTATTTCCCTGTCCCTGGAGGGCTCACAGTCCAACAGAGGGTTAAGTGACTTGCCCAAGGTCATAAGGATCTGCAGTGGGGTTTGAACTAGGCTTTCCTGGTTTTCAGCCTTCTACCTTAACCATTAGACAGCTACTCCATACCATTTCTTTGATCATGCTGTCATTCTAGTACTAAAGAAGGTAAGAGATCTCGCCTCATCGCACAAAGGATTCTTGGATTTGTTAAACTTAATTCTTGATTTGCATTAGATTTTGGCCCAATCCTGTCTGTTTTAGTGGCTACGAATGGATCCTTGTCCTATAATTAATTACCCATAGAAAAAGACAACAACCAATATATGAACCTGAGTATACTGACATGTGAACTGCAAGATCAGAAGCAATATTACAATCAAGTGTGAATACTGAACAGAAGTTTATATCATTGATTGTAATATACATATGTTACATAGCAGGAAAGATCAAAGCATATGAAGGCAGAAATTTCATGACATACACAAAAAAAAAAAAAGTGCCAAAATGGGTCAAATCACAGATCCCTTTTGTCCTAGCAGAGTGGGAAACAATAGGTGCATAGAGGAAGCATTTATGGCCTTGGTCTTCTCTCCCAGTCCTTGAGAGCTGGCAGGTAGTTGGATTTTCAGGTTATCCCTAATGAGTAAGCATGAGAGAGATTTGCCTGCCTCCTACCATCATTGTATGCAAATCTCTCATGCATATTCATTAGGGGTATCCTGGAAACCTGAGCGCCCTAGAGGCCTGAGAGTAAAGATAAAGGATGTAAGAAATAGGTCATTCATTCTCATAGCCTTCCCAGTCATTATGTAGGAATGCACCGAACCAAGGATGACATACTTGCAGGTTAAGTAACTGACGGCTACTACTACTAATCTTTTCTGCAGTGCTACTAGATGAATGCAGTGCTGTACACAAACACATAAGAGACTGTAAGTTCTAAAATCTAGTCAAGACCAGACAAACCGGACAAACAAGGGATTAGGGAGTTTCATTTTATTATGAGTATGATTAAAACATGGATATTGAAACAGATGACTAAGAAATTTAATTGCATCCTATCCTGTGGCTTTTTAATTAATTTATTTATTTATTGCATTTGTATCCCACATTTTCCCACCTCTTTGCAGGCTCAATGTGGCTTACAATACATCATGGATAGTGGAAATATAATAGAAAAATAGGCATTTAGTGTTACAGAAAATTTTTGGTAACATGATAATGATAAGACATGATAGTAGTATGACAAGCAGATATTATAAGACATTTCTAACTACGTGTAGAGATTTATGTATATTCACATTGGTTGATCTTTGTGGTAAGCCTTGCTGAAGAGATGGGTCTTCAGTAGTTTGCGGAAGTTCGTTAGTTCGTAGGTCATTTTTAAGTTGCGCAGCAGTGCATTCCATAACTGTATGCTTAAGTAGGTGAAGTTTGATGCGTGCATTACTTTGTATTTTAGACCTTTGCAGTTAGGGAAGTGCAGATCAAGGAATGTGCGGGATGATCTTTTGGCATTCCTGGGTGGTAAGTCTATCAGGTCTGACATGTAGGCTGGTGCATCTCCATGAATGATTTTGTGAACTAGGGAGCAAATTTTGAACGTGATGCATTCTTTGAGTGGGAGCCAGTGTAGTTTTTCTCGTAGGGGCTTGGCACTTTCATATTTTGTTTTGCCGAAAATGAGTCTAGCTGCAGTGTTCTGGGCTGTCTGAAGTTTCTTGATTATTTGCTCTTTACAGCCGGCATAGAGTGCGTTGCAGTAATCTGGATGACTGAGCACCATTGATTGTACCAGATTACGGAAAACATTCCTTGGGAAGAAAGGTCTTACTCTTTTTAATTTCCACATTGAGTGGAACATCATCTTGGTTGTGTTTTTCGCATGGCTTTCGAGTGTTAGGTGTCGATCGATGATAACTCCAAGAATTCCCTCATGAAGGTCTTTGTCAGACGCTGTGAAAATCCAGATACACTATGGAGGTAATTTTATAAAGCTTTTTTGCACTGAATTACACATGTAATTAAATTAATAGCACATCACACAGTGTGAGTTGGTTGTGTATTCATGGAGTAGGCATGCTTAGGGGAGAGGTTTGGACAGAGTGTGGATAGTGATTGATTACCCTTCTCTTAGTTTGTCTAATCTACTACTGCTTGTCATATCTGTAACACTATAGAAATGTATTCAGGGCTGCTCAGATATAGGTAAGAGAGAGGCCTTGATCTTTGGAACTTAGGATCTAGTCGAAAAAAACAAGACAAATGGCAGAGGCACTGCTACCCCACTGTTAGTCCTGTGAGGGTGCACTAGATGTCGGTAGTCGGAGGTGACTTCTCCCACTTTTGTCCCTTCGCAATCTTCAGTTCTTGCTAGTTTTCAATACTCTTATTCTGTCTTGCCTTCTCAGCCTTCAAACCCACGTACTGACTTTTATACTCTTATGGCCCTGTTTACTAAGCAGCGTTATAGGTATGTTAATCATGTACGCCTACAATATACCTATAAGCACCTACATGGTTAGCGCACACACAAATTGTAGGCGTGCTAAAAACACGCACTTTAGTAAACAGAGCCCTTAGACCTACATTCCCCTTTATTTCAGGCAGGTACAAACAGAAAACAGTGATAAGGACTGTAAGGCCCATTAAGTCTGCCTGATTTTATTCCCTATGCATAGGCATAAACCAAAAATATTAGAACATTTTTTGAACTGTATAATTTGTTGTGTTGCCAAGACCTTACCCTTCTGAAGGAAACAATTACATATTGCTGTCTTGCCTAAAAGACTAGGCTTTGGAAGTTTGGGAAAATGTTAAAATTGTTTTAAAATGTAATTATGTATAAATTTGTATGACTATGAGCAAAAGCAGATGTGATCATACTAAAAAAAAAAAAAAAAAAAAAAAACATGCAAAATGAGAAATTGTGGATAAGATGAGCGAGATTTGATGAACTTGATTCAAATTAATTGATTGCAACCCCCATTTCATAAAGTTGAAGTACAGGTGTTTGCAATTCTAAATTAAACAATTTGGAAGCACATACTTTTGTTTTGAAAATTACCTCAGACAATTTTTTGCTTTATTGCTTTATTTGTGGGATTAGAGATATAGCCATATACTCCAGTTGGTTTCTGGTGAAGGAGTAGCCTAGTGGTTAGTGCAGTGGACTTTGATCCTGGGGAACTGAGTTCAATTCCCACTGCAGCTCCTTGTGACTCTGGGCAAATCACTTAACCCTCCATTGCCCCTGTTACAAAATAAGTACCTGAATATATGAAAAACCGCTTTGAATGTAGTTGCAAAAACCTCAGAAAGGCGGTATATCAAGTCCCATTTGCCTTTCCCCTTTCCCTACTTTGCATCTAGGGATCCTCTTTGCTTACTTGCTCTCTTTCTGAGCTCTCTGTTCCTTATCATGCCCTATTTGGCTGTATCAAACCAAATTGTACCTCCATGGCATCATTTCTATAAGCTTTACAAGTTAAAATATGCATTATATAAAGAAATATTTCCGTTGTTTTGTTTGTTTTTAAACTTGCTGCCGATGACTTAATCAGCTGTCCCCCTAGTTCTTGCAGTATGAGGTATAGTGAACAATAGTTCCCCATTTACTTCTACATCTTTCATCATTTTATGTTCCTCTCATATCTCTTGCATCTTCTATTTTCCAAGCTGAAGAGTCTTAGACCTTTTTGAATTCATTCTCATATAACAGTTGTTCCATGACCCAGTCATCCATCGTCTTTCTCTATACCTTTTCAAGGTATACTGTATCCTTAGTGAAAAGAGGTAAACAGAATTGTGCACCGTATTGAAAAATTGGGAACAATATGATTTTGTATACTGGCATAAACATGTGGTATGGTGTTGTAAATCTCTTGGCGATTTCTAGAATTTCTTGATATTTAACCCCAGTGCTTATATGCTTCATGTTTCTGGGGTGCTGTCCACAATAGCTGTAAATTGTAATCTGTAGTCTGTTCAAGAATAAGGTAGACAGGAAAAGGGAAGGAGTAGAGCTTTAAAATATAATTGTAAAGCAATGCAGGAAATATGGAAAAGGAAAGACACTTAAAGCTGCTTTGGAAAGAGAAGATAACATGTAATTTACAGTCTTCAAGTTCAGGCAGAAGAATTGGCTAGAGATTTAGTCAAAGAAGGGAGGTATTGCTGGTAGGAAATTTAATCTGCTGGATGTTTATTGGCATGTTCTATTTTTTTTTTCAATTATTTCTGAAAATGGTAGGGAGTGCAGGGTGTCTCTGCTTCAGTGATTCCTAAATAGTTGACATCAGAAGAGGGGGGTTCACGAACAAGGTTGCTCCCCTTTCCTACTTTAGATAAGGGAGAAGAAGAGGAAGTGGATGAGAAAGCAGACCCTCATTCCTCTCCCTGTTTTGTTTTCCTCATCTGGGGGTCATACAAATTAGTTTAACAGTTAAAATGGGGTCATATTGGATAAAAGTTTGGAAAGGCACTGTTCTAGGGACTCTTAAATGGTAAGAGGGAGTTTTAAAGAAGAGAGGAATATTGTACTTAGTAATGACAAACGGTGAAAGTAATGCCCCAACTTCCATAATTCATCAACAGATGGCAGCACTGTCGCATTACACATGTTCTTTGAAATCTCCATCTCAGTTGGCAAAAAGTATCTGTGTGAAGAGGCTCTTTTGCTATTGCTTGTGAAATGGAAGCATGCAGTGATCACTTGTCAGTGTGATTTAAGCAACGTGCGTGATAGAATTTCTGACTGTTGAAGGAAACCCTCCAATTTAAATTTACTGCTGCATGAAGGTTGTTTATGGTGATTTCTTTTTAGACGCAAGTACTGTGTGTTGCTGGACTAAAAAATGCAAAGATTGTGGACCAGGAAGGACTGATACTGTGTGATCAAAAACGGTGACCCGTGACAGCAATGGACAAAGCTCGCACGAGAAACGTTGATGAAGTTGTAAAGGACAATTGGAAGATTATTCAAAGCGTTATATTGCAACCCTAAAAGCTTTGAAGGAAGGATTGAGAAGAGTTTGGAAGCACAAGAAGGAAATTTTGTTCTGACTTACTATGAAGCATCACAGAGGCAGTTGGCCTCTTTGTGCTTTTTGCTTACCCCATCTGCCTTCACAGCCCACACTTAGCGCCATGAGATTTCCATCTTTTTCCAGAATTGAAGGAATACCTTTGGGGTGTCTGTTTATTTCAGATGAAGAGGTGGAAAGGAATGTGAGCAACTGGTTGAAGAGACAAAAGGTTTCGCGATGGCTTTCAAAAACTTGTTCATCGTTGGCAGAAATGTGTGGTGAATAATGGTGACTACATAGAAAAGTAAATACATGTAATAAAGGAGTATGTTTCAAACCTCATTTTTAATTCATTACAATATTTTAATTAAAAAAAAAAAGTTATGGAGACAAAGAGATTACTTTTCATTTAGCTCTTGTATTTCTAATGTCCAAGTAAGTGGTCATTTGAACTGCAGTGATAGCATGGTTTTTTTTTTAGGGCGTGTTCAAAGAAAACTCAGGAGATAAGCTTGAAGAAAGAAAAAAAAAAAAAGACTCAGAATGCTGAACACGCAATCCCTGTGCATACCAAATCAACTTATTGGATATTACCTGTGGTCACCCTTTTTAAATCTATAAAGGCACACTCAGTTGCTGTGGAACAAAAAATACATATTTTAACCCTGTATATTTAACTACACATTTACATGGATAGTTAAGCTAGAAAGATGCCCCCATTGCCAAAGTTTCCATTCACAGGGCCAAAAAGCCTTCCTCCTTTCTTGAGTTTGTTTTGTTACATCGGGGAATATCCAAATTTTCTTGCCATAAAACAGTTTGTAGTTTTCGAAAGGATAAGTGCTTCATCGCCTCTAGGTGTTGCTCGAATACAAATGAAACCAATAAAGTCACTCTTTCAGACTCTTCAGATAAAGATGCTTCAAGTAAGTCAGATACATTCAATAAATCTTTCTTATTTTCTTGAGGATTCATTTCCAAAGATTCCTCCAAAACCTTTTTATTTGGTATATAATATATCCAATTTATCGGGGGAATAGTTTCTGGGGTATAGTGATAGCATGGTTTAACGTAATGATGGATCACATTGTAGTTAAAGTCCTAAGCTTTCAGTACTTTAGATGACCACTAGCAAGATCTTTAAAGAAGAAAAATAGTGGACTAAACTAAAAGAAGCCACTGTAAGGGCAACAAATCTATGCTAAGTAAAAAAAAAAAAACTAAGACCAATATGACTTTCAGAAGAGGTGGTTGAAAAGTTTAAGTGCAAAAATTCAGCATTCAAAAGGGATATTTCAAGAAGAGGGTGATGAGGGAGAATATTTGGAAAAGCTGAGATAAATAGGAAAAGGTAGTCAGGACAGCAAAAACACAAGGCATGGAAAAATTAGATGAGGTAGTAAAATGAAGTGGTGGTGCAAGGAGGATTTGCAAAAGTGAGATGGTATGAGATGAAAAGAAGGGACTTGGAGAGTATGACAAGAAAAATGCACAATCTAAACAAATACTTTTGTTCAGTGTTCACCAAAGAGCAGATTGGAGAAGAACCACTAATAGTTTGCAGGAAAAGATAATCTATTCACAAAAGAGAGTTTGTTTGGATGTAGCAAAACTGACAATTTAGGGTCGTTTGGGATATATCCTAGAATATACAGGTTCGGGCATCTTCACCGACAACTTTGTTCAGCATTTTTTGAAGGCAAGAGTAATTTAGAAACTGGAGGAAGGGCAGATGTACTTCCATCAGAATCATAAAAAATGGAGGGAAATTGGAGGTCAATTAAGTGTAACTGTAGTTTTCAGTGTGAGTAAATTTAATGGAATCTATACTAAAGGAAAGGATAGTTGATTATCTTGGATCCAAGGCAACATGGTGTTACCAAAGGGAAATCATGTCAAAGCAATCTGATCAAGTGTATTATAGGGTACTGATGAGATTATTAGGTGGCGTACTTAATTACAGCCAATGACTCTACTATATGTAGTGTCTAAGAGAATATCTAATACCTGCTTACATCTAATACATTGAAACTCTACTGTATTAATAGCATTGTAAAGTACCATAACCTTGACGTAATTTATGTATGTGTTTGCTTCCATACTGTATGGTTTTATTTGCAAGGTCTTATAATTTGTTAAAACATATACATGTATGTTATCTGGTGCTTCCATTAGGGAAGCCTAATATCCATAATTCATCCCTTGACAGATTTTCTTGCTGCATATCTCTGTTTTGATTTCAAGTGGTGATGTATCTTGAGGTTTAAATCAAACTGGTGGGATTTGTTCTCTCAGGTGATTGTGTCCTCAGTCCAAGTCACTGGATGTTTCATCAACAAGCTCTACAAGAATATATACTTACGTGCTGTCAGTCTCCTGCTGGAGGTCTACTAGATAAACCTGGCAAGTAAGTATATTCTGCACCATGGAAGGCTAGCTCTGGATCTCAAGAACTATAGTACAAGCCTGTTTACATAGATCTCTAATGATTGTTCTGAAAACAGCACCTATTTGGTGGGTGGGGGGGGAGGGTAAATTATAACAAGGCACATGTTAGTAGTGTCCATATATTTTTTCTCTGTGCAGGTGCCAGCAGATTTTCAAATTGAAAATATTTGCGTGTGCTAGTTTTAAAATTGCCCAAGGAAATTTTGTTCTTCCATTTATGTCTGCTTTTTACCATGCTCAAATTTCCTGATGTCATTTATTCATGTACTTTAGCACATAAGCACTAATCCCTCCAACTCCGTCCCTGGGAATAATTACACGCTGTCCAGCTAAACCTATTTGTATACAGGCTATGGATAAGTTTGTGTGTTTTTGAAAGAGGGGATTAATTATATAAAATTCCATTTCTTCATGTAAAACACTTTTAGCCACAGAAATGTCTTTTAAAATTCCCATCTTGAAGATTAGTATCATCTCTCCTCTGCTGATATAGCACCTCCTAAATGTCCGCAGAGAATTTGACGTTTTGATCCCTTAAACTATAAATCAGTCAAATTGATTCTTAAGACCTGTGGAAAGTAAACAGCATCTTGGCAAGCTGTCATTTCAGGTAGGTTTTAATAGATTAATCTAGAATGTGGGGACACATACCAAAAACTTACCAGAAGACATGAGAAAAAAAATTTGACTCCATGGCAGCCAGAATAGCATTGCAAGACATCACGCTATTTTAGAAAATACAAGTTGTGGAAAATATTGAAGGACGTGGATTTCACAAATTAATGTATACGTGCAAGCCATTCAAAGGTGCTCATAACAAGGGGTATGTTTACTAAGGTGCGTTAGAGTTTCTAACGTGTCTTTAAAGTTAAGGCACGTTAAACGCTAACGCGCATATAGATTTCTGTGGGCACATTGCCGTTTAATGCATGTAAACAATTTACACGCGTTAAAAAACACTAACGCGCCTACAGTTCACCTTAGTTCACATATTTTCAAAGCACTTAGCCTTCCAAAGTTCCATAGAAACCTATGGAACTTTAGAAGGCTAAGTGCTTTGAAAATATGCCTCATAGGCACAAGTATGTAGCTCTAATGCTCAGCATGTGTAATGACACTTTCTGACCTTTCACTCACAAGTCTCTCATGGGCAAATATAAAGTAAAAGCAAGAGTAGGGGTGGACCAAATGACCTCCAGACACCAAATTGTTTACAACTCAACCCTTCTTCCATATTCCTGGTGTGTTTATTATACAAGAACCTCAACAGTGTCACTCTGTATCTGCCATACCGGAAATGGTGATCGCCATCACGGTCATTATGTAAGCCACATTGAGCCTGCAAATAGGTGGGAAAATGTGGGATACAAGTGCAATAAATAAATAAGATTTTTTTTAAAAATCAGTCTTTATTGGAGTGGCACACTCTAAGACTGATTTTTTTTTTAATCTTATTGGTGTCTGGAGGTCATTTGGTCCACCCGTACTCTTGCTGTGCTTTTGCTTTTGTTTATACATAGGGGTTATTTCTTGTTTGTTTGTTGTGTACAAATATAAAGTAAAGCAGTAATGGCTCAAGCACATATTTTTAAAGCACCTCTTTGCTGTACAATACAACAGGCAGCTACTTCTCAACAACCCTTGGTCAGTTTGGAGAGTGTTTCTGAGGGAGAAAACAGATCAAGTCATGAGAAGAGCTGCTATGAACTAAAGAACTTCACATTCTCCGAAGACAACAGGACAGTGCTATCCTTACATCTGGGTGACATCATCTGGAAGCTCGGTGTGGGATGCTACCCACCGCTCTGTAATCTTAACAGGCTTTTGGCAGCGTTCCCACCGCTCATGCCTTTCCAGCCGATTTGCGAGTGTGGGACCCTCAGTCTTTTTTCCACGGAGCTAGGTGGACACTTTTTTTTTTTCTCTGAAGACCCCAAGTGGCTTCAAAAGATGCATCCAATGTAATTGGGGGATATCTTTCTCTGACCCACATAATTGGTGTGTGGTGTGCCTGGGGCTTAACCATGACCCATCTAACTGTCCCAGAGAGAATGAACACAATATTGCGCCGACAACACCTCCCTTGATAAAGCCAGTGGGCGAAACAGGTCCCCGTTGGGAGTATCGGCACTAGGTGTTCAACAGCCAGACAAACATTGAAGCTAAGTGACTTTTTTTACATAGTACAAGCGGATTTTTTTTTAAGTTGTTACGAATAAGCAAGCTGACAAAAATAAAAAATTAAACGAACGGCAAGAGGACGGAGGAGATTTTTGGCCAGTGATGAATGGAGGTCCAGTGAGTGTTTTAAAGATATTGATTGGGTAAGGAGTAAGCCCTAGTACCAGGACGGTTTGAGGTCTTTTTTCCTTCTCTTTTTTTTTTTTAATCTGTTCCCTTTTGATCTCCTAGTTTTGAAAAGCAAGTGTGTCTACAGTTTAAAGATTATTTTGTCACAATCAAGCCATTTGATTTCACCATGGCTATTTTTGCAGATTTGTCTCGGAAAGTTCCCAGTGGCTTTAAAATAGTGTATTTAGTGCAACAGTACTACGTCCATCATGGTACTAAGTCCACTGTAGGCACTCATAATTGGTGCCTACAGTGCCTGGGACTCGATCATGATTCCTTCTCTTGTAAACTCTGATTGTAGACGTCAAGAAGAAGCATCAAAGGTTATGAAGAGCAGCACGAAAGAATTTTTTGAGCCAAGAAATTTGGTCCATGGAACATCAGTCTCCATGGCTTCGGGAATCTGAGGATGCATCAACATTGAGGGGGGCCTCCGCTTTCCTTGACACTACTACTACTTATCATTTCTATAGCACTACTAGACGTACGCAGCGCTGTACACTTGAACATGAAGAGACAGTCCCTGCTCGACGGAGCTTACAATCTAATTAGGACAGACAAAAAGGACAAATAAGAGATAAGGGAATATTAAAGTGAGGATGATAAAATAAGGGTTCTGAACAAGTGAATAAGGGTTTGGAGTTAAAAGCAGCATAAAAAAGGTGGGCTTTTAGCTTAGGTTTGAAGATGGTCATAGATGGAGCTTGACGTACGGGCTCAGGAAGTCTATTCCAGGACATATGGTGCAGCAGATAAAAGGAACGGAGTCTGGAGTTAGCAGTGAAGGAGAAGGGTGCAGATAAGAGAGATTTACCCAGTGAACGGAGGTCCCGGGGAGGAATGTAGGGAGAGATGAGAGTGGAGAGGTACTGAGGAGCTGCAGAGTGAATGCACTTATAGGTCAATAAGAGGAGTTTGAACTGTATGCGGAAATGGATAGGAAGCCAGTGAAGTGACGAGGAGAGGGCTAATATGAGCATAACGACACTGGTGGAATATTAGTTGTGCAGCAGAATTTTGAACAGATTAAAGATGAGAGAGATGGCTAAGTGGGAGACCTATGAGAAGCAAGTTGCAATAGTCTAAGCGAGAGTTGATAAGGGTGTGGATGAGGGTTCTGGTAGTGTGCTCAGAAAGGAAAGGGCGAATTTTGTTGATATTGTATACACTAAAGGTACGCTGGGAGAGATTAGAAGAAAACCAAGAAAGAACAGAGCCCTGAAATCCAAGTGAGGACAGTGTATCAAGGAGTAGGCTGTGATCAACAGTGTCAAAATCAGCAGATAGATCGAGAAGGATGAGGATAGAATAGAGACCTTTGGATCTGGCCAGGAAGAGATCATTGGAGACTTTAGCAAGCGCTGTTTCAGTTGAATGAAGGGGGCGAAAGCCAGATCAAGAATAGCTTAAGATGAAAGAAAGTCAAGGCAATGGCGGTGAACAGCATGTTCAAGTATCTTGGATAGGAAAGGGAGGAGGGAGATGGGGCGATAGTTGGAAGGACAGGTACAGTCCAGTGAAGGTTTTTTAAGGAGTGGTGTGACTAAGGCATGTTTGAAGGCATCAGGAACAGTCGCAATGGAAAGTGAAAGATTGAGGATATGACAGATAAAAGGGATGACAGTAGGAGAGAGAGTGTTAAGTAGATGGGTGGGAATAGGATCAGAGGAACAGGTAGTTAGTTTCGAGGAGGAAATAAGATGTGGAGTTTCCTCTTCAGTGATTTCAGAAAAGGAAGAAAAGGAGGCAGGGGTTGGAGGGTTGAGAGAATGGACTAAGGGAAGGAGAGGTGGAGGTGACCTGGTTGAGAATTCAAGTTTAATCTTGTGAACCTTATCATGAAAGTACTCAGCCAGAGTCTGGGGTTTGGTACATTTTACAGAATGGGGAATGGGAGGAGCGAGAGTATCCAGAGCAGAGGAGAGAATAGTATTATAGGAAGAGACAGCCTCATTGACAGTCTTGGATTTTACAGAACGGGGAATGGGAGGAGCGAGAGTATCCAGAGCAGTGGAGAGAATAGTATTATAGGAAGAGACAGCCTCATTGACAGACTTGGATAACATAATGGTAGAGAAGAGATTTGAAACCCTGGAGGACAGAGTAGAAGGTTCAATAGCGGATTCTAGAGGTCAGCCAAGGCTGGGGTTTGGTACATTTTACAGAGCAGAGGAGAGAATAGTATTATAGGAAGAGACAGCCTCATTGATAGACTTGGATAACATAATGTTAGAGAAGATTCCTAAATATATTGGTTAAGATTGGACGGGACTGGGGAGGAGGGTGTTTAAGTGTGAAAGTTATCAGATGATGGTCAGAGAGGGGAAGAGTTGAGGCACAGAAACTGGAGAGTGAGCAGTTTGAGAAGAGGATAAGATCATGACAGTGGCCATTCTGGTGAGTGGGGGCAGTTGGAGATTGAAAGAGAATGTTAAAGCAAGAAACTGAGAAGCATAAGAGTCAGAGGGATCATTAGCATGAATGTTAAAATCCCCAAGAATGAGGGAAGGAGATGAAGGTTCAAGAAAGAAGGAAAGCCAGTCATCAAAGTCAGTGAGAAAGGGACTTATCAGGGGGTCGATAAATGACTGCTACTCGGAGAGGCAGAGGAGCAAATAGACTGATGGAGTGGACTTCGAAGGATGAAAAACAGTGAGACTGAGGTGGAAGAAGAGGTTGAAATCTACAAGAGGGTGAAAGTAGTAGCCCGACACCACCTCCGCAGCCAACCAGGCGAGGAGTATGGGAGAAAAGAACTTCCATGGCATAGGGCCGCAACTGAAGCAGAGTCTTCAGGATAAAGCCAAGTTTCAGTTAGGGCAAGCAGAAGGAGAATACAAGAGATAAAGAGGTCATGGATGTAGGACAGTTTGTTACTGACAGAGCGGGCATTCCACAGAGCGCAAGAGAAAGGCAGGGAAGAAGGGGGGAGGAGAGGAACAGAAATTAGATTGGAGATATCAAGGTGTGACCTGCACAAATAGGATGAGAGCTGATGTGGAGGACCAGGATTGGGATTAATGTCCCCAGCGGAGAGCAGGAGAAGGAGCAAGAGGGTATGGAGAAGAGTAGGAGAGGTATGATGACAGCGACGAAGGCAAGATGTACGACGACAGCGACGAAGGCGAGATGTACTCAGATAGAAAGGAGATGGATGAATGGAAGGAAGGAAATGTTGAGAGCTGAGAAAAAGGAAGAGGAAAAAAGAGATGGTGAGATGATGAATACAGAGGGTGGATAATGTGTTCCTGCAGTGTACAGTGATTTCAGATGGAGAAACAGATTAGGAAGGGACAGTACCAAGAAGAAAAAGTGTACTGGAGCCATAAGTAGTAACTGGGAGAAAAATAAATGTAAAGAGAAAATGCCCCAGCGCGCGGCACCTAGAGCGGAGGCCCTGAGTGAATCGTAGTGGACCTGGGAGTCACCCCGGAGAAGGCTGTAGGGATTTGCAGATGAGCTGCAAGTCCTCGACAGCACCTGAAAGGCAGCCAGTGGTAGAGCTGGGCACCTCTCAGCCAAGGAAAGGCTTACCAGGGTTTAGGCCGAAGCCAGCATTCCTCCCCCTGAGGGTCGCCTGATCCTAGCCAAAAAGCACCTGGAAACCCAGGGCACCTGGAGCGAGGGCCCTGGGAAGATTGGGGTGGACCTGGGAGTCACCCCGGATACAGCTGTGAGGATATGCAGAAGGGCTGCAAGTCCTCCACAGCACCTGATGGGAGCGCTGGGCACCTAGAGCGGTGGCCCTGAGTGGATCGGAGTGGACTTGGGAATCAATGAATGTCAGTGGAGACTGGTTGAATTGGGCATCCTCTGATCCTTCCCAGAGAACCAGAAAGGATAACACTGACCTTAGCAAAGGCAGTAGCTGAACATTTGCAGCAGTCTAGGCTTGGAATGAAGGTTCTGTCTATTACACTGAAGCCAAGTTGGCATATAAAGCCCACCCTGACAGACCAAAGAGGGCACTGCTGATTTGCTAGACTTCTCAGGACAGGAGAGAACTCTCCCCCTGGAACAGGAGGATCAGTTGCACTTTGCTGCTGATCCATGATGAACAGAAATGTTCTGTCCATGCCCAGCAGAAGAGGAAACCAAGACTTAATTGGATATGTCTGAGGGAAAAACATCCAGCCAACACCAACAAGAGGAGGCAACATTGCCTAGGCCATGGGGTGGTAGGATAAAACAGTCTAATTGGGAGCAGCTACTATTAGCTGCACTGAGGCATTATCTACCCTGCTGGCCTGAATGTAATGGGGTTATCTTGTATTGAAAGCCTTATATAAAGGCAATACAATGCTCATAATCAATTCAGGGGTATCACACAAATGGCAGAGTAAGAAAGATACTAAAGGATCATCTGCTGTTCTGGCTTCCTGTTAGCTTGATAGATCCTCAGTATAAGGGCTTGTCTACTAAATGGATCATCCCAGTATTTTTGTCTTTGGGGAAATTGCTTAGTTCTTAGCTAGTTCAGCATAGTTTCCTTGGGAAACACATGGCTATTTTTGGCATAACTTGCATTAAAACAATTAAAATTTGATATTCACATTTTGACCTTTATATAATATAAAGTGATTAGAGTTGCACAACAGACTGTCTTTTATTAATACTTAAATATCTTAGTCTAAAAATAGTCTTGTTTTTACTTCAGAGCCAGAGATTTTTACCATACCTGCTATTGCTTGAGCGGTTTATCAGTAGCACAGCATTATGGCAGTGGTGATATCCTGCATGAAGTCATCCTTGGTGTACCAGAAAATCGCCTGGTAAGTTTTTCCTTTATCTAATATTACCACACCAGAGACGACCATTCTTACTCTGCTGCTTCTGTAGAGGATCCTTGTAATAACTATAATACCATTTGCATAATAATATACACAAATTATTTTATTAAATAGAATTTCATTTTTTTTATAACCAAGATAGAGCGAGCACGTATTTTATTTTATATAACGCTGTAAGTTTGCAAAACACTATATAGCAATATTCACAATGGAGTAAAGGTATGGCCATGCTTTTGATATACTGCCTTTCTGAAGTGCAACCAAAGCCCTTTACATAGTAGATACTAGTACTTTTTCTGTCCCTAGTTGGCTCAGAATCTAAAACAACAATTCTGGATGGCGCACCTAAAGTTAGGTGCCAGTTGTTGTGACAAAGGTTATAGAATAATGGCATTTACGCATGGAACTGGCGCCATAAAGTGCTTGGCCCTATCTTATAAACTGGCACACAGTGTGCATAATTTATACTGAAAGTGGGCTATACCAGAGTGTGGAGCATGGGCATGTAATGGGTGTGGCACCATGTGACATGTAAAACTTATAGAATACCTTTAGTTGCTCGTGCTGCATGATGCATTTAGGTGCAGCAACTTATACCAGCCATTGATCTAGCATAAGTAGTTATGCCTGTTCAAGGTGCCAAAGCCACTTTGTGCTTGTATTCTCTAACGGATTAGATGTGCCTCAGTGCTGTTATTCGGGAACAGCTGAATTGTGGGATGTCGATATTGCTTATTTCTTTGGCTATGAGAGCTGCTTACAGTTTGATTGACCATGGACTATTATTGGGGGCAACATAGATATCTGTTATTGGAGAGACTTGGGGACATTTGTATTAAGGATGGGGAGTTTTGATTTCTTCATTTTTTTCTGAATAGTTCTTTTCAGGGTTTTTCAAGGTGGCAAATCTTACTTGTGGAGTCTCATGGGTCCATTTTAGCACTAACTTTAACAACATTCTGGCTCTGTTGGCCTCTTTATCAGTAGCCCTAACTGAGTAGTTCACTCATAACTCTAACCACTGCCCTCTGTATCCTTCAGATCTTTTAAATCAGTAGCTGTTTTAGTCTCCACTACCTCCTCTAGAAGGGCATTTCAGTCAGCTACCTACCTCTCTAAAATATTTTCTTACATTGTTAGAGAGTTTCACCGCCTTGAGGCTTTATATCACCACCCCTAGTTCTACAACTTCCTTTCCAGTGAGTTTTCTGTTTGCTGCAGCTTGGCTTGGGGCTTTTTTTTTTTTTTTTGGGGGGGGGGGGGGGGGTTAGTTTGAATGATATTAGATTGCATTAGAGTTTGAAGATCATTTGGAAAGCCTATGCTATTTATTTTTCCCTAATCAACCAACCCATGAAAAGGGCCATTAGTTAGATATGTTTGCTTTTTCTATCACAAAGGATATCTTGTTTTCATATCCTAGATGGTTGCCTACTTTATGGTCAGATCATTATCTTTTATGTTTCACAATGCAATGGAAACATTCAAAATTGGAACAATTAATCAGGATCCACTTATTATATATTACCAGAGGTAAAATTGATCAGGAATGGTTTTGCTCTATTATAATACCTAAGACTCCAGAAAATTTAGTGGATCATAAATTGTGGTTAAATACCTGGAATGAAGTTAGTGAACAAATACTAAATCAAATTACACCAATGCAAACCAGGAAGGTTAAAAAAAAACATCAAAATAAGTGGTTTTCAACTGAATTAATCCGTTTAAAGCAGAATTGTAAGAAAATGGAAAGAAAGTGGCGTAAAGATCCTAATGCAGTTAATAAACGGAATTGGAGGGAAACTGTAGAGACATATAAACTTGCTATAGAGCAGGCTAAGAGAGCTTACTATCAATATATATAAAAGGCGAGTGTCGTACTCACTCGCAAATGCGCAGTAGAGACCTTCTCTGCCCCGCCCCCGCGTCAATACGTGATGACGGGGGGCGGAACAGAGAGGGTCTGTACTGCGCATTTCTGAGGGAGGGACACCACCGTCTAACGCTCCCCCCACCCGAGTCACCGCCGCCACCCACCTTTTACCCGGTCGGGCTCTCGCTCCACTATTGAAACAGCGAGGGTCCGGGAACGCAGCACTGAGCTCTGCTGAGCTGCCGACATCGCCCTTCCTTCTTCTTCTCTGCCTCTGTCCCGCCCCCTCGACGACGTTATGTCACACGAGGGCGGGACAGGCAGAGAAGAAGAACGAAGGCCGACGTCGGCAGCTCAGCAGAGCTCAGTGCTGCGTTCCCAGACCCTCGCTGTTTCAATAGCGGAGCGAGGGCCCGGCCGGGTGGAAGGTGGGTGGTGACGGCTCGGGGGGGGGGGGGGGCAAATTTGGAGGGGGAGGGGCAGCGGCGAACTCGGCGGCGGGGGTGGGCCTTTCAACACCCCCCTTCCTATAATAGCCCCTTTTTACAGGCTCAAAGGCTAGTTCTTACATAATTGATACAGATATTTTACAAACAATGTTTGTTTGTTTATTTATTTATTTATTTGTTACATTTGTATCCCACATTTTCCCACCTATTTGTAGGCTCAATGTGGCTTACATGGTACCAGAGAGGCGTTTGCTGACTCCGGTGAGAACAAATACAAAGTGATGTGGTAAAATAAAGTTTGTGTGGCACAGCCACGATTAGGGAATCGTACAACGGAAGAGTTGAGTTATGTCCATTACGTATTTAAGTTTTGTTGTGTCGCAGTGATCAGGCATTTAGGTTGGATCGGTAGGGTATGCCTTTTTAAACAGGTTAGTTTTTAGTTAGTTTTACTAGCAAACGTTTTCAGATAGTAAGAGACCTTACTGATACAAGTAATATCACGACACATCTAGAGAGAATGTTACCCACAGCTTCACAATTAGCTCTATATTCCAGATCCAAAATTGAGAAACTACTGTCAAAGTTGCTTACTCAATCAGTAATGAGAGATCACTGCCTTGAGATAGACACTGGAATAGGACTAAATTATTATGCAGCAGATATGGCGTGGTGCTGTTTCCCACCAATTGTGTTAGAGGGTCTTAATAATCTGATCTGTAAATTTTCCAAATCCCATTGTATCTTGGACAAGTGTCCCACATATTTGATGAAGTTTTCACCAAATAGTTTTCAAAGCAGCCTGATGTATTATTTGATCTAGGTGAATTTCCTCTGTCTCCTTCCAGAGTTTAAAAAAGGTTTGGACGGCTTCCTAAAGGAAAAGTCCATAGATTGTTATTAAATGAACTTGGGGAAAATCCACTGTTTATGGGATAAGCAGTATAAAATGTTTTGTACATTTTGGGGATCTTGCCGGGTATTTGTGACCTGGATTGGCCACTGTTGGAAACAGGATGCTGGGCTCGATGGACTTTTGGTCTTTCCCAGTATGGCAATGCTTATGTACTTATGTAACCAATTTTTAACCCAGTCAGTCACTTTAGGTCCCATACCAAGGGCATTTGGTTTATCAGTCGCCTGTACAGAACCGTGTCAAAGGCTTTGCTAAAATCCTAGTACATGACATCTAGAGCACCTCCCAAGTCCAACTGTTTGGTCACCCAGTCAAAGAAATCAATCAGGTTTGTCTGACACGACCTGCCTCTAGTGAAGCCCATCTTCCTCAGGTCCTGCAGTCCATTCGACTCAAGAAACCTCAGTCCTCCGCTTTAGAAGCATTTCCATTAGTTTATTCACCACCAAGGTCATACTGATAGGTGTGTAATTTCCAGCCTCCTCCTTACTTCTGCTCTTGTACAGAGGGACCACATCCGCCCTTCTCCCGTTCTCCGGGACCACTCCAGACTCTAAGGAAGCATTGAAGATGTCAGAGAGCAGAGCAGGGGCGTATCTGGAATCTGGTGGTAGGGGGGGGGGCCAGAGCCAGAGAGGGGGGGCACATTTTTGCCTCCCTCCCCCCCCCGCCGCCGCCTCTCTCCACCCCCCTCCCCGCCGTCAACCCTCCCCCGCTGCGACGTCAGACTCCGAACTGGATTCAACGAATCAGCACTGCAGCGTTACTTCCTTGCAGCATGGCCACGGAGGAAGACGAAATATGAAGACTTCGGGTCGGACCTCGGCTGGCGGGGGTTGGGGCCCCCCGCCAGCAAAAGTAAGCAGCGGGGGAGGGTTGATGGCGTGGAGGGGGGCCAGGGCGAAATCTGCGGGGGCCCAGGCCCCTGTGGCCCCACGCAGATACGCCCCTGGAGCAGAGTCACCAGAATCTCTTCGAGTTCCTTGAGCACCCTCAGATGCACCCCATGAGGCCCCATCACTTTGTCTACTTTTAGTTTAGCTAGCTCCTTACGAACACAGTTTTCTGAGAATTGATCTTAGTCTACCATCCATCCATCCCCATTAGCATTTGTTTTCTGCAGTCCTACCCCCAGCCTTTCATCTGTGAACACAGAACAGAAATAATTGTTGAGCAGTTCAGCTTTATCCTTATCAGTTTCTACATATTCCTCCCCCTCAGCTTTGAGCCTCACAATAGCGCTTCTTCCTGTCATTTTATATATATATGAAAAATGTCTTGTTTCCCAATTTTACCATATCAGCTATCTTTTCTTCCATTTGCCTCTTCACATTACTGACAGCTTTTCCTGCTTCTCTTAGCTTTTACAGGTATTTTTGCCCGTTCTCCTTTTTCTGAGTGTTCTTGTAATATATGAAGGCTAACCTTCTTTCCCTTACCTTTTCAGCTACTGCATTCGAGAACCAGAGTGGCCTTCTTTTCCTTTTACTTTTATATAATTTTTTAACATAAAGGTTTGTCATCTTTAAAATAGCTCCTTTCAGTTTTTTCCTGAGAAATTCCCCCATCTCAGCAACGAAAGTGTATTTTACTTAACAGAGCTGCAATAATCGTTTTCATACTATGTCCTGGCCTAAAGCCAGATTGGCGCAGATGAAGAGCATTAATAGCTTCTAGATGTGCCTAGAGTTCTGAAAAAAAATATTTTTGACAAAAAAGGTAATACAGGGCGATAGTTGTTAGGTATAAGGGGATCTAAAGTTGACTTCTTCAGAATTGGCCTAACCATAGCTTCTTTCAATACTGAAGGAACCACATCTTCTTTCAAGCTATTAATTATAATTGAATAAAGAAAAGGTAATAATCCTAAGGACAGTATTTTTATCCAGCACAAAGGAAAAGGGTCCACAAGCTGTTTTCGAAAAGGAAGCAAATGAAGGGAGATTGAGTCCCACTCAGCTAACAGTCTGCAAGCTGTGAGGAGAACTGGTAGTGTAGGTATCAGACACTGGAGGAAATGTATCCTGGTGTGTATCAATATTTGGTACGAAGAAGGTGGCTAAAACTTCAGAGGTGAGATGGTCAGAAGAACTATCAGTTGGGAGAGTTGTTAATTTGTTAAAAATAGAAAATAGCAGTTTGGTAGAACTAGAGGCCTGTTGAATTTGTTTAGAAAAATAGGTCTTTTGGGCTGTTCTAACTTGAACCATATAATGGCGTATGTTTCTACATTTATGAAGAGCCTCACTTGATTTTAGTTTATGCCACTGACACTAAGCCTTACGAGCTTGTCACTGTCACAAATGAAGACCTGAATGAAACAAGGGCTGATTCTTCATTGGATGTACCTGAATAGATTTTAAAGGAGCAATATCATCCAATGCCTTATTGAGGGAAGAGTTCTAAATTAAGACTTGTTCCTCAACTACACAATTGGTAAATTCTTCAGGGAAATAATTCGTAAGTGTAGGGAACAAAGAATGATCTAACCACTTGAGACAGCGAGACTTCTTAATCAAGGGAGTCGTGTTCTTTTTAGGTTTCACGAATGATAATTGAAAGAGAAGAAGAAAATGATCTAACCAGGAAACCAGAATGATTTGAAAGTTAGAAAGCAGAAGAATTTGTCAAAACTAAGTCAAGAATATGGCCTGCTAAATTTGTAGGCTTCATAATGTGTTGAGTAAGGCTTAAATCTTGTATAAGTGCAGAGAAACGAGAAGTACGAGGGTGAGTGTTAAAATTATCCAGAATCAAGAGTGGGATATTTTATTACAGCATCAGCCAGCAATTGGTAAACCTGCTTCCATTCATCATTTTTTTTTAGAGATGGAGCATGCAGTAAAACAAAAGAATATGAAGTCGAAAAGGAGATACAACTTCCATCAGTAGAAGTTCTGGATAAGGAAGCCCAGATGCAATAATCTCTTTAACCTGAAAAGAAGAAGAATATATATATATATATATAGATATAGATATAGCATATATATAGCATATATATATATAGCATATATATATATATAGCATATAAGCTAAACCGCCCCTGCGTTTGCCTACACGGGAAGAATATATAACCGAATACCCAATAGTCAAGCATTGGAATAAGTAAGATTCTTTACCAAGAAGTGTCCATGTTTCTGTTAATGCAAAGAAATCGAGACTGTGTATTTGCAAAAGATCCTTTACAAAAACATGCTTACGTTTTATCGATCTACAATTCAGCAAAGCTACAGAAGGGGTCAATTCTGAATTTATAAAATGAGAAGCAGAGCAGGAAGATGACCTCATAAATGGGACCAGACATCTGGGCCTATGTGCTTTGCTAAAATGAGACAATGGATACCATCCCCACCTAACCGGGATTTGTGATACATTCGACATCACCATCAAGCTAGTATTCTGATATAAGGAAAAAAACAAAAGAAAAGTAAGCACTAAAAGAACAAATACTTTAAGTGACACGATATGAAATACTGAAGAAACAGGAAGCCGGGATATCGACAATCTCATGAAGATAAATTGAGGACGATTACACAAAGATGCTGTACGACTTGCCCTGTGTCACTCACCTAAGGAGCACAGCCGGCAGATTGAAATGGCCATTTGCTTTGGTGCTTGATGATGGGTCACGTGACCTCAGACGAAATCTGGTCCCAGCAAATTCAGCAATCTAATCACAATATTTTGGTACATGATATTGAGTTATGGGTCACGTGACCCCCGCACAAAATTGGGTCCCAGCAAAATCAGCAATCTGATCACAAAATCTGCAACAAGAAAGGCATATAATCCACAGTCACACATTTTCATATCAACTGTAGTAATGCTCAAAGTAAAGCAGTAGCTCACCTGGAAGCAGCATCATTAGAAGATATCTATAAAGCAGTAACATGGTCTTCTTTACACATTTTTATCTCACAATTGCCTAACCATACATCCAGGAGAGATGGTGCTTTTAGTCAAGCAGAAGTAGTGGGAGAGTGGCCTAGTGGTTAGGGTGGTGGACTTTGGTCCTAAGAAACTGAGGAACTGTTCAATTCCCACTTCAGACACAGGCAGCTCCTTGTTACTCTGGGCAAGTCACTTAACCCTCCATTGCCCCAGGTACAAATAAGTACCTGTATACAGTATGTAAGCCGCATTGAGCCTGCCATGAGTGGGAAAGCGCAGGGTACAAATGTAACAAAAAAAAATAACCTGCTTGCATGCTATTAATTTTATTTATTCATTTACATTTATTATTCACATCTTCCTTAAACCTAAAGTGATTCACAGTCGCATTAATGCACATAAACCAACACACAGTAAAAAAAAACCTCCTACTTGAGAAAACCACCTACCACCAACCTACTTCTCCTTTCTGTAAGCTACATGCCAGTCCAGTCCAATACAGAATATCCTTACTGAAGCTTAGTCAAATAATTATGCTTTTACAAGCTGATGACCTAAATCTGCTTGGCAAGGGAGTAGGCATAGTTGTGTATCTGTAAAGGAGGTTCTGCATAGGCAGCAGGATAGATCATATACAATCCCACCCATCCCCCATTGAGAGTTGATTCTAATCTATATATGAATTGAGGTACTGGAGAGTGACTTCACAGGACTACTAGCAAATGCTTAGAAACTTTAAAAACTAAAATAAATCTGAACCTTCAGAGCCATTCCATCTTGGTACTGATGACACCACTCACTTGTATGTTTGATGCAGAGAACCCCCATTAGAGGTAAATGTAGATCAGCTGAGAGCCCTCTGTTTACAGATCTGTAGTACTAGGGGGTGCCCATACTGGCACTCGCCCTCTCTGTATCTAAGCATGCTTGCTGCTTCTTTTCTAGTGGTCCCTGTATTTAGTCCACACTGCTGTTTTCTATCTGTCTTGAATACTTAATTCTGAGAGATGCAAGATATTTACTGTAGAACATATTAATCTGGCATCAAAATATATTTGTGAGATCAAGTGTATCAGTGGCAAATAAGTAGAATAATGTTATGTGCAATTGTCTGAGTATTATACAACTAAGCTTCTGTTGTATAATATATATCTTTTTATACAGTGTATTGTTAAAAAAATGATCTGTTTGCCTGTGATTGCACTGAATAAACAACATTGCCCGTTAGAAGAGACCCTTGAAGAGACTAAAGGCTGAAAAATTGAAGTTACATGAGGTCAAGAAGCACGACTAGCAGAATTCAGAAGCAGCCAAAAACCCACTAAATGCATGAAGACTTTAATAATGATAGAATGTAAGCTGGAAGAATGCTAGCCAATAAAGATACAGCAGCTGTGTACAATATTATGCCAGGGCATACTTGGGAAATCAATAGGTTATGCTTATCTACTCTTCCAAATAAAACTCAGTGATGCAGAGCAGGTGGCAGCTGCTCTAATATAAACCTTTCTGTGTTTGTTGGGTTTTCGTGGCTTAAATTTTGAATAGTCCCTCTCTTGGACAATCTGATGCCTTTGGTTGCCTTTAACAGAATGTGTCAGCACAGAGCAATTAGGAGGAATTGAAGAAAAATGGCCATTCTATCCATTGCTCAAATACAAAATATTGGTTATCCAACCTCATATGAATCTTATTTTTCTAGAACATTTTAATATTTTATAATATTTATATATTTTTTTAAATGTCAATTCAAAGAAAGGAAGGAAAAAAGCCTCAGAAAAGGTACTTGGGATTAAACCCTTTTTGCATCACTTCTCTGTAATAGGTATAAAAAAAATCCCTTCCATTAACAATAGACAGATTACCACAAGGTTCTGGAGCGATCTATAGCTATGTTAAATCAACATTCAGCTTCGTAAATGTAGAAGTGAAAGCTGACATTCTGGATCAAATGTCTTTCAGCTGGCATTTTTTTGATTCAAATCTTTTCATTGAAGATTCTGTATATAACACTACACAAAACAGCAACAAAATCTACCTCAAGGAGATTCTAGAGTCCAAGAAGCTAAAAGATTTTTCTACTCAAGAAAACACTTTCAGGTAGGGTTGCCAATTGGCCAATATTTGGTTGGCCTGGCCAGTTTTCTTTAGGGGAGGCCAGGAGGCCAGAAAACTGTCAAGTTTAAACACTGGTTTTCTGCTGACTACTAAACTCAGGTGCAGTTCTATCAGCAAAACCTCTGGTCAGCATCTTCTTTCCAACCTCTGCTCCTTGATGTTGTGGCCCCTGCTACCATTGCTGCTGTCTCCAACTTCCCCCTTACCCTAGATGAGCATTGCTCATTCTTTGCCAACCAGCTGCAACTGTATCACTCTGTAGGTCCCAATAAAACAGAAATAAAATGTGGAGTTGGCTGAAGGCTCTGCTTTGTCCCACCCTCCAGGGCCGTCCCGAAGGCTATGAGAGCAATGCTGCCACACAGGCCACAAGGTTGATGGGACACAAAAATCACTCCCTGTCTATTATCTCCCCTTTGGTGCCCATAGCACAGTGGACAGGGTGGGGATCATTTGGGAGGTGTGTTGCATAGGGTGTGAAGGTGCTCCTGACCATCTCCTCTTATATAAGACTTCTGTTTCTGCCGGGGGGGGGGGTGGGGGGGGGACAGAAATCAAGGCAAAGTCCTCACATACACATGGGCTCACTACAGGCCTTTCTATTTCCATTTTAATTCCAGTGCTGCAGGTCCATGGGTGATGTGGCAACTGCTGGCTAGCCAATGGGTTGGGGAGTGTTGATCCTGGTATGTGGTTGAGAGGGGGTAGATCAATTGCAGGACAGATGCTAGATGGAAGAGGAAGTTGAGTGGAGACATGTTGGTCCATAGTGGGAGGGGAATATGGAAACAGAGTGGAGATGCTAGATTGGTGGGCTGGGGAGAAGGGATAGTTAAAGGCTGGGGAAGGAGAGAGAGATAGCAATGTGAATGTTGGGATGAGGGAAAGAGATAGAAAACAAGGTAGATGCAGTACAAGGGAAATTGCAATGTGGTTATAAGGAGGAAGGCTGAAATCTTGCTACAGAAAAATAAGTAGAATAAATCAGTGTTAAAGATGGATAGAGGGGGGAGGCTGCAGAGACAGAAAAAGAGAAGAAACAACAAATAAACAGGAGACCCTGAAAACAGAATAAAGAAGAAACTAAAAACCAATAGACTGGGACCAACATATATTGGAAAAATAAAATGCCCACACAACAAAGGTAGAAAAGAGAAATATAGTTTTCAGTTCAGTAATTAACTTGTGTACATTCCAAATCTGATACATGCCAATTTAATATGTTGTACAGAACAAGGCAAAATGCATTTCTTTCCATTTCGCTGGTGTTGTACTGTACACAATCTGACTTTTAATTTCATTCTTTGCTGCATATTTCTATTTTTAGTTTCTGGTCACACTTTTTTATTTTTTTTTGGTAAGGGTTTATTTCTGTCCTGTATGTGTGTCACTGAGGCCAGATATTCTGTTACCATGGAGTTTCTTGTAAGGATCTGTAGTAATCCAGTTTTCCCAATAGGTTTATTAATAATGTTCTTGGACCCTGTCACAACTGTCACTAGTTCCTTGATTGTGAGCCCTTGAGCCCAGGCTGAAAACAGGAAGGGAATCTAGGGAAGGCCTGGGGTGGACCGAACCACAACTAATACAATTAACAGACCACAGGGTACTCACCCAGGACTCCAGGCTCCTGAGAAGAGGTGCAGAACCCCTCAAAGGGTAGGGAACTTCAGGACACGATCGGCCTACACCAACAGGCTAGGTTGCACCCAGCTACCGGATATGGAGCCACAGGAACCGGCTGGTCACCACAGGTACTACTCGGTTGACGCAGGGACACAGATACCGGAACAGCTTCGCCAGTCTTCACCTGCACTTAGCCACTGTCCCCCAGGAGTTGAGCCCCTGGGTTCAGGCAGCTGGCAGGCCTTAGGTTAAACAGAAGCAGCAGTAGTATCAGGCAAAGCTGTACCAGACTTACTGGTAAGGCAGACCAGGCAGAACCCAGCCCTGCCGGGAAAAGAGTCCTGAGCAACAGGAGTACTAGCTAGAACACAGACTCTAAGCACAGATAACCCACACACAGCAGACACAGAGACAGAGGGGTTAACACAGCACACTAACCCTAGAACAAGAGGTGAAACCACATCAAACAGAACTAAAACAAACAAATTAACTAAAACGAACAAGCTAACACATCACAGATGACACACACTAACCTCAACCAGAGAACAGCCCAGCTGCAGGGGAAAGCCAATTAACCCCATGCTGAGACGAACACAGAATAAATGCTGACAAGCCAGCACTTAAGAACACAAAGAGGGAAGGAACAGATCCCTCCCAGAGCAAACTCTCAGGGGAAAAGATAGATGAGAAGCTACAGCAGGAAAGTCCTAAATGCTAAAGCAGCGCTTACCTGAAACTGCAGGTAAAAATAGCTCCTGGCTACTGACATCAGTAACTGCAGACTTCAGCTACCACCCAGCTGACCAATAGCAAGCAAGTCCCACCCAGCTACCCTAGCAGAAAGATCCCTAGCCCCTCCCTAGTCCTAGCAGAGTGGGTACCATCCTCTTCTCAGCCTGCTTAGCAAAAACATAGCAGAAACATAACAGACCCATTGTAGTTCTGTTATGTTGATTCACTTCTTTTCTTTCCAGTCATTCCTATCCAGTGGCACTTCTGCTTCACATTCGACCTCTTATCCTTTTTCTGCAGAGTCCCTCAAGGCTTGGTCATATTTTCATTAGTCCTTTGGTTTCCTTTATTCAGAGTTATGCCATATCAGCTTATTGCTATGTGGACAATATTGATTTCCCTGGTCTGACTGGGCTGCAATGTTACCTTGATGCAGTTGCAAACCGGCTCAGCTTGCATCGTCTTGTACTCAATGAGGCAAAAAACACTGCCACTTAGATTATGGGTTGTCCTTCCTACCCTTCACTGGTTTCTATTCTTGGTGACTCTCCAATCAAACTGATGGACTCATTTAAGTAGGGGTGGACCAGCCTTCCGGTGCAAGAAAAAAGAGGAGAAAAATAGGAGAAAAGACCCGATGCAATAAGTCAGCAATGTCCAAAAAGAGTAGGGACTCATTTAAGTACCAGGCATCTTTATTGATTATTGCCTGTCCTTTGACTTCTAGGCTTTCTGCTTTTGTTAAGTCTAGTATCATATAGTTCAAGACAATCTAGATGAGTCCTCTTGCCTGATTCTGCCGTATGACCTTATAGTGTCTAAACTTGACTATTGCGATATGTACACTGGTTTCTGTCCTGTACATATTAAGCAGCCGCAGAGTGTCCAGAATACTTCTGTTCATATCCAGTCCCTTGCACATAGCTATAACCACATCACTCCGCTGCCAATGCACCATGGCTTATTGTTCTTTCCAGGATTCAATACTAAATTCTCACCTTAACTCACAAAGTTTTTTTTTTAATACTTTGATCCCATCTTACTTAGTGTCATTGATCACCCCTTATGTTCCAGCTAGATTCCTTCGCTCTAGATGACTGTCATCCCTCTATCCCCTCTTTTTCATGGGCTTGTTTGGAGTCCACCAGGGTCTGTGCTTTCTTTTACCCTGCTCCTTTTCTGTTTCCTACCCAAAATGTAAGATTGGCTTGAAGACCTACCTTTTCACCCAAGCTTTTGGAGAGGTTCCTGGAACTGTGAGCATTGCTGAGGCATGGCTTCCCTTACACGATTTCTTTCCTTTTAGCTAGTGGTATCTTTTTCAAATGTCTTATTTTTATTGTACACTGTTTTGATTACTTTGCATGAAAAGGTGGTATATCAAATGCAAATAAACATGACTCCTTTTAGCAATTTTAAATTCAGTGACCCTAAATGATGATGAAACAAAATTTCAAACCTCCCGCCCCAACCTCATCCACTTCCTTTTTTCCCTACTTAGCCAAAGTATAAAAACAGTAAAAGCAGTTAGCGTGGGATCCTATGTGTCAGTGTGTGCATTAAGGGGTCCTTTTGTCAAGCTGTGGTAAAAAGGGGCCTGCAGTAGTGATGGGGGCCCTCTTTACTGCAGCGGATAAAAAGCCCCTAAAAAAGACATGGCCATGCGGTAAGATTATTCTTACCACATGGGGGAGGGCACTTACTGCTACCATTGAGGTGGCAGTAAGGGCTCCTGCAGTAACTTGGTGTTAATACCCAATTACTGCTGGGTTAACTCCATGCTAGAAGATACAGAATTAATTTCCATAGCGCTGGATGTGGTGCAGGCTCAAGGCAGAACTACCGGCGGCGACCGAATTGGACCAGCAGTAATTCTGGATTGCCACGTGGCAACTCTTTAGTAAAAGGGCCCCTCAGAGTGTTATACTCTGTTTGTGTTTCTAGTCTAACAGGAGAGGAATGACAAAGACCCGCGAATGCCCACTGACGCAGAGACCCCATTCTTACTGCCTTTATTGCATATAGGTAATGATGAAGGTCTAGAGAAATGGTGAGCTGTCCTTTTTTACAACTCTGTCCACTGATATCATCCCTATTTGGGGGTTTTGACCCATAGTTTGGGAACCACTAGCGTAGGATCTGCTAGGCATGCCTACAGTTCTTTTTATGGAGATGGAGTAAAGAAGCTTTTTGTCCTTGAAACCGCCCCCCCAACCCCCAATTTATTACAGTTGAAGATATTCATGTGCCTCTTTTTGTCTTTCTTTTAAACAGCAACCTACGCATCCTGTGTACAACATTGGTCCGGATAAAGTAATACGAGCAGTAATGCATTTTCTTAAGAAGCCTGTTCCAGTGGTGAAGAACGCTGCAGCCAATTAAATTTTGGCTTCTGAGATATCTTGGATTGTGTTCTATTTGCGTTGTATACAGTACTGCAAGAGCCTTGATCATCCTAATGCCCCATTCAAGCATTTTGTTCTACCATTTAAGAATAACATCTTAGGTTTTTTTTAAAGACCCCAGGATGCTAGTCAGACCAAAAAAATGGGAGTAGTAATTTAAATATATTAAAAAAATTATTGAACAGTGTTCTATAGACTTAAACCTTATAATAGTATATGGAGAGGCTGTGACCTGATTACTTTTCAAGAAGAGACAGTGTTAATAATGCATACTTGTGAACAGTTCAATAAAAGGGAAAGAGAATCTGTCATGGTGTTGCACGCTAGTGATGTAATCTGTATACCTAGATAATTTCCTTCACAAAGAGTTTACAGTGAATGTTTGGGCACAGAGATCCAGTGACTTAGTGCAGATTGGCATGGTGAATGGCAGAGGACTCAGTGCTGGATCTCTAACATTTACAGTGGACTGAACCCCCAGTGCCATATGGAATGGATCATGTTAGCTTAAAGAGGGTGGACTCGAGTCCATAGGTGACTGAAACCATTCAGGTTTTCAAAATTAATGTAAGTTAGCTCATAAATATGTATATCCTGAAAATCAGACTTGTTTTCTGGAGCTTAAGTAGAGTTTGCCAGTCCTGCTTCATTAATATTGGTAGTTCTCCTTGATCCCATGATGAACTGAGACATCTGTAGTAGAAAAGAGCTTTATCAAGGACCGTGATAAACTAGAGGTTTAGAATCGCTACAGTGACCAGTAGACTAGACTGTGCAACTAATCTGTGTGATATAATGGTAGTAAATTGTTAAACAAAAGCCTGGATGGAAACCCTTACTTTAATCAGCTTACTGCTAAGAAAAATAGAGAAATGTGCAAAAATCTTCACACATTATACATTTTTTTACATTTTACAGTCTAAAAAGTGCCATTCAGAATGCATTCTGGTAGGAGTTTGAAATTGTAGAACATGTTTCGATCACTGAAACAATGTGAAAGAAGTGAAATATTCACAATACTTAGCAATCAAGACTAGGCTGTAGCGAAAATTTGTATTCTATTCGATTCGGCCCCAAATACATTATTTGTGTTCGGCCGAATTCTGATTTAAATTCAAATAGAATAATCCAGGGCTCTACTGTGCTAAATCCTACTGAAATAAATACTTTCTCTGATTTCACGTTGCTTATTTTATTATTTGCTATGTTAAAGCTCAATGCCCATTATTCATATTTGGACAAATAGTAAAATATGCTCTTCGGTACAGCTCTAAATTTTCAAGACAGTTTCTTAAGTCTTCACACCCTTTATCACAGCAACCTCAAATTAGGTTTGTTTCCAAAAATTGATGTAAAGGCCCAATTTAAGTTAAATAGAGCCCACCTGTGTCCAGTCATAGTTGAGCTGATTCAAATGCCCATGCTTGAAAAATGCTGAACACAGAGCTGCCAAAAAAGAGTTATTGAAAAGTTCAGATTGACGGAAAGCTGTAAGATTTCAGTGTGTTTGAATATCCATCATTTTAAAGTGGAAAAACCATCACCACCAAGTCACTGCCTCAGTCAGGCTATCCCCCCCAAAGTCAGTAACTATGAGTTAAACTGCTGAGATAGGCCACTGTAAGGCCTAAAATTATTTTAAAAGAAATGCAGAGGTTTCAGGCTCAGACTGAAAAAATGTTGACCATTCAACAGTTTCAAGATTGTCACAAACATCTTTGGGAGAGTTACAAGAAGGAAATCATTGCTGAAAAAAGTCATACGTGTCTATGCAGTACCAGCTGCACATGAGTAGAAAGCTCTAGCTAATGAATATTTTGTCCTCTGCTCTTGGTTAGTAACACGTACATGTGTGACCACTACTACTGCTTATTTCTATAGCGCTACTAGATGTACACAGCACTGTAGACAAAACACTTAAGAGACAGTCCCTGCTCGTCAGAGCATATAATCTATTCAAGACAGACAAAGGATTAGGGAGTTATTTATTGTGGGAATGATTAAAACAAATTGGGGGTTAAGAGTTAAAAGCAGCCTCAAAAAGGTGGGCTTTTAGCCTAGATTTGAAAGGGCCAGTCCTATAAGTTCAAAGGTTGGGCCCCAATGCAAAATACTGCTGAGGAGGAGGGACTCCCCTCCACTCCCAGATGAAACCTTAAATTAAGCTCTATTGAGATGGCAGGTGCTGAGCATGACTCACACTCTACTTCTCTCTAATACTAGCACTTCCATGCTACCTCCTAACCTTTTGTCTTCAGTTGAACTACCAAATCTACTTAGCAGCAGGAGCAGCATTTAAATGCATAATCTGCTGCTAGGGCCTAGTCTTGTGATAAGAGCAGTGTGATTTAAAGGCTCTTATCATGAGACTTGACCCCACCTACAGCAGATGATGTGCTTAAGTAAAAAATGGCGTCTATGAATTGTGTTTGACTTGTCATATCTGTTATTCTTAGCTGATTATATATATTTTTGTAGTTTTCTATATGAGACTTTTTGTCTCCTGAACTTACAGGATCAGTTAGCATATATTACTGGATGAATTATTAGACTATTGAGCTAACACAGGAGGAAATCTTTAGAGGTTTTGAAAGCACACTTTACGTGAAATTGGCATCTGCAAAAGGACAAAAAGTGACAATTTTGAAACCATTAAACCAAATAGATAGGGTGTGGATTCTAGGCTAGAAGTGCATATGTAGCCATAAAATTTCACTAAAGGGATTAATTTGGTGTCTCTTATTTTATCATTTTCTGTTTTAGTACTTGCTAAAAATTGAGGGGCTCTTTTACTAAGCCACATTAGAATATAGGCTTAGTGCATTTTAACATGAGTTGTTCCTGCACGCTAAGCCCATTTCGAATGCGGCAATATTTTGGGTATTTTTCAATTTTATTTTCAGATCATGTGCTAATGTTCGCATTAGCATGCATTACCTGAAAAAAGTTAATATGGGAGCACTTATCGCCTCCTGATTAGGCAGCATTGGTGCGCCCGTGTTAACTCAGCATTAACCAGTTAGCATGTGCTAATACAAACACACTAGCTGGTTAAGACTTCTACACCCATTCTCTGCCCATGAGATGCCCCCAGCAACAAATATTTTTTAAAACTAGCTAATGTGTGAGTTAGTGCGCTCTGACAAACTACTGCAAAACGCTTGAAGGTGTTTTGTGGTAAATCTTTTTTTCTGTGTTAAGCACCCGTTAATGCTTAATGCAGTTTAGTGAAACAACCCCTGACTGCCGTCTGGCTTTAGGCTTTTGGAGAGAAAATACTGGGTGCTTGTAGTAAGGCTGGATTCCGTGTTGTCTTTAAATACAATACCTAAAAATTCACTAGTCCATTTTGTACAGTGAATGTTTATCGTGCACCATAAAGGTTTTTGTAAAAAGGTAACCTGTAGCGACCATTAGATTATTAACTCTGTGCTGTTTGCATATCATAAGTAAATATCATTGTGAATGTGGAGCTATAGAAACAGCTGTCCATCTGGTCAGACAGCATGCAAATTCATTCTTGGAGGGTGAACTTTGCACCAGACTGGATGAGGTCTGTTAAATTCTACAGTTTATTTATTGGGATTTATTAACTGCCTTTATGAAGAGATTCACCCAAGACGCTGTACAACAGGTACAGTTTAGCATAAAACTTACAATTTTGTTAACAGCATAACAATAGTAAAAGGATGAAATATAAGCATAAATTTCAATGAGGTAAACTTGGAAATATTGAACTGAAACCGAGTAATAGGATGAACATAACAGTATCAGAAAATCGTTTATCAGCCCTGTAGAACAATCAGATAACAGAAATATAATAAATGTCAGTTCAATACAAACTACCACAATGGACAGCATGGAAGAACATTCAGATAACATAGATATAATATGATCTCAGCATATTAGCAATGGAACACCTAATAAGCACCCATTAGAACATTTGAATAACATAGATATGTTGCTAATCCTGTCCTTACAATACAATGAGACATCATACTCTGTAGCAAGTTGTCAAATGCAGATAGATGAGAACAAGATGTGTAGTACAAAGTCCAATTGGGATTAATAGATGAGTGGCTAAACTCAAGGGAAGTTCTATGTACAGTTAAAACAAGATCTGAAGAAGTGGTCTAAGTTACAGGGCATACAGAAGGCTAGTCCAGATGAGGAGTGAGTGTATGGTCTGTCAAAACTTGTATTAAAGGCTTGGGAGAAGAGCCAGGCTTTCAATTGCTTTCTGAAGTAAAGGTAGTCTCAAGTTAGAAGTAGCCCCTCTGGGAGTAAGTTCCAGAGTGCGGGGGGCAATCGTGAACCATACACAAGAAGTATATATTACAAATAACCTTCATGATTTTTCTCTTGATTTTCTGATTGTGAATTAGTTATCTCCAAGACTGTGAAAGAGCTACAGACAAGCATTGTTTGCATGACTAGCAGAAAATTTGAGAAGATTTGTTACTATATCTCAGTACAGTACTTGCGCTCTGTGGGGAAATCCCTATCAAGCTCATTTTCAAAGCACTTAGCCTCCCAAAGTTCCATAGAAACCTATGGAACTTAGCCTCCCAAAGTGCTTTGAAAATATGCCTCAAAATTTGTCTCAGAACTTGGTGCCTTATGCTAGTGTCCTCAAGAATCTCCAGCTCAAATATCTGGGAGGTAAATGGTATTTTTCTCCGAGGACAAACAGACCTTTGTTTTCTCACAGCTGGGTGATGTCATTCCACAGAGACCGGTGCGGACGCTGAGTAGCAAGACTGAGAGCTTTTCTAGTAGCATTCTACCGTGCATGCGTGCGTCCCTCAGTCTCATTTTTTCTACGGAGAGTACACATTTTGTGTTCTCACATTGGTACTATGTGCATATAGGGTTTTTTTTTAGGATCCATGATTACAAAGGGGCCTTTAAATGCAACTTGATTAAGCCATTTTGGCTGCTTAAGTCTTTGTGCTTGGCCATGAGGTCCTTTTCCACTATTTTATAAGATGATATAAATCTCTAACTACTACACAATATGTATGGAATATACTGGTTTAGCATTGTAGTAGAATTTGTTTCCTCCTTTGGTATTTTCACCAACAATTTGTACAGGGGCATTAATATCTTTCTACACAACCTACCATCCTTCTGCCTTTGGCCACCGATTTGTCATATTGTTTTGCCATCTTGAGATCCTTATCCCAAGGTACATCTCTGCTCTGTTCATGCCTCCCTATCACATTCAGGATGGGGGTAGCCATCGACAAATGCACAATTTCTAATTGGCTAGCAGATTACATCTCCTATACTTATGCCTAGGCTGGGCTAACTCTGGAGGGTCATGTCAAGGCTCATAATGTCAGAGCCATGGCTACGGCGGTAGCTCACGTGAGTTCAGCCTCCATGGCGAAGATTTGCAAAGCTGTGATGTGCTCATCTGTCCACATATTCACATCTCATTACTGCCTTAAGCAGGGTACCTGAGGTGAGAGCTGGTTAGGACAGGCAGTCCTGGTGTGTAGAATCCAATTCCACACTCCGTTGGATGATGTCACCTAGCTGTGAGAATACTTGGCCTGATGTCCTCAGAGAACACCTGCTACAGCTGAGTAACTTTGCTATATGTCAAAGCAGAGAACCTATCAGTCCTTGCGGTTTAAAAGGTGAATTTTTGTTTGTTTGTTTGTTTATTTATTTATTTTTTGCATTTGTATCCCACATTTTCCCACCTCTTTGCAGGCTCAATGTGGCTTACAATACATCATGAATGGTGACAACATGAGAAAACATACATTTAGTATTACAGAAGGATTTTGGGTAACATGATAATAAAAACATGATAGTATTTTAACAAATATTGTAATATTGTAAGACAGTTCTGGATATATGTAAAGGAGTTCACATTTATTGATCTTTGTGGTATGCCTTGTTAAAAAGAGATGGGTCTTCAGTAGTTTGCGGAAGTTAGTTAGTTCATAGATCGTTTTTAAGTTGCATGGAAGCGCGTTCCAGAATTGTGTGCTCAGGTAAGAGAAGGTTACTTAGTAAATATATATTTCTTTACATTACTTTTCCCTTTCTTTCTTAGCCTATCCCTCTACATATATACCCATTGTAACATATAGCTGTTGACCTGAAAATGTTCATATGACACATCTATGAAAGTTGAAAAGATAATCTGCAGCTGAATACAAATTAGCAGATCCTTAAGGCTAGGATGTATAGCTAGAATAAATTGTTCACTAAAAACTTACCTGTTCAAAAAGGCATATCCTACCGATCCTACTTAAATACCTGAACCCTGCAACACTACAAAACCAAAGGACATAATGGACATAACTTAACTCTTCCTCTATACAATTCCCTAATATGTTTGTTCCACATGAACCTTATTCTACCATAACATCACTGTGTAACTGTTTACACCAGAATTGGCGAACGCCTTTACGGTACTATGCAGGGCCGTGCCGACACGGTAAGCGAGGTAAGCATGGCAGGAGGCCGCCATCCTCTGGCCGGCGCCCTGCCACACCATGCTTACCTCGCCCTCTTCTCCCCAGATCCTTGTCCTTTTTGTTTAAATTTACCTCTCCGGCGCGTGGCAGCGTAGTGTTAGTGAGGAGGCGGCGCTCCCCCGCCCCGACGTGTCAGTCTCTTCCCTTCGCTCGGTTCCGCCTTCTAACGTCAGAAATGACATCAGAAGAAGGCGGGACACTGAGCGAAGGGAAGAAGACACGTTGGGCCGGGGAAGCGCCGCCTCCTCACTAACGCTACGCTGCCGCCTGCCGGAGAGGTAAATTTAAACAAAAAGGAAAAGGATCTGGGGAGAAGAGGGCGGGTAGTGTAGCGATCGTTTTCGGGGGGGGGGGGGCGCGCTGGCGGGGCCAACTGCAGGGGGGCGCCGGAGACCCTAGGCATGGCCCTGGTACTATGTAAGCCACATTGAGCCTGCAAATAGGTGGGAAAATGTGGGATACAAATGTTACAAATAAATAAATACATATATATAAAAAAAAAACAATATAACATTTTAAAAGGTAAGGTCAGGACAGAGAAAATACGTGAGCACAAGACAAAAGTTCAGATCCAGTTAGCAAGAAAGGCTCTTTATTGATGTTTCCAACCTCCCTATAGTCTTAACCCCAGGAGTAATGTATTTTTACAAATGTGATAATATTCTTTAGCCATGTGCAACCAGATATATTTCTCCCAAAAAACCATGGTGAGGGATTATTTAATATTCAGTGAACAATTAAAAGCTTTTCTATTTAGAAAATATGTGGGAGATTTCTCTAGTTCAATGTGTAATGTAAACGTTCCTCCACAGAACTACCCCCAGGAGCACAATGACTAGAGTGATAAACTTTGGGTTTTATTTTATTCTACCTAGCTTTCCACTATGTATAGCTGAACACTTGTGTGCTATTAAAAAAAAAGTCTTATGTGGCTCGAGGTTAGTAGTTAATTAATGATACACTTTATCAAGTGGAGAAGCTTGAATGAATTGCAATGGAAAATGCAGAAGCTGCAACGGCCTCGGTCCTAATCGCAGACAGAAGGAAGAAGAAAGTAATGCTCTTCTAGTGCGTCCAGGTATGTATTCATAAATGACATTTGAAGTTTCACTTTGTTGTAGTATCTGGTCTGTGGTGGGAGGCCGAATGGAGGTTACATTGAGAGGGAACCCTTGGGGTTATTGGGAACTGAGCCTCATCTTCATGAGGGTAACCTTATAAAGTATTTTACATATAAAGCATATAGGAAAATGGCCCTGAAAAAATTGCATGTGTGTATAGGTGCATATGAGTACCCAGGGGTGTAGTCTGGCTGGAGGAGGGGCAGAGCGCATGTACATATTTATACCTGCCTCAGAGTGGGTGCACATTAGTGCAAGAACGTTTGTTCACAACTAGAGAGAGTTCTGGGAGCCTATTTTACAAAAGCACATGGGAGCCTATTTTACAAAAGCACATAGGTGCTTAGGTTTTATATATGAAATAGGTGGAGTTTTTTTAGGGGCCATGTTCTAACATTGCCCCATAGAGAGTATCATATAAGGGGGGGGGGGGGGAGGATAAAACCAAGACTGGGTGGCAAAAATAAGCCTGTTCTTGATGACTTGGAAAATAAGGTTAAGTATCAATTAGATCTTTCTTTTGCATCAGGGGTGGACTGACCATTGTAACAATAGCCCACATCAAGGTTGCCAGGTAGAATTTTTTTTTCCAGCCCAATCCGGGCCAGAAACCAGCCCAAAACCCGCCCAAACACAAACCCCGCCCCTGACACCCCCACCCCCGCGTCACCGGCCCCGCCCCCGCCGTCACCGGCCCCGCCTCCCACGTCATCGGGCCCGCCTCCCCGTCATCAGCCCCGCCTCCCACGTCATCGGGCCCGCCTCCCCGTCATCAGCCCCGCCTCCCCGTCATCGGCCCCGCCTCCCACGTCATCGGCCCCGCCTCCCACGTCATCGGCCCCGCCCAAAACGTCACTAACCCCGCCCAAAAACGTCACTAACCCCGCCCCCCGCGGCCGAAAAAAATCAAAAAGCCGCCCAAAAAGCCGCCCGGAAGCTTAAAAAACCGCCCAAAAAACCGCAACCCGCCGCGGGCAAAAATTTCCCGCGGCGGGTCGCGGAAAACCGCCCAATTGGGCGGTAAAACCGCCCACCTGGCAACACTGGCCCACATCTAGGGGACTCCTATTGCCCAGGAACCAAGATCTCTATCAGTCTGTTCCACCCCCTTCCCCCACCCCCATTTTGCATACAGTCTGCCCAATCCTGCTACAATATGAGGAAGCTTACTTGATTTCATACCTGTCTTTCAGATTGCAATTGGAGATCCTCCATGCTTATCCCATGCTGCTGGTTGTTTGGTTTTTTTTCTTTTCTGCCATGTCCAGTGAAAGGCCACATTTTGTGATAAAATATTTGGATTTTTTTAAATTTTGTGCTAGAGCTTCCTTTCCATTGAATGTACAGTGTATTAAAGTTATAGGAGTTTTCTGAAACGACTAGCCCATCACAGAAGTGGGTCCCATGAGCACTGGCTTTTTTTTAAAGAGCTGTCTGGCTGCCATGTTGGTGCACTTGGATGTTTGGAAATAGGGCCAACAAGTAAGTTGTAGGTGATCCTTTTTTTATTTTGTAAAATCTGTTTATTATGCAAAGCTAGCAGGTAATCAATACACTAAACAGCAATAAGAGAACCAGCAAAGTGAATTGGTGTAACAGTTTCCAAAATTTCACACTCCCCTCCCCCCCACCCCCCACTTACTAAAAAAAAAAAAAAAATCAAGCATTCAACAATCTACCAAGAGCTACTGGATTCAAAGATGCCAAAAAGGGTGCACAAATGGCACACAATTTTATGCCTTGGGTTGAGTCAATACCTGAAAATTCATGACTTTCTATAGAAGTGTAATTACTAAGGATCTCCAATGGGCCAAAGAGGGCAGCTCTGGTTTAAGCCAATAAAACAGAATACACATCACGCCCAATAAAACCATTCTTTTAATAAAGTCCTGACACCCTTTGGCATGGGACGCTGAAGATCATAGAACCCATCATAGAACCCAAATAGGGCCAAAGGCCATGGAGTCCACTATGAGGGGCATAATCGAAAGGGACGCCCAAGTTTTGTTGAGACATCCTCGCAAAACGTCCCCATGGAGGGGCGGGGAAACCCATATTATTGAAACAAGATGGACATCCATCTTTCATTTCATTCCGATAAGACGATCGAGGAAGCCCAAATCTTGAAATTTTGGTTGTCCTTAGAGATGGTTGTCCCTAGACTTGGTCATTTCTGATTTTGGGCGATAATGGAAACCAAGGATGCCCATCTAAGAAACGACCAAATGCAAGCCCTTTGGTCATGAGAGGAGCCAGCATTTCTAGTGCACCGGTCCACCTGACATGCCAGGACACCAACTGGGCACCCTAGGGGGCACTGTAGTGGAGTTAATAAAATGCTCCCAGGAACATAGCTCACTTACCTTGTGTGCTGAGCCCCCCTAAAACCCACTACCTCCAACTGTACACCACTACCATAGCCCTTATGGGTGAAAGGGAGCACCTAGATGTAGGTACAGTGGGTTTCTGGTGGTTTTTGGAGAGCTTGCTGTTTCCTCCACAAATGTAACAGGTAGGGAGGGGGATGGGCCTGGGTCCGCCTGCCTGAAGTGCACTGCACCCACTAAAACTGCCCCATACTGCTGTGATGGATCTGAGTATATCTGAGGCTGGCACAAAATATTTTTAAAGATATTTTTTTGAGGGTGGGAGGGGGTTAGTGACCACTGGGCGAGTAAGGGGAGGTCATCCCCGTTTCTCTCCGGTGGTCATCTGGTCATTTCGGCCACCTTTTTGTGCCTTGGTCATAAGAAAAACAAGACCAGGTAAAAAGTCATCCAAGTACCTGTCAGGGACGCCCTTTTTTATTCCATTATGGGTCAAGGACGTCCATGGGTTAGGCACACCCAAGTCCCACCTTTGCTACTGCTCCAACATGCCCCCCTTGAACTTTGGCCATCCCTGCAACGGAAAGCAGTGGGGACGTCCAAAATCGGCTTTCGATTATACCAATTTGGATGACCCTGGGGAGAAGGACGCCCATCTTCCGATTTGTGTCGAAAGATGGGCGTCCTTCTCTTTCGAAAATGAGCCTGTATGTCTTCCAAAGGGTAAAAATATGTGGACCCAAAGTTTGCCAGTACTGAGCAATATGTGAGCATGTCCAAAACATGTGCCCTAAAGTAGCCATCGGGGCCTGACAGCAGCCCTTCGCATCTAGATGAGCCAAATGTACATGATGAAGAGAAATGCTTTTTTTTTTTTTTTTTAATTTGAACCAAGGTCATATATCTGTGACAAGTTTTCCAGAGTTATGCTTGCTTCCGCAAGTCGGTGAAGCAACAATGAAGTTACACTGGAACAATATAGGGCTATCAAAAGAATACTGAAACTTAAAACACAAGCTAATTAGAAGTACACATTGAGCCTGCAAAAAGGTGGGATAATGTGGGGTACAAATGCAATAAATAAATAAATAAATAAAGTAAGCTCCCAACACGGACTCAAAAAGAAAAGAATGGCACACATCCTTGCAATATATCCAGCTGTAAACTACGCCAAAACATTTCACAGGACCCCAGGGTCATTCAAAAAGGAAAAATATTCAACATTAAGGAATCTTTCAAGTGCTCATCTTCCAATGTGGTATATATCATTCAGTGTAAAAAATGCAACGAAGGCTGCTACATTGGAGAAACAAGTCAGATGCTAAAGAAGAGATTTAATTTACATAGACACCATATGAAAAATACTAGTACCAATAAAGATGTCACGCCTGTGGGACAGCACTTTACAAAACAAGAACACTGTAACCAGTGATTTCATGGTAAGAATCCTGAAAGGGAACTTTAAAACAATACAGGAACGTAAGACCTTTGAAGTCAGAATGATTAAATATTTTGACACCCACCAGACAGGACATAACAAAGATCTGGGTTTTCTAGCCCATTATAAACCATAAAATTGTACTGCTTTGTCACCCTCCTGTCTCCATGCATATCTCCCTGTCCCTCATCCACCCGACTGTTCCTGTCTCTCACCTATCCACCCCCATCCTGTTAAGACTGTCACTGAAATGCTTTGATGTTTCACTTATATATACTGTCATCTACCAACATTTGTTTATTTCTGATCTGACGAAGAAGGGCAACCTTCGAAAGCTTATCAAGAAATGTATTGTTATGTCCAATAAAAAAGGTATCATCTTATTTTCTTTTCCATGTTTTATTTTGTTTTATTTCTATTGATTACCAAAAGAATAATAAATCTATCAGCTGTCACAACATGATGTCTCGGGCCTTTCTCCCCTTCCACCAAAGTGGAGGATTTCAGAAAAATGTATCTGAAGGTATATTTTCACAAACAAGAAACTTACAACACTTCATTACAAGGTCAAAAGAAAATGCACCTACCTTACCCCTCAAAAAAGACATAATTGTAATCTAGATAACTACAGTGAAAGGTTAGACAAAGGGTAAAAACACAGCTCTCTACTCAAAAGAAGAAAATCTGCAACATTTCCCTCTGGGCAAAGACCTGCGTTAATAAGCTGCAGAAGTGAAACATCACTAGCAGCAGACAAAGGAGGTTATGTAGTAAGTACATTCATAGAGAAAGGTATAGACAGCTCTCAAACAGGGGCGTATCTGGAATCCGGCGGTAGGGGGGGCCAGAGCCAGAGAGGGGGGGGCACATTTTTGCCTCCCCCCCCCCCCCCCCCGCCGCCGCCGCCTCTCTCCACCCCCTCCCCGCCGTCAACCCTCCCCCGCTGCTTACTTTTGCTGGCGGGGTCCGACCCGCAATCTTCATATTTCGGCTTCCTCCGTGGCCATGTGCTTCCAGGAAGTAACGCTGCAGCGCTGATTCGTTGAATCTAGTTCGGCGTCTGACGTGCTGGGACGTCAGACGCCGAACTAGATTCAACGAATCAGCGCTGCAGCGTTACTTCCTGGAAGCACATGGCCACGGAGGAAGCCGAAATATGAAGATTGCGGGTCGGACCCCGCCAGCAAAAGTAAGCAGCGGGGGAGGGTTGACGGCGGGGAGGGGGGCCAGGGCGAAATCTGCGGGGGCCCAGGCCCCTGTGGCCCCACGCAGATACGCCCCTGCTCTCAAATAACATATGTAAGCCTTAACCTTTAAGGATTACTCTAGGCATTTGCCTATAGTGTGTTCTGGAGCATGAGAGCTGATTAGGTACACAATATTTGTTTTTCTGGGGTGTAGGCTGGGACTGGGAATACTGCAGGGGGGCCAAATAAGGCAGTGGCCTACTCATTCACAGTCATTCAGATAAAATAAATGCAGAGTACATGATGTCCTCTGAACCACAATAATAGTTCACTTCAAAAATAGATGTCAAACAATCAGGGACATTTATAGCACAGGCAGTTTAAATGCAGGGCAGCCAAAACTTTATACACAGACACTTCCTTCCACATCTCTTCAGAACTGTGGAGTTGTCCCCCAGAGTATATTTATGCTCCAGCTATACAGCAGTAGATGTCATCAGCAGTAAGTATTAACAAAGAATTGATACACTTAACGGTTGTTGAGCCACACAATGCTAGCTCTTGCCATCTTTGAGGAATTGTGAGGTCAGTAAGATATTCAAATAAGCCCTGGTGTTTTGGTTTAAGAACTGTAGAAGTTTTTCCTCTCCCAGCTGGTTATTTGGGCTCTGAACAGACTCTGCAGTATTTTGGATTAGAAACTAAAAGATGCCTGGTGTTACAGCACAGATAAGACACAGGTATTGTCTCCTCCTCCTTTTAGAATCAGCCCAATGGTAATGGGATGGATCCCCAATTTCCAGGCTCACTCCATAGTCAAAACAAAAAAACAGTAGGGAAAAGAGGTCTGTGTGACACTTCAGTTCTCTCTGTAAAATGCGATGAAGCTATAAAGCAGTAAATTTAATACAAATCAGAAAAACGTTTTCTTCACTCAACATGTAATTAACCTCTGGAATTCGTTGCCAGAGAATGTGGTAAAGGCGGTTACCTTAGCGGGGGTTTTAAAAAGGTCTGGATAGCTTCCTAAATGAAAAGTCCATAGACCATTATTAAATTGACTAGGGGAAAATCCACTGTTTCTGTGCAGGACATCAGAAACAGAACGAAGGCTTCGCGAGAAGAAGAGAACCTCGGCTGGCGGGGATTGGGGTCCCCTGCCAACAAAGGTAGCCCACGGGGGCAGTGGGGGAGGGTTGGCAGCGGGAGGGGGGTCGAGAGGGTCATCGGTGGGAGAGGGGATCGAGAGGGTCGTCAGCAAGGGTCGTCAAAGTTGGCAGCAGCTGCGGTGGGGGGGGGGGGGGGGCGGCAATGGCAGGGGGTGTCAGACGGGGGGGTGTCGGCGGCACCGAGAAGGGGCTAAAATGTGCCCCCTCACCTCAGACTCTGGATCCCCCCTCCCGCTGAAGTCTGGCTACACCCCTGCCTCATAGGTTTAGAAAAAACCAGCACAAACCATATGACTTAGACAGATGGTGACATACAGAAATTGTCATGCACCCTCGCTGCTACTGAGACACAGATGTAAGAGACCTACCTGTACCAGAAATGGTTTTCAAGGGTGATGATGCAGTGGAACTGAAAGAAATCTTGGTGCACCTGGAAGAAGTACTGAGCCAAATGAACAAATTAAAGAGTAGTAAATCACCTGGACTGGATGGCATGCACCCTAGGGTACTGAAAGAACTCAAACATGAAATTGCTGATCTGCTGTTAGTGATATGTGACCTGTAATTAAAATTGTCCATAGTGAATAGATTTGGGCTGGAGTGGAGCTTTTCAGGGACTTCAATGACAACTTCAGAAGTTTTAGAACAAGGACAATGCCAGGCAGACTTCTATAGTCTATGCCCTGATAATGGCAGGGACAAATCAAGATCGGATGTGCATATGGAGTATCACATCATACCTTATGCAATGGGATTTTCTTGTTGGGCAGACTGGACTGTACAGATCTTCATCTGCTGTCATCTACTGTGTTACTTGAAAATTGAAGGGTGGCTAATGTAACACCAATTTTTAAAAAGGGTTCCAGGGCTGATCTGGGAAATTACAGACCAGTAAGCCTGATGTCAGTGCCGGGCAAAATAATGGAAACTATTATAAAGGATAAAATTATGGAACACATAGATAAACATGGTTTAATGAGACAGCATGGATTCAGCCAAGGGAAGTCTTGCTTCATCAATTTGTTTCATTTCTTTGAAGGCGTAAATAAACATGTCAATAAACGTGAGCCAGTTGATGTAGTGTTTCTAGATTTTCAGAAAGCTTTTGACAAAGTTCCTCATGACAGACTCCTGTGAAAATTAAAGAGTCATGGGTTAAGAGGCAATGGAGGAGGGTGAATAGTGGAGTGCCTCAGGGATCTGTACTGGGACCAGGTGTTATTTAACTTACTTATAAATGATCTGAAAATCAGAATGACGTGAGGTGATTTAAATTTGCCGATGACACAAAACTATTCAAAGTATAACATGTTTAGTACTTTTTTGGGATCTTGCCAGGTATTTGTGACCTGGCTTGGCCACTGTTGGAAACAGGATGCTGGGCTTGATGGACCTTTGGTCTGTCCCAGTATGGCAATACTTATGTACTTATTACATAAAGTTGTTAAAACAGGTGTGGACTGTGTAACATGGCAGGAAGACCTTAGAAAATTGGAAGACTGGGCATTCAAATGGCAGATGAAATTTAATGTGGACAAGTGCAAAGTGATGCACATTGGGAAGAATAACCCAAATCATAGTTACCTGATGCTAGGGTTCACCTTAGGAGTCAGCACCCAAGAAAAAGATCTAGGCGTCACTATGGACAATATGCTAAAATCTGCCCAGGGTGCGGCAGTGGCCTTAAAAGCAAACAGGATGCTACAAATTATTAGGAAAGTGATGGTACATAAGACCAAGAATACTATAATATTTCTGTATCACTCCATGGTGCAACCTCACCTTGAGTATTGCATTCAGTTCTGGTCTCCATATCTCAAAAAAGATATAAGAGATTTTAAAAATGTTCAAACAAGAGTGACCAAAATGGTAAAGGGGTATGGAACTCCTCTCATACGAGGAAAGGGTAAAGAGGTTAGGGCTCTTCAGCTTGGAAAAGAGACGGCTGAAGGAGGATAAGATTGAGGTCTACAAAATCCTGAGTGGTGTAGAATGAGTAGAAGTGAACTGATTTTTACTCTTTGAAAAAGTACAGACTAGGGGGACATTCAATGACATTTCATGGAAATACTTTCAAAACAAATAGGAGGAAACATTTTTTCACTCAATGAATAGTTAAGCTCTGGAACTCATTGCCAGAGGATGTGGTAACAGTAGTTAGCATATCTGGGTTTAAAAAAGTTTGAACAAGTTCCTGGAGGAAAAGTCCATAGTGCACTATTGAGATAGACATGGGGAAGCCACTGCTTACCCTGCGATTGGTAGCATGGAAAGTTGCTATTATTTGGGTCTCTGGCAGGTTCTTGTAACTTGGATTGGCCACTGTTGGAAACAGGATACTGGACTAAATGGACCATTGGTCTGACCTAGTATGGCTATTCTTATGTTCCCTGTCAACTGCTAAGGAGCTTGTAGAATTCCATTTTCTTTTATTATATTTGTATGATTATGTACACTGCCATGTTATACCTGCAGGAAAAGCAAAACAAAATATAAACCAACCCCCCCCCCCCCCCCCCCCACCTTACCAGCCACATCTCCTTCCTCATCCTCCATCCCCCAACCCTCCTGCACTTCAAAGTCCTTTTATTATATATTGCCCCCATTCAGGATCCTATCGCTGCAGGCATTACACAGACCAATCTGAAAAGACTAGTGTCTCTACAAAATACAGCTGATGGATTTCTTTTGTAATCCATTTCAAATACTCTACACTCAAATATTTATATCGCTCTATGAGACATAGATCCACAGCGCGCTTTCAATAACACCTATGGTTGTACATATGTATAAAAGAAATCACTCGATGTCACCGTGCGCACAACCAGTGCGTCGCATATGCGGAACACAGCTCATCAGCTACTTCCGCTAATAATGGTGACCATGTTCACACAGCACTGTGACCTTTTATGTGAACAAAATTAACTATAAATAAGTGAACGCTACTAAATATGCGTTCCCATATCCATAAAAAATATGTGCTGAAACTTACTTTGCCCGATGCCAAAATAATCACTACTCAAACCAAAAATAAATCATATATCACTTAGCTGTGGCGGCCTTCAATGATTTTTGGTTTGAGTAGTGATTATTTTGGCATCGGGCAAAGTAAGTTTCAGCACATTATATATTTTTCTCTCTACAAGGTGCCCCATTTCGTATTCCTTCATCAGGAGCTATAAGAGCAGTCAAGAAATTAAGTAATAATATCACACCATCTCTTCTGCCGTCAATGAAGATCAAGGTTCGAGCAGCCATGAGTTGCCTCTTTCCCTGAAGTTATGATGTGCATTTTTAAACTTTGTCTTCTTTTCTTTAACTGTTATTTGCTTTAATAATGGTGTTCCTTTTTCTTTCTGTAAAATTTTAATTCTAATTATGAACCTCTGTGTTTCTTTGTTAGTTAATTGTGGTACCTCAACCATTTTATTAAACATACTAAAGTAGGAGCAACTCATTTAGGCCTCCATCTTGGTGGATGGCACCAATTTCCCTCACATAAGGGCCCCTTTCACTAAGCTGCAACAAAAAGTGGCTTTAGTATGTCCTTATAGCGGTCTTTCCAGCCTGCTAAGGCCATTTTATGCTCAAATACAAAGCAACCTATGCATCCAGCTTCTCTTACATAAGCACACAACTATGGAACGGATTGCCGAAAGCAGTGAAAACGATCTACGAGCATTTAAACTTCAGGAAATAATTGAAAACTTACCTGTTCAATAGGGCATATCCTACTGACCCAACATAGATGTCTACACTCTGCATCACAGCAAACCCAACGATCGTACTGGACTTTATTTAACCTTCCCTCCTTATTATGTCTGAATCAAATGCACTTTTACTCGACCACAATATCACCTTGTATTTTTTTTTTCTCTACCGGTCTTGGCAAACGCCTTACGGTACTATGTAAGCCACATTAAGTCTGCAAATAGGTGGGAAAATGTGGGATACAAATGTAATAATAATAATAATAAAAGTGGTCGACTTTCACAATTTTTGATTAATGGCAATGTGCTAGTTTTCTCATTACCACAGGACAGTGGCGTAGCTACAGGGGGCCACGGAGGCCTGGCCCCCCAGTTTGGCTGGCAGGGGTCCCCAATCCCCGACAGCTCAGGTGTTTGTCCTGCACTGGTCTTACATTGTCTGGCGCCACACATGCTCAGTTGGGGACCCCCCAACAGCCAAGGTACCTTCCAGCAGTAGCGGGGGGGGGGGGGGGGGCGACAGAACTGGCAGGCAGTGGTAGAAATGATAGCCGGAAGCCAAATTGTGCACCTCCAACCTTGGACTCTGGCCCCCCTCCCTCCCACAAAGGTCTGGCTACGCCCCTGCCACATGAGTCCCTACTGCCACCTAGTTTGTAGGTAGTAGAGACTCATGCACTAAACCTGTACTAATTGCTTAGTGCACAGAAATGCTGCCATACTAACTGATTTGCATAGATGTACCCACTCTCCACCCACCTGCCAAAAAAGACATTGTATTTTTTTTTTAACATGTGGGTGGTGCATGCACATGGCAAAATTACTACAGGACACCACAGCATGCTCTGCACTATGCCATTTTTGCAGTAAAGCATGCATTTGTGCTAACTGCAGCTTAGAAATAGGGTCCCTTAATATCTAAAGTCATCCATATTGCAATACAAGGGACCAGACCACAATGCATCCCAAGCACAGTTTTATACCAATTTTGACTTCAGGATCCAAAAGTAATTTTCCTTGGGGCCTTTCCTCTAAGGGCACTCCGCATTTTACATTATGAATTTTGGCATAAAAGGTCCAGGTTGTAGACCTAGGTACCTAAATCAATTACCTCAGAGATTCTGTGTTTATGTTTAATTTCTTTATTAATTTTCATTATAAACAAAAGTTACAAATCTTTGAAAGATACATCAACTTTAAGTAAAATACTACAACAATGCAAGTCATTAAAATATAAGGAAATATGTTGGTTATTATAGTCCACAAAATGGGAGAAATCCAAGGCTATTACCAAAGGAAGTTGGCGTACTAAGCAAAAATTCAAATCATAATAACAGAGTAGGTGGTTATCCTTTTTCACAATACCGGCTATTTATCTATATGGCCTGTACTATCTTGTTTTCTTGTAACTCTAAGAATTTACACAATTGTTCTGGCTCATAGAAAATGTATCTGGTGTTTAAAAAAAAAAATCAGACATTTACAAGGGAATCTCAGTTGGATGGAAACATTAAGCCGCATGGTTCTCTGTTTTAAGTCCAGAAATTTTTTTTCTCCGTTGCTGTGTCCAGTGAGAAATATCCGGAAAGATCAGGACTTTAGCTCCCAAAAATTCGGGTTGAATATTTTTAAAATATAAACGGAGCAAAGAGTCTTTATCCTGCAAAAATACAAATGTAACAATTGCTGTTGCTCTTGTTTTAATTTCCTCTGTAGATTGTTCAAGGAATCCTGTTAAATCCAGTGTTTCTGCTGGAACTTCTTATTGAGTAGGAATTCCCTGCGAAGAATTCTGTTGCAATTTCTTTTGAACTCCAATATAATATATTCTTTGTAATGGAGGAAAAGATTGCTCTGGATACTTAAAAATCTCTTTAAGGAATTTATTAAACATTTCTCTAGGGGAAATATAATTTGTTTGAGGAAAATTTAATATACGAAGATTTAAATTCCTATGTGAGTTCTCCAAGTTTTCAATCTTCCTATGTATCAGTAATCGATCCTCTGCCATTTGTGCTTGTTGTTCCTTTACTTTAACTAAGTCCCCTTCTAACGAATTTTGCTTAATAGAAATTATCTCTAAGTTTTCTTTCAATTCTCTTATTTGCTTCACATTATTCAGTAAGACAGATATAAATGAGGTACTTATCTTGTGCAGTACTTCAAGAGCAGACCATATAGAGTCCAAAGTTATTTCTTGGGGCTTCACCAAAGGTTGTAAAACCAGGGCGGAGAGTAAGGATTCCTCCCTGGTGTCAGCTGTCCGGGTCCCCTCTAAAGATGGTTCGTCTCCCGCCATGGCTGACAAGCGTTTCCCTTCCACCGAGTTGACTGCTGACGCCACTTCCTTCAACGGAGTCTGCCGCCCCTTTGAGTCGCTTTTTCCTGCGCTCGGTACTCCAGCTCCATCTAGATGTGGCGGCGGGGGGGGGGGGGGGTAGCTGGTCCCCATGGGCTAAGTGAACATTCGCTCGCCAGACCAGGGCTCTTCCCCGCCTCGGTCACGGATTTGCCCGATGGTGTGGACACCAAAAATTAGGTTTTGGATGTTTGTCGCGAAGTGAGGGATTCCAGCCTGGGGAGGGGAGTTCCCTTCGGATTACCCTTTCTTTTCGGCATGCTCGAAATAGAAAAAGGTACTTTAAGTTTTTCTGAGGAGGAGCGTTCCACTCCTGCGTCCTGCTCAATCGCCATCTTGGATGTATCCCAGAGATTCTGTGTTTATATGTATCTTTAAAAAAAAACTAGTGGAGACTCTAGTATACACAGTCCAGGAGAGACAGAGTGAAGAGGACAAAGAGAGGAACAGGAGGACCTCTACCTGCCTATCTATAAAAACAGGAATTGTTTTTTCTGACTGAAAAAAAGACTAAGGGGCCCTTTTACGCAAGTGTGCTAAAATCTGGGCATAGCACATTGTAATACAGGATTTTACCATGCACTAAGCTCAGACAATGTGGCATCTTTTGAGTGAGTTCCCTTTCTTTCTTTTTAAATTGCAGGCCACACATTAATCATTAGCATATGATAGCTGAAGGATATTAAACATGGAAATCCATTTAATCCTTCCTATTTAGGAGGCAGTAAGTGCTGCAATGGTAATGCTGCATTAGCCAGTTAGCACATTCTAAGTATAACACATGATCTAGTTAATGCTTCCACACCCATGCCATATGCCCCTCAGAGAAAGTCAGAAACACACCGTAACAGGTAAACTACCACACAACCCCTTAATGTGTTTGTGATACCTATTACGACATACTAACTGCAATTTAAGTGCTTAATGCCCTTTAGTAAAAAGGACCCCTAAGTTACCACTAATTGAATGTTAAAACACTTTTTGACTGTTTTGATGTGCAGACGTTTATGGGTATTTTACCACAATAAATATGACTTTTTTTTTTAATTAAAAAAAAATTTCCTGAGTAGTTTTTATACTTCAACATACCCAGCTAAGCCCTTTGGGTGAGTTGCCTCACCCCTGTCTCTCAGGGCTGAGACACTTCTTTTAAGTAGCCTCTTCTGATAGGAGCCAAAAGGCAGAATTCCAGTGGACTTGGACTACATTCACCAAAATAAAAAAAACCTACACTTTCCATATGAAAGAAGAATTATAGAAATATTCAAATAGTAACTAGGAAACCAATAAATCTTGATTGTCTCAACTCTTAACAACCCTACATTATTAGGATATTTCTCCCAACTTTGCACAGTGGGATAGTTGTTTTTTTTGCCAATTCTTCTTGGCAGAATAGCTCAAGTTCTTTCAGGTTGGCTGAGACCCATCTGTGGAGTGTCTTCAACACTTGCTACAGATTTTCTATTGGATTCAGGTCAGGGCTTTGAATGGATCACTCAGACATTCACTTTCTTCCCTATGAGCCGTTCCATTGTTGCTTTATGCTTAGGACCATTGCTTTTCTGGAAAATGACTTTTCTGCTGTCTCAGGTCTGTAGCATACTAAACAGGCTTTCCTCCAGGATCTGCCTGTACTTGACTTCTATCTTGCCCTCGCTATTCAAGAATCCACCCCCTCCCCTCCCAAGCTATCACTGAACAGGCTTTCCTCCAGGATCTGCCTGTACAACTTTGATCTTGCCCTCACTATTCAAGAATCCCCCCCCCCCCCCCCCCCATTCAAGCTATCTCAAAAGCATCCCCATGAGAAAGGTAGGGGACAGTGTTAGAAGAGTGATGGCTCTTAGGAGAGCAAAATAGGAAATGAGCTTCATACACATTCTCTTTAATGTTTCTTTACAAATGCTTTTCTTTAGCAGTGGCTTTCTTTATGCCATGTTTGTGATGTAGCCTTGAAATTGTTTGTAATCTTAGCCTAAGACTCTCTTAAAGAGAATCTTGGGCCTACCTCAGCAGTTTTCTTAAGCCATGTCTATTATTTTGGAGGCAAACCTGATCAAGGTATTGTCTTGTTGGTGGTGCCAGTTTCCACTTTAAAGTGATAATGTGGCAGGGCCCCAACATGTATTCAAACACATTGAAATTTTATTATAGCCTTCCCCTAACCTGTATCTTTGAATAGCTTTGAGTTTTATTTATTTATTTATTGCATTTGTATCCCACATTTTTCCACCCATTTGCAGGCTCAATGGGGCTTACATAATGCAGTAGTGACAATCGCCAATACCGGCATGAACAAAGTGAAGTAGTAACAGATAATGATCAGAATTGACAGACATATTGGGGTCAAGGGGAAAGTAGGTTAAGTCCAATACGAACATTTATATTGTGTTTGTGTGGTTAAGGCATTTAGGCTGGGTCGTTTGAGTATGCCTTTTCGAACAAGTTAGTCTTTAGGAGTTTCACGTTAATATGGGGAACTAGGCAGGGATGCCCCCCCCCCCCTTTTGTTCCTGCTATCCTTAGAGCCTTTGGTGGCGAAAATTAGAAATAATACTCACTTAGAGGGACTAAAAGTGGGAAACAATATCATATCAGTATGTTTGCGGATGACATTATTATACACGACCCATGCTGACTGAAATATGAGTATTCCCTCAGATTCTATATAGTGCGACTTAAGTTGTGCGTGCAAATCCAGTCATATTCTGGATTTGAATGTGCAACTTAATTAGTTAACAAGTCAATCAGTGCTGATTAATTGCGACTTGACACAAATTGGTATTAATAAGAATTTACACGCAGAACTGTAAGTGTATTCTATAACATGATGTGCAGTTGCCTTGTTTCAGGTAGTCTGTATCATCTGTATCTTGACAAATCTGGTTGTGGTTTTTTTTCCTGTAGATTCAGCGGTGGGGCAAAGTGGAGTGGGCCCATGACTATGACCTGCAGGAACTGCGTTCTCGCACAGCAGCTGGTACCCTCTTTGTTCACTTCTGCTCTGAAAGCTCAACTGTCAAACACAAACTGCTGCAAAATTAAGACCTCGAAGATGGCTGGCAGAAAACGAGGACTGAATGTCCCTTGCCATAACCTGTTGGAAATCCAGAAGGCAGGCCCGCTCTAGAAAGAAGTGGTGAGGGAGGCAGAGGGTAATGGCAGAGAAAGTGGTTTGTTGGAGGGTCAGATAAGAGGACTACATTAAGTTTAATTGCACAAGGATTAAAGAAAGAGCAGAAGGCCAGACAATCTTCATCAAATTATACTATCATGGCTAAAACCAAGTCGGTCACGGGATTGTCCTTTGTAAAGGAACCTGTTTTTGGACATGAACTCATTTAGAAGACACTTGGTAAACTACTAATTAGTGTGAGATGTTGACACATTTACCCCCCGGATTCTATAGATGGAACCCAAATTTGGGTGCCAGAATTTGAGCACGATCCTGAGATGCGTGTGCAATGAATTATTATCAATTATTGATGTTAATTGACACCAATTATTTATTTGCTACATTTGTACCCCACATTTTCCCACCTATTTGCAGGCTCAATGTGGCTTACATTATATTGCAAAAGATATAGTTATGAACAGAGTAAGAGGTTTGTTCTAAATTAACATATTACTATGTAAGAATTAAGGAAGATATGTCTGTGGAATAATTTACATAACACAATGAAAAAGAAAAAAATTATGATAATATGGCTAATATAATCAGTTTAGAAGGATTAGTAGGTGGTTGGTTTAGATATAGAATAATCAAGTTCTAAGGAGGATTCTTATTTTAAGTTTTTTCAAACAAGTGTTTTCAGTAATTTCCAGAAGTTTGTTAAGTTAAATTATGATTGGCTGTGCCCAAATCCCATCACGTGCAACTCAAAAGGGGGCGTGGCAGCAGGAGGGGCATGGGCACATCTGGGGTGTCCTGAAAAGTTGTGCCCGTTGTTGCAGAATAATGGGGTCTCCGCACCTAACTTGGGCAGCAGTCGTACATCTGGTGCCTGCTTTTGATCTGTTTATAGAATCCGGCCCTTAATGGCAATTGGCTAAAGTATGTTCAATAAATTTGCTCCTCTATATCAATTGTCGAGGCCCATCGTTCTTCTGGCAGTCCTAAATTTGGCATGTTTAGTATTAACAGTAACAGCTTAATTCTTCATCCAGGAATATTTGAATCAGCTGATGTGCTTAGACACAGGTGGGCGCTGTTTAACTTTGTATGGCCCTTGTTAAGGCTGTTTTTGGAAATAAAGCTCATTTCGGTTTGCTTCAAAATAGCAATTGTTTGGCAACAGCTACTCAGTTTTCAATGTATGAGCTATATTTAATAAAATGTACTACCATGTTACTGCCCAAGGAGAAATTATGTCTTACCTGATCATTTTCTTTACATTAATTATTCTCACCATTCCATAATCTGTGGGAGAGTTGTGTCATCTACCAGCAGGTGGAAATAGAGAACTGAAGACTGAGCTCTGAGCTGAGACATCTCTCTTCGCATCCAGGCCAGCTCTGACAGATTTTTCTCCACCCAATTCATGAGAGAGGCTGCCTCCACTGTTGTTGGACGGCTGAAGGTCCTGCCTTGCTTGTTAATATGTCACCACCATCAAACTGTCAGAGAAAACTCAGAGCGGGGCACCCACCAGAAAGGAAGCAAAGTCAAGGCATTCCACACTGCTCTGAGCTCCCAGCAATTTAACGATCACTGAGACTCCTGTTCCATCCCCGGGCCCTGCACCAGACGGAACTTGTAATGAGCTCCTCAACTCAATTTGTTGGTGTCTGTTGTCACCACCTCCCATTATGTTATCTGAAAGGAAGATCCAATGGTCAAGGAAGATAAACGTATTTCTGTGACACCAGAGACCAGCAACTGAGGAGAGATTCCAGTAAAGGCTGCATATAAGCTCTTGCCCATGGCACCACTTCTATTGCCGCCATCATTGACCCAGGAACCTGAATATAGTCCCAGACCCTGGGTTTGCCATGTATGAGAAAATGAATCTGTTGAACCAGCTTCAACCTCCTGTGTTCCGTGATAAAGATACTCCCCTTGCTGTGTAGAATAGAACACCTAGATACTCCAGAATCCGACATGGAGTCAAGTCTGCTCTTCTCAAAATTGATCACCTAACCCAATAGCAGAAGACAGACAACTGTTGCTACCATGCTGTCCAAATAGGACAACACACAAATGAGCCACTCATCGAGTTACGGGTGAACTCTGACTCCCTGGCACTGAAGGAAGGCTACCACCATAACTTTGGTCAGCACCAAGAATGTTCACCAAAGGTCAAAACCTTGAACTGGAAGTGATGGCCCAGCACCTCAAACTGCAGAAACTTCTGATGCAGCCATATGGGTATATGCAAGTATACCTCCTTGAGAACGCGGATAGTGAGAAATTATTCTGCTTTTACTGAGGCTATGTCTGCTCTTAGTGTTTGCATGCAAAAGCGGGACACTCGGGACCGTGATTTACACCTTTGAGATCTAAGGCTGGATAGAAAGTGACTTCATTTAGAACAACAAAGTAGACAGTGCATCTGCCTTGCCTCTGTTCAGCCTGGGGAATTGGAACAATAGCCTGGAGTGCCAGCAAGGATCTATGGTGGCTTCAATATCAACCGCCTTGGTTCCCTTTCAACGGGGAGACGAGAGGAGCAACCAGGCAGAAGGGTTCTAACTTGTAATCTTCTGTAAGAATATTCAGAACCCACTGGTCTGAAGTACGTTTAGCCCATTCCTCCTGAAACTACTGAAGACATCCTCCCACTGGAGGAAGAGAAGAGTGGACCAGCCTCACATCATTGGGAAGCTCAGAAGGCATTGGGTACCCAGCTGAAGAGAACTTCCTATCTGCACAAAAAGGAAGATTGGTGTGCCTGAAAGTGGAACTTCTGACTATATTGCTCATGACCAGGCTAATACCATCTCCTGTCTCAAAATTGAGATCCAGAGGCCCCTGAAAACAGACAACCAGAGGCTTTTGGCTTATTCTCTTGCACCTGCTGAGGCTTAGTTTCCCCCAGTTCTTCCACCAAGTTACTGAGATCTTCTCTAAATAGTCACTTGTCCCAAAAAAGGGCAGTTTTAACTAAATGTAACTGATGCTGCATCCACTGCCCAATGCCACAGCCAGAGCTGCCGACGTGCTGTAACAGTCAAAGACACAGTGTGGGCCATAACACGTCATAACAGTATCCACAAAGATAAGGAAGGAGAAGCAGACAGCCTCATCTGGCCAAATCCTTGAGGTCTAAATGAGATCTTTTAGGAGCCAGAGGGCAAGAAACTGAAGCACCCTGCAGCAAACTCCAACTGTCCCTGCTTCAGTCAATAGCTGAATGCTCTGTTGGGCCATGAGGTTGTAAAATGGTGACTGTGCTCCACATGTGATCAGAGGCTGTTCCTACCAGTCGGCCCTGACAAAATGGCACCCATTCCTGTGTTTCCTGCATCAAACTGCGCACCGGTCCTGCTGGAGAGCCCAAAGTCCCTAGCATATTTGGATTCTGTAACTAATTCGAAGATGTGCCCTGCGCCCATTTCCTACACGTCCTGCGGCATTCCTGGCTTGCACGCACTGCAACATCTGATGACAGCTGGCAGGCCCTACAGCAAGAACCTGTTTAACTTCCGTGGGAGTCGCTATTCATCCAGACTGTCACAAGCACTGTACCACATGGTCCCAAGCGGTGAGTCATGATCCCTCCCAGCAACAAGTAGAATCTGCAGCTCTCCAACTGGTTCTAAGTCAAACTTTAACTGGAGTTACCACCGCTGGCATGGCTGCTCCTCCAAGCCTTAACCCAGATGAGTCAGATTCAGGACTGATACTCTGGTACCACGCGCTCTCCAGTAAAGTTTTTGTGCTGGAATGGACAGTGGCACAGGAAACAGGTGAAGGGAAGAAGTAAATTTGCGGGGCACCATAGACAGGATCTGAAGACCTCCAGATATGACTCTGCAGACTCAAGCCACCCGCAAAGCTCAACTGGGGACCAGTTGCCCAACTGGACCAGGACCAAATCAATCAGAACCAAAGGCTGAAAGTGCATCCATTCACCTGCTGGAGATAGAATTACTGAGGAGCTGGACTGGATGCCAGGAGATAGAGAACCAGGACTTTTTTGAAGGGGTTCTGAGTGACCGGCACCTTTCCATTGTCTGCTAAAATTGCCCATGGACCCCAAGTTTTAATGAAGAGCTCAGGCTCTACATACCAAGTCTGCCTTGTCTATGATTCTGTGACTGGTTGCAAGGGCCTGGCTCATATGGGGTGGGTCCCTCAGTGATCACCCCACCCCTGAGGATGGCCTGCATTTGAGTACCGGCACCTTTTTTGCTAGAATAACACACTGTAGAGAACCCACTCCGTTTTCAGTTCTCTATCTCCACCTGCTGGTTGATGGACATGACTATCCCACAGGTTCTGGAATAGTGGGAAGCTACATAATGAAATGCAAGTTATTTATTGCACATTTTAAGCAGTGGGATTTATTTACTAACAATGCGCATTGACATGGTAGCCGAAGTAAATCTGGACTTATGATTGCTGCATGTTTTACATTGCTGAAGCATGATAGTTGATCATGTTTACCAATTTTATTTCATTCTTCTTTGAATGACTCCTGCTTATGCCCAAAAACATACACTGAAACACACATTGTCTTAGCAGAAGCTAAATTATATCTATTTTTTTTCTTCCAGTGGATGCCACCTTGACAATACAAATCTTTCCTGGTGTGATAAGGTGGCATTAACACCTATTCAGAATCAGTAAGATCAAAATATACAAAAAAAAAAAAAAAAAAAACCCACTACAGAAAAACATTAAAGCACTCCAAATTGCAGACCACTTACACTGTCCTCTTAAGAAAATATGAGAATAGGGATATGGCCTATACACTCATCTGCTGCTTAAATGAACTACACGTACAAAGCCCTGGGGAGTAACTTGTCATAAGGCAGTGTCTGACTACTGCAATACAACATTTGGAAGGGCCATTTTGAAGAGAGTCTCATTGTAAAAGATGCTAACAGCAAAATCAACCAAGAAAAATGACACCATTTTACAAGGATAAAATAAGTTTTTATTTATAGTCTTATAGTAAAGGTAAGCCTTAACTTGCAAGACAATTCTTGGGCAGTATGTACAACATACCTTTTACTTCCATGGAATGGAATCAAACATTAACAGAGACGAATCTATATTGTGTACACTTTTTTCGCAAATGTCAGTAACTGGAAAGGAGAACAAAAAAAAAACCAGAAGTACATACAATCCTCCCCACCCTCCCCTTCAAAAAAAATGGTGGACAATTTCAGGGCCATGTGACTTTATTTCAATTTTGTTTAGCCAAAAATTAGAAATATCAAATACATTGTATATGAGGGGGGGATCAGAGCTACCAGTATCAGGTACAATGTTTGTGGTATATGCACATAAAATAATCAGCCTGCTACATTTGTACACAAACAAAATAAAAAAATAATTTGATCGTTACTTTATGAATCTGTAGAATTCTGCATGCGAACTTCATCAGCTGAGTGAGAATTTGGTTATGTTTCAACATCAGCATTAGGACATAAATATTATCAACACATCATCACACAAGATACAAAATGCACTTCACCCAGTGGGTGCCCCAATTCTCCAGAAATGAAGGAAATAAAGTATCCCTAAAAAAAAATAACACAGCTCCACCTGGTCTGTGATTGGCAATGAAACAAACTTCATTTACTTCCTTAGCTATTTCATTTTTTTTTTTGTTCATTTAAACAATTGGATCTTCCTCATCTTGAAATATGTAGTGTCATATGTAAATGGGAAGGAAAGGATATAAATTGGCTTGAATCAATTGTATCCATCATCTCTAAACCAGCCCTACCCACCACCCTATGTGTATAGCTTAAAAAAAAAAAACCCACAACAGGGAAAGCTTAATTTAATTAAAACTTTGCCTAAAAATCTGTTCACAGATTCACAAAGTCTATCAAATGACTTTAGCGCTGAAGTTATATTTAGTAAAAACTGATGCAGCACCAGAATATTTGTTCTCGATATGGTCTATGAGCCTAGATGGCAACGTGTTTACCTGCTGCACAAGCTCAAATGCAACAAGGTTAGTCTTCAATATGAAAGCTGCCAAAACAGAGACTGTTTTGCTTTAAAAACACGAGTTGGTTCGAGGAAGAGGAGGGAGGGAGGGGATCAAAGAAGAAGTCCAGGAGGCTCTACTGAAAGGAGAAAAAATATTAAGTCTTTAAAACAGCTTTTGTTTTTTTGGGGGGGTGGGGGGGAGAAGAGAGAGCTATTGAACTTAAAAGGTGACAAGAGGTTGGGCCAAACAGCCAGTTTATTGCCACATAATATTTAGCTTGCTTCCATCCGTATTTTCTTTCTGCTTTGGGGTTCATCAGCGTCGGACCCAGAGCTGGAATCTGAGCCACCATCGAAAGCAGAGATAGTGCTGCCCTTGGCGTTGGTATATAGGCTGCTGTCCGAGGATGAAAAGTTGGCCTGCAATTGGGCACTTGATTTTGCTTTCTCCAGTGCACGTACTGTAACTCAAGCAAGAAAAGGGATGTATTAGACATGTTGCAGAACTCAATGTTAACACTGCTTCACTTAAAGTTATGCTCATTCTAATAGCAGAACCACGGACAGTTGCAATTTCTAGTTTTGACAGAAACATTGCTCAAACATTCCTTACTTCTGTTTCTGGCCCTCATAATCCATGTTTACCAGTCGCATAACCCTGTGGTGCCTAGTCATTGTTTGAGGGGTTGAGTCAGTGCTAGGAATTCAAAACTGCCTGCATCAAGCTCATTTGTAATTCTAAACACCAAAAACTAAAGACAATTATAATGCTACTTCTGAAAGCATACAATCAAACATGAAATAAGAAATATTACATACTGGATTGATTTTATTATTCCTTATTTTTTAAATGTGTTTTTCAGGTAAGTAATCCCATGAAACAGGAATCCAGAAAAAACAAGGCCATGCTAAGTTGATTTGCACTATATATTTTTCAGATGTTTTATATTTAAAATATACTTTAATGTAGTCTACTATTTATGTCTAATGACACATTTCATAATTTATGTTGATTTTCAAACTGCCAGTATAATGGCTAAGTCCTTGAGTTTTTTTTTTTTTTTTTTTAATTATTATTTCCTACGATTACTTTGCTACACTATTCCTTACAGTGGTGAAATTCTTTTCCTGTTCGCCCTGAGTCTATGAATTGTCCATGTACACATACATCTGGCTCAGCTGATATAGCTTACTATCATAAGCAAAGTACACCCAAAGAATCTTTTGCAACCAGAACAGTCCCATTTACAACAAAAACCAAAAAGCTAAGGCCTAAATGTTGGCTTGTGATACCTGTCTTTGGGGCCCTTTTACTAAGCTGCAATAAGCACTAATACTTGCTCACCGCTGAGTAAAAAGCACTCAGGCATCCTATGGTAGTTGGGCCTCAGTGCATGCGTCCCACATGCTACAAAATAGAATTTATTTTTTAGTGTTAGAGGTGTGTCTGGGAGCAGAGAGTAGGCATGTTCTGCACTAATCAGAACAGCTTTATTGCCGCACAGTAACCAATTAGTGCGTCAGCTCTTACTGCCTAAAAAGGAGAAGTAGGTCTTACCAGATAATTTTCCTTCCATTAGTCCTTCCCACTAGGCCAGAACCTGTTGGATAGCTGTGTTCATCAACCAACAGGTGGAGATAGACAACTGAAAACTGAGCTGAGGCATCTCTCTTGGCATCCATTTCCAGCTCCTCAGTATTTATGTAAGGATAATACTCAGAATAAGCACAACAACCTTAAACAACTCGCTAATCTAACACTAACCTGATGAGCAAACAGATGTGGACCTCTCATCTCTTGACATGTAGAGAACAAGAGATATGCAGGAAGCACCATGCAAGGTAACAGTTATTTGGCCCATGACTTTGTACTGACTAAACATATCAGAAACATCGGGAGGACATCTCGAACAGTGGGAAGGATTAATGGAAAGAAAATTTATCAGGCAAGACCTAATTTCTCCTTCTATTATGTAAACCTGCGGGATGCATAAAAACAATCCCTAGAGCGGGTGAGATCCTGGTGCCGCCACCCTGAGGACCGAAACCCCAAGACTGGCTTCCATGTGCCACATCATCTACCCTGTAGTGCTTGGCAAAGGTATGCAGCATTGACCACATTGTCACCTTGTATATATCTGCTAGAGACAGTAAGGTAGTCTCCGCCAAGGATGTCGCTGAACGCCTCGTAGAATAAGCCTGCATAGCCTGAGGATCCTGCTTCCCCACAAGCAAATAATGTGATGCAATAAGTTTCTTTCAGCCATCTAGCAATTGTGGGCTTGGAAGCTATGAGGTCAAGCCTCTGTTTACCAAATAGCACAGTCTGTCCGATTTGCAAAACTCATGAGAAGCTTCAAGGAAGACTACTGAGCCTCCTCGTCCTCTTTGCAAAAGGACAGAAGCTCCACAGATTGGTTGAGATGAAATGCCGATACCACTTTCGGAAGAAAAGAAAGAGCCTTGCGCAGAGAGACCCCTGCCTCCAAAAAGCAGAGAAAGGGATTACGACAACAAAACCTGAAGCTCCAAAACCCTAAGTGCTGACGCAAAAGCCACCAAGAATGCTCTCTTGAGCATAAGATCTTTCAATGAGGCCTTCCAGAGTGGCTCAAAGAGAGACTTCTGAAGAGCCCAAAAGACTAAATTAAAAGGTTCCACTCTGGCCAATGCATACGAAAGAGATGCTGCAAGTGGCCTGCTCCCCCCGCAAGAATTAAATATATGGGAGAACTACAAGAGATGTCTTCTGTAGTCAGACTCTGAAACAGGTCAAAGCCACAACCTGATCTTTTAGATAACCCAATGCCAATCCTTCCTGAAGGCCTGCCTGGAGAAACGCTAGGATGTGCACGATCTGTGCACAGAGGAGAGAAAGTTCACGCTCGGAACACCAACTCTTGAATGTTCTCCACACTTTACATACACCATGGATGTTGAACATTTCTGAGCCTGATGCAAGGTAACAATGACCAAATCAGCAGAACCTTTTTGTCTCAACCAAGTCGTTTCAATGGCCTCCATGATCACCGGATCTTGCTTCAGTAGGCTGTGTTCCTGTGGAAGATGGAGAAGATCCCCGTCCAGCAGTTGAATCAGGTCCGCACACCACGGCCTTCACAGCTATAAGCACTGTTCAATCATGGTGCAATGCGATTATTATTAAACTTTTTCAAGACAGTTCTAGCTGCTGTGGCAGAGCAGAGCGGTGTATAATCTAAAATTTGTTTAGAAAAGAAAGGAACTCCAATAATCACACCAGATCATAAGAGAAATAGAACACACAGTAGAGAGAACAAAATAATACAAAATAAATCACCTCAAAATGGAGAGTTCCATCAGGCTGACTCACCATAAGCTTGTTTAAAACCAGGTTTTCAGGTTTGATTTAAAACTCTTTAGGGAGATCTAACTACGAAGGGAAAGAGGTAAACTGTTCCAGGTGTGGGGAGATAGAGAGAAGAAAGCACGAAGCATGGTGTCATGTGGATTCTAGTTCACTGTATTTAGGGCTTGGGAGAACTAGTCGATGATCATTAATTGAACGAAGGACTGGAGGAAGAGTAAGAAATAGTGAGACAAGCAAGGTAGTCTGGGACATCGATTCTAAGGGCTTTAAAAGTCAGTAATGCTATTTTATAACTGATTTAGCACTAGACGGGGAGTCAATGGTGATATTTCAGAAGAGGGGTAGTATGCTCAAAACGACTGGTGTAACAGAGCAGGTGGATGGCTGTATTTTGTAGGGTTTGTAACTTTTTAATTGAGGAGCGATCCTTTTCAACACGCGGCCTACCATGTGCCAAAGAGAGAAGATATACAGTAGAAGTGTCTCTGGCTAGGGCTGCAGTAAGGCATCAATCCCCATCAAGCCTGGCTCTTTCCAGCGCCTGAAGAACTTGGGCACTTTGGCATTCTGTTTCGTTGCCCATCAAGTCCAGAAGCAGAGAACCCCATCGGTCCATCATCAGCTAAAAACCTTGACTGGATAGTTCCAATTCTCCCAGGTCAAAGGAGTGCCTGCTGAGAAAGTCTGCCTCTACATTCAGGGACCCAGCGATATGAGCTGCCAACAAGCACAGATTTTTCTCCGCCCAACTCATGAGGGAGGCTGCCTTTACTGCCACTGGATAGTTGCAGATTCCACCTTGCTTGTTGATACAAACCACCACCATTGCATTGTCAGAGAGAACTCAGGCCGGGGCCCCTGCCAGAAAGGGAGCAAAGTGATTTATCGACCACTGAGACTTCTGTTCTGTCCATGTGTCCTGTGCCAGATGGAAGCTGTAATAAGCTATTCAACTGACTTGCTGGCGTACGTTATCTAAGCTTCCAATTGTGGTATCAGAAAGGAAGCTCCAGCGGTCAAATTCCTAGATGACACCCACCATTGCATACTCCATCTGGCAACCAGTGTCCAAGGAAGATGAAGGTCGTACTTCTGCAACACCGGAGACCAGTGGCTGAGACTCCCCTGCTGTGTGCTATCACACACTGAGAAGTTCTGAGAGAAGAGGACATTTCTCTAGATGAGTGAAGATTATTTGCTCTGTGTTTTGGTAATGTAAAGATTGGGGTTTAAGTAGGACTTGTAGGCTACTGATAAAGACAGAAATTAAAAAAAAAAAAAACTAGTCTCTCTCTATCCCTTTTCCCCATAGCTTTAAAACTTGAACTTTCTGACACAGCATTAACAGATAGCCTGTAGAAGTCACAGCATGGTCTAGTTCAGTCTTCATTCTCACCCCCCCCCCCCTCCCCAGCTCCCACCCACCCCTAGCACAACTCTTCATTTATACTAATTCTAATTAGGACAACAAGTACATAAGTACATAAGCACTGCCACGCTGGGAAAAGACCAAAGGTCCATCAAGCCCAGCACTCTGTCTCCGACAGCGGCCAATCCAGGCCCCAAGAACCCGGCAAAAACCCAAAATTTAATAACGATCAATGGACTTTTCCTTCAGGAATCTGTCCAGACCCCCTTTAAACTCAGCAAGGCCAGCTGCTGTCACTACCTTCTCCGGCAATGAGTTCCAGAGTCTAACCACACGCTGAGTAAAGAAAAACTTTCTCCAATTTGTTTTAAACCTACCACATTCTAATTTCATCTTGTGTCCCCTAGTTCTATTATTGTTAGAAAGCGTAAACAAACGCTTCACATCTGTCCGCTCTACCCCACTCATTATTTTGTAGACCTCTATCATATCACCCCTCAGCCGCCTTTTCTCCAGCTAAAGAGTCCTAGCCGTCTTAACCTCTCCTCATAAGGTAGTCGTCCCATCCCTTTTATCATTTTCGTCGCCCTTCCCTGCACCTTCTCCAATTCCTTTATATCTTTTTTGAGATGAGGCGACCAGAACTGAACACAATACTCCAGGTGCGGTCGCACCATGGAGCGATAGAACGGCATTATAACATCCTCATGCTTGTTTTCCATCCCTTTTCTAATAATACTCAACATTCTGTTCGCCTTCTTAGCCGCCGCAGCACATTGAGCGGAAGATTTCAAAGTTCTATCCACGATGACTCCCAGATCCCTTTCTCGGTCCGTAACTCCTAAAGCTGAACCTTGCGGATTATTTGAGTTTTAATTACATTTAATTAGTTTCCGGGAAGCAAACAAATAAATTACACATTATAGCATATAATTTTAAGGCTCTTTATATTCATCTAATATCCCTTAAACAACTCTATAATACTAAGATGCAGACAGTAGTCCAGCAGCGGGAGGGGTGCTATCCAGTCTTTTGCACCGAGTGTCACATGTATGATTACCTCCCAGTTGGTGAGAGGTTATCTGTGTGCGCTTGATGCAAATAGCTCCTAGCTCTCACAGAATGAGTCCGTTCTCTTCAGGCAAAAGTGTCACACTTGGAGGAGCTGAGGGAGACAGAGAGGTACATAGAGGAGGCCTACAAACACTGTAGAGAAGTCCCACCTCCAGTCTGGCAGCCCCTGTGCTGCCTTGGAGGAGGGAGGTCTCCTAAAAGGAGAGCATCATCCTGGTGAAGTTGGAAGTAATCCTGTCACCAGGACCAGCCTACCAGGGGATGCAATATCCTCTTGCACTGAGGATATGTCTCCAGGAGCTTCTGCCCAGGAGGGTAGGGTTAGGACAGCTGTTGTTGGTGATTCAATTATTAGGCATGTAGATAGCGGGTGGCTGGTGGATGTGTGGATCGCTTGGTCACTTGCCTGCTTGGTGCGAAACTGGTGGACCTGTCACCTAGATAGGATTTTAGATAATGCGGGGGAGGAGCCGACTGTCTTGGTACATGTGGGTACCAATGACATAGGAAAATGTGGGAGGGAGGTTCTGGAAGCCAAATTGAGGCTCCCAGGTAGAAAGCTGAAATCCAGATCCTCCAGGGTAGCATTTTCAGAAATGCTACCCTGTGCACAGGGCCCAAGAGACAGGCAGAGCTCTGGAGTCTCAATGTGCTGATGAAGCAATGGTGCAGGGAGGAGGATTTTAGATCTGTTAGGAACTGGCAACCACCTGGGGAAGGGGGGGCCTATTCCGAAAGGATGGGCAACAACATAACCAGGGTGGGACCAGGCTGCTGGCATCGACATTTAAAAGGTAGATCAAACTAGAAGCTGGAAGAAGGCAGTTGCTCAAAAGCACATGGTTTGGATTAAGGTATCTTTCAAAGACATCACTAAGACAGGGAATCCCAACAGTGAGGTGGCAGTAGAGACCATAGTAGACCAGGTGTCCTTAAATAAAAAGCAGACAGATTTTCAATATTAAACATTATCACTGTCAACCGCTGAAAAAGATGTAAACAGGAACAACAAACAGTTTGAAATGTCTATATGCAAATGCCAGAAGCCTAAGAATATATTGCACTAAATGAAGAAAAAAAAAAAGAAGAAGATATAATAGGCATCTCTGAGACTTGGTGGAAAGAGGATAACTAGTGGGAAACTGTCATACCAGGGTACAAATTATATCGCAGTGATAGGGAGGATTGAATTGATGGAGAGGTAGCATTGTATGTTAAGGAGGGCCTTGAGTAGAACAGACTAAGTATTCTGCAGGACACGAAACACATCTTGGAATCCATGTGTAAAAGGGAAGGATAGTGATAGGAGTGGCCAGGAATAACAGACATATGTAGAAATGTTATCAGAAATTAGGGAGGCTAACAAACTGGGGAACACAATAATAATGGGTGATTTCAATTACCCCAATATTGACTGGGTAAATGTAAAATCAGGGCATGCTAGAGGTAAAATTCTTGATAAAATCAAGGATTGCTTTATGGAGCAGCTGGTTCAGGAGCCAACAAGAGGAGAAACAATTCTACACCTAGTCCTTAGTGGAATGCATGATCTGGTACAGGAGGTAATGGTGCTGAGGCCTCTTGATAACAGTGATAATAACATGATCAGATTTGATATAAGCTCTGGAGTAAATACACACAGGAAATCCATTACATTAGCACTTAACTTCAAAAGGAGGACTATGATAAAATGAGAACAGTGAAAAAAAAAAAAAAGAAAAAAAACAACAACAAAACTTAGAGGAGCAGCTGCAAAGGTCAAAAATATACATCATGCGTGGATGCTGTTCAAAAATACCATCCTGGAAGCCCATGTCAAATATATTCCGTGTTTTAAAAAAGGTGGAAGGAAGACCAAACAACAGCCAGCATAGTTAAAAAGTGAGGTGAAAGAAGCTATTAGATATAAAAGAAAATCCTTCAGAATATGGTAGAAGGATTCGACTGAAAAATATAGGAAACACATAAGAAATGGCAAATCAAATGCAAAGAACTATAAGGACGGCAAAGAGACTTTGAAAACAAGATTGTGTTGGACTCAAACACACATAGTAAAAACTTTTTTAGGTATATTAAAAGCAAGAAGTCAGCAAAAGAATCAATTGGACCACTAGATGACCAAGGGATAAAGGAGCAAGGCCATAGCGGAGAGATTAAATTAATTCTTTGGTCTTCACCAAGGAAGATTTGGGAGAGATACCGGTGCCAGAAATGGTATTCAATGCTGGCAAGTCAGAGAAACTGAATCAAATCTCTGTAAACCTGGAAGATGTAATGGGACAATTTGACAAATTGAAGAGTTGCAAATCACCTGGACCGGATGGCATACATCCCAGAGTACTGATAGAATTGAAAAGTGAACTTGAGAACTACTGTTAGTAATATGTAATTTATCTTTCAATCAAGCATGGTACCAGAAGACTGGAGGGTGGCCAATGTAACACCGATTTTTAAAAAAGGTTCCAGAGGAGATCTGGGACATTATAGAACAGCAAGTCTGATGTCGGTGCCGGGCAAAATGGTAGAGACTATTACAAAGAACAAAACTACACAGCATATACATAAGCATGGATTAATGAGACAAAGCCAACATGGATTTAATGAAGGGAAATCTTGCCTCACCAATCTATTACATTTCTTTGAAGGGGTGAACAAACATGTGGACAAGGTGAGAAAGTCGATATTGTGTATCTGGATTTTCAAATGGCATTTGACAAAGTACCACATGAAAGACTCCACAGGAAATTGGAAAGTCATGGGATAGAAGGTAGTGTTCTACTGTGGATTAAAAACTGGTTAAAAGATAGAAAACAGAAAGTAGGCTTAAATGGTCGGTATTCTCAATGGAGGAGGATAGGTAGTTGGGTTCCGCAGGGGTCTGCGCTGGGACCACTGCTTTCTTACATATTTATAACACCCTTATTCTCCCCGTCTCATCTGCCTGCAACCTTGGACTCATCTTCGACTCCTCCCTCTCCTTCTCTGAGTATATCCAGCAGATAGTCAAGACCTGTCGCTTCTTCCTCTATAACATTAGCAAAATTCGCCCTTTCCTTTCTGAGCACACCACCCAAACTCTCATCCACTCTCTCATTACCTCTCACCTTGACTACTGCAACCTTCTCCTCACTGGCCTCCCACTTAGCCATCTATCCCCCCCTTCAGTCCATTCAGAACTCTGCTGCACGTCTATCTTCCGCCTGGACCGATATACTCATATCACCCCTCTCCTCAAGTCACTTCACTGGCTTCCGATAGGTACCGCATACAGTTCAAGCTTCTCCTACTAACCTACAAATACACTCGATCTGCAACCCCTCCCTACCTCTCTACCTTCCTCTCCCCCTACGTTCCTACCCGTAACCTCCGCTCTCAAGACAAATCCTCCTTTCAGTACCCTTCTCCACCACCGCCAACTCCAGGATACAAAATATCCCTGTGACAGTATGAGACTTTCCCCGTAAAGCACATTAGTTGTACATTCAAGGAGGATCTGTCTACTATTTTGTGTTGAAGTTATTTCTAGGATAAGCAGCATAAAATATATTGTACTCTTTTGGGATCTTGTCGGGTACTCGTGACCTAGATTGGCCACTGGGCTTGATGGACCTTCGGTCTGTCTCAGTATGACAACGCTTATGTTCTTAATGTAACTGAGGTTGCATGACAGCATGTGCTAATTTTGCACGTTAACTGCGTATTGAGCTAGGGGGTGGAAACTGGGTGGGTTATAGGTAAAAAATGGGTCTGGACTGCACATTGCATTTAGCACAGTACTTACCACGCACTGTCACTTGTGCAGTTTGCATGGATGCACTCACCACCCCCTTGAAGTTACACGCTAGCATTTATACATGCTTAACTGCAGGATCCTCCCCAAGTAGAACTTGCATCCCTCCAATTGGTTCTGAATCTAACTTTAGTCGGACTTACTACTGCCGGCTGCTCCCCCCAAGCTTATTATTATTATTACATTTGTACCCCGCGCTTTCCCACATAATGCAGGCTCAATGTGGCTTACATAGTAATTTGAAATACAAAGTTAATAGAATTTTAATAAAACAGTAGAAAACAATGTAAAGTTGGGCTTAGTGTATGATAAGTTGAGCTAGATAATATATGACTAGGATAAAAGAGGGTAGACAGGATAGGATAGTGTAATTAGTCTCCACAAGTACGAAAACATCTCATCGGTGTTATTACAATTTGATGTACCAGGAGCTTTTGATACAGTTGACCATACTCTATTGGTAATAAATTGAATAAGTTTGGGTTTTATGTAGTAGTTTTGAATTGGTTTACACAGTTCTTTAAAAAAAAAAAAAAAAAAAAAAAATAGGCGGGTACTTAAGAAGAATGGAGAATTTTCTAAAAGCTGGAGCCCAGCTTATGGAGCTCCTCAGGGCTCAGCTTTAGCCCCTATTTTGCTTAACATCTTCATGAGTTCTTTGGGGGATTGTCTAATTGATCTTTGTATTATGTTTCCTCATATGCTGATATTTTTATTTTGGTATCGTTATGGCAAAGGACACTGTAGAGAGAATTTAATTATAGACTGTAAAGAAAAAACACATTTATGGGCGTCACAAAATTTGCTAAAACTTAATACTGCTACAACTAAATTATATTTTAACAATTCTTTAGCAAACCATACCTGATACTATTACACTCAGGTCAGAGAATTTTTTGAGATTTAAAACTTCTTTACAGTTCTTGGTTTCATTTTAGATTCACAGTTGATGATGTAATGCCAAGTTAAAGTTTGAGCAGAAGAATCTTTTTCAAATGTGACAGCTTAGGGCATTTTTTTGCCTGACCAGTTTAGGGTACTGTTAGAAGTAAGATGTTCCCCAGAGGTCAGATGTCAGCCTATGCCTGGTCTGAATTCGTTTACTTGGTCCCAGATTCGCTTCTTAGGGACAGGAGGGTTTTGTAGCACAATAATACAAAACACAAAGGTGGGCTGGCAAAAGATATTTTATCTAGAAATAGCTTAGGGCAGAAAGATAATACAGCACTGCTTCAGCACACCTGAGTAAATGAATGTGCTGTGCAGAGCAGGAGTGTGTTGAATGGATGCAGGGAGGAGGGATTGTAGGGATGTGTCTGAACATGTGTGTGTGAGTGTGGGTATGTATGCTTGTGTCCCTTTCTGGGAGCTTAAATACTGAATTCTTTCCCCACACACCGGCCTATGATATAATTTGTTTTGATTGATCCCAGGTCTCCTGATTCGCCATAGAAGTGTGAATTCCTGTGAACTAGCACGTCTATATAGAGACAGTGGTTTTATTTCCATTGTTTTCCTGTGCAGTCTGGTGTTTTATTGCTCAGAAGCACAGGTGTTAGGAGCCATCCTGTCTTTCCCTGACATTCCCAGGGATCAGACTATGAAAAGAAGAAGGAATGTCAGAGCTGCGCTCTCAGAGGTGTTGGACAAAGTAGGCCCTGAAGCCTCTGTTAAGCTAACTCTTAGGGCTTTGCAGTGCCCTATATTGTGGCATTCAATAGACTCTTCAAGCTAGGCTGCAATTTCTGCAGAACTGTGCTGCCAGATTAATTTTTTGCCCTAAGTTTGATCGTGCTATTCCATTATTGAAAGATCTATATATGGGCTACCTATTAGGAATCGAATCGATTTAAGATGGTTTGACATTTAAAAACTTTTATGGTTATTATCCTTTGGACCAAGTTTCATAGTTGTGCGCTTATGTAGGAGAAGTTGGATGCGTAGGTTGTTTTGTATTTTAGTCTTTTACAGTTTGGATAATGTAGGTTTAGGTACGATATTGTTGATGATCTGATTCTGTTTCTGGTTGGTAAATCTATTAGGTCTATCTTATTGTTCTGTTACCTGTCTTATCTAGATTGTAAGCTCTTTGAGCAGGGACTGTCTTTTGTGTATGTTGTACAGCGCTGCGTATGCCTTGTAGCGCTATAGAAATGATAAGTAGTACTAGTAGTAGTATCATGTAACCTGGTGCTAACACCATAGATGATTTTGTGTACCAAGGTGCAGATTTTGAAGATGGTCTGTTCTTTGATTGGGAGCCAGTGCAGCTTTTCTCGTAGGGGTTTGGCACTTTCGAATCGTGTTTTTCCGTATATCAGTCTGGCTGCTGTATTTTGGGTGGTCTGGAGTTTTTTTGTGAGTTGTGCTTTGCATCCCGCATACATTCCATTACAGTAGTCTGCATGGCTCAGGACAATTGATTGTATTAGGTTTCAAAAAGTTTCCCTCGGGAAGAAAGGTTTTATTCGTTTGAGTTTCCACTTTGCATGGAACATATCTATATGGAATATAGATACATATTTGGAATTTAGAAAAGCACTGAAAACATTTTTGTTTGATAAATATTTCTTATTTTATAGCTTCTAGTCTATATTTAATTTCAGTGTTAACTGCTTTGATTCCATTTGGATATAAGCAGGATATAAATACTGGGAATGGAATGGTCTTACCACAGTAGAGAAAGACTCAGGACTGATACTCTGTCCCATGCTCTCTTTGCTGGAAAAGTAGAGCACCACAGGAAACTGGGGAGAGGTGAAGGGAGGGAAGAAGTAAATTTGGGGGGGTACCACAGACAGACAGTGATCTGAAGACCTCCAAATATGACTCTGCAGACTCAAGCCAACTGCAAAGCTCAACTGGGGACCAGTTGACCAACTGGACTAGGAGTAAATCACCAGAACCAGAGGCTGAAAAGCATGTCCATCCACCTGCTGGAGATAGAAAATACTGAGGAGCTGGACTGGATGCCAGGAGAGAGATGTCTTGCTTAGTTTTCAGTTCTCTATCTCCACCTGCTAGGTGGACACAACTATCACAGGTTCTGGAACAGTGGGAAGATATGCAACTGCTCACGTGTCAATGGGCATGAGCTAATGGGGAAATTAGCATATGGCCATTAATAAGAACAAAAGAAAAATGAGACCATTTTAATGCCGTGCTAAAAGTGACCTCAGTGTGCGGGAAAGACCCGCGCTGGGCATAGTGCTGGCCACTTTTAGCATAGCTTAGTAAAAGGGCCCCTTTTTGAGACTTATGTTTAAGACAGCAATATTCTATATCCAACGGTGCTACATGATTCCAGAGGAGAAATGAACAGTGATGGAAAAACCATCAGGTACTTTACTGCCTGGTGATTGAGCATGTCACATACAATACAGAGAAGCTGTTGCCAGGAACAGCTCTCTGTGACCTGACATAGTCCATTGCACTCAGTCATCAAGAAGTATTGATATAACTAGGAGAGAAATAATTACCAAAGCAGGTGTGTGTGTGTGTGGGGGGGGGGGGGGGGGGGGGTTAAGAAACCCCCAGAAAATAAAAAGGTAGCAAAACAAAAAATAACCCAAAATGGTTCTGGCTCCTAATTTTTCCCCCACTATATTTATTAGGATTTATTCACCACCTTTTTGAAGGAATTCACTCAAGGCGGTGTACAGTAAGAATAGATCAAACATGAGCAGTAGGCAATTAAGAGCAGTACAATATTCAAACAACAATACAAAGTATGGCATGGTATACTAGCAATGTCAACACAATACGTAATAGAACATTATAATTGGTAGTGGAGGGGTAAGGCAAAGTAACATATAGATGAGTAAGAAAGTAGGAAGAATTAGAAAGTAAGGTGATTGATTTGAATATAGAATTTGATTTGAATATATAGAGTTATGCTATGAAACAACTCAACCTATTTAATATTCAAATACTGTTATTAGAATCATTTCATGTTTTTAAGTTCGTAGAGCAAAAAATGCTTAACGGAATCCTTGTTAGATAAGACATTTTCAGTAAAATTCACATGTCTCTATCTCTTTCTGCCGTGACCTATGAAATGTGAATGTGATTATTTAGAAAAAGATCCCTTTCTAAAATTAACTAAGAACCTTTCCTAAAGGTGTACGCTCTCAAAAGTTAATATGCTGAGATGTTGGCCAGTGGAACAATTTTCTTCCTTTTTATGTTTTTTTTTTTTTTAATATTGGTAGCAAACGAGTTGTGCGGGGTGGGGGGGGGGGGGCTGCCACCTTCAAAATTCCCTCTGCTCTCACATGTGGACTGTCACACTGATGCTGGACAAGACAGAAAATCAGGAATGCCAAAGTCCACCAAGTCTTACTGTGCAGGACGATCACATTTCCAACCGTAGCTGACCCTGAATCAAACAAATCAAGCCTCAATAGTTTGGCTCACTGCTTGAGGCTTTCCTTCCTTCAAGCATTAAGTGCACATATGACATTCCCTACACCAGTGTTCTAAAATGCAAGACCCTGGGGCCAATAGCGACCTCTGGAGCAGCTCCCATCATTCTGTTTTTGCTTCACTACTCTTTGTCTCAATTCTTGAACTCATGATAGAAAGCAGGAAGTAAATATTGGGGGGTGGGGGGGAGGGGGATGCTGCATGCTTGAAGGACAAGGCATTTCTCAATAGAAGAAGAGAATGCATTTAGAAATGCTCACATACTCGAAGATACCCCAAATGAAAAGTTTAAAAGTGGACTAGGCATGATTTCATTTTCACATGCTGGTAAGTAATTTCAGGCCCATACAGTTCATTTGGATCAAAAGTGGCCCTGACTTAAAAAATTAGTGAAGACTACTGCCCTATACTGTATATTGTGAAGCTAATTTATGCTGTACGTTTCCAATAAAAAAAAAACTGAGGGGCCGATGCAGTAAAATGTACAAGGCTTTAGGCAGGGCTAGCAGAGAACGAGTGTGGCTTTATCGCACAATTTTGTTGGTGTACAGATGCAGAAAAGGGATCTGCGCAGAAGCTAGCACTGCGAAAAACCTTGCATTAGACACCAGCACACAAAATTCATGGTAACGAGGTTATTAGTTATTCTATGCAAATGAGAAGTGGGCAGAAGGCTGAGCACAATGCTGGGGCTTTAACTCCAAGTCTGGGGAGGCTTAAAAGAGTTAGCTTGTTCTGCAGCCACATTAGTACGGATTTCATGCCCGTTTCTTCTTTTTTTACTACCAGCATAGAAAACAAGCAACTTTTTTCAGGGGGTTCCCGAAAGAGCATGGCAAGAAAAGAAAAGAAACTGAAGGGGGAAGTGTGCTCATTCTTCTGTGGTCAGACAGTTCTGCTCTAACAGAGGTTGAGCTGTATATACACACACACACAACACAACTGTACTGCCATTCTGGGTTGCAAATATTGCGCATGTGATGGAATGATAATCTATGCATAAATGTTGATATTGCAATAATTTCATGCACAGGATAGCACTCCACATGCACAGATATATATGTGCTTGTTCCGGCCTGTGCACAAGCTCTAGCTGCTGTTCGTGCAGAGCTGTGTGCATGTGCATCCTGTGTGCCCTTTCGGGTTAAGTTCTTCACGTCATATATGCCCACAATTTTAGGACAAGAAAAAAAAAGTGTATACAATTAAAGCAAGCACCAGATCACGCCACAACTGCCATTTTCGCTGTTTTGCTTCATTGGGTAAAAATTGTAAACAATGAAACACATAGCAAATACAATTATAATCAAGGATAAGGGCAAAATTCACAAACAATTATTTGCTCTTTTCTTGATTTAAAAGTGATTATAATTGTGTGTTATATTTGAGTTTTCAGCGTTGCTTCCGATATTTACCTCTGATGCAGCCTGACAGTGAAGCATCCACTCTATGATCCCTCATACCTCTCCTCTCTCCCTACATTCCTCCCGTGAACTCCACTCTCTGAACAAATCTCTCGTCGTCCCCCTTCTCCACCACCGCTAACTCCAGACTTCGTTCCTTTTATCTTGCGGCACCTTATGCCTGGAACAGTCTTCCCGAACCGATACGTCTAGCTCCATCTCTACCTGTTTTTAAATCTATGCTGAAAGCTCACCTTTTCACTACTGCCTTTGGCTCCTAACCGCTACTCATTTGCCCTCCTCCTCCCCTGTGCCTCTTTACCCTGTAATTCCTTGCCCGTAATGTCTTGTCTGTCTGTTTTATGTAGATGTAAGCTCTTGAGCAGGGACTGTCTCTCTATGTCAGGTGTTCAGAGCTGCGTGCGTCTGGTAGCGCTATATAAATGCTATTAGTAGTAGTAGTAGTAGCAGTGTGACATGAACTTTGGATACAATTAAAATTTTAGCACAGAATTCTTGCGTGTGTTTTATTGTGTGTGCTTTTTTCTTTTGTCTTTTATATAGTGTGTTGCACCAGTCTCTCTCTTTTTGTACAATTTGTTTACTGCAGCAGCGCACACAAATTTGACTAGGAAGCAGTGTGCTAAACCATCAGTAGATGGCTCTAACGCAAAATTACTGCATCAATCACCGAGACATGAGATATCTTTTCCCCAAAATTTGCTTCTCTGAGGCCAGGACCTATAGGAGTCTCACAGAGATTCACTACGTGCTTGAAAAAATATCCTTAACAGGTGAAGACAAGTGAAAAGAGCCCAACTGGGGAAAAATGTATTCAAAGTATTTTATGTATACACAGGGTTAATATACTTAATCCAAAAAAAAGAATGGCTGAAATTGTTCACACACTAATACACAATAGTAAGCACTAGTGAACAAGTCAAACCTCACTCAACTTCGTGATAGGAGGAAAAGACCCCAGATGTCCTGCAGTGACACTTATCTGAACGAGTAGATCCTGACAGGCACCCGTTTCACCTTAGCTTCATCAGGGGATCTTCATGTAGGTCACCTAAAACACAAAGCAATGTGAAAATCACCTGCCAAAATGTAGTGGATTCAACTTGTAGATATTTGTATTCTTGCATCATTAGCCATACCTGCAGTGCTTACTGCCCATACGCTGCTCTGCTGCTGAATGAGAAAACTAATACGGTGGCAGCATTTTTTAAACGATACCTCTGGCTGCAAAGTGTCAATCACAAACAGGACACGTCTGGTTTGTGATTGACAATGCAGGTAGAGGTAGCATTTTAAAAAAACACCACCACCACATTCGTTGTCTCATTCTGCAGCAGAGCAGCGTATGGGCAGTAAGTACTGCAGGTATGGCTAATGATGCAAGAATATAAATATCTACAAGTTGAATCCACTACATTTTGCAGGTGGATTCTCATGTTGCTTTGTGTTTTAGGTGACCTACATGAAGATCCCCTGATGAAGCTAAGGTGAAATGGGTGTCTGTCGGGATCTACTAGTTCAGATAAGTGTCACTGCAGCATGTTTGGATAGAGCTGCTAAAAGTTTCAAGAATTAAATGATGATGATGATTTAAGACAACGTAAAGCATCTGCTTTTAAGTTTTTAAAAGTTAAAAATTTGATTATAGAAAAAACATTTTGAAAAACCATGGTGGAGGAGGAGGTTTTTGACCAATGATTATAATAGTCACTGAAAGATCATTATCCCTGACTCATCGACAGGGCAGCTAAGAATACTTTGCAACATCTGAGGTCTTTTCCTCCTATAACAACGTTGAGTGGGGTTCGACTTGTTGTTCCACTAGTGGTTACTACGGGTTAATATAACCATAGGCATTTAAATAAGGCTCTCTTTTAGAAATCAGAACCACAAGTCCTTACGTACAATCAAACAAAACCAGGCTGTTGATATACCAAATTTGAAAAGTTATCGAGCAAGACAATGTACAGGTATGAAGACTTGCTGGCTTTCCCCATCCCGTATGCAGAAAGTATGGCATTCACCTTGCTGCTCTAGTAAGGTGTTCTGCCGCTTCAGATCATCGATATCTTGCTGGTGTGTGTGGTTTTTCCTTCGCATATACTGGATGTACTCTGTGGCTTTATCTAAGATTTGGGCTCGGGATGCCTATTGGAATGAAAACAAACACACACAACAAACAAGTAGTTTAAAAAAAAATATTCCAAGTAACACAAAGTTTGCATCTACACTAAGTACAAATTGCTCCGCAAAGCAAATAGTATAGGGAGGAAAAGGGAAAAGTAAAAGTTTCTGGGAGTAAACTGTTGTCAGAGTGGCTTTGGCCTTCTTCCATCCCACAAACAGTTCACAACTACCATCAAGCACTGAGCAGTACATAAAAAAATCAAGTGGTCAGCACTTGCATGAACACCCCGCCCCCCCCCCCCCCCCCCCCGAATCTCTACCTCAGTTCATTTCCAGTGACAATGAAAACGCTTTGACGCTAATTCAAGAAGTTAGTGCAGAATTCTGCTGCTTGACTCTTGCCCATCTATAGGATATGGGGACTGATTCACACCAGAGTTGTTTTTGCTGCACTGGTGGCCTGTAAGATTTTGAATACAGTTTAAAGTGTGTTTAGTATTCAAGGTCCTGAATGATGATGGTCCCTGTTATTTAAGGGAGTTATTGAGTCCTTATGGTACCAGCACTCTTTGCTATCAGGAATGGGTTTGAGATATATATTGAGAAAAAAAAAAAGGATTACTAGATTATTGAAAGCCTGGCTTAAAAAGGTTTGGACAAGTTCTGGAGGAAAAGTCCATAAACTGTTATTCCATAAACTGTAAGGTAGACCAAGGGAAAGCCACTGCTTAACCTTGGGGATAAGCAGAATGGGAACTATATACTTTTGGGAACTTTCCTGGTATTTATGCTGTGGATTGGCCACTGTTTGAAACAGCATACTGGGCTTGATGAATTTTTGGTTTGACCCAGTATGGCAAATATGTTCTTACTGTGTAGTGCTTGGGTGAATGTTATAAATAAGGGAGGAGAGTAGAGCTGTGGTCTGGCCACAAACACTGGAGACAACTCTACTCGCCTCCCTTATTCATAACATTCACTCAAGCACTGCACAGTAAAACACTGGAGACACCAGGAATGGGTGTTAGTTCCAGGGATAGTCCGAATGCACCGAGCACAGTGCTTGAAGCCATTGGGAACTTTTGATGACATGGAAAGAAAAACAGCTGTGGCCAAATCAAACGACTCAATGATGACAGAAAAACAAAAAAGGGTCAAAGCACCTAGAAAAAAGGTAGGGGAAACCCCAACCGACGCTCAGGCCTAAGAAGGCCTAGTGAGCCAGAGAAAAAGAAAACTTAAAAGTGGGAAAAAACTGACAAACTTTTAAGGGTAAGGAGGAAAAAAGTTCTGAAAAGGTAAACCCACACAAAATGAGGCAGGAAAAAACCTGCAGGGAAGGCACAAAATGAGCTCAAAAAGTAATCATACACTAGATGCTATGAGGAGCCGCAAGCAGCGCGTTCTCTCCTCACTGCGGATGAAGAGAGACTGATGGTCCTGCGTTCTCTCAGCAGGCGGGAAGGCACTCGCGCATGCGCAGTGGGAACACTGTGACATACTCAAAGTTATAGTATGTTGTAAAAGTGTTCCGCACCGGACGATGTGAATGACGTCACCCACATGTGAGAGCAACATGGCCTGCTTGTCCTTGGAGAACAATAATCACATACAATTTTTCAGTATGGAAAAAAGGGCTAGCATTCAAACTACAGAAAGAGGAAGATGGGTAACAATTCCTGAAAAATCTGGAAAAATAGGACAGCCAAAATGCAAATGGAAGAAAAAAATAGCTAATGTAGTCAATCTAGAGGGAAACCTTTTATTTGGCTGGAGCACATGGTAAAAGCAATTAGGTAGCTGTGTTAAAAAAAAAAAGGTTTGGGTAAAAAAAGGGAGTGGGGTTGGGTAAGCATTTCGCCTATGAAAATTAAAATCTACTCTTATGATATGCTATTTTATTATGTCTGAAAGTACACACTAAGAGGTTGATATTCAAAGTGATTTAACTGGCCAGAAACAGCTCCTTGCTGGTTAAATCACCTGTTCAGTGCTAACCATTAATTTTCAGTGCACCGTAAGTTCCTGTTTTAAGGTGCTGTTGGAGTTCCATCTGAACCAGTTAGTGCCACTTAAAATAGCTGGTTAGAACCAAACTGAAAAGCAGGTATTTTGGAGGTGTTCTCCTGGCATAACTACCTTCCCTTCCTCCCACAGATCCCTGGCACAGCTACATTTTTCTCCTTCCATTACCCCCCCCCCCCCCCCAAACTTTCACCTTTGGCATAATCATCCCTCCCACCAATCCTCCACCCTTGGCATAATCATCCCTCCCTCTCATCAGCATAGCCCCTTCTGCAACCCCTCTTCCCTTAAGATCACCTTGGACCGCCAGAAGGAATAGTCTCTTATTCAGTTGCCAAGTCTCTGCACCCCACTCGTATTCCATCAACTCCCTCCAGTGTGACAAGGCGGTGGCCATAGCTAGAAGGTTGTTAGGCTGTATAGAGAGAGGTGTGACCAGCAGAAGAAAGGGGGTGTTGATGCCCCTGTATAAATCGTTGGTGAGGCCCCACCTAGAGTATTGTGTTCAGTTTTGGAGGCGTATCTTGCTAAGAATGTAAAAGAATTGAAGCGGTGCAAAGAAAAGCTACGAGAATGGTATGGGATTTGCGTTGCAAGACGTATGAGGACAGACTTGCTGACCTGAACATGTATACTCTGGAGGAAAGGAGAGACAGGGGTGATATGATACAGACGTTCAAAGGGGTGATATGATACAGACGTTCAAATATTTGAAAGGTATAATCTGCAAATGAACCTTTTCCGGAGATTGCGGAGGTAGAACGAGAGGACATGAAATGAGATTGAGGGGGGCAGACTCAAGAAAAATGTCAGGAAGTATTTTTTCACAGAGAGAGTAGTGGATGCTTGGAATGCCATCCCACGGGAGGTGGTGGAAATGAAAACGGTAACGGAATTCAAACATGCGTGGGATAAGCAAAGGAATCCTTTCAGAAGGAATGGGTCCTAAGGAGCTTAGCCGAGATTGGGTGGCAGAGCGGTGTGCGGGAGGCGGGGAGGGTGCTGGGCAGACTTATACGGTCTGTGCCAGAACCGGTGGTGGGAGGCGGGGCTGGTGGTTGGGAGGCGGGGATAGTGCTGGGCAGACTTATACGGTCTGTGCCCTGAAAAGGACAGGTACAAATCAAGGTAAGGTATACACAAAAAGTAGCACATATGAGTTTATCTTGTTGGGCAGACTGGATGGACCGTGATGGTCTTTTTCTGCTGTCATCTACTATGTTACTATGTAATCCCCCCCCCCCCCCCCCCCCCCCCCCATTTCAACATACTCTCCTTTCGCTGTCCCATCACCCACAGGCCGTCATCCTTCACCTTGAGCCTCCCCCTTCCATTGCCTCTTCCCCAGTTCCACTACCCTTGGGACTAGCTTGCCTTGTAAGAAGCAAAAACATTAAAGACCGTGTACTTACACTCTGGCAGGAGAAAAAGTGAAGATACTTACCTGTAGCAGGTATTCTCCTAGGACTGCAGGCCATTCATTCTCACATGTGAGTGACATCATCCATGTCACCTGGTGCGGAGCTTAAACAGTTAAAAATAGGTTTTTTGAGCACGTGCAGTGTCCCCCACTGTGCATATGCGAGTGGCTTCCTACCCGTGGAGAGCGCACAAGACCACCAGTACAATATTATAGCATATCAAAAAAGGAGACAACTCCAAGGGGAGGGTATTTGAGAATGAATGGCCTTCTGTCCTCAGAGAATACCTGCTATAGGTTAAGTATCTTTGCTTTCTTCGAGGACAGCAGGCCAAATTCTCACATGTGGGAATCCCCTAGCTACCAGACTCACTGAAAACTACCACCATAGGACAATTGAACATTGCAACAATGAGGGCAAAATAGTAATTAACCCAAAACTATATACAACTGTGGGAGAATGCAGCCTGAACAGAACAGGTCGGGGGGGGGGGGGGGGGGGGGGAAGAGTTGGATTCTACATCCCAAACAACTTCTGCAGAGCTGTCTGCCCAAACCAACTATCGTGTCGGGTATCCTGCTCAAGGCAGATAAGTAGTCCAATGTGAATGTGGGCTGAAGACCATATTGCAGCCTTGCAAATTTCTTCAATGAAGGCTGACCTCAAGTGGGCTATCGACGTACCCATGGCTCTGACATTATAAGCCTTGACATGTCACTCAAGAATCAGCCTAGCCTAAAGCGAAGGAAACAAAAAGCTGAGTGGACCGTTTGTAGGGCCTAGTCTGCTCCAGATAAAAGGCCAATGCTCACTTGCAGTTCAAGGTGTGCAGTGCACTCTCGTCAGATGGGCATGAGGTCGGGAAAAAAATGTTGGAAGGACAATTGATTGGTTCAGGTGCAACTCCGACACCACCTTAAAGCAGAAACTTAGGGTGCATGCACAGAACTACTTTATTATGATTAAACTTTGTGTAAGGTGCATCCGCCACTAGGGCCTGGAGCTCACTAACCGTGTGAGTTGAAGTAACAGCGACCAAAATCAAGACCTTCCAGGTCATTTACTTCAGAGAACAGGAATTGAGTGGCTCAAAAGGAGAATTCATCAGCTGGGTGAGGACAATATTGAGGTCCCATGACACAGGCAGATGCTTGACAGGGGGGTTTGTCAAAAGCAAACCTCTCAAAGCTGTTCAGAAATAGGCTTACCCCTCTATACACTGATAAGCACTAATTGTGCTAAGGTGAACCCTTACAGAGATGGTCTTGACACCAGAGGTGTAGAAGGTATTCAAGCAGGGTCTATGTAGGGCAACAAAGGGGATAGGGCCAGAGGGCAAACCTCCTCCATTTGAAAGAGTAACACCTCTTAGTGGAATCTTCCCTGGAAGCCAGCAAGACTCTTGAGACACCCTCAGAAAGATGCAAGGAAACAAATTCTAAGCTCTCAACATCCAGGTTGTGAGGGAAAGAGACTGGAGGTTGGGATGTAGAAGAAATCCCTCGTTCTGCGTTATGAGGGTCAGAAAACACTCCAATCTCCAAGGTTCTGTTCTTCAGAGGATAACTCCAGAAGAAGAGGGAACCAGATCTGTCTGGGCCAGTATGCTGCAGTGAGGATCATGGTTCCTCAGTTGCTTGAGTTTCAGCAAAGTCTTTCCCACAAGAGAGATGGAAAGATACTCATATGGAAGGCCGGTCCCCAAATGGAGGAAGGCATCAGATGCTTGCAGGGTGTGAAGCCTAAAACAGAACTGAGGAATTTTGTGACTGGATTGAGTGGCAAAGAGATCCACCGAGGGGATGCCCCACACTTGGAAGATATCGCAGGCAACACCCATGCTGAGTGACCATTCGTGCGTTTGCATGACCCTGCTCAGTCAGCCAGGCTGTTGGATTTGCCCACCAGATACATGGCTCTGAGGAGCATCCCATGCCGGGTTGCCCAGTGCCATATCTGGATGGTATCCTGACATAGAGGGCATGATCTGGTGCCTCCCTGCTTGTTGGTGTAGTGCACTGCAGCCTGATTGTCCATTTGAATGAGCACAATTTGGTGGAATAGTTGATCTTTGAAAGCCTTTAGAGCATTCCAGATTGCCCGAAGCTCCAGAAGGTTGATGTGGAGATCTGTCTCCTGGGCTGACCATGCATCTTGGGTATGAAGCCCATCCAAGTGAGCTCCCCAATCCAGGTTGGGACGCATCCGTCATCAGCACCTTTTGGGGCTAAGGAATTTGAAATGGAAATCAATTTGTTCACCAAAGAAGGGACTGAACAAGTTCTGGTGGTACTCAAGAAGACATCCGCTAGGTTCCCCGAGGCTTGGTCCTAGCACACCATAGAGCCAGGGACACTGCTTCAAAACAGGAACAAATCTAAGAAAAAACAAGGACGTCAGGCCACCTTAATCTGGGGCCTGCCCACAGGAGAGACAATACCAGCAGAATATCATTTTACCTTGGAGGCAAACAAAGCAGATCAGTAGTACAGATCAGTCTTTATTATTGGGTAAAAACCCCAATAAAATGCTCGACACAGGCACATATGGTCACAATTTCTGTTGATGAAGACCTTATTTTAGAGCCCCTGACGCTTGGGGGCCGTACAGAATTCAATGGCGGGATGTATGTGGTCCGCATGTTGGCCACCTCTGCTTTAGGCTAAGGCCACATTCCTTTAGCTCAGTTCTTAGTCCATAACATTTTCAAATTTTGGTTCAAGTTATTATACTTCCTAAACTAGATTATTGTAATTCTTTGTATTCAGGAATTACCATTAAATTACAACATAAATTCAAAGTGTTACAGCAAAACTGATGAATGGTTCTTGTAAACTGAGTCACTCCTTTGTTAATGGATCTGCTTTGTTTACCTATAAAGGCACATGTTAATTTTAAAACAGGCTGTTTGATTTATAAAGATACTAAATGGTACAATCTCGTTTCATCTTATCCCAACTATTGTTCATTTGGCTATATGACATCAAACTCGTTCTTCAGCTCTTAACTTTGTGCTACCCAACTAATAAGGATGTTAGTTTTAAGGGTATGTTCTATAATTCTTTTAAGTTTCAAGGGATAAAAGTTCGAAACTCTTCCAGGCCTTTTTATATTCTTTTTCATACGTGTTAAAATCTTATTTTTCCAAGTATTTTAAGGTTTATTTTTAACCACGACACTGGCATCGTACTACTCCTGCAGCTCTCAACTAATGTGTAGACCTCTTAATTGTAATCCGCTCAGCCTCCTAGTGGGAGGGGGAATAGAAACTATATTCTTCCTAGGGGATTGAATGAGAGGCAGAGGATCCACTGTTAAAGTACTTATAAACCACATTCTATCTCCGGGCACGGTTCTGACAATTGATGCCTGCATTCAGGAACACAATCACAAAAGACTTTCAGGAACAAGCCTTTAAATGCAGAAAACAGTTCCCCAAATCAGTTCATGTCCAATAACTACTTTTAGGACACCAGCAATAAACAGAGGTTTGCATGCACACTCATACATATTCATTGTAGATATCACGAAAACCAGAATGGCTTAGGGGTATTCTCAGACCAAGATGAGAATCACTACTGTGAATGCATCGATCACTGTTTGAGACTTGAAGCTGTGTAAAGCAATTGACAGTAGACCACTACGGAGCTTTTTGAGCCCCCCCCCTCCACCATCCCATACAACTCAAAAGGTTCTGTGGTAGTCTAGTGACCCCCCTCTCCCTGCTTCCAGAAAACCTCCCTGGTTGTCCAGTGGACCCCCCCCCCCCCCCCCCCGCTACCAAAAATCTCCATGGTGGTCTAGTGACCCCCTTCCCCTCCCCCCAGTCATCCACATACCTCCTCTACAGCTGGAGGCAGGAGCAACACCTCCTCTCTCCTACCCCGCCTTCTCAAAATGGTGGCGCCCACCCCCTGTATTCTGGGATGCACTGGGAGGGGCTAACCACCATATAAGGAAAATCCTTATATGGTACTTAGCCCCTCCCAGTGCATCCCAGGATGCATCAGGCAGAGGCTGGGCACCACCATTTTGAGAAGGTGGGCCCAGAGGATGAAGGGAGGAGGCATTGCCCCTGCCCTCCAGCTTCCAGCTCTAGAGGTATGTCAAAGACTTGGGCGGGGGTCAACTGACCATTTTGGTAGTGGGGGGACTCGAGGGGGGGGGGGGTCCACTGGACCACCAGGTTTTTTTTTTGTTTGAGTGTGGGGGGGGGGGGGGGGCTAGAAGGTGTGGGATTGGGATCTAGCCCACCAAGAAGGCTTTTATTTATTTGTTACATTTGTACCCCACATTTTCCCACCTCTTTGTAGGTTCAATGTGGCTTACATAGTGCCGGAGAGCAGTTGCAGACTCCGGTGTATAGAAATACAAGGTGAAGTTGTGATAGGGTAAGGTTCATGTGGTAGGATCACATAGTGGAACCGTTCGACGGGAGAGTTTGGTGATGGCCATTACGGCCTTTAGTGTTGTTGTGTTGCAGAGATCAGACATTTACGTTGGATCTGTAGGGTATGCCTTTTTAAACAGGTGGGTCTTGAGTGTCTTTCTGAAGTGTAGATGGCCGTATATGGTTTTCAAGTCTTTTGGTAGTGCGTTCCACAGTTGTGTGCTGATGTAGGAAAAATTGGATGCGCAAGTTGATTTGTATTTGAGTCCTTTGCAGCTTGGGTAGTGTAGATTTAGGTACATTCATGTTGATACGGATGAATTTCTGGCTGGTAGGTCGATTAAGTCTGTCATGTAATCCAGTGCTTCACTGTAATATAATTTTGTGAACCATACTACAGATTTTGAAGGCAATGCGTTCTTTGATTGGGAGCCAGTGTAGTTTTTCGCGCAGGGGTTTTGCACTTTCAAATTGTGTTTTTCCGAAGATGAGTCTTGCAGCCGTGTTTTGTGAAGTCTGAAGTTTCTTTAGGATTTGTTCTTTGCATCCTGCATAGATTCCATTGCAGTAGTCAGCATGGCTCAGTACCATCGATTGTATCAGGTTGCAAAATGTTTCCCTTGGGAAGTATTGTTTCACGCGTTTGAGTTTCCACATTGAGTAGAACATTTTCTTTGTTGTGGATTTTACTTGGCTTTCTAGTGTTATGTTGCGGTCCAGTGTAATGCCAAGGATTTTCAGGCTGTCTGAGACAGGGAGGGTGTGGTCTGGGGTGTTGATAGTTGCGGGATTGTCTGTGGTGTGTTGGGATGAAAGGATAAGACAGTGGGGTTTTTTCTTTATTGAGTTTTAGTTGAAATGCATTTGCCCAAGAGTCCACGGTGTTCAAGCCAGTCTTGATTTCGTTAATGATTTCTGTCATTGTGGATCTGTAAAGGATGTATATAGTGACATCGTCTGCATAGGTCTGAGGGGGGGGGGGGGGGGGGGAGTCAGGTCAGTGGGGTCCATGCTTTGAGCATCTACCATGGGGAGCAGTCTACTTGCAAATATAGTGCAAACAGATTGCTCCCCATAAGGATATGTCCAGAGCTACCATAAAATTCTGCATGTAAAGGTAGGCACTCAGGTCTGTGTGTTGCTCAGAATGGTAATTTTAACACAGAGCTCATTGTAATGCATTTGTATAGGGAAGTCAGTAGCTGCTACGGGGAACAGTAAAAGGGAGCACAGAACCCCTTTGTGCATTACACACTAACATTTGCTTTTGACAGGCTACAACCTGTTTAAAGCAAACGTTCCAAGCACGGTAAGCTTTGTGCATAGGGCCCCAAAATATATCTACTTTTGGGATCCTGCTAAAGACTTGTGACCTGGATTGGCCACTGCTGGAAAACAGGACATTGAGCTTGATAGACCTTTGGTCTGAGCCACTATGGCAATTCTTATATTCTAAATAATCAAACTGTAAGCGTGTTGGCAACCTCCTTGGACAGAGTGAGAGGCAGGGTGGCGACCTTTTTGGTACTACACACAGTACCTGACAGAGTAGACACGTGCTCACAGTACCAGTTAGTCAGTTCAAAACATCTAAAATATTTCATGCATTGAGAAACAGCTGCACAGTATCTCATGTGGAGCTCCAAGCTACAGTAAAAAAATTAAATTCTGAGCAGCTTTATATAGTTTGTGTTTTTTAAAAGTCTCATCCCAATATAGTTACATATACACTGTAAGAAGTAGCTTTGAAGGAAAAGTCTTCAGGGCCCTTCATGTTTTAACCTTTTTTCAGCTGCTTCATATTCTATACCATAGCACCCCAGTTAACTAAAATATCTGTAGAACTAATTAATTCTAACAGGCTTTTTTCCCCTCAATATCACTCAGTGCATTCCTGCAGGGGTAGCTTAGGACAAGACCCAACTAAGCTGTCTCTAATTAGTCAAGGTGTTGTACAGAGAGCAAACGCAGGCACAGAAAACAGGAAGGAACCTCTAGACAAGCAGCACAAACAGAAGAGAGTAGAGGCTGGCCAAAGGATGAATCACCACAGGAGTTGTTGCTAAATCACACTTTTATTGTGTTTTAAGCACAAGGACAGCACAAAAGCCCTAAACAAACACAGAATCCAAAGCAGTAACAGAAGCCTGGGGTTTTGGCATGGCCCTGGTTATGCTGTACCACTGAACAAAATGCTCAATATTTTAAGGCCTGTATCATCCATTTACAGTGATGTGAAAAAGTTTTTTCTCCCTTCTGATTTTCTTGCAGAACTGCTTTAATTCAGACGCACTAATAGTTTCCTGTGCATGAACTGCTAGTTTTAGATCCTGCCACAGCATCTCTATTGGTTTCCTGTCAGAACTTTGACTAGGCCAGTCCAAAACTAATTTTTCTTCTCAGCCATTCAGATGCAGAAGGGTAGGCTAATGGCTAGTGCAGTGGGGTTAGAACCAGGGAACTGGATTCAATTCCCACTGTAGCTCCTTGTGACCTTGGACAAGTCACTTAATCTTCCACTACCCCATGTATAAAAAACAAAACAAAAAAACCTTAGATTGTGAGCCCACTAGGGACAGAGAAAGTACTTGAATATAATAACTGCTTTGGTTGTACCCCACTAGGGACAGAGAAAGTACCTGAATAAGTAACTGCTTTGGTTGTACCACAGAAAGGGAGATATATCAAATGCATGGCCCATGCTTTGTTTTTGAACTCTAGATCATTGTTTTGCTGTATAACCCAATTATGCTTCAGCTTATGTATAGATGACAGGACATTCTCAAGAATGTTCTGGTACAGTTCAGAATTCATGGTTCCTTCAATAACTGCAAATTCTCCAGGTCCTGAGGCAACAAAGCATCCCCACACCACCACACTACCACCATATTTGACTGCTGGTATGATGATTTTACCATGGAAGCTGTATTTGCTCTATGCCAGACAAGATGAGACCTGTGTTGTCCAAAGAGTTCCACTTCTGGAATCCACAGAACAATATCCCAAAAGGTTTGGGTATCATCCAGGTGTGTTTTGGCAAATGTGGGATGAGTATTGATGTTACTCTGCCTTGCCCTTCAATGAATCCCAGTTTTGCCCAGTCTTTCTTTTTTACTGCCTTAGCTGAGGCTAAAGAGGCCTGCAGTTCTCTGGATGTTCTGTGACTTTTTGGATGAGTGGTTGCTGCACCCTTGGAGTAATTATGGTAGGCTGGCCACTCTTTGAAAGATTCCCCACTGTACCAAGTCTCTTTCACGTGGAGATAAAGGCTCGTGCTGTGGTTTGGTGGAGTCTTGGAGCTTTAGAAATAGCTCTGTAATCCTTTCCAGGATTTCAACAGCTTTCTTTCTCATCTCTTCTGCAACTTCCTCTGATTGTGGCATAGCGTTCTTAACTACTTCACTCTCATGGTAAGGTTGAATATGTACATACTGAGGTTTAGATTCAACAGGGCTGGCTGTAATCAAGCCTGGCTATGTTCAATCAGCTGAAGCTAAATATGAATTAAATTTGGTCAATTGGTGAACTGTAACTAAGAGGGCAGTTACTTGGTGATATGGGTGTTTGATAACTTTGTTCCTTAAATAAATGAAGTAATAATTTAAAAGCTGTGTTATGTGTTTATTCAGGTTCCCTTTGTCTAATATTACATTTTGTTTAAAGATCAGAAATCAGTGTGACCTATGCAATAATACGGGAAATCAGGAGAGGGAGGAAAGCTTTTTCGCATCACCTTTATTATAACCATCCAGGATTCAACACGAGTCGTGTTTCGGCCCATAAGGGCCTTCTTCGGGAGTCTTAATTTGGATGTATGTTGCTCGAGTGGAGCAGTTTGCAGAGATTAGAAGAGGTTTTCAAGTGGAGCAGTTTGCAAAGATTAAAAGAGTTTTCGAATGGAGCAGTTTGCAGAGAATAGAAGGGAGTGTATTGTCATTCAGTGATCTATGTGACTCTACGTCTAGAAGCCGTTTTTTTGCTGCTGTAGAAACGAATTGATATTGAACACCACCTGTATCATATTGAACTTAGTTCAACATCAACATACATACAAATTAAGACTCCTGAAGAAGGCCCTTAAGGGCCGAAACATGACTCACGTCGAGTCCTGGATGGTTATAATAAAAGTGTTTGTTTGGCCATCGTCTGCTGCCCCTTTCTTTGTCACCCTTGTTGTGATTGCTTCGTTTGTGTGTCTACAAGGGCCACTGCTCTTCTGTTTTCCTGCCGTATCCTTAGTAAAATGGTCTACATTTTTTTTTTTTTTAGAAGTCAAAGTCATCTGCTTTAGAGATGGGGCTCATTTTCGAAATGAAAAACATCCAAAAAATGGCATAACAGACAGATATTTTTCTAGCATATAATCAAAGAGAAAAAAAACACGCCCCGAGTCGTTTACAAGAAAACATTCCCAGAGGGGGCACTTCCTGGGCTTAACATGGGCGGTGTTACGTGATTAACGTTTCCAACCCATAACGGATAGTAAAATGACTTCCTAGAGGCGAGAAGAAAAATGTCCAGAATTAGATCTGCTTTAAAAGCATTTAGGGTAAGACCAAACCTGTCTTTAGGCTCATTTGTAATTTTGCTTAGTTGGAGAATGAAGAGGTGGAAGTGGCTGTTTGTGAGAAAGAGTGGAGAATTGCTGAGTGCTTTGTTACCTTTGTCTATTTGCCCCAGTCTGAACCTTTACATTTCCTGACTTGCTCCCTCTATGTTTCACCTCAAGTCCTTGCCCACACCTGCCAACCCCCCCACCCCACCCCCAGCCACACCTATCCCTTCCTCCATATCTTGCTCCCTTCCCTCAACAAATTCTCACTGTCCTCAAACCCCCATACCTCCCGTTCTACATCCCTACCTGCTTGTCCTCTGTCTCTCTGTTTCTCAAGGCACCCTGGTGGTCTACTGGCTTCTTCAGGGCAGTAAAGATCTCGTGAGGCCTCTCGTGAGGCAACAATCTTTAAAAAGCAGTGAGGAGAGGATCAGCGCTATGGCAGCGGGCAGGAAAGAGTGGGGATCTTTCCTGACTGAAAAAGCCACTAGACCACCACCTTGATGTATGTGCCAGGAGGGTTCCCTGCACTCGGGGGAGAAAAGGCATTTCCCCAGGGATCCAACAGGATCTGGGTTCACCCCCACAGGATTCATGCGGACCTGGGTCCATCCCCGCTCCCGTGCAGCTCTCTAGTGGAAGGTTGAAAATTCCGAGATGCACGTTTTTATACAGCACTGGAGAAGTTTCAGCTACGGCCACTTTGATGTTTGAGAGATGGACTTCTTTTTTTGATTATGGTCCAAGCATGAAAATGTTCTTTTTGACTATCGAGCACACATGAAAACGTTTTGGTAAGAGTGATGTTTAAATCTTGCGTTATTAACGTTCCTAAAGGGGAGGTGGCTTCTCATCTGCCTAGAATCTTCCACACCTTGGAAACTGACTCGTTTGCTCTCCATTCTGTCTCTGCAGCATCAGGCAGCTGTACCCTGGAAGTCATAAGCCAGCTCCTTTGGCCACTGTCTGCAGGTAAGCATAAACCTCTAATCCTACCCTTCCCTTTCTAGTAGAGAGCTGACCCGAGACCTGATCTGCCCTATATATATCTGCTAACAAAGGACTCCTTCCTTTTTGCAGGACTTGTCTGCAGGACAGAGCACAGGCACTGGTCAGCAGGAACACAAGGGTCAGAAGGACTATGACACAAACTGTTTTCATGCTCTTTAACTATATACTGGTTTAAAACAGACACTATGGGACTGTGGGGGTATGTGCAGCTGTGAATGCCATGGAGTCACCCATTTGTGGCTGCCTAACCTGCGGGGTGGGGTGGGAGTGAGGGTTGAGAATGTGCGTGTGCACCATGCTCTCCACAGACCACATCTGGTGGCTTTTCTCCAGCTTTGTTCTTCATGTCCCTCTTCAGCTGGATCCTATTGTTTAGCAGCAGTCCTCCACATCTCCATTTGTGTGACAAAACCACATTCAACTTTGCCCATGTGCCCACCCATGCCCAAGGTTGAGGGGGGACCATTTTATGTAATGACTGTCATTCCCTAAAAGTAAACTCAGCCCCATAATCCTTCAAATTCCAGCATCTTTTAAACTTATCCCTGTCCTGCCCTTCATGTTCGGTAGGGCCCCTCTGCATATTCGGGAGGGGGGGGGGGTGGCTCCTTCAGTAACAGTTCCAGTTCTTCATCTCCTGCAGGCGGCTTCTGCCTGATGCCTATATTATTCCCTGCCCTCTGGCCTGAGGAATACAGAATAAAGTCTAGTCTAGAGACCTGCACAGAAACAGGGTTTGCAGTCTCCCTCCAGTGCCCCAGGACTGCCCTCTGGGTTTGTAGGACTCCCGCAGGGACAAAAGCAGTTCCTGCAGGGTTCCCGTGGAAGCGTATCTCACCTACCACAAGTTCTTTGAGTGCTGCCACCTCCTCCTCCTCCTTGCTTGTATCAGTGCAGGCTCAATGGGAAAGTCTCCCATTTACCCTCTCTGCTCCTGGCCTGGGCTGATGCAGGCCTCTCTATGCACGAGCCAGCAGCATCATTGGTCAACTGACCTGATCTACTGGCACGTGCATGTGGCAATCTCAGCAATACAGTACCAGCAAATCAGAGAGGCTTCATGTATGCACCTGTGAAACTTCCAGATTCCAGTTTTTCAGCGTGCCAGTGAATCTTCCAGAGTTTTCCATCCATCAGTCACAGTGACTTCATGTCCACGACTTGTGCGTGTGAGCGAGAGTATCTTCCAGAAAGACAGTCTTCCACGTGCAGCAGCACTCCATGAATCAGCGACAGCCAGCTTCAGTCCAAGCCTCCAACTTCCTTGCATGCTAGTGCTAGCCCGCCTCCTCGCACCGTCCCAGGGACAGCTGACCGGAATTTCTCTAGGTACCAACTCTGTATGTGGTTGTGGTATTTGTTGGACTTTCAGTTAACAGTAAGATTAAGTGCATAGTAATTAGGCAGCATATTTTTTTATTGACCTTTTGCATATCATATAGATGTTCCTTCTTGTTTCCAATCCTTATAATAATCATAAGTAGACATGTGGCTAAACCTCATTGTTGTTTAAGTAGAAATGTTATCAGTTTCATTAATTGTGACATGAAACTAATCAGATGATTTCAGTGATTTTGGGGATTAAGTATATATAATGGAAAAGGGTTTTAGGTATAAAGATTAAACATAAAGCTTTAAAAATGAAGTTAGAGCAAGCAATCCCCTCCCCCTCCTCCCCTAGAGAAAGGTTGGGTTTTATTACATACAGTAAAAATAGCTGAAATTTATAGAGAGGAATACATTTCAATGACTAATTAGTTGCCTCTTACTTTCACTAGGAAAGATTATGTAACAATTCCCACATTTTATACTTAGGAGCTGAATGATACTTAATTATGATCCTACATGCAAAAATATTCATTAAGATAACCAATCAGTTTTTCTTGTTTTGTTTTGTATTTTTCCCCATTTAGAAAAACACTAAATTTCAATGACATTTCTCTCTCTTTATTTATTTCTTTGTTAAAAGCTGTTTGATAAAATATGACATTTGCCAGGCACCTGAGATGTATATCTTTTTTCTCAGGATAGACCCTGCAATGTGATTTTTTTTTTCCATTTTGCAAATTCAGATTTCATTGGCAAGAAGGTTCACATTCCTAATATGTTCAGATAGAAAACTTTCAAGTCGGTAAACCAGATTTTTTAAATTCTTTTGGAGTGAAAGAAGAACTGTAATTATAATTTCAAGGACAGCAAAAAAAAAAAAAAAAAAAAAAAAAAAAAAAACAGACAAAAAAAACAACTTGTAAGGAACATGAGGGAGCCTCTTTTTCACTTTGCCACGTGCCTTTCACCATTAGCTTGGCAGAGTTTAAAAGGCGTTAGACGGTTTCCTAAAGGACAAGTCCATAAACCACTACTAAATGGACTTGGGAAAAAATCCACAATTCCAGGAATAACATGTATAGAATGTCTGTACATTTGGGAAGCTTGCCAGGTGCCCTTGGCCTGGATTGGCTGCTGTTGTGGACAGGATGCTGGGCTCGATGGACCCTTGGTCTTTTCCCAGTGTGGCATTACTTATGTACTTATGAATGGGTTGAGTTATGGGGATATATATATATATATATATATATATATATATATATACCTCCCGCCCTCAAAAATCCCTTCCACTACTACTACTACTTATCATTTCTATAGCGCTACTAGACACCCCAGCATTCCAAAAAATATTGAACTAAGGCTGCTCATGTCAGCTCTTATGCTTGGATTTAAAACGGTCGAAACTAAATCTCTTCAGCTTCATCCCACAGAGAGAAATCGGGTACAGCAGGAAAATCTCTGCTTGCAAAAACTTTGAAATGGCGTTGGGGCCCCAACAATAGGAGACCACAGACCACCAAAATCAAAAATCAAAAAATATCCGAAATATATCGTAAGAGCAGCTATGGTCTTGATATCCAGCCAATGGCTGTCAGCATTTGCTGACTACTACCGGTGTTATCCCTGGAAATTCAATGACCAGTGATATCTGGGCTCCAGCATTGAATTTCCAGGTATACTGAGGTGGTGACAACATAGCTAGTTAAGGGGCCCTTTTACTAAGCCACTGTAGGGCTACCGCGTGGGTAGCGCTCACCAAATTGGATCTACTGCCAGGGTAGTGCAGGAACCCGGTGGTAGTTCTGAAGTTGGTGTGCGCAGTTTTCTACGGTAGAAAATAATTTTCTACCGACGGTGTGTGTTTCTCAGTGATAATCAGCAGTGTGCTGCCGTTACCACATGAGTCGCATACGAGTCCTTACCGCCTTCTAAATAGGTAGCGGTAAGGGCTCAGGCAGTAAATAGCCGTATACTAGTTTTAATATTAGTGCACAGTCATTTACTGCCCCACTTTAAAAAGAGACCTTTTTCCCCGTCATGGTAAAGAGTGGTCCAGCCCACGCCAATTTCATGCACCAAAACTAACACAGGCCACTTTTTACAGTGGCTTAGTAAAAGGGTCCCTAAGTGCGATATTCAACCGGCAATGAAGAACTGCATAAAGACAGGATTGCATTTTGAATATAGGATCCTATATTAATAAAGATAGATCAACTTTAAACAAAGAAAATAGGTAAAGAAAAAGATTTCAGTTAAAAAAAAAAATAAAAGGAGCCTTTCATGCACAATCAAAACTGACAAACAGCAGCTCACAATCATGGGTCATAAAAAAACAACATAATCTTCACCAACCCCTTTCTCAACATACTAACCTTTTCTCCCTGGAGTGATGGAACAGAGTCCCGTAAACTGTGAAAACTGTCTTTGATGTGGTCCCTACGTTTGCGCTCCAGTGCATTATGGTGAGCTCGTTTGTCTGCCTACAAAACAGAAAGAAAGGCATTTTAAAATGTGAGTATAACTTACGTAAGGTGCAAAAGTCTCTTGCTCCTGGATTGCCTTCATCAGCACTCTTCAGATCCAGAAACAGGACAATCCTGCATGATCACTTCAATGCAAAACATGATAACTGCAAACGGATATGTAAATTTCTTGGAAATTTGTAACTGAGGGAAATAGGGAAAGAAGTGAAAATACTAGCAAATAAAAATTATAATTCAGTAGAATGATACTGAATTCTGAATACACACAATTACCAAGGGTTGCTTAAAAAAAAATTACAGACAAATATGATTCAGGAGGAAGAAGGGGGAACCACTTCTCCTGCCAGTCCCGACCCAGGTTGCGGAAAGACACCATCACTCCTATTACTGTAAGCGTGGTTCAATCAAAATGTTATTGAAAACCTTATTTTACCCTGTATGTTCTCAGAAAAATTTTCCACCACCCCAAATGTGATTTTGTTTGTACAACTTAACACCAACACCCCTTCCCCATGACATTTCAACAACACATTTGACCTCACTGCTGCCAGGTGAGACACTCTCTCACTGTTCACAAATGTTCCTTCTAAGCTGCATGTGCTGCACGTGGTCGTCCACAACTTAAATTCCTTCCACACATGGCTTCTGATTATCCAGACAGTGCAGGATTTTCAAAACTTACCACCTGGCATTTTCTGGATGCTGATGATTAATGCATGCAAGATCGGCAGCAGAAAAATGCTGGCCTGCGAGCTTTCAAAATGCTCATAAAACCAGCATGACCAACAGATATCCCTCTAAAATCCAAGTCCTGATTTCTTTGATGCTCCACTCCACCCACCTGAACTGCATCCTCATTTCTCCTTTTTCCTTCCTGTCTCCCTATGCTTTAGTCCTGACCTTTGCTTTGTTCTTTCTCCTTCACTTGCTGGCAAGGCAGAAGAGTGGTACTTTGCTGCTTGTAGCCTCTGCAGATTGCCCAATTGGTCTTGTAGTTTTTGAACCACACAAGGCTCCTCAGATTAACATGAAACATTAAAGGTCCCTGTGCCGGTCTAAGCCTGCAAGGCTGCTATAAATGTTGGTCAGTTGGCAGAGGCTACACACAGTAAAGTACCAAGAGAAGATCTGCAACTAGGGCCCAGCAGGACAAGAACCTAGAAATGGGAAGAAGGGCCAAGAGAGGTACAGTAATAGCCATGAGGGAAGGGTTACCTCTTGAGCAGGGGAAAGGAAGGGAAATGTTAAAGGAGGCCCTAGGGATGGGATAAACAGAGAGAAGTGAGGAGGAAGTAAGAGGACTAGAGATAAGGGGAAGTTGGGAGAAAATGGAGGTGGCGGAAAAACTGGGATAAGCGAGGAGGAAGTAAGAGGACCAGAGATAAAGGAAGAAGGGGGAGAAAATGGAGGTGGTGGGAAAGCTGGGATAACCGAGACAGAAGAGGCAAGGTGAGGAGCACTAGAAAGGATAAACAGATGTGGAAACAGAGAAAGATTTGGATAAGGGGCAGAAGATGAATGGATTGAAAAACAATAAAGAAAAAAATTGATGGAACAGTTGAAAAGGGAGAGAGAAATTGGGTTGGAAAGAAGAAGAGAATGAAAAGTTTAAAGATGAATAAGGAAAAAATGAAACATGTGGATAAGGGAGAGGGGGAGTGAAAACATCCTGGAATACAATAAAGAATTAGATAGGAAGATTAAGGACTGGAAGGGGAAATAGCAAATAGAGGGGTAAAATAGAAGGGACAGAGAGGTCGACACAAATAACTGGGAAGGAGGACAAAAAGAGGATAGTAAAGGTTGGAGGGAGGGGAAGAGAAGCTTGAGGTTGAAACCTGAGAGAAGAGAGCTAGATGAGGTAGAGAAAATGGGAAAATAAAATGGGGAGGAAAGATGGATGAAAAATACATACAAAAATGTGATGAGAGAGAGAGAGAAAAAAAATATGAAAAAAAAGAACATTTCAAAAGACAGATAAGAACAAAGGAGAACACACTTTAGGAGAGTCATGGAAATTAGAACTAGGAAAAGAGGTATGAGATTTATTTTTAAATGGCGGTTTTAAATTTGCAATTTTTGGTGTGGCATCGCAATACTGTGTATCAAAAAAACAAAAACAAAAAACACCATACAACCCATCACTAAATTGTAGTGTCCCCTAAACAATACACCCCCCCATAATATGTTTATGGGAATATTAAAGGTGGGTGTATTTTTTGATAAAAATACATGTTCTTGTATAGGTAGCCAAAACAATTTTCAATGAACGAGTGCATCACAATTCTCATCCTCCCCTCCCCAAATTTTGTTTTCCCCTTCTTTATATCTCTAGCTGCAAGGCACAATGAAACTGATTTTATAGAGAAAAGATAATAAGTAAAGGGGTTAGCTAACATAATGCCTACTTCTATGTACAACCTGCATTCAAGTGGATTAAGGCAACTGACTTTTCCTAGCTTTTCTCATTTACACTAGATGAGACACCTGTTCTACAAGCTACAAGCTCTCGCCAGCTGTGAGCATAAAAGACTGAAAAGTAAAATCTGGAAGCAGTTTCATAGATTTTACCATTTTACTACTACTACTTAACATTTCTAAAGCGCTACTAGGGTTACGCAGCGCTGTACAATTTAACATGGAAGGAAAGTCCCTGCTCAAGGAGCTTACAATCTAAAAAGACAGGTGTACAATCTAAAGACAAGTGTAGAGTCCGTCTGGTAGGTAATACTATATTTCATGAGAGGTTAGGTGCCGAACGCGGCATTGAAGAGGTGAGTTTTAAGCAGAGATTTGAAAATGGGTAGGGAGGGAGCTTGGCGTAGGGGTTGAGGAAGATTGTTCCAGGCAAAGGGTGAGGCAAGGCAGAATGAGCGGAGCCTGGAGTTGGCAGTGGTGGAGAAGGGAACTGACAGGAGGGATTTGTCCTGTGAGCGGAGGTTACGGGCGGGGACATAGGGGGAGATGAGGGTAGAGAGGTAGTGAGGAGCCGCAGACCGGGTGCATTTGTAGGTAAGGAGGAGAAGCTTGAATTGTATGCGGTATCTGATCGGAAGCCAGTGAAGTGACTTGAGGAGAGGAGTGATGTGAGTATATCGGTTCTGGCGGAATATAAGACGTGCGGCAGCGTTCTGAACGGATTGAAAGGGGGATAGATGGCTACGTGGGAGGCCGGTGAGGAGTAGGTTGCAGTAGTCAAGGCGAGAGGTAATGAGAGCATGGACGAGAGTTCGTGTGGTTTGCTCAGATAGGAAAGGGCGAATTTTGCTGATGTTGAAGAGGAAGAAGCGACAGGTCTTGGCAGTCTGTTGGATATGCGCAGAGAAGGAGAGGGAGGAGTCGAAGATGACTCCGAGGTTGCGGGCAGATGGGACGGGGAGGATGAGGGTGTTGTCAACTGAGATGGAGAGTGGAGGAAGAGGAGAGGTGGGTTTAGGTGGAAAGACGAGGAGCTCGGTTTTGGACATGTTCAGCTTCAGGTAGACAAACTGCAAAACATCTACTCACTGGATATGAAAAAGGTTTGGAGGTCATTTTAATGCAACAAGGACAAAAATATTTTAATTTCTATTTTGCAAAGCAATTCTTTGAATTAACTTTAGAAATCTCTACAACTGCAATGTCTTCTTATGGAAAAAAACAAGTCAAACTTTGGATGGTTTCTGCCTGGTATTTGGCTAGTTGGCATCCTGCATGATTACTATTTTCTCATTCCATTTCTCAGTTCACTGTTTCCTATGCTTTACAATCTGAAGATAAGTCTTGAGTTAAGGACAGTATTTATGTCAGCACCTGTCCAAATTTTCACCTTCATGCTTACATTTTCAGATGCAAAATTGAAATGACATGAGTGGTTGAAGCACTGAAGAATCTAAAATAATGGTTTTGCAAGAGCAGACTCTCAGTATATAACCTGCTCATTTCTTGTACCAAAGCATTTTTTATATAGTATATGCATGTAGTTTTTATAATGAAAAATTGTCTTACCTGCTAATTTTCTTTCCTTTATACGCAGCAGATGAATCCAGAGACCAGTGGGATGTGACCATCTACCAGCAGGTGGAGATAGAGAGTGCGGAACTGAAGTGCCTCATGGGATGGAATGCTCCCTGGCCAGTCAGTATTTCTTATAACAAAGCAGAAGGAAACAGCACACAGGGAATAGCAGCAGATTGAAACCAAACTGATAACATGATTGCAGAAAGTGCACTAAAAGTAGAAACAGGCAACAACAACAAGGCCCAACAGAGAGAACAACAGATAACACGCTGACAGAATCCTAGTCTCTGGATTCATTTGCTGCATCTAAAGGAAAGAAAATTATCAGGTAAGACACAATTTTTCATTCCTTCACGCCAGCAGCAGATGAATCCAGAAACAAGTGGGATGTAGAGTCCTAAACAGAGTGGGAAACAGAAGCTCCTGCCAACAGAACAGATGCCCAAGTGTTCACATGGGCAGAGAGACATCTAGACAGTAATGCCTGGAGAAGGTATGGACGGACGACCATGTCGCTGCCCTGCAAGTTTCATCCAAAGAAAATAAATGCACGTCCAACTACTAAATGGGGACCACCCAAGTAGAATGCACACACAAATGGCCCGGAAGCAATTTACCCTCTAATAGGCTGAAACAATAGCGTCTGCAACCCAGCGAGCAATAGTTGCTTTAAAAGACACCTCCCCTTTACAAGGTCTGGTGTGAAAAATGAACAAATGATCAGATCGACAAAACTCACTGGTCACCTCCAGGTAACAAAAAACACGATAGATATCAAGAAGGCACAGGGAGCTATAGTTCCAAGGGTACAGGTGTGCCCAAAAGGCGGGGAGAAACAACGACTGATTAAGGTGAAAGGCAGACAACACCTTAAGAAGAAAAGAGGGAACTATGTGAAGTCACCCCTCTGGGTGAGAAACATAGAAAAGGATCCTGACACAACAAAGCTTGAAGCTCCGAGACCCAGCGTGCCGACAACATGGCAACAAGACAAACCGTTTTGAGCATCAGATCTTTCAGAGAAGAGAGAAACAACAGCTCAAAAGGAGCCTTCTGAAGGGCACAAACCACTGGATTAAGGTTCTGCTCCGGACACAGAGGGCGTAAAGGCAGCTTAAAACAATTCACTCCCTTCAAAAAAACGAATACTAACTGGATGCGACACTAAAGACAAATGAAGCAGCCTGCCTCTGTAAAAGGCTAAGGCTGTCACCTGCACCAAAGAGGTGTAAGCCAGACCTTTGCCCAAGCCGTTTTGCAAAAAGGCCAAAATCTGGGGAAGAGAAGACTGGAAGGGAGAAATTGCCCATTCTGTACAACACGTCTCGAAGAGCCATCATGCTCACTCATAAGCTGCAGAGGTAAATCATTTCTTTGCCTGAAGAGGCATAGTAATGACCTCTGGAAAATACTCTTCCTTCCTCAATTTTGCCCGCTCTAGAGCCAAGCCATAAGATAAAAGTGGGAGGGATCCTCTATCTGAATTGGGCCCTGAACCAGAAGATCGGGACAAAGGGACAACTGAAGGGGCATGTCCACTTGCAACCAGACCAGGTCTGCATACCACGGACAACATGGCCAATCTGGTGCGACGAGAATCATGCACCCCCATATAGTGCAGAATCCTCTGGAGCACCCTGCCTAATATGGGTCATGGAGTAAAAACAGAGAAGAACGATGCCCAGTTATGGCTGAAGAAGGGCACTGAGCCCTTCTACACCATATTCTCACCTCCTACTGAAAAAACACGGGGCTTTGGCATTGCGGTGAGTTGCCATGAAATCCATGAGTAGCATATCCCATTTGTCCATGATCAGCTGAAACACCAACTTCGCTAGCTCCCATTCTCCTGGGTCCAAAACATGTCTTCTCAGTATTCCGCATGCAAGTTCTGAACCCCCACAATGTGCACCACCGAGAGCTGCTGTAAAAGAGTTTCTGCCTAACTGATGAGTAGGTGGGCTTTGAGAGCTAGGGCCACACTGCATGTGCCCCCTTGCCAGCTGATATAAGCCACCGCCATCAAGTAGTCGGAGAGGACACGAACCAGCTTACCTTCACCAGGGCTTGAAACTAACAGAGCAAAGCATACCGTCCGAAGAACCAACCAATTGATCAGCCACCGGGTCTCCTCCGCGGACCGTAGACCACTGACCTTGAGCCACATGGCTGAGAATGAGCACCCTACCCTGTCAGGCTCGCATCCATGATTACCACTGTCCACGTTGGAGTCACTACAGGAAGGCCCTCTGCACAAATTAAAATCCAGCAGCCACCAATCCATGCTATGCTGCTCTCGTCCAGCATACTGCCAGATTGTAATTCTGCGATACTGGGGACCAGTGACTGAGGAGAGATTGCTGCAACTGTCACAAGTGTGCTCGGGCCCATGGCACTATGTCCAAGGTCGCCACCATCGACTCAAGAACCTGAACGTAGTCCCAAACATGAGGGACAGGGGAGAAAAGAAGGCAACGAATCTGCCCTTTCAACTTGGTGTACCATTGTTCCAGCAAAAAGACCCTGGCCTGAGCTGTGTCAAGCCGAACCCCCAGTTACTCCAGCATCTGAATGGGAACTAGCTGATTCTTGGGTATATTGATGATTCAACTCAATGACTGCAAGAGAGGACCTGAGCTGTGGCCTGTCTGCTCTCCTGAACTGAAGATGCCCTGATCAGCCAATCATCAAGATAAGGATGGCATCTCAGAAAGGTCATCACCACAACCGTGACCTTGAAGAATGTCTGGGGTGCTGTGGCTAGACAAAAGGCAGCTCCTGAAACTGGAAATGCTGTCCTAGCACAGCGAAACAAAGAAACTTCTGATGAGGCCAAATGGGAATGTGTAAATATGCCCTCCTTGAGATCCAAGGCCGTAAGGAACTTGCCAGGCTGCACAGCAGCCAGCACCAATCACAGGGTCTCTATGCAAAAGTGATGGACTTTCAGAAATCAGTTGACTTTTGAGGTCAAGGACTGGAAGGAAGGCGTTCCCTTCTTGGGAACAACAAAATAAATGGAATAACGACCTGCCCGCCGTTCTCCGGGAAGAACTGGAATTACAGCTCCCGATGCAAGTAATAACCCGAGAGTAGAACAAATTGCTGCCCTCTTGCCCAAATTCCAACACAGGGACTCCAAGAAAAAAAAAATAAAATCTGCGATAGGCGAGCAAATTCTAATTTGTAGCCTTCTGTAACAATGTCGAAGACCCACTGGTTGGAGGTTATGCGGGCACACTCCTTAAAGAACAGCGACAGTCATCCGCCAATCAGAGCCGAGGAGTTACTCAGTGCCCCATCATTGTGCAGGATGAGCCAAGGGAGGGGCACGAGTCGTAGAGAAAGCAGATCGCTTGTCAGAGCAAAATGGCTACTGGTGCTGACAGCGAGAGCACTGGGAATGTCTTGACCGTCCCGGTCGATAGCGGCACGTATCCTTGAAATGAGGATAAGACTGACCAGGCCGCGTAGAAGGTTTAGCTTTATCTTCTGACACATGCAGAGTCTTAGAATCGACCAGGTCTTTGACTAACTTCTCTAAATCCTCCCCAAACAGCAAATGCCCTTTAAAGGGGAATTTCTCCAAACGCTGTTTAGAAGTGGTGTCCACCGCCCAGTGGCACAACCACAATAAACAGTGAGCCTTAAAAACATCTGCTTCACCGATGCGCAAATGAAGTCATATAGGGATCCGCCAAATAGGCCAACCCTGTCGTAATTCTAAGTGTATCTGTCCATCAGATTCCTGGAAGGAATCCACAAATTGCTGTACCCAGCTAAGACAGGCTCTAGCTGCATAAGAACTACAGATAGCTGTCTGCAGCAAGAGAGCCGACACACTGAACGAAAGCTTCAGAGGACTCCAGCTTTCGATCCTGAACATCCTTTAAAGCAATGCCACCCTCTACAGATAAGATGGACTTTTTGGTGACTGCCATCACCAAAGCATCCACTCCAGGCAGACGGAGCTTGTCCAGCTCCAAAAGCGCCAGCAGGAACAGATGGGACATTGTTTTGGCCACCCTCAGCAGAGCATCTGGTGTAAGCCACTGTGCAGAAATGATTTCATGCATGGCCTCACGCACAGGAAAGGATCGAGGGGGCCAATGGGTGCTAGCCATCGTTGGATTTGGAGTAGCTTTATATGGCGCCAAAATATTGAGGGAGAGCCTTAGTAATGAAGGAACCTAATTCCTCTTTATGAAAAACACGGACTAAAGAAAGATCATCATCATCTCCTGAATAATGTCTCCCTCCTCCAATTCAAAGCACTCCTGAATGGAAGGAGAAGGACCTGGGAGAACCCCTTCAGAAACAGAGGGGGAAAGGGGAGCCAGAGAACCCCCTCTGAAATAGAGTCACAGCGGTGCCTCTTGGGTGCAGGATCCACAACCATGAACCCTGTGTGCTCCGAAGATGGGATTACAGCTGTCCCCAAAATTTTTAACAAATAAGCGCAATACAACAGCAGGACAAATTCCATGGAGAAAGGCTCAAACACCTCTCCCCCGGAAAGAACCCCCGAGGTCTCCAAACACGAGAAGAGAAGCACAGCTGGACCCTTCAAAACAAGCAGAGCGGTCCTTGACTAGCACTGCAAAATGCCTGCTATCGGGTAGACAAGCATAGGAGAAACTGCGTGCATGTCAGCCTTGTGGGAAACCACCGCAGCCTCAAAAGTCCAGGCCCCCTCCGACATCAGGGGGCAAAGCCCCTAGACACTGACCCAATGCTGCTGTCCGCTTACCACAGCAGAAGCAGCACTTAACAAGCTCTGCTGCCATCCAATCAAGGAGAAAGAAGAAAACGGAGCCCCAATGTGAAAGCTTTTAAAAACACACTCACCCAAATGGAGTGCTGTGACCCACAGAGATGCTGCAATGGTGCCAACCGAACTCTCCAGTGCCCAATTCCACGAAAAAAAAAAAAAAAAAAAAAGAATTCCTCCACTGACCACCGGGCTACAGTGAGAGAAAAACTCAACACTGCAAGGAATTAGCTTGGTTTGGGTTTTTTTTTTTTTTTTTTTTGTGAGGAAAGAGAAAGTAGGACAGGAGAGTGGCACAGGGAGGGGAGGGAACCTGGGTGACCAGGTGTACCCCTAAAGGCGGTGGTGCTTAGATGCACACCCCCAAAGCTACACTGAACCTAAAGAAGGCCAGGAGCTAGCAGCAAATAAAGCCAGGAGCACATAGAGAAACCATCCATTTACCTGCTGGAGATAGAGAATACCGACTGGCCAGGGAGCATTCCATCCCATAAGGCACTTCAGTTCAGCACTATCTCCACAACCCACTAGTCTCTGGATTCATATGCTGCTGGCGCTAAGGAAGAACACTTTTAGCTGTTCAGATCTCTGGATTGTCTGCATAACAACACTTAAAAAGGCAGTTTCACTATACTCACTGAAGGGCAAGATTGTTTACGAGGAACCCCCCTCCTACCAAACACACACAAATGAATTATAAGATGGTCTGATGAACTCTTTCGGTAAAAGGAATAGGATGGAAAAGTGAAGCTGGGCTCTTTTATTTTAGAAAAGCAAACACCTGAAAGAAACAGAAGTCACCAAGATGATTTCCGAATAAAAAATGTATTATCTATACAGCCAAATAAAAAGCCGTTTTAGAAAGAGCTAGCAGCAGAATTTATCCAAGACCTGAATGTTCATCAAGAGCCCTATAACTTTAAGAGAACCTTACATTCTATAAACATATAAAATTTTCATGACTATTTATCATTTAACTTGAATTTTTTTCTTGAACAATTAGCTTCTCTTACTGGCAGAGAAACTAGAACAATCCCATTAGCAGAGTTATTCTAACACAACAGCACTTCATAAGAAGGAAGCATTCAGCCACCGAACTTCAGAAAAAGTTATTACATTTATAAGGCACAAAAAGTACAATGTGCACATTGAGCAATACAATACGTAATGAAACTAACATCTCTCTCAGTAGGATAGCATAGCTTTATTAATGAGACCAACCAGGAAGATTCCACATCAAACAATTCCATCAAAATAAAATGTTAAACATTAACCAGATATTTCAGAATCATCACCCACTGCAGTCAAGAATGTAAGTATACAACTATCACATTGGTAAACAAAGTGCCTGTAATTATCTGTTAATGTTGGTGGTAACTGCTAATTGTTACTGCTGTCCCCTCAAATTCTAACAACATGGATCAAAAACAAAAGGGGGCAATATTCAGTCAATGGCTATCAATGTTTTTTTTTTTGAAACACTAGTTGTTGCTGGCTAAATTAGACCAGGATATGCTGTGCTGGGCCCTATCCAAGGTACCAAAACTTAATATTCATCCAACAGTAGTATCCACAGAGCAACCTAGTTAACCTAGGATAACCTTTTTTGCCCTAAATTAACTGGATAGTTATGAAAAAAAAAACCAAATACAAATTAAACAGTGAAGAGATGGGGGACCATAGCACAGCATAATTTAAAACATGGCACGACGATGACAGTTCATAACCGGAGAGTGCCACTGAATATTTCAGTGCCTGGCCCAGTCATCAATATTTAAACTGGATAGCAGAGGCTCCTACCCGAGTGCTTCATAGAGAAGCATGCACAACATGACTTGTGGTAATATTTCTAATCTCTCTGCATATGTTTTATCTGTCGGTGGGTATATGTGTATCTGTGCTGGCTGTGTGTCTATGACAGGGAAGATGCAGTGTGTAAAGGAAAGATACTCTAAATATTACGTACCAGGGTATCAAAGCTCCTATGCTGCAAAAGCTGAACTTCCTTTCCCAAAGAAATGCATTGGGTCATTTTTGGAGGGGATATTTTTTTCCCCTCTAGAACCCTCAGTCTAGTCTAGTTTTCACCCATGCCAAATTTGGTTCCATTCCTGTTAAATTTATGGAGCGTTATTTTGTCCCCAGAATTCTTAATTTCCAATCCGTTGAGTTGGAAATAAAAGGCTCACATAGCTAGAACCACTTGCTTAAAAGCCAAAAATTCTCTTATTTTCAACTGGGTTTCCCAAATAATGCTAGGGTATATGCTTTCTAACTGGCCTCAAAATTTAACATGCTTAGGAAGAAAATCCAAAAAAATAATCTGACTGAAAAAGAAATGAAATCCAATAAACTGACTTTTCCCACTGACCTCAACTAAAGCAAGCACTCTGTGAACCTTGTAACTATAGGGTATGATATGTTAGTTTGAACCCAGACTTAGATATGTAGAACACATTAAAGCAGACTGTGTGTGTGAAGAAAAGGACCTAGAATATTGCAGTCACACCGGATAGAAGGTTGTATGATTATAAATAGAGAAGGTTTGCTATTAGATTCCTCAATAGAAGCCACATGTATGTGAAACACTGAATGAGAGAGAATGTAATACCTCCTGAAAAACCAGACCATGAGAGAGTTGACAGGAAGCTATGTTCAACTGTTAAGAGCTGAAAAATCTCAAAGGATCAGAAACCAAACATATTGACCAAGAAGAAACTATGAAAATAAGTGTCCTTGTCTCAATTTTTAACAAGGTTTTGGCCAATAGAGGTAGTGCAAAGTATGTGTACAGACATTTTTCCCGGACAAAGAGAAAGCGAATGCTACATACCTGTAGAAGGTATTCTCCGAGGACAGCAGGCTGATTGTTCTCACTGATGGGTGACGTCCACGGCAGCCCCTCCAATCGGAATCTTCACTAGCAAAAGCCTTTGCTAGCACATGCGCGGCCGTCTTCCCGCCCGAAACCGGCTCGTGCCGGCCAGTCTCATATGTAGCAAGACAAAGAGAAGGGAAGACACAACTCCAAAGGTGAGGCGAGCAGGTTTGTGAGAACAATCAGCCTGCTGTCCTCGGAGAATACCTTCTACAGGTATGTAGCATTCGCTTTCTCCGAGGACAAGCAGGCTGCTTGTTCTCACTGATGGGGTATCCCTAGCCCCCAGGCTCACTCAAAACAACAAACATGGTCAATTGGACCTCGCAACGGCGAGGACATAACTGAGATTGACCTAACAACTTTACCAACTAACTGAGAGTGCAGCCTGGAACAGAATAAACATGGGCCTAGGGGGGTGGAGTTGGATTCTAAACCCCGAACAGATTCTGAAGCACTGACTGCCCGAACCGACTGTCGCGTCGGGTATCCTGCTGCAGGCAGTAATGAGATGTGAATGTGTGGACAGATGACCATGTCGCAGCTTTGCAGATCTCTTCAATAGTGGCTGACCAAGTGGGCCACTGACTCAGCCATGGCTCTAACATTATGAGCCGTGACATGACCCTCAAGAGCCAGCCCAGCCTGGGCGTAAGTGAAGGAAATGCAATCTGCTAGCCAATTGGATATGGTGCGTTTCCCCACAGCCACTCCCCTCCTGTTGGGATCAAAAGAAACAAACAATTGGGCGGACTGTCTGTTGGGCTGTGTCCGCTCCAGATAGAAGGCCAATGCTGTCTTGCAGTCCAATGTGTGCAGCTGACGTTCAGCAGGGCAGGAATGAGGACGGGGAAAGAATGTTGGCAAGACAATTGACTGGTTCAGAAGGAACTCCGACACAACCTTTGGTGAGTGCGGAGGACTACTCTGTTATGATGAAATTTGGTGTAAGGGGCCTGGGCTACCAGGGCCTGAAGCTCACTGACTCTACGAGCTGAAGTAACTGCCACCAAGAAAATGACCTTCCAGGTCAAGTACTTCAGATGGTAGGAGTTCAGTGGCTCAAAAGGAGGTTTCATCAGCTGGGTGAGAACGACATTGAGATCCCATGACACTGTAGGAGGTTTGACAGGGGGCTTTGACAAAAGCAAACCTCTCATGAAGCGAACAACTAAAGGCTATCCTGAGATCGGCTTACCTTCCACACGGTAATGGTATGCACTAATTGCGCTAAGGTGAACCCTTACAGAGTTGGTCTTGAGACCAGACTCAGACAAGTGCAGAAGGTATTCAAGCAGGGTCTGTGTAGGACAAGAGCGAGGATCTAGGGCCTTGCTGTCACACCAGACAGCAAACCTCCTCCATAGAAAGAAGTAACTCCTCTTAGTGGAATCTTTCCTGGAAGCAAGCAAGATGCGGGAGACACCCTCTGACAGACCCAATGAGGCAAAGTCTACGCTCTCAACATCCAGGCCGTGAGAGCCAGAGACTGGAGGTTGGGATGCAGAAGCGCCTCTTCGTCCTGTGTGATGAGGGTCGGAAAACACTCCAATCTCCACGGTTCTTCGGAGAACAACTCCAGAAGAAGAGGGAACCAGATCTGGCGTGGCCAAAAAGGAGCAATCAGAATCATGGTGCCTCAGTCTTGCTTGAGTTTCAACAAAGTCTTCCCCACCAGAGGTATGGGAGGATAAGCATACAGCAGACCCTCCCCCCAGTCCAGGAGGAAGGCATCCGATGCCAGTCTGCCGTGGGCCTGAAGCCTGGAACAGAACTGAGGGACTTTGTGGTTGGCTCGAGATTCAAAGAGATCTACCAAGGGGGTGCCCCACACCTGGAAGATCTGTCGCACTACACGGGAATTGAGCGACCACTCGTGAGGTTGCATAATCCTGCTCAACCTGTCAGCCAGACTGTTGTTTACGCCTGCCAGATAAGTGGCTTGGAGCACCATGCCGTGACGGCGAGCCCAGAGCCACATGCTGACGGCTTCCTGACACAGGGGGCGAGATCCGGTGCCCCCCTGCTTGTTGATGTAATACATGGCAACCTGGTTGTCTGTCTGAATTTGGATAATTTGGTGGGACAGCCGATCTCTGAAAGCCTTCAGAGCGTTCCAGACCGCTCGTAACTCCAGAAGATTGATCTGCAGATCGCGTTCCTGGAGGGACCAGCTTCCCTGGGTGTGAAGCCCATCGACATGAGCTCCCCACCCCAGGAGAGACGCATCCGTGGTCAGCACTTTTTGTGGCTGAGGAATTTGGAAAGGACGTCCCAGAGTCAAATTGGACCAACTCGTCCACCAATACAGGGATTTGAGAAAACTCGTGGACAGGTGGATCACGTCTTCTAGATCCCCAGCAGCCTGAAACCACTGGGAAGCTAGGGTCCATTGAGCAGATCTCATGTGAAGGCGGGCCATGGCAGTCACATGAACTGTGGAGGCCATGTGGCCCAGCAATCTCAACATCTGCTGAGCTGTGATCTGCTGGGACGCTCGCACCCGCGAGACGAGGGACAACAAGTTGTTGGCTCTCGCCTCTGGGAGATAGGCACGAGCCGCCCGAGAATCCATCAGAACTCCTATGAATTCTAGTCTCTGCACTGGGAGAAGATGGGACTTTGGATAATTTATCACAAACCCCAGTAGCTCCAGGAGGCGAATAGTCATCTGCATGGACTGTAGAGCTCCTGCCTCGGATGTGTTCTTCACCAGCCAATCGTCGAGATATGGGAACACGTGCACCCCCAGCCTGCGAAGTGCCGCTGCTACTACAGCCAAGCACTTCGTGAACACTCTGGGCGCAGAGGCGAGCCCAAAGGGTAGCACACAGTACTGGAAGTGACGTGTGCCCAGCTGAAATCGCAGATACTGTCTGTGAGCTGGCAGTATCGGGATGTGCGTGTAGGCGTCCTTCAAGTCCAGAGAGCATAGCCAATCGTTTTCCTGAATCATGGGAAGAAGGGTGCCCAGGGAAAGCATCCTGAACTTTTCCTTGACCAGATATTTGTTCAGGGCCCTTAGGTCTAGGATGGGACGCATCCCCCCTGTTTTCTTTTCCACAAGGAAGTACCTGGAATAGAATCCCAGCCCTTCCTGCCCGGATGGCACGGGCTCGACCGCATTGGCGCTGAGAAGGGCGAAAGAGTTCCTCTGCAAGTACCTGCTTGTGTTGGAAGCTGTAGACTGAGCTCCCGGTGGACAATTTGGAGGTTTGGAGGCCAAATTGAGGGTGTATCCTTGCCGGACTATTTGAAGAACCCACTGATCGGAGGTTATGAGAGGCCACCTTTGGTGAAAAACTTTCAAACCTCCCTCGACTGGCAGGTCGCCCGGCACTGACACTTGGATGTCGGCTATGCTCTGCTGGAGCCAGTCAAAAGCTCGTCCCTTGCTTTTGCTGGGGAGCCGAGGAGCCTTGCTGAGGCGCACGCTGCTGACGAAAGCGAGCGCGCTGGGGCTTAGCTTGGGCCGCAGGCTGTAGAGAAGGAGGATTGTACCTACGCTTACCAGAAGAGTAGGGGAACAGTCTTCTTCCCCCATAAAAACGTTCTACCTGTAGAGGTAGAAGCTGAAGGCTGCCGGCGGAGAACTTGTCGAAAGCGGTATCCCGCTGGTGGAGCTGGCTCTACCACCTGCTCGACTTTCTCTCCAAAAATGTTATCCGCACGGCAAGGCGAGTCCGCAATCCGCTGCTGGATCCTATTCTCCAAGTCGGAGGCACGCAGCCATGAGAGTATGCGCATCACCACACCTTGAGCAGCGGCCCTGGACACAACATCAAAGGTGTTGTACACCCCTCTGGCCAGGAATTTTCTGCACGCCTTCAGCTGCCTGACCACCTCCTGAAATGGCTTGGCTTGCTCAGGGGGGAGCTTGTCCACCAAGCCCGCCAACTGCCGCACATTGTTCCGCATGTGTATGCTCATGTAGAGCTGGTAAGACTGGATTTTGGCCACGAGCATAGAAGAATGGTAGGCCTTCCTCCCAAAGGAGTCCAAGGTTCTAGAGTCCTTGCCCGGGGGCGCCAAAGCATGCTCCCTAGAACTCTTAGCCTTCTTTAGGGCCAAATCCACAACTCCAGAGTCGTGAGGCAACTGAGTGCGCATCAGCTCTGGGTCCCCATGGATCCGGTACTGGGACTCGATCTTCTTGGGAATGTGGGGATTACTTAATGGCTTGGTCTAGTTCGCCAGCAATGTCTTTTTTAGGACATGATGAATGGGTACTGTGGACGCTTCCTTAGGTGGAGAAGGATAGTCCAGGAGCTCAAACATTTCAGCCCTGGGCTCGTCCTCCACAACCACCGGGAAGGGGATGGCCGTAGACATCTCCCGGACAAAGGCCGCAAAAGACAGACTCTCGGGAGGAGAAAGCTACCTTTCACGAGAGGGAGTGGGATCAGAAGGCAGGCCATCAGACTCCTCGTCAAGAGAAATATCTGATGTCCTCCTCTTCCTCCCACGAGGCCTCACCATCGGTATCAGACACAAGTTCACGGACCTGTGTCTGAAGCCGTGCCCGGCTCGACAGTGGGAGCGTCGAGAGGTAGACTCCCTCGCCTGCACCGGCGAAGCTCCCTCCGCCGACATCGTCGGGGAGCCTTCCTGGGAGGCGACCGCAATCGGTACCGCAAGCGGCACCGATGTCGGAGACCTCACCCCGGGCAAGGGGCCAGCCGGCGCCTCACTCGATGGTACCGGTGGCGCAAGCACCCCCGGTACCGGAGGGGAAGGGCGCAACAGCTCTCCCAGGATCTCTGGGAGGACGGCCCGGAGGCTCTCGTGCAGAGCGGCTGTGGAGAAAGACATGGAAGCCGATGCAGGAGTCAATGTCAGAGTCTGTTCCGGGCGTGGAGGCTGTTCCGGGCTGTTCATAGTGGAGCGCATCGACACCTCCTCAACAGAGGGTGAGCGGTCCTCTCGGTGCCGATGCCTACTGGGTGCCGACTCCCTCGGCGACCCAGAGCTCTCGGTGCCGATACGGGAAGGAGACCGGTCTCAATGCTTCTTCGACTTTTTGAAACGAAGCATGTCACCGGAGCTTCCCGGCACTGACGAGGAGGACGTAGAATCCAACCGTCGCTTCCTCGGGGCCGAGGCAGGTCGGTCTCGGGGGGGCTGTACCGCAGGAGCCCTCAGGGTAGGGGGAGACCCACCCGAAGGCTCACCGCCACCAGCAGGGGAATGGACAGCCCTCACCTGCACTCCAGACAAAGCACCACCGTCCGACGACATCAGCAGACGTGGAGGTCCCGGTACCACCGACGCCGACGCAGCCTTCCGATGTCTCAGCCCCGATGCAGAGGGTCGATGCCTCGATGCACTCGATGCAGTCGCGGCCGAGGACGAAGGTCTGGACGCTGGCAACGTCGATGCACTCGATACTCCCGGTGCCGATGCCGACGAAGAGCCCGAGATCAAAACGTTCCACTGGGCCAATCTCGCTACCTGAGTCGGCTTTGTAAAAGAACGCACAGACTACAGGCCTGCGGGTGGTGCCCAGCCCCCAGACACTGAAGACACGACGCGTGTCTATCAGTGAGCGAGATTACCCCGGGCGCACTGGGTGCACTTCTTGAAGCCGCTGGGAGACTTCGATGTCATGGGCGGAAAAATCGCGCCGGCGAGATCAAAACTCGTAATGGCGAAGGTGGCACCAAAAAAGAGGGGAAGAAAAAACTTCGACCCGAGGCCTCAAAAGGGCCTACCCCGACAACGAAAGAAAACTTGACGGGGCAAAAACTAGAAATATAGGAAGGGAAAAAAAACCGAAAAGGTCTCCTTCCGAAATGCTTTTTTTTTTTTTTTTTTAGTAGCGAAAGTCAAAAAAGACGCGCGAGGTCGACTTAAGGGGCGCGAACGGCGTAAACACGACCGTACCGAGCGCGGAGAAAAGAAGACTGGCCGACACGAGCCGGTTTCAGGCGGGAAGACGGCCGCCCATGCGCGGTGCGCATCGGCGCGCGAGGGCTAGCAAAGGCTTTTGCTAGTGAAGATTCCGATTGGAGGGGCTGCCGTGGACGTCACCTATCAGTGAGAACAAGCAGCCTGCTTGTCCTCGGAGAAGATGTCCAACATGCAAGCATTCAGTCTTCAAGTTCACACAAGTTTGGGGAATGATATCTGCTTCGTCTCTTGGGCCTTTTCTTTGACTTTAGCAAGGACCGAGACAATACTTTAAACACTCACTAGCTTCCAGAGGTCTCTGCGGATTCATTGTCTACCTACTTCAATGCTGGTTCACTAGACCTGGACATTTTTTTCCGTTTCACATGATGGCGTCAATCTTGATGACCCTCTGACATTCTGGAGTAATGGGGCCAAATAAGATACTTCAGAGGAAACTGTAGAAACTTAGGGAAGTTCTTGAGGAAGTGCAAAAAAAAAAAAAAAAAAAAAAAAAAAAGAGGCACTGAGACTCAAAGGTGAAGGGGAGGAATATGTAGCAGATGATACAGGTAAGGTGGAATTGCTTAACAAATATTTATGCTCTGTGTTCACATCTGAAGGGCTGGGAGCAGGACCACAGAAGAAATCACAAATAGGAATGGAGGGAGTGATTGTCCCTGAATGATTCTCAGATGACTGTGTTCAAGAGGAATGGAGGGAGTGGTAGTCCCTGAACAATTTTCAGATGACTGTGTTCAAGAGGAACTTTTACTAATTTGTGTTGAATAAATTTTGTTTTATTTCTTCACCTGGATTAGCGCTTCTTTTTGCTGTTCTGGATCTTGCAGACCATCTGCCTATGTGTTTTTTGGGAACTGCTCACATTTACCCACATGTTTATTTACCCCTTGAAAGAAATGTAGTAGACTGGTGAGGCAAAAGCAAAAGAAGAGGTTGGGAACTACAGGCCAGTTAAGTCCGACTTCTGTGGTAAGTAAGCCTTGGACATTGTTCCGCACAGACGACTAACAAATAAACTGAGTGCCCTTGGTATGGGCCCTAAAGTGACTGACTGGGTTAGGAACTTGTTGAGCGGAAGGCGACAGAGGGTAGTGGTAAATGGAGCTCATTCTGAGGAAAAGGATGTTATCAGTGATATGCTGTAAGGTTTGGTTCTTGGACGGTTCTTTAACATTTTTGTAAACGATACTGCTGAAGGGCTGTCTTAACGTTTGCCTCTTTGAGGACTTAGCAAAGCTAGAAGAATGGTCTGGAATTTGGCAGCTTAGGTTTAATGCTTAAAAAAATGCAGGATCATGCATTTGGGATGCAAAGCACCAAAGGAACGGTACAGTTTAGGAGGGAGGGGGAGTGAAGAACTTTTGTGCACAAAAGAGGAGCGGGACTTGGGGTGATCGTATGTGATGATCTTAGGGTGGTCAAACAGGCAGAAAAGGTGACGACGAAAGCTAGAAGGATGCTGGGTGCACAGGGAGAAGAATGGCCAGTAGGAAGAGGGTCATGATGCCCTTATACAAGAATCTGGTGAGACCTCATTTAAATATTGTTTACAATTCTGGAGACCACACCTTCAAAAAGATATAAACAGGATGGAGTCATCTAAAGGGTGACTACTAAAATGGTCTTTGTCATAAAGCGAATGGGGATAAAGATCTCAATATGTATACTTTGGACGAAAGGCAGGAGAGGGGAGGTAAGATAGAGACATTTAAATAGGTACATGGCATAAATGCACAGGACACAAGTCTCTTTCAAATGAAAGGAGGTTCTAGAACAAGGGGGCATAGGACAAAGGTGAAAGGGGATAGACTCGAAAGTAACCTGAGGAAATACTTCTTCACAGAAAGGGTGATGAATTTGTGGAACGGCCTCCCGGTGGAAGTGGTGGAGATAAAACAGTATCTGAATTCAAGACAACTTAGGATAAGTACATAGAATCTCTAGGGGAACGATAGGGAGAATAGATGGCATGGATGGGTAGACTGGATAGGCCATATGGTCTTTATCTGCCTACATTTTTCTATGTTTCACTGTCTGATTTTCGGTGCTTCTTAACAGTAAAGAATGGACCCAGAGGATTGGAGCCAGGCAGATTTAATTTACTATTTATAACCTACACCATAGCATACAAAGATCTAGGCAGGTATGGTTCCGTCTCTACAAAAGTGTAAGTAAGGAAGAGGTTGGGAACCACAGGCAGGTTAGTTTGACCTCAGTGGTGAGTAAATGAATGGAAACACAGTTAAAAGAGGATTGTGCAGCTTCTGGAATCCAGTGGCTTAGTACAACCATACTGCCTTGGACCTTGTAGAAGTAGGCCTTGTAAGATAAATCTGATCAATTTCTTTAAGTGGGGGATCAGAAGAGAGTGCTAGCTGTGATGTGCTTACATTTTAGCAGTTTCCAAGCTCAAGGCAAATTACATGTTCAGGAACATGAGTTATTTCCCTACCCAAATGGCTTACCATCTAATTGTACTTGAAGAACTGAAGAGTGAAGTGAATTGTCCAAGGTCACAAAGCAACAGTGGGATAATCAGGATTTAAGATCTGTCTACCATGGTTCGCAACCTTCTTCTCTAATCACAAAGTGCTCCTTTTACTAAATTGTGCTAGCGATTCCTGCATGGCAAACGCAACAAAGCCCATTCAAATTGAATGGGACGAGTTGCATTTGCCGCACCAGGAAACACTAGCACAGTTTAGTAAAGAGGGCCCTAAGCTACTCCTCCACTTCAGTAATTGATTTTTACAATTTCTACAGTTTTGCACAGAAGGGAAAATTAGGTTCTTACCTTGGTAATTTTCTTTCCTTTAGTCACAGCAGATGAATCCATTAACTGATGGGTTATGTCTGCCTACCAGCATGTGGAGGTAGAGAACACTGAAAAACCAAAGTGCTCTATGGACGGCTAGCTCCATCTGCCTTCAGTATTTGAAACTTCCAAAGCAGAGTGTATCCTCAAAGTATAACAACATGATCTTTCCTCAAAGCGAACGAATGCCCCAGAACAGGAGCCATAATCACACAAAGGAGGGACGATCTCAACCTCCTGTAACAGAACAGAAATCCTGAAGACTGTTTTCCAACTTCTCCCAATGAGAAGGAAACAACTGAACAAATAAACAGAGTCAGACAGGGAGGGATCATGGATTCATCTGCTGTGACTAAAGGAAAGAAAATTACCAAGGTAAGAACCTAATTTTCCCTTCCTTGTCATCAGCAGCAGATGAATCCATTAACTGATGGGATGTACAAAAGCACTCCCTAGTTAGGGCGGGAATATGTCACTCCCCGAGCAAGCACTTGCACTCCAAACTGCGCGCCCCACTTCGCTGCAACATCCAGCCTGTAATGCCGGACAAAGGAGAGCTTAGAAGCCCAAGTAGCCGCACTACAGATCTCCTGAAAAGACAGTGCTCTTGTTTTGGCCCACGAAGAGGAAATCGCTCTCGTGGAATGCGCTTTAAATGCGTCAGGCGGAGACCACCCTGACAGCAGATACACAGAAAAAAATGACTTCCTTGAGCCAACGGGCTATAGTGGCCTTAGACGCCGGAGACCCTCTTCGAGGACCTAACAAGACAAAAAGGTGATCAGAGGTCCTGAAGTCATTTGATATTTGCAAATACTGCAAGAGAGCCCTGCGAACATCCAGAAGATGTAACTGCACAAAAGATTCCGGAAACTCCTCCCTAGTAAAGGAGGGCAGATAAATGGGCTGGTTTAGGTGAAACGCTGAAACCACCTTAGGTAGGAAGGAAGGCACAGTACGTATCGTAACTCCGGACTCTGAGAATTGCAGAAAGGGGTCTCGACAGGACAGAGCCTGGAGCTCAGACACACGTCTCGCTGAGGTTATGGCCACCAAAAAGACTGTCTTTAGAGTCACATCCTTCTCTGACGCTCGCCTCAGCAGCTCGAAGGGCGAACACTGGAGAGCCTTCAAAACCAGCCCCAAGGTCCAAGCCGGACACGGCAGCCGCACTGGCGGGCGGAGCCGGAGCGCCCCTCTTAGAAACCGGGCAACGTCCGGATGAGCGGCCAGGGAAAGGCCAGAGACCTTCCCTCGAAAGCATGCCAATGCTGTCACTTGCACTCGCAGGGAATTGTAGGCCAAGCCTTTTTGTAAACCATCCTGCAAAAACTCCAGAATCGGCGAGACTGTAGCCCTCGTGGGTGTGATCGCCTTTGAAACACACCACACCTCAAACTGGCACCAGATCCAAGCACAAGCAATGGAAGTGGACCGCTTGCGGGCCTGCAAGAGAGTGGAGATCACTTTGTTAGAATAGCCTTTATCTCTCAATTGCGCCCTCTCAATAGCCATGCCGTAAGACCAAAGCGGCAGGGATCCTCCATGGTCACCGGACCCTGCATCAACAGGTTTGGTACCACAGGCAAAGGAAGAGGGACCTCCACCAGCATCCGCTGGAGGTCCGCATACCACGGCCGCTTGGGCCAATCCGGGGCAATGAGAATCACCACTCCTTGATGTAGCCAAATTCGCAGGACGACTTGCCCTATCAAGGGCCAAGGAGGGAACACATACAGGAGGCCCGGAGGCCAGGGTTGAGGAAAAAAATCCAACCCCGCCGAGCAAGGATCTCGCCGTCTGCTGAAAAAGCACTGGACTTTGGTATTTGCACTTGACCCCATTAGATCCCTATTTGGCACAGATCTGAAGAAACACTTCGTCTGCCAGTTCCCACTCTGCTGGGTCAATTTGATGCCTGCTTAGAAAATCGGCTTGCACGTTGCTCTGACCTGCTATGTGAGCTGCTGACAGAATCTGCAGGTGTAGCTCGGCCCAGTGGCAAATCTGAACAGCCTCCACGGTCAGTGCTCTGCACTGAGTGCCGCCCTGTCGATTCATGTAGGCCACAGCTGTCGTATTGCCCGACATAACTCTGACAGCCAGCCCCTCCAGAGTCTTGTGAAAGGCTAGAAGAGCCTGGAAAATCGCTCTCAGTTCCAAGCGATTGATGGACCACCCCAATTCCACGGGTGACCACAGACCCTGGGCATAGCTTCCCTTGCAATGTGCTCCCCAGCCGACCAGACTGCCATCGGTTTATCACCAGGCACCAAGAGGGAAGCGCCAGCGGCATTCCTCACCGCAGCATGCTGTCGGAGAGCCACCACTCCATACTGAGCCGGGCCACAGGGAGCCATGTTAGTCTGCATTGATAAACCTGGGACATTAGAGACCATCATTGAAGCAGGGCAATCTGCAGAGGTCTCAAGTGCGCTCTTGCCCATGGCACTACCTCCAAAGTGGCCGTCATCGATCCCAGCAGCTGAACAAAGTCCCAAGCTCACGGGTGAAGCATCCGCAGGAGCAGACAGACCTGATTCTGAAGCTTGCACCGCCTTTCGTCGGGTAGAAAGACAAACCCCGAGGCCGTGTCGAACCGGACCTCCAAATATTCGAGAGACTGAGAGGGGGTCAGGAGACTTTTGGGTATATTGATGACCCAGACCAGAGATTGCAGTACTGAGACCACTCTGGCTGTGGCCAGACGACTTTCATCTGCCAAATCCGCTCTGATGAGCCAGTCGTCGAGGTACGGGTGAACCCGGATACCCTATCGCCTGAGAAAGGAAACTACTACCACCATAACCTTGGAAAAGGTGCGGGGAGCTGTGGCGAGGCCAAAAGGCAAGGCCTGAAACTGGAAATGTTTTCCCAACACCGCAAACCGGAAAAACCGTTGATGTGGGGGCCAAATAGGAATGTGCAAGTAAGCTTCTTTTAGGTCCAGAGACGTGAGATTTTCTCCTGGCTGTACCGCCGCAATGATGGAGAGCAGGGTTTCCATGCGAAAATGTCGCACTCTTAGTGCCTCGTTGACTGACCTTAAGTCGAGGATCGGTCGGAAAGACCCGCCTTTTCGAGGCACCACAAAGTAAATGGAGTAGCGACCGCAGACACGTTCAGCGCGAGGCACAGGGATCACCGCTCCAAGGTGCAACAAGACTTGTAAGGTCTCCTCTACCGCCGCCCACTTGACAGCAGTACCACATCGGGACTCCACAAACACGTCTCTCACCGGGGCGCTGAATTCCAATCTGTATCCTTCAGAGAAAGGTCCAGGACCCACTGATCGGAGGAAATCTTGGTCCATTCCTCGAGAAAGAGAGAAAGGCGTCCTCCTACTGCAGGAATCAAGAAATGGACCGGTGCCCCGTCATTGAGGGGGCTGCCCCTGAACGCCTGGTCTTGAACCGGCCGCTGCGGAACGCTTGTCCGAGCAAAAGGAGTTCCTCTGCTGAAAACGGACACGTTGAGAAACCCCAGCAGAGCGCCCGGGGCGAAACCTCTGAGCTGCACGGAAGCGAGGTCTGGAAGAGGAGGGCCACACAGAACCCTTGGAAGAAGGCCTCGGCCTATCCTCGGGTAAGCGCTGGGGCTTAGTGTCCCCCAGGTCTTTCACAATCTTCTCCAGCTCCTCTCCAAATAACAGGTGGCCCCGAAAGGGAAGCTTCACCAGCCTGTGCTTAGAGGCCATGTCAGCCGCCCAATGTCGTAGCCATAGAAGACGGCGGGCCGCAACCGCCACAGACATCTGTTTAGCCGAAGCTCTGACCAGATCATAGAGGGCATCAGCCAAAAATGACAGGGCTGACTCCATCCGCGGTGCAACCTCAACGAAGGACTCCACACCATTCGCTGGCTGTTCCACTGCCTGTTGTAACCAAGAAAGGCAGGCCCAGGCAGCACAGGAACTGCATATAGACGCCCTTAAGGTGAGGCCCGAGATTTCAAAAGACCGTTTCAACACGGATTGCGTCCGAAATGAGCGCTGGCAGCTCATCGCGGTGGAAAATCCTCACCGCATTGGGATCATCCAGATCCAGTGGCAAACCGGCACTTTCCTCTGGCTCTTCAGACCATAAGGCCCTGCCAGAACCCTCAGAATCCACACCGCCCGACCACCGGGGGGGGGGGGGGAGAGGAGGGAAGTGCGCCACTCTCCGACGGGGAATTTACCCGTCTGTGTTTTGCGTCCTTCCAACGCTCAGGGGAATCAGCCAGCCCCGGGCCATCAAAACTCGGGGGGGAAACCAGGTAGCAGCACAGTGTCAGACACGTGCAGCAGAGCTCTTTTCAGCATGAAAGCTTTATGCATTAAAAGCACAAACTCCGGGGAGAAAAACTCACCCTGACCCTCCATCTCCGAATCAGGAGAAACAGAAACAGGAGCTCCTCTGGTAGCCTCTAACCGAAGCGTCCCCCTGCAGTCAGACTCCTCTGCAACAGCGAGGGTCGAGGCGTGCGGCGCTTCCAAAATGGCACCCGCTGCCAGCTCCATTGAGCGGGAAAAATCATCGCTCGCCATGCTCGTACCAGCTCTAGCGTCTAAAGAGCACGTCTTACAGAGCCCCGCTGCTGATCTACGTTTACCACAATGGGAGCAGCGTTAACTGCTTCAGCAGCCATCGTCTGACCGGACGGAATTATACAAGTGAGGAAAGTTGGAGGCAGGCAACAGAGTAGGCAGGGGGGGTGGGTAAGGCAGGGAAAGGTCAAACCTATATGCCTTCAAAGTGGGCAACACCAGCCACAACACCCCCAGCTTCAACTGGCAAAAGCACAGGAGCCACCCCAGGCAGAATTTTTCCAGGAGCTGATCAAGCTACGTCCACACCTTCTGGGAGATAGAGAAATACTGAAGGCAGATGGAGCTAGCCGTCCGTAGAGCACTATGGTTTTTCAGTGTTCTCCTCTATCTCCACCTGCTGGTAGGCGGACATAACCCATCAGTTAATGGATTCATCTGCTGCTGATGACAAGGAATAGATGTCGGGCCCACCAGTCTATAGTTTCACGAATCCCATCTGGAGTAATTTTTAAAAATTATTGTTACACCTTGGCTACCCTCCAAGTTACAGATTACTACTAGGTTATCATTTTCATGTTCAAGTCCTGGTGATATGCTACTCTTTAGTCTGTCAATTTACTGAATTACACCTTCTAGATTTATAGTGACTTGAAATGGTTCTCCATAAGTGATTCAAACAATATGAGTGCCTTTGTACGGCCCTAAGTAACTGACTGGGTCAGAAACTATTTGTGTGGGAGATGACGAAGTGTAGCAGTAAATGGAGTTCACTGTGAGAACAGGGGTGTTACCAGTAGTGTGCTGCAAGCATTGGTACTCCGTTTCTTTTCAGCATTTTTGTATGCAATAATGCATAAGAGTACTAGGAAAGATAATCTGCCACAGGGTAGATATACTGAATAATATGAGGAAGGACCTACAAAGTGAGAAACAGTGTAGCAGCTAAGATTTAATGCTAAAACAACGGTGGGCTATCTGGCCTGTAAAAGCCCCAAGACAAAGAGTTCAGTATTGGGGGTGAAGTACTTCTATGCACAAAGGAGAAGCAGGACCTAGGGGTGATCAGATCTGATGATCTTAAAGATGGCCAAACAGGCAGAAAAGGCAATGGCAAAATCCAGAAGGATGCTTGAATACACAATGAAGAACAGCCAGCTGGAAAAAGGAGGTGACTGAACTACAGAAATTGCCATGCATGCCTACAGGAACAATAGGGCTTTCCTAAAACTTTTTTGGAACTCGGTTAATGTCATACAATTGTATAATGCCAGCATTAGTGTGACTGATGGGCCGATGCTCAAAACTCTCACGCTATAGGGAACGGCGCCAAAACTTAGCTCCCCAATGCTCAACACTAAATGGTATGCAAATGGCATGCACGCTGTGAGACCGAAAGTAAGGGGGAGGAACATGCCTGGCACATGCGAAGAGGAGTTTTGTGGTAAGCATAGCTCATGTGCACATGCCCAGGCAAACTAGGAAGTGAAGCACACAAACAGGCGCCGATGTGTGCTTTAACTTTCGGGGTTTGCTCAGACACACACACATATTTGTTTTTCATTCCCAGTACTAGAGGCTTGCATGGGCTTCCTTCCACTTCTGAAATAAATCAAAACCCGCAGAAACAAATTCGAAATCCTCTCTTCAGACACCCCAATACCAGCTCTAAACAGGACTTAGTGGTAAACACCATGAGAACAACATATGACCACCTGAACTTCCGGAAACTACTAAAAACTACCTTGTTCAAAAAGGCGTACCCCAACGATCCAACGTAAATGCCTTAACCCAGCAGCACAACAAAACCAAAGCTCATACTGGACATAACTTGATTCTCACTCCTTATGACTCACATAAGAACTAACTTTACCAAAACCTCACTTTGTATTTGTTCAAACCGATATTGGCGATCGCCTCTACGGTAGTATGTAAGCCACATTGAGCCTGCAAATAGGTGGGAAAATGTGGGATACAAATGTAACAAATAAAAAATAAATAAATTTGTTTATGCTCCGAGCATTGGGAGTGAATAGTAAATGACTTCATTTACATCCGCTTGGCTACATTTAAATACAATTTGCGCTAATCTTTGACTTGCATGTTATTTCCTGCACTGCAGTCTTCTTCACATTCTGCGCGGATTAACGCCGGCGCTAGTCCATTGCAATCAGCTCTAGCGCTGGCATTAGGCTCTGAGCATCAGCTCACGAGTGATTCACCTTTGTTTTCACAGAATCAATTAACCAAGTACTTCAGGGCCCACCAAGATCTCTGCATTGCTATTGTAAACCTCTATCAGGCAAAAATGTGTGTACAGCACAGAAAGAGTCCTTAAATGACCTATGTATCAATACGCTAGTTGAAAAGCGTGTTTACATCATGGCCCATATTCCCATCTGTTTGTTGCAAAACTTGTCCCACAGCAAGCTGAGCACACCATTAATCCGCCTCTAGCTGTAATGATATGGCTTTCTGCCAACATACTCCTTTGCCACCTCAATGATGCTTTTTTGTTTTTTTTGCAATAGTCAAAGTGTTTAAGCCATGGTTTTGAAACCTTATTACCCTACAACCAACCAGGTTTTCAAGACAGCTATAAAGAATGTCTGAGAAATCTGCATACATCCAAGATCCAGTATATGCAGTTTTATCTCATGCGTATTTATTCTTCTAATCCTGAAAACTTGACTGATGTGTGGTCACTAGGGCAGTTTTGGAAAACCCTGGTATAAGTAACACTGTCAAACAATACACTTTTACATCTAAGTTGACAATTCTCTACATAGCATACATGGAAGCCTAACATATTTTTAAATTATATTTCTTTTTATTTGCTATTCTCTGTACAAAATCTTAGAATAATTTCTGAAAACTAAATATATATAAAGCTGTCAATTATGAGTCTAATATCTGATAACATAAAACGACATTCAGTCTTCTGCTTAAGTGCCATATTTCATATGACTTTAGCTATATAAAAAGAGAAGTTCATTTTCAAAATTGTGGGATGCTTGGGTTAGCTGGCCTGAACCATTATGCAGAACTCTCTTAAACCTCATTTGAGAAATGTAAAAAGAAAAAAAAAAAATCATTTTTCAGGCTTAGTCTTCTGTGCAGATTCTGTCCCCTTTCTTCCACATAACTACTTTCACACTGTACTGCAGCAATTAGTTCTTTCAACAAATGACTACTATTGTACTGCTTGCCTCTATTTTGAGTCTACAAAAGTTTTGACGAAAATTTCAGTTGGTGATTACACCAGTGTTAAAATTACTTTGGGGCCCTTTTACAAAGGCGAACTGAAAAATGACCTGCGGTAGTGTAGACATGTGTTTTGGGCGTGCGCAAAATAATTTTTCAGCGCAACTGTAAAAAAAATGCCTTTTAAAAATTTTTGCCGAAAATGGATGTGCGGCAAAATGAAAATCGCCGCGCGTCCATTATGGGTCTCAGACCTTACCGCCAGCCATTGACCTAGCGGTAATGGTCTACGTGCGTAGAATGTCAATAACCGCCCGTGCACCAGTAAAGCGAAGATACATACCTGTAGCAGGTATTCTCCGAGGAAAGCAGGCTGACTGTTCTCACATGTGGGTTGACGTCCGCGTCGGCCCAGAAACCGGTATTTTGCAAGCAAAATATAAAAAAATCTTGCCAGCATCTTCTGGCGTGCGTGCTGCGCACATGCGCGGACCGATTTCCCGCCTGTCATGTGAACGCGTTCCTCAGTTAAATCAAAAGCATTAAAAGAAACAATAACAACTCCAAAGGGGAGGTGGGCAAGTTTGTGAGAACAATCAGCCTGCTGTCCTCGGAGAATACCTGCTACAGGTATGTATCTTTGCTTTCTCCGAGGACAAGCAGGTTGCTTGTTCTCACATGTGGGGTATCCCTAGCAACTAGGCTCACTCAAAACAATGAACATTGGTCAATTAGGCCTCGCAACCGCGAGGACATAACAGAGACTGACCTGAAACCATAAACAACTGAGAGTGCAGCCTGGAACAGAACAAAATGGTTCTAGGGGGGTGGAGTTGGACTCTAAACCCCGAACAGATTCTGCAGCACTAACTGCCCAAACTGACTGTCGCATTGGGTATCCTGCTGAAGGCAGTAGTGAGATGTGAATGTGTAGACTGATGACCATGTTGCAGCCTTGCAAATCTCCTCAATGGAGGCTGACTTTAAGTGAGCCCACTGACGCAGCCATGGCTCTAACATTATGAGCCGTGACATGGCCCTCTAAAGACAGCCCAGCTTGGGCATAAGTGAAGGAAATGTAATCTGCTAGCCAACTGGAGATGGTGCGTTTTCCGATGGCGACTCCCCTCTTGTTGGGATCGAAAGAAACAAACAACTGGGCAGACTGTCTAAAGGGCTTTGTCCGCTCCACATAAAAGGACAATGATCTCGTGAAGTCCAAGGTGTGCAAACTGCTTTCGCTAGGGTGGGTATGAGGACGGGGAAAGAAAGTTGCCAAGACAATTGACTGGTTCAGATGGAACTCCGACACCACCTTTGGCAGGAACTTAGGGTGCGTGTGGAGGACTACTCTCTTGTGATGGAACTGGATATAAGGTGCATGCACTACCAAGGCCTGAAGCTCACTGACACTACGAGCTGAAGTAGCCACCAAAAAAACAGCCTTCCAGGTCAAGTACTTCAGATGGCAGTAATTCAGCGGCTCAAAAGGAGCTTTCATCAGCTGGGTGAGAACGAGTTGAGATCCCATGACACTGGTGAAGGTTTGACAGGGGCTTTGACAAAAGCAAACCTCTAATGAAGGGAACAACGAAAGGCTGTCCAGAGATAGACTTACCCTCTACACGGCGATAAGCACTAATCGCACTAAGGTGAACTCTTATGGAGTTGGTCTTGAGACCAGACTCTGACAAGTGTAGAAGGTATTCAAGCAGGGTCTGTGTAGGACAAGAAAGAGGATCTAGGGCCTTGCTGTCACACCAGATTGCAAACCTCCTCCATTTGAAAGAGTAACACCTCTTTGTGGAATCTTTCCTGGAAGCAAGTCTTGGGAGACACCCTCTGAAAGACCCAAGGAGGTGAATTCTAAGCTCTCAACATCCAGGCCGTGAGAGCCAGAGACTGGAGGCTGGGATGTAGAAGTGACCCCTCGTTCTGAGTGTTGAAAAACAGTCCAATCTCCACGGTTCCTCGGAGGACAACTCCAGAAGAAGAGGGAACCAAATCTGACATGGCCAGAAGGGTGCAATCAGGATCATGGTTCCGCAGTCTTGCTTGAGTTTCAGTAAAGTCTTCCTTACTAGAGGTATGGGAGGATACGCATACAGAAGGCCTGTCCCCCAATGTAGGAGAAAGGCATCTGACGCTAGACTGTCGTGGGCCTGAAGTCTGGAACAGAACTGAGGAACCTTGTGACTGATCTGAGTGGCAAAAAGATCCACCGAGGGGGTGCCCCACGCTCGGAAGATTTTGCGGACTACGCCCATGTTCAGTGACCACTCGTGAGGTTGCATTATCCTGCTCAACCTATCGGCCACACTGTTGTTTACGCCTGCCAGATAAGCGGCTTAGAGAAACCTGCCGCAACGGTGAGCTCAAAGCCACATCTGGACAGCTTCCTTACACAGAGGGCAAGATCCGGTGCCTCCCTGCTTGCTGGTGTAATACATGGCAAACTGATTGTCTGTATGAATTAAAATGATTTGATTGGATAGCGAATGTCTGAAAGACTTTAAAGATTTCCAGGTCGCTCTTAATTCCAGGAGGTTGATCTGCAGACCTCTTTCCTGAAAGGACCAGGCTCCCTGAGTGTGGAGCCCATCTACATGAGCTCCCCAACCCAGGAGAGATGCATCCGTCGTCAGCACTTTTCGTGGCTGAGGAACTTGGGGAATGGTCGTCCCATGGTCAAATTGGATCGAATTGTCCACCAGTGGAGAGAATTCCGAAAGCCGGTGGACAGTTGGATGACATCCTCTACATCCCCCGCAGCTTGAAACCACTGGGAAGCTAAAGTCCATTGAGCTGATTTCATATGTAGACGTGCCATGGGTGTGACATGAACCGTGGAGGCCATGTGCCCCAGAAGTCTCAACATCTGCTGAGCCGTGACCTGGTGAGACGCTCGAACCATGGACACCAGGGACAGAAGATTGTCCGCCCTTGCCTCGGGAAGATAAGCTCAAGCTGTCTGAGTGTTCAACAGGGCTCCAATGAATTCCAATGCTTGGACTGGGGTGAGATTGGACTTGGGATAATTTTTGACGAATCCCAGTAGCTCTAGCACCCGAATAGTCATTTGCAAGGACTCCAGAGCACCCTCCTTCGAGGTGCTCTTCACCAGCCAATCATCGAGATAAGGAAACACATGCACTCCCAGTCTGCGCAGCAACGCTGCGACTACAGCTAGGCATTTGGTAAACACTCTGGGCGCAGACACCAGGCCAAAAGGCAGTACACGGTACTGGAAGTGCTGTGTTCCCAGCCGAAATCGAAAATACTTCCTGTGAGCTGGAAGTATCGAGATGTGTGTGTAAGCATCCTTTAAGTCCAGAGAGCATAGCCAATTGTTTTCTTGAATCATGAGAAGAAGGGTGCCTAGGGAAACCATTCTGAACTTTTCTCGGACAAGAAACTTGTTCAGGGTCTTTAGGTCTATGATGGGACGCATCCCCCCTGTTTTCTTTTGCACAAGCAAGTACCTGGAATAGAATCCCAGCCCTTCTTCCCCTGGTGGAATGGGTTTGACCGCTTGGGCCTTCAGAAGGGCGGAGAGTTCCTCTGCAAGTACCTGTTTGTGCTGGGAACTGTAAGAATGAGCTCCCGGTGGACAATTTGGAGGCTTCGATTCCAGATTGAGGGTGTATCCTGACCAGACTATTTGAAGAACCCACTGGTTGGAGGTTATGAGAGGCCACCTTTGGTGAAAAAATATCAACCTCCCCCCAACCGGCAAGTCGTCTGGCACGGACACTTTTACTGAGGCTAAGCTGAACTGGAGCCAGTCAAAAACCCGTCCCTTGCTTTTGCTGGGGAGTTGCAAAGGCCTTAGGCGCACGCTGTTGACGAGGACGAGCACGCTGGGACTGAGCCTGGACAGGCTGCCAAGAAGCAGGAGTGTACCTACACCTAGCATAGGAATAGGGAGCACTCCTCTTCCCTCCAAAAAACCTCCTAGATGAGGAGGTAGTAGCAGAAGACGCCCAGCGGGAGAGAGAATCCATAGCATCATTGTACTTCTTGAGCTGGTCAACCAGATCCTCTACTTTCTCACCAAAAAGGTTATCCCCCTGGCAAGGAACATCCGCCATCCGCTGCTGGAATGATCCTGGTCAGAGAGAGACGCAGCCATGAAAGTCTGCGCATCACTATACCTTGAGCAGCGATCCTGGATGCTATATCAAACGTGTCGAATGTACCCCTGGCCAGGAATTTTCGACACGCCTTCTGCTGCCTGACCACCTGGCGAAAAGGCTCGACTTGCTCCGGAGGGAGTGCAGCAACCAAGCTAGACAATTGCCTCACCGAGTTCCGCAAGTGGACGCTCATGAAGAGCTGGTATGTTTGGATCTTGGCAGCGAGCATAGCGGCCTGATACGCCTTCCTCCCAAAAGAGTCCAAGGTTCTAGATTCTCTGCCTGGGGGTGCAGAGGCATAGTCCCTAGTACTCTTGGCTCTTTTGAGAGCGGAGTCCACCACCATGGAATTGTGAGGTAGCTGAGACCAACAATCCAGGCTGCCCGTGGATCAGATATTGGGATTCAGTCCTTTTCGGGATCACATGATTAGACAGAGGGAATGACCAGGGGCGGACTGACCATTCAGGCAACCGGGCAGTACCCGAGGGCCCAGAGGCTCTAGGGGGCCCAGGGGCTCTGCCTGGTTGCTTCCTGCCACACACTGCAACCCCCATGGGGCCATGGTAGTCTAGTGGCTGCTGCTGCTATTCTCCTTGGTTGCACTGCTATGTTTACAAAATGGCTGCAGAGACTACCTCAGCAGCCATTTTGTAAACACAGCACCCCACACCGAGCAGTAGTAGAGGCAGCTGGTGGGCAGGAAAGAGGGGATTTATTTCCTGCCTCTGACAAAGCCATAGCCATTGAAATCACCAGGGCCCTTCAAGGTAAAGGGGGGGGGGGGGGGACAGCAACAACATGGTGGGAGGGCCTAGAGTAGTCTCAGTGCCCAGGGGCCCAGAGTACTCTGTCCGCCCCTGAATAATATGTAAAAAGATGTTGGGCCTCCCTTAACTGAAGAGAAGACAAACCTGTTGAACCAGCTTTGACCCCTTTCGCTCCATGAGGAAGATCCTCTCCTGTGCTGTGTTGAATAGAATGCCCAGATACTCCAGTGCCTGCGATTGAGTTAGTCTGCTCTTCTTGAAATCTGGTACCTAATCCAAAGACTGTACAAGATGGACAACTGTCTGTCACCACCACACTGTCCGAATAGGACGACACATGAACAAGCCAGTCGATGAGATACAGGTGAACTTCTATTCCCTGGCACCAAAGGAAGGCTGCCACAACCATAACCTTGGTGGATGTTCTTGGTGCCCTGGTGAGACCGAAGGGCAAAGTGCAGAACTGGAAATGACAGTCCAGCACTGCAAAAACATAGAAACCTTTGATGCAGCAGCCACATGGGTTTATGCAAGTACACTTTCTTGAGAAGGGTGGAGGAAAATTCTCCCACCTAAAACAAGGCTATGACTGCTCTTGGTGTCTCCACGTGAAAGCAGGATGCTCAGAGGCCGCAGTTTAGACCTTTGAGATCTAAGACTGGAAGAAAGGTGCCTTCCTTCTTTGGGGCAGTGAAGTAGATAGAATATCTGCTTTGTCCTTGTTTGGCTTGGGGAACTGGAACAATGGCTTAAATGGCTTAGAGAATGTATAGTGACCTGAACTTCGACTGTCTTAGCTTTAGTTCACTTTCAACAAGGAGACTACAAGAAGAGAGGAACGACAGAGCAGAAGGACTCCACCTTGTAACCTTCTGTAAGAATATCCAGAACCCACTGGTCTTATGTGATTTTGGCTCACTTCTTCCAAAACTCCTGAAGACATCCTCCCACCACCGGCACAGAACAGTGGACCAGCCTCTCATCATTGCAAAGCTTTGGAGGCATTGGGTGCTCTAGCTGAAAAACTTCCTGTCTGCACAAAAGGAAGACTGGCATGCCTGAAAGCAGGACTTCTGACCATATTGCTGACCAACAGGCTGGTACCGTCTGCCATCTCAAAAATTGAGATTGGGAGCCCCTAAAGACTGACAACCAGGGGCTTTCGGCTTATCCCCCAGCAACCTCTGCGGCTTAGTTTCCCCCAGTTCTTTCACCAAGATACTGAGATCTTGTCCAAATAGCTACTTGCCCCAAAAGGCCAGTTTAACTAGATGTGACTAATGCTGCATCCACTGTCCAATCCAGAGATGTGCTGTGACGGCCAAAAACACACTACGGGCTGTAACCCCTAACATGTCATAAATAGCTTCCGCCAAATAGGCGGACCCCGCTTCCAGCTGGGCGTTATGGTGCCCATCTTGTGTTACCATCTGCTGAAGCCACTTCAGGCATGCTCATGTCATGAACAAGCTGCACACTGTCGCTTGAAGGCCCAAAGAGGCCACTTCAAAGGTTTGTTTCAGCAAGCCTTCTAGCTTCCTACCCTGTAGTTTACAGCAATGCCCCCTTCCACCAGCAAGGTGGTCTTCTTAATTACTGCTGTAACCAAGGAGCCCAACCTGGGAAGCTGCAATTTCTTTCTCCTCCAGAACCAACTGGTAGAGGCGAGTTATGGCTCTTCACACTCTCAGCCCCGCGTCCAGCGAGACCCATTCTGCTGTAATCAAGGCCTCTAAGCCCCCTCATGATCAACGAAATGGAACTCCACACGCCAAAGAAGTAGACTCCTCAATAGAAAGAGCTGTCAGTGACTCAAAAATGAGCTCCTCTTTATGCAACAATCTCAGTACTTTCAGATCATCTCCCTCCTCTAACGGCTCCTTCAATGATGGCTCCTCTGAATAGGCCAAGGCCACAATCAGATAAGGAGGGAGAAGAAGATAACTGCTCATCTCACCACTCCAGGAGGTCTAAACAAAATCTCTTTGGAGCCGGAGGGGCAGAGGGCGAGAAACTGAAGTACTCTGCAGCAACTTCAACTGTCCCTGCTTCAGTAAATAGGCCCAATATAAACTCCTGAGAAAAAGATCACATAAGTACATAAGTAATGCCACACTGGGAAAAGACCAAGGGTCCATCGAGCCCAGCATCCTGTCAATGACAGCGGCCAATCCAGGCCAAGGCCCCTGGCGAGCTTTCCAAACGTACAAACATTCTATACATGTTATTCCTGGAATTGTGGATTTTTCCCAAGTCCATTTAAGTAGTGGTTTATGGACGTCCTTTAGGAAACTGTCTAACCCCTTTTTAAACTCTGCTAAGCTAACCGCCTTCACCACGTTCTCCGGCAATGAATTCCAGAGTTTAATTACGCGTTGGGTGAAGAAACATTTTCTCCGATTTGTTTTAAATTTACTACACTGTAGTTTCATCGCATGCCCCCTAGTCCTAAGCGTGAACAGACGCTTCACATCCACCTGTTCCACTCCACTCATTATTTTATATACCTCTATCATGTCTCCCCTCAGCCGTCTCTTCTCCAAGCTGAAAAGCTGGATACTCTGTCCGGCCCTGTGGTTGTAAAATGGCATCCATGCTCCGCCCATGATTAGCCAGAGGCTGTTCCTCACTGCCAGTCGGCCCAAACAAATGGCGCCTGTTCCCATGCTCTCCTGCAAACTGCACACCAGCCCAGCTGGAGAGCCTGAAAATGCCAGCATATTCAGATGCTATTCTGACTCCGAAATTGTGCTGCAGCTGACAGTTTCCTTCATGTCCCCCAGAATTCCTGGCTTGCATGCACTGAAACACCCCAAAACTGGGAACATTGCTTAACTGCCTCCACAGGAATCACCTTCACCCCAACAGTCACCAGTGCAGCAAGCAACGAGTCAGGATCTCTTTACTACACCAAGTAGAACTTTCAGCTCTCCAAGCAGTTCTGAGTCAAACTTAGTTGGACTTACCATTGCCAGCAGCTCCCCTCAAGATCACAGTCTCAACAAATGAGAAAGGCTCAGGACTGATACTCTGTCCTACACTCTCCAGCAAACTTTTTTTTTTTTAAGTTTGTGCTAGAAAAGGGGAGCTCCACAGGAAACAGGAGAGGTGAAGGGAAGGAAGAAGTAAATTCATGGGACACCACAGACATGGATCTGAAGATCTACAAATGATTCTGCAGACTCAAAGTCACCCACAAAGCTCAACTGGTTGACCAACTGGACCATGAGCAAATCACTCAGAACCAGAGGTTGAAAAGTACGTCCATCTATCTGCTGGAGATAGAAAATACTAAGCAGTAGGACTGAATGCCAAGAGAGATGTCTGAGATCAGTTTTCAGTTCTCCATCTCCACCTGCTGGTTGATGGACACAACTATCTCACAGGATCTGGAATAGTAGGAAGCTACATAATGGAAGCAAGTATTATTTCCCTTTAGTGAAATTATTGAGGAACTGAAAGATATTGAAATTAACTGGCACTAGTACTTTAGTACTGGAGATACCCTGTTGGTCACTTCACCCTCAGAGTGAACTCCATTGAGCATTACCACTCTGTGTCCAGCAATTTAACCAATTCCATACTGAATTCCTAGTACTACTGTCCAGCTTGCTTACCAGGCTTCAAAACAGATGGGAAAATTAGGTTCTTACCTTGGTAATTTTCTTTCCTTTAATCACAGCAGATGAATCCATTAACTGATGGGTTGTATCCGCCTACCAGCAGGTGGAGATAGAGAACACTGAAAAACCACAGTGACCTTGGACGGCTAGCACCTTCTGCCTTCAGTATATGAAATTTGCAAAGCAGAGTGAATAAGAAAGGTAAAATAACGTAAACTTTCCTCACAGTGAACAAACACCCCAGAACCGGAGCAATAACCAAACAAACGAGGGACGATCTCAACCTCCTGCAATAGAACAGCATGTAGAAACTCTGAGAGCTGGTCTTCAACTCCTCCCGATGAGATACAATATCTGCATGAAAGATCTGACCAAAAAACAAAACCAGACAGGGAGGGATCATGGATTCATCTGCTGTGATTAAAGAAAGAAAATTACCAAGGTAAGAACCTAATTTTCCCTTCCTTATCAGCAGCAGATGAATCCATTAACTGATGGGATGTACAAAAGCACTCCCTAGGTGGGAACAGGCAACTCCGCGAGCAAGCACCTGTGCTCCAAAATGCGCGTCCTGCCTCGCTGCAACATCAAGTCTGTAATGCCGTACAAACGAGAGCTGAGAAGCCCAAGTAGCCGCATGACAGATCTCTTGAAGAGAAAGGACACCCGTTTCAGCCCACGAGGAGGAAACAGCTCTCGTGGAATGCGCTTTAAACGCTTCAGGTGGAGACCGTCCTGAAAGCAGATACGCAGTAAAAATGACTTCCCTGAGCCAACGGGCTTTAGTGGCCTTAGATGCCTTACACCCGCGTCGAGGACCTGTCAACAATACAAAAAGGTGATCAGAAGCCTTGAAGTCATTTGACATCTGTAGGTACTGCAACAGAGCCCTGCAGACATCCAAAAGACGCAATTGCCCAAAGGAATCCGGAAAGTCCTCCCTAGAAAAGGAAGGTAGAAAAATGGGCTGGTTCAGGTGAAACGCTGAAACCACCTTAGGCAGGAAGGTAGGCACTGTACGTACCGATACCCTAGGCTGAGAACTGTAGAAAAGGGTCCCGACAGGAAAGCGCCTGAAGCTCAGATACACGTCTAGCCGATGTCATGGCCACCAAAGACTGTCTTGAGAGTCACATCTTCTCAGAAGCACGCCTAAGCGGCTCGAAAGGCGAACACTGAAGAGCCTTCAAAACCAGCCCCAGGTTCCAGGCCGGACACGGTGACCGCACGGGAGGATGGAGCTGAAGCGCCCCTCTAAGAAATCGGACAATGTCCGGATGAGCAGCAAGGGACAAGCCAGAGACATTCCCTCAGAAGCATGCCAACGCTGCCACTTGAACCCGAAGGGAATTGTAAGCCAGGCCTTTTTGTAATCCGTCTTACACAAAGTCCAGTATCAGCGCGACTGTAGCCCGCGTGGGTGTGACTGCAGTTGAAACACATCACGCCTCAAACTTGCGCCAGATTCGAGCATAAGCTGCGGAGGTAGACCGCTTGCAGGCCTGCAAGAGAGTGGAGATGACCTTGTTAGAGTAGCCCTTGTCTCTCAATTCGGCAGGGATCCTCCATAGTCACCGGACCCTGAACCAACAGGTTCGGCACCAGAGACAAAGAAGTGGAGCCTCCACCAGCATCCGACGGAGATCTGCGTACCACGGACGCCTTGGCCAATCCGGCGCGATGAGAATCACCAATCCTTGGTGCAGTCGAATCCGCAGGACTCACCCTATCAACGGCCAAGGAGGAAACACATACAGGAGGCCCGGGCTGAGCCAGTGCATCCAACCACGCCGAGCGAGGATCTCTCCTTCTGCTGAAAAAGCGAGGGACTTTGGTGTTTGCACTTTACGCCATTAGATCCAATCTGGGAGTCCTCCATTTGGCACAAATCTGAAGAAAAACTTCTTCTGCCAGTTCCCATTCCACTGGGTCAATTTGATGTCTGCTGAGGAAATCAGCCTGCATGTTGCTCTGACCTGCTATGTGAGCTGCAGACAGCAGATGCAAGTGGAGCTCGGCCCAGTGGAAAATCTGAGCAGCCTCCGCGGCCAGTGCCCCCTGACGATTGATGTAGGCCACCGCTGTCGTGTTGTCTGACAGAACTCAGACAGGAAGCCCCTTCAGAGTCTTGTGCAAGGCCAGAAGAGCCTGGAATATCGCTCTCAGTTCCAAGCGATTGATGGACCACCTCGCTTCTACGGGTGTCCACTGACCCTGAGCATAGCTTCCCTGGCAATGAGCTCTCCAGCCCGAAAGGGTGGCATCCGTTATCACCAGGCACCAAGAAGGAAGCACGAGCGGCATTCCTTGTCGCAGCACCCTGTCGGAGAGCCACCAATCCATACTGTGCCGGGCCGCAGGTAGCCACATTAGTCTGCGTTGGTATTCCTGGGACAGTGGAAACCACTGCTGAAGCAGAGCAATCTGCAGCGGCCTCATGTGAGCTCTCGCCCAGGGAGCCACCTCCATGGTGGCTGTCATCGACCCCAGCAGCTGAACAAAGTCCCAAGCTTGAAGGCGAGGCATCCGCAGGAGCAGACGGACCTGATTCTGAAGCTTGCATCGCCTATGGTCGGGGAGAAAGACGAACCCTAAGGCCGTGCCGAACCGGACCCCCAAATACTCGAGAGACTGAGAGGGGGTCAGGTGACTTTTGGGCAAATTGATCACCCAGTCCAGAGTCTGAAGAACCGTTATAACTCTGGCCGTGGCGAGTCGGCTCTCGTCTGCCGAATCCGCCCTGATGAGCCAGTTGTCGAGATACAGGTGAACTCTGATACCCTCTCACCTGAGAAAGGCAGCTACCACCACCATCACCTTGGAAAAGGTACGGGGAGCTGTGGCTAGGCCAAAAGGCAAGGCCCGAAACGGAAAATGTTGGCCCAAAACCACAAACCGGAGAAACCGCTGATGCGGAGGCCAAATAGGAATGTGCAAATACGCTTCCTTGAGGGCCAGAGACATGATAAACTCTCCTGGCTGTACCGCCGCAATGACGGAGTGCAGGGTTTCCATGCGGAAGTGTAACACTCTTAGGGCCTCGTTGACTCTTCGTAAGTCGAGGATCGGTCTGAAAGACCCGCCTTTTTGAGGGACCACAAAATAGAGTAGCGACCGCAGTGGCATTCGGCGGGAGGCACCGGAATCACCGCTCCAAGCTGCAGCAACACTTGCAAGGTCTCCTCTACCTCCGCCCGTTTGACGGCAGTGCTGCATCAGGACTCCATAAAAGCGTCGCTCACCGGGGCACTGAATTCCAATCGGTAGCCTTCTCTGATCAGGTCCAGGACCCACTGATCCAAAGAAATCTTGGTCTACTCCTCGAGGAAGAGGGAAAGACGACCCCCCTACTGCAGGAATCGACGAGTGGACCAGCATCCCATCATTGTGGAGGACGCCCCTGAATTCCTAGCCATTGGCCGGCCGCTGCGGAACGTTTGTCCGAGCAAAATGAGTTCCTCTGCTGAAAACGGGCACATTGAGAAAACCCAGCAGAGTGCCCCGGGCGATACCTGCGAGCTTCGCGGAAACGTGGCCTGGAAGAGGAAGGCAAAACAGACCTATCCTCAGGTAACCGTTGGGACTTAAGAGTCCCCTAGGTCTTTAACAATCTTCTCCAATTCCTCTCCAAATAATAGAAGGCCCCGAAAGGGTAACCTCAGCAGCCTTTGCTTAGAGGCCATGTCAGCTGCCCAATGCCGCAGCCAAAGAAGGCGGCAGGCAGAAACCACCACAGACATCTGCTTAGATGAAACTCTGACCAGATCATAAAGGGCATCAGCCAAAAAAGACAGGGCAGACTCCAGACGCGGGCCAATCTCAGAGAGGGAACCCTTACCGTCCTTGGGCTGATCAACCGCCTGCTGAAACCAGGACAGGCCCAGGCTGCATAGGAACTGCAAACAGCCGCCCTTAAGAAAAGGCCCAAGATTTCAAAGGACCGCTTCAGCGCGGATTCTAGACGCCGGTCCTGCATATCCTTTTAGCGACCCCTCCCTCCATCGGGAGAGTGGTCTTTTTAGTCACGGCCATGACCAACGCATCCACTTTAGGCATCCCAAAAAGAGCCAAGTGATCCTCACTCAGAGGGTAAAGCTGACCCATAGCCCTGGCTACCTTTAAAGGCCCATCGCCCTCGGCAGGATCTTCAATACAAAGGGCCTGCAAGGCATCAGAAATGAGAGCTGGCAGCTCGTCGCGGTGGAAAATCCACACCACTTTAGGGTCATCCAAGTCCTGTGGCAAACAACCAACTTCATCTGGATCATCCGTCCATGAGGGCCTGCCAGATCCCTCAGACTCCCCGCAGCTAGACCATGGGAGAGAAAAAGGAGAAGCGCCACTCAGACAGAGAATTTACCCGTCTACGTTTAGCGTCAGTCAAAAGCTTGGGGGAAGAATTAAAGTCTCCAGCCAACACTGGGCTATCAAAACCTGAAGGGAAAGTCCGCAACATAGTGTCAAACGCCTCCGGAAACTCTTTTTAACATAAAGGCCTTATGCATCAGCAGCACAAATTCAGGGGAGAAAAACTCACCCTGGCCCTCTGCTCCCGAATTAGGAGAAGCAGAGGAAGGAGCTCCTCTAGCAGCCTCAGAACGAGGCGTCCCCCTACAATCAGACTCCTCTGCAACAGCGAGGGTCGAGTCACACGGCGCTTCCAAAATGGCGCCCGCTGCCAGCTCCATCGAGCGGGAAGAATCACCGCTTGCCATGCCCGTACTAGCATGAGCGTCTAAAGAGCACGTACTGCAAAGCCCCGCTGCTGAACTGCATTTACCATAGCGGGAGCAGCGCTTAACACCTTCAGCAGCCATCGCCCGACTGGACGGAAATATAGAAATAAAATGGCGGCTTCGCACCAAAACTTACCCCGCACAGAACGCTGTCTGCGGGAACCTCCCCGGAGGAGTTGGGCACCACTCTCACCTTAGGAGATCGAGTCAATGAGCTCCGGTCAAGCTGCACTGAACCAGAATCTCTGGAGAAAGCCTCAGAAACAGCAATGCTGTATAAGCGCACCCTTTTTTTTTTTTTTAACACTGTGAGGAAAGTTGGAGGCAGGCAGCTACAGAGGGACAGGGAACAAAACCAAGTATGCCTTCAAAGTGGGCACCACCAGCCACAACATCCCCGCTCTACTGGCAAAGCACAGGAGCCACCCCAGGCAGAAATCCAGGAGCTGATCACGCGACATCCACACCTGCTGGGAGATAGAGATATACTGAAGGCAGAAGGGGCTATCCGTCCAAGGTCACTGTGGTTGTTCAGTATTCTCTATCTCCACCTGCTGGTAGGCGGATACAACCCATCAGTTAATGGATTCATCTGCTGCTGATGACAAGGAAGTACCAATTTTATTGCCACACTTAAAGGCTGAATTTTTCAGTCAGGATTTCATTGAGCCTACAAATAAGTGGGAAAATGTGGGATACAAATGTAACAAATAAATAAAATAAATAAATTTCATGTTCCCTATGAAATCGTGCTGTCTTGTAACACACAAATATATAAATATAAATTGTATCATCTTTTAAAACAAGGATTGCTTTTTGCCCAGTACTGAAATTAGACTAACAGGTTCAACTACTTAACCAGGAAAACGAGAGCAAACGAATGAAACAAAAATTACTGCAAGCATAGGGAATGTTGAATTGCACAATCTATGGTTTCACCTTATTTGCTCTTGTACATTGGTATGCTGTAAAAGGTAAGTATTCTGAGAAGCATTCTTCGTAACTAGGAACAGAGAAAACCACAGATGTGACAAATGCTAGACAGGCTTCTGAGGAAGATGGAGGGGGTTTGTTTTGATCATGGTGGACCTTATATTATTAGAGTTTAAGCAAGGAGTCTTAAAGGAAACCAAAAAACCTGAATTACCTGTACATCACTCTCAACCTACGCATAGCAAGATAGTAACATAATAAAACGATAGCAGATTAAGGATAGTATGGTCCATCTAGCCTGCCCAATAGGTTGACTAAAGTTATCTGCTGCTCCAGGCAGGTTACACCCCTTCATGACTTTGTTTAGGATTGTACTTGTTGCTCCATGCAAGTTATACCCCTTTATGGCATTTTGGAAGTGTGAAAGTCATTTAAGTTTTGCTTTGATTTAATCTTTTTAATGTACAGGGATCCTCTGCGCCTTTCCCATGCCTTTTTGAATTCCATCATTGTTTTTATCCCCACCACCTCCACCAGGATATTCCATGCATCCACCACCCTTTCTATGAAAAAATATTTCCTAATGTTGCTTGTTTACCTCCTTGCAGCGTCATTTCGAGTCCACTAGTTCAACAACTTCCACATCTTTGAAAAGTAATATTAGTTTGTTCATTAATACCTTTTGTGTAAACATCTACCGATATATCATAGCTCCCACGTCCCTTTTTCCTCAGTTCTTCAAGTATCTTCTCGTACATTTTTAGATGGAGACCCCCACACCATTTTTGACACTTTCCTCTGAACCACTTCAAGTCCTTTTATATCCTTAGCGAGATAACAGAGTTACTCACCTGTAGCAGGTATTCTCAGAGGACAGCAGGATGCATATTCTGACCAATGGGGACTCTATTGGATAACATCACCCAACATAAGAATCGCTCCTCAGTGCCCATTTCAGAAGCATTTCCACTGTGAACGCATGTGCCTTCCAGGACACCATCGCCACATGGGACCAAATCTGTTAAATACTATAGCTCATAGAATGCAACTCCAAATAGAATATGCACCCTACTGTCCTCAGAGAACACCCGCTGCAGGTGAGTAACTTTGCTTTCTCAGAGAACAGGCAGCATCCAGATATTATTTGATAAAGTCTCTCATGTGAGACTCCTGAGAAAATTAAAGAGTCATGGGATAGAAAGCAAGGTTCTTGTGTGGATTAGGAATTGGTTATTAGACAGAAAACAGAGGGTAGGGTTAAATGGTCATTTCTCTCAATGGAGGAGGGTGAACAGCGAAGTGCCGCAGGGATCGGTACTGGGACCAGTGCTATTTAACATATTTATAAATGATATGGAAATTGGTACAACGAGTGAGGTGATTAAATTTGCAGATAATAGAAAACTATTCAAGGTTGTTAAAACACATGCGGACTATGAAATATTGCAGGAAGACCTTAAGAAACTGGAAGACTGGGCAACCAAATGGCAGATGAAATTTAATGTGGACAAATGCAAGGTGATGCACATTGGAAAGAATCATCCAAATCATAGTTACCTAATGCTAGGGTCCACCTTGGGGGTCAGGACTCAAGAAAAAGATCAAAGTGTCATTATAGATAAGATGCTGAAATCATCTGCTCAGTATGTGGCGGCAGCCAGGAAAGCAAACAGGATGCTAGGAAAGAGATGGTGAATAAGACCAAAAATACTATAACGACACTATCGCTCCATGTTGCGACTTCACCTTAAGAATTGCATTCAATTCTGGTCGCCGTATCTCAAAAGAAATATAGCAGAATTAGAAAAGGTTCAAAGAAGAGCGACCAAAATGATAAAGGGGATGGAACTCCTCTTCTATGAGGAAAGGATAAAGAGTTTAGGGCTCTTCAGCTTGGAAAAGAGACAGATAAGGGGATATATGATTGAGGTTTACAAAATCCCGAGTAGTGTGGAACGGGTAGAAGTAAATTGATTTTTTACTTAGTACAAAGACTAGGGGACACTCAAGTAAGTTACACGGAAATACAAATAGGAGGAAATATTTGTTCACTCAATGGATAGTTAAGCTCTGGAACTCTTTGCCGGAGAATGTGGTAACAGCGGTTAGCTGAGTTTAAAAAAGGGTGTGGACAAGGTCCTGGAGGAAAAGTCCATTGTTTGCTATTGAGACAAACATGGGGAGGCAGCTGCTTACCCCGGGATTGGTAGCATGGAACGTTGCTAATTGGGTTTTTCCAGGTACTTCTGACCTGGCTTGGCCACTGTTTGAAAACGGGATACTGGTCTAGATAGACCATTGGTCTGACCTAGTATGGCTACTCATGTTTTTATATCTGATGGAAATCCCCAGCTACCAGGCTGTCTGAAACAAAACAAAAAAGGGCGTGAGGGGAAGAGGCCTGCAACAGTCTGTGCCTGGAACTGTACTCAAGTAAAATGCACACAATTTTTGGATAGCCTGGAAGTGAAAACAAAATGGGCCTGTGGGAGGTTTGGTTTCTAGACCCCACAAAGGACTGTCTGACCGACTGTTGCGTCGGGAGTCCTGTTAAAGACAGTGAGAGGTCAATATATGGGCCGCGGTTCATGTTGCAGACCTGTATATTTCTTCAATGGAGGCTGATCTCAGACCTACTGATGCAGCCATGGCTTTGATATTGTGAGCTGCGACATAACCCTCAAAGGTCAGCCCAACCAGGGCATAAGTAAAAGTACATACAGTCTGTAAGCCAACTGGAAAGAGTGCATTTACCAATGGCAGCCCCCATCTGAGCATGGACTTTTTATAAGCTTTAGTCTGCTCCAGGTAGAAGGCCAAACGGAGTGCAGTGCACATTCACCTTGATGGGCATGTGATTTCAGGAAAAATACTGACAGAACTGACTGGTTAAGATGCAATTACACCACCACCTTAGGAAGGACTTGGGATGAATGCTGAAAAACAAAACTTAGTGTAAGGTGGATCACTACTAGGGCTTGGAGTTCACTGATCCTCTGAGCTGAAGTGGCTGCCACTGAAAACAAGACCTTCCAAGGTCAGGTAAAAAGGAACTTTCATCATCAGCTGGGTAAGTACAACATTGAGATCCCATGATACTGCTGAGGGCTTGATGAAAGGCTTGCTTCTATTAAAGCCACCCATGAAGTGAACAACTAAAGGCTGAGCAGAGATGGGCTTACCCTGTACAAAATGATAAGCTCCAACTGCACTGAGGTGAACCCTTACTGAGCTGGTCTTGACTCTAATAAAAGTGTAGAAGGTACTTTAGAAGTTTTTGTGTAGGATAGGAAAAGGGATCTAGAGCCTTGCCCTCACACCAAACCTCTTCCACTTGAAACCATATGACCTCCTAGTGGAATCTCTCCTAGAAGCAAACAGGACCTAAGACACCCCCCCTGATGAATCCAAGGAGTCAACTTCTAATCTCTCAACATTCAAGCTGAAGGTGCCAGGGACTGGAGGTCAGCTTGTAGGACGAACCACTCATTCTGAGTGACAAGGATCAGAATACATTCCAATCTCCATGGACATCTGGCCATCCAAATGGCAGGTGAAATTTAATGTGGACAAATGCAAGGTGATGCACATTGGAAAGAATAATCCAAATCATAGCTACCTGATGCTAGGGTCTACCCTTGGTGGTCAACACTCAAGAAAAAGATCTAGATGTTATTGTAGATTATATGCTGAAATCTTCTGCTTACTGTGCGGCGGCGGCCAAAAACGCAAACAGGATGCTAGGATTATAAGGAAAGGGATGGTGAATACTATAATGCCTCTGTATCATTCCATGGTGCAACTGCACCTTGAGTATTGCGTTCAGTTCTGATCAGGGCAAATATGAGTCACAGTCGCTCTTGCTCCAGTTAGGCTACTAAATCACTATGCTGAAGGTAGGTTGGGGGTGGGGGGGGAAGGAAGGAAGGCTGGCTGTGTGCAGTAGCAATGGCAGTTGCTATAGTGGTAGGGTACAGGGACAGGACAGTTTTGTTTTCCGATGAAACCAAGAGGTCAATTTCAGTTGCGAATTTGGTTTTGGAAGAAACCTAAGATCCTGGGTTCAGTCAGGCTCTAATCCTCTTGCCTTGCAAATTCTCTCTCTCTCCCTTTCTCCCCCCCTCCTGGCACACTCACTTCCTCTCCCATTCAATTTCTCACTACTTCTCTCCAGACTCTCTCCTCCAAGCCCTCCTGTTCTTTTACTCCCACCTCCACAGCAGATGAAAGGGTCAGGCCCCTCTCTCATCCCCACTACGGGCATCTGTCCCCTTAGCCCCAGTATCTTCCAACATCTGTCCCCTTATCTACGTTCAGCTGATTACTATTTCAGCAGTGGGAGCTTCCTCCGATTCCCCACCACTGTCAATCTTAACCAGGCTACCTCACACACAAGCCCATCTCCACACACAAGGGCAGGAACATCCTTCCGTGACCTTCTGCTGCTCGTAATTTACCACGATGCTAAATGCAGAACCAATGAGGGTATGGCCCTGCCCTTCTGTATTCACTAGCAGCTCTGTGCCTACCACAGTCGTCGCCCCCCCCCCCCCCCCAATTCTCTTTTCCTACTTCTCAGCAAGGCCTCCAGGTTGTCTATCCCCAAGGTTTCCCTCCTGGCAAATGCCCCAGCTCTCCTTTCTCTTCCCACCTACCCCATGACACACATCTAATTTGATCTCCTTTCAACCCCTGTGCCACAGGCCCTCAGTTTGCCGTAATTTCCCTCCAGCTTTCTCTGCTCCTGTCTCCCCCAGTACGCTATCCTCTCTAGCTTTCTCCAGCCCCATCCTCAATCAAACAGAAGAGGTGGTGGCGGCACATGAAACCCAACGGTTCCTTTGAACCATATGGCTGTATGGAGGTCTGCATGGTTAAAATGAAGCGTTGGGCCCAAGATGACAGAGGAAGACACAGTTCAATGTACAGCTAGGTGCATCCTCCTCTTGCTCAACTGCTTCAGGGAGGGCACGAGCGAGCTGTTGCTGCTTCTAACTCCTGGGGCTGCTGCCACTGCCTGTACAGAATTCTGCATGGGAAGGGCAAAACTGTATACCACTGGTAGGAAATTCTGAACAAATGTGCATTGCACACAGAATTACCAGGAGTAATCATAAGGTCTGCTCCCCTATGCCACCTTCTCTCTTCTCTGTCCCTAAACTTGACCCACTTCCCCAGGTTCACCATCACCCAAACTCACTCTCCCCACCTTCCTCCCTCCTAGGCTTGATATCCCTGGATCTCTTTCTCTCCCCATTCTCCCAAGCTCATCCTCTCCCAGTCTCCTTCACCTCCACGCCGACATCATCTCCCCTGCCCCAATATGCGCTTAACACTACAGCCTCTTCCATTTCAGCCTACACAGTAACATACATCAGCCCACACCAACCAAGACTTTCTCTCTTCTAGCCGCCTGTTTTGTTTTTGTTTTTTTTAAAGTCCATGCACATCAGTAAGCCTTCCTGGCTGTGCAGCTTGCTGTTTGATTTCAATGCCTAGACCCCATGTCAAATTCTGCAGGCTAAGTAGGGAAATTCTGTGCTGCGCTGCACCATTTGCAGAATTCTCTCAGGTGTATCTTTTATACTCTACCAAAGTAAACGAGAAAGCATGATCCTTCATTTACTTTATGCCCAGCAACCTTCTCATGCCTAAAACTGAGCTATGTAACTGCATATCTACTAAGTAAGACAGTGATCTTCACTATTTCTGAGGTGAAGGCAACTGTAGCAAATAAACTTCAATGCTTTGCAAAGTGGCTGGCACATTAGGTAACAGGTGCCCCCCCCCCCCCCCCAAATGACGAGATCAGCCCAGCACATTGAGAGCAACTTGAAATCTGCTCCTTCACACTATATCTTTGCCCATCTGGCCATTTGTGCCCTTCATACATACTCCAAATTCTCTCCAGCACCCCCCCCCCCCCTCCTCACCGGCACCCTATAAATTCTCATCCTTCAATGGACGCTCTCCCCTAATCTCACCCAGCATTCTGTCACCTTCACCATCCTGTCTTGGTTCCCACCCTCTCCAAATCAACTCTCCCCCAGTTTGTTAATCTTTCCTTTCCCCTTCACCAGAGGATTGCATCTATTCTGTTTTCTGCAGGAGTGAGTTGCATGCTTCCTAAAAATCCATGTTGTTCTTGTAGTCTCATGGGACTAGCACAGGAATTTAGCAACCACATGGCTCAAACAAAGAACTAGGTAATGCAGGTGGAAAACAAAATAGCTATTACAGAGGCAGCACCAGAAGAAAGCTCCTAGAAGACGTAAATAGTGGAGAGAAGAAAGTCAGGAAGCCACACCGAGGCCGGGTGGCAGTGCTTATCACACTGTCTATGGCTGTAACAGCTGAGTAACTTGACCAAAATCTCAAGGAGCTGCACTGAATTTGAACCAGGCTTCCCCTGGCTCTCAGCCTGCTGCTCTAACTATTACATATTCCATGTTTGGTAACTCACCAGTAAACTAAAGGTCAACAGATCTGCAGCCATACCAAAAAATATTCATAGGGAATTCATTTTATGGTTACCGGTAATCAAAGGATTTCTGTTACAGTGCTACTGAACACCGCTACTCACACAGTCAACAGGAAGATGATGAACAGGGGAGCTAATGCTAATTGGGACATTACCGCGGACACAGAAAGCACATGACCCCTCCAGTGGCCTACCTTTCATGCCTGTTGCTGCTCCCAACCCTCCTACTGCATTGCAACCAACATTCCCTGCCTTCTATGAAGGCCCTTATTACTCATTAAAAACCTTCCCTGCCCTTCATTATGTGTCTGAACACCATCTTTCATTTCCTTCAGTTCACTGTTATAGAGTGATGATTAGACTCGAGATGCATTCTCTCTCTTTGCCCCTCTCCTGTGGGACTCCCTTCCCCTGGGTCTGGTTACTGAGCAATCTTACCTAAGATTCAGATCTGCCTTGAAAACACATTTTTACTCCTTGGCCTTCCTGAGATATGAGGGACTGGGCTGACCAGCAGCCAGCCTATACTTCTCTCTCTTACTCCCCCTTTCATACTTCTCTGTCCTGTCGTTATTTAGTTCCTTTTCCAGACCGTTTCCTATTTTGAGTTGTAAACCGCTTTGATTCTCATCTGAAAGGCAGTATATCAAGTCTTTAATAACATGAGCTTGTCAGGAGGTGTTGATTTTTTTTTTCTGGTCCTCCCAGATTGCAATGCCAAATGCACATTTTTCAACCCCATTTGGGGTCACGACATCACCATAATTTCCCAAATTGTTGGTGAACTGCCACTGGCTCCTGGACATTACAGTGAAGAACATTGCTAGGATTTTTAAATATTATTGTACTTGCAGCTTGCCAGACACACCCAGCTATGTGGTCTGCTGGTATTTCTACAAGGACTTCTAACATTTCATGTTACCTGCTTTGCTATTCATGTTAGTAATCATGCTAGTAAGGCACTTGAAATCTAATTACAGGTTAATGTTAAATTGCGGGGAATTAATATACATACATATATCCAGACCCAGCAAATTGTCCTCTTAAATCAACATAATCTTCTTAAACAATCTCAATTACGCACGATTTCATCCAGAAAAATCAGACCTCAGTGGCGATTCTTTTCATATGAGCATGTAAGCTCATAGGTCACCTGCCTCTTCATTGGTCATCATTTTGCTCATTTACGTTTATCATGTGTTTCAACCAATTTTCCATCGCTTTACTTTAATATAAAAAGACCAAAAGCAGCACTTATCTTATATTGTCAACAAAGCACAGGACCCGGACACTAAATCACCAAATATATGGCATGTTTCGCTATTGCTACTTCAGGGTGTGATCCGGTATACTCAAACTATTCTCCAACACAGCGCTGAACACTAAGTCCTGCTCCTTCCACTTTAAGCACTCAGGCTGTGCCATACTCAAACTGCTAGGTCCTATTTCCATTGTTGCAGCATTTAAGAAAAAATACTGCAAGAACATCTTATAAAGGAGATTGCGTGTCCATCCATCTATCTCTGTCATAGGCAAAATGACAAGTGGTCAGCATTTGTGCTTTCATGTAAGACAGCAATGTGCTAGTTCACCACTGCTCAGTTTTACACTAGTTGCCTCAGTCACTCTGGAGTTGTAAGACTGCTAATGTAAATTACAAAGTAAAACACAAAATATATGCCCACTAAAAATCCTCTGTGCTGACCCAAGATAGGCAGCTGTTGGAGAGAAGCCAGTTTTGGGTACTCCGGTGTTTTTTCATCTATATCAATTTTTCCTGCTGTTTGCATGGGGAAGCACAAGGGTTCAGTTCAGCCATGAACTTCCACAATCCTGGTAGGGCTCAAATCACACCAGACTTTAGTTTCAGAGTTGCTCGCAGCTGCCTGTGTTGTGTTGGGTGAAATTCATGCCGCCAACTGGGGACCGTTACCGCACTGAGCTCCAACAGCCTAGTTCCCCCAATGCTTCCAAACTGTGGTTTGCCTCTAAATTGGTAGACAACTCTGAAGAGTGGAGATTCTCCATTGGATAGAGTTGCAGTGGAATGTGCCAGTGAGGTTAGTGCTAAGGAGACTGTTAAGGCAGTTAACAGGAAGATCTAGCTCTGGACAACTCACTCCTCAGTGAATTTCACAGGGCACTATGAGTCAGACAGGAGGGGTAGTGGGAGATCTTTCAAATCATGCTTTGGGGGCAACAACGTTTCTAAGGAATTGCTCTACCATGATAAGACCTTCCGGTATTTCTTTGGAACACTATAACTGGAATTCGTAGTATGGTTTTCCTCATTTGCCACAGTGATGGTGGATAGTCATTGTAAGTGGAGGAGTGGCCTAGTGGTTAGGGTGGTGGACTTTGGTCCTGAGGAACTGAGTTCAATTTCCACTTCAGGCACAGGCAACTCCTTGTGACTCTGGGAAAGTCACTTAACCCTCCATTGCCCCATGTAAGCCGCATTGAGCCTGCCATGAGTGGGAAAGCGCGGGGTACAAATGTAACAAAAAAAAAAAAAAACTACATTCTCAGACTCTTGACTACTAGGTCTTTGTCTCAAAGATGCAATAAATTGAAGCAATTTAACCTGGTTTAATATAGGATTAAACTGACGGTTCACCATCTGCTGAAAAATATAGAGAACTCTTATCAAGTCTTTGAATTTGAGGGTTTTGAATTTCTCTAAAATCTGTTTTCTCTTCCCCCTTGGAAGTACCTCAAGGAGATCCTAAAAATTACTGAAGAAGCAACATCTCTTATTGAGAAATTATTTTAGGTACCTCTGAGGGGGAATAGGACTGTAGGTGTGTATGGAGATGCGCGGACTGTTGTGATGATCAAGAAGCCAATGGCTTAGTTCTTTCCGTTATTTTGAATACCTCAGAGAAGGAATGTGCTAGCAGAAAGCCCTTATTCGTTATATCTGTTTTTCCCCAGGATAGAGAATCTATTAAGAGACTGTATTTTAGGGATCATTTGGAATTATTTACTGGTCAGCGAGTTCAAATTCTCAGATCTGTCTCAGGAGAGACAGGTCCATAGAAGAAAATGTCTAGAGATATGACCTGAGGTGTTAGCATTAGGGACCTTTTGGTATGTTTTCCTGCAAATAAGATATCAAGGTCTTAAATATATTTTTGTTGACTCCACCTAATTACATGTCTTTCTAGATAGTAAAAAGTCAAAATATTTTGATACCAGGTGAAGAGATTTCTGAAGTTATCTATATACTCCATCTTTGCTTACAACCTACAATGTCTAAAGTGTTTTACTGTTTATAGTGTTGGCATTGTAATGTAGCATACTATGCCATACTTTGTAGTGTTTGAATAATTTTACTGCTATAATTGTCTATTGCTTATGTTTGACTTATTCTTGCTGTACACCGCCTTGAGTGAATGCCTTCAAAAAGGCGGTAAATAATGGACACGAATATGAAGTGGGTTGGTATTTGTCCAAGGTGTGCATGCCATATCAAACTGGATTACTGTAATGCACTCTACATTGGTCCGATTACACCAGCTCACCTGATTCAGAATGCTACATCATTTTTGCAAAAACTTCACCGGCTACCAGCACAATACAGGGCTAAATTTAAAACTATGTTTGATTTTCAAAGCCCTCAAAGGAAAATGGCCAGAGTACTTGAAGAACAGGATCCCCCTCTACACACCTCCAAGATCACTATAGTCCTCCCAAAGAGTATTCTTAACCATACTCTCTTCAACGGACATCACACAATGTAGTAGTAATGTGATACCCACCAGTGAGCCTTCTCTGGAATAGCCCCCACAATCTGGAATGCACTCCCTGAAAGGCTCCACTTTAACACAAGACTATCTCTACTTCAGGAATAAGGTGAAAGCTTGGCTCTTCAACCAGGCCTTTAATAGAAGAAGTAATTAACTTGCTAGTCACACACATACAAGGAGCGACACCGGCTATATATACTATAGCAGGACAAGTTTATCAACTCCTATCCTAATGTTCTATCACCTTTCTGACCTCATGTGCAACTTTCTTTAAATAAGCCCCCTTCTTTTCTTACTCCTGTTACTCTGTCTTCTATATCTATATGTTCCATCTTTGTTTACACCCTATGCTGTCTATTAAAATGTTTTATTGTAATGTAGCATACTGTGCCATACTTTGTATTTGAATATTTTTACAAAACAAAAAGGCACACAACTGCTTGCAGAATAATAAGAACAAACCAAAAATCAGAATTAGGTCAAGAGGTTTATTGGAACAATAACCGACGTGGCCATGTTTCGCCCTCAGGCTGCATCAGGGGTAAAACTCATCACTGTCTTCTACTTCAATCCCACCATCCTTGTCATCATCCATTTGTTTGTGGATCATGTGGAGAGCTTCCAGACTAAACCGGTCATCCTCAGTAAGACAAGGTGGGATTAGTGAAACACACTGCTATTTCCTTGCAAAACTACAACTGTGTTGAAATAGGGTCGCACACGCCTTTAAGTTCGGGGGTGGGGACACACTAGATCGTTGCCAACAATTGTATAATAAACATAAATACTCTACACAAAGACGACATATTTATGTTTATTATACAACTAGTAAAAAAGGCCCATTTCTTAACGCAATGAAACGGGTGCCAGCAATGTAATGAGTTCCTGCCTAGTGGTTAGGGTGGTGGACTCTGGTCCTGGGGAACTGAGGAACTGAGTTTGATTTCCACTTCAGGCACAGGCAGCTCCTTGTGACTCTGGGCAAGTCACTTAACCTCCATTGCCCCAGGTACAAATAAGTACCTGTATATGTAAGCCGCATTGAGCCTGCCATGAGTGGGAAAGCGCGGGGTACAAATGTAACTAAAATTAAAAAAAAAAAAATTAATGTTTCCACGGTTGTATTCTGAATATAATTGTTGTTTACATGTGTAAGATTTCTTTATATACAATATTTTTTGTGTAAACTGGGTTACAATGTGGTAAAAGTTTTCCTTGTTCAGGCCCTTCAATCAGTTTAACAATCACAGCGGAAGAGCTCCTTACTCGTGAGAATGCAACATACAGTTGCCCATGTGAGAGACTGAGAGTGACACTGTGTTTTACAGACAGTGTAAGAGACAGATACACAGAGTGACTGTGTGTGTGAGTGACAAAGTGATTAAATGTTTGTCTTCCCTTCCGTTCTGTGCACTTGTCTCCACTGATGTTCGTACCTCCCTGTATACGATTGATTGTTAGAGATCCAATCCACTCCACTTCCCTCCTCTAAGTTCCGTTCTGTCTGATTGGTTCTTCATTCCTGTGACGTCAGGTTTGTTTGCTTGGCAACTATGCAGCATTCCGTTTCCTCGACGTGAGGGTGGGGACAGTGAGAGCCAATGAAACGCTGAACTACAGACTAACGAACCCTACACTGCCACAGAGTCAGCTTCAGAATGTTGGAGGTGCTTTTTATTATATAGGATTGTTTTTTGACCACAGGTTAAAAACTTTTTTCTAGATCTGTGGCATTTGGGGTTTTTTGGACTATGATGAAGAGAAGACCATGGTGTCTGTTTAAGCTCCGTGAGATTAATTTCTGATCTCAGAGCTCTTCGAGGCCTTTTCCCCATTAATTGAGTCATTTTTCAGCAAGTGGATTTTTCTATTTTGGATATTGTTGTGCTTCCACACCACACGCTTAGTTCTTTGATTAATAAAGAAAGTCAGGCTCCGCTTTAAAAATAAATCTCTTTCCTTAAAAATTCTCTTTTATGGACCTTGTTTCAGGGCTTATTTTCTTGGGTCTCTCTCATTTGTGCACTTTAGACAACATGGATTAAGGTTTTATTGTATGTTATTTGCCTAATTGGATTCTTTTTCTGTTTTTTCTCTCTTCTATGCATATGTTAAGTGAATGTTTGACACTAATTAACACTATAAAAACAAATTTTAAAAAAGAATCCTCTGTGCTTTATGCGTTCTTGAAATCTCTTCCAGTCCTAACCTCTACCATCTGCTCTCGGAGGGCATACCAGAAATGAAAAAATACCAAGATTCTTGTTCTAAAATGTCCTTTCCACCGATTTTGTGTGTGTCATTCAGATCTTAAAGTCTCTTCTCATAAAGCATTTGATGCAGAACTCATGCTATTCTGTCAGCTTTTTCTGGACCCCAAACCCCCGCCAGCCGACCCGAGGTGTTTAAAAGTTCATCTTCAGCCTCTGTGGCCGTGTTGTTGTTGTTAATAGGAGCTGTTGAATCCAGTTCGGAGTCTGACGTCCCAGCACACTCCGAACTGGATTCAACAGCTCCATCCTATCAACAACAGCACGGCCACGGAGGCCGAAGATGAACTTTAAACACCTCGGGTCGGCTGGTGGGGGTTTGGGGTCCCCCACCAGCTGAAGAAATAATTTTTAAGGCAGCGGCAGGTGGAAGCGGACCTCGGTTGGCGGGGGTTGGGGTCCCCCGCCAACAAAAGTAAGCAACGGCAGCGGGGGACGGTTGACGGCGGTAGGGGGGTCCAGGGCAAAATCTGGGGGGGCCCAGGCCCCATGCACATACGCCCCTGGCCTCTAGGACCAGACACTATATTCCAAGTGAGGTCTCATCGATGACACTGATGACTAGTACAACAGGAGTTCAGAGGCCACATTAATCCACTTGAGAAGTAATAAAAACAAGCATCTTATTTTCTTATTATTGTTTTGTTTTATTTCTATTAATTATAGTACAACAGTGTCATCACTGTCTCTTTTTTCCTAATTATGCCTCTTCCTTTGACTCCAGGCATCCCACCAGCTATAACTAGTTTTGTTGCACCATTTTGCTACTTCAAAAATTTGTAATACTGAAACCCATCCACCAGTCGACCATTCCTCAAGATTCCTTTAATTACTATAATGTCAGGGCTCCCCAAGCTATGGCCTGCAGACTTGAAACAACTGCGAAACTCATTTTTCTGACCAATTATACTTTTTTTTTTGTCCACAAGTGAATCCAGTGCACAGAGAAAATGTGACTGTTTTCATGGGAAGCCAGAAGGCTGGCAAGGTTTCCAGGCTCCACCAGTTGAAGATAGTAGTATGGCATGGCTAGCTCCAAGGGGAATACCAGCCCACATCCTGCTCAGCAAACTCCAAGAACAGTCCCTACCCTTTCAGTGATTTCAAACATCCTATATGGTCCTTCTCTTGAAAGGTTTGGAAACCCCCATTCTATGAAATGAGGCATATTTACTCTACTGCAGGTCTTGGTTTCTTCTGTAACAAGGCAAAACGTTTCCTAACCCCTCTGCAATATTATTATCAAAGAAACAGACAGGACCATCCCCTGAAAATAAATTCCATTAGCACTCTTTCTTCAGGGGGATCTCACATTACTACACTGTTGTCTATCCCTAACCCTGTTTCTAATTCAGTCCATCTTATTTATTTAAACTTAGCTCACCTTTTCAGTAGTACTTCTACTACATCTCTCAACTGCTCAGTTTATTAATGAGCTTCCTATGCAGAACAGTACCTACAGTCCTCCTGAAATCCTTGCACACCACATTCCACATCACTCACAATCTAATTCACCTGTTATCCACCCAAACTGATTTGTTTCACATAATCTTCCCCTGATAAAACCATCCATTCTCAATTCCTACAATCCACTGGATTCAAGATAGATCATTAGCATTTCCTTCAGAAGACTACACAGTAACTGGTTTGTACCAAATACACCTTTTAGAAAAGGGGATATCATCCATCTCCCTCCAGTCTCAGAGAAGCCCTTTCTTCATAAAAGATCTACAGGTGCTTCAGCCTAATGTTTCCCAAGTCTGGTCTGGATGTACCCCCTTGCCAGTCAGGTTTTCAGGATATCCACAATAAATATGAAAGATTTTTGGGTATAATGGTGGCAGTGTATGCAAATCAAGTTCATGCACATTCATTGTGGATATACTGAAAACCCAACTGGCAAGGGGTACTGCAGGCTTGGACATGGGGGAAACTGCTTCAGAACCCACCAGAACCCCAACTCCCCTTAATATTCCAATATATCCTGTCCAGCTCCATGGCTTGGTTTGCTTTAAGCTCTTCTAGCAACACACAAACACACACAGACCATAACTGTACGGTAATCACTCTTATCACTACAATCCTAACCCAACAATGGGTGGGTGGCCTTCTCCCATCCCTTCTCAGTGAATACCAAACAGAACAGCAACCCTGTTGTCCTTTAAAGGTGTGCAGGGCAGAAAGACTGATTTTGCTTCGTTTCCTCTGTTTATGGGATTTTTCTTTTCATTTTGATCCATAGTGAGCATATTTGCAAAATAATGCTACTTACTGCAAAATAACACACCCTGTTTTGAAACAGTGTGCACCATTGACAAGAGAAGAAAAACAAATTAAGGGGTTTTCCAGTTTCAGGCTAAAAAAGACATGAAACCTGGGTGTAAATCTTACAAATACCATCTAATTGTATGTTTTTGAATTTTGTAAGCACGTATAGTTATTCCTAATATTTCATGTCATGAAGTGTTGCTTGTCATTATGTATGATGGAACTAAGAGAGGTTTTAAAAAAATGACATGCAACATGGGAAATGTTTCAAATGAATGTACATCCCAATTACTTTGCCGCTTCCACATATTTCTTTGTCTTTCCTCAATTTTACAATCCTACCTCTGCCCTTCCTCATTTTTGCTGACATTAAATGAAATGCTTTACCACCTCCATGAGAGTGAGATGTTTGTGTATGCTTCTGGAATGCTGGAACCTTTTAAAAGCTGCAGCATTCCTTCTCCCCACCCCAAGGGAGAGTAAAGAAGACCACAGCAGAAAAAAAAAGTGGGACCACCAGAGTGAACCTGAATGGAGATCAGAAGTGAACTGAAGAATACTAGAAGCGCGAGTGCTAAGGTGTGTAGCCATGGGTTGCAAGATGGGCAGCAAAGGTTACTGTTTTGAGAAACAGGAAAGGGATGGGGAAGTGCTTCTTTCTGGTCCTGGATAATGCAGTTGCCTCATCCCATTCGTGGAATACTGCTTCAGTTCACTATAAAAAACCCTGTCTCCCAGAATGATACTCATTTCCAAAAACTTGATGCTTTAGGGCATGCTGGGACCTGAAAGAACAAATTTTACTGTTAATGACTTTGTACATAACAAAACCATGGTCCTACAGATGTAACTATTTCTTTAATATATCAGGTGTTGTAGGAATTTAGGTTCCACTTCAAGGATAATGGAAGTGGCATATACCCGATACTATACTCTCTCCATCAAATAAAGGAAGACTGGAGGCTCCCAGCAGCTTCTCAGACACCCCTAACCTGCAACAAGATGTAAAACAAAAGTATATTGTTCAAGATGTAGAAAGCTGAACTTTACTAATCTTCAAGCAGTTGACATTCTAAGATGGCTTCTGAAGATTCTGTGATAGAACTTCTCGTCTCATCTTAGGCATCTTAGGCTTTTGTAGCTCGCTTTATCCCCATAACAGGTCCAGAGAGGGATAACAAAAACTAAAAAACCAATCAACATAACCAAACAGAGATAATACAATAAAAAACACAATACACGACAGAAAAAATATTATTATGAAAGATACTTACAAAATACCACTACTTATGAAACCTAAAATAAGAGGAACTTAATCGTATTTCCTCTGGTAAGGAATTCCAGATCTTTACCGATTTTCATGAAAACTCTTTCTGGCAACTTTTAACTGAGATAAAACCAAACTTTAAGCAATTTGACAGATTCTTTCAACAATAGCTTTTCTATTTTCATTCCTATGTAGATTGTGATAAGTGAAAACCATGATTCTATCTGTGCAGATGTAGGCAGAGCCAAAATTTAAATGAGCCCTTTTTCTTACCTATTTTATAAATAAAACAAACCTCAATTTGTTCCTGTTGACAATGCAGTTTGTAATGGGCTTTGTATGTTTTTTGTCTTTGAAGCCACAGTACTGTTTTGGGTTTTTGGTTTTTTTTTTTTGCCATCTTAGCTGGACCGAAAAACTTTTTTCGTTGTTTAGAGCTAGAAATACATTTCTGGGTACCCATATCAGTAGACCTATGCCCTTACCTCATCGCCTATAAACAACTTATATAGCAAACTACACAAATAACTCACAACTTAAATGAGCTGGCTACAGAAAATCAAATAGAGACAGAGCCTTTGTTTTTAATATATCTACTTATAATATATTAATGCTCTCACTTAGTAGTATTTCACTAAAATATAGGAATATCAGAAACATTATGGTTTAATAACTTTAAAATGCTCTAAAATGTATCATTTTCAGTGCTAATGCTATTTATCAAAATTCCATATAATAACATGACCTAAGAATAATCATAAAAAACCAAGAAGAAAAAAGTTGTAGTGCACAACCCATCTAAAGAACAGGTCCCTTCAATGCAGGTATTAAAAGTTATACATACAAGACTTTTGATGTTGTAAACTATAGTTTTGATCTCAGGGGTTTTTTTTTGTGTGTGTTTTTTTTTTTTGCTATGGAACAACATGATCACATGGTTTCAAAAACATATGCAGAATCATGTCATATTTCCTATGCTACACAGTGCACCAAGATACACATATAAAGATTTGGAATTGCACACCTTACCCTGATATATGTTGATTTTGCACAAAAAGCCCACGATAGATTACTGGTTTAGTATCTCTGACCAATTCGTTTGTCTCCTTCATTCAATCACTCCATACAAATAACCAACAATGTAACATATATACATAAACGTTTAAAATCCTCTCTCTCTTTCTATTCTTGCCCACCCAACCACAATTTTAAACACAGGAAAAAAAATGTCCCCTCCCTTTACCTGGGCAAACTGAAAATAAAAAGAATAAAAGTATAAGTGCAAATACATTGTATAAAATAAAATGTAAAGTCAAATCGAAAGAGACATACCGAAAAGTGAAACCTCTATTGCTCTTCCTGAAAGAGGAAAGAGAACAAAATAGGAAAAAAATAGCCAAATGGGGATTATTTTTAGTTTATGTATGTGCGAAATGAGGAAAGATTACGATCGACAGAAATTCGAAGTCAGTATGAAAAAAAGAGAGAAAAGCCTCCCCTCCCTCCTTCGTAAGCTGGGGAACAAGGATGGGGGAAGAAGCTTGCAAGATCCGTGCTGAAAAAGTCAATAATAATAATCATGCTCATAATTAAAGATTTGTTGGTGGCGATCACCAACAGTTTGGGAAACCAAGGGCCTAGCCTTAACCCAGTTCATTCTCATTTTTCCATTCCCATCCCCTCAAACAAATTAAATGTCATTGAAAAGGCTGAACCAGAATCAAAAATGGATAAACACTCACGTCGCTCTCGACTTCGATGTCATCGTTATCGCTCATGCTTTCATAAAAACAGGAGGGGGCCGCGGAAGGCAGGTTGCAATCCACAGCTTGGGAATGAAAGGGGACCAGCGTCTTCCACCACAAGACAAAAAAAGAAACAAAAAGGGGGAAAAGAAACTAAAAGAGGGGGTTAGGAAATGAAAGGAACAAACAGGAGGTTCACACAGCAAGCACAGACGAAAGCAACGGATACCACACGTGACTTGCAGCCACTCGGGGACATTTACACGGCCCAGTGCCCAACTTCGGAGGTTGCCTATCTGCGGAGTTACCGGGAGATGTAGTCTACTGACCCTGGTTCCGCTTAGACATGAAGGCCTACCTGGGGCAAATGGACTACGAATCCCATAAAGGAGCTGCGCACCTCGTTTGACGTCGAAAGGGTTTGCGCCAGCGCATTACATCTCCTCGCTGCCGGTAAGTGTAGTCTGTCACAGAAAGTTTAGAACTACATTTCCCAGAAATCCTTGCCCCGGAAGGCCGATTGCCGAGGATGTTGGAGACACGTGGATGCGTGCGAATGTGTATAGATCAAGGAGGTTTAATAGACAGGAGATGAAGTGACGTCAGAACGCTGAACCTAATTAGGTCAATCTAAGTTTCTCCTTCCCAGCGCTGCCGTCATCCCCATTCACTCAAAGCAAAGCAAGCTGCTGCATTCACCTTATCGTTCTTTATTGTTGGTGGCATTTTTATGTATTCTCACTTATATTTTCAAATATGTCAGTTTGTGCAGCATATGGATGTACACAGAGGAAGTATAATAAAGGAATAACTTTTCATAGGTAGTGTAGTAATTTGTTATAAATCTAAATCAGTGGTCATTTGGAGGGGCTGGTTACAGGAACACCCTAGCACCTGTTATATTTGTGCAGAAATTTTTTTCTCTTGGTAATAGGACACTAAAACAGGCATCATGTTATGAGAATCAGGTGCTCAACATTCAGAGTTTCTATCTATTTATTTATTTATGACATAGCCCACGTTTAACATGTATTAGGTTGAAACCAGGGAGCATCTGAAAGCTTTTTTTTTCTTCCTGTGCCTAGATCAAAAGAGAACCTGCTTATCCGACATTGCTGCCTGGATGTCCAACCGCCACCTGAAACTGAACATGGCCAAGACCGAACTCATTGTCTTTCCACCCAAACCCACTTCTCCGCTCCCTCCACTCTCTATTTCAGTCGATAACACCCTCATCCTCCCCGTCTCATCTGCCTGCAGCCTCGGAGTCATCTTCGACTCCTCCCTCTCCTTCTCTGCGCATATCCAGCAGATAGTCAAGACCTGTCGCTTCTTTCTCTATAACATCAGCAAAATTCGACCTTTCCTCTCTGAGCACACCACCCATACTCTCATCCACTCTCTCATTACCTCTTGCCTTGACTACTGCAACCTACTCCTCACCGGCCTCCCACTTAACCATCTATCCCCCCTTCAATCCATTCAGAACTCTGCTGCGCGTCTTATCTTCTGCCTAGACCGATATGCTCATATCACCCCTCTCCTCAACTCACTTCACTGGCTTCCGATCAGGTACCGCATACAATTCAAACTTCTCTTATTAACCTACAAATGCACTCAATCTGCAGCCCCTCATTACCTCTCTACCCTCATCTCCCCTTACGCTCCTACCCATAACCTCCGTTCACAGGACAAATCCCTCCTCTCAGTACCCTTCTCCACCACCGCCAACTCCAGGCTCCGCCCTTTCTGCCTCAACTCACCCTATGCTTGGAATAAACTCCCTGAGCCCATACGCCAAGCCCCCCTCCCTGCCCATCTTCAAATCCTTGCTCAAAGCCAACCTCTTCAATGTCGCTTTTTGCACCTAACCATTATTCATCTATTCAGGAAATCTAGACTGCCCCAATTTGATTGACTGCACTTTTTTGTCCTTTAGATTGTAAGCTCCTTCGAGCAGGGACTGTCCTCTGTGTTAAATTGTACAGCGCTGCGTAACCCTGGTAGTGCTTTATAAATGTTAAGTAGTAGTAGTAGTAGAAAGATGGTTTGTGGGAACTTGCTTCTTCTGTTTTGAAGAATGCAGAGGTATATTATAAAAATGCACGAGGTGGGGAGGCGCTAGAGAGCGGTTAAAGAATAGCAGCATGATTAAGGAGCTCCTCACCTCCCTGGCTTGATGACATGATTTAGTGGAGGAATAGCCTAGTGGTTAGGGTGGTAGACTTTGGTCCTGAGGAACTAAGTTCGATTCCCGGCACAGGCAGCTCCTTGTGACTCTGGGCAAGTCACTTAATCTTCCATTGCCTGCCACATTGAGCCTGCTATGAGTGGGAAAGCGCGGGGTACAAATGTCATAAAATTTAACCTTCTTTTTCTACAAGTAAGAAGTATATATTTGCTTAATAACACTTCATTAATGGCTACTAGCAAACAATTGAAGAGTGAGTCGACTCTTACAATGGGTTCCAGCTCTAAACAATCAAAACCGGATCTATCATCACCGGAGAAAGTTACAAGAGTCAAGCCTGATGTCGTTGCTACTTTTGCTTTAATAACAGAGCAACTTACATTGATAGCCGGAATGCTCTCTGAGAATTCTTCAGATGTAAAATTTATCAAGGCAGAGGTGGCTCGCATCAATGCATGTCTTGATTTGTTTGAAGGAAGAATGGATCAATTAGAACAACGTCTTAGCTGCATGGAAGATCAGGCCCTAGTATTTCAACATACTACTAAAATGGTGCAGGATATGCAACTAGCCATGGACGACGCAGGGAATCGACAGTGTCGGAACAATATCCGCCTGCTAGGTCTTCCGGAGCATTCAGAGGGGGAAAAATCCCATTAAATTTCTTGAGGAATTTATCCCAAAGCTATTGAAGATCTCTTTTCAGCATTCTTTTGAAATAGAAAGAGCACACAGAATTCCATCTGGTAATTTTTCTGGCGAGAAAACGCCATGCCCTATTATAATGAAAATCCTTCGTTTTCGTCAAGACTCCGAAATTCTGCAACTTGCTAAAAAGCAACAGAACATTAAGTAGAATGGTAATCACCTTCAATTTTTACCGGACTTCACTAAAAATACAGTGGATCTTCGAAGGAAATTTCTAAATCTTCGTCCTCGTCTGAGGGCTTTGAATGCCCGATTTGGTCTTTTAAGCCCTGCTCGCATGAAGGTGACGCATCTTGAAATCACAAACATTTTTTACTGATCCTGTTATTTTGGAAAAATATATTACTGAACACGAAGGGGCCCGTATGGAAACAACTACGTGACTCATGTAAAGACGTTTTGTAATCTTTTTCATGAGATGGACGGTATATGCGTGTATATTATATATACCATGAGCTGTAAGTAGTTGTACACTTATATTTGAAGGTTAATAGTTGCTAATATTTCTCTTTTAGGGAAGGGGATGAGTTTTTCTTTTTCATCTCCATTCACACTCTCACCTCCGGGAGACTCCTAAGGGAGATTCAGACTGTTATGGTATACTCTTTTATTGTTATTTTTACAGTTTTATGCCATGACTGTTCTGTTTTTATTTTTTTTTGTGTGTGTTAACGTTAATGTAATATCCTATACAATGCAACAGTGTTCAACGTCATTTGGGTGCCTTAGTGCAAACATATATCCGAAACCTAAATGGTTTACTTCCTGTTTTTTCTCGCCTAGTCTTAAAAGGAAGAATGGTGTTGCTATTTTATTGGCTAGAGATTTGCACTTTTCTCTTACTAACCATCACACAGACTCAGAAGGCAGATGGGTTATTTTGGTGTTGAATATTCAAAATGTTACTTATGCATTTATTAATGTGTATGGTCCTGATCTTGATTGTCCACAATTTTTCAAGGACTTATCTCACCAGATCTCACTTCTTACTGTTGATGACATCATTATAGGAGGAGATATGAATATTCCTATAGACTATGTTCTTGATAGAAAATCAACAGTTAAATATAAAGTTACCAATTCTTACAAAGCTCTTCATGATCTAATAGCCCTATGTGGCCAGATTGATGCTTGGAGATTGCTTCATCCGGACATATTGGATTATACATTTTTCTCCAATCATAAATCTTACTCAAGGTTGGACTATTGGTTTCTCTCTAAATCACTTATTGACACTTGTCTACCTCATCTATTGAACCAATACATATTTCTGATCATGCTGCTATTACGTGTTCTCTGAATATTAATTCTGTGATGCAGAAATCCACAATGTGGCGCTTTAATTCCTCTCTATTACAGGAAGAAGCCTTTCTTCAGAAAATCACAGATCATACACCAGCGTTCTTTGAATTGAATAATACCACAGATGTTTCTCCCTTAACAATATGGGACTCATATAAGGCACATATCAGGGGAGTTATTATTGCTCATTCCACATTTATTCACGAGCAACGTAAGAATGAGATACTCCAACTTGAAAAAGAACTATCTTTGTCTGAACATCAGTATATGTTATCTGGTCTGGCGGAGGATCTTATTAAACTTCAGAAACTCAAACTTAACTTTAATAAAATACTAAGCTTAAAGGCGGGCATTCAACTCTCTGCTCAAGCTGCTGTTTACTTTGCTGGAATGAATAGAATTGGTAGAATCTTGGTCAACTATCTGAAAGGAGCAAAGAAGAAAACTATGATCCATGCTATTAAACAGCAAGGTACTGTATTGACTAAGCAACAGCGGCGTACCAAGGGTGGGGCGGTCCGCCTCGGGTGCACACTACTGAGGGGGGGGGGGTGCCACGCATCTGTCAGCTCCGCTGGTTCCCTTCTCCCTCTGCCCCGGAACAGGTTACTTCCTTGCATACAATGGATTAGATAGGCTCACTTCCACTCCTGTTTATTAAACCTTGGTATTGATAGACTGTATTTATTGGAGAGGCCGTGTGGTTATGTGTTCCTGACATGCTTCTGCATAACCCTTTTGGACCAGTAACAGCTGTTCTTTTTAATAAAGCGTTTAAAAAAAGGAGCAGTGATATGGGGGTTATAAGGCTTGTTAAAGCTAGTGAATTCCTATCATTGGTGCTGTGTTCAAACCAAATAAGTTTCATTTGGTCTACCATGGGAGGAGAAGGGGAGAGAAAACCTGATGCTTTTTTTTTTTGTAGTTCTAATGAACTAACTTTAAGGCTGGTTGTTAAACAATTTGGAGATGGTTGTAGCCCAGTGAAAGTTAGTAAGAGCTGTGCGCTTTACATTACTCTAAGATATGAGAAATAACCTTCAGTGACGTTATGTGCCACACGTTTAAAACCAGTTCAGAGGAAATTTTCATATAGTGTCAGATTCCTAGTCATACCTTGTTAAATATAACTCCTGCAGGTTTCAAATTGGATTTATTCTTAAATAAAAAGGAAATAGTTGGTTAATGTCCCCTTCAACAATGTATAAACTCCTTCTGTTTTTGGAATGCAGCAGTTTCATAGTTCTTGGCAGTTCAAACTTTAAGTAGGAAAGGCCAGTTCAGGTCAGAATGTACTCACTAGAGCTGTACGGAATAGCATATTTTACTATTTGGCCAAATATACGAATAAATATACAAATAATATATATCAGGATATCGACAGTGAATATGCATGATCTTGATTTGCATACACTGCCTCTATTATATGCAGCTCTATTTCATGCATACTCCATTTTGAATATCCTGAAATCCTGACTGGCAAGGGATACCAGCGACATAATGTAACTAAAGACCGTAACTGGACATATCTTAATCCTTCTTCTCCCTCTCTAAGTTCCCCACAATGGTCTTTACCATACTTATCACCTTGTTCATACTGGAATCGGCTAACGCCATTTACGGTACTATGTAAGCCACATTGAGCCTGCAAAAAGGTGGGAAAATGTGGGATACAAATGTAACAAATAAAAAAAATAAATAATGAAAAATATTATTTGGCCGAATACGAATAATGGACATTGAGCTTTAACATAACAAATAATAAAAGAAGCAATGTGAAATCAGAGATCAAGTGTTAAGTTCAGTAGGATTTAGCAAAGTAGAGCCCCAGGTTATTCATAGTCAAATTTAAATCACTATTCGGCCGAGTACGAATAATCTAAATGGGACCGAATCGAATCGAATACAAATATTTGGTACAGCCCTAGTGCTCACTCATGTCCAATGATACAGGTTCATACAGGAGGGATAGCTCTCAACTTTTCTTACTAGTAGAATTCCTGAGAACCAGTCTGGAATCTGGATCCCCAGGGGTGTGACTGTGCATTTGTGCTTCAAGCAAAGAGGCAGCCTCCAAGCAACTAAAGCAGCATTCTGCAAGTTAAAGGTCCAGCTGGTATTCCTTTTGCTTTAATGTAGAACAGAGGTGGGCAACCTTGGTCCTCAAGGGCCTCAACCCAGTCGGATTTTCCCTATGAATATGTGTGAGATCTTTTTTAATGCACTGTCTCCACTGTATGCAAATAGATCTCATGCCTATCCTAGTCCTTAGTGGAATGCAGGGCATGGTACAAAAGATAACAGTGTTGGATCCACTGGGAAATAGTGATTATAACATGATCACATTTGAGCTGATATTTGGAGTGAAGTTACTAAGGAAATCTACTGTGGCAGTATTTAATTTTTGAAAGGCGACTACATCAAAATGAAGGAAGTGGTTAAAAAGAAGCTAAAAGGATCAGCCACAAAGGTTAGGACTTTAAATCAGGCATGGAGTTGTTTAAAAATACCATTGTGGAAGCCCAGACTAGATGTATTTCACATATTAACAAAGGTGGAAAGAAGAGTAAACAACAGCCATCATGGTTAAAATTTGAAGTGAAAGTGGCTATTAGAGCCAAAGGAACATCCTTCAAAGAATGGAAAAGGGCCTCAAGAAAATAAGAAGCATCATAAGCACTGTCAAGCTATATGCAAAGCATTGATAAAGAAGGCTAAACGAATATGAACAAAAACTTGCCACAGAGACAAAAACTCATAGTAACACCTTTTTCAGATACATCAGAAGCAGAAATCCTGTGAGGGAATCTGTGGGACCATTAAATCATGAAGGAGCAAAATGGGCACTCAGGGAAGACAAGGCCGTTACGGAGGAATTGAATTAATTCTTTGCCTCGGTCTTTACAGAAGAAGATGTAAGAGATCTTTCTGTACCAGAAATGTTTTTCAAGGGTGACAATGCGAAGGAACAGAAAAAAAATCTCAGTAAACCTAGAAGATGTACTGAGCCAAACCAACAAATCGAGTGGTAGAATAACCTGGACTTCATGGTATACACCCCAGGGTACTGAAAGAACTCAGATATGAAATCGCTGATCTGTTGTTAGTGATCTGTAACCTGTCATTAGAATTGTCCATAGTACCTGAAGTTTGGAGAGTGGCCAATGTAATGCCGATTTTTAAAAAAGATTCCGGGGTGATCTGGGAAATTACAGACTGATAAGCCTGACTTCAGTGCTGGACAAAATAGTGGAAACTATTATAAAGAATAAAATTATGGAACACATAGACAAACATGGTATAATGGGACAGAATCAGCAAGAGTTTAGCCAAAGGAAGTCTTGTCTCACCAATTTGCTTCATTTCTTTGGAGGGTGTGAATAAACATGTAGATAAAGGTAAGCCAGTAGATGCAGTGCACCTAGATTTTCAGAAAGCTTTTGACAAAGTTTCTCATGAAAGACTCCTGAGAAAATGAAAAAAGTTATGGGATAGGCAATGTCCTTCTGTAGATTATCATCTGACGACCAGACATGATGTCCAGGGAGGTGTGCTCTCTGTGTGGTGCCAAGATTTCAGATGTAGCAAAAAGATTACCTAGACTCATTAAGCCTACTGACCACTATCCTATGCTGCTTATACATGTTGTCACAAATGATACTGCTAGGTATCCTACTGAACATATGAAATGTGACTTCATGGCTCTGGGTAGCATTTTCTGAAATGCTACCCGTTCCACGCGCAGGGCCCAAGAGACAGGCAGAGCTCTGGAGTCTCAATGTATGGATGAGACGATGGTGCAGGTAGGAGGATTTTAGATTTGTTAGGAACTGGGCAACATTCTGGGGAAGGGAGAGCCTATTCCGAAAGGATGGGCTCCACCTTAACCAGTGTGGGACCAGGCTGCCGGCATTGGCGTTTAAAAAGGAGATAGAACAGCTTTTAAACTAGAAACTGGGGGAAAGCGAATAGAATGTTAGGTATTATTAGGAAAGGTGGAAAACAAAAATGAGGCTAAACGCTAAAGAAACCCGTAGGAATGCATTGGTGTCTTTAATGTTTAGCATGCCTATTTTTAATGCGCACTAAAAATGCCAGCGCGCATTAACTAGTTAGTGCCACTGAAAATGACTGGTTAACGCATAAAGCAAAACTAGCTATTTTGGGGGTGTTCCGTGGGTGAAGTCGGTACTTGAGATTCATCACTTAACCAGCCAAGGTAACCACATAAATAAGATTGCATAAAAGTCAGTTCTATCACTTTGCAGTGCCCCATAGCAGGTTAAATGCTGAATATCGCACTTAGGGGCCCTTTTACTAAGTCGCGTAAGCGTCTATGCGTCCAGTGTGTTACAAAATGGAGTTACCACCTGGCTACCACACAGCTCTTGTGGTAATTTCATTTTTGGTGTGCATCCGATACGCGCGTCTGAAAATAAGGTTTTTTCGGACGCATGTATTGGACATGCGCCAAGTGTCATTTCACACGCGCAGGTGATTACCGCCTGGTTACCGTGTGAGACTTTACTGCTAGGTCAATGGCTGGCAGTAAGGTCTCAGACCCAAATTGGATGCGCGGCAATTTTCATTTTACCGCACATCCATTTTCTGCAAAAATTAAAAAGGCATTTTTTACAAGTGCGCTGAAAAATGATTCTGCGCGTGCCCAAAACACACATCTAAACTATCGCAGGCCATTTTTCAGCATGCCTTTGTAAAAGGGCCCCTTAACTGGTTATGGCTCCAGAAACCTGGAAATTCAATGCCAAAGCCCAGAGATGGACCAGCATTGAATTTCCGAGCATAATACTGGCAGTGGCCAGCAAGCACCACCAGCTGAATATCGACCCCTTAATTTTCTGGGAATTTAAAAGTAATCCATGAGGAGGTGCTTCTTTCTGCCACTAAAGGGTTGATATTCTGGTCATTTATCATTTATTAAAATTTACTATACTGCCTTATTTGAGAACAAATCAAAGCAGTTTACAGATATAATATAATAATATTATAAAAGAAAAAAAAGACCATAAAATTGAAAAAGAATGCAAATTAAGATAGGAAAGATCTAACCACCTAAATCAATCAGACAGAACACAATCATACAGTATAACAAAATTAGACACAAACAAGCAAACGCTGCACTTCAAAGAGTGAACCTTATACATCCTTACTAAAAGATTTCTGACTCTTGTCACAGAAACCACCCGGATCTATGCCAGGAAAGCCTGTTGGAAAAAATGCGTCCAGTAAAGCCTGAAAGAAGATATATGAAGGCTCCAACCAGAGAAATTGTGGCAACAAATTCCTTAAGGCAGGTGAAAGAAAATAGAAAGCACTGCTTCAAGTAGATTCCCATCTAGGTGTAGATGGGTGGTAGAGAATGAGTTTGTTGTCATTTAAAGAACACGTAGTACAGGATGGTGTATATGGGGTCACCATACAGGAAATGTAAGCAGGGATACCACTGTAAAAAAAAAAATACAGTTAACATCTGAATATCTAAATTGCTTGTCTTGGGCAAACTGGGCATATTCAGTGACACTTAACTGGATAGTATCACTGAATATGCCCGGTTAGTTCCTACGTCAAAACCAGCTACTTTATGGGTGGTTCAGGGGCAGAGTTGGAATTTATGTGGTTAAATCCCAATGTTCAGTGCTTAACGGCATAATTAGGACTGCATGAAACACAGTCCTATCTTTATGCATTAAGGGGTCCTTTTACCAAGCTGCATGAAAAAGGGCCCTGGGCTAGCGGTGAGGACCATTTTTCCTGCTTGCCAGGGTCCTTTTTACCACAGTGGGTAAAAAGCCCCCAGACAAACCTGGCCATGCAGTAACAGAACTCTTACCAGGTGGCCATGCGGCAGGGAGCCCTTACCGCCACCCATTGAGGTGGCGATAAGGGCTCCTGCGGTAACCAGAAAGCACGCGACAATGCCCAATTATTGCCAGGTTACCACCATGCAAGCTATATCTGGGGATTTTCTTTTCCCCCCGGTTATCAATAGAAATCAAACAAAATAAAACATGGAAAAGAAAATAAGATGATACCTTTTTTATTGGACATAACTTAATACATTTCTTGATTAGTTTTCGAAGGTTGCCCTTCTTCCTCAGATCGGAAATAAGCAAATGTGGTAGCAGATACTATCTGCTACCACATTTGCTTATTTCCGATCTGAGGAAGAAGGGCAACCTTCGAAAACTAATCAAGAAATGTATTAAGTTATGTCCAATAAAAAAGGTATCATCTTATTTTCTTTTCCATGTTTTATTTTGTTTGATTTCTATTGATAACCTTTAAGAGTGGACTAACACGGCTACCACACCTCTCTACTTTTCCCCCTGGAAATGGCGCACGCTCAGGGCGGAACTATCGCCGGTGGCCTCGTTGGACTGGTGGTAGTCCCAATTTAGAGTTCGGTTGCGCTTACCTATGCTTTGTAAAAGACCCCCTAAGTGCTGAATATTGCACTTAGCCATATACATTTTAACTGGATGCACATGCCTGGTTATTTGATGACAGTGCCTGGACATGACCTGGCAATGAATATCCAGGGATAAAGCCGGAATGTAGACTGCCGCTGGCCGACTACCTATCCCAGATGGGTTTTTTTTGCACTGAAATGTAGTGATGTTAGCCTGTCCTATACAGTTGTGGGGTGTTGGGAGGCATGGTGACATCAAAGACAGCTCTGCTAACATTGAAGACAACAGCAGCTGGAAGTCCCCGTCACATGAAGGTAGCTCAGAGCCTATTTGGATGTAAAATAATTCATAGTATTTGTAGTCTTCCTCTTTAATAGGTGAAATGACTTCCCTGTATTGTAGTTATTAGTGCAGCAGTTAAGGTATGTTATCCCCTAATAGGTTTTAGTATATTTTATTGAAAATTCTCAAAATGAAAAGTACTGGAGAAAAATATTAGTCTTAAATCATTTCTTTCCTGGTACCTGACTCCTCCTAGAGGAGACAAAGGAGTATTCAGGCAGCACAGAGACAGGGGTTTTATTATTTTATATTTCAGGGTAATAAGAAAGGAGGATGAAAAATACAGTGTTATTAAAACCCCAGCAGAGCAGAAGCTGAGCACTATTTTTCCACAACCATGTGCTTGCTCCTAATGTTTAGAAGTCATCATTGTTAACAAAACATGCATTGCAGGGGCCCCTGCTCTCTCTATATCCATTAAAAAAAAACAATTCAATATTGTACCATTTTAAGAGAAGATTCTAGGATTTTTTTTTTTAATAGAATGATGTATGTACCTGGGGTAATGGAGGGTTAAGTGACTTGCCTAGAATAGCAAGGAGCTGCAGTGGGAGTTGAACCCAGTTCCCCAGCATCAAAGTCTGCTGCACTAACCACTAGGCTGTTCTTCCACTTCAAAGTTATGGGTGCAAATCCAGCCGTATTCTGGATTTGCGCATGCCACTTAATTAGTTAACAAGCCAATCAGCACTGATAATTTCCACTTAACATTTATTTACACTAATTGGCATTAATTAGAATTTACGTGCAGAACTGTCTAAGCGTATTCTATAACGTGACGCATGTAAATTCTAAGTTGAATAGTTGAAAAGGGGGCATGGAATGGGTGGGTCGTGGGTGTTTCTAAAATCTATTGGCATAGTTATAGAATACACCTGGTCTGCACCTAATTTAGGTGTCGGCACTTTTATAATCCACTGGAGTTCAAGGCAGAGAACAAAAGAAGAGAAGTCACATCAGTACAAAGTCACAACACAATACAAGAACAATAAAAACCTGCATAAAATAACCCAGGGTAATAATAACCACCATTCCTCACCAATCCAATACATATAATTGTTAAATATTAATCAATCGTTCTTCCCTCAAGCACCATAAAATGTTCTGTTACAAAAGATAATCCTTAAATGATGCCCCTATGGGGAAAAGCTAAAGAGGTTAGGGCTCTTCAAGTTAGAGAAGAGACAGCTGAGGGGAGAGATATGACTGAGGTCTACAAAATCCTCAGTAGAGTGGAAGAAGTAGATGTGAATTGCTTGTTTACTTTTTCCAAAAGTACAAGGCGTAGGGGGCACACAATAAAGCTACTAAGTAGTACATTTAGAACAAATCTGAGAAAAATATTGCTTCACTCAATGCATAATTAAGCTCAGGAATCTGTTGCCAGGGAATGTGGTGAAAGCGATTAGGGTAGCAAGGTTTAAAAAGGTTTGGACAAGTTCCTAAAAGACAAGTCTATAAACCATTATTGGGGAAAATCCACTGCTTATTCCTGGGATAAACTGCTATTGTACTTTTTTGGGATCCAGCCAGGTTACTTGTGATCTGAACTGGCCACTGTCCCAGTATGGAGATGCTTATGTACTTATGGCATCTAAACCTAAAGTATTTATTAGATACCCTGAGCTCCAGCAAGAAAGAATTCCAAACCAAATCAGCGTTACAACAGAAATCTACATCAAAAGACTGTAACAGAGTCCTCTTGGTGAGGGGAATAATAATCTATTTGCTTCCACTGTATGTATGATGGAGCCATATCATAAAAGGCAGGTATAATACCAGTATGGCTACTGTTTTCTGTACATACGAATTGCAATTGAGATAACAAGCTAGAGGAAAATCCCAGGTAGACTATATTACAGTAACTAAGCAAGAGCCTGTACCACTTCAGTCACATAATTTTCCATCAGACAGGCCCTAATAGGATGAAGATAATGCAAAACCACAAGGACTTTTTTTTAACCACCTTCCTTATATGATTTTCCTTGGCTAATAAGGGGGAAGAGTAGAGAAAGGACCAATGGTCGACTAATTCACCAAAAGAGTCCAAAGTTGAAATATCCAAGTTTATTGCTGTTTATAAAAAATAAAATACAAATAAAAATTAGACTCAACACGGACCCATGTTTCACCAAAATAATGCCTGCTTCAGGAGTCTGTGTCTATAAATATACAAAAAGAAACATAATATTAGAGGCAAGTAAAATGACGATCATTATACACAAACTTAAAATTATCTGTACCTTGTGAAGTTAAAAAAGAGAAAGCACATAACAATGGCCAATAGGAACAAAAATACACATATATATTTTAAAAAGTTACCATAGTATATTTTAACATATAAATTAACTAAAACATAATGATATTAGAAAATATATACATTTATAAAGATGTATAAAATATGTTAAGTTTAAATATGCATATCTCCAAATATATTTAAAATGAAATCACATGAAATAAATAGAAATGCAACTTGTTTAAAACTAATGTTATCAACAAAGCACCATCTAGCGAATATCTAAATTCTTCACCTAAAAGAATATAATATTGCTATGATGGTAATAATAAAATTAACAATTAACAAAATTAGCATTTCTTTATAACATAATTAGTAAATGCCAAAAAGTCATATTAAAGGCCAAGAACATAACTATGGGTGGATAATCGGCATGCATGAATGTTTGCAATAATAAGAAAAGAAACCAGGCATTTTTTAATTACAAACTATCCTGATGAAGGGCATTTGAATAAAGCCTATATAACCCTTATAGTTCTAAAAAAGCTGCATATTCTAGAGGGACATGAATGCTTTATAGATAAAAGTTTATTTGTTGCATATTCTAGAGGAAGAAATCAAAAAGAAAAACTGGTACCCTTGGCTTTACCTGACCTCTGTTCACCAAGAGATAATGGAGGAGTGGCCTAGTGATTAGAGCTCTGGTCTTGAAATCTAGAGATGGCCAGTTCAAATCCTCCTGCTGCTCCTTGTGATCTTGGGCAAATCACTTCACCCTCCATTGCCTCAGGTACAAACTTAGATTGTGAGCCCTCCTGGGACAGAGAAGTATCCAGAGTACCTGAATGTAACTCACCTTAAGCTACTACTGAAAAAGGTGTGAGCAAAAATCTAAATAAATGACTTGTTTTCTGGACAGAAAAAATGTGGCACTTGCAGTGTTTGCACATACTCTGTTGTTACTTCAATCTTTACACATCCACAGACCCAAAAAGTTTATGAATTGAAGCATAATTCTGATTATAGTACTGCTTAAATTGTTTATATCATACATTGTCCTTGCCAATTGATCTATGTAGGCAAAAGGAAGAGGAAAATAAAAACATGTATAATTGAACATTGGAATTGTCTTAACTGGAATATTTCCACAGCAATCACTGGAATGAGGCAGGACTTTCCATTAGTTGTTGTCAAAGATTTTAAAAGCCGGATGGAAGGGTGGTGACATTGATTTACTTTTACAATGTGAAGAAAAAAAGCTCATTTTTCAAATGAACTCTGTGACCCCAACATGGATTGAATTTGGATATAAATTTCAGACATTTCTTATAATTTATTTTTGTTCTTTCTCCCTATGTTTGCACTCTGTCCTGTCCATCACTTCATCCCGTCTTTTTCAGCATTTCCTTCCTTCCCTATCCCTGTCTCCTCTTCTGCCTTCCCTTCCCCTCTTTTCCCTTTTCCTCTTTTTTCTTTTCTCTTATCTCTTCCCTTCTCCTTTTCCCTTCCCCCACTTCCCTTTCCTTTTCTCCCCTCTGTTCCCTCTTTTCCCTCCTCCCCTTTTCCCATCCTCTCCCTCTTTCCCCTTCCCCCTTGGATCCCTTTTCCCTTTCCTCTACCCCCCTTCCTCTCTTCCTTTTCTCATCCATCTTTTTTCTCCTCCCTTGTCTTTCCTTCCCTTCCCCTTTTTTATCTCCCCTGTTTATCCTTTCCTTCCTTCCCTTCTCCCCCTTTCCTCCTTCCTTCCCTTTCCCCTTCCTTCCCCCTTCCCTCTTTCCTTTTCCCTTCTCCCTCTCTATTCTCCATTCCCTGGTCTACTTTCAGATGGTTCCACTTATGAGATCCTTGCCAGGTTTCCTTCCCATACATAAGTCCATATTAAAGCCACTGCTTATCCAGTCTATCAGCGTGACAAGGGAGAATAGGGAAGTGCCTAAGACACCTCACTTGTCACATCTCTTACCACCTACAAAATAGGTTTATAGTTTATAATGGCTTGCTAGACCACTCTAGCTGGCAAGACAGTACAGAGTGGTGTACAGACTAAAGAAAAGGAAAAAGAACTCCATTTGAAATAGGAAAGTTTAACAGTCACACCAAGATAGATAAGGATAAATAAAAGAAAGGAGAAGGCCTCCTACTGAGGAATCCAAAACAGCTGATCAGTCTGGTCTCACAAATGCCTGTTTAAAAAGCCAAGTCTTTAAAGAAGACTTAAAATGTTTTTATAGGAGGATTCAGAGAGGAGAGAGAGGGGGAGGTTATTCCAAATGTGAGGGGCTAGAAAGAAAAATGCACTGGCATGTCTAGTAGATTCATAATGTGCTGCTTTGGGACTAGGAAGGACCAAGAGATGGTCATTTAAGGAACAAAAAAGTCCACAGGGAGAGTAAGGGATAGTGAGGCAGGTAAATAATTGGGAAGCCCAAGTCGGAAAGCATTAAATGCTAGAATAGCTATTTTATAGATAATACGATGCTTGACAGGTGTTGGTAAGTGCTCACATGCCAATTTTTTCTTTTTTTAAATGGCAGCACATTAATGGCTCAAAAATAATAATAGGGTTTTTTAGCCGATGATGAGGAAGTCCAACTCCGATTAAAGCATTAGTTTGCATATAAGAGGAGTTTTCTCGAGGCTTTTTCCTCCATACACACACACTTGTGCCACATTAATTGCTAACCCTGTTATTATTTTTGAATCATTTGAATTTGTACAGTGGTTGAACCCCGATGATAATTTTGAATCTAGCACATTAATGGCAATATTAGATCATGAATCATCTAAATGAAGACTCCTATATAATATATCTCGCGTCAAATGTATGTTTAAATTTATAGGGGAAAAGCCTCAATCCCGGCGTGCGCTCCTTGTGTAGGGGATTGAGGCTTTTCCCCTATAAATTTAAACATACATTTGACGCGAGATATATTATATAGGAGTCTTCATTTAGATGATTGTTGATTGTTTTGACTGCCTATAGCTCCAATATTGATTAATATTAGATCATGGCCATTAACTCAAAAAAAAAAATGGAAAATTAGCCACTTTACTGTTGTGATAAAAAATAGCCTTAGCACATGGGAAAAACCAGTGTAAAGGTAAACTAAGGCCACTTTTTACCACAGCTTAGTAAAGGGACCCCATAGTTATCAACATGAGCTAATGTTAAGACGTGTTATATTACCACAAACTCATGCTGTTTTATGCAATCAGACGTAGTTACTAATAACTGGGATTAACAGTAAAATAACATGTCTCAACATTAGCCCATGTTGATGACTTCCCTCCTTCAGTATGTTAAGCCCAAAGATGGAAGCTTAATTATGTTTTCTTTTCCCCATTCTGTGTTAGTATGCAGTTCTTATCATGAATGCTCATGAATGGGAGTTTGTGAAATCAGATGATCACCAGAAGTACTAAGAAGGTCCAGGGCTGGTGTTAGAAAATCAAGGGCCCTGGGAAGAAACTGGGTAAGGTGCCCCAAAGCTGGTTTGCAGCCTGTACCTTCTACAGATTCAGCAATTTACAGATGACATTCAACTGTATGCTGGCAGTATTGGAAGTTTCTAGGGATCACACAACTACGACTTGCAGATGGTATCACATCTTACTTAGCCTTGGATTTATATTCTGTACCTGAATGATTTTTTGGAAAGCAGCAGAGGGCAGCAAAGGACTGTTAATGTCTACCTTCCTGATCTGTGGTGACTTCTTTCCACAGTTACCAAATATGCATTTAAAACAGCAACACAGGTTGCAGCCTCAAAGTGATTGTAAACAGTCTCTGAGAATGTAGCTAAGTGAAAACACAGGAGAATTCTGGAGACTGGTAAGTAATCAGTGACAGATCAAGTGTCTGCTAAACAAATCCCAGTTTTGTTCTACAGTAACAGAAGGTGACATGTTAAATTGATGTATTTCAGCTCTGGTTAGGTATTCAGGTTTTCAAACATTCTGGAAGGCCTGCATTTCATGTAGCACAAATGCTTTCTTTGTGAGCATAGTATTTTCTCAAATAGGAAGTATAGAAATAAAGATTACTAAGTAATAGGTTTTTTCTATTTTTTTTTTAACTAGTAACCTATATTTCTGTACTTTCAAGTGGACTAATGCAGCAGCCATACAAATTTACCCAAATAGAAAATCACCACCCTTTGTTTAGGAGAGGTCCATGGCTGGAATAACAGTAAAAAAGCAGCCCAGGATTACTAGCAGATAATAGGGATATGCATGGGAAAGTTTTTCAATTCAATTCGTTTTTGGATCAGTCCAGAGTTGCTAAATTACCCAGTTCTAGGAGTCAGACTTTAGGTCATAGTAACATAGTTGCAAAGTAGATGACGGCAGAAAAAGACCTGCACGGTCCATCCAGTCTGCCCAACAAGATGAACTCATGTGTATACCTTACCTTGATTTGTACCTGTCTTTTTCAGGGCACAGACCGTATAAGTCTGCTCAGCACTATCCCCTCCTCCCAGCCACCAGCCCCGCCTCCCACCACCGGCTCTGGCACAGACCGTGTAAGTCTGCCCACCACTATCTTCGCCTTCCAACCACCAACCCCTCTTCCCCCCACTGGCTCCGCCACCCAATTTCGGCTAAGCTTCTGAGGATCCATTCCTTCTGCACAGGATTCCTTTATGTATATCCCACGCATGTTTGAATTCCGTCGGTCTTAGATGTTTGGCAGCTTCATCCTGATGCATTATGGGATCCGCAGCACTGCTGTCAATGGATAGAATCAGGGACGCTAAATGCAACACTTCTTTTGAGAAGTAAGTTTAAAACCAGGACTGACTCAAAAGTGTTTCTCCTGAAACTGTGGAAGCATTTTCAGTCACATTTGCATTCTTTTTCAGATCCCAAAAATCTTTGTTTCATTTGGTTCCATTAAAACCAATGGGGGAAACAATTTTTACAATGTAGCAGTGGGTTTTTGTACCTGAGGCAATGAAAGGTTAAGTGACTTGCCCAGGATCACAAGGGGCAGCAGTGGGATTTGAACCTGGTTCCCCTGAGTCTCAGTCCATTGTACAAACCATTAGGCTACAACTCCCATATCCATTTTTAATAAACTTGCTTCAAACTTGCTGGCATTCTCCAGCAACACACGCAACAAAACTCCAGGAAATCACGACTGGAATGAAATCCCACAGCACCAAAAGAAAGGCAAAGAACATAACAGTGGCATGAAGGCCCCCAACCACTGTAAAGGGTAAAATAGCACCACCATTAGCAAGAAGAACCCAGGGTAACAGGTAATGGATCCCCATTTCCTCTGGGTATAGGGCAAAGAAACACCAAAGGGTTAGGTTAGGGTCAAGAGTAATGCAAAATGAGCTTGTTTGATGGATGCATGGAAGAGCATCTGTGTATCCTCATAGATAGGTTTACCAAAGAGAATTTAATGGCAAAAGCCTATTTTCTGTTATATTGCTAGAAAGATCACAAGAAAGGACCCTACTTTGAAAGGAAGATTGGAATGCAGCTTAAAGATTCATCTGTATTCTTCCCTGTCACACAAAGAAGCTACTATTGACAAATCCAAAGCTTCTCGAAAGGTAGAGTTATATGTGAAATTAGTAATTAAACAGTAGCATGAAGGTTCCAAGGCACTAGGAAAGAGGTAGAACATCACCAACACCCCAATGTGAAGAGAACTAAAAGGGTTGGTTATTCCCAAAGATTTGCCCATTGGGGATCTGTGGGCAGATTAGCATTCAAAGTGACATCTGTACTCCAAGGCCTCTTGAAATATGAGTACACAAAATTTCTTAGTCTTAGAAAGGCTATCCTGAAGGGCACTTGATAACTGAGGGCTAGGAGATACAGCAACCATTTCCCCTATGTATCATGGAAGGAATACCCCTAAGGCAGTACAGAAGGGGTAAAGCAGCACCTGCTACAGTAGAATGAAGATCCAAGCATCAAGAAAGATGCAAAGCAGGCAGCAAAGGAAGGCTGGCATCTATGCACAAAGACACTGATTTAAACCATTTGCATGGTTGGTCAGATCAGGATAGAAAATTACTTCAGTCATGTGTAAGCAGTGGTAGGAAGAGGCAGTGATGGCAGAGACAAAGGAGTGCAGCAGAAACGTTATGCCAGTAAACTCCCCTCAATCGAAAGATTAGCATGCATGTTTTTGAGGTTGTACAATTAATCCATTATATGCATTGATGTCTTCATTTCTAATCCATCCTTTGTATTTTCAGACCTCTGATGCAGGCACTTTAGCCAAAGTTTGGCCCGTGTTGAGTCATACAAAATTGTGTTCTCTATTGTTTTGGTTTGCTTTGTGCTGTCTGTGGAAATCTGTTCTTCTGTGTCTTAATTGAATATAAGCATCAAATTTTGTGTGTGTGTGTGTTTGTTTTCTTTTAGAGGACAATCACCCCAGTGGAAGCCATAGGCATTACTATAGGGTGGCAAGCAGTGACATGTACAATCTCCTCCCCACCCACATGGCATGCAACCCCTTTGCCACCCTAGTTTCAGCCATCAGATTAGGCCCAGTATAAACCAAACCAATGGCCAACCTAATGACTTGATGCCCTGGATATTTTCTTCCATCTCTCCCCACCACAAAGCCTTTCTATTACCCTAGTCCAATCATGCATTGTAGGCAAACAGGTTTCAGGGCTATTCATAGGACTGAAACTACAGTAACTTCTTTAAACAGTGAATTTCACTCATTTCTTAATTCTGGTTTGGCAGTTCTATTGGTTTCTCTTGATCAGTCCTTGGCCTATGACTTAGTGAATCATTCTCTTCTCCTTTCTCATTTGAAATTGATAGGGACTTTCTGGTACAATATTCCAATGGTTTTCTTCTTTCCTTGTTGATAGAAAGTACGCTGTGGTCACGGATTCTTTAATTTTACCTCCTAAATATATGCATTGTGGTGTTTCTCGAGGTTCTGTTTTATCCCCTCTTCTGCTTAACATTTTCCTCAGCCCACTGGCTACTTTAATCCAAGATCACAACATTAAATTCTACATGTATGCTGATGACATCTTACTGATTTTTCCTGTTTCCCCTTTTCCCCCTGATATGTCTCGTCTTCAAACATGTTTGTTAGCAATTGCAACATGGCTATCGAAGATGGTACTTAATCCATCAAAAACCCTAGCATGCTGAATTTCTGGCACTTTACTGATGCCTTCCATACCGCTCATCTTGTTTAATTCTGTCGTTACTCCAGTGAGTTCCTTCCATTATTTAGGAGATCTGTTCGATTCTAAATTATCCTTTCAAAATCACGTGTCTTCAGTGGTTAAAAAAAGGTGGGGTTTTTTTGGCTTTGCCATATTCATTCTATTATTCATTTCCTAGACTTTCAATCACTACATACATTAATACATGTCTTTGTTATCACATGTATTGATTATTGTGACACAGTATTATGTGGGATTCCTGCCTTCCTTCATTGTTGGATCCAAACTTTACAAAATTCAGCTGCTCATTTTTATGTCATGCTAAACGTTTTGATCATGTCACTCCTCTGCTTATCCAACTACATTGGCTTTTGGTTCACTACAGATATTCATTTAAAATTCTCTGCATGGCATATGAAGCCCTTCATCTTGCATGTCCATCTTTCCTGTCAGCGGTTACAATTCCGTACACTCCAACTCGATCACTTCGTTCTCTTGATTCTCACAGACTGGCTCTTCCACCATGAAAAAAAGTTCACTATGAATCTACACGGTATTCAGCATATTTCTTTTAGGCACCCTCTTTGTGGAATAATTTACTGCCTATTTATGTAACAAACTTTCGTTTATAAACTTTAAATCTTTACTTAAAGCTTACTTTTTTGTGGCCTTCGGTACTACTCAGGGGTGTAGCTAGGCCGCACAGTGGGAGGAGGCCAGAGCCTGAGGTGGGGGGGGGGGCAATTTTGGTCTGCCACCCTGCTGCCATCCCCCAACTGCCTCGCCACCCCCCACACTGTCCTGCCGCTCCCCACCCACTGCTGCAGCAAGTACCACTAAAAGGAGTGTGCAGGACATGAGTGGGAAGAAAAAGCAGGGCAAGCAACGCAGCGGTGCTGGAGACCAACGCTGGACAAGGCTTCAGTTGACGGGGGTTGGGGACCCCTGCCAGCAAAACCAGGAACCCAGAGGAAATTCGAAGGGGCCCAGGGCCCCGTGGCCCCACATAGCTACACCACTGGTACTACTTAATCAGTTGTGGGGCCATGGCGACCTGCTCTTCACCAAGCATATTGGTCTTAGTAATTCTTTTAAGTTCTTGTTTTATTTCGTTTGGAAGAATGGTTATATATGTGCTATATGCTCTGTACTATTACTAAACGGAATTCCTTATAAATTTTGTTTTAAACTGTTTTATCTATTGTAAACCGCTGTGACCCAGTTTTGGAATATGGTGGGCTATAAACATAAACATGATATCTAAACAACAGGAAATCTTCGTTATTAAACAGGTTCAGACTAGATGAAGAGAAGGAGACATAGATGATATTTTGCTGCATGAGGAACAACACTATATATTCAGTCTCAATACAATAGCTCTGAATAGCTTAACCTCTGGATTTACATAATGTGCCTAGAGTTCCGAAATCCAAGTGAATTCTGTAACAATGCGCGTAAATTAATTGGCTTAACAAACCAATTAGCATTGTTAACAGCACAAATCCCTAAGTGTATTCTGTAATGCACTGCACCTAAATTTTAATGTGTGCAGGCAAAAATGGGCGTGGTTATAGGCAGGGAAATGGGCCTTTTGTGGGCGTTCTAAAATTTATGCACAGTGTTATAGAATATGGCCCACTGGGGTAATTTGGGAGCGGGAGACTCACCCAGAGGAGGTTGTGACCCAATTGGTGGGAGGAGGCTGCTAGTGTAGAGCACAAGCGGCAGGTACAGGCGGACCTAAGCTGTGCTGGGGATAGACCCTCTAAGTGGCCGCGGGTTAACCCCAGACGGGTGGCTAGGTGTTTCATGACAAGTATATGTTAACTTTCTTTTTATGAATTAATTGATTGCTGTCAATTCGCAGGGTTTGCCCGTTTGCTTCTTCTTGTGATCCACACAGAACTCTATAGGTAGATACGGAATATAATAAGTAAAGTAAAGTAATGTAATGTTCTAGCAGAAATTAAAACCCAGCTGGAAACCTTTCTGAGTTCCACCTTGAGATGAACTGAGCCCTTTGTCTTCAGGTTGCAAGACCTCCTTACTAATACGCAAGCACAGCTAGTTTTGATTTGTGCAGAGGCCTGGGCTTGTTTTGTTTGTTTGTTTTGCTTTGGTAAATCATGCAGACAGGAAAGGGACCAGAATGAACTCTTTTTTTCATTGGCTTCTTTCAATAAGGAAAAATTAGCATCACTCCTCCTATGGAAGTTTAATGATTCCTGTGGTAATTATATTTTCTCCAGATCATTAAGTGAAGCAACTATTACTTTGATTCATTACAAAGAGAAGGCCCAATGCACTTTATCTCTTACAAACCAATACATTTTGCATTAATATTAACTGAAAAACTACACTGAAAACATTGAAGTGCCTCTTCCTATCATTATCTGTGAACAATCAAATATGTCATTAATAGAAGGGCTTTGAACAACCTCTGCAGGATATTAAGTTAGATCCATTATTGGCAGAAACAGGAATCTGAATGTGGATATGAAATGTTTTCAGCTATTTCAAGTAACAATTTGTGTCCAAAGTACTGCACTGCTTTGGTTTTAGGAAGCCATTTTGATTTCTGCATTTTAACACGAACAGATCACTCAGGGGTCGTGCAGAAAGTCGTGCATTATGAGCCGTGTGCTGCATGGTTTTTAATGTGAATTGTGATGGGTACAGGAGAAAGAGTAAGGAGGGGGGGGGGGGGGGGGGGAGAGGAAAAGAGGACCAGTTTTTACCCTGAAACTTCACAGGAGTACAGTACTAGAAGGCCATGGTACAGAAACTGTGCTCCTTTCAAAAAGAGTAGTTTTTCCCCCTCTCCAGAAAGGCCAAAAGACTACAATTCCCAGCAGCCCTTAGATAGGTCACCTGGTAGGGCTAAGATGAATCCCCTGCACTACAATTCCTAGAAACCTAAGGGTGAAGAGGAGGCTAGGCTGGGGAAGTCCAATCATGAGGATATGAGGCAGCTGGAGGGCCCTAAGGAGGAGTCCATGGACTGGCAAACGGAGGAAGAAAGAGAGGAGTTGGGGGGGGGGGGGGGGAGAAGAAGGTGAGGAGGAAGAACCTATGGACATTTCTGCCTTGGCTAGAAAGAAAGGTGAACAATTGAAAGGGTTCCTTGCATCCTGGTTCTCTGCCTGGGTTCAAAAGGGAAGAAGGGGTTTCTACAGCAGTAGGATAGACAACAGATAATTATCTCAGCCCTGACCCATGTGGGAGGTTACCAGGTGTTGGTGGTGGTAAAGAATGGGTGGGAGTCGCCTTCAGTCTCTGTGAAGATATTGGGAAGAGGGTGAAAGGAAAAAAGTTGAGACCGAGTACATTATAATTGCTTTGTGTGTTCATGACTGTGTTTGAAAGGGAAGGAAGAGAACTGTGCTACCCAGGGCTTTTTTTGAGGGGGTACTTGGGGATACTGAGTTCCGGCACCTTTTCCTTTGTCTGTTAAAATTGACCCATGGACCCAAAGTTTTAATGAAAGAGCTCAGGCTCTACACACCAATTCTGCCTTGTCATAGATTTTGTGACTGGTTGCAGGGGACCTGGCTATTGTGGGGTGGGTCCCTCAGTGATCACCCCACTCCTGAAGCGTGGCCTAGCATTTGAGTACCGGCACCTTTTTTGGTAGAATAAACACACTGGTGCTACCTATAATTCATGAATAACAGTGAACCTGGATAGCAAGAAGAAGAGGAGGGCCAGTCTGTGTGCATACAAGTGCACCTTCCCCACTGGGTGGGGAGGGGGCCGTGGCCCAGCTCTATCTGTGAGTTGTTACAATTCTGAGCTCACTGTGGACCTTGGGGGAGGATAAGAGGTGGCCTAAGTTGCTGGAGAGCCATTCCAAGTCAGACACCTTACTCGGTTTGGTTGATGACGGATGAGGAAAAACCCTCTGAAAGGACATCGTATTTGAATGTGAGGTCGGGACTGCTATAGGCAAAGGCCTGGAGAGCAGAACAAGATTACAGAATTTAATGAAAAAATATCCCATACCAATGCAGTAAACTAAGATATGTAAATCTGAAGCACAAACAACTCACACAGTAACTGGAAAGTGGAGACCTGATACATGTATGTAACACCATTATGAGTGTCCCTGGGTCCGAGGCTGACCTGGCTATAGTCTTCCTTGGGCAGGCTCTATTGTGACCTGCAATGATTGGTATCTGGTGCCTCCATCTGGGGAAGAAAGGTGTTAGCAGGGGATTTCCCTCCTTTCCTCCCATGAAATTCAAAAATTCCTCACTGTGAACAAGGCTGGCTGAAATGTTAAACAGTTTATTAAACTATTTACAACTTGTACTATATAAGAACATTAAGACATTTGTGTCTCTTCCAGGCTCTAAGTGCTGATTACGCTCCCAGGAGCCTCCTCCAGGGCTCAGAGTACCAACGATGCTACTACTATTACTATTTATCATTTCTATAGCGCTACAAGGCATACGCAGCGCTGTACACCATACACAAAAAGGAGCCTCTCTGCCACTGGGCCTTCGGCACTGACTGTGCCCTCAAAGGTCTTGCCCTGAACTGGCTCTGCTCTGAGCCTGCTCTCAACGGTTGCTCTGTCATTGTCCCTTGGGCACCGACTGTGCCCCAGAGGCCTTCTGCCTCAATGAGTGTGCTACCAAGGTCATCCCTGCCCTGAGCTTGCTCCTAAGGGCTGCTTTGCTGCTCAGCTTCAGGCACCAATTTTTCCTTTGCCCTGAGCTTGCTCACAAGGGCCTCCCTGCCTCGAGCCTTTCCCCAAGGACTGCTCCGCTGCTGTTTTCAGAAGGTGACCCCAGGTGTCCCTTCTCTGCCAAGTATATTGCTCCTAGATCTTTAGAGCCTGTGATCTACAGTTCCAGGCTTGCCTAACAGAGGGAAGCCTCCCCTCTCAGAATCTCTGTATACAGAGCTGCCAAGGGGGCCGATTCACTCAGCAGGAGATTTAGGGTCCGCCCCAGCACAGCTGATTCAGGACCAGCGGCTACAGGAGTGGTCTCCTTGTCCAGTGTCAGTAGGAAACACCTTCATACAATGTAATCTCCTGCTGCTATAGGGCGTGGGATCAGCGGTAGCAGGAGATGGTGCTTTATGAAGGTGCTTCCTGCTGTCGCTAGACTGGAGGCCACTCAGCTGGAGATCCCGATTTCTCGGTAGGAAGTGACCTGCGAAAGCGTGAGTCTCCCACTGAAAGCAGAAGACTTGGCAGGTCTGTGTATATCAGTTTTCTCTGACCCCCTAACCAGCTTCAGTTAACTTTACTTAGTTTGTGTGCGCATTATTAACCCTAATTTTATTTATCAACCTTAATGATAATCTTCCCCAAAGTGTGTAAATGTGGATCATTAGTCTGTCTTTTCTCCCAGTGAGCAATTTACATATCTCACCCATTGTGCTGCTCAAATCCCTCCTTAACTCAGTGATGTAAAATTTCTTCTCAGAGGCTACTGTCAGAGCAGAATATGTGTCAGCTAGAATGCTTTCCATCTCTCTCAGACAATTTACCTCAGTCAGGGCTGCCAAGAGACACAACTGGGCCCGGAGCAGACCCGGACTGCAGCGTGCTGCCCCCCCCCCCACTAGTGCCGCCTCCCACTTGCACCGCTGCTTCCTCCCGCCCACCCACTTCCTTACCTCTCTGTCTCTGCCTCCACGGAGGGGGTGGGGGCCCAGGCCCAGCAGCAGCAAGCCTCTTCCTTCCTGCCTGCTCCTACAGTCTGTCCTCTCCTGCTCCTGTCTATGCTGGGAGTCGGGACCCAGATAATTGCATTAATGCAATATTGCCCCTCCCCCCCCCCCCCCCCCCCCCCCCCCGCCTCAGCAGCCCTGACCTCAGTCAGACAGTTATTCTGCTTTTCAAACTCCTCTTTGACACAGGCTGCTGCTATGGCAATGAAAAAAGATTAGAATTAAGAAAAGGGTCTGGAAGATTAAGTCTGATAGTGGAGTAGAGTTAAGAGATTAACAATTATCTGGGGGAAGGGAAGGAGAAGGAGAGATGCTGGGTGGGGTTCTTGTGCCTACTCATTTTGGGCTCAGGCCCACCCAAAATTGGGTGTCTGGCTATGCCCCTGCTTTGGAGAGCTCATGTGCAGCTTATTATATGAGATTGACTATACGTTTTTTTTTTGTGTTTGAATATTTTTATTTAATGTCAAAGGTAAATTAGAAAAACAACTAAATAATATTTACAATACAATATCAATAACAATTCACAATAAGGAAATCCATAAAACCTCTCAAGCTTGAATCAATATATAATGATTCAACAACTCTCACTTGCTTTTTTTATGAGCATGAGAATAAGTCACACAGGCTGCTGCTATGGCAATTAAACAAGATGAGAATTAAGAAAAGGGTTTGCAAGATTAAGCCTGATACTGGAGTTGAATTCACCACCTCTAATAACATGGCAGATTCCTTTGCAGCTTTTCATAAGGATCGTAGGCGTAGTTTGGAGTATGCATGGAGGACACTGCCCTTCAAATATTATGGGTACTAATGCTGAATTGGTCCCCCTGTCCCCGCAACCAATGTTCAGGGCTGGTCTTAGGCAGGGGCGACAGGGGTGGCCACACAGGGCCTCGCGCTCCCAGGGGCCCCGTGGCAGCCTTAGCATCTCCCGCCTGCTCCCTGTTTCAACCATCATTGCCGTCGCCTGCTCTCAATCTAACCGCCTTTGTCAGCTCTCTCCTACTCCCTTTCGGCTCCCTGCAGCTCTGCCCTCTTCAATCCGGGCCGCCAGCAGCATCAGTGAGGTTAGCACACTGCCTTCGGCAGCCCAGAAGCTTTCTCTCTGCTGTAATTCCTGTCCTGCATAGGTGGGATGCTGCAACAGAGGGAGAGTTTCCAGGGCCACTGAAGACAGTGTGCTTACCTCATTGACGCTGCTGGTGGCCCAGAAAATTGAAGAAGGTAGCGGTGCTGCAAGCCGGAGCTAAAGGAGCGGGTAGGAGAGAACTGAAGGAGGATAGATGGAGACAATGGCTGAAGCCATTGAGGTTGGTCTCCCTTTCCTTCTTCTCCATGCACCCCTCATCCCCTTACCCAAACAAAGCAAGCAAATCTATGAGCTACTCTATCCACGTTGGCGTACTTTATTGTTAGTAGCATTTTTATTGTACCTAACTTACACTTTCAAAGATGCCCACTTGGGTAGCATACGGATGTACACAGAGGAAGTATTGGTTTCATCTAATTAGTTCTAAATCATAATCATTGTCATAGCTTCCTTTCTCCCGCATCCAGGTCCAACTCTCTCTCCTTTCCTCCCCTCTATCCCCAGGTCCATTATCTCTCTCTCTTCCCTTCCCCCCCCCCCCCCCATCCAATGCCTCTCTCTTTTTCTTCCTTCCTTCCCTCCCTCTCCATCCCTCTCTCTGAGCCCTCTCTTTTCTACCTCCACTTCCCTCGCTCCATCCTTCTATCCCTATTTCCCCCTTCCCCCCTGTGCACAGCATCTCTCCCTCCTCTTTTGGCCTTGCTCACAGTTCTCTCTCAATTCCTGCCTGCCCGTCCGCACGAGGTTCTCTCTCAATTGCCTCACTCCTCATCCGCCCATGGTTCCCTCCCTTCCTCCCCCCCACTCACTCACCTCCCCCCCCTATACACACGGTCCAGCATCTCTCCCGGACCCGCATGTGGCTCTCTCTCAGGTCCCCCTCCAACTCCAACCCAGTGCACCATGAAACGCCAGCAAGTCTTCAGCCCTGCAGCTCCAGCAGCAGCCATACTCAAAGGCTGCCTGCAGCCTGCACTGGGCCTTTCCCTCTGATCTGTCCTGCCCCCTTCTGATGCAACTTCCTGTTTTCAGAAGGGCTGGGCAGCCAGAGGGAAAGGCCCAGGGTAGGTTGCAGACAGTCTTTGAGTATGGCTGCCGCTGGTGTCCCTGAGAGAGAACCACAGGTGGTCCGGAAGGGGAGGAAGGAAGAAGGTGGGTAGCACGCAGTTATTAATCACAATTAATAATTAATGTGTTAATTGTGGTATTAATTGCAATTAATGTGCAGCCCTAATTTAAAGTATTTATATTTCACTTACCCATATCTCTAAGTAGTTTGCAAACCAAATGCATATTCTTCAATAAAGCACAAAAAGTCGAAAAACGTACATATAAGCCTGTGATAGGGGTTTTTGCTCTGCTTCTCTTAGAAGTGTTCAGTGAGATATTGCTGGCTGGCAGGCTGCCAAGCTCTTTTTATGAGGTGGTGATTTCTCTAATCCTGAAGGATAGTTGTTTGCCAGCTATAAACCAAATTCTGTGCTAAATGATGGATATAGAATATTTGCTAAGGTGTTATGTTTTATTTTTTTCACTTGATTTTTTAAAATTTCTTTACATTAAACATATAGCCAAAGTAATGATTTTATACAGCAAAGGATCTAAGCTAGTGGTTCCCCAGCCAGTCAGATTTTCAGGATATCCACAATGAATATTCATGAGAGAGATTAGCATGCAGAGGGGGTAGTGCATGCAGATCTCTCTCATGAGTATTCATTGTGGATATCCCGAAAACCTGACTGGCTGGGGTGCCTCCAGGACCAGGTTTGGGAACCGCTGATCTATGCAATAAGAAACTCAGGGGTCCTTTTATTTATTTATTTATTTATTATCTCATTTGTACCCCACAGTTTCCCAACAGTGACAGGCTCAATGTGGCTTATAGGGCTCCACAGAGGCAGACGCCAATGTAGTAAAATGAAGCTAATACAGCAGAAAAACCTACACAAGAGATAATGGGGAAGAAGAGGAAGGGACGGAAGGAGTAGGGAAACCAGGAGAGAGGAGGGAAGGGGAATGTGTCCAAAATTGTCTCTAGATTGATGCGCATCCAACAGTGGAGACACATGCAGAGACCGTGGGATAAGCGTTTCCAAATAACATGGTCTTTAGTGATTTCCTGAAGGCTAGATGGTTGGTGATGGCTTTTATGGTTTTCGGCAAAGAGTTCCAAAGCTGAGTGCTGATGAAGGAGAAGGATGTAGCATACGTGGATTTGTACTTTATGCCATTGCAGTTTGGATAATGAAGGTTTAGATATGAACGAGAGAGTCTAAATGTATTCCTTGGAGGTAGGATGTCGAGATCAATCATGTAGCCAGGAACCTCGCCTTTTACAAAGGCGCGCTAGCGTTTTTAGTGTGCACTAACGATTAGCCCAGGCTAAATGCTAGAGATGCGCATAGAAATATATGGGCGTCTCTTAGCACATGCTTATTTTTAGCATGAGCTAAAAACAGCAGGGCACCTTTTTAAAAGGACCTCTCAGTTTACAAGTATCTCAGTGTAAGAACCCTCACTATCATGTACTTTACAACTGAATAAATACTTATGCAAATATATTTATAATACAACTTCCCCATTGTCATTGTATCCACAGCAGGGGCGTAGCCAGACCTTGAGGTGGGAGAGGGCCAGAGCCCAAGGTGGGGGGCACATTTTGGTCATCGGCCCGCTGCCCCTCCCTCCGCTGCCCACTGCCGCCGCTGTAAATACCTTGGCTGGCAGGAGTCTCCAACCCCCGCCAGCTGAAGACTTCGACCAGCGCTGGTCTTCAGCGCTGCCGCATTGCCTACCCTGCTGTCTCTTCCCCTCACGTCCGGCACGCTTCTTTTAGTGAAATTGGACATGCTCAGTTTCACTAAAAGGAGTGTGCCGGATGTGAGGGGAAGAGAGAGCAGGGCAGGTAATGCGGCAATGCCACCGCAGACCAGTGCTGGACGAAGTCTTCAGTTGGCGGGGATTGGGGACCCCTGTCAGCCAACCAGGATCCCAGAGCAAAGTTTGGGGGGGGGGGGGCCCAAGCCCCTGTGACCCCACCTAGCTACACCACTGATCCACAGTATAATGCAAAGTGCCCATACCTTCAAAGAAGAACTCATTACTCAAAAGAGAAAAGAAAAAAAGTGGAAGTTTATCCTCACATAGTGTGTGAACAGTCTATTTCTGGCAATATCCATGTTGTGTGATCCATTATCAGGCGTGATACCTCTTTTCAGGGCTGTTTCTCAAAGGTATGAGGAAAAAGTCACCTTAGCACACCCTTACCCTTACCCTTACGCGGGTTTTTCCCATGTACCAAGGCCATTTGTTCCTGCTGCTGGAAAATGGCTGATTTCCAATTTCTGGGGTCCTTTTACAAAGGTGCAGAAAAAAGTGGCTCTTGTCCTGGGCGCTAAGGCCAATTTCTATCACACCAGTAAAATGGACAATTTGCTATTTTTTAAAATGAATAGCCATGCACTAGTGTTGCCATTAGCGAGCAGCCGTTAAAACAAATTAGCGTGTGAGCACTTACCGATACCTAGTTTGTAGGTGTTAAGGGGCTCATGCACTAATCATGCCCTAATCAGTTAGTGCAGGATGCGCTGACTAGTCAATACTGGCATTCCTACTCCCCACCCACCGACACCCCCCCCCCCCCCCCTGTCATGAAGTGGAAATAGTTTTTAACATGTGATTTGCACATGCTAATCATAGACATAGACTCCCATGGTAAGCCCTGTAAGCTGGGATAAGTGCATGCTAGCACTTACAGCAGCTTAGTAAAATGACCCCTCTGGCATTAATGGCAAATGCACTAATGTCATTAACGCGTGTCCATTAAAAAAGATTAGCATGTGAGCTCTTACCGCCACCTATTTTGTAGATGGGAAGGGCTCACGAGGTAATTAGCACATAAGCATTGCCAATATGGTAGAAATACCCACTCTTCACCCCCAGACATACCCCTCCAGAAGAAAAAGAAAATTTACCCCCCCACCCGAAATTCTCTGCTATTTAACTGGTCAGAAATGGCCACTGACTACTTAAATAGCGTTTTAGCAGCTAACCACAAATATTCAGTGGGAGATATCTCCTGCTGAATATTTGTGGTTAGCATCTCCTGCTAAACCAGCTATGTTGCTCGATTTAGCAGATATTTAGCACCAGACCAGATAAAATTAGCAGTTAAATCAGATCACATAAATAGCAGTCCTATCTTTAATCGCTATAACTTAACCAGTCAGCAGCTGAATATTCACTTAGGGCTTCTTTACAAAGCCACGCTAGCTATTCCTGTGCGGCAAATGAGAGAAAGGCCATAGGATTTGATTTGGCTTCCTCTCATTTGCTGCACCGAGAATGAGTAGCGCGGCTTTGTAAAAGAGGCCTTTAACCGGTTAAGAGTTTAGTGGCCAAAACAATCCTGACAGGAAATGATGAAAGCGAAGGCGGGACCCGGTCGATGGAAGCCTGCGGAGCCAGCGCAGGCAGCAATAATTAAATCACTGCAGGTGCCAGGGACACCTGTAAGGTACACCAGGGAGGGACGGGGTTCAGCGATAGGTGGGCAGATACTGGGACACTGCGGAGGAGGAGAGTTGTTGATGTGACGTGCCACCACAGGGTGGGCCTGAACCAAGAATGGGTGGGTCTGTCCCATATTTTTCTATGTCATTGTTACCAACATGTACAAAGACAGCCGGCTACTCCCCAGCACTATCTAAAATGCTATCTAGGCCTTTGAAACAGACAGGCAAATGACCAGGAGATCCTCATGTCCACCAGCCACTCAGCTATCTACATGCCTAATGATCGAATCATCAACTACAACAGATGTCCTAACCCTTCCTTCCTGGGCAGAAGCTCCTGGAGACACATCCTAAGTGTGAGAGAATATTGCATCCCCTGGTGGGCAGGTCCTGGCTACAAGATTACTTCCTACTTCACCATGGTGATGCTCTCCTTTTAGGAAACATCCAAGGCAGCACAAGGTCTGCCAGACTGGAGGTGGGACTTCTCTACAGTATTCCTATAGGCTTCCTCTATGTATCTCTCTGTTTCCCTCAGCTCCTCCAAGTCTGCTGCTCTAGCTTTAAGAGAATGGACTCGTTCTCTGAGAGCAAGCTCTTTGCATAGAGAACACACATATAACCTCTCGCCAACAAGGTGATAATCATACATGTGACACTCAATGCAAAAGATTGAATAACACCCCTCTCGCTGCTGGACTGCTGTCGACATCTTAGTTTTATTGAGTTGTTTAATAAAAACTTCTTAAGGTACTAGGGATATTAGATTAATATAAAAAGCATGTGGTATATTATATGGTATATTTTGTGACTAGTGTTTGCTTCTCAGAAAGTAATTAAATGTAATTAAACTCTGTAATGAAAACTCCTCTCTTGTTATCCTAATTAGAATAATTGACTTTCAATTAAAAGACTATAAATAAAGAGTCAAGTGGCAGCCCTTAACCGTGTCAACAACCTAGGAACCCACTTGGGAGGAATCCCAAGTTTGTGCTTACATAGAGAAAAAGAGCAGCTTGGGCCTAACCACTGTTTAATAAGGAATATAAAGAGAAGTCAAAAATACATACAACAGCTCAGAGTAACAAGATTCATCAATATGTATTTTGCAAAGCTTCCTTCTACACCTCCTTCCGCTTTCAAGGAAACATTTGTAAAACACACACACACACACACACATTCATTTCAAAGGTTTCCATCTAACATTTTTTTTTTGCTCTATGTGAACTAACTGAACTTTTTAATAGACTTAATTTGTGGGTGTAGTTCGCGGTGTGTTTCTCTCTCTTGACGTTTTTGTGCTGCTGGCTCCCGAGGGCATTCATTTTTTGTTTATTCATTGTCTCTGTGCTGTCTAAGTTGATTTTAATGGAATTTGATCCATTTATCCACATGGCCTGTGTAAAAGGAAAGATCATAGTTAGTCCTTTTTAATATCATCTTCTGACAGTAATGATGGTAGAACTTCTCATTTGATAAAATGTATTCAGTAGCTGGATCACTGTCCCCCTGTAAACCTGCAAAAATAGACAGATATTAATTTCTTTAAAAAGGCAGAAGGCTTAGGTGCCCTTTTACTAAGCTCCGGGAAAAAGGCCCCTGCTATAGCAGCGGGGGCCATTTTTCCCGTGCGCCAGGGCCATTTTTACCGCAGCGGGTAAAAAGCCCCGTAAAAAAAACTGTCCACGAGGTAAGGTTACTCTTACCGTGTGACCATGCGGGGGGTGGGGGTGAGCACTTACTGCCACCCATTGAGGTGGCAGTAAGGGCTCCCGCAGTAACCGGGCAGCGTGCGGCAATGCCCAGGTTAGTGCCGTGCTATAAAATATTTTTTTTAATGGCGTGCCGGAAATGGTGCACACTTCAGATGGAACTACTACCGGTTGCCACATTGGGCCGCCGGTAGTTCTGATTAACATAAGCCTGTGTTGGGCTTATTGACGCTATGTTAAAGGTCCCCTTAGTTAATTGTATTCTGTTTTTATAGAACAGCAAGAAACACACCCTGCCATATGGCTCATAGTTTATTGGTGTTAACAATCCTTTTTCTGTGGCTTGCACTATTCTAAAGACAAAGTTCTGTGGACTGTATGGTTAAATATTGAACATGTAATAAATAAATTGAATGTAAAAAAAATTACAGTTGTCTACTGTTTTATCTAATTTTTCTGTTTCACAGTAATGTCTCCAAATAGGTTAAGTGTGTGCATACCACAACAGGAAGACAGCTGATACCTGTGGCAGGGTATGATGGAAATGATCTCATTGTTTAGATTCATTGCTAATGCTTGCAAAATTATCTTCCTCCTGTGGTTTAAAAAGATGTAATTTGTTTAGGCACACAGAACATCCTTGCATGGAATCAGCAAAGAAGTCAAGGATATATCCACAACGCTAATACTTGCTGGAATCACATTACAAATCCCTCAAATATATATTACTAGGAAAAAAGGCCAGTTTCTGAAACCAATGAAATGGGCGCTAGCAAGGTATTGGCTTCCTGCAATTAATGTTTTGAAAGGGATTGTTAGGAGAAATGTGTTGTCATGCTAATGAATAATTTACATTGTTGTATTATGTGTAATATCTTTTTTGTTGTTTTTCTTTTTTTTTTCTTTGTGTTGGTTGTATGTATGTGTGGGTGTGATTGAGAAATGCTGATTCTGCATGTTAGAGGTTGTGTATTTATTGGGGGGGGGGGGGGGGAGTGTGTGGGTGTGAGTGAGAGACAGAGATCTTGATTCACCATGGCAGAGTTTGTGTATGTGTCTGTGTGTGAGTCAGAGAGAGATATGTTGAATTTTCTTGGTAGAGTTTGTGTATGTGAGTGTGATAGAGAGATGCTATCTGTCCATGGCAGAGTGTGTGTATGTTCTTGGGGGGGGGGGGGGGGTTGTGTGAGTGAGAGATGTTGATTCTCCATGGTACAGCTTGTGTATTTATTGTGTGTGTGGGGGGGGGGGGAGTGTGTGGGTGTGAGTGAGAGACAGAGTTCTTGATTCACATGGCAGAGTTTGTGTATGATGTTGTGGAGGTGTTTGGGGGGAGTGTGTGTGTGTGTGTGTCTGAATGAGAGATAGAGATGTTGATTTTGCATTTTACATTTTGTGTATTAAGGGGGGTGGGAGGGGAGTGTGTGGGTGTGAGTGACAGTGATGCTGTTTTTGCATGCAAACAGAACGTGGATTCCGTTGCAAGCAGCCTGTGCAGTATGTTAGTGCCGGTTCCTGCAGCGCTATCGCCAGGTGTCTGCCAGTGCCAGCAGATAGCCCTGCGAAATCGCAGCATGCGGCCGAGATCCAGAGAGAGACAGAGAAGAAAACGGTGAAGTGAGGGCCGTACTTGGCGCTTTAAATGTTTGGAGGGGTGGTTGGGGAGTGAGCCGCTGTGTGTTTACGATGAATCATTGTTCCTGCTGCCTCCTGTGGCGAGGGGGTTGATGTGCCCGGGGTGTGGGGGGTGTGATGCACCGAGGGGGTCGACGTCGGGTTGGCGGCGGGATGGTCATCTGTGTGTGTGTGTGTGTGTGTGGGGGGGGGGGGGGGGTGATGCGCTAAAATGCACCTGCAATGACATTTGATATGTGTAGGTCATTACCGCCCAGATTCTTTACCACTAGGTCTATGGCTGATGGTAAGGTCTCAGACCCAAAATGGACGCGTGGCAATTTTGATTTTGCCGTACATCCACTTTTGGCAAAAAAAAGAGAACTTTTTTACAGGCGTGCTAAAAAATGGATCGGCGTGCGCCCAAAACCCGCGCCTACACTACCACAAGCCGTTTTTCAGCTTGCCTTTGTAAAAGGACCCCTCAGACTTTTACTATATGGATAATATTTGCTTATGGGGGCAATTCTATAAGGGTCACCCACATATGGGTGCTAAAATGCAGGGTACTGAGTTTAAATTCTGAGTGCCGGTGGTAGTGCCGCCCTCATCTCGCACCATTTCCATTTCCTAAATAGGAGGTGGTAAGGGCTCCCCCAGGAAATGGCCACAAAGCAAATGTGTATTTACTGCACAGCCATTTCCTTAATAAAAAAACCCCCAAAAAACGCTGCAGTAAGGGGGGTTTTGACACGTAGCAAATCCACACACCGATGCCACTGCAGAGCCCCTATTACTGCAACTTGGTAAAAGGGCCCCTAAGCTTGTAGAATATTGCTTAGCACCCAACTAGCACTTACACGCATGAACATTCACATGTGCAAATGCTAGTATTGTATAATCATAGCAAACAAATGGTGCTTACATTTAGGCACTAAGATAGATTGCATCTGTCCATACCAGCTCCAATCTCAAAATGGTTGCCGTGACTTCTGGTGGCACTCTCGTGGTAGCCATTTTGAAAGCGGAGCCAGCAGGAGTGACTGGGCATTGCTCCTGCCCTCACTTTACCACTGTGCCACCAGGGACTATAAGATAGGCCTAGGGGGGCCTACAGGTTGGTGGGGGGCACTTGGGAGGGGGTTTGGGAGGTACGGCTGCTACTGTTCAGGGGTAGGGAGGGACGCAGTAAGTGTGGTGCCGGGAGGGGGCCTAGGGGTGGGTGGAGGAGGCACTAGGGGGATATAGGAGGAGGGTTTAATGCTGTTCAGGAGGGAAGGATGGAGGGGGTGGAACCCCGATTAACAACTATCAGATAATCTGGAGTGTTGGATAACCAAAGGTCAGATAATCATACTGTATAAGTATTCATATCTTTAACTTATTTTTACTCTAAATTTCTGATATCCTGCTGAATCTCCCTCTGCATTAATTTCCAGATGAAATTCACAGAGGCGTGAAATACAGTCATTTGGTTTATGTTTCTAGTGAACAGAAGTGCCTTGTAAGATATTAGATACTGGACTTTTAAAAACTATTCTACTTTGTTTCAAGATTTAAGAGCAAAAAATATAGAATAAGCAGCTCTAGAGGGCTGACTGATTACATATCTCCTAGAGAATCTCAATTTCTAGGAAGCAGACACTTCAAAAGGACTCAGACTCACATGTAGTTGCAAAAAAAGAAAAAAAAACAACAACCAGTGGCGTTCCTAGCGTCGACGACACCCGGGGCGGATCGCCGATGCGCCCCCCCCCCCCCGGCGAAATGACACCCCCCCCCGGGTGCACGCCGCTGGGGGGGTGCCGCGGCGCGCGCCTGTCGGCTGTGACTTTGGATCGCTACGCTAAATTCTCTCGTTCGCTGCAGCTCCCTCCCTCTGCCTCGGAACAGGAACCTGTTCCGGGGCAGAGGGAGGGAGCTGCAGCGAATGAGAGAATTTAGCGTAGCGATTCGAAGTCGCAGCCGACAGGCGCACGCCGCGGCACCCCCCAGCGGCGTGCACCCGGGGCAGACCGCCCCCCCCCTTGGTACGCCACTGACAACAACAAAGAAAGGTGGTTTATCAAGTCCCATTCCCTTTCCCCATCAAGCAATGTCTGCATAATTAAAACTCCACTGTTAATTGCTACCAAAGACAAACTAGCTTTTTGTTATATTGAATAGCTAGAAAGCTCTGACATCTTATCTACTTTAAACAAGAATGTGCTTTGGCCTAGTAAACCAAAGATCTTCATACATCCCTATGCTCTACAGTTCTCCTCAGAACTACGGGTCCTTAAGCGTCAAGGACACCAACTTGAAACAAAATGGTGAAAATCTCACCTAGACGAAGACAGGCTTAATTGTAAGAAACACATGACAATGTATCACCAGGCCTTAACAACAGCCAGAAAACAATATTTCTCTCAACACATTGAATGAGATGCAAATTCAACCTAGCAACTATTTAAAATAGTAAACAGCCTACTGCAAACCCCTCAACAGAACAAGCCTTCCCAGTCACAATTAACCAGCAATGATTTTGCAACATACTTTGCTAACAAAGTTAAAGGTCCCCATCAGGACCTACAGACAGTCCCATCAAAATTCTCACCAGATAACGAGAACACTCCCTCTCCCCCCTCTATGTACCACCATCTAGGACTCATTCAACCAGGTCAAAGAGGAAGCTCTTGAAAAAATTCTGAAAGGTCTATGGCTGACAAACTGCCCTCTTGACCCCTGCCCTGCAAACATAGTATAGCGAGCAAGCACAGGCCTCATTGAAGGGGCCACAAAAATTGTTAACTCCTCTGTTGTGAAAGGGCAGCTGCCAACAACACTAAAAAGAGCTGTGGTGTGCCTCCTACTGTAAAAGAGCTCCCTTGACCAGGACAAGCTTGAAAACTACCAGTCTCTAACATTCCTTTCATGGCAAAACTTATAGAACAGACAGTCTACATCCAACTCAATGACTGGCTAAATGAAAGTAATTGGCTAGACCCATGTCAATCTGGCTTCAGACCTGGGTATGGAACATAGACAGTTCTTATGTCCCTTCTCGATGATCTGCACAGAAACTATGACAGAGTAATTTGACACTGTGGGTCATAATATCATATTTACAAGGCTGGCAGAAACAGGTATCAGTGGCACAGTATTTACATGGTTCAAATCCTATTTGTCAGACAGACAACAATCAGTTCTCTTGAACAACAGCACATCATTACCTTGGGCACTAAATTGTGGGGTGCCACTGGGATCCATACTATCTTCCATTTTATTTAATATCTACCTCAAGCCTCTGGCTGAGCTGCTTCGGTTGATTGGCACAAAATTCTATATCTATCTTGATGATGTGCAACTATTCATACCTATTGAACCAGATCTACCCACAGCTTTGAATAAACTGACTACCTGTCTAACTGTAACTCAGGAATGGGCAAAAAGCATTGCCTGAACCCAAGCAAAAGAGAGATTCTTTGGGTACCTAATACAAGTGGACAAATACCTGACTTCGAAATACATTATGGGAAGTATGAACTCCCCCTAAAATCACAGGTCAGGAACCTTGGGGCACTGCTGGACTCATTCTGATCACACAAATTCAAACAAAGTACAAAATCTCTCTCCATATATTAAAAAGAAGAGTCTGACCACAGTGGTCCATGCCATGATAACTTCATGACTAGACTACTGTAATGTCCTACACACTGGTCAAATCAAAAAGAGCTTGCTGCACACTCTATAACTTAGACCAGTTTTTCATATCTTGTTTAACTGTAGAAAGATTTTGCCTTGAGTTTAGTCACCTACCTATTTATCCCAATTGACACTGTACTACTCATCTTGTTCCCATCTATTTATTTGCACGGCCCCTCAGCTAGCTAGAAAAGCATTAGAGTCATATTTATGCTATTTGAATATTCTATTGTGTTGCTTATTAGATGTTTCATTGGTATTATTCTGACATTGTATTATATCTATGTTATTTGAATATTCTTCCATAGTATTATGGTATTGTTTGTATTTTACTGACATATTTCCAACTTTACCTCATTTATTGTATTTATGTTTACATTTGGTCATTTTACTATTGTTATATTAACAAAATTGTAAGTTTTATGTTAAACTGGACCTGCTGCACACTGCCTTGGGTGAATCTCTATATATAAAAGGCACCTCCAACGTTCTAATTGAAGCCACCAACCGGAAACTTGAGGTGGCATAGATATCCGGTTTAGCAAGTACACAAAGGAAAAGAGAGTTGCAAGTAAAGCAATTAACTCCTGCCACAGTTGTTTTCTCAGGCACCTGGACTGGTTGCCCTGGGTGATTAACAAGGTCAGCTGGAGTAAAACGAGTTAATTGCCCTGGGAGAGTCTTGCCCTGGGTGATTAACAAGGTCAGCTGCAGTGCACAGGGAGGGGAGAGGGAAACCCTGGAACTGGGAGGGAGGAGGGAGTGATGGGCCGGGCTCCTGGCACACACTCTGATTCTCATACATACACTATCACTGTCAGACACACTCGCACCCAGTCACACTCTCTCTGTCATACACACACACACACTCTCGCGCATTCCCTCTCTCTCACACAGTCAATCTCACACACACTCTCTCAAACATACACACTCTGAGGAAAACCTTGCTAGCGCCCGTTTCATTTCTCAGAAACGGGCCTTTTTTACTAGTCTGTTCATAAATTTGGTTAATAAATCCCCCAAAATAAATAAGGTACATGTTCACTTCCTTTGAAAATCAGGACTCTCCCTCCCCTAAAAAAAAAAATTTAGAAATAAGAAAAGGAGAAGAGAAGGAGAGCATTCATAAATGCAGCTGTCTTTCCATTGAGCATTTGTTTTCAAGCATTTGTGTTTTATTTCCCTAGAAGCCCATATGCCACTGTATGCTGCTAATAGATCAGCTGCTCATATGATGCAATCCATGCCATTTCTTGGAACAACTCTCAATTTTTATTTATTTTGGAAATATATGAATCACTTTCACTGACAATACAACCTGAAGCTATTTGCAAAGGAAGCAGTTATAAAGCCACACAATAAAACAAAACATCCCCACGAGGCTTTTGGGGTCTTACCAGATGCTTGTGACCTGGATTGGCCACTGTTGGAAACAGGATACTGGGCTTGTGGATCTTCAGTCTGTCCCAGGATGGTAACGCTTATGTTCTTAAATGCATGACCCATGAACCATCCCCTTCTCATACAACAATCCATTGCCCTTCTTTCACTAAGTCCTCATTCTCCTCCAGACCCTCTCCACCCTCCAACCTATAATTCTAGTTTTTATCTGGCTAGACTTGACTAAAACAGTCATGTCTTGACATGTGTTTGGGGCAGAAGTTAGACTTTCACACCACAGTTTCAATATCAGTCATTTTTCATCTATTAGTGCAATTGCTAGCCATAGTAACAGTAAATGCCGGCAGATAAAGACCTGCATGGTCCATCCAGTTTGCCCAACATAGGTGGCCAAAGTTGTATCTAATATTCTGTGCAGGTTCCACTTCTTCATGATTAAACACTGCATACTTAATCTCTATTTCTCCCTACCAGTTTTGGGGCACAGATCATAGAAGTCTACCTGGCAGCAGTCCTACTTCCCAACTACTGGAGCAGCCATCAAAGCCCACTTCAGCCTTGATCCTGATGTGTCTGTGCCATTTATGGAAGCCAGACAGTAGAAGTCTGCCTGGCATTGATCTTACTTTCCAACCTCTGAGGCTGGCGTCAAAGCTCACACAGTTATGGGGTCATCTAAGTTTTGCTGTATTTGGATTCCATCCTTTTTCTGTATAGGGATCCTCTGTGTTTATCTTACGTATTCTTGAATTCTGTCACCATTTTAATGCTTATCCAGTTTACATGGAGCTGGAAAATCATGCAGTGTGCCGGCTTCAATCTATGGGTCAGAAAACATGAATTTGAGGTTGCAATCTAGGTGGACTTTCCCGAGGTGCATTATTATGCTGCACCTCTGGGGAGTCACACAATTTTATTTGGCCACAATCATGGGGTCGCAGCCACAAAAAGATTGAGAAATACTTTGATAGTGTTTTTTGGAGAGGGTCTGTCCATGCATCTGTCTGTTTATCCATCAGTATCTGTTTATTTGTGAATGCACCAAGAAACAGATGTATAGGACTTCACAAAGAGCAAGGCAGAGCCGCAGCAAACACTGAGGAGCTGGCAGGAGTCCCTAGGTCCTGTATCATAGAGTGGGGAGCATTGAAGAACCAACAGGAGTCACCGGGTCTCAAGAAGGCACAGGAATAGAAAAGAACGGTCAGAGTCCCTAGGTCAAACTGGCAAAGATTTAGCAGAGCTTCATAGGAGTTGAGCGAGGAAGTGGGATTTAAGGGAAAGATGGGGCTAAAGAAGTGGAAAATAGAAGAGAGGGGCAGGTGAAGGATGGAGCATAAAAGGGGCAGGGTTAGAGAGAAAGGAAGGAATAAGAGAGTGGAGGGGAGGGGTAAAAGAGATAAGCATAAGGGAAAAGGTGGGATTAGAGAAAATGAAAGGACAAGAAGGGCAGAGTAAGGGGTAGAACATATGGGAAGGGGTGGGGGTTTATTTAAACTTTTTCTAATTCATCTAATCACTACAGTTAGGCTTGATAAAGAGGAAGGAACCTGGAGAAGTGTAGGGAGAGGGAAGAATGGAGAGGGAGGAGGGGGATTGGGAGAGTGCAAGGGAGCAGGGAAGACAGAGAGAGAGTGCAAGAAGGAAGAGGGATGAGAGGAAGGGAGTGAAAGGAAGTGTCAGGAAAGGAGATAAGAGTGCAAGGTTGCATGACAGGGGAAGGAAGAGAGGGAGAGTGCATAGTTGGATGGCAGGGAAAGAATGAGAGTGGCGAAGGGTAGGGAGGAAGAATAGTGCAATAGGATGGGATGGACAAGGAGTTTGTGCAGGAAGACAGGGCAAAATGCATGGGAAATAGAAGCCAACATAACCTCTGCCACTCCAACACACCCACACACTGCCCTCAACACCTACCCTCTCCCCAACACACATACACACCTAACACACACATTCTCATCACACCCCAAAATGCACTCCCTAAAACACACACCAACACACCTATGCCTCACCACCCATCAAAGACCCCCAACACACCACCCACTACACACCCCTAACCTACTTCAACACACACTCCCAACACCTCCTAAAACAAAAACATACAAAAATAGCTCCCTTCACGTACACCTGGCATACACACATTGCCTCTGAGACACATTGCTACAATGCACATACCCTTAACATACACACTCACACACATACATACAAATATAAACACACCCTCTGACAGATACTGTCATCATGCACACCTCCCTCCCCACAAACATATGCAAATGCAGGCATATATTATCCACCCTCCCACACATCACCACTGATAAAACAGCAAAATCCAGCCTATGGAGATAAACAATATACATATCATACCTTTGGCTCACACATGTACACTCATCTCACATCATGAGTCATTACTCATAATATACTCACCCACCCACCCACCCGAGACCCACATTACTATAGCTGTTTTAACTGTTTACACAAATGGAGTCCACAAATGGAGGATAGAAGCAATATGTCATTATCGTCACACTAACTGCTGGATTATGTATAGGTCACCCAAAGTTGGGCATGCAATTTTGGGTGTGTAAAGTAATTAGCTAATTAGGTGATAGCAATCAATTATTGGCATTTACAAGTACTTAATTGGCAGTAATTAGTAGTTACACACAGATCTACCCTATAACCTATTCAAAAACATGTAAACCTAAATTTCATAGCTTACAACTCCAAAGGTGCCTAGCTAAGAGAGGGGCATGGGTGGGTCAGGGGCATTCCTGGAAATTAGGTGTGTTATAGAATACCTGTATTTGTGCGCCTAACTGCTATCAGCTGAGCACAAGCATTACACCAGCCTTTGGCAGGTGTAAATACTCGCACCCTAAGTTAGATGTGAAATGCACTCTGTCTAACTTTCATTAACCATCTACTAGACTCTATTCCAAAATATATGTATTACAATGGGCGACCCCACAACATACCTGCATTCATTTTGTACCTTCAGCATTCGTTGTCCTGGTTCATCCCTACTCTTTGCATCTTGACAGGAGTCCAACACCATCTGTTCAGTATTTGTGTTAGCTGTGTACTTGTCATTTGTCTGCCTGCCCATTGGTCTGGATGTTAGCCCATGTTTCCATACAGATATTTTCCAGCAGATTTGCTTCCCACCAAAGTCTCAAATTGCCTTTGGTTGGGTCTGTGACATACAGAAGCAAGTTTTTAAATCTAGATGTAATACTGAGTGCTTGAATGTCTCTTAATACACTTACCGGTAGCAATGAAGGACTTTGTTAGTGGTATGCTTCCTTATACAAGGTCATTCTGCAAAGTGTCCTTTAAGTTGCCAGTATTTAAAGAATTGCTGTTTTGTAACCCTTGATTTTGTTGCATTCCGACACAGCTGAATTTGTGAAGTCGCATGACTGTTTGTCTATAACAGTAGGTTTCAACCATGTTTTTTTTGGTTAAGGAATCCATTTATTATACTGTGAAATCCCATGAAACCCAAAGCCTCTTTGCTTACTCCCCTCCCCCCATATATAAAACGTGCCGCACCCTTCAGAAATGTTATGACCTATATAATTTTCATCTTTTCCTTCTAATTCTTTACTGTCATGTATCCTTATGTCCTGGTTTTTCACAGAATGGTATAATCATCAGGCATCTTATAGCTCATTTTGGATAAGCTGTGCACTTTGTTTCTAAATTTTATTTGAGGGCAGGCTACATTGATGCATTAATTGCATCTATCAGTTGGCTGTTTATTTGGAGGTTAATGGCAGAAGTTAAGGGTATTACGTATGTGCTTCACTGTTTGTGCACACAACTGGCACATCAGTATAGCTCCAAAAACAGCTCTACTGCATTTCTATTAGCAGAGAAGTACATGACAGTTATGTCTTTAACCTGTGGGCAATTTGCATTAGTCTACGAAAGGCAATGTACATTCATGGTTTTTTAGCATATGTACTTTGTAGTTGATTGTCAAATAGGTACCACCCACAGCTGGAGTGAGAAGGGCAAATTACAGCCAGCCAATTTACTTGGCTAAATACTTAGGGGGTATTTTACAAAGCGGAAGTAAACCCAACACCAGCAGCAGTAAAAAAGGCTCTGGCGCACGGGAAAAATGACCCCCGCTGTTACTGCAGGGCCCTTTGTCCCGCAGCTTAGTAAAAGGACCCCTTATTTTCTAAGGAAAATAGCTTTAAAAATTGTCATTGTGGGAACTAATTTTATAAGTGACTTGAGCATGTAGAACAGCGTTTGACACACTCAAGTAGGTGTTCATAAAATTACTCTAGGGTATATGCACATGACAGTAAGTGTTCAGAAAGTAAAGAGGGTCAATATTTAGCCTACGTGGCCATTTTATAAAGTGAATACTTGTATTCAGCGGCATTATCCTTTTAAGTATTGCCAATGGATATTCATGTAAGTGGTGACCATGCTGACACTATTGGTTTAAATTTGGCCTAAATTAAGGAGGTACAGTAGAGTCCCAGTTACCCACCTTTCATGTCCACGTTGGCACTTTTCTGGAGTAGGGGCCCAGAATATTTTTCCTGCAACTGCAGAGGAAAGCACATTTTGGCAGCTTGCTGCATACCCCCAAATTCTATAAAAATTGTGTGTGCAAATTTGGGTTTGCACCCAATTTGTGTGCACAATTTAATTGAATAATTAGCCAATTAGCACTGATAATTGGCAATTATTGGTGCTAATTTAATTAAAATTTGCGCTTATAAATTTAGGCATGGGATCTGCACATATGCACACACATCTCACATACATCATGAGATGCGCGGGTCCAAAAACAGAGAAGCAGCCATGGGAGGCTCATGGGCGGGTCAGGGGCATTTTCACAATTTATGCATGTTATAGAATAACGGGGATCTGCGCCTAATTTAGGCATGGAAGATTTCATTGGTGCAAATGGTTGCACCTAAATGTAGTCGCAGTTCCCGGCACTAAGTGCTATTCTAAAAACAGCACCTCATTTTAAGTGGGGATTGCTCCTGTGCTGACTATACTACTGAGCCAAATTTCAAGTTTATTTGTATGCTTAGGGCCTCGTTTACTAAGCCGCACTGTAGGCGCTGAAACGTTTTAGCGCACGCTAATGCTAGAGATACCCATAGGAATATAATGGGTGTCTCTTTCATTAGAGCATGTTAATTTTTAACGCATGCTAAAAAGTTTGTGTCTACAATGCAGCTTAGTTTACAGGGCCCTTAATTTTCTCTTGAGCGGTATACTATCAGAGCAGTTTACATTGCATAATATCAAAAAAGAGCTACAATAATTTTAAAAAAAGGAAACAGAAGAAAGAGACCAATACTGCTGCACACCAGACCACCATCTCCCCTATCAGATAACAACTAGGCATCTAAGTCCCAAATGCCTGGTGAAACAGAAATTTTTAGTTTAGTTTTAAAGTTGCCTAGAGATTCTGTCAAACGGAATTCCAAAGGGAGAGAGTTCCATAAGGTAGGACCCTGCACACTAAATTTCTTTCTTAGAATAGCGGAGCGAGTAACAGTTAAGTGAGGGAACTTGAAGCAACTGGCCCGGCAAGGAATGAAGTGTCCGTGAAGGAGCGTAAGGCAACAGAAAACAAGACAAGTACAGTGGGCAGCTAGTGGATAGGACCTTAAAAATTAATGTCAGTACTGTGTATGTCACTCGATATGAGACTGGGAGCCAATGTTCATCTTGTACCACCACCATTTTTGGTTCCAGGGGAGGGAGGGGGCTATGGCTGGGTTTTAAGGTTTTGAGGCCCATGGGGGGTAGGAAGGCTGTTCTTCGTGGGGGGGGAGGGGGGGGGAGGAGGGATGTGCTGATTGTGGTGGAAAGGGAATGGGAATGCATTGAATGTAGAGTCTCCATATTATCCAACATTTCAGTTATCCGACAACCTGTTGGTCCCATTTATGTCGGTAATCAAGACTCTACTGTAATTCTATAAAGTAGGCGCCAACATTTACATGCTGATTACATATGTAGATGTTTAGTACATCAGGTATATATACACTATTCTGTAAATAAGTGCTTATCTTACATAGGGCCCTATTTACTAAGCCACGTTATAGGTGCGTTAACATTTTTAATGCGCGTTAACCATGTACGCGCGTTAACTGTGTACGTGCCTGCAATATCCCTATAGGCGCCTACACAGTTAGTGCGTGCGCTAATTGTAGGTGCATTAAAAATGCTAACGCACCTTAGTAAACAGGGCCCATAGTGTGTTTTGACAGGTAAGCATATACATTAGAATACTATAAGTTATGCGCCTATCTCTGGCAGTTAGGCACAAACACTTACACTCATTCTATGGCAGGGATAAGTGCTCACATCTAACTGCATATGCACATATATACCTGGCCATGCTAGTATTCTATAAAGGAAAGTAGCTGCCTACTTTCCTGTATAGAATATGTTCATATCAGGTGCTTTATAGGCACCAATATATAGGTGTGCACCTATATATTTGTCAAATATCTAAATTTAAATTAATTCTATTAATAAAGTGTGTGGCTATAATTTACAAATGACTATCATACATGAAGTTCTTATTAGAAACAAACAAACATGAATGCGTTTTGTATTTTATGATTCTTTTTAATATCTTATTGATTTCAGCTTGAGAAATAGTTGATTTGGTGAGCCACTCAGGTTTTTATCATTTTATAGAATATCATATGGTTTTATAGTAACACATTTTATAGTCTTGTTTTTATGTGATAGATTGTGGCAGTCTGCTGAATGATAAAGTGTATGCTATTCACTGCATTATTTATTTATTAAAAAAAACCTATATGTTCATGGTGAATTACAATAAACCATATGTGTTATGATACATTTTTGTATTTTTTTCTATATGTACAGTATATGGTCTTAATGTGTTAAATAGAAATCAAATATATGTTTTTATTTATCGATTACAGTTCACACCCCTGGTATCCTGCTCTTAGTGGAGGAGCAGCAGCCCGGCGGTACTTCCCATCCCTAACACGCCGTCATTTCCAGAGCTGCTCGATTACCACGAGAAACCTTACCATCACCTCAGTGCATGGCGGTATGGGCTCCTCCCCCCACCCCCTCAAAATGGCCATGTGGCAAGTGCTTTACTTGCCGCACGGCCATTTCCTGCAGGAAAGCAAGACTTCTCTTTTACCCGCTGCGGTAAAAGGGGGCTTTGGTGCACATGGAAAATATGTGCCGATGCCAGCAGAGGTCCCCTTTTGCCACAGCTTGGTAAAAGGGGCCCTAAGCCGTGCTAAGGGCGTGGTAGCATTTTTAGTGTGCAAACCTATTTATGACAAGTTTTGAAGATCGATTTGTGTACCCATGCCGTTATAGACAGAAGATCAAGTTATGGACAAGTTATATTGACAACATGTTCATGGTTTGGCAGGGTGACCAAGAGACGCTTGACCATTTTTTCACCTACCTTAATGGCTGTCACTCCAATATTAAATTCACGATGAATGCCAACCCGCAAGAACTGACATTTTTGGATGTAAAAGTGCGGAACATGACAAGTCACTTTGAAACTTCGGTTTATAAGAAGGAGACTGACCGGAATACGCTTTTATATTACACTAGGCTGTCACCCCAAAGCACAAAGGGATAATTTACCTTTTGCACAGTTCCTGCGATATCGAAGAATCTGTTCCAGTGATGGAAATTTTCGTCATCAAGCAAAGAGTTTACGTGACCTTCTGATGGAAAGGGGCTACCCTAAGAGAGTGGTAAAAGCTGCCTACAATAGAGCGAAATTCACCAACAGGGAGCTTTTGTTGCAGCCTATTATAAGAAATAGCGACCAGGAAACATCTATTATTTACTTATGTGCTGAAGCATACCTCAAGGGCTGGAAGTATATCAAACATCATTCGGAGGCACTGGAACATTATACAAACACTACCACAGTTTGCAGGATCCCCTGTAAGGATGGCATATAGTAGAGGGAGTAATTTAAAAGAAATGTTATGTCCTGCAACTCCTAGACCTCCACGGGAGAATATGTCACGGGAGAATAAGCGCTGTGGTCAGTCAGATGTGCCCAATGATGTTGGAGGCTAGAGAAATTGTAGATCCATCTACAGGACATAAATTTGCTTTATATATCAACACCACGTGCAAATCTAAGGGGGTAGTTTACTGCATAGTATGCCCGTGTGGTAAACTGTACATGGGTCAGACCTCCCACCAGCTTTGTTAGGTCAATTGAACACAAAAGTGTCATCTCCACCAGGAAAACTACATCACTGCTAGCGGTTCATTGCACTGAATCAGCTCATAGCTTTGACTCACTTAAGAGTGTGATACTTCAACAAGTTGTGTTGGATTTACGAGATGAGGAGGCCCGTTTGTGGCTCCTCAGAAAAGAACAACAATGGATCTTTCAGTTAAACTCATTAGTCCTGATAGGGCTTAACGGTAAAATTGAATGGTTTCACTTTTTCTGACATTTTTTTTGAACATTTTTCTCACTCCTGGATGAGTTCTGATCGGTTACTAGTGACAGCGTGTGACGTCACGAATAGTATTATTGGCCGCCATGTTTAGTATGTGGCTGCCCTTCATGCAACCGTCAGCAGAGTGAACGGATTGTAAGTGAATGTTTGCTGTGTGTATAGAATTCCAGTATGAAGAGTACATTTTTCTGAGCACTCCTTTCTTTTCATTCGGCAGAACTGGAGACCTGTGGTTCTGAAGCAGCAGAGGCGAAACAGGGCCTGTTGACCAAGGTCTGAATAACGGCTGAAGAAGGCTAGCATGCCTGTCTAAAGTTAAGTTATCTCTTATTACATTAAGGCAGTGCTTTTTTCTCTGCTAAGAAGAGAAGTAAGTTCTCATTATGTTAAGGCAGTGCTTTTCTATCTGCTAAGAAGACAAGCAAATTAGACAAGGAGGTTTTTAGCCTGTGATGAAGAAGCCCTAGCCCTCCTCCTGTAAAAATACAGAAGAGGTGCTTCTTGAGGCGTTTTCCTCCTTTAAGAATGATTCATTAGTACTTACGTATTTCAAGACTGTGTTTCTATATTTATATGCAAGTTGCCCATTGGCACATATGGGTGACTCCAGCGTTTAGTGCATGCTAATTTTAGCACGCACTAAAAATGCTAGTGCAGCTTAGTATACAGGGCCCTAGGTGTCTAACAGGTAAAAAAAAATATTTTAAAATACTTTTTTGTCTATTTATAAAGATCACATTGCCTGAAAAAGATGAACAGAGACTACATCGTCCACAGAGAGTACATCGTCCACACAGAAAGCAACCCTTGGCCTGTACAGTTCTGGGTGAAATTGTCATGTTCTGTAAGTGTGATGATAACAACATATCTCTTAAATTTCTCTCATGTTTAAAATATGCCAATACTTCATGATGATTGATATCTGTGTGCTCCTGGTGAGTAAGGTTGAACATACACCACACAATTTGTAAAATGCTTTTTTGATGGCCATTGCAAATAAGATCATTCAGCCCAATGGGCCCTTTTGTTCGGTTTTAAAAATAACTTTCATTGCTTACCCATGATTACAAAATCTTTGAAATATTAAGAGGATTGGGATTTAAATTCTTGAAGAGAAAAACAGACCTGTCTCAATTGTAAAAATTGGCTCACTGGAATATTTTATTTTTGTTATATTTGTACCCTGTGCTTTCCCACTCATGGCGGGCTCAATGTGGCTTACTTGGGGCAATGGAGGGTTAAGTGACTTGCCCAGAGTCACAGGGAGCTGTCTGTGCCTGAAGTGGGAATTGAACTCAGTTCCTCAGTTCCTCAGGACCAAGGTCCACCACCCTAACCACTAGGCCACATAGGGGGTCTTTTACTAACGCGCACTCACATTTTTAGCGCGCGCTAAAATTGGAAGCACACTAAATGTTAGAGACGCCTATAGGAATGCATTGGCATCTCTAACATTTAGCGCATGCCTATTTTTAGCTTGCGCTAAAAACGTGAGTGCGCCTTACTAAAAGACCCTCGTAGTTTGTGAGAATGAGAGCTATCAAAACACATGAGGTATTCCTATCAGTGGGTTTACAAAAAAGTCAAAATCCATTATCAGTGACTGTAAAGAACTGAATATGAATCAAATGTATATACAAAATTTAAATTGGGATCACAAGAATTCAACTACTCATAGATTGCTTTAATTCATCAACTGATTGCAACCAGATGAGAAAAACATTATCAATAACTTCCAATATTCTATTAGATGTTGGAAGGGAGAATGAGTGAGAAACATTTTCAAAATGGTGTACATACAAATTAAACTTCGACCAAAATAAGTTAACCAACTAAAGTGGATATATGATAGATATCAAGCTAGTCAAAAATGAGGGGAAAAGGCCTCAGACGGTATGTGGTAGTACAGCATCCTATGGACAGATCTGTGGTACACAATTTCATACAACACCCTACAGACCTTTTTCATCTACCATTGGCCAGAAAAACCCACTCATTGAAAATGTTGATTGCATATTCCATAACGCGCATAGTTATGCTAATTAGTACTGATAATTGGATGTTAACTGACTGCAACTAAATTCAGTTGTGTGGATCAGCGCTTGGCGTATTCTATAAAGTACCTCTAATTAAAGCGTACTTTGTAGAATATGCTTTGATTTCCACACAGAAATCTCAGCGCTATATAAAGAATCTAGCCCTTTGTGCTCAGTACGTTTTTCTTTTAAGATCATTTTGGAAAATAAAAATGCCCAAGAGAAAAACGCCCCAAAATCAGCCACTGGGATATCTGATGGCCACACAGATATCCCTGCAGAGCAGTGGGGTAGATTAGGGGGCACTGCAGTGGATTTCACATAAAAAGTCCTAGGTACACTTCTCACCATAGTCCTCTTATATTGTATGGTGAGTTCTCCAGGAGCAGAAAAATACCTACTGTACCTCACTGTACACCACTACAATAGCTCTCAAGCTTACAGGTGTCACCTATATGTAGGTACAGTAGGTATTCAGTGTGTTTTGGAGGGCTCACATATTGCACCACCAGTGTACCAGTTAGAATGGGATATAGGCCTGGGTCCCCCTTCTCTACAGTCCACTGCACTGACCAGTAGGCAACTCCTAGGACCTGCTTGCTGCTCTAATAGGAATGGCCATTATATCTGAAGCTGTCATAGAGCCTGGTATGTACTGTCACTGTCACATCTTAAGGGGCTGGGAGGGGTCAATGATCACTGGGAGACTAAGTGGAAGGATAAGCCTGAATCCCTCCAGTGGACATTTAGGGCACCTTTTGGTCATTTAGTCATGACTGAAACAGGTCTAGCCAAAAACATTTTAATTTTAGCCCTAGACGTTTTCATTTTTGCTCCATTATTGGAGAAAAACATCTCTCTTTTGGTGCCATCCATGCCCTGCCCAAAACATGCCTCAACATGCCTCCTTGAAATTTGGATGAACTGTGGAGCAAAATGTCTAAAATTGGGGTGTTGAAAATTGTAACTTGGATATTTTTGAGAGAAAAACCTCCTTCTGCCACCTTACAATGTTTTTTGGATTTTTATTTTGTTTTGTAAAACAGTCCCTAAATTTCTAAACTTATAAGGTTTATCTACATGAGTCATCACATCCTATAACATAGTCATTGAAAAATGTCAATGACTGAATCTGTGGGACCAGGCGGTACCCATTTTGACACCGGTCTTATCTTTCAATTATCAACATTGCCCCTCTCAGAATGAATATCAAAAAACACTTTTAATTGAAGAGAACAAAAAAATAGTTATAAATGAGACTGAATATAAAACATATACACTTTTATTATGGGGACAAAGTATAAACCTTTTTGTGAGACCTGTAATTGGACAATAGTTAAGGATGTTTTAGAAATATTGATGACTATGTTAGAAATTTTCTATGAGGTCTGGTTACCAGATGAGACAGTGAGGGAGCAAAAGCAATTCTGTTTCCTCCCCAAAACTGTTGTCCCATCTGTTGGTTGTCCCTGGGAGTGATGCGATACTTGGAGTGTTTCCATAAAAAATTAAACGATGCTACATCAGTTGCCATGGAATCTTCAGCCAATGAATCTTCCTCACTTGAGCCATTAGATCTCAGATCAAAAGTAACCTATCTTATTAGCTTCCAATTTCATCCAAGTATACACCTTGTCCTGTTGATCTCTTAAGAATTTCTTCAGTTTATTTTTATGTATTGTTTCCTTGAAAATCCTGCAACTTCTTACTAAAGTCTTGGATTTGTTGAGAAAAATCATCCAATGGTACTTGAGTGGAAATTGAAGCTAATATTTGATTGATTTCTGATTTGATCACCCCAGTTATTTTCTGTACTTGTTCTACTATTAAGATCATTAGGTCACAAGAACATTTGTTTAGAATTCTATTCCAATTTTGTATAAACTCGTTGTTCTCTTGGTAAAGACAAAGTTCTTTCTTTTTATGTTTTGCTACTTCTGTCTTGTGTTGGACCTTGTTGGGAAGGGTCATTTAGGGGTCCTTTTACTAAGGCGCGTGGGCGCCTACATGCGTACAATGTGCGTTAAATTAGAACTACTGCCTGGGTACTGCGTGCCTCAGGTAATTTTTACACACATCCGATTCACGTGGCAGAAAATATTTTTCTGTCACCCATTAACTTAGCAGTAAGGTCTCAGGCCCAAAATGGATGTGCGCCAGTTTTAATTTTGCCGCACGTCCATTTTCGTCCAAAAAAAGGACTTTTTTGCAGGCGCACTGAAAAATGGACCTGCGCACATCCAACACATGCGCCTACACCAGCGCAGGCCATTTTTCGGCACGCCTTAGTGAAAGGGACCCTCAGAGAATAGAGTCATCAGGGTCTAGTAGTGATTGTGGCCCTGACCTGGTCAAGGAGACCATGGTACAGAGATCTCTTGAGACTGTTGATAGAATCCTCTTCCTCTCTTCTGCAAGGTGTCACTATTGGTATAAGGTCTGATTCCAAAGCAGGATGCATCTCTACTTTGTCTTACAGCTTGGCTATAGAAAGGACTAGGTTCCATAAGCAGGGTTATTCTGCTAGAGTCATAGCAGCCTTATTACATTCCAGGACCTTATTTTATTGGCTCTGGTTTTCCCCTTCTTTCTTCTTTCTGCCTGCAGCTGACTTACCAGGTCAAAAATATGCCTTGGGAGCTCTGGATTTAAATATCTGAGAGGCCCTTCAGCATGTGCCTACTTTGCCAACGCCTTAACCATGCCCTGGCTGTAAGTGCGTAGTAAGATTTATTCTTGATTTAGAAATACAGATTATTTGGATGGACTTGTTTTTAAAACTGTAAGCACTCTTATGCATTTGCTATATGCACATATCTTTAACCAGTACTGTATGCACTTTATAAAAAACTCAGCATTCACCAAGCCTTTTAGAAAATATTTGCCTTCTTTTCTGTAAACCAGTGTCCTTTTCAGCCTTCAGGCTACCTTTATAAAATTATCTTCCCTATCCTCCATATAAAACTTTCTGCTCCAATCTTTGCTTTCAACTTCTGAGACGGTCTTTGATACTGCATGATTTTTCTTTGAAATATATCCCGTAACTTAGCACAAAGACAGAGGTTGGGGGCAGGCCCCATTAAAAAAAAAATCTTAGTAGGTACTTTTATTTTTCATATTAAACAATCCAAACACCAGACTTGACCACATGGTGGCATAATTCATATTAAGAGAAAAAGTGATTTACAGTACTTTCACTATATGTACCTGTAATGGGATTTTTATCTTTCACAGGGAAAACACAAGAAAAGATTAAAATGTCCATCCTAAATCCACTAGATGGCACTGCAAGAATTGCAGTAAACAAGCCAGAGGGAAGAAGAGCACTCAAATCTGTATAAGATGGACATCTTCACCTCAGAACACAGGGTCCCTGGGGTGTACGTCTGGGAAATGGGTAGGCCTGAATTCCACCCATCCCTACTTTGGCTGGCGTGAATGAAAGGATCTTAAAAGGCAGAGTGTTTTTCAGCAAGAAGGGGAATACCAAGAACAGGAGGAGGGCAAAACAGTTCTGTTCACCAAAGTCAGCAAATACTTTTTTTTCTGGAAATGTATTCTCAGGCCTAAATTTCAGTGAATTCAGCCCTTTTTGTTAATGAGAATCTATGCTTCTTAAACCACTATCCAGATTCAAGGGAAAGATTGAATTAATCAAAAGGGATTATTTTACTGAAATGCTGGACTACTGAGAACAATTTTCAGCAAAAAGTTATTCACCAGTCATAATAATCATAACCTGTTTTAAATAACTAACTTACAGATTTGTGTATCTTAGGAAAACGGAATAAACCATCTTCACTTCAGTCTATAGACTGGTCACTACTCTGAATCATGTAAGGCATTATTATTATCTTTACCATAACGGTGATGGTGGAAGGGGGAGTGTTAACTTTACAAAGCTTTTTTCTCATTGTAAAGCAGATAAGTGCTTTTATAAATTGTTCTGGTCAGAATGCTTACATTTTGTTATGGAGCTCGTTGTGAGAATCATTTCTCTGACTGTTCAAGTTCCTCATACAGGATGTAACTTTTCACTGTGAGTTATTGCATTTCTTTGTTTGTATTCCCCAATGATCCTCCCCTTCAATAAAGGTATTTTCAACACACACAAAAAAAGGTAGGCACACATAAAAAGTGCTCCTACTTTCACACAATCCCCCAAATTCTATGTATCGCGCCTTGATTTCCGTGCGGAAATTGAAGCGTATTCTACAACAATGCGTGTAACTTAATTGGTTAACTAGCTAATAAGCACTGTTAATTGGAAGTTAACAAGCAATTATCAGCACTAATTGGCATTCATTAAGATTTATGCACACAACTTGCTAAGCTCATTCTGTAACGTGATGTGTGTAAATTCCAAATTCCATAGTTGCAAAGGGGGCATGGTTATGGGCATGGAATGGGCATTTCTAAAATCTATGCACATTATTATAGAATACACTCGCTCTGCGCATAATTTAGGCATTGGGATTTGTGCCAAGTAAAACATGGCCTAAATGGATGTGACCAAATTTGGTCGCGTGGAGAGACGCTCGACGTACTCTATGTACCACACAGAAAGTTAAGCCTATTCTATAAAATGTAGGCATACTTTAGAGAATATGTCTAGACGTATTGTTTTTATCGCATGATTTTTTAGGCGCCGTATATAGAATCTAGCCCAATGTGCCTGTAGCTGTTGCTTGGAGTATAGACTGGCAGAGTGGAGACAGAATTGTGATCTACATGTGCATTTTATAAAATACACAGATAAGTTTAAAGTACACACACACTCATCTAGACCTTTTTTGGAGCAGGTATAAGAGTGTGCATTAACATCTGTGCGCTATTGGGGCTGGATCTGGGAGTGTTTTGTTATCTTTATAAGGGTAGATGCTTTGTTGAACTTCACACATAGGTGTCCTATTGTAAAATTACTCCCAAATACATTACTTGGAGTGGAGGAGTGGCCTAGTGGTTAGAGCACCAGTCTTGCAATCCAGAGGTGGCCAGTTCAAATCCAACTGCTGCTCCTTGTGATCTTGGGCAAGTCACTTAACCCTCCATTGCCTCAGGTACAAACTTAGATTGTGAACCCTCTTGAGACAGAGAAATATCTAGTATACCTGAATGTAACTCACCTTGAGCTACTACTGAAAAAGTTGTGAGCAAAATCTAAATAAATAACATATTTATTCCTTTTCAAACATGCTGAATTACTTTCATAATGTCAGTAACATCTGGAACTGGCCACAGCAAGCCCACTGGGCATGCTTCCACCATGATCTCAATTCAAAATAAAAGCAAGATGTCACAAATGTCTAATCGTAATTAATCACTACACTGCCTCACTTAAATATACTCAGAATTATTTACTCTACTGAATTTCATAGGAAGCAGTGAGGACAGAAACAAAGGTCAGTGTACAAAGGAAGTTATATGTTTATTGGCAGTTGGTAGACATTTAATGTCACTTTCTGAGCCTTCTCAGCCACTATTCCTCTAATTCTCTAAATGAGAAACACAGTTACCTGTGCAATTGCACGTACACTTATAGAATAGTACCATTGATACATGTAACTTAATTGGCTCTTGATTGGTGATAACTATCAACAATTGGCCATAATAAGCACTAATTTGCAGTTATGCAGATGAGTTACAACCCTATTCTATAAAGTGTGCATATAAATTGTCTAGCGTGTAACTGCCAAAGGGGCATTCACTTGGGAGAGGCACGCTCAAGTTATAGGCTTCCCAACTATTCTAGCATGGACTTTTTAGAATATCAGTTACACATGCAAGGTGCCATGCTGTCACACCTAAATGTTGGTGCATAAATACCAACTTATACTAGTATTCCATAACAGTAATTACATGGTTAATTGCCATTGTAGAATTTGTGCTTAGCACATGAAATTTTGGCGCTTTACTTTAAGCAATATTTCTTGAATTGACCCCCTATACAGACAGTATTGGGCCAAAAATACATCTAGTCATCCCAATACTATCTGTAGAGTGAAGGGACAGTAGAGCAAGATTGGAAACCAACAAATCATCAATACACCAACAATATTCAGCCTCTAAACAGATACAGCATGCGTTTCCTGTAGGCCTGTCAAATAGCAGTACCAACCTAAATGGACAAAGGTGGCAGTGGTCACTGCATTACACATATATTCAGCACCTCAGACTGTAGCTATGGAGTTTCCAAGTTTATTCAATATTTATTACCCCGCCCTATGGAATCCGTCAGGGCGGTTTACAATGTAAAATAGGGAAAGAGAAAAAAATTGACAGACAAGAATACATTGCAGGTAGGACACGGCAAAATAAGGTAATAAGGAAGAACTACAATCGTGGTAGCAAAGGAGGGTGGGATACAACAATAGAAGTGCTCTGCTACAATCAGCCAACTCTGTCCAGACAGTTGAAGAAAGAGTTATTGATAGGCATCTGCAAATAGGTGAGCTTTAAATTCTGCTTTAAAATTCGATAGAGTAGATAGGAGTCTCAGTGCTCGAGGAAGAGCGCTCCAAAGACGAGGTCCTTGCACTGAAAAGATAGAGGGACCCTTTTACTAAGGCGTTTGTGAGCACATGTTTTGGACACACACAGGTCAATTTTTCAGCACACCTGGAAAAAAGGCACTTTTTTCTTGTGGCCGAAAAATGGATGTGCGGCAAAATTAAAACCAGCGTGCATCCATTTCAGCCTGAGACCTTACTGCCACCCATTGACTTAAATGAGAACAGAAAAGCCAGAGAGTAGAATAAAAGTTAGATATCACATGAGAGGAAAGAGAGGGCAGATAGAGAAGCACTCTGCTATGCATGGCCAAACTTAACACATTGGTGACTGCTCCCTCTATGCTTGCCACTCTGAGCAGGGTGTCACTATGTCTCAAAAGCTTTATGAAAAATAAAATAGGTCTTTAAAGGATATTTATACTATTGATGGGATGATATCATACATATGTGGGATAGGAGGGATCCTCATTGTAGGGTCATTGACATTAAACATTGAGACCCTGATGGTGTCAAGGAAAATCTGACTGAAAGAGGGGATTACTGGAAGCAAGGAGTAAAGTACATGTAAATTAGAATATGGAATCAGGGTGACCTGAGTGATAAATTATATGTACTAGTGTCAGAATTTTATAAATAATGTGTTTTTCTACAAGTAGTCAAGCAAAAAGAGGGAAGGCATCAAGACAAGGAACCTAGATGACCAAAAGTCCAATTTATTAAAATCCAAAAGGTATCTGCAAACACTAATCTTCATGTACAGTTATATAAGATGTGCTTTACATCGAAACCCAACACAGGCCGTGTTTTGGCAAAATGTGCCTTCATCAAGGTTCCTCATCAGAATAAAAAGAATAACAACAAGCAAAGAAACAACAAATAAAGAATGAGTTACAAATCATAAGGTGCACTATCATTTTTAACTCGTGCTAAAAATCAGCAGGCGCTAAATACTGAGATTCCCATTCTATTCCTATGGTGTCTCAGCATTTAGTGCAAGCTGATTTTTAGCTCCAGCTAAAAAATCAGCGTTAGTAAAAGACCCCCTGAATTAATAAACAAATTATAAAAATAAATGAGAAAAGGAAAAATGTGTAAGGGAATATGGGATCATGAAAAAATGTGTTGGAGTTTAGAAGCATACTAAGAAAACCTGAGGTTCTTAATAATTGTAGCAATTATTGCTACAATTATTAAGAACTGGGTTTTGTGTGCCCTTGTGTTTTTTTTAGGGCTCACTGACTGATCTTTATTGAGATTGTGCTCTGATGATACACAGAGACTGAAGAAACTGCAATTTAAGGTTTATGTTCAATGTTCTTTGTGGGATTTACATATGTGATCAGGGTATAAGTCTGGTGTGGATGGCAGTGTGAGTGAGTTGCAGGGATACTATTTGGTAATTTTTTTAATGTACTGGTTTGTTTTCACAAATAAAGATTTTTGTAATTTATATAGAACAGGAGTACTGTTTGTTGTTAATGTTAGTTATCAAACCCCAGAACTGAATGCTGTTAATTAATGAGCCCTCAGGATTTGGGGGCAACATCACCTCTTTGGAGCTGGCTTACTTATGACTTTGTGTACAGTTGGACCTGAAAGTAGGACAGCTGTCGAGTCCATATGGCCACTGGATTATGCATGTACTGCCTTGTGTAACCCTGGCTTGTGGTGTTTACTTAGGTGGTCACTTCGTAAATCTAAAATAAAAGACCACAGGATCTGAGAATTTATGGTAATTCCCAAGTTAAGGACTCCAAATTAATCTTTCATAACTTGTGGCACACTGTCTAAAACCAGAAGAAGACTGGGCAACTGAGGAGAGGGATCTCCTATTATTAATCCCCCAGTCTTCCTTGCATTCCACCAAGGTTTAATATTTAACATTACAATCTCACAGCTTCATGACAATGATTTACTTTTTTTTAACACTGACTCCCTACCCCCATTCTGCAATTCATCCATGAAAATATGGAAGAGTAACCCCTTGCATCTAATCATGTTAGCCAAAGTCCATAAATGTAAATTAAACAATGAATAGATCCTGGGAAATACCCCCAGGGATCAGATAAAGAGAAAAAAACAGTTGATCCAAAACAATTTGCTGGGTATGATCTTTCATTAAAAAAAGAGAGACCAAAACCATCAAAACACTACATCATCCATACCTTGAGCTGCAATTCAATCCAGCCAAATTTTATGATCAGGCATTTCAAACACAGATGACCCATCAAAAAGTACAAAGAGCAATGGAGATCATCAAAAACCCTGCTGCCTGGAATCAAACAACTTCCTGCTCTTTAAGAAATCATTGAACTGGCCAAATGCTGTCTTTTCGATCACTGTATATAAAAAAAAGAATGTTAGAGACAGGGGGAAATTGCTCAAATGATTAGGATCTAAAGAACTATTTTTTCAGTAAAAGAACATATCACTGTTGTCTTTGAAGAGTCATAAAGCACATTTTCAGTTTCTGAGGCATGAATAAATGCTATTTTTGCAAAAGCAGCTCCAAGACTACAGCATGTTCTGGCCTGATTTAATGCCAGCATCAATCAAGAGAAAATATATTGGGGTCTGAGAGCTGTTAGAGATTAGGGACCCGTTTCACTAAGCTGTGTTAAGCAGCTAACACACGTTTTACTATACATTAAATGCTAGTGCAGACCTGCGCTAATACAAAATACGTCAGATTGTTTGATATTTTCACTGCATAAATTTTGTATCTCCCCTCTATATACTCAGTTACATTGGTTGCCAGTTTTGTTTAAATTTTATTGTATTTTAAAGATTTTTTTATGATGTAGTTCCTTCTTATATATACAACTTGATTCATTTTGCTTCTAAGAGATGCTCTTTACACAATAAGATGATGTTATATTTTCCAAATCCTAGGGGAAAGAAATCCAAGAAACTTGTTTCTTCTTCCTTTGCTTTTCAAGCAGCTAAAGTTTGGAATGAATTACCAGCCAGTTTAAAATCTTTACCCAATTATAGGATCTTTAGAAAGTCCCTAAAAAGATTCTTGTTGCATAAATATGTGCTCCATATAGGAATCATTGGATGTAATTGACACTTTATATACTGCTATTATTTTATAATTTCCTAGGAGGATTACCTCGTTTTTCTTAATGTTATCTGATTAGAACTTGGATGATATTTGCGGAATATAAGAAATTTTGTTATGCTATGTTATGTCTAATGCACTGTTAGAACAGCCAGTGCAGTAAAATAAACCAAAACATGCTTAATGCAGGTAGGAGCAGTGCAAAGGCATGAAAGAGACCCAGTGGAGGAGACGGTGGCAGTGACACCTTGTGTGCAGGCCATTACTGCTGGTAGTGTGGCTACACATACTACCACTCAGAAACATAACCAGATCATCTCGAACATACCTAAACCTCCACTACCCAAATTGCAAAAAAATTAAATACAAAACAATCTATGCACACAATTATGGAACGCACTGCCAAATGTTGTGAAGACAACCTACGACCACCTAAACTTCAGGAAATCATTAAAGACCTACCTGTTCAAAAAGGCATACCCCGCCGACCCAACATAAATGCCTGCACACTGCAACACAACACAACCAAAGCTTGTACTGGACACTAAATAATCTTTCCTCTCCTTGATTCCCATTGTAACTGAAACATATGTTCCTTACTCAACCATAATACCACCTGTATTTGTTTCTTTACCGGACTGGCGAATGCCTCTATGGTACTATGTAAGCCACATAGAGCCTGCAAATAGGTGGGAAAATGTGGGATACAAATGTAATAAATAAATAAATAGCACAGCCTCTACAGAGGAACTACAGTGGTATCCCTCCCCCACTTTCATTTGCCCTTTCCAATCTTCCCAACATCAAATACCCTGTCTCCATCCAATTCCCCTCCCCATCTGCACCCTCACCCCACAAAAGGACCTATCCAGGGGTCTCCATGGTGGTCTAGTGGCATATTGAGAGAGAACTGGACCTTATACAACATGAAGGATGCTTGGCTGCATAAAGAGAGGCATGACCAGCAGGAAAAAGGAGGTGATAGTGCCGTTGTATAAGTCTCTGGTGAGGCCTTATTTGGAGTACTACGTGCAGTTCTGGAGACCGCACCTACGGAAAGATATAAACAGGATGGAGTCGGTCCAGAGGGCGGCTCGAAATTAGTAAGCGGTCTTGAATGCAAAAATTATAGGGACAGGCTTATGAACCTCAACATGTATACGCTGGGAGAGAGGAGACATGATAGAAACATTTAAATATCTCAAAGGCATTTATGTACAGGAAGAGAGCCTTTTTCAAATGAAGGCGAGCTCTGGAATGAGGGGGCATATGACAAAGTTAAGAGGGAATAGGCTTAGGAGTAACCCAAGGAAGTATTATTTCACAGAAAGGGTGGTGGAGGTGTGGAATGGCCTCCCAGTGGAGGTGGTGGAGTTGAGGACTGTTCCAGAATTTAAAAAGGCATGGGATAAGCATGTGGGATCGCTTAGGAACAGAAAGAATTAGGGGTTACAGAGGATGGGCAGACTGGATGGTCAGTGGAGGAGTTGCCTAGTGGTTAGTGCAGTGGACTTTGATCCTGGGGGAGTTGGGTTCAATTCCCACTGCAGCTCCTTGTGACTGTGGGAAGTCACTTAACCCTCCATTACCCCAGGTACAAAATAAGTACCTGTATATATGTAAACTGCTTTGAATGTTGTTGCAAAATACCACAGAAAGGTGGTATATCAAGTCCCATTTCCCTTTATCTGCCATCATGTTTCTATGAAGGCAGCCAGATGCAACAGGGTTGACTAATAAGGGAAAGGAATCCACAAAGCATCTTTTTATTAGAGCATCAATGGTCAATCTCAGATCATTAAGTTGGTAAGGACTCGACATAGGCTATGTTTCATCTGCATCAGGAGTCTATTAATTCTGAGATAAAATAGTGAGTTACAAAGTAAACTGTATTTCATGGAATCAAAAAGACACTGCAGGATAAATCAGCTGCATGAAGTGTTGAGTTGCCAACATCATGCCACAAGTAATGCTTTAATAAAAAAAAGCCTTGTAACAGACTCCTGATTCAGGCAATAGTGCTGAACATGGCCTGTGTTGAGTCCTTACCAACTTGATGATCTGAGATTGACCACTGATATCCTAATAAAAGACACTTTGTGCATTTGTTTTCCTTTCCCTTGTTTATTGGTCAACCCTGCTGCATCTGGTCTAGTGACATATTGAAAAAGTGGTCCCTCCTTGCTCCCACCTGGGATGCCAGTGGGATCCAAAATGGCACAGATGAACCCTAGCAGTAATTTTGCAGTACTACCGCTAGGCTGAGGGTGTGGGGGCTGGGATGAGTTAGCCGAGATGGGTGCCTCAAGATGGCTCATGGCCTCTGTGAGGGCATGTATCTTGGCTCACATCCCCTCCATGATAGTGACCGTGAGGCCCATGATCTGAGGCATGTGCATGAAGGCTGGCAGCATATTTACAGAGGGACTAACAAATGCTAGACTTCACGCACATACCATGGCTCTGGGCTCTCATAGACATCACCATGGGAATCTGGGTGGGGTGCTACTGGCTCAAGGGGAGGCATCGGCTGCAGGGACACGCAAGGACCTGCAGGTCTGTGGACTGGACCCTGCAGCAACTGTCCTTGCGGCTCCCCTGTTTGCCATGCTGTGGTGGGGATAGGTTCAAGGGCCAGCATCATCTCCACACCATCCATGCCTCCCCCTTCTCCTCTCCTCCTTCATCCTTGCTGCCCTCTTCAGCCACTGGCACTGACTCTAGGGGTGTAGTGGACTCTAGGGGAGTTGTGGTGCCTCTGAAGGGTGTCCAGGGGCTTGCAGTGGTTGCAGGGTGCAGCTGCTCCCAGTCTTTCCATTACCTCCTCCTGTTCTTCCTTCTCTGCTTCAAACTCCTCTGCATGATTTTCAGAAACTAGCCTTCTACCTTCCTTCCCACCACCCATTGTGGTGTGCCATAGGTCTCCCCATTACCTGTACTGCCACCTTGGCTGTCAGTCATAGGTGCCTACATATGCCAGCATAGTTTGTTGGGGTCTACCTACATAGTAACTCGAAAAAATTGTCTTGTTGCAGTGTTGTCTAGAGTCTAGGGTTCGTAATGTAATACAACGTATATTGTGACCCTAGAACGCAAAAATTTTTTTAAAGAGTGTGCTTAAGAGTGGAGAAAACCCTCAGAAACCTGGGACCAACAGTCGCAGGTTTAGAGCGGGGTTACTGATGTCATAAGTAACACACGCCCAGATTCTATCATAGGGTGAAAAACTCCACTTGTATGTTTGTTTATGAAATTATATCAAACATGTATGCCTGTTGCTCATATTAAATCGTATTTTATCAAGCATATGGGATACGGTCCTAAATAATTGCACTGTTAAACTTCCAGCATTGCTTTACGCCATTTTGAAAGGACTGGTGCTCCGGCAAGCTAATCACAGCATCGCGATTCCACACTCTGTTCCTGAGGAAGCCTTGTTGTAAGGGTGAAACGGCAGTGGCCCCCGTCGGACATAAAGATAAGAGTGTTCACTTTAAATTTGTTTCCAAGTAAAGCAATGCTGGAAGTTTAACAGTGCAATTATTTAGGACCGTATCCCATATGCTTGATAAAATACGATTTAATATGAGCAACAGGCATACATGTTTGATATAATTTCATAAACAAACATACAAGTGGAGTTTTTCACCCTATGATAGAATCTGGGCGTGTGTTACTTATGACATCAGTAACCCCGCTCTAAACCTGCGACTGTTGGTCCCAGGTTTCTGAGGGTTTTCTCCACTCTTAAGCACACTCTTTAAAAAAATTTTTGCGTTCTAGGGTCACAATATACGTTGTTCTACCTACATAGTCTCTGATAGACATCAGCAGACACATTAGTGTTGTGTTCCCTAGGAGCCGTAAGACTGTTGGGCAATACTGGGGGGGGGGGGGGGGGGGGGGGCTAGCCTTGCACCTCTCATAATTACTAAGTGTTTCCTAATGCTGGAGAAAATGGGCCCCATGTGAGCCAAGGTTTGCCTCTTCACCTCCTACTATATGTTAGCATTCCAACATGTACGAAATCTGCTTGGTGCAGATCTTGACCACTAACAATATAGAGGAGGAAAGCGCAGGTATGAGGACTTGGGATCATGTGATTGCCACATGGGGGTACATTGCCAACAATATTTACGTATATAGACTATGAATGAGGGTGTCAGCATCCCCTGTGTTGCTGCTTCTCCCAGATGTGGCCATGCACATTCTAAGATGTTGGGATGCTGTGGATTTTGACGGTCCCAGCATAGGTAGATGCGCTGGACAGATGTCTTTGGAATGGGGAGAGGGGAGGGCACAAGGGCTGTATTTTTGCATATAGAGCTGCATCAGGCAGCATGTCTGCAGTGTGATGGTGTAATATTCTCCCTACCACTGTGCTGTGACCTCAGCTGTCTGCAGCTGGGTACAAGTGCACTCAACAGTGTGGTTACTTTGTGGCTCATCCTGGTCTCAGATAGGCATAGGGACTTGGGGACATTGTGAGTCCTTACCATTCCAGGGATTTCCGAACAGCTTCCCAAACCCTTCTTGCTGTTTCCTGTGGAACCCTTCTCATGCCCTCCAGAACAGCCAGTGCTTGCTTTTAGGGCTACATTTTGATTAAAATTTTAATCAAGATTAAAGGTATGATATTTATTTTTTTCCCCACTGCAGCTCCTTCTGACTCTGGGCAAGTCACTTAACCCTCCATTGTCCAGAGTCACAAGAAGCTGCCGTGGGGAAAAAAATAACTAATATACCTTTAATCGTGTGATTAATCGTGATTACAAATTTTAATCGAAATGCAACCCTAAAAAAAAAAGAATAAAAAGTAATGACAAGATAACAAATACAAGTTGAAAAATTGCAATTTATAGAATCTAAATCAACATAAAGAATAGCTATAAACAGCCTTAATTTTCACAGCCTATTTCAGAAAAGCAAGCCTACTTGTTTTGTATAAGAGTGCCAGGAGGTCACTCTCTTTATCTGAAAAGTTCTGCTTCCTCAGAGCCTCCATCTTCCTGTGTTTGTGAGGGGTCACTAGTGGCCACTGTATATATTGTATCAGGTGGTCCATGGGCACATGGCTTCCCTGCTCATTGCCAGGAGGGTTCTTCTACATGCCACGTGGGTCTAGACATGTACCGCTGCAATCTGAGGCTGTACGGATAGAGCTATATGAATCGTGCTGCACATTTAGTGCCACTATACACAGGGCTGACCTTAAGCAGGGGTGTCAAGAGCAGCCGCACAGTGCACTGCTCCATTAGGGACCCTTCCCTGGCATGTTCCCCTGTCTCTGAACCTAGCCCTATCTTAAAATAGCATTTCTCTGTAGATGACTCAGGGCAGCAGCAGCAGCAGCAATTTGCATAGACCATCTGCTGCCAACCCCGCCTGCTCTCTATTGCATTGTGCCCCCTTCTGATGTAACTTCCTGCTTCCACAAGTGTGGGACAGAGCAGAGAGTGGGCTCTGGGGTCGGCGGCAGATGGCCTATGCAAATCGCTACTGCTGCCTTGAGTCCTCTACAGAGAAACATTGTTTTAAGGTAGGGTTGGGGAATAGAGGAAGGAGGACATACCAGATCACTGGGGTGGGGGCACAGACCCCAAACTGATCCATAAAGGGCCCCGAAGTTGTAAAGACTGGCCCTAACTATAGAGATAGCATTACATGTTTAGTGTCACCAGAACTCCGATAGACATTTCAATGGTCAGCTCCTACGATGAGTGGACCTTGCAGATTGTAGGTGGGTTTTCTGCATTGTAGGCACCCTTTCAGAATGTTCTGGATTTCTCTGTTTACCATGGTATCATTTTGTGAGATCCACGCAGTGGTGTGCTGGAGCTGGCTCGCACCAGCTCGCAAAAGCCGTTTGTTACATTTTTAAGAATTTTGGGAGCCGGTTGTTAAAGTAGCTACTTTATCAACCGGTTCCCAAAATTTGGGCTCAGATACCCTCCTGGCATTGGCGTCTTCCTCCCCTATGTCTGTGGCTTAGGCTAGGCATCCTTTTTCCCCACTCCCTCCCCCCCCCCCCCACACCTTTCTGCACTCAAGTTTTGCCCCCCTGCACCTCCTTGCCTCTTGTACTGCCGGCTGCGGTGCACTTAATTTTTTTAAAGCAGTGCTGTATACGTTGGCAGGGAACAGGCTGTTTCAGCCAATCCCGGGGCCTTTCTTCAGCCCTCCAGGGTGGGACAGGCAGAAGGAAGGCCACTGGGATTGGCTGAAGTAGCATGTTCCCTGCCGACGTATACAGCACTGCTTTAAAAAAATTAATCGCGCCGCGGACAAGTGTGTGCTGCTCGCTTGCGCGCTTTCTCCACTTGTTGCCAGTAGTGCCAGTGGTGGTCTCTGTGCCTCCCCCCCTGATCACAGCTTTTTCACGTGGCCTGACCTCTTCCTCTTGGCTGTGCTGCAGCGCAGAGACAGACGCCAGATGGACGGTGTCTCTGGTGGCGGATCCCCTCCTGATCTGCTCTTAGAGAGAGCAGATCATTAGGAGAGAGGGACCTGCAGCCCAACAGAGACGACAGAGCCGGAGGAGCCACAGAAAGCATAAGTCTGGGATGGGGGATGGAGGGTGGAGGGAGCTGGAGCAGATCGGATTGGATAAGAGCTGCTGCAACCACGTTGTTGTGCTTAATTGTTGGTAGCATTTTTATTTAATCTTATTTATATTTTCAAACATACTAGCCAGCTTCTGCAACCTACGGATGTACTAGAGAAAGTATAACTTTTTCTACCTAGAGTAGTAATTTGTTTTAAATCGTAATTAGTGTGTCATTTGGAGGAGGGGCTGGTTATAGGGACACCCTAGCATGTGTTATATAAGTGCAGAGATTTTTTTCTCCTGGTAAAAGGTCCACTAAAACAGACATCATATTATGAGAATCAAGTGCTCAACATACAGAGTTTCTATCTATCTATCTATCTATCTATCTATCTATCTATCTATCTATCTATCTACTTATTTTTGGCATTTTATCCCACATTAAACATAAATTAGATTGGAACCTGGGAGCATTTAAAATCTTTCTTTTTTCTGGAGAGATTGATGCATTGCCCCCTCCCAGGCTCTCTCCCTGGGTATAGCCAGCCTTGCAATTTGGGGGGGGGGGGGCACAGAGGTGGACTGGGGCCTCTGCACCTCCCCAAAAAAAAAATTGGAGGGCTGGCTATACCCAGGGAGAGAGCCTGGGAGGGGGCAATACATCAATCTCTCCAGAAAAAAGAAAGATTTTAAATGCTCCCAGGTTCCAATCTAATTCATGTTTAATGTGGGATAAAATGCGGGACATGGGCGGGTATGGGCATGGCTAAAAGATAGCCGGCTTTCGCCGATAATGGAAAGAAAATACGGTGTTAAGCAGTATTTCGCCGGCTTTACTTGGTCCTTTTATTTTCAGGACTAAGCCTCAAAAAGGTGCCCAAACTGACCACATGACCACCGGAAGGAAGCGGAGATGACTTCCCCGTACTCCCCCAGTGGTCACTAACCCCCTCCCACCAAAAAAACCCCACTTTAAACACTTTTTTTCCAGCCTGTATGCCAGCCTCAAATGCCGTACCCACCTCCATGACAGCAGAATGTGTTCTGTCCTCCGACAGCCTTTTCCTGCTTGTGATGTGGCTCTGGGGTGAGTGTGACACGTTTTCTGTTATTTGCACTGAGAGTCACATCAGCAATGCATTGTGGTGGGTGTAGGTATTGGTAGCTGTTAGGCTGTACTCCCCTGGTGCTTTCCCCCTGCTCACTGGGTCAGAGTGTGCCCTGTTTTGTTTCCTGTTGTAGTCCATGCATGCGGTAGTGGCCATTTTTGTAAGCCACTTTTAGTTCCCTTTCCTGTGTTACCCACGTTAGAGAACTTAGTTATTACCTTGAATGGTGCTGAAAGAGGGCATTGTATACCATTGTGCCAGCTCTGACCTACTGCTAATCTTAGTACCAGGGGACTCTTTGCCAGTGGGGCACAACCTCTGATCTGCAGTTAACAGTGAGTAAACGTTCATATTTCAAGAAAGGACTTTTTCAGAGAGATTAGTCTTCAGGTGTGAACTGGTGTGCCAAAGTTATACAGCAGCAATAAGTCCTAGAGCCTGTATGCAGGTCCCTGGAGCAGTTTTAGTGGGTACAGTACATTTGTGGGTAGTGGGTTTGGGGGGCTCAGCTCCCAAAGTAAGGGAGCTATGCACGTGGGAGCTTTTCTGAAGTCCACCGCAGTGACCCCTAGGGTGGCTGGTTGGTGTCCTGGCATATCAGGGGGGCCAGTGCACTAAAAATGCTGGCTCCTCCCACGGTCAAATGCCTTGGATTTGGTCGGGGTTTGAGATGGCCGACATAACTTTCCATTATCGCTAAAAAATGAAGCCGGCCATCTCAAACCCCTGGCCAAATTCAAGGCATTTGGCTGGCCGGAACCGTATTATCGAAACAAAAGATGGCCGGCCATCTTTTTTGAAAATAGGGGTCTGGCCAGCTGTTTGCGGCACCGCCAAAATACATCGCCGGCCATGTATTTCGCCGGCGCCGTTCGATTATTCCCCTCCTAGTATTATAAAATGTCACAGACTCTGCAAATTTCCACTAAAACATCAATATTCCCATTTCCATAACTTATGCAAAAGGGTGCTGCACTTTTTCTTGTGTTATAATTAGCACAAGATCTTTCTAAAGAGTGCAGTGCACACTACGATATTGCCTCAAAATGGCAAAAGAAAAACAAAAAACCCACAACACAGAAAGAAAATTCCCTTTCATGACATGGGAAACTAAACAAAATGAAACTATTTTGGCTACACAGCCCTGCTATCTGTTTAAATAAGAAAATAATTGGCCTAAATAGCAGAGGGCTACACTTTGGGGCTATTGGGGAGTCTGATTCAGAAGAAATCTAAGGTCCTATAGAAAATAATTAAAAGAATAAGTTAGAAAATCAAACAAATGGCTTTGAGCAAAGAAGGCATATTCACAAGAGCTCTGCAGCTACAAAGAAGATCCTTTCAGAGCTATAGTAAAATACACTCTGAAGAATATTGATTTATAAAGGTCTATATGAAAAGTAAAGAAATAGCACAATCTAAGGCACTTTAGAGGGACGAAAAACAGGCCTCTTAAGCAATATTCTCAGTAATGCCTATATTTCTGACTGTAGAAGAACGTGAGAGAGAGAAATAGTTTTACAGTACTAGGTAATGAAAACTATTACACAGTTTAATGCAGTGTGCGGTCCTTTAAATTCTAGGGATAGATAAATTGCTTTTGGCCTAGTTTAGATTCCAACCAAGGGATGGGGCTGTGTTGTCATTTGAAATGAAATGGGAAATGTCTGTGAAATTCCTTATTTTTTATTTTGTTTCCGAAACGATGTTATAACGCCTTTGTATCACTCCATGGTGTGAGTGCACCTCGAATACTGCAATTCTAGTTACCGCATCTCAAAAAAAGATATAGAAAAGGAAATTAGAAAATGGCGACAAAAATGATAAAGGGGATGGGACGACTTCCCTATGAGGAAAGGCTAAAGTGGCTAGGGCTCTTCAGCTTGGAGAAGAGATTGCTGAGGGGAGATATGGCAGAGGTCTATAAAATACTGAATGGAGTGGAATGGGTAGACGTGAATCACTTGTTTACTCTTTCCATAAATACTAGGACTAAGGGGAATACAATGAAGCTACTAAGTAGTAAATTTAAAACAAACCGGAGAAAATATTTCTTCAATCAACATGAAATTAAACTCTGGAATTCGTTGTCAGAGAATGTGGCAAAAATAGTTTAGCAGGGTTTAAAAAAAGGTTTGGATCATTTTCTAAAAGAAAAGCCCTTAAGCCATTATTAAGATGGACTGGAAAATCCACTGCTTATTTCTAGAATAAGTAGCATAAAATCTGTTGTACTGTTTTGGGATCTTGCCAGATACATATGACCTGGATTGACCACTGTTGGAAACAGATACTTACTGGGCTTGATGACATTTGGTTTTGTCCCAATATGGCAAAGCTGATGTTCTTATGTTCAAACAAACACAAAAACTAAACACAACTGTAAACATTGTCTAGACAGGTTGCATGTACGATGGCTCCAGATAGTTGCTATTTGGAAGGGGAAGATCTTGGCTTACCTCCTTGCATTTGGTCCTGAGAGGCAGGGGAGGGGAGGGGAGGGAAAGGAAGATTGCCATTCAAGACTTTAATTCATGCATCATGCACTCAAATCAAGTCTCATACCTAGAATTACCATATTTGCAGACACAAATAAATAAGTAAATAAAAATGGTTGCTATCTTTGCTAAAGAAATATTTATTCATAGCAAATGTGTGAATGGCTTTTAGTTTAATGAACACACATCAAAGAGTGACTGACTTACAGTACAGCAGTAGACAATCTACTTTTCAAAATCTTCTGGATTTGAGTTTGACTGACTGAGCCCAAGCATACTGCTCATGTGAACCAGGCAAGTCTGCACAGAGACCCCCCCCCCCCCTCCCTGCAGTTCATGAGCAGTTGGCTCTAGGCAGACAAAGGAGGAGGAAGCAGCCCAATACACAGCCATTCACGGTCCATCAAGCCCAACATCCTGTTTCCAATAGTGGCCAATCCAGGTCACAAATACCTGATCCCAAAAAAAGTACAAAACATTTTATACTGCTTATCCCAGAAATAGTGGATTTTCCCCAAGTCCAATTTAATAACGGTCTATGGACTTTTCCTTTAGGAAGCCGTCCAAACCTTTTTAAAACTCTGCTAAGCTAACCGCCTTTACCACATTCTCTGACAATGAATTCCAGACTCTTGGCTCCTTTTGCAGTACTTTTCTCTTTTTACATCCTCCTCTATGATGTTTTATTATTTTGCTGCCTTTGCATTCTTAATTACAAAATTCTCTAGTATAAACGTGATCATTTCCATCCCCCTTTATTAATGTTCAGAGCAAATCGAGTTCAGGAATTTGAAGTTAAATATGATTTTTAGGGAAGGTCAAGGAGCTCATGGTGTGCCCCACTGTTCTAACTGACACTGTGAAAAAGGGTTACATTCAAAAGTTTAACTGGTCTGCCTGTCAGTGGAAGGTATGCATTCACCAGTGCCGTAGCGAGGGCGGCTGACACCCGGGACGGGTCGCCGCTGCGCACCCCCCCCCCCGGGTGCAGCACGGCGCACCCCCCCGGAGCACATTCTTACTAGCATAGGAAAACGGGGAGCGGGCGGGAGGGCCGATCCGCCCCGACTGCACGTCGCTGGGAGCTGCGTCGGCTCCACTGGTTTCCTGCTCTCTCTGCCCCGGAACAGGAAGTAACCTGTTCCGAAGCAGAGGGAGCAGGGAACCAGCGGAGCCGACACCTCCCCAGCAGCGAGCACCCGGGCCGGACCGCCCCACCGCCCCCCCCCCTTCCTACGCCACTGGCATTCACCACACTGAACAACCAGTCTTCACCTATTTTCTGTTGACAGGCCTTCTATGGCATGTGTTAGAAAACAATGATACAGATTGTTGTAGATAGGTTTCCCATTTTTTCCCCTAACTGCTGTGACATAGGTGTTATTTGCCTGCCCATTTTATCATGCACCTGGATGCCTGCATCATGTGTTCCCTTGTTTTGGTGTTTAAAATTCAGACACTGCATTGTACCTCAGGAATAAATGAATCCTGCATTGATGGAGTTAATCTGTCCTCAAGCTGCCTGTGCACAAACCCGTCTTGCATCATAGTCTGGCAAGTGTAAGATTCAGTTGAAACTGCTGTCTTGCAATTTCTGCCTGCTGTAATTTGGTAAGAAACCAGGCCTTGCACAGAGTTTTAACTCTTCGGTCAGACTTAAGAACTAAACAGTGTGTTAGGGAGTGCTGCAGAGGAAGATGAGATGGGGCTGGAAGTAGAGATGCAGAGAACTGCTGTAAAGGTCAGCGTTCTCCCCGAGGCTGCTGCAATTAAAAACAATGGGAAAAAAAGGTGCTCTAAAATTTCGTTTACATTTTCTCAACTACCATGCTTAAAAAAAATGAACTCCTGATGCAATAAAATAATGATACACAAAATGTATTGGAAATTACAAAAATGCTAAGATAAAAGTCATGCTAATGTTCTCAAAGAAATTCAAAGAAGCGAAGAGGGAAATATGGCTACCAAAAGCGCAAGCAGAAGAAAAACTGGCCAAACATGTAAAAAGAGGTGAAGATCTTTTTCAGATATATTGGAAAAAGGAGAAAAGCTAGGAATGGAATTATAAGACTGAAAATCTGAGAATAGCTATGTGGAGAGTGATAAGGATAAAGCAAATGCGTCAAACAAATACTTCTCTTTGGTGTTCATGGTAGAAATTCCTGGAGAAGGACTGCGGTCGGTTGGTGAGGGTATATCTGGGAATGGAGTGGATTACCTGACCCTTTTTCTAATTGTATTTAATACCTACCGTACTTGGCGTTCACCATTACAGTATTTTGTAAGCCACATTGAGCCTGCTAATATGTGGGGAAATGCGGGATACAAATGCTACAAATAACTAACTAAGTAAATAAATAAATATTGCGCCGTCCATGGAAGAAAGTGTTTATAAACAACTTGAAAATCTGAAAGTGGACAAAGCTATGGGACCGGACGAGATACATTCCAGGATACTGAGGAAGCTCAGAGAAATCCTGGCAGGACCTCTTATGGATTTATTTAATAGGTCTTTAGAGACGGGAGAGGTTCTGCGGGATTGGAGATGAGTGGATGTGGTTCCTTTTCACAAAAGCAGAGACAGGGAAGAAGTGGGAAACTACAGGCCGGTAGCAAAATGAATGGAGTCACTGCTGAAGGAAAAGATAATTAACTTTCTAGAATCCAGTGGGTTGCAGGATCTGAGGCAACTTGGCTTTACCAAAGGAAAATCCTGCCAAACCAATCTGTTTGATTTCTTTGGGTGACCAAAGAACTGGATGAAGGATATGTGCTAGATGCAATCTATTTGGATATCAGCAAAGCCTTTGATACAGTTTCTCACAGAAGACTTGTGAATAAGCTGAGAGGGCTGAACTTAGGACCCAAAGTGGTGAAATGGATTGGAAAATGGTTGACTGACAGGCGGCAGAGGGTGGTGGTAAATGGAATCCGCTCAGAGGAAAGGAAAGTGAGTAGTGGAGTGCCTCAGGGGTCAGTACAGGAGAAGATTCTGTTTAATATATTTGTGAGTGACATTGTTGAAGGGTTAGAAGGAAAAGTTTGCCTTTTTGTGGATGACATGAAGCTAGCCAATGGAGTGGATACCCCAGAGGGGATAGAAAACATGAGACGAGACCTCCAAAAAATTAGAAGACTGGTGAAAGGTCTGGCAGTTAAAATTTAATATAAACTTTGGGGTTCTAATTTTTCTATCTGGTATCACATAGAACTTTATCATTACTCACATTTCATACCAGTTAAACTCTTATAATGATTTATAAAAGTTTTAAAACATTTTTGAATAGTGCTCAGTGTATTTGAAGTACCAAACCACCACATAACACGGCACCAACATACTGCACTTCAACCTTATACCATCATAACACCAGATCCCTCTCTCCCTACCCTATAAGTGCATTCACATATTGTTGTTAGTCACTTTTCCAGTTAGTATTTCAGACGAATTCTAGAGTCTGCAATCTCTATGATATCATATCAAATGTCACTTATCTCAAAGCAGGAATCTGGTAATGAAGGGCTGCTGGTATCTTGTGAGCTGAAATAGTGAAGTCTGTGTTCAATAATTAAGACAGTGCTCTTGTTCCAAACTTGAAATCACGTTTCACCGAATGGCATCTTCAGGAGAACAAGCTATAAAACAACAAAACGTCTCACTAGTAGCACCTCTTCAAATTCAGTAAAGTGCATTAACTGCAAACTACGTATCTCACACCTTATAACTTTAACAGTCAGTATATAAATGTCCTGTTCGACCATTCCAGGGGGTAAATCAAATACCCAAACTCCTCCCAGTGGCCAAGATGCCGGGCCATGCTCCATAGCATTATATTCAAATGTCCTCCAGTGACAACAACACTCTGTGCTGATTGGTCCAAAACAAAGTCAGTCTTTTTAGGCTAGCCAATCTATTTCTTTGTTTAATCCCATGGTGGAAACTGTACCACAATCATAAATGAACCGCTGTTCCTTCTGAATAAGGATGGACAATACATTCCTTTCTCATTCTAAATGGACTTGTAACAAGGCTACATATTTTAAATCTAACTCTGTATGATTATGGGAAGCCCAATGATCAACAAATGGTGCCTCCCGTTTAAATGTTCTCAAATTGCTCAATTGTTCTGCTAGTCTTTGTTTTATCTTTCGTCTGGTTTGATCTATATACCATTTAGAGCAGGGACATTTGATTGCATAAACCACCTGGGCAGAATTCCAATTCGTATGTGAACGCAAATCAAATCCTGTCCCAGTTCTAGGGTTATTTACAAACTGAATCTCTATAGCATGTCTATAATATACACATCTTTGACAACAAATGTGTCCTCCCCCCCCCCCCCCCCCCCGGTACATTTGAATAATCAGGTTTAAAAATTGATAACATCTCTCCCATTTTTCTAGCTCTAGTATATGAGACCCGAGGTTTCTCTTTAAACTGTGGATGTAACATTAAAACAGATCAATAGTTGTTAATTATTTGTCTTATACCTCTCCCCTGTGCTGAGTAGGAAAGAACACTCTGTATTCTATTACCATCCTCTTTGGATGTTGATGTCGTCACCAACAACCACTGTCTCTGTGCATTGTAGGCTCGCTTATGGGTTTTACAGATTACCCTATTAGGGTAGCCTCGCTGTTTAAACTTTTACATCATATAAGATGCTTGCTGCCTAAAAGTATCCTTAGCACTACAGAGTTGCTTGACTCGTAAAAACTGCCCTATAGGAATCCCGTCCTTCAATTTCTTAGGATGATAACTTGTATAATGGAGGACCGTGTTCCTATCTGTGGGCTTCCTAAACATAGAAGTACAAAACTTACCCTGTTTATAACTAATGTGTACATCTAGGAAATCTACCACCTGTCCTCATATGTGTGAAGAGAAAATGATGTAGGGATCACAAGTATTAAGGTAAACCAAAAATTGTTTTTTAAAAACATCCATATCCCCCTTCCCACACCAGAAAAACATCATCTATAAGTTGTCTCCATACCACTATATGTTGGCTATACACGGAGGGAAAAACATGCATTTTTTTTCAAATTCAGACATATAAAGACAAGCAACTGTCGGGGCCACCGTTGCTCCCATTGCAAATCCCTTTGTTTGCAAATAAAATGCATTCTCAAAACGAAAATAGTTTTCCTCTATAATTAATTTGGCTATTTCATTAAGGAACAACTTTTTATCTACAGATATCTCCAGGTTCTGAATATGGTTATCAATTACTCTTAATGATCCCTGTTGTTGTACATTAGTAAAGCTTGTACATCCAGTGTAACCAGAATTGGGGCCCTGATACTAGTTATAGCTAACAAACCCAAAATTTGCAACAAGTGAGTAGAGTCCCATAAATATGATTGAATTGTAAAAAGACAGGGTTGGATATAAAGATCTAAATATTGAGCTAAAGGCTCAAATAATGAATTTGTGCCGGACACAATTGGCCACCCTGGTGGATCCCTCAACAATTTATGGATCTTAGGAATAAAATAAATAAGGGGGACTGATGAAAATGATCTATATAGATATTTAAATTCCCTCAAAGTGAGAACTCCCCTCTGATTGGCTATCAATAGAATACTATGAACTTCTTGCTGAAAACTGCTTGTAGGATCAGAAGGCAATAAACTATAATATTGCTGATCTGACAACTGTCGTAGCACTTCTTGAACATATTTAACTTTGTCCAGTAAAACTATACCCTCCCCCTCCCTTGTATGCTCTCAACACAACTGTGGTGGTATTCCATTGTAAATTCATTAAAGCCTGCCATTGGGTCTTAGTCAAATTATTAGTAGGGTATCAAAACCTTTGTTCCATTGCATCAACATTTTTCAATACTAACTGCTGAATGTCTCTATTATAGAGTCAGGGGGTCCCGGTGGCATCCAAACTGATGGTAAACAGTGAGTAGACATAAATGACATTTCCCCTCGTTCTGAAGATCTATGTAAATATTTTCTAGTTTGAAAAGAGTCATAGAGATGTGTTGGTACAAAAGATAATCCCAAGCTAAGCACCTGATATTGGTCTTGAGATAACACTTCTGAAGAAAGATTAAAGACTACTCTTTGTTCATTCGTTGTTGGCGCTGGAGCCAGGTCTAGTTTTGACTTGACTGGAGGATGGTCCATTGGTAAAAAAGCCATTTGCATTGAGTCTCCCAAATGAGAAACTCCCACTATTTGACCAGTGTTGAGTTGTTAAGTGTCTTACCTGTAACTCAGCAGGATACGGTGTTTTAAGAATCACGATGGAGAGGAGGTCAAGTTTCTTGTGTATCTGAAGTGTCCCAAACTCCTTACATGTTTTAGGTGGCAGTGAGTTAGTAGCCAGTGTGTGGACCAGTGGGGCTGGTGGAGAGGGCCCGGCGCACTACTTAGTCTGTTGATGACTAGTCAGTAGCAGTTCATCTCTCAGTACATCAGGAACCTTGTTCGGGAGCAGGCACAACATCAGTTGCTTCCTGTGGTCCTAAAGCCTTCTGGCTTTCGTGCAGTCAGCTTCACTGCTGATTTGTCACAGCCAGTTGGTGTTGACAGGGTTGGGGGTATAACTGAGTTTGGGAATTAGACAGTTATTTTAGTATGGTGAATGGGAGTTAATGCAAAAGGGCAGAAGAAAAAATATATATTTTGATTAAATTATAATTAGAAGAGAAAAGGAAGGGCTACGGGCACTAAGCCTGTAATAGTGATTATATTGGCCTTGGCATGTCTAACGGACTTTAAACTAATAAGTATGGCACCACGGAAAGTGGGCAGTAAGGGCAAAGCGAAGGGAAAGGGATGGAGAGAATTTGGGTTGTAGAGAAAAGAGTGTCCAAGAAGCTTGTCCATTTTGTGGAAGATAGTGGCAGACAGATCCCAAGACTACCAAAGCTGTTAAGGGATGCTGGGCCGGTCAAACCCGGTAAGCGGGGTAAGCACCGCAGGGGGCGCCTGCCTTCAAGGGCGCCGCTGCGCCGCCATACTGCGCCGCCCTTGGGGGTTTAAATCTTTAATTTACCTCTGTCCCAGCAGCCGCATCATTTGAAAGCCCTGCCCGTCTCTAGCCTTCCCTCCCTTCTTGAGTTCGTTCCACAGAGTCCCACCTTCTGATGTCATTTCCTTGAGGGCGGGACTCTGAGGGAACGAACTCACAAAGGGAGGGAAGGCTAGAGACGGGCAGGGCTTTCAAATGATGCGGCCACTGGGATGGAGGTGAATTAAAAAAGACTTAAACCACGCAGAGTGGCAAGAAGAAAAAGGGGGATGTAGGGGGGAGAAGAGGGCGGGAAGGTGGCCATAAATAGGAGGGGGATGGGGCAACGGAGAATCGCTGGACAGGGGCAAGGTGGGAGAAGAGAGAAAGGAGATGCTGAGGGGTGGGGGCGCCAACTCATAGTCTGCAGGGGGCACTAGAGACCCTAGGACCGGCCCTGAAGGGATGCAGAGCATATGCTAAGAAAGAGAAGAGTACTGTGGCCTGGACACAAAGTAGGCATAGAAGAGGAGGAGTGGCCTTCAGAGAAGCAGCGCATAGTGCTGTGGAAGCAGAACGGCTGGACTCAGAAGAATTTGTCAACCTTATCAGCTGCCTTATTACCATCCATCATTACACATAACCCACTGGGGAATATGATCTCCATCAGACTCACCCATCAGCAAATCTTCTTCTCCACTGATTCCAGCTGGCCTGCTTTCACAGCACTATGCTCATTGAGTGGAGAATTGCAGCTAGCTTTTCAATGTGTGCCCACAGGTTTCTCAGTCAACAGAGAGCCGATTGGGCAACAGGTCCCATCAACCAATAGAAGCTTGTTTATGCAAAACTCTGTTGCCCAATTAGCTTCGGGCCTTGAGTGGTGGCTGCAGATTTATCCTGATATGATCTTAACTCGATTCATATGGGAGGGTTTGACAGGTTTTGTAATCCCTAATGCAAGTCCTCAGCTGCTATACAAATATGTTATATACTCCCTCAGTAAATACTAATAGAGAGATAGCGAAAGAAAAGTTACAAAAGGAGTTGCAGCCAGGTCTCATCTTACATTAGCTCCATTGGGTGTACAGATTCGCTAGTTGGGATTGAGAGGCATTCTGTGGGAATAGTTGCTGCCAACACATTACTGCAGGCATGACGTTTTTCAACACCTGCTTTGCTGGTAATTTACTTGGGACGAAACATATGTTCAGTAAAAGGAGTGAGCTGATTCGTCAAACGAAAAGAGCTTTGTTCATAGCACAGTGTTATTTTCCTTCCCCTCAATTAATTTGGTTACAGATTATACCCAGGTTAGTCTGGAGAGATGCATGTAATGTGAAGGCTATTGAGAAGTATTCTAGGCAAATTAGGCTATTGAGAAGCTTTGTAGGCAAATTAATGCAGAAGTGTCACGATTTGTAAGTAGATTGGTAGGCTTAGTTTTAGTACAATATCTTTTGGCAGCAGATTGTCCAGGTCTGTATCATCCAGATGGAATGCATTTGTCAGACATTGGGCTAGACATATTTTTGTCTGATATACAGAATTTATTGGAGGCTTGTATACAATACAATTACTTTGCAGCATTCTTTTCGGCTGGGGGGGGGGGGGGGGGTGCAGGGACCAGGTAGGCTATTCCCGCTTGTGGTGGAGTGACTGTGCCATCCTCCTTTAAAACTGGTTCCTTGGGATTTGGAAAGATAGGATGATGTGGAACAGAATTGGGGGAGGGAGGTACATGTGCATTAATCACCATTGGCCTGAGGGAGAGCTAGCATGATTTGGCGATACTGCAAGTCATGCTTGGGAATATAAATAAATATGAACTTGACATGGGTTAGGTCGTGACTGACTAACCTGAAGTGATATGGTGATGATGGGGACATGTTGAGAATTTGGGGGGCGGCTTGTTAGTTGCAAGTGTATTTCAACGGTTTTGTTAAAGCTGTGGCCTGTTTATGCTACGAGCCTTGAGTTTACAGTCCTTATTTTAAGAGTTTTGCTGTGAATTGGTGGTGGCGTGTGAATGCCTATGTTAGTCTACATTAATTGGAAATATGCACATAACAATTAGAATTTTATAAGCTACCTACATGAGGGGGAGTCCCACATTGGCTCCTTGCAAATACACGCTATCCAAGACACGTTTCTTCCTATTTACAGAATAGTGCTCATGTAAAATATAGGCATATGTGCTCGTATGTGCACATATGCATATATATGCTAATATTCTAAACATTTAAATGTTACTGCATATATTATAGAATTGCGCCCTTAGGAGGAAGTCCTATATATGGCGACTAACGTTGCACATGCAAATTTGGCAGTGCGGCCAAATTGCGTGCACAACTTCATTGATTAATAAGCCAATCAGTGCTGATGATTGGGCAATAATAATCAATTATCGGTATTAATTGGCACTAATTAGAATTTACTCATGCAACTTTCTAAGCGTATTCTGTAAAGTAGTGCACAGAAATTCTAATGCATGGATCACAAAAGGGGGCATGGTCATGGGAGGTGCGTGGATGGGCCATGGGCATTCCTAAAACTTACATGTGGTATTGTAGAATATGCCTGATCCATGCCTAAGTTATGTGTGGGCATTTGCATCAGATGTTAGTTGGCGTAAATGTCCATGCCTAAATTTTGGTCAGGGGGATAGGTGTACATGTAATCTATCAACCACGCCTAACTCTAGGCAAGGTTTATAGAATAGTGCTAAGCATGGGTTTTTGGGTGCCGAATTTTCAGTGCCATATATAGAATTCCCCCTTTAATATATAGTGCTAGCTACAAAGTCAAAGAGGTAGGGCTGTATATGCATAAAGATTATTTGTTTAGACATGGCTATTTAGACAATACATGCATAGATTATGGGGTTAGTCAAGGAGATTCAAAAGCTCTGCAGCCATCCGGCCACAGAAGACAGAGGTGATTCAAAAATATAAATGAAACAAATTTTAATAAAAGTATAATGAAACAAATTAAGGAGACCTTTTACAAAGGCGTGTAATGGCCTATGCTCGTTCAGCATGCGCCAAGTTGGCATCACTGCCCGGCTAACGCATGCCCCAGGCAGTAATCCTGAATCTGGCGTATGCTAAAAACACACGGTAGAAAATATTTTCTATTTTCTACCGTGGGGCACCTGACCGGCGGTAAATGGCAGTTGGAGCAATGGGTGGCGGTAAGGTCTCAGGCTGAAAATGGACATGCGCTGGTTTCAATTTTAGTGCACATCCATTTTCCAGCCCCTTAAAAAAAGCCCTTTTTCCTAGACAGGGTAAAAAATGGCCCAGCTCACGCCCAAAAAACATGCTCGCACTACTGCAAGCCATTTTTTACCGCGGATTAGTAAAAGGACCCCTAAACATATTATAAATAAATGAACCCATAAGGGTGGGTTGTAGAAGCCAACTTTTCAAAATGATTGGGGGTGCTGAACGCAACCCAACATTATCCCTCTGCCTGCCACCACCAAAAAAGGCTCCATTTCCTGAGGTTTAGCTTACACACCATTCCTTATTCCTGAGACATTACTACACCATCAAAACACTGTCCCCTGCACGTTTTAAAATCCAAACCACACCTTGTTAAGTCATCTTTAACACTATACACAAACCTGGGCAAAACCACACTCAGAATATTACCATAGCATAATAGCATTAACTATCAGGACACGAAGAGCTACAATCTCATGTGTGAAAAGGCAGCAATTTAAATACTACACTGGGCCCTAAATACACTACATAGTGAAAAACAAAACAAAACAAGATTTCTACACAGAATACCACACCAGAGTCACACATGAAAACCACATGACACAACAAATATATCACAAGGGGCCAGAGGTCAATATAAAGGCACAAAAACTGATCTGGAAACCTCAAGAAGTTAACTAAAATGGAAAATATCAGAGATGCGCATTTTCAAAAACTGACATATTCCAATTAATTAATTCAGAATAAAATACTTTTTTCCTACCTTTGTTGTCTGAGCATTTTATTTTTTTAGTTCACTTTGGTTTCAGTGTCTCTTTTCTGCGTTTCTGTTTTTTTTCCCTGTCTTTGCTGTGGTTTGTCCATTTGACATTTCTTCTAGCTCCATGTTCACCATCCCCCTCATGCATCCTTATCCGTCCTGTCTAACATCTCCTCTCTGTGTCCCTGTTCCTTACCTTCCTCTATTTTCAGCTTCTGCCCTCTCAGTGTCCCAATCCGGCCCTTATATTTAGCATTTTCCCTCTGTGCATGTCATGACCTACCCTGCATTTTCCACTTTGTGTCCTTGTTTTTATTCATCCCCCTCCTCCTGTGTCAAGCATTACTCCTCTGTGTTTCCTTTCTCCCATGTCTACTATTACCCATCTGTGTCCCCGCTCTCCCATGCCCACCATTACCCCTCTGTGTCCTTATCCCTTCCCCCTCCATGCCCAGCATCTTTCCTCTATCTCCCTGTCACTCTTTTCTTCCCCCTGGGGCCAGAATCTCTTCCTGTAGCTTTCCACCCACACCCCCTCACAGTTCAGTATGGCTTCCTCATGGATCTCCATCATCTCTCCCCCACTCTTCCATCCAGCATCTTCTTTCCCCATTTCTTCTTCCCCACACCTCTCTCTCTCTTCCTCTCCCCCCCCCAAGCTGGTCCAGTATCTATCCCTCTCCCTCTCCCATTTCCCTCCAGCACCTCTTCCTGTCTGGCTGCCCCTCCCCCCCCCCATTCCCCTTTCCTGGTCCAGCAAAGCATCACCTCTCTCTCTCTCCCTCTGGCCTTTAGGTCCATGTTTCCCCGCTTTGTCTCCCCCCCCCCCCCCCCCACAGCGGTTCACCGGTGCTACTAACTACCTTGATTGCTACCAGTAGAGGCACTGCAGCGATTGAAAGGCGCTGCCTCGGGGCCTTGATCTTCCCTGTGGCACTGCGTCCTGTCCACACAGAACAGGAAGTTGTATCAGAGGAGGCAGAATGCATCATAGGGAAGATCGTGGCCCCGAGACAGCTCCGCTCCTTTCAATCACAGCGAACAAGGTAGTTAGCAGCACCAGTAAGCCGCAGGGAGAGGGAGAGCTGCCGGCAGCAGGATGTCATGGACTAAGAATGGGGAGGGGGTTCCTCCTGTGGAGCGTTGCCCTTGCTGTGCCCTAAAATATTGGGGGTACTTCAGCACCCACATAGTCAGTTCCTATGACTGTGGTCATCATGAATAAGACTGACTATATTGGAGAGATCAAGAGTCAATTTTGGGATGAGAATTTCTATGTTAAATTGAAAGATGATCCTACCCCTAGATTACAAAAGAAAACCTCATTCCTCATGCTCTTTTACTAAAATGCATTAAGCACTTATCCCTGGATTCTATACATGGCACCCAAAGTTGCACACATGCAAATAAACTGGATAATGACCTCTGAACCATCAATAATTGGGTGCTAACAACCAATTATTGATGTCAATTGGTACTCATTAAAACTTGCATGCACATCTGGATGTGTACTATTCTATAAGGCACAGCGCCTAACTGCCATGGCGCATATATTACAATAGGGCATGGCCATGGCATGTCAGCAGTGCTGCACGCTGCCCAGTCACTGCTGGGGTAGCACGGGAGCCCTTACCGCCACCTCAAAGGGTGGCTGTAAGTGGCACACAGCAAGTGCTTCACTAACCCTTCCTTTTAACAGCTGCGGTAAAAGGGGGCCTCGGTGCAATCAAAAACATGCGCTGATGCCAGCGCAGGCCCCCTTTTGCTGCAGCTTTGTAAAAGAACCCCAAAGTTAGGTACCTAAAATTCATGCACAGTCCAAAAAAAGGGGGGGAGGCACAGAAAAGGGAGGATCATGGGCATTTCAGGGTGGAATGGGGGGCACGGTTTTGAGTTACTTGCATAATTACAGAATATCGGGGCTTCACTTGTAAATATAGGCGAGGGCATTTGCACCACATTTTTGTTGGCGCAAATGGCGGCACCTAAATTTATGTGTGATCTCTCTGCTTAAGCATCTATTCTATAAACCGTGCCGAAGTTTAGGCATGGCTCGTAGAATACTGCTTACGTGGGTATTTTTCGGCACCGAATGTTAGGTGCCATATTAATTAAAATTAAGAAAAATCATAGAAGATCTGCAGCCTCTACTCCAGGAGGATGAATTACTGAAAGAGATATTCCCATCCCCACCAGTGCTGGCCTTCCGACAGCCACCCAACTTAAAACACAAGCTAATTAGAAGTAAGCTCCCAACACAGACTCAAAAAGAAAAGAATGGTACACATCCTTGCAATATATCCAGCTGCAAACTATGCCAAAATATCTCACAGGACCCTACGATCATTCACAATGGAATAATATTCAACATTAAGGAATCTTTCACGTGCCCATCTTTCAATGTGGTATATATCATTCAGTGTAAAAAAAATGCAACTAAGGCTGCTATATTGGAGAAACAAGTCAGATGCTAAAGAAGAGATTTAATTTACATAGACACCATATGAAAAATGCTAGTACCAATAAAGATGTCACGCCTGTGGGGGCAGCACTTTACAAAACCAGAACACTGTACCAGTGATTTCATGGTAAGAATCCTAAAAGGGAACTTTAAAACAGTACAGGAACATAAAACCTTTGAAGTCAGAATGATTAAATATTTTGACACTCACCAGACAGGACTTAACAAAGATCTGGGGTTTCTAGCCCATTATAAACCATAAAATTGTACTGCTTTGTCACCCTCCTGTCTCCATGCATATCTCCCTGTCCCTCATCCACCCGACTCTTCCTGTCTCTCACCTATCCACCCCCATCCTGTTAGACTGTCACTGGAATGCTTTGATGTTTCACTTATATATACTGTCATCTACCAACATTTGCTTATTTCTGATCTGACGAAGAAGGGCAACCTTCGAAAGCTAATCAAGAAATGTATTAAGTTATGTCCAATAAAAAAGGTATCATCTTATTTTATTTTCCATGTTTTATTTTGTTTCATTTCTATTGATTACCTTTAAAAGTGGACTAACACGGCTACCACACCTCTCTACTCAAGGTGCCATATATAAAATCTAGCCCATTATTAACAAATTCTAAAGGATTTTTCATGCCACGATGATGTTCTTGCTACAATGGACATCACGTCACTATGAATAAATATACCACTAGCAGCCACTGATATCAGGCATAATCTAAAGTACAGAGATTCTCATCTGCGCATTCACACAGAATATATTGTGGAACTTGGCACTCTGGCTCTCACAGAGCACTTTATTTGTTTCAATGGAACTTTTTACAAACAAGTTAAAGGTACAGCAATGGGGACCCCTAGGCCCCCAATATAGCAAACTGAGGGGCCCTTTTACTAAGCCGTGTAGGCACCTATGTGCGCCCAATGCACGTCAATTTGGAGTTACCGCCCAGCTACCGCGTGGCCCGTATGGTAATTTCATTTTTTACGTGCATCCGCTATGCGCGCCAGAGAATAAATTTTATTTTCTGGTGCGCAGCGAAAATCGGGTGGCAACTCTGACTTGACACGCATAAGCGATTACCGCACAGTTAACAAGAGAGACCTTACCACTGAGTCAATGGCTGGCGGTAAGGTCTCAGACCCAATATGGACGCGTGCCAATTTTTATTTTGTCGCACATCCATTTTTGGCAAAAATAAAAAAGGCGTTTTTTTACAGGCGCACTGAAAGATGGATCTGCGTGCGCCCAAAACCTGTGCCTACACTACTGCAGACCATTTTTCAGCGCACCTTAGTAAATGGAACCCCTAGTTTGAACAGATTTTTAAAAATGATCATCCTTTTAAAGAGAATATTTTACTCGGTAAGCGTTATATAGATGATTTTATTTGACACGGCAATATTTTAAATAATTTGATCACTAGAGGTGGGTCATAATGTGAACGAGATTCCCTTTTTGGATATTACTATCAAAATATTGGGAAGATAGATTCACTACAAGCATATATCAGAAACCCACTGATTTTAATTAACTATTACATTTCACAAGTTGCCACAATTGATCTCTTCAGAAAAATCTCTCTTTTAGTCCATTTTTAAAGGCATGCTTATTATGATGACTTTCTTAATCACTATATTATTATGGGTGAGAGATTTTTAGGAAAAGGATACCCTCAATTTTGTATACAAAGCTTCAATAAAGGTCAGCCAAAAAACCAAAACAAAACACAAAACCCCAACAACTACCCTCCCCCCTCCCCCCCCCCCCCCCCCCCCCCCCCCCCCAATCAAGGTAGTATAAACTTTCAAGTTCATACATTTGTCCAAAGACATTGTGAAAGTCCTTAAAAAAACACTGGCACATAATCCAAAATCTAGATCATTTTTAAACAAACAGATTATGGTGGCTTATCCTAGAAACAGAAATCTGAAGGATTTTTGATGCCATCTGCTTTGCCAAATTTTGAGGTTAACAGTTCTTATCTCCCCAAGGGCCATTTTAAATGTGATTCCAGTTCCATCTGTGTTGTGTCTCCTAACATTAGTTCTTTCAGACATCCAGACACTGGTGACACATACACTGACTCATTTTATGAACTGCAATACAGAGAAAGTTGTTTACTTGGCTACATGTCCCTGTAATATAATATAGGAAAAACAGAGGAAATTTAAAAATCAAGATAATCAAACACAGGAGCTACATTTAAAGAGAATTGAAAGACAAACCTCCGTTTGAACATGCTATGGAGAAGTGATATGTTTATGAAGAGTACAAGTGTTTCTTTTGTCCTCTCTGACCACGGCTCTCCTGGAGAGGGGAAAATATAGATAGTATACTTGAATTTAGAACAACTCTGCCTGCCTGTTTAGCATTGGTTTGCTTCTTAAGATCACCCCATTTCTTCTGGAGGTCCTCAATATCACAGTTATTGTGGCAATTTCCTCTGCCTAAGGTGCCAGACTATCAACTGAAGAGATTGCAGGTTGTGCAAAATACTGACGAGTGAGTTATTTTAAGCCAGGGTCATTGAGAGGGTACCCAGCTGATCATTGATAGATTTGCCCTAGGTCTCTGTGAAGTGGATATTATTCAAGATTACAGTGTTGAATATAAGGTTTTAAGGGCAAAAGGCCATTCATATTTGAGGGACAGGTTGTACTGATATCAAATACATACAAAAATCTGGTGATGCTCAATATCACATAATATAAATCCAAACAATTAAGACAATGGTTTGAAAAAAGGCGCCAAAATTAGCTGCTTATCAACCGTGTGTTAAAAATAACATGCTGAAAGTGATACACTACACAAACAGCTATCAATGTGGAGTTGTGTTTAATATTCACAGGGGTCCTTTTACTAAGGTGAACTGAAAAATGGCCTGCGGTAGTGTAGATGCATGTATTGGGCACACGCAAATTTATTTTTCAGCACACCTACAAAACATGCCCTTTTAAAACATTTTTGCCAAAAATGGATGTGTGGCAAAATGAAAATTGCCGCGCATCTATTTTTGGGTCTGAGACCTTACCGCAAGCCATTGACCTAGCGGTAAGGTCTCACGCGGTAACCGGGCGGTAATATCTATGCACGTCAAATGTTACTTGATGTGCGTAGCTGCCGCGCGTCAGAAAATAGAAAGTATTGAAATTACCACAAGGGCCACATGGTAACAGGACAGTAATTCCAATTTGGCATGCGTAGGTTCTTGCGCAGCTTAGCAAAAAGGCCCCAGAATCTCTAAAGGAGTAGGATTGTAACATATGGTCCACTACCCTCCAGTCTAATGCAAACATATATGGCTCGTGGCACGGTACTTGGAGCACACTAGTATTTAATATTTTGAATGTTTTTCTAAATAAACAATGTTTTTTAATCTTGTGAAAGCTATACAGGTAGTAGCAGCATACTACAATTTATAAAGATGGTAATTATTCTTCATGCTATTTTTAAAGGACAGAGTTCCGTTGTTGTACACCACTTCTTAGCTGTTATAACCCAGTTGGTGAGTTTTGCGAAATCCACCATCTTTTATGACACTCTTTCACATTCGTACAATTTCTTTTGAAAGGCACTATATAAAGGACGATCTATTCACATCATTGAAGGTAATATGCACCTTTTTCCTAGTTCATACATTTCTAAATTGCTTTTTTTCTTAAGTTATACAACACTTCCAATATGTTGGTGTATGTTCACATATAGAGGGGCATAATTGAACGAAAACGTCTATCTCCATGGGCGTTTATCTCCGAGAACGGGTCCGTGAAGGGGCGGACCGAACCGTATTTTCGAAAAAAAATAGACGTCCATGTTTTATTCGACAATTTGTGAGCTGGGCGTTTTTGTTTTTCAGTGATAATGGAAAATGAAAGCGCCCAGCTCAAAAACGAATAAATCCAAGGTATTTGTTCGTGGGAGGGGCCAGGATTCGTAGTGCACTGGTCCCCCTCACATGCCAGGACACCAACCGGGCACCCTAGGGGGCACTTTTACAAAAACGAAAAAAAAGGTACAAGAGCTCCCAGGTGCATAGCACCCTTCCCTTGTGTGTTGAGCCCCCCCAAATCCCCCTCAAAACCCACTGCCCACAAGTCTACACCATTACTATAGCCCTAAGGGGTGAAGGGGGGCACCTACATGTGGGTATAGTGGGTTTGGGGGGGTTGGATGACTAAGCATTAAGCAGCACAATTGTAACAGGTAGGGGGGGATGGGCCTGGGTCCACCTGCCTGAAGTCCACTGCACCCCCTAACAACTGCTCCAGGGACCTGCATACTGCTGCCAGGGAGGTGGGTATGACATTTGAGGGTGAAAATAAAAAGTTGTGAAACATCATGTTTTGTGGTGGGAGGGGGTTAGTGACCACTGGGGGAGTCAGGGGAGGTCATCCCCGATTCCCTATGGTGGTAATCTGGTCATTTAGGGCACTTTTGGGGGCCTTATTCGTGAAAAAACAGGGTCCAGGAAAAGTGCCCTAAATTCTAGCTACAAACGCATACTTTTTGTCCATTATCGGCGAAAGGCGGCCATCTCTCCTCGGCCGATAACCACGCCCCAGTTCCACCTTCACCACGCCTCCGACACGCCGCCGTCAACTTTGTACGCTTCCGTGATGGAGTGCAGTTGAAAACATCCAAAATCGGCTTTCCATTATACCGATTTATTCGTTTTTGTGAGATAAACGTCTATCTCTCGATTTGGGTCGAAATCTAGACGTTTTTCTCTTTCAATTATAAGGTGGATAATGTTCTATGTATTTTACAAAGAACAATCAATATGCATGGTCACTTTATCAATGTATACTTTTCTTGGGTTCCACCAAAGATATATTTTCTCAAATATTCTTTCATTTTTTCATGTTTGATCTGTATTTTTGTCTATGTGTAATGCAGACCTCTAACGCGGGTGCTGTGTGCTGAAACATGGCCATGTTGGGTCACTAAGGAAAGATTGATGTTCAAGTTATACTATTAAAGGATCTGTGTCCTGATTTTGAAGGCTGCTGGTCCTTCTTTTGGCTTTTTGGACTTTGTTCTGTACTTTAGACCCTCTCTGAGCTGGTTTGTGATCAATTTTTCTCCCACATAGCTATGGGCACAGGTGTCTGCTGACATGATCGCTTCAATTCAGTCAAGACTGTCTGTTAGTAGTTCTGTTGTGCTGTCAGATGGTGGCAATCTCCTGCATTTTCTATCATGGCATCAGTAATGTGGAACAAACTCCCATTCAAGAAGTGAATTAATCTGGTTTCTTTGCAGGTAATTGAAAGCTCTTTTTTCCCCCAAGTTTAAATAGATAACTTATTCTTGATGGTTTTGGCATGGTAGATTATTAGTATGGTATCTTTTAATTATTATTTTAAGTTTAAATATACATTCAAGCAACCATGCTTGTATAGAAAAGTGAACAATTTAAGGACAAAAAAAAAAAAAGAAAATCTATTAAGGGCTAAAACTAAACAATGTGCCACTGAAGTCCACAATATAAGGTAGAGATCTAATACAGATTATCTGCAGGTAAAATTATAGTAATAAATAAAAAGCAAAAAAAAAAAAAAAAGTAAAGCCACAACAAACCCAAGCGTAATAATCTATACACCGTTTAACAACGTAAGAAAGAGTAGAACTGGAAGGGACCTCCATTTTTTTTAGCAGATAAATAAAGAGACAGCAGAAAAAAAGCATATTTTTCAGATATTGTATAACACACTTACAGCTCCCAGCTGTAATATACCAGATCTCAATGATAGGAATTCATAATTTTATTCACATTTGGGAACATTCCGATCTTAAAGTTCACAAAAAGATCTTGATGCTTAAAACACCACTTCCTGTCCAATTTTAATTCAAGAACAGTCAATAAAGTTGCTGTAGCAAGTAATGCAGTCTCAGAAATATCTAGTATATCGGAAAGATATCAAGGTGCCACTGGAACTTCAAATGAGATTTCAAAATAGAGGCTTCTGTGACCCAAGTCTTTGCAGAAGTAAGGAAGAGGTTGGGAACTATAGGCCAGTATATCTGACTTCTGTGGTAAGTAAATTAATGGACATGCTTTTAAAACAGAGAATAGTAAAGTTTTTAGAATCTAATGGATTACAGGACCTGAGGCCACATTGTTTCACTAGAGACAGGCAGGGCCGCAAAGAGACACAGCTGGGCCCAGGGCAGGACCACTAACTCCACCTGGGCCGGGGCTGCTGCTGCACCCGCCCCCTCACACATGCCCTCACCCTCCACATTCTCGGGCCACCACCCCACACTTGGATTGCTGCTGTCATCTTACCTTCCTGTGTCACTCTGCTCCTCCCTTGTTCTGTCGTCTCCTGCTTCTGTGTGCCAGGACCCGGGTTATTGCACTAACGCAATCCTTAGGGAACTGGCACACAGGAGCATGAGAGAAACAGATCCGGATGCAGACAGGCAGGAAGAAGCTTCTGCACCCTCATGCCGGCCCGGGGAGTCTTGCCCCTCCCTCTCGGTAGCCCTGGAGGCAGGTCTTGTCAGACAAATCTGATTAATTTTTTTGACTGGGTGACCAAAGAGTTGACTTGAGGAAGATGTGGTATATTTAGATTTTAGCAAAGCCTTTGACACGATTCCGCATAGATGACTAATAAATTACTTTAGAGCTCTTGGGATAGGCCCTAAAGTGACTGACTAGATTAGGAACTGGTTGAGTGGAAGGCAACAGAGGGTAGTGGTAAATGGTGGTGATTTGGATGTCCTTTGTTTTTGGTCCATTTTCAAACAAAAAATGTCCAAATGCAAGATGGTCAAAACAGAGGAGGAGTGGCTTAATGGTTAGTGTACTGGACTTTGATCCTGGCAACATGGGCTCAAGTCCCACTGCTGCTCCTTGAGACTTTGGGCAAGTCAAATACAGAAAGGGGATTTTTGGATATGACATCTAAGTTTGAATTTGGACATTTTTTGTAAAACGTCCAAAATCAGAACAGGAAAGGTAATTTTCTACAAAATTTTCCTTTTGAAAGTGCTGTTTGGAAAAATGTTTTGTGATCTGGGGGAGTAAGGGGAGGTGATCCCTAAGTCCCTCCAGTGGTCATCTGGTCATTTGGGGCACCTCTTGTGTGTGGTAGAAGAGTAGCCTAGTGGTTAGTGCAGCAGACTTTGATCCTGGGGAAGTGGATTAAATTCCCACTACAGCTGTTTGTAATAAAAACAGGTCTAGCTCAAAACATCTAAGTTTTAGTCTTGGTGTCTAGCTCAAAACGTCTAAGTTTTAGTCTTGGACGTCTTTGTTTTATTCCATTATTGCTGAAAGACATCCATGTCTTAGGACTGCCCAAGTCCCACCTTGAACACACCCCTGGCATGCCCCCTTGAGATTTGGACGTCCAAATGCTGACAGACTTCAGAGAAAGACGTCCAAAAAGAGATTTCAATAATACTGATTTGGACGTTTCTGTGAGATAAACGTCCAAACGCTGACTTATGTCACTTTTTGGACGTCTATCTCTTTTGAAAATGAGCCTGAGGAACAATGGTACAAACTTTAATAGAAATGACCCAACACGGACCATGTTTCGGCACCACAGACACCTGCCTCAGGGGTCTGACAAAACACAAATAAATAAAAAATGTAAATAAGAATAAATATGCATACAACATAAAAACCGAATAAAATTATCTAAAAACAGATTAAGACAGCAAACATATATGTACTTTTCCTTGCATATATGAATAATACATAATTAAAATAACTTAAACATATATGGCCATAAATAAATGTAACAAACTTTGGACTAAAATATTTATCCATGCAATTAAAAAATCATAAAGACAGGGGGGTCTGTCCATACATGTGTAAACAAACATAAAAGCCTGATTGTTAGACATGAATCAGGAGCATGCTAGGCAAAAAAGATTTTTTTGCTTACATTAGTTTTTGAGTGATTGGTATGTGATACTTAATTTTACATACCGCACGTTCAAAAAGCTATAAACTGGATGGAGTCCTTAATGTTTTTAATCTCATGCATTAATCCAATGGTCTCTAATGTTTCTCAAACCTCACACTAACATTACTTGCTTTTGTCTCACCTAGAATGTAAACCGAACTGAACTCCGGAAAGGGGATATTAGCGGTATACAAGAATTGATTTGAATTTGAATTGAATTATCTATTTAATTCATTGAAATGGTTTGGGCTTGGTGACAAATTTATAATAATGATACGCCACCTCTATAGTAGCCCTCAGGCCACTCACTATAAGGCTTATTTTCAAAAGTGATCGCCGGCCATTTTCCGACATTAATCGGGAGATGGCCGGCGATCTCTTAAAAGTGGCAAAATCGCTATAATCGAAAGGTGCTTTTTTGACACCTTCGCCGCTTTCCCATCGCCGAGCCGGCGAAAGTTCAAGGGGGCGTGTCAGCGGAGTAGCAAAGGCGGGACATGGGCGAGCATGGGCATGGCTACCAGATGGCCAGCTTTCGCGGATAATGGAAAAAAAAAGCGGTGTTAATCAGTATTTCGCCAGGTTTACTTGGTCCTTTTATTTTCACGACCAAGCCTCAAAAAGGTGCCCTAACTCACCAGATGACCACCGGAGGGAATGGGGGATGACCTCCCCATACTCCCCCAGTGGTCACCAACCCCCTCCTACACTAAAAAAATAAAAATAAAAACATTTTTTGCCAGCCTGTATGCCAGCCTCAAATGTCATACCCAGCTCCCTGATAGCAGTATGCAAGTCCCTGGAGCAGTTTTTAATGGGTGCAGTGCACTTCAGGCAGGCAGACCCAGGTCCATCCTACCCCCTACCTGTTACACTTGTGGTGCTAAGTGTTGAGCCCTCCAAACCCCCCCCCCAAAACCCGCTGTAGCCACATGTAGGTGCCCCCCTTAACCCATAAGGGCTATGGTGATGGTGTAGAGTTGTGGGGAGTGGGTTTGGGGGGGGATTTGGGGGGGCTCAGCACCCAAGGTAAGGGAGCTATGCATCTGGGAGCTATTTGTATATATTTTTTTAATTTTTAGAAGTGCCCCCTAGGGTGCCCGGTTGGTGTCCTGGCATGTCAGGGGGACCAGTGCACTACAAATGCTGGCTCCTCCCATGACCAAATGCCTTGGATTTCGCCGGGTTTGAGATGGCCGGCATTTTTTTCCATTATCGCTGAAAAACAAAACCGGCGATCTCAAACCCGGCAAACTCTGGCATTTGGCTGGGCCAAACCGTATTATCGAAAGAAAAGATGGCCGGCCATCTTTTTCGATAATACGGTTACGGCCAGCTGTTGCGCCGCCGCCAAAATAGTTCACCGGTGATCTATTTCGCCAGCGCCGTTCGATTATGCCCCTCTATGGGGCTCATTTTTGAAAGAGAAGGACGTCCATCTTTCGACATAAATCGGAAGATGGACGTCCTACTCCCAGGGACGCCCAAATCGGTATAATCGAAACCCAATTTAGGACGTCACCAACTGCACTCCGTTGCAAGGACGGCCAAAGTTCAAGGGGGCATGTTGGAGGTGTAGCAAAGGCAAAACTTGGGCGTGCCTAACGCTTGGATGTCCTTGACCCATAGTCGAAAAAAACAAGGACGTCCTTGACAAACACTTGGACGTTTTTACTTGGACCTGTTTTTCTTACAACTAAGGCACAAAAAGGTGCCCGAAATGACCAGATGACCATCGGAGAGAATCAGGGATGATCTCCCGTTACTCCCCCAGTGGCCACTAACCTCCTCCCACCCTCAAAAAATATCTTTCAAAATATGTTGTGCCAGCCTCTATGCCAGCCTCAGATGTCATACTCAGGTCCTTGACAGTGCATGCAGGTCCCTGGAGCAGTTTTAGTGGGTACTGCAGTGCACTTCAGACAGACGGACCCAGGCCCATCCCCCCCTACCTGTTACATTTGTGGAGGAAACAGCGAGACCTCCAAAACCCACCACAAACCCACTGTACCCACATCTAGGTGCCCCCCTTCACCAGTAAGGGCTATGGTAGTGGTGTACAATTGGGGGTGGTGGGTTTGGGGGGGGGAGGTTGGGGGGCTCAGCACACAAGGTAAGGGAGCTATGTACCTGGGAGCAGTGCTCTCTAGGGTGCCCGGTTGTTGTCCTGGCATGTCAGGGGGACCAGTGCACTACAAATGCTGGCTCCTTCCATGACCAAATGACTTGCATTTGGCCATTTTTGACATGGATGTCTTTGGTTTCAAAAATCGCTGAAAGTCAGAAATGTCCATGTCTAGGGACAACCAAATCTAGGGACGTCCAAATTTAAGGATTTGGACATCCCTGACGGTATTTTTGAAACGAAAGATGGATGTCCATCTTCTTTCAAAAATATGGGATTTCCCCGCCCCTGGATTTTGCCGTTGTGCAAGGACATCCAAATCACAACTTGGAGGTCGCCTTCCTAAGTGCCCCTCTATATCAGTTAATGGCACTACATCCCCCACTTTCTCCTAAAAAAAGGCACCAAACAGGCTGCCTACTCTCCACCCTTCTCTTTAATCTGGTCCTGGAACCCTTGGCTATATCCATCAGGGCAAACCATTTGATACATGGAGTCCACTTAAGAAGTGTAGACACCATCAGCTTCTTTATACAACACTAGAATCAATAACATCACTACTATCCTACATAGATTCCTTTTCGGTTATATGTGGATATAAAATTAATTGGAGTAAATCAGCCATTATGCCCCTCTCACCACAAATCTTTAAACAACATCTGTCTCCTTATCCATTTATATGGGAATTTGGTACAGCAACACAATTGGTGACACCCAGAAATTCCTCCGCCTTACTCTCTATAACTACCTCCATTTTAGAAAAATGGCTGCCTTTCTACTTTTTGTGGTAGGGCCAAGCGGAAGCAATAAAAATGGTACTAGGCCCTAAGCGACACTTCATTTTTAGTATGGTTCCCTTTTCTTTTCCCCCTAACCTATACAAGAAAATAGACAGTAAAATCTCCAAATTTTTCTGGAAACCCCCCCCCCCCCCCAAATTGCTCTACAGAAACTAAAAATGAATAAATAAAATGGGGGTATATAGTTACTTGATTTCAAGTCATATCACCTCATCTTCAGAATGTCTCAAATTATTTTCTGGTATCAAATTTAAACACTCCTGACATTCCTAGATGGTTACTACTCAAAGAGAATTTAGTTTACCTTTGCTCTCTCCACCTATTACTATCCATGGATTAATACCACTACCCAGATTACTTAGGGCCCCGTTTACTAAAGTGCACTAGCGTTTTTAGCGTGTGCTATAAATGAGCATGTGCTAATGCTAGAGACACCCATATATTCTTATGGGTGTATCTAGCGTTAGTACGCACTAATTTTTAGTGTGTGCTAAAAACATTTCATGCCTATAGCACGGCTTAGTAAACAGGGCCCTTAAGGTTAATCAAAATGACAGTGTGCACTTTTAACGAATATAAGATCATTGTAAAACTTTCTGCTGACTCAACTATGGAGACCTTGCTATGGTATAATTCTACTTTTAAGAATGACAACTCCTCCTCCATCAGGCCATTATGGTGGGAATGTGGAATTTGGACAGTTTCTCAAGTCATCCATAATAAAGAAATTGTCTCACCTCAAACCCTGAATCAGCTGTTTGGCTTATTTATGCATCAGAATGATCTATGGGCTTAACTGAAAAACTGTTTAATAAATAACTGCTCTGCTATTTCAGCTCCTTAAACTTCCTCGGATCTCTTCTCTTTCTGTCAGGTGCTATGCTCCAGCAACAACAACAAAAAAAGCCTCCATAATCTACAAAAACCTGCATGAACACCTACCTAATCCTTGTGCAAAGGTGGAAAAAGGAATTTGCATTACAATCAGAGAATCTTAACTTGCAAATGTTCAGGGCTAAAGTTTGTCATCCCTCTCTTTCTGCTAGGATAACACAATAATCCTTCTTCATTGTCTATAAAGCATGTTGGACACCTTCCAAAATTGTGAAATTTACCAGAAGTCAGCAGTCATCCAAATGCTGGTCCTGCTCCACTCAAGAAGGTTCACTTTCTCACCTCCTCTTCTGTTGTCCTAATGTAAACATCTACTAGACTATGATTTGGACCAGAATCTCAGTAATTTTTGCTTTGAATTCTACTATCAACATAAGTTACAAGATGACTATTTTACACTCCTTTACTCCTGATTTAATCATACCCGAAACCCATAGGAAGCTATTTGATTTAATGCTGGCTCTCACCTCCCACCTCATTGTTTACCATTTGAAGAACAATTCCACCCTCAGTATACATGAGGAATCACCTCTATACTATCAGACAATATAAATAAACGACAGCTGTTAAACTTCATAACTATTCTAATTTTTTTTAAAAAACCTATAGGCACCATTTGACAATTACTGTAAATGATAACATTAATCTCTCTTTATGCATTGCATATATTATAATATTCTTATATTGTTACTGTTACGCCAATAGCTTACTTATTTACTAATGTTTTTGTAATATCTAATGAAAAATTCAATAAAAAGATATTGAAAGAAAACAAAACTAAGAAAAATAAAACTTGTCACCCTAAATTGGTGGAAAAAGTGTTTTGGAGAGACATCCAAAAGTAAATGAGGAATAGTAGGTCTTTTTGAAAAGCTCTGGAAGAATCCTTTGAAGTCAGCATGACATGGAGATACATGACTCGCTGTGCGGATCATTGTGCCTGCCAGTCGGTCATTGGAAATGCTCAAGTCCCCAAGGACAGCAGTTTTGTCTGATTGCTAGGATATCCACAATGAATATCCATGAAATTTATTAGCATGTAGCTATTATAGTTAATGGCTAATTTCCATATTTTTTTATACTCACAACTTTCCACAGGCTTCAAGGACAAGAGTTTGAGATGTCTATGAAAAAACTTTGAAGGTAATAAAATATTTGCAATCTATAACTTGCATTTTCTCATTTTTTAACTTACAGAATTTGATGAAAATAAAAGTAATTGAACTACATTTCAACATTTCCTGATTTGTTAAATAATCTAGCCATGTGCATCACAAGCTCACATTATTTAGTAATTTAGGATATGTCAAGCTGTATTAGATTATGCTTAGCCAAGCAACTGAATTGATTTAATTATGAAATATGAATAGGAGATGGATGCATGACCAAGTATAAAGCTAATGTAAGGATTCTAAAGAGGCTAAACAATTCAACAGATCCATTTTTTTAGTTTATCTGATGATATTACATATTCTAATCAGAGCATTTAGATCAGCTAATCATGAGCTAGTCTTTTCACATTCACCATGATAGTGAATGGTGCGAACTGTGCCTAATCAAACTTTCATCATTCGTCCATTCTATAATTCCTATAATTATATTATACCTCTGTCATTTGAATTTCAGTGCTGTTAAATGTGTATATTTTTAATCCTGTTTCATGGTAGTTCTATTATTAGGTTTCAATTTGCTGTTTTCAAGATTACCTCATTTAGGGTCCCATTTACTATAACACATAAGCGTCTAAACGCGCCCAACGTGCGCCGAAATGGAGTTACCGCCTGACTACCACGTGGTTGTTGCAGTAATTTCATTTTTGGCGCACATCCGATACACGCATCTGAAAAATATTTTTTATTTTCGGACAAGCGTAACAGACACGCCCCAAGTGGCATTTGACGTGCGTAGGTCATTACCGCCCGAATTGTTTCCCACTAGGTCAATGGCTGGCGGTAAGGTCTCAGACCCAAAATGGACACGAGGCAATTTTGATTTTGCGGCACATCCATTTTCGGCAACCCCCCCCCCCCCCAGGCCTTTTTACAGGCATGCTAAAAAATGGATCAGCGCACGCCCAAAACCCGCGCCTACACTACCGCAAGCCATTTTTCAGCGCACTTTAGTAAAAGGACCCCTTATTGTATTTATGTTTACACTTGATTATTATGCTATTGTTATACTGTTAATAAATCCCAATAACTAACTAAGGGGTCCTTTTACAAAGGTGGGCTACTGTTTTTAGCTCACATCTTTTTCAGTTGTAGCTCAAGGTGAGTTACAGTGGTGGAAATAAGTATTTGATCCCTTGCTGATTTTGTAAGTTTGCCCACTGACAAAGACATGAGCAGCCCATAATTGAAGGGTAGGTTATTGGTAACAGTGAGAGATAGCACATCACAAATTAAATCCGGAAAATCACATTGTGGAAAGTATATGAATTTATTTGCATTCTGCAGAGGGAAATAAGTATTTAATCCCTCTGGCAAACAAGACCTAATACTTGGTGGCAAAACCCTTGTTGGCAAGCACAGCGGTCAGACGAAGATATGCTGCATGGTTAAGGGGGCGACAGAGATAGAACTGCCCCCACAGGCACACGTGTCACAACCCCAACGATTTGTCATGCCACATCCCATTTTACCCTGCATTAGTCTTGCCTCAACCCCACCCCACTTTAGCCTCCCAAACATCTGAGTCACCGACCGTCTATGCATGTGAGCCCTCACCGCATAGAGAATAGGTAAGTGCTCACATGCTAATGGCCATGTGCTAATGGGGAAATTAGCATGTGGCCATTAATAGGAATAATGGAAAATGGGGCCATTTTATCGCTGTACTAAAAGTGGCCTCATCATGGGGGAAAGGCCCACTCTGGGGACAGTACTAGCCACTTTTCAGCACAGCTTAGTAAAAGAGACCCATAGTTTGTATTTGAAGATTGGGTTGTTATTAGGACAAAGCTAAACTTTTAAACCATTTCTAATGGTAGTAATATACCTACATCTTTGAAAACTATACATGTGCATTTAAATTTAAGTCATATCCCCAAAACACCTCTTAAATATAACTAACAGTATACATGTTGTGAAAGTACTGGCTGATAGAACCCTTATGAATTCAGTCAATAACCCCCAAACATTTTTATCTATATAAATCAAAATTAAGCCTTTGAAAATGTACCCAATGGACTCGGTGTATTTTGAACTGTTTATCAGAGCATCTTCAAAACAAACATCTCAAATAAATTAGTCCATCCAAAATATCAAATCTGTCAGCCTTATGACTTCTGTAATAATAGAAACACAACTAGCTATAACAATAAAGTACTGCTGATAACTTCCACACAGAGCTTAATTTAAAAAGTGCCATATTGGACAGATGGCTTGACAGACTAACAGCTTTTGCCTACACAATCCCATTACCAGTAGAGACAGGCTGATCTAACTTCAGTAGCTGCAGGGAGAAAAACACAGAAGCGTTCTCGTTTTCTAAGCAGTGGGTGTGGTTCCTCAAAATTTGACAAAATAAAGTCAGGACAAAACTGCTGCAGCATAGTGGTAGGTAATTTGCACAAAAGAGGATTTTTTTTCGTTAATGTTAACATCCCTACAGACACACATAGCCCACATTTTGTAAGTGTGAAGTAGCTAGTATTCTGCGTACATGGAACATATATTTTTGGGGGACATGAGCTGTTTGGGCCTTGTTTACTAGGCTGCTCGGTAGGCGCACAAATGTTTTACCATGCGCTAATGATAGAGACACCCATTATATTCCTGTGGGTGTCTCTATCATTAACGCACACTAATTTTTAGTGTGCGCTAAAAGTTTGCGCGCCTACAGTGCAGCTTAGTAAACAGGGCCCTTTAACTGATATCATCTGCCGTTACTGTCTATTTCAGTAAACCCCTTAATTGTCTGTCACTAGTGCAGGATTAATACTTTGATGGGTCCTAGTAATCAAATATATTGGGCCCCCTGCTATAATATAAATATGTTTTTAAGCCCCATACAAGCATATGACAACTACTAGTTTTACCTTTATCTCTAATTATGTTGCATTAATGTGGAGAGTTTAAAATTACCACAATCAACAAATCCACAATTATCTGCTGTTCAATCAATTTGCATTACAGCTAGTACAATTTTCTGGAACATTTATTTCTACTCAAAAAAAAAAAGGTGGAGAAAGACCTCAGAGCTTACCAGAGCTATTCTAGTATTAAACAGTCACTGAATCTGTATTCTCATCATAGGTATTAAAAAATAAAAACTCCTCCAAAATGTCAATAAATTGTGTAATTGTTGACATGATGAGGTTTCATGGAGAAGAGGAGATATTAGAATGCAACTGAGAAGAAGGGAGCAGCACTGTTAGTAGGTATTAATGGGTCCTTTTACTAAGCTGCATTAGATGCTAACACATGCCTAATGCAGCTTAAAATGGCATACCACAGGATCTACTCAGGCGCAGGGGCGGTCCAAGTCAAGATGCCGCCTGAGTTAGGCTGAGGTGCCGCTCCCCCCCCCCCCCCCCCGGGCCGTTTACATTATTTCTTCATGTTCCAATAGCTGGCGGCGGCAGCAGCAACAATTTCCATATGAAACCCTGCCACCAGCACTGGCCTCTTCTCTACTGCGGCCGCCGAAACAGGAAGTTACATCAGAGAGGCAGCTGCAGTAAAAAGAAAAGGTGGGTGCTGATGGCAGGGCAGTGTATGGGTGCAGGAAGAAAAGGGGAGGTGCTCTTCCCCGAAGTGTGCTGCCTGAGGCCTCCGCCTCAGGTAGCTTAATGGTCGGGCCACCCCTGCTCAGGCATCTTGCAATAAGTGCTGTGCACTTTAAAAATTTTCAGTTTTTTTTAAGGGGGCGTGTCAAGGGGCATTCCTGTGCTAATCATTTAGTGTAACTACATTCGCGCACTAACTAGTTAGTGCAGGATTACTGCATGATCCCTTACACTCTACAAAATGGGTGGCAGTAAATGCTCGCACTGTAAATTTTTTTAATGGCCACGTGGCTAATGACAACATTAGCGCGTGAACAAACCAGCTCAGCGTGAAAGGAAACAAAAAGTTCCAAGAACTCCAGAAGTCCAGTATCTTCCAAATGTAACAAGTTTTATTCTCCAATAAGGATAGCATAAACAATCCAGATGCATGGCCCTCAATAGAAAAAAAAATGGAAAAATCAACCATTTTACCGCTGCAGCAATAAATGGCCTTAGCGTGTGGGAAAAACCAATTAGCGCATGGCCATCAATGGAAAAATGCTGAGGTAGCGTTTAACCATTTCTCTGACCTCATGTGCAACTTTCTTTAAATCGGTCACCTTACTTTCTAACTCTTCCTACTTTCTTACCCTTCTATATGTTACATTTTTGCTTTACCCTTCGCTGTCACCTATAATGTTCTGTTGTGAATTGTGTTGACATTGTAAATAGTATACCATGCCATACTTTGTATTGTTTTTGAATATTTTTACTGCTGTAATTGTCTATTGCTCATGTTTGATCTATTCTTACTGTACACCACCTTGAGTGAAGTCCTTCAAAAAGGCGGTAAATAAATCCTAATAAATAAATTTTACCACCGGCCTCAGCGTGTGAGAATTACACATGTTAAAAATAATGTTGCCCACTTTTTGCTGCAGCTTAGTATAAGGGCCTCTTAATTTGGTGGATTCACTTGGTTTGAATTTCATGATAGAATGGAAATTTGTTTTGCGTGAATGATGATTAGATTGTTCTGATGTGCTAATTTATAGTTTGGTATCATATATATTCCAATGGCCATCATACCGATACATTCTTTCCCTACTTGTTTTTGCTTTATTAAGGTGGCTATCCTGAAGGCAGAGCAAAGCAGTACCAGACAACTCACATAGGGTTTTTTTTAATAAAGGCATGCTAGTGTTTTTAGCACATGCTAAATGCTAGAGACAGCTATATATTCCTATGGGTGTCTCTAGCATGTAGCGCATGCTTAATTTTAGCATGTGCTAAAAACGCTAGCGCTCCTTTGTAAAAGAACCCTGTAGTAGGAAAAATTAAATCATAGGGAGACTAGAAGCTTGACAAGGTAGGAGTGGGAATTAGCACTGCAAAGAGAGGGATCAAGAACGATCATATTTTAATTAGAGCAAATATACCAGGCAGGGGAAGGAGAATAGGGAAACAAGGTTACACGATAGCTAGTTAATGGATGGGCAGGGAGAAGGATTTATATTTGAAGATAAATAAACAAACAAACCCTTTTTCAAAGATAGAAAAGTGGTAGAACAAATGAATTTAGGTTGCAGGGGGGCCAATTCAGGAATAACGTCAGGAAGTATTTTTTTCACGGTGGTAGATACTTGGAATGCCCTCCTATGGTGGAGATGAAAACAGAATTTTAAAATGTGTGGGGTAAGCATAAAGGAATCCTGTGTGGAAAGAATGGAGCCAAACAAACTTAGCGGTGATTATACGGCAACTCCAGCAATTGGGAAAAAAAAGTCAGTGCCAGACAGACTTCTACAGTTTGTGCCCTGATTGTGGATGGACAGATTGGGATGGGCTGGAGTGGGGCTTCAATGACAGCTTCATTATTTGGTGAACAAGACCAGTGCCAGGCATACTCTATGACCTATCCCCTAAAAATGGAAAGGACAAATCAAGATCAAGTATATTTATATATGTAATATCACATCATATCTTATGCTATGAATTTATCTTATTGGGCAGACTGGATGGACTGTACAGGTCTTTATCTGCTGTCTTCTACTATGTTATTATGTCTTATCATACAGACAGACAAAGGAGGTGGCTCCATAACTGGGGGCCTTCATTTAGGTGCCCCAAGGGTGCATGGTAGGAGTCTATTCTATTAAAGAAACTAGATGATAAAGTTCCAGTGTAGAATACTAGTGTAATCCAGTTTTAATACGCCTAACAATTAGATACCTACACTTATGCCAGCTATTCAGCTGGTATAACAGTGCGCCCGTGAATGCAACCAATACATGGGTAACTTACAATACTCTGTAAGTTATGTGCGTTCGTGGGAGCCCTAAGTATGTCCCACCAATGCTTTGCCCCTGTGTATACCCTTTTGAAAATACAGGCTTTGTGAAGTAAGCTGGTATTTGCAGAATAGCACTTCGGCAAGCTAGCATACATGCACTATCGGGTCCTTTTACTAAGCTGTGGTGAAGGGGAGGTCTGCACTAGTTTCAGCACATGTTTTTGATGCATGCTGAGGCCCCTTTTTACCACAGCGGTAACTGGGCAGTGTGCAGTGCTGCCCAATTACCGCAAGGTAAGCACCGGCGCTACAAAAATAGAAAATATTTTTGTACCACCAGAAATGGGATAGCTGGGAATGGGAACTACCATCGGGCTCCTGTGGTAGCCCGGTGGTAGTTCTGAATTGGTGCTCGTCAAGCCTGTTGCTGCACGCCAACCCTTTAGTAAAAGGGCCCCTCTGTGCGCACATTTGTGCATGTATATGCTAGTATTGTAAACACTTATGCACATATGAAGGAATACCCTTCAAAATTCGGCACTGGAAAAAAATAAGCACCAAGCGTGATTCTATAAAGGGTGTGCGCTCTTTATAGAATTGCGCAGGCGCCACTGTTTATGCCTGTTGAAACCTGATGTAAATGAAGCATGCAACTTAGGGTACTCTGAAGCTGAATTCTCTAATTCTGGACACAACTTTTCGGAGTACCCCTTGACATCCCCATGGCCACGCCCCTTTTTGAGTTACACACTATGGGAGTTAGGCACCATTCCTTATAGGATAGTGTGCAGCCAGATGTGCATGCAAACTTTAATGAGTGACAATTATTAATAATTGGTTGTTAACACCCAATTATTGATAGTTAAGGGCTTATTACGCAATTAAGTCGTTTGCACATCTTGGGCACACGCCCAAATTTTGGCGTGCAATTCTAGGTACCATATAGAGAATCCGTGGGATAATGCACACATATCCATTAGTGCCTAGATTATAGAATTGCCCTTAGAATGGGGAAAAAGCCTCAATGAGTTGGCTGCTACATTGGGAATATAAGAAATATCACATTTCTACAGGAAATTGAAACCATAGGGGAAATAAAGGGAAGACTGGCTGTAAAAGAGCTAATTTTCTGTACAGTTTATCCTGATCAGCAACACTAGGTTTAAAAGAAACCGGCCTTTCACTTGTTTTAAATATTAATCGTACAGTCTATTTTCTAATCAGTATAAAAAATGAGTTACGTTTAACTATAAACAGAACACTGCTTTGATTTCCATTTGGACACAAAGCAAATGTGCACTCATTCTTTTTCAGATATTGTTCTGCCGTGCTGGAGGCCATGGTAGACGGGTCAGCTCCATTCCCCTAGAATTCATAGAACATTCAGGCTTCATTTTAAGAGCTGCAAATCAGATTACAAAATAGCCCGGTATTTCAAATGCATTGCTGCACACATTTATTTGAACATAGCACAGGGCATCCGTCCCACACTGTGACAACGATGACCATCAATAATCAGGTCTACAGCTCCAAGGCTTCAAACAAGTCATCCAGTTTGCAGTTCTTTCTTTGTATACGGATTCCTATTGAATTTTTCACATACCTGGTTTGACATAATAAAATTAGCCGTTAAGCCCGTTAAAACGGGCGAGATTTGTGTTTTGCAAAATGAAATCATTCTCAACCCCAACCATCCATGTTCAGCAAACCTCCTCTCTCCCTTGCCCTCCTCTCCCCCAATCCATGTCCAGCAACCCTGCTCTCTCCCCTGCCCTCCCCCGCCCATGTCCAGCAGCCCTCCTGTATCCCCTGGCCTCCCTCCGTCCACCAACCATCCTCTCTCCCCTGCGTTCCCCCCATATCCAGCAACCCTCCTCTTTCCCTTGCCCCCCCCCCCATCCACCAACCCTGTTCTCTCCCTTGCCCTCCCCCCATGTCCAGCAACCCACCTCTCTCCCCTGCCCTCCCCCCATGTCCAGCAATCCTCCTCTCTCCCCTCCCCCATCCATCTCCAGCAACCCTGCTCTCTCCCCTGCCCTCCCCCCCATGTCCAGCAGCCCTTCTGTATCCCCTGGCCTCCCTCCGTCCACCAACCATCCTCTTTCCCCTGCGTTCCCCCCATATCCAGCAACCTTCCTCTTTCCCCTGCCCTCCCCCCCCATGTCCAGCAGCCCTCCTGTCTCCCCTGGCCTCACCCCGTCCACCGACCCCCTGCACTGACATGAGAGCATCTCTGACCTCCGTGTGAAAGCGCTGCAGGCAGCAGCAGATCGTTCTGCTGCTGCATGCAGTGCTTCCACACAGAGGTGAGAGGGGCTGTCATGTCAGTGCAGGGGGCCCGATACGGAGGGGGGCGGGAGCGGTGGCGGTGACGACATCGGGGATGGGGGATGGCGGGGTGGAGGTTGGTGCACCAGTGATGTTGTTTCGTCTGCAGGCTCCAGCGGCAGCAGCAGGCAGCGTCCGTTTCTCTCTGTTCCGCTCTCTGACGTCATTACATCTTGATGCGAGGGCGGGACAGAGAAGGAAGTCTCTACTGCGCATTTGCGGGTGAGTCGGTCACTTGTCATTTATATGTTTGATGTACAATGTAAAACATGTGTTTGATATAAAAAAGAAATAAATTAAGGGTTACAAAAATAAGGAGTATTAATGATGTATAGAGCTTTCAAGTGAGCTGCTTTCAGCTAAACTCACTGAAATTAAAGTTCAGCTGTGGGAACAACCTATATTGAATTCTACTTTGTTCCCTTTTCAACAAGTGTCTAAATAAGCGTTACAGGATTGTGCAATTCTCTAGGTATCTGATATCTAGGTATCTGACTATTTTTGATTTTTGCTTCAGTAAGCATATGCATTTTAGACATCTACCCCCAGATTCTATATATCACGCCTAGATTTCCATGTGGAAATCGAAGCATATTCCATAACAATGTGCATAAACTATTTGGTTAACAAGCCAATCAGCGCTGTTAACTCGATGTTAACAAGCAATTATCAGCACTAATTGGCATTAATTAGAATTTACACACACTACTTGCTAAGCGTATTCTATAATGTGATCTGCGTAAATTCTAATGCACGCTGCCAAAAAGGGGACGAGGTCATGAACGGATCATGGTGTTCCAAAAATGTACATGCAGGTTTATAGAATACACCCACTTTGCGCCTAACTTAGGTGCTGGTGTTTATTCCAAGTTTTACTACGTCTAACTCTAGGCCCAGTTTATACAATACGACTAGGTGGAAATCTTATTTTTCAGGCGCCATATATAGAATCTACTCCCTAGACAGCAAGATATACCGACAGCAGTAGGACGGAGGGAGAGGGTTTAAAATTTGGATGGCCTATGTAGCTACTGCATTTTGATGCTTATGTCTCTGTCCATGTAAGTCATAAAATCTAAGGTTCCCATTCATTAATCATTTTCCCCATAGAGGCAAAATAGAAGAAAACCTTTAGTAAATAGAATCCTAAGGGATCCTTTTACTAAGTTGTGGTAAAAAGTGGCTCTAGCATGCCCTTATGTGGATCTTTCCCATGCACTAAGGCCCGGGGCATAGCTACATGCGGCCACGGGGGCATGGACCCCCGTAGATTTGGCCCTGGCCCCCACACCGCCAACCCCTTTGAGCCCCTCCTGCCTCCTGGTGCGCTAATGTCGACAAAGCCCATTTACTTTATATAAGCTCTGTCGGCATTACTGCGTGGGAACCGCTAGGGCGGCTTGATAAAAGAGGCCCTTAACCGGCTATGTTTTAGCCAACTCTCTATATCCAGAAAGTCAATGCTGGAGCATGGACATGGACTGGCATTGAATATCCAGGTTTAACTGCAGTAGGGGCAGTCAGCAAAATTCTGATCGTTGCCTGCTGAATATCGGCCCTTTATTTTTTAGGCACGTCTTTTGACAATTCTTGCAGACAATACATATTAGTGGCTTTCCTGAGGGTTTTTTTTAACTATTTGGTGGTTTTTGTTGATTTACCTCCCTGTTTACTAAGCCACGCGGCAATGCCAACACAGCCCATTCAAAATGAATGGGCTGCATTGGCATTAGCACACAGCAGCCGCTAGTGTGGCTTATTAAACGGGGGGGGGGGGGGGGTTAGTTTATAATTGATGTTTATTTTCTCCGAGGACAAGCAGGCTGCTTGTTCTCACGACTGGGTGACGTCCGCGGCAGCCCCCACCAACCGGAAAAAAGCTTCGCGGGACGGTCGGCACGCAGGGCACGCCCACCGCGCATGCGCGGCCGTCTTCCCGCCCGTGCGCGACCGCTCCCGCCAGTTCCTTTTTTTCCGCGCCTGGAGAGAGTCGTGCCTTGCCGCTCTCTCTACTTCAGCTGCCGGATTCTTGCGATCGCGTATACGCGGATCGCGCTTCGTTAATTTAATTTAATTTCCTTTTATCTTTTCTTTTTACAAAAAAAAAAAAAAAAAAAAGACTGCGCGTGTGGAGCACGCGCTCCCCTTTTCCCTCGCTTCCAGCGGGGACGCTACGTTGCGGCCTAGTGGTCGCTCGGTCGTTTATTTTTTCGTGGTGTGATTTTAGCCACCATTGACGACTTTGACTTCGCCGACGCGATTTTTCCGTCGATGTCCTCGAAGGTCCCGAGTGGATTTAAAAAGTGTGGTCGCTGCGGCCGGCCGATCTCGCAGACCGACACCCACGCTTGGTGCCTCCAGTGCCTCGGGCCGGAGCACAATCTCAAGTCGTGTGCTTTGTGTCTCGGTCTCCGGAAACGGACTCAGGATGCGAGGCAAGTTCTGCGGGACCGTCTTTTTGGAACTTGCGCCGGCCCCTCGACGTCGACCTCGACGGCATCGGTATCGAAGGCCGGTTCTTCGGTACCGGTATCGATGCCCGAGACATCGGCACCGATGGCAGCGACCCCAGGAGAACAGGTCCCGTCGGCCCGCCGGTCCGCCGGTGAGAGTGGGGTTGAGAGGCCGCGTGGGCAGTCGGCCCAGGTCACTCCCTCAGCTCGTGAGCCACGGGACCGAACCCTGTCTGACCCGGTGCCTCGAGACCGAGGGGGATCGACCTCCTCCTCCTCCATGCCCTCCGGCGCCGGTGACGTGCATCGAAAGAAGGACAAAAAGCGTCGTCACCGGACGCCCTCGGTGCATCCTGAAGAGGAGTCGACGCCGAAGCGTCATTGTCGAGAGGAGAGGTCCCCGTCGGTTGTGGAGGTACCGACGCGTCGGGGTTCCGGCACCTCGGTGCCGTCTCCTGGCTCCCAGCAGCTTCCGGCACCGACACCCTTACCGGCCCCACCGCCTTTCCCGGCAGCGGGCCTGGACGAGTGCCTCAGAGCCATCCTTCCGGGGATCCTGGAAGGGCTGATGCGCCAGGCTGTGCCGGCGCCGGGGGTGCTTGCGCCCTCGGCGCCGATGACTGTGGCGCCGGCGAGCTCTAGCCCGGCGCCGGAGCTGTCGACACCGCCGCCGCTTGCGGTGCCGGTCTCGACTGCTACGCAGGTGGAGTCCCCGTCGACGTCGATGGAGGGAGCTCCGTCCCCGCCGGCGCGGGGGTCCACCGCTCGACGACACCGAGACCTCGGTGCCTCGACGTCGAGCCGGGCCCGGTACAGGACTCAGCTACATGAGCTAATGTCCGATACCGAGGATGAGGACTCGTGGGGGGAAGAGGAGGACCCTAGATATTTCTCCTCAGAGGAGTCTACGGGCCTTCCCTCGGACCCCACGCCTTCACCGGAGAGGAAGCTCTCACCTCCTGAGAGCCTCTCCTTTGCCTCCTTTGTGCGGGATATGTCGATCACCATTCCCTTCCCCGTGGTCTCTGTGGAAGAGCCGAGGGCCGAGATGCTCGAGGTCCTCGACTATCCATCACCACCTAGAGAGTCCTCCACGGTGCCGCTGCACAATGTCCTGAAGGAGACGCTGCTCCGGAACTGGGTGAGACCGTTAACTAACCCCACCATTCCCAAGAAAGCAGAGTCCCAGTACAGGATCCACTCCGACCCAGAGCTCATGCGGCCCCAATTGCCCCATGACTCAGCGGTCGTGGATTCTGCTCTCAAGAGGGCACGGAGTTCGAGGGATACCGCCTCGGCGCCCCCGGGGCGGGAGTCTCGCACTCTGGACTCGTTTGGGAGGAAGGCCTACCAATCCTCCATGCTCGTGACCCGCATCCAGTCATACCTGCTCTATATGAGCATCCACATGCGGACCAATGTGCAACAGCTGGCGGACCTGGTCGAGAAGCTCCCGCCGGAGCAGTCCAGGCCTTATCAGGAGGTGGTCAGGCAGCTGAAGGCATGCAGAAAGTTCCTGTCCAGGGGTATTTTTGACACCTGTGACGTGGCATCTCGTGCTGCGGCCCAAGGTATAGTGATGCGCAGGCTCTCATGGCTGCGCGCCTCTGACCTGGACAACCGCACCCAGCAGAGACTGGCCGACGTCCCTTGCCGGGGGGATAACATTTTCGGTGAGAAGGTCGAGCAGATGGTGGACCAACTGCATCAGCGGGAAACCGCTCTCGACAAGCTCTCCCACCGGGCGCCTTCAGCATCCGCCCCCACTGGTGGGCGTTTTTCCCGGGCACGGCAGGCTGCACCCTATTCTTTTGCAAAGCGTAGGTACAACCAGCCGGCCCGAAGGCCTCGTCAGGCACAGGGACAGCCCCAGCGCGCTCGTTCTCGTCAACAGCGTGCGCCTAAGCAGCCCCCTGCGCCTCCACAGCAAAAGCCGGGGACGGGCTTTTGACTGGATCCACGGGAACATAGCCGCCCTACAAGTGTCCGTACCGGACGATCTGCCGGTCGGAGGGAGGTTAAAATTTTTTCACCAAAGGTGGCCTCTCATAACCTCCGACCAGTGGGTTCTCCAAATAGTGCGGTGCGGATACGCCCTGAATTTGGCCTCCCTGCCTCCAAATTGTCCTCCGGGAGCTCAGTCTTTCAGCTCCCATCACAAGCAGGTACTTGCAGAGGAACTCTCCGCCCTTCTCAGCGCCAATGCGGTCGAGCCCGTACCACCCGGGCAGGAAGGGCAGGGATTCTATTCCAGGTACTTCCTTGTGGAAAAGAAAACAGGGGGGATGCGTCCCATCCTAGACCTGAGAGGCCTGAACAAATTCCTGGTCAAAGAAAAGTTCAGGATGCTTTCCTTGGGCACCCTTCTGCCAATGATTCAGAAAAACGATTGGCTATGTTCCCTGGATTTAAAGGACGCATATACTCACATACCGATACTGCCAGCTCACAGACAGTATCTCAGATTCCGCCTGGGCGCACGCCACTTTCAGTATTGTGTGCTGCCATTTGGGCTCGCCTCTGCCCCACGAGTGTTTACCAAGTGCCTCGTGGTGGTAGCGGCCTACCTACGCAAGCTGGGAGTGCACGTGTTCCCATATCTCGACGATTGGCTGGTCAAGAACACCTCGGAGGCAGGAGCCCTCCGGTCCATGCAGTGCACTATTCAACTTCTGGAGCTGCTGGGGTTTGTGATAAATTACCCAAAGTCCCATCTCCAACCGTCCCAGTCTCTGGAATTCATAGGAGCGCTGCTGAATACCCAGACGGCTCAGGCCTATCTTCCCGAAGCGAGGGCCGCCAATCTCCTGGCCCTGGCTTCGCAGACCAGAGCGTCCCAGCAGATCACAGCTCGGCAGACGTTGAGACTTCTGGGTCATATGGCCTCCACAGTTCATGTGACTCCCATGGCTCGTCTTCACATGAGATCTGCTCAATGGACCCTAGCTTCCCAGTGGTTCCAAGCCACCGGGAATCTAGAAGATGTCATCCGCCTCTCCACCAGCTGCCGCACTTCACTGCGCTGGTGGACCATTCGGACCAATTTGACACTGGGACGTCCATTTCAAATTCCACAGCCCACGAGAGTGCTGACGACGGATGCCTCTCGCCTGGGGTGGGGAGCTCATGTCGATGGGCTGCACACCCAGGGTATGTGGTCCCTCCAGGAAAAGGATCTGCAGATCAACCTCCTGGAGCTCCGAGCGATCTGGAACGCACTGAAGGCTTTCAGAGATCGGCTGTCCTACCAAATTATCCAAATTCGGACAGACAATCAGGTTGCAATGTTTTACGTCAACAAGCAGGGGGGCACCGGATCTCGCCCCCTGTGTCAGGAAGCCGTCGGGATGTGGCGCTGGGCATGCCAGCACAGCATGCTTCTCCAAGCCACATACCTGGCAGGCGTAAACAACAGTCTGGCCGACAGACTGAGCAGAGTCATGCAACCGCACGAGTGGTCGCTCCATTCCAGAGTGGTACGCAAGATCTTCCGAGAGTGGGGCACCCCCTCGGTGGATCTTTTCGCCTCTCAGACCAACCACAAGCTGCCTCTGTTCTGTTCCAGACTTCAGACACACGGCAGGCTAGCGTCAGATGCCTTTCTCCTTCATTGGGGGACCGGCCTCCTGTATGCTTATCCTCCCATACCTTTGGTGGGGAAGACCTTACTGAAGCTCAAGCAAGACCCGCGGCACCATGATTCTGATAGCGCCCTTTTGGCCCCGTCAGATCTGGTTCCCTCTTCTTCTGGAGTTGTCCTCCGAAGAACCGTGGAGATTGGAGTGTTTTCCCGACTCTCATTTCGCAGAACGACGGAGCGTTGCTGCACCCCAACCTTCAATCCCTGGCTCTCACGGCCTGGATGTTGAGGGCGTAGACTTCGCTGCGTTGGGTCTGTCTGAGGGTGTCTCCCGGGTCTTGCTTGCCTCTAGGAAGGATTCCACTAAGAAGAGTTACTTTTTTCAAGTGGAGGAGGTTTGTCGTTTGGTGTGAGAGCAAGGCCCTAGAACCTCGTTCTTGTCCTGCACAAAACCTGCTTGAATACCTTCTGCACTTATCGGAGTCTGGCCTCAAGACCAACTCAGTAAGGAATCACCTTAGTGCGATTAGTGCTTACCATTATCGTGTGGAAGGTAAAGCCATCTCTGGAGAGCCTTTAGTCGTTCGATTCATGAGAGGTTTGCTTTTGTCAAAGCCCCCTATCAAGCCTCCTACTGTGTCGTGGGATCTCAACGTCGTCCTCACCCAGCTGATGAAACCTCCTTTTGAGCCACTGAATACCTGCCATCTGAAGTACTTGACCTGGAAGGTCATTTTCTTGGTGGCAGTTACTTCAGCTCGTAGGGTCAGTGAGCTTCAAGCCCTAGTAGCTCATGCTCCATATACCAAATTTCATCACAACAGAGTAGTGCTCCGCACTCACCCAAAGTTCCTGCCGAAGGTGGTGTCGGAGTTCCATCTTAACCAGTCAATTGTCTTGCCAACATTCTTCCCCAGGCCGCATACCCGCCCTGCTGAACGTCAGTTGCACACATTGGACTGCAAGAGAGCATTGGCCTTCTACTTGGAGCGGACACAGCCCCACAGACAGTCCGCCCAATTGTTTATTTCTTTCGACCCTAACAGGCTAGGGGTCGCTGTCGGGAAACGCACCATCTCCAATTGGCTAGCAGATTGCATTTCCTTCACTTACGCCCAGGCTGGGCTGGCTCTTGAGGGTCATGTCACGGCTCATAGTGTTAGAGCCATGGCAGCGTCAGTGGCCCACTTGAAGTCAGCCACTATTGAAGAGATTTGCAAGGCTGCGACGTGGTCATCTGTCCACACATTCACATCACATTACTGCCTCCAGCAGGATACCCGACGCGACAGTCGGTTCGGGCAGTCGGTGCTGCAGAATCTGTTTGGGGTGTAAATCCAACTCCACCCTCCAGGACCCGAATTTATTCTGGTCAGGCTGCACTCTCAGTTAGTTGTTCTTCGTAGGTCAATTTCTGTTGTACCCTCGCCGTTGCGAGCTTCAATTGACCTGGGTTCTTGTTTTGAGTGAGCCTGAGAGCTAGGGATACCCCAGTCGTGAGAACAAGCAGCCTGCTTGTCCTCGGAGAAAGGGTATGATACATACCTGTAGCAGTTGTTCTCCGAGGACAGCAGGCTGATTGTTCTCACCTACCCTCCCTCCTCCCCTTTGGAGTTGTGTGTTTCATCTTTTGCTAGTTATTCAACTGGCGGGAGCGGTCGCGCACGGGCGGGAAGACGGCCGCGCATGCGCGGTGGGCGTGCCCTGCGTGCCGACCGTCCCGCGAAGCTTTTTTCCGGTTGGTGGGGGCTGCCGCGGACGTCACCCAGTCGTGAGAACAATCAGCCTGCTGTCCTCGGAGAACAACTGCTACAGGTATGTATCATACCCTATCCTGTTTTATGTATTTTATGTGTGTTTTTATGTAATCCGCTTAGAAAGCTGAATGATGGAGAATATAAGTAATGCTAAATAAATATGTTTTCAACTTGCTGCTCCAATTGCTTGACAAATCCATAAACCAATATTCAACCACAATGTACATGGGTATTTTATGTTTGAAAATTGGTTTTGAATGGGCTAAATAGTACATGTATACATTGTCAATATAGGCACCTATTTAAAATGCACCCTTCTTTTCATTGTGTCTTAATAAAAATAAAAAGCCCAACAAAACACGTGCAATCAATCCAAATTTACACCACTATGAAATACAATCATTCCTCCTTCCTTCCCCCTCCTGTCTCCTAAAATTCCTACCTCATCCCCACCCTCCATACAAAGAAGAGGAAGAACGAACAATAAAACACTTTCTCATGCACACCTTTCTTTTCCATTTCATAGCATGCATCTATGGCACAAAGGATTCTTAGGACTATAGCTATATCAGAAGATATAGAGACACATCATTTAGTACTACTATAGACCATTAATTCTATTCTACACAAGCCAGTGTGCACATGTATTATTCAAATGCTTATTTTACAAACATACAGCGCAGCAGTTTAGCACACTGTTCATATATTTCTTGCTAAACATGGCATTTCTGAACACAAGGCATATTCAAAGTCAAATATACATCAGAATATAAGAATTATGGTTAACTTACAGAAAATGTACACAAAAATTGACTGCTTCACTCTGCTTCAGTGGAGTGGCGCTGACAAAAAGGGGTCGTGGCCATGAGCGGATCATGGTGTTCCAAAAATGTGCATGCAGGGTTATAGAATACACCCGCTTCATGTGCAAGAAAAGGCTTACTACAAAATGCAGTAAAGTGCCTGTCAATGTGCACTAATTGTGCACTTTGGTTTTTTTGGTAATGTTTTCGGGAGGGGGGCTTGTCATGGGTGGGGAATGGGCATGGAAGTGTTATCCAGCTAGGGTGTTCGCATTAGTGCATGCTAACTAGATAACACAGACCTAACGTGGGGGCACTTAGTAAATGCTCCCACATTAATATTTTTGTAGGTCTTGCATGCTAATGGAAAAATTGGCATGGGACCTGCAAAAATGAAGAAAAAAAAAGCCTTATTTAAGGAATACGTTAGAAATGGGCTTAGTGCATGAAAAAGGCCCCTATGTAATAGGGCCTCTCAGTTTGTATTATCTTTTTCCCAGTACTGTGTATTTCATAGTCTGGTATGTTAAAATCGGGTATGAGGTAGAAGAACATGCCTTTCCTCATGGTCTTACCATTCCTTTCTAGATTGTTAAGTCAGTTTTGAGCTATCAAAACATTCTATCCTAGTGGGAGTAAAGTGGTCACTCATGTGGAAGATCCTTGATGTGGAAGTTTGTAGCTTTGGTGTGGTGGGGTAAGACCAATATTGATGGGTAGATTGGAGGAGTGATGAAATCTCCTTGCAAATGTAGCTGCCCCTTATCGAACCCCGATTGGCTAGGCTGATTCATGAGGCTATAGAACAACCTTTCTATTTGTGGGTCCAGCTGGTGTCCAAAGAGAGAGAGAGAGAAAGACCTTTCATGGCCCTACACACTTGGGAGGTATTTCTATAACAGGACACTCACTATAGTGCGGGTTATAGTGCTTATTGCCAGCCTAGTCTATAAACAGAAGTAGATGCCTACTTTTCTATATAAAATACTAGCGCAAATGGCTAAAAACATGCTTATCTCAAGGTACATAAGTATTGCCATACTGAGACAGACCGAAGGTCCATCAAGCCCAGCATCCTGTTTCTAACAGTGGCCAATCCATGGAAGGGCTATAGGCGGGTCAGGGGAATTCTCAAAAGATCAGCGCAGTGTTATAGAATTCTGGGGATCCATGCCCAACCTGCATGCCAGGATTTACACCGGGTTTCAGCGGGCGTAAGTCCTCATATCCAAAGTTGAGTGCAGGAATCCCCTCTAGGTGCTGTTCTAAAGGGTGTCTATCTCAAAGTGCCCTTTATAAAAGAGCACGGAGTGCTTTTTCTTGGTGCCTATATATCAGCGCCATGTCTTGAATCTAGCCCGTAGTATAAAATTCTGAGCATGTATAACCTTTCCCACACGCAGCGGTCTCCTCATCTCCTCAATTTTTTTTCTTTTGCTTTACCAAATAGACACAACAAAATTCTCCCATCAAATTTCATTCCATTATCATTTCCTTGCTTTTATTTTCTCATAAACTGTCAAAGTCCTCCATCGTTTTATTTTTGAGGGAAAAGTGCGATTTTATCTTTTATAGCAGGTAAACTCTCCAGCTGTGTCTTCCATGTATTGGAAACTTCCAGAAGAAAAGGAATTTGTTCCTTTTACTTGCCTGCCGGGGGATGGGTCATGACCCAGAAAGTTGCATGTTCTATACAGTGATATCCTACTGAAATACAGGCTTGAGCAGCTTTGTCAATATCAGGACCAGATCACTAACTTCTTTTCTGTTGTGGTGGTTCACTGGAACATCCAAGTTATTTATTTATTTGTTACATTTATATCCCACATTTTCCCACCTATTTGTAGGCTCAATGTGGCTTACATAGTACCGGAGAGGCCTTTGCAAGCTCCGGTGTGAACAAATACAGGGTGATGCTGTGGTAAGATCAAGTTCATGTGGCACAGCCACATTAGGGAATCAGAGAACGGAAGAGTTGTGTTATGAGGATACCACGGCGTTCAACCAGTCACCTTGCTATTCTACTAGAGGCCTACCAGTGCAGAGGCTCCAGAGGTCTGGAAACAGAGAAATATTTTATTGATCTGTTTCCTTGAAGGCTGTCAGGTCATGCTTGAGTTCTCTTGTTCAGGGTTGTGCTGATCCTGTGGTCATGAGTCCCACTGTTCAATCAGCTTCTTCTGCAATGGTAATGTGGGTCACCATGGGCAGAGCATCTCTGACACGGTTTAGCTCCTTTACTCTGTGCTTCTCTCCAGTAGCTTTTTCCATCAAAACAGTTCTTGTGAGCCAGTCTCTCTCAACAATAATAGTTCTTCATTATGGTTTCCAATAGTCTTAGCTTAGGAAGACAAGTTACCTGTGCAGTATTCTACTTTATTCATATAGGACTGGATTCAGTACATGGTGCCTAAATTGGGGCACTGAAAAATGTGCACAGAACTCTTCTATAAACAGTGCTCCCAGTTGGGCGCCATTTATAGAACAGCTCTTAGCGCCAGGATCCAGGCTCAGCTTTGGGTGCGAAAATTTACACCAACTGAACCCTGGTGTAAATTCTTGCATGTAAATTAAGCGTAGATCCCCCAAATTCTATAATACTGCACACATCTTTGTTGAACGCCCCGACCTGCCCATACCCCTCCCATAGCTACACCCCCTTTTCAGTTACACACTAAAAGATTTGTGCGTATATCTTAATAGAATGGCATTTTATAGATGTGCACTCAAATCAAAATTGTTGTCAATTAAAACCAGCAATTGAATGTTAGCACCCAATTATTGGTACTAATTGGCTTATTACTCAATTAAATTGTGTGCATAATTTTGGGCACTATACATAGAATCCAGGAGATAGTCTCTTTGGGATTCCTTCTTCTCAGGCAACCCCTGGGTCACTGGGCCTGACTCAACAGGAGTTTGGTGCGCCTGCTTCCCCTAATAGGGTCTTTGCCCATCCCCCTCTTTTCTGTGGAGTGGAGGAGTAGCCTAGTGGTTAATACAACATATGTTGATCCTGGGGAACTGAGTTCAATTCCCACTGCAGCTCCTTGTGATTCTGGGCAAGTCACTCCATTGTCCCAGGTACAAATAAATACCTGTATATACTATATAAACTGCTTTGAATGTAGTTGCAAAAACCACAGAAAGGCAGTATATCAAGTCCCTTTCCCCCTCTCTTCCCTTAGCCCTGGTTAACAGTTTTCTTTGCATCTTTATGCTGTCCACAAGTTTCTCTCCAAACTTGTCTGAATTCAAAAGAAAAACACAGCCCTGGTTTTTAGTTCATAGCTATATGGGATGTGACAGCCACCACTCTTGCAGTGTTCCTTGGCACACTGGCCCACCAGCCATTGCCGTGAGCAAACAAAACCACAGCGTCTTAACAGTTCAGGGCAAAAGAGTAATCCCACAAAACAATCAAAACTCCTTCATGGCTGGGTCTTCCTCTGTAACTTTAGGGCTGCTGCCTCCAACCCTTTGCTCACAGGCCTCCTCTAAGTCCATATCCGCCGGCCTTTCCTCAGTGTTTGTGTTTGGAGACTGTCTCTGGGCTGGGACTCTTCCTCTAGCTCTGTTTTCCCCACTCTTCCGTTTTCTTATCTCTAACTGCAGGAGTTCTCAGATCCCTCCCTTGGGATCACTCCCTCATTTGATTGGCAGCTAGAGGGTTAGGGAATCAGGAAGCTTCTCTCTTTAGGTGTCTTCCCTGTGTCCTAGGGGACTTCTTTAACTGCCGAAAAAAGCATTCCTCTGTCAGGGAGTCTATTGGGACACTAAACCCTTTCCAATTATTGGGATTCCGCACTCAAGTGGGGAAAATGGGGAATGCATACATTGGGTCCACCACTCCTTAAACACCACAGCGTGTACCACAAAAGCACCACAGCTATGGCACAGAATGCTCATTGCACCTCCAGCCCTGCGTTGAATCTGATATCTCATACTGTGCTATACCAACTTCCTCAGCATTAATACCCTGTGTGACTTAAATCCCCACCTACTGAATTACACCTTAGTGCACTGTTGGTTTATTACCATTTCATGCATAACTTCCTAGCATCACAATCACATGTAGGGGGAGATTCTATATATGGCACCAGGAAAATCCACGAGGAAATCATTTTTGCCTAAGCGTATTCTATAAGATGTAGGCACGGTATATAGAATATACTTAGTTGATATCCCAGCGCCTAAAACTATGTGCATCCATTTACACCAATGAAAACATGGCATAAATCCCTGCATGTAGATTTATGCAGACGGGGCCATATTCTATAACAGCATGTGTAAATTTGGGAACGCCCATGAAATGCCCATCTCCTCATCTATAACCACGCCCCTTTTTGGATGTGTGCATTAGAATTTAGGGGAAGTGAGTTACAGCATACGCTTAGCGAGTTATGTGCATACATTCTAATTATTGCTACTACTACTACTATTATTTAGCATTTCTATAGCACTACAAGGCGTATGCGGCGCTGCACAAACACAGAAGAAAGACAGTCCCTGCTCAAAGAGCTTACAATCTAATAGACAAAAAATAAAGTAAGCAAATCAAATCAATTAATGTATACAGGAGGAGGTAAAGGGTAGGTGGAGGCGAGTGGTTACAAGTGGTTACGAGTCAAAAGCAATGTTAAAGAGGTGGGCTTTCAGTCTAGATTTAAAGGTGGCCAAGGATGGGGCAAGACGTAGGGGCTCAGGAAGTTTATTCCAGGCATAGGGTGCAGCCAATTAGTGCTTATTATTGTTTGCTGATTGGTTTGTTAAGTCAATTAAGTTACACGCATTGTTATGGTATATGCTTAGATTTAGGTGCAGAACGCTAGGCACGATATATAGAATCCAGTAGAGAGTGCTTTGTCTATGAAATATTCACTTCATGTAAGCCCTCCATTACCCAACCAAAGACTGTCCTAAGTTAACCAGGTACCAGGGGCGGACTGACCATTCTGCTAACCGGGCAATGCCCGAGGGCCCAGAGGCTCTAGGGGGCCCAGAGGCTCTACCTGGATACCCAGTGCACCGCTGGTGATCTAGTGGCCTCTGCGGGGGGGGGGGGGGGGGGGGGGGGAGGCACATGTTCTTTCCTGCTCGGCCCGCTGGGCTGCCGCTATACCCCCCCAACCGGCACCACCGTATTTTAAAAGTGGCGGCCAAGACTCCCTGTGGAAGTCTCACGAGACTGTCGAGACCCGTGAGACTACAGCAGGAAGTCTCGGCCGCCATTTGAGAAAACACGGTGGCACCAACAGGTGGGGGAATAACGGCAGTGCAATGGGCAGGAAAGAACATGCTCCTTCACAGAGGCCACCAGACCACCAGGACCCCTCAGGTAAGACCAGAGCAGCAGGGGCGTCGGCTACGGCGGCAGGAGTGGCAGGGGTGGCAGGGGGTGTCGGGCAGTTGCCAGACAGGGGGCCCAGACCACCCTCAGCGCCTGGGGTCCCACACCACCCTCATTTCATCCTGTATGACCCAGTGCTAATCATTTTACAATAGCAATTACAAATAGATGCAACTGCAGTAACGCTCCTTTGAATTTCCAGTTCAATCAGAACCCATCCTATTCCACTATGACAGCTGAAGCCTTCACTCATGAGTACCTAGAAACTCTCACTTTCTCTATTTTACAATGCCTCTAGTGTAATCCACTCATTGCAGAGAGACTCCTTGGTCAAAGGTAAAAGACATGGGTTTGTTTGCAATCATTGGCCCTAAATCTGATTACTGTGAGTTGCCATTATGGTATGAATGGGACTACCAGGGGACATGATTCCTTAGCACGTCCAATGCCGAACAACCAAGGTCCAGTGCATAGCGGGGAGGGGCATAATCGAATGGGGCCGGCCATCTATATGGGCGGCCATCTCCAAGGCCGGCCCCAGAAAGCGGCATACCCGACCGTATTATCGAAACAAGATGGCCGGCCATCTTTCATTTCGATAATACGGTCGGGGCTGGCCAAATCTCAACATTTTGGCCGGCATTAGAGATGGCCGGCGTTAGAGATGGCCGCCATTGGTTTCCCGCCGATAATGGAAACTAATGGCGGCCATCTCAAACCCAGTCAAATCGAAGCCATTTGGTCGTGGGAGGAGCCAGCATTTATAGTGCAGTGGTCCCCCTCACATGCCAGGACACCAACCAGGCAACCTAGGGGGCACTGCAGTGGACTTCACAAATTGCTCCCAGGTGCATAGCTCCCTTACCTTGGGACCTGAGCCCACCCAAAACCCCCAAACCCACTACCCACAACTGTACAACACTACCATAGCCCTTATGGGTGAAGGGGGGCACCTAGATGTGGGTACAGTGGGTTTTGGGTGGGTTTTGGAGGGCTCACATTTACCACTACAAGTGTAACAGGTAGGGGGAGGATGGGCCTGGGTCCGCCTGCCTGAAGTGCACTGCAGCACCCACTAAAACTGCTCCAGGTACCTGCATACTGCTGTCAGGGAGCTGGGTATGACATTTGAGGCTGGCATAGAGGCTGGCAAAAAAATGTTAAAAAAAAATTTTTTGGGTGGGAGGGGGTTGGTGACCACTGGAGGAGTAAGGGGAGGTGATCCCAGATTCCCTCCGGTGGTCATCTTGTCAGTTGGGGCACCTTTTTGAGGCTTGGTCCTAAAAATAAAAGGACCAAGTGAAGCCGGCCAAGTGCTCGTCAGAGTCGGCCTTCTTTTTTCCATTATCAGCCAAAGCCGGCCATCTCGTAACCACGTCCCCATCCCACCTTCCGTACCCTGCCGAAACGCCCCCTTTAACTTTGGCTGGCCCTGTGACGGAAAGCAGTTGAAGCCAGCCAAAATCGGCTTTCGATTATACTGATTTGGCCGGGTTTAGGAGATGGCCGGCCATCTCCTGATTTGTGTCGGAAGATGGCCGGCCTTCTCCTTCGAAAATAAGCAGGATAGTCATTCAGCCACTGGGCCAGGTACTGATTGTTAAAATTTATTTGCATATTGTGAACCTATATAATTGCAATTTTTGGTTCCTATCATTTTCTTTAGCCAAATGTGAAAAATAATGTACCCTAGCCATCCTAGAGTATTACTTTCCATTCTCTCTCCTTGTTTGTCCTCTCTCTTTGCATGTTCAGCAAGTTTCTCAAGATGTGCACCAACTTCAAATGAGATGAATATGAATTTTAAATAATCTTGAATGACAGAGATTCAGTACTGGATTCCCTCCAAGCAACACATTCAATATTTCAAGTACAAAATCGAGCTTGTCCGATGTAAGGCATGGGGGTCATACTAATTTCCACAGCCAAGTGTCTCAGCAGTATTATTTATCAAAGGTAGGTGAATTGATCAAATAGAATGGCCAGTTGTGCTATTTCTTAGCTACACCACCAGGACACTTGGCCACATATGAGCTCAGAGCTTTTTTTGAGGGGGTACTTGGGGGTTCTGAGTAATGACATCTTTTCCATTGTCTGCTAAAATTGACTCATGGTCCCCAAGTTTTAATGAAAGAGCTCAGGCTCTACATACCAATTCTGCCTTGTCATAAGTTCGGTGACTGGTTGCAGGGGGCCTGGCTATTGTGGGTGGGTCCCTCAGTGATCACCCCACCCCTGAAAGGTGGCCTTGTATTTGAGTACCGGCACATTTTTTGCTAGACAAAACGCACTGCATGAGCTACACATACAATATCAATTAACGCCTAAGAGGTTAGCCTGACCTTTGAGAAAGCGGAATGATGTTTTGATGCATGTGGCCTTAAATTAAATAATTGGGCTTTCTGCTGAAATTCATAAAAAGAAGTAAGAGTTTACAAAGTAAAGATTTCAAGTGAGTGATTCTGACTGTTTAATACTGCTTTGGTCCCACCATATTTTACATTAGCTATTTTTCTCGCTCGCTCTCTCTCTCTTTCTGTCACATTTATCTGGGGTGCTTTAATTTGACATCTATATGCTGGAGCTGCTTCATTTACCATGGATGTGATGCCCATCAAGATAAATAAGAGAATTTGAAAAATGTGCATCTGGTGGGCAGCCAACTGCCGACTCAGCACATTGGGTCGCTCAGCTAGATTGGACATGTCGGGAAGTGAAATCCATAATTCCTTAGGCATTAAAGAAATGTAGCTGATTTATCAAGGTGTAAAGTATTTACTCACAGGTGCTGCAAACCGAAAGGAGACTGATATGTTCATAGGATTGGCATGATGAATCCAGGGAAAGGTTACACAGTGGTAACAGGTCTGCAGAAGTATGGAAATAGAAATCAGAGCAACTTTCTGTAAAGGTTTCAAGTTGCTGATCCGACTCTTCCTCTGCCAGAATTGATTGGCTTAATGATATGCTCATGTTGAAAATCAGGATGACAGCTGGGATTACTCACTGGGAAAACTCTGACCTTTAATTAGTCATTAGTGGAAAGAATGCCTGTCTAGAATGAGTATTCAACTGCAGATTTACCCCATTCCAATACTGCACTGCTCCTGAGGGCTAAGTTATGAAGCAAATGATTGCAACCCTTTTGGGTCCCATATATTATACTAAAAATATCACTATTGTTTTACTTGGAGACAGTTGCATTCATGGTAAAAAGGTATAAAAAAATGGCCATGGTGTACGAGAAGTGTGGCATAGTTTAGGAATACATACTATAACAAACAGCTACAAATTGGAGAATTATACAAGAGATATCAGTCTTAGCAGCAGTCATACCTGAAAAAACAAATCTGAGCTCATTTTATGATTTTAATCCGAACAGAAATTAGAAGGACCACGGGTTATGCAAGCTCCAGAAAAGACCATGCATTTGTAACCCTGAAGGCATTCACTCACGCAAAGGAGCAGATTCACTTATTTAAAAAAATGCATCACTTGCACAATCCAACTTTGTGGGGAAATGAGTGGCAAACTAAATGCTGGGCTGCCCAGAAGAATCCTGTTTCAAATTAGGTATCTACATGTTTGAAATGACATGGAAAAAGTAAATGACAAGGTTAACATGAAATGACAGGGTGTTAATAGTTGTCAGGAACTGGCCAGCCTTGAACCTGTGACCTTTGGATTGGATAGCATTCATTTTCCAAAGAGATACTACTACTACTATTTAACATTTCTAGAGCGCTACAAAGTGTACGCAGCGCTGTACAAACACAGAAGAAAGACAGTCCCTGCTCAAAGAGCTTACAATCTAATAGACAAAAAGTAAAGCATTTAAATTTAAAATATTTAAGCAGTCAAGCACAAGAGAACAGTCACAGAAGGACAGAAGATGTTGAAGGGTGGTCAGTGTGATTAGGTGTAACTCTGGTTGGAGTAGTGGGAGAAGGTGATAGAAGAATAGAAATGGGTGAGGTAAAGTAATGAGTGGGTTGATAGGGAGGTTATATAAGACATGTCACTCTAGGGGTGGGTGGGTAGAGGGGTAGGGTGGGTGGAAGCAGGAGAAGGTATTCTCTGCAGCCTATCTGTGAGATGGAAAATGCTCTCTGAAGCTGCTGCTATAAGTTGTTAGTTTTCTCTCCCTGAAAGAGATCCAAGCCACACCCACGAAGTTCAAACTGTCAGTGGGGAGGGTGAGGGGAGGAAATGGCAGTGCTTGATGAAAAAGAGAGCTCAGTTTGATAGGAGATATACTATAGGATGTCATTCTGAGGCCAGGCTAAGTCTAAAGCAGGAGAAGGTATTCTCTGCAGCCTATCTGTGAGATGGAAAATGCTCTCAGACTGCCTCTTGAGAGTCCAGCTTAACCAATCCTGCCTACCTGTGTCTTATATTTCTAATAGTTCCTGTTTCCTCTTTGGCTTTTTGTTTTCAACCTTGTGTGTCCTTTTGTGCTTCGTGCACTTGTGGAGGTACAATGACATTAAGACTTACCTCAGCAATCCTAATTTTATCTTGTTTTAGTCCAGTATTCAAGCCTCAGGAGTCCCTGCTAGGGCCTCTGTAACAGAATGAATCAGCCAAAGTAAAAATACTGAAAAACTTAACACAGTTACCTACATAAAAAAAAAAGTTGATAGAAAAGCTCAGCTAAATTTGAGTCTAACCTGAAATGACAGGGGAAAAACCCCAAAATGACAGATTTCTTTCCAATGTCTTTAAATTTCTGCATTTTAACCTAGTGTTAGTAAAAATTACACACAAGCGAGCCAACCGTGAAGCTGTGACCTTTGGGTTGGAAAGCAGCCACTTTCCAGAAGAAGCTATTCTGCATTTTAGAAGCTTATAATTGCCAGCCCATTCCTAGCAGTGTCTTGTATTTCTGGTCATCTTGGGCCAGCAGGAACAAGCTCGGGGCAGGCTTGAGCATTTCTGCTCCACCTCTGGGCTGTTTCCTGTTGCTTCAGTGTTGTTCTTGTCCAGCTGTGCCCTAGAAATAGAATTTATAAAGACAAAGTAAAATGAAAGTCTGCAAACGACACAAGGAACAAAACATTTTGTTTGCCTGTACATTCTTATTTCAATACTTTCACAGAATTTCAAAGTCTCCCTGACATCAGGAAGGTTAAGTGACACTTAAGGGCCCTTTTACTAAAGCTTAGCACACTCTAATAAAATTAGCGTGTGCTAAATGTTAAGAAACTCATTTTATACATATGGGCTTCTTAGCATTTAGCATATTCTAATTCCTTTAGCATGCACTAAGCTTTAGTAAAAGGGACTTTTAGGATACTGTTCACATTTAGGGGCAATGCTCAAAGGTTCATCGTGCAATTAAATTCTACCGCGAACCTACATGCTCAAAATAATGATCATGCAAATTAATGCCACGTTAAAACTGCAGTATACATTAGCTGCTCACTATTCTGCACTGATTTTCCTGTCAGTGCCTGAGTTTAATGTTTAATGTGGGATATAAATGTCATAAATAAGTAAATAGATAGATAGAAATTCTGAATGTTGAGCATCTGATTCTCATAACATGATGTCTGTTTTAGTGGCCCTTTACCAGGAGAAAAAATATCTATGCACAAATAAAACAGTGCTAGGGTGTCCCTATAACCAGCCCCTCCAAATGACACACTGATTACGATTTATAACAAATTACTACTCTACCTATGAAAAGTTATTCCGTTATTATACTTCCTCTATGTACATCTGTATGCTGCATAAACCGGCATGTTTGAAAATATAAGTGAGATTAAATAAAAATGCCACCAACAATAAAGAATGACAACGTGGATGCAGCAGCTGATAGGCTTGGTTGCTTTGTTTTGAGTGTAACGTAATGGCGGCTGCACAAGGAAGGAGAAATAGAGACTAACCTAATTGGTTTAAACTTTTTGACAACAGCCCGACCATATCCATTCACCTCCCCTCCAGCCCTGAGTGCCCTCCTGGCACATACCTCAAGGCACCCTGGTGGTCTCGCGGCTTCCTTGGGGCAGGAAAGATCCCCGCTCTTTCCTGCCCGCTGCCGCTGATCCTCTCACTGTATCTGCTTTTTTAAAATGGCTGCCGAGATTTCAAGTGGTGGTCTCTCCCTTTACAAACAAGCATATCTATCCTTCTCTTCCCTGAGTAAATCTTTCTTAATTTATTCTTCCCCTTCTCATCCAAATATTTGTGCATGTCTTCTTGTCCTTTTCCCCACATTATTCTGCCTTGTCAAGTGTATCTCAGCTTTACCTCTACCTTTTTTCTCTCATGCAACCTTCTTGGCTCTGTGAATCTATCATGTATCTTTAAACTATGAAACACCAACCGTACCTTACCTTTTGTGTTCTCAGAAATTGAGGAACAGACAATACTATAAGAGTACACAACAGATAGGCATCATGGGCCAGATTCTATATATGGCGCTTAAAATATCAGGTGTGCAAAACATTTCTTCCTAAGCGTATTCTATAAGATTTAGGCGTAGTATAGAGAATATGCTTAGTTGATATCCCAGCATCTAAAACTACATGCCTCCATTTACACCAACGAAAATGTAGCGTAAATCCCGGCATGCAGATGTACACGTACTGGGCCATATTCTATAACAATGCGCGTAAATATGGGAATGCCCATGAAATGCCTATTTCCCCGCCCATAGCCATGCCCCTTTTGAACTGCGCACTTCAGAATTTAGGCACAATTCATTACAGAATGTGCTTAGTGAGTTATGTATGTAAATTCTAATTATTGCCAATTTGGTTTTCATAAACAACAGAACACTGAGTTGTTGTTGCCTACTATGTTGGATGATGTTCACTTGGGTTTTGATTGGGAAGATCAGTTTTTTAACTCCCTTTGGATGTTGCCGCTGCATTTGATACCATAGATCGTGAACTGTTGTTATATTGATTGCAGTCTTTTGGAATCTCTGAGAAAGTGTTGGCTTGGTTTCGATCATTTTTGGGTGCTGGTTTGTCTCAGGTGGTTCAGTGTTCCACTTTGTCTAGTTGGATGATGGTGACTGCAGGTGTACCCCAAGGTTCATATCTACCATCATTGTTGTTCAATTTATTTTTGCTCCCTATCTGCAAGGTGATTGCGAATATAGGTGTTTGTTATCGTTTGTATGCTGACAATATAGTGTTATTTTCCTGTACCTGTCTGAGGGCGTTTCTTTGGTGGAATCTTATTTTCAGACAGTTCAGGGTTGGTTGCGAGCGAATGGTTTGACCTTGAATGTTGCCAAAACTCAGATTTTGTGGTTATCACAATCGGAGGAGGTTTGTCTGTATTCTAATTTTAAATGTTATAGCGTGGTGCTCAAATGGACCAGCTCAGAGTCATGTAGCAGAATCATGCGATAGTACACTCTTCTGGAGGAAAGGGGATCTGGTGGTCTTTTCACTACCTCAGATGTGATTAAAGTTATCTTTTTGAATAGTGAATCACACATTTGGCTAAATATTTAACCGGCAGTGGTTTATTCTCCGGTGGTGGAGATGAAAATGTTAACAGAATTCAAAAATGTGTGGGATAAACATAAAGGAATCCTGTTCAGAAGAAATGGATCCTCAGAAGCTTAGGGGAGATTGGGTGGCAGAGCCGGTGGGAGGAGGCGGGGCTAGTGGTTGGTAGGCGGGGCTAGTGCTGGGCAGACTTCTATGGTCTGTATCCTGAAAATGGCAGATACAAATCAAGGTCAGGTATACACATAAAGTAGCACATATGAGTTTATCTTGTTGGGCTGACTGGATGGACCATACAGGTCTTTCTCTGCCGTCATCTACTATGTTACTATATTCAATGCTGGGCCATGTCCAGGCACTGGCATAGAAGATCTGGGTATGTGCAAACTGCTGGCATTTATTCAGTTAGGGGGAGATATTTAAATGGTCAGAAATGAATCCTGGCCGTTTAAATCACTTGTCCGCGGCTGTTCAGGCATATTCTATGGTATTTAACAGCATAGTGCTGCTGAAAATGTCTGGTTAATGCCCAAGCTAAAACTAGCTATTTTGTGGGCATTCCCAGGATGCAATTGGCACTTGGCCAATTAAGAGCTGATATTTAGCACTTAATTGACTAAGCTAATCGCATATGTAGGAGTGCATGAAACACAATCCTATCTTTATGCAGTTCCTAGCTAGTTAAATTCTGAATATTGCACTTAGGAGCACTTTTACAAAGGTGTGGTAGGGCTACCATGCGGGTACTGTGCTGCAAAACAGCACTATTGCTTGGTGCACTGTGGTGCCCTGCAATAGTTCTGTGCTTCATTTTCTAGCGCAAAGGGCAGGAAGTAGGCATGCCCAGCAGTAATTGGCCATCGGCATGTGCTGTCTGATTACCGCAGGATAAGTGCATGAGCCCTTACTGCCTGCTAAATAGGAGGCGTTAAGGGCTCAGGCAGTAAATCACCACTGACCAATATTTTAATTAGTGCACAGCCCAGTGGTGTGCTGGAGCCGGCTCGCACTGGCTCGCAAGAGCCAGTTGTTAAAACGCGCAAGCCGGCTCTGGCTCTCCTCCCTCCCTCCCTCCTCCCTCCCTCCGGATCCGGTCCCTCACCGACTCCTTGGCCTTCGAATTTTTCGGGGCAGGCAGTCTTGCCTGCCCACTGCCAGAGCTGACTCTCCCCCGCTGCCGGTTCACGCTTTAAAAATGGCCGCCGAGACTTCCAGAGGCGGTCTCGCGAGACTTCTGTTGAAGTCTCTGTAGCCATTTTGAAACGCGATCCAGCAGCGGGGGAGAGTCAGTGCTGGCAGCGGGCAGGCAAGACTGCCTGCCCCGAAGAATTCGAAGGACAAGGAGTCGGTGAGGGACCGGATCCCGAGGGAGGGAGGGAGGAGAATTCACTGAACAACTCGGGAGGGGGTGGCAGGGGAAAGAAGGGAATCGCTGGGCATGGGTGGATGGAGGGGAGAGAAGGGTCGCTGGGTATGGGTGCATGCAGGGCAGGGGAAAGGAGGGTCACTGGACATGGGTGGATGGAGGGCAGGGCAGGGGAGAGGAGGGTCACTGGGTATGGGTAATGGAAGGCCAGGGGGAAAGAAGGGTCACTGGACATGGGTGGATGGAGGGCAGGGGAAAGGAGGGTCACTGGGTATGGGTGCATGCAGGGCAGGGGAGAGGAGGGTCGCTGGGTATGGGTGCATGCAGGGCAGGGGAGAGGAGGTTCACTGGGTATGGGTGCATGCAGGGCAGGGGGAGAGAAGGGTTGCTGGACATGGGTGGATGGAGGGCAGGAGGAGAGAAGGGTCGCTGGACATGGGTGGATGGAGGGCAGGGGAGCGAAGGGGAGAGAGAAGAAATGCTGGACATGGATGGAGGGGAGGGAAGAGTGAGGCAGGAGATGAGATGAGGGAAAAGGAAGAGAGGAGAAAAACTCCACAGGATGAAGAAAATAGGCAGAAGCTGAGGACCAGAAATGAAGAAGAAAGGAGGAAAGGAAAGAAATAAATGGAAGGGAAGCCCTGGAAACGGAGTTAAGAGGACAGATAGCAGCAGAATCGGATACTGGGCCAGCATGATCAGAAAAACAGTCACCAGACAACAAAGGTAGAAAAAAATCATTTTATTTTCATTATAGTGTTTGGAATATGTTCACTTTGAGAATCAGGTGCTCAACATTAAAAGTTTATATTTATTTACTTATTTATGGCATTTTATCCCACATTAAACATGAATTAGATTGGAACCTGGGATCATTTAATTTTTTTTCCCTGGAGTAATGCATTGCCACCCCCCCCCCCCCCAGGCTCTCTCCCCGGCTATAGCCAGCTCTGCAATTTGGGGGGGGGGCGCAGAGGGGGACAAGGGGGTGCAGAGGGGGACCGGGGAGAGAGCCTGTTGTTAAACATTTACCAGCACACCACTGGCACAGCCGTTTATGATTTCCATTTAATATAATGTATCACAACTATCAATAAAGGCTTTACTTGCACTGAAGAAAATGTCACTATTGAGAATAATGCAAGTGACTCCCAATCTGCTAAAAATAACAAGGAGGAAAAAGGACTTCAGAGGCTTAGATCACATCTTGATAGTGCTTTGGACTAATGACTGGCTCAACTTCTTATTATCAATTTTATTACATTTTTATTGTGCCATTTTCATTATATCCTTTTTCATTGTCATGATTTTTACTCAATTAGGTACTTATCTGAAATGTAAGCTGACGCGCTCTACAGCGCAACTGTTTTATATTGGCTTCTTCAGGAGCATTATCATCAAGCAGCAATTTCAGTACCCCCAACATGCAGTATGTGAGGCCACGGCTTGAAATCTCAGCAGTCATTTTAAAGAAGCGGCGACAGCAGGCAGGAAAGAGTGGGGTTCTTTCCTGCCCTGAAGAGGTCAGTAGACCACCATGGCTGTAAGACCAGGCCAGGGGACAGGGGTGAGGGGGGTTGATATTCTGCACATTGATGGTAGGGGAGGGGAGGGGGTTCATATGCTGCACATAGATGGGAGAGAGCGAAGGGGATAAGCTGCTTATAGATGGGAGGGAGAAGGGGCAAGCAGCAAATGGATGGGGGGGGGGGAGAAAAGGAGACAAGCTGCAAGTGGATGGAAGGGAAGGGAGAGGAGAGGGGGACATGCTGTACATGGAGGGAAGGGAGAGGGGGAAAGGAAACGGGGAAAATGCAGCACATGGATAAAAGGTTATGGAGAAGAGAGGAGAGGGGGTCATGCTGCTCATGGATGGGAGGGAAAGGAAAGGGGGACATGCTGCTCATGGATACTTGCTTTTTTGGAAATGTACATATTTTCTAATTTTATATTTAGCAGAGTACAGAAGAAAACGATTTTCTGTTACTTTTACAAGTATTTTCACTGCTTAAGGAATCTGGCTTTCTTGAGAGGGAGGGGTCAAGGTGACTGTGTGGCAGGGTGCAGTGTGGGGCTGGCGGCGGACTGGGGGAGGGGCAGGGCAGCATTTTTTTTTGTGTGTCCTCTTTTTTTGTCTCCGCAAATTTGGTAACCCTATTTCTAATAACATTTCAAACTAATTGAACTGTGAATGAACATAGTATAGGGATATTCTCTTTATACCACCAAGATAGTCTCTTCTCTGTGTAACGAACAAGGAGTGAGCAGAGGGGACAAAATATCTTGCTGCATTTTGCAGCTGAGCTATCATAGTTCAGCAGAACTGATAAACAGAACTGTCTCTTCTGTACAGTACTATAAAATTTATAGTGTTCCTCTGGTAATAAGTTACTGTGTAAAAATAAGACTTTGACGGCCTGTGTGGCTGCTATATCTACCATGCAGGGAAAGAGAATAATGTATAACAGCATGTGATCAAACTTTGGTACATTGCTCAGCACCTCTAACTACCCCACTGCAGAGCCTGCAATGTATGTTCTTTAGAGAGATAAGGAAAAGGCATAAACCAAAGGGGTAATAGGTGAAAGAAAAAAAGGGAGAATATAGGATTTGTAACCTTCTGTTATGCAGTATTTACAGAAGGAGAAGGTGAGGGACCTGAAGCAGAAAATGGCATTGATAATTGTGAAATGAAAGAGGGTAGTTGAAATATCATGCAGATGAAAGCAGATAAGAATTCAAGAATGTCCAGACCGCACTCCTTGCAACTCTGTTCACTTGCTACTTGCAGACAAGGGAGAGTGTCCTAGTAGTTGAAGCAATAGACTTGTCTGCTTAAGTATTACTGTTCATGTGTTATAATTTGACTGATTAGTCCTTTATGTTATGTTTCTTTTTCATTGTTATAAATCTGTTTTGAATATTATTGTTTTTTTGTTGTTCTGAACATCTGTGTCTGCCTATTTTGTGTTGTTTCAACTGACTACTATATTATATTTTCTTTTTACATTTATATCAATTGTAAATTGCTTTGACCAGTATCGATTTGTGGTATATCAAATAAACTCAAACTTAAAAATCAATGTTCCTTTTTCCCTTAGGAAAGTAGTTTTATAATATTAGTACACTAACCTTGGTCTTAAACATTGCATTTGCAAGCATTAATTGCACAAGGTATTAATGAGGCAGACACTATACATGTGAAAAATTAACTACACCTCCAAACCATGCACTTAAAACATTTGCCTTAATGCATCTGCAAACATGTTTTTTGGTTGCGCTAATAAGCTATTTTGCATAGTTTTGTATCTCATTATTTCATTAGTATCGAATTCCCATTAAAACTAATTTATGCATATTAATAGCGAGATAGTTGTGTGTAAATCAATTTGCACATGCTAACAGTGATTTTAATGCACATTCATACTTATGATAACTTTAAAGGGGCATTTTTGATATGATGTCTAAATATTATTTTGGATGTTTTGCTTAAAATGTGCAAAAATCAAGTGGCAAACATAACGTTTTTCAAACCAGCAAAATGTCTTTGTTTCAAAAATGGTCATCTCTTAAATGTTTTGTGCTTAGTGCATTTTTCTTGTTACAATTTTTGAAAAAAAAAAAAAAGTCCAAGGGAAAACCACACAAAAATAAGCCATTGGGACGTATTGGGGGGGGGGGGGGGGGGGGGGGCAGCATTCATAGTGCACTGTCAACACAGACATCCCAGCAGAGCAGTGGGGCTCCCTAGGGGGTGCTGCAGTGGACTTCACATAAAAGGTTTCAGGTACATATCTCACCATTACCCCTTATATTGTATGGGGAGGCCTCGAAAACCCACCAAAAACCTACTGTACCCAACTGTACACCACTTATGCAGGGGGGCTGCAGGTGTCACCTATAATGTGGGTACAGTGGGGTTTTGGTGGGTTTTAGAAGCCTCACACTTTCCACCACAAGTGTAACAGTTAGAGTGAGATATGGGCCTGGGTCCCCTTCTCTACGGTCCACTGCACCAACCACTACTCCAGGGATCTGCTTGCTGCTCTAATAGGACTGACCCTAACATCTGAAGCTGTCATAGAGGCTGGTATGTACTGTTTCTTTCACATCTCTGGAGGTGGAAGGAGGTCAGTGACCACTGGTGGAGTAAGGGGGGGGGGGTCATGTCTTAATCCCTCCAGTGGTCATCTGGTCATTTAGGGTACCTTTTAGTGACAGTCATAATTGAAACAGGTCTAGATCAAGATGTCTAATTTTAGCCCTGGATGTTTTTGTTTTGTTCCATTATGGCAGAAAAACATCCACTTTTGGGGAATGCCCAAATCCCGCCTCCCAATGTGCCCCTGACTTGCCCCCTTGTGATTTGGATGCACTGCAGAGGATCAGCATAGAAAAATGTCTTAAAATGGGTTTTGAACATAGTGAGTTGGACGTTTTGGCAAACAAAAGTCCATCTGCGACTTTTTGGAGGTCTTTCTGTTTCAAAAATGAGTCCTTTGACATATTTCAGTACATCAATTCCTTATATTATAAAAAAAAAAAAAACTCGTGGCAGGGAATTATTTTAGCTGAATGCCATTAAACAGATAAAAGGAAGGGATCAAAGTGGCAGTCAGTCTTAGATAAAATTGGCTGAATAAAATTATTCAGATGACTTTACTGGGCAAAGAACAGACAAAAAGAACAATGTCCAGGTTTTATTTCTGGTACGTATTGTCCCTAGTCAGTTACGTTTCTTGCTGGTGGCAGGATAGAACATATTTGAAGCTATTTCTCCCAGATTATATGGGGTTTTTCCTCCTGATTTTTTTGGAGGGTAGTCTTTGACTTCCTCTATTGGTCTTGGGAAATGAGCACCGCTGGGTTTTTATCATTGTTGTTATTATTATTTTGCATAGTGCAACAGAAACCGCATTTCTGTTTCTATTTCCACAGTAATGCATTGCATTGAAAGGCTGGCTTCTTGAGTTTTCAGTTACCTTTTTGCCTGTGTGTTCTATTTCTAGTCTGCAGTCATTTATTTTGTATTGGGTGAGGCTCTGTCTCATTTGCTTGTGTGAAGAGGTCATGCATTCTGCTGGCATGTAATTTCTATGTAGGAATCTGTAACAATCCAGATTGTCTGTAAAAGTCCTCTTAATTTCTGCTGCTTTTCCCTTGCATCTTTTCTAGTTTTCCAATATCCTTTTTAAGATTTGGTGTTGAGACCTGTACATGATATGCATGGCATGGTTGCACCGTGGATCAATATACAGGCATTATTATATTCTCAGCTTTATTTTCTATTTCTTTTTGAATAATTCTAAGTAGTGCTGTGTATTTAGGGGTCCTTTAACAAAGAGGCAGTAGGGCTACCGCCAGGTTTGCGTGCGGCAAATCGGCTTGGTAAATGGGCCCCTTAGTTTGTGTTTCAGTTTGGAAAAATTATATGCATGTACCATATGCACATTAAATTGACTTTGTAAGGGAAATACTAGAACTGGGCATCCGCGTTTCCATGCCGTGTGCATACCTAAAGGTACAGTATACCTTTTGCGAGTAAGTGTACACTTACGCATGTAAGTGGCAGCAAAGCAGCTACCTAGGTGCTATTCAGATGGCACCATCTCAGTTATGAGTTAAGGTGTCTTACCATGACTGAGCCAACCATACTCCCTATATATATATATAAATATATACATATATATATATATATATAATTCATTTATTTTCTTGCTTATTCCTTTGATTTGCAATTTGAAGGTTTGGGGGGAGTAGGAAGACTGAGGTGTTAGAGATACCAGTGGAGGGGAGGCACGTGGGATCTCTTAGGGAAAGGAGGAGATATTGGTTGCCGTGGATGGGCAGACTGGATTGGCAATTTGGCTCTTATCTGCCGTCATGTTTCTACCCATTAATTCTCATGAGGGACTTTGTCAAAAGCTTTCTGAAAATCTAGATGCACTACATTGACCGGCTCACCTTTATCCACATCCTTATTCATACCTTCAAAGAAATGAAGCAAATTGGTGAGGCATGACTTCCCTTGCCTGAATCCATGCCGACTGTCCCATTAAACCACGTTCATCTTTGTGTTCAGTAATTTTATTGACTCTCCATACATTGTTAAAAAAAACCTGTTAATTAATCTGAACTTGTACAGAAGCAGCATTGCACCCTAGGAGGACTTGTTTATCCACTCCTACTGTAGTTGAGATCAATTTCATGTACATTTATGACTCCACATGTAACTAAGTTAGTCCCCTTATTCTCTTACTCTTGTTATTTTCTTGCCAGTCCATGTTCGCTTATATCCTATTAAGATGTTTTATTGTGTACTAGTAAAAATGGCCCGTTTCTGGCGGCGATGAAATGGGCGCTAGCAGGCAGGGGACTCCCTTCCCCTCCCCTTACGCGTTGTAGAAATGAACCTGCTGGTCCTCAGCTCAGAGCCCTTTTCCTCTGTTGTCCCACTTCCTTAGGGATCTTTCCACTCAAAACCCGGCTCCCTGGGGAGACAGGCTGATTCCAGCACCTTTCAATTTACAGCAAGGCTTTTACACCCAGTTCCAATTGCAGCAGGGCCTTTCCAAACACAGCCCTAAATGTAGCCTGGCTTTTCAAACACAGTCTCAAAAAGTAGCAAGGCCTTTAAACCCAGTTCCTCTTGCAGCAGGGCTTTTCCAAACACAGCCCTAAATGTAGCCAGGCTTTTCAAACACAGTATCCCAAAGTAGCAAGGCTTTTAAACACAGTTCCACTTGCAGCAGGGCCTTTCCAAACACAGCCCTAAATGTAGCCTGGCTTTTCAAACACAGTCTCAAAAAGCAGCAAGGCCTTTAAACACAGTTCCACTTGCAGCAGGGCTTTTCCAAACCCAGCAGGGCTTTTCCAAACCCAGCCCTAAATGTAGCCAGGCTTTCCAAACACAGTATCACAAAGTAGCAAGGCTTTTAAACACAGTTCCACTTGCAACAGGGCTTTTCCAAACACAGCCCTAAATGTAGCCAGGCTTTTCAACCACAGTATCACAAAGTAGCAAGGCTTTGCGCGGGCTCAAAGCCTCCGGGTCCCACCCTCTTGGTCAGCCTTTTCCCCTGACCTCCTCCCGCTCGACCCGGACAGCCCCCTATACCTCCTGCTCTGACTGAGTCAGAGCCAACAGCTCCATCGGTTCCTCAGGGACCTCCTCTGGCTCTCCTTGTTCCATTGCCTCTGGCTCCTCTCCTCCCCTCTCCTCTGGAGCCCAGTCCATTTTCTCCTCTCCCCTCCCCCCCTCCAGCTGATTCCCTTTTCCCTCATTAACCGGGTTCTGGGGTTGTTCTTTCTCCGCCCCTTTTTTCCACCACCACTTTTTCCACCAGGGTAGAGCTTCAGCTTTCTCCCTTTTTGGTTGGCCCCCTTTTGGAGCCTCTGGGAGGTGCACCCTATTTCTCCCCCTTACCAGGTGCTCTCCTGGGGCTTTCTGGGACTTGTAGTGTTCTACTCTTATGTCCCTTTTGGGCAGGATCGGAACCCCCACCGTGTCTTCTTTCCCTTTTTGGTAGCTGGGGTTCCTCCCCACCCCCTTTCTTTCTCCAGACTCCTTACCATACTCCTTACAGCGTGTCTCCCTGGTGGTCTAGAGGTATCTGTTCGGTGGGGGCAGGAAAGAAAGAGCCCCCTCTTTCCTGCCCGTAGCGGTGGTGGTAGCATCCTTGCTACATCGTGTGGGAGTCCGGCTCTCGGCGTTTCAAAATGGCCGCCGAGAGTTGCAGTCTCGCGATGCAGCTTGAACTCTCAGCGGCCATTTTGAAACGCCGAGAGCCGGACTCCCACACGATGTAGCAAGGATGCTACCACCACCGCTATGGGCAGGAAAGAGGGGGCTCTTTCTTTCCTGCCCCCACCGAACAGGTACCTCTAGACCACCAGGGAGACAGGCGGAAGGGAAGGGGAGGGGAGGTGACAGGGGGGGAGGGACATTGCTGAGGGTGAGTGTGGTACCGTGGGCGGGGCGGTAACTTCTAAGGGGCGGGGCTATGTGGGGAAAGGGGCCGGGTTGATGTGGACGTCCTGGGCGGCTGGGATTTTTTGGAAGGGGAGGAGTAGGGAAACACGCTCCGTGTGTTTCCCTACTGCTCCCCGTGCGTTAATTAGCCTTGTTTTCGTGTTGCGCCCTCGACGTCATCACGTGTGATGCGAGGGCGGGGCATGAAGATGTTGTGTGGCTTCACCACCATGAAACCACGAACCGGTGTGTGAGTGACTTCAGTGACGTCAGTGTCCTCAGAACGTTGAGGCTGCGTTTTATTATAGTAGATTATGCCAACATTGTAAGTAACATACTATGCCATAATATATACTGTTATTTAGAATATATTTTCTATTAATGTTGTCTATTGTCTATGTTAAAACTGATCACGTTGTACATCACCTTGGGTGAATTTCTGCAAAAAGATGGCAAATAAAGGCAAATAAATAAATAAAACTGCTCTGTGGTGATGTCTTTTTTTCCCCTTTATTAATCATTTAATAATTCACAACACAATGTGATTATGCAATTCAGATTCAAATAACAAAAAAAAAGTCACTTTACATAAAAATATAAGGAAACAATGAAGACTATTTTCCGTCCACTATAAAAAAGAAAAAGAGGATTCCAAGAAAAGGAAAAGAAACAAAATATTTAAATTGTTATTACACAACTACTATCTCTATGTTCCGACTCCTGCCTGCTATGTAGGAGGGCATGTAACAGTCACATCAACTCTAGCATCTAGGAAATCTTTAAGCTGTTTAGGGTCTACAAATTGAAATTGTTTACCCTCAAGCAATACAATGCATATACAAGGAAAACGCAAAAGAAAAATTGCTTTCAAGGCTTCTACTCTAGAACACAGATGTAAAAAGGCTCTGCGTCTAGCTTGTGTCGGCCTGGAAAGATCTGGAAAAATCCTAACCTTAGAGCCCATAAACAGATCATCTAAATGCCTCAAGGAAAGCATGTGGTGATAAGTCTGATCAATTTTGTGCAGACAGGATATGAATTTCCCCCATGCTTTCCCAGGTCTTTCTGATGTGATAGTGAAGCAAACGCATCACAAAAAGTAAAGACCTTCCCGGTGTGGTCAGCATTTTTGTAAGTGCTGAGCATAGGAGCCAGCATTTCCAAATGATTGCGGGTACTCAACTTGGCACAAATAACCAAGTCCATAAAAAGGAAATTAAAGCATGGTGGTTATGAACACAACTGGCCAGGCTGTCTTTAAACGTAGAACTCAGCAGATGGTGTACACACAGGGAGGACTTGTGTGGTAAAAAAATGCTAAGGGAAGTACTGCAAGTCCCATCGGTCTCTTTCTCCCCAACCCTGACTTATTGCTAGAGGCCAACTGAAACCGGTCATCCTGGTTTGGACTGAAACCAAATCCAGAGCAATTGTGCTGCTTGGTTTTGACTAGAACCAAAACTATTGCACCTGGTTGCCCCTTCCTGGCAGAAGATGCACTCCTAGCCACGCCACAGAAAAGGAGTCTCTCTAGGCTGCTGCGGCCCCTCCAGCAGAGACCTGGTCCCTTGGGCCACCTGACCCCTCCATAGGCCCTCACCGGGCTTACCTTAACAAGCCCTGGTGGTCTAATGGCCTCTTTGGGGGCAGGAATTAAGCCCACTCATTCTGCCTGGTGCGCTGCTTAATGGAAATGGCCCCTGGGACTTTCCATGGCAACCTCACGAGACTGTCGCAGGAGGTCCTGGCAGCCTTTTTAAGATTGGCACTGGCATCAGCAGAAGCAAGAGCAATCTCAAAATGGCTGCCAGGACCTCCCACGGCAGTCTCGATGGCCATTTACATTGAGCAGCAGCATTGAGCAGGAACGAGTGGGCTTCGTTCCTGGCCCCAAAGAAGCCAATAGACCACCACAGTTTATACTCTATTCAGCGGTCTCTAATCATTACCACAGTTTACCACTCTACTCCCAGCCTATCTGTACCACACTCATGCTATATCTTCCAATCAATCCAGGCACATCTAACCCCACATTCTTCCCCTCCCAGCCAGTCCTTAATAGTCCCTCTGCCCTAACTAACCTGTCCACATCATACACTCTTTTCCCAAAACATTCCTAGTTCTTTCTCAAAACCTCTCCACTTAATGTCTTCTTCCTCCTCTCATCTTTATATTCTGTTTTTCCCTCATTTCTTTCTCCCAATGCATAGCTTGACTTTTGTTTTGGGGTAGGGTGCTTAATATTCCCTCCCCCGTACCTACTCCACTCCCCTATTCTACACTTCTTTGCTCCCTACTTCCTCCTGACTTGACCTGTCTTGTCCCCTACTGATTCTTCCCCCATTGTTCGCTCTCATCCCACCTTGGTCAGTGTTCCTTTCCTGCAGGCTAAACTCACCAATCCCTCATACCTCCTAAGCAGATTCATTTCAAATATTTTATTCCCACCCTTCCTGGCAATGATTATATTCCTACTCCCCCTTTCCAGTGCTTAAGAACATCTCGTTCTCTGACACAATTCACATCTTCCCATCCCCCGGAACTCACAAATTGAAGTATAATAGCAGTTCCACATCCAGAAAGGTCGTAAGAGCTGCCCCACCACCTGCATGCACAAACCTTGGAAGCTCAGAATCAGTTGCTCCACAACCCCCAGGGCCACAGTTGCATGTGGTGTTTCCTGCCTTCAGTGAAAACTCCAAAGATTACATGCAGAGCAGGAACTCAGAGAACCCAAAGGCATGGATTCATATCAGCTCACTGTGTGCCAACCCACCTGCTAAAGTTCTAGCAGTCACAGAGTAAGTGGTTGGCTTGGGAAGCTCAGTTAGCACTGACTCTAGGCTAACCAGTTCCTTCTGCAAAAATGGAAATTGGCATCTCATTTGGTGGCAGCAGCTTTGGCACACTGCCCCCTTCTTTATTAGACTCCAGCATAACATCCCTCTTTCTCTTTTCTTTTATAAATATCTCCTTTCTCCGCCCAGCACTATTAAAGGGAAAGGGAATGGGACTTGATATACAGCCTTTCTGTGGTTACAATCAAAGCGGTTTACATATTATATACAGGTACTTATTTTGTACCTGGGTCATGGAGGGTTAAGTGACTTGCCCAGTCACAGGGAACTACAGTGAGAGTCAAACCCAGTTCCCCATGTTCTTAGGCCACTGCCTGCACTAACCTTTAGGCCACTCTTCCACATTATGCCCCACTCTCCTCTTTCTCCCCTATCTAATGTAATTGTAATTGATTCATCTGTGCATTGTAAGCCACTTTGAGTCTACTTCATGTGGAAAAAAGTGGGGTATAAATGTTCATAAATAAATAAATGCATAAAATTATAGCAGTACCCCCTCATTCATGGTGACCTGCAGAGCCACAGAGGTCACATATTCCAAAACTGGAATGAGAATGGAAAGCCAGTGTTAGAAGCTGAGCCTAGAGGGAAACCATATCAAAAAACACATATTTGAAAGGCAGTGTACCCCTTACCCCCTTCCAAGCTCCATCCATCTCTCCTGCAACCTCTTTCTGCTGCTGCCATGCTATTTCTTTGGACCAATATAGCACAATGAGCACACTTAATCCAACACCAGTGTCTCCCAAAAGATGTAACAGGGGAATGACTTATTTTTGTGAAAAAAGGAGATGGTTTTACTCTATTCTGCTTTCAATTTGAGACTATCATAGGTCTCTGCATTACAGAGCTGCCACAGAGAAGCAATTTTAAAGATATTTTTCAGACCATTGCATCAAATACTGGCTCAGTTCCCTCCTGCTCTCCCAAGTCCTTCCAGTAAAATAACATATTAATTCTAGTGACTACAGGGCTTTTACGCTTTCTGCTTTGGTGTGTCCTTGTGTCTTGCTGCGGACAAGAGCTTCTTTCAGTTTGCTGTGACATATAAAGGCTGTGCAGTGAGTAAAAGTATATTCTGAGGGTCCCCTCTATCACTATTATACATTTACTTCTAAGGTGCCTACTATATGTATAATCATAGAGTGATGTTTGGGGTTGTCCAATCTTGGTCCTCAAGAGCTGCAATCCAGTCAAGTTTTCAGGATTTCCCCAATGAATATGCAAGAAATCTATTTGCATGCACTGCCTCCATTCTATGCAAATAGATCTCATGCATACGAATATAAGAATAGCCATACTGGATCAGACCAATGGTCCTTCTAGCCCAGTATCCCGCTTCCAACAGTGGCCAATCCAGGTCACAAGTACTTGGCTGAAACCCAATTAGTAGCAACATTCCATGCTACCAATCCCAGGGCAAGCAGTGGCTTCCCCCATGTCCATCTCAATAACAGACTATGGACTTTTCCTTCAGGAACTTTCCAAACCTTATGCTAACCACTATTACCACATCCTTCGGCAGTGAGTTCCAGAGCTTAACTATTCTTTGAGTGAAAAAATATTTCCTCTTATTTGCTTTAAAATTATTTCCATGTAATTTCATTGAGTGGCCCCTGGTCTTTTTGAAAGAGTGAAAAATCGATTCACTTCTATGCATTCTAGACCACTCTGGGTTTTAAAGACCTCAATCATATCCCCCCTCAGCTGTCTCTTTTCCAAGCTGAAGAGCCCTAACCTCTTTAGCCATTCTTCATATGGGAAGAGTTCCATACCCGTAATCATTTTGGTCACTCTTCTTTGAACTTTTTTTTAATTCCGCTTTATCTTTTTTGAGATATGGCGACCAGAATTGAATGCAATATCAAGGTGAGGTTGCACCATGCAGTGATACAGAGTCATTATAATATTCTTGGTCTTATTTTGCATCCCTTTCCTAATAATTCCTAGCATCCTTTTTGTGTTTTTGGCCGTAGGCACACACTAGGCAGAAGGTTTCAGCATATTGTCTACAAAAACACCTAGATCTTTTTCTTGAGTGCTGACTCCTAAGGTGGACCCTAGCATCAGGTAACTATGATTCGGATTATTCTTCCCAATGTGTATCACTTTGCATTTGTCCATATTAAATTTCATCTGCCATTTGGATGCCCAGTCTTCCAGTTTCCTAAGGTCTTCCTGCAATTTTTCACAATCCCCTTGTTTTGACAACTTTGAATCGTTTTGCCTCATTTGCAAATCTAATCACCTCACTCATCATTCCCATTTCCAGATCATTTATAAATATGTTAAATAGCACCAGTCCCAGTACAGATCCAATATTCAGGTACTATGGATGATTTTAATGACAGGTTACAGATCACTAACAACAGATCAGCAATTTCATGTTTGAGTTCTTTCGTTACCCTGGGGTGTATAGCACCTGGTCTAGGTGATTTATCACTCTTTAATTTGTCAGTTTGGCTCAGTATGTCTTCCAGGTTCACTGGGGAAATTCTGAAAACCAACCTGGCAAGGGCTGAGGTTGGACACCCCAGTTTTAGATACTGGTTTATGTTTTGCTGTTAACATGGTATCTGTGGTAATTGTTACTGCACGTTAATCGCCACATAAATAGGTAACACAGGTTAGTAGATTGAGCCAATAGTGTCATAATCATGATTTGGTGATGCTGATTTTCTTTCTGAAGGGAAAGCAATGTCAAGTTTAGTATAGGCTAAGACAATACAGTACAAGGGCCGCCAACGGGTCAGGATATTCCAAATGAATATGTACAAATAATAATAATAATAAACTAAGTTCTGAGTTCCAACACATAAACCGGTTACTCATCTAAATATACTATGTACCATTTAGTAACCACCATATTGTTTTCTTATATTTCAATATGCATTTATTTACTACATTTTAACAGTTATCTCACATCATAATGTAATTCTCATGTAAACATCATATACTAATTATCTTCACCATCCAATCAAAACATTCATTCATACATTCTTACTAATACATTCTATGAAGCTTTCCACAATATATCACGTTATACATTTTCAAGGTCTAGACAATTTCATTGTTTTCAAGCCTATATTACTAACATTGTTCCACTAACTTCTCACTACTAAAATTCCAAAGTCCAACAAAGGTCTCTGGCATCTATAATGCCTTTTCTCTTTTTATCACAAATAGATCTCCTCTTCAGCCTACATGGTTACAAGATATGTACAAGATATTAGCAGCCTACTCCCCCCATTGTATGCAAATTTCTTTCCTGCATATTCATTAGGGATATCCTGAAACTGTTGCTTGCCCTCAAGATCTGGGAGTGAAGCCAAGGGCCTATGAGGTGAATCTACCAGCCACAGATGGGAGGGGAATATTCCACATACCCTGGTCTCTTAACTGACTGAAGAACACCACTGATGGCATAGCCTCAGAAAATAATTCTCCTAGCAAACCTAAAATTAAGAGCCCAGCTGTAGCTTCTTAAGGTCACTAGACAAAGAAGGAAAACTGTGCAAAAATGTGTGGGGTGGAGCGACAGAAGAGATACAAAACTGGTGATATGTCCCTTAGCAACATTTATATACAAGAGATTTGTTTGCTGTGAAACTATGATGATTCGGAACTCCAGAGGCAAAAGATCAATATTGATGACTATTGATGGCCTGCACAAATGTAAATGCACCTTCCCTTGAGCTTTGACATCAATTACAATGCAGAGAGCAAATGCTATGCCCAAGGATGTAGTGCTGAATGAGAAAAACAGCAGGATTCAGAGGGCCTTTGTGTTAGAATTTTCTATTAAAATCTGCATTATTCTTAAAGTGTAATATTTTTATATTAAGATAATATAAAGATATTGAATAGATATTGTGCTAAGTTATCATACTACAGAAAGTAGTGTGTCTTAGCAAATCCCCCCCCCCCTCACCCAAATGCCGCAGGTGTAAATGCTGAATTGGTTCCCTAGCTCCCAGTGGCAGTTCAATTCCACCCCCCTCCCCCCCCCCCCCCCCCCCCCCACCACCACCACCAGTGAGCAAACCACACCTATGACCTCAGGACTCCATATAAGTTTTTTAATGTCTTTATTTTATATTTACACAATTTGTAAAATATATTCCAAGAATAAAATTTGAATAGAAAACATGGATAAGTAAATCATTTTATTGCTGCCATTAAACACAGGACCTCTGTTTCAGTGCTTTTTTTGGCACATAATTCCATGGAATATGTTCAGTGTGCATATTACCATCAGTAACAGAGGTACGGGGGTTGGAAAGACAGCTGGTGCAGTTGCACCAGAGCAACATAGTGAAAGGGTCTTTCCCTACTGTGTTCAAAAGTATCCCCACTGTTCCTTTACTGCTGATACAGGTGTAGCCACCCTAAGGATTTAAATTTGACCTGCCACACCCCCCAACCCATCCCACTTTAGCCTCTTTAAAAATCTGATTTCTGACCAGGGCCGCCGAGAGGGGGGGCAGGGGGGGCAAAATTCCCCGGGCCTGGGCGTCCAAGGGGGGCCCGGTGCCGCAGTCCCCAATCTCACCCACCCTCAGGCCCACCCCCGAGGTCACCGCGCCGCAGTCCCCACCCGCCCCCCTCCGTCCGCCACCGGGCCGGGCCCTCTGTATTGAAATCATCATAGCGTCTCACTTGTTACCTCCGTGACTGAAAGCGCAGCAGCGACAGATCGGATTCGCCTCCCTTCGGGCCTTCCCTCCCTTTGTCCCGCCCTCCTCTGATGTAACTTCCGTGAGGGCGAGACACAGGGAGGGAAGGCCTGAAGGGAGGCAAATCCGATCTGCCGCTGCTGCGCTTTCAGTCACGGAGCGAAGTGACAGGTCAGGCGCTGTGATGATTTCAATACAGAGGGCACGGCCCAGTGGCAGACGGAGGGTGGCGGGTGGGGACTGTGGCGCAGCGGCCTGGGGAGAGGCGGCAATGACGACCACCTCAGGGGTGGGGCCCTGGGGGCGGCTTTCCCCCAGGCCCAACCCAGTCTCTCAGCAGCCCTGTTTCTGACAACCTATGCCTATGCAGATTTTAACCCTTTCCTCTTTCTCTTGGCCCTTCAGCCTCACATTGGTGCCTACTTAAGAAAAGTCTGCTCCCCCTGACATCAAAACGTGGCTATAGCTCTGGGGTTAGCTGCTAATTTTCAGCTGCACTTAACCGGCTAAGTGCTGCTGAAATTCATGGTTAGCCCCTAACTCAAAGCTGGCTATGTTGCGGGCATTCCGGGGGCGGAGTCAGCAAATGGCTGCTTAAGTGCTTATATCCAGCCCTTAAGCGACCAGGTCTAGCACATAATTGGGACTGCATAAAAGTCTGTCTTATCTTTATGCATTCACCTATGGTCGCTTAAGGGCTGAATATTAACTTAAGTGGCTACGTGTTACTGTTCTGATTTCCTCTATATACCATATGTCATTTTTCTGTTCTGTGTTGTTTAAACAAGAGTTTGGGGGCCCTTTTACTAAGCTGTGTGGGCGCCTACTCACGTCCAACACACACTGATTTGGAACTACCGCCCGGCTACCACATGGCCTGGGCAGCAATTTTATTTTTTATGCGCGTCCGATACGCGCACTGGAAAATTCTAATGAACGGCGCTAACTGGACGGTAATCAGCAGTGTACACACGCTGACGATTAGCGCCCGGTTAACGTGTGAGACCTTACCACTAAGTCAATGGGTAGCGATAAGGTCTCAGATCCAAAATGCACGCGCGACAATTTTAATTTTGCTGCATGTCCATTTTCAGCCAAAAAAAGGGCCTTTTTTACAGGCACACTGAAAAATGGATCTGCGCACGTCCAATACATGCACCTACACTAGCACAGACCATTTTTCAGCGCATCTTAGTAAAAGGACCCCTTAATCTTGTGATTGTATAAATGAAACATAAATAAATAATGTTAAAAAATGGATATTCAAAACCGATGCCCGGACAGGGCCTGGTTATGAATATCTGGAAATAACTCTATCGGCAGTGAGCAAAACACTCACCACTTCCGGCTAAATATCAAAGCCTATGTTTAACAATACAGAGCTACAAACAGGGATGATTACAACCAACCTGATGAATCCTAAAGTTCATTTTCTTCTAAAATTACAAGGAGAAACAGACTTTTTTGGTCACATTTGATGTTAAATCCTTGTATACATCAATCCCTCGAATGAAGGCAATTCAGGTCATAAAAATCCCTCAAAAAAGAGGCAATTCAGGTCAAAAAAAAATTTTGGAACAAGCTGCCAGTCAAGATAGTTCGATTTCTTCATCTTTTGTTGTAGAAATAATGGCTCTGGCAGTGCAAAAAAATTATTTTAGATATTATCAGCGTTATTTCCAACAGACATCAGGTGTAGCCATAGAAGCTACTATGGCTCCCTTGGTAGCAAATCTTTTCATGCAAAATTTTGAGAATCAATGGATAATAAAGAATGATTTTTCCTCATCAGACCAAAATTTGGTTACGATTTATTGATGATTTATTTGTGGCTTGGAATGGTACTGAGAAGGCTTTACAAGATTTCCACAAGTGGTTGAATACATGTCATCAGAAGATACAATTTATTATGACATATACTTGGGAAGAAATATCTTTTTTGGACTGGTCTGAGCTTAGAAAAGGGATTTTGAGGAGTTTGGTGCATTTCAGCCAGACACTATTAAAACTGTCTGTATCTGCCACTGGAATCAACTCTCAACTCCACTTATCTAGGAGGTCCACTACTTAAAATCACAAAAAAGTTTATTTTTCTTTCTTACATTTGTACCCTGTGCTTTCCCACTCATAGCAGGTTCAATGTGGCTTACATATTATATACAGGTACTTATTTGTACCTGGGGCAATGGAGGGTTAAGTGACTTGACCAGAGTCACAAGGAGCTGCCTGTGCCTGCAGTGGGAATCGAACCCAGTTCCCCAAGTCCACCACTCTAACCACTAGGCCACTTCACCAGCGCTGCTCCTTTTTGTTTGACTATCATATAGTATCCATAGAAGAACACACACAATCCAAACATGGAATAATAAATATGCTTAACATCAAGCATGAATTCAGGTATTTTTTAGATAAATACGACATTTAGATAAAAATGAAATTCAAATACTCTTCACTTTTAAGAATTAACTAAAATTTACAAAATTCAAGCTAGAACACACCATAAACTTAGATAAATTTCAATTAAAAACAGAAAAAAAGATGAACAACAGTACACCAGACAATATCCCTGGTCTCTACTATTCATCTTTACCAGGAAGGATGCAATGTATTACAAGTTTTCACTCAGAGTCCTTTGCATGACCCTCTCCCTTCCACTGAGCCAGTGAACAATTTAGTTATGAACTTTCTCTGGCTTCTACTGTTTTCATTTTCTGTGTGGCACTATATCAAAGGCTTGCTGAACTCTAGGTGTGATGATGTCCATATCTTTCCTGGTGTCCAGTAATTCTGAAAGTCTTTCAAAGATAGATTTGTTCAGCTTTATCTTCCTTCCCTAAAGCCCTGTGGATTGTATTTTATTACTCACAATTGCCTTAATGGAAGCATGTCTAGCCTCAGATTTGATGTCTCTGCTAGGTCAGGAGTATTTTATGCTATGATGTTGGCTAATATTAGACCTTTTGGTAATCTCTCTACCCTTAATGGACCCAGTGCATTCAAATCTCTCATGCATATTCATTGTGGATATCCTGATCACCCCTTCAACTAAGGCAGGGGAGCACATAAAGACCAGGTTTTGAGGATAAAACTAATGAATATTCATGTGAGATTTGCATGCATACTGTCTCCATTGTATGCACATCTATCTCTTGTATATTCATTAGGTCTATCCTGAAAACCTGGCTTATTTTTCTTCCATATGGAAGTTAAGTGCCTTCCCAGGATGCACCGGGCAGGGCTGGGCACTGCCATTTTGAGAGGAGCCCAGCGGGAGGAGGGACTAGGACTGTGTACTTCCTCCAAAGGTACAAGTGGTTCATGGGGGTACCGCTAGGCTACCAGGGTTTGGGGATGTGCTGCTAGGCCACAGGGTGATGGAGTTTCCTTGACAGGGGGTCCCACTGGACCCACCAGGTGTTTGCATTTACATAGTAACATAGTAACATAGTAGATGACGGCAGAAAAAGACCTGTATGGTCCATCCAGTCTGCCCAAGACAAACTCATATGTGTATACCTTACCTTGAATTTGTACCTGTCCTTTTCAGGGCACAGACCATATAAGTCCGCCCAGCAGTATTTCCCGCCTCCCAACCACCAGTCCCGCCTCCCATCACCGGCTCTGGTACAGACCGTATAAGTCTGCCCTCCCCTATCCTCGCCTCCCAACCACCACCCCCTCTTCCCCCCAACTGCTCCGCCACCCAATTTCAGCTAAGCTTCTGAGGATCCATTCCTTCTGCACAGGATTCCTCTATGCATATCCCACGCATGTTTGAACTCCGTTACCATTTTCATCTCCACCACCTCCTGCGGGAGGGCATTCCAAGCGTCCACCACCCTCTCCGTGAAAAAATACTTCCTGATATCTTTCCTGAGTCTGCCCCCCTTCAATCTCATTTCATGTCCTCTCGTTCTACCGCCTTCCCATCTCCGGAAAAGATTCGTTTGCGGATTAATACCTTTCAAATATTTGAACGTCTGTATCATATCACCCCTGTTCCTCCTTTCATCCAGGGTGTACATGTTCAGGTCATTTGTGGGGGATCTGGGGTCCAGGGGTCCAAAGGACCCCCAAGGCTGACAGTGACAGGTCAGGCTGAGTGTTTTACTTTTGTCTGGGTGGAGGGGGAAAGAGGAAGAGGAAGAGAGAGGACAACCGCCCGATAGGGCTCTGCACCACTTCTCCCTTCTTAACCCTAACGCCAGCTCATAGGGTTAAAGCGGTAGGAATGACGGAGTTCAGAGCATGGTTCTCTGAGCATGAGGGGGAATACGAAAGGAACTCATTTAAATATCATTTAAAAGAGCTTTGTGGTATTCCTTGGCAAGCTCATTGTCAGCCATGCTTAAGCCTGCTGTGCATTCTGCACAGGTAAATGTTGGCACTAGTCCGGCGCGACTGGCCTCTAGCGCCCACGTTTACCTTTGATCATCTCCTTGTAACTGCACTGAGCAGCCTTTAACAGCCACCACATCCTGGATGGTACCAAATACATAATCTCTAAGCATTCCCAATACCATCCTCCATCCTGGCCATTTTTAAAAGAAAAACACCAGCCAATTCATCCTACTGGCTGTTGCTTTCAGGTCAGTCTGAGTTTCAACAAAATAGTACCGTGTACATTTTTCTTTCACAGGTTTTAAACATCCAAACTGTGGTCCTGGGGCAAAAGGCTTTTCTCCCAAAGTTTTTCTGGTCATAATCCTCTCCTGTCCCATGCTGGACTCTTCCCTATCTTTCTACTCCTTCTTCTCTCTTATCCCAGGACATTTTATGTGTGTTCCAGGGTGGCTAAGTTCTCTCTTCCCACTCTTCTGTGATTGGGCTGGTCTGCCTCCTTAATACAGCAGCTGGGGACTCTATATTAGAACTCCCCCTTCCTTTAAAGGGAAACCACCGCCACCTACCCTTCACTATCCTCCCCCTCCCCCCCCCCCATGGATAAGGACTTCTCTTCGATCCCACAGGGAGAGGACAATACAAATGTCAGAACAGCTTCTCAACCCTCTTAAAACCTTCCACGCTGGTGACAGAACCCTTTGAAGACTCGGGCACTGCTTCCTGTCACACTATAGATCATCTGTGTTCATCTATAATTTTCTGAAATTTTTATATTTTTGCCTCCATCAGTATTTTTGGAAGCTATTTCTGCATCCACCAACCCTTCTGTGAAGAAACCCTTTCTCCTTTTATCCTCATACCAAGACCCATTAATTAAAAAATTTACACTGAAAATTGCATAACTCTTGTTTATTAATGATATCGTTGAAGTCTTTCAATTCCTGTGCAATATCCTTCTATGTCTTCTCTAGGTCCTCCAGTTTCATCTTGTGGTGCTTGTGGTGCTGATGTTACCATTTTGGTCACCCTTCTTTGCTCTTCCTGTACTCTGTCTATATTCTTTTGGAGATGTGGCCTTCAGAACTCAATTTGCCCGATATTTAAAAGAAAATGGCCACTAAAACAGCACTTAGGCAGCTATCTGGAACTGAATATCACCGGTTAGCGGCTTAAAGATAGCTGGTTATATCGCGCGATATAACCAGCTTTTTTGAAAGGCAGACCAGCCAAATTCGGCAGCCATATTTGGCCACCGCAATAGGTGGAATACTTTGGCTGGTCTGGCTTTAACCGGCCAGCGCTGAATATCAACTTGGCACGTTAAAGTCGAACCGGCCAAAGTTAAACCAGATAATCAATGCTGATCGCTGGAAATGGCCCAGCATTGAATATCCGGGTTTACCATGGACTGGGGGACACAGCCGGCTATCTCATGTAGTCTGAATATTGGGGCCAATATGTTAGTTCAGATAGGAAGATTACCATTGTCTTACATTACACTATTATTAAAATTACATAGGGCTGCCTCTTAGAAGCAGGAATATTAAGGGAAAAATCATGGGATTATTTTCTGTGCCCCTGCTTTCTGCACACTAACCAGATGCTCAGAAAAAACTAATAACTGTCTCGCTCCTTTGCCACAAAAGGTTATCAAAGTGACATACAAAGTCTAAATAACAATCCCGCCCTCGTGGAAATAGGAAGTTACATCAGAGGGCGGGACACAGTGAGGGAAGGCTGGCCGATGAGGCGATTTTTCTTCCTTTACACGCAGAGCAGACGCAAGGTGCCGTGCCGTCGCTTCAGAGATTTTTTTTAAAGGCTGGGTCAGGTGCTGGGTGGCAGGAGAAGAGGGTCGTCTGGCAACGGAGCTGGTAGGCAGGTGGGGACTGGGTTCGGGAGTGGGGCTCAGATGGGAGGAGGGGGGCTCAGATGGGAGAAGGGGACTGGGTCAGGGAGGGGGGACTCAGATGGGAGAAGGGGGCTGGAACTGGGGTCTGAGAAGGGGGCAGGGGGGAGAATGGGGCTATGCCTGGGACAGGTGGGAGAATGGTTCTGGGGCTGAAAGGGGGGCCCTAGTACAAAGCATGTGGATGAAGGGGACTGGAACTGGGGGTTGAAAAGGAGGGTAGGAGGGATAAGGGGGCCAGTACTGGAGCTGAGGGCTGAAAAGGGGCAGGGGCTGAAACTATGGGGACTGGGGGCTAAAAAGGGGGGACAGGGAGAAGTGGCTGGGACTGAAGCTCAGGACTGGTGGGAGAAAAGGGCTGGGGCTGAAACTGGGGACTGATGGGATAGTGGGGCTGAAACTGGAGGCTGAAAAGGGGGGCAGGTGGGAGATGTGGGCTAGGGCTGGAACTAGGGGCAGGTGGGATGATGGGGCTAGAACTGGGGGCCGAAAAGAGGGAGCAGAGAGAGAGAGGGGACAGATCCTGGATGGAAGGGGGAGCGAGGGGAAGGACAGACCCTGGATGGATGGGAGAGGGAGGACAAATGGTAGATTGAAGGGGCAGAGAGATAGGGCAGACAGTGGATGGAAGGGATAGAAAGGGCAGACAGTGGATGGAAAGGGCAGGGAGAGAGGGCAGACATTGGATGGAGGGGACAGCAGAAAGGGCAGACACTGGATGGCAGAGAGAGAGCAAAGACAGATGCTGGATGGAAGGAAGACAGTGAAAAGAAGATGAGGAAAGCAGAAACCAGAGACAACAAACTGTAAATAAAATATATATTTATTTTTTTGCTTTAGGATAAAATAGTATCATAGCTGTGTTAATAAATGTTTATAAATAGAACATGTAAATAAAGTAATCTTTTTATTGGACTAATTTTAATACATTTTACTTTCAGAGAACAAAACCCCCTTCCTCAGGTCAGGATAGGATATTTTGCACAGTACTAGGGGACATTTTCTGTTTCTGTGGTGTTGCATTGTATGCAGAGTCTGGCATCTTGGGGGTTCCGTTTAATTTTTGACTAAATAGAAAGTTTATGATTACTTATTCTATAGTGGATTAGGGTGTATCTGTGTTTGTGAAAAAGACATGGCTTTCGGTTGGCATTGACTGTGCAGGATCGACGATCTATATTATTCTGTCTGGTTTCGTTTTACAGTAGGTGAATTGATGTTCTAGTGCACACTACACTGTTTAAGATGTTTTCCTTTCCCTTGTGTGACTCGTAGAAATTACTGCTTATGATATGGTAGATTTGCTCTATAGGTCCTGAGTGTTTTGCATTTTCGGTATGCCTAGTACTGGATTTTGCCCCAGGTGTCAACTACCCTAGGTACGCCACTGCAGGCGCCAGACCATTTCATCCAGGAATTATAAACACATTATAAAATTTAGTAAAAACAATAAACAAATCATATAATTAAACAATTGAGAGACATAATTTACAAAAGACAAACATTTTCAAATTCCTTCTGAAAAAAAAATAGTGTCCACAAGATCTTAAAGAAAAAGGAAGATGATTCCACAGCTATCTGTACAGTGGATATATGTGGGGGGGGCCTCAATGAGTATTCTATAACAGCATCTGGGAGCCCAGATTCTGGTACAGAATACTAGCATAACCTGGTATTGATGTGCCTTAAACTTAGGTGCCTGCAATTACAGTAGTCATAGAGCTGATGTAACCGCAGGCACCTGAATGTGGCAAGGTTGCATGTAACTGACAGTATGCTGTAAATGATATGCTTAACTTGAGGCCCCCATCCATGCCCCTCCCATGCTTTGTCCACATGCATACTCCCTTGCACATGTGTGCTCTAGTATTTACATGTGCCTTTATAGAATAGTGCTTAGGATGCTAATGTGCATAAATGCTACTCTTGTGCATATATGTGTGGAAAGGGGACCTAACTGCAAGCCTTTTATATGGCGGGTGTAGGTGGTTTACTTTAGAACTGCATTTCAGTAGAGCAGTTAGGCCAGTACTATCTGTATATCCTTGGATTCTATATATGGCCACTGTTCCTCTAAACTGAGCGGGAGTCCTCCAACTGCATTGCTGCCAGTAGGGGGCGGTGCTTCAATATTGTATTTGCATTGGCTAGAGATAGGCAGGTTCTCTGGAGTCCTGGAGAGCTTGCCTGTCCCTCACTATTGAAAATGTGGTAGTGAAACAGCACCTCCCACTGACAGGACTGTAGGTGGATGACTCCCGCTCAGCTTAGAGGGACAGTGTGGGTGCTGATCCAAGATGCGTGCACAACCTAATTGGATAATGAATCATTGACAAGCAATAACTGGGGGCTAACAAACAATTATTGACATTAATTGGCACCAATTAGGATTTGTGTGCACATTTGGCTGCAAGATATTCTATAATGCTGGGTGCTCAGATCCCATGGTGCACAACCCAAAAGGGTGTGCAGACACAGGAGGATCAGGGACAGGACAGGATTGTTCCCAAAAGTTGGTAACAGTATTATCAAACATATAAATGGCAAGTGACCGACTCACCTGCAAATGCGCAGTAGAGACTTCCCTCTCTGTCCCGCCCTCGTGTCAAGACGTGATGACGTCTGAGGGCGGAACAGACAAGGAAATGGAGTCGGAGTCACTGTCGGACGCTGCCGCCTGGAAACGAACATCGCACGCACCAACCTCCACCCTCCCCCCCATCCCCGCTGCCGCTCCCGCCCTCCTCCGTATCAGGCCCCCTTCACTGACCTGACAGCGCCTCTCACCTCCATGTGGAAGCGCTGCAGGCAGCAGCAGAGCAATCAGCTGCTGCCTGCAGTGCTTTCACATGGAGGTGAGAGGCGCTGTCAGGTCAGTGCAGGGGGCCCGGCACGGAGGGGGGAGGGAGCGGCGGCGAGGAGGGTAGCTGGAAATCTCGCCCGTTTTAACGGGCTTAACGGCTAGTAGACTATAGAGGGTCCATGCCCAACTTGCTCACCAGGATTTACACCAGGTTTCAGCTGGCATAAGTCTGACATCCAGAGTTGGGCCTGGAAATCAATGTTAAGCAGTATTCTATAATTTTTTCCAGCGCCGAATTTTGAGCACTATTTATAGAATTCTCCCCATAGGGTTTTGAATATAAGCTACTAGAGGATATATCCATTTACTGACAGTCAGTAAACATGTAACTCCTTTCAAACTGACCCTTAATTTATTATCTGATAAAGTATATTAATTGAATAGTTCTTTGGTTGAGGGGGTGGAGGTTGAAAGAAGGGAGACAATCTGTGCAGACCAGTTCTTCCTTTCTCCCAACCACTCCTCTGCTTCAGCCTCCCAAAATACACCACCAGTTACTGTGGAAGGATTTGGCACATCACAAAGCAAAAATGTGGAAAGTGGATGGGACTCACAGCTTTGCCATTACTAAGCTGCTTGACTGATTCCTCTTGTTGACTGGAGAGAAGTGGGGAAGGAATGTGGTGATGCCAGAGGTAGGAGGAAGGACAGTGGGCAATGCAAGGATATAGACAGGAAAATAGGGTGATGCTGTTACCAGGGGATGGGAAGGAAGGGAAAATTATGCCAGAGGGTGCAATGAGGGATTGAAGCAAATGGAAGGGAAGGCAATGATGCCAGGTGGAGGGAAAAGGGAAGGTGATGGTGTGCCATGACATAAAGTGGCTGGGAACTACTGCCCTAAGTTACAGAAACTACTACTGTGCACTGCCCTCCTTATTATCTGACCTGCATAGACAAAAGGAGCAGCACTTAAGAATGCATGAGTTTCCTTTCCAGTAGAAAGCAGTTGAGACCCTTTATTTATGCAAATATTTATGCTAATGAAGCCTCATAACATGCCTGTGCACTTGACTTGTATTCACCCATAGGCTGTCCCTTCCTTATTTCCCTTCTCCCTATCCATTCTAAGCTGTTTGCATCCTCCCAACTCCCCTCATCCCTTCTCATCCTCTCTACCAGATCAACTCTTCCCTTCTCCCTGGCCCTTCTATACTGTGTTCCCTCTCTCAGCTCTACTCTTTCCTTCTCATTTTCCTCTCCATGTTGTACCCCTATCATACCCCAATACCCTTCTCATCCTCCCCTGTATTGTTTCCCATCTACTATGTCTCCTTTGCCCTCCTATCCCTTCTGACTACGCTGCATCTTCTCTATCATTCTCAGTTCCACTTGTCCTTCTCATTCTTCCTACGCATTGTGCCCCATTTATTAGCTTCTCCCCCATCTTGTACTGGGCTATGTCCCAGATTCCCTCTGTTCTCACTGTCCTCTCCATGTTGTGTTCTGTTTCAGTTCCTTTCTACACTTTGTTTACTTTTACTTTACTTTGAAAGTTTCCTTTTTGTCTTTCAACAGCTCTGTGGCTCAATTTGTGTCAACTGATATTAAAGATACCCTCCACCTGGCATCATTGCCTTCCCTTCCATTTGCTTCAATCCCTCATTGCACTCTCTGGCATAATATATTACTAACCAGCTTATTTTCGAAAGAGAAAAACGCCTATAGTGCGACCTAAATTGGGAGATAGACGTTTGTCTCACAAAGGCGCCCAAATCGGTATAATCGAAAGCTGATTTTGGGCGTTTCCAACTGCACTCCATCGCGGAAATGAATAAAGTTGACGGAGGCGTGGTGGAGGCGGAACTGGGGCGTGGTTATCAGCCGAGGAGAGATGGGCGTCTTTAGCTGATAATCGAAAAAAAATTGTTTTTACCGTGATTTTGGGTCACTTTTTTTGGACCCTTTTTTTTCAGGAACAAGTCCCAAAAAAGTGCCCCAACTGCCCAGATGACCACTGGAGGAAATCGGGGATGACCTCCCCGGACTCCCCCAGTGGTCACTAACCCCCTCCCACCAAAAAAAAAAACCCACTTTAAAAACTTTTTTCCCAGCCTGTATGCCAGCCTCATATGCCGTACCCACCTCCATGACAGCAGAATGTGTTCGATCCTGTCACAGCCTTTCCCTGGGTCAGATGTAGCTCTCGGGTGCAGTACAGGGTCACATCAGCATTGCATTGTGGTGGGTGTAGGGTATTGGGCTCCGTGATTTCATTAGCTTGTGTTACAGTCTCACAATGTTGGTAGTTGGTAGGCTCTTCTCCCATGGTGCTTTTCCCCCTGCCTACTAGGTCAGAGTGTGCCCTGTTGTGTTTCCTGTTGTAGTCCATGCGGTAGTGGCCATTTTTGTAAGGCAGTTTTAGTTCCCTTTCCTGTGTTAGCCACGTTAGACAACTTAGTTCTTCCCTTGAATGTGGCTGAATGAGGGCATTGTACAGCATTCTGCCAGTTCTGACCTACTGCTCATCTCAGTACCAGGGAGACTCGTTGCCAGTGGGGCACAACCTCTGATCTGCAGTTAAATGTGAGTAAAGGCGGTTATTCCAATAAAGGACGTTTTTGTAGAGATTAGTCTTCAGGTGTCAACTGGTGTGCCAAGGTTATATAGCAGCAACCAGTCATAGAGGCCTGCGTTTATGCAGGTCCCTGGAGCACTTTTAGTGGGTACCGCAGTGCACTTCAGCCAGGTGGCCCCAGGCCCATCCCCCCCCCACCTGTAACACTTGTGCTGGTAAATGGGAGGCCTCCAAAACCCACTGTACCCACATGTAGGTGCCCCCCTTCACCCCTAAGAGCTATGGTAGTGTTGTACATTTGTGGGTTTTGGGAGAGGGGGGTTGGGTGTTCAGCACCCTAGGTAAGGGAGCTATGCATGTGGGAGCTTTTACTGAAGTCCACCGCACTGACGTAGGGTGCCCAATTGGTGTCCTTCCATATCAGGGGGGCGAGTGTACTACGAATTGTGGCCCCTCCCACGACCAAATGGCTCGGATTAGGACGTTTTTGAGCTGGGCGTTTTTAGTTTCCATTATCGCTAAAAAAAACAAACGCCCAGCTCAAAAACGTCCATTTTTTCAAAAATACGGTTCGGCCTGCCCCTTCATGGACCCGTTCTCGGAGATAAACGCCCATGGAGATAGGCGTTTCCGTTCGATTATGCCCCTCTAAGTCTCCTAGATTACTTTGGGATTGGTGGAAATATACTCAATTGGATCAAGGGTTTCCTAACCACCAGAACATACCAAGTGAAATCAAATCCAAATTTATCATCCCTGTGGAAAGCAGATTGTGGAGTACCTCAAGGATCACCATTATCACCAATCCTATTCAACCTAATAATGACTCCATTAGCTGAGGCCTTATCCATTCAGGGCCTCAACCCATTCATCTATGCTGACGACGTTACAATATACATCCCCTTCAAACATGATTTGTCAGAAATCACCAACGAAATCAACCTTGGCTTACATACCATGAATTCATGGGCAAATGGATTCCAACTCAAACTCAATACAGAAAAAACACACTGCCTCATTCTCTCATCCCACTACAATTCAAACATACCCACAAACCTAATCACCCCAGACTATACCCTTCCTATTTCAGATAATTTGAAAATCCTCGGTGTCACAATTGACAGGAACCTTACACTTGAGAGCCAAGTTAACTCTACAATCAAGAAAATGTTCCACTCAATGTGGAAACTTAAACAAGTGAAACCGTTCTTCCCGAGTGCAATATTTTTCAATCTGATGCAATCAATGGTCCTAAGCCATGCCGACTACTGCAACGGAATTTATGCCGGATGCAAAGCGAATCTTATAAAGAAGATTCAGACTGCTCAAAACATGGCAGCCAGGCTTATATTTGGAAGATCACGATTCGAAAGCGCCAAACCCCTTCGTGAAAATTTGCATTGGCTTCCAATCAAAGAACGTATTACTTTTAAAATCTGCACCTTGGTCCACATAATTATCTATGGAGATGCCCCTGGATATATGTCTGACTTCATAGACCTGCCAACTAGAAACTCAACCAGATCATCACGTACTTACTTAAATCTTTGCCACCCTAGTTGCAAAGGACTCAAGTAGAAATCAATTTATGGATCCAGCTGAAATGCACTCCCAAAAGCCATAAAAACTTCCTACAACCACCTCAACTTCCGGAAATCACTAAAGACCAACCTGTTCGAAAAGGCATATCCCACTGACCCAACTTAAGTACCCGAACCCAACAACACAAAGAAACCTAAACTTGTAATGAACACCATGAACTTTATATAACTTCCCTCCTTATGATTCCCTAATGTGTTTGTACATATCTATTTCATTGACAATAACATCACTCTGTATTTGTTTCTTCACCATAGGTGGCTATCGCTTCACGGTACTATGTAAGCCACATTGAGCCTGCAAATAGGTAGGAAAATGTGGGGCACAAATGTAACAAAGAAAGAAAGAAAGAAAGAAAGAAAACAGCACTGTCAACTTTCTGTTCTCCTTCAGAAGTCTTTATACAATTGGTAATGATAAGTATCTATGGGGTCAGGTGCTGTCCGCAGATGATGCTCCTTCTGTGTGATTCAAAACATTATAATGTCATTCACTTCTCCTTGAACAGTGTCCAGTGATTATGTTCTGGACCTCCTCTCATCCTGCCTTTTCATTGCTGTTGCATCAGAAAGTAAAGTGGGCTATGCTGGATTTAAAATGGCTAAGAACATAGATATGAGGAGAAAGAAGAAAAAGCAAATGGAGGCAGAAATAATGGAAAACAAAGTATTAAAGTATTTGATGCAGAAAAAGAAAAAAAAGGAAAAGACAGAACTGAAAAATAAAAGTAACAAGGACAGAAGAAACTGGTGTGAAAGAAAACATTTAATTGACTGCAGTTATCTACTCAAATATCTATGTTCTTAGCCATTTCAAATCCAGGATGAGCTAGGTGAATGCAAAATATAGTCCACTTTATATTTTTAAGTCTAATGAATTATGAATGGATATGAAAGATGTGCAAATGGAGACTGGCTATGATTGAAAAGTTTACAATTGACACCACTGCTCAGAAGTTTTTAACTTATGTTAATTTAGCCCCTTTTTATTTGTATGTGTATATGCTTAGAAGCCAACTTTTCAGAGATTGGGGGTGCTAAACCCCATAGAGATTGCCCATTCCTGGACACAATCAAAGTTTGCTCAGATATTGGGGGTGATGAAGCAACCACAGAACTGGCTCCTACATGGATATGTATTTTTTTCAATGTTGCTATGGTGACTAGATGTGTTGATGTCATAGTAGAGGAGGAGGTGTCCCTGACCTATACTGTCCTTTATGACAGAAGATGTTGCTTGGAGACCAGAAATCACTCAGTTTCAGTCAGTTAGTCCTTAACCTTCAGATGGACAAGCTGTGGGACAATAGCACTGTGGAGGATGTGTCATCAACATTTATTAAAATAGGATGATCCAGCCCTCTTTCTACTTCACTGATCCGCCAAATAAAGCACTGGACCAACACATCCTTATAAAATGGAGCCAGCTGGTACTCTATATATTTTCTGCTATATCAATTCTGAGCAGACACCCTAGTACAGAACCGCCATTAGGCACCAAAACCCTTGTGACAAGAAATGACCGTGGCAATGGCGGCTGATAAAGGTAAGAGTTTTCCAGTTTTCACAGCCCTGAGAATATGGAGAGGGCAATTTAAAAAAATTTGCTTGGGTATGACGGTCTTTTTCTCCATTATGCATGTTCAATTTTGCTATAGATTTTTTTTTAGTATATCAAAACCTTACTCCATAATACTCAAAGTATAATTCACAAAATACAATGTAGTATTATTGGATCCATCAGAATCGCATAATTAAACCCTCAGGCAGTAGCTTAGCCATTTGACAATAGGGAGAATATACAATTGTCATTGATCCAGCAGTACAAATATCCAAGCTCTATCAAAATATTGTCATGTATCTTTTTTATTGTTTTCTTCTTCCCAAAATTTTTTTGCGTAGTTTTTTTTATATGTAAAAATTCAAGGCAGGAGGCCCATCACACCAACATGAATTCATGTTTAGCCCTGAGGCTGTCTCAAAGTCTATCTCCATTTAGGTTGATTCCCGCAGTGAATAAAAAAAAATTAAACATATTTCTCAAAGCATTTTAGCTGAGGTCATTGGTTGTCTGAAAATTTTCCCCTTTAAATGTTGCTGAAAACGTGCATGATTTTTTTTTCCACAATGTGCATAATTTTAGTCATATTAAGAGGAGCCATTCCTGGAGACATGTTAGGATAGGGGAGGAAAATACATGTACAGAAAGAATGTTCAAATCTATGCAAAATTCTAACCACAGAAAGAGGCACCGCGTATCTGCTGCAAGTTTCAAAGTTAAAGTGTAAAGACTGTAAGATGAATATGGGGATTATGAATCAATAAAGTATGAAAACTGCTCCAATAAATTAGTGCACAGCCTAAATAAAAAGGCACTTTATTGGGCCTCTTTATGGAGCAGTACTTCCCTAGTTAAGGGGGAACGTAGAGATTTTCCTTCCTTTCTTGTCACTTATGCACATATTTATATTCCCCTAGTAAAAATGAAAGAATTTCTTTATTGTACTATTGCTTTTGTTATGGTATTGAAATATAACATTTTTATTTTGTAATTTACTGAATTCTGAATTGTTTATGAATGGTATGTTTATAAATTGTACTTTGTAAGGCATTTTGGGCAATCCTTTGGGATTGAAAAGGCAAGTTAGGTATGTTAGAACATAGATAATTTACCTTTGCCAGGAAGGGGGCACAGTACACATCGAGGGGCATAATCGAAAGGGATGCCCAAGTTTTGCTGAAGATGTCCTCGCAAAATGTCCCAGTGAAGGGGCGGGGAAACCCGTATTATCGAAACAAGATGGGCGTCCATCTTTCGTTTCACTAATATGGTTGGGACGCCCAAATCTTGACATTTAGGTCATCCCTAGAGATGGTCGTCCTTAGACTTGGTCGTTTCTGATTTTTGGCAATAATGGAAACTAAGGACGCCCATCTCAGAAATGACCATGGTCATGGGAGGAGCCAGCATTCATAGTGCACTGGTCCTCCTGACATGCCAGGACAGCAACCAGGCACCCTAGGGGGCACTGCAGTGGACTTCATAAATTGCTCCTGGGTACATAGCTCCCTTACCATGTGTGCTGAGCCCCCAACCCCCCCAAAACCCACTACCCACAAATGTACACCACTACCATAGCCCTTATGGGTGAAGGGGGCACCTAGATGTGGGTACAGTGGGTTTCTGGTGGGTTTCGGAGGGCTCACATTTACCACCACAAGTGTAACAGGTAGGAGGGGGGATGGACCTGGGTCTGCCTGCCTGAAGTGCACTGCACCCACTACAACTGCTCCAGGTACCTGCATACTGCTGCGATGCACCTGAGTATTATTACATTTGAGGCTGGCAAAGAGGCTGGCACAACATATTTTTAAAGTTGTTTTTTGAGGGTGGGGGGTTAGTGACCACTGGGGGAGTAAGGGGAGGTGATCCCCGATTCTCTCCGGTTGTCATCTGGTCAGTTCGGGCACCTTTTTCTGCTTTGGTCGTAAGAAAAAGAAGACCAGGTAAAGTCATCCAAATGCTCATCAGAGACGCCCTTTTTTTCCATTATGGGTCAAGCACGCCCATGTGTTAGGCACGCCCAAGTCCTGCCTTCTCTATGCCTCCAACACGCCCCCGGGAACTTTGGTCATCCCCGCGACAGAAAGCGGTTGGGGATGCCCAAACTCGGCTTTCGATTATGCCGATTTGGGTGACCCTGTGAGAAGGACGCCCATCTTCCGATTTGTGTCAAAAGATGGGCGCGTCCTTCTCTTTCGAAAATAAGCCTGATGGATTTTCATGGCACACATACTTTAGCTTGGTGAAGAAGGGGCTTTCCTGGTTTGAGGAGGGTAGAGGATTTAGGTCAGAACATGCATTTTGATTTTCAAAAGGACATAAATCATTTTATACCCCTAAACCACCTACACAAATAGCAGTGTGCTTTTGCATGCCTCACAATATGTTGTTGAGGTTAAGGATCAGATCCCTGCCCCCTGCCCCGCTTTTCAGTGACAGACGAGAACCATAAGTATGATTTCTCTCTCTTTATTTACAACCAAGCATTTCATCTTGGACAGCTAATGACTCAAATTCACATCTTAGGGCACCTAGATATTCAAAGACTGTTACTTTAACCCTCCATTGCCCCAGGTACATAAGTACATAAGTACATAAGTACATAAGTAATTCCACACTGGGAAAAGACCAAGGGTCAATCGAGCCCAGCATCCCGTCCACGACAGCGGCCAATCCAGGCCAAGGGCACCTGGCAAGCTTCCCAAATGTATAAACATTCTATACATTATTCCTAGAATTATGAATTTTTCCCAAGTCCATTTAGTAGTGGTTTATGGACTTGTCCTTTAGGAAACTGTCTAATCCCTTTTTAAACTCTGCCAAGCTAACCGCCTCCACTTTGATTGTAACCACACAAAGGCAGTATATCAAGTCCCATTCCCTTAAACACATATAGGCCAATATTCAAAGGGACTTAAATGTTTAGTAGCTGCTGCTAAACATACAAGTCCCCTATTTGTAAAATTTTATCAGCACTATATGGATAGTGTTGCTGAAAATTCCCTCTAAATGGCCCAGCTGTATCCTGATATGGCGTTTCACCTAGGTATAAATATAGCAATGATATTCAGCTGCTGCTCGTATAACTATTTAATTTAGGCAGAAAAAGGCTGTCCTAAGTTAAAGTGCTCAGCTATACTTACAGAGGTTGAATACCTCAGTTATACATATTGGTGGCAGCAGCAAGCACTTTTCCATGTATATTCAGTGACACGTCCTATCATAGTTAATGGGGCTGAATACATGTATTTCTTTTCAATATTCCCTGCCAACTTTAAATATTGATCTGCTAAGGATTTAAACACTAGTCCTTATCAAGACAAACAGTAGTCATGCAGTGTGTTTCCCTTTCACTCTGGCTGCTCCTGAGTCTCACTGGTATCTTCAGATTAGCTTTGTTTAACCCAGTTGACTTGCCGTGTCAGATCTTCAGATATGGTTCTGGCCTTGTCTTAGTAGCTACTGTTACAGAAAGTTGTTCCCTCTTCTTCTAGTTCCATCTTTTTCACTAATCCTATTAACAGACATTTTCACGCCTTGTTCTGCTGCTAGCAAATTTGGGAGTTCTGCTTAAATCAAGTCCTCAAGGACTGTACAATTTTTTTCCTGCATCAGCATGTTAACTTTAGTGTTCTGGAACTTCAGTTTCTCATCTTCTAGCTGAATGTGTACATGTTCCAGTTAATGTGTTAGGCTGGGCTAGAAATCCCAGGACTCCAAGTCTCTGTCTGCCTCTTCCATGGATTTCCTCTGGTCCTCATATTCCACCTGTAATTGATTATTCTGTCTTTCTAGTGCCTTCTAGTTTTTCATTGCTTTGTTCAGGACTAGTGATAAGGACTGATTTTTGGCCTTTGCTGAATAATTGCATGGATTTCATTGTCACATGGAGGGGCATAATTGAACAAAAACGTCTATCTCCATGGGCGTTTATCTCCGAGAACTGGTCCGTGAAGGGGTGGACCGAACCGTATTTTCGGAAAAAATAGACGTCCATGTTTTATTCAACAATTTGTGAGCTGGGCGTTTTTGTTATTCAGTGATAATGGAAAATGAAAGCGCCCAGCTCAAAAACGAATAAATCCAAGGCATTTGTTCGTGGGAGGGGCCAGGATTCGTAGTGCACTGGTCCCCCTCACATGCCAGGACACCAACCGGCCACCCTAGGGGGCACTTTTACAAAAACAAAAAAAAAGGTAAAAGAGCTCCCATGTGCATAGCACCCTTCCGTTGGGTGTTGAGCCCCCCAAATCCCCCTCAAAACCCACCGCCCACAAGTCTACACCATTACTATAGCCCTAAGGGGTGAAGGGGGCCACCTACATGTGGGTACAGTGGGTTTGGGGGGCGGTTCCGCCTTCACCATGCCTTTGACACGCCCCCATCAACTTTGTCCGCATCCGCGACGGAGTGCAGTTGAAAACGTCCAAATTCGGCTTTCGATTATACCGCTTTATTTGTTTTTGTGAGATAAACGTCTATCTCCCGATTTGGGTCGCAATATAGGCGTTTTTCTTTTTCAATTATAAGCTGGATAATGCACCAAAGTATTTTTTTTCTTGAAAAACATCTGAGTCAATTTCTTTTGGTTTTGTTCCAGGCTCGTGGTGGTCTGGATCTGATTGATTAGCTCCCCCCTCTAGGAATCCAGTTCCTTTAATAAGTGATCTCTTGTTCTCTTTTTCTTTGTAGATCTTGCATGATTCTCCAGCCTCTATTCCTTTTCCTTTATCTCCTTCAGCAGTGGCTGTTTTGTTTTTACAGCCACCTTTGGAACCTATTCCTATGGTTTATTGTATTTGCTATACCAGGGGAAGTCAAGGTGATTTGCAAACTATAAGTAATCCGAAAATAAATGGAGCTTCACTAGGAGACAGAAAAGCACAGAAAAAAGGTAGTCAGTAACAAAGCAACACTGAAGAAATAGATTAAATTCACAGATATATATTTGCCGATAGCCTCAGCACCTGGGTGCGTCCACACCTGGTTTTGTAAGTAGCCTTATCTTTCAAAAGCTATTGAAAACAGATGGGTTTTGAGGACTGTCTTCTATATGCTATACAACTAGATTCTAAATGAAGAGAAAGGAGTAACATATTCCATAGAGTGGGGGAACGTAGAAAAAAGCACTATGATGTGTAGTTTTCTCATCACGTTAATGATTGAGCTGAACTAACTTAAACACACTAACTCAATAAAATTTTGTCCAGCATTATCTGTATCTACAGCTAGTTTTCTTATCAGATAGATCTTATGCTTTAGATCTAATTTCTAGAGAATATTTTCCTGAAGCTACCCCTGCCTATCCTTTAACCAGATTTCTAGCATCAAGAAAAGCTGGCTCTAGACAATACCTTTTGGAATGTAACATGAAACGTTCCTACCTTTTTGATTTAGTTTGTTCTAGTTCTTCTTCAGCATATGAACTTGGAGTGCCAATCCCCAAATCCTGGTCCTATCTATGATATGCTACAGAGATTTCTGAGGGTAGACTAGAGTGATATCTGCCATTCTCTCTTCAGGGATCGGCTTTGTTGAAACCCAGTTGTTCACTCTCTGGGAGCTGATGAAATCTCCTCTGGGCTTTTGTCAAATCTGTTCCGCCTTCCCTTTTCAGACTACCACAGAGAGTCTTCTAAGTCAGTTCCTGGTGACCTATTCTAAAAATTAGCTGGGATTGGATCCCCTCTACTCCAGCCAGAATCTGCAGGCCTGCTCCAAACATTAGCTTTTCTCCTATTAAACAAGACATCATCACTCCCTCTGCCTTCCTACATTTGACTACTATGCTGACTTTCAGGTTGTTGACAGTGACACCAAGTCCTATTTTGGTTGCATATTCTCCTCCTCAGCAACTTTCCAGTTCATTGTCAATATTACTGCTCTATGGTTTCTTCTCAGAAATGTCACTATTGCCATACATCTCTTTCTCTAGTTTTGCATTTGTTAGATCACCTAGTCATGCCAGTACTCATGGGTAGAAGATGAATTTGTTATAGGAAGAGGAGACCCAGTGTGTTAGTGCTACAGCAGTAGATGGGGCTGATAGATGAGGCTAAAACTGGAATCAGAACTCAGACCTGGAACTGAAAGTTGGATGTTGAACACAGAAGTGGAAGTGGAAGTGGAAGCTGGTACCATGACCCTCTAACCTGGCATTGGCCAATCCAGTTCACTTGGCCTCCATCTTTCTTTGTAGTTTATTTTATGACTTCCTGGTTAGGATCACCTCTAGATTGCTCCTTAGTTCTATTGCTAAGGCTCCCGTTTTCTATATCCCATCTGTCATTGAACCTAACCCTACCACTGCTATCCCATGATAGCAATAAAGGGCCAATCTTTTTGGTAAAAAGTGTAACCAATAAATATTGGCTAATTTATTTTTTTGCTGAGCTACCTCTGATATATATTTGATTTGTAATTTAGAATAAGGGGGTTGAGAAATGTCACTTACTATCTTTGGCCTCAGAGAAAGTGTCAACATCTCTGTATATGCTATTTCATTCAGGTCCATTAAAATCAATGGGGGATGCAATTTTGCATGCTAACATTAGGGCTTTCCATTCATTTTATTGAAATTTTTAAAAAATGTGTTGGCAGGCAGGCATCTGCCACAGAGGCAACAGTATTCCAAGATTGAAGAGTGCCAGGAAGATCCCACAGCAGTCAAAGAGGGTCAAATGGCTTTAACACTGACATGAAGATTCCAAACCACCATGAGAGGTGTAAAGAGGTACCAGCCTTGGAAAAAATACCCCAACGCACAAGGAGAGGGGTAAAGCACCACCAACATTGGCATGAGCACCCCAAAGTAATGGGGAGAAAAAGTGTGGGAAATGGTATAAGCATGCCAGGTATGCTGACTAGGATACAAGGAGCCACAGATGAGTGCGAACCAAAGTGCAGTTTAAAGGTAAATTTTAATATTGTATATATATGTAAAACCTGATTTTAACAAGCTCATGTTTATGTGAAAATCTGGACTACAGGTACATTGCAAAGGGGTTTGGTTTTGGCTGGGGCTCGAGCAGAACGAAAATCTATAAAAGTCATCTGTGTTTCAGAAAGAAAATGCACATGTAAGTCCCAATATATTATCCTCGGGGTTTACTGCTTTTCCCTGCCAGATGAAAGTTTTGAAAAAGTTCCATTTATGCAGCCCTCTATAGAGGGATTAGGGGATGTATCCTCATTAATTAAAAACCATTGTTTAATTCCCCCTCCAGATTAAAACCAATTAAAGATTGAGGCAAGACTTCCCTTGGCTGAGCCCATGCTGACTCTGTCCCATTAAACCATGTTTGTTTACATATTCTGTAATTTTATTCTTTATAACAGTTTCCACTATTTTTCCTGTCAGACTTACCATCTATAATTTCTTGCAGGGCCAGTCTTAGGCAGGGGCGACCGCACAGTGCCTCGCGCTTCCAGGGGCCCCTCAGCAACTTTGGCATCTCCCTCCTTGCTGTCTCCTTTATGCACAATCTGACTGCTTTGCCTCTCCTCCCCCGAGCCACAGGGTGCCCTCCTGGAACATACCTGAAGCCACCCTGGTGGTCTAGTGGATTCATCGGGGCAGAAAAGATCTCCAGTGTTTCCTGCTCGCTGTCGCTAACTCTCTTGTTCCCGCATCACCTTTTAAAAATGGCTGCCGAGACGTCAGCTGAAGTTTTGCGAGGCTGTCGTTGGAAGTCTCGGCAGCCATTTTAAAGAAGTTATGGCAGCAAGAGAGTCAGCGGCAGCGGGCAGGAAAGACTGGGTATCTTTCCTACCCCAAAGAATCCACTAGACGACCAGGTGGCTTCAGGTATATGCTGGGAGGGCAACCTGCGGTTCGGGGAGCGGGGAGGAGGTCTGGAATATGTGGGTAGGTGGGAGGGAAGGGAAGGATACTGTAAGAAAAACAAAAAAATCCAGTGAGGTAATAATATCTGTTCCCCTTCCTCGAGTATCTGGATCCCTTTGCACTCAAACAAGCTGCTGCATCCACATTGTCTTTTTTTATTGTTGGTAGAAATTTTATTTAATCTCACGTGGATTTTCAAACATGCCGGCTTGTGCATATGGATTGTACACACAAGAAGTATAGTAAGCAGAGTAGTAATTTGTTATAAATCATAATCAGTGTGTCATTTGGAGGAGCAGGTTAAAGGTACTCGCTGGTACTGTTATATTCATGCAGTCTGTGCAGAGATTATTTTCTCCTAGTAAAGGGCCACTAAACAGACATCATGTTATGAGAATCAGATGCTCAACATTCAGAGTTTCTAGCTATTTACTTATGTATTTATGGCATTTTATTCCACACTAAACATGAATTAGGTTGAAACCTGAGAGCATTTAAAATCTTTTTTTTTTCCTGTGCCTACATCAAAAGAAAAAAAAGATGGCATGTGGGAACCTGCTCCTGTTGCTTTGTGAAATGCATTGGTATATTATAAAAATGCATTTGTTACTACTGTTTCACAGAGAAGGTATTGATTAAAGAGTTCCTGCAGAACTGTCCAGAGTCAGTCTAAATGTGCCAACATTTTCCAGTTCAGCACACTATTACCAGCCAAGTTCATACAAAGTTAGTTATGTTCAGTGGAAAAGAAATCTGTTGGTGCAGGCTGCTTGCTATATGAATATTCAACCACTGTTTCATTATTGCTACCGAGTATTACAAATTAAGGGAATTTGTTTTAATTTATTTATCCAGTGCTTGCATGCACATGGTTTTGCTTTTTAAACCCAAAAGTTTCCTATGATAGCACTGTGCATATTTGAATTAGTTTGTACAAGTTTTGCTTCATTTGTCTTTATTTGAAATAAAAAATTTTTAAAAACACCTTAACAAGCGGCGGGGTAGGTGGGATGGGGAGGGGCCCACCGAACTGGTCTGCACAGGGCCCCACAATTGCTAAGACCGGCCCTGATTTCTTGGATCACCCCTGAAACCCTTTTTAAAAATAAGTGTTACATTGGCCACCCTCCAATCTTCAGGTACTACGGATTATTTTAACAACAGGTTACAGATCACTAACAGCAGATCAGCAATTTCATGCTTTCAGTACCCTGGGGTGTATGCTATTTGGTCCAGGTGTGATTTATCACATTTTATCTTGTCAATTTGGCACTCAGTACGTCTTCCAGGTTCACCGAGATTTCTTTCAGTTCCTCTTGAAAATTATTTCCTGTACAGGTAGATCTATTACGTCTTCTTCCGTTAAGACTTGAGGCAAAGAATTCATTCCATCTCTTATATCCAGGTGGGCACAAATTATTCAGAAGTATCTGTGGCCATAAGCCAAGTTTCTGTAATAAAAGCAAAGCCAACCTGCATCTCCTCCACAAGTTCCTTAATGATATCATGCTTTTATTTCTGACTGATCACAGATTGAAATAAATACTGGAAATTTGTTGTAACAATGGTTGAGTATCTAGATCTACAATCACTGGGTAGCAAAGATTACTAGAACAAATCCTTGGTTTAAAAATGTTCCTATGATCTTGAAATGATCTGATGCCAATAATAACTTCAATGGATTAATCAGACAATAATCTGGTCGAGGTTAGTTTGCAATACACAGAATCTTGATGGAAACTTAATTTATGAATGTGCTGATAATGATCAAATCCATATGCACCCCCCATCAGATTTAATATAATAAAAATCCACCAAAACTTGATCTAAAATACTAAAGATACAAATTTTAAAAATGAAAATATTAGAATAAAATAATAACTTGCAGTTCACAATGTTGCCCACAAAGGGGCACACTAAGGGGTAGCATGCCCTTGTTGTGCAGCGACTCGTCTGGTACTAGTGATGTGGTGATTTATGGTTTTCTATACCAACTCTCTCTAAAAGGTCTGCCTGGTTTCAGTTGGAACTTGGAAGAGGTCATGTTTGGTACAGTTTTGATGACTCTGCTCCCTGCCACATCCATCCCTATAGAATATGAGAACATCCATGTGATAATAGCAACTTTTGAATTCTTTTAAACAAAGGCCTACTGAGAAAAGCATCTATAGTGTTGGAAGGCTGTTCTCACAGTTTTCCCCTTGACTCTGTCTGTCTGTCTGAATGGATGAAGAGTGACTCAAGGAGTCTATGAAGAAAAAAGGAGAGTACTTGTTTTTGAGAAGCTGTTGTCACAGGTGTCTGGAGGTTCCAAGGGACTAAAATGTAAGGAGCGACTCGGTGAGTCTGAAGAAACAAGAAGAATCTGCTTGTGAAGAAGCAACCCCTACACATGTTTCAGATTGTGATTTGCCCACATCTTGCTCTCATCTACTTCAGATGATGCACGCTTTCCTTCTAGCCTATTTTCTTGTTCTGAACTTTATTGTTTTTTTGCCATTCCATTGATAAAGAATAATAATTCTTAGTCAGGCTGGTATGGGCAGCACCTTTTTAGAGTGAATCTAGTGAGTGACCTACAGTGAAAGGAGCATCAACTAACTTTGCTTCTGAAAGCTGACATAGATGTATCAATATAATAAAATTAAAAGTCTGTGTCTTAATTTCATTGTCTGGGAATTATAACAATTGTCCTTCTCTCATTTTACGGCTGTCCTCATGGACCCTGCAGCAATTGTCCCTTCCATCCAAGCCTGAAATCCCTGTTCTCTCAAGTCTTTTCTTAATTATTGAGTTCCCACTCACTAACCTGGGCTGCTCTGAACAGATGATGGAATTTCTGATCAGAAATGGCTGCAGTGCAGCCTACCGTGTGCCACTTGTATCTCTTCTCCACTCCAGAGCTACTGTACAAACATGGCCTGCCTGCACTGGACAAGACCTCATCTGTCCCTCAACTACACCTGATGCCATCCTTTGGGGGAGAATCTAAATGCAGGCCTTGTCCTAAAGGACCTAGTCCAAGAGGCAAATCAATGGTCACACCCTCAGAAGCCAAGGCTTGCCTGAGCAGACAGCTAAGCTAGATAGAACAGGCAGGTTCATGCTTAACTGTCCCGCCAATCTCACATCCATCAAGTGATTGAAGTGAATCAATGCAGGAAACCTCTAGACATTACCGGCCCACTGAGCATCTTGTCTTTTTTGAAAGAGATTCATTATCTGTGTCAGACCAGCAGATGAATTCAGTGCTGGTTTTTTGCAGTTATTGGAACTATTGGTATTTTCACTTCTTCTTGAAGTCTACATTGTACAATGTGTGCTGATGGTTAATTTTAAATTGACCACCCATGTATACCTTTTGTTTCTCAACTTTTCTGATCCTATTGTGGTATATGTATTATATATATATATATATATATATATATATATATATATATATATATATATATATATATATATATATATATATATACAGTATATATATATATATATATATATATATATATATAATCCCAGGGCTATGAGCTAGATTTGGAAGCTAAGCCTATATTCTGATAAATGTTTTACTACAAAAATCTCAATCTAAAATTTGGAATGTTTCTAGTAGGGGTGAGTATAAAGGGGGTTAAAGAATGCACCTTACAATAGAGCTTCTCAAACTGTGAATCAGAACCTCAAATGAGGTCACGACTTGCGTGGGTGCGCCATAGGACATCATTGTCCTGCACAACCCAGGGGTCGCTTGCTTCTTGTGGCCATGTGAATTGGGGTCATAGCCACGAAAATTTGGTGAGCGCTGTTCTGACTTAAAGGATTGACTAAGTCTCTGTAGGCATGTTGTTTATGTGGCTATAGTGGTACTCTGCTAAGAAAAGGAGGGACTGTGTATTCAAATGTTGCTCCCCAATGATGATACATTCACAAATGTGTAGCTATTCTGTCAGTAAAAGATCTTCATTTTTATTCAGCCACAGTGCTATGAACTGCACTTTTTAGAGTGAGTGAAGTGAGTAGCATATGGTGGAAAGACCACCCACCAAAGGTAGGACATTGAAAGCTTTGTTTTCCCCCTATTCCCTCACAACTTCAGAGCTGAAGGAAAAGCCCTGCTATCCTTTATCCATTCCGTGCCATGGCAGTTTTTATCCTTCTGAACCCTTCTCCCATCTGCTGTCCCCAAGTATACCAAGGCTCTTTTAAAGAATAGATCACATTCCCAAACTTCAATATATCCTCCAAACAACAAACCTTTTTCACTTCCAAATAGCAAAACAATATACTTTTAAAAAAATCAGCTACACTGAACAGCATAACCATTCTTTAGATGACACCTCAAAGAGAATACACACTCTTTACCTTTCTCTCATTCCCACATAGTAAACTATACTTTTATATTCCTCAATAGCAAAACAATATACTTTTTAAAGATCAATCACAGCAGCAAAACCATACTTTAAAGATAACACATTTTCACCATGCGCCCGCTGGTCCCCACTCCAATCATAGAAGAGGAAGAGGAGAGAGGATGTGATGCCTTTTCAGCACATAGAATAATACTGTAATATATGGTAAGATATATTAAATGTTTTTTTTCCTGGGGCTCTGGGGGGGGGGGGGGCTGTTCCAGAGTTTGGTGGCTGGTGCTGGCTGGAAAAGGTTTAAAGTTAGTTTGGGAATTTTTAATGGAGTTAGGTGAAGAAAGTGTGAGATGTTTCTTAAATGTGGTTTTATTTTACAAGAAATAAACCATGATTAGATGGGGAGTGTACTATAAAATGTTTCTTGCTGTTTTGGGTACAGGTTAGGTTAAAATTGACTTTGAAATCCTATATATAGGAAGCTTTGCAGTAATTTCTATGGGGGAGAGAGAGCAGCCAAGATTGTAAACAGATCAGAGAAAAAAAGCCAGTCTTTAGCTGACAAGCTGATTGGTTGAGTGATGTCAGATGTTCCTCTGGGGGGGGGGGGTGAGTTGCCAGGGAGACTGCTGAGTGAACTGAAGACGAGAGCAGGGAATGACTGGGAGAGAAACGTATGCTGAGTGTGTGAAATGTAAGAAATAAAAGTATATTTTATGAGTTTAAAGTGAAATGTGACATTGAAAAAGGGTACTTTGATATTGAAAGTGAGCTGAGGTGAGTATGAAGGGTGTTTCAGAGATAGAACTGGGTTCCAAGAGATAAAAAGTGAGTTACAATTTTGTGGAATGAGAGTCTGTATGCTAAGGTATTAAGTGGACACATGGCTGCCAACTCTTTTTAGAATAGGGAAAAACAGTTGAGACTCATGTTGAGAGAGACTGGTAGAAGTGTGGGAGACTGTGATTTCTGCTGGTAGTTATACTAAGTGAGAGAAACTATAAGGGTGTCAGGGAAAGAAATGTGATAGAATTTAAAGGGGGATTAAGGGGAAATTGAAGGTGAATCTGTTATTTGAAGAAAGAAGCTATTAGGCTGAGTCTGTGGAAAAGGTGTGTTGTTTGTGAGTGTTCTGAGTTCAGTGCAAGGTTTGTTAGGTGGCAGATTAAGCACTGCTTTTGTATGAGTATGCTGTATTCTCAAGATTGATCTGATAGCTGAGCAGGGAAATGATATGTTTTTATGTGAAGTCTGTGAGATGGAATGTTGTATTACTATTTGAATATGGAATGGGTTACTGTGTGAGATCCCTGAATGCAGTGCAAAAGCCTTCTTCTGCAACAGTATAATAGGGAATTAACAGTGAGAAATAGGTTTTGTAGTGAGAAAATCTTTAACTTATTTTATTTCAATTAGAGAGTGTGGCCACAGTATTGAGAACTGATTAATTGTCACCAGAGTGGAGTCAGTTCCTGGACAAGCAGGGAGTTTAAGCTTTTGCTTCCCTGATTATTTTCTTTATAAGTGAGGTTTAGGGAGAAGAGATCGGTGAATTATCCTCTGAAGGGTTCTGGCTGAGCTCCAACGCAAGAAAGACCTCACCTAAATAAACTCAACCTCAGCTAAGTGACATTTGCAAAGGGTGTTGAAGGACATAATCATTTTTTGTGGGTTTACAACATTTTAAGGGAAAACTAAAGAACAGAACAACATCAAATATAAAAAATCCATGTTTTCCTGACTTGCCTAAGTATTCTGGGTTCAAGTGAGATCCTTGCACAAACATCCATCATACCCATAAAGACTCAAATTCTGACATCAATAGCAAGGAAAGAGTATTAAAACAAATATCTGATTTTGATAAAAAGACAATTTAAATATTTATCTGAAAAGGTCCTTTTCTGCCTCTTTAGGTGATTTTGTTGAAAGAAACAGAAAAAGTTAAGGGTATACATGTAAAACTACATTTGAATGTTGAATATGCTATTGCAGTTTTATTAAGCCACACACTAATTGTGAATTTGAGTTTATTTGAATGAAAATTTGTTTGCATTTGTATTCAATAAAGAAAAAGATAATTGGCAAATCAGAAGGTGCGGTTCTTCCATTTCAGAAACAAATCCTAAATTTAGCTTCTTTTCCTCCTTTATTCTTTGAGAGTAAAGGACGAGGTTAGTTTATTTGTTCCACTCCCTCGGCTGTGAGTGTGTGTTCCCTGGATATTCACCACGACTACAACAATCAGGTATCTGGGAGCACATCACTACAGTCCAGCTGAGAGGGGTGGTAACAGATCAAGGTGAGTGTGAATGGTGTTTTAGTGATAGCACTGAATTTCAAGAAAGAAACAGTGAGTTACCATTTCTGGGTGAAAGAAATACAAAAGCCTTGGTACTGAGAATGAGGTGATTTGGGCTGAGAAGTGAGTACTTAAATAAACAGACTGCCTTTTTCATGGCTGTATGGCTGAATACATTTGGGGAAAACTGATGTGTTTTGGGTGAGGGAGAGCTGTACTAATAGAAAGCTGTGAGAAAGTTTAAACCATATTTAATTTGGTTTTGAGTGGAGAAAAGGTATGTTTCTGCATACAGTGAATGGAATGGTTAAGCTATAGGGAATTTAAGGTAATGGAAGGTGGAATGAGAGTCTGTATGCAAAGGTACTAAGTGGACACACGGCTGCCTACTCTTTTTAGAATAGGGAAAAACAGTTGAGACACAGGTTGTGGGTGGTTGGTAAGGGTGAGAGAGGCTGTGATTTGTGTTGGGAATTGCACTACATGAGAAAGCCTATAAAGGTGTCAGGGAAAAGGTGTGTAAGGATTTAAAGTGTGACAGAGGAGAGGTTGAAGGTGAATTTGATATTTGGAAAAAGAAACTTTTAGGCTGTGTCTGTGGGAAAGGTGTGTTGTTTGTGAGAGTTCTGAGTTCAGTACAAGGTTTTGAATCAGACTACAGATTATTAGATTGTAAGCTCTTTGAGCAGGGACTGTCTCTCTTTGTTAAATTGTACAGCGCTGCGTAACCCTAGTAGTGCTCTAGAAATGTTAAGTAGTAGTAGTAGATTAAAGAAAAACCAGCACTGCTTTTGTATCAGTGTGCTGTATTCTTCAGATTGATTTGATAGCTATGCAGGGTAAAGTTATGTATTTATGTGAGGTTTGTGGGATGGAATGTTGTACTACTATCTGAATAGGGAATGTGTTACTGTTTCTTTCAACAAAATCACCTAATAAGGCAGAAAAGAACCTTTTCAGATAAGTATTTAAATTGTCTTTTTATCAAAATCAGATATTTTGTTTTAATACTCTTTCCTTGCTATTGATGTCAGAATTTGAGTCTTGAGGGGTATTATGGATGTTTGTGCAGGGATCTCACTTGAACCCAGAACACTTAGCCAAGTCAGGAAAACATGGATTTTTTAATATTTGATGTTGTTCTGTTCTTTAGTTTACACAAGCAGGCCTTTGTTAATGAAGCAAGACTTTCCGCCTTGTTTACTAAGCCAAGCTAGCAGTTGCCACACGGCAATGCCTATCGTCCTGGACATACCCAAACTGTAAACTACTTCAAAAGCTCTATCATACTTTCAAATAAAAAACTTAATATACTTATAAACATTCTCACACTGCAAAGCAGCACCACCTTATATACTTTTAAAACACTGTTACACTCACAAACATAAAGTCAATCATACACATTCTCCAACAGCAAAACTAATTTACTTTTTTTAAAGCACCATCACACTAGCCTCAACACCAAGAATACTTTTGCAAGTTAGATGGACCTCAGTTTTCACTTTGAGTAGGCTATCTCGGCATTGCCGTGTGGCAACTGCTAGCTTTGCTTAGTAAACAAGGGGGGAAGTCTTGCTTCATTAACAAAGGCCTGCTTGTGTAAGTTGGAAAATTGTTTAAACTCCTTAATATCCACATTTTAGTTTAGCTAGCACCTCATGGACAGTAGTCTGAAAATCATCAAGGTTCACTTCATTTCTCTCAGTTTTTCATAATTCTCCCAGACCATCCTCAGTGAACACCAAAACAAATATTTAAGTAATTCTATTTTTTCCTCATCATTTACTACATATTTTCCTTCATCTCTGAGTCTTGGAATGCGTTCTTTGGCCTCTGCATGTTTGATTATATTAAGTACTTTTTCTTCTATTTGCATCTTCACTGTCCTGATTATTTTAACAGCTTCTAGAGATATGCATTTGTTGGAGTACATTCAGTTCATTTAGGAGCCTTAAAAAACATAGTGATATCAAATAAATGACACACATATATAAACCTATAAATTAATATCTAAACAATCAATTTGCATTCATTAAAAACTACATAAAAATATAAAATATTGAAGTGTGAAATAACTGAAAAAAAAAAACTCAATACAAATGTCATTAAAAAAAATTTGGAAACATCCAAAAATGAACTGATGATTCTTTGGCCATGCAAATCTCTACCAGCATCAACCAGGAAGGAGTTGAACCTAGAATCTTTTGATCTATAGTATACTTAGTTGCATTATCTATTGCACACTGGCTATATTTTTATTTACTTTTATAACAAAAAGATTTGTTGCCCTTATAAGTTCTACTTTCACTGGCCTAGAATTGATTCTGGGTTGTATCCTAACCACTAGACTACAAGTGATTTATTTTGGAGTAGGATACTTACCACTATAATAACGAGGATTAACAAACTACTGGCATACCAGTGAAAGAGCTGTTATAAGGAGCTAGATAAGTGTTAAATTATGTGATCTTAAATCATCAGGATCATTGCCCAGAGTGCTAACCATTACACTATGGAACAACTTGGAACTTAATCTACAATGGCTTAGTAAACAGGGCCCTTAGATTTCCTGAAGTCTGCCAGGTTTCACTGGCCTAGAATTGATTCTGGGTTGAATCCTAACCACTAGACCACCAGGTTTAATAAAATACTGGCATACCGGTGGAAGAGCAGGTAAGTGCGCATACCGGTGGAAGAGCAGGTAAGTGCTAAATTATGTGATCTTAAATCATCGGGTTCATTGCCCTGAGTGTTAATCATTATGCTATGGAACAACTTCCATACTGTAATGGTTAGTACTCACGGTATCGGGTTCATTGCCCTGAGTGTTAATCATTACGCTATGGAACAACTTCCATACTATAATGGTTAGTACTCACGGTATCGGGTTCATTGCCCTGAGTGTTAATCATTATGCTATGGAACAACTTCCATACTGTAATGGTTAGTACTCACGGTATCGGGTTCATTGCCCTGAGTGTTAATCATTACGCTATGGAACAACTTCCATACTATAATGGTTAGTACTCACGGTATCGGGTTCATTGCCCTGAGTGTTAATCATTACGCTATGGAACAACTTCCATACTATAATGGTTAGTACTCACGGTATCGGGTTCATTGCCCTGAGTGTTAATCATTACGCTATGGAACAACTTCCATACTATAATGGTTAGTACTCACGGTATCGGGTTCATTGCCCTGAGTGTTAATCATTACGCTATGGAACAACTTCCATACTATAATGGTTAGTACTCACGGTATCGGGTTCATTGCCCTGAGTGTTAATCATTATGCTATGGAACAACTTCCATACTGTAATGGTTAGTACTCACGGCACTTGGCACTTAATCCAGAGTGGAATATTTACCACTCTGCTAACAAGGATTAACCAAAGCACCAGAATAATGGTGGAAGAGCAGAAGACTGCCAGTTCATCTTTTGCACTAGGAGCCAGGTAAGTGCTTAATTTAAACTAATATTATTAAACTCATTGTAGACTGTGATAACCATTACACTATGGAAACACGGGTGTTTAATTTAAAGTGTGATACTTAACCACTATACTAATGAGGATTAACTCAAACACTGACATGCCATTTGAAGATTAGCTGACTTCCAATTTATCTTTAGTACCAGGACCTGTGAAGAGGAGCCAGGTAAAGCACAAGATATCTATTTAAAAGTGTGCACTGTTTCACTCATTTCTCAGGACCATTATTAGCAGCATGTTTCTGCACGTTAATCTCAGCCCAATTTTGTTAATGTTTCATTTGAACACGTCAATAGACAAATGCTCTCCTGAATCTTTTAGCTTACTGTTGCATCAGTAGAGAACTTACCAGGGGCTGAAATTGGGGAATAAATAAATAAGGTCAAATCATTAGATTAAATGTCAAGCATGATACCATTACACTACCGAAAATCTTGGTCACTGAGTGGAGTATTTACCACTATATTAACAAAGATTAATCAGAGCACCAGAATACTGGTATAGGATCAACATGCTTCAAGTTCAGCTCTTGCACTGGGAGCTACTAATAAGATCCAGGTAAGTGGTGAAAAACAATAACCTCAGATAATTGTACAATAATACATGCTTTGTATATAGAAATATAGTTGCATATCTTGCAGGTATTGGTATCTCCCTCTCTATATATAGAGGGAAAAGAGTATGGTTTACATTACATAAATACCATTTCAAGTATAGATCTATAACTTAACCAGGGGTTTTGTTGTGCTGAAATGTTCCCATATATAGTACTTTGAGAGAAATCTGCATCTATTAATTCTACAACTACAGTTTACTAGGAAAATAAGAGTTGTGGATAAGGCTTGCTCCATATAAAATCTAAGGAGTTTTCATGTAAAAGCATCTTTTATATTTTTTTCAGTTAACGCTTAGTGAGGATGAATGGTGTTCAGGTTGTGTTTTCCCTACTTGTGACATCATCTGGCAATTTCTGGCCCATTGCCTCATGATCTCCTGAGTGGGGCAAATGCTGCTTGAGCTTTAGCATCCATGTCTTTTCCATAAGAGCTAAAGGTGCAAATATTTTTTTATTTTTGCCCTTCCAGTGGCTGCACATTGAAGATAGATGATAAAGTTCGGGTTGTGTTTTCTCTACTTGTGACATCATCAGGCAATTTCTGGCCCATTGCTTCATGATCTCCTGAGTGGGGCAAATGCTGCTTGAGCTTTAGCATCCATGTCTTTTCCATAAGAGCTAAAGGTGCAAATATTTTTTTATTTTTGCCCTTCCAGTGGCTGCACATTGAAGATAGATGATAAAGTTCGGGTTGTGTTTTCCCTACTTGTGACATCATCTGGCAATTTCTGGCCCATTGCCTCATGATCTCCTGAGTGGGGCAAATGCTGCTTGAGCTTTAGCATCCATGTCTTTTCCATAAGAGCTAAGGGTGCAAATATTTTTTTATTTTTGCCTTTCCAGTGGCTGCACATTGAAGATAGATGATAAAGTTCGGGTTGTGTTTTCTCTACTTGTGACATCATCAGGCAATTTCTGGCCCATTGCTTCATGATCTCCTGAGTGGGGGATGTGCAGGTTGAGCTTTAGCATCCACGTTCTTTCCATAGGAGTTAAGGGTGCAAATCTTTTTTTAAATATTTGCCCTTCCAATGGCTTCATGTTGAAGAATGATGATAAAGTTCTGGTTGTGTCTTCCCTGCTTGTGACATCATCAGGCAGTTTCTGGCCCATTGCTTCATGTTCTCCTAAGCAGAGGAAATACAGCTTGAGCTTCATCATCCATGTTCATGATGTGGAAACTACAGGAGCAAATATTTGTATTTTTGCATTCCCCGAGGCAGCATATTGAAGATGGATGAAAGGTCAGGTTCTGTTTTCCCTTCTTGGGAAACATCAGTCAATTTCTGGCCCATTGTCTGATGCTCTCCTGACCAGGGGAAATTCAGCCTTATCATCATCCATGTTCACTGTGTATGAGCTAAGGGAGAAAATATTTTTAATTTTTCCCTCTCATTGGCTGCATATTGAAGATAGATGAAAATGTTCAGGTTGTAACTTTCCTACTTGTGACATCATCAGGCAATTTCTGGCCCATTGCCTCATGATGTGTGCAAGGAAAATGCTGTCTGAGCATTGGCATCAATGTTCACTGTGCTGAGCTAAGTGAGCAGAAATTTTTGTTTTTTCCCTTCCAGTGGTTGCTTGTTGAACATGGATGGGAAAGTTCAGGTTGTGTTTTCCCTGCTTGTGACATCATCAGGCAATTTCTGGCCCATTGCCTCATGATCTCCTGAGTGGGGCAAATGCTGCTTGAGCTTTAGCATCCATGTCTTTTCCATAAGAGCTAAGGGTGCAAATATTTTTTATTATTGCGCTTCTAGTAGCTTCATATTGAAGATAGATGATAAAGTTCAGGTTGTGTTTTCCCTGCTTGTGACATCATCAGGCAATTTCTGGCCCATTGCCTCATGATCTCCTGAGTGGGGCAAATGCTGCTTGAGCTTTAGCATCCATGTCTTTTCCATAAGAGCTAAAGGTGCAAATATTTTTTTATTTTTGCCCTTCCAGTGGCTGCACATTGAAGATAGATGATAAAGTTCAGGTTGTATTTTCTCTACTTGTGACATCATCAGGCAATTTCTGGCCCATTGCTTCATGATCTCCTGAGTGGGGGATGTGCAGGTTGAGCTTTAGTATCCATGTTCATAATGCACCACTTTGATATAAATCACATTGATTTGGCTTAAATCACTATATCTTACACAACTGGAGCTGTATTTCGGCCCTGCTGGTCTCAATCCACCTCTAGAGTATGCATGTGTGAGTGCCTCTTTGTATGATTGAGTATGCATGTGTGTGCATGTGAGCATCCATGTGTGTGTGAAAGAGTGAAGGCACCTGCTTTTCCCACTGTGGTGTCTCTTTAGAGAAGGCACTTTCAGTACCACTGTTATCTTTTAGCCAAACAAGGCAAAGGAAGGAAAATAGGTGCCTCCAGGTGTGAATGTGTATGAATGCCAACAGACAAGGGAATGGACCTTGACGTGGTTCTGTTGCTCACATTTGAAGAAAATGTGCTAACGCATTCCCAATTTGTGTTCTGCAACTGAGTTTAATGATAGGTTACAGATATCTAGATGTAGGTCTCCAGTTTCAGATTGGAGTTCTTTTAGAACTTGGGGGTAAATTTCATCTAGTCTTGGTGATTTGTTACTCATGAAGCAGAAATGCAGAAGATTTGTCTAGGGAAAGTCTTAAAAGTAAACCAGCTTATCCCGTGCTGTGCGGCGTTAAGAGTGGAAGGAGGTGGACAGAAAAGTAGAGGAAAGAAATTGATCAGGCGAAAGAAAGGAGGCAATCATTCAGATGGAGATAGACACAGTAGATAATGCAGAATTTTATCCACAGATTCTCCATCAGTGTTGTGAATGTCTGCAGGATGCAACAAATTTCTGCTTCATCCTGACAGAGCAAATTGTTTTATTCAAACAGTTGTTAAGCACATCTGATTAGGGGGTTCTTCTCTCTATTTTTTTTTTACAGGGCCTCTGTACCAGGGGCATAGCTACGGGTGAGCCTGGGTGGGCCCAGGCCCACCCAATTTCAGCTCTGGCCCACCCACCCACTTTTCCTTCAGGCCCGCGCCAGCCCCAGCTCCCATTGCCGGCCACTGCTGCTTTTCCTGATGAGCAGCAGGGCCGGCACTACAAAAAGAAGAAGCACTCAGCTGACTGAGCTGAGCGCCAATGCAAATGACGACTCGACGAAAAAAAATGTTTAAAAAAAAACACGGCACCACAGGCAGCCTCGAAGCATTGGCTGCTGGCTCTGCAGGCTCCGCCCGTCTCTTACGTCACTGCCCCTGAAGCGAAACAGGGGCAGTGATGTAAGAGACGGGAGGAGCCTGCAGAGCCAACAGCCAATGCTTCGAGGCTGCCTGCGGTGCCGCGTTTTTTTAAAAACATTTTTTCTCGTCGAGTGAGTCGTCATTTGCATTGGCGCTCAGCTCAGTCAGCTGAGCGCTTCTTCTTTTTGTAGCGCCGGCCCTGCTGCTCATCAGGAAAAGCAGCAGTGGCCGGCAATGGGAGCTGGGGCTGGTGGGCCTGAATCGGGAGAGGGAAAATGGATGGCAGGATGGGGAGAAAGAGGGAAAATGGAAGGATGGGGAGAGAAAGAGGGAAAAACAGATGGGAGGATGGCAGAGAAAGAGGGAAAACAGATGGGAGGATGGGGAGAGAAAGAGGGAAAACAGATGGGAGGAGGGCAGAGAAAGAGGGAAAAATGGAAGGATGGGGAGAGAGAGGGAAAACAGATGGGAGGATGGCAGAGAAAGAGGGAAAATGGAAGGATGGGGAGAGAAAGAGGGAAAACAGATGGGAGGAGGGCAGAGAAAGAGGGAAAAATGGAAGGATGGGGAGAGAGAGGGAAAACAGATGGGAGGATGGCAGAGAAAGAGGGAAAACAGATGGGAGGATGGGGAGAGAAAGAGGGAAAACAGATGGGAGGAGGGCAGAGAAAGAGGGAAAAATGGAAGGATGGGGAGAGAGAGGGAAAACAGATGGGAGGATGGCAGAGAAAGAGGGAAAATGGAAGGATGGGGAGAGAAAGAGGGAAAACAGATGGGAGGATGGCAGAGAAAGAGGGAAAACAGATGGAAGGATGGCAGAGAAAGAGGGGAGATGGATGAAAGGATGTGGAGAGAGAAGGGACACTGAACAGAAAAGGATAGAGAGATAGACACTGGTTAGAAGGAGGGAGAGAGACAATAGATGGAAGGATCAGGAGAGAAGGTAGATGGGTAGAAGGATGGGGAGAGAAAGAGGGAAGACGCTGGATGGAAGGGTAGGGAGAAAGAGGTGACACGATGGAAGGATGCAGAAAGAAAGAGGGGAGACTATTGTAAGGATGGGGAGAGAGAGGGGAGACACTGGAAGGATGGGGAGAGAAAGAGGAGAGCTGCTGCATGGAAAGGGGGAGTAGTGAAAGATTGGAGAATAAGAGGAAGGGGCATGGGGAGAACAAGGGTGAGAAAAAGATGAAAAGCCATAAGTAGATGAAGGAAATTAAAGAATGGATAGTAAGAATGAATTAAATCTGGACACAGAGAGAGGCAGAAAAATATTGAAGAAAGCAAAGAAAAAGGAGAGAAAAATGACAAATGGCCAGGAAACCCTGGCAGAAGAGTTAAGCGAAAACGAAGGAAAGCAGAATCTAGAGACTGGGAGCAACACAATGAGAAAAAGTAAATGGCCATACAACAAAGGTAAAGAAAATAATTTTAATTTTAATTTAGGATAAAGTAATATGGTGCTAATAAAGTTTCAGAGACCAATACTTCCTTCCTTAGGTCAGGAGAGGATACCGTAACAGCATTATACTGACCTGAGGCAGGAGGTTTTGGCCTCTGAAAGCTCACTGAAAAGGATTAGGCTATTAAATAAATTGTCTGAAATCGGATGCACTGAAAAGCAGCACTTTACCCTGTGTGACAAATGCATCTGAGTGTGACTAAATTTTGCTGGGGGGGGGGGGGGTAGAGAGAAAATTTTGTGCCCACCCACTTTGGGTTCAGGCCCACCCAAAATTGGCAGTCTGGCTACGCCACTGCTCTGTACTATTGCTGGCCATCTCACTGAAGGGCTCCTCTGAGCTGGTGGCAACATTGCTGGAATGGAGCTGCACCCTGGGGCTTCCTCTTTCATCTAGAAGATCCTCCTCCTTGCCTGGATCTTGTAGTTCATTCTTTACCTTATACCTCACACATAATTACCTCTGGACACCATTCAGCTCTGGCCCCGATTGCTTTGCACTTCTAACACCAATCTGACTATCCTCTGTCTCCTCTGGTGTGTGGGTTTCAGGTACTCAGCTCTTGGCATTCTAGTGAATATATGGTGCTATTCTATAAAAAGTGGAAATTTTCAGAATGTCCCTGACCCGACCATGTCCCCTTATGAGTTGCATGCTATGAGATTTAGGCGCTCAGGGTTATAGAATAATGTGCAAGCAGAGGTGGGTGCAAATTCAAATTTGTGTTAATTTCAGTGCAATAATTGATTATTAAGATCCTTTAATTCATACTTGATAGCTTGTTAACAAATTTACTCCCCTTTTTACAAAGCCACTAGCAGCTGCTGGTTGGTAATGCCGACGCAGCCGATTCATGGTGAATGGGCTGTAGCAGCATTGCTGCATGGCTTTGTAAAAGGGGGGTGGGTAGTTGCATGCACATTTTGAATCTATGCCAAAATTTCAATACCAATATTTCAACACCATGTATAGAATCAGAGGTAAGTGGGCAAATCGTTTAGTGAAATGTTTCCCAAGTCCAGTTCTGGAGTACCCCTTGCCAGTCAGGTTTTCAGAATATCCACAATGAATATGCATGAACTAGATTTAAATACACTGCCTCCATTATATGCAAGTCTCATTAATACATATTCTTTGTGGATATACTGAAAACCTGACTGGCCAGGGGGTACTCCAGGACTGGACTTGGGAAACACGTTTAGCGCATAAATGCAAAGAGGCGTTCACAAGGGAGGGGCATGGGTAGGTCTAACATTTACACGTGTAACTTACAGAATGCCACATAGATCTGGCATAAGTGGGAATGCCTAAACATAGATGCACTGATGACATAGGTTAGTATTCTACAAGAACGCTTTTGCGAGTAAGAGTTTGAATAGAATAGGCTCACAGCCCATTAAAGATGGCACCTAAATCTTAGTAATTTTTTAACTGGGCATCTGGTAGGAGCCTATTCTATAAAGAAATATAAGTGCCTACTTTCCATTATAGAATTTATTTATTTTATTGCATTTCTACCCCACATTTTCCCTCCAACTGGCAGGTTCAATGTGACTTACATGGTAAAATGGGGCTGTCACAATGTGTTGCATACAGTTAGTAGTTTAGGGGGGAACAGCAAGAGTCTGAGGGAGGTCTCCCATTGAGGTGTTCCTTAGGGTAAATACCTTGGGAGGTTTCAATGTGGTGTGATGTTACGTGGTAGGGGTTAGCTAGGGAGAAGGGTAGGATCAAAGCAAGTCGAAGTGGTTGTGGCTTTGAGTTGAGCCTATTCCGTTTCCTTATGTCCGGTTGGTTGTTTGGATCCATTCAGTTAATTTAGGCTTGGGAATTTTCACCAGCCCTACAGCTGGCGTACGTTTGTGCACCTAAGTGCCAGAGAAATGCGTGTAGTTTATACCATTTCATAAGTTATACATGTTAAAGGGGGATTTTATATATGCCACCAAAAAAAGCAGAACTAAAAAAAAGCACTATTCTATAAACCACGTTTAAAGTTAGGCACGGTTTATAGACTAGAGCTTACAGCCGGCAATCATGGCTAAACTTTAGGCACAACAATCTGTACCAACTGAAACGTGGTGCAAATGTAGGCACCTAAATTAGATGTGTATACCCCCTCATTCTATAACAATGCCTGTAAATGTTAGGAATGCCCCTATTCTATCCATGACCCTCCCATTCCCATGCCCCCATTTTAAACTCGTGCCTAAAATTTAGACACGGATCTCATGCCTACATTTACGTGAGTATATTTCAATTAAATCTAATTAGTACCAATTGGTTAACAAGCCATTTATCTGCACTAATTAGCTCATTCAATTGTATGCACAAATTAGGCACACCCATGCATATGCCTACCTGTAAATTGCATGCGATATATGATATATGGATACTTTCAGAATAGTGCTTAGGTGGAATTTTGCCATATATGTATAGATGTGCATATATGAAATTATTCCATTGACATAAGTGAGTAATTGGCATATAACTGTCCACATGCCAATATTGTGTGTTCACACTGAGTGATTTTGGATCAAGTCTGTAAAAGTCCTGTGTGGCTTAAGAATGGTGTCTAAATGATTAGCATTACTGTAAGTTAAATTGTCGTGTTTAAAGGAAGTTTTTTTTAACCTGTGATTGTTAGACGGCATTATGGCTTCCTTTTACTAAGCCGTGGCAAAAAGTGGTCTGCAGTTGTGCAAGAATTTCTTTTGGCCATATGTTGGGACATTTTGTTTTACTGCATCTAGGAAAAAAAGCCTTTTTTATGTGGCCGGTAAATGGACATGCACTAAAATTGAAACCAGCGTTTATCCATTTTCGACCTGAGACCATACTGCCACCCATTGACCTAGTGGTAAGGTCTCACATGCTACCCATGTGGTAAGCATGCAGCACCTGCCAACTGCTATTTACCGCAGGCTAAGCGGCCCACAGTAGAAAATAGAAAATTATTTTCTAGCATAGGATTCAGCGCATGCCAAATTTAGAATTAGCGCCTGGCTCACATGATAGCTAGGCAGTAGTGCCAATTTGGTGCATGCTCTACACGCATAGGCCCTCTCGCACCTTTGTAAAAGGGCCCCTATCTGCACCAAAATTGAAGCTACAGTACTCAGACTAGAGATGGTATTTCTGGAGACATAAGGTACTTCAACAGTGGGATTAAACAGTGGGTGATCATGTTTATAACTGCACTTTTGGATCACATCAGACTCCTGATGCAAGTCACACAGCTAAAACATGGCTGTATCAGGTCTTCTTAGATGTAATAAAAGTTGTTGCACACGATTGGTGATTTTGTCTTCCATTGATCGTCTCCACTGTTCCCTTTTTGTGTAAAGAAACAGTACATACCAGCATCTAAGACAATGTTAGATATTATGGCAAGTCCTATTAAAGCAGCAAGCTAGTCCCTAGCATAGCCTAATGGTCAATGCCATGCACTGTAGAGAAAGGGACTCAGGCCCATATCTCACTCTGTTACACTTGTGGTGGAAAGCGTGAGCCCTCCAAAACCCACCAACAACATACTCTACCCACGTATAGGTGACACCTGCAACCCTAAGAGCTATTGTAGTGGTGTATAGTAGGTTTTTGGTGGGTTTTGGAGGGTTCCCCATACAATATAAGGGATGTGTACCTGGGTCCTTTTATGTGAAGTCCACTGCAGCAGCCCCTAGGGAGCCCCACTGCCCTAGTAGGATGTCTGTGTGGTCAGTCTACTAAGAATGCTGCCCCCCCCCCCCCCCCCCCCCACACACACACACATCCTAATGGCTTGTTTTTGTACATTTTTCCCTTGGGCTTTTTTCCCCCTAAAAATGATCACAAAAAGACCGCACTGAACACAAAACACCTACAAGCGGTCTAGGAAAGGGCTATTTTTGAAACAAAAAAATAGACATTTATCAGTTCGGAAATGGCTATGTTTGCCGCTTGATTTTTGACATTTTCAGCAAAACATCCCAAAATCAGGATTTAGACATCATATCAAAAATGCCCCTTCACACTTCTTTGATATTCCTCATTTATCTTTTACCACAACAAAATGAAAATGTTATATGTGGTAAATAAGTAATATATTTGTTTTAGTATTGGTACCTAAAGTTTTGAAAATTTACTTCCTTGTCTCCTTGTTTTTTTTCCCTGATGCTGTAACACATCCTGCCAATGCTCTTGTTCAGTCCCTTACCCTTAAGAACACAAAAGTTGCTATACTGGGACAGACTGATGGTCCATCAAGCCCAATATCCTGTTTCCATCAGTGGTCTAGTAACAAGTACCTGGCAAGATCCCAGAACAGTAAAACGGATTGTATGCTGCTTATCCTAGAAAGAAGCAGTGGATTTTCCCAAGTTTATCTTAATAACGGCTTATGAACTTTTAGGAAATTATCTACCCTTTTTTTAAACCCTACTAAGCTAACTGCTTCTACCACATTCTCTGGCAATGAATTCCAGATTGTAATTACACATTGAGCAAAGAAATATTTTCTCTGATAGGTTTTAAATTTACTACTTAGTAGCTTCATTGCGTGCCCCTGAATCTTTGTATTTTTGGATAATGTAAACAAGCGATTCAGGTCTACCCATTCCACTCCACTCAGGAGTCTTTTTGCTAAGGTGCACTGAAAAATGGCCTGTGGTAGTGTAGACTTGTATTTTGGGCATGCACAGATCCATTTTTCAGCGCACCTGCAAAAAAATGCCTTTTTAAAATCTTTGCAGAAAATGTACATGCCGCCAAATCAAAATTGGCGTGTGTCCATTTTGGATCTGAGACCTTACTGCCAGCCATTGACCTAGCGGTAAAGACTCACACGGTAACTGGGTGGTAATGACCTATGTGCATCAAATGCCACTTGGCACGCGTCCAATACGCGTATCTGAAAATAATTTCGGATGCATGCCAAAAATGAAATTACCACAAGAGCCACATGGTAGCCAGGTGGTAACTCCATTTTGGCGCACATTGGGTGGACGTAGATGCTTATGCGGTTTAGTAAAAGGGCCCCACAGTATTTTATAGGCCTCTGTCATATCCCTTCTCAGCCATCTCCTCTTCAATCTGAAGAGCCACAGGGGCCCTTTTACTAAGCTGCGTAAGCTTCTACGCATACCCAATGCACACCAAAATGGAGTTACCACCTGGCTATCATGTGGCTCTTGCGGTAATTTCATTTTTGGCATGCGTCCGATATGCGCGTCCAAAAAATAGTTTTTATTTTCTGGTGAGCATCTTGCTATACATGCCAAGTAGCATTGGACGCATGTAGGTCATTACCGCCTGGTTACTGCACAAGACTTTACTGCTAGGTCAATGGCTGGCGGTAAGGTCTCAAACCCCAAATGGATGCGCGTCAATTTTGATTTTGCTGCATGTCTATTTTTGGCAAAAATTTTAAAAGGCATTTTTTGCAGGCACGCTGAAAAATGGATCTGTGTGTGACCAAAACCCGTGCCTACACTACCACAGGCCATTTTTCAGCGCACCATAGTAAAAGGATCCCATAGTTTCTTTAGCCTTTCCTTATAGGGAATTCTTCCCATTTCCTTTATTATTTTCATTGCCTTTCTCTGTACCTTTTCTAAGTCTTCCATATCTTTTTTTAGATGCAGTGACTAAAATCGCACTATGGAGCGATACAAAGACATTATAATATTCTCAGTTTTGTTCTTCATTCTTTCCCTAATAATTCCTAACAGATTTGCTTTTTTAGCCACCACTGTCGATAATGACACCTAAATCCTTTTCCTGGGAAGTGACTTCTAATGCGGAACCTTGGATCATGTACCTATAGTTTGGCTTCCTCTTACCTATATACATTACTCTGTACTTGCTCACATAAAATGTCATCTGCCATTTGGATGTCCAGTCTCATAAAGTCCTCTTGCAATTTATCACAATCCTCTTACGATTAAAAAAGTTTGAATAACTTTGTGTCAGCAACAAATTTAATCGCCTCATTCGTTATTTCTAGATCATTTATAAATATGTAAAAAGCAGGGGAGCCCCACTATTTACATTTCTCTATTGAGAATATTGACCATTTAACCCTGCTTTCTGTTTTCCATTTTTATATTACTACTACTACTATTTAGCATTTCTATAGCGCTACAAGGCATACGCAGCGCTGCACAAACATAGAAGAAAGACAGTCCCTGCTCAAAGAGCTTACAATCTAATAGACAAAAAATAAATAAAGTAAGCAAATCAAATCAATTAATGTGAACGGGAAGGAAGAGAGGAGGGTAGGTGGAGGCGAGTGGTTACAAGTGGTTATGAGTCAAAAGCAATGTTAAAGAGGTGGGCTTTCAGTCTAGATTTAAAGGTGGCCAAGGATGGGGCAAGACGTAGGTGCTCAGGAAGTTTATTCCAGGCGTAGGGTGCAGCGAGACAGAAGGCGCGAAGTCTGGAGTTGGCAGTAGTGGAGAAGGGGACAGATAAGAAGGATTTATCCATGGAGCGGAGTGCACGGGAAGGGGTGTAGGGAAGGACAAGTGTGGAGAGATACTGGGGAGCAGCAGAGTGAATACATTTATAGGTTAGTAGAAGAAGTTTGAACAGGATGCGAAAACGGATAGGGAGCCAGTGAAGGGTCTTGAGGAGAGGGGTAGTATGAGTAAAGCGACCCTGGCGGAAGATGAGACGGGCAGCAGAGTTTTGAACCGACTGGAGAGGGGAGAGGTGACTAAGTGGGAGGCCAGCAAGAAGCAGATTGCAGTAGTCTAAACGAGAGGTGACAAGGGTGTGGACGAGGGTTTTGGTAGAGTGCTCGGAAAGAAAGGGGCGGATTTTACGGATGTTGTAAAGAAAGAAACGACAGGTCTTGGCGGTCTGCTGGATATGAGCAGAGAAGGAGAGAGAAGAGTCAAAGATGACCCCAAGGTTTCGAGCTGAGGAGACAGGGAGAATGAGAATGAGAGAGCCATATCATAGTATGGATTGTACCTATATAACTTGTCTTCAGCTACTCCTGAAAGACATGAACTAAAATCTAAAAAATGAGAAAAATGTTCACGGCACATACGTAGGATGTGTAGCTCACCAGTACTGTCAATTATCATTCTCTGCTTTCTCCCCTCCCCACCCACCAAATAACTTCACTCATCTAGACAGTGGCTTTTATTTGCATGCCTGATCCCTACTCTAAATAAGGGGCTCGTTTACTAAGCTACATTAGCTTTTAATATGTGGTTTAATGTACTGTAACAGGTAACGTAAGGATACACTAACCTGCTTTTGAGTTTAAAACTTCACTAGTGGTGGAAACTGTGGCTCAACAAGATGGTGAGGACTCTTAAGTGAACAGACTGTGGAGAAAGGTGTTTCTAATATTGGTACTTGTCGCAGCTAAAGATAGCTTATTAATGCATCTCCAACTTGAGAATGTAGAGAATGTATAGATAGCTGTGAATTTACGTTTGCTTAATTTTCCTGTAACTCATTTTTTTTATCCCTTAATGAATTGTTTAAAATGTATCTTAAGAATATTTTGCAAATTACCTTTGATGTTAGTGATATTACTAGTGTATATTACCTGCCTAAGAGGTTAAAGCAGACCAATCAGGAGAGAGAATTTGATAATTTGATAATTTGAACGCTCCTGACAGCTTGGATTTAACAAAATTCATAGAATCATCTCTGGAAAATATAGTTAAAAGAGCTATTTTGTTGGTAACTATGTCCTCTGTTGTGAAAAAATTAAGAGGTCCTTTTACTAAGGTGTGCTGAAAAATGGCCTGGGCTGGTGTAGATGCGTGTATTGGACGCACACAGGTTCATTTTTCAGTGCACCAGCAAAAAAGGCCTTTTTTTGAATGAAAATAGACATACGGCAATATAAAAATTGGTGGGCGTCTATTTTGATCCTAAGACCTTACCACCACCCATTGACTTAGTGGTAAGGTCTCATCCGTTAACCGGGCAGTAATCATCAGCACGCGTACACTGCTGATTACTGCCTGGTTAGCACCGTGTGCCGGAAATTTTCTGGCGCGCGTACTGGACCCGCATAAACAATGAAATTTCTGCCCAGGTCACACTGTAGCCAGGCAGTAGTTCTGTATTGGCGCACTTTGGGCACATATAGGCGCCTATATGGCTTAGTAAAAGGGCCCCTAAATATATTGAAGACTTGTTTTAATAAAAAGGATGTTTCTTTCTATGGAAAGATGGTTATGATGTTCCAGTTTTGTCAGAAGGCATTTCTACAACATAAGGCACATGTCTTGCTGTGACTGGCTTTTTCTCTTTCTTAAATTTCCTTTAAATACCTGGTTACCGATGAGAACCATACCTACTTGTATCTAGATCCTGCACATTTAGAAATTTTTCTTTCTACAAAGGTTTCTTCTGTATAATGCTTATTGGCTTATTGTATCAGGTTCTTTAGGAGATTATTGATTACTAGTGAAAAAGGCCCGTTTCTGAAACCAATGAAACAGATGCTAGCAAAGTAATGACTTTCTGCCATGAATGTTTCAACAGTTGTATTCTTAATATAATTTTTGTTTACATATATATATATATTTTTTTTTAATTTATTTATTTATAAAGATTTCTTTATAAACAATATTTTTAGTGTAAACTTTGTTACAATGTTTTAAAAGTTTTCCTTGTTCAGGTCCATCAATCAGTTTAACAATCACATCAGAAGAGTTCCTTAGTCGTGAAAATGCGACATACAATTGCCCATGTGTAAACACAGGTTCTGGAAGGAAAATGCCAACTTTGTCAAATGTTTGTCCTTGTTATTTGTTAATAGTCATAGCAAAACCCAATTTTACTGGAAATTGTCTTCGACATAGTGTAAATGGAAGGTCAGTGTTTGATGGTGCTAGGTCAATATGTGGTAAGTAAGTAGGTTCTTGACAGAAAGTGAATATATGTGAGACAGATATTGACTATATATGAGTCTGACAGTAAGTATTTGTGATAAAGAGAGTGACTGACTGTGTGAGAGACAGAGTGTCACGTTTTAAAATCTGGAACTGGGTTGTGAGCCCTTGGGCCACTGCCGAGGAGTGGCAGGCAAAACCACCCCACACCAGGGGCAAGGCAGAACTCTGACAACAGTTAGGCTTCACCTGTACCTGGCCACTTTCCACCAGGAGTTAAGCTCCCAGCTTCAGGTGGCCGACAGGACTTTGCAGGGCAGGGCAGGAGCTGGATAACAGCTAGGCAGCAGAGGGACTGAGTGTCCGAGGGAAAAGGAAGGAACATGGGCAACAAGGCAGAAAACTGGGCTAGACAATACAACACAAGGCATGGACAGGACAAGCTAGGGGACAGAAACTGGAAGCTGCAAGCAGCCACTGAAACGGAACAAAACACTGACTAACAAGACACAGAACTAAAAGCTGCAGAGCAGCCAGCAGGATACAAACAGACAAGGACTAAACACCAAACTACCACTCAGAGACAAGCAAACAAACAACAATCTAATCTAACTATCCTCAGACTAGCAAGAACAGACAAGAATCAAGGCAGGCAAAAACTAGAACTGGAAACAGCAGAAGTGCACCAGCACCCCAACATACCAGGGCCTTAGACGCAATGCAAAGGCCAGTAGAAATGTTCCAAGATGGCTGATAAGCCCAAAAGCAGTTGGAACTCAGCTGCTGCAATCACCAGGCAGCTACGGGTGCTGTGCAGGCTCAAACGGCACAAGCAAACCCGGCAGCCTGGAAGATCTGGACCGGACTAGGCTGAAATCTGGAACGGGTGACGGTCCACAGCAGCCACGGTTCTGGCCACCAGAGGGCGAGATGAACACAGACGTAACACAGAGAGAGTGTGCGTGAGAGAGAGTGTAATACAGACAGACACAGAATGTGTCTCTCTGTGTGTCTTGAGTGTGAGAGAGAGATTGTCATACCTGGGAGTAGAGTGTGAGAGGCCGGTCGATCTCCTTATTGTGTTTCTCAGTCTCAGTCCAGTATGCTGTGACACGCGTTTCCGGTTACCATGCCATTTTCTTGGCACTGTGCTTGTTATCTTTGTGTCCATTGTTCTTTAAGATATGAAATGCCCATTATCAGATTGGTCATTGCTTAGCAATTATGTATTTTAGTAATCCGTTTTAACACATTATCTATCTGTGTTTCATGAACTGAGTATGTGTGGGGTAGACATTGAGTATGTCTGAAACACACTGTTACTATGTTTGAGTCATAGAGTACATGTGTCAAAGAGTGTTTTTTTCTGTGAAAGACAGAAAGTGAGCATGTGTGACTTATTGATACAGTATGAGTGAGACAGAGTGAGTATATGTGAGAGGGAGAGTATGTTTGACAGAGATAGTGAGTATGTGTGTTAGTGAGAGATTCAGAGTCTGAGTCATAGGCAGAGAGACAGGCAGGGGGGAGGGAGAGAGCAGCAGCGGGTCCAGCGGCGACTCGGGAGCGAGCGGGGGGAGACGGTGGGGTCCTCCAGGTCCAGCAGCGAGGCAATTTGGGACGGGAGGGGGGAGAGGATGGGGGGTCCAACGGCGACTGGGGAGGGAGTCGGTTGGGGAAGAGGAGGAGGACGGGGGTCCGAACTGGGAGAGGAGAGGCAGGTCGGTGGGACGGCTTGCGTGTGGCTGCAGGGAGTGTCCATCGGGGAGGAGGGTGAGTGAGTGTGGCTGTGGGTGGGGAAAGGGTTCCAGTGGCGACTCGGGAGGGGCGAGAGAGAGAGAGAGCAGCGGGTCCAGCGGCGACTTGGGAGTGAGAGGGGAGATGGTGGATCAGGGAGGAGGGTGAGTGTAGCTCTGGGCGGGGGACGGGTTCCAGCGGCGACTCAGGAGGGGCAAGAGAGCAGCGGGTCAAGCGGCGACTCGGGAGTGAGAGGGGAGACGGTGGGGTCCAGGTCCACAGGCATGGGCCACGTCAGCCGGGTCGCGAGCTTACAGTTTTGCTTTGCATTGCAATTTTTTGGTTTATGGCGGATCTTCTTCACTTCTGCTTCAGCTTCTGTGATGTGAAGATGTTTGTGGGATTGTAGGTCCGGGCACGTGACTTGCTTGATTGTTTGAGGCAGTTGGTTTCTGCCTCATGTTGCTGGCGCTCAGTTCTTCTGTCTGTGATAGGTCCCTCATGTTTGTGACATTGCGTTGCTTTGCCTGGCAACTATGCTGCGTCCCCTTCCCTCATAACGTTTTGACGCGAGGGCGGAATGTGAGACAGATGATTACAGGCAGCACGAACCCTACGAACCCTTCAGTGCCATGGGGAGTCAGCTTCAGAATGTTGGAGTTGGAAATTATTATATAGGATTGTGCTTGCAGAATTTTCTTTTATTTATCCTATATTTTTGTGTAATAGAGCTTTGCTGATTGATGTGCCCTTGTTGTGGACTGGAATTTTAATGTTATGACTTGACTTTTTTCTTATTTTATTTATTTATAGCAGCATTTATATCCCACATTCTCCAAATAGGTTTGGTTCGATGTGGCTTACAAAGTTAGTAAAAGAGGAGGCGAATTACATTTTAATAGGAAAGGAGAGTAGGGATGTGAGAGGGCTTGGTAAGAGCTAGAAGAAGAAGAGCTAATGGGGGAGGAGGTGTGTTACCGTGCGAATGTTTTAATTTTATGCAGGTAAGAACTTTTTGAACAGGAGGTCTTAAGGTGTTTTTGAAAGTTGGTGTAGGGGTTATGGACTTCGGTGGATTGGAAAGGGCATTCCACATCTTGGTACTTTGGGAAGGGAAGTTCGCTGAGTCAGCGGTCTTGTAGATGAACTTGTGACATCTAGGGTAGTGCAGGGTCAGGTATTTCCTCGCTTCTTTCGGTATGTTCTTAAGGGGTAATATGATCATGTCTGATAGGTATGCAGGTGCTTCACTGTATATTATAAGCCAGATTATGGTACAGAGTTTAAAGGTTATACATGCTTTGATTGGGAGCCAGTGGTGAGATTGTAATAGAAGGGTAGCTTTTTCGTATCGAGGCTTTCTGAGGATGAGTCTGGCTGTTGTGTTTTGAGCTGTTTGTAGTTTCTTTGCATCCTGCGTAAATCACGTTGCAGTAGTCAAGGTGTGTAAGAACTGTGGCTTGTACTATGAGTTGGAATATTTATGAGGGGAATTTGTTTATCAATCTTCTCAGTTTCCACATAGTGTGGAATGAGGTAGTTACTACCTTTGTGACGGGGTTCGAAGGTCAGTTTATGATCTATGATTACTCCCAGGTTGTTTGTGAGAGGGTATGTAGTTCCATCTATGGTTATGTTGGTTATGGAGGTTTGTTTGTGGCAGGGGCGTATCTGGAATCCGGCGGTAGGGGGGGCCAGAGCCAGAGAGAGGGGGCACATTTTTGCCTCCCCCCCCCCCCCCCGCCGCCTCTCTCCACCCCCTCCCCCCCGCCGTCAACCCTCCCCCGCTGCTTATCTTTGCTGGCAGGGGGCCCCAACCCCCGCCAGCCGAGGTCCGACCCGAAGTCTTCATATTTCGTCTTCCTCCGACTCCTCCGTGGCCATGCTGCAAGGAAGTAACGCTGAAGTGCTGATTCTTTGAATCCAGTTCAGAGTCTGACGTCGCAGCATGTTGTACGCGTTACTTCCTTGCAGCATGGCCACGGAGGAGTCGGAGGAAGACGAAATACGAAGACTTCGGGTCGGACCTCAGCTGGCAGGGGTTGGGGCCCCCTGCCAGCAAAGGTAAGCAGCGGGGGAGGGTTGACGGCGTGGAGGAGGGCCAAGGCGAAATCTGCGGGGGCCCAGGCCCCTGTGGCCCCACGCAGATACGCCCCTAGTTTGTGGGGTGCTGTTATTGCCAGGAACTGGGTTTTCTCTTTGTTGAGTTTGAGCTTTAATGCAGTGGCCCAGTTTTCTATTGTGGTTAGACCACTTTTGATTTTCTCTGAAATGTCTGTGATGTCATTTTTGAAGGGGATGTAGATGGTCACGTCGTTGGCATAAATAACTTGGAGGGGCATAATGGAACAGAAACGCCTATCTCCATGGGCGTTAATCTCCGAGAACGGGTCCGTGAAGGGGCGGACCGAACCGTATTATCGATAAAAAATAGATGCCCATGTTTTATTCGCCAATGTGTGAGCTGGGCGTTTTTGCTTTTCAGCGATAATGGAAAAGGAAAGTGCCCAGCTCAAAAACGAATAAATCCAAGGCATTTGTTCGTGGGAGGGGCCAGGATTCGTAGTGCACTGGTCCCCCTCACATGCCAGGACACCAACCGGGCACCCTAGGGGGCACTTTTACAAAAACAAAAAAACAGGTAAAAGAGCTCCCAGGTGCATAGCACCCTTCCATTGTGTGTTGAGCCCCCCAAATCCCCCTCAAAACCCACTGCCCACAAGTCTACACCATTACTATAGCCCTAAGGGGTGAAGAGGGGCACCTACATGTGGGTACAGTGGGTTTGGGGGGGTTGGACGACTAATAAGCATTAAGCAGCACAATTGTAACAGGTAGGGGGGATGGGCCTGGGTCCACCTGCCTGACGTCCACTGCACCCCCTAACAACTGCTCCAGGGACCTGCATACTGCTGCCTGGGAGGAGGGTATGACATTTGAGGGTGAAAATAAAAAGTTGTGAAACATCATTTTTTGTGGTGGGAGGGGGTTAGTGACCACTGGGGGAGTCAGGGGAGGTCATCCCCGATTCCCTCTGGGGGTAATCTGGTCATTTAGGGCACTTTTTGGGGCCTTATTCGTGAAAAAACAGGGTCCAGGAAAAGTGCCCTAAATTCTAGCTACAAACGCATCCATTATCGGCGAAGGGCGCCCATCTCTGTTCGGGTGATAACCACGCCCCAGTTCCGCCTTTGACACGCCTTCGACACGCCCCCGTCCACTTTGTCCGCATCCGCGACGGAGTGCAGTTGAAAGCGTCCCAAATTCGGCTTTTGATTATACCGCGTTATTCGTTTTTGTGAGATAAACGCCCATCTCCCGATTTAGGTCGGAACTTAGGCGTTTTTCTCGTTCGATTATAAGCTGGATAGTAACATAGTAGATGACGGCAGAAAAAGACCTGCATGGTCCATCCAGTCTGCCCAACAAGATAAACTCATACAGTATGTGTATACCTTACCTTGATTTGTACCTGCCTTTTTCAGGGCACAGACCGTACAAGTCTGCCCAGCAGTATTTCCCGCCTCCCAACCACCAGTCCCGCCTCCCATCACCGGCTCTGGCACGGACCGTATAAGTCTGTCCTCCACACCACCAACCTCTCTTCCCCCACCTGCTCCGCCACCCAATTTTGGCTAAGCTTCTGAGGATCCATTCCTACTGCACAGGATTCCTTTATGCATATCCCACACATGTTTGCATTCCGTTACCAGAATTAGATTGTGACATCATCTGCACAGATGAAGGGGTTAAGGCCTTGGTTGGATAAGGACTTGGCTAGTGGGATCATCATTAGGTTGAAGAGGATCGGTGATAGCGGTGATCCTTGTGGTACTCCGCAGTCTGCTTTCCATGGTGATGATATGTTTGAGTTTGATAGGTTGAGACCTTGTGTGCCAAGTGTTTTAGTTAGCAGGACCATCATGACGTTCAATAGGATCGGAGTGATAGATGATCCTTGTGGGCTTTCCAGGGAGAGGATAGTTGATTCTCCATTTTGACTTGATATGTCCTCGAGGTAAGAACTTGCTTGAACCATTTGAGGACTGCTCCGCCTATTCTGATTTTGTCAAGATTCGTAGTAGGGTGTCATGGTCTACTATATTGAAGACTGAAGACATGTCAAATTGTAGAAGTAGAATGTTCCTGCCCTGATTTCTCTTCTGAAGTTGGCAACGAGAGCAGCTAGCATCATTTCTGTGCTGGGACATGATCTGAAGCCTTATTGAGAGCCATGAAGTATGGAGACGTTGTTTATGTAGTCGGTGAGTTGTTTGTTGACTATATACTCCAGGAGCTTGGCTACGAGAGGGATTGAGGCTACTGGCCATTTTTTTTACGTCACTTTTGCTAGCTTTGGGATTTTGGGGGATGGGTGTTAGGATTATGTTACTTTTTTCCTTAGGGAAGATTACAGCGGTTAGTAGGTCTATTAGGTAGGTTGTAATGCTTTCTATGAATTCAACCGGAGGATTTTTTAGTAAGTGGCTTGGACATGTGTCCAGTGAGCAATGGGATTTGGTAGTTTTGAGTAGTATTTATCAGACTAGAGTCATGTTGGGTGAGAGAATGATGACCAAGATCTGACAAATAGAGTTCTTAATGTATTAATTACACGCAGAGCAGACGCGAGGTGCCGCTGCTTCAGAGATTTTTTTAAAGGCTGGGTCAGGTGCCGGGTGGCAGGAGAAGAGGGTCATCTGGCGACAGAGTTGGTAGGCAGGTGGGGACTGGGTCAGGGAGGGGGGGTCAGATGGGAGGAGGGAGGGGCTCAGATGGGAGAAGGGGACTGGGTTGGGAAGGGGGGAATCAAATGGGAGAAGGAGGCTGGAACTGGGGTCTGAGAAGGGGGCAGGAGGGAGAATGGGGCTATGCCTGGGACAGGTGGGAGAATGGTTCTGGGACTGAAAAGGGGGGCCCTAATACAAAGCATGTGGATGAAGGGGACTGGAACTGGGGGTTGAAAAGGAGGGTAGGTGGGATAAGGGGGCCAGTATTGGAACTGAGGGCTGAAAAGGGGCAGGGGCTGAAACTGTGTGGACTGGGGGCTGAAAAGGGGACAGGGAGAAGTGGCTGGGGCTGAAGCTCTGGACTGGTGGGAGAATAGGGCTGGGGCTGAAACTGGGGACTGGTGTGGGGACTGGGGGCTAAAAAGGGGGGACAGGGAGAAGTAGCTGGTGTTGAAGCTCAGTACTGATGGGAGAAAAGGGCTGGAGCTGAAACTGGGGACTGATGGGATAGGGGGGCTGAAACTGGGGGCTGAAAAGGGGGGCAGGTGGGAGATGTTGGCTGGGGCTGGAACTAGGGGCAGGTGGGATAATGGGGCTAGAACAGGGGGCCGAAAAGAGGGGGCAGAGAGAGAGAGAGAGAGAGAGAGAGAGGGGATGGATCCTGGATGGAAGGGGGGCGAGAAGGAGGACAGACCCTGGATGGATGGGAGAGGGAGGACAAATGGTAGATTGAAGGGGCAGAGAGAAAGGACAGACAGTGGATGGAAGGGATAGAAAGGGCAGACAGTGGATGGAAGGGAGAGAGAGAGGGCAGGTGGGCAGATGGACAGATAGTGGATGGAAGGGGCAGAGATAGAGGGCAGATGGTGGATGGAAGGGGCAGAGATAGAGGGCAGATGTGGATGGAAGGGAGAGATAGGGCAGATGTGGATGAAGGAAGAGAGAGGGCAGACAGTGGATGGAAAGGGCAGGGAGAGACCGCAGACATTGGATGGAGGGGACAGCAGAGAGGGCAGACACTGGATGGCAGAGAGAGAGCAAAGACAGATGCTGGATGGAAGGAAGACAGTGAAAAGAAGATGAGGAAAGCAGAAACCAGAGACAACAAACTTTAAATAAAATATTTATTTTTATTTTTTTGCTTTAGGATAAAGTAGTATTGTAGCTATGTTAATAAATGTTTATAAATAGAACATGTAAATAAGGTAATCTTTTTATTGGACTAATTTTAATACATTTTACTTTTGGAGAACAAAACCCCCTTCCTCAGGTCAGGATAGGATACTGTAACAGCACTATAGTGTATTGACCTGAGGAAGGAGGTTTTGGCCTCTGAAAGCTAAATGTATTAGTCCAATAAAATGATATTATTTGTTTTATTTCTATTTGTTAATTTGTAAAGTGGTGATTGGTATTTGTTAGTTTTTTGAAATTTACATCTGCTGTCTTTATATTTCACACAGTACTAGGGGACATTTTCTGTTTCTGTGGTGTTGCATTGTATGCAAAGTCTGGCATCTTGGGGATTCAATTTAATTTTTGTCTAAATAGAAAGTTTATGATTACTTATTCTATAGTGGATTAGGGTGTATCTGTGTTTGTGAAAAAGACATGGCTTTCGGTTGGCATTGACTGTGCAGGATCGACGATCTGTATTATTTTGTCTGGTTTTGTTTTACAATAGGTGGATTGATGTTCTAGTGCTCACTGTAGTGTTTAAGATGCTTTCCTTTTCCTTGTGTGACTCATAGAAATTACTGCTTATGGTATGGTAGAATTGCTCTATAGGTCCTGAGTGTTTTGTAATTTCGGTATGCCTAGTACTGGGTTTTGGAGGAGGGTGTTAAAAAATGACCAGCCCCGGGTGTCAACTACCCTAGGTACGCCACTGGTATTGTCTGCAATGACACCTAGATCTTTTTCTTGAGTGCTGGACTCCTAAGGTGGGTCCTAAATCAGGTAACTATGATTCAGATTATTCTTCCCAATGTGCATCACTTTACATTTGTCCACATTAAATTTCTTCTGCCATTTGGATATCCAGTCTACATTGGCTTAAGAATGATGGTCACATTTATTTTAAATTAGCATGTTTGCTTTACAAACGTCTTTATGGGCTAAATTCTAAAACAGTTGTCTGGGTTATAATCTTTTCAAATAATAGACCTTATTTGAGAAGTTTGAAAAGATTATTAGGCTTTCCATCTAAGAAGAATATTAACCGTAAATCTATTAGGGAGCATTCCTTCGATTTTCAAAGTATTAATTTTTGGAATAGTATTCCAGTTCAAATTCGTCATATGACTCCTTATATTTTATTTAGAAAAGCTCTTAAAACTTATTTTCTAGACAGAAACTGTGATTTTATTTACTCTGATTGGAATTTTTGTGTTTTTGTTGTAGATTGTATGTATAGGCCTGTAATATGTATTGTAATTTTCTCCTAATGTGAAGCTTTTTAATTGTAATCCGCCTTGCAGCGTTAGTTAAAGGCAGAATAGAAGTCTGTAAATACAATAAAATAGTAGGGCCAGCTTAAGGCATGAACCAGATGAGGCACTGGCTCAGAGTGGCAAAGTTCAAGGGTACCAGAAGACTGCCTCACTGGTTTATCTTTCGTAGAAGCGAGAGCGTACTGTTCTGCTCTTGCCACTGTGCTCCCCTCCTCAAATTGCTGCTAGAACAATTAAAGGGTTAAACCTGAAGCAGTGCTGGTGGCAGCACAGGGAATCTGATGTCCCCCAGAATCTCCTCCTTCAAGATGACCTGAAATCCCTGTTATGGCAGTGGGCCTGACACAACCCCCTCCCTAATGTAAGCATTCCCTAAAGCCCCTCTTATTTCTAAACCCTGCCCCTTCACCTCCTCCCCAGCCACCTCATCCCAACATCCCCCCACCCGAACCCTGACTTCTTCCCTTATATGGCAGCTTGAACCCCTAGTAGTAATACTACAAGACTACCACTAGTAGCACTATTTTGAACACAGCATCTGCTGGTGCAGGAATGAGTATGGGTGAGTTGGGGTTATTCAGGTGGGCAAGAGAAAGCTGGCTGGAAAGGAGTTGATTTGGGTGGATGGTAAGTCTGCTGATGTGGAAGGGCAATGTGGGAAGGGTGTGAAGCAAGAGTTGGCTCAGGGTATCACAATCCATTGATCCAGCCCTGCCATTGTTCAGCAATGACCTTGACCTGGTTAGCTGCAGACCATTACTTCAGTACAGCAGAGCACTATAATCATCTGGTACCAAATACTGGAGGATTTGCTGTGAAGACGAAAATGCTATTGCTGTTCAGCACACTTAGCTTTTCATGAGATAAAAATTCTATTTCCTGACTTCAATTTATTTACACCACTGATTAAAACAGAATAAATGCATACTGCAGTGAAAGTGCTGGTGAAAGTATCCATATTGGGACACTCCAAGGGAATTCTTATTAACCAGCATTATCGCTGGATAAAATACAGCCCACATTTAGCTTTTTCACAAATGAGTTTGAAGTATTTTTAATCTGAGCAGCAAACACCTTGTGTTTAAAATTCAAAGTGCATGTTAAATTTCTTTGCAGGAATTTTAATGAAGGTTCTACCTAAAATTGTTTCTGGATTTTATATCATTCACATAGGGCTGGAGGTATGTACTGAATGCTTTATCATCCTACCCTCTCTTTTCCATCCAGAAAGTTGAAAATATACCTGATAGGTATTTTAAGGTATCAAGCAGAAGCCTTATAGCATTACATTCACATATACATAATGTTGTGCTTTAACTCTCATGAGCAATTTGTTCCCTTTTCAGAAAACTACGAGGCCCTGCAAAAAAAAAAAAAAAAAGTTTCAGCCACTCCATCTGGCTTATATTCAAAACCATTTAACTGGCCAGGAATGGCACCTGACCGGCTATCTGGCGATATTCAGTGGGAGGTAGCCAGCTATCTCCTGCTGAATATCGCCGGTTAGCACTTAGCGGATAGCCAGTTATATCGTGCAATATAACTGGCTATGCTCTGATTTTCAGTACATTGCAGGCTATGTTTGCAGCCAAATCTGGCTGCTTCAATAGCAGGTCTATCTTTGGCCACTATGAACTTAGCCGGGCAGTGCTGAATATCGACTTGGCCCAGCATTGACTATCCAGGCTCAGTGCTGACCATGGGAGGCAACCGCAATCCGAATATCGGGCCCCATATGTATGGGCGTAGCCAGACTTCAGCGGAAGGGGGGTCCAGAGCCGAGGTGAGAGGGCACATATTAGCCCCCCCCCCCCGGTGCCATCAACCCCCTGCCACTTTTCACCCCCCCCCCCCCCCGGTGCCACCACCCCTCCCCATCCCTTTCGACCCCCCCTCCCGCAGCTGCCAACCCTCCCCCCCCCCACCGCCAGGTACCTTTGCTGGTGGGAGTCCCCAACCCCCGCCAGCCGAAGTCCCCTTCAGCACCGATCTCTGAGTCTGGCTCGTTCACTGATCTGGATTCTGTTTCTGTGAGTCCTGACGTCCTGCACATTCCTACATGCAGGACATCAGGACTCACAGAAACAGAATCCAGATCAGCAAAGCGCCGGAGACTGGCGCTGAAGAGGACTTCGGCTGGCGGGGGTTGGGGACCCCCGCCAGCAAAGGTACCTGACGGCGGCGGCGGGAGGGGGGATTGAGTGTGGTGGGGGAGGGTTGGCGGCAGGGGGATTGAAAGCTAAATCTGGGGGGGCCCATGCCCCCGTGGCCCCACCTAGCTATGCCCCTGCCCATATGTTTTAGAAATAGTTCTCTTGAAATATATTTATTTTAAACATTTGGGGGTCAATATTCATCCAGTGGTGATGAGTACTTTGCTGACCACCACTGGCGTTACTCCCCGAATATTCAGTGCTGGGCCATGACCGGGCTTCAGCGTTGAATATCCAGTTTATGTGGCACTGACTAACACATGGCCAGTTAAGTCGATAGAAGAGGAGTAGCGTGATCAACAGGATGCTTCCAGAGAAAGCAAGGAGACAAAAAATAAAATAAGGAATAAAAAATGTTCTTTAACCTGCCTCAGGAGTCTGTATGTGGTAAACGCTAGAAGATGGAGCTGAACCAAAATAAGCCTTTAAAATGACTAATGATTGGTGGATATACAAGATACGTTGGTAAAAAGCACAAGCAGAACTGAGAGGAGAGTCATGTCTACAAAAATATCTCTGTGTCCCGATATTTTTGTAGACATGACTCTCCTCTCAGTTTTGCTTGTGCTTTGGTTCAGCTCCACCTACTGGCATTTACCGTATACAGACTCCTGAGGCAGGCTTTTCTCGCCGAAATACGTGCTGTGTCAAGTCTTCTACTATTAACATTTTTTATTACTTATTTTTTGTCTCCTTGGTTTCTCTGAAGCGTCCTGTTGATCATGCTACTCTTCTGTTTCTGTGTTTCCCCTTGTAGCGGATCCAGTTTGTCCACTTTTGTGGTTGTTTTCAGTTAAGTCGAAAATCATAATTTAACTGGCCATGGGTTGCTGAAGAAAGATAGGACTGTGTTTTATGCCGTCCCATTCATGTGGTTACCCTGGCCGGTTAAGCGTTGAATATCAGTATTTAACCGACCAAGTGCTGACCCCAACCCCGGAATAAACCCCTAATGTTTTCACGTAGGTACTAACCACTAATTTTCAGCAGGGATAACTGGGTAAGTGCTGGTGAAAATTAGAGGATAGAGCCGAACAAGAGGTTTAACTGGTCAGCGGCCATTTCTGGCCAGTTAAATTGTTTTGAATATCAACCAGTTGGTTTCTTTTTCTCAAATCACTACGCAAGAACTAATTAACTTTAATTTACTAAGGGCTCCTTATACTACGCAGCGGTAAGCCCAAGGCGGGATTACCACTTGCTATACAGGAAGTACCACTGGGCTACCGCAGCAGCCCAGCAGTACTTCCCATCCCTATTGTGCCATCATTTCCAGTGCTACAAAAATGTATTTATTTTTGTAGTGCTGGAGTGTACTCGGCGGTAATTGGGCATTGCCGCTCGCCTGCTGGATACTGCCCGGTTAACATGGGAGCCCTTACCGCCACCTAATGAGTGGCTGTAAAGGCTCCCCTCTGAAATGGCCGCACGGCAAGTGCTTTACTTGCTGCCCAGCCATTTCCTGTTGGAAAGCGAGACTTCCCTTTACCAGCTGCGGTAAAAGGGGACCTCGGCATGCATGTAAAACAAGCGCTGACACCCACGCTGGCTCCCTTTTTCCGCAACTTGGTAAAAGGGGACCCTAAATCTAAATGAAAAGATATGTTTGAGGTTATCTGACCCAAACTATAAAACAGAAAATTATGTCTTTCACAGTTCCTACCTTCCAAGTGCATTCAGTTGTGCCTCTTCCACATTTACATGCACTTGCAAAAGTAACAGGATATATAACTTGCTATTCTACTGATGGGGGTCATTTCTTGGTGTTTGGGGTAAGAAATCATTAATTATTTCACCTGGACCATAGAAGTTTGTGCTGTTATTTATTGGAAAATGGGTTAGGAAATGGGCTTGGTGTACTTTAAAAGCACAGGAACATAAGAATAGCCATACTGGGTCAGACCATCTTCGACTCCTCCCTCCCTGCACATATTCAACAGACTGCTAAAACCTGTCGTTTCTTTCTCTATAATATCAGCAAAATTCGCCCTTTCCTTTCTGAGCACACTATCAGAACCCTCATCCACGCTCTTATCACCTCTCGCTTAGACTATTGCAACTTGCTTCTCACAGGTCTCCCACTTCTCTCCTCTTCAATCTGTTCAAAATTCTGCTGCATGACTAATATTCCGCCAGGGTCGTTATGCTCATATTAGCCCTCTCCTCAAGTCACTTCACTGGCTTCCTATCCGTTTCCGCATACAGTTCAAACTCCTCTTATTGACTTATAAGTGCATTCACTCTGCAGCTCCTCAGTACCTCTCCACTTTCATCTCTCCCTACATTCCTCCCCGGGAACTCCGTTCACTGGGTAAATCTCTCTTATCTGCACCCTTCTCCTCCACTGCTAACTCCAGACTCCATTACTTTTATCTTGCTGCACCTTATGCTTGGAATAGACTTCCTGAGCTGGTACGTCAAGCTCCATCTCTGGCCATCTTCAAATCTAAGCTAAAAGCCCACCTTTTGATGCTGCTTTTAACTCCTAACCCTTATTCACTTGTTCACATCCTCACTTTAATATTCCCTTATCTCTTGTTTGTCCTGTTTGTCCTAATTAGATTGTAAGCTCTGTCGAGCAGGGACTGTCTCTTCATGTTCAAGTGTACAGCGCTGCGTACATCTAGTAGCGCTATAGAAATGATAAGTAGTAGTAGTAGTAGCTACAGGTTTAGGTCACCCAGGCTAATTTCAGCAGTAAGAATTCCTACAGATGACAGCACAAGTTGTCTCAATAACCTGAGAAAGTGAGTCAGTCTCCTGAGAGAGAGAGATCATGCTGATATAACTTACAAAGGCCACTAGCTACCATATTCTAGTCTGAACCTGTGTGCTCTGAGCAAGATGGGAAAAGAAGTGTGCAGGGCACTGGAAGTCATTGGAAATGGAGTAAGTAAAAATGAAAGACGGATGGAAATGGTGTCATGGAAAGAAATACTGGCAACCTCTTTTTAAGACGTACAGCATGCAGAAGAAAAAGTCTTAAATGGTGCCACTGAAACACACTCCTATAGTCTCCTAGGCACAGCAGATGGATCATGTTTTCATTCTGAAAAACTTGTAAAGTCCTGTAATAGTCTTTCTAATAATTTCTATAGCACTACAAGATGTATGCTGTGCACATTATATGAATGTACTTTCTCTGTCCTAACAGGGCTCACAATCTAAGCTTTGATACCCAGTGCAATTTATTTGTAACATTTGTACCCCGCACTATCCCACTCAATAGCAAGCTCAAGGTCACAAGGAGCTGCACTGGGAATTGAGCCCACCCCAACAGGATCAAAGACTGCTGCACTGACCATTAGGGCATTCCTTTACTCCTTTTGTGTAGGCATATAATGTTCTCAGCATCCTTGTCTGCTACTAATGCTATCATTGTTGGGACTGACAGAGACATCCCTTTTGCTTTACATTTATTATTATGATTATTATTGTAATTATTATTATATATCCCTTTCAGCACCAGCAACAACAAATATTGATAAAGCTGGCAAGTATTTACGTTAACTAGGCCATGATGAATTAGTACAAATTGATCATAAAAAAGTAAAAAGGAAGCAAAATGAATTATATCTTAATCATTATGGTGGCAGATATTCAGGCCATTGGGAGGCAGCTCGCATAAGTGCTGCAGTCGGCGATGACCCCGAATATTCAATGCTGGGCCGTTTCTGGTGACCGGCATGGAATATCTGGTTTCATTTTTGGCCACCAGAACGTACTAGTTAAGTTGATTCTCAGAGCTCACCAGTTAAGGGGCCCTTTTACTAAGCTGTATAGGTGCCCATCCTGCTTATTTTTGAAGGAGAAGGCTGGCCATCTTCCGACACAAATCGGGAGATGGCCGGCCATCTCCTAAACCCGGCCAAATCGGTATAATTGAAAGCCGATTTTGGCCGGCTTCAACTGCTTTCCATCGTGGGGCTGGCCAAAGTTCAAGGTGGCGTGTCGGCAGTGTACCGAAGGCGGGATGGGGGCTCAGCACCCATGGTAAGGGAGCTATGCACTTGGGAGCAATTTGTGAAGTCCACTGCAGTACCCCCTAGGGTGCCCAGTTGGTGTCCTGGCATGTGAGGGGGACCAGTGCACTACAAATGCTGGCTCCTCCCACAACCAAGTGCCTTGGATTTAGCCGGGTTTGAGATGACCGCCATGAGTTTCCATTATCAGGGAAAACCAATGGCGGCCATCTCTAACGCCGGCGATCTCTAAGGCCGGCCCAAATGTTGAGATTTGGCCGGCCCTGACCGTATTATCGAAACGAAAGATGGCCGGCCATCTTTTTTGATAATACGGTCGGAGACGCCACTTTACGGGGCCGTCCCTGGAGATGGCCGCCCTTAGAGATGGCCGGCCCTGTTCGATTATGCCCCTCCATGTGCGCCCAATGTGCGTCAATTTGGAGTTACCGCCCGGCTACCATGTGGCCCTTGCGGTAATTTCATTTTTGACGTGCGTCCGCTATGCACGCTGGAAAATAATTTTTATCTTCTGGTGCATGGCAGAAACCGGGCGGTAACTGTCATTCTACACACATAGATGATTACCGCACAGTTACCGCGTGAGACCTTACCGCTAAGTCAATTGGTGGTGGTAAGGGTCTCAGACCCAAAATGGACGCACATCAATTTTTATTTTGCCGCATGTCCATTTTTGGCAAAAATTTTAAAAAGGCCTTTTTTACAGGTGCGCTGAAAAATGGATCTGTGTGTACCCAAAACACGCACCTACACTAGCGCAGCCCATATTTCAGCGCACCTTAGTAAAAGGACCCCTAAGTTCCTAGCAGATAAAGGTAGGACTGCTATTTATGCAGTCCTATTTAACTGCTAAACCCAGTGCTATGTTTCTTTTCCTTTTTATCCCTAATACTTGAATTTCTTTCCCCCTCCCCCAATTGTAGTCTAAAGAAGGATATCTGTCATCTGTTTAAAATTACTTTTCCTTGGAGTTTAATTTTGGTTACTACTACTACTACTACTTATCATTTCTAAAGCGCTACTAGACGTATGCAGCGCTGTACACTTGAACATGAAGAGACAGTCCCTGCTCGACAGAGCTTACAATCTAATTAGGACAGACAAACAGGACAAACAAGAGATAAGGGAATATTAAAGTGAGGATGATAAAATAAGGGTTCTGAACAAGTGAATAAGGGTTAGGAGTTAAAAGCAGCATCAAAAAGGTGGGCTTTTAGCTTAGATTTAAAGACGGCCAGAGATGGAGCTTGACGTACCAGCTCAGGAAGTCTATTCCAAGCATAAGGTGCAGCAAGATAAAAGGAACGGAGTCTGGAGTTAGCTGTGGAGGAGAAGGGTGCAGATAAGAGAGATTTACCCAGTGAACGGAGTTCCCAGGGAGGAATGTAGGGAGAGATGAGAGTGGAGAGGTACTGAGGAGCTGCAGAGTGAATGCACTTATAAGTCAATAAGAGGAGTTTGAACTGTATGCGGAAACGGATAGGAAGCCAGTGAAGTGACTTGAGGAGAGGGCTAATATGAGCATAGCGACATTGGCGGAATATAAGTTGTGCAGCAGAACTTTGAACAGATTGAAGAGGAGAGAGATGGCTAAGTGGGAGACCTGTGAGAAGCAAGTTGCAAATGTTTTCTTCGATGTTGATTCCTGTATTTCTTTCAATAAGTGATTTATGTTTGCCATTTAGTGTTGCAAATTTAATTCTTTATTGAAAAAAAAAAAAAGGATAGCAAAAGACTATCCTAGTTTAATCTGGGCAGTTATCTGGGTACTGGCCTGAATTATGGTCTGGCACCTGGATAACTTTTGGCAACTGCCAAAGAGCCAGATATTCAATGCCAGTGCCTAGATTAGGCCTGGCATTGAATATTTGGGTCATTTACTGCCCATGGTGATCAGCACCTTTGTAATCACTGACTGTCATGGGCTCAAATCAGCCTGATTGATCTTTGTTCTAATCCTGAATCAAATTGATTATTGCAATTCTCTTTATATGGGTTTGAACCAATCCTCTGTTCAAAAATGACAACTTCTTAAAACACTGCTGTCAGGTTACTAACTGCCACAAGCAGGCTTGAACACATTACCTCAGCCCTTAAACAACTTTACTGACTTCTAATCTCATTTGGAAACTGCTATAAAAATTTGTGTCCTAGTTCATAAGACACTGCATATCAGGATCCCTTCTTACCTTACCTCTCAGACCTATTTATCCCATACCACTCCAATGATCCAACTCATTCTCAATAGGTAAACCAATTATTTTTACACGCCAACTTTCTTCATTTATTTTTATGCCCCAGCTTCTCTTTGTTTGGGCAGGACAAATGCACTGCTTTCTCATATTTTGGCTCCTCAGAATGCAATTAACTCATTTCCTATTTAAAAGAAAGAATTAAATAAAACCACATTAAAATAGCCTTAAAAACCTACCCATTCAGCGTAGCATTTGGGATGAGTGATTGTTTCAATTTGGGATTCCTAGAACACTGGCTCTCATTTTCTCTCTTTCCTTTATGGAATTGTTAACTCATTTCTTCTCCTGTAATCTTTGTTGTGAACCAATTCCCACCCCCCTTCCCTTTGGCCTTATTTTAGAGGCAGTATATTAAGATTTCCAATAAACTGAATTATACCTACCAGCTTTATGGATTCTGTGAGACTGAGCTACAAAGTCCTAACATGCACCATAATGTTTTCAACTTTAGCTGATTCCATTAAAAATATCAAATGTTCACGTTACCTATTAACATAAATAAAGATCGGCAAACCAGATTGTTCAATTTAGAGGTGAGAGACGGGAATGACTCTTAAAAAATGAAAGTTAAATCATGGCAGGCTGTCGATCGCTTTGGATAAATGTGAGCCATATGATTTAGCTCCTGGAAACTAATGTCGTTTGCAGTTCACTCTGAAATCATTGCATACATAACACCATATATGAGTATATGATATGATATGATATGATATGATATAGTACTTCTATTCTGCCAACTCCCCCAAACAATTTTTTTCAAAGCTGATTCATAAGAACATAGGCATTGCCATACTGGGACAGACTGAAGGTCCATCAAGCCCAATATCCTGTTTCCAGCAGTGGCCAATCCAGGTCACAAGTATCTGGCAAAATCCCAGAATAATAAAACAGATTTTATGCTACTTATCCTAGAAGTAAGCAGTGGATTTTCCCGAGTCCATCTTAATAATGGACTTGGGGAAAAGGCCTTTAAAAAATAATGAGTCTCTAAGATTCACTTGAACTGTTGAGTATTATCGCATAATCTTAGAGGGTCCAGCAACAAAGAAAGCACATGCTCTCATTTCAGCAGAATGACACAACAGAGGAGAAGCTAAACACAACTGCTTCAGTCTTTCAGACCTCAATGATCGCCTCAGGCAATACATCCTTAAAACATTACTAAAATATACAGGTACCTTCCCATATACATGCTGATGTTTCAAAACAAGAACTTTAAACATAACTCGATACCTAACAGGCAACCAGTGGAGTTTTTTATTTTTTTAGCACTGGAGTGATATATGTGCAGGACAGGGCAAGGTGGGGATCAGGAAGGGGATTTGAGGGGCCAGGAGAGGGACAAGAGGGAACACAGGGGGCCAAGTGGGGGCCATAGAGGACCGGGAGGGGCATACAAGGGGGTCAGGAGGGGATCAAGAGGGGGTCAGGATGGGGACCAGGAGGGGGCCACAAGGGGAGACAAGAGGGGGCTATGAGTGGGACAAGTGGGGGATCAAGGAGGGGGCTAGAAGGGGTACAACAAGGGGTCTAAAAACAAAAATTGATTGTGAAGTGGCCGAAGCCTTTGAAAAAGTATTTAGTTTAGGCCACATGCCTAAAAAAATATAGACGGACAAGGGTAAAGAGTTTTTAAATAAACCTGTACAGAAAAGAAAAGGAATCCGCCATTTTGTGACCAGCAATGATGTAAAAGTGGCTATGGTAAAGAGGTTTAACTGCACCCTAAAGTCTAAAATGCAGCGGTACTTCATGTCACACAACTCTTTTTGCTATGTAGGTGTATTGCATGTAGCTATAACTGGAGTTTTCACAGAACCATATGGGGCAGACCGATTGACTTGACACCTCTGAATTCTCTGCAGATCTGGAAAACAATCTATAGAGGGAATGGAAAACTAGAAATGGCCATGAAACATTTTGCAAAAGGCGACCACATAAGATTGTCAAAAACAAATGGCGCTTTTCAAAAGGAGTAAGAACAGGAACTCGAGGGGATTCAAGATGGCGGCTAAGTAGGAAGCACGGAAGAAAGCTCCGCTGTTAACCGCTCTTACTCTTGATTTTTTTTGCCTTCGATTGAGTTTCCTAAACGATGCCTAAAAGGAGAGGTAAATCGCGAGGAGGTCCCGCTACTCCCCTTTTACCTGGAGTTGGAACAATGGATCGCTTCCTTTTACCGGGCACACCGACGGGGACTGGTTCGCTGCTGGAGGGATTAGGGAGAGGTCTGCCGTTTCCCCAGCTTGAACAGGAGACATCTTTTAGCCCCGAGATGAGGATTCCTCCTCCCATGCCGGCTATGGCGCTGAACTCGGACCGGAGACCCCTCGATGCGCAGGACGCGACGGGGTTTCCTGGCGCGGGTGCTGAGTCGACGCCTGAGACGCCGGCGAACCCTGCTGTGGATACAGCAGAAGGGAGTGGAGGAGAGGTTGTCCCTGCGGAAGAACGTGGAGCAGTGGGAGGTCAACCAGCTTTAACTTCAACTCCTATAACGGATATACTAAGTAAGTCGTTTTTACCTGGAAAGCCTCAACAAATAACGTTGGATAACATTTGGGAAGCACTTGTAGGTTTAGAAGCCTCATTTACTCAAAAATTTATTCAGTTAAATAAGAAATTCATATCTGATAATGAAAAAATTGTGGAAATGGACATGAGATTAAAATCCTTGGGCAAAGATGTGGAAACTAACTCTTCAGTAATCAAAAATTCTCAACAAATACAAGTTAATTTAATTAAGGAAAATTTACATCTTCAAAATAGAATTGAAATATTAGAGAATTACCAACGTTCAAATGCCCTCAGACTGATAAACTTTCCTAAGCAGGTTGCTATTTCTCCATTGATAACCTTCAAGCAGTATTTAACAGAGGTTCTAAAAATCCCAGAAAAATCACATCCACCAATTTCAAAGATTTTCTATATAGAACCATCTCGGAAGAAAGACCTAGTACAAAGAGAGGAAGTAAATGCCCAATCTTTGGATTTAAATTTGACTCAAATTATTGAAGGAGACAATGTGGGCCTAACAACCGCTACACTTAAAGTGATTTTCATACTTCAACCGGACAGAGACTGGATACTTAAACAATTCTTTTTGAATAAAAGACCAGATTTCCTAGAGTGTAAAATTAGAATGTATCCTGATGTCTCAAGAATAACGCAAAAGAAAAGAAAAGAATTTCTTAAACTGAGACCAAAGGTAATGCAACTTGGAGCACTATTTTGGCTGAACTTTCCTTGCAAGTGCGTGATAAAATTAAATTCAATTAAATATGTATTTTTTGAGGCAAACCAATTGAACTCTTTTTTAGAAGCAAAGCTGAGAGACTCACAGCTTCCATTACCAGGGATACTAACAACTTCAATCCCATAAATAGTTTATATTGCCTGGAATGCTTATACTAGCCTTCATGTTTTGATTTAGAAGTTGGTTTCTAAAAATCTTATTTGATTTCCTGAAAATTGTGATAATCCCCTAGTATTGTGGACTATAGACGAGTAATGGTTTCTTTGTTAATTATACTTATTTCTATAAAGTTTATATTCTTAAAAAAAAAAATTTTTTTTCTTTAAGACACTAAATCGTCTTTATCTGTATTCAAGATATAATACTTGATGTAATTGAAAAATTTAAATAAATAAATAAATAAATCAAAAGGAGTAAGAACAGATGTGGACCAATAAGATATTTATAATAATGGATATAAAGCAATCAAAAAATGGGGTATCAAATAAGATTTGTTAACCTTCAAACAAATTATATTAATATTATACACAAGTGAAGGCTATCATTAAGAATCAAAATGAAGACAAAACATTTATTATTATAGGATAATTATTTATAAAACACACACTATGGATGTCAAGATAATTGCTTAAATACACTCTTACTGCACTTTAACTAAACCAGAGCTAATACAAAACTCCTTAACAACAATCTCATGCTGTAGGAGCAATCAAGCAGTTCCATGAGGAAATCCTAATGACAACAAATGTTCCTCATAAAGATTTCAAATCAGTGTCTTAATTCCCTTACAACGCATTGGTTCTAGCCAGTGCATTTTGTCTAGCAAAAAAGGTGCCGGTATTCAAATGCCAGGCCACCCTTCAGGGGTGATCATTGAGGGACCCACCCTACAATAACCAGGACCCCTGCAACCAGTCATAGAATCTATGACAAGGCAGAATTTGTATGTAGAACCTGAGGTCTTTCATTAAAATACGAGAACCATGGGTCAAGTTTAGCAGACAGTGGAAAAGGTGCCAGTACCCCCTCAAAAAAAGCCCTGGTTCTAGCCTTCGGGCTGCAGCCCTTTGGGAGATTGTTTTGAGTTTGTCCACTCTTGCTATGCTGATTCTGCTTTTCTCCGACTTACAGTCTCTCCCCTGATGAAGTTTAAATGAAACACAGTTCTGTGTCAGGTGAGTTTTATATCTGAAGATTAAATTTTGGCTTATGAAGATTTCATTTGTATAAGGACCTAAGTTTTGACTTGCTTGGGATCTTCAATGGCCTTGTGTTCTACAAATTTGCACAATAGTGCTGACCTGCTTTCAGCTGAATCAGGACACTGAGAAGGATTTAAATTGTGAATTTAACCTCTTGATGGGGAACAGCTGGTGTTATTACCCACTACTGAAGATCTTTGGATTTGACTGTTCCTAATGTTGATGTGCCTTTATTTGAAGAAAGGACGTTGTAAGGGAATTAAGACACTGATTTGAAATCTTCATGAGGAACATTTGTTGTCATTAGGAATCCCTCATGGAACTGCTTGATTGCTCCTACAGCAAGAGATTGTTGTTAAGGAACTGAATTAGCTCTGCTTTAGTTAAAGTGCAGTAAGGGTGTATTTAAGCAATTGAGTGTCTTGACCTCCATGGTGTGTGTTTTATTAATAATTATCCTTTTGTAATAAATATTTTATCTTCATTTTGATTCTTAATGATAGCCTTCATTTGCGTACTATAATAGATGTGTTAAACAGGGGGCAGAAACCTGTTTACAAGATAAAGGATTTTGACAGGGAAAGGGAAATGGAACTTGATATACTGCCTTTCTGTGGTATTTTGCAACTACATTCAAAATGGTTTACATACATATAGGTACTTATTTTGTACCTGGGGCAATGGAGGGTTAACTGACTTGCCCACAGTCACAAGGAACTGCAGTAGGAATTGAACCCAGTTCCCCAGGATCAAAGTCCGCTGCACTAACTACTAGGCTACCCCGAACTATTAAAAATCAATCCTGCCACTGACAGGCTCTACTGTATTGAAAAAGTTTTGGAAAGGGGTTGGAGCAAAAAATGTTTAGTGAAATGGAGAGGTTGGCCTGAGAAATTTAACAGTTGGATGCTGGCCAGCGAGGTATAAGATATCTAAGGCTGCACATGAGAACCAACATGGACGATGAGGGGTTCTACTTCACAGTACTTAGTAATGCCTCTGTGGAAATATTTCTGCAAAACACCAGTTCTAATTTTACAGTACATTTAGCAAGACCTCTGGATCTTCAATGCCCTTGGGAAGTGGGTTTGGTGGGAATACAATAGCCACATATGTGGGACAATGTTACAAAAGACCAATTTTACATCTTGATGGTGTATGGCTTACTCGATGAAACATTTGTATTATTATTATTATTATTATTACATTTGTACCCCGCGCTTTCCCACATAATGCAGGCTCAATGCGGCTTACATAGTAATTTGAAATACAAAGTTAATAGAATTTTAATAAAACAGTAGTAAAACAATGTAAAGTTGGGCTTAGTAGTGTATGATAAGTTGAGCTAGATAAAATATGACTAGGATAAAAGAGGGTAGACAGGATAGGAAAGTGTAATTTGGGAGAAAGGGTAAGGAGGGTAAGGAATGATAAAATTAAGGAGAGATGGAAAGAGAAGGATGGGAGGTTGGTATTTAAGTCAGAACAGAATTGGGGGTGGAAGTTGGCGAGATTAGGTTGGGGCATTTGGGTAGGCTTGCTTAAAGAGATGAGCTTTCAATATTTTTCTAAAGGGCAAGAAGTCGTTTATTAATCGGATTGGTTTGGGTATAGCGTTCCAAAGCTGGCTGCCCAAAAAGGAGAAACTGGATACGTAGTAGGTCTTGTACTTAATTCCTTTACAATTGGGAAGGTGTAGGTTAAGATAAGTTCATGAAGAAATAGATCTGTTTCTAGCAGGGCGGTCGATCAATTCATTCATGTAGCCAGGGGATTTGCCGTGGATAATCTTGTGGGTCATTGTGTAGATCTTAAAATTTATTCTTTCTTTGATGGGGAGCCAGTGAAGCTTTGCTCAAAGAGGTGATGCACTTTCGAATTTTGATTTGCCAAAAATAAGTCTGGCAGCCGTGTTCTGGGCAGTTTGGAGTCTCTTCAGTATTTGGGTTTTGCATCCTAAAAAGACACTGTTGCAGTAGTCGGCGTGGGTAATAACAGTAGACTGTATCAGGTTCCGGAAAGTGTTGAGTGGGAGATAAGGCTTCACTCGTTTCAATATCCACATCATATTAAACATTTTCTTTGTGGTGAGCTTAGTGTGGTTATACTCATACTACCCCTCTCCTCAAGACCCTTCACTGGCTCCCTATCAGTTTCGCATCCTGTTCAAACTTCTTCTACTAACCTATAAATGTACTCACTCTGCTGCTCCCCAGTATCTCTCCACACTCGTCCTTCCCTACACCCCTTCCCGTGCACTCCGCTCCATGGATAAATCCTTCTTATCTGTTCCCTTCTCCACTACTGCCAACTCCAGACTTCGCGCCTTCTGTCTCGCTGCACCCTATGCCTGGAATAAACTTCCTGAGCCCCTACGTCTTGCCCCATCCTTGGCCACCTTTAAATCTAGACTGAAAGCCCACCTCTTTAACATTGCTTTTGACTCGTAACCACTCGCCTCCACCTACCCTCTTCTCTTCCTTCCCGTTCACATTAATTGATTTGATTTGCTTACTTTATTTATTTTTTGTCTATTAGATTGTAAGCTCTTTGAGCAGGGACTGTCTTTCTTCTATGTTTGTGCAGCGCTGCGTATGCCTTGTAGCGCTATAGAAATGCTAAATAGTAGTAGTAGTAGTAGTTATCAAAAGATAAATGGCTGTCTACCATTACTCCCAGTATCTTTAAGTTGTCAGATATGGGGAGTTTGACATCAGGGGTGTTGAGAGTAGTCGGGAGATAAGGGGAGTATTGGGAAGAGAGGACCAGGCACAGCGGTTTTTTCTTTATTTAATTTCATTTTAAAAGCATTAGCCCAGGAGGTTAGAGTGGTAATGGCAGTATTGATTTTGTCGTGGATTTCAGATAGATTGAATTTAAAGGGGATATATACGGTGACGTCATCGGCGTAAATGAAAGGATTTAGACCATGTTTGGTTAGCATTCTGGCCAAGGGGATCATCATAAGGTTGAAAAGTATCGGGGAGAGTGGAGATCCCTGTGGTACTCCACATTCTGATGACCATGGGGATGATAGATTTGTAGCTCCTTTGACTTGATAGGATCTGGTAGTAATGAAGTTTTTAATCCAGTTGATAATGTTTCCACCGATCCCAAGTTTGTCCAAGAGTTTGGTAAGGATTGAATGGTCAACCATGTCAAAAGCGCTAGATAAGTCAAATTGTAAGAGAATGATGTTGTATCCGTTTGCTATTTCAAGTTTGAATTTAGATATTAAGGTTAGAAGAACTGTTTCAGTGCTGTGGGCAGGTCGGAAGACCGACTGGGACTCGTGGAGGATGGAGAATTTCTGAATATATTCATTAAGTTGTGAGGTCACTCTGTTTTCCAATAATTTGGTGATTAGAGGTATGGATGCAATTGGACGGTAGTTGGTAACATCATTCACAGGTTTCTTTGTATTCTTTGGGATAGGTGTTAGTAATACATTACCGTGCTTGGTGGGGAAAGAGCCTTTTTGAAGTAAAAAGTTTAAGTGGGAGGTGAGATCGGAGATAAAGCATGAAGGGGCGCTTTTCAGAAGAACAGTGAGGTTATTACTCAAGCATGGAAGCTTTAACAGAGAACATGAATAAAGACATCGCCGATCGCTGTGATAAGCAGCCCCTGTTAATTTCTTATGACCTGTCATGGGTCTTAGAAGGTGAGCCCTTGGGCCGCCACTGAACCTTCAATTGAAAGGTTGAAAGCTTTGTTGATGGTGGCCAAGTTCAGGAAATCGCTGGTGACTGGAGATTACAAAAGAAGGCAGAGGCGTCAAGCAGGACTGGAGATAGGATGCAGGCAAGCAGAATGGAACTGGAGGTAAGGCAGACTTGGCTGATGGGCAGGGAAGACAGGAACCAGAGGCCAGGCAGGCAAAGCGGGAAATAGAGGCTAGGTGGACTTGACTGGAACTGAAGGCAGGCAGGCAGAACAGGAACTGAAAACAATGCGGACTTGGCTGGAACTGAAGGCAGACAGGCAGAACAGGAACCGGAGACAAAGCAGAGTCAAGGAGAGCTCCGATTCCTTTTCTCAGCATCAGAGGTTTCAAAGGGGATATGTGAACCATGTTGTGAATCCATAGAGTAGGAGGCAACTTACTTGAGTTGGTATGTGAATGGGCCTATCAGTCAGATGACTAGGTAGGGTCCAATGAATCTAATTTGATAGAGAGGGTTTTAAGATGCAGGTTTTGAGTAGACAACCAAACTAGCTCTTTGGGAAGGAATTGGGGAGCAGGACATCTCTGAAATGGCTGTGCTGTGCCTCCCGTGCCAACATACCTTTTTCCTCACAGCCTGGTACCACGGCGTCCTCTAGTGTGGTGGCATCATGGGCGTTCCCATAGGGTGCATGTGCACTAAAAAGCCTCTGTTTATGGGAAACCCTGCGGGGGGGGGGGGCTGTACTTCCTGCCCCACAGTACTTAAGGAAGGCCCTGCTGTCTCTTCGGTGCCTTCACAACAAGGTCTTCCAGTGTCTTGTTGAGTTTCTGTCTTGATGTTCCTGCCATGGTCCAATTTCTGCTCCTGTTCCTGTTCTTGCCTTGGACCCTTGGACCTTGCCTTGCCTGGTTTCTGCCAAGCTCCAGCCTTGTCTTGCCTCCAAGTTCCTTCCAAGCTCCAGCCCTGCCTTGTCTCCGAGTTCCTGCCAAGCTCCAGTCCTGCATTGCCTCCGAGTTCCTGCCAAGCTCCAGTCCTGCATTGCCTCCTGTTATGATTGGGGTCTGAACCCCTCTCAAACTTACCTCTTTCCTGGGGGTCAGCTTCTTAGCTGGCTTCTGTTTCTTTGTCTGTCCTTTCTGAGCTGGCTCTGTCTCTCTGTGCTGGCAGCTTCCAGCAGCAGGGCTCTAATTGTTTCACTATACTGCACCTGTGTGGGTAGTCTGAGTTGTTCTAACTCTCTTTGGGTGTACTGGCTTCAAGTGTTTCACGGTTTTGCATTGGTGTGGGTTGGGCCTCTCTGGGTCAGTGTGCTTTTGCCTAGGTCTAGGGAGTGTGACATCATCAGGGAGGGCCTTGATAAGGAAGTGGTGTTGTTTCCTTCAGAGCCTTTGCAACGGTGGTGTTTGCTTTAGGTAGGGTGGTGCAGTGTGCACTTCTGACTTTGTGTCTAGTTTCCCTGCTTGCTTTTGCTAAGGTCCAGGTTAGTGTTAGTGCAGTGTGCACTGGTGACTGTGTGTTTAGCTTTCCTGCTTTTCCCTTATGGTACCCCTGCTTTTCCCTCTTGGTTTTGGAAGCATTGCTGTGTGTAGGGCTTTGGAAGCTCTGTTGCTGATAGAAGTACTTCAGGGTTTGGTGTTGTTAGGAACACTGCAGAGTTTGCTGTTAGAAGTACTTATGGTGTTTGTGCTATTGGGAGCATTGCAGTCTTTGGTGTTTGGTGATTTAGAATCACTTTTGGCTTATGTGTTAGCTTCCCTGCTTTTTCCTTGTGGCTCCCCTGTCTTCCCTTTTAGTGCTAGGAACTCTTCTGGTTGCTTGCCAGAGTAGTGCTTAGGAAGCACCTTGTTAGTTGTTTCTAGCTTGCTAGAGCACTGCTTAGGTAGCTGGTTAGTTCTGTGTTTAGCTTATTAGTGTAAAGCTCTGCTTGTAGCTTGGTGCTTAGTAGCACCTGTGTTAGCTTTGTGTTTAGTTCCCTGCTCTGTTAGTTTAGGGCTTAGGAAGTCCCTTTCTTGAGCAGGGATTAGGAGCTCCTGTTTAGTATAGAGCTTAGGAAGTCCTTTTGTCAGTTTACTGTTAGGAACACTCCTGCTGGTTTAGGGCTTGGGAGCACGTAGATCAGTTTAGGTTTAGGAGCACTTCTGTTTCCAGTCCTGGTCCCTCTGTCATCCGGTATCCAGTAAGTCCTGCCGGCTACTCGAACCCAGGAGCTCAACTTCTGGGGGGCTTAGTAGCTAAGTGCAGGTGAAGCTGTATGGACCAGTCCAGTGTGCTCCAGTCCAGTGTGTTCCGGTCCGGTGTGTGTTCCAGTCCTGTGTCCTCCAGTCCGGGGGATTCCAGTCCATGTGTTCCGGTTTGCTGGGCAGTGCCTGCAGTCCCTGCCGGTGTGCTTGCCCAGTGTTGGTTGGTGGGTTTTGCCTGCTGCTGTCGCTCCTCGGCAGCAGCCCAAGGGCTCACGTTTGCTCCAGAGCCCGGCCCCGCGGGCTCTGAACCTGAGAACCTGACACCTCCGAGTCCCTGCCAAGCTCCAGTCCTGCATTGCCTCCGAGTTCCTGCCATGCTCTAGCCCCGCCTTGCCTCCACGTTCCTGCCAAGCTCCAGCTCTGTCTTGCCTCTGAGTTCCTGCCAATTTCCAGCCCTGCCTTGCCTCTGAATTCTTGCCAAGCTCCAGACCTGCCTATCTCTAGACTTTACCTTGTCTCGTACTCTAATTCCTTCCCCAGCTAGTTTTAATCTATGCTTTTTAACACTTATTCTTATCAGTTTTTATTAATGTATGTTTTAAATTATGCATGTTTTCTAACATTTACATAATATTAATTAAATCATTTATATTTTTTATGTTTTTAAGGACCCCTGAGGGAGGCAATGTTTTTAGCCGAAACACTGCAGTATTGGGTCTTTTGTATATCTTGAAGTGTGTTTTGTACACTTCTTTGTAGACTGCATCAAAGATTGGATATTGTTATTGAAGACTGTTAATAAATTAAGTCAACTGTAACATCCTGATTTGTGGAGTTTGCCTCCTTCCGTGGTATGAAATACTGCCATATTGTAGACTTTAGGGTGCGGTTAAACCTCTCTATCATGGCCACCTTTACATCATTGTTGGTCACAAAATGGCATATTCCTTTTCTTTTCAGTAATGTCTGCACAAGTTTATTGAAAAACTCTTTACCCTTGCCCATCTGTATTTTTTTAGGAGTGCGGCCTAAACAAAACAGCTTTTCAAAGGCTTAGACCACTTCATGACTGGTTTTTGTTTTTAGACACATGGCCCAAGCATATTTCAATAAGATGTTTGTTTATTTATTTATTTATTACATTTGTATCTCACATTTTCCCGCATAGCAGTAGGCTCAATGTGGCTTACAGTTTCCGGAGAGGAAAGTACCAACTCTGGGAATATATACAGAGTGGAAAATAGAGTAACAGTAGGTGAAAGGAAGCTGATAAGGTTCTGGAAAAGAGAATACAACTCTGGGACGAATATATAGTAGCATATAGAGAGAAGTAATCCCAATGAGGCTGATAAGTCTCCGGAGATGGGACTACAGCTTCTAGTGAGCAATACAGAGTAGGATAAGGGTAGAAGTACACTTAATTAAAACTGGAGTGGTATGATTTGTGCAGTTTGAAGTAATAGGATTATGTGGATAGGAGTGAATATTGTTCATTTCTTAGTTTGATAATAGTTGATAATAGTCAGTATATATTTATAAACATAATTAAAAGAAGACAGAGCTGACAGATCCACCAAGTCCACTTGCCACTGAGCGTCCACCTCTGAAACTATGGTTTTGCTTCTTTGAAATGGAAGGCAAGCGGGTCGGTCTAAGGTATAAGCATCTTACCCACTGAGCTATTCTTTGACCTGTTTTCATTTGGGAGATTTACTGTATTTTCTAGAGGCATAGAGCAGAGGCGTGATGCCTCCTAAACTCCCGACCACCTCCGCATCGATGTAAATTCTGCTTAGGTTTTTTTTTTGCTCACGACTTCATAGGGTGGTGCACATCTCAACACTACTGCTGTGTTGTAAAAATAAGTTGTTTTATTTTAAAAAGTCTTCAGGTCTGTGGGATGGGGAACCATATAAGGGGACTGAGGAGGAGGCGTATGGATAGGTACACGAGCTTTTCCTTTCTGCCTGCAAGGATGGAGAGCTAGGGGGGCTGCATGCGGTAGTTTCTGTTGCTAAAGGAACTCCTATGTTTTGCCAATGTAATGCCGATTTTTAAAAAAGGTTCCAGAGGAGATCTGGGATATTATAGACCAGTGAGCCTGACGTCTATGTCGGGCAAAATGGTAGAGACTATTATAAAGAACAAAATTACGGACAAAGCCAACATGGATTTAGTGAAGGGAAATCTTGCCTCACCAATCTATTACATTTCTTTGAAGGGGCGAACAAACATGTGGATAAAGGTGAGCCAGTTGCTATTGTGTACCTGGATTTTCAGAAGGTGTTGACAAAGTACCTCATGAAAGACTCCAGAGGAAATTGGAGAGTCATGGGATAGGAGGTAGTGTCCTATTGTGGATTAAAAACTGGTTAAAACAGAGAGTAAGGTTAAATGGTCAGTATTTTCAATGGAGAAGGGTAGTTAGTGGGGTTCCCCAGGGGTCTGTGCTGGGACCGCTGCTTTTTAATTTATAAATGATCTAGAGATGGGAGTAACTAGTGAGGTAATTAAATCTGCTGATGACACACAGTTATCCAAAGTCGTTAAATCATGGGAGGCTTGTGAAAAATTCCAAGAGGACCTTACGAGACTGGGAGACTGGGTATCTAAATGGCAGATGACGTTTAATGTGAGCAAGTGCAAAGTGAAGCATGTGCTAAAGAGGAACCCGAATTATAGCTACGTCATGCAAGGTTACACGTTAGGAGTCACTGACCAAGAAAGGGATCTAGGTGTCATCAATGATACTTTGAAACCTTCTGCTTAGTGTGCTGCTGCGGCTAAGAAAGCAAATAGAATGTTAGGTATTACTAGGAAAGTGTTATGCTGAATCAGATACAAATATAAAACAGCTTTAAACACTCATTGAGATCAGCTAGCCTGGCCTCCATCTCCCCCCTCCATTTTCCTGGGAAACTTCTGATATCTATTCAATTACAAACACTTAACAAAGACAATAAGGTATTGGCTTTATAGAGTTTTCAAACTTCCTCTGCCCTCCCACTTGAAGGACTGATCTGAAGATCCTGGCTGAGTGTGAATCAACATAATAAAAACTCAAAGAGGGACAGCAGACACAGAGTCTGAAACTCAGAATGAAAGAATAAACAGGAAGCCATAAACCACTTGCCACAGAGGACTCAATGCTCCCCCTCCCCCCTCAGACAAGACTCCAGCACATGTGAAGACAAAGGGCTGATGGCATGTGGCCATGTTTCTCTGCAGACTACAATACCCAAGATCCTCTGCAAACTTCAATATCCAGGACTCAGGGAACATTATAAAAAGCCTGGGAGCAGCCCAGCTCGCACTTTTTTGGGATCTGCTGCTCTGGGGACCTGCAGCTCATCTCCCTCCTCCTGCAACCACGTGCTTACCTCATGCTGCTCATCTATCAGCTGGACCACAGCATGCTTTGTAACAAGGACTTGTAAGTTAATAATTCATATTTAAACCTGTTACCTTGCTGTTTTAAAGCACAGATTCTCTGTAAGATCTCTTAAAAAGAACTACCTCTCGCTGCAATTGCTGAAAACTGTATTATAAATAAACCCCTTTTGAATCTAAATATATAGTGTTCCTGTTCTTTAAAACTGGTAATGAAGGTTAATGTAATCTAATAAATATAGCATCTAATTCCTCTTGTTCCTGCAATTGTGAACCTTATTATCTTAATAGATAATTGGTGGAGAAATAACCAAAATATATCTTAAAGCTTATAAATAGTAGCGAGTGCTCTGGAGCAATATCCTCAAGTATAAATTATTTAATGTAACATATATTAATTGTGGAGAATGCAGGCATCGATCCCGCTACCTCTCGCAGACTTCCCTATGAGGAAAGGCTTAAGCGGTTAGGGTTCTTCAGCTTGGAGAAAAGGCAGGTGAGGGGAGATATGATAGAAGTCTATAAAATAATGAGTGGAGTTAAACAGGTAGATATGAAGCGTCTGTTTACGCTTTCCAAAAATACTAGGACTAGGGTACATGCAATGAAGCTACAAAGTGGTAAATTTAAAACAAGTCTGAGAAAATGTTTCTTCACTCAACGTGTAATTAAACTCTGGAATTCGTTACCAGAGGATGTGGTAAAGGTGGTTAGCTTAGGAGAGTTTAAAAAAGGTTTGGATGACTTTCTAAAGGAAAAATCCATAAACCATTATTAAATTGGATTTGGGGAAAATCTACTATTTCTGGGATAAGCAGTATAACATATTTTGTACTTTTTTGGGAACTTGCCAGGTATTTGTGACCTGGATTGGCGACTGTTGGAAACAGGACACTGAGCTTGATGGACCTTTGGTCTGTCCCAGTATGGCAATACTTATGTACTTATGTTTCTATGCATGCATGCAAAAATTTTAAAAAACAGGCATGCACTGCACTAATGTTCCTTGAGTTGTCAGGAGCAAGGCCTTTTTGTAGCTAGTTTTCCTATTTGATATGAGCACATAAGAAATAATTGGCTAATTTTCAAGCTTCTCTAGGTGGCGTCCACTGACCAACCCAAATAAATTAAGACTATTTTAAACTGGAATTACTGTTAGTAATAAGGTTTTAGATCTCTTTTCCCTCAAGATGCCACATACAGCAACATAATTTCTTTGCTAGGTTTCAAATGATATCCACTTTTTTCTGTTTGCACTTTAAAAAAATGATTAAAAACTGATATGGAAGGAAACATTAGAACAGTGGTAAAAAGAAATCTGCTCAGCTGCCATTTCAGTCATTGCTTTTTACAGTGCTGAATGAGGTAATTATTTGGTTCCCAGACCTCTAAGAATAAAATGCACAACAGTGCATTGCCTTGTTTTAGTTCTTCTGAAGAAAATAAACAATGAAAAGAAATTGAAACTTAATAGGTTATGCTGTAGTATGAAAGTAAATGCAGTGTGAGGATTAAGTATCCAATATCTTATTCCATTCTTTTGTTAGCTCTCAGGAAACTGGAGTAAGGTAAGACTGCGGGATCTCATAGCAAATAGAATAATGTGAGAGGCATAAAATGTGCCTGCAGTGCTGGCCTTTGAAAGCTACCAGCAATCGTGATTTGTGAGTAGTTACAAAACCTGCCTGTGACATCAATGTATTGTGGATTTTTGGAGGGTTTAAAGGTTGCTACAGAAATTCTACAAATTTTCCACTCTATTCACATACACTACAAAACCTTTAGTTGAGCCAACCAAAAAGACATTCTCGTACATACACTTTTGAGATCACACAGGTATGATTGATATAATTCTTGGAGTGGCTCTTGTGACACTGTATACCCTGAGACCAGGTGTCATGGTTATGATGGAGGGAAGTTATCAATGTGGGCTACCTTTAAGGTGTATTATTTCACTGTTAACCCCAGTTACTATTAACTAGTTTCAGTATACACAACAGGATCTGCTAAAATAGCATGAGTTAGTGGTAAAATCAACATGGGCTACTGTTAAGATGTGTTATAACTATACCCCTATGTTTACAGAAAATATGTTCCAATCATCTGGGCTCTATTGATAGGTGCATAGTAATAGAATTACCCCCTTTATGGCCTAGATTCAGTAAATGGCACTCAGAAATCGGCACTCAATGCTATTCTATAATGGCCACTCAAAGATGAGCGCCCATTATAGAATAACATTGGTGCCAATTTCAGCACTCAAAGTTGGGCATCAAAACTTGTGCCTACTGAAACCAGGTATAATTCCTAGTGCCCAATTTGCAGTGTTGCCTAGTAACTAAAGGGCCCTTTTACTAAGCCGTGTAAGCGTCTACGTTTGTCCAATGCGTGCCAAAATGGAGTTACCGCATGGCCCTGGTGGTGATTTCATTTTTTGGCATGTGTCCGCTATGTGCTCCCGAAAAGTAATTTTTATTTTCTGGCGCATGTCAGCTACGCTTGCCAAGTGGCATTTGGCACGCATAGGTCATTACCACCCGGTTACCGCATGAGACTTTACCGCTAGGTCAAAGGCTGATGGTAAGGTCTCAGACCCAAAATGGACACACGGCAATTTTGATTTTGCTGCACGTCCATTTTCAGCAAAAATTTGAAAAAGGGCTTTTTTACAGGCGTACTGAAAATGGATAGGCGCGCACCCAAAATCTGCGCCTTTGCTACTGCAAACCATTTTTCAGCGCACCTTAGTAAAAGGACCAAGTAAATATAACTAGTTACTGTACTTAAGTAAAAGTTTTGTTACTTTTACTTTTTTTTTTTATTATTTCTTTATTCATATATTTCCATATATCATCACAATACGTGAATATGCAATCGGCATTTATACAAAAGACAAAAATAAAAAATAAAAAGAAATATCATTAACAGCCTTTCTGTCCACAAGTTTAGGAAATTTTGGAATCCAAGAATTTAGAATTTAAAGTAAAACATATAGCAATAATTAAGGACTAGTGGTTGCAACCTCTGGTTCAGACCCCAGCCTGCATTTAGGGAGGGCACACAACATTCAATTCCACTCTAGCATCTAGAAATTGTTTTAACTGTTTTGGGTCTACAAATTGAAACTGTTTACCCTCAAGCATTACATTACAATAACAAGGAAAACGTAATATAAAAGTTGCTCCCAGTGCCACCACCCTAGGGCGGAGTTCCAGAAAGGCCCTCCGTCTCATCTGTGTAGGCCTTGAGAGATCAGGAAAAATACGAATTTTTGAGCCCAAAAACAGATTTTCTAAGTGTCTCAAGGAAAGCCTTAATACGGCATTCCTGTCAGGCTCCAGCACAAAAGTAACAAGCAGAGTCAACCTCTGAGTAATTATCTCCAATGAACTTTCAAGGAAAGAAGTAAGATCCATTCCTTCCCCTGCTATCTTCCACCACTCCTGATGTAATAAGCTCGAGTAAGGGGAGGCAGTGAGTCCTTATCCATTCCAAGAATGTCAATCATATATTTTTTAACCATGTCCAAAGGGGAAATTAAAGGCGATTTGGGGAAAATTAAGAAACCTGAGGTTTAATCTTCTAGTCTGGTTTTCTAGGTACTCCAGTCTTTTATGTAGGAAATTAATATCCTTAACCAAAGCCGTTTCTACAGATCTACTTTTACTTTTACTGAAGTAATAATTTTACCAATTTTTACTACTTTAACCTAATTACCTCTGATGCTTGCAGTTAAAAGTAAAAAATAAAAGTGACAGAGAGACCTAAATGATGATTTCTCAGTAAACCAAATGAAACAACAAATCCTGTTTGCAATTGCAAACCTCGACACACAAACAGTGGATCATCCCATCTTAAATTTTTATGTTCAGGGAATACAGCCTATGAGAACAATAGAGTTGCCCGTGCTTGTTGAAGTGATTACTAGTCTCCAGCCAAACAGAACAGTGATGAGTTTGGTCACTTTGAAGTGGAGATGAAGCTGAAGCTGGTTGCAATTATTGGTGAACACACAAATGTCTCTATCACAACAGACGATGGGCATCCCATGGAAAATTTTACATTGGTATGACGGTCCACTGGATTGATAGTCTGCTTGTCTGGCCTTAAGGCTTAAGAGTTTCCATATATTTGACATTCTTACATTAGTTCTTGAAGATATTCAAAGTTTGCCATCAGATGAAAAATAGAACAGACAATGATTTCAACTTTGTGAAAGCCTTCTCTGTAATTGGACAATGATATCATGACAATGATAACAAAGATGAAGATGCAAGTGATGAATTAGTAGAATGCAGATGATAATGACAATGATGATGATAAAGCATTCTTTGCTGTAAGGAAATCAAGGGGGTTTTAGTCGTGCTGGCATTAAAAATAGGCACACACTAAACGCTAAAGATGCCCATAGGAATACACTGGCATCTTTAGTGTTTAGCACGCGCCTATTTTTAACATACGCTAAAAATGCCAGTGCGCCTAAGTAAAAGACCCCCCCCCCCAAGTGTTTCAAACAGATATTCCTGTGATCAATACCGACAGACCCAGTTAAAAAGCATCAGCAATATTGCGGCCTGGCCTGATTTGAAGGAACTTTTTAACAGACTGAACAATCCACTTTCTGATAGTGCAGTTGTTGAACACCTTTTTAGCTGTGGTGGATTAACAGGGCCCCCGAGAGACTGGGCCGGGCCCGGGACAAGCCGCCCCTGGGGCCCCCCCGAAGGTCACTGCTCCCCCCCAAGGTCACTGTGCCCCCCCTGAGGTCACTGCCTCTCCCCCTCCACCCCCTCCCTTCTGTCCGAATTCCAAGGCACCCCTCCCTTCCTCCGTCCGAATTCCAAGGCCCCCCTCCCGCCCTCCCTCCCTCCGTCCAAATTCCAAGGCCTCCCTCCGTCTGAATTTCAAGGCCTCCCTCCCAGGGCCCACCCGCCATCCCTCCCTCCGAATTTCAAAAGCTATCTCCTACCTCGTCCTTGTTGGGGTTGGTTACGGCGACAGCTGCCTGCACGCAGTGAAAAGCATGCAAGCTCGCACTTCAGCCTTCCCTTGTTGTCTGTCTCTCAGCTCTGGTCCCGCCCTCAAGGCAGACAACAAGGGAAGGCTGAAGCACGAGCCTGCACGCTTTTCACTGCGTGCAGGCAGCTGTCACCGTAACCAACCCCGACGAGGACGAGGTAGGAGATAGCCTTTGAAATTCGGAGGGAGGGATGGCGGGCAGGGCCCGGGCCCTGGGAGGGAGGGAGCGTCTGTCCGTACCACCCACGGAGTCGGCGCGGCGCCGGGCCCCCCTGGAGGTCCGGACCCGGGGAATTTTGTCCCCCCTGTCCCCCCCCCTCTCGGCGGCCCTGTGGATTAAAGACTAACAAGCGCACTCACATGAGCGACAGTCATTTTCAAAATTTAGTTTTACTAAAAAGGAAGTAGATTGACTTGTAGAACAATAAAATTGTTGGGATAAAAATGTTTAAAATAGTTAGTTGTGGTACTTTTACTTTTTACTCAAAAAGTATTATATTAGGCAATACTATACTATGCTATATTGATACTTCTATACCGCCTTTAATGATGTCTTCAAAGTGATTTACATTAAGAGAGATATCATAAACAGGCATGAATAACATTTTATAGAAAGCAAAAAAAAAAAACCTTTTAGTACACAGTTGATTAAAACAAGTGAGATTTTAAGACTTTGCAAAATAAACTGTAATTAGCGATGGTCCATAAGGAAACTGGAATAGAGTTCCAAACTTTAGGGCTCTGGAAGGAGAAAGATTGTTCCCAAACTGATTTTAGCTTCAAGTTCTTTATGATAGGTATATCTAAAGTTACATTTTTGGAATTCCTCAGATCCCTACAGGCAGTAACAATTGGCCTACCATAATCAGATTCTGCCCATATACACTTTTATGAATTAAACATGCAATTGTAAATTTTATTTGTGCATCTATTCTTAACCAATGTAATTGCTGCAATAAAGGGCTAGCTTTATTATATTTTCCCAGGCCATATATCTTACGGGCAGCTGTATTCTGCAAAAGTTGTAAGCAGCTATTTGTTAATATTATTTGTACAACGAATTACAGTAGTCAAGTAAAGGAATCAAAATTGCCTGAGCAATTGTTTTGAAACTAGATGGGCTCAATGATTATCTTATGGGTTGTAATTTATGTAGATGAAAAAAGAATTTCTTTACCACACCATTAATCTGATGTTGATAGGTAAGATTTGAATCTAGCGTTATACCTAGCACTCTAGAACTGCATTCTATCTTTAAGGAAATTCCTGTAGAAAGAGTAATTTTTTACAGAAATTGCATTCTGATATTTGCCAAGCCATATTAATTTAGGTCTCTCTGTTATTGCACAGAGCTCGTTTGGATTTTTGCACCCCACAAGCATCACTGTGCACTTCTTCACATTAAAGTTTAACTGCCAAGCAATCACCCACTCTTCTAGTTTCTTTAGATCACTTCTTAACTTGTCTGCACCCTCTCAGGTGCATCTTTGTTGTAGATCTTCATGTCATCAGCAACAAGGTAAACTTTTCTTTCTAACTCTTCCCTTATTGGCCAGATTCAGTAAATGGTGTGCAAACTTCCATGTACAAAACTGCAAACTGAGATGTGCACACAACCCCCAGTCCACATCTTTCTCGCTCTCTCCCTTTTTTTTCTGCTGGAAGTGGCACCTCTTCTTGCCTCTCTGGCACTCAGGCAATCCCCTCTCCTCTGCGGCTCTTTCTCCTTGCTCCTCATGGGCGCTGCAGTGGAGGCTCGAGCTCCTCGTCTTTCCTCCTAAACCCACTTCTCCTCTTCCTCCACTCTCTATCTCTGTTGATAACACCCTTATCCTCCCTGTCCCATCTGCCCGCAACCTCGGAGTCATTTTCGACTCCTCCCTCTCCTTCTCTGCGCATATCCAACAGACTGCCAAGACCTGTCGCTTCTTCCTCTTCAACATCAGCAAAATTCGCCCTTTCCTCTCTGAGCACACCACCAGAACTCTCGTCCACGCTCTCATTACCTCTCGCCTTGATTACTGCAACTTACTCCTCACCGGCCTCCCACTCAGCCATCTATCCCCCCTTCATTCAGTTCAGAACGCTGCTGCACGTCTTATATTCCGCCAAAACCGATATACTCATATCACCCCTCTCCTCAAATCACTTCACTGGCTTCCGATCAGTTATCGCATACAATTCAAGCTCCTCCTCCTTACCTACAAATGCACTCAGTCTGCGGCTCCTCACTACCTCTCCACCCTCATCTCCCCCTATGTTCCCGCCCGTAACCTCCGCTCACAGGACAAAGCCCTTCTCTCAGTACCCTTCTCCACCACTGCCAACTCCAGACTCCGCCCATTCTGCCTTGCCTCACCCCATGCCTGGAATAATCTTCCTTTACCCATACGCCATGCCCCCTCCCTACCCATCTTCAAATCTCTGCTTAAAACTCACCTCTTCAATGCTGCCTTCGGCGCCTAACCACTCGAGATATATAAAATACCCCAATCTATCCACCCTATCAGACTAACTGTTCACTCGTCCTCTAGATTGTTCACTTGTCTTTAGATTGTTTTCTTGTCTTTTAGATTGTAAGCTCTTTGAGCAGGGACTGTCCTTCTATGTTTAAATTGTACAGCGCTGCGTAACCCTAGTAGCGCTTTAGAAATGCTAGTTAGTAGTAGTAGTAGTAGTTGTCCATGCCGAAGCCTCTCTGTGTCAGGGGGTTCCGCCTCCTCTAATGGGGCTTTCTGTTTCAGAGGGGGGCTGGGAGCTGGGTGACACATGGTGTGCTTTGGGTGCCATGGGAGAGAAGAGAGTGCCAGAGAGGTGGAAGGAGGTGCAGGCAGAGCAATGCTGGATGTTTGCAGGTGGGAGAGAGACATGTTAACTCACAATGAAAATTTTAATGCAAGTTAAACATTTAATGAGTTAATCGCATCATTGATGCGTTAAATGTACTAATTGGCTCAATTTCAATTAAATTGCACATGAAATAGGGTGTGCGCCCAAATTTGTATGTGCAATTTTTTGCGACTCATATAGAATTAGGATGATAATGCTTACCTAATAAACACTGCTAGTCTAAACAAGAGTGTTACCAACAACATCAGACCAATTCTGCATGCATTAATTTGTAGGTTAATATGCATTAGTTCAATCTTGCATACGCTAAACTTTTAAGGTGTGTTTATAAATTAAATGCATGCTAATGAATGCATTTCCCTAGTGCTTTGCTGCTGTTTTTCCAGTATTATGCTATGTATATGTTGTGATTTAATTTTTTTGCATGTACTTTGCTCTGTGCATGCAAGTTGGGAGTATTTAAAGTGAACAAAAATTGCAAATGTTTTAAAATTATCAGTAGCAAGATTCAGGGCCCTGTTTACTAAGGCACACTAGTGTTTTTAGTGCACACTAAAAATTAGCACGCGCTAACCATGTAGATGTTGTGAGGAACCGGGAAACTACAGGTCCCAGAGGGCATTGCGAGACAGGAGGAATCCAGGACAGGGAAACTACAGGTCCCAGAGGGCATTGCGAGACAGGAGGAATCCAGAACAGGGAAACTACAGGTCCCAGAGGGCATTGCAAGACAGGAGAAATCAGGGCAGGGGAAACCACCAGGTTCAAAAGGAGGGAGGGGAGGAGCTTGATTGGGAAATGGAATCAGATGAGGAGAGTGTGGAACACCTGAAAAAGGACAGGGAGAATGAGATTATGGAGTGGGAGGAATCAGAACAAGTAGAGGAAGAGGAGTTAGAGGAGGAGATGGAGGTTTCAGCAGGGAGTACTGGGGGAGTACACGAGGGGAAATCACAGTGGCCAACAGAGATCCTGCGGGTGGATGTCAGGAGGAAAATGCTGACAGATGAGGGTGGTGGATCTATGAAGCCTGGCTAAATTGAACTGTGTTTTGAAGCCTGGCTAAAGTGAACCGTGTTTTAAAACTTGGCTAAAGTGAACGGTAAAAGGCAGGGCCGTGCCAATACGGTAAGCGAGGTAAGCATGGCAGGAGGGCGCCATCCTCTGGGGGGCGCCCCGCCGCACCATGTTTACCTCGCCCTCTTCTCCCCAGATCCTTTTCCTTTTTTTTTTTTTGTTTAAATTTACCTCTGCCCAGCGGCAGCGTAGCGTTAGTGAGGAGGCGGCGCTCCCCCGCCCCGACGCATCAGTCTTCCCTTCGCTCAGTTCCGTCTTCTTCTGACATCAGAAATGATGTCAGAAGAAGGCGGGCCACTGAGCGAAGGGAAGACTGACACGTTGGGGCGGGGGAGCGCCGCCTCCTTCTCACTAACGCTACGCTGCCGCTGGACAGAGGTAAATTTAAGCAAAAAAAAAAGGAAAAGAATCCTGGGAGAAGAGGGCGGGTAGTGTAGCAATCGTTTTTGGGGGGCAGGGCCAACTGCAGGGGTGGGGCGGGGCCAACTGCAGGGGGGCGCCGGAGACCCTAGGCACGGCCCTGGTAAAAGGAGTTGATTAATTAAGTTGATTAAAGAAACATAAGGGATTGGATTGAACTTTGTTTCTTGGTTTGTTCTGGGAACTTACTGCCCGAAAGTGACTGGGAGAGCTGATCTCATACTCGGTCTAGCAAAAGGAAGAAGAAGAAGAGGTTCATCGTGACAATGTCTATAATATTCCTATGGGTGTCTACACAGTAAGCATGCACTAATTTTTAGCACATGCTAAAAACGCTAGTGCACCTTTGCAAACAGGGCTCTGAATCTTGCTACTGATAATTTAAAAACATTTATAATTTTTGTTCACTTTAAATACTCCCAACTTGCATGCACAGAGCAAAGTACATGCAAAAAATCAAATCACACCATATACATAGCACAATACTGGAAAAACAGCAGCAAAGCACTAAGGATGTGCATTCATTAGGGATGTGCATTCATCAGCATGCACATCCCTAGTTTTCTATTGCTGTCATTGCCATTTTATTTTCTATCACTGACATGTTTTAATTGAGCATTTAATTCAATAATAAAGTGAATATCTCTTATACAGATGAATTTTTTAGGTGTTTGGAAAGATTTTCCTGGATAAGTATAATTAATCAATGCTTATTGATCTGTTTTCTTATTCAATGTTAAATGATATTTTGGAATACATACCACGAATCCAATAGCTCAAATTAAAAAATTACTGTTTTGCATATTGGCCTTGATATGAAAAGTCCAAAAAAGCACAAGCCCGGCCTACACATGGCACATATATTCTGTAAATATTCAAACCCACAACATTGTGTAGTAGACACAGGAGATTTGAGCTGTAGAGACCACTTAGCTAAAACCTATATGCAAGAAGATGAGTTGCAGGGGTAGAAAGACATGCCTGTCCCCCTGGAGGAGCCCATTGGATCAGCATGGGTGTTTCTAATTAGTGATCATACATGAGGAGAGCCAGACTGACACATTCTTGCTTCTACAACAGTTCTTGTTGGGTGTACCCTGTGTTTGCTACTACCCAGCTCCCCTTGATTGCCTAGTAGAGATATTTACCCTACTGTGCTTCTGCCTAGTTCCTACTTTACACCTATTTCTGCTTCATGCCGCACTACACCTGCATTGCTTCACCCTGCCTTGGGCCTCACTGCTTCATCTACACTTCTGCCCACAGGAGGTCCTGACATACTGTCTTGTCTCCACGCGTACTTATATAAAAGTGCATCCCTGCATTTTATAACAGACTTTTTCCATGGGAAAAAATACATTTACAAAATTATTTCAAGACTGTATATATTCGGTAATGACAAAAATATTCCTAGTCCCATATCCTTTCAGAGTCAATGGTTCTGAAAGAGCTAGATATGAGAAGAAAAATCATGGTCATGTTTTGTGAAAGAACAGGAAGTGACATCACCAGACAAAGGAAATACCAGAAAGCATCATGTGTTGCTTTAACAAACTCAGATACTTTATAGGATAGAGACTGTTCCAAGCATGTCCTGAAATGCTATGAGGAATATCATGTTAATCAGATGGGGAAAACCCTTGATTAATATAATACTGAACAAACATAAGCTCAGATACATTTCTTGTCTTTGTCGATCTGCTAATTAATCCAATGAGAAGAATGTTGCTATGGAGGAAACATTAGACTAATACATTTTGCGACACAGTAACATATCTATGGTAGTGATGTTAATGTAATGAGCTTTTTCATTTGCTTTGATTAGGTATCGCAATCCGTATTTCTAGTCCACAGCAAAGAGTGATCTGTGATCTATTGCTTCCAGTATTTCCTGTAGAAATTGCTAGTATGCATGATGAGTCACACCGAAAGGCCAGTTAGAAATGCAGAGGCGGATTTCTGCATAAGACATTTTCTGCCTAATAAGTACTCCTGATGAGAACAAAGGAACAAATGCAGAAAGATGATTTCTTTTTCTGCTAGGGTTCTTAATGCCATTAGGTTTAATTCTTTCTAAAATTTCATTTATATGTCTGAGATGCTTCGGTATAAAAGAAAATAAGGATCATAATGTGGGAATAAATTAAACAGAATGTTGTTTTTGTCTATGAAGGGCACAAGTGCTATCTGCCCTGTCAGCCCAATGTTGAAATCAGCAGGGAGAAATAACAAAATGAAACGTTAATATAGTTTTCTTCTCTTTCACGGTAGTAAATTCTCAGATGAATCAAAAACTTCATCATCTATTGAACCTTTCTTGCATGTTTAACATGGCAAATATCAGATGATCTAATTTAATCTAATCCACTCATTTATATTCTGCTAAATCCCCATACGAGCCCAAAGCAGATTACAATAATATAACCAGTATAATTACAAATTTCTGTATTATCATACCTCAGTCATAAAAATATAAATACTCTAAATTAAGAAACAAATCTTACAAAATAAAAAAGTTTCCAATTGATGGTGGAAATTGAAAATGATGGCTGGCAGTGAACCATTCTGGGAAGACTATTTCGAACGAAAGGTACTGGATGTGGAAACCAGCTGTCCAAAGGCTTTCTACAAGGTAGACCTTGCACTATTGGAAAATGCAAAAGTAATATGTTTTTGCCCTCATGGCTTTTGATATCCTGGGCAAAGACAAGAGATGAACGAGACCTTCAAAAGACCTTATATACCAAACAGGCCAGTTCAAACATAACTGACACAGATATTGTCTTCCTTTCTGGTTCTCTACCATTTGGAGAAGAGGACAATAAACATTTTCATACTGACCCCAATACCAGAGAGTCCTCACCCACCATGTCTTTCCCTGGTCTCTGAACTCTGTTCCTACCAATACCCTCTATATCTGATCTAAGCATATCTAAATTGTATTACAGTGCTGGATTTTGTTACCTCTGCCGATAGGCTTATTATGACTTTGTCCTCTTCCTCTTTGATTCTTACAAGTCCTATATTTAATTTCACACCCAACCCCTCCCCCCCCCCATACTCACACCATAAAGCTTTATAATAATAACTAGCAAGGTTGTTGCCTCCATATTTATATTTGTGTTAACCTGAATTGGGCAGTCATGGTTCTATCACAGTATTCTTGACAGTGGCGTAGCTACGTGGGGCCACGTGGGCCTGAGCCTTCCCCCCAAATTTCCTCTGGGCCCCTGGTTTTGCTGGCAGGGGTCCCCAACCCCCACCAGCTGAAGCCTTGTCCAGCGCTGGTCTCCGGCGCCGCTGCATTGCCTGCCCTGCTCTGTCTTCCCCTCATGTCCGGCACACTCCTTTTAGTGAAACTGAGCATGGTAGGGGCTGGGGACCCCTGCTAGGCAAGGTATTGCTGTGGCAGTGGGTGGGGAGTGGCAGGGTGGTGAGGTGGCGGAGGGGCAGTGGCGAGGTGGCAGACCAAAATATGCCCACCCCCACCTCGGGCTCTGGCCCCCTCCCACCACGAGGTCTGGCTACGCCCCTGATTCTTGAAAGCTTAATTCAGCCATTTCTCTGATGTTAGGGTAGGAACAATGGCTTCTCCCATGCAGGTTATTCCAGTTTACTTGGAAACCTGATGCAGTTGTACTTCTATTCTCACTCATTGCACTTGGATTGTCCTCTCTTTGGCCCTCAAAAGTCCTATATAACTGAGCAAACACTCACACCCCTTCCCTCATTTCTTCTACCTGTTAACCTCCATTTGTACTTCCTCTGTTGTTGGGTTACTCCAGAGGTCTGCCAACTTCTCAGTAAAGAAGTGCTCTCTCATGTTTTCTCTGAATCTTCCATTTAACTATGGTTTGAAAAGATGTTAGCTATAGTTTCTGGTTATGCTTTCACAATAGTTAACAATTATGTTACTTCAAAAAATTGCCTATGGTTGTGGTAAGAAAGTGGCAGGAGAGGTAGGGATAAGGGAGGGTTAAGGGGGTCTTTTACTAAGTGGTGGTAAGCCCAATACAGCTGGCTAAACCGGAAGTACCGCCAGGCTACTGCAGCAGCCCAGCAGTAGTTCCCACCCCCCAGTGTGTGCCATTTCCAGCGCTACAAAGATATTTTGTTTTTTGTAGCGCTGGTGTTTACCCAGCTGTAATTGGGCATAGCCATGCACTGCCCGGTTACCACCGGGTTAGCACAGGAGCCCTTACCACCACCTCAATGGGTGGCGGTAAGTGCTGCCCCCCCCCCCCCCCCCCCCCCCGAAATGGCCATGCAGCAAGTGAAGCACTTGCTGCACAGCCAAATATTTTTTTTAAAAACCCAGCTGTAACAAATCAAGGGTTCGGATATTGCTTTAAAGATTGTTTATTCACACATCAATAGGCACAGACATATTACATAACACCAGCCTTTTACCCACTGCAGTAAAAAAGGGTCTCAGCACGTATCAAAAACACGTGCTGCCAGCGCAGGCCCCCTTTTGCCGCAGCTTAGTAAAAGGACCCCTAAGTGACTTGTCCAGAGTCATGAGTAGCTGCAGTGGGAATTGATCCCATTAGCCTACTCATAGGGTGTGTAGCTTGGAAAAGGGAAGTTCAAGTTGGTATTCTCAAAATTTCAACATTTTTTACTTTTTCACTTTTTGTTCTTATTGCTTTTTTAACTTAGCACTCATCTTATTTTCCAGGCTTTCTCACTGGTGAAAAAGTAAAAAATGATTAATCTAGACTAATGAGGATTCCCGCTGTTAGAATAACGATACAGCGGAGAGGTGTAGTTTATGAAGCAAAGAATTAATAAACACATCGGAAATCTGAAGTCAAGATTATTAGATTTATCTAAAGGACTGTGTTGATAAGAGTAAAGTGCCATAGTGGTATTAATTGTTAGAATTTATTCTAGTGAGCACTATAGTTGAAGTGTAATTCTCAAAATTTGCTAAATAGTTTACAAGAAGTTTGCTAAATGGAGAACCTTTGGTAAAATATGCATAAGGGTGCAAAAAAAAAATCTGTTTACTTGGCAGCACATAGAGCAGAAAAATCCATTTTACAGAAAAGCATGTTCAGAAAAAGAATGGCAGCACTTGGGGAGGGGGTTGTATATGTAAGTAATATAATAATAAAAAACACACTTCACTACAAATAGTATGGCTGAAAGAAAGGAAAGAAAAAACGCCTCAGAAATCTGCACAATGTTGGCATTTCAAATGCTTAATCAACACAGTCATAGGCTAAAAAACCTTCCCTTTTCTAAACAGCCAGTATAAAGTTTGTAAACCTATCAGATGCATCCTCTTAAAACTTCAAAAAACCTAAAAATATAAAAAAAAAAAAAAACATAGCTTTAGCAGGTCAACTTGTGCATCATCTTTAAAAAAAATCCCAGGTCTGATGGCCAGTATCAGGGAAAAGCTCATGAAACAACAAAGATTAAAAAAAAAAGAAGACACAAATCTTTAGTGCTTACTCACTCTTTGATATCAATACTCTTGCCATCTTGGAGTTCACAAATATAGCGATGGGCATGTTATAAAGATGTTGCCATGCAAATACACCAAACAAAAGATAACATATGAACCCAACAGAGGAGCACAGTGAATCATACGACAGGAACTTACATCCACAAATGCAATATAAATAATATCAATAAAAATGTTATCATTCAATTTTGGCATTAAGTCCATGTGGTACTAAACTGTTTAACTAAACAACGCGGCTCTGCTCTCATTGCAATAGAAGTCATTTACGATCTCCTCCCCTGCATTTCGCCAACATGTGATCTATGAGAAAACAGCATAAAGATTGAACTGAATGTCCATTGGCCAAACAATGCACCACTATTTATGCTTCTTCCCAGCTGCTATTTAAACAGCTTTTAGGTTCATTCATCCATGTGCGAAACATCAACAAGGTTTGTCCAATGCAAATCTTATCACAAGTATATATATAAAAGGTTCTCAATACTTGTAGCAAACACACTTGTTAATGTTCGGAGGAAAGGGCCTCGAGAAACCCCCAGACACATAAAGAAGTCTATAGGGAGCTGGGCTTCCTCATCATCGGCCAGAAAAACTTCCATATGGGGTAAAGACTCACTAAATATTTTGATGTTAAACTTTAAACTCAGCCAAAAAAAATTTTAAAAATAAACTTAGCTTTATTCGTAGATCTCTGTGTTTTTCTGTTTAACAATTACCGTGATCAACGGTGGCCAGCATTTCAAATTTACATATTCTGCTTCAGGATCACTGGACAATCGATTTCCGCTCAATCCTGAAAATTAGCCCACAATGGGAAATTTCTCTCATTATGCCCCCTCTCACTTTCACATGAAGTAGCAAGGGGAGAGCACACTTCCTTGCCCCTTCCCTAAATATGACACCAACACTTTCACCTTTTTTCCTTCTTCAAAGCCCAGCTCTTTCTCCCTCCCTCCTTACCCAGCACTTCTCTCCTTTCCCCAATGTGGATCTTAGAAATACACAGGCTCTAGAAGTAGAAATGCAGTATTGGAGAGGAAAAATGGCTGAAAGTGATAGCAAGTAGTTTCATACCTTCCAGAATAATGTCTTCAGATGGGTTAGTTCTATGTATTCCAGATCCTCGCCTCATACAAAACAGAAGACCTCCAAAAAACAGACAAAAACTGAAATGGAGACCTCCTTCCCCTCTGCCAAATAAATAAATAAAGCCAGACTCTATGGGCACCTTTTACAAAGCAGCACTACCGATTAGCGTGGGCTGAATGCAAAGAAGCCTATGAGAATTGAATGGGCTTCGTCACATTTAACGAACCGCTAATCGGTAGCACCGCTTTGTAAAAAGATCCCTATAAGCAGTGCACGTCTGGTCAAAGAAACAGAAATGCATTTTCTCCTGCAAAACGCAAAAATTGATAAGATGTACATTTCTCAAAACAGACATATTCCAATCATTAAAAATAATTAAAAAAATGTTTTTCTACCTTTGTTGTCCAGGCACTTTTCTAATTGAGTTGGTCCTATCTGTTCTACTTTTTGTGTCAGTCTTCTCTTAAATTCTTTTCTAGGTCTTATCCATCTGGCACTGATCTTTCTTTTTTATGTTTCTTTTCTTACTTTTCCCTTCTCTGCTTCTATATCCACCTACATATGATTTTTACCCCCATTCTCCCTCTCATGCTCTGGTCTAGTTTCCATTCCATTTCACCTTTCATCTACCTACCAGATTCTCCCATCTCCCTCTCATCCCCTCTCCAGCAATTTCATTGCCCCTTCTCTCAGTCTTTCTTTTTACCAAGTTTCCTGTTCTCCTCCTCAGTCTCCCATTTCCATTTTGTACTCATCTACTCTTCATTGCCTCTCATCTCCTCACCAGCCCTAGCTCCAACCCTGTCTCCCCTTCCTTGCCTCCAGGCCAGTCTTCTATACCCCATATCCTTTGCCTCTCTTTCACCATCTTTTTAACCCTATTTCCTCCCTTGCTCAAACCCATGGGAGACCCATTCCCTTCCTCTCATATCCTTCCCCAGTACCCCCATCCCTTTTCAATGCCTCTCATCCTCTTTCCATTCTTCCAGGTCATTCACATTATGTCTCAACCTTTCCCCCTACTTCATCTCCATTCTCTTACCCCTAATTTCACACCCTCACTCATTCTCCTAACCCATTAACATACCCCACTCATACCCACCAATTTCCAAATACTCACTATGCATTTGAAATTCTCATCCCATCTCTTCCATGCATAATTCCTTGCTCTGCCCCCCAACACGCTCCCATTTGAATACCAAGTCCCAGTCATCTTCTACTCTGTTCCCCTTCTCCTCCCTTCCCTAGTCCCATCCATCTTCTGCTCTGTTCCTCCACACCTCACAGTCCCATCCATCTTCTGCTCTGTTCCCCTTCTCCCCCCCCCCCCCCCATCCATCTTCTTCTCTGTGTCTTTTCTCTCTCTAGTCCCATCTTCTGCTCTGTTCCCCTTCTTTCCCCTCCCAGTCCCATTCATCTTCTACTTTAATCCCTTCTCCTCCACCCTCTATGTTTCATTCATCTTCTGCAATTTCTGTGATCATCTGCCATTTTGATACTTCTTCTCTCTCCATGTCCACCATAATTCTGTGTTCCTATCTGTCCTGTCTTGCACCCCCAACCTGGGGCCAGCATCTCTCCAGCTCTCGCCACTGCCCTCTCCCCATGGTATAGCATCTCTCTCTCTCTCTCTCTCTAAATTGCTTTGGTCCAGTGACTCTCCTATTCTCTTCCCCACCCATCCATCCAATCTCTTTTTTTCTGCCTCCATTCACTTATCCCTAATCCCAGCAGCTCTCTCTCTCTCTTTCCCCCTTTCCATGTGGGTCCAGAATTTCTCGCCCTTGCTTCCCTATTCCCTCATCCAAGTTCTCTCTTTCTTCTATCCCCCCTGCAATCAATCTGGCATTTCTCCCCTTCCCTTCTCCTTACTCTCCCCCACCCCTCCCCCACAGTCTGGCATATCTATCCATCCCTCCTCCCTCGGTAATGTGGCAGCTCTTTCTCATTCCCCCTCAGTCCACAGGTGTGGCATTTCTTGTTTCCACCACTCCCTCCCCCATGAGATCCAATATTTCTCTCTCCCTTCACACTCCCTCCTATGACTTCCTGTCTCTGCATAGGCAGGATACTGCAGAGAGAAAGCTTCTGGGGCCACCGAAGTCAGTGTGCTTACCTCACTGATGCTGCTGGCCACCCAGAAGATTAAAGGAGGACAGCAGTGCAGGGAGTGGAACAGAGAGAGAGGTACCGTATCCCACGGGGAGGGAAATTGGGATGCCGGACCCATGGTCATGATCCCAGTGCTTTTCTGGTACACTGATGTTGTAATACTTACAGAGTTTCTAATGAATGAGACATGCCATCTTATTGTATCTTTCTGCATAAAAAATTTCCACCATCAGCACTTCAGAGCTAGCCAAAGATGACTAACTGTTTCTAGCTCTTTCTTACAGAATCTATAGATGTCTGTTGCACCAGTTTTTTCAATGCTTGCTGAAAACCATCTTGTCCATAATCTGCTGTCCTGGGCTGCAACCATCAATCACTCATCCACGAATGGTCCCTGGAATAACATTTTGTATTTCCTGCTGTACATATGCATTTGCCATTTCTTGTTTCTCCCCTGCTGATCCAATTCCTTGAAAAGTTTTTTTCTCTTCCTTCACAAATTCTGTTGATTTCTTCCAGTTTGGTACCGATGGATTTTCAACCATTCCTTCTACTCATCGGAATGCTTGTCCAAGTTTAATGATGGAACTGGATTCTGTAAATTTTCTTTCATATTTCAATACCTTCGTGCATTGTCATCTGATGATGCCGTTAGGTAAGCTTTGAAGCCTATCACAGTAGCTCGATAGGTATAACCTATTTCTATGAGACCCATCATTCAGATCTAGGAATGTATAGTCTAGACATACACTGATTCTTATAGATGATCTCATAGGCATGAAAGAATTTTCACAACTTATAGACTGTAGGTAGACAAATTACCATTCCATAATTTTTAGGAATGTTACTTGGATCTACCTTTGGAAGAAGTGTTCTGCCCGATATGAGCCAATGTGGTGTCAGATCTGGCTATCTGATCAATCTTCAACCACTTCAATCTTGTTTGAAAGAGGTAGCCACATAGTTACGTGTACATCATCTGGTCTTAAACCCAGATAAAACCGTAGCATGCTAGATCACAGGCTTTTAACCCCTCCTTCCTCAGTTCTTATGTTATTGCATACTCAGATAACCCCAGTCTCCTCCTTTAGGTATTTAGGTGTTATTTTTGATTCAGCACTTTCATTCCTCAAATATCTCAAGTGATGAAGACAGGCTTCTATTTTCTCCAGAAACTAAGAGCCATCAGGAACTATTTGGATGATGACTCCTTCCGGCTATTGTTTTATGCATTCAATAACTTCCATCTCAATTATTGCAATGTTGCATATGCTGGAATCACTAAATCAGATTTGAAACATCTACAAACCTTACAAATCACAGCTGCTAGGACTCTCTGTCAAGCCAAATGTTGAGACCATGCAAGGCCTTTGCCCGGTACCCCGACATAATAGCCCCAACAAAAAAGCCCTGCTAAAACAGCCTGGTAACAAAATAGCCCTTGACAAATCAGCCTCTAACAAAATAGCCCTTGACAAAATGGCCCCTCCCACAAATTAACCCTTGACAAAATAGTCCCTAGACAAAATAGCCCCCTAGAAAAAAATACAGTGCCATATTCTGGGCAACCTGATTGGGCCCTTTTGTCAGGGGGCTAATTTGTGAAGGGCTATATTGTTGGCAGGCCGTTTTGACAATGGTTGTTATGTCAGGGGCTATTATGTCGGGAGCTTTTTTTTGTTTGGAGCTTTTTTGCCGGGGCTAATTTGTCAGTGCTATTTTGACCGGGTACCCCTTTGCCCATGTACACTAGTTACCAATTGAGTATAGGGTCTAATTCAAAATACTAATTCTGACACATAAAGTCCATTATACTGGAACCCCCATCTTATTTAGCTTTGCACATTATTCCTTTTACCCTTCACATCACCTTCGCTCTCTTACTGACAATAGACTTGTTCGTAATCCTTCTAAAGCCAGATAGAAATCGACCAGATCTAGTAGATATACGTGCTTTTTATTTCTTAGTTCTGGCACTTTGGAATTCCCTTCCATGTTATCTCCATTTAGAAAAGTCCTACAACACATTTCACTCTCTTCCAAAAACTTTACCTGCTCAAAAAAAGTACGTTTGCTATCTACATGGAATGGTGTGAGCACGATGGTAAAGAGCGCAAGATTGCTGGAGTGCGGATCATGGTCTCTTCAGTGAATGCTACTTTGCTATCAACTTGTAGAATTCATTTCTAATTTTTAACATTGCTTGCATTGTTAACCACTTTGATTTGTGTGATGACTAAAACGGTATATCAAGTTTATTAAATGATAAACGATTTGTCCGAGATTAGGTTTGATATCTTTTTTTATCAGGAATTCAGGATTTGTTGGAAGCCTGTGTCCAACCTTACTGGTCAGCAGCTGTGGGATGGGGGTGCAGTGACAAGCTAAGCTGTCACCACTAATGGTGGGTGGCTGTAGCCATCAGTAATTTGCAGAACTGTGTTGGCTCATTGTGGTGAAGAAATTGGGGGATGGGCTTGAGAATATGGTTCATGTGCTGCACCATCATGAATCTTTGGGAGGGGGGAGGACAGATGCAAGATCTTGCATTACTGCAGATCCTGTCATGGAGGAGAAAGATAATTATTCAAATGTACTGACTAACTACAAAGGGGAGGGGGTGTGATTATTATGTGCAAAAAAGGTTGAATTTGAAACAGTTGATGTATTAATGAAATTAATAACACTGTGGCCAATTTTACCAATAAATGGCCTCGGCTGGCTGATTTGGTTTGTTTAAGGATTTGAGAGGTGCAGACATGCAAGTGCCTATCCTGCTTATTTTCAAAGGAGAAGGGCAGCCATCTTCCGACACAAATCGGGAGATGGCCAGCCTTCTCCTAAAGCCGGCCAAATCAGTATAATCGAAAGCCGATTTTGGCTGGCTTCAACTGCTTTCCATCACAGGGCCGGCCAAGGTTCAAGGGGGCATGTTGGCAGTGTACCGAAGGCGGGACAGGGGCGGTATTAAGAGATGGCTGGCCTCGGCCAATAATGGAAAAAAGAAGGCCGGCCCTGACGAGCATTTGGCCGGCTTGGTCCCTTTTTGTTCATGACCAAGCCTTGAAAAGGTGCCCGAACTGACCAGATGACCACCGGAGGGAATTGGGGATCACCTCCCCTTACTCCCCCAGAAGTCACCAATCCCCTCCCACCAAAAAAAAAATAAAATAAAAAACATTTTTTTGCCAGCCTCTATGCCAGCCTCAAATGTCATACCGAGCTCCATGACAGCAGTATGCAGATCCCTGGAGCAGTTTTTAGTGGGTACTGCAGTGTACTTCAGGCAGGCGGACCCAGGCCCATCTCCCCCCTACCTGTTACACTTGTGCTGGTAAATGGGAGCCCTCCAAAACCCAACCGAAACCCACTGTACCCACATCTAGGTGCACTCCATTACCCTTTAAGGGCTATGGTAGTGGTGTACAGTTGTGGGGAGTGGGGTTTTTTTTGGGGGGGGGGTTGGGGGGCACAGCACCCATGGTAAGGGAGCTATGCACCTGGGATCAATTTGTGAAGTCCACTGCAGTGCCCCCTAGGGTGCCCGGTTGGTGTCCTGGCATGTGAGGGGGACCAGTGCACTACAAATGCTGGTTCCTCCCATGACCAAATGGCTTGGATTTGGCCGGTTTTGAGATGGCTGCCATTAGTTTCCATTATCGGCGAAAACCAATGGCGGCCATCTCTAAGGCCGGCCCAAATGTTGAGATTTAGCTGGCCCCAAACGTATTATCGAAACGAAAGATGGCCGGCCATCTTGTTTCGATAATACGGTCGGGTATGCCATTTTACGGGGCCGTCATTACAGATGGCCGCTCTTATAGATGACCGGCCCCGTTCGATTATGCCCCTCCACGTTATCTAGGTACCACATGCGAATGGGAACATTAGTACACAACCTGCAATTAATTTTTTTTAAATGCTCTAAAAAGTACCATGTTAAATCTGGGCACAGCACGCGATAAGTCCTATGTAATGCCCAGATTTTACCCCACTTTAAGTAAAAGGGCCCCTAACTCTATTTTTTGGGATCTGCTGGGTACTTGTGAGCCGGACTAGCCACTATCAGAGATAGATTGCTAGGCTTGATGGACTTTGGCCTGATTCAGCATGGATTTTCTGATGTTCTTATGGCAATGTTAGCAAAGTAACTTATTTCTTGGTTGTTTTTGATATTTGTAGTTTTTTTTCCCTTTGCTTGGATATTGAAGTGTGGTTGCCATGTTAATCCATTTTAAAAGTTAATAGATAGAAATATATCAAAACAAAAAGAAAAATACATTTTTATTGCACTAACTTAATACATTTTTTGAATAGCTTCCAAAGTTCAGAACCTTCTTCCTCAGGTCAGGACAGTATGAGCAATAGAAGACAATACCAGAATATATAAGTGAAACATAAAAGTGCTTTGTCACCTTCTGATCAGCCATCCATCTTCTCACCCTACCTCTTCCTTTCCTCTTGAGACTGCTATTGGAATGCTTTTATGTTTCACATGGATTCTGATATTATCATTCTTTGCTCATACTATCCTGACCTGAGGCAGAAGGTTCTGACCTTTGAAAGCTAGTCAAAAAACGTGAGGTTAGTCCAAAATAAAAAGTGGCATCTCATCTTTTTTTCTGTCTTTGTTGTCCTTTTTTTGCTTTGTTTTATTCCTTTGCTTGCACATCCAATTTTTCTTACTCAAATTTATTCTTGATAATTGTTTTAAAATGAAAGAGAATCTATTGCAATTGTTAGAATTCAGACAACTCCATTCCAAATGCTCCATGACCCTCACCACTTTTCCAGCAACTCAGAAAAACATAGAAACAAACGACTGGAGCAGTTGCATTTCAGTCATCTCTCACACACTTCTCTCACCACATACACTCCTGACACATGCCCACATATATAGCAATACACTCCATACATATACATCACAACATACCTGTCTTCCGTACTCTCAACTACATCGCCCTACAAACCTTTGTTCCACACCCTCTCATGCACACATTTATCCCTAAACCTGCCCATATATACCTATATACATACCTCTTCAAACACCCCTTAAAACCACCCTGTTCCTGAGTCAGTCGAGTCAACCTAGCCAGCCTGAGTCAGAGGTTGTTTGAGGGGTGTGTCCATACAAGCTGGATTGCTTGAGTGGCAGTTAGTGCTCTCAGTTTTTCATGATTCACTGACTGATAGTCTGAATGACAGTGAGTCCTGACTGACTGACTGACTGACTGACTGACTGTCAGTCCTAACTGTAGAGGCTGACCAAAGTTTGCTTTTGGTTATGGCACCGAAACATTCACAAAATCTTTTTTCTGCCTGGTTTTGGTTTTGGGACGAAAAGCCATCTTAATTTGTGGCAAAAAATGATCATGTGTTTTTGGTGGAAGCTGAAAACTTGTGCTTTGTCCCATTTATCTCCCTCTCCCTCCCCTTGAACAGGAGTTTCCCCTCTTCCCGGACCCCCCCCCCCCCCCCACCCCACCCCACCCAAGTGCCTCCCCTCAAGTTTCCAAGTTTATTTTATATTTGTTATACCTTTCATTGGTAAATTCCATATAGGAATAAAATACATAAAAACACAGAAAAGAAATACAATAGCTAAATAGGAAGTGTAGTTACTACTGCCTGTGATGGTCCCCACTGCAAAAACAAATCTCCGCAAGATACACAACGTGAAGCAAGATAGCGAAGATGACAGAAAGATGAGCGAACGACGTTCCAGCCAGTAAAAACAGTTTATTGTAAATAATTCTAGAGTGTGCAGATGATTCTGGACTCGACTCGACACAGCTGTGTTTCGGCCAGATAGGCCTGCATCAGGAGTCTATTAAAATAAACATATAAAAACTAACAAATACAAGGGTACAACCCAATATGAAAATAATGTAAACATGTACAAATATAAAATGAAATTAAAACTAAAGTTAAAAACTTTGACGCAGTTTCTAAGTTTAACAAATCATAACAATCGATTAATACAAGAGTATACATATATCTTTTTATTAATCGATTGTTATGATTTGTTAAACTTTAGTTTTAATTTCATTTTATATTCATATATGTCATCTTCGTTGTCTTGCTACACATGGTCCCCACTGCACCAGCCTGAGATGAACATTTAGGGGTCATTTTACTAAGGTACAGGAGGGCTAATTCACGGGCAGCGCATGCCAAATTAGCACTATCACCAGACTGGCACGTGCGCCTGGCGGTAATTCTGAGTTTCACATGTGCCAAATCCCACAGTAGAAAATAATTTTCTATTTTCTACCATGGGGGACATTCCCAGCGATAATCAGCAGTTGTTGGGTGCTGCATGGTTACCATGCGGGTAGCACATGAGCCCTTACTGCTAGGTCCATAGATGGAGGTAAGGCATTGGGACTGTCTTTTCATGTTAATTTGTACAGTGCTGCGTAAGTCTAGTAGCGCTATAGAAATGTTTAATAGTAGTAGTAGTAGTAGATGTGGCTTTTAGTTTTAGTTTTCATTAACTACAGTCCATGCGTATGGAAGCTATTTTGCTTGGAGGTAAAATGCAGTCTTTCATAATTTAAATTATCATATTCTGGCTTGGATACTTTGCGTTTAGCAGAGGGATGCAGAATGCAAGCTCTGACAATCCCCAGCAGCCCTCAATGATCCACATTCACACAACCAAACTTGAGTTTTTGGATTCAATTTTGTCTGTGGCCAAAATCAGGTGATGAGTGTCTGCTGCAGTTTTGGTTTTGGTTGAAATTGAAAAAAGCAATTTCGGTTGACCTCTAGCATAGACCGCACATTACAGTTAGTGTAGATACTTGCTGCATGTTGTCACTATGCGGTTAGTGCAGGGGTATTTACCGATTGTGCAAAAGGAAATATTAGGTGTTTCTGTGCTAATTCTGAATGATCATAATGTGCAGTAAAGAACTTCTCCATGTGGTAACTGCAGGGGACATGCTGGACACACCCTCAACAGTTCCTGCCCAGCCTTTGCACTTACTGCACATTCATTTGTGCTGTTAAAGAGAGATAAGTGCAAAAACCTAAATGCAATTTATTAGAAGGGTCCCATAATGATCTAATGATAAAGTAAATGATGAAGCCTGTAAAATTGAAAAAGTTTTCATCCATTTCCTATAGAGCAGCCGATCAGACTCCAAGTTTAGTTCTACAGAAAGAATGTTCCAACAAATGGGGCTTGCTACTCCACCTCTGGATTCTATATATAGCGCCTTAATTTCTATGCAGAAATCGAAGCGTACTCTATAAAAATGCACCTAATTTAATTGTTTAGCTATTCAGTGCTATCAATTGGATGTTAAGCAATTATCAGCACTAATTAGCATTAATTAAGATTTACGCGCACAACTCACTAAGTGTATTCTGTAACGCAGTGTGGGTAAATTCTAAGTCACATAGTTGAAAAGGGAGGAAGGCCATGGCCAGGGCATAGGCATAGGCATTTCTTAAATCTATGGGTCCTGTTTACATGCCTACAGCAGTAAACAGGGCCCTATGTGCGCTGTTATACATTACACCCTCTCTGCACCCAAATTAGGGCATTGGGATTTATGCCAAGTAAAACGTGGCATAAATGACCATGACTAAATTTGGTCATGTGGAGAGGTGCTCGGCATATTTTATATAACATGTGGAAATGTAAGCCTATTCTATAAAATTTAGGCATACCTTAGAGAATACACCTAGGCGTATTTTTTTTCTATGCGGAATTTTCAGGCACCATATGTAGAATCTTTCTGAGAAGTTCTGAGAGAAGAGGACATTTCTCTGGTAAGTGACATTATTTTGATCTGTGCTTGGTAACTTAAAATTGGGTTTAAAATAGGAATTGTAGGATATTGATAAACACAGTTAGAATTAAAAAAAGAAAAAAAAAGCAAACTTTATTAGCTAGTCTCCATACCCTTTTTCCCATAGTTTTAAAACTCGAATTTTCTGCCACAGCATTAACAGATAGACTCTAGAAGGAACAGTAGGGCCTAGTTCAGTCTTAGAAAAAAATAAAAGAGGGAAGCATTATTAACTAGTTTCCATAGTGTATAGCTCTTTTCCCCATAGTTTTAAACTGAAATTTTCTCTTGAGGTGGAAACTTAACAGCCAAGAGTATTAAAAAGGATAGTAGCAAGACTCAAACTGTCCTAAAAGAAAGTTATTTTCTGTTATTTGTCAGCTGGAGAGGTAGCACTCCTACTGACCTGAATTAGGTGTTAATTAAAGTGTAAAGAAGTAGAATATTTGCAAAGGTTACTAAAGGCAATATGATTACTGGGATAGTTTTAAAGGGTTTGTTTGAAGCAGCCTCCTTAGAATCCAAACTATATAGATAGGAAAGCTTCCACTTAACTTTCTTTCTGAGAAGTTCTGAGAGAAGAGGGCATTTCTCTGGCAAGTGGCATTATTTTGATCTGTGCTTGGTAACTTAATTGGGTTTAATAGAGGAATTGTAGGATATTGATAAACACAGTTAGAATTTTTAAAAAAGAAGAAGAAAACTTTATTAGCTAGTCTCCATATCCTTTTCCCCATAGTTTTAAAACTTGAATTTTCTGCCACAGCATTAACAGATAGACTCTAGAAGGAATAGCAGGGCCTAGTTCAGTTGACTTGGTACATGTGGATACCAATGACATAGGAAAATGTGGGAGAGAGGTTCTGGAAGCCAAATTTAGGCACTTAGGTAGAGAGCTCAAATCCAGAACCTCTAGGGTAGCATTTTCCAAGTGCTGCCGTTCCATGCACAGGGCCCAAGAGACAGGCAGAGCTCCGAGTCTCAATGCATGGTTGAGATGATGGTATAGGAAGAAGGGTTTTAGATTTGTAAGGAACTGGGCAACATTCTGGGGAAGGGGGATCTCATTCTGGAATGATGGGCCCCATCTTAACCAGGGTGGGATCAGGCTGCTCGCGTCAGTAATTAAAAAGGAGATAAAGCAGCTTTTAAACTAGAACCTGGGGGAAGACTGACAATCATTGAAAAGCGCTAGGTTCAGAACAAGGTATCTTTCAAATTTATTACCAAAACAGGGAAGATAGGGTATCCCGATAGCAAGGTTGCAATACAGACCATAATAGACCAGGTGTCTTTAAATAAAAATCAGACAAAAGATTACAAATTAACACCATCAACTGCTAAGCAAGATGTAAATAGGAATGTTAATGTCTATATTCGAATGCCAGAAGCCTAATATGGGAGAGTTAGAATATATTGCACTAAATGAAAACTTAGCGATAAAAGGCATCTCTGAGACTTGGTGGAAGGATGTCATACCAGAGTACAAATTATATCGTAGTGATAGGATGAATCAAGTTGGTGGAGGGGTAGGATTGTATGTTAAGGAGGGCCTTGAATCAAATAGATTGAAAATTCTGCAGGAGACAAAACACATCTTTGAATCCCTATGGATTGAAATTCCATGTATAAAGGGGAAAAGGATAGTGATAGGAGTGTACTACCATCCACCTGGCCAGGATGAACAGACGGATGTAGAAATGATATCAGAAATTAGGGAGGCTAACAAACTGGGGAACACAATAATAATGGGTGATTTCAATTACCAAACAGTATCTCTTTCTACCAAAACTACAACGTGTTCACAAGCTACACAGGCCAATTCTGGGCAATGCACTTAATGTGGAGAAAAAAAGACATCAGGTATAACAGACCACCTCTTTGTCAAAGGACAAGCCTTTTGTATAACGAGGGGACCGTATCAATCACGTGTCTTGAAAAAAAACTCCACACCGTAATTTGCAATCTCTAACCTGCCACTAGTATGACCATGTGTCTTGTCAATACTTGTAAAGGAGATTCAAACAACAATCTCTAAATACCAAAAAAAGAACTTGGAAAGAGTACTTATCTTGACTGGAGATTTATCTTGCCTAATAACTCCAGCTCCTCTCACAACGTACTCCACCTCTAATGTATCAAAATCCTGACAGGGTTGCCCTGTTTCGCTAGATTCAAGCTGCTTCAGGGGAATTTTTAAGAAATCCAAGCTCAGATGTCTCGCCGTCTCCCTTAATCATTGGATCAAAACTGGTCCGCCATGTTTTGATCCAATGATTAAGGGAGACGGCGAGACATCTGAGCTTGGATTTCTTAAAAATTCCCCTGAAGCAGCTTGAATCTAGCGAAACAGGGCAACCCTGTCGGGATTTTGATACATTAGAGGTGGAGTACGTTGTGAGAGGAGCTGGAGTTATTAGGCAAGATAAATCTCCAGTCAAGATAAGTACTCTTTCCAAGTTCTTTTTTTGGTATTTAGAGATTGTTGTTTGAATCTCCTTTACAAGTATTGACAAGACACATGGTCATACTAGTGGCAGGTTAGAGATTGCAAATTACGGTGTGGAGTTTTTTTTCAAGACACGTGATTGATACGGTCCCCTAGTTATACAAAAGGCTTGTCCTTTGACAAAGAGGTGGTCTGTTATACCTGATATCTTTTTTTCTCCACATTAAGTGCATTGCCCAGAATTGGCCTGTGTAGCTTGTGAACACGTTGTAGTTTTGGTAGAAAGAGATACTGTTTGATAATATATTCTACCTATTCCGGTTTTTTGAACTCAGTGATTTCAATTACCCCAATATTGACTGGGTAAATGTAAAATCACGGCATGCTAGGGAGGTAAAATTCCTTGACAAAATCAATGACTACTTTATGGAGCAGCTGGTACAGGAGCCAACAAGAGAAGGAAAACTTTTAGACCTAGTCCTTAGTAGAGTAGAGCACACAGTCTGGTGCAGGTGGTATTGGTGCTGGGGCCACTTGATAACTGATCATAATATGATCAGATTTGCTATGGGCTTTGGAGTAAATACACACAGGAAATCCAATAAGATAGCATTTAGCTTTCAAACAGGACAATATGATAAAATGAGAAGAACGGTGAAAAGAATACTTAGAGGAGCAGCTGCGGAAGTTAAAAATGTACATCAGGCGTGGATGCTGTTCAAAAATACCATCCTGGAAGCCCAGGCCAAATATATTCTTTGTATTAAAAAAGGAGGAAGGAAGCCCAAACGACAGCTGGCATGGTTAAAAAATGAGATGAAGGAAACTATTAGAGGTAAAAGAAAATCCTTCAGAAAATGGAAGAAGGATCTGATTGAAAATAATAGGAAACAGCATAAGGAATGGCAAGTCAAATGCAAAGTGCTGACAAGAAGGCAAAGAGGGACTGTGAAAATAAAGATTGCGTTGGAGGCAAAAACATATAGTAAATTTTTTTTAGTTATATTAAAATCAAAAAGCTGGCCAAAGAATCGGTTGGACCGCTAGATGTCTGAGGGCTAAAAGGGGCACTCAGGGAAGACAAGGCCATAGCGGAGAGATTAAATGAATTCTTTGTTTTGGTCTTCACCGAGGAAGATTTGGAAGAGATACCAGTGCCAGAAAAGAAACTGAATGAAATCTCTATAAACCTGGAAGATGTAATGACGCAATTTGACAAATTGTGAAGAGTAACAAATCACCTGGACCGGATGGTATTCATCCCAGAGTACTGATAGAATTGAAAAACAAACTTGCAGAACTGTTGTAATATGTAATTTATCTTTAAAATCAAGCATGGTTCCGGAAGATTGGAGGGTGGCTAATGTAACGCCAATTTTTAAAAAAAGGTTCCAGAGGTGATCCAGGAAATTATAGACTGGTGAGCCTGACATCGATGCCAAGCAAAATGGTAGCGACTATTATAAAGAACAAAATTACAGAGCATATTTAAAAGCATGGATTAATGAGACAAAGCGAACATGGATTTAATGAAGGGAAATCTTGCCTCACCAATCTATTACATTTCTTTGAAGGGATGAACAAATATGTGGATAAATGTGAGGCAGTCAATATTATGTATCTGGATTTTCAAAAGGCATTTTACAAAGTACCTCATGAAAGACTCCAGAAGAAATTGGAGAGTCATAGGATGGAAGAAAGCATACTATTGTGGATTAAAAACTGGTTAAATGATAGAAAACAGAGAGTAGGGTTAAATGGTCAGTATTCTCAATGGAGAAGGATACATAGTGGGGTTCCCCAGGGTCTGTGCTGGGACCACTGCTTTTTAACATATTTATAAATGATCTAGAGATGGGAATAACTAGTGAGGTAATTAAATTTGCTGATGACACTAATCTATTCAAAGTTGTTAAATCGCAAGAGGATTGTGAAGAATTGCAAGACCACCATACGAAACTGGGAGACTGGGCATTCAAATTGCAGACAACATTTAATGTGAGCAAGTGCAAAGTGATGCATGTGAGAAAGAGGAATCTGAACTATAGCTATGCAATGCAAGGTTCCACATTAGGAGTCACCGAACAGGAAAAGGATCTAGGCGTCATCATTGATGATACGTTGAAATCCTCTGCTCAATGTGTGGCATTGGCTAAGAAAGCAAATGGAATGTTAGGTAGCATTAGGAAAGGAATGAACAACAAAAATGAGGACATTGTAATGCCTTTGTATCACTCCATGGTGCAACCACACCTTGAATATTGTGTGCAATTCTGGTCACCACATCTCAAAAAAGATATAGTGGAATTAGAAAAAGTGCAGAGAAGGGTACCAAAAATGATAAAGTGGATAGGAGAACTTCCCTATGAGGAAAGGCTAAAGTGGCTAGGACTCTTCATCTTGGAGACAGCTGAGGGGAGATATGATAGAGGTCTATAAAATAATGAGTGGAGTGGAATGGGTAGATGTGAATCGCTTGTTTACTCTTTCCAAAAATACTAGGACTAGGGGGCACACACTGAAGCTACAAAGTAGTAAATTTATAACGAATCAAAGAAACTATTTCTTCATTCAATGTGTAATTAAACTCTGGAAGTTAAAAGGTTTGGATAGCTTCCTAAAAGAAAAGTCCATAAGCCATTATAAAAATGACTTGGGGAAAATACACTCTTTATTTCTAGGGTAAGCAGCATAAAATGTATTGTACTGTTTTGGGATTTTGCCAGGTACTCGTGACCTGGATTGACCACTGTTGGAAACAGGATGCTAGGCTTAATGAACCTTCGGTCTGTTCCAGTATGGCAATACTTATGTACTTAGGTACTAATCTAGCCCTAAATGCATAAATCTTTCATATCACAGAAAATAAAACCACCAAAAATGCCTGTTCAATTGATGCGAGGTCTGTTGCTGATACATAAGATTGCAATGCATTTTGTAAATATACTGCAGTCAAGTTCTTTGAGATATAATGGAGCCCAGTTATTCACAGCTTCCCAGAACCCTCCACCATTTTCTAAATAAATATGATGCTGTCATTTATTGATTTTTTTACACTCCCTTCCCGTGATTTTCACCCTTTCCGACCATAGTCATACTTGTAGACCAGTGGTTCTCAACACAGTCCTTGAGTCACATCCAGCAAGTCAGGTTTTCTGGATACCCACAATGAATGTATGAGGTAGATTTGCTTACAACAGAGGTAGTGTATGTAAATTTTTCTCATGTCAACTTGGATATCCTGAAAAGCTGACTGGTTGGATGTGACCATACATGAGATCTGTGAATTCCTGTTCTATTTGCTGTATTGCTGTTGGGTCTGCCATTGCTGTACTCGGAGAACCATGAAAAACATAGAGTTGGGAAGAATGGAAGCCATGAGGTTTCGAAGAAGGAGAAGCAAGAGCCCATGAGGTCTGGTTCAAAGTTTAACCAGTTTTTCAGTTGCCACTGAATGCACTTCAGTAAAGAGGTCAGTTTATGCTCAAAAAATGGTTGAAATTCTTCAAGCAGGGCTCAAAATAATACTTAAAATTATACTTCAGTACAGCAAACTAATAGTAAGGCAAATATTCAATTTTTTAGACAAGTAGATCTAGTTATAATTTGGATTTAACTCCTTCTAATTGTACTTTTAGGATAACCTTTCATTATCCATCATTGTGTGTACAGGTAGAACTCACTATCATTATGACAAGGGAACTTCTCACATCCTTACTGACAGAAACATATTCAGTTACCTGAAAGGAGTGCACAGGATTTCACAATCCTAAACGTCAGGGATAGATTTCCATCCATAATAACACCAATAGTTAAATCTTAATAGAAATAGAACTGCATACTTATGTCTTGTCAGTGGATAACAGTGGTAGAACTGTTTTTATATAAAATATGTTGAAAGGTATCCAATTTAGGTTACCTCCGTATAGATACAGCACTGTATCTGATTTTCCTTTTAGGTTTCTGTGCTAGTCACAGATACAAGCTTCTAATCCATGTTAACATTCTTTATCTGTACAGCTTTCTTAACTCAAACATAAGTAAAATGCTATACTCAGTGGGATATTGACATGTGTATAAGATATCATCTGTCAAATACCTGTGGCAACTGCTATTTCTAAAGTAATAAAATTACTGCTTCTGTGCATAGAGTTGCAATGCACATTTAAAAAGTGTTGCATTATCTATTTTATATGTGTTTGCTTGTGTCGAACATGTTCCTGTAATTTCCCTAACTAATGTGGTTTCATCTCAATGACCCTGTTCCACTGACTGAGGTCTGGGAAGCTGAAAGTTTATTTTATTCTAATTTTGTAGAGAAGGCTGGAGAGGAAAGAAATGGTTGGGCTGTGTCAGGACTCTCAAGGCTAAACCTGAATTCGTGAGCCCTTGGACCACTGCTGAGGAGCGGCAGCGGCAGGCAAAACCCCCCAACCAGCACTGGGCTAGCACACCAGCAAGACAGGGACTGCAGACGCTGATAAGCAAGCCGGAACACACGGGCTGGAACACACTGGACTGGAACTAGGCTTCACCTACACTTGACTGCCATTCCTCAGGGGTTGAGCCCCTGGGTGCAGGCAGCCGGCAGAACTTAAAGGAAAGCTGGTACTGGAGCAAGCAGGCTGGAACACAAAGAAACTCACACTAGAAAAGATTCTTAAACAAGCTTGGCCAAAACAGGGTTCAGGATAGGAATCAGAATTCAGGATTTCCAAACAGGCTAGGCTGGAAGGAAACTGAAAGCAAGCAGGGCAGACACAAGCAGGAGGAGAACTGAAGCTGAAGACAACCAGCCATAAACAGAGGAAGAACAGATACTATACAGGGTAAAGGACTTTAAGACAAGCTTGACTAACCAGGGTAGGGCAGCCCAAGGTGAACAGGGAACCAAACAAGACAGACTAGACAGGACACAAAGCTAGGCTACACAGACAAGAACTAGGGCAATGACTGAAAGCTGCCAAGCAGCCGCTAAGAAAGACATACATACAAGCAATAAAGCTAGACTGAAAGCAGAACCTAGCAGATAAACAAACAGAGAACACAAAGGCTAAAGTACACACAGGCACCAAGATCTAAACACAGAATAGGACAAGGCTAAAGTACACACAGGCACCAAGAAATAAGCACAGAACAGAACAAGGCAAGAGTGCAACTGTACACCGGTTACCTCGAGACCCTTGGCAATGCAAAGGCCCTGCTGAAAGGGCCAGGTGCCTAATAAAGGCAATCAGCAGCTGAGGCTCAGCTGCAGGAATCTCAAGGCAGCTAAGGGTGAAGCTAGCTGCCAAACTTCCAACCAAGTCTGGAGGGCTAGAATAGCTGGACCGGACTGGAATGAAAGTCTGGAATGTGTAGGGAGACAGCAAGACAGTCTATGGCAGCCACCGGTTCTGGCCCAGAGGACAAGGTGAGCACAGCCAAGGAAAGTAGTCACCATCGTGACAGGCTGGCAGTGACTGTTTTCAAATCTTATATAACGAGCAAAACTGGTAAATCATTGGGGGGGGGGGGGGGGGGGGGGTTGCTTGCAACCAGATGCTCGATTGATTTTATTTACCACCTTTTTGAAGGAATTCATTCAAGGCAGTGGTTGGATGACATGTCTCTATTTCTACTAAAGTGCTGGTGAATAAACACTATAAATTATAGAAATTATTCTTTATTGGTATACCCAAAGTGGCCAGTTTCACCCTCAGGGTACATCAGGGGTACAATTATACATCAAATCCCTAACAAGGTTATTTTAGTAATGGAATAAAACAGCAATTAAGAGTTCAAAATGCTCTCACAGCATCTGTCACACAATATTAGAGCATAAGTGAGGTACTGAAATAACTTTGACCACATCAGATATATGGAGGATATCAGATGGTGTGGAGGAGTGGCCTAGTGGTTAGGGTGGTGGACTTTAGTCCTGGGGAACTGAAGAACTGAGTTCAATTCCCACTTCAGGCACAGGCAGCTCCTTGTGACTCTGGGCAAGTCACTTAACCCTCCATTGCCCCATGTAAGCAGCATTGAGCCTGTCATGAGTGGGAAAGCACAGGGTACAAATGTAACTAAAATAAATATACCAATAATTTCTACCATATATGCTGGTCTTGTTGCATTGCCTACCCACTACCCTGCTCTTCTCAGTTGCGCCATGTACGCTCATTTTAGTGAAACTGAGCATGCGCAACACAAAGCAGGGCAGATCTCAAATGGCCAGTTAGTGCAGATATTCAGTGGCACTGTCCAGTTAAGTGTCACTGAATATCGGAAGAGAACCCCACAAAGGCAATTTAGCCAGGAAGGAGCCTCTCTTACCCTGTTAAATTGATTTGAATATCGACCCCTTACCCAACCTCCACTTATAGGCTGTTACACCAAACAAGCTATTGTTTGCACAATCAACAGTAGATGGAATGAGAAATGAGGGAGTTGGGGGGGGGGGGGGGGTTATAGGAGTTTGGCTACCCTGAGGGATCTTCAAAATGAATTAGCAATATGGATCTGAGGTAACGAAAAGCAAATGTAGATATTTAGCAGAATGATTGAAATTGAAGAAATTAGTCACAGTAACCCCCATTCTAGCTTGCACTAAGGGGTCCTTTTACTAAGGTGTGCTGAAAAATGGCCTGTGGTAGTGTAGGCACATGTTTTGGCCATGTGTAGAATCAGTTTTCAGCGCACCTGTAAAAAATGCATTTTCGGGGGGGGGGGGGTCAAAAATGGATGTGCGGCAAAATGAAAATTGGCGTGTGTCCATTTTAGGTCTGAGACCTTATCGCCAGCCATTGATTTAGCGGTAAGATCTAATGTATTAACCAGGCGGTAATGGTCAACACGCGTCCAGAAATGCCAATTACCGCCAGTGCAACAGAAAATAAAAATATTTTCTGACGCATGCCCACACGGGCCACGCGGTAGCCGGGCGATAACTCGGCATTGGTGCACGTTGGGTGTGTGTAGGCTCTTACGCGGCTTAATAAAAGGGCCCCTAAGATCCTTGAGTGAAATTCACTCCTAAAGACATTCTCAAAATTGTTTGAAGCAGGAATATTAATCTGCAGGACTTCCCAATATTTGCTTTTTTTTTTTTTACAACTAAGTATATTTGCTACATGTTTTAACGAAATTAGCAAGGACACCTCACATAGTAGAAAAAGTGGTCTCCATAAAGGCTGAGTCCAAAGGTGGAATTAGAATATATGAAAGCATATGCATGAGCACCTCAGTTAATCAAACTGGGTCAAGGAAGATGTGGAATGAGATCTGAGATCAGCTCTCCAACAGCACCTGAAAATGTTTTAGCTCTGCAAACATAATTGGTCAGCACTGCAAAATTCTCTTGAGACCTGTCTTTACTGAAGAGACTAAAAAGGATGAATAGTAGGGTAAATGACTCCTGCTGGAATGAGTGTGGGCACAGAAGTACCTTATGCAACATAATTTGTTCTTGTCTGAGGGTACAAGGCTTCTGGGATCAAATTAGAAAACACATCAAAAATATTGTATACGTGAGGTTAACAGCTGATTGAAATTTTTATATTTTTTATATAGCTCCCTCCAGACTTGGATGAAGAAAGGTCAGCAGAATAAGTTAAAAGCTGATACTAGCAGGATGTACAGCTGAATTGCACAAGCATAGGCAGGTGCTGAACCAGAAACAAGGGAAACAAGAGAATAGCGCCAAAAAACAGAGTCCCATGTCGGATGTTGTTTATTAATAAACCTTGGAACTCCACTTTAGACTCTTATCTTTAGTGCTATTCTCTTGTCTCGGTAGGGCTGTGTTAGCCAGTTGGAAAACAGCTAAACCTCCAATAATTCCCTTATGAAATACTAATATAACTGGGCATATATGTCCAGACGCTGTTAGGTATGAACATTTACGCCAGCTATAGACCTGGTGTGTTTGAACCTAAATGCCAGAGATATGTGAGTAACTTATAGCATTTTATAAACTCCACCCATGTGAGTCCTGCCAATGTTTCACCCAGACTCTGCCTATCTGGATGCCCATCTGTCAAATGCAAGCTATGTAAGATATGTGTCTATTTATAAAATGGCACATAGGCGGAATTTTAGCATTTACATATGCATATACACACCTACACCTGTCTATGCAGCAGGGGCGTAGCCAGCCTTCCGTGGGGGAGGGGTCCAGAGCCCGGGGGGAGGGGGCACATTTTAGCCCTCCCCCCGGCGCCGCCCCCCCGCCAACATTGCCGCCCCCCCTCCCGCCGCGAACCCACCGCCGCTGCAGCCTACCTTTACTTTTGCTGGCGGGGGATCCCACTCCCCGCCAGCCGACGTCTTCTTCTCAGTCGCTTCCTGCTCTTCAATTTGTGTAGGTGCCTATTGGGCTCATTTTCGAAAGAGAAGGGCGCCCATCTTTCGACACAAATTGGGAGATGGGCATCCTTCTCCCAGGGTTGCCCAAATTGGCATAATCGAAAGCCAATTTTGGGCGCCCTCAACTGCTTTCCATTGCGGGGACTACCAAAGTTCCCAGGGGCGTGTCGGAAGCATAGCGAAGGCGGGACTGGGGCATGCTTAACACATGGGCGTCCTCGGCCAACTTTACTTGGTCCTTTTTTTTTTACGACCAAGCCACAAAAATGTGCCCTAAATGACCAGAAGACCACCATAGGGAATCAGAGATGACCTCCCCCTACTCCCCCAGTGGTCACTAACCCCCTCCCACCCTAAACAAAATGTTAATATATTTTTTCCAGCCTCAAATATTATACCCAGCTCCATGACAGCATTATGCAGGTCCCTGGAGCAGTTTTAGTGGGTACTGCAGTGCACTTCAGGCAGGCGGACCCATTCCCATCCCCCCTACCTGTTACACTTGTAGTGGTAAATGTGAGACCTCCAAAACTCACCAGAAACCCACTGTACCCACATCTAGGTGCCCCCCTTCATTCCTAAGGGCTATGGTAGTGGTGTACAGTTGTGGGGAGTGGGTTTTGGGAGGCTCAGCACACAAGGTAAGGGTGCTATGCAACTGGGAGCTTTTTGTGAAGTCCACTGCAGTGCCCTCTAGGGTGCCCGGTTGGTGTCCTTGCATGTCAGGGGGACCAGTGCACTGCGAATGCTGGCTCCTCCCATGACCAAAGGGCTTGCATTTGGTCGTTTCTGAGATGGGCGTCCTTGGGTTCCATTATCGCCGAAAATAGGGGACGACCATCTCTAAGGTCGACCTAAATGTGGAGATTTGGGCATCCCTGACCGTATTATCCAAACAAAAGATGGCCGCCCATCTTGTTTTGATAATACGGGTTTCCCCACCCTTTCGCGGGGACGTCCTGCGAGGACGCCCCCAGGAAAACTTGGGTGCCCCGTTCAATTATGCCCCTCCACGTGCGCCCAATGAGGGTCAGTTTTGAATTACCACCCAGCTACTGCATGGCCTTTGCGGTAATTTCATCTTTGATGCGTGTCTGCTAAGCACGCCAGAAAATATTTTTATTTTCTGGTGTGTGGACGGTAATCCGCATTTTACGTGCATAGACCATTACCACCCAGTTACTGCGTGAGACCTTATCACTAGGTCAATGGCTGGTGGTAAGGTCTCAGACCCAAAATGGACACGTGGCAATTTTCATTTCACCGCACGTCCATTTTTGGCAAAAATTTTAAACAGGCATTTTTTTACAGGTGCACTAAAAAATGATTCTGCACGCACCCAAAACACGCGTCTACACTACCACAGGCCATTTTTCAGCGTACCTTAGTAAAAAGGCCCCTAAGAAAAGTGTTTTACTCTTTGTTATTCCAGGTCTATGGCCTTTTAGTTCCATTCTCTCTTAAATATAAGCTACAACTCAGTTAGTGTATTTAGATTTAATCCATGTTGCCTCTGAGTGATGCTACTTTTATCTTAATTAGAGTTGAATTAAATCCCTTCAAAAGATTATACTAGCAGGCGTTCAATTGTACATTGCGACATAGCTCTCATCTTTTCCAAAAATTGCTTTGAAAATGCATTTCCACTTCAAAGTGTAGCGTGCCTTAAATGCATTTCAGTCTCATTCATAGGAAAGTTGAATTAAGTTTTTAACTGAGGCAGAATACATTTTAGATTCATATACAGGTAAATGAAATAAAACTTACAGTCTAACTATTGTCTTTTTGTTTGTAGCTGCTAAGATACTGTGAAATGAGAAGCAGGTAGGCAAATCCAGATAAATTCAAAAATTAAATAATAAATCGATGCGCAGGTTAAAATATAACACTAGCTGAGTTAGCTGGCATTGCTCAGGAAATTCATGGCCCTTTTATCAAGCTGCGGCAAAAGGGGGCCAGCGCTGGCATTGAAGTGTGTTTTACATGCAAGCCGAGGCCCCCTTTTACCACAGCTGGTAAAAGAAAAGGTCTCGCGTTCCTGCAGGAAATGGCCGGCGCGGCCATTTCGGGGGGAGCCCTTACCACCACCCACTGAGGTGGCGGTAACGGCTCCCATGCTAACCCAGCGATAACCGAGTACAGTCTTGTGCTACAAAAATAAATACATTTTTGTAGCGTCGGAAATGATGGCATGGTAGGGGTGGGAAGTACTACCAGACTGCTGCGGTAGCCTGGTAGTACTTTCATTATAGCGAGTGGTAAGCCCGTGATGGGTTTACCGCCGCTTAGTAAAAGGAGCCCTCAATGTGTAATGATTGACATATTAGAAAACAGTCAAATAAGTGTTGTAAAATATATTTTAGATCAAATGTTTATTGTAGAAGATTGGGCTATGTGAAGGCAAATTTTAGATTGAACATACAAACTGGAATTCAGACGTCCCAGTCAGGATGTAAAGAAATTCCAGTTGTATTTTAGAAAAGGATGTGCTAAAGTAGAGCCTCATGCAGGAATGGACGTGTATGTGCTGGTTATGCGCAGTGGCAGCTCCCATTCTGCACTTGTCAATATCTAAAACATTAACCGAGGCAACATGGCAACATACAGGTTTGTGTCAGCCGTTACACATGTATGTTGATATTTCAGAACATAATCTTATATAGCAATATTATTATGGGGCTCATTTTCAAAGCACTTAGACTTACAAAGTTATGTGGAGGGCCATTCTTGATATGACATCTAAGTCCAAGTTTAGACGTTTTGCAAAAACATCCAAAATCTGAATAAGAAAGAAGTTCATTTTGTAAAAAGAAAAACGTCTATCTTTTGTTTTAGAAAATATTGTTTCTATTGGGGGGGCTCACCCCTGATTCCTTCCAGTGGTCTTCTGGAGGGGCATTTTCAATATGATGTCTAAATCCAACTTTAGACATTTTGCAAAAAACGTCCAAAATCTGAATAGGAAAAAAATTAATTTTCAAAAAAGAATAACGTCTGTCTTATGTTTTTGAAAATACTGTTTCTAACAAGGTTTTGTGCTTTGGACATTTTGTTTTTTTGCCCATTTTCGAAAAAAAGGTCCAAGTGCAAAACGTACAAAATCAAGCCATTGGGATGTAGGAGGAGCCAGCATTTTTAGTAGACTGGTCCTCCTGACATCCAAGAAAAGCAATAGGGCACCCTAGGCGGCACTACAGTGGACTTCATAAAACGTTCCCAGGTACACATCTCACCATTGCTCCCTTACCTTGCCTGCTGAGCTCCCCAAACAATAGCGTGCACAAAATTGGCATACGTGGAGGGGCATTTTCGATATGGTGTCTGTCCGACTTTGGATGTTTTGCAAAGAACGTCCAAAATCTGAATAGGAAAGAAAGTTATTTTGAAAAAAGAAAAAAACTTTTTTGAACAAGATTTTGTGCTTTGTACATTTTTCTTTTTGGACCATTTTTGAAAAAAAAAAAAAGAAAAGCGTTCAAATGAAAAAACTAGAAAATCAAGCCATTGGGATATAGGAGGTGCCAGCATTTTTACTACACTGGTTCCCCAGACATCCCAGGAGAACAGTGAAGCACACTAGGGGCACTGCAGTGGGCTTCAAATAAATGCTCCCAGGTACACAACTCACTATTGCTATTATCTTATCTGCTGAACCCCCAAAACCCTGCCAAAACCCACTACCCCCAACTGTACACCACTACCATAGCCCTTACGGGTGAAGGGGGCATCTATATGTGTGTACAGTGGGTTTCTTGTGAGTTTAGGAGAGCTCACAGTTTCCTCCACAAGTGAAACAGGTAGGGAGAGGTAGGAGCCTGGTTCCACCTGTCTGCAGTGCACTGAACCCACCACTAGACTACTCCAGTGACCTGCATGCTGTTCTAGTGGACCTGAGTATAACATCTGAGGCTGGTAAGTAATGTTTTTCATCACATTTTTGGGTGGTGGGAAAGGGTTAGTAACCACTGGGGGAATAAAGGAAGGTCATCTCTGATTCCCTCCAGTGGTCATCTGGTTATTTAGGGCACCTTTTTGTGCCATATTTGTTATAAAAACAGTTGTAGCTCAAAATGTCTTAGTTTTAGTCCTGGACGGTTTTGTTTTGTTCCATTATGGCTGAAAAACGTCTAAGTCTTGGGAACACCCAAGTCCTGGCCTGAACACGCCCCATTGAGATTTGAACGCACTTCTGACGGACCTCATAGAAAAAAGTCTAAAAATGTATTTATTTATTACATTTGTACCCCACATTTTCCCACCTATTTGCAGGCTCAATGTGGCTTACATAGTACCGTGAGGTGTTAGCACCTCCGATGATGAAAACAAATACTGATTTGGACGTTTTAGTAAGAAAAAGGTCCAAATGCTGCTTTATGCCACTTTTTAGATGTTTTTCTGTTTTGCAAATGAGCCCACTGGTAATTTAGGGCACCCTTTTGTGCCTTATTTGTTCTAAAAACAGGTCTAGCTCTAAACGTCTTAGTTTTAGTCCTGGATGGCTTTGTTCCATTATGGCTGAAAACGTCTAAACATTGGTTTTGAAAATACCAATTTGGATGTTTTTGTGAGAAAAACATTCAAATGCAGATTTATGCCACTTTTTTGGATATTTTTCTCTTTTGAAAATGAGCTTGATAGTAACCTATGGAACTTTATAAGTCTAAGTGCTTTGAAAATACGCCTCTATACATATTAGGTTTGTTCCAACAGTTCTTGTAATAACAGTCAAACTCCACCCAATATCAATATCCAGTATATTATATATATACAATTTTTTTTTTAAATAAAGAACTCTCAGGGTATATAAACCTTTCTCACCTCTGAGTTTTATACACTTACCTCTAAATCAGTTCTTATTGTAAACATTTTACTGCTCTTTTAAAACAATTTAAAGAATTTTAAAATAATTTTTTAAAACTCATCTTAATAGCTGTCGGCCTTGGGGGAATTCTCTTCCAACATGCATCATGTTTTGCTATTGCTGCTTCAGGAAAACCCTCTTTAAAAACCATCAAAATTAAGATATCACTCTGGGCTTCTTTTATAAAGCCACGCTAGCAATTCCCGCGTGGCAACTGAGAAGACGCCCATAGGAACTGAATAGGTTTTCTCTCATTTGCCGCACCAAGAATTGGTAGCACAGCTTTGTAAAGAGACCCTCTATTACCATTCATCTTAATAATATTTTCAAAAAAGTGTTTTACCTCATGTTTAGCCCAACCCACACTGCCGACTGCTCTGATTCTTCCAGTCAAGATGGCGGCTAACTGTTCAAACAAACTCTTTTATAATCACTATTACAACTAAAGAAGAAATGTCGAAGGCTAGAACGCAGCTGGCGGAAATCCAAGGATGAAGAATAGAAAGTTTGTTGGAGGACTGCAGAAACTGAATATAGAAATCATTTAAGTTTCGCTAGAAGATCTTATTATTCAGAGCTGGTAGGAACAGAGAGACCTAATTTGAAGAAGTTGTTTGGTTTGTTACAAGAAAATTTACAATTACTTAATTCATCTATTTCTGCTCAGCCCACTGCTGAGGCTTTGGTCAATTACTTTGCTTCAAAAGTAGATACTATTCATCAGTCATTTAAGATATCTTTAGATTTTGAAGACAATGTTAAAGGGAATCTGGATAAAGTGATGCTTGATAATATCCCATCTGATAGATTATGGACTACATTTGAACCTGTCTTTCAGTCCTCTAAGCTCTCTAGTAAGTAGGCTGTCTAGATCTGGTTGTCCGTTAGTTGTAATTCCATCCTAATTATTAAGGGATCCGTCTACTGAGCTACTAAAATAGTTGAGTCTGTTTGTGAATTCTGCATTGAAACTATGTTGGTTCCTCTTAGATTTAGAGCATATTGTATTGACACCTATATTAAAACAATTTAAGGGGGACTTAACCTTGGTTTCCAATTTTAGACCTATTGCAAACATTCCTTTTCTTGTAAGTTGATTGAGGGGTCCTTTTATGAAGCTGCAGCAAAAGTGGGCCAGCGCTGGCATCGGCACGTGTTTTTGATGCACGCTGAGGCCCCTTTTACCCCAGCAGGTAAAAGGCAGGTTTCCCTTTTCTTAAAGAAATGGCTGTACGGCAAATAAACTATTTGCCGTGCGGCCATTTTGGGGAGGAGCACTGCAGTAAGGGCTCCTGCGCTAACCCAGCAGTAACCGGGCAGCAATGCCTGATTACCGCTGGGTACACATCAGCGCTAGAAAAATTGAAATATTTTTACAGCGCCAGAAATGGCACGTGCTGAAGGAGGAACTACCGCCAGGTTGCTGTGGTAGCACAACGGTACTTCCATTTTACTGAGCAGTAAGCCTGGATTGGGATTACCGCCGCTTCGTAAGAGGGCTCCTGAATTTGTTGTAGGATCTCAACTGGTTAATTATATTGAAAGGTTCAGTCTTCTGCATAGCTCTCAGCATGGTTTCTGATCTACACAGAGACCCTGCTGCTGTTTATAACCTCTGAGGTTAGACAAATTTTGTGTAATGGTGGAGAGATGGTATTATTTCACATCTCAGACACCTTTGATACCGTCAATCACGATATCCTACTAAACATGTTATCTGAATTTGGCTTTAGCAGTTTGGTACTTAATTGATTCGAATCTTTTTTGAGGAACAGACAGTATGTACTTTTTGAAGGACGGCAGATTTTCTTCGTCATGGGTATCTCTTTGCGGTGTTCCCCAAGGCTTTCCCATTTCTCCAGTTCTGTATAATTTGTACATGAACTCTCTTGAACGAATTAAGCTGAATCCAGATGAGCTTAAGTTGTCTTATGCAGATGACATTTTCTTCCAGATCCCTGTGAGCACACTAGAGTTGCTATTCAAAGTGATTTAACCATCCAGAAACGGCTCCTGGCTGGTTAAATCGCTTGTGCAGGGCTATCTGCTGATATTCAGCACAATTAACTGGTTAGTGCCTCTGAATATCACCATAGACCGTTAAACAGTGGGGGCGGAGTCAGCACTTATGCAGTTAAGTGTCAATATTCAGCACTTAACTGCCTAAGGGGCCCTTTTACTAAGCTGCATAGGCAGCACGTTCGCACGTCCTACATGCGTCAATTTTGAACTACCGCCTGGCCCAAGCGTTAATTTCATTTTTGAAGCATGTCCGCTCCACGGTAATTGGCATTGCATGCGCACTGACGATTACTGCATGGTTAACACGTGAGACCTTACCGCTAAGTCAATGGGTTTCGGTAAGGTCTCAGACCCAAAATGGACACGTGCCAATTTTCATTTTTGCCATAGGTCCATTTTCGACCCCCCAAAAAGAGGCCTTTTTTGCAGGTGCACTGAAAAATGGTCCTGTGCGCGTCCGATACATGCGTCTACACCAGCGCAGGCTATTTTTCGGTGCACCTTAGTAAAAGGACCCCTATGTTTAGCGGTTAAATCAGACTGCAGAAAAGTCAGTCCTATCTTTATGAGGTATCACTTCTGTGGTTAGGTTCTGAATATTGGACGTAACCACATAAGACATAGCCAGCCGCATAAACTCAGAAATTCAATGCCAGTGCCCAGGAATGACCTCGGCATTGACTATCTAGGAATAATGCTGGCAGCAGCTAAAAAAAACCATACTCATCACCACCACCACTAAAACTATTTACTGGATCAAATCATAAAATGAAAATATTTTGCGACAATGTTCAACTGAACTGTACTTGACTAGTGCACACACAAGAAATTAGGGCTGCATTTTGCTTAAAATTTTGATCACACTTAATCGCGTGATTTTAAAGGTATGTTACTTATTTATTTATTTTCCCACTGCAGCTCCTTGTGACTTTGGGAAAGTCACTTAACCTTCCATTACCCAGAGTCACAAGCAGTGACCACAGGAGGATTACCATATAATTCTGCATATGCTTCTTGGAAATACAGGGGTTATAAATGAAATCCAGTGAATGAAAGTACTTTGTCAAATCTGTCACAGTGCGTATGATGTCACCTGGTTATTCTAAACCAGAAAGGAATTTGTATAATCTGAAAACAACTTGACTGCTAGCAAGAAAAGCAGCCATTGTGTTTTCCCAATAAGCACAGAATGGGAGAAGCTTGCGATAAATCATCACGATTCATGTTCAGAGAGACTGAGTCAGATTGCAGTAGAGTGCTTACTCAAATTGCAGCTGCCAAAAGCCTTTCATTGATTTTTGAGTTTTCACCAAATTGACAAGGACACTGCAACCAAGCTCATTGCTTCTGTATACTAACAACAACTGTGGGGGAGGCAGACAACCCAAAAAGTCTAACGAGTCTGTGCAATATCTTGTTTTATTTTTGTTAGCACTGCAGCCTTGCATTCTAAATGGTTTTACTCTGTGCTTATCTAATTTTCAATGGGTAGTTTCCTTTCAATGAAGAAGTAATCAAATATGAGTACAAATGTGTACTAAAATGTAATCCACATTTTAACGTGATTTACAAAGGAAGAATGTGCTGAAGAGTGTTCACATTAATTGATTTGATTTGCTTACTTTATTTATTTTTTGTCTATTAGATTGTAAGCTCTTTGAGCAGGGACTGTCTTTCTTCTATGTTTGTGCAGCGCTGCGTATGCCTTGTAGCGCTATAGAAATGCTAAATAGTAGTAGTAGTAGTGGCCTGCGGAAGAGGGAGAGCAGAGATGCTTGAACCCCATATCTTGGCCTATTGTGTGGAAAAAATAAATATCAAGGGGTATAAAAACCTATCATACCAGATCTATAAAGCTAATAAAAATAATAAATGAACCCTGGTATATACCCAAATGTATATGAAACATCGGGGCCCTTTTACTAAGGTGCGCTGAAAAATGGCCTGCGCTGGTGTAGACGCGTGTATTGGACACGCACAGGGCCATTTTTTAGTGCACCTGCAAAAAAGGCCTTTTTTTTTTGCTGAAAATGGACGTGCGGCAAAATGAAAATTGGTGCTCATCCATTGTGGGACTGAGACCTTACCACCACCCATGGACTGAGCGGTAAGGTCTCACACATTAACCGGGCAGAAATCGTCAGCGTGCATACACTGCTGCTTACCGCCCAGTTAGTGCCACACGGTAGAAAATAGAAATTATTTTCTGCCTCGCATTTTGGACGTGCGTCAAAATTAGAATTACCGCCCGGGGCATGTGGTAGCTGGGCATTGTACGCACTCAGGCCCCTATGTGCTTTAGTTAAAGGTCCCCATTATCTTTATTAATCAGTCTTAAAACATACATCAAACAAAAACCACATAGCCCCAATCACAGACTACCCCAAACACTGTTCCTTAATGAATGATGATTCCAATCTGTCCCAATGAAGGAATAAAAAACTCAGTCACTTACCTGTGGGAAATCATCCAGTCAAATCACCATTGAGGAATATATAATTAGTAGAACTCTCACTTCTGCATCAAATAGTCCTTCCAAAAATTCAATCATTCACAGAGTGTAGGATTCGTAAGGCTTGCTCCAGTATTGCCAGCAGATAAAGCTAACCACCGACGTGGCATGCACCAGCTCCTCACTAAGGGGTACTTTTACTAAGGTGTGCCGAAAAATGGCCTGTGCTGTTGTAGGTGCATGTATTGGACGTGTGCTGGTCCACTTTTCAGTGTGCCTGCAGAAAAGTTCTTTTTTTGCCCGAAAATGGGTGTGCGGCAAAATAAAAATTGGCACATCTATTTTGGACCTGAGACCTTACCGCCGCCCATTGACTCAGCAGTAAGGTCTCATGCTTTAACCGGATGGTAATCGTCAGCATGCGTACACTGCTGATTACCACCCGGTTAGCGCCACATGGTAGAAAATAAAGAATATTTTCTGCCGTGCGTATTGGACGCACTTATAAAATGGAATTACCGTCCGGGGCATGTGGTAGCTGGGCAGTAGTTCCAAACTGATGTGCGTGGGATGCACGCAGGCACCCATGCGCCTTAATAAAAGAGCCCCTCAAAGCTGTGATGATGGTGTAAGAGCCCCCACTTGAAGTTAATACAGGGTTAAAAATCAGTTCAATATCCCCAAAGTCAACCTGGTTGTCCTCAATACAGTCCTGTATTTAACAAATTGCTTCCTCTGGAGGACAGAACACTCGACCTGAAAGTGAATATACAACAGAATACATCTACACACCCAACCTCCAAATTATAACTCTCAAAATTCCCTGCGACTCATCCACAACATTCACCTTTACATCTCATTACTAATAATTAACACAATTTTTAAAAATATATAAATCAGCAGCTTACCAGGGAAATACACAATCCTAAATCATAGCTGGGCAGTAACCGCCAAAAGACACTGTAAAAACCCAGTATAATTACACCTGTTCATGTTTAAACTACATTAACACTACCCTTAAATGCTGATAGGTTAACAATTTCCTTAATTCTCCAATCGTATCCCATTTAAATCAGCCACTCCACCTCGTTGTTCAAACGTCCTGGAACCACCGTTTTTCACAAATATATCATTCTCTGTTTCCTTTGCAACAGTGGTCCAGACACATCCCCTCCTCTACGCAAAACTACTAGGATTAATACCACATAATGCAAATCCTGGAATGAATGGCCAGCTAGCAACCAATGTGCAACCAAATGTTCTGCTATACACTGTTTAATTTTCTTACGAGTTTGTCCAATATAGTAAAGGCCACAAGGGCAGACCACACATTAAACCACCTGTTCACTCTCACAGTTAGTATAAGATTTCAAATAAAACATTGCTGTAGAGTGAGGGATCTGGATCTTAGATGTGTCATAGAATACTGACAGTACAAACAGTGGCCGCATGGAATACGTATCGCTTCATGGTACAACCTCACCTTGAGTATTTTGTTCAATTCTGGTCGCCTTATCTCAAAAAATATATAGCAGAATTAGAAAAGATTCAAAGAAGAGCAACCAAAGTGATACAGAGGATGGAACTGCTCCCAAAGGAGGAGATGCTAAAGAGGTTAGGGCTGCAGCTTGAAAAGAGACAGCTGAGGACGGCTGAGGGAGGATATGATTGAGGTCTAGAAAATCCTGAGTGGTGTGGAGTGGGTGGAGATGAATCGACTTTTCACTCATTCAAAAAGTACAAAGACCAGGGAACACTCAATGAAATTGCATGGAAATACTTTTAAAACAAATAGGAAAAAATATTTTTTTCACTCAAAAAATAGTTCATAAGTACATAAGTATTGCCATACTGGGACAGACCAAAGGTCCACCAAACCCAGCATCCTGTTTCCAACAGTGGCAAATCCAGGTCACAAATACCTGGCAAGATCCCAAAAAAAGTACAAAACATTTTATGCTGCTTATCCCAAACATATTTTCCCCAAGTCCAATTTAATAATGGTCTATGTACTTTTCCTTTAGGAAGCTGTCCAAACCCTTTTTAAACTCTGCTAAGCTAACCGCCTTTACCACATTTTCTGGCAAATAATTCCAGAGTTGAATTAGACGTTGAGTGAAGAAAGATTTCTCCAATTCATTTTACATTTACTATTTTGTAGCTTCATCCCATGCACCCTAGTCCTAGTATTTTTGGAACGCGTAAAGAGACGCTTCACGTCTACCCGTTCCACTCTACTCATTATTTTATAGACCTCTATCATATCTCCCCTCAGCCGTCTTTTCTCCAAGCTGAAGAGCCCCAGCTGCTTTAGCCTTTCCTCATAGGGAAGTCGTCTCATCCCCTTTATCATTTTCGTTGCCCTTCTCTGCACCTTTTCTAATTCCACTATATCCTTTTTGAGATGCAGCGACCAGAATTGAACACAATATTCGAAGTGCGGTCGCACCTTGGTGCGATACAAAAGCATTATAACGTCCTTATTTTTGTTTTCCATTTCTTTCCTAATAATACCTGGCATTCTATTTGCTTTCTTAGCCCCTCTGAAACTCATTGCCGGAGGATGTGGTAATGGCAGTTAGTGTATCTGGGTATAAAAAAGGTTTGGGCAAATTCCTGGAGGAAATGTCTATGGTCTGTTATTGAGATGGACATGGGGGAAGCCACTGTTTGCCTTGCGTTTGGTAGCATGGAATTGTGTTACTAATCGGGTTTCTGCCAGGTACTTGTAACCTGAATTGGCCACTGCTGGAAGCAGGATACTGGGCTAGATGGACCATTGGTCTGACCCAGTATGGCTATTCTTATGTTCTTATATCCAATACCATGGGATTTAAACTCTGTGTCAGTAATTCCTCTATATTACTGCTCCTACAATAAGCACATCTAGGTAACTCATTAAGGGTAGGATGAACTCCTAAAACATGCCAATACTTTAACATTAACTTTCTTATAGTAAATGCGCTCTAAGATTATGGGAGAATACGTACCAGTGCATTTTCTCACTGTTTTAGTTGAGTCACAAATAACAATGATCTATGACCGTACAAAGCATGCTTATATGCGCGTTTAATTACTTTACGAGGATAACCCCTTTCAATAAATCTATTAAACACAGCCCCAGCCTGCAATTTGTAATCTCAATTGAAGAACACAAACGTCTTAACCGCAGGTATTACCCAATCAAGAAACAAAGCCATGGTCCAGTGAGAGGAAGTCCCACATGACATCTGCAAGGGTCACCAGTGCTGTTTAAAATTCGGGCTAGTTGCAAAACATAACTGGAGGCAAGCAGCCACAGATGCACTTCCAAAAGGGTGTGTCCAAAGGGGTGCTTCTTTTTGGAGCCACTGAGGGCTGCTGAAGGCTTTCCTTTTTGCAAGATCTTGGATTGGGGGTATTTAAGGGGTCCTTTTACAAAGGCATGCTGAAAAATGGCTTGCAGTAGTGTAGGTGCGGGTTTTGCTCGTGTGCCGATCCATTTTTTAGCGTGTCTGTATAAAAGACCCCTTTTTTTGCTGAAAATGGACGTGCAGCAAAATCAGAATTGCCGTGCATCCATTTTGGGTCTGAGACCTTACTGCCAGCCATTGACCTAGTGGTAAAGAATCTGGGCAGTAATGACCTACGTGCATCATATGCCACTTGGCATTATGCAAGCCCGAAAATAAAAAATATTTTGCAGACCCACACCAAAAATGAAATTACCGCAAGAGCCACGCAGTAGTCGGGCGGTAACTCCATTTTGGAGCATGTTGGGTACGCGTAGACGCTTACGCATTTTTGTAAAAGGGCCCCTAAGTAAAGAGTAGTTGGGTGGGTAGGAAGATGTAGGTGGATGGGACCCTGGGGTATGGGGATATAGTCCCTCTGACTTAGAGATTCAGGGACAAAAGATTTCTGTTTCAGTGGTAGAATACATTTCTGAGGCTAATGTTTGCTTATGGTGCTATGCCAGCATTGTCCCTATGAAACTCGAATCCAGGATCCCTGCAGCCAGGAACTCCAGGTTTCAGACCACGATGACATTGCATCATAGACTAATACTAGCCGCAGAAATATGAGTTAAATATGTCTCTTAAAACACATGGGTTAATCCTTAAGGGCCTTAATGTACCTCCCTTCACTAAGAAGCAATAATCAATACCTTCATTTAAATGGGATTTGCATGGAGGTATACTAATTTTAGCACACATTTTTTTAAGCATCTTTTCTATGAGTTGAAAACCTTGTTAAACCATAAGTACAGTTCAACTCACAAAAAGACACATGAAAAAATGAACACCCTAGTGCAGGGCTTCTCAATCCAGTCTTCGGGGAACCCAAAGTCCCATCGGGTTTTCAGGATATCCACAATGAATGTGAATGAAATAGATTAGCATGCACTTCCTCCTTTGTATGCAAATTTATCTGTCATATTCATTGTGGATATCCAGAAAACCCGATGGGATTTGGTGTGCCCCAGGGGCATAGCCAGACCTTGCGGTGGGAGGGGGCCAGAGCCCGAGGTGAGGGGGGCACATTTTTGTCTGCTGCCTCGCTGCCCTGCCACTCCCCACCCACTGCTGCTGCAAGTACCTTGGCTGGCGGGTCTCCAACCCCCACCAGGTGAAGCCTTTGTCCAGCGCCGATCTCCAGCGCTGCTGCTTTGCCTGCCCTGCTCTCTCTTCTGCTCAAGTCCTGCACGTTCCTTTTAGTGAAATTAAGCATGCTCAGTTTCACTAAAAAGAGCGTGCTGGACGTGAGGGGAAGAGAGAGCAGGGCAGGCAACAAGGCGGTGCCAGAGACTGGCTCTGGACGAAGGCTTCAGCTGGCGGGGGTTGGGGACCCCTACCAGCAAAACAAGGGGCCCAGAGGAAATTTGGGAGGGCCCAGGCCCCCGTGGCCCCACATAGCTACACCACTGGTGTGCCCTGAACACTGGGTTGAGAAGGCCTGCCCTAGGCTATTGCTTCTATCCTACTATCTACTGAAATATAGCTGCTGTTCACCCCCACATAAGCTATAGAGAAATTTGTAATAAACTTGGCCTAGGTCACTGAATTTTTCAAATACTTCCTTGATTCCTTTTAAGTCACTCATGTAAATAGGCATTTGAGAAATTCAGTGACCTGGGTCAAGTTATGACAAGTTTCAAGATTGTTTTTTTTCCACTGTAGCTTCTCTGGGTGTGATCCAAATCACTGAAGTACAAGGAAACACATCAAACAGTTAGAGTACTTTGTATTGTATTCTTTGAAAATTACAGAAACAATAGCAGTATTGAGAAAGCAGCAGATTGTGTGGTATGATTTCTATTTGTCATGTCACTAAGGAGGATTTTAGCCAATGAAGATCCCACCCCGTAGACCAGAATGAAATTAACTGAGGTCCGGGGATACAGAGGCTTTTCCCTCCACCATAAAGAAATCACTGCCATGTTGTTATGACCACTGTTTGAATGTGAAGTAGTGCTTGTATCTAATTTAGTAGTTAAGTCCTATTGATTGTTGAATGATTTCTATTTGGACAAATTTCTCAAGTGATTGAAAACTTATTCAGGACTAGCTATGGAAATTCTCCAGAGGCCCTGCAAGCTACCTCCATGGATTGCCAACTGGCTCCAGATTCAATTGTATGCAAGACTTTCAGTTGTAATTTCCCGATTGCATTCCCTAAGAAAAGCAAGATGAGGGTAAAACCAGAATTGGATTAATCTTATTGTGCAAATCTGGGGCAACCTCTTCCCTCCCCTAAAAATCAACTCTTTACCTCTCATAACAACAAGTCAAAACTGCATGCATAATTGGGGCAACACCCACAGATTAGAATTATATATGGTGGAGTAGATGTACAGGTTGGGGTTTCACGAGCAGGGCTGGCTTTTGAATGGGTGGTGCCCTAAGTGGGGTAGGTGGCAGCTTCCCCAACTGGCCACACACCCCAAGTAACAGGGGGTGGCCTCCTCCAGCCATGTCCTGCCAGACAGAGAGGGCAGGTATGTCATGCTTCAGGTTTGTGCATACTTGGGATGGAGGGGCAGTTTGTATCATCAGAGAACAGTGTAGTCCCAGGTTACATGACAGACCTTATAGACCTACCAACCAGGAACAGAACTGGATTATCACGAACATACCTAAACCTCCACTACCCAAATTGCAAAGGACTCAAATACAAAACAACCCATGCATCTAGCTTCTCCTACATAAGTGCACAGCTATGGAACGCACTCCCAAAAGCTGTGAAAACAATCCATGACCACCTAAACTTCAGGAAATCACTAAAAACCAACCTCTTCAAAAAGGTTTACTCCACCGATCCAACGTAAACCCCCACACCTGGCAACACAGCAAAACCAATGATCATACTGGACAATATACAATCTTCCCTTCCTTCATGGTACCTCAAACGCACCTACCTTATTTGACTACAACATAACCTTGTATTTGTTCTCAACCGGACTTGGCGAATGCCTTTACAGTATTGTGTAAGCCACATTGAGCCTGCAAATAGGTGGGAAAATGTGGGGTACAAATGTAACAAATAAATAAATAAATAAATGTTTACATTCACTCTGGTGCAGCAATGGCACACCTCGTTATATTGTGCCCTGAACGATCAACCTGCTTACCCTTTTCTAAAACTAACTCTGCTCTGTGTATGTGTAAGCATGGGAGTACATGGTAGCATATACGCACACATCATGACTGCATCAGGGGCCTAGACAGACCTCGAGGTGGGAGGGGGACAGAGCCCAAGGTGGGGTGGACACATTTTGGTCACCGCCACTGCCCCCCCCCTCCGCCGCCCACTGCCACTGCTGTACATCTTGGCTGGTGAGGGTCCCCAACTCCCGCCAGCTGAAGCACTGCCATCGCAAATACCTTGGCTGGTGGGGGGGTCAGCAACCCCCGCCAACTGAAGACTTAATCCAGCGCTGGTCTCTGGTTCCACCGCATTGCCTGCCCTGCTCTCTTTTCCTCTCACGTCTGGCACACTCCTTTTAGTGAAACTACCTTCTTCGTATTCTCTTACTCCTTCTCCTACTATCCACAGGGGACATCAATCCCAATCCAGGTCCCCCACATCAATCCTCATCCTATCTATGCAGACCACTCCAGAAAGTCTTCAACCTCATTTCCATTCCCCTCCTCTCCCCCTCTTCCCTCCCCTTCTCGTGCGCCCTATGGAATGCCCGATCTGTCTGCAACAAACTCTCCTTTACCAATGACCTCTTCATCTCCCGTTCTCTCCAACTCCCCGCCCTAACTGAAACTTGGCTCACCCCTGATGACTCTGCCTCAGTCACAGCCCTATGCCACGGAGGTTATCTTTTCTCCCATTCTCCCCACCCAGTTGGCCGTGGTGGCGGCGTTGGTTTACTACTTTCGCCTTCCTGCAGTTTTCAACCTCTCCTCCTACTGCAGTCTCACTGCTTCTCATCCTTTGAAGTTCACTCCATCCGTCTATTCTACCCGCTGCCACTCAGAGTTGCAGTAATTTACCACCCCCCTGATAAGTCCCTATCTTCCTTCCTTACTGACTTCGATGCCTGGCTCTCCGTTTTTCTTGAGCCCTCATCCCCATCCCTCATTCTTGGAGACTTTAACATACACACTGATAACCCATCCGACTCATACGCTTCTCAGTTCCTCACTCTAACCTCCTCCTTCAACCTCCAACTGAGCTTCACCACCCCTACTCACCAATCTGGCCACTGTCTTGACCTCATCCTCTCCTCTACCTGCTCACCCTCCAATCTCTGTGCCTCAGCTCTTCCTCTCTCTGACCATCACCTAATCACTTCCTGCCCAACACTAACCACTACTTCCAGGAATCTCCAGGTTGTCGACCCTCCCACCTTATCCTCTAGTATCTCTAATCTCCTCCCTTCCATCATGTCCTCCGAGTCTGTCGACAAGGCTGTCTCCACTTACAATGCCACTCTCTCCTCTGCTCTGGACACCCTTGCACCATCCATCTCCCATCCCACAAGGCGTACTAATCCCCAGCCCTGGCTGACCCCTTGCACCCAATACCTTCGCTCCTGCGTCTGATCGGCTGAACGCCTCTGGTGTCCCGTCCCGGGCTCTTACCTGGCGGCCCGCAGTAGGGGGCGAGGACCAACTGAGGCCGCGGGATCCGGGGCGGCGAGGACGAGCCGCCGACGGGGCCGGCGCTGCCGCGGGCCGCTCCAAGGCCGGCGTTCCGCTGGAGCGCCGGCCTCGGAGAAGGAGATACGCCGGCCAAGATGGCGGCGCCGGCGGCGTCGTCCTCCTCGCTGGAGCAGACCAGCGAGCCAGCCCCGCCTACTCGCGCCGGATTGGCGCATCGACAAGGAGACCCCGCCCGCCGAGCAGGCTGGCCAATCCAGGCCTCCTTTGCCTGCCTGGGCCAGGGGGATTGGCTCCAGCTGCTGGAAGGGGAAGGACGGGCGGGGGATTTAAACCACGAAACGGAAGGAGTCCAGTGCTTCCGTTTCGTTCGTCAGAAGCCCACACAGTGGATCGGAGACTGTGTCCTCTTCAGCTAGCCGTCCTTGCTAGCCACCTTCAGAGACTGTGTCTTCTTCAGCTAGCCGTCCTTGCTAGCCACCTTCAGAGACTGTGTCTTCTTCAGGTAGCCGTCCTTGCTAGCCACCTTCAGAGACTGTGTCTTCTTCAGCTAGCCGTCCTTGCTAGCCACCTTCAGAGACTGTGTCTTCAGCTAGCCGTCCTTGCTAGCCACCTTCAGAGACTGTGTCTTCTTCAGCTAGCCGTCCTTGCTAGCCACCTTCAGAGACTGTGTCTTCTTCAGCCAGCCGTCCTTGCTAGCCACCTTCAGAGACTGTGTCTTCTTCAGCTAGCCGTCCTTGCTAGCCACCTTCAGAGACTGTGTCTTCTTCAGCTAGCCGTCCTTGCTAGCCACCTTCAGAGACTGTGTCTTCTTCAGCTAGCCGTCCTTGCTAGCCACCTTCAGAGACGGTGTCTTCTTCAGCTAGCCGTCCTTGCCAGCCACCTTCGGAGTCCGTGTCTTCTTCAGCTAGCCGTCCTTGCTAGCCACCTTCGAAGTCTGTGTCCTCTTCAAGCTAGCCGCCCTTGCTAGCCACCTCCAGAGACTGCGTTCCTCTTCCAGCTAGCCCTCCCTGCTAGCCCCTTGCAGAGACTGTGTCCTTTCCTGCGCTAGCCGTCCTTGCTAGCTGCCCTCTAGAGACTGAGTTGCTGACTACCAGCCAAGCCGACCGTCACCCCGCGGTTCCAGCAGTCCTGCTGACCGCCTGCAGCTGAGGGCTCAACCCTCGGTGAACGGCGGTCACCGCGGGTGAAGATTCGGGGTGCGCGGCGGTCCTCGGAGGTCTTACCAGGCCTCCGGGAACCTAAGGGCTCACCAACAACCACCACAGGACATCTGGAGTAAATCTCGCACCCATACTGATTTCATCCATTACAAATTCATGCTATCCTCCTTCCAGTCCTCCCTATTCCTTGCCAAACAGGACTATTACACCCAATTGACCAATTCCCTCAGCTCTAACCCTCGTCGTCTCTTCGCCACCCTTAACTCCCTCCTCAAAGTGCCCACCGCTCCCACCCACCCCCTCACTCTCTCCTCAATCACTGGCTGACTACTTCCGCGACAAGGTGCAGAAGATCAACCTCGAATTCACCACCAAACTATCTCCTCCTCTTCACCCTATAACCCACTCCCTCAACCAACCAACCCAGGCCTCCTTCTCCTCTTTTCCTGATATCACCGAAGAGGAAACCGCCCATCTTCTTTCCTCATCGAAATGCACCACCTGTTCCTCTGACCCCATTCCCACCAACTTACTTAACACCATCTCTCCTTCCGTCACCCCCCATCTGTCATATCCTCAACCTTTCTCTCTCCACTGCAACTGTCCCTGACACCTTCAATCATGCTGTAGTCACACCACTCCTCAAAAAACCATCACGACCCTACCTGTCCCTCCAACTACCACCCCATTTCCCTCCTACCCTTCCTCTCCAAGATACATGAATGCACCATTCACAGCCGTTGCCTTGATTTTCTCTCCTCTCATGCCATCCTCGATCCGCTTCAATCCGGCTTTCGCCCCCTACACTCGACAGAAACGGCACTATCTAAAGTCTGCAGTGACCTGTTCCTTGCCAAATCCAAAGGTCACTACTCCATCCTCATCCTTCTCAACCTATCCGCCGCTTTTGACACTGTCAATCACAATTTACTTCTTGCCACACTGTCCTCATTTGGGTTCCAGGGCTCTGTCCTCTCCTGGTTCTCCTCTTATCTCTCCCACCGTACCTTCAGAGTACACTCTCATGGTTCTTCCTCCACTCCCATCCCGCTCTCTGTTGGAGTTCCTCAGGGATCTGCCCTTGGACCCCTTCTTTTTTCAATCTACACCTCTTCCCTGGGCTCCCTGATCTCATCTCATGGTTTCCAATATCATCTTTATGCTGACGACACCCAGCTTTATCTCTCCACACCAGACATCACTGCCGAAACCCAGGCCAAAGTATCGGCTTGCTTATCCGACATTGCTGCCTGGATGTCCAACTGCCACCTGAAACTGAACGTGGCCAAGACCAAGCTTATTGTCTTCCCACCCAAACCCACTTCTCCTCTCCCTCCACTCTCTATCTCAATTGATAACACCTTCATCGTTCCCGTCTCATCTGCCCGCAACCTCGGAGTCATCTTCGACTCCTCCCTCTCCTTCTCTGCGCATATCCAGCAGATAGAAAGACCTGTCGCTTCTTCCTCTATAACATTAGCAAAATTCGCCCTTTCCTCTCTGAGCACACCACCCGAACTCTCGTCCACTCTCTCATTACCTCTCGCCTTGACTACTGCAACCTACTCCTCACTGGCCTCCCACTTAGCCATCTATCCCCCCTTCAGTCCGTTCAGAACTCGGCTGCACATCTTATCTTCCGCCTGGACCGATATACTCATATCACCCCTCTCCTCAAGTCACTTCACTGGCTTCCGATCAGGTACCGCATACAGTTTAAGCTTCTCCTACTAACCTACAAATGCACTCGATCTGCAGCCCCTCCTTACCTCTCTACCCTCATCTCCCCTTAAGTTCCTACCCGTAACCTCCGCTCTCAAGACAAATCCCTCCTCTCAGTACCCTTCTCCACCACCGCCAACTCCAGACTCCGCCCTTTCTGCCTCGCCTCACCCCATGCTTGGAATAAACTCCCTGAGCCCATACGCCAGGGCCCCTCCCTGCCCATCTTCAAATCCTTGCTCAAAGCCCACCTCTTCAATTTCGCCTTCGGCACCTAACCACTACACCTCTATTCAGGAAATTTTGACTGCCCCAACTTGACATTTCGTCCTTTAGATTGTAAGCTCCTTTGAGCAGGGACTGTCCTTCTTTGTTAAACTGTACAGCGCTGCGTAACCCTAGTAGCGCTCTAGAAATGTTAAGTAGTAGTAGTGGTTGGAGACCCCCACTAGCCACCCAGGGGCCCAGAGCAAATTTGGGGGGGGCCCAGGCACCAGTGGCCCCACCTAGCTATGCCACTGGGCTGCATACACCAGTCCAAACAGAGAACAACCACCCTGCATGCTCAAGGCTACTACATATATAAATTAGCAGGGCATTTATCCGGACAATAGATACCGTTATCCAGATAAATGGTTTAGTGAGGCCTATCTGCAGATATTCAGTGGTACTATCCAGGGCTGAGCTTGGGCAGAGTTCAGTGTTTTATGGTTAAAGGCAATGTTTAGTTTGATAACCAGATAACTGTCATGATAAAGGGACTTAACGTAAGCTAGATGCTAGGAAGCCCATTTTATACCTATGGGCTTTTTATCATTTAACACACGGTAATTCAATTAGGAGAGTAAAAATACTGTCCTACTATTATCCAGTTTGTTATGCAGATAGCAGTTTCAATATTGCCACTGAATCCAGATATTCAGCACCAGCTACTTTCTGGATAGCAGCACTGAAGATCTGGATTTAATGCAGCTACAGCAAGCTGGATGAAAATTGGCCTGTACAAAGCTGGGACATGTGTGGGCTTGAATATCTGGTTATTTTTAAGCTGGCTAACACATAACCACTTAAGTCAATATTCACCATTTAAGCTGCCATGGGTTACCACATAAAAATACGACAGACATTTCTGCCCTCCTTAATATACAATGCTACCCCTCCACCAATTCGATCCACCCTATCACTACAATATAATTTGTACCCCGGTATGACAGTGTCCCACTGGTTATCCTCCATCCACCAGGTCTCAGAGATGCCTATTATATCTAATTTTTCATGTAGTGCAATATATTCTAACTCTCCCATCTTATTTCTTAGGTTTCTGGCATTCACATATAGACAATTCAAACTATGGTTTGTTGTTCCTATTTACATCATGCTCAGTACTTGACAGTGTTACTTTGCAATCTTTTGTCTGATTTTTATTTTTATTTATGGACACCCACCTGCTTATAATCGAAAGAGAAAAATGCCTATATTGCGACCCAAATCGGGAGATGGGCGTTTTTCTGGCAAAGGTGCTCAAATCGGTATAATCGAAAGCCGATTATGGGCGTTTCCAAGTGCACTCCGTCGTGGAAACGAATAAAGTTGATGGGGTGTGTCGGAGGCATGTCGGAGGCGGGACTGGGGCGTGGTTAGCAGCCGAGGAGAGATGGGCGTCTTTAGCTGATAATCGAAAAAAGGCGTTTTTACCACGATTTTGGGTCACTTTTTTTGGACCCTTTTTTTTCACGAACAAGTCCCAAAAAAGTGCCCCAACTGACCAGATGACCACTGGAGGGAATCGAGGATGACCTCCCTGGACTCCCCCAGTGGTCACTAGCCCCCTCCCACCAAAAAAAAACCCACTTTATAAACTTTTTTTCCAGCCTGTATGCCACCCTCAAATGCCGTACCCACCTCCATGACAGCAGAATATGTTCGATCCTCTCACAGCCTTTCCCTGGGTCAGATGTGGCCCTCGGGTGCACTACAGGGTCACATCAGCATTGCATTGTGGTGGGTGTAGGGTATTGGGCTCCATGATTTCATTAGCTTGTGTTACAGTCTCACGATGTTGGTAGTTGGTAGGCGCTTCTCCCATGGTGCTTTTCCCCCTGCCTACTGGGTCAGAGTGTGCCCTGTTGTGTTTCCGGTAGTCCATGAGGTAGTGGCCATTTTTATTAGCCAGTTTTAGATCCCTTCCATGTGTTAGCCACGTTAGAGAACTTAGTTCTTACCTTGAATGTGGCTGAAAGAGGGCATTGTACAGCATTCTGCCAGCACTGACCTGCTACTCTCACTACCAGGAAGACTCGTTGCCAGTGGTGGGGCACAACCTCTGATCTGCAGTTAACTGTGAGTAAGCGTGCTTATTCCAATAAAGGACGTTTTCGGAGAGATTAGTCTTCAGGTGTAAACTGGTGTGCCAATGTTATACAGCAGTAACAAGTCCTAGAGGCCTGCGTGTATGCAGGTCCCTGGAGCACTTTTAGTGGGTACCGCAGTGCACTTCAGCCAGGTGGACCCAGGCCCATCCCCCCCTACTTGTAACACTTGTGCTGGTAAATGGGAGGCCTCCAAAACCCACTGTACCCACATGTAGGTGCCCCCTTCACCCCTAAGAGCTATGGTAGTGTTGTACATTTGTGGGTAGTGGGTTTTGGGGGAGGGGGGTTGGGAGCTCAGTACCCGTGGTAAGGGAGCTATGCATGTGGGAGCTTTTTCTGAAGTCCACCGCACTGACCTAGGGTGCCCAGTTGGTGTCCTGGCATATCAGGGGGGCCAGTGTACTACCAATCCTGGCCCCTCCCATGACCAAATGGCTCAGATTAGGACGTTTTTGAGCTGGGAGTTTTTAGTTTCCATTATCGCTAAAAAAAACAAACGCCCAGCTCAAAAACGTCCATTTTTTTGAAAATACGGTTCGGCCCGCCCCTTCACGGACCCGCTCTCAGAGATAAACGCCCATGAAGATAGACGTTTCCGTTCGATTATGCCCCTCCTAATCTATTATGGTCTCTTTTGCAACCTCACTACTGGGATACCCTATCTTCCCTGTTTTGGTGATACCTTTGAAAGATGATATTAGACAGTTAACACACATCAATATACCAATGGCTCTTTGAGAAAGCTCATAAGGGTGAAACATGAGCTATACTGGAGTGAAACATCCTGAATAAATACTCGCCTATTGTCACATTGCTGTTTTTGGCATCTAAAGGTCCCACTGTGTTTGATTAGGTAAAAAAAAAACAGTTTACATAAATTATGATCCTTGTTTTAGAAGCATCTCTATGTGTAAATTGTCATTTGCATGTATATGCAAATCTATACAAGTAAATGCTGCTACTTCAGAAAGCCGTTGTGTGCACATGGAGATCCTCACCACACAGAAATTTCAGGAGTATGTGGTGGCATGGTTTGGACAGGGACAAAATTCTACACATGTGTTCCATATTTTACAAAGGGAATATTTATATATATGCGAAAAATATTCCCTATTGAGTTTTACACCACCTCAGAGGCACACACAGGTTTCATAACAGTGCTTGCTTTGGCAAGGGCTTTATACAAGGGATTAAGGGGTCCTTTTACCAGATGGTAGTAAAAATGGCCCTGTGGTGGCATCGGCACATGGGTTTGCCGCTGGCCGAAGCCTCCTTTTACCTCCGCTGGTAAAAGGTGTTTTCTTTCCAGAAGGAAATGACTATGTGCAAAGCCAAGGAATTGGTGTGCGGCTATTTCCTGGGGGAGCCCTTACTGCCTCCTATTTAGGAGGTGATAGGGGCTCCGGTGGAAGCCCAGCAATAACATCACTGGGCACGCCCCCTAAGCTAGAAAATATAAAAGTGTTTTCTAGTGCTGTAATCACTGAGCCTGATGTAATGTTTGGGCTTCTGAAACACGGTGATAGGGCACACCGTGGGCACACTTCTGGGCACGGTGATAGGGCCGAATTGGCATGCGGCGATGCAAAGGTACATCTGCCAGCGCTTCATAAAAGGGCCCTTAAGGGAGTCATTCTCCTTAATTCTCCATTGTTTATTTTGACCTCCACAATGAAATCAAATTAAAATAGCAGCCTCACTACTTAATTGGTAGCACTTACAAGTGTAGGTTTGTAGGATGGTAGAAAAATGTCCACTAACTCAAAAAATGTATAACACAAAATAGATTAGTAGTTGACCAACTTGCCGAACAATAAAAACATCTCTAATTCAAAAAATAAGGAATACAAAAAACTTTTTTTTAATTGTTCGGCAAGTTGGTCCACTATGAATGTATTTTGGTTAGTAAAATGAGGTAACTATCTATGAAAGTGGTTCCACTTATAGTTGGAAACTGCTGGGATTAATTTATCCATGTGCATATTTCTAAAATGGCTGCTCCCACTGCACATGGCAGCATTGGAAGAGCCTTTTCTAAAGTAATGCTGGAATTGAGTACATCCCTGTAGTCTCCACATTCTATGTAAAGTGGTGTGGTAGCCATGTTAGTCCACTTTTAAAGGTAATAAATAGAAACAAATCAAAACATAGAAATGAAAATAAGCTGATACCTTTTTTATTGAACTAACAATATATATTTTTTTATTAGCTTTCAAAGACAACACCTTATTCTTCAGATAGGAAATGAGCACATCTTGACAAATATCAGAATATATAAGTGAAATACAAAAGCATTCCAATGACAGTCTCACAGGAAGAGGGTGGGGTGAGTTAGGTAAGAAACAGGGAGAGCTGGGTGGGAGAGAGACAGGGAGAGAAGGATGGCTGATAAGAGGGTATCAAAGCAGTAGAATTTTATGGTTTTTATAATGGGATAGATAACCTAGATCTTTGTTAAGTCCTGTCTGGTGGTTGTCAAACACTGCATCAATCATTTTATGTTGAGAATATTAAAAGGAAATGTTAAGACAGTCCAGAAATGTAACACCTTTGATGTCAAAATGATGAAATATTTTGACACCCACCAGCCACCCCCCCCCCCCCCCCCCCCCCCCCCCCACCACCAGATATTCAATGCTGGTCACAGGAAACAGCATTGAATATCTGGGCTAAGCGCTGACAATGAGGCTTAGCTGGCCTGCTCCTGCAGGCTGAATAGTGGAGGTAAGTTTATAGAATAGCAACTAAGTGCAATTAAATGTGTAACTACAAATTAGAGCCAATTAGCACAATTAACACCATTTAAAGGCTATTATTGGTTCTTAAGGCCAGTTGGTACCTAATTTAACAATTAAGTTAGGCATGAAACTGGCGCTATTCCATAACTTGCATGCCCAAATTTGCATGCTAGTCGGAAATCTGGGCGTGCAGCTTTATAGAATCTGGCCCTGTGTGTGCAACAGCTCCATATATTTCCAGCAATTGCAGGTGTAACAAGACAAAACACCACAATCCATCACAGTCTGAGGAGATTGCATTCATTGGGATTTATTAACTGCTTTTATGAAAAGATTCCCCCAAGGCAGTGCACAGCAGGTACAGAAGGTACAGCTTGACATTAAAATTGCAATCTTGTTAACAACGCAACAATAAGGAAATAATCCAACATAAGCATAAATACAAACAATGAGGCAAACTTAGAGATGGCAAACTGAATTCTAGAACTAGGAATAACATGATAGAATTTCATTAGTGTATTTGGTTAGAGCAGCAGGCTGTGAACCAGAGAGACCAGGGCTTGAATCCCACTGACACACCTCCTTGTGACCTTGTATAAGCTACTTAACTTTCCATTTCCTCAGGTACAAACTTTGATTGTGAACTCTCTGGGTACAGGGAAATACCCACTGTATCTGTTACGTCTGTGCTCCCCTCGCCCTCTGGTGGCCAGAACCGGTGGCTGCTATGGACTATCACCCGTTCCAGACTTTAGCCCAGTCCGGTCCGGATCTTCCAGACTGCCAGACCTGCTTGTTTTGTTTGAACCTTCACAGCACCCTTAGTTGCCTGGTGATTGTTGCAGTGAGTCTCAGCTGCTGCTGGGCTTATTAGCCATTTTGAAACCTTTCTGCTTTGCCTTTGCATTGCGTCTAAGGCCCTGGTATGTTGGTGCTTTTGCACTTCAGCCTGAGTTTGTTTCCTTGCTCTAGTTCTTGCCTGAAGTCTTGCCTGTTCTAGTTAGTCTATGTTTAGTTTAGGGTATTGCTTGTTTACTGTATTGCTTGTTTCCCAGTCTTGTGTCTTGTTTGTATGTCTTTGTCTAGTTCTGGGTTTATCTGTGTTTGTTCCTTGCTTCAGTGGCTGCTTGCAGCTTTCAGTTCAGTCTCCTGTCTAGCGGTGTTTGTTCCCTGTTTCAGTGGCTGCTCACAGCTTTCAGTCGTGTCCTTTAGCCTATCCTTTCCCTGCCTTGCTGTCCCTGTGCTGCCTAGCTGTTATCCAGTCCTGCCCTTTCCAGTAAGTCCTGCCGGCCACCTGAAGCCTGGAGCTCAACTCTTGGTGAAAAGTGGCCAGGTGCAGGTGAAGCCTAACTGTTTGTCAGAGATCTGCCCTGTCTCTAGCGTGGGGTGGTCTTGCCTGCCACTGCCGCTCCTCGGCAGTGGTCCAAGGGCTCACAAACCCAGTGTCCAGCTTTGTAAACGTGACAGTATCTGAATGTAACTTGCCTTGTACTACCACTACTAATTATGTCTATAGTGCTACCAGACTTATACTGCACTGTACACATTATATGCGTACCGAGAGCAGGGGGGGCAGTCCATCTTGGGTGCACGCTGCAGGGGGGGGGGGTGCAGAGAACAGCTGTGCGGCTGTCAGCTCCGCCAGTTCCCTGCTCCTTCTGATGTTACATCCTGTTCCTGGGCAGAGGGAGCAGGGAACCGGCGGAGCTGACAGCCGTGCAGCTGCTCCTAGCACCCCAGGAGGTAAGAGCAATGCACCCAGGGGGGAGGTGTTTGGAGGTGATGCACCGGGAGGGGAAGACGCTGTACCTGGGGGGGGGGAAGCTGCACCCGGGGGGGGGGGGGGAGTGCCCAGTGACGATCTGCCCCAGGTGTCAGCAGACCAAGAAACACCAGTGATTTTATGCATGTACTTATGTCCCTAGAGGACTCACAATCTAAGTTTTTCTACTTAGGAAAGTGGAGAGTTAAGTAACTTGCCCAAGGTCTGCAGTGGGAATTGAACCCAGGTTACCAGGATCAAGGCCTGCTGCACTAACCATTAGTCTACTCCTTCAATACTGGAAAGGTGTGAGCTAAATGCTAATCCCCAATATTATGCCGGCAGTAGGCAGCATGGTAAGCTGCCACCGGCAACACTGACCCTTGATATTCAATGCCAGGCTATATCTGGTGACTGGCATTGAATATCCAGTTTTAGTTTTGGCTGTGGCAACTTAACTGGCTAAGCAAATATTCAACGCTAGTCGGTTAAGTTAATAGTGATTAAAGATAGGCTACTTAAATAACAGTCCTGTCTTAACTGCTCAGCTTAGCGGTTTAGCAGCTAGCCGCTAAGCGCTAATATTCAGGAGAGATAACCGGCTATCTCACACTGACTATCAGCGCTTAGCCAACTAATCACTATTTTAAAGGCCAGGAGTAGTTCCTGGCCGGTTAAATAGCGCTGAATATCGGGCCCCAAATAAATAAAATTCTCCTGCTTTGACCCCATTAACACTGATACTCAAATTTATAATGTGCAGTTGAATTTATATCTTCACCATCTAAATGAAAAAAAAAACAGCTATAAAGTACCAAACCTATGCTTCTGTTTAAAGGCTATCTGCTTCCAAATCTATCTGTCTACCTTCATTGCATTCAATAATTAACCATCAATTGACCAATAAGCAAGAATCTGATTCAAGAATCTTTATGGTCTCAGATTATAAGAACAGATTCGACTTTGATTTTATTTTCTAATATTCAAAGAGGCTCGGATTTATTCAGAAATGCCTCAGGGCTAATGTGACTGTGGCCAGAAGCCAAGATTATTGTGGACACCTAAGGCTCAGAGGAAGTCCAGATCTAATTTAAGTAGGATCATTGATTCTTAGCCATCCTCTGAAATACAAGGGCTTTTATGGATGAGAAAGTGAACTGGTTCATAAGTATTCCAAAGTATACACAATCTCAAAGGTGCTATTCCTTCAGACTAAACTAATTGTGAATCTTTGAACAGCTATACAACTTTTATTAGGCCAATACAAAATATCCAACCAACATCCCACCAGATTAGGTTTATTGGACACTAGAGTCAATTTTTTCTTTGAGTTATTCACAACAAAATGGTTTACACAATTAAAAAGAAAAAAAAAGGAGTACAGCAGGAAAGAAAGAAGCTGGGAATTGAGGTTAGGGAAGATCAATGTTAACAAAATGAAAGACATTGGCATAAATCAAGTCAGGGTCAAGCAGAGGCCTAGGTTCAATAGTGCTCCTCTCAGCACACAGATTCCCATTCCTCTGACAGGTGGAGGTGAGGCCAAAAGCTTGCTGGAAGAGCTATGATTTTGCAAACCACTGCAAAGATAAGCTGGCAAGGAATTGCAGAGTAAGGCAGCCCTATAGTTGAATGCTATCTGACCAGCTTATTTAAATAAATCCAACCTGAAGCCTGATGTGTTTTTGTGAAATGCTCAAACATCGAGTAGTATAATCAGACACAACCCTAAGGGTACAATAAAACAATATTCTATTTTTTAAATATTCTATTTAAAAGATGTTTGAAAAGCTGCTAAATAATAATAAACAAAGGTGGGTGGTAAACGGTAAAAAAAATTATATACATTACCATAGCATATGTCCCAAAAATGCATATAAGCAACTTTAAAGGAATGAGTAGATTGTAAAATACTGAAAGAGAAAAGGAAAAAGGTGAAAGGAAAAGGGGACGGGAAAAGAGGAGGGGGAATTTATTCAAATGGGGGGACAACATTTTTGCATTATCCAACAGAGCTTTCTATGGAGCAACTAGTAATAGGAAGGGTGATGCAGTAGCCAGTCAGGGTGAGGGAGGGGATGACGACAAATGTCTTCTTGTCCCCTATACACATGTATCTGATGAGTACATTCAAGTCTAATTATTTGGGGGGGGGGGGGGATAAAAAGGAAATTACTAACACCTGTGTTTACAAAGGCGCACTATAGGCGCGTTAGCATTTTTAATGCGTGTTAAATGCTAATGCGCGTCAAACGCTAACGCGCCTATAAGAATGTATTGGCGCATTAGCGTTTAACATGCCTTAACTTTATAGGCGCATTAAAAATGCTAACGCACCTTAGTAAACGTACCCCTAAACAGACAAATGAGAAGATCTCAGGTTTTGTAGTGGGGAATAACGGACACAGTGATTAAATAGATGTGTCAGTAAGGATAGACTTAATGGCTAGTGTGAGTATTTTAAACCTGACATGATAGGGGAATGGAAATCAGTGTAAGGCTTTTAGAAAGGGGGGGGGGAGAAAGAGAGAGAGAGAGAGAGAGAACATGATCTAGCTTCTTAGAAAGGATGATGAGTGTCACAGAGTAATTCTGAATAAGTTGAAGGCACTTCATGCTAGTTACAGAAATGCCAGTGAGGATGGCATTGCAGTAGTCAGTCTCTTAAGAATAAATGTATGAAGAAGAATTAGCAGGTCTTTATTTTCTAGGAATGAATGAAGTATGTGGAGCTGATGCAAAAAAAGAGAGATTTTCTTATAATGGCAGATGTGTGCTTTTAAATTTGTGATGGGTTTTGTTAATGTATGGGAAGAATCGAGATGGTTTAAAATTACTAAAGGGTCCTAGGGGCGTAGCCACGGACAGGCCTGGATGGGCCCAGCCACATTTGCTCCAGGCCCGCCCACCCTAACTAGCCCCAACCCAACAACATCCAAAACTCATTTTACTAACCGGACTGAAGTCGTGACTGCAGAAGCAGAGTAAAGCTGGCTCAGCCTTCCCCTTCTCTCTCAGCTCTGGTCCCGCCCTCATTTCCTGTTTACGCAAGGGCAGGATGCTGAGAGAGAAGGGGAAGGCTGAGCCGGCTTTACTCTGCTTCTGCAGTCACGACTTCAGTCCGGTTAGTAAAATGAGTTTTGGATGTTGTTGGGTTGCATAGCAGTGTGGGAGACACAGTTAAAGAAGATTGTGTCCTAAGTGGTTTGGCATCACTATTGACATTGTAGCCATCTATGTGACTGTTATCAAGCTACGCTCCAGATTCTATGGTTGTGGATATCTTTGGAACTTTTTCATCTTGGCACGTTGTGCGTGTTGGACTATCTTGAAGTGCGCAGTGCCATCTCCAAGTTATGATAATTTCACTCCTTTTCCACTTACTGGGGACGTGACGAGCTCTAATCTGTTTATAGATGAGAATCTTGGGATTGCTAGGTTTAAAAAAAAAAGTCGCTGACGTATTTGAAATATGTCCACCCTGCTATATGCTATGATTTTATATAATGTGTTGAGGTGTGAATGAGACTGAGTGCAAGTGATAAGTTGATTTATTTTTAGTTTATTAATGATATGTTAAACATTTAATAAAGATTCAAGTGTTTTGATGTGCTATTTACGGTTGCTTGTTAGTTTGTTGAGTTTTATGTGCAACTAATTGAATTGCTTAGACCTTGCTAGAATTGTGTGTGTATATATATATAGTGCCCACCCATATTAACTCTGGGCCCAGCCAAAATGTCTTACTAAGCTGTAGTAAAAAGTGGCCTTAGCGCGCCTTGTGTAGGTCTTTCTCATATGCTAAGGCCATTTTACTGCAGCCACAATATTGTCGATTTTCTATTTTTTGCATTAACGGCCATGTGCTAATTTTGCTATTATCATATGTCCATTAAAAATATTAGGGCCTGTTTACTAAGGTGCGTTAGCATTTTTAACGTGCCTACAATTAGCGCGTGCACTAACTGTGTATGCACCTATAGGGATATTGTAGGCATAATCATAGTTAATGTGCATACATACTTAATTTTATTTATTTATTTATTTATTGCACTTGTATCCCACATTTTCCCACCTATTTGCAGGCTCAATGTGGCTTACAAAGACCTGTTATGGCATCACCATTTCAGGGTACAAGAAATACAATTGGTGTTACAAAGATATCAAGGCTAACAAGTCGATCTAGTCAAGCATTAAAAACGCTAATGCACCTATAACGCAGCTTAGTAAACAGGGAGATGGCCGGCGATCTCTCAAAAGCGGTGAAATTGGTATAATCAAAAGTGGCTTTTTTGACAGCATCGCCGCTTTCCCGCCGCCATGCTGGCAAAAGTTCAAGGGGGCGTGTCAGCGGCGTAGCAAAGGCGGAACATGAGCGGGCATGCGTGTGGCTACCAGATGGCCGGCTTTCGCGGATAATGAAAAAAAAAGCGGCGTTAATTAGTATTTCGCTAGGTTTACTTGGTCCTTTTATTTTCACAGCCAAGCCTCAAAAAGGTGCCCCAACTGACCAGATGACCACCGGAGGGAATGGAGGATGACCTCCCCGTAGTCCCCCAGTGGTCACCAACCCCCTCCCACACTAAAAAAATAAAAATAAAAACCTTTTTTGCCAGCTTGTATGCCAGCCTCAAATGTCATACCCAGCTCCCTGACAGCAGTATGCAAGTCCCTGGAGCAGTTTTTAATGGGTGCAGTGCACTTCAGGCAGGCAGACCCAGGTCCATCCCCCCCTACCTGTTACACTTGTGGTGCTAAGTGTTGAGCCCTCCAAACCCCCCCAAAACCCATTGTACCCACATGTAGGTGCCCCCCTTCACCCATAAGGGCTATGGTAGTGGTGTAGAGTTGTGGGGAGTGGGTTTTGGGGGGGGATTTGGGGGGGGCTCAGCACCCAAGGTAAGGGAGCTATGCACCTGGGAGCTATTTGTATATTTTTTAAACATTTTTAGAAGTGCCCCCTAGGGTGCCCGGTTGGTGTCCTCCCATGTCAGGGGGACAAGTCCACTACAAATGCTGGCTCCTCCCATGACCAAATGCCTTGGATTTCGCCGGGTTTGAGATGGCCGGCATTTTTTTTTCATTATCACTGAAAAACAAAACCGGCGATCTCAAACCTGGCGAACTCTGGTATTTGGCTGGGCTAAACCGTATTATCGAAAAAAAAGACGGTCCAGCCAGCTGTTGCGCCGCCGCCAAAATAGATCGCCGGAGACGTTCGATTATGCCCCTCCACAGTATTGGCTGCAAATAAATCCTGGTTACCCAACCAACTACTGTTTGCTCTGCATGAATATAAACACCTAATTTCTGGGAACAAGTGCAAACATCAGTGTTGATATTTGGCATTATCACATGCAAAAATCAGTACTGAAATGTGATGTCATCCAGAAATGCACTTTATTATAGAATATGCCTAATCCACACTTAAACTAAGTCACTAGCATTTACAGGTGTAAATCCCTGCACATTAATTTGGCGAGGATCGGGCATACGATATAATAATGCAGATAAGCCTGATCAAATGAGGGAAAGCAGAACTTTGCTACCAAACTAAGGGGACAGAGTGGTTAAGGGGGGGGGGGGGGGGGAGGGTTGTTTGTTTTGGTTGCGGATGGAGGTGGTATTAAATCTTTTCCTGTTCTGAACTGAGTCTTGCTTCAACAGTGCTGCACAAGTGTGGAAACAGAGGTCTAGAGTGCTGCATACATTCCCCAGAAAAGGAGGCAGTTTCACAATATCAATGCTTATTTATTATTCACTTACAGTTTCCCCAACCTCCAGATGTTGGCAGGTGGCTCCAGTAGATCAGATTGTAATAAATAGTAGATTAGTATACCAGTATACCCTTCAGCCCTGTATAGATGGAAAAATGGCACCTTGTTGTTGTAGCAGAAACACAAACTGACCTACTGCTCCTTTCCTCTAGGAATTTGTAGGGGTGGACAGGTTCTCCATTCCTGTCTACTAAAACAAGGCAGCAACTGTTTTAGTTCTGTTTCTTGCCCCTATGGTTACCATATGTCTGGTTTTACCCAGATATATCCTCTTTTTGAGGATACTGTGGGGCATCAGGGTGGGTTTTGCCAGCCTTCCCGTTTGTCCAGGTTTGTGGATGAATGGACGGGCGGACAGGCAGTTGGGCCTCAGTGTGACCTATCCTCCCCTCCCCTCCTTTACCTTATTATCGTGCCCTGGTGGTCTAGTGGTCTCTGCTTGGCAGGAAAGAGCCCCCCCCCCCTCTTTCCTGCCCAGCGCAACTGAAGACCTGTCTTGCTCCTAGTGTCACTTCAAAAGGACTGCAGAGAGTTCAAGCAGTCACTGGGCTGTTGTGTATCTCAGTGGTTCCCAAGCCTAGTCCTGGAGGCACCCCAGTCAGTCAGGTTTTCAAAATATCCACAATGAATATTAATGAGAGAGATTTGTATACACTGCCTCCACTGATAGGATCTGAACCAAGAAAGTTCTGTGCCACTGATACCTATTTCTACTACTCATGCCATCATGATATTGTAGTCCACAGTGTCAAAAACTGTTGAGAAATCCAGCAGTACCAGGGCTGCCAAGAGGGAGGGGACAGGGAGAGAAAAATTCCCCAGGTCTGGCCTCTAAGGTGGGGGTGGGGGGCCTGGCGCCAGCAAGGTTCTTTTAGTTCTTGCCTGCGGCAGCAGCGATCCAGGAAAGGGGCCATTCAGGTGGTGGTGGGGGGAGAAGTCCTGCCCTGGGCCTGGCTGTGTCTCTCAGCAGCCCTGATTAGTACTAACACCAAGGTAAGTCCCCTGATTCAGTTTCTGTGAAGATCATCTAGTAAGGATATGAGGATGATCTCCATTCCATAACCAGGTATGAATCTAGATTGACATGGATCTAGCCCTCTTCTAGCCAATCACTGAGCTGAACCCAGACTGTTCTTTAAGTTTTCCTAGAAATTGGATTTTAGATACTGGCTTGTAAATTTCTTCTTCTTTAGAGTGGATGCATTACCGACCTTTTTAATACTGTTGGGAGTTGCCCATTAGAAAGATAGGTGTTCGCAATTTTTATAGTCCCTTCTATGAGGTGCTGCTTACCTGCTGGACTATCTTTGATGGGCAGGGGTTGAGAGAACACGTACCGGTAGTTGGTTGAGGCCTCTTAGGATTTTGACAAGGCACTCCTCTGTTACTGGGTTAAAAGAACCCCCTACGTCTGATATATTTGACAAGACATCTACAAGAAGAAACTCTGGACACTTAAAAGCCCCCGGTCATGTGATAACTAATTTTTATGAATTGGAGTAATTAGGTAAATCTGGGAAATCACACATTGCTTTAGGTTAATTAGCATATTCTAGTTATCTAAATTGCAGCTCTACCAAACTATGCATCCATTGTGAATACTTAAGTGGCCTCAAAGTAATAGAAGTTGATTCACCTTTTTAGTAACTCAGAACTATTTCTGGCAAAAGAAAAAAAACCCCACAAATGTATTTGACACATAGTCCAAACACAAGTCTCAATATCCTAAGTTTGCAAAGGCTGGCAAGAGGCCCAGCCTGCTTTGAAGGAGCCAAATAAACTCCCATTATGTGAGCTTTTAGGCCAACCTGCACAATCCATTATTAGCTTCAAAAGAGTATGCGGCAGGCTCATTACCCCGTTACAAAAATTCAAAGCATACACTTTTCCTGTCAGCAACATCTGAAATAGTGTGGAGAGAGTTCAGGATATGATCATAGTGTGATGCAAGCACAAACTAAGGAGCTAAAAACAGCCCTTGGCCTCATTTAATAATTGACAATACTATTCAATAGGGACACATTAGAATTGCTGGAGATAGTCAATATATTGATTTCAAACCGACATTTCCATAAGGAACAAGCTGACGTTAAATCTAGGAGTGACTAACCCATTCCTTTATCGAGTACCTGTGGAGGATTGAAGGATTTTCTACCTAGACGGAGAACTGCGTTAGAGACTATTATACCAACTTCCTGGGGAGAACTTTGGAGTTGTAATGTATAGAGTACCCGTGTGGAAAGCCGGGATAAGAAATTTATGAGGATACTAGTAGTACTCTGACGCTCTGGTAGAATATAATAAGTATATAATAATTAAGTGTAACATCATTATTTGTATATATTAACATTACCTGTACATATTAACAAGAAAATATGGAGTGTTGTTAGACAGGTAATACGAGTGAATGGGGAATGAGTGAGTGGGTAGCATTATTGTCATTATTGTTTTTAAATATGATAAGCGCTTAGGACAAAAGCGCATTTTCTTAATAAAGATAGTTGTTATAATAAGCTGGAGTGACTTTGAAATCAACTCATTTAATAATGCCATCAGGGGAACTGTCCAGACTAGCTTGGGGTTTGTCATTCAAGTGATCGAGCAGAAGGTGCAATGGACCTTAAGCAAAGATTAATTTATAGAAAAAAAGGAAGAGGACCAATGGAGACAGGGCAGGGGGTGGGCAAGAGCAACAGGAGAAGAGGTGCTGGATTAGGGAATAGAGTGATTGTCCTCTACGCTGTTCTAGGCTCATCCCCTCCCCTCCTCTCCTCTTTCCGTCAGGCTGCTTGAAACAGAGGGGCTGGAGCAGAACACCTCTGCTGCTGTAGAGTCAGAAAAGAACCTGTGATGCAGGCCATTCCTTTAGAAATTAAGCACTGATCATGGATGGATGATCACATACTGTGAAAAATAGCTAGTCCTCTCTGTGACACCACAGATTGTTTCAAACTATTAGTGTGGTTTCCAAATGAGATTACTTTATTGATGTAGCAAAACCCCATTATGTGCATCTATGTCACATACAGGGAACATTTTGGAGTCTCTGCTCTGGAACTCTTTGCTGGAGGAGGTGGTAACAGGAAGTAACCTGTTCCGGGGCAGAGGGAGCTGCAGCGAACGATAGAAGTTAGCGAACTCTCGCAGCAGGCGCGCCGCAGCACCCCCCAGCGGCGTGCACCCGGGGCGGACCGCCCCCACCGCCCCCCCCCCCCTTGGTACGCCACTGAGGCTGAGGATCTTCCAAAGAAGGAGATATTCCTCCACAAATATGTGTTTAGGGAAAAGAGAAGCCAGGTGTTTCATGCAATTTGTTTGCTGTTGCTGGGAACACGTGTGTGGGATAAGGAAATGGTCAATGAGCACAAAATGTGCATGTGATTGGAGCAGGAGAGGTTGGTAATAAAACAGGAACATGAAATATTCTTATATGAACAATAAGTTAGAATAGAAGAAATCACATGATTTAGAAGAAATGAAACTTATAACAGTATATAAGTGAAGACTGAGAAAGCCAATCTGAGCAGCCTTGTAGCTCAGCCTGAACGTCTTGCTGGCTGTGTGCCAACTCTGCTCCAGAGGGAACAATTCTTTTTGTACTGACTTAGAGAAATACCAAAATCTAAGTCTGATTGTCTCTCTTATTCCAGCCAAGGGGCAAGGGATTGGGAAGATTACATGTCATTCCAGGGGGATGGGAAAAGGGGATTGGGATGGGGTAGGGGGATCGGGATCTGGCAAGAATATTTTATGTGGGTCCCAGCTGATGTTAGGCCAGGACCTGCATAAGTGTCTTATGTGACTCCCAGCTGAATATCAGCCAGGACCGGCATGAGCTCCGGCAGCCAGGGTCCTTGGAATTAGCCCTGGATATTCAATGTTGATGCCCAGACATGGCCCAGCACTGAATATCCAGGGCTAATTTAGCCGGCAATAGTCAGCATTTAAAAAACTTCTGACCCTCACTGGTTAAATATTGACTGGTCGATGTCTAGCAAGGTCCTGATATTTGTTTGCACTGGATGCTACTTCTTGTTTGAGACTATTACCTGCTGTTTGGTTAGGTTTTCTTTTTATCATCTACTTTTCTTTTCTCAACATTTTTGCTTCTGATTTAAGTGGATTTGATTAAATTGCCGTATTGTGTCTGTTTTTAGATGCCTTTATATAGTGGGTATTTTAGGAAAGGAGTTTGTGTGCTATACAATCTCCTAATAGGTATGTAATTGCGTGTTTTACTCTTTGTTCTATAATTGTTTGTTTTTATAATTTTGATATAAATGAGTTATAGCTTTTATATGTTTACATTATATTTATAATTATGATTTTTATTAGTTGCTTTATGATTTTCTTATTTACAATCTTTTAATTTAACAGTAACCCCTGATGCAGCCCACTTCTGGATGTGACCTGGCTGCGTCGGGTCATTGTTATGTGAGATTCTTTAATTCCTTGAATAGGCATTATTTCTTAGCGTGTCATCTGCTGTTTTATCCACACTTCATGTTATTTGCGGTTCTATTGTCCTCTCTGCCTTCTTGTGGCTTCAAATGCATTACTGCACTGTTTTCTGTGTAGATAACTCCCAACAAGTATAGGGGACCTTTAACTAAGGCGCGTCCAAAAGTGGCCTGCGCTGGTGTAGGCTCATGTTTTGGATGTGCACTGGTCCATTTCCATTTTTTTTGTGCTGGAAAATGGACGTGCGACAAAATGAAAACCAGCATGCGTCCATTTTCAGCCCGAGACCTTACCACCACCCATTGACTTAGCAGTAAGGTCTCGTGCACTTACTGGGCGGTAGGCGTCCAGCGTGCATCAACTGCCGATTACCACCGGGTAAGCGCCATGCAGTAAAAAATAGAAAATATTTTCTACCATGGTTTTGGGCACATGCCAAAATGGAATTACCACCCAGGGCACGTGGCAGCCAGCCAGTAGTGCCAATTTGACGTGCATTGGACACACGTAGGCGCCTATGCGCCTTTGTAAAAGGGCCCCATAATGTTTACACTAGAATTTTGGAGTTTTCTGTGGTTTGCCAGAAGGCAACAAACCTTTGCACAGTGATTTAAAAAAAGTATGCCACCACATAGGGGACACATTCAGGGTATGTATGAGTTTCTACATTCGTGGTACATAATCACGCTGTCCTTCCAATCTAGTGCAAAATAACTCATTCAGGGTTGTGACTTCCTTGAACTCTTGGCTCTTTAACCATCTGTGGCCTTTTTTTTTTATTTCTGCTGCTTGTTTTTAGATAAGCTGCTCTGACCACATCCTGGGTATTCATCTCAGAGTAAGTCCATAATCGTGGGTTTTCTTAAACTGGATTTTTCTTAGGAGTACAATAATCTACAAACAGTTTGAGAAGTGCTGCTAGTGTTACTCTAGCTAATGATACAGAATAATATGTGACTCACTGAGTGTAAAGGTACCAAAAGTAGGGTTACAAATAACAGAGATAAAGGCTATAAAAGTTTGGAGGGGCAACTTTCATTTTTGAAAGTTTTCTGTACTGTAGGGTCAATAGAAAGGATCTATGCAATTTTTTTCATTTTCAACAGTCTAAAAACTGCAGGTACCTAAAGTGTGGTAGGTGATTTCCGGGGTTAATTTATTTTTTATTGATAAATGTTTCTCATTTTTTAAAGACATAATTAATCCACACCCGAGGCTGAAAGTTTGCAGGATTATACAGTTGATATTCTAAACAATGTTTTCTAGCCCTCTGTCCCTAGGGTATGTACAGCAGTTTCATCCTTTCCTGCCCAATTCAGTTGCTGACAGGTAAAAGTGAATCGATTTTTCACTCTTTCAAAAAGTACAAAGACCATGGGACACTTGATGAAATTAGATGGAAATAGTTTCAAAACAAATAGGAGGAAATATTTTTTTCACTCAAAGAATAGTTAAGCTCTGGAACCCTCTGTCGGAGGATGTCATAACAGTGGTTAGCGTATCTAGGTTTAAAAAAAAGATTTGGACAAGTTCCTGGAGGAAAAGTTCATAGTCTACAATTTATACAGACATGGGGTAGCCACTGCTTGCCCTGGGATTGGTAGCTTGGAATGTTGCTACTCTTTGGGGTTCCAGAATCTTGTTACTGTTTGGGATTCCAGAATGTTGCTATTATTTGAGTTTCTTCCAGGTACTTGTGTCCTGGATTGGCCACTGTTGGAAGTAGGATACTGGGTTAGATGGACCATTGGTCTGACCCAGTATGGCTATTCTTACAGTACAACTAGAAGTTTGCTTCCACATAAGATTGCCAACTGCATCCAGATTTTCAGTGCAGGCTGATCTGGTCCTGTTTTATTCTTTTCTCTCAATGGCCTGTACTCTTGCTTTTCTTTGAATAATCAATAGTGACATCTGATTTACAAGTTAGAAATGAATAATTCAAGGTGAGATGAGAATTTGGTGGAACTTTCAGCTGGTCAGCAGGTTAATAGGGAAATTTCATCAAAGTAGAATATGCAAGCATATTGACTGAAATCCAGTGCAGGTTTCATGATTCACAGAAACCTGGATCAGATCTGTCTGTGGCAAATTTCCGTGATTCAGTAAATTCACTGGAAATCTGATCTTGATTCTAAAGTGCAACTTTACAAAAAAAAAAAATGTGAACTGATTTTGCAAACCCATGTAATTTCTAGAGTATTGGTAAATTACTCCCTCCCTTTCACAGAGCTGCACTAGCGGCTGCCGATGTGGTAATGCGGACACAGCACATTCAAAGTGAACAGGCTGTGTCAGCATTGCTGCACAGCTTTGAAAAAGGGGAGTGGGGGTTAGTTTACAAATTTTGTTAGTGACGTTTGCCCATCTCTATCAAAAACAAGTTACTTTACTATATGGAATGATTTAAGGATGAGGTTAGGAACTCATTTTCTGGTGTCTCAGGCACAAGTATTTATTTGGTTGAATTAAAGTCCTTGCTATTACTTTCTACATTTTTTTTTTGGTCTGCTGTTTGTTCTGCCATCCTTGTCATTTTCAGGGTTCAGACCATAAAACTTTGTCTGGCGCCGGCCTTACTTCCTAACTATTGGAGTTGTTGTCGAAGTCTACTTTAGCCCATCCTGATCTGTCCTGGCCATATATGGGTAACAGACCATAGAAATCCGTTCACCACTGACCTCACTTCCCCACTGCTGGAGCACCATTCCTGTCCATCATAAATGAACTCATAACTGTTGATGTGCATGCATTGCAGATCTTCTGCCTCTCTTGTTTCCCCTTCAATATATATAGACACACTTATAGAATTACCTCCATTGGACTAGATTTTATAAATGGCACCGAACAATCGGTGCTGAAAAATTTTAACCCTGAGTGCTATTCTATAAAGGATCCACGACCTTTATAGAATAGCAGCTAATTGCATAAATGGCACCTAACTTAAGGTTCTTGCAATTATGCCTGCTGAAAGCGTTAGGCACTGATTAGGTCTATTCTGTAACAATGCGAATAAATTCTGAGAACATCCCCTGGAATGCCCCGAAGTGCCCTCGGCCTTGTCCTCTTGAATTTATGCTCTATAGGATTTCCATGCACATCGCTATAGAATATGATGCATGCATAAATCCCAATTAAGCCCAATTATTAGTCTATTTGTAGCAGTCAATTAGTGCTGATTGACTCATTAATCAATTAGTTTGCATTGGCAATGTATGCCAATTCGCACATGCAAATGTAGTCACCATATATAGAATCCAGGGAATTATGCATACTTCCAAAAACAAATTTACCGAGCAGTCTTGACATGTGCAATTAAAGGGCCCTTTTACTAAACTGCAGCAAAAAGTGGCTTTAACATGCCCTTACATGAGTTTTTCCCGTGCACTAAGGCCATTTTTTACCGTAGCTGTAAAAATGGCCTTTTTGTATTATCGTCCTTGCGCTAATGTTACCATTAGTGCGCGACCATTAAAACAATTTACCACATGAGCACTTACGGCCACCCTAAGTGGTAAAGGTTCATTTGGTGTTCCTGTCCTAAACAGTTAGCACATAGTAATGTATATGCACCAACTGTTTAGTGCAGGAATGCCCACTCTCCACCCCCTCAAAAAAAATGAAAAACATTTTTTACCACACCATTAGTGCATGGAGATTTGGCAATTACTGCAAGACACCATACGCCATTTTAAGGTGCATTAGACATGTGTTAGCGTCTAATGCAGCATAGTAAACAGAGCACGTGAATATTTGAATAATAGAATAATAGGAGAAAAACCCACCTGAAACTGGTTTTGCACTCCTTTACAATGTACCGTGTTCATTTTTCTACCATTGGCATAAAAAACTCCAATTACTGTATATAACTTTTAAATAGAAAAATCATTTCAAAAACATATCTTTTGCTTTAGAAAACTGGCTCCCTTTGATATTGGCAGTTTTGCATTGCTGCTTTAGGGAAAAAACAGGACCTGTTTTTTTTTTCTTATCCAGTTTATCCTGATGCAGCCATACGCAACACTGACTAGCGTTGAAGGTGACTAGGTTTTTGATGTTTGAAGCAATGCAATGTTTTCCTGAGATTTTTCTTTTAAAGTTATACAATACGATGATTCTTATGCCAGTGATAGAAAAATAAGCATGGTGTTATAAAGAAGTGCCAAATAATTTTCTAAGGGGCCCTTTTACTAAGCCATGTAGGTGCATACGCGCGTCCCACACGTGTCAATTTTGAACTACGACCCGGTTACCGCATGGCCCAGGCGGTAATTTCATTTTTTTGCATATCCGCTATACGCACCAGAAAGGTTTCCGGTGTGTGGCGCTAACCGGGCGGTAATCGGCATTGTACGTGTGCTGATGATTACCGCTCGGTTAACGCATGAGACCTTATCGCTCAGTGAATGGATGGCGGTAAAGTCTCAGGCCCAAAATGGATGCTCACCAATTTTCATTTTGTCGCACGTCCATTTTGGATTTAAAAAAAGGCCTTTTTTTGCAGGTGCGCTGAAAAATGGGCCTGCGCATGTCCAATACACGCATCTACACCAGCGCAGGCCATTTTTTGGCACACCTTAGTAAAAGGACCCCTACGGTTCTTTTGTTGCTACCACAAGTTTCTGTTGTGTGTACTGGGGAAACAGTTTCTGTGTTTTATATAACATTTTTTGTCACAGTTCTCTGTCACAGTTTGTAATAGAGTAAAAAGGCTGGCAGTTAGGAAAGTTGAGGTAGATTTTCTAATATTGACATGAGATGAAATAATACATAGAATCATTCCCGTAGATTATAATCAGAGTTTTGTGGTGACAAAGGCTTTCGAGAGAGATTCCAGCTGTAGGTTTGAAGGATGTGGGAGGTGAATGATCAGCACTGATTTCCTACAGCCTTATTGTCATTTGAAATGAAATAGGAAATGTCAATAATATTTTCTATTTCATTTTGCTTCGAGTAGCATGATTTTGTGTTCTCGTATCTTCAGTTATAAACACACGGTGCATGAACTAGTACCGGAATACAATCAACTGTCTCAGATACTGTTGGGGCTTGAATTAATTCATACATGTCCGTTATAATTTTCAGTTATTGCTGTCTTTCTCAAAAGAAAGATATACACTGATTAGTTCTTTCTGAGAACAGTACCAATAAATCTTTCTACAGCAGTGTCAGGCTGCTTAATGCCTGCTGCGCTGCCTACAATGGTTTATGAAAAACCAGAACAGCCTAAAGGAATCGTAGACTTTGCAGCAGCATGCAGTCTGTAACCCCTATAACACTGGTTCTTCAAGTTCTATGAAATCTTAAGTTAATTTTAGAGTTTATCTCACATCAGATCTGTACCGCTGACACATTTGTTTGCTCATTATATTCGCCTGAGACTACACACATCCAAAAACATTCAGTTTCAACGATGCGGTGTAAAATTGCCACTGGTGAGGTTAAATCCGTGCATTTTTGATCTTAGTTTTAATTTATAGCTTTGAATACTGCATGGTCACAAATAATTATAATTTATTCCAGCTTGTTTTATTCTATGAAGACTCGGAATTTATCCTAGCTACTTTCTGGTGGTGATAATGGGGGGGGGGGGGGGGGTTGAATAGTCAATATTTTTGCAATGCATGTGGACACTTTTTCCCCCACGTATACTGCAACAGAATTTCAAAAGGAAATCGTGTACATAGTGGCCTTTTGAAAAGCTAGCAGCTGTTAAAGCGCACAGGCTGAAAGCGACAGCATACTTTACACCTGCTCTCTGTGGGGGCAGCAGGTGACAGCATCTGAATAATATACTTTTCAAAATGCCACATTCTCATGCTGTTTTCTCTCCTGTCCTAACCATCCCCCCCTGCAATGCCTCTTTGTAAACTAGCTAAAAGTGCACTATGGAAGCATACTCAGAGATTTAGCAAGCAGAAGATGTCAAATTTTCTGCAAAGATGTTTTATCCATTTACCACTTCAAAGGTTTCGAAAATTATTCCATGATTTACTCTGTGGCAGTTGAATACTACTCGACTGGGTAAAAAATAGCCCGGTTAACATTAACATAGTAACATGGTAACATAAGTAAGTGATGGCAGGTAAAGACCTGAACAGTCTATCCAGTCTGCCCAACAGTCACTTTCATTACCAATTCATGATTAAATCAGCAATGAACTTGATATATAATTGATCATGGTATTTCTTTGGTGTTTCTGGGACATACAGTAGACTGTAGATGTCTGCCCAGCTCTGTCCTTATGTTCCAGCTACTGGAGTTGCAGTTAAAACCCACTCCAGCTGCTTTCTGCCTGGACCACTGCCTTTCCACTTCTCGTATGTCCTCCCAGCCCATCAGCTCTTTCTTTAGGTACTCCCCCGTTTTACTAAAGTCAACATGTTTTGAGTGGCTGCCCTCTAGTTTAGCTGTTATAGCAAACCAAACCTTTTGATGATCACTAATGCCCAGGTGGGCACCCACTCAGACATTAGACACATTTTCTTCATTTATCTCTACTACTTCTTTGCAGTTCAGCAGATGGAACTTTCCAATTCGCATCCATCAGGTTGAAATCTCCCAGCAACAGCACCTCCCCTTTCTTTCCCAACTTTTGGATATCTGTAACCAGATCTTTGTCTAGTTCCTCTGATTGTGTCAGAGGTCTGTAAACAACACCCATGTAGACTGAGGTTCCATCTTCTCTTTTCAAGGCAATCCATATCGCTTCTTCCTTTCCCCAGGCCCCCTACATTTCAGTCGTTGTGATATCGTTTCTCACATACATACTCCTCCATCTTTTAGACCATCGCTATCCTTCCTAAATAGATTGTAGCCTGGCATGTTTGCATCCCATTCGTGGGAATCACTGGACCATGTCTCTGTGATAGCAACAATGTCTAATTCTGCCTCTAACATCAGGGCTTGTAGACCATGAATTTTGTTTCTTAGACTGCAAGCTTTTGGGGTCATTGATTTCCAGCTACATTTCAGTGGCAGTCTCATCTTCTGTTTTAGTTTTTTGTTTAATCTCACTGCCTACTGTGTTGGTAAGAAGTGATTTGTTAATGTTGTTTGCATTGCTTTCTGCATTACTGTCACATCTTGTCTTTTGCTGGGGGTGGCCACTGGAAGTGACCTGCATCCATATGCCACCCCCACCTTCTAGTTTAAACATTTAGAAACATATTGTCTGAATTTCTCACCAAGGATTCTTTTTCCTGCCATAGTGAGATGCAGCCCATCATTACAATACAGTCTTTTGTTTTTCTATCATTTATTTAATTTTATTTATTTATTAGGATTTATTTACCACCTTTTTGAAGGAATTCACTCAAGTTGGTGTACAATAAGAATAAATCAAACATAAGCAGTAATAATATTCAAATAATACAAAGTATGGTATATTATACTACTTACAGTATCAACACATTGCCCATCCTCCTATGATCCTAAAACCTTCTTGATGTCACCAGGCTGTGAGCCACCTATTGACATTCTCAGTGTTTTGTAAACTTTTCTCTCCCTTTCCAAAAGTATGTAGTACTTCAGAAAAAGCTAGTGTTTATACCAAAGGTTTTAACCTCTCCCAGGTCCTGAAATGCTCTCTGCACTACAAGTGGGGTATTGGCCAGGTCATTTGTTCCCAGGTGGATAACAATATCAGTGTTAGACTCCTTAGGGGCCAATGCTCAAAGCTTACCATACTAGCCACGTCTGATTTAAACTGATTCTATCCAGTCTAGCGACCACGTTATTCAACCTCTAATGCACAAAATGGTTCTGCATAGCTCATGCTGTCTGGGGTAGGAGATAATGATAATCGTATGCAAATGTATTACAAAGAGCTCATTAGTATTAAAATGAGCATTCCAAGCAGTGGCATAGCCACAGGTGGGCCTGGATGAGCCAGGGCCCACCCACTTAGGGTTCAGGCCCACCCAACAGTAGCACAAATTTAGTGGTAGCTGGTGGAGATCCCAAGCTCTATCTGCTGAAGACTTCCCCCTCATGGTAAGCCAAGGTGGAAAAAAGTGTTTTCTCACCAGCTGAGATATTTTTGTGGTGGGGGGGGAGGAGAACACTTGGTGCCCACCCACTTCTTGCCTAGGCCCACCCAAAATCTGTTGTCTGGCTATGCCCCTGATTCCAAGCGATACACAGAAAGGAGTACCTACCTTTAACTTGCAAAATTTTCTGTCAGGTCTGGAGTTGTCATTTTGTAAGGAAGACTTCTGGAAGGAGCAGTCTGCTTGCATTTTTCAATAACAAAACTTGTCAGAGAGCAGCGAGCAGTTTTAGAGGGGCAGAGAAACCAGCTGGGGTGAGGGCTTTCAGCAAGGAGGAGATTTTTTTTCAATAATAAGCAGTGTTGAAGAGCAGAGAATAGCTTAGAGGGGCAGAGAGTTGGTGGAGGGGCTTTCAGCAAGGAGGAGATTTTTTTTTCAATAGCAAACAGTGTCCAAGAGCAGAGAACAGCTTAGGTGTGGAGAAACAAGCAGACAGCCAATCAGCTAGGGAAAGCCCCCATGATGTCTGCTGGAGGAGAGCCTTTCAGCAAGGAGGAGATTCCCAAGCAAAATCATCATGGCCAGAAGGAAGTAAGCTGCAGCAGGAAGGTGGAGTCCACACCATGGTACAACTGCACCTCAAATGCCACGTGCAATTCAGGTCACCACATCTCAAAAACAATATAACAAAATTAGAAAAGGCACAGAGAAAGGTGATAAAAATAATGTGGCTGGGATGACTTCTCTATAAGGAAAGGCTAAAGCAGCTAGGTCTCTTCAACTTGGAGAAGAGATGGCTGAGGGGAGATATGATAGAGGTCAATATAATAATGAGTGGAGTGGAATGGAACAGGTACACATGAATCACTTGTTTACTCTTTCCAAAAATACTAGGTCTAAGGGGCAAACAATGAAGCTACTACGTACTAAATTTAAAACTTAATAGGTAATTAAAGTCTGGAATTTGTTGCCAGAGAATATGATTAAAGCAGTTAGTTTAGCAGGGTTTAAAAAAGGTTTGGATAATTTCCCAAAAGAAAGGTCCATAAGCCATTATTAAGGTGAACTTAGGGAAAATCCACTGCATATTTCTAAAATAAGAAGCATGAAATTTGTTTTACTTTTCTGGAGTCTTGCCAGGTACTTGTGAACTGGATTGGCCACTGTTGGAAACAGGATACTGGGCTTGATGGACCTTCAGTCTGTACCAGTATGGCAACGCTTATGCTCTTATCCTTTTAAAGGTGCAATCTCCAGAACAGTACATAATACTCCAAATGATGTCTCACCAGAGAAATATAAAGAAATGCTTTTACATCCTTTTTCCTGCTGGTTATTCCTCTCCTTATGCACCCGTATCCTTCTTGCTTTTGTTGTCACCTTTTCTACTTGTTTGGCAATCTTAAGATCATCAGATACAATTACACCCAGATCCCACTATTCTTTCATGCACAGAACCTCACTCCCTATACTGTATTGATTCTTTAAGTTTTTGCAGCCCAAATGCATGATCATGTAGTTTTTTAGCATTCAGTCTTAAATACTAAATTCTAGACAATTCTTCAATCTTTCATAGATCCTTTCTTATGTTAGCCACGGCTTCCCTTTTGCAGTTTTTTGTATCATCCACAAAGAGGCAAACTTTTCCCAACAACTCTTCTGCAATCTTGTTTATTTACAGGAGTGATCTCCCTGATGCAGGATTTGCAAAACGTAGTACAATATTGGATGGTAGTAGTGTATCTCTCTAGCATTCATCAAAATGAATTGATTTTGACAGATGACACACATATATCCAGCTTTTCAGCCAAAGTGAGGACACACCCAAGCAATGCTTACTCCCTCACCTCTTTTGATGACATCATAGCCCAAACCATGCCCACTCCCTTGGATGACATCACAGGATATGATACTTTGACCCTATCCAGGCCCTGCCCTTTTTGCAAAACCATACCCCTTACCTCACCTTATTTGCATAACCCTGCCCCAAACCACCCCTACTCAGAGCCGTGCCCCAAACCTGCCCCTTTTGGTGACATCATAGCCCTGCCCCCTTTTCAAGATGGTGGCCACTACTGTATGCATCACTTCACTCCCTGTTTCTACTAGTAGCCACCATCTTGGATGGGGTCATGTGAAGGGAAGTGATATAAAAAAACCCTTGACACTGTCCCCTACAGTGTCAACAGAATTTAGTCGTTTCCCTCAAGAAAGAAAATAGACATTTTTGTTTTCTTTTTCTTACAGTGGTGGAAATAAGTATTTGATCCCTTGCTGATTTTGTAAGTTTGCCCACTGACAAAGACATGAGCAGCCCATAATTGAAGGGTAGGTTATTGGTAACAGTGAGAGATAGCACATCACAAATTAAATCCGGAAAATCACATTGTGGAAAGTATATGAATTTATTTGCATTCTGCAGAGGGAAATAAGTATTTAATCCCTCTGGCAAACAAGACCTAATACTTGGTGGCAAAACCCTTGTTGGCAAGCACAGCGGTCAGACGTCTTCTGTAGTTGATGATGAGGTTTGCACACATGTCAGGAGGAATTTTGGTCCACTCCTCTTTGCAGATCATCTCTAAATCATTAAGAGTTCTGGGCTGTCGCTTGGCAACTCGCAGCTTCAGCTCCCTCCATAAGTTTTCAATGGGATTAAGGTCTGGTGACTGGCTAGGCCACTCCATGACCCTAATGTGCTTCTTCCTGAGCCACTCCTTTGTTGCCTTGGCTGTATGTTTTGGGTCATTGTCGTGCTGGAAGACCCAGCCACGACCCATTTTTAAGGCCCTGGCGGAGGGAAGGAGGTTGTCACTCAGAATTGTACGGTACATGGCCCCATCCATTCTCCCATTGATGCGGTGAAGTAGTCCTGTGCCCTTAGCAGAGAAACACCCCCAAAACATAACATTTCCACCTCCATGCTTGACAGTGGGGACGGTGTTCTTTGGGTCATAGGCAGCATTTCTCTTCCTCCAAACACGGCGAGTTGAGTTCATGCCAAAGAGCTCAATTTTTGTCTCATCTGACCACAGCACCTTCTCCCAATCACTCTCAGCATCATCCAGGTGTTCACTGGCAAACTTCAGACGGGCCGTCACATGTGCCTTCCGGAGCAGGGGGACCTTGCGGGCACTGCAGGATTGCAATCCGTTATGTCGTAATGTGTTACCAATGGTTTTCGTGGTGACAGTGGTCCCAGCTGCCTTGAGATCATTGACAAGTTCCCCCCTTGTAGTTGTAGGCTGATTTCTAACCTTCCTCATGATCAAGGATACCCCACGAGGTGAGATTTTGCGTGGAGCCCCAGATCTTTGTCGATTGACAGTCATTTTGTACTTCTTCCATTTTCTTACTATGGCACCAACAGTTGTCTCCTTCTCGCCCAGCGTCTTACTGATGGTTTTGTAGCCCATTCCAGCCTTGTGCAGGTGTATGATCTTGTCCCTGACATCCTTAGACAGCTCCTTGCTCTTGGCCATTTTGTAGAGGTTAGAGTCTGACTGATTCACTGAGTCTGTGGACAGGTGTCTTTCATACAGGTGACCATTGCCGACAGCTGTCTGTCATGCAGGTAACGAGTTGATTTGGAGCATCTACCTGGTCTGTAGGGGCCAGATCTCTTACTGGTTGGTGGGGGATCAAATACTTATTTCCCTCTGCAGAATGCAAATAAATTCATATACTTTCCACAATGTGATTTTCCGGATTTAATTTGTGATGTGCTATCTCTCACTGTTACCAATAACCTACCCTTCAATTATGGGCTGCTCATGTCTTTGTCAGTGGGCAAACTTACAAAATCAGCAAGGGATCAAATACTTATTTCCACCACTGTATAATTGTTTTCTTTCAAAAGGATATTTTGTGCTTACTTTTAAAGCTGTTTCTTCACTTTTTTTCTCACAGGAAAGAAAATAGGCATTTAACTAGCAATCCAGCAATATTCACCAGGAGTTAGTCGGTTAACTCCTGCTAAATATTGCCAGTTAGTGCTTAGCAGACAGCCAATTGTATCACAAGATATAACCAACTATCCACCGATATTCAGTGCATTGCCAGCTAAGTTTGGTGGCCCAATTAGGCTGCCAAAATAGCTGGAATATATTTGGCCAGTTTAAAATTAACCGGCCAGTGCTGAATATTGGCTTGGCTGGTTAAATTTAAACCGGACAAAAACCACCCGGATATTCAATGCTGGTCAGTGGAAACGGCCCGGCTACCTCCCGCTGTCTGTATATCAGCCCCTATGTGGTCTGTTGTAGCTGCTGAACATAGCCGGTTAAGCGCTGAATGTCTGACCCCAACCAGCTAACCGCTAACCACGGATATTTAGCAGGAGATAAACTGGTTATCTGCCACTGAATATCCACAGTTAGGTGCCAATATGCTATTTAACCAGTCAGCGGCCAAATCTGGCCAGTCAAATAGCTTTGAATCTTGGGAGGATAGGTTTTATTTTCCTGAGACTGCCTTATTATTTTTATTTTGAGACATATTTTTGCAGTACCTAATCAGCACTAGTTGAATGAAAAATGGACTTTGTTTCTCCCAGTCTGATGCATATCAAATATGAAACTTTATCTTTAAAAAATAAACCATTATTGTTTTGTGTTGTGTTTGATTTGGATATTTACTTTTGGATCCTATAATCTGTCAAACAAGGGTTGTGGAGGCAACTGGCAAATTTTCTGTTAGCTTTGGCATGTCTTGTTTGCTCATAGATTAGTTCTATTTGCACTTTGTTCCAACAGATATTAGCACCTCTTCTATGTTGAGTATCCAATACACTGTGTCTGTATTGAAAAAGAAGTTTGTCCAGCATTGTTCAGCGATAATTCCAAGTTTGCTCAAGATTTATGTTAATCCAGGAGAAACACAAATGGTTGACATGCGTGAAATGTGTGTTTACAGAAATAGATGTTCTACGGGCTCTGTTTTCAAAAGGGAACATGACAAATTGTCAAAACCCTTAGCCGAGGCAGACTTATCTAGGCAATTTGTTCACTAAGGAGTCAAGTCATCCATATTTTGTACTTACATTTTTAGCAGGAAATTGTTCATTGACTCGTGCATTAAAATATTCAGCTCTTATATTTAAAAGCATGGTGCAAAGGTCTTGTACATCATGGGAAAAGTGAATAAATCCCCTTTCCACATATTTTATAAACTTTTAATTGGCATTCTGAAGTGAGCAATTTTTAAACTCTCTGGACTACTCTGAGGAATATCCCTATTGAAAATTCTGCCATGGACCGGTACCATGGGGACTCTTCAGGTCTCCCATTTTGCAAATGTAAAGAATGAGAGGTACAGAAAGCATGGGAAGTTGAAAATGAAATTCCTGTGAGCGCTTTACTGTGTCCACCCTAACCCCAACCTCAGAAGAGACAATTTTTAAAAGATAAAGTCCAGTGAGCATGCCTACACCATAAATGCTAAGTTGTACTAGGAACAAGAAATTAACAGGTAGATTTTTTCAAAGAAAAATGGAATAAAGCAGCTAGATTGGCTCTTTTGAAAATTTACCACTGCCTATTGGCAGCTGAATTGAGTCACTCATTCTAGGCAATCCCTGGATCATATTTATGCTGAAGATTAAAATTTCAAGTACCATTGGATTTAAATATTGACTCCGAATATGTCTTCTGTTGCAAGGAGCCTAGAATAAAGTAAAATGGTCCATAGGTCACTTTACATTACAAATGTCATCAGTTGGACTAGTTCTAAAAGATATTTGTTATATTTCATTTTCATGATTGTTGCAGATCAACAAGCATAAATTAAACTATATAACATGCAACAATTAAATCCAAAGAGCAATTCTTGCTTAAAAATGCAGAGATTTATCCACACCTGGTTATATTTAATGCTATTTATTTGGGTAGCAGCTGCCTTTCGAAAAATTTTCAGTGATATTATGCAGATAAGGGCGTTGAAAATTGTCACTGACTGCCTCAACATGTTCAGGATAGTGCCAGGGCAGTCTCGGAACCAATAGCATAGCCATAGGGGAAGGCCTTGGGGGCCTAGGCCCCACAACATTGAACCAGGCTCCCTCCAACATTGTAGCACCAGAAAAATGGCTGGTAGGGATGCCCAAGCCCGTCAACTAAAGAGATTTGCTGGCTAAGCCGCTGCCCATGCTGCCTCAGCAATGAGGAAGCCAGCAGGGTGCTTCAGCTGTGGATACTGGCACTTCAATGCATGTTCAGAGCTGAGTTCAGAACTGAGCATACACAGAAGCACCCCGCTGTCTTCCTTGCTGCTGAAGCAGTATGGGCGGGGGCTCAGCCAGCAAATCTCTTCATCTGGCAGGGCTTGGGCATCCCCGCCAGTAAAGGTATGAGTGGGGGAGAGGAAGTGAGAAGAGGTGAGAGGAAATGCTTGGCTCCCTGGTCCACCTCTGCCCCCCCTCCCCCCCCCCAAAAAAAACATTGGATTTCTAGCTACGCCCCTGCTAGGAACAGAGCAACAGCAGAGCCAGAAGTTACCTGCTTAATGGCATTATTCAGTCCTCTATCCAGCTAAATATCCAGATAAAGTTAAGACAGCAGAAAGACTGACCTATCTTTATCTACGTAGTTATCCAAGTCCCAATCTGAATATTGCCAGTACCAGGATAAATGCCAGTGTCGGCTTTATACATGGATAATCAGTGCTGGTGTCGGGGCTATAAAACAACAGCAGTGGCCAGTGTTTAAAAAAAAACAACATACTGCTGTGGACTGAATAATACAACCAAACAACCGCTACTAAATGGACGTGGGAAAAATCCACAATTTCGGGAATAACATGTATAGAATGTTTGTACGTTTGGGAAGCTTGTCAGGTGCCCTTGGCCTGGATTGGCCGCTGTCGGGGACAGGATGCTGGGCTCGATGGGCCGTTGGTCTTTTCCCAGTATGGCATTACTTATGTACCAATTTATTAAATTTAAACTCACTGTTTTAACCCAGATACCTTTCTTATATGTTTTTGTCTGTGCTTCTTATATGTCCATATTTACTAAATCACAAGCTTCAAGAAACAGGGACTATCTACTATGTGTCTGTACAGCACTTTACATACCTGGTAGCACTACAACAATAATATAAATTAAAACTAACTTGAATTTATAGTACTTTTATAGGGAAACTAGTCGATTGGGTTAACAGCAGCCCCACAGTCCCTTTAAGATTAGACCCTGAAGCATCAGGCTGCAGCTTTGAAGCTTGTGGCTGAGGTTATTTTACCATGATTTGGGGACTATAATTTGACTTGCAGTGTGTATCCGGTACATACTGCAAGTTGCATAAAGGTTTTTGCATTGTAATAAGCTACTTTACATGCATTTTCATGTAACCCACGACGACCTAATATCACCATGGTAAATAGAGCAGTGATGTAGCCAGAAGGCAATTTTTGGGTGGGCCAACAGGCTGGATGGGTGGGCACTACAACTTTTTTAAAAGAAAAAAAACAGCAACCCGATGCACCCATGCTCTGTCCCTACCCCACTCCATGCTCGACCTCTACCTCACTCCCCATAACTTCAATGAGGGTTGCAATGCAGGCTTCAGTGGTTGCCCAATTGAGAGCTAAGGGAAGTACAATAGACTGCACTTCAGCCCCATTGAACCATGGTCCTCCAACACACATATGGTATTGAAGCCAAACACATTTTGCATCCAGAGAACCTCCTGGCCCTCCACCAACAATGGATACAGAGCACAGCAAGGACATTTCCCCCAAAAACTCATCATACAAAGAAATTTTGGTTTCTAATGTAATCTCAATAACAGACATATTATAAATTAATTTTAAAAAATCTATAAAACAAAAGTCACTCAGAACCTAGAGCAAATCTACCATGCCAACACTAACTTCCAAAAACAAGGATCCTATCTATGAAAAGGAAGCGAGTAATTATTATAGTGGGGCCCTAAAATACAAATACATTTATCAGGAAAGCTGAACAAGCCAAATTACTACAGAATGCTACATAGAAACTTCATGCTAACAGAATACCTCAGTCACACACAGAGACCACAAATGCCAAATACAGAATAGGTGACCATGGAGGTGGCTGGAGTGGGACTCTTCTGGATGGGCCTGAGACAAAACTGGGTGGGCCTGGGCCCATCCAGGCCCGCCTGTAGCTACGCCCCTGAAATAGAGTCAAACTTCAATGAGGCCTTATATTTAATGCTATCAGGCAACCCTCAGGGGGAGGAATGCTGGCTTCGGCCTAACCCCTGGTAAGCCTTTCCTCCGCTGAGAGGTGTCCAGCTTTACCACCGGCTGCCTTTCAGGTGCTGTGGAGGACTTGCAGCTCATCTGCATATCCTTACAGCCTTCTCCGGGGTGACAACCAGGTCCACTCCGATCCACTCAGGGCCTCCGCTCTAGGTGCCGCATGCCTAATGGCGCGCGGGGCATTTTTCTCTTTACATCTAATCTTCTTCCCAGTTGCTAAAGTACCTCAGTCATTTATGGCCCCTATTCACATTCTCTCCCTAGCCCTGTCCCTTCCTAACCTTTTCCCTCACCCCCTACCTCTCTCCGCTACAGGAACTCACTGCCCATCCATCGACTTCATCACCTCACCTTCTCTCCTACCCTTTTCCTCCCTCTTGGCTTTTAATCTCCATCTCTTTCTTCCCTCCATTTTGCCTTCCCCATTCCACCTAAATACCTCTCGCCTTCGACGCCTTCGTGGCCACACCTCTCCTACTCTCCTCTGCTCTCTTTTACTCCTTCTCTTACTCTCAGCCGGTGACATCAATCCCAATCCTGGCCCTCCTCACCAACTATTATCCCAACTCTACAGATCTCACCGCGACCTCTCTAACCTCATCTCTATTCCTCTACTCCCCTCCTCTTCTCTGCCCTTCTCTTGCGCCCTATGGAATGCCCGCTCTATCTGTAACAAACTCCCCTATATCCAGGACCTCTTTATCTCGCGTCACCTCCATCTGCTCGCCATAACAGAAACCTGGCTCTGCCCTGATGACTCTGCTTCAGTCGCAGCCCTCTGCCATGGCGGTTATCTTTTTTCACATACTCCTCGCCCTGCTGGTCGCGGGGGTGGTGTTGGACTACTTCTCTCTCCCTCCTCCAGATTTCAACCCCTTCTTCCACCACAATCTCACTGTTTTTCCTCCTTTGAAGTCCACTCTATCTGCCTTTTCTCTCCTCTGCCTCTTCGAAAAGTGGTCATTTATCGTCCCCCTGATTAGTCCCTTTCATCCTTTCTCAGTGACTTTGATGCCTGGCTTGCCTTCTTCCATGATCCTTCCTCCCTCTCTCTCATCCTTGGTGACTTTAATATTCCTGCTAATAATCCTTCCAACTCTTATATTTCCAAGTTACTCGTGTTAACATCCTCCTTTAATCTCCAACTATGCTCCACCTCCCCCACTCATCAAAATGGTCACTGTCTTGATCTCATCTTCTCCTCCAACTGTTCACCCTCTAGTTTCCTTGCCTCTGATCTTCCCCTCTCTGATCACCATTTTATAATTTTCACACTTAAATCTCCTCCCTCCCAGTCCCGTCCTATCTTATCTAATTTATCTAGGAATCTTCACGATATTGACCCTTCATCTCTATCCTCCCATGTTTCAAACCTCCTTTCTACTGTGGCACCATCCATGTCTGTCAATGAGGCTGTTTCTTCTTACAACAATACTCTATCCTCCGCCTTAGACACTCTTGCACCTTTGATGACCCGCCCTATAAGGCGTACAAAACCCCAACCTTGGCTGACTTCTAATATCCGCTACCTACGTTCCTGTAACCGCTCCACCGAATGCCTCTGGCGGAAATCTCGGGCCCTTGCTGATTTCTTACACTTTAAGTTCATGCTGACCTCCTTCCAATCTGCTCTTTTACGAGCCAAACAGGATTATTATATCCAACTGACCAACTCTCTTGGCTCTAATCCTCGACTTCTCTTCACCACATTGAACTCTCTCCTCAAGTTGCCCCCTCCCCCAACTCCCCCTTCATTATCTCTTCAGACCCTTGCTGAATTCTTTCACAACAAGGTTCAAAAGATAAACCTTGCTTTCTCTACCTCACCACCTCTCCCTCCACTAGTCCATTCCCCTCTCTCTCCTTCCCCTCATTCCCTTTCCTCCTTTCCTGAAGTTACTATAGAGGAAACTACACTTCTCCTTTCTTCCTCAAAATGTACCACCTGTTCCTCTGATCCCATTCCCACCCACCTTCTTAATGCCATCTCTCCTGCTCTTATTCCTTTTATCTGTCACATTCTCAACCTCTCACTTTCCACTGCGACTGTCCCTGCTGCCTTTAAACATGCTGTGGTCACACCTCTCCTTAAGAAGCCTTCACTCGACCCTACTTGTCCCTCTACCGACCCATCTCCCGCCTTCCTTTTCTCTCCAAATTACTTGAGCGTGCTGTTCACCGCCGCTGCCTTGATTTTCTCTCCTCACATGCTATTCTTGACCCACTACAATCTGGTTTTCGCCCTCTCCACTCAACCGAAACTGCGCTTACTAAAGTCTCCAATGACCTATTACTGGCTAAATCCAGAGGTTAATATTCCATCCTCATTCTTCTTGATCTTTCCGCTGCTTTTGACACTGTCGATCACAGCATACTCCTCGATACCCTGTCCTCACTTGGATTCCAGGGCTCTGTCCTTTCCTGGTTCTCTTCCTACCTCTCCCTCCGCACCTTCAGTGTTCACTCTGGTGGATTCTCTTCTACTTCTATCCCTCTGCCAGTCGGCGTACCTCAGGGTTCTGTTCTTGGTCCCCTCCTCTTTTCTATCTACACTTCTTCCCTTGGTTCATTAATCTCATCCCATGGCTTTTCCTACCATCTCTATGCTGATGACTCCCAAACCTACCTTTCTACCCCTGATATCTCACCTTGCATCCAAACCAAAACCAAAGTTTCAGCGTGCTTGTCTGACATTGCTGCCTGGATGTCTCAACGTCACCTGAAATTAAACATGACCAAAACCGAGCTTCTCATTTTTCCCCCCAAACCCACCTCCCCACTCCCCCCCCCCCCCCCCCCCCCCCCCCGTTTTCTATTTCTGTTGATGGCTCTCTCATTCTCCCTGTCTCCTCAGCTCGAAACCTTGGGGTCATATTTGACTCTTCTCTCTCCTTCTCTGCTCATATCCAGCAGATCGCCAAGACCTGTTGTTTCTTTCTTTACAACATCCGTAAAATCCGCCCCTTTCTTTCCGAGCACTCTACCAAAACCCTCATCCACACCCTTGTCACCTCTCGTTTAGACTACTGCAATCTGCTTCTTGCTGGCCTCCCACTTAGTCACCTCTCCCCTCTCCAATCGGTTCAAAGCTCTGCTGCCCATCTCGTCTTCCGCCAGGGTTGCTTTACTCATACTACCCCTCTCCTCAAGTCGCTTCACTGGCTCCCTATCCGTTTTCGCATCCTGTTCAAACTTCTTCCACTAACCTATAAATGTACTCACTCTGCTGCTCCCCAGTATCTCTCCACACTCGTCCTTCCCTACACCCCTTCCCGTGCACTCCGCTCCATGGATAAATCCTTCTTATCTGTTCCCTTCTCCACTACTGCCAACTCCAGACTTCGCGCCTTCTGTCTCGCTGCACCCTACACCTGGAATAAACTTCCTGAGTCCCTACGTCTTGCCCCATCCTTGGCCACCTTTAAATCTAGACTGAAACCCCACCTCTGTAACATTGCTTTTGACTCGTAACCACTTGTAACCACTCGCCTCCACCTACCCTCCTCTCCTCCTTCCTGTACACATTAATTGATTTGATTTGCTTACTTTATTTTTTGTCTATTAGATTGTAAGCTCTTTGAGCAGGGACTGTCTTTCTTCTATGTTTGTGCAGCGCTGCGTACGCCTTGTAGCGCTATAGAAATGCTAAATAGTAGTAGTAGTAGTAGTAGTAAACTGCATTAGGGCCTTCTGAGTCAAATTAAGGGGCAAGTAATGCATATTTGGACAGGGACTACCTTAAGGTACAACCTGGGGAGGTGGAGGAGGACCTGTGGGAGGGATCGAGAGGTCGGGGTGCCATTAGACACCAGGGATTTATTTTAGGGCCCCTTTCACTAAGCCACGTAAGTATCTACGCAGGCCCAACAAGCGCCAAAATGTAGTTACTGCCCAAATACCGTGTGGCTCTTGCGGTGATTTCATTTTTGGAGCGTGTTCAATACGTGTGTCTGAAAAATATTTTTTATTTTCTGACATGCGTAATGGACAAGCGCCAAGTGGCATTTGACACGCGTAGGTCAATACCGCCCAGATTTTTTACTGCTAGGTCAATGGCTGGCGGTAAGGTCTCAGACCCAAAATGGTCACGTGGCTATTGTGATTTTGCCGCATGTCCATTTTTGGCAAAAAGAGGCCTTTTTTTACAGGTGCACTGAAAAATGGATTGGCGCTCGCCCAAAACCCGTGCCTACACTACCACAAGCCATTTTTCAGCGCGCCTTTGTAAAAGGCCCCTTAAAGTAGAGGGAAGAGGGTTGGATCTGGTCTTTCTATAAACGCCATGAAAAGAAAATGATTACCGACGGTGTTCTTTAGCATCAGGATTGATGCTAAAGAGCAATAGTTTTAAGAGTACATTTTTACACTTCATTTTTTTTCACAGCGTTTATAGAAAGACTACACTTCCGAGGTGGCGGCCACTGTATTTTAGTCCTTCATAAACTGCAAAACAGCAATGTATTTTCCATTGTCTTGTTGGCACAGATCACAATATACAATTAATGATGAAATATGTCACAATTTTATTAAGCTAAAAGGAGCACTGATGCCGAAGTAAGCACTTATGTTTGGCTTAATTGAATATGCACTCACGTCAAATGATATTAAACCTCATATTTGGAAAATAACACAGAACTGCACGTCTTTTATGATGTATATGTCACTTTGTTATTGGGTCACTCATATTTCACTGTGTAAGTAGCAAGTGGTATTTGTGATGCATATGGTAATTTCACATTTTTATTCATGTGATCTGGTTCTTTATTTAGTTTTCCATTTTCTTGTCCAGTTTTTTCCAATTACTGTGAAAGAAACAATAAGAAACTCGGGACGTTTCTGGTAAAATCAGCAGCATTATAATATGTTTGTTTACTTTAGTATTGTTTGGCATATTATGTTTTTAAATTTCTATGTGTTCTCTTTTATTAATTATGTTAATTTTTGTTATTATATTTTTATGTTAATTATTTATGGGAATTCATTGTAATATTTTCAACTCGGGCACTTGGCACACACTCAGACATAACTTCCTGCGTTAATACACCAGAGTCCACTTTTTTGACAGAAATTGGAGTTTATTTAGGCCACAGCCAGGAACATCTAGCATTGTATTTCTAAACATAATACATAACATATTCCATTACTAGTCATATTCTTAACATTTTGCTCCTGCCTGGGTACACAGCTTTTATCAACCACTGCCTTTTATTGCCTCACAGGTTGTGCCATCCAAGCACCCTGTGTCTCCTCTCTGTACTGTCTCTCTTAGCATCTGTTGTCTTTTTGGTGTATCCTGTTGAAGGATGCACCTACATTTCTTTTCAAACCCGATGTTCTGGGCCTCTCGGCCGTTCAAGCCAGAAGACAAGATGTGTCAATGTTCTTTCTCTCATAAGTCTGCTAACATGCAGGCATACAGAGGTTACAGTATATATTTCTTTGCTTAAGTTTCAACTTTTTCCAACAACGTTTTAACACATAACTTATAACTGTTAGCTGCTAAGATGCTGTGTACCCGGCGCTGTCACTGTATAACTGTTGTAGCATATCGCCCAGCTGCGACAACTGCCGCCTGGCAATCGGGTGGGTGGGTTGGGTCAGTGCTGCTTTTCCTATGCTCGCTGACCTCAAAATGACTCTCCCTCAGTATTCTTCCTGTCTCTCGCTCTTCCTTTCTTCTTCCCTCCCCTTTCTTTTTAACCCTTTCTTCACCTAGTTCGTCTGCAGTTACTCTTTGTCCCATCCCTCTCCTGACCTGTCCCCCTGCCTCCCCCTAGTCTTTGTTGGCCTTCAGCCCGTTTGTGTTTGCCTAGTTCTTAACCTGTGATATGTCAACATATGATATATTTTATATATTTTTATGTTATTATTTTATAGACCCCTGACGCAGGCGTATTTATGCTGAAACACGGCTCATGTCGGGTCACATACTGAATAAATTTTCTTCATTGTCCCAGTCTTCAAGGCCCTTGTATGCTTTTTCTATCCCCAAATATTCAGTATATAGCTGGAATATGACTGGTTTAACCCTAGAACGCATATTGGGGGCCTTTTAGGCCCCCATGCTTACATTTTTGCTATTATCTGCAAAATTACTTTAGTTAGAATTTTGAAACTCAAGGTATTACTCAAGTATGTCATTGTTGATAATATCCAGTTGTTCATATAATTTTTTTTCATAGGCATTATGGTGTAACAATGCTTGTTTGGTGAAAACTACATCTGTACGAATTGGGGGCCTTTTAGGCCCCCGCTGTTTTTATCATGTTCTCAGAAGTGTTTGTGTCTCAAGTTACTTTATTTGTACTCAGTAATGCTGGTGGAGGGGCCAGGGTGTAGATAATAACATGTGAGGATGTCATGTGATTTTTGGAGGGAGTGATAAGGCCATGACATCACCTCAGGTCCTCTGAACACTGAGGACAGTATACACTGTGAGCTAATTGCTGAAGGACCTGTGATAAGATAAGCTGTTGAGAGGAAATCTGTTTCATTTTCTAACATCTAGTCAGCAATGGCACAGTCTTCCTCCAAGTGTCTGACTGACCAAGAGATTGAAGCGATTATGTTTCAAAGCGATGATGAAAGTGAACTATCTTTGTCTGATGAAGAATATCTGCCACCAGCTAATCAAACATCCTCATCCAGTGATTCTTCTGATGATGAAGAAGTGAATCTAGTGGATCCTCAAGAAGTGATAAGTAGAACATCCAAAACGAATGTTTTTTGGGACAGTAATCCTACATTAGTCGGACGTACTCCAATACACAATATTGTGAGACAGGCTCAAGGAGCTGTGGGAAGTCCCAGTTACTTTACCCCTAAAGATGTATTCTGTACTTATTTTTCTGACAATATTGCAGAAGAGGTCCTATTATGTTCAAACCTAGAAGGAAGACGTATCGCTTCAGCAAAAAATAAGTCCTGGAAAAATATCTCAAAAGAGGAACTTTATGCATATATTGGACTTTTCCTGCTGGCAGGGAGTCAAAAATCGTATGATGTCCCAATACGAGAATTATTTCTGGACCCACTTTCTGATCCACACTATAAGGCGACAATGTCAGTGGGCAGATATGAGGAAATTAGAAGGATCATTCGCTTTGATGATAAGCGAACTCGTGCAGCGAGGTTTGAAACAGACAAATTAGCCCCTATCAGTTATATCTGGAACATATTTATCAAAAATTGCACAAAACTTTACAATCCTAGTACTAATGTTACTGTAGATGAGCAACTTGTACCGTTCAGAGGACGCTGCAAATTCATACAATACATGCCCAGCAAGCCAGCCAAGTACGGTATAAAAATCTTCTGGATGTGTGATTCTGCAAATTATTATGGCATAAATGGCGTAATCTACTGTGGCAAAGAGGTTGGTGCACCAGTACAGAAGGATCTGGGGTCTGAAATAGTCAAAACTCTTGCTGTTCCAATATTCAATTCAGGTAGAAACATCACCATGGACAATTATTTCACCAATGTTGAACTAGGCAATTTTCTGCTTGCAAAAGCTATTACACTTGTTGGTACTATAAAGCAAAACAGACGAGAAATTCCAGCAGCACTCAAACACAATCGTCAGCGAGCACTTTATGAGAGTGTCTTTGGATTCAATAACAAAGCGACTTTGGTATCTTACACGGCAAAGAAGGAGAAATCTGTAATTTTACTCAGTACCATGCATCACGATTGCAGTGTTGACAGCAATAACCAAAAATTGAAACCAGAAATCATCCTGCATTACAATGCAACAAAAGGAGGTGTAGATAAAATGGATGAGATGGTGGGAGAATATTCGTGTAAGAGGCAAACAAAACGATGGCCTGTAGTACTATTTTCAAATATGCTTGATGTAGCAGCCCTAAATTCATTCATTATTTATACAGAAACTCATCCTGAATTTCATGCACAGAGGAAGGACAGGAGACGCTTATTCTTGAAGGACCTTTGTCATGAACTTGTAATACCTCACATGATAGAGCGAAGCGACTTGAAATGCTTGCCAAAGAAAACTAAAGAAGCAATGAAACGGTGTGGCGTACAGTTTCAGATTACTCCAGAGCCAGGAGAAAGAAAACGAAAGCGTTGTTTCATGTGTCCAAGAAACATAGAGAGGAAAACTGAGCGATATTGTTCCACTTGTAAGGAAACTGTTTGCAAAGAACACTCTTCTGAAAAAATAACATGTCAGAATTGTTTGGAAGACTAATATAATAGAAAAGAAAGTTAGAATAAAAATGTAGCTGCAGCTAGTTTGCTATAGATTTCTATGCATTTTTGTGTGTTTTCATGTCTTTGCGTGAAATTTGGGAAAAAAAAGATTTTTTGGTGTTTTCTGTGAAATATTATAATTAAAATGTTGTCCACTATTCATATTTTATTGAGCAATTTTGAAATAAACTTGTGAAAGTTATTTAAGTGTGTTTTTCTACATTATGTGCATGGGGGCCTAAAAGGCCCCCATGACGTTAATATGTATATTTTTAACGTCATGCGTTCTAGGGTTAAACTTAACTGGCTATCTCCATATATTAACTTAGCCAGTTAAGTTTAAACTTAACTGGCTATCTCCATATATTAACTTAGCCAGTTAAGTTTAAACTAGCCCAAAATAAACCAGATATTCAATGCCAGTCACCGGAAATGGCCCGGCATTGAATATCCGGGCTGACCACTGACCGCGGGAGTTAGCTGGGCTCCATCTGGCAGTCTGAATATAGGCCCCTATCTTTCTTGATTTATATTTTAGTTCTCTTAGGGGCCCTTTTACTAAGTCATGCTGAAAAATGGCCTGTGCTGGTGTAGGCGCATGTTTTGGACACATATAAGTCCATTTTTCAGCGCACCTGAAAAAAAGGCCTTTTTTTTGGGGGGGGGGGGGGAGCGAAAATGGACGTGCAGCAAAATTAAACCAGTGCGTATCCATTTTTGGCCTGAGACCTTACCGCAACCCATTGACTTAGCAGTAAGGTCTCATGCATTAACTGGGCAGTAATCATCAGTGCGCAAACACTGCCGATTAACGCCGGGTAAGTGCCACGCGGTAAAGAATTTCTACCGCGTGTTTTGGATGCATGTCAAAAATGGAATTACTGCCCGGGGTACCCGGTAACCGGGCAGTAGTTCCAATTTGATACACATTGGACCAGGGGCATAGCCAGACTTCGGCGGGACGGGGGTCCAGACCCCGAGGTGAGGGGACACATTTTAGCCCCCCCCCCCCGGCGCCGCCAACCTCCCCCCCCCCCCCGCCACCAACTTTTCCCCCCTCCCCCCCGCCATCGACTTTACCCCCCGCCGCCAAGCCGCTGTTGCCTACCTTTGCTAACGGGGGACCCCAACCCTCGCCAGCCGAGGTCCTCTTCTTCTCGCAAAAGGCTTCCTTCTGTTTCTGACGTCCTGCACGTGTATGTGCAGGACGTCAGAAACAGAAGGAAGCCTTTTACGAGAAGAAGAGGACCTCGGCTGGTGGGGGTTGGGGTCCCCTGCCAGCAAAGGCAGGCAATGGCGGGTTGGCAGCGGGAGTGGGGGGTCGAGAGGGTCGTCGGCAGGAGGGTCCAGGGCCAAGTTTATGGGAGCCCAGGCCCCCCTGACCCCACATAGCTACGCCACTGCTTTGGATGCATGTAGGCGCCTACACACACGCCTATACACACCCGCCATCGACTTTACCCCCCCACCGCCAACCCACCGTTGCCTACCTTTGCTAACGGGGGACCCCAATCCTCGCCAGCCGAGGTCCTCTTCTTCTCGCAAAAGGCTTCCTTCTGTTTCTGACGTCCTGCACGTGTATGTGCAGGACGTCAGAAACAGAAGGAAGCCTTTTACGAGAAGAAGAGGACCTCGGCTGGTGGGGGTTGGGGTCCCCTGCCAGCAAAGGCACGCAATGGCGGGTTGGCAGCGGGAGTGGGGGGTCGAGAGGGTCGTCGGCAGGGGGGTCCAGGGCCAAATCTATAGGAGCCCAGGCCCCCCTGACCCCATGTAGCTACGCCACTGCATTGGATGCATGTAGGCGCCTACACACCTTAGTAAAAGGGCCCCTAACCTAATATATAATACATATATAAACTGAAGAGACATGTTTAAGAGATCGTGACTGCATTTTGAGGGGACCAACCTTGAGAAAGCTTAAGGTAAAGCACGTCAGCAAAGTATTCTCTATACCAATGCTGGAAACTAGCTGCTACAGTTGCTATAGCTACTGCTTAGGATCAAACTAAGTGCTTTGCTGACTTTTACACGTATATATTAAGTTAGTGAACTATAAATCAAGAAAGATAATGTTTTAAAAACGTGTTTAACAAAAGTCTTTCAAAATTTAGAACCAATGATGATTTGGTTCATAAAAGGTTGCAATGATTTTATGAGCTAGCAGAGTGGTACCACTGAGGTTCTTGAAATTGGTTTCTATAGTGCTTATTATTTTCACATTAGAGTTTTGTCTATTGTATGTTAGTATATGCTCTGCTTCTACTATTTGATTATTTTTTGAGCCTATTTGACTGTGTCTTGCCTAAAATATAGGTACATATTAGACCTGTTACACCAGTATTCTATAAAGAAAAGTATGTGCCTGCATAGGATAGGCTCCAAATAAGCACCTTCATAACACGTAAAGGGGTCCTTTTACTAAGGTGCACTGAAAAATGGCTTGCGGTAGTTTTGGTGCGGGTTTTGGGCATGCGCCGATCCATTTTTCAGCGCAGCTGTGAAAAAGGCCTTTTTAAAATTTTTGCCGAAAATGGACATGCGGAAAAATCAAAATGGCCGTGCATCCATTTTGGGTCTGCAACCTTACCGCCAACCATTGACCTGGTGGTAAAGTCTCATGTGGTAACTGGGTGGTAATGACCTATGTGTGTCAAATGCCACTTGGCGCGTGTCTGATACGCGCATCCAAAAATAAAAATTATTTTTTGGCTGCGCGTAACAGACGCATGGCAAAAATAAAATTACCGCAAGAGCCATGCGGTAGCTGGGCGGTAACTCCATTTTGGCCTGCATTGGACGCACATAGACGCTTATGCAGCTTAGTAAAAGGACCCCAAAAATAGGTGCCGCTTTATAGAATTACCCTCCTTTTGCAATTCAGTTTCCTTTTCATTGGAAAACATTGCTCAGGGACTTTGAATTAGAAATCAGAAAAGCTATCTCAAGCATACAGACCCTGACAAGCAATTACACATCTACCATTCCACACTGTCTTGGAATCCCATGATTGGTGAAGTAACTCACATGGAAAATGCACTTTCTAATATCTGAGTTAAAATAAAGAACAGAGATAATTAAATAAAGTTACCAGCTGTGCATTTATATTAAAAATTCAGCTACTGGGAATAGCATCTTGCTGAGGAGCTCCACCTGCATAGACATTGGATTACAGGTACAGTGATGTGGATTATTTTTTATTACAGTGCATTAAAAAGTATGCCTAGGGTTTTCATACATTAAAATAGGAAAATGTTTAAATTTTAATACTACGATCCAGGGGATGCAATGATCTCAGTCTTTTTGGTTGGTTTTCCATTGTTGGATTCTAATCAATACTTAAGGCAATCATCATGGGCTAGTAAACTAGGGGTCCTTTTACTAAGGTGCGCTAAAAAATGGGCTGCGGTAGTGTAGACGCGTGTTTTGGCCATGCATAGAATCATTTTTCAGCACACCTGTAAAAAATGCCTTTTTAATATTTTTGCCAAAAATGGACGTGCGGCAAAATGAAAATTGCCGTGCATCCATTTTGAGTCTGAGACCTTACCGCCAGCCATTGACCTAGCAGTAAGGTTCTCAAACGGTAACCGGGCAGTAATGGTCTACGCGCATAAAATGCTAATTACCACCCGCATGCCAGAAAATAAAAATATTTGCCGGTGCGCATAGCGGACACACGTCAAAAATGAAATTACTGTAGGGGCCACACGGTAGTTGGGCGGTAACTCAAAATTGACATGTGTTGGGCACGCGTAGGCACCTATTTGGCTTAGTAACAGGGTCCCTCAGCCTGGAATTTCATCATGGACTTTGTTAGTGGTGTTACCATACCACATATAGAAATTTATGAGGCCAATAGGCAAATGGACTTAAACGGTTAGCAGCTGCCATGAAACATGTAAGTCCCTTATCTATGCATTTCAATGGTGCTCTGTTGGCAGTTCTATAAATAGGCAGCTCCTGTTAGGCTTCCCGATTCTATAATAGCATCTGGGTACACATATTCCGTTCTAGAATACTAGCATAACCCAGTATCAGTGTGTCTTGCTTTTAGATGTCCGCAGTTACAGCATCCATACAGCCGGCATAACTGAGCTTGCCTACAAAATGTACAATATTCTATACGTGCTATATATAAGGGGGCACACTCATACCCCACCATGCCTCCTTGCATTTGTGCACTATGGGCTCCTTTTACTAAGTGGCTGGAAGCCCAATGTGGGCTTACCGCTCACTATACAGGAAGTACTGCCGAGCTACCCCAGCAGTCCGGCGGTACTTCCCACCCCAAGTGTGCCGTCATTTCTGGTTACCACTGGGTTAACACAGGAGCCCTCACCGCCACTTCAATGGGTGATGGTAAGGGCTCACCTCAATGGGTGGCAGTAAGGACTGCCACCCCCCACCCCCGAAATGACTGCGTGGCAAGTCCTTTACTTGCCACCCAGCCATTTCCTGTAGGAAAGCGAGACTTCCCTTTTACCAGCTACAGTAAAAGGGGACCTCGGTGCGTGTGTAAAACACTCACTGATGCCAAGGTGCCCTATAGCACCTAGTCAGGTCTTTCTAGAATAGGGCTTAGGTCACTTAATTGCTACTTTTGTTCATATATGCACACAAAGGGGTGCCTCACTGCAGGTGCCTAGTTAAATAATTGCTTTTCTTATGAATAGTGCTGCTAAAAGCACCAGCACTATCAGACGGAGTTGTATCGGATCAAGGGTATTAAACTTATCTATGAGGCTACTGGGTAGAAACGCAGACTGTGTAGGGTCTGGGATACTGTGTGCGATAAAGGGAGTTGATGTGGAGACCAGCCTTGAGGTTCCAAACATAGGATTGTAAACTGCCAAATGACAGTGAAGCCTGTTGATTGTTGAAGGTTCTGCAGAGTGGAGGAGAACTATCTGCAAGTAGCAACAAGCTTAGTGATCGAGAATGTGGATATATGAACAGTATGGACAATGGTCATAACCAATGAAGTGTTTAACAAGACAGTTGTTCAAGGAGTTGGTTATCAAACAAGCTTAGTGATCGAGAATGTGGATATATGAACAGCATGGACAATGGTCATAACCAATGAAGTGTTTAACAAGACAGTTGTTCAAGGAGTTGGTTATCAAACACAGCGTGGTGGACAAAAGGAGAACGCTGGAGGTTATGTAAATGAATAAGTGGAAACAACTTATACATTAGCACACAATTGTGGAATGCACTACCAGCTAACGTGAAAACAATCAAAGAAACTACTAACTTCCGCAAATCTCTGAAAACCTATCTCTTCAACAAAGCCTACCATGAGTACCCATAGTTTAACTATAACAACTCACCACCCAACCCTTACTCTGATAACCATACTTCTGTAAGTTTGCGTAGACCTTTCATGTCATCCTTAATCTTATTCTTACACCAATTGTATCTTTTACCCTGATATGGCTATGCCATAACAGGACTTTGTAAGCCACATTGAGCCTGCAAATAGGTGGGAAAATGTGGGATACAAGTGCAATAAATAAATAAAATAAATAAATAAACTGTTTAAACAACTGTTAACTGCAATAAGAGCTGATGGGCAGGTTCACGGGGGTAGTGAGGCATATGATGTATTAGTAGCTATTAAATAACAGTATTTACCCAGTATAGAGTGTTGTAAATCTATGTGCTGGGATTTATGCCACGTTTTTGTTGATGTAAATGGAGGAGCATTATTTTAGGCGCTGAGATATCAGCTAAGCAAATTCTATATATCATGCCTAAATCTAGGCACCACTTCTAGAATATGCTTAGGGGCCCTTTTACTAAGCTGCGTAGGTACCTATGCACGCATAATGCGTGTCAATTTGGAACTACTGCGCAGCTACTGCATGGTCCATGCAGTAATTCTATTTTTTACACGCGTCCAAAAAAAAAATTTTCGGACGCACGGTGCTATCCGGGCAGTAATCTGCAGTGTACGCGCATAGACGATTACCGCCCAGTTAACGTGTGAGTCATTACTGCTAAGTAAGTCAATTTATTTTTGATGCACATCCATTTTTGGAGAAAAAAAAGCATTTTTTACAGGCACACTGAAAAATAGATCTGTGCGCATCCAAAGAATGCGCCTACACTAGCGCAGACCATTTTTCAGCGCACCTTAGTAAAGGGACTGTTTAATTGGCACTGATTTTCATGCATTTAGTTAGGCGCAATATATAGAATCGCCCCCTATTCACTAAGTGCTTATATTCAGTGGAGATAACTGGTTATCTTGTGCTGAATATTAGCGTTTAATCAGCTAAGAGCTATTTAACCAGCCAGGTGCTGTTCCTAGCCAGTTAAATAGCTTTGAATATCAGAGGGTATTATGTATAGTGCCAATTCAGCTGCTATGCAAGTAATTCTATAAAGTACATGCAGCCTCTGCTCTTTATAAATTATTAATCTCCACCGTTTATAATGATACACATGGACTTCAAAAAACATTACAAATGGATGTTGGTCATAGTCTCACAGAAAATCAATGGTCCTATTTTTGGAGATCCACAGTTAAACCATTGGCTTCAGTTTCTACTCTACAATCCATGTATTTTTTTCTATCATAAAATAAATTGGACACCATGAAAGCTCTGTGTGGAAGGTTTGTCATTATCTAATAAATGCTGGAACTGTACTATACAAATTGGAACTTTTATACATATGATCTTCGAGTGTGAGATAGTACTGGCCTTCTGGAAAGACATATGGAACACAGTTAAGATGATTTTTCACACTGACTGTGATATATTTCCTTCTATTGTTATTTTTACATTTTTTTCACCAAATTTTAAATCTTCAAGACTCCAAATAAAAAAATGATTTGATACACTACTTACTATTGCACACAAAGCAATTCTTTCTAATTGGAAATCATTTAATTTGTTAAATGTTCACTTTTTGTGGCAGTCTGTTCTCTTGTGTAAAAATTGGAACTGGCTCTAGCTCAAAAATATGGTATAATGCATATTTGCAAAGCACTTAGCCTTACAAAGTTACGTGGCGGGGCATTTTTGATATGACGTCTAAGTCTGACTTTAGACGTTTTGCAAACAAACGTCCAAAATGAAGAGGAAAGAAGGTCATTTTCAAAAAAAGAAAAACGTCTATCTCTTGTTTTCGAAAATACTGTTTCTAACAAGATTTTGTGCTTTGGATGTTTTCAACCCCCCTTCCCCCCCCCCCCCCCCCCAAAATGTCCAAGTGAAAAACGTAAAAAGCCATTGGGATGTAAGAGGGGCCAGCGTGTTTAGTAGACTGGTATCTCAGACATTCCAGGAGATAAATGGGGCACCCTAGGGGGCACTGCAGTGGACTTCAAAATCATGCTCCCAGGTACACATCTCACTGTTGCTCCCTTATCTTATCTGCTGAGCCCCCCCAAAACCCATCCAAAACCCACTGCCCACAACTGTACACCACTACAATAGCCCTTATGGGTGAAGGGGGCACCTATATGTGGGTACAGTGGGTTTCTGGTGAGTTTTTGAGGGCTTACAGTTTTCCCCACAAATGTGACAGGTAGAGGGAGACAGGGACCAGAGTCCCTTAATCCATGGTGCACTGCATTGACCACTACACTACTCCATGGACCTGCATACTGCTCTAATAGACCTGTCTCTAACATCTGAGGCTGTCATAGAGGCTGCTAAATCATATTTGTATTCACATTTGTGGGGGGTGGAAGGGGGCCAGTGACCACTTGAGGGTATTGGGGAGTCACTCCTGATTCCCTCCAGTGGTCATCTTTATAAGGTCATGACAGACCTTATAGATTTAACCAATAAGAAACAAAGTCAATCGTCAAGATCCTACCTAAACCTACACTAGCCAAATTGCAAAGGACTGAAATACAAAACAACTTATGCAGCCGGCTTCTCCTACATAACTGCACAACTATGGAATGGGCTCCCAAAAGCTGTAAAAACAATCCACGACCACTTGAACTTCAGGAAATCACTAAAAACCTACCTCTTCAAAAAGGCCTACCCCAACGACCCCACGTAACCCTCTTCACCTACCAACACAGGATGACTATGATCGAACAGGACATCACGCAATCTTCATCCATTCCGACCCTCCACTTATACCTCATAAGATCACTATACAACTTTGTATTTGTTATCCACCGACTGGGCAAACGCCTTTGATGGTACTATGTAAGCCACATTGAGCCTGCAAACAGGTGGGAAAATGTGGGGTACAAATGCAACAAATAAATAAATAAAAACAGGTCTAGCTCAAAACGTCTTAGATTTAGTCCTGGACACTTTTGTTTTGTTCCATTAGGAGCGCTCAGATCCTGCCTTTAACACGCCCCTGACACGCCCCCTTGTGAGTTGAATGCACTTCTGACGGACTTCATAGAAAAACGTCTAAAAATTGGTTTTGAAAATACCAATTTTGACTTTTTTTGTGAGAAAAACGTCCAAATGCAGATTTATGCCACTTTTTGGACAGTTTTCTCTTTTGAAAATGAGCTCCATACTCACCTATGTCAACCCCATGCATAGGTTGTTCCCCTCCTCACCTTTACCCCTTAGTTTCTATGTCCTTCAGATGACTCATATATAAGTTGCCCCATTCCTTCTCTTCCTTACCTACCCATGCTGGTTCCAGCATCTCCCTTCCTTTCCCTATCCGCTTGTGGTTTACCTCTTTCCTGCCACAGCAGCTACAAGAATAGCATCCCCCTCCCTTCCTCATGCTAATTCTTTCAGCTATACCTGTTTCTGAAGCAAACTGGTCGCTACTGGATCAAGTCATCTGCCTGACAGGAAGTGAATCATTATTAGAACATAAGAATAGCCGTACTGGATCAGAACAATGGTCCATCCAGCCCAGTATCCTGCTTTCAACAGTGGCCAATCCAGGTCACAAGTACCTGGCAGAATCCCAAATTGTAGCAAGATTCCATGCTACCAATCCCAGGGCAAGCAGTGGCTTTCCCATGCCTATCTCAATAGCAGACTATAGACTTTTCCTCCAGAAACTTGTCCAAACCTTTTTTAAACCCAGATATACGCTAGTCGCTGTAACCACATCCTTTTGCAATGAGTTGCAGAGCTTAACTATTTGTTGAGTGAAAAAATATTTCATCCTATTTGTTTTAAAAGTATTACCATGTAACTTCATTGAGTGTCCCCTAGTCTTGTCAGGCAGAGGGCACAACCCAAGAGTGCACCTGATTGTGAGCTTGTAGAAGAAGGCCCTGCACCAATGACGAAAATACTGTACAGCTTCAGAAACAGGTATCACTGAAAACGTCAGCATGGCAAAGGGATGGGGATTCTATTCTTGCAGCTGCTATGGCAGGAGGGGTAGCCATGGGGGGAGGGGAAGGGGAGATGCTGGAACTGGAATGGGTGGATAGGGCCATGGAAAGACAGGCTAATAGTCTTGCCTATAGGTCAACCCCCCTGACTTTTGACCTTAAAAAAAAGATCAAAATTTTTGCACCTGTGCACACATATATATGATATTTCATCCCTGGCTGCTTTATGAAACTGAAATGGGTAAATCAATCCCATTGTTCCTTCTCCACCTTCTCTTTAAGAGGCAATGGAGCAGATCAGACCATACTCTCCACCTCTGCATGTACTTAGCTTTCAGATTATATTTAAAATAATAAGAAAAACATTACATTGAATAATAAACTAAACTAAATGAAAATTCTTTGTATATATCTGAAGTATTGTCAATGTGAATCATTTTGGGATAACATGCAATCCATAATTCGCTAATATTGTATCTGTGTATGCTAGAGATTTCATTTTAATGCCAGCAAAACCATCAATATGTCTGTAGACTTTTGAAAAATACCATTCTATGGAAAGGTTGATATACTCTAATGATATTACAAAGTCATCCTTAGACCTCCTGAGGTTATTAAATGTATTTTTTTCCATTAGGAATGGTGTCAAATTAACTCAGATAAGTTAGGGCAGCAACACGGGTTAATTGGCAATTTCAAGTGATATGACCCAGGCTATTATGTACCAAACTGCATTAAGTTAAAGAGAAGCCATTGGTTTGATAGGGAATAATGGCTTTGCTTCTTCTTAAATACTAATGATGCAGTCACCCTGTCAAAAAACAATTGTCATAAATTTGTAAGAAAACTATTTCAGCATTATACATGGTAAAGCAATTTGGGGTAAATTTCCAGCCAGCACAGTCACTGCATATTTTCAGCACCATTATCCATATAAATAGCAAGAATAGGAATGAAAATACTGCTACAGGCATGGGACCCTGGAGCCCACAGAGAGGCAATAACAACAAGGCAGGCTGGCACAAGACTGCCTTCAGCTCTTAGAGTCCCCTAGGTATGGAACTGATAATTGCACACAGGAGAGGAACTGAGAGCTGTCATGTAACAACCAGATTCACTAGTTCTCTGAGGTAGGGACTTGGAGAAAAGTCCAGTGGCTTTCCTAGGTCAGCTGCCACCTAGGGCAGATCACCGCTACTTCCCCTGGGATATGACCCCCCCCCCCCCCCCCCCCCCCCCGCAAATCACCTCCAACTCCCGGTGCATCACCCCCCAAATCACCTCCACCCCCTGGCGCATCACCTCCATCCCCCAAGTACATCACTCTTACCTCCTGGGGGTGCAGGGAGCAGTTGAGTGGTTGTCAGCTCCGCCGGTTCCCTGACCCCGAACAGGAAGCAACATCAGAGGGAGCAGGGAACCGGCGGAGCCGACAGTCGCGCGGCTGCTCCCTGCACCCGCTTGCAGTGTGCACCTGGGGCAGATCGCCTCCATTGCCCCGCCCTTGGTACGTCACTGGAAAATTCCTGAAACAGGGGGCGAGATCCGGTGCCCCCCTGCTTGTTGATGTAATACATGGCAACCTGGTGGTCTGTCTGAATTTGGATAATTTGGTGGGACAGCCAATCTCTGAAAACCTTCAGAGGGTTCCAGACCGCTCGTAACTCCAGATTGATCTGCAGATCGCGTTCCTGGAGGGACCAGCTTCCTTAGGTGTGAAGCCCATCGACATGAGCTCCCCACCCCAGGAGAGACGCATCCATAGTCAGCACTTTTTGTGGCTGAGGAATTTGGAAAGGACGTCCCAGAGTCAAATTGGACCAAATCATCCACCAATACAGGGAGTTGAGAAAACTCGTGGACAGGTGGATCACGTCTTCTAGATCCCCAGCAGCCTGAAACCACTGGGAAGCTAGGGTCCATTGAGCAGATCTCATGTGCAGGCGGGCCATGGGAGTCACATGAACTGTGGAGGCCATGTGGCCCAGCAATCTCAACATCTGCCGAGCTGTGATCTGCTGGGACGCTCACACCCGCGAGACAAGGGACAACAAGTTGTTGGCTCTCGCCTCTGGGAGATAGGCACGAGCCGTCCGAGAATCCAGCAGAGCTCCTATAAATTCAAGTCTCTGCACTGGGAGAAGATGGGACTTTGGATAATTTATCACAAACCCCAGTAGCTCCAGGAGGCGAATAGTCATCTGCATGGACTGTAGAGCTCCTGCCTCGGATGTGTTCTTCACCAGCCAATCGTCGAGATATGGGAACACGTGCACCCCCAGCCTGCGAAGTGCCGCTGCTACTACAGCCAAGCACTTCGTGAACACTCTGGGCGCAGAGGCGAGCCCAAAGGGTAGCACACAGTACTGGAAGTGACGTGTGCCCAGCTGAAATCGCAGATACTGTCTGTGAGCTGGCAGTATTGGGATGTGCGTGTAGGTGTCCTTCAAGTCCAGAGAGCATAGCCAATCGTTTTCCTGAATCATGGGGAGAAGGGTGCCCAGGGAAAGCATCCTGAACTTTTCTTTGACCAGATATTTGTTCAGGGCCCTTAGGTCTAGGATGGGACGCATCCCCCCTGTTTTCTTTTCCACAAGGAAGTACCTGGAATAGAATCCCAGCCCTTCCTGCCCGGATGGCACGGGCTCGACTGCATTGGCGCTGAGAAGGGCGGAGAGTTCCTCTGCAAGTACCTGCTTGTGTTCGAAGCTGTAAGACTGAGCTCCCGGTGGACAATTTGGAAGTTTGGAGGCCAAATTGAGGGTGTATCCTTGCCGGACTATTTGAAGAACCCACTGATTGGAGGTTATGAGAGGCCACCTTTGGTGAAAAACTTTCAACCTCCCTCCGACTGGCAGGTCGCCCGGCACTGACACTTGGATGTCGGCTATGCTCTGCTGGAGCCAGTCAAAAGCTCGTCCCTTGCTTTTGCTGGGGAGCCGAGGGGCCTTGCTGAGGCGCACGCTGCTGACGAGAGCGAGCGCGCTGGGGCTTAGCCTGGGCCGCAGGCTGTCGAGAAGGAGGATTGTACCTACGCTTACCAGAAGAGTAGGGAACAGTCTTCCTTCCCCCAAAAAATCGTCTACCTGTAGAGGTAGAAGCTGAAGGCTGCCGGCGGGAGAACTTGTCGAAAGCGGTATCCCGCTGGTGGAGCTGCTCTACCACCTGCTCGACTTTCTCTCCAAAAATGTTATCCGCACGGCAAGGCGAGTCCGCAATCCGCTGCTGGATCCTATTCTCCAGGTCGGAGGCACGCAGCCATGAGAGTCTGCGCATCACCACACCTTGAGCAGCGGCCCTGGACGCAACATCAAAGGTGTCATACACCCCTCTGGCCAGGAATTTTCTGCACGCCTTCAGCTGCCTGACCACCTCCTGAAATGGCTTGGCTTGCTCAGGGGGGAGCTTGTCCACCAAGCCCGCCAACTGCCGCACATTGTTCCGCATGTGTATGCTCGTGTAGAGCTGGTAAGACTGGATTTTGGCCACGAGCATAAAAGAATGGTAGGCCTTCCTCCCAAAGGAGTCTAAGGTTCTAGAGTCCTTGCCCGGGGGCGCCGAAGCATGTTCCCTAGAACTCTTAGCCTTCTTTAGGGCCAAATCCACAACTCCAGAGTCGTGAGGCAACTGAGTGCGCATCAGCTCTGGGTCCCCATGGATCCGGTACTGGGACTCGATCTTCTTGGGAATGTGGGGATTACTTAGAGGCTTGGTCCAGTTCGCCAGCAATGTCTTTTTGAGGACATGATGCATGGGTACTGTGGACGCTTCCTCAGGTGGAGAAGGATAGTCCAGGAGCTCAAACATTTCAGCCCTGGGCTTGTCCTCCACAACCACCGGAAAGGGGATGGCCGTAGACATCTCCCGGACAAAGGAAGCGAAAGACAGGCTCTCAGGAGGAGAAAGCTGTCTTTCAGGAGAGGGAGTGGGATCAGAAGGAAGACCCTCAGACTCCTCGTCAGAGAAATATCTGATGTCTTCTTCCTCTTCCCACGAGGCCTCACCATCGGTGTCAGACACAAGTTCACGGACCTGTGTCTGCAACCGTGCCCGGCTCAACTCCGTGGAACCACGGCCACGGTGGGAGCGTCGAGAGGTAGACTCCCTCACCCGCACCGGCGAAGCTCCCTCCGCCAACGTAGTCGGGGAGCCTTCCTGGGAGGCTACCGCACTCGGTACCGCAAGAGGCACCGATGTCGGAGACCTCACCCCGGACAATGGGCCAGCCGGCGCCTCGCTCGACGGTACCGGTGGCGCAAGCACCCCCGGTACCGGAGGGGTAGGGCGCAACAGCTCTCTCAGGATCTCTGGGAGAATGGCCCGGAGGCTCTCGTGCAGAGCGGCTGTGGAAAAAGACATGGAAGCCGATGCAGGAGTCGATGTCAGAACCTGTTCCGGGCGTGGAGGCTGTTCTGGGCTGTCCAAAGGGGAGCGCATCGACACCTCTTGAACAGAGGGCAAGCGGTCCTCTCGGTGCCGATGCTTACTGGGTGCCGACTCCCTCGGCGACCCAGAGCTCTCGGTGCCGACACGGGAAGGGGACCGGTGACGATGCTTCTTTGATTTTTTGGAACGAAGCACGTCACCGGAGCTTCCCGGCACCGACGAGGAGGACGTAGAATCCAGCCGTCTCTTCCTCGGGGCCGAGGCCGAAGAGGGTCAGTCTCGGGGGGGCTGTACCGCAGGAGCCCTCAGGGTAGGGGGAGACCCACCCGAAGGCTCACCGCCACCAGCAGGGGAATGGACAGCCCTCACCTGCACTCCAGACGAAGCACCACCGTCCGACGACATCAGCAGACGAGGAGGTCTTGATACCGCCGACGCAGCCCTCCGATGTCGCCCTGATGTAGAGGGCCGATGCCTCGATGCACTCGATGCAATCGGGGGTGAGGATGAAGGACCGGGCGCCGACGACGTCGAAGCAGTCGATACTCCCGGTGCCGATGCCGACGAAGAGCCCGAGAACAAAACGTTCCACTGGGCTAATCTCGCTACCTGAGTCCGCTTTTGCAAAAGGGAACACAGACTACAGGCCTGAGGGTGGTGCCCAGCCCCCAGACACTGAAGACACGACGCGTGCCTGTCAGTGAGCGAGATTACCCGGGCGCACTGGGTGCAGTTCTTGAAGCCGCTGGAAGACTTCGATGTCATGGGCGGAAAAATCGCACCGGCGAGATCAAAACTCGAAATGGCAAAAATGGCACCACAAAAATAGGGGGAAGAAAACTTCGACCGAGGCCTAAATAGGGCCTACCCCGACGACGAAAGAAAACTTACCGGGGCAAAACTAGAAGTACGGGAAGGGAGAAAACCATAAAGGTCTCCTTCCGACACCTTTTTTTTTTTTTTTTTCGAAAACAAAGTCGATAAACGACGCGCGAGGTCAACTTTGGGGCGCGAACGGCGAAACACGACCGTACCGAGCGCGGACAAAAGAAGACTGGCCGGCACGAGCCGGTTTCGGGCGGGAAGACGGCCGTGCATGCGCGGTGCACATCGGCGCGCGAGGACTAGCAAAGGCTTTTGCTAGTGAAGATTCCGATTGGGGGGGCTGCCGTGGACGTCACCCATCAGTGAGAACAAGCAGCCTGCTTGTCCTCGGAGAAAAGTACTTAGTTGCAAGAAAAACAAAAACAAGCTGTAAAGCTTTAAGGTTCAGTCTTATAAAATTTCACTGCAATTGTAGGCCAGTGATGCTGGTGGTAAATGAGCCTACAGCAGTTACTCGGTTGCTTGAGGCATCTGATAAGTAGAAGGTCTTGATGTTGTGGGATCGATGTTGGGCCTCAGTATTCTCAGTACTTGGCTATGGGCTGCGGCACCTTTCATGTAACTGGTCTTCTATATGGGGGAGGTCAGCCTCCTTTTGAAAGACAGTGGATGGAAGGCTTCAACAAAAGTTACAAGAAGGTTCTGTAAAATGCAGCACTGTTGCAAAACAGTGAAATCAGTTAACACACACTCACCATCCTCACCAATGTGGGTCTCATATTTGTTTAGGCCACAGGTCAGTTCTTACATAACTTCTAGAAAGCTATGTTATTATTTTTATTGTCCTCTTTTCTATTCTATTGATGTTTTATATACTGCTGTTTTTCCAATTAGGATTCGATAGCGATTAACTATCAAGATAACCTGCCCAATTAGATGTTGTTGAATATCAGTGGCCAGCCCATCCAGAATACAGAAGCAGGCAGGAGCCTCTCCTGCTCATTTAAACCATACTGAAAATCAACCCCATTGTATTTTGTTTAATTTACTGATGGAAGGCTGAGCCACACAGAAGGCAGGGTTTTGAACCCCTAAGCCAACTTGAACTTAGAGGCTGGAACCCGCATTCAGCAGATAGGCCATTTTTTCTTTTTCCTTTTTTATTCTGGATGAGGCCAGTATTTCAAAGAACTCTTGTTTTTCTGGAAAGTACTGAAATTGTGCATGTTAGAGCTTTCATTCTAATGCCAGCATGCCTGTCTTGAGTTGAAGAAGTACAAGTCTACATGATTCTGTTTTAAGCTGTCTGGAAGCTCATGTTCTTTGCCTTGTGGGAGATTGACCATTGGTGACTTTGCTTCAAAGATAGGAAGAAGTATTTTTTCACTCAACGAATAGTTAAGCTCTGGATCTCTTTGCCGGAGGATGTGGTAACAGCAGTTAGCGTATCTGGGTTTAAAAAAGGTTTGGACAAGTTTCTGGAGGAAACGTCCATAGTCTACTACTGAGATAGACATGGGAAAACAACTGCTTGTTTTGTAGCATGGAATGTTGCTACTCTTTGAAATTCTGCATGGAATCTTGATACTCTTTAGGATACCAGAATCTTGCTATTCCATGGGGTTCTACATGGAATGTTGCCACGATTTGGGTTTCTGCCAGGTACTTGTAATCTGGATTGGCTACTACTAGAAGCAGGATACTGGGCTAGATGGACAATTAGTCTGACCTAGTATAGCTACTCTTATGTTCTTATATTCATATAGCATTTAGAGCAGCTCATCAGACCATATGCAGTGCATATTCAGCCATGACTGTGCTAGAACTATCTGTTTAAATTTGGGCCTGCTACTTTATCCATTTAACAGTTAAATATTGCTGTTAAATGAATAATTTCCAATGCTTCCCTTGCTCTTCCCCTAAACGAACCCCCATTTAGCAATACAAACAATCTAATTTTATCTGGATTGTTTGTGAATATGCATGGATATGCAATTAAAACATTTTTTATAGTCATAAATGGGGAACAAGCAATGTGGTCTTGCAATAAATATCTAACTTAGCACCTGTTCAATTGATTTTTTATAAGGTAATTCTCACTGGAATATGTCCCATTTTAATTAGCCAATTGCTTTGAGGAAACTGACTCTAATGGCCCAATATCTAGAGTCAGTTATGTATTCATCGTTCGCTGACCAACTCACTCACTCTGAATTTCAAGCCATTATGGTCAGTTTCCTCAAAGTAATTGGATAATTAAAATGAGACACATTATAGTGAGAATTGCCAGTTAAACATCATTTAAACATGTAAAAAATTAGATATAAAGGGGAAAATTATATAACTGGGTGCCCCAATTAGGTACCTGGACGGTGACCACTAGTATCCTATTCTATAAAACAGTAGTCTTTGTCCATTTTTAACTGGGATCACTTTGGATTCTAATGAGCTAAACGAGAGCCACCAAATACCTTTCCATGGTAGGACATGACACAGTTTGGATAGGATTGAATTTATTAACTTGACATACTGCTTAGAACAAAAGTCTTAAAGCGGTTTGAAATAAAACATTTCACAATTTACAATATAGTAACAACATAAATAAAAATCAGATACAACAGTCTATAAACAAAGAACCTTAGCTAATGAAAGTACAGTAAGTGTCAAAAAAACAGGTTTTCAACACTGCGAAAACCAAAATAATTGTTCACTAGATGGTAATGTGTTCCATAATGAAGGTCCCAAGCTCATTTCCTTGTAGTGTGTGTCAATTTATTTATTTCTGCCTGCATTTGTATCCCACATTTTCCCACCTATTGATAGGTTCAATGTGGCTTACAAGAGTCTGGAGTAAATTGGTTTCAGTTTGTATAGAACAAGGTTATAATTTATATAGAACAATGAGATTAGCAGTTGTCTTGAGTTTGACAGGCTTTATGTGTTTATAGTTGCCTCAGGTAAGCATGTTAAGTGTTTGGGATGAATTGGGTAATGGAAGCTTAGATCAGTTCTGTCCATTGTTGTATTCTTGTGGTGTTATTTGGTAATCTGGTTGGTTGGTTCAGCAAAGAGGAACTGTCTGAAAAAAATGGGCTTTCAGGGGTTTTCAGAAGATTAGGTAATTGTCTTTGAGTTTTAGGTCTTTTGGTAATGTGTTCCAGAGCTTGGTGCAAACATATGGGAAGTTGGAAGCAAACATATGGGAAGTTGGAAGCATATTACAGCCTTTACATCTAGGGAAGTGGAGGGTAAGGTAGGATCTTGCTGACTTAGTTGAATTTCGATCTATTAGGTTGATCATGTAGCCCGGTGAGAGGCTGAAAATTATTCTGTAGACCAGAGAGCAGATCTTGAAGGATATGCTTTCCTTGATTGGTAGCCAGTATAATTTTTGAAGAAGGGGTCTAGCACTTTCACTTTCGAACTGTTTTTTTTTCCAAAAATGAGGTCTAGCTGCTCTATTTTGTGCTGCTTGTAATTTCTTTAAGATTTGGTCTTTGCATCCTGCATAGATTCCACTGCAATAATCCACATAGGCTAGAACCATGGTTTGGATCATGTTGCGGAATACATCTCTTGGGAAGTATTGTTTTATATGTTTAAGTTTCCACATTGTGTGGAACATTTACTTTGTAGTGGCCTTAGCCTGGTTTTCAAATGAGAAGTCACAGTTTATGGTGATTCCTAGGATTTTCAGGTTGTCAGAGATTGGGAGAGATGATCCCAAGGCGTTGATGGTTGTGAAGCATTCACTATTGTGTGGAGATGAGAGTATGAGGCTTGTGTGCTTTTCCCTGTTCAATTTCAGCTTGAAAGCTGATGCCCAGAATTCCATGGTGTTCGTGCTGTTCATGATTTTGGAGGTGATTTCTGATGGTTTATTTTTGAAAAGGATATAGATTGTAACGTTGTCGGCATAAATGAAGGGATTATAGCCTTGTTTGGATAGGGACCTGGCTAGTGGGACCATCATTAAGTTGAATAGTATAGGTGAGAGTGGTGAGCCCTGTGGGACTCTGCATTCCACTTTCCAAGGATTATGGAGTTTGACTTTACTTGGTAAGACCTGGTGGTCAAGAAACCCTTGAACCATGCAAGTATCTTCCCTCCAATTCTTAACTTATCAAGTATTCTTTGTAGGATTCGGTGATTCACCATGTCAAATGCACTCAACATGTCAAACTGGAGTAGGAGGATGCTTTTGCCTATTGAGATTTCATGTTTGAATTTGGCCAGAAGTGTGATCATCACCATTTCAGTGCTGTGGTGGGGTCTGTAGCCTGATTGGGATTTGTGCAATATGGAGAATTTGTTGATGTATTCTGTTAGTTGTTTGGCCACTATACTTTCCATCATCTTGGTCATTAGTGGTATGAATGCAACTGGCCTGTAGTTTGAGATATTGTTGGTGTTTTTCTTGGTGTCTTTTGGGATAGGTGTGAGCAGAATGTTACCCTTAACCAGTGGGATTTGTCCTTCATGGAACATAAAGTTTAGCTGGGATGTGAGTTCTTCAATGAAACAGTTAGGGGGTGCTTTCATACTGTAGTTGGGGCATGTATCTAGTAAGCAGTGAGAGGAAGAGAACTTTCTTAATGCTTTAGCTACTGTCTCAAAGGAAAGCTGGGTGAAAGTTGTTCAAGTCCTGTCCACTGGTTTATCCTCTGGGGGATGATCTAGTTCATCTATGAAGGTTTCAAGGTTGGTATGTTCCTGATGTAGATTTTTTCATGTTGATGATCTTCTCTTCGAAATATTTGGCTAGTGCCTTTGCTGATGGGAGATCTTCGTTCATTGTCACTGTTTTGATGTCTAGTAGGTTGTTTACTGTATAATTACCTCATGTCTTTATAGTTGGAACCTATTTATTCCTTGTAGAATTTTCTTTTTGTTTGTTTTATTTTGTGTTTGTACCTCTTTTGTGTTTACTGCCACGTAGCTATTGTAGATTCGTTTTTATTTTTTCTCCATGGTCGTTCTTGTCTTCTGCAGTGGATTTGTAGTTCTTTCAGTTCCTCATTGTACCATGGGATTATATTGCATTTTTGTGATGTTTTGGTTCGCATAGGTACTATTTAATCTAAGATGGTAGTGCATCTTTTGTCCCATTCTGTGAGGAATTCTGTGGAATCAGTTGGTGATGACCACCGATTTTCATATATGGAGTGCCAGAATGTTGTGTTGACTTTCCCTCTTGTCTTGTATGTGGTTCGGCTTTGTGTTTGGCAAGTTCCCATCTCTTTCCAGTAAAGGGTCATGTTTAGTCTGAAGTGGTCAGACCAGGGGGTTTCTGTCCATCTCTGTTCTTTATTGAGAAGTTCTGATCTGTTGATAATTTGTATGCTAGTAGGTCTAGTGCGTGACATTTTACATGGGTTGCGTTCACTGGTGGCCATTGGAATTCCCATAGTTGAAGAAATTTGTTACACTCTCTTGGCAGTCTGTGTTTTGATCTTCTAGATGCAGGTTAATGTCTCCTATTAATATCATGTTTGGGTTTGCAATACATGTGTTTGAGATGAAATCCATAAGGTTTGTCTGGGCTGCTCTCCAATTTCCTGGGGGTCTACAGAAAATGATGCAAAACAGGTGGTTAAGCAGAGATTTGACCTTTATCCTGATCGAAGCAATTTCAAGTTACGGAGTTATGGATTCAGCAATGGCTTCCGTTGTGAAGAAGGATCTGTATATTAATTAAGTTATTTATTTATTTATTTATTTGCTGCATTTATATCCCACATTTTACCACCTATTTGCAGACTCAATGCAGTGCACCCTCCCCTTTTCCTCTTTCTGAACCAGTGTAGAATTTTATAGCCTGGAGGACAGAAGTCCAAGATTATAGGGTCTTCTTTGTTGTGGATCCATGTTTCATTGAGGAAAACTAGTCCAAGGTTTTCCCCTATTATCCATTCCTTTATAGTTTCTGTTTTGTTCACTGCAGATCTAGCGGTTATGTATCCCAATGACATGCATCCTCACCAGCCCACCTTCAAACTTCATTGGGGGGGGGGGGGGTATCCTCAAGGTTGTGAGCATTTCTAAATGCATTCTCTTTTATCTATTGAGAAATGCCTTGTCCTTCAAGCATGTGGCTCTTCCCCTATCCACTTTCCCCTTTCTGTCCTGAGCCTGGAAAGAGAGAGGTAGAGTAGCAGGATAAAAAAAAAAGACAATGGGGACAGCCCCACAGATCTCTGGGAGCCACTATTGGCTCCTAGGCCTTTCATTGAATTGTAGCATACCCAGGTATTAATGCATTTAACATTTAAGTGTTCACATTTAAGCCAACCACAGAGCTGCTTTAAATACGAGCACTTAAGTGTAGCAGCTACCTGTGTAACTTTCAGCATTCTGAAAGTTATTTCTCTAATTCTGTATATGGCGCTCAAAATTGCCTATGCAAATTTGGACACGTGCTCAATTTGCATGTACAATAATGAGCCAATTAGCACCAATAATTGGGCACTAGTAATCAATTATTGGTGCTAATTGACGACAAAATGAATTTATGCAAGCATCTTTGTAATTGATGTTCTATAAAGATGTGCGTGTAGTTTTTTTATGTGCATATCCAAAAAGGGTGTGTGGCCATGGGAGGAGCATGGATGGGTCAGAGCATTCCTAGGATTTGTGCACAATGTTATAGAATATGCAGATTTGTGTGAGTATTTGCACCAGGTTTCAGTTGGTATAAATCCTCGTGTGCAGAAGTGGGTGTGGATCCCAGCACTAAGCATTATTCTATAAACATTCCTAACTTTGAGTGCTGTTTATAGAATAGCGCTTAGTCCTCATTTTTTCTAGTGCCTAAATTTGGAATGCCGTTTCCTGAATTTAGCCTAAAGTGTGAAAAAATCACCTCAGCTCCAGTTCTCGCTTAGGCATTGGCAGCAGCATTCATAGGCTTCATGCGGCCTGCACCAGGACTTTCTCTCTGAACCATCTTGCCCTTCAGAAAACAGGAAGTTGCATCAGAAGAGGTGGGATGGTTCAGAAAGAAGGTCCCGGTGCAGTCCACAGGCAACCTATAAGTGCCACTGGAGCAGAGGTGATTTTAAGGCACAGGCAGGGGAGGGGTGGTGGATTTGACAGGGGGTGCGTACACAACACATGTACCTTGAATAAATCCACCACTGTTTACAGAATCGCATGTAGGCACCATGCTAGTAGTTGTGTGCAGAGGTGCATACAAACACATAAATGCTAATATTTGAAACATTTATATGTGTAATTTGTGCATAAATGTAGCATCTAGGTTCTATAATTGCTCTGCAACTGTGGACCATGTCACTTGTACCCCATTTTTGACTGTAGAAAAATGTCTGAGCCCACTATATGTGAATTCTATGAAAACAGAAAAAGAAAGCAGTCAACCTCCAGCTGTGATTCCCTTAAAAATGTAATCAGAAATCTGAATACATTTCTAAAAAGTATTTATTGCCTGCTAGAGACATATTTGACAGATGCCTTGTGTTTTGCTGGGTCCTTTACCTAAAATGACTTGCTCAGGGTCATTCAGAAAAGTTTTCAGCTTATCTCTCAGAGCTTAATGCAACAGTCTATCCACTAGATGACTCTTCCTCTCTAGGAAGGGTATTATTATTAATCTCCCATCTGTGTCAGAAACATAAGAGGTGATTTATAGTTGCATATTGTAAGAAATAAACAATAGAAATGTTCTGGTTCAATATTTCTAAAACCTATTTCTGAAAGCACAGAACAATGTGCCTGCTTTGAAGCTGATGTGCTCAAGTGCAATAAGACATTTATCACTCAGTAAATACCTGGCTCTATGTTCTAACCGTTTTCTTTAACACTTAAGATGCAGTCAGTGGTATTATCAGGGCTGAGATAAGTATTATCACAGTTGCCTGTATACTTTGGATATAGATCTAGAGTTACTAATGTCTGCTATTTTATTAGTGCTTACACACACTGTTAACATATATTATTAGTGATTAGGTCCCACTGTATTACTCATTATTAGCATTAACGCATGCTAATGCAGTAGTGAATGCCTGTAACTTTAGTTGATAGTGGGCATGCTAAGAACTACTACTGCTTATCATTTCTTTAATACAAGCCGTAAAGCCTGTTAAAACGGGCGACATTTTTGTTGTGAAAAATGTAATGAAATAGCCAAAGCAAGAAATGAGAGTGGATGTCTACAGTACACTTTTATATACTACCACCCTCCTCTCTCCCCTGCCCCCCTCCAGCCACCCATGTCCAGCGACTCTCCTCTCTCCCCAGCCCCCCTCCAGCCACCCATCTCCAGCGACTCTCCTCTGCCCCCCCTCCAGCCACCCAGGTTGTCCAGCGAATTCTTCAGGGCAAGCAGGAAAGATCCCCAGTCTTGCCTGCTTGCCCGCTGCCGGCGCTAACTCTCCCCCGCTGCCGGATCGCTCTTCAAAATGGCCGCTGAGACTTCCAGCGGTGACCTCGCGAGACTTCTGCTGAAGTCTTGGCGGCAATTTTGAAGAGCAATCCGGCAGCGGGGGAGAGTCAGCGCCGGCAGCGGGCAGGCAGGCAAGACTGGGGTTCTTTCCTGCCTGCCCCGAAGAATTCGCTGGACAACCTGGGTGGCTGGAGGGGGGGCAGGGGAGAGAGGAGAGTCATTGGACATGGGTGGCTGGAGGGGGGCAGGGGAGAGAGGAGGGTCGCTGGACATGGGTGGCTGGAGGGGGGCAGGGGGAGAGGAGAGCCGCTGGACATGGGTGGCTGGAGGGGGGCAGGGGAGAGAGGAGGGTCATTGGACGGGTGGATGGAGGGGGGGCAGGGGAGAGAGGAGGGTTGCTGGACATGGGTGGCTGGAGGGGGGCAGAGGGAGAGGAGAGCCGCTGGACATGGGTGGCTGGCGGGGAGCAGGGGAGAGAGGAGGGCCGCTGTACAGCACTGCATACGTTTAGTATAGCGCTTTAGAAATGATAAGTAGTAGTAGGTGTTGCGGTTATGATCAGCTGACGTCGGGAGAGACTTGTGATGTGCCGCGCATGCACAGAACAGCTGCTCTCTATTGCGCATTTGCGGGTGAGACTGTCACCTCTCATTTATATAGCTAGATTATAACAAGGGATGTGAAAACAAAACTTTTGTTACATTAATTGCTGTTACCACATCCTCCTTTTCTTTCATTTTCATTCTTTTGTTTTCCTAGCTATTTCTTTTATTTCATTCCATCTTTTATTTTGTTTTACATTAACATTAACGGAGGAGGCAGTTCTTCCTATTTTTAACATTGGTGTTTCCCATCCAAGTTTTATGAAACTTGCATGCAGACAACAGTAGCAGAGGCATCAGCACCCCAAAGCAGGGTGAGAGGCACAAAAAGTGGTATGAACACCCCATGACACAATAAGAGGGACAAACCACCAGATTCTATATATGGTGACCAAAGTTGCATACGCAAATCAGCGCACATTGTTTGCGTGCATAATTGATTAATGAGCCAATCAGTGCCAATAATTGACTGCTAACAAACAATTATTGGCCTTGATTGGGAGTTACGTGCACATCTTATCCTATAACGATGTGCACAGAACTCCTATGGTGTGTAATTTCAAGGGGGCTCGGACGGGGTGGGGGTTCAGGGGTGTTTCAGGGGCATTCCCAGAATTTACATGCATTGTTACAGAATAGATTCGATCAGTGCCTAACGTAGGGGTCCTTTTAATAAGGCGCGATGAAAAGTGCCCTGTGCTGGTGTAGGTGTGTGTTTTGGATGCATGCAGGTCAATTTTTCAGTGCGCCTGAAAAGAAGGCAATTATTTGTGGCCAAAAATGTACGTGCAGCAAAATTAAAACCAGCGGGTGTCCATTTTTGGCCTGAGACCTTACCACCACCCACTGACTTAGCAGTAAGATCTCATGTGCTAACCAGGCAGTAAGCGGGCAGCACACATAAACTGCCAATTACTGCCGGGTAAGCGCCACATGGTAGAAAATAGAAAATATTTTCTACTGTGTGTTTTGGGTGTGCGTCAAAAATGCAATTACCTCCCGGGAGCACACGGTAGCTGGGCGGTAGTTGCAGTTTGGCACATGTTGGTTTCGCGTAGGCACCTATGCACCTTAGTGAAAGGGCCCCTTAGGTACCAGCATTTATACCTGTAATTGCCAGTTCCTAAAATTAGGCACTGTTTATGCGCTTAGGACCTTATTATTATTTATCTTCTGTATTGAAAATATATGTACTAATATATTACTGCACATATATTAATTTGCTTCTCGAAATTATTGTAATTTGTGTTATATTCTGAACATTATTATGTTTTATCCTTTTTTATTGTTTGTAAGCCACATTGAACTTGAGTCTATTTCGGGCTAATGTGGGGTATAAATGTCATAAATAAATAAATGTGCCCTAAGATCTGAAACATCTGGTCATTTAAGCATTTAAGCACTTTAAGGAAAATACATATTGAGGAAACACGCAAGAGTGCATTTTCTATTGTTGAACCACGATGTGGAACAAATTACCATTGAATACAAGAACAGCAACAATTTAAAAAACTGCTGAAAAGTCATTTGTTTATCAAAACTTATAGAATTGATGGGGGTGTCCAGCAGGTTTGATTGCTTGTTTAAAAATTGGAGTAAGAGCTTAGTAGATTTTATTGAACAATTTTTTAATTATGTGTTGTTTTTGTAAAGTTTTGTTAGATATTATCTGTTGTTATATGTTATTATTGGATTGTTTTACTTTTTTAATTTTAAATTTGTCATTGTAGATATTTTATTCTATAAATTTTATGTAAGTAAATTTTTAAACTGCTTAGACATAGGCAGTATACAAGTCAATAACCCATAACCATAAATGCAAGGATACCTCATGTCACAGTCATAGAGCATAAGTACAAAAGTATATAGGTATTACCATACTGGGACAGACCAAAGGTCCATCAAGCCCAGCATACCCTGTTTCAAATAGTTGCCAATCCAGGTCACAAATACCTGTCAAGATCCAAAAAAAGTAACATTTTATGCTGCTTAGCCCAGAAATAAGCAGTGAATTTAACCCAAGTCTATTTTAATTATGCTCTATGGACTTTTCCATTAGGAAGCCGTCCAAACCTTTTTTAACAACTTTGAATAACTTTCTGTCAGCAAATTTAATTACCTCACTAGTTACTCCCATCTCTAGGTCATTTATAAATATGTTAAAAAGCAGTGGTCCCAGCACAGATCCCTGCAAAGTGGCAAAATAGTGGCATGAACACTGCAAAGCAAAATAGATAGTTTTAAAAGGCATATCAGAAACCTTGTGGTAGGAGATACTCAGGCATATTTTCAAAGCACTTAGCCTCCCAAAGTTCCATAGAAACCTATGGAACTTAGCCTCCCAAAGTGCTTTGAAAATATGCCTGACTGAGTTACCAGAGTACAAATTATATTGCAATGTTAGGGTGGATCAATTGGAAAGGGGAGGGGGTGATCCCATATATTAAAGAGGAAATTGAGTCAAACTCTGCAGGAAAAATACTACAATATGGAATCATGGAATCAATGTGTGAAGGGAAAGGGAATAGTAGTAGGGGGTATACTACTATCCATTGGCCTGAATGAACAGATGATGAAATGTGAACAGAAATTAGGAAAGCTAACACATTTTGCAACATTATAATAATGGGTAATTTCAATTACCCCACACTCTAGTACTCAATCCCAGAGAGGCTACGCCTAACTCAAGACCACCTCTACTTCAGCAAGCAGGTGAAAACCTGGCTCTTCTTCCAAGTTCTTAATACATGTGGTGGTTGACTATCCACTCATTCAGCAGCTGGACTAGTTTGCCACCCACCTTGTACCTAAGTTCTATATACCTTATTCAACTGTACATATAATTTGCCTTCAATTTAACCACCCATCTATCCCAGCAACTTTGTTCTACTCATCTTGTCCTATCTGTGTATCTGTGGTGCTCATTTTTGAGGCATATGGATATTTTAAAAGGCTGAAATGGATGTCCATGTGCTTGAAATGTCTACATCCTGATTTTGCAAAGACAAAATAAGGACATCTAATACTTCAGTATGTCCAAATAGCAAGGGGATGTGTTCTGGGTTTGTTTTAGGCAGGACTAGAGAGGGCCTGAAATCTGGATGTCCAACAGCGATTACTGAAGGGGAAGAACTGTCCATGTCTAAAAAGGACATTCTTGGAGTGTAAAGGGCTTTCCCCCGGATTCTATATAGCAAAACATAAGTTGTGCATGCAAATCAGGTCATTTTCTGGATTTGTGCATGCAGCTTAATTAGTTAACAAGTCAATCAGCGCCGATAATTGCCAAGTAACAAGCAATTATTGACACTAATTGGCATTAATTAGAATTTACACATACAACTATCTAAGTGTATTCTGTAACATGATGGTAATGCACCCCGGTATATCTGGGAAAGTGACAGGGCAGCAAGCGTGGTAACAACACTGCAGAGAGCTGAGGGCAAAAAGTGAAAAGTGGGGCCATTGGTATTCACAGTGAGTAGAAAACCCCCAAAGATGTAAAATGTAGTTGTACACTCAGTCCTTTTGCCATTTACATAGAAAGTCAACAAAAAGCAGCAGAAGGAGGTTGATCTTAAAGGAAACCAATTTCTTCACCAACTCTTCTGCAAGCCACAAACAATGTGGATTCAGACCACGGGAGGGAGATGGCTAACTCCTGCAGTCAACAGCAAATCTAGAAGTTCAATGCCGGGGCTGTATCTGGCAACTGGCCTTGAATTTCTGGGGGGGGGGGGGGGTTTGGCCGCTAAAAACATAGCTGGTTAAGTCAATATTCATTGGCTGCTATTTACGCGGGTCTATCTTGCCGCTAAACTTAGCTGGTCAGCCAGTGAATGTTGGCGCTAACTGGTATGTCACGTGACATAGCCGGTGACCAGGCTAGCTGCTGGTGGGGGGGGGGGGGGATTCTATATATGGTGCCTAAAAAATCTACACGGAAAACATTTCTGCCTAAGCATATTTTTTCAGTGGTGCATGGTATATAGAATACACTTAGTTGATATCCCAGTGCCTTAAACTATGTGCATCCATTTACACCAATAAAAACAAGGCGTAAATCCCGGTGTGTAGATTTTAGCACAGAGAGCCATATTTGATAATTACGCACATACATTTTGAAATGCCCACAATACGTGCATTTCCCCGCCCATAACCATGTCCCTTTTTGTCTGCGCATGTTAAAAGATAGGTGCTACGTTACAGAATACACTTAGTGAGTTGTGTGCGTAAATTCTAATTATTGCCAATTAGTGCTCATTATTGCTTGTTAAGTGCTGTTATCAACGCAAAATAGCTTGTTGAGCCAATTAAGTTACATGCGTTCTGATAGAATCCACCTGGATTTTAGCACGGAACGCTAGGCGCACTATATAGGATCCATGGGAAGCGCTTATATTCAGCCGAGAAAGCTGGATTTCTCATGCTGAATATTAGCGCTTAGTCAGCTTTAGGCTAGTTAACCAGCCAGGAGCAGTTCCTGGCCGGTTAAATAGTTTTAAATATCAGCCAGTTCATGTCCACAGTTATTGAGAATGCCTGTTCACTAAGCCCACTGATTAGTGGGCAGAAAAGGAAATGTTTGGGGGTCCTTGGCAAGGTCTGGCCAGACTGCAATCTTACGTGCACAGTATGACAAGGGGTCAGGGCTGTGGCCTCAATGGGAACTGTAAGAAACAATGTAACGTTTGTTGTTTGGGTTAGTTTTCCCTCACTGCCAACTGCAAAAACTATACCCTGTATCAGAGGAACTAGCCCTGTGCTGGACATACAACAGTAACGGATAAAAAGGAGAAGATAGACAAAACACTGGCTGACAACATACTGCTGATGCTGACAGTGTTGCAAGAGGAATTTACTCTTTACTGCATCCTCACTCCCTCTCTGTCTCTTGGGCTCACATTTCTGCAAACCTGTTAACTTATCCAATTAACGTTAACTAGGTATATTCTAGGGATGGGCTATCGTTTGCAATGACATGGAAATGGTAACAACATATACCTTGCCATTGCATGACATTAACAAATGAAAATGAGCATCAAAACACAACAAAACACAAAGTCACAAAAATTACATGCGTGCACAATTTGCATGCACAATTAAATTAAATAATGAGCTAATTAATGATAATAATTGGCATTTTAACAAGCAATTATTGACACTAATTAGATTTAATTGGACTACATGAGCATAAATTTAGGTGTGGGATCCTCACCTAAATTTTACATGCAATTTCAAAAAAGGAACATGGAAATGGGAGGATCATGGGCGGAACAGGGGCATTCCTTATATTTACATGCGTTGCTATAGAATGTAGGGGAATATTTGCCTTATTTAGATACATACATTTGCACCACATTTCAGTTGGCACAAGTGTACACTCCTAAAGTTAGGTGCGATTCCCGGTCATAAGCGCTATTCTATAAGCCACGCCTAACTTTAAGCGCAGCATATAGAATAGTGCTTTTTTAGCACCAATTTTTTCAGTACCATATATAGAATTCACCCCTATTTGCAAAGAAGGCATACTCTTAACGACGTTGCTCACATAACAAATGATCAAGAAAACATGAATAAAACAAAACTTCCCATAAGCAACACAGGAAACAACATGAAATGGACCTTTCCTGGCTGCCCATTCCTAGTATAGTCACAACTGATAACTTAACCGCCCATATTTTTAAATAAAATAGCTCAATTAAATTTAACTGGGTAAATTAGCTAATTAATTTTATCCAAATATGCTCCATTGAATATTGGTCCCACTGTAATTATGGCAGCTTAAAAAAAACAGTTTCTCTACTATGATAGGATTGTCCTCGAGGGGATTTCTGGAGTAGTTAATCATCTTTTATATTAACTATGTCAGTCAAAAACAGATAGGTTTTCAGTGACATACTGTGATCAGTTTGCTAAGTATTTTGCTTCTAAAAATGCCTGTATCCACAATGAGCAGGGTAACACTGCAGAAATTCAAATTGAAAAACTTGCTGTTTGACACTCCTATCTTATTAAATCCTTTCAGCAGGTAGATTGTGTTGAAATTGATGAGTTACTCAAAGAGATGAAACACTCTACATGTCCCTTAGATCCATGTCCATCACAGTTAATAAAATCTTCCAGGGCGGACTTATCAGACAGTTAATTAAGAACCTAACAATTCATTTATAACTAACTGAAGAGAATATGCCTGATCTATTAAAGGAAGCTGTGATTTGCCCTCTGTTTTAAAAAAGCCACATGACCCCCCCAAAATTGAAGGTTATTGGCCAGTATCATATATTACATATATTATATGTAATCCAATGTGTTGCAGCTAGGCAACTTCAGAAATGTTTAGATAAGAAACATTTTAAAGACTTACTACAGTCTAATGATAGGCAGCCAGAACATTTTCATTTTGTGTGATTTCCAGGAATGTTCATTTTATTCATTTTGTTTGGCCACTTTTTCATCACAGGAGCAAAGTTGCTGATTGTGTACTATTTGCAAAAAAGGCATGCTCTTTCAGAAAGTGTGTGTTCTCTTCTCCTGGTAGCGAATGCATGCATTTTGCACACATATGCAATGGCTCTCAAATATGTAATGGTTCATACATGCACAACGATTTGAATGGGTGCACTATCAGGAAAAGCGTGCGTATTTTGAAAGAGTTCATTCACTTTGCACACAGCACTATTATCACAAACCCCTTGATATTCAAAACCATTTAACCGGCCAGATACTTAGCCAACTAGATACTAATATTCAGCTATCTCAGCTGAATATTAGCACTTAGTGGCTAGCCAGATGACCGGTTATGTCGTGTGACATAACTGGAAAGCTCTGATTTTCAGCGTCTGGCCGGCTATAGTTGGTAGCCAAATATGGCCGCGTCAATAGGTGGAATATCTTTAGCCAGTTTCAACTTAACTGGCCATCGCTGAATATTGGCTTGGCCGGTTGAGTTTAAACCAGGCAAAAATAAGCGAGATATTCAATGCTGATCTCTGGAAATGGCCCAGCATTGAATATTCAGGCTTGGCACCACCTGCGGGAGTTAGCCAGGCTAACTCCCGCTGTCTGAATATCGGGCTCAAAATGTGTTTTTTCTGCTCATTTTTGTTAACAACATGCAAGAACATGAGATATGTGACTGTCATTTCCCATGTTGTGGCAAAGGACAGCCCAACCCTGCTATTTATTTATTTTATTTTTGTTACATTTGTTCCCCATGCTTTCCTACTCATGGCAGGCTGAATGCAGCAGGCAATGGAGGGTTAAGAGACTCACCCAGAGTCACAAGGAGCTGCCTGTGCTGGGAATCGAACTCAGTTCCTCAGGACCAAAGTCCACCACCCTAACCACTAGGCCACTCCTCCACTCCACACAATGTGATTTAGGATGTTTGGCTACTGAAACAGTGTTAGTTGTATTTATGGATGATCTTCGAAATCAGGGAAATTTTACTGAATTAGTTTGCTTGAATCCATCTGCAGCTTTTGACACTTGTGATCATAATATCTCATTGAGCTGCTTAACAAAGGGGGACTGCTCTTATGATAGATTTACTTATGCCAGAAGTGAAAAGTATAGACAGTGATTTGGCTGGAATGGGGGCTCTTTATTTCTTAGCCTCTCAGCTCTGGACTCCCTCAAAAATTGAACCTTTGACTTATATTATTTAATATTTATGTGAAACACTTGGATAAGGTTATTTAAACGTTTGGGGAATGTTACAACATTTATGCTGATGACACTTATAAATAGGTTCCCAGAAAGTGTGTTATAAAATTAGTGTGACAGTTCTCATCAGCAAAACATTTAAATTTTTCAAATGAAATTCCTTCACTTATCTTAAATCCTTGATACAGCTGGATGGCGAAACATGATTTCATTTCTGACTAAAAATACCCCCGGAGCTGACAAATTTAAGATAAGTGTAGGAATTTCATTTGAATAATTAAAAATGTTTTGAAATACCCATAAAATTGAAAAGTTGGGAGTTTTACATACAAGGAAGAAAGATAGTCAAAACCACTAAATAGATAAAAAATAACGAAGACCAGTGACAATAGGATAGGGGTTTCATGGAATAAACATATGATCCATCACTCCTCCTGGCTGAGGTCTTCAGAAAACAATCACTGATTTTGGTTTATACATAAGTATACATTGGTATATTTGATTCTCTAAATATATGCATATTTTACATAGAGTGTATTTTACGGTAGGCATACATGTTGGCAGAGTCTAGGTGGAGCATGGGTGAAGCTCACATTTATGTGCGTAACTTATAGAATGCTGTAAGTTACATGCTCCTGTGGGGCAAATAGTGTGTGTGTGTGTGTGTGTGTGTGTGTGTGTGTGTGTGTGTGTGTGTGTGAGAGTAGAGGTATGTGCACACCTGCCCCTGCTTTTCATGTACCATATTTATTTATTTTAGGGTGGTGGAATAAGGAAAAAAAAAGGAATTTTTAATATTTCTTTGTTTTTATTATGTTTTATGATAGTTATTATAATCTGAGTAATTTGTATGAATGTTCCTAATTGACTCTCTGGTTTTGCTGTGCTTTTCTACCAGAAATGGATTTCAAAGTGTGCTTTTATAGTATTTTAATATTGGTTTTATTGTTCTATTATATTGTAAACTGTTCTGATTTACTTTTGTAATAAGTGATGGTCTAGTAAATAAACAAACGATAAAAGATATCCCGCTCCATTCACAGTTCTGGGCGGGTTACATAAGAAACACACATAATTAGTAACAAACAATTTGCAAATAATAAAAACATAATAAGGGGAGATTCTGTATATGGCACCTAAAACGTTGGCGCTGAAATCAGTGCCGCATAAGTGTGTGCTATAATCGGTGCCTAGATTTAGGCGCCGATTATAGAATATGCTTAGTTGATATCTCAGTGCCTAAAACTACATGCATCCATTTACACCAACAAAAACGTGGCGTAAATCCCAGTGTGTACATTTGCGCACACTGGGCCAAATTCTATAACTACACGTATAAATTTTAGAATGCCCACAAAACACCCATTTCCCCACTCATAACCATGCCCCTGTTTGCTTGCATGTGTTAGAAGTTCAGTGCACTTCGTTACAGAATACACTTAACGAGTTGTTCGTCTAAATTCTAATTAGTGCCAATAAGTGCTCATTACTGCTTGCTATGTGCTGTTATCAGCGATCAATACCTTGTTAAGCTTATTAAGTTGCATGCATTGTTGTAGATTTTTGAAGTGGATCTCTCGGTGCACTATATAGAACCTCGGGGAAAATCCTTAAAATCTAGGATAAAAACCTAGATTAACTATAAGCCTCAAGGAATAACCATGTTTTAAATTCTTTTTTATTTTGACTGAAAGATATAATGGTATGAAGAGATACAGGTAAATTGTTCCACAATTTTGTTCCCATTACTCGAAACATCATTTTCCTACTCCTTTCTAGTCTTATCTTACGAAAGGAAGGGACCTCAAGAAGATCTTTAAAACTAGAATGAAGAGATCTAGCCAGCTGATAAAGATGTAGGTTGGAAGCAAGAACATGTGGAAACGTTTCATGTAAGGCTTTAAAAACAAGACACACAATTTTAAACTTTATGCATTGCTCTACTGATAGCAAATGAAAGTTTTTTTAAACAGGAGTAATATGAGAATACCTGAAAACAGCCGACAAAACTCTCGCAATGACATTTTGTGCTGTCTGTAGTTTAAAGAATTCTTTGAAAGACTCAACAAAAGGCTGTTACTGCAATCAAAACAAGGTCAAATCAAAGACTGAACAACCATTCTAAAACTGAAAGAGTTCAAAAACTCATGTAATCGCCTTACAAATGTCAATTTCGAAAAACAATTGGCCAATTAATTTACCAGCATGGTCCTTCAATGAAGCTAGAAAGTAGTAAATTTAAAATTAATCGGAGAAAATATTTCTTCACTCAACGTGTAATTAAACTATGGAATTCGTTGCCAGAGAATGTAGTAAAGGCGGTTAGCTTAGTGAGGTTTAAAGAAGGTTTGGATGGTTTCCTAATGGAAAAGTCCATAGACCATTATTAAAATGGACTTGGGGAAAATCCACTACTTATTTCCAGAATAAGTAGCATAAAATGTATTGTACTGTTTTGGGATCCTGCCTAGATTGGCCACTGTTGGAAACAGGATGCTGGGCTTGATGGACCTTCAGTATGTCCCAGTATGGCAATACTTATGTAATGTATCTAAAATAACTCCCGAATTAAGCATTTTTATCTACTACCTGAATTCCAAACCAACCATCATGAAAACCGTGAGAATATCACTAAAGATACCAATAAAAAGTAGCAAAATCTGACTCTTTTGCATATTAAGTCTCAAGTGGTTCCCTTTTAACCACCGATTAATCATAGTGAGACATAACTGCAGATTATCAAAGGTCTTACTCACAGGATTTTGCAACCACAACAAAAACTGGATGTCATCAGCATAGATTCTAAAGGAGACATCCATACTTCTAAACAGCTTAGATAATGGTAGTAAATAAAATCTACTATAATAAAACTCACCCTCAACGTTCTGAGGACACTGACGTCAGTGAAGCCAAGCCCTGACTTCCTTCAAAAAGGTTCGAAGGTTCATGGTGGTGAAGCCACCAAAATCGCTCCGGGCCCCGCCCTAGAGGGCGGAGCAATGGCAGAACAACGAAGTGGTTGGCAGGAAGGGAGGCAGGGGGGCGGGGGGGGGGAAATCGCTCCGGGCCCCGCCCTCACGTCAAACATCATGACGTTGGGGGCGGAGCAATGGCAGAACAACGAAGAGGTTGGCTAGGGAGGGAGGGAGGGGGGGTGTTGGCGACGAAAACCTTGCTAGCGCCCGTTTCATTTGCTCTGAATCGGGCCTCTTTTACTAGTATTAAATAATAAAGCGGATAAAGTAGATCCTTGAGGAACACTAATAAAAAACTCAAAATGATTCTGTCTAAAGTTTACACAAAATCCCCTATCAGATAGCAAAGATGTCAGCTATTGTAAGCTATCCCAGTAATACCAATCAATTCCAATCTTTTCAACAAAATCTTGTGGCTGATGGTATCACATGCTGTCAAAAGGGAGCCCCTCTGATTTAGCAGGAGGGGGCAGATAGCATTGGCTGAGCAACCATGAGCCAGCTAGATATAGGTAGGGATAGTGTGGAAGGGTATTGCTAAAATTGTTAGGGGTGGGGTGGGAATATAGGGAAGTTTAAAAGAGTGAGGAAGTATTGGTAGTAGTTATTCGGGGTATTGTAGATTAGGATTGGCTGAGAAAATGGCTATGTGGGAATCTGGGGAACTGGGATTGGAAATAGGGAAGGGAGGGGGTGGTTTGTGGGATTGGAATGTTAGGGGGGGTTGGGCAGGAAGGAGGCAGTACAAGAGCAGGTGGTAGAGGGTGATTGATGGAAGTATATTTGTTTCTTACTTTAGGAATAGGATTTTTTTCTTTGTTTTAATGGTAATTGCTGTTTTGGAATAGCTAATTCAGTAGTCAGATGATTGTGTTGTGGTCGCTGTGGGTGCAGATTGGAAGAGCTGGAGAAAAGGTTTCATTTTCATGTTGGGGTTTTTTGTTGGGTGGTATTAGCTGTGTTTCCACCAGGCAGTGCTTGTAGTGCTATCATCTGAAGCTCGACGGTGCTGTTTTTGAAAGTCGGATTTCTCTTCCGGGAGTGAAAGAATTGGGCGGATTTTGCTAGTCTGCAGTGATTCCTTTCAGGGGAGGAATTTGAAGTTCTGTGTGTAAAAGAAAAGTTGATTGTGGAAAATAATGGCACCAAAAAAAGTGAGTGGAGGTAAGGCGTCATAAAAGGAGAAAGGAATTGTGGTTAGCAGTAAAGGGATTGGTAAAGTGCAGGCCTTGAGCAGGAGCAATACAGCTAGCAGTTTGGCAAGGAGCGCTCCTAAAAAGGGAAAGTTAGCAAAAGGACAAAGTGGGTCAGGGGTAGCTGGTCAGGTGGGTCAACGATCAGTGGGCTCCTGTCATGGGGCAGTTGCTAGGGCTTCTGATGGGCGCGACTTTAGTGCTGGCCTCACTTCAGGTCTGCTGCTGATGTGACAGATGTTCAAGAACCTGGATCCTTTTGGAGTGAAGTGATGCATGCAGCAAGTTCCGTTATGCAGCCTGCAGAGTATGATGAGTTAGATTAGATGTTGCGGGATCCTGGTGAGGGTTCAAGTGGCATAGATATGTGTTTGGCTGGGTGTGTGAGAAGAGGTAAGGATGTGAGTATAGGTGAGGATGTGAGTATATGGGTAATGTGAGGGAGGTTGGTAGTGGGAGTTCGGGTCAGGAGAAAAATAAAAGTTTGCATCAGCGGTTGAAGGATATCATATTTTTAATCTCAATTGAAGAATCTGGTGAAGCGGTTGGATGTGGAGAAAAGGCTGCGTAGGGTGTCGAGTGGGACTCCTATGCAAGTTTGAGAGTCATCAGACTCCTGGTGTTCTTCTTTATCTTCGGATGATTCATCCTCATTTGAAGATGATCCAGTGTGGTGGTTACAGAGGGCACACAATTGTCAGTGGGCGTTCCCAGAGGTGGGGATTAGCGCAAATTTTGCATCATGGTCACACTTTCAGGCTTATTTTCGAAAGAGAAGGACGCCCATCTTTCGACACAAATCGGAAGATGGGCGTCCTTCTCACAGATCGCCCAAATCGGCATAATCAAAAGCCGATTTTGGGCGTCCCCAGCCGTATTATCAAAATGGATGCCCATCTTGTTTTGATAATACGGGTTTCCCTAACCCTTCGCCAGGACATTTTGCGAGGACGTCCTCAGCAAAACTTGGGCGTCCCTTTCGATTATGCCCCTCTTTGTGTAAGATTGCACCCTTGGATTGTACAATTTCACAGAAATGGCATCACTGTATATTACGGGGAAATTTTATTGATTTCTTTGCCTTAATTGCAAGGGAGCAGGATTCTGTGAGTAAAAAAGGGGAGGAGGGTAAAGCTCAGAGGAAAATGAAGAGGGGAAGAGTGCCGAAAGCTATATTTAACTGGTTGCTTGTTTTTCATGCTTATGCCAGTGTGTTAGGAGAGGCTAAGCCTGCCCTGTACCCTGGCCTGTTGAAATATTCAGATATGGAGCATTTAAGGCTTACAAGGACTGGTCATGGCTCATTTATGACGAGCAATTCCGTAAAGGCTTGGCAAGGGATAAGTCAAAAGTTTGGGGTTATAGAGATGTAGACGTTTGGTTAACAGAGATGACTCCAGTGCATCCTTCCTTTTATCATGAAGCCACCCCTTCGGGATATTTGGCACTTTCAGGGCTTATGGAGGATCCTCTGCAGCGCCAAATTCAGGGAAATGGGGGTTTGGATTGCCAAGCAGTGGCTTGGGTCAGAGTGAGTTGGCTGTGCCTCGAGGAAGGGCAAAAATTGGTCAAGCGTGCTTCCAATTTAATTCAGGAAAATGTGACAGGGTGTCATGCAAATTTCCCCACAGATGCAGTCAATACAATGGTTTACACCACGTGTTTAGGTGTGGAGGGTTTTCAAGTGGAGAAAGAGGTGCGAATGGATGAGGGATTGGTTTTGTGTTCCCAGTTTGCAATAAGGTGCCTTCCCCGATTAATTTACATATTTTACAGTTGTGGTTACGATGTTATCCAGATAGTATTGTAGTGAAGTTTTTATGGAAGGGTTTTTCTGAAGGTTTTGTTATCTTGTGCAAAGGCCCTGTTCTTGGTCATGGTCATACTTGCCTCAATGCTCCTTCAATAGATCGACACCAGTCTATTGTATATGAGAAACTTGAGACGAAGTTGCAGTTGGGGCATATTGCTGGGCCATTCCTTGCTCTTCCTTTAGAGAACTTTGTTGTTTCTCCATTGGGAATAATTCCTAAGAAGGCGTTAGGAAAATTCTGCTTAATCCTCAATCTGTCATATCTGCTTGGGAGGAGTGTGAATATGTTTATTGACCCTAGGCTCTGTACAGTGCATTACGCATCATGTGATAGCATGATGCAAATGTTGTGTGAGCTGGGTCCAGGTGCAGTTATGGCAAATGCGGACATAAAATCAGCTTTTATATTGCTGCCAGTACATCCAGAGTCATTTCATTTGCTGGGCTTTCATTTTGAAGGATTGTATTATTTTGACTGCTAGCCATAGGATGCTCGATTTCTAGTGCATATTTTGAAGCATTTTCATCATTTGTGCACTGGGTAGTACAGCAGGTGTCAGGTTGGGATTCATTAGTACACTATCTAGATGATTTTTTGTTTGCAGGTCCAGCTGGGAATTCTCGGTATGAAGATTTAGTGGCTGCTTTTCAAGCTGTGGCGGGGGCTATAGGACTTCCTTTTGGTGAGGGAGAAATCTGAAGGGCCTTGTTCCTGTTTAATATTTCTGTGAATTGAATTAGATTTCAAGCAAATGGAATTGAGACTTCCTAAGGAAAGGGTGCAAGAACTGCTTGATAAGAAAGAAAAAATTAACCTTGCAGGAGATTCAATCGTTGGTAGGGCATTTTAAATTTGCGATGAGAGTTCTACCAATGGGATGAGTATTTGCTCATCATTTGGCATTGCTCACTAAGGGAGTGCAGCGGAAGCATTTCTTAATTTGTATTACAAGGGGTGTTCAGAAACACTTGCATTTATGGATGCGTTTTTTGTCTGATTTCAATGGTGTGCGCTTTTGACAGCTCCTGCCTGTCTTTAATGCAGATCTGAATTTGTTTACAGATGCTTCTGGGGGTTTAGGCTTTGGGATCTATTTTCATGGGGCATGGTGTGCGCACGTGGACCAGCTGGGGGTGAGAGAGCGGTTGGTGTATGAATGTGTCTTTTCTGGAGCTGTTCCAAGTTTGGATAGTTCTTGTTATTTGGGGAAAGGACTGTAGTTGTGTGAGGTGTTGAGGGATATTTGTTTTTTTGCTGGAAGAGGTCCTTTTGTTCAAATTGGCTTTTTCAGTAGCATTCTTTGGTGCTTTCTGTGTAGGCAAGTTAGTAGCTCAGCATAGAGGAGCCGAGGGCGAAACTGGTATGTTGTGCCAAGATGTGGTTCTCACTCCTGGTTGGCTGAGGTTGCAGATTCGCCACTCAAAAACTGATGAGGAAGGTAAAGATGAAAGGGTAGAGTTGCATAGCTCTCCTTCTTTACCTTCTTGTCTGGTGCATTGTGCTCAGGCATATATAGAGTAGAATCCAGCTGGGGGTTTGTATTGGTTGGTGCATAGTAATGGTTCCCCGCTGAGGCGCTATCAAGTTGCAGCAGTATTGAAGAGAACTTAAGTGAGGTTCCTCCCCAACAGCCAATAAAGTTCTCTTCAATACTGCTGCAAATTGATAGCGCCTCAGCGGGGAACCATTACTATGCACCAACCAATACAAACCCCCAGCTGGATTTATTATTATTTGGGATGAGTCCCAAATAAGTGAGGTTCCTCCCCAACAGCCAATAATTTGGGACTCATTCCTTTAGGATTGGAGCTGCATCATTTGCAGAAATGCATGGTGGATCTCCTGCTATGTTGAAAAGGCTGGGTCGATGGAAAAGTGATTGTTATAAGGGGTATGAGTGAGTTGAGTTCAGATGGTTAATTTGTCCTTTTTTATAGTTTCAGTTACAGATTTGTTGCCCTTTGACAATTGTGTCTGGATTTGTGGGCATTCATATATTTACTGGGCTCAGAAGACAGCAAAGGATTTGCATTGGAGATCCAATTTAGGATTATCTTCTCTGGAAGTCAGAATAAAATGGCTGGGTCTGCAAGGCACATTTTAGGAACAGCTTTTGCCCACATTGCCTCAAGCTAGACGATTTTCTTCTCACCAGCTAGTGATTGGTCATTTGGGGGATAATGATATTTGTAATATAAAAGGGGTAGAACTCATCTGTCTAATGAAAAGAACATTTTTTGTTTGTGCTTGTTACTTTCCTGTTACTTGTTTTGTATGGTCTTGCATAATACCATGGGTGGTTTGGAAAGATGCAGAAAAAGTGAAAGCTGTGGAGCGGTTGAGAAAGAGGGTTAATTTGGAGGTGACACAATTTGTGGTGGTCATGAGTGGTATGGTGTTATCACATGATTTAATTACAAGAGATTGTCTAGGTTTATATCTCCCAGATGGAGAGAATCTTTCTGATATTGGTGTTAGATATCTTCTTGAGTGATATCCAAGATTTATTAGAAGCATGTTATGGCAACAGACAGGCCACAGTTGTTAAAGTGGGGGAAGCGGTGACAAGCTAAGGCTGTCACCACTTATGGCAAGACAAGAAGCAGATGAAACAGTATGAAGGGTTGGGGGCATGTTGTTGACTACGTTTGTGTCAGTGAAGGCCATATTAAGTTGTTTGTTCATGTGCGTTACCGCCACGAGGTTTTGGTGCACATTCCTGCGACGCCACAGAGCAAGCATTGGGTATTTGAAATTTAAAGTGTGATAACAGAGAAAGTGGCTAGTTTGATACTAACTAGCTGTGAGGGGTGAGGTAAATAAAAGTTAAAATTGAGAATTGTATAAGAAGCTTATGTTTGTGTGATTTAAATAAAGCAGTGGCCAGTGTTTTGCCACTTAATTGAAGTGTTGTTGTAAATTATAATGCATACTGTTGATGTTTTGTAAGAATGGTGAAAGTTTATGCAAGTGCCAATGTTATATCTAAACTTATATGGAAGAAATGTTATTCGTGATCCAATATCAACAAACTTCTCAACAACCAAATCCTTCATTGCTTTCAAAAACAGAAGGAGAGCAATGATCAAGCATACAATATGAATTATTCACCTGAGAAAAACACAAGGCATTCATGAAACAGAAACAGGCTGAAAAATACTCAATTGCAATTCAGGGGCTAACCCAGCAGAAACCTCAGATGTAAGTGAGGTCTGATCAAATTGTGCAACTATACGTGCTACCTTTTTGGAAAAGCCAACTGTGTAATCTCTACTACTAAGAGAGAAATTTGATGATGGGTTAGTACTTCCTGTAGTTACCAATCTAGATATTACACAATACAATTCTTTAGATTGTCGTGGGGTGATCTCTATAAACTTGTTGAAATATGCTTTCTTAACATCTAACACCTTGGTATTATAAGATTGAAATTTGAGATTATATTCCTCCAAAGGTAATAAATAGAAATAAAACAAAAACATAGAAAAGAAAATGCGATGATACCTTTTTAATGGACTAACAATACATTTTTTGATTAGCTTTCAAAGGTAACCCTTCTTCTTCACATCAGAAATATAAAGTAACAAATCCAAATTACCATCTCCTATAATATTGAATATCAGTGAAGTCTTGTTCCTGGCCGATCTTGCATTTAACAAGACACACTTAAATATAACAACAGCCCTTGAAATATCTGCTGGCAATGAGAATGCACCTATGAGATTCTGTAAATATGATAATTTATTGTATCATAGCAACATAAATAGTAAAAGGATGAAGCAAATTCCTAGCAGTAGTTTCTTCTGAATAGGAAAGTCTTGTCCCAAGGAACAGCAGCTGTTCCTCGGTGAGTCAATATTTATTCTTCCAGCTCAAGCAACATCCTGAATGGTGAGCAGTATGTATGTGTGAACCCTAGAACAGGGTCACATAATCAAAGGGTAGATAATCAGGAAAATAAAGTGTCCTGTGAAGTCTGTGAGTCACAGGTGTGTTACTAAGGATGGCAGCTCAGAAATAACATGCCCTTTAAGATCCTGGACAAACACTTGTAGGAAACGCAATAGAAAGGTGCCAAAGCATTAATGCAAAATGTCAGGCAGGCAAAAGTGCCCATCAGGAACTTTCAGGGGATATCTTTATGTGCTGAACATCATGGCATCCATACAATATTTGAGCACGAACAGTACTCAGAAGTTCAGCGCAGAAGCCATGATGTTGAGCACATAAAGATGTTCCCTGAAGAAGCCCAATGGGTGAAACGGCAGCCCCATTGGGACTTTTTTGAATATGTTGATAAGATAAGTGCTCATTTTTTTCCAGAAAGTTTATTGAAAATTTTGTTTTGAAACACAAGGTAGCAATAACTTAACAGTAAGAACATAGAATGTATAAAAAAGGAGAAAAAAATAGATTGTAAAATATTATGCATAGGAGGATATATCATAAACAGTATTAAAGAGTTTGAACTGAGTTAAGACTGATTTATAATGGAGGCGGGGCTAGTACTGGGCAGACTTCTATGGTCTGTGCCATGAAAATGGTAGATACAAATCAAGGTCAGGAATACATATAAAGTAGCGCATATGAGTTTATCTTGTTGGGCAGACTGGATTGGCTGTACAGGTCTTTTGCTGCCATCACCTACTATGTTACTATCAGGGGCATTTTCGAAAGAGAAGGGCACCCATCTTGCGACACAAATCGGGAGATGGGCGTCCTTCTCTCAGGGTCGCCAAAATTGGCATAATCGAAAGCCAATTTTGGGCGCCCTCAACTGCAGTTCGTTGCAGGGATGACCAAAGTTCAAAGGGGCATGTCAGAGGTGTAGCGAAGGCGGGACTGGGGCTTGCTTAAGAGATGGGCGTCCTCGGCCAATAATGGAAAAAAGAAAAGCTTCCCTGATGAGCATTTGGTCGACTTTATTTGGTCCATTGTTTTTCACGACCAAGCCTCAAAAAGTGCCCAAACTGTCCAGATGACCACCGGAGGGAATCGGGGATGACCTAGAAACATAGAAACATGACGGCAGATAAAGGCCACATGATCCATCCAGTCTGCCCATCCTCTGTAACCCTTAATTCTTCCTGTTCGTAAGCGATCCCACATGCTTATCCCATGCCTTTTTAAATTCTGGAACAGTCCTCGACTCCACCACCTTCACCGGGAGGCTATTCCACACCTCCACCACCCTTTCTGTGAAATAATACTTCCTTAGGTTACTCCTAAGCCTATTCCCTCTTAACTTTGTCATATGCCCCCTCATTCCAGAGCTCTCCTTCATTTGAAAAAGGCTCTCTTCCTGTACATAAATGCCCTTGAGATATTTAAATGTTTCTATCATATCTCCTCTCTCCCTCCTCTCTTCCAGCGTATACATGTTGAGGTTCAAAAGCCTGTCCCTATAATTTTTGCATTCAAGACCGCTTACTAATTTTGTAGCCGCCCTCTGGACCGACTCCATGCTGTTTATATCTTTCCATAGGTGCGGTCTCCAGAACTGCACGCAGTACTCCAAATGAGGCCTCACCAGAGACTTATACAATGGCACTATCATCTCCTTTTTCCTGCTGGTCATGCCTCTCTTTATGCACCCAAGCATCCTTCTGGCTTTGGCCGTCACTTTTTCTACCTGTTTAAATCTTTAAGGTCATCAGACACAATCACCCCCAAGTCCCGCTCTTCCTTTGCACACTGAAGCACTACACCTCCATACTGTACCGTTCCCTCGAAGTTTTGCGACCCAAGTGCATGACCCTGCATTTTTTGGGATTAAACCTTAGTTGCCAAATATCAGTCCATTCCTCTAGCTTTGCTAGGTCCTTCCTCATGTCATTCACACCCTCCAGGGTGTCCACCCTGTTGCAGAGTTTAGTATCATCTGCAAAGAGACAAACTTTACCGGACAGCCCTTCCGCAATATCGCTCACAAAGACGTTAAAATGAGTCGGCCCTAGGACCAATCTCTGCGGTACTCCACTGACTACCTTCTTTTAAGCAAGCTCCGTTTACCACCACCCTCTGTCTCCTACCATTTCAACCAACTTTAGACATCAAATCGAAAATGCCCCTCCACGTCTGCCATTTTTGTGCATACTATTTTTTTGCCATTTATGGAAATTATGCAAAATCACTAATGAGCGGAAAAATCATGCATTAGTGATTTGCCAATAGCTCATTTCTGTGCAGAAAAATATGTGATTCCCATATTTCCTGTGAAACTTAATTACAGCAGGAAAGTGTAGTTCATATTTTGTTAATGTTCACAATTTCTCGACTTAAAGTGTAGTTCATATTTTGTTAATGTTCACAATGCCTCAATTTTTCACTAGAAAAACAACAGGGGAATCACTTGCATTTAATGGAAAAAGCCTGATGTTGCAAGGGAAATATCAGGCTGCTCCTATGAAGATTTTCTCCATTTAATACGTCAGTCTCTATGTTTGAAAAGAAGAAACATTCTCGAAGGGAAAAACTGTAACTAAGCATATGACTGTTTGGAAGTAGTAGTCTTAGGGTTGGTCTAATCTAAAATTAAGGTGTTGGAAAGCAATGTGCAAACTTTGAAAAGGGAACAAATTATTCTCAGATGATTAGTATGCTGTCAGTATGTCATTGTGTTCATCCTGAGAACAATACAACCGAGCCAGAACACAAATAAACATTAGCATTTCAGACCACGTCATTTAAGTTAATGATTTCAAGATATTTTTATGTGTGGACAAGAGTTACAGAATAGATGTAAAAGTTTTCAACTAGGAAGAAATGATATTATTTCAACTCTACATTTATAACATAGTAGATGACGGCAGAAAAAGACCTGCATGGTCCATCCAGTCTGCCCAACAAGATAAACTCATATGTGCTACTTTTTGTGTATACCTTACCTTTTCAGGGCACAGACCATGTAAGTCTGCCCAGCACTATCCCCGCCTCCCACTACCGGCTCTGGCACTGACCGTATAAGTCTGCCCAGCACTATCCCCGCCTCCCGCCACCGGCTGTGCCACCCAATCTCAGCTAAGATCCTTAGGATCTATTCCTTCTGAACAGGATTCCTTTATGTTTATCCCACGTGTGCTTGAATTCTGTTACCGTTTTCATTTCCACCACCTCCCGCGGGAGGGCATTCCAAGCATCCACCACTCTCTCCGTGAAAAAATACTTCCTGACATTTTTCTTGAGTCTGCCCCCTTCAATCTCATTTCATGTCCTCTCGTTCTACCTCCTTCGCATCTCCGGAAAAGGTTCGTTTGCGGATTAATACTTTTCAAATATTTGAACGTCTGTATCATATCACCCCTGTTTCTCCTTTCTTCCAGAGTATACATGTTCAGGTCATCAAGTCTCTCCTCATACGTCTTGTAACGCAATTCCCTTACCATTCTCGTAGCTTTTCTTTGCACCGCTTCAATTCTTTTTACATCCTTCGCAAGGTACGGCCTCCAAAACTGAACACAATACTCCAGGTGGGGCCTCACAAATGACTTATACAGGGGCATCAACACCCCCTTTCTTCTGCTTGTCACACCTCTCTCTATACAGCCTAACAACCTTCTAGCTACGGCCACCGCCTTGTCACACTGTTTCGTCGCCTTCAGATCTTTAGATACTATCACCCCAAGATCCCTCTCCCCGTCCGTTCCTATCAGACTCTCCCCGCCTAACACATACGTCTCCCGAGGATTTCTATTCCCTAAGTGCATCACTTTGCATTTCTTCGTGTTAAATTTTAATTGCCAAACCTTAGACCATTCTTCTAGCTTCCTCAGATCCTTTTTCATGTTTTCCACTCCCTCCCAGGTGTCCACTCTATTACAGATCTTAGTATCATCCGCAAATAGGCAAACTTTACCTTCTAACACTTCGGCAATGTCACTCACAAATATATTGAACAGAATCGGTCCCAGCACCGATCCTTGAGGCACAACACTACTCACCTTTCCCTCCTCCGAGCGAATTCCATTCACCACTACCCTCTGGCTTCTGTCCGTCAACCAATTCCTAATCCAGTTCACCACTTCGGGTCCTATCTTCAGCCTATACAGTTTGTTTAAGAGCCTCCTGTGGGGAACCGTGTCAAAAGCTTTGCTGAAATCTAAGAAGATTACGTCCACAGCTCGTCCCTGATTCAATTCTGTCACCCAATCAAAGAATTCAATGAGATTTGTTTGGCATGATTTCCCTTTGGTAAAACCATGTCTCGGATCTTGCAACTTATTGGCTTCCAGGAACTTCACTATCCTTTCCTTCAGCATCGCTTCCATTACTTTTCCAATAACCGAAGTGAGGCTTACCGGCCTGTAGTTTCCAGCTTCTTCCCTATCACCACTTTTGTGAAGAGAGACCACCTCTGTCGTTCTCCAATCCCTCAGAATCTCTCCCGTCTGCAAGGATATATTAAACAAATCTTTAAGAGGATTCGCCGGAACCTCTCTGAGCTCCCTCAATATCCTGGGGTGGATCCCATCCAGTCCCATGGCTTTGTCCACCTTTAGCTTTTCAAGTTGTTCATACACACTCTCTTCCGTGAACAGTGCTCTATCCTCTTCAATCTCATTTGTACTTTTTGCACTCCATCGCGGTCCTTCTCCAGGATTTTCTTCTTTGAAAACAGAACAAAAGTATCTATTTAGCAGATTTGCTTTTTCTTCATCGTTATCCACATAGCGGTTCACAGTATCTTTTAGTCTCACAAATTCCCTTTTTAGTCATTCTTCTTTCACTAATATACCTGAAGAAATTTTTGTCACCCCTTCTTACATTTCTAGCCATTTGTTCTTCCGCTTGCGCTTTCGCCAGACGTATCTCTCTCTTGGCTTCTTTCATTTTCATCCAGTATTCCTCCTCATATTCCTTTTCTTGAGTTTTTTTGTATTTCTGGAACGCCAACTCTTTAGCCTTTATTTTCTCAGCCACTTGCTTGGAGAACCATATCGGTTTCCTTTTTCTCTTGCTTTTATTTACTTTCCTTACATAAAGGTTCGTGGCCCTATTTATAGCTTCCTTCAGCCTGGACCACTGTCCTTCCACTTTATAAACTACAAAAAGTAACGCACTTGAATTTATTTTTCAAGGAGAAATCATTTTAAACATTACGAGGCCCATATTTAATCAGCCATGAGTGGGTTCAGTTATCTGGACATTCAGCCCTATTAGTATCAGGCCTGTTTTTGGCAAACCAGTGCTGTCGCCAACCAGTATTGAATGTCTTGTAACACCCCCATTGCCTCATCATTTTATGCAGCTAAATGGATAAAATATATTTTCAATGGTATACTGTACTGTGTACTGTCAAGGTCTTTATTGCTATCACTTCAGCTTTATCCAGAAAGACCATTTCAATATTAATCCCTCTTTGGGGCCCTTTTTCTAAAGTGCATTAGATTTTGCGGTTACTGAGGCTTAACTCAGGAAATTAACATGTAGCACCTGCAAAACTAGTCTGGCAACTATTAGAGGCGAACGCAGCTCAAAGAGCTGTAAGGCTTAAAAACACTGTGGTGCAGAAAATGGCAAAGCGTAAGAATCCTCCATGGCCATTTATTATTTATCATTCATTTGTTTTCAGTGTTTATTGCTAAAGGCCATTGCTTCTCAACCAAGTTCTCGGGGTACACCTTGCCAGTTGAATTTTCAGGATATGCACAACGAATATGCATGAGATAAGTTTGCATGTACTGACTCCTTGACATGCAGATCTATCTTATGCATATTCATTGTGGATATCCTGAAACCTTGACTGGCTAGGTGTGCCTCGAGGACTGGGTTGAAAACCACTGCTGTAGGCTATGTAACCTGCAAGGTAAAGTAGATTTTGAACCACTGTGCTTTCAAGCCTTACAACTCTTTCAGCTGTGTTCCTCAACATTCATATGTGCTATTGCTCCAGAATTATATGCTTGTACCAATATTTAATACCTGCCAGTGTTTCTACGACCCCTGAGGCAGGCGGATTTGTCTCGCCGAAACACAGCCCTGTTTCAGGTCTATACTGGTGCCAATAAAAGTGTTTCTTCCTGGATATTTACCTGTGTGGTCCAGAACTGCTATATTTTATTCCTTCACATTGAATCACAAAAAATGCTTTAAAACCTTTTCAAAGATAGTAATTAAAAAAAAATACCACTGATGCACAATCCTAACACCAGCAGTGTTTTGACACATCTGTGCCTGCCTTGCGGATTCTTTCACAATCCACCATGGTTCTTGAAAGGTCCACTCAAACAATGCCCTTTAAAAAAAATTAAAAACTATGCTATAGCACCAGAAATCCTGCTGCTGCAATATCCACAGTTTAATTTCTCGAGACTCAATGTTTCAAAAAAGTGATTGTAACAGAACATGTTTTGATTTCTGATTCTTTAGGTTAAAAGAAGACCAGATTACCACAAGTTTGAGCAGTAACCATGTTCGCAAACGAGAAATGCCATTGAGCAGGATATCTGCTCATGTTTTACAACTTTTCTTGTAAAACAGTGTTTGTTCAGAAGGCAGAATGTAGACATTCAAGCTAAAGACAGAGTAAAGCAGCCATTTACACTCACCATGAATAGAACAGAATTTTTTCATGAATCTGCTTTACCTTGTAAGCTACATAGCCTACAGCAGTGGTTTTCAACCCAGTCCTCGAGGTATACCAAGCCAGTCCAGGTTTCAGGATATCCACAATGAATATAGATAAGATAGATTTGCATGTCAAGGAGTCAGTACATGCAGACTTATCTGATGCATATTCATTGTGGATATCTTGAAAACCCAACTGGCAAGGTGTACCCGATTTGGCGAATGTAACGCCGATTTTTAAAAAGGCTCCAGGGGAGATCCGGGAAATTATAGACCGGTGAGTCTGACTTCAGTGCCAGGGAAATGGTAGAGGCTATTATTAAAAACAAAATTACAGAGCACATCCGAGGACATGGATTACTGAGACCAAATCAGCACGGCTTTTGTGTGGGGAAATCTTGCCTGACCAATTTACTTCAATTCTTTGAAGGAGTAAACAAACATGTAGACAAAGGGGAACCGGTTGATATTGTGTATCTGGATTTTCAAAAGGCGTTTGACAAGGTACCTCATGAAAGGCTACAGAGGAAATTGGAGGGTCATGGGATAGGAGGAAATGTGCTATTGTAGATTAAAAACTGGTTGAAGGATAGGAAACAGAGAGTGGGCTTAAATGGGCAGTATTCACAATGGAGAAGGGTAGTCAGTGGGGTTCCTCAGGGGTCTGTGCTAGGACCACTGCTTTTTAATATATTTATAAATGATTTAGAGATGGGAGTAACTAGCGAGGTAATTAAATTTGCTGATGACATAAAGTTATTCAAAGTTGTTAAATCGCGACAGGATTGTGAAAAATTAAAGAGGACCTTACGAGACTGGGAGACTGGGCGGCTAAATGCCAGATGATGTTTAATATGAGCAAGTGCAAGGTGATGCATGTGGGAAAAAAGAACCCGAATTATAGCTACGTCATGCAAGGTTCCACGTTAGGAGTTACGGACCAAGAAAGGGATCTGGGTGTCGTCGTCGATAATACACTGAAACCTTCTGCTCAGTGTGCTGCTGCGGCTCGGAAAGTGAATAGAATGTTGGGTATTATTAGGAAAGGTATGGAAAACAGGTGTGAGGATGTTATAATGCCATTGTATCGCTCCATGGTGCGACCCCACCTTGAGTATTGTGTTCAATTCTGGTCGCCGCATCTCAAGAAAGATATAGTAGAATTGGAAAAGGTGCAGCGAAGGGCGACTAAAATGATAGCGGGGATGGGACGACTTCCCTATGAAGAAAGATTAAGGAGGCTAGGGCTTTTCAGCTTGGAGAAGAGACGGCTGAAGGGAGACATGATAGAGGTATATAAAATAATGAGTGGAGTGGAACAGGTGGATGTGAAGCATCTGTTCACGCTTTCCAAAAATACTAGGACTAGGGGCATGCGATGAAACTACAGTGTAGTAAATTTAAAACAAATCGGAGAAAATATTTCTTCACCCAACGTATAATTAAACTCTGGAATTCGTTGCCGGAGAACGTGGTGAAGGCGGTTAGCTTAGCAGAGTTTAAAAAGGGGTTGGACGGTTTCCTAAAGGACAAGTTCATAAACCGCTACTAAATGGACTTGGGAAAAATCCACAATTCCAGGAATAACATGTATAGAATGTTTGTACATTTGGGAAGCTTGCCAGGTGCCCTTGGCCTGGATTGGCCGCTGTCGTGGACAGGATGCTGGGCTCGATGGACCCTTGGTCTTTTCCCAGTATGGCATTACTTATGTACTAATGTACCCCGAGAACTTGGTTGAGAAGCACTGGCCTTTAGCAATAAACACTGAAAACAAATGAATGATAAATGGCCATGGAGGATTCTCACCTGGCCTTGTCTTCAATTCTTTTAGTAGACGTCCAGGAACTGCTGTGGTCTTCCATCTACTTTTGGCCATCAGCATCATGGTCAGAGAGAGAGGCATGTCTCATCCACTGGAACCTTTGTAAACATTACAACAACACTGTACTGGGGATCATGACCCTAAGAGAATTGTAAAAAATGAAAAGGTTATGATAACCTGGGACATCCCCATCCTGACCCATATAAAAAGCTGGATGCAAGGAGGCTGAACATTGATCATAGAGGTATCAGTCTCAATTGATTACTCTGAATTGTGTGGAGAGACAGAAAGTCCTGAAGTACCAAGAAATGCAATCCAAGAACCAAGAAAATGAGGCAGAAAGATACAGAAATATTTCCCTCCAGTTTGGGTGCCACAGGCCTGATTGAAAAGAATTTAAGCACACCTGGATATGTTGCCTATAGTTTACATCTTGCAAATTCCAGAAGGAAGCTCTCTTTGGCATGATACAAGTACTATAGTGTGTGTTAGCAGTAAATTTGAAGATGGGAGATAATATTCAGATACCGTGGCTTAGAAATGAGGTTCAATACTGCCACGATATGCACAAAACTAACCCATATAGAGGAAACTGCCCCCAAGAAACTTATTTTTCAACCATAGAAACTGAGCTATAAGGGACTGCTCATGGTGCTAGAATGATAAATATGGCTTAGTTCACACTATATAAGCACAGGGTCGGTTTTAGACATGCTGGGGCCCAGAGCGAAAATTAAGAGGGAGACTCCTAATACCCTCTCCTCCCTCCTCCCTCCCTTCTGATCTTCCCACCTGCCATTGCTACCACACGGTTCGGGCATCTCTTACCCTTCTCCTCACCACAGTCCTTCTCCCTCCTTTCCCCTCACCTTCCTGGTCTTTAAAATTGATTTCTCTTCTCAGATAGGCCCCGGCGCAGCAGCTAACCTCACAAACTGCCTGCAGGTGCCCTAAAACGTTTGCTCTGCCATGATCCGCCCAGGCTGAAACAGGAAGTTGTATCGGGGGGGGGGGGGGGGTGGACCGCAGCAGAGGAAAAGCTTCAGGACAGCTGCAGACAATTTGTGAGGATAGCTGCTGCACTGGGGCACCACTGAGAAGAGAAATTGATTTTTAAAGAAGATCAGGAAGGGAAGGGAGGATGATGCTGGGGAGATGGGAAAGAGATGCCTGGACTGCAGGGCTCCCTGAAGCTGTGGGGCCCAGGGCAGCTGCCCTGTTTGCCTCCCCCCCCCCCCCCTAACGTCATCCCTGCATATGCATTCTTAAGGATAATTCTTAAGACAGGTTTAACTACACCACTTCAGCCTACCCATGAATTGTACTACAGTAAACTAGTAACCAAGCTAGTGAGGTTAAAATGATATAGAAACTCATATTTACGTATTTATAATTATGGCATTATGCACCTAGGTGTGTACATAAAAACGTAATTATCAAAATTTTGTCTAAGTGCTATTCTGTAAATACCTGCAAAAGTTATGTTGTAAGGAAAGATGCACTTGGGTGGATCACGGGCAGGACTAAATCTTATACAAAAAGGACTTCATTCAGTAAAAGGCACTCAAAAAACAGTGCTGAAAAAAATCTACGTGGAGTGCTATTCTGTAAATCACAAGTTCTGTAAACCTGAAAGCCACAAACAATTACCTAAACTTTCAAAAAAATCTAAAAACTCACCTTTTCAGAAAGGCATACCCCACAGAACAAACATAAACACCGATCAATGAAGTACATCACTTAATCTAGGAAACGAACAATACTCAATCCCTCGCCGTAACATCCCACCCCTTGCAACCTACTTGGGACGGCCCACACCAGATCTGTTTAATTATACTATACACTCTGTAACCACCTCGCCAGAATTATGTAAGCCACACTGAGCCTACAACTAGGTGGGAAAATGTGGGATACAAATGTGTAATCACCAAAATAACTCAAAAAGCGAGCTTAATGTTGGTATAGGTTAAGCACGTAAAAAGTAAAAAGCAGGTGAAAAGACCTCAGAAATTTGTGGCCATCAGCTGCAAAGCTGGGATGAACAGTCTGAATCTTACTGGTCACAGTTCTTCTCTTTAATCATCAGTCACAAACCCCCCCGATCCAACCTATGTGTGGTTGTGCAAATCATTTAATTTTAAAAATGTTTTTATTGCATTTATGTGAAAATTAAAAAAAACCAAACAAACACATTCCACCGCAGTGCTGCAATAGTTATTTATAGATTCAACTTAACTGGCTGAGCTTGGTTGCGTACAACCGTCCCAGGAAGGCATCCAAACCCGACAGACCCGTTTCACCGTGGGGCTTCTTCAGGGAATAATGGATACCTAAATCCTGCATGCAGGGTACGGCTCAACAGTAGCAATCAAAAAAATTCTGTGGACCTTTATTATTGCCTTTCTCAGAAAGGTTCCAGGAACTGTAAAAACCTGTAATGTAATATCCATTAAAAATATAACAAATAAATAAATAAAATAAACAGCACTCTGAGTTGTGTGCCATTTATAAAATAGCACTTAGAGCTCATTTCCACGTCAAACTTTGGGTGCAAGGATTTACACCAATTGAAATCTGGTACAAATCCTGGCATGTAATTTAGGCACAGATCGCTGGTATTTAGTAACACTGAACGTATCTTAAGTGAATGAACCTGACCCACACATGCCCCTTTCATGGTCACACCCCCTTTTGAGTTGCACATTATAAGATTTGCACACAAATCTTTCTAGATTAGCACTTAACAAAGATCGGTGCGCAAATCCAAAATGTTGCAATTAATGGAAATAATTGATTCTTAGCACTCAATTATTGGGTCTAATTGGCTCATTAACCAATTTAGTTACACATCCATCTCAGGACTGCATGCACTTTTGTGTGCAGAAATTTATGTGCCATTTATAGAATCTGGGGGATAACATAGAATAATGCAAGTAACGCAGGTATCTGCAGCACTTTGACACAAACTCCCAGATTCTATATAGTGCGACTTAGGTTGCATGTGCAAATGTAGTCGTATTCTGGATTTCTGCATGCAACTTAATTAGTTAACAAGCCAATCAGCACTGATAAATGCCACTTAACAATCAATTATTGACACTAATTGGCATTAATTAGAATTTACGAACAGAACTATGTAAGCATATTATATAACGTGATGCGTGTAAATTCTAAGTCGCATTGTTAAAAAGGAGGCATAGCCATGGGTGGATTGTGGGTGTTTCTAACATCTATGTAGATGGCTAAAGAATACACCTGATCAGCGCGTAATTTAGGCGTCAACATCTACCCCAAGTTTTACTTGGTGTAACTGCCCATGAATAAATTTAGTCGCGTGGACGGGCGCTCAGTGTATTCTATAAACTGCGTAGAAATTAAGCTTATTCTATAAAGTACGCCTAAATTTAGGTGAACAAGAGGGAGCGTAAAGAAAAAACTGTGTGTCCTCTGGTAGGCACTCATTTAGCAAATGATCAGGTAAGAATATTAAAGAAGCATTGGCATATTAGGGCTTTTATTTATTTTATGATTTACTATTATATATGTATAGTGAATAAATTGGACCTTTTGGATTTTACCTTTGTGATCTGCTCTCTTTTTTAGCTCACAACACTGAAAGTCCAGAGCTAATTTTCCCGATACTAGCCACCCGGGCTTATGCGGATCCCAACCGATATTCAGCTGGAACCCGCATAAGACAGTTATGCAGGTCCCAGCTGAATATTGTCTGGGACCCACGTAAAGGGTTTGCTTTAAAAAAACCTCCTCAATCTCTCTCCAAGCCCGCCAAGCCCCCTCCTTCTCTCCTTCCTCCCCTCAGCCCCCACCATAATCAAGGCATCCCACCTCCCCCTGAACATCTCATCGTTCCCAAAACTCTACCATCTAGGTAGCCCCCATCGGAGCAGAAGCAAAGGCCATTTGCTCCTGCCCTAAGTGACGTCCGTTAGAAAATGGTTGCCATGATCTATCATGGCAGCTTGCGGTACTATAGAAAGTACCATGAGGTGCCAAGGCAGCCATTTTTTTTAGGGAAGCCACAAGGGGCAGGAGCAAGTGGCTTTCACTCCTGCCCCCAACAACCCCTATGGCCCACCAGGGAAAGAGTTGGCCCGGGGTGGCCTACCTAGACAGTGGGGGGGGAGGCGCATTCCAAGGAGACCTTGATCATGGCAGTTGGCTGGGGGGAGGGAGAAGGAAGGAGGGGGCTTTGTTGGGGGCCCAGAGAGGGATTGGGGGGGGTTAAAGCAAAAAACGTTATGCAGGTGCTGGCTGATATTCAGTGCCAGCACCCATATAGTTAAGTTGAACAGTACTGAGCTCCTTTCCAGGAGGACACATCAGAGCACAAACCTCCCCTGCTCATCTGCCTTCGTGGTCAGTGACCAATCCAGCCAAACACAACACTTTTTGTATCTTCCTCCTTTCTCATTACATCACTCTACTGACCCCCACCTCCCCCCAACCTGGAAAGTACCCTGTTTTGCATATGACCACAATATCCATTACCTGGTGAGGGCAGCAGAGGTCCTCACAATTAACTAAGGATATTGCAAAGAAATGTCAGCAGCCTACAGTATAGCTTATCTTATCCCAGGAGACAGAGTGCAGGAATGCTCTAAGTGTTTCCTTTATTTTTCACACTGCTTTCTCAGAAAGGTTCCAGGAACTGTAAAAACCTGTAATGTAATATCCATTAAAAAAAAATAAAAAGCACAGCCACCTAACAATCAAATTACACATAAGTGTACTCGGTGCACTTTCTCTTTTTAATATCTGTCATTTTATGTGGCTACACCTGTAAATAGCACCACTATGTAGATTTTAGCTTAATTATCACAAATTACAGTACAAAGCTATGCCTTCCTTTACTTTTCCTCTGCTGCCACATATGGTCTTCTTGCTGGGAGATCTGATTTCGACACACATAAAGGCCTATTACAACTTCAGTTACCATTGTAAGAGTGGAAGCACACAGACATGCATTGAAAGACCAGAAGAAAAGGTATGCTCATTGCTCACAAGACACCAGAAGTCTCCACACAAATTGTTTTCCTGTACGATACAATAACCATCACAGCACAGACAGAACATTCAGATGTCTGTGATTTTCTGTAGAAATAGCATAACCGTGGTTCCCAAACCTGGTTCTGGAGGCACCCCAGCCAGTCAGGTTTTTAGGATATCAACAACAACAATGAATATTCATGAGAGAGATTCATTGTGGATATCCTGACTGTCTGGGGTGCCTCCAGGACCACGCTTGGGAATCACTGGCGTAACAGTTATGCAGGGCCCAGCAGATTGGAGCGTTTTGTTACTTTAGATGTGTTGGAAGCACTCAGGTTTGAACTAGGGATTTTGGGGTGTTCTTTGTTTCATCACAAGGCACCTGCTCAGTAAGCAGCCTCTCCTATTGATCTTGAAAATCTTCTAACATTGCAATAATCATATCTTACAGTTAAACTAGCTCTATTCTCAGAAACCTACTATTGTCTTTCCATTGACTGGCCATGATTGGAGAGACTATTTATGCTTCCTGTTCCTTCCAGGACCTTGCTAGTTCAACAGTTCAGATGGGCTGACTGCATTGTGCCATGCTCACTCCTCATTAAGCATGTTTCATGCCTCTGGTTTGGATTTCGGTTATTTTCACCTTCATCCCTTTACCATCTTACTCCTGTTTCTTTCCTTCAGATTGACTAAGTCTACTGACCTTGTCATAACTTTTGACTTCACCTTGACTTACAGGTTGATCGTTTTGTCCAACTTGGGCTGCTTAAATTTCTTGTTTGTATATTTATTTATTTATATAGAGACCCTTTTACAAAGTGTCAGTGAGCCCAATGCAGGCTTACCACACGCTAACTCGGGACTACTGCCGACCCAGCGCAGCCACCGGCAATAGTTCTGGCTCAAGTGCATGCTGAAAAAAAACACTTTTTAATAGTGCAGCACTAACCCAGCAGTAATCAAGCATCCCCACGCGCTGCCTGGTTACAACTGGGTTACCGCGGGAGCATAGGCGTAGACTGGGGGGGGCGAGGGGGGGGCAATGCCCCCCCAAACGACGCGAGGCGCCGCGGCGCCATTAGTTTAAAAAAAAAAAAAAAAACCACATGCAGGCAGGCACGCGCTCCTCTCGGTCCGCTTGGCTTCCCTGCCCTCTCTATCTGCGTCCCGCCTTCCTCTGACGTCATTTCCTTTCGGGCGGGACGCAGACAGAGAGGGCAGGGAAGCCAAGCGGACCGAGAGGAGCGTGTCCGTCTACCCCTCTCTCTTCCTCCCTCCCTCCGGCGCAGGCAGCAGTCTTCCAGCGTTCCTGGCAGCGGTAGCGTTGTACACGCTGCCTTCGGCTCTGCCCCAAAGCCTTCTCTTCAAGTTCCTGTTCCCGCATAGGTGGGAACAGGAACTTGAAGAGAAGGCTTCAGGGGCAGACCGAAGGCAGCGTGTACATCGCTACCGCTGCCAGGAACGCTGGAAAAGCTGAAGACTGTTGCCTGCACCGGAGGGAGGGAGGGAGGAAGAGAGGGGGTAAACGGAGTCACGATCTTGGACCTCGCGGGGGGGGGGCAGTAGAAGATGGATGGGACTGGGAGGGGTGGGAAGCAGAGGGAAGGAGCAAGAAATGAATGGGACTGGGAGGGGTGGGAAGCAGAGGGAAGGAGCAGGAGATGAATGGGACTGGAGGGGTGGGAAGCAGAGGGAAGGAGCAAGAGATGGATGGGACTGGGAGGGATGGGACTGGGAGGGGTGGGAAGCAGAGGGAAGGAGCAGGAGATGAATGGGACTGGGAGGGGTGGGAAGCAGAGGGAAGGAGTAAGAGATGGATGGGACTGGGAGGGATGGGACTGGGAGGGGTGGGAAGCAGAGGGAAGGAGCAGGAGATGAATGGGACTGGGAGGGGTGGGAAGCAGAGGGAAGGAGCAAGAGATGGATGGGACTGGGAGGGATGGGACTGGGAGGGGTGGGGAAGCAGAGGGAAGGAGCAGGAGATGAATGGGACTGGGAGGGGTGGGAAGCAGAGGGAAGGAGCAAGAGATGGATGGGACTGGGAGGGATGGGACGGGGAGGGGTGGGAAGCAGAGGGAAGGAGCAGGAGATGAATGGGACTGGGAGGGTGGGAAGCAGAGGGAAGGAGCAGGAAATGAATGGGACTGGGAGGGGTGGGAAGCAGAGGGAAGGAGCAGGAGATGAATGGGACTGGGAGGGGTGGGAAGCAGAGGGAAGGAGCAAGAGATGAATGGGACTGGGAGGGGTGGGAAGCAGAGGGAAGGAGCAGGAGATGAATGGGACTGGGAGGGGTGGGAAGCAGAGGGAAGGAGCAAGAGATGGATGGGACTGGGAGGGGTGGGAAGCAGAGGGAAGGAGCAGGAAATGAATGGGACTGGGAGGGGTGGGAAGCAGAGGGAAGGAGCAGGAGATGGATGGGACTGGGAGGGGTGGGAAGCAGAGGGAAGGAGCAGGAGATGAATGGGACTGGGAGGGGTGGGAAGCAGAGGGAAGGAGCAAGAGATGGATGGGACTGGGAGGGATGGGACTGGGAGGGGTGGGAAGCAGAGGGAAGGAGCAGGAGATGAATGGGACTGGGAGGGGTGGGAAGCAGAGGGAAGGAGCAAGAGATGGATGGGACTGGGAGGGATGGGACTGGGAGGGGTGGGAAGCAGAGGGAAGGAGCAGGAGATGAATGGGACTGGGAGGGGTGGGAAGCAGAGGGAAGGAGCAAGAGATGGATGGGACTGGGAGGGGTGGGAAGCAGATGGAAGGAGCAGGAGATGAATGGGACTGGGAGGGGTGGGAAGCAGAGGGAAGGAGCAAGAGATGGATGGGACTGGGAGGGGTGGGAAGCAGAGGGAAGGAGCAGGAAATGAATGGGACTGGGAGGGGTGGGAAGCAGAGGGAAGGAGCAGGAGATGAATGGGACTGGGAGGGGTGGGAAGCAGAGGGAAGGAGCAAGAGATGGATGGGACTGGGAGGGGTGGGAAGCAGAGGGAAGGAGCAGGAAATGAATGGGACTGGGAGGGGTGGGAAGCAGAGGGAAGGAGCAGGAGATGGATGGGACTGGGAGGGGTGGGAAGCAGAGGGAAGGAGCAGGAGATGGATGGGACTGGGAGGGGTGGGGAGCAGAGGGAAGGAGCAGGAGATGAATGGTACTGGGAGGGGTGGGAAGCAGAGGGAAGGAGCAGGAGATGGATGGGACTGGGTGGGGTGGGAAGCAGAGGGAAGGAGCAGGAGATGGATGGGACTGGGTGGGGTGGGAAGCAGAGGGAAGGAGCAGGAGATGAATGGGACTGGGAGGGGTGGGAAGCAGAGGGAAGGAGCAAGAGATGGATGGGACTGCGAGGGGTGGGGAGCAGAGGGATGGACCAGGAGATGGATGGGATTGGGAGAGGTCAGGCACAGCAGAGGGAAGGAGCAGAAGATGGATGGGACGGAGGGATGGTGAGCAGAGGGAAGGAACAGAAGATGGATGGAACTGGGAGGGTTGGGGAGCAGAGGGAAGGAGCAAGAGATGGGACTGGGAGGGTGGGGAGCAGAGGGAAGCCTACTGGAAAGAAGACACTGCATAAAACAGAAGACACTGGGATCAAAGCGAATAGAAAAACTAAATGATCAGACAACAAAGGTAAATAAAAGTATTTTATTCATAATTTATTAATTGAAATGTGTCAGCTTTTGAAATGTGCATCTGTGATATTTTGCCTGTAAATTTCATTTCCTTCCTCCATATTAGCATATTCATTTGCATATTTATATATGCAAATGATATGCTAATATGCTCCGCCCATTCTTTGCCCCCCCCAAATGAAACAGTCAAACTACGCCTATGCGCGGGAGCCCTTACCACCACCTCAGTGGGTGGTGGTAAGTGCACCCTGCCGCATGGCAACGTGGTAAGAGTTATCTTGCCACATGGCCATTGTTTGGAGAAGGCTTTTTACCTACTGCGGTAAAAAGGGCCCTGCTGCATGGGAAAAATGGCCCCCACTGCTACCGCAGGGCCCTTTTCCCCACAGCTTAGTAAAAAGACCCCTTAGTTAGTTATTAGGATTTATTTACCACCTTTTAAAGAAATTCACCCAGGGTGGTGTACTGTAAGAATTAGCTGGACATAGGCAATACAGAAGTAAAAAATTCAAATAACTGTACACCACCTTGGATGTCGAACTACATAGTGCTGAGCATGAATTCTAGAATGTCATCTGGGTACCCAGCTGAAACTATAAAATAGAGCGTAGGTTGGCATTTGTACACCAACATTTAGGCACTATCGCTTATGCCATGTAAAAAGCAGACATAAATGTTAGCAAGTAAATGTTGCAATTTAGCATGTAAAATTGCATTCCACAAGTTAGGTGCATAAATATAGGACCACCTTGGAGAGGTCAAAAAAAGGGCTACATCCCATTACAGAAGCACGTGGCCCATCCTGTTGAGGGGCAGCCCACCCATGCCATCCAGAGGGGGATGCTGGGCTGTACCAGTAGCCCCTATCTGTTGCTATCCAGTCAATGGAAACCTTGCCAGGGTACAAGGCAGCCATGTCAGCAGGCGATGCACTTAACTATGGATGCCCAGAGGAGGAAACCTCCAATGGTGAAACACCAGAGGAAGGGGCCTGCCACTCATCCAGGAATTGGCTGCTTGCATTTGTGTAGATCTCTTCAATGCTTCCCTAGAGTCTGGAGTGGTCCCGGAGGACTGGAGAAGGTAGATGTTGTCCCTCTGCACAAGAGTGGAAGTAAGGAGGAGGTTGGGAATTACAGACCTGCCAATCTGACCTCAGTAGTGAGTAAACTAATGGAAATGCTTCTAAAGCGGAGGACCGTGACATTTCTCAAATAGAATGGCCTGCAGGACCCGAGGCAGCAAGGCTTCACTAGAGGCAGGTCACGTCAGATGACTGATTGGTTTCTTTGACTGGGTGACCAAACAATTGGAAATGCAGGGTCATACACTTGGGGTCCAATAATCCAAGGGCACAATACAATATAGAGGGTGAAGTGCTTCTGTGTACGAAAGAAGAGTGGGACTTGGGGGTGATTGTGTCTGACTATACTTTCAGGGATCATTTCTATAGTTTGATGACCTTAAGGTGGCCAAACAGTTGAAAGGAGACGGTCAAAGCCAGAATGATGCTTGGGTGCATAAGAAGAGGAATGACCAGCAGGGAAAAAGAGGTGAAATGCCCTTGTATAACGCTCTGGTGAGGCCCCATTTAGAGTACTGCTTGCAATTCTGGAGACCGCACCTGCGGAAAGATATAAACAGGATGGAATCTGTCCAGAGGGTGGCTACCAAACTGGTAGGCAGTCTCGGTCATAAAACATATAGTGATAGGCTCATGAGCCTCAACATGTATACGCTAGAAGAGAAACAGGAGAGATGAGATATGATAGAGATATTTAAATACCTCAGTAGCGTTTAATGTACAGGAGGAGAGCCTTTTTCAAATGAAGGAAAACTCTGGAATGAGAGGGCATAGGTTGAAGTTAAGAGGAAATAGGCTAAGGAAGAATACTCTTTCACAGAAAGGGTGGAGGATGCATGGAATGACCTCCTGTTGGAGGTCATGGAGACAAAGACTGTGTCAGAATTTAAGAAAACGTGGGACAGGCACGTGGGATCCCTTAGGAAAAGGAGGAGTTAGTAGTTACTGAGGATGGACAGACTGGATGGGCCATTTGGCCCTTATTTTTCGTCATGGTTCTATGTTGCTATTTGCCTTTTTGCCTTTTTGCTCACAAATGTATGCCTTTAATACTGTATGTCAGAGAGGTATGTCTACTAAAAGGCCTAGGGATCCTTTTACTAAGCTGCACTAAAACGTGGCCTGTGCTACTTCTAGTTCGTGGATTTCCTGCTTGCTCAGGCCACATTTAGTGCAGCAATAAAATGGTCAGTTTTATATTTTCCATTAATGGCCATGTGCTAATTTCCCAATTAACACATGACCATTACTGTGGAAGCCCTTATACCGCCACCTATTTAGAGGGCTTTAAGGGCTCCCGCGCTAACCAACACAAACACTCTGAGTCACATACATTTTTCCTGACCCTCTCCATCCTTCCCCAGTCTAACCCCCAGATATCTCACCACCATGACTCAAAGAATATCATTGCAATCTAACTGAAGAGTCACAGCAAGATCTCTTTGACCAATGAGTCTCAGCCTTCAACAGGTGGTTTTTCTCACATTGACAATCAGACCATTATCAACGAACTAAGCTTCAATTTCTTCAAAACAGTGGTTTAATAACTCAACTTTTTCATTTCTACTGTTGACAAGCAGAACCAATGATCATATATAGACTGAGTACATAATACTAAGAACCCATATTTCCAAACTAACTGTGCCAAGAGAGCTACAAATAGATGTAAAAACAATTTGGGGGGGCATGGAGAGCTCCACTGCCAACTGTACTACCATGAATGACAAGTCTAACTGAAGAATGCAGTCCTGAAAAAAAAAAAAAAAGATTGCAACCACTGAAGAATCTTCCCTTTAATCCCTAAAAAAATAAGAATACTGTAATAATTTAAAATGCTCAACCAAAGCAAAAGACAAAGGCAAATCTAATGACAGCAATAAAACTGGGACATTTTTATTCACATAAAAATAATCCAATCCAACAAAGTCAGTAATAAAGTTTCTATTCCACTTCCAGTCCTAAAACCACCCTGTGCTTTATCTAAAAATTCCTTCTCTATTAATATAATTAAAGTAGGAAAATTAGGAATTGGACAAAAGTTTTTGAGGACTAAATAATCCACTCCCTTCTTCTTTGGTACTGGAGTCACAACAGCTTGTTGTAATTGCGATGCAATCAACCCCTGTTGTAAACATATATTTAATATATCCATCAGCCAGCCAAGAAGCTGCTGAGATCCAGCAACATAAAAGGTAGAATGTCTCAAATCTAAGAAACAAAAAGAGCCATTCAAAGATTTAACCAAGTGTTTCATCCTAGCCAAAGATACTATACCAAGGAATAGGATTCCAAACTAACCACCTCATCTTTATAAACCTCAACATTAATCTTTTCCTGCAATTTATGTTCATTAGTACACTGGCTTTTTAATTTCTCAGGGGGTCTTTTACTAAAGCTTAGCTTGAGTTTATCTGCAACAGGACCCATAGGAATAAAGTGGGCCCTGCTGCAGATAATTTGAGCTAAGTTTTAGTAAAAGATTCCCTCAATGTTTTTCCCCAAATAAACTGACCCAAACCCAAAAAGGCAATCCCAGGGCAAACAAATCGATTATTTTTTTTGTTTTACTTTATTAAAAAATATTTTCCAATACACTAATACAGGAAAATAATAATTGGAAAAAAATTAAAGCAATCACAAACAAAACAAAGAAAAACAATAAAATAATTATTCACCAGCACACATCACTGAGGAGAGTCAAAAGATATTTAAAATGTAATAAGCTGGACCATCTATTATAATGAAACCCCTCCCCACAACCCCCAGAGGTCATCATACATCCCTATCTTTAAAGATTTTCAAAATGAGAAGGATCAGTATAAACATATTTATTCCCCTGATAAGACATCAAACACGAATAAGAGAATTTAAGAACAATGTAGCTCCCGTGGTCAAGACCCAAACTTCAATTGCAGAAAAGCCCTCTACGTGTCTGTGTAGATCAGGCCATATCAGGACAGATCATCAAACTAAGGGGGTCTTATACTAAAGCTTAGCTCAAGTTATTTTATATTTTATTATCTCATTTATACCCCACATTTTCCCAACAGTGTCAGGCTCAATGTGGCTTACAGCGTACCGCAGAGGCAGACACCAGTGCAGTAAAATCAAATTAATACAACAGAAAACCTACATAAGAAATAATGGGGAAGATGGGGAAGGGACAAAAGGAGCAAGGAAACTGGGGGAGAAGAGGGAAGGGTGGATGTGTCCAAAATTGTTGATGGATTGATGTGTATCAAGCATAGGAATAAAATGGGTCCTGCTGCAGGTAACTTGAGCTAAGCTTTAGTAAAAGACCCCCTGAGAACCTAATATTAATCCAAGTATCACAGTTCTTTGCCCTACAGAACCCCATCATAAACAATTCATCTTCAAATTATTCACAAAAACAAAAGAAAAACTATGTTCTCACTTTGGTCTCAGGAAGGGGTTCACAAAGGGGCACCTATATCGGTGCATGCCTGTGATGGTGAACTGCAGGGCAGCACCATAGGCGGTCAGTGGCTCAACTGTTTGGGGAGGCTAAAGAGGGCAGGGTTAGGGGTGGGGCTTATATCCATAATTACCTTATTTACTTGTGCATCACCATAAATCTACTCTAGGGGAGCGAAGGGTGTCCCATCCCAAATGTGGTAATTAGTACCACTCTAATTAGTGAGATTGAAGGTTAGCAAGTGAAAGGTTTTCTTGCAGTATATTCAGTATAAAAATTTGTCATGGTAGAGAAGAGACTGAGTCCCAAGGAAGGGCTGCTGGTTATTGACAAGTAGTGCTTCGATGTGCGTGTAAAATGGATTTATATATCATAAATGACATATCATATTTTAAACTCAATTATTTCAAGCACTTAACCAACACTAAACCACATACACATACACATCTATGGAACAATTCAACAGCAGATCCTCCAAAATATTCTAAAACCAAACTACGTCTGGTGTTATGACAAAATTAAAATTAAATTAAAAGTGTTGATGTTTGTCACCTCAATAAGGCCAACATTCCATCAACTGCAAAACAATATGCACAAACTTGTGCAAAAATACACTCAGAACCTTACTGTACCATAAATATTACACTAGGCAGACCCTAATACACCACCCATATGGACAAACATCACAGACCGTCAACAATATGAAACAAGGGATCATATCACCAATTCTCATGTACAGCCACAAAACATCCTTTTAGGGTGGATAGTATTCACAGTGAGCTCCTTTTATTAACCACCAAATAGAGATAAGAGTTTCAAATTTCACTTCTGGCACAATATAAGGTCATCACAAACAAAATATCAGAAAACCAATGGCCTGCACCTAGGGGCTTACAGTTCATTTAGTTATGTTTAAACAAAGAGATCTGCATGAAACAAAATATTTATTTTTATTTGACATAATATAAAATCTGCCTCAGGGTCAGCACCTCTCCTGATCCAACTGTGCGGCGTGGCCACAATTTCCTTTTGAATTTGATAGTAGGAACTGGTCTGGGAACACTAGTATTCAAACTCAGATGCAAAAAATTCTTCAATATTTTAAGGAAAGGTTGCAAGCAAATAACCTGGTTTTCTCAAATAAATGACTCACACCTCTAACCTCCATGTTGTATCCAGGACGCTTATAAACTGCAAACTTTCAGATTTATAATTGATCACAAGACATCTCAGAAACATCTTCCTAGTCATTTATAATGAACTCTAGTCTCACATTTTCTTATTTTTGTGAAACTGAAATCCAAAGCATATGCAGTTGAACACACCAGCAAAAGAGCGGTAAGAGGACTTACGTGTATGACAAACCAAAGCAAACAAGGGAATCTAACGCTCCTGAGTGAGGACAGAGTACACACATCCCGCCCTTTTCAGTATCTACTGGTAGCGATTAAGTGAGCAGAGGACTCGATGCCAGCCACCCAGCCTGAAGTTGAGAGTCGTGCAGGGGAGGGAAAGAGGAAAACCGCGGTGCACTGCAAAGAAGAGAGACTGGTCTGAAGGAGGAGAACGACGGAGAAACTGCTGATCCTGCTGTTAACTTGTGGCTGGGGAGGCTTAGCCTTCCCATGCCTCTTATACCGGGCGCCTGTGGGTAGCACTGATTCTTAAAGTTCAGGGTGGAAGACACTGAATGGTGACGTTGTACTGCAGCAAGCTTCCACACCCCAAGCTATTCTTATTGCAGGAGTTTGATTTTCAACCAAGAGGAGAATGATAGGAGGGCTGGACCATCTACCAAGTGCCACAATTTTCACCATGTTTTCTGAAGGTAATACATACACAGAGTTTAAATGAGATGTACAAAAGGATGCCCCTTCTACCTTGGGGTATTGTGGTGGGATCAATTAGTCAAGAATTAAACATTGGAAACAACACAGAGCTTGGATTTAGCTGCAATCTGAGGACTCACTGATTTGTACGAAAGCCTGTGTGTATTTACAAAGGGTCACTCACGCTACTAAGAGCTTCTCAAAAGTAGTAGTTCTGCATACTATACTCCATGAGGCCTTTATCAGGCTGCAACAAATAGCACTCTGGTCACAGATCACAGTGACTGAGAAACAGGTCTTAAAGAACCACAATAGCAAGAGCTCTGAGGAGAAGTGATACTGTGAATTTTAGTGAGTTACAGCTAGTCTTATCCAAACCCATCTATTTATCACCCATTGCCAAGTCTTGCTGGGTTACTCACTATGAGATCCCTGTAGGGGAAATAGGTCTAATTGAAGAGTAACAGACACTACTTCTGCTTTTCTTTCTCTTCCTATTTCTAACTAACCTCAAATCCCAAGCACTTGTGACAACATTGTCCTTTCCAGCTTCTGATTTACCCCCTCTCCCCCCCCCCCCCCCCCCCCCCCCACACACACACCTTGTGTTCCAATTGACTCTTACAGTCAGGAGAATAAAGCAGTTCCATGAGGAAATGACAAGCAACCATGTGGAGAAGGGCTGCAAGTTTCGAGAAGTCACATTTCTACAATGTCCTGGGTGCACCTTCATGAAGGTATAGGATGACTGCACAAAAAGCAAGGTATGAGGTTACTGCATATAGACCTCAAGGTGACTATTTTTTAAGATGTGAAGATAGGGTTTGCTCTGTTGGTGATCACAGGCATGAAGGTGTGGGATAATTAACTGCACAAAAAGCAAAGTAGGAAGGTACTGCATATACACTACAAGGTAACCATTTGTAAAGTTGCAAAGGCAGGACATGCTCTGTTAGTGACCTGGTCTTTATGACCAGGTTGCCATAGCAACCTGACAAATCTTAGCTTCATTGGGAGCACAGCTACTATTTTTCCCTTTATGTGATTGCCATTTGCTCTTTCCATGGAGGTGTCATTTCACCCTGGGAAAAATTTAATTTATGAGGTTTCCCTGATGCAGAATTTGCTCTAGATCAGGGGTTCTCACGCCAGTCCTCGGGACACACCTAGCCAGCCAGGTTTTCAAGATATGTAAAATGAATATGTGTGAGATAGATTTGCGTAGAATGGAGGCAGTGCATTCAAATGCAGTGGTGTTCCTTGGTCGGTTGCCACCTGTGGCGGATCGCCGCTGTGCACCCCCCCCCCCCCCCCCCCGCATGCAGTGCCCCCTGGATGCAGTGCCCTCCCCCAGGTGCAGTACCCCCAGCGCATTACCTCCCCCCCCCCCCCCCCCCCCCGGGGTGCATTGCTCTTACCTCCTTGGGGTGCAAGAAGCAGCCTCACGGCAGTCGGCTCCACTGGTTCTCTTCCCTGGAACAGGTAGTAACATCAGAGGGAGCAGGGAACCAGTGGAGCTGACAGCCGCATGGCTGCTTCCTGCACCCCACTGCCCCGCCCTCAGTATGCCACTGTGCAAATGTATCTCGTGCATATTCGTTGTTGGTATCCTGAAAACTTAACTGACCAGGTATACCCCAAGAACTGGCTTGAGAACCCCTGACCTAGATTGTGGGAGGTGGCTGAAGGACAGGGAAAGGGAGAAAAGAATGGTATGATCCACTACCACAATTTCTATTTGCCATAAATGAAAATAAATATATTTGTGACCAATTCTTAAATCTTGTGAGGATATTTGCTTATAAAAATAAAATCTAGATGTGTACAGCATGCTCAATAGTCGTGACTACCATAGAACATGCATATCAGAGAGGTCTTGGAACTGCCACTTAATTTCAAAGTGGGGCTCAAAAAACATTTCTGACTTCCAACTGACCAATTACTGTGCTGCTTTTTAGTTTCTGCCATGTTCAGCCAAATAAAATGCCCTTTTCCTAACAAAATTTACGAGTCATTTTTTTCTGCCCAGCTGACTAAGAACCAGTTTAGAATATTTGCAGTTTGCAATGACCACTATGCAGTAGAGTTATGTGTCTATTATGTCTTAGTTGTATGTTTAATTATGAATGTTTGAATGTAAGCCATGTAGATCCTGTAGGTATTATGTCATATATCTTCATAGAATTCTTGTATCCTTGTGATCACTGCTCCACTTGTGGTTTAATGAGCAAATCATCTTCTTTCTAAATTATCCTTTCTTTTGTAACCCAGAGCTAGAAAAAAGGTCAGAAAAATAATAAAAGGCCTACAGATATTACTACTGAAGAATGAGTCAGTAAAATAAATATTCCTTGCTCCTCCACTTCTTTTTTTTAATGTTATATTTATAGTAAGACTGCATATTTAAGGTGTTATTAATGCAATTAACATATTAAAATTTTAATGCTTCTTAAAAAATTTAACATGATTAACGCAAGACTCTAATGGGAGACACAGACACACAAGCCCAGCAGTCTGTATTCATTTGTTCTTAGCTGTGCTCCTTCCCGGATTGCAACAGCAAGCAGCGCTTTATCTGCTTTCACTTCTGATGCACTCTATGCACCAGAAGTGAAATCAAACTAAACACCACAAGCTGCTGTGATGTGAGGAAGGCATGCAGCTAAGAACATTTCCTGACATTGCATTTCCTGTTGCCACTTGCACCAAAATTTCAGAGCCACTGCCGCCCGCTCAGCGCAGCTGCCCGCCCTGTGACACAGATGAGGTGCTGCATTGTTGTTACACTATTAGGGAGGGAAGGGGAGAGGGGAGATGCTGCATTGTTTCGGAGGAAAGGGGAGAGGGGAGATGAACTATTGTTGGGGGGAAGGGGAAAGAGGAGATGCACTGTTATGGAGGGGCAAGAGGAGATGCTGCAGGGGCAGTGGTGGTCCTACCATTAGGTCAACTGAGGCAGGGGCCTCAGGTGGCACTTTTCATGGAGCAGCATCTTGCTCTTTTCCACCCTCCCCCCCTACACCGGGTATGGTCTGGCTTCCTTTCTCAACCCCCTTCACCAAGTCTACCTTCTATTTTGGTTTTCCAAAAGTCAGCAGTGGTAGCAGTGATTCCTATATGCTGCCCTGCTGCTGGCACAAGCTTCTTCTCTGTACTGCAGCCAAACCCCCCCCCCCCTCCCCGAGGAAACAGGAAGTTACATCAGAGAGGTGGGCCACACTACAGAGAAGAAGCCAGTGCCGATGGCAGAGCAGCGTATGGGAATTGACAGAGATATTGGGCAGGGACCCGGGGGAGCCGTCTCATCCTTGCCTCAGGCGGCAGATTGTCTAGGGCCACCCCTGTGTGGGGGGATTTATTTTTAATGTGTTTATGAACTGAATTTGAAATGCAGAGTGAAGACAGAAAATGGAAATAGACAACAATAAAGTTTTTTTTAATGGTGACTTTCATCTCAAAAACAAGACACTTGCAAATACTGTGGTAAGGATGTTCTGCCACCTTATGCATGGAGGCAGGGTATATTGTGATGTATATTTAATAAGAGTATTATCTGTATTCAATTGCATTGTCTGAGTATAGTTAGCACTGTATATTAGGACTGCATTTCCTAGTTTGCCGTATCCTGTGATTGACTCCTTGTGAGCTTTCCATATTGGCTGTTAGCTCTGAGCTAGGGCCAGCCTTCCCTCTCTGCCCCTGAGAGAGCCCAGTTTTCCTAGCATGCCTTTGTGATCAGCATGAGGGCTGATCGCTTCGTAATCTACTGTAATTCCATAAAGGTTTTCACCATCTCCTCAAGTCATCCCCCTTTTATTTACCCTGAGTTTCTCCCCCTTTTTTCCTTTGAGACCCATAGTTTTTCCTCTCAGCTAGGCTGAGGTTCTGGCCATTTCCTTACCTTTGAGGTGGCTAGATACAGACTTTATGTGTGGAAGGCAACAATTCTCTTCTAAGCAACTGAGCTATAAGTTGGATTTTCTTTATTATGAGTACAACAATAAAGAAGATTTGCTTAAGAATTGAGAGTCTACTGATAAAGCTTCTACTTGGGAATGGTTTAAGCTGGCTGTTTAGCTACATTATACTTAGTTTGCCTAGAACAGTAAAAAGGATTTAAAATATCACCAGAGCTTTACTATATTAATCAATCACCTTAATAGCAAATATCCTTTTGCTCACTAATCTAAAGCTTCTGCTGCTGGAGCCTCAGATTCAAATTTCTCTGGTAACTGGAACCTTGAAAGTTTCCTGAGAAAATCAACTATTATAAGTAAGGCAAAAACTGATGCAATGACTGACACATTAATACAGTGGATAGCAATGAAGTGCCAACTGGTTAAAGTGACTACAGATGCTAGGCTGAAGAGACTTCTTCACGTGGCCATTTCTGACTCTACCTACATGTTTCCGTCATGTTTCTCAATTTTATGATAATAAAAAGCAGGGGAAGCTGATGCAATTATCAAAAGCTGCATGTGCATCTATAACTGGAGATTACAGGACTTCTGTTGGGAATGAGAGCTCTCTTGGTACAACTGTTCATTTCATTGATGAAAACTGGTGTCTTCAGTCTATGGCTCTCGGAATTTTTAATTTTAAAGAGAGAGACACAGCTGAAAATGTGGCTGACCTCAACAAATATGTACTTGATCAATGGCTTCTTGAGGATAAAATGTCTATTTGTGACAGTGGCGTACCGAGGGCGGGGAGGTGGGTGTGGTCTGCCCCGGGTGCACGCAGCAGGAGGGCTGCTGGGAGCAGCCGTGTGGCTGTTGGCTCCGCTGGTTCCCTGCTCCCTCTGCTGTTACTTCCTGTTCTGGGGCAGAGGAAGCAGGGAACCAGCAGAGCCGACAGCTGCGCGGCTGCTCCCAGCAGATAGGAAGAATGCACCAGAGGGGGGGGGCTTGGAGGTGATGCACCGGGGGGGGGGGTGTCGTGCTGCACCCGGGGTGGATGGACGACGCTGCACCCGGGGGGGGGGGTGCGCAGTGGCGATCCACCCCGGTTGGCAGCCAACCAAGGAATGCCACTGACTTGTGGGACCAACAATGCAAGAAATATGGATAAAGCAGCTTCTCCTCTGCCAGAGGGGCAAATATGGCACATATCCTGCAGCTCAGTGTAAATGCTGCAGTTCAAGAGGCTGGGATTGACATGGCTCTTTCCAAATGTCGAAAGATAGTATGTCACTTCAAACACAGTTCAGTCAATACTTCTGAGCTTCATAAACACCAGCAATTAAAAGACTTGCCTGATGAGCACATGATCTAGGATGTGCCAGCAGGATGAAACAGTACTCTTGACATGCCGGAACGGTTGTTGAAACACAAGAAGGCAGTAATACCTACTTTGACAGAGTTAAAAAAAAAATTACCCACACTCTTAACAAAGGCAGAATGAGAGAAGATAGAAAAACTTTGCAAAGAGCTTGAACCATGCAAATTTGCTATAGAATGAATTGATGAAGAGAAGTATGTATCTTGTTAAGTTCTGCTTACAATTTGTCAATTCATATGTGAATTTATCATATCTAAGAAAGATCCTGCATATAGAATTTGCTTTAGGGAGACATTTTGTGTAGAACTTAACAGCTGCAAGCAAAGTTTCAATGTTAAGTTTTTGTCCATATCATGTGCTTTGGATGCACAGTTCAAGTTGACATTTCTTACTCAGACAGAATGTGAAAATACTTGCTTGCTGTAGAGACTTGAAGCTATAAACCTTCACTTCCATCATCCAAGAAACAGCCACAGAAGAAAATGAAACTCAATCTTCCACCTAGCTTTGATGATGAACACGAGGCAGTGGCATACCTTGCTTGGTTGCCACCCAGGCGGGTCACCGTTGCACCCCCCCTGGTGTGTCACACCCCTCCAAGGCACATCACCCCCTCCCTGAAGTGCATCACACCCACCACCCTTCCTCCTAGCATTGGGGTGCATGGAGCAGTCGTGAGACTGTCGACTCTGCTGGTTCCTGCCTCGGAACAGAAAGTAATGTGGGGGGGGGGGAGGGGGGACCAACAGACCCAACAGCTGTGCGACTACTTCATGCACCCCCTTGCTGCCTGCACCCTAACTACTAACATGAGGAACAGCCTATAGGCAAGTAGGAGCTTTATAAAGCAGAGCTGACTTCACCTGGAGAATGTTTTAGACCAGTGGAGCAGACGCTTCACTGAATACTCAGCTCTCTCAAAATTGGCAAGACATTATCTTTGTACTCCAGCTACCACAGTTCCATGTGAACGTTTATTCTCAAAAGCGGGATGGATTATTGACAAATATAGATCATCTCTGCTTCCTGAGAGTGCCAATCAAATTCTTTGTCTAAATAACTAGCTTAATAGATAACTAGTTTGTACTCTCTGTACCTGAGGAATTACAAATTCTTTAAAGAAACTGGAATCAATGTTATTTTTTGAATTTTTAGAAACAAGAAAAAATTCAAATGCTAAATTTATTTCTACTCTTTCTATTGCTGTGCATCAAGGCTGGTTTATGCATAAGATAAATGCTGCTGACTGGGATATTCAAAGGCACTATCCCAATTGTGCTTCTAAATATCTTTACAGATTGCCTCAGATTTAGGGCAGAGTGTTCTGGGAGCCAGGGAGTCCCAGAATTTATCCAGATAGGGGCAATATTCAGTCTGCTATCCAGATAACTTAGGACAGATAGAAGTCTGTCTTAAGTTATCCAGATGCAGACTGAATATTGCAGCTCTCTGGATCAGTTCTGGCGCTGACCACCGTATCCAGATATTCAGCGTCGGCAGCTATTTAGTTAGTAGCGCTGAATATCCGAACAATTTTTTACCACTGCAGCCAGAATTTTTTAAAAACCTGATGATAGTGGCTGAATATTGACCTGATAGTTTCCAAATTACACGATCAATCATCAAAACTTGTACATCAATATACCTTGGTACACAAAATATAAACAAAAGGAATGCCAATACTATAAGGGCCCCTGTTTACTAAGCCACGCTAGAGGCGCATTAGTGTTTTTAGCACATGCTAACCGCGTAGATGCCCATAATATTTCTATGGGTGTCTACAAGATTAACACGTGCTAAAAACGCTAGCGCACCTCAGTAAACAGGGCCCTAAGAATTACAAAAGATATATAGTAACATAGTAGATGATGACAGAAAAAGGCCTGCAGGTCCATCCAGTCTGCCCAACAAGATAAACTCATATGTGCTACTTTTTGTGTATACCTGACCTTGATTTGTATCTGCCATTTTCAGGGCACAGACCGTAGAAGTCTGCCCAGCACTAGCCCCGTCTCCCAACCACTAGCCCCGCCTCCCCCCACCAGCTCTGCCACCCAATCTCCGCTAAGCTTCTGAGGATCCATATGAACTCCACAAAGGCAATAAAGCTAGAAGAAGCATTTCACCAATCTAGGGTTAATAATTAATTCATTGGTCAGATGGCATTCTTGAGGAGTCTGAGAGGCATGGGGGCTTCTCTTGCTATTAATAAAGTTGTTAACTGAGATGGATTAAAATAAAATATGTGTTCTTATATTCTTTTGGAATACTCTTGGACTTAAGAGAAAAAGACATTCCTTTCTTCTTTTCTGAATTTCCCTAATCACCTCAGGAAATATCCTCATAACAAAGGTTCTTGACAAACAAATAAAGCAACTATAGCTGATCGGATCTGAATGTCAATGTCACTATTAAAGTTGCAGGAATCAAAGCCTCCACATCCAAGGTTTCCAATAAAGATGTAATATCCCAAAAAAATCCACACTTTGATCAGTATCTTGTTGAACTTCTTGAGGTATCTTCTTTAAAGTAGGCAAATAATAAATTCTAAATATGTCAAAGGAACCTTTAAAGTTTCAATCAGCCATCATTTAAATGTTTCTTTACGAAAGGCCAGTAGGACTTTAGGGAAATTAATAACACAAAGTTTACAATTCTTCACTGCATTTTCCAGATCCTCAACATCATAGCCATGCTAAGGGTGATTTTATAAGTAGGTGCCTAGAAAAAACATCTTTTCACAGCCCTCACTTAGCTATTCCAGTTAATCACAGAATATCACCACTATCCACATGCTTATCACTACTGAAAATGTGTAAAGAGCAATTTTTGACAAGACGTTTGCAGTTAAGTACCACTTGTGCATGTTAATGGACGAGATTCTCTCTATATATAGCGCCTAAAAAATTGGTGCTGAAAATAGTGCCAACTAAGTATATTCTATAATCGGCACCTTAGGCACCGATTATAGAATACACTTAGTTGATATTTCAGCACCTAAAACTATGAGCATCCATTTACACCAATGAAAATGAAGCGTAAATCCCGGTGTGTAGATTTAGGCACACTAGGCCGTATTCTGTAACTAGGTGCAGAAATTTCAGAACACCCTCAAAATGCCCATTTCCACTCCCATTTTTGCCTGCACATATTAGAAGTCCAGTGCATATCGTTACAGAATACGCTTAGTGAGTTGTGTGCCTAAATTCTAATCAATGTCAATTAGTGCTCATTATTCCTTGTTAAGTGCTGCTATCAGTACTCATTAGCTTGTTATGTGAACTGTCATCTGCGCCAATTTCAGCACAGATCTCTAGGCATGCTATATAAAATCTGGATTCTATATTTGGCACCAAAAAATGTGTGCCAAAAATTTGCTCGCAGATTGGAGATGCACATACAAATTAAGTAGCTAATGAGCCATTAACTTACAGTAAATTGATGCTAACAATTATGGCAGTAATTGGAATTTGCATGTGCATCTTCCTGCATGCTCTAACACTGGGCGCTCAAATCCACTAGCACAGGGGAATTCCAAAAACTTGTGTGTGTTGTTATAAAATAGCATCATTCCTGTGCCCAAATGCAAGACTTGGGTGCCGGCATTTGCACCAGGTTTCAGCTGGCGTAAATACTGGCGGCCAACTTTGTGCACGGGAATCGGTTCTATGCACTATTCAATAAATGGTGCTCAACTCAGAGCACTGTTTATAAAGCAGCACTCCACGCCAATTTTTTCCAGCACCAATGTTTCCATGCTGTTTATAGAATTTACCCCATTAAGTGGCAGCAAAACAACTGAGTGCTATTCTGTTAAGGGTGTATATGAGTAACAAATGGGTCCTTTTACCAAGCTATGGTAAAAAAGGCCCTGCAGTAGAGCCAGGGGCCGTTTTTTCTGCACGCCAGGGCCCTTTGTACCACAGCAGGTGAAATGTCCCCCCCCCCAAACACACACACAAAAAAATAGCCATTCAGTAAGATTAATCTTACTGTGTGGCAAGGCAGTGGAGAGCACTTACCGCCACCCATTGAGGTGGCGGTAAGGCTCCCGCAGTAACCTGGAGGTAACCAGGCAGCGCTGATTACCGCCAGGTTAGCGCCACAGTAAAAATTCCAAAAATATTTTCAAATATGCTGGAAATGGCACGCGCTTGAGCCAGAGCTATCGTCAGCAGCCGTATTCAGCCGAAGGTAATTCCGGGTTGCCGCACGGTAACCCTTTCATAAAAGGCCCCATAGTGTGATAATGCAAGAAGGTGTTCACATGGGCAGAGCATGGAAGCATGAGCGGTGCTGCCACATAGACACGCAACTTAAAGAACACAGGGGTCCTTTTACTAAGGTGCGTAGGCACCTACACCTGTCCAACGTGCATCAAATCGGAATTACCACCCAGCTACTGCGTGCCCCAGGCGGTAATTCTATTTTTGATGAGCGTTCAAAATGCGTGCCAGAAAATATTTTCTATTTTCTCTCTTGTGGAGCTAACCGGACGATAATTGGCAGTGCATGTGCACTGATGATTACCGCCAGGTTAACACGTGAGACCTTAGTGCTAAGTCAGTGGGTGGCGGTAAGGTCTCAGACTCAAAAAGGACGCGTGCTCGCTGCACATCCATTTTCGGCCACAAAAGAAAGGCCTTTTTTGCAGGTGTGCTGAAAAATGGAGCTGCGTGCGTCCAATACATGCACCTAGACCAGCGCAGGCTATTTTTCGGCGCATCTTAGTAGAAGGGCCCCACAGTAAGTTATGCATACCCTTGCAGCATTTACCCACAGTTACAACAGCTCTATGGGTGGTTTAACTCCAGATGCTTAAATGTAAGGCATCCCAATTCCAGGTTACACTATCCGCCTTATAATTGAACGAGAAAAACACCTAGATTTCGACCCAAATCGGGAGATAGACGTTTATCTCACAAAAACGAATAAATCGGTATAATGGAAAGGCGATTTTGGACGTTTTCAACTGCACTCCATCGCGGAAGCGTACAAAGTTGACGGGGGCGTGTCGGAGGCATGGCGAAGGTGGAACTGGGGCATGGTTATCACCCGAACAGAGATGGGCGCCTTTCGCCGATAATGGAAAAAAAGTATGCGTTTGTGGCTAGAATTTAGGGCACTTTTCCTGGACCCTGTTTTTTCACGAATAAGGCCCCAAAAAGTGCCCTAAATGACCAGATTACCCCCAGAGGGAATCGGGGATGACCTCCCCTGACTCCCCCAGTGGTCACTAACCCCCTCCCACCACAAAAATATGATGTTTCACAACTTTTTATTTGCACCCTCAAATGTCATACCCACCTCCCTGGCAGCAGTATGCATGTCCCTGGAGCAGTTGTTAGGGGGTGCAGTGGACTTCAGGCAGGTGGACCCAGGCCCATCCCCCCCTACCTGTTACAATTGTGCTGCTTAATGCTTAGTCATGCAACCCCCCCAAACCCACTGTACCCACATGTAGGTGTCCCCCTTCACCCCTTAGGGCTATAGTAATGGTGTAGACTTGTGGGCAGTGGGTTTTGAGGGGGATTTGGGGGGGGCTCAACACACAAGGGAAGGGTGCTATGCACCTGGGAGCTCTTTTACCTTTTTGTAAAAGTGCCCCCTAGGGTGCCCGGTTGGTGTCCTGGCATGTGAGGGGGACCAGTGCACTAGGAATCCTGGCCCCTCCCACAAACAAATGCCTTGGATTTATTCGTTTTTGAGCTGGGCGCTTTCATTTTCCATTATCACTGAAAAACAAAAACGCCCAGCTCACAAATTGTTGAATAAAACATGGACGTCTATTTTTTGCGAAAATACGGTTCGGTCCGCCCCTTCACGGACCCGTTCTTGGAGATAAACGCCCATGGAGATAGACGTTTTCGTTCGATTATGCCCCTCTATGTCAGCTGGTCCCTCTACCACTCTCCAGCCAGGGTCAACCCTGCTTAGCCTGCAGGATTCAATGTATGCCCAGACCTTTGAACTACGAGCTTGTCCTTCTTCCAAACCCCCAGCTTCTGCAGCTCCTTCAGGTAATTGTTACTCAAGCCATCCTTATGGTAGTAGTTCAACGAACGTGCAGCAACTCCAATACTTTTATAGGTTAAGGGTTTTTATTTACACAGGCTTAGTTACACAGACTTATTCCTGTTCCAACTTCATTATTACAGGACAGTTCTTCACCTCAAGTTTCTTACATTTACTCTACCTCGACAATATAGTTCAAGTTCCTGTCTCAAGACATTCTAACCACAGTCCAGTTTCTCTTGGCACTACCTTCTGTTCTCAGGTAGTTTACTGGCTACTTTTTCTTCTCACAAACAGTTCATTTCATCAACATAGCTTCAACCTCCTCTCCTACAGAGATTTTAGTTACAGTCCAACCTTGCAAGGCACTCCCTTCTGTGTACAGTAAATCTGCTGAGTTACTTTCCTCCACAGGTTCCTCCCCAACTGCACCAGTTTTGTTTCTCCAATTTTAAACAGTTGAGGCAATACTGTAGCCAGGGAACCTCTCACCTTGCCATCTGCAGCCTGTGCTAATGCCGACACCTCCATGCACTCCTCCTCTATCTCCTCCCCTGCCTCCATTTTATCCCATTCCATACCCTCCTCCTACCCACAGGATTCTCCCAGCTGTTCCCCATCTCCGTGATCAGAAACCATCTCCCAGTCCTGCCCCTCCCCCTCTATTTCCTGTGAGTCCTTAGTTGGTATTCTGGTCGGCCTTTTGGCCACTAGTGGGTGAATTCCATGTCTATAAGGAACCTGTGAATGAAATCTACTCTTCCTCCCGAGCACACCTCCCTCCTGTCTCTGCCTTCGCTCTCCTTGAAGCAGTCTTCTCTCAAACACCTTACAACTAGAATTCTATAACGCAACCTGGGCACCTAAAAACCACCTACAGAATAGTCTCTCACCACCCCCACCACCTGACATCGGGGCACCTAAAAGGAGGCACCTTCATATTCAGTATCACTGCTGAATCTGCGGGCAATTTAAACAATGTGGCCAGTGTCTAAAACAAGCACTGACTACATCAGTTCAATATTGACCCAACCAATTTTTACATTCCTTTTAGGATGGCTCCTACTCTGAATTGCTTAATTGATTTGATTTACTGATTTGATATACTGCATTTACACAAAAAGCATCAAGGCAGTTCACAATTTAAAAAAATGACAGCAGTATTTCAGAAAAGAAAAGAAAATCAGCAGATTTAAACACAAAATATCATATTTTCACAACTGCCCAAAAAAGCATCGTGTTCAAAATCTGCACCCTGGTTCACTTAAAATCATCTAAGGAGAAGCCCCGGGATACATGACAGACCTCATAGACCTACCAACCAGAAACACATCAAGATCAACATGAACATACCTAAATCTCCATCACCCAAGCTGCAAAGGACTTAAATACAAATCAACCTATGCATCCAGTTTCTCCTATATAAGCACACAACTATGCCAAAAGCAGTGAAAACAACATATAACCACCTGAAATTACTAAAAACTAACTTGTTCAAAAAGGCATACCCTAACGATATAACCTAAATGCCTTAACCCAGCAACACAACAGAACCAAAGCTCATACTGGACATACTGGACATAACTTAACTCTTCTTACGATTCCCCAATGTGTCTGTCACACATGAACTTTACTTTACCACAACCTCACTTTGTATTTGTTATAACCGGTATTGGCGATTGTCTCTGCGGTACTATCCTGCTTATTTTCTAAAGAGAAAAACGCCTATAGTGCGACCTAAATCGGGAGATAGACGTTTATCTCACAAAAATGATTAAATCAGTATAATGGAAACAAAACTTTAAGTGCGTCCGTTTCGCTCGTACGCTCAGATACAAACGCCCAAATAAGGGGCGTGTCAGGGGCGGTGTTACGAGGTGGGCGTCTACAACGTATAACGGATACCGAAATGACTTAGGGTGGGCGTGAACATGGGCGTCATTGCTTAGACCCAAAATAAAAGCGACCAGAGCAAGGGGGAAATCGTCTTTAGACCCAATAGCGATTGTGTGCAGTTGGAGAGTGGCGCGATCGGTGTTGGGAGAGCTGAATTGGTGGTTGCAGAGAAAGCTGAGTGTGAGGAGTACCTGTAACGTTCGTCTGTCTGCCCTAGTCGGCACGTTGTCACCCTCACCTGCCTCTTTTGTGTCTTACCTTTTGACCTTTCCCTACTCCTCCTCCTTGCTCTATCGGTCCCTTCCCCCTATCCCTCTCTTCACTGTTCCCACGTGTAGATTGTATTGCCTGACTTCCCTTTGTCTCTGTGTTCCCTGTACTGTTTGGGGAGTGACTGGCCAGAGGGTGTGTTCAGAGTGAGATTCTGTGTGCTGCTGTTGTTTCAGTACTACTACTAATACTTGCACTGGTGGGGAAATGGATGCACTAAATTCACTGGTGGCTTCCATGTTAGAGGAACAGGCCACACACCGCAGGAGCTATTCACGGCCCCGAGTGTTCAGGCCCCGCACCACCTTCCTACAGCTCACTGACCAGCAGTGTCTGACAAGGTTCAGGTTTGATAAGGCCACCATTGTGCAGCTTTGTGAGCAGCTGAAACCCCTCCTTCAGCCCGAGACCCATAGGAATAACCCCATCCCTGTGCACCTCAAAGTTACTGCCTCTCTCTCTGTCCTGGCCACTGGGAGTTTCCAATCCATATTAGCTGCTAACACAGGGCTCACCCAGGCTTCTATTTCACACTGTCTCACCCAGTTCCTGGATGCCTTTCTAACTCACACCTCTCACTACATCACTTTCCCCACCACCCCCCAGGCCCTGCAAAACAACATGGCCGCCTTCTATGCTGTTGCTAGATTCCCCTCGGTCATAGGTGTGATTGACTGCACACACGTCCCACTCAGGCCCCCCCGGCCACACGAAGCCACCTACAGAAACAGGAAGGCATTTCATTCCATGAACATGCAAGTTGTGTGTGATGCCCAGGGGGAGATATTAGACATGTGTGCCAGGTACCCCGGTTCCACCCACGATGCCTACATCCTATAGCACTCGGGCATCTTCCGCAGGTTTGAGCAAGGGGAGTTCACCGGTGGATGGCTACTAGGTAAGTGCAACATGGATGTACCCATACTATATCTCCTCCACTGGCCAACCCTCCGCCCTGCCTTCCTCCACCTCACTCCACAACCCACTATCCTAATCCCCACCTCCCCCCCCCCCGTACTTGCTCCAAGCAATACACACTCATCTATTTCATTCTGCTTCTCTCCAAAGGTGACCAAGGCTACCTGCAGAGGACATGGCTCATGACCCCCGTGGTGCATCCACAACCAGGGGCAGAAGAAACCTACAACAGGAGGCATCGCAGCACCCGGGGGATTATTGAGTGGACCTTTGGCTTCTTGAAAAACCGGTTCCGCTGTCTGGACCGGTCTGGAGGAGAGCTGCTCTACAGTCCAGAAAAGGTGGCCAAGATCTTTGTGGCGTGCTGCATGCTGCACAATTTGGCCCAGCGCAGAGGACAGGCCCTCCCAGAGGAGCCACAGCCACCAGAGGAGGCCCCAGATGAGCAGGAAGAGGAGCCCCCTCCACCCCCAGCCCACAGAGCAGAGCTCACTGCTTACCTCTTGGCGTCAGAGCCGGACAAAGACTCATTGAAACAAGTTTTGTGTGAAAGTAAGTGCACATTTATTTGTAATACATAAGTGTTACCATCACATCACACCCACCACCACCACCACCACCCACCAACCCTCACCCTCCAGCATGTGCCATCACTTTCCCCGGCCTCTCCCCCGTCCCCTCTTACCCCTCCCACAGACTTCCTTTGCAGCTGGTGCTGCAGGGGAAGTCTGTTCAGACTCCTCCGATGGGCTACTCCCACTGTCCTCCTCCGTATCCACACAGCAGCCTGCGGCTTCGGCTGCACTGTGGAAATCCGGCCATCTTGTTGGCTGTAGCCTGGCCACAGGACCCAGAATGGGAGCTGGTTTAGTGGGTGCTGCACTAGTGGCTGCGGAGGCGCCTGATCTCAGGGCCCACCTCTTAGCTGGTGGTGGTTGCTGCCCACTGGAGGAGGAAGTGGATGGCAGGTCTTGCTGCACCACCACCGGTGGAGTAGGTGCTGTGACCTGAGGGCGCAGGCCTTCAATGCTGTGCTGCAGCTGTTCCAGTTGCTGGACCACCTCATGGTGGGCTTGGCGCTGCGCCTGGAGCAGTTCCTGGTGGGCTTGGCACTGCGTCTGCAGTGCTTCCCGCTGCAGCTCTAATTTTTGTTGCCGGTACTCCTTCAAGCCCACATTGTGCCGCAGCAAATAAGTGGCCAGCCGCAGGAGTTGCCTCCTTTGGCTGGAGGGCCTCTGGCGAGGAGCTGGCCCCCTATATGCATCCTCCGCATCAGAAAACTCAACTGGTGGTGGAGGTGCCGCCTCTGCCGGTGGTGCTGGTGGAGGTTGGGCCTCTAGTGCTGGTTCTGCTGCTGCAGGTGGTGGAGGTAGAGGCTGCACTGGTGCAGGTGGTGGTGTTAGAGGCTGGACTGCTGCTGCAGGTGGTGGCGGTAGAGGGTGCTCTAGTGCAGGTGGTGGAGGTAGAGGCTGCAATGGTGCAGGTGGTGGTGGTGGTAGAGGCTGGACTGCTGCTGCAGGCGGTGGAGGTTGAGGCTGTCCTGCTGGTGTAGGCCTTTGTTGTGATTGGAGGCCACTAGGGCCAGCCTCATCAGAGTCATCACCTGTATAGCACAAGGGTGAGGAAGTGTGTTGGTAAAAATAACCCACTTTTGTCTTTCAGCATTCATCTACGTAGTCCCACACTTCATGACACTGCAAAGAAATGGTGAGGAAGATTGGGTTTGAGACCTATGTGAACGACAGCCCCACAGGCAGCTGGGTACAGCTGGTGGATGGACAGCCAAGACAAGGACACCGCTCACAACTTTGTGGACCCGGTCAAGCTGTTTGTTGTATATTAGTTAAAGTGAAGGACATTTGAGCGTGTCTTGTGTTACTACTGACTTGGTACACTGCCTAAAACTGCTTTATGACCCCGATTACAGGCTCCTTAAGTTGCATGCATGTGGCCCACACTAACTAGAGCACAAAGGTGACAGAAGGAAATAGGCACAGTTTGGTGATGATGAGAAAATAGGAGGGAGTAGGGAAGGAAGAGGCCCAAAGTTGTGCCACAGAGTGGAGTAGTAACCTACACACACCCATAGGATAGGAGCCAAGTGTAAAGTATTATTGGGGGCGCTAAGCCCAGTGCAATTAAGCCCTCCCTGGACACCTACATGATATTTCCTCAATATTGGGGGTGCTCAAACACCCACTGAGTCTGCTCTTATGACACACATTAATACTACCACTACTCAGACACCTTACACTGTAATGAAGCTGCACACACAGGACAAGTAAGAGGGAAGCCAATGACTACGGTAGGAATAGAGAGTAAGGGTACAGAGCAAGTGAGTAGGGGGTAGGAGGTGAGACACCATCATAAAGGTGGGCGTTTATTCCACATGCTCCTCCCCCACCTCCCTTCTCCCCCTGGCCCCAACTTGTATAACACAGTGTAGTGCAGCACAACAGATATCCCAACATTATAATAGACAACCTACCTGAGGCCTCAGGCTGGGCCGAGGTGTCAAGGGACTCGATCCCGTGGATGCCCTCCTGGGGTAGCAGGGCGTGGACCATTAGCTCCATGGGGGTGAGGTTGGCTGTGTCATGTGCTGCGGGATTGGCCCCAGCCTTCCTCCTCACATCCCTCCTCAGCTTGCACCACTTGCGCTTACAGTCCTCCACGTCCCTTGCAGAGTGGAAGACCGCATTCACCCTGTCACAGACCGCCTCCCATTCCCACTGCTTGGTGGTCGCAGCCAGTCTCTGCCCTGTGGGAGCAAACAGGTTGGTGTGCTGTTGCTGTATCTCCTGCACCAGGAGCTCCACCTCGGCATCTGAGAAATTACCCTTCCGGGTTGGGGGCTGGCGTGGCGGCATTGTACCAATGGGGTTTCGAAAATACGGAGTGGGCGTTTATATCGTCGCCAGGAACGCCCATTTTGGACGGGGGATAGGCATGTCTGATATGGACGCTGTAATTTTGATTATACACATAATTGCTAAACGTGCCCAGCTGAGATAGCGATTTGGAGCTCCTGATTTCGATTATGGGTAGATAACTATGGGCGTCTCCACCTGCCTTCCCCTTCTTGATTGCCATTTAAAGCACCATTTTATGCGCTGGCAGTTCTGATTCACGTGAGTTCTCACGTGTTACCCACATTTATATTAAGGTTTGTGTTTGTCAAGGTATGCTTCGGGACACCTGTGTATTTTGGGGGTTGTTATTTGTGGTTGCCCTCAGCCCACAACGCTTCCGTATCCATCCTTTGGGCCTCTTCCTGTCTCCCATTCTCTGTGCCTGGTTTTAGCAGGCAGTCTGTGGGAGCTAAGAAATTGCTACAATCGCTCCAAATCAGGCACCCCTCCCTCGGTAAGGGTCATTTCACTGAGGCAGATGTCCAGCTAATGTTCCAGAAGATAGAAACAGACGTTCATGGTAAGCTCTTATTTCCCTGCCACCTCTTCTCTTTCTGCTCATTATCAAGGAGTGTGCATTCACTGTATGTAGTCTGCAGTCGTGTCTTACCTTTCTTTTCTGCAGGTTCCTGTGCACTGGTTGGAGGCCATCAGCCCCGTACTGTGTGGTTCTGCCAGGTCCTCAATGCTGTGGGCCAGCTGGTGCAGCTGCTGTATTGGTTCCCGGTAGGTTCAATCCTTTGTTTGTGTGCTGAATCCCAGTCCCCATTTATGAAATGGCTACCCATTCTCACTTTTGATAGGAGAGGGAGGGGGAACTATATAGGCAAATCATGTTTTTAGCACAGTATTGAACACACACAGTCCTACAAACCTCCATAGTTCTGGAACAACAACATTTCTAACATGTAGGCTGTAAACTAGTTTCAAGGTGGCCACAGGTAGTGCCTACTGAGCCCTTAAGACATGGTGAGGGAGAGAGTTTGTGGTTACAAGTCCAAACCCAAATTACCTGCAGGTAGCTACAACCTGATGGCTGCCATGGCCTAGTGGTTAGATCACCAGCCTTGTAATCACAAGGTTGCTGGCTCAATTCCCACTCCTGTCCCTTCTAGAGCAAACCACTTAACCTTCCATTGGCTCAGGTACAAACTTACAGTCCTCCTAGGACAGGGAAAGACCTGGAATGTAGGTCACCTTGACCTCCTACTTAAAAAAGGTGTGAGTGAACACCATATTTATTTGTGCCCTTCTGTAACTCTTGTATTATATTGCAACTGTGATGCAGTAAGCCTCCATCTAATGGTTTTGCCATTGTTTTTCCTTTTCTCCTCAGCACTATATACCATTGCAGATGCATAGAATGTGAAAAGATGAGGCAGCTGTTTGTAGGTCCTTGGTGGGCCCCCCCCCCCCCACCTCCAATTTGGTATGCTTGTGGGTAAGGGTGTCTGGTGATCACACTGAGGACACATCATGTATGTGCTACCTAGGGTTATGTGCAAGAGTGTACTTGGCAGATCACAAGTGCTAGACAACAAATCTATTATTAATAACACTCTGTGCTGTGGGGCTGTATGGTAAGGGGGAGGGAGAGAGGCTGGATGGCCATTTGTGTCCCTCAACAGTAAATAGCCATCAAGCCTCCGCGCCCCAACCCCCTGCACATAGGGCCATGGAGGTTGGAATGAACAGATGGGCTTCTGTATGGGCACCATTATCACAAGCATGCATCAGCTTTCTCATTCACACTTCACATTTCATGCAATGCATATTGCTGCCTCCTCTCACATCAACAGCACCATGTGGTTATATGTAATGCACAACGCACACACTGTTAGTTAAAATGTGAAAAATAATCTTTATGTACAGACCCCAACATATTCCCCCCACACCCACCCCTACAAATTCCCCCCCACAAAACTCCCCCAAAACCCCCACAAAAATTCCCCAACACCCCTACATATCCCCCCAACCCCCCTCCAACATTTCCTCCCCCCCAACATACAAACACCCCACCCACCCACCCAACAACCCCCCCAAAATACACACTGTCACCCCCTCCCCTCCCCCTCCCCCCATCTAGGATGGGTGGCCACGGCCTCTACTCAAGGCCCTTTGTAGCAGGGTAATGAGCAGCAGCAGCACCACCCTGAGTGGGCCCTGCAGCTGCTCATTACCCTGCCGTATGAGTCTTAGCTCCTGCAGCACCTGGTTCTGGCCATCTACCAGGTGCTGCAGCACCTGGTTCTGGCCATCTACAAGCTGCTGCAGGAGCCGCACAACAGTTGCAGGGCCAAGGGCTGGAGGTGGCCCAGGGGACACAGATGATGGCCCAGGGGATGGAGGTGGCCCAGGCGATCGCGCTGCCTGAGGCGATGGAGGTGCCTCAGGGGATGGAGATGGCCGAGGGGAGGGAGATGCCTCAGACGGAGCTGCAGGTGAGGAGGGGTCCTCGTGAATGTCCTCATCAATGATGAGGACCCCCTCCTCCTCCGAGTCCTCCTGGTGGGCCGCCTCCTGGCCTGGCTGCTCCTCCTCCTCCTCCTCCTCATCCAGGTGCCCCTCCTGGCCTGCCTCCTCCTCCTCCTCCTGGCCTGGCTCCTCCTCCTGCAGGTGGCCCTCCTCGTTTGCCTGCTCCTCCTGCTGGTGATGGAGCCCTGTGTATGTAAACAGAGTATGGATGAGATGAGCACATGCAACATGGCTTGCATAGTGCTGTAGCTGGGTGACCTGAGCCAGTGGATGGGGGAAGGTGTGAGGAGGCGTGGCCTATACCCATGGGGGACTGAGATGCATCAGATGACATGACAGGGAACCCTGGAAGCTGCACTGACATAAAACACACAGGACATGTTGGCAGATCACACTCATTGGGGACCAGCATGTTTGCATTGTGAGATGCGACGAGGGTTTGGTGACGTGTTTTTGTTGTTTTTAAGGGGGGGGGGCAGTGGGAAGGGTGTTTAGCACATTACTTTTATGTGAGGGAGGCCATGACATCCAGTAAAAGTAGGGCCTCAGCCAAGTTACCAGGACACACTATCCACCCACCCCAGAAAGGGGGAGACTAAAGTGAGGCATGTCATCTCATTCATCTGGGGGGGGGGGGGGGGGGGGGGGGGGGGGATGGTCGTTGGAAGTTGCAGCCACAGTCATGGGAGGGCACCTGCAACCTGCATCCTTGATCTGGCACCAATAAATATGTTATTACTTATTAGTTGGCTATTAGCCACATATTGTACAGGACATTTGCATTAATCAATAAATATATTTACAAATCAGTACAGGTGTCCTGTTTTTGAATACTTACGGCGAGCCCTGAGGTGCCGTCGCACTGCCCGGATGAGGTCGGGCCTCTCCCGCCTCACACGGCGGAACCTCCTCCGTAGGGACTCCAGGTCCCGGTGAACACCGAAGCGTCTGTAAGATATAAGTTTGTAGAGCAGGAGTGAGGGGATGGTCCTTCTTGCCCTCTGCACACACATTCATTTGTTATTCAAATAGCAGAGAGAGGGTCAACACTGTTGTGGGGGGGGGGGGGGATCGCCTCCATTGGTCCAGATTCAGAGAAGCCACCTTTGTACAATTTTTGGGGGTGCTACCCCCAGTGGAGATCACCCCTTCCTGGATCCATACAAGGCATTTATTCTATATTGGGGGTGCTGAAGCACCCACAGCAGCCACCGAGTTGGCTCCTATACAGATGATGCCATAGAGGTGGCCATGAGGCCAGAAAGTACCGTTTGTATGCATTATAATTTATGCTTGTAAAACTACTTTATATGTGTTAGCATTACCCTGTTATCAAGTATAGTATACATTTAATTGGTATAATGTTTCCACTATTCCGATGTGTTGCAAGCCACATAGAGCCTGCAAAGAGGGGTGGGAAAATGTGGGGTTCGCAGGCAACAAATAATTAAATAAGGAAATACATTATTGTAGGGATGTGGGAATGGTCGTCCTTCCAAGAACACACATTTTATTAGTGATTGTGTATGTACCACTCATTATCCATGCATGCACACTCCAGTTACTGGTTACATTGATGACGGAGCTGTTATATGTGTAGGTACAGGAGAGGGGGGTGTGGGCCCGGAGCTGTTATATGTGTAGGTACAGGAGAGGGGGGTGTGGGCCAAACACTTACCTTTCAAGCCTGTCCCTAATGCGGGACCAGGCTCTCATAGCCTGCAGCCTGGGGGCAGGTGGTGGTGGCTGATAAATAGCCGATGCCGGTGCCTCAGGCATAGTCGCACCAGCAGCAGGCTTTCTTCGTGGCCGAAGTTTGGCTCACATTGGTGCGCCATTTTTTCAGGTGTTGGAAAACATGTGCCTTATATAGATGTCCTTGCGTGACGGACATTGTTTCATGCACAGCTCCATATATGGATGACCATCCCATATATGGCCCTATCAGCACGTGGACACCGTCGTAAGCACAGACATCTTTGATGTGCATGCCTGGCTGTTATGTGTGCAGAACTTGCCTTATATAGCTGAGTATAACACAACCGACCCTTTTCACATTGTGAAGATGAGGCTATGGTGAAGATGAAGCTCCCACCTCAGGATCCCAGGTCCCTCTTTCACTCAGGGTGAGCTGGTTTTCAGTATGCAGATTTTATGCAAATTAGTCTACTACCCCTTTCTACTCGGGGTGACCTGGTTCTCAAAACGGCAGACATAGTCAGGTCTCATCAACAGGATTTTTCTCATACAAATCTTTATTCCAGCCTCTGGGGCACACTTCTTTTAGCTTAAAACACTTTCACAAGCTTAAACAGTTCTTCCAGCTTAACCATTTCTTCCTACTCAGTGCAAATTTCCAGCTTAAACATTTCTTCTTGCACAGTTCAATACCCAACAGATTTCTTCCCCCTGAGCCCTCCCACACAGGCACCTGGGCTCAGTACTTCCTTGTAGCACACAGTTCTTATACTTGATACTCTAGGACCTTCTTACCCCAGCCGTATTAACTCAGTCCTTCTTTGTAACACACAGTGCACCACCAGGCCAGGGCTGATGCAGTAAGCGAGGTAAGCGCCGCGCTTGCCTTCGAGGGGCGCCACTGCCTGCCGTCCGTCTGCTCACTTGCAAAATCTTTCACTTGAACTTGTGATTCTCCTATCTCCACTGCCCTCCCCTTTTCATGCAAAGGAGCAGTATTAATTGAGGCAGGCACGCTCTTCAAGTTACATGAGAATACAACCAGATTGCTATTTATGCTTCGGTTTGGGCCTAGCTCCTCAGTCAGGGTGAGTTTCAGAGCTTGAAACAGCATTCAAATTAAAGAGAACCTGAAATTTTAAAAGTGCTAAAAATAAGTTTTTAAAGTATTTGCCTTAAATCTAATTGCAGAATTCAGGTGCTGGGAGTCTGTACTTGGTTGTCATATGCTCAGATTTGTTTAAATCATATGCAAATTAGTCCGGTGTTTTTCACTAAACATTCCCATGAGTGTCTGTATGTTAATCTGCATTCAAATAGCGCTCTCTGATTGGATGATCAGCTTCTGTTAAGAAATCTGCCCGGGAAGCAGTGTTGCCAGGTGGGCGGTTTTACCGCCCAATTGGGCGGTTTTCCGTGACCCGCCGCGGGAAATTTTTGCCCGCGGCGGGTTGCGGTTTTTTGGGCTTCTTTTTTGTATTTTGGGCGGTTTTTAGGCGGGTTTTTCGGCCGTGGGGGGCGGGGTTAGTGACGTTTTGGGCGGGGTTAGTGACGTTCTGGGCAGGGCCGATGACAGGGGAGGCGGGGCCGATGACGGGGGAGGCGGGGCCAATGATGGGGAGGCGGGGCCGGTGACGGCGGGGGCGGGGGTGATGACGGCGGGGGCGGGGGTGATGACGCGGGGGTGGGGGTGTCAGGGGCGGGGTTTAAGTTTGGGCGGGTTTTGGGCTGGATTTAGGCTGGTTTGGGTGGGAAAAAAATTTTCCACCTGGCAACCCTGCCGGGAAGTGAACAGAGTGAGAGCTGTCCTTTGCCAAGAGAGACATCCAGCTGTGACTTCCTGTGTTTGTTGACTGAAGTTATAAAAGAATGCCTGATTGTGGTAAATGAGAAAATATAAGTGAAAAGAGATTGGTGGCGATTGAAGTTTCTCTAGTGAGAAAAGGATCTGAATATTTCAGGATTACTTGAAGTTTATGAAGAATAGAAAAGGGTGAATTTCAGTTTAAGAGTGTTTAAATGCTATAAGCTATATAAGGCTAGGTAGATTTAAGTGACTGTAAGCAAGGAAACCTTAATATTTGATCTGAAATAAATATTTGATCTAAGATAGTTGATCAGAGATAAATGTTTGATCTGAATTATATCCTTTGGTGCAAAGGAGATTAGAATGCAATAGAGTATTTCTTTCTGTTTACCAGTACAGTCAAATAATTCCATTCCACTTAAATAATTTTTTGTTATATATATGAGGGAGTAGTATCTGGATTTATTGTAAATCAAATTGATTCCATTCACAGGAATTCATATTCACCTTCACCTTCATGCATTCATCCGATATTATCTTTTAAGGATGAAGTTTTATTTTATGTTCACTCTGTCTCTTGTGAGCTGAGCACAGTTAGTTTCCTCGGCTGGCACGACTACATATTAGAGGTATTTTGATACTGTGTGAAGTTTTACCACAGACGGGTGAAATATATAAAACATTCTCCTTGGATAGGATGTGATATGTGAAAATACATTTTGCTTTAATGAAATTGCTAAACTTTAGAGTCAGAGACTTATCAATGAGGGATACATACAGTGCTATTTTTTCCTGAGGTCCGGCTTACTTGCCTGCTCCCTTCTGTTCCTGCTCTGCTGGACAGGGGGGGGGGGGGGCGCCAACCGATAGTCTGCAGGGGGGCACCAGAGACCCTAGGCACGGCCCTGCACCAGGCCATAGGGCTCAGCCAGTACTTTCCATGGGGATCTTCCTGCTTCAGCTACCAGCTCTCTTCTACAGCAGCTAGCTCTCCTCTCTCCCTCACAACTCAGGTGGGGTATTAAGTGGTTAATGGCCAAACAGGACCCAGCCCATAACCTGCTGCACCTGTTTCCACCCCCAGGACTCTCCCCGGTCCTAGCGACCTCCAGCTATACATCCCCTTACTGGCTCCCTTTAGTGACTCACCCAGCCCTTCTCCCTGGACATTTTAGGGGAACAGTGCCCTCTAGGGGCCTAACCAGGGTAGGATAGCCTCTTCCTTATCACAACATATACACAATAAGCATATAGCTGCATGCAGTTCCGGACATCCAGAAAGGGCACATATGAGGAATATTCGGTGGAGCAGCATGATCTTTCTGTACTTGACGCGTATAAACGTTCCTCATATTTTCCCGTACCTGGATGTCCAGAACAGCATGTACTGTACTTGCAGGACACCTATGTACATTCTTTTACACACTTTCTGATTTGGCCGTTTGCACCTGCGATAATCGAACGTGTTAGGGCGCCCAATTTAGTCACACTTATGCGCTCCTCATTTGGTGGTTTTGCTATAGGGATAATCGATTATCGAAAAACGCCCATACTATTTTCCGATTATACATGTCTGATTTTGGACATTTTCGTAAGGACGTCCTATTGCGTACTTGGACGCCCTTTCGATTATGCCCCTCCACGTAAGCCACATTGAGCCTGCAAATAGGTGGGAAAATGTGGAATACAAATGTAACAAATAAATAAATAAAACCATATTTCCATTGCTTTCCAAAACATCAAATATCATTAGCTTCATTACAATTTGTAGAGTCCTCATTAAATGCTCAGTCATTTTCCTAATGTCACTAGCATTTGGAATTGATCAGAGGAACCACACAGAACACACTCATGCCTTGTCAGCTCAAAATAGTGGCATGAAGCCAAGTACACTTGCCTACTCTTTAATCACCACTCTGCCTCATTTGATTATGCTCAAAAATACTTATGTATACCAACTACACAAGAATCAGCTTCAAGGTATAACATTTGGAAACTACTGCTCTAAAATCATAAACACCCCACCAGTTGGAATTGCAATCAGGTCATTAAGGGGTCCTTTTACTAAGCCACAGCAAAAAGTGGCCTGCGGCAATGTGGGCACATGTTTTTGGCACATGCCGGGCCAGTTTTTACCACGACTGGGAAAAGGGCTTTTTTTTTTTTCAATGGGACAGGAATAGGGCCTGCAGTAAAATTGAAACCAACGTGCACCTATTTATGGCCTGAGCCCTTAATGCCACCCATTGATCTAGCGATAAGGGCTCATGCGCTGTACGTGCGGTGACAGGTCAGTGCGCGCCAACTGCCAATCAATGCTGGAAATGCCGTGCGAGGTAGGAAATATTTGTCCCGGTGGTATGGGCACACACCAAGTCCAAAATTACTGAAAGGGGGTACGCTAGCTTGGAGATAGTCTCATTTTGGCATGCGCTGCATGTGTGTAGAGCCTGCTGTACCTTTGTAAAAGGGCCCCTGAATATCCAGGGTTAACTGCTGGTGGCAAAATGCTGATCACTGCTGGCTGAATTCTACCTCCTTTGTTAATAAATGATCTAGAGAATGAAGTGACAAGCGAGACTGTGAAATTTGCAAACAATATCAGGCTATTTAGAGTAGCTAAAAGACAAACTGGCTATATAGAACTTCAGGAGAGTCTACTATAGAATGACTAGGAACTTAAGCATCCAAGTAGCAAAAGGAATTTAATACATAAACCCCCAGATTCTATATAGCTCAATTTATGTTGCACACGCAAATCTGGTCATATTCTTGATTTGTGCGTACAACTTAATTAGTTAACAAGTCAATCAGTGCTGATAATTGCCACTTAACAAGCAAACATTGACACTAATTGGCATTAATTAGAATTTACGCGCAGAACTGTCTAAGTGTATTCTGCAACATGATTCACGTAAACTCTAAGTCACATCTTTGAAAAGGACGCATGGACATTGGTGTGGAATGGGCGGGTCATGAGCATTTCTCAAATCTATAGGTGTTGTTATAGAATACACCCGATTTATGTCTAATTTAGGCGTTGGGATTTACATCAAGTTTTACTTGGTGTAACTGCCTGCAACTAAATTGGTGTTCAGTGTAGTCTATAAACTGCATTGAAATTTAGGCCTATTCTATAAAGTATGCCTAAACTTAGGTGTCCTGTAGAGAATCCCTGGGATTCTACATATCGTGCTGAGATTTCCGCACGGAAATTGAAGCATATTCCATAAAAATGCACAGAAGCTAACTGGATAACAAGCTAATCAGCAGTAATACACCCACTCCGTACCTAAGTTAGGTGTTGGGATTTAAACCAGGTTTTACTTAGTGTAATTGGCCGTGACTAAATTTAGTCACGTGGACCAGTGCTCAGCCTATTCTACAAACTGCATGGAAATTTAGGCTCCCTCGCTCCTGCCCCTTTTGGCACCTCAGTAAAATGTCTGCCGCAACCTCTCGCAGTATTTGTATCTTGCAGCAGCCATTTTACCGAGGCACCACAAGGGGCTGGAACAAGGGAGTTGCGCTCCTGCCCCCATGACCCCGCTGGACTACCAGGGATATTGAGAGGTTGGTGGAGGGTGGGGTCTTGCAGCAGGGGGGTCTTAATGTGTTGGGGGCAGGAAGGAAATTAAGAGGGGACATTGGAATGGGAGGGTGCTCGAGGGCTTTATATAAAAAGAAAACAAACAAGAAGTTTTGCAGGGCGGAATGGCCAGATATTCAGCCAGGGCCGCATAACTCCCAGCTGAATATCGGCCAGGCCCACATAGCCTCCGGCAGCCTGCCTGCCCCAAATTATCCCCTGATATTCAGTGCCAGTGCCCGGACATGGCCCGACACTGAATATCGGGGGATAATTTAGCTGGCGACGATCAGCATTTTAAAAAAATGCTGACCGCCGCTGGCTGAATATTGGGGAGACAGTCTAACTCCCAAATTCTATATATGTCACCTTAAGTTGTGCATGCTAATTTGACTGCATGGCCAAATTGCGTGAACAACTTAATCGAGTAACAAGCCAAACAGTGCCAAGAATTGGCACTTAACACCCAATTAGCAGCATTAATTAGCAATAATTAGAATTTATGCGCACAACTTTCTAGGCATATTCTATAAACTGTTGTGAGTCAATTCTAATGTGCACAACCAAAAAGAGGGCATGGCCATGGGCGTGGAATGGGTGTTTCTAAAAAGTATGTGCACTATTATAGAATACACCTTATCTGTGCCTAATTTAGGAGTAGGTATTTAGGCTTAGTTTTAGGTGGCCTAATGGGTGCACCTAAAGTTTAGGCCAGTGGTTCCCAAACCTCATCCTGGAGGCACCCCATCTAATCAGGTTTTCAAGATAAGCACAATGTATATTCATGAGAGAGATTTGTATGCAGTGGAGGTAGTGCATGCAAATCTCTCTCATGAATATTCATTGTGGATATCCTGACAACCTGACTGGCTGGGGTGCCTCCAGGACCAGATCTAGAAACCTCTATTTAGGTGCAAGAGCAACTGCTAAGTGTATTCTAAAAATTACGGTAGGTGCCTTTTATAGAATTGCTCTCTGCGCATCGTTTTTCAATGCCGATTTTTGAGGGCCATATATGGAATTTGGCCCTAAGCCCATTTGGGGGGGGGGGTACTTTTTGGTAGCAAACTTTCCTTACAACAGCAAGTTAATTTGTTGATACAAAGATATTTCATACTTATGTGAAATCTCCATGATATTCACAAATATTTTGAAAAGGAACATCTTCATTTGCTTGTACAATCTTTATTATTAAGTATGTTGGATTACTGCAATATTATATATTTAGGCTGTTCTGACTAATAAAAACACTTCAAACTATCCAGAATACGGCTTTACGCTTGTCCTATGTACATAAGTACATAAGTATTGCCATACTGGGAAAGACCAAAGGTCCATCAAGCCCAGGAAGCAATCAGGAAGCATGCTCATATTGTGAATCTTTATGGTTACTCAGGCCTTGAGACAACATTACTAGCAAAACCTTGGCTGAAGTCGGTGTGTTTGACCGATGACCCACTTGTTGCTTTGTATCTTCACTTGAAAGCTAAGTTTCTCTTTTGACTTTCACATGCTATATGGATCCCGAGCTGATTCTGTTGAGCTTTTAGCATCTTTTCATTCATTTTGGAACTAAAAGGGTTTTTGCCTATGATGATATAATTCCCAGCAGAAGCTTTCTCAACCCTTGTTATTACTAAATGACTACTTGGGTTGGAGGCTGGGTTAAATTCAGAGGCTTTCCCCTTAATTCCCTTTAAAACAGATGCACTCCACAGAATCTTTAGTCTATTGTTGAAATTACTATTTTTTTTGCTATTACATGAGACAGTTTTGTTTTGTTGTATACTTATATATAATACCCTCTCACCCTCGGGTTGTGACATAGTACTTTCTTTTTGTGACATCTATTTACTTATAATGACTATTGTATTTCCTGGTAATGACCAGTCTCTTTTAGTTGTGATCCGCAAAGAACCAAAAGGTAAATGGCGGAATATAAGATATTATGTCATGCCTAAATGCCTTCCATAAATGCAGCTAAACATGTGCACATTGTAGAATGCTCCTTTGAGGAAGAAAATTTTTCATTCACCCAATTAATGCTTGGAAATAATTATTTACTAAAATAAATGGCTTTGAAAATTGTCCTTAGAGGCATATACCCAAATATATAGGGAGAGATTGGCCCAGTTGACTATTGCTCATAGAGGCTAACAATACACCTGGGCTTTCACAACACATAGGCTTGTAGCCAGACTAATAAGATGTGTTTCTCAAGGTATTCAGCATTTTCAGTTCTTTGTTCTTTGCCTTTGCCTCACAGAAATAGCTGGTGCAAAACATTGGCATGTACTTGTAGCCATAGGAGCCAACTTTTGAAAATAACCCCTCCCTGGACACATATATGGAATTTTCTCAATATTAGGGGTGTTCAAGCACCCACAGCACCCACAGAGTCGGCTCCTATGCTTGTAGCCAATATTCAATGGGAAAGTACCTGGGCATTCTCCTTTTGAAACATAGCTACAAGGCATATCCATGGAAAGCTTTCTGTCTACACTGTAATAAAACAAGGTATGAAGACTTGGCCATAAATCTTGCTGTGAACATTACCGATGTGCCGTCTTGTAGGAAAGAGGTAGTTTAAGACTTTGTTAAATCATATGGACTTCCTGAAAGAACACAGGAGCCTGTTCCTGTTGAGCATTTGTGTACATAAACTATTATTTGTTCTAAAACAGGAAGTTGTGGCTATGAGTCTTCACATTTTATGCTGAGTGTTTTCATTTCAGTGTAAATTAAGATGTGGGTGATAAATTTTAAAATGAGGTGTGAAAAGTTAAGTAAACTATAATAGAGGTGGAATTTGAAATGACTGTGTTTCTTCACCCTACTTCTATGATGCATGACTAGTGTCAACAAAACAATCTGCATATTAATTGGTTTTTACTGTTTTCATTTTCTTGGCTACAGTAAAAGGGGTCCTGTAGTGAAATCAGTGTGTGGATTTGCCACGTGCCAAGGCCCCTATTACCATAGCAGGACCTTTTTTTTTTTAAGTAAATGGCTGTGCGGTAAGTACAAACTTGCCACATGGCCATTTCCTTGGGGGGAGCCCTTACCGCCTCCAACTTAGGGGGCAGTAAAGGCTCCTGTACTAACCCAGCAGTAAAAATAAAAATATTTATGGTCACGCCAGAAATGGTGTGCGGTGGGGACGTCAGTACCCCCAGCTCCCATGGTGGGCCAGCGATAGTGCCAGAATGCTGCCGTAGCTTTACCACAGCATTGGTAAAAAGGCCCCATAATGCCCAAATGACTTCCAATACCCCTGGTCTATGAGCACGATCAATTTGACAACAAACAAAAGTTTATTTCAGATGTATTTTGACTTATTTGCTTGTTAATTTACAAGAGTTTTGACTGATTTCATAAAAGAAAGCTTGCATGATGTTTGCAGGTATGTGTTTTCATATGTAAATGGCTCTAAGGGGCCCTTTTACAAAGGTGCAGGAGGGCTAAAGTGCAGATATTATGCGCCCAATCAGCACTACTGCCGGGGAAGCACACATAGGCGGTCGGTGACTCAACTGTTTGGGGAGGCTAATGTGGGTGGGGCTAAGGTAGGCGGGGTCAAGTTAAAAACCTTAGGGGTCAACACCTATATCAGCAGATGCATTTTTAAGCACAGTACAGAAGAACCCCTACCAGCGGCTTCCACCTAGTACCTCTGTAACTGATGGTATCATGCACACTGAGTATACTCCAGGGAATTATGTACCAAAAAATTTAAAATAATACAATATACTAAAGAGAATAGTATGTGCAGTATTGTGTGGAGGTAGTTTAACACTTGGCTCTTGGTCAGTCCTAGCATATTACTATTGGCCATGTGAACAGTGATGTATTTTAAAATAAAAATAAATTTCTTTTTATTTACCTTTTGTTTTCTGGCCAATTTTTCTCATTGTATCAGTCCCATTTCTTAGTTTCTACTTTCCTTTGTCTTCTCTTAGCTCTCTTCACAGGGTTTTCTCTCTGTTTGTCATTTCTCTCTCTCCTCCTGTCATCTTCATTTTCTCTAATAGAACTATCTCCAACATTGATTTTTTTTCCTATCAGCTTTATTCTATTTAATTTTCCACCTCTCTGTCCAAATTTATTTTATTCTTACTATTCAATTTCTCTCTTTTACTGCTTCTACATACAGCTTTCTAACTCTTTCCCTCAGTCCAGTTCTTCTATACCCCTTCCTCGTATTCTCCAGTCTTTCACTAATTCTATCCTCTCCCCCTCCCATTCAATATCTCCCCTCTCTACCATTTTCCATCTGGCATCTCCCCATCTTCTCCATTCCTTTCAGCCAGTATTTCTCCTCTCTTCCCTCCAGCATCCCTCCATTCTCCTCATTTCAATGCAGCATCTTCCCCTTTCTTTCTCCACCCTTTCCATGCAGCATTTCCCCCACCCTTTCCAGCCAGTGCCTTCCTCTCTCTCTCTCTCTCTCTCTCTCTCTCTCTCTCCCCCTTTCCTGACAAAATGTTTCCTCTCTTCAATCTTTCATCCAGCAACTCTCCTCTATTTCCCCCTTTTCATGCAGCATATCCCTTTTTCTCTTCACCTTTTATATCCAGTGTTTCTCCCACCTTTCTCCCCCCCCCCCACCTAACTTTTCAGCCAGGGCCGTGCCAATGTGGTAAGCGAGGTAAGCGCCACAGGGGGGCGCCCACCTCTGGAGGGCGCCGCCGCGGTGCTTACCCTCGCCCCGGCGCCCCAGCCCAATCATGGACTTCGGACTTCCCTGCTGCCCTCACAAGCGCAGCGCTTTTGCGAGGCAGCTCGGGCTCTCCCTCCTTCCTTCCTTCCTTGGTTCCTGCTCTGGCTCCCCGATCAGCAGCCCCCCCCCCCCCCCCGCGTGTTTTAACCTTTACGCGATGTCAATCAATGAAGAACGCACAACAGACTCGTTTCCAGCTTCTCTCTTCACACAGTGTCCCGCCTTCAGCGTCAGCGATGATGCATTTCCTGTTCCCGTGAGGGCGGGACACTGTGTGAAGAGAGAAGCTGGAAGCGAGTCTGTTGTACGTTCTTCATTGATTGACATCGCTGCCACGTCGGAGAGTAAAGGTTAAAACACGCGGGGGGGGGGGGCCTGCTGATCGGGAGGCCAGAGCGGGAACCAAGGAAGGAAGGAGGGAGAGCCAGAGCTGCCTCGCAAAAACGCTGCAGCCTGCCACATGTAGGGGGGAGGGCAGGGGAGAGGAGAATTGTTGGCCATGTATGGATGCAGGGCAGGGAGAGAGAAGAAATCACTGGACAGGAGGGGAGAGGGCAGAGCAGGGGAGAGAATTGCTGACATGGATGGAGGGGAGGGCAGGGAAGAGAGGAGAATTGCTGGGCATAGATCGAGGGGACAGGGGAGAGAGGAAATTATCTGGAGATAGATGGAGGAGAGGGCAGGGGAGAACGGAGAGTTCCTGGACATGGATGGATGGATGGAGGGGAGGGCAAGGGAGAGAGGAGAATTCTGGACATGGATGATGGGAGATGGGAAGATGGGATCCGGAGATGGGAAGGCGGTAGAACAAGAGGACATGAAATGAGATTGAAGGGGGGCAGACTCAAAAAAGATGTCAGGAAGTATTTTTTCACGGAGAGGGTGGTGGATGCTTGGAATGCCCTCCCGCAGGAGGTGGTGGAGATGAAAACGGTAACGGAATTCAAACATGCGTGGGATATGCATAAAGGAATCCTGTGCAGCAGGAATGGATCCTCAGAAGCTTAGCTGAAATTGGGTGGCGGAGCAGGTGGGGGGAAGAGGGGTTGGTGATTGGGAGGCTAGGATAGGGGAGGGCAGACTTATATGGTCTGTACCAGAGCCGGTGATGGGAGACGGGACTGTTGGTTGGGAGGCGGGAAATACTGCTGGGCAGACTTATATGGTCTGTGCCCTGAAAAAGACAGGTACAAATTCAAGATAAACTCATATCTTGGGCAGACTAGATGGACCATGCAGGTCTTTTTCTGCCGTCATCTATTATGTTACTATGGATGGATGAATGGGGGACAGGGGAGAGAGGAAATTTTCTGGAGATGGATGGAGGAGAGGGCAGGGGAGAATGGAGAGTTCCTGGACATGGATGGATGGATGGAGGGGAGGGCAAGGGAGAGAGGAGAATTCTGGACATGGATGGATGAATGGGGACAGGGGAGAGAGGAAATTTGCAGGATATGGGTGGATGGATGGAGGAGAGGGAAGGGGAGAATGGAGAGTTGTTGGACATGGATGGATGGAGGGAGGGACGTCAGGAAGGAGATGCACATGGATGGAGGGGAGGGAAGAGAGGAGAAATGCTGGACATGGATGGAGTGGAGGGCAGGGGAGAGAGGAGAAATGTTGGACAAGGATGGGGGGAAGGAAAGATAAAGGAAGGAGATGCACACGGATGGAGTGGAAGGGAGAGAGGAGAAATGCTGGACATGGATGGAGGGGAGAGAAGACAAAGGTTGTAGATGCACATGGATGGAGGGGAGGGGAGTGAGGAGAAATGCTTTATATGGATGGAGGGGAAATTGCTGAATTTAAAGGCTGGATTGGAACACTTTGAGGGCAGATGTTGAAACTGGAGAAAGGATAGGGTGGTAGACAGGACGCATAAGGACACAGAAAGATGGTGGACATGGTGAGAGAAAAAAATATCAAATGGAAAGAAGACACTGGGACCAAAGCTAATAGAAAAACTAAATGCTCTGACAGCAAAGGTAGAAAACATTTTTTATTCAAAATTTATTAATTGGAATATGTCAGCTTTTGGAAATGTACATCTGTGATATTTTGCATGTAAGTTTCAATGTTTCTAGTATTGCTGCATGCTGAGTCTGACTTCTTGTATTTTGCCTTCATATCTGTTAAGCCATGTGTTTTTCATGTGTGATCAAGATGCAGTATTCTGCTAGCGTGAAGTATTTGCAGCCCTTTTTGTTTTATTTTGGTTTCACTAGGTTGTGTACTGGTGTTTTAGAGCCCGGTGTAATTATAGTGCTGCCTTTCCACACATAAAGGTTGTAGCTCGTCCTGTCCTTGGAATTAGTGCTGTTATGGTTTGGTAAGGCTATGAGTGTGTTTTGCACAAGTTTGTATATAGTGTTTTGCAGTGGAGAGATTGTGTGTTGGCCTTACTGAGGTGGCACCAAAACACCAGAAAGGGTGTACAGCGTAAATCATGACACACTACCTCTTGAAGGATCTACATATGGTCGTTAATAAAAGGAGCTCATTGTGAACACTAGCCACCCTAAAAGGGTGTTTTTTGGCTCTACACGTATCATGATATTATGATCCCTTGTTTCATATTGTTGACGGTCTGCATGTTCCATATGGAGGTATATTGGTGTATTAGGGTCTTCCCAGTGTAATATTTATGGTACAGTAAGGTTCTGAGTGTGTTTTTGCACAAAGTTGTGCATAGTGTTTTGCAGTTGAGCGATTGTGTTTAGTATATGCTTTGAGCAACCACTTTATTCTTTGACATATGATACATATCTAATATCTAAATTTAATAAAAGGTATTAACTGTGACTTTTATTTTTACTTATTTTTTTTCTGTGTGTTGTCAAACACTTATGGAGGTAAGCTCCGCCCCTGGCCCACCCCTAACCCCGCCCCCTTTAGCCTCCCCAAACAGTTGGGCCACCGACCGCCTATGGCAGGCATGGATGGGAGGGCAGAGAGACAGGCATGGATGGGAGGGCAGAGAGGCATGGATGGGAGGGCAGCAGCAGGGCCCAGGGAGAGGACAAATTGCTGGAAGGGGAGGGGAGAGAGGAGGATTGCTAGCTATGGATGCAGCAGGGAAGGGCAGAGAGGGACAAGGATGGACATGGGGGCCCAGGGAGAGTACAATTTGCTGGAAATGGAGGGGAGGGGAGAGAGGAGGATTGCTGGCTATGGATGGAGGAGGGAAGGGCAGAGAGGGACAAGGATGGACATGGGGGCCCAGGGAGAGGACAAATTGCTGGAAATGGAGGGGAGGGGAGAGAGGAGGATTGCTGGCTATGGATGGAGGAGGGAAGGGCAGAGAGGGACAAGAATGGACATGGATGGGAGGGCAGGACCCAGGGAGAGAGAAGAAATTGCTGGAAATGGATATAGAGCAAGAAATGAAGAAGAAAGGAGGAAAGTAAAGAAATAAATGGAAAGGAAGCCCTGGAAATGGAGTTAAGAGGACAGATAGCAGCAGACTCAGATACTGGGCCAGCATGATCGGAAAAAGAAAGTCACAGAAGGCAAAAGTAGAGACTAATAGACGATTCACCACTGGAGACGGGAGTCCAACAGTCTTTATTATATCAGAGATAACGACCCGACACAGGCCGTGTTTCGACGCTAAAAAGCGTCTGCATCAGGGGTCAATAAATACACTACAAATCAAAACATATAACATATAAATAATGCCAATAAAAACATATATGCACATCCATATAGAGATATGAAAATTCAATAGACACTGATTTTCTGATCAGAGGTCAATATGCTCAAATATGCTTAATAACCATTAAAACAGCATACATATATTCAAAAGATTTAAAAAGTTTTTGGCTTCTGCTAATATAAATCAAAAAATATGAAAATATAAATATTATGTGTATTCCAGGTATATATATAATTTTGGACTTACATGCCAGCTAAAATATGATGTATAAATGGTTGTTAGAAAAAATGAAATAGGGTAATTAATATTAAATGCATGTGCACTTTTATATATTAGTATCATGCAATGACAATATACTAAAAACAAAACCTCATGCTTACCCAAGTAATGAATGCAAAACGAAGAGTCCTACTTGTATATGTGTTGTCAACTCACTGATCACGTAGCACTGCAAGCCACGAATGAGAACATGATGGGTTTAAAAACAAACATCTAATAACAAAGTATCCATGTGTCGGATGGGACCACCCCCTTTTCTCCCAGCATGCTATATATTCCCACTACTTTGCCGTCATCACCATTTGCTCTGATAGTTTGTATCCAGCATATTCTGTTTGGGTAAGCACTTTTTTTCTTCTCCTCCCAGTGCTTGATTGTGATGTCTCTCTATTATCCTCATTTAGTTTAGTTCATTATTTATATTTTTCTGACTTGCTTGTTTTGGCAGCATTTTTTGTCCCAACCTTTGTTTGCACTGTTGAATTTATTTGGCTATGTATTTACTTTTAGATGCCCCTTTTTTATGTAGTTTCTCTTTCCCTCCCTGCCCAGCATTATGTTGATACATTTTCAGCCAACGTTTGGTTCCCTTTTACTTTCTCTGCCGGTTCTATCTACTTTTTTAGTATCATATGGATACCATGTTGCCAAAGGTTTGTTTTTAAACCTATTAAGATTATATCTTTATTCAGGGCTTGTAGTGCTAGGTGATACACATTCAGTCAGCGTTTGGTTTCACTTTCACTTTCTCTGCTTGTTTAATTAATCCCTCCTAACTCTTCAAGTGTTACATGGATACTTTATTACCAGATGTTTGTTTTTAAACCCATCATGTTCTCATTCCTGGCTTGTAGTGCTAGGTGATGCACATTCAGTCAGCGTTTGGTTTTATTTTTATTTTCACTTTCTCTGCTGGTTCAATTAATCCCTTGTAACTCTTTAAGTATTACATGGATACTTTGTTATTAGATGTTTGTTTTTAAACCCATCATGTTCTCATTCGTGGCTTGCAGTGCTACGTGATCAGTGAGTTGACAACACATATACAAGTAGGACTCTTCGTTTTGCATTCATTACTTGGGTAAGCATGAGGTTTTGTTTTTAGTATATTGTCATTGCATGATACTAATATATAAAAGTGCACATGCATTTAATATTAATTACCCTATTTCATTTTTTCTAACAACCATTTATACATCATATTTTAGCTGGCATGTAAGTCCAAAATTATATATATACCTGGAATACACATAATATTTATATTTTCATATTTTTTGATTTATATTAGCAGAAGCCAAAAACTTTTTAAATCTTTTGAATATATGTATGCTGTTTTAATGGTTATTAAGCATATTTGAGCATATTGACCTCTGATCAGAAAATCAGTGTCTATTGAATTTTCATATCTCTATATGGATGTGCATATATGTTTTTATTGGCATTATTTATATGTTATATGTTTTGATTTGTAGTGTATTTATTGACCCCTGATGCAGACGCTTTTTAGCGTCGAAACACGGCCTGTGTCGGGTCGTTATCTCTGATATAATAAAGACTGTTGGACTCCCGTCTCCAGTGGTGAATCGTCTATTAGTCTCTACTTTTGCCTTCTGTGATTTGTCATCGTAGAGAACTTTTCCTGTTCTATATTTCGGAAAAAGAAAGTCACCAGACAACAAAGGTAGAAAAAAATCATTTTATTTTCATTTTAGCGTTTGGAATATGTCCACTTTGAGAATTTACATCTGCTATCTTATTTTGCAATGTATAGCAATTTGTTTCTAAGAATATTGCTGACAATTCCTGTCAGTGTGGCAAGTGGTGAGCGATCATTTTCACCGGGGGGGGGGGGGCGTGATCATTTTCACGGGGAGGGAGGCCGCCAACTGATAGTCTGCAGGGGGGCACTAGAGACCCTAGGCACGGCCCTGTTTTCAGCCACAATGTCCCTCTTCTCTGTATCCCCTTGCAGCTAGCCTCTTATTTCTCCAACTCCCCCCCTACACACACACAGAATCTCCCTCCTTTCTCTTTGCCCTCTTTTAACCAGCACCTCTACTCTCTCTCTCTGAACTCCCTTCCCCTTCCTGCTGACCCTTCTGCTTCTCCTCAAAAGAGCAGCACTGCAGCAGCAATTTAAAAAACAAAAAAACTGCGGAACCTCTGCTTTCATAGGTGTGGCTGCCGGCTCTCTGCCAGTCCTTCCCCCTCTGGAATAGGAAATTGATGTCAGAGGGAATGTGACCAGCAGAGCTGGCAGCCGTGCCTATGAAAGCAGAGGCTCCCTCCCTCCTGTTGCCATTTCTGCCTCGCTAATTATAGAGCAAAGCTCTGTGGGACTGCGGGTCTCTGCACGCTGCAGCTACCACTTCTAGCTCCTCTTTCAGAGGAGGTCAGCTGGATGATGAGGCAGCAGCTGTAGCGTGCAGTCAGGGTCCCGCGCAGCTTTGCTTTATAATTAGTACTGTACAAACAGCAGAGTTCGAAACAGGAGACAGGGAAGGAAAATGTCTACAGCCTAAGGCAGGAGGTGGGGCGGGGGGGGGGGGGGGGGAACAGAGGGACAATAATAGGAAGAAAGCAGCAGGCGTGGAAGGTCGGGCTGGGCAGGCTTAGCCTCCCCGAGCCTCTTATACCGGGCACCTATGGAAGCACATGTACCCAGCAGTAATTCCAATTTTGGCAAGCACCAAATTCTGTGGTAGAAAATAATTTTCAATTTTCTACCGGGGGGAGGGGGCATTCCTGGCGGTAACCGGCAGCGTGCCCATGTTGGCGCTCGCTGCATGGTTACTGCATGGGTAGCGCATGAGCCCTTACCGCTAGGTCAATAGGTGGCAGTAAGGGCTCAGGCCATAAATAGGCATGCACTAGTTTATGAGAAGAAGGTCCCCTAATTCTATAAACTTGCACACATAAATTTGAGGTTGAGAACTAGGTTCCGTAAATGGCTATCAAAAAAAATGAGCACTCAGCTCTAGTTTTTAAACGGTGCTCTGAGTTGGGTGCCATTCATAGCATAGCACTGGGATCTGCATCCAGCTTTGGGCATGAGATTTACATTAACTGAAACCTGGTGTAAATCCTTGTGCACAAATTATTAATTTATTTGTTACATTTGTATCCCACATTTTCCCATCTATTTGCAGGCTCAATGTGGCTTACATTGTACCATAGAGGCGGTCGCCATCTCCGGTAGAGAAACAAATACAAAGAGTTGTTGTGGTCGAATAAGGTTCATGTTTTATAGACACATTGGGGAATCGTAGAGAGGAAGAGTTGTGCAGAGACTATTACGAGCTTTGGTTTCGTTGTGTTGCAGGGTTTAGGCATTTAAATTGGGTCGATAGGGTATGCCTTTTTGAACAGGTTGGTTTTTAGTGATTTCCGGAAGTTCAGGTGGTTGTACATTATTTTCACGGCTTTTGGTAGTGCGTTCCACAGTTGTGTGCTTATGTAGGAGAAGCTGGATGCATAGCTTGATTTGTATTTGAGCCCTTTGCAGCTTGGGTAGTGGAGATTTAGGTATGTTCGTGTTGATCCGAGTGTGTTTCTTATTGGTAGGTCTATGAGGTCTTTCATGTATCCCGGGGCATGGATCCCTCAAATTCTATAATAGTGCACACATCATTAGTGAATGCCCCTGACCTGCTCATGCTCCTCCCATGGCCATGCCCCCTTTTCAGCTGCAAGCTAAAAGATTTATGTGCACATCTTTATAGAATAGCACTTAGCAAGATGTGCACATAAATCCATATTGTTGCTAATTAACACCAATAATTGATTGTGCTGTTATCGGCATTAATTGGCTCGTTACACAATTAAATTGTTTGCAGAAATAGAGCGCCCGCCCAAATTTGCAGTCACAATTTTGAGCGCAATATATAGAATCCAGCGGTTAGCATGCAAAGCTGCACAGGCAAGTTCTAGAATAGTACCAGTTATGTGCAAACTTAATTGTTAAATTAGATAAAAATCAATAATACTGTCAAGTACTCAGCACGATGTAAATAGGAACAAGAAATATAGTTTGAAATGTCTATATGCGAATGCCAGGAGCCTAAGAAATAAGATGGGAGAGTTAGAGTATATTTCACTAAATGAAAAATTAGATATAATAGGCATCTCTGAGACCTGGTGGAAGGAGGATAACCAGTGGGACACTGTCATACCGGGGTACAAATTATATCATAGTGATAGGGTGGATCCAATTGGTGGAGGGGTAGCATTGTATATTAACGAGAGCCTTGAATCAAATAGATTGAAAATTCTGCAGGAAACAAAACACATCTTGGAATCACTATGGATTGAAATTCCATGTGTAAAGGGGGAAAGGATAGTGATAGGAGTGTACTACTGTCTGCCTGGCCAGGATGAACAGACGGATGTAGAAATGTTAAAGGAAATTAGGAACGCACACAAACTGGGCAACACAATAATAATGGGTGATTTCAATTACCCCGATATTGACTGGGTAAATGTAACATCGGGGCACGCTAGGGAGGTAAAATTCCTTGATGAAATCAAGGACAGCTTTATGGAGTAGCTTGTACAGGAGTCGACGAGAGACGGAAAAATTCTAGATCTAGTCCTTAGTGGAGTGCATGATCTGGTGCTGGGGCCGCTTGATAACAGTGATCATAATATGATCGGATTTGATATTAGCTTTAAAGTAAGTATGCATAGGAAATCAAATGCATTAGCGTTTAACTTTAAAAAAGGAGACTATGATAAAATGAAAAGAACGGTGAAAAATAAATTAAAGGAGCGGATGTGAGAGTCAAAAATTTACATCAGGCGTGGATGCTGTTCAAAAACACCATCCTGGAAGCCCAGGCCAAATATATTCTGCGTATTAAAAAATGAGGACGGAAGACCAAACGACAGCTGGCATGGTTAAAAAGTGAGGTGAAGGAAGCTATTAGAGCTAAAAGAAAATCCTTCAGAAAATGGAAGAAGGAACCGACTGAAAATAATAAGAAACAGCATAAGGAATGTCAAGTCAAATGCAAAGCGCTGATAAGGAAGGCTGAGGGACTTTGAAAAAAAGATTGCGTTTGAGGCAAAAACACATAATAACATTTTTTTAGGTATATTAAAAACAGGAAGCTGGCAAAAGAATCAGTTGGACCATTAGATGACCGAGGGGTAAAAGAGGCGATCAGAGAAGACAAAGCTGTAGCGGAGAGATTAAATGAATTCTTTGCTTCGGTCTTCATCGAGGAAGATTTGGGAGAAATACCGGTGCCAGAAATGATATTCGAAGCTGACGAGTTGGAGAAACTGAATGAATTCCCTGTAAACCTGGAGGATGTAATGGGGCAGTTATACAAATTGAACTGAAAAATGAACTTGCAGAGCTATTGTTAGTAATACGTAATTTATCCTTAAAATCGAGCGTGGTACCGGAAGATTAGAGGGTGGCCAATGTAATGTTGATTTTTTTAAAAGGTTCCAGAGGAGATCCGGGAAACTATAGATCGGTGAGTCTGACGTCGGTGCCGGGCAAAATGGTAGAGACTATTATAAAGAACAAAATTACAGAGCATATTCAAAAGCATGGATTAATGAGACTAAGCCAACATGGATTTAGTGAAAGGAAATCTTGCCTCACCAATCTACTACATTTCTTTGAAGGAGTGAACAAACGTGGATAAAGGTGAGCCAGTTGATATTGTGTATCTGGATTTTCAGAAGGTGTTTGACAAAGTACCTCATGAAAGGCTCCAGAGGAAATTGGAGAGTCATGGGATAGGAGGTACTGTACTATTGTGGATTAAAAACTGGTTAAAAGATAGAGAGTAGTGATAAATGGTCAGTATTCTCGATGGAGAAGGGTAGTTAGTGGGCTTCCGAAGGGGTCTGTGCTGGGACCGCTGCTTTTTAACATATTTATAAATGAGCTAGAGATGGGGGTAACTAGTGAGGTAATTAAATTTGCTGATGACACAAAGTTATTCAAAGTAGTCAAATCGCGGGAGGATTGTGAAAAATTACAAGAGCACCTTACGAGACTGGGAGACTGGCCACTTTATAATTGAAAGAGAAAAACGCCTAGATTTCGACCCAAATCGGGAGATAGACGTTTATCTCACAAAAACGAATAAATCGGTATAATGGAAATGAGATTTTGGACGTTTTCAACTGCACTCCATCGCGGAAGCGTACAAAGTTGACGGGGGCTTGTCGGAGGCGTGGCGAAGGTGGAACTGGGGCGTGGTTATCGGCCGAACAGAGATGGGCGCCTTTCGCCGATAATGGAAAAAAAGTATGCGTTTGTGGCTAGAATTTAGGGTACTTTTCCTGGACCCTGTTTTTTCACGAATAAGGCCCCAAAAAGTGCCCTAAATGACCAGATTACCCCCAGAGGGAATCGGGGATGACGTCCCCTGACTCCCCCAGTGGTCACTAACCCCCTCCCACCACAAAAAATGATGTTTCACAACTTTTTATTTTCACCATCAAATGTCATACCCACCCCCCTGGCAGCAGTATGCAGGTCCCTGGAGCAGTTCTTAGGGGGTGCAGTGGACTTCAGGCAGGTGGACCCAGGCCCATCCCCCCCTACCTGTTACAATTGTGCTGCTTAATGCTTATTAGTTGTCCAACCCCCCAAACCCACTGTACCCACATGTAGGTGCCCCCCTTCACCCCTTAGGGCTATAATAATGGTGTAGACTTGTGGGCAGTGGGTTTTGAGGGGGATTTGGGGGGGCTCAACACACAAGGGAAGGGTGCTCTGCACCTGGGAGCTCTTTTACCTTTTTTTTTTGTTTTTGTAAAAGTGCCCCCTAGGGTGCCCGGTTGGTGTCCTGGCATGTGAGGGGGCCCAGTGCACTACGAATCCTGGCCCCTCCCACGAACAAATGCCTTGGATTTATTCGTTTTTGAGCTGGGCGCTTTCATTTTCCATTATCACTGAAAAACAAAAATGCCCAGCTCACAAATTGTCGAATAAAACATGGACGTCTATTTTTTCGAAAATACGGTTCGGTCCGCCCCTTCACGGACCCGTTCTCGGAGATAAACGCCCATGGAGATAGACGTTTTCGTTCAATTATGCCCCTCTGGGCGTCTAAATGGCAGATGGCATTTAATGTGAGCAAGTGCAAAGTAATGCATGTGGGAAAGAGGAACCCGAATTATAGCTACGTCATGCAAGGTTCCACGTTAGGAGTCACTGACCAAGAAAGGGATCTAGGTGTTGAAGTCAGAGGGAAAACTTAATAAATCATTTACTTGTTGTGTAGTAAAACTGAAAGTGGTACTCCAGGGTTGATTGGCCATACTGCTCAATGTAGTTTAATTACAAGTGCAAGGTGCAGTGGTTGCTAGGGCAAATAAATAGTAATCTAATACATGAAAAGAAGGCTCTAGCCCAAAATATTCAAAACAGCACAAGTACTGTCTCAAAACAACCAGATTTGGAAAAAAGCCCTCAGAAGCCAAAGTCACAATGTCTTTGGTTTTGAACACTGTTACAAAACTGTTTAATTGTATTCAGTGTTTGGTTTCAATCATAGGGCATAAAAAGTCCAAGCTATATCTCAATTTGATTATCTCGTGAGCAAATATAGATACTTCTCATTGTATTTCTTGCTCTAAAGTAGTTAGACTGTATGATTCTCTTCCCTTATCTATTCTCAATTTGATTATTTCGTGAGCAAATATAGATACTTCTCGTTGTATTTCTTGCTCTAAAGTAGTTAGACTGTATGATTCTCTTCCCTTATCTATAAAGAAGCTTAGTATAAAGCACTTAGCTTTAAGGCTCCAGCAGCGATTCTTAAAAATTCGACCCAATTTTAGCACGCGCTAAAAACGTGAGCGCGCCTTAGTAAAAGACCCCCTTAACCCTCCATTGCTCGAGGTATAAAATAAGAACCTGTATATAATATGTAAACCATGTTGATTGTAACCACAGAAAGGCAGTATATCAAGTCCCATCCCCTATAATTGCCGATATAGAATTCCCACTTAGCATGCAGCATCCCAGCGCCTAACTTTAGATTACCTGTAGGGAATTACCCCCAAAAGGCCGGATTCAGTATATGGTGTCTAAAATGTAGGCATGTCAGAATAACATGTGTAGCGCTATTTTATACACCGTATCCATAGTAAGACGAGGTTTACAGAATAGCGCATTGGGTGGGGGAACAAAGGGCCAATTACGCCACTGAAAACCTGATGTAAATACCTGTGCCTAAATATAAACACGTTCCCTCAAATTCTATAACACACATACATTTGAGTGATGCCCCCGATATGTCTACACTCCTTCCATGGCCATGCCCCCTTTTCAGCTATGCACATTGGAACTTACGCGTACCACTTTTTAGAATACACCTAAAAAGAAGCGTGCGCAAATTCCAATTATTGCCAATTATCATGACTAATTGGCTCATTAATCAATTAAGCAGCGTGCATAAATTGGCCGTGCGCACAATTTAATGAATGCTACTCACTGCGCCTTATATAGAATCCAGCCCAAAATGTTTAGACCTCCAAACAAACCCAAATTCATTCTGTGCTTCCCATTCAATTTTATAATACTGAAATCATAATTACCGTAAAAACTATAGGGGCCCTTTTACTAAGGCATGTAAGCGCCCATGTGCGCCCAACACGCGCCAATTTGGAGTTACCGCCTGGCTACCACATGGCCCGGATGAAAATTTCATTTTTTACGGGTGGTAATCGGCATTCTATGTGCAAAGACCATTACCGTGTGAGAGCTTACCGCTAAGTGAATGGGTGACAATAAGGTCTCAGACCCAAAATTGGCGCGCGCCAATTTTCATTTTGCCGCACGTCCATTTTTGGTAAAAAAATTTTAAAAGCCCTTTTTTACAGGCACGTTGAAAAATGCTTCTGCGCGTGCCCTAAACACACGCCTACACTAGCACATGCCATTTTTCAGCGCACCTTAGTAAAAGGACCCTATGGTCCTGGTTCATTCTGGACCATATTATGATACAGTCTGAGTATAATGGTAGAGTGATAGACTGGAATTTCATTTGATATTTTCTGTCAACTCAGCTAGAAACTTCAGTTGTAAGTGTACTTGTCATTTGAGAGTACACAGAAGCAGACCTGTACTACTAGTAGTTCAAAGCATATCGACAGTTATTAGAACACTTCTAACATGCAGTTCTATGAGTCACACTGGTCAGGAAGAAAGACTCATAAAAAATGTTTTTGCTACCTTTGATCCAAGGTGGAGTTAATAATTTACATTTAAAGTAAGTGACTTGCACAAGTTGTCTTTTGTGATTTCCATTACCCCTGGTCTATGAGCACCAGCCATTTGATGACAAACGAAAGTTTATTTCAGATATATTTTGAATAATTTGCTTGTTAATTTACAAGACTTTTGACCAGTGGCATAGTTACGGGGGAGCATGGGGGTCTGGGCCCCCGCAAATTTCGTCCGGGCCCCTGGTTTGGCTGGCGGGGGTTGGGGATCCCCGCCAGCAAAGGTATTTGTTTTTGCGGGGGGGGGGGGGGGGGGGGAGCGACAAGGCAGTGAGGGGAAGCGGCAAGGAGGTAAGGGGGAGCGATGAGGATGTGAGGCAGTGGGGGTGGGGGAACAAGGAGGCAAGGCATGGCGATGGGGGGCGGGGGGGCACTCAAAATGTGCCCCCAACCTCAGGCTCTGGTCCCCTCCCACCAAGAGGTCTGGCTACGCCCCTGGTTTTGACTGATTTCATATTAGAAGGCTTGCATGATGTTTGCAGGTGTAGTGTGTTTTCATATGTAAATGGCTCTAGGGGGCCCTTTTACAAAGGTGCAGGAGGGCTAACATGCAGGTGGTATGCGCCCAATTGGCACTAGTGCCGAGGAAGCAGGTGTGCCCAGTGGTAATTCCAATTTTGTCAGGCACCGAATTCTGTGGTAGAAAATAATTTTCAATTTTCTACCACGGGGGGTGTTCCTGGCAGTAACTGGCAGCATGCCCACGTTGGCGCATGCTGCATGGTTACTGCATGGGTAGCGCATTAGCCCTTACCATTAGGTCAATGGGTGGTGGTAAGGGCTCAGGCCCTAAACAGGCATACACTAGTTTTAATATTAGCTCAGGCCCATTTCCCAGCCTATTAAAAAATTGCCTTTTTCCCTGCTGCCGTAAAAAATGGCCCAGCACATGTCTATAAGATGCACCCACACTACCGCAGGCCACGTTTTGCCGCAGTTTTGTAAAAGGACTCCTGGGTGTGTAAGTAGTAATTATAGAAAAGCTGCTACTCATACAGGTATATCTGCAGCTTTCACTGTTTTGAAGGGGATATGCTACAGGCATAAGTACATAAGCACTGCCACGCTGGGAAAAGACCAAAGGTCCATCAAGCCCAGCACTCTGTCTCCAACAGTGGCCAATCCAGGCCCCAAGAACCTGGCAAAAACACAAAATTTTTAATAATGATCAATGGACTTTTCCTTCAGGAATCTGTCCAGACCCCCTTTAAACTCAGCAAGGCCAGCTGCCGTCACTACCTTCTCCGGCAATGAGTTCCAGAGTCTAACCATGCGCTGAGTAAAGAAAAACTTTCTCCGATTTGTTTTAAACCTACCACATTCTAATTTCATCTTGTGTCCCCTGGTTCTATTATTGTTAGAAAGCGTAAACAAATGCTTCACATCTGTACACTCTATCCCACTCATTATTTTGTAGACCTCTATCATATCACCCTTCAGCCACCTTTTTTCCAGGCTAAAGAGTCCTAGCCTTCTTAACCTCTCCTCATAAGGTAGTCGTCCCATAGGTTGGGTAGGCCTGAAAAATATCTCTATGTTTCCTGTTTTGTAATAGCAATAGCCACATAATTTTAAAAATTTGCCTATTAGAATTTACACCAGATATCAAGCCAACTGTTTGTTTGGCCTCAGGCTTTGAAGGACTGATTGAGGGGGGTCGTTGTGCTTATTCCTCCGGTGTTTAAAACCACCTCGAAAAGCTATAAATTAAAGTTTTTGAACTTAATTTGCTGCCCTTAAACTTCCAGTTATGAATAAATTAGCACTTATGCATGTGAAGGGCAAGTTTGAAAAAACTGGGTAATCACATTTATGGGTGTGTTATCTGCGTAAACGATTAGAATAATGATATAAACATGTGTAAATGCTGATTTTCTACCTAAGCGCTATTCTGCAAATACCCCTTAACTTACTGAGCTTATTTGCAAGGGGGGGCATATGCAGGAGTGGAGCTTAGGCAAGACATAAGCAAATCTCCCACTTACCCAGTATAAGCATGCCTCTGACTATAGTACACAAATGGTCTTATTGGTATTTTATAAAAGGCTCCATGTTCAACAAGACCTATGTAAAATATTCTGTAAATTTTTCATTGTCCAAACTTAGATGTCCCTATTTCTGTGTAGATGACCTATGCAAAAATCAGAATATATGTGGGCAAAATACTGTTCAATGCTTTTATTGTGAAATGGAGGACTATCAGAAAACTTAATGGATCTAACAGTTTTTAAATAGAATTAATTTAAAGTACTTTAACTGTTCTAACATAATACCTATGCAAAGTATTAATCAGATTTTACTCTCCCAGGAGATGCTTTATGAGAATGTACTGTATAATATATACTTGTTCTTTAAATGGTTATATTTCAAAAGTTTAATATTTCCACTGTTTAATTGCACCATTGGTTCTTATCAGAAACCTAGAGCTGTATAAATTGAATAAACTTTTAAATATTGTACACAGCCTTGTTCACAGTCAGATTTGTTTTGGATTTTTCCTGAAGGGAAGGGAGGGAAATTGCTCCCACTAACATTTTTCTTCCTATGGTGGGGGCACGAAGCACCAAGCATGCAGGGACATAAGGGCCAATGCTCAAAACTAACACCAGGGTTAAAGGCAGTTAGTGCCTGATTTGCGCACACACTGCTCAAAGGGCTCGAGCATAGGTGTTAACATGTGCGCTAAAATTATATTGAAATGTATTTAAATGGGTGTTAATGAGGTCAGCGAGTATTCTTTCCCAATGCACAAACAAAAGCGCCATAAGGAAATGAAGGGTCAAATGCCAAAAATTTACCACCAGGTCATGGGCGGAATAGAAGGTTTTCAGGAGAAGATTTCTTGCCAGTTTTCCACATTGAACTGCGGATGTTGTCTTCTTTTGCAAGCGGAAGGAAGCCCGTACAAGTTTAAGCACCTGATAGTGAGAAACAAACACGTGTGCGAATCCAAGCAAAACCAAAAGTGAAAGCACACATCTGTTTTTCTGCATTTAAATATGAACCTTTTATAAATTTAGTGCAAACAATTTTTGAAAGGCTCATATTTAAAAGCACAGAACAGCACCAATGTGTGCTTGTACTTCTGGGTTTGTCTGGGCATGCACACAACAGACGCACGTACTGCAAAACCTTTGTGCGCATGTGCTAGGCATGGTTTCCCTCTTACTTCTTATTTGTTAGAAAAATTAAGTATGCATATCATTTGCATTTCATTTCTTAGGAGCATTGCTTCACTATAGGGTCTTTTTACTAAGGTGCACTGAAAAAATGGCCTACACTGTTGTAGGCATGTGTATTGGATATGCGCAGGTCCATTTTTCAGCGCGCCTGCAAAAAAGACTCCTTTTTTTGGCCAAAATGGATGTGTGGCAAAATTAAAATTGGTGTGCGTCTATTTTTGGCCTGAGACCCTCCCATTGACTTAGTGGTAAGGTCTCACGCGTTAACCGGGCGGTAGTCATCAGCGCGCATACACTGCCGATTACCGCCTGGTTAGTGCTATGCAGTAGAAAATAAAAAATATTTTCTGCTGTGTGTATTGGATGTGTGTAAAAAATGGAATTACTGCCCAGGGCACGTGGTAGCCAGGCGGTAGTTCCAAATTGACGCGCGTTGGACACGCTTATGCGCCTATGTGCCTTAGTAAAAGGGACCCTCTGTTTCTGTGTTCCTTTTGCATTATGCGCTTTTGTGCCTGCGTTTGAGCATCAGCCCCTTAATGAGCCTGCCCAAGGAGGACTCCAGCTAGGTCGATCCAGACTCAGGGACATCCACATGGGGGCACTACATAACACTACACTGCTTTGTCATCTTCTGATCACCCATCCATCTCTCCCTGATTCTCACACCCCTCCCTCCCTGACATTGGAATGCTTTCATGTTTCACTTATCTATTCTGATATTTGTCATCTTTTGCTTATATTGACTTGATCTGAAGAAGGCTTTGACCTTCGAAAGCTAGTCAATATGTATTAAATTAGTCCAACAAAAAAGGTTTCATTTTCTTTTCTTTTTTTGTTTGGTTTTGCTTCTATTTATTACGTTTACAGTGGTCTAACATGGCAACTTCATTTAGAAGTGGCAAGTCAGGGGGGTCCACGCCTTCCACAAAAAAACAAAAGTCAACACACAAGGGTGGAGGCAAACAGATTCCAAGAAACCAGCCAGCCAAAGAGTACAAGCATCAAAAAAAGTTTATTGGGACCCAACACGGTCCATGTTTCAGCATGCAAGCCTTCCTCAGGGGTCAAGATAATATAGATCGCAACGGAGCTGCTGAGAACAAGTGAGCCTTTATAAAGGCACAATCGTAAGGAGCTGCATCAGAAAAGTAACAGGTCTCAAGCAGTGGCGTAGCAAGGGTGGGGCGGTGGGGCGGTCCACCCCGGGTGTCAACAGGTGGGAGGGTGTTCTGCTGGCGAGTCCCTACCAGCTCCATCCACCCAGCAGCTGTGTGGTGCGGCGCCTCGCGTCTGCGCTGCTGTAAGAGAAGAAAATCGCCTCTTCGGCCCTTCCCTCACTCTGTCCCGCCCTCAAGGAAATAGGACTTTACATCAGAGGGCGGGACAGAGTGAGGGAAGGGCCGACGAGGCGATTTTCTTCTTTTACAGCAGCGCAGAGTCGCGCAAGGCGCCGGGTGGACAGAGCTGGTAGACAGGTGGGGACTGGGTCGGGGGTGCTGATGTGTTACGCCGGGGAAGTGCCGTGTTGCCCTGCAGCTGGGGGGGGGGTGCACGCAGCAGCGATCCGCCCCGGGTGGCAGTGAACCACAGAATGCCACTGGTCTCGAGAACCAAACAAAACATCCTCAAGACCTGTCACTTTTCTGATGTAGCACCTTATGATTGTGCCTTTATAAAGGCTCACTTGTTCTCAGCAGCGCTGTTGCGATCCACAGTATCTTGACCCCTGAGGAAGGCTTGCATGCTGAAACACGGACCATGTTGGGTCCCAACAAACTTTTTTTGATGCTCCTACTCTTTGGCTGGCTAGTTTCTTGGAATCTGTTTGCCTCCACCCTTGTGTGTGAACTACATTTAGAAGCTTAGTAGGTATACATTTTTTAATAAGCAGATCTAGCTACCTGACTCTTTATGTTAAGTGCCTAGATTTTATGAGTATCAACCCCTTAGTAAATTATGGCAGATTTATTTAATTAAGGGGCCCTTTTACTAAGCTGCGCTAAAAAGTGGCCTGCGCTATGACTAGTGCATGGGTTTCCCCACATGCTGAGACCACTTTCAGCACAGCTGTAAAATGGGAGCATTTTCAGCATGTGGCCATTAGTGCAGGAGCTCTTACTGACACCTATTTACTAGGTGGTAAGGGCTCATGTGCTAACCATGCCCTACTCAGTTCACCCGTGGCAATGTAGCTGCACTAACCGATTACCACAGGGCACACCTGCTCTCTGTCCCCCAAACACACCCCCAGTGCTGAAAAATACTTATAAGTGAAGCAGATCCCAAAACTACCACAGGACATCCGAGCGTGCCCTGCGGTAGTGCATTTTACCACACCGGAAGCAAGCATTAGTGCTTACCTCCACATAGTAAAAAGGCCCCTAAATTTCTTTTATACTTCATTCAAAAATAAGCTCAAAGTGAGTTAAAATCTTAATATAAAATGTACTACATAACTAAGAACAATTACAAATAAACAGGTAACATTTATGTTTAGTTTGTGGTCTGTTTAAAATTGCTGCTACTAATAATTTCTATAGTGCTACTAGATGTGTGTAGCGCTGTACACATTAAATGCAGGTACTTTATCTGTCCCTAGAGGGCTCAGAGTAGAGAGCTGCACGGGAACGGGGTTTGCGGGATTCCCGCGGGGACGGAGGCAGTTCCTGTGGGATTCCCGCGGGGATGGAAGCAGCTCTGCAGGATTCCCGCGGGGACGGGGGCAGTTCCTGCAGGGTTCCCGCGGGGATGGAAGCAGTTCTGCGGTCTTCTCGTAGAATTGTAAGCTGCACCTGCACCAGCCTCTCATCTACTGAATACCAATTTCTTTGAGTGCTGTCTTCTCCTCCTCTTCTTCTTCCTTGCTTTAACAGCACAAATGTGGAAAGTCCTCCATTAAGGAGGTGGTAGAGTCACAAATGATGACGGAATTCAAAAAGGCGTGGGATGAACACAGAGGATCTCTAATTAGAAAATGGAAGTTATATAAAACCTAACCTTAAATGGCTGCTTGTGTGTGGATGTGTCAAGTGACGCTTAGATGGCGACTCTGGCTGTGATGAACTAGGGCTGATACCTGGCAGACTTGTATGGTCTGTGTCTCATACATGGCAATCTGGTTTAGGATGGGCTGGAAAGGGCTTAGACAGCAACTTCAGTGGCTGGAAAATGAGGACAGTGCTGGACAGACTTTTACAGTCTGTGTCCCACAAATGAGAAGACGAATAGACTGGAGTGGGCTTCAACGGCAACTCCAGTAGTTGGAACATAAGGATAGGGCCAGATAGACTTCTGTGGCCTTTGTTCCAGAAACACAAAAGAAAGACCATAATCAAGTATATAATATCACACTCGTTGATTTAATGATGAATTGATCATGAGTGTGACTATTGGCAGAGTGGATGGACCATTCAGGTCTATTTGCTGTCACTTACTATGTTACTATTAATCCTCTTTGCTGCCATGGTGCACAGCTGTGACACAGGCATGAGAATCAGATGTCACTTGACCTACTGGCACGTGCATGTGGCGACCTCTCAGCACACAGTGCAAGTGAATCGGAGACAAGTCTTACATGTGTGCACCAGAGTGTTCCAACTTCCATTCCTTCCTTGCCTACAGTGCTGTGGCTCAAATCCAGAGACAAACTGAGGGAGCGGACTGGAATTTTCTTTTATGTACCATTAAATTCTTACGGGGATGGGTGGGGATGGGTTAAATTCTTGCAGGGACGGGTTGGGATTGGTTAAAAATATTTGCGGGAATGGGTAAGATTCCAGCGGGGACGGGCAAGATTTCTGTCCCCATGCAACTCTCTAGCTCAGAGTCTAAATTTTTGAACCTGGGGCAATGGAGAGTCAAGTGACTTGCCCAAAGTCACAAGGAGCTGCAGTGGGAATTGAACCCAGGTCAGCAGGATCAAAGCCTGCTGCACTAACCATTAAGCTACTCCTCCATTTGATTGATTGTCTTTTGACTTATACATCAAGGTGATGAGCATAGAGAATAAATATAAAACATAATGTTTTATAACAGGTAGTGCATGTTGTCTGCATATCAAGCTGCAACGCTGTTAAATGCTCTTCCACAGAATCTGAATGTTAAAACAGTGTTTGCTCAATTTAAGTTTGGCGTAAAATTATAGCTCCTCAATATGATATATGAGACCTGAACTACAAAAGCATGCAAACATTTAGACATAAAGCTCCATCTACAGCTTGCATGCTGCTGCAATTCAGATCTTGTAATGGGAGCTATAATTTTACAATCTTAAAAAGAGCAAATGCAAACACTGGGGCCCTTTTACTAAGCAGCAGTAAAAAGTGGCCTGCGGTAGTGTAGGCATGTGTATTGGGTCCACGCCAGGCCAGTTTTTACCACATCTATACAAAAAGGGCTTTTTTTTAATGGACAAGGAAAAGGGCCTGCAGTAAAAATGAAACCAGCGCACGCCCAAACCAGACTGAGCCCGTAACACCACCCATTGATCTAGTGGTAAAGGCTCATGCACTACATGCGCAGTGACCAGTCAGCACGCACCAAGTGCTGATTACCACGGGAACTGGCGCACATAGGAGGAAATAAATAGATAATTCATCCATATGTTATAGACGCGCACCAAATCTGGAATTACTGCCAGGAGGACGCACTGGCCTGGTGGTAGTTTCATTTGGGCGTGCGCTGCATGCACGTAGAGCCTACTGTGGCTTAGTAAAAAGACCCACTGTGTCCTTTTCATATTCTGTAGAAGACCATTGCACAGCACTGGAATTTGATACATAAACATCATTGATATGTACATTCCAAGCAAATGTTTATAGAACAAGGAATTACTAACAAATCAGACTGCAGTTACCTTAGCAGCTGAAAATAGGTGTACATGGTATACAGGAAGAATGTGGAGGGGCACTTTCGAAAGAATGTCCAAGTCAGAATTGGGATGTCCTGTTCATAACGTCCAAAAAATCCATCCATCTGACAGCCATTTTCAAACACGTAAATGTCAGGATTTTCTGTTTAAAAATACATGAGAAGAATGTTCGTGTGCTGAAAACGTCCAAAATGAACAGCAATTTTCTAAAATGAAACATCCACAATATGAATGGCGAAAAAACAGGCACAAAAATGTCTGCCTGGCATTTGTACAAAAATGGCCACACAGAAAGCCCTGCAGAGCAGAAGGACAGCCTAGTGGTCAGTGCAGTGGATTTTAAACAGTGCATTGGACTTTAAATCTCCAAGGTACACCACTACAATAGCCATCATGCTTGCTGGTGTCTTATAAATTCAGGTACAGTAGGTATTTCTATGTTCCAGGAGGGCTCACATAGTCTTATAGAAATAAAAGAGTTAAATTGGGAGTTACATCTTGGTCCTGTTGTTCAAACTCCACTGTACTGACCAATAGGCTACTCCTTACACTTGGTTGCTGCTCTATTGTCAAATCTTTTAATTAAAAAAAAACAAAAGCAATATAACATTTACAAACACAGGGGTCTTTTTACAAAGGTGCGCTGAAAAATGGCTTGCGGTAGTGTAGGCGCAGGTTTTGGGTGAGCGCCGATCCATTTTTTAGCGGGCCTGTAAAAAAGTCCTCTTTTTTTTAGCTGAAAATGGATGTGCGGCAAAATGAAAATTGCCGTGCCTCCGTTTTGGGTCTGAGACCTTTCCACCAGCCATTGACCTAGCGGTAAAGACTCACGTGGTAACCAGGCAGTAATGACCTACCTGCGCCAAATGCCACTTGGCACACGTCCATTACGTGCACCAGAAAATAAAAAATATTTTTCATACGCGCGTAGCGGACGCACACCGAAAATGAAATTACCGCAAGAGCCACATGGTAGTCGGGCGGTAACTCCATTTTGGCGCATGTTGGGCACGCGTAGACACACAGCTTAGTAAAAGGATCTCACAGTAAACAAGTATACAAAGCAGGAGTGGTCAGACCTGACATTTCAGATGGACCCCGAATTAATCTTGGTGGGCCCTTCTCACCCCCCTCCATACATACATAGTTTTAAAAAAACCTTTTCCTCCACCCCTGCTATCGTAGTCTCTCCACCCCCATCCTCCACCCGCACAGCATCTGCCTGTCTCTCTCTGAAACCCCGCCCTCCCTGGTCTACCTCCAAGCCGTCGCCAGCAGACATTCCTGTAAGCAATCTGCACCGGTCCTGCAGGCTTTCCTCCACCACGTCCCTGCCAGTGAAGAAACAGGAAGTGATGTCATCAAGGGTGGGGCACAGTAGAGGGAAGCACACAGGGCTGGCGCAGGTCGCCTAAAGGAATTGCTGCAGACTTGGGGAAAATCCATTGCTTATTTCTAGGATAAGCAGCATAAAATGTGTTGTACTGTTTTGGGATTTTTCCAGGTACTTGCAACCTGGATTGGCCACTATTGGAAACAGGATGCTGGGCTTCATGGACCTTCAGTCTGTCCCAGTATGGCAACACTTATGTTCATATATAAAGGTAGACGGGGGGGGGGGGGCAGAGAGAGTCGAGCAACTGCCATGAGACAGAGAGAGAGAGGAGTGAGGCACCACCAATGATGTGCTTTGGGGGCCACAAAACTGGGTGGGCCTGAGCCCACTGATACAAAGTTTCAACCCCCCCCCCCCAAATAAACCCATACCATCAACCACACAAAGAAACAACCACTGGCAGCAGCAGGGTCCAAACTCTTATGACCCTACACCAACTTCCCCTAGCTTCCTAGTATGGACCCTAACCCAATGACCCCCTTTCCCCCCAAGAGCCCTAAAATCATTCACACTATAGGAGAGATGGATTGAAGATAAGCCTCCCAACCGGATAAAAATACTTTTTGCCTGTTAAGAATGATTCTGCACCCCATATGCCTCCCAGACCATTAAAGTGTGTAGCTTATTCCTCCGGTAGCAAAAGGACAGGGTTGCTCCTGGAGCTGATGGTGAAGCACACATTTTCTTTCACTATGTATGCCTTACCTAAAAACTGTTTTATTGCCCTACCCTGAACTCCATAGAAGCTAAGCACATTAAAAAGAATTCCAACTCTTGTCAACTGTAGAAGAGATACTAATATCTATTGTAGATAATCAACAACAGTCACCTAAAAGGCCCTAATTTGCCTGCAAATCCATAAAGGATGAAAAAAAATGTGTCATCATAACCTAGCATTTCAAACAGCGTGGGGTTCTAGCACAACCTGCATGAAATGCTTGCTTCTGAGAAAAACTCTCTCTATGAATGATACAATACTGACAATGCCATAACTCAGTGCTGCGCACAGTCTCCTGCGCAGTTACACCCCACTGAGCTGGCTGGCTGCTGATATTCAGTGGCACTTATCCGAGTAGTGCCACAGAATATCACTGCTAATCAGGGTGGTCCTAGGAAACAAGTGGGCAAACGGTCTGCTAGTCCCAGTAGAACGGAAGAAGCAGACACAGTGAGATGAATGATAACCTTTATTGTAAAATACGGGTAAAAGGGTGCCCAACACGGCCGTGTTTCACCCTGCTGGGCTGCTTCAGAGGCAATACAATGCCCAGGAAAACAGAGCACTCAGTACAAAGAGGATGTCTGCTCATTCACAGCATATGATGTTTTCCTGGGTGTTAGCAGTATCCTACCCCAGGTTTTCCACCTTGAGGAAAGTGACAGGATAACTCCTTGACATATTCATCTGCTTCTGCATCTTCCATATCACTGCTAATCAGCCATCCCCCTAACCAGTTAAGTTAGGAGTGGGCTATGGATGGAGTTAGAGCAAAATGGCAACTTAATTGGTTAATGGTGATATTAATTGTTAGGTTTTCAAGGCAGAAACTAGGTTCATGAGACCTTGGACCACTGCCGAGAAGCGGCAGTGGCAGGCAAAACCACCCCACACAAGGGACAAGACAGAACTTTGACAGGAACAGCTAGACGTCACCTGCACTTGGCCGCCCTTCCCCAGAAGTTGAGCCCCTGGATGCAGGCGGCCGGCAGGACTTACTGGACAGGGCAGGAACTGGATACCAACTAGGCTGAACAGGGACTGAGGGTCAGAGGGAAAGGAATATACATGGACAGCAAGGCAGGAAACTGGGCTAGGACTCACAGACAGACAATACCACACAAGGCAGGGAATAGACAAGCTAAAGGACAGGAACTGAAAGCTGTAAGCAGCCACTAAGAAAGAAACACAGACAGGAAAGAATCAGGACTGAAAGCTGCCGGGCAGCCACTAGCAAGAACACAGACAGAAACTAGACAAGGAACACAGACCAGGAACGAGACTCGGACTAAGCAAAAAACCTAAGCTAAACTATACACAAACTAACTAGAACTGGACAAGAAACCAGACTAGGCAGAAGTGCAACAAAGCACCAACATACCAGGGACCTTAGGCAATGCAAAGGCAAACACAGAAGTTTCCAGGTGATTAATAAAGCCCATCAGCTGCTGAAGCTCAGCTGCAGGAATTACAAGGCAGCTACGGATGCTGTTCAGGCACAAACAAGAAAAGCAAGTCTGGCAGCCCGGAAGATCTGGACCAGACTGGGCTGAAGTCTGGAACAGGTGACAGTCCATAGCAGCCACCAGTTCTGGCCACCAAAGGGCGAGGTGAGCACAAACAAGGAAACATTCACATACGTGGCATTAATGAAAGATGTAACCATGATGATAAAGTTCTGGCAGTTGGGCACGGGTGTTCAGATACACAGGGTAGTGTGCACTGTACAGGAAGGGTCTTGCAAGTTTATTTTATGTTTTTATTATTTGGGATCTAGTTCATGCCTTTTCAGCAGTAATTCATGACAACTTACATAGTACGCCTATGTAGTATTGCGTCATACCTTATGCTATGAGTTTATCTTGTTGGGCAGACTTGATGGACCGTGCTGGTCTTTATCTGCCATCATCTTCTTTTTTACTATGTAACCAGTTAAGTAAGCTCATAAAGTTAGGACAGCACAACAGCTCTCCTAACTTCATGCTCCAAGTTATCCAGGCACAGGTCTGAATATCATCTGGTACCTAGTTAACTTCCGAGTTGGTGGACATACCCAAATATTCAATGCTGGGAGCTGCGCATGCCCCAAAATTGAATATCTGAGGTTAGGTCACCCCACAGCTGGAAGCGGCTTGCAACGCAGTTATCACTGTGTGCTGAATATTATAACCTATACTCAATGCAAACTTTCATTAATGGAGCCCATCAAAGCACACAACATGCTTAGCTGTCGTTTACTATATTAGTAGTATAGCAGGCAAGGTGAAGACATATATTTATCAAAGATGTAACCAGGATGATAAAGTTTTGGCAGGTGGACACGGGTGTTCTGATACACATGGTAATGTGCACTGCACAGGAAGGGTCTTGCAAGTCTGTTTTATTTTTACATTCTAGAACTGAAGGTACATTCCTGTCCCTGTACAGCTTACAATCTAATGGGTCCTTTTACAAAAGTGTGTTAAGTAGTTAATATATGAATTAGCATACTCTGTTAGTGTATGAGTGTGGAAATTGTTACCATGCTGTGTTAGGGGACAGGAACTCAGTGGCTTATGGGAGAGAATGGGTGTGGACTGTACATTACAACACTACCTTGTGGGTGCCCTGATGCTATGCAGGGAGCACCTGTTCTATAACACCATTTGGGCACCCAGATTCCATTACAGATTACTAACATAACCTGGCATTTGATACACCTTACATTTAGATGCATGCAGTCACATCGGCCTTAGAGTTAATGTAACTGAACACGCCTAAGTATGACAAGAGTGTGCATAACTTACAGTATTCTATAAGTGCTGTGTGCAACTGGAACAGTAGAAATGACCAGAAAGGTCCAAGGCAAATAGCTGGCTTTTTTTGAACGTCTTCAAAATATGATTCAACATGGACTGTGTTTCAGCTGTAAGGCCTGCATCAGGAGACTGTCAAGTATATAACACAAACAACAAACAAATTTTTTTCATTATGAATTTATGTTTTATTCTACCCTTGTTTTTCTTTTTATCTAAGACCTTTATAGGCTCCTTTTATTTACATTTATATTTAAATTTGTTGGAGTTTCTCCCTTATATGGTACACAGGCTCTGCCTGGTTCTTCCCAGGATGCAACAGGTGGGGTGTCACCATTTTGCAGATGACAACACCTAGAGGCAGGAGTGTGTGAGCATTGCACCTACTTCCTTTGAGGTATGGGGGCCATGGAGGCTAGGCTTGGGGTGGGTGAGGGTCCTGTTAGACTACCAGGAATTTTGGGGGACTTGGGGTAGAAAAGGGCTGTGAGAGAGGGGGCCAGGGTTCCACTATACCATTAAGGATGTTTTATTAACACTGGGAGAGCCAGGAGAGGGTCTGGGGGTCTACTACGCCATCAGGACATTTTTGTAATGTATGGGGAAAAGTGTGGAGTCGGGAGATGGGAGCTGAATTTTTAAGCTGGGTCCGGGGCAGGATGGTCGGGTTGGAGGGAAAGAAGGGGTGCCGCTAGACACCTCTCCTCTCAACCAACCCTTCTATGCTGCCCCAGACCTGGTGAAAAGTTTCCTGCGATAAACGTGCATGAGAAACCTTTTTTTTTTTTTTTTTGCATTGATGTGAGGTGTATAATGACTGCATTAACATGCATTTTAATGTGGCCTGCAGTAATGGTTTCGGCATGAGTTCATGGAGCTACAAAGTAGTACATTTAAAACAAATTGGAGAAAACCTTTCTTCACTCAACGTGTACTGGGTGCACAATAACATACACACAAACCTTGTGGTCACCGCCTGTTAATGTTGGCCATAGTTTTGATCAACAGCCTCCCCAGAACAGGTATTCAAATTATTTTAGAATGTATAACCCACTTCATCTAAAATTAAAGGCAGGATACAAGAAACATACTATTATTTATTTATTTATTTATTTATTTATTTATTGCATTTGTATCCCACATTTTCCCACCTATTTGCGGGTTCAGTGTGGCTTACAATACATTGTGAATGGTGGAAATACAATTTGTTACAACTCGGTTATGGATTACATTGTGAGGAGTTATGCGAAAACAAAGTCAAAGTATCGTTAAGGGAATAGAACAATGGAGAAGAACAATGGAACAATGGAAAGAAACAACGGGAAACTGATAGGGCAACTAAACAATAGTAGGAGAACAATTCGGTATAACATTTTTCTGTGAGTAGAGGTATAAATGTATAAATTTAGATATTGCTAACACCTTTTTCAGTAGTAGCTCAAGATGAGTTACATTAGGTACATTGGGTATTTCCCCTGTTCCTGGAGGGCTCACAATCTAAGTTTGTACTTGAGGCAATGGAAGGTTAAGGGGCCCTTTTACTAAGCTGTGGCAAAAAGTGGCCTGCGGCAGTGCGAGCGCATCTTTTGGGTGCACACTGGGCCATTTTTGCCGCTTCCTGGAAAAAAGGCTTTTTTAAGGGGCCGGAAAATGGACATGTGGCAAAATAAAAACCAGTGCATCCATTTTCAGCCTGAGACCTTACTGCCACCCTTTGACTTATTGGTAAGGCCTCATGCGCTACCCGGGCAGTAGGCATGCAGCGTGTGCCCACTGCCATTTACCACCGGGTATGCACCTCATGTTTTCAGCACTCACTTAATTCAGAATTACCACCTGCGTCACACAGTAGCCAGGCAGGAATGACGATTTGGCATGCACTGGATGCGCTTAGGCCCTTACGCACATTTGTAAAATGATACCCTAAGTGACTTGCCCAAGATCATATGGAGCAGCAGTGGGATTTGAAACGGGCACTTCTGGATGTCAAGACTGGAAATCATTCCTGCTCCAGCTTCATGCCATCCACTGGAAGGCTTCCTTAATATAGGCAGGCCCCTTTCAGGATGATCCTCTATCAATCAGGTAATACTATTGCTTCAGCAGTACTGAGCTATTCCAGAATGCATATGCCCCTTTACTCTATCAGAGAGCACCTACATTTATAATAGACATGCTTAAATGTATACCAGCCTGCACACCCAATGCCAAACCTGGATATTCAATGCTTAAACTTAACTGGCTATGTAATATTCAGTGCTGGCTGGTTTATTTATTTTAAATTTTGCTCACACCTTTTTCAGTAGTAGCTCAAGGTGAGTTACATTCAGGTACATTGGATATTTTTCTGTCCCAGGAGGGCTCACAATCTAAGTTTGTACCTGAGGCAATGGAGGGTTAAGTGACTTGCCCAAGCTCACAAGGCAGGGGCGTAGCTATGGGTGGGCCTGTGTGGGCCCAGGCCCACCCAATTTCGGCCCAGGCCCGCCCACCCAAATTGCAGCAGCAGCAGCACAGCACAATGACAGGGACGGCACCCGCACGCAGCACCCGCTGTGGCTCAGCTGACAGGCTCCGACAGGACAGAATCCAGCCTGATTTCGCTCAGGCCCACCTCCCACCACCACCCAAGCGCACACTGCTGCAGTTCGCGGCAGCCTAGCACTAGCGAACCACGTCGTCGCAGGCAGCCGGGCACCCGCCCAAGTCTCCAGGGCAGGCTCCGCCTCCGAGTCAACATAGGCCTGCCGGGCTGGCGCCTACCTTCGGCTTCGGGTCCGCCGGTCCGGGAATGCACTTGGTTGGCTTGCAGGGCCGGGCGCGCAGGCAGCACGTTGCGTTGTACTTTCCCATGATCCATTCCCAATCCCATCATCATCAATGCGGTAGCGGTAGCAGCAGCGCAGACTAGATGATGTGCGCACGTGCACGCACGCACGCAGGTGCGAGGCGAGCCTCAGCCTGGCCCTGCCTGACAGTGGTAATTGGCTTGGGAAGGAAGTAGGAGACAGGAGAGAGAGATCATCATTCATTCCAGAATCGAGTTCCAGGCTCCAGCAGTGTCTCCAGTCCACTCTCCAATCCATAACTTTACTGCAGCCAAGGTAAGCAGCAGCAGCTGCCAGCAGCCCAGCCCAGCAGCAGCAACCAGCAGGTAATAAAATTGTAAAGGCTTTTTTTTTTTTTCATCATAATCTTTGCCCTGCAGTGAAGAGCCCACCCCCAAGCCCACCACCATGACCTGCCAACATTTTGATTATTCTTTTGTAATCAAAATGATGGCTGTGGTCTGGTACTGGGCTTCTGGATGGGGGTGGGGGGTAGACGTGCCAGTGCCTAGGGCAATGAGGAGCCCATCCCCACCCAAAAATTCCCCAACAATAAATTTTAATAGTGCCAACGCTAGCTTAATTTTAAAAAAGTTGTCTTTCTCTCATTTTGGTGGGTTTTTGGGTGGGGATGGTCTCTGCAGTGCCTAGTTTAAAATTTAAAAAAAAAAAAGTGTAGGCACCGGCAGTTTTCTCTGGGTGGACCCGTGCGTGCAGAAAACACGTTTTTTTAAAATTTAATTCCATAGGGGGTGGGTAGGGCTGATGCTTGGCTACAGGGAGGAGTGGGGTGAAGGATAGAGCTGATGTTTAGCTATGGGATGGATGGTGGGGAAGGGAAGGATTGATACTGGGCTACAGGGATGGATGGGGGGGAGGTAAGGTAGAGAAGGGAAGGGCTGATGTTGAGCTATGGGGATGGATAAAGTATTGAAGGGAAAAGCTGATGCCAGGCTGCTGGGATGGATGGATGGATGGGGTAGGGTAGGGAAGGTCTTTATGTTTTTGTAATATGTTTTAAAATGAATGTGTGTTGAATTGTGATGTTTAGAATTGCAGAGATAATGTGGCATAAAAATTTAGAAAATCAATAAATTTATAATTTTTGGTCCTTTATTCTGTAGTTGATGAGGGTTGGTCTGTGGTCTGCATGTGACCACGAGCAGACGAGAGTTTCTGCTGGCATGTGGTTTGTATGGGGATCTATGAGTCTGACTTGTCAGGCTTTTCCAATGGGATGTGTATTGCTGTTGTGTATATTCACTGCTGCCTTTTTAAAGGTACTGTTATTGGAACTGGTGTTATCGTTTGCAATATAGGCTCTAAGAAGCCTCTTTGCAGGATCACAAAGTACTTGGCAACAAAGGGATTTTGTGTTGCTATTATTGAGGTGCTACTACAATTTGAATACATTGTTCCAGGATTGGGGGGATGCTAAGCTTTAGTAAAAGGGCAACTTTATTATGCTTCTGCTACCTATGTTGTTGGATGTATTATTATTGTTATATTTGTATCCCACATTTTTGCAGGCTCAATGTGGCTTACATGTAACTGTTAATGGCGTTAACAAATACATGGTATGAATGAATACAAAGTGATACTGTTGTAGAATGAGGTGCATGTATGGTAGGTACAATTGGGGTAACATAGAGAGGGAAGGGGGGAAGAAGAGTCAGGTAATGTCTGTTACGGTCTTTGGTTACATTGTGTTGCAAGTGTCCAGGTATTTTTATGTTGGGTCGGTGGGGTATGCTCTTCTGAACAGGTCTGTCTTTAGTGCTTTCCGAAAATTTAGGTGGTCGAGCGTAATTTTTACTGCTTTTGGCAATGCGTTCCATAGTTGTGTGCTTAGGTAGGAAAAGCTGGATGCATAGGTGGATTTGTATTTTGAGTCCTGTATGTAAATGTAAACTCAGAAGATCCTTATCACAAAACTTACTGAAGTTATTATGATTTTAGCTTCAAGGAGAGAAAAATTCCGGAAGTGTTCCAGAGATAAATATATTTCCTGACAGTGTTCCTTATTCTGCCCCCATGGCAAAACAGAGTTCATTACTAAACTACTTCAAAAAACCACGTATAGAGGAGCATGGTGCGGATGCAGATAGAATTGAAAAACCACATCTAGAGGAGCATGGCGAGGATGCTGTTCCCTCAACAAGTTCTACTTTATGCTCACAAATCAGTAAACCTGGTGTGCAACCGATGGAATTGCTTTCAGATTTATCCGACATTGATGAACCACCAAAACAGCCAAAGTTACAGGCTTTCCCAGTTTGTACAATTAGTGGCAAGTCCCGAAGTTTTTCATCTCACTGGTATGATAAATTTTGCTGGCTGGAATACAGTGCAAGCCAGGATGGAGTGTTGTGCAAAGCGTGCAGACATTTTTCTGATACCCGGGCTGAAGAAACTTTCACAAGAACTGGCTTTAGAGATTGGAAGCACATGAATCAGAGCTGCTCAAAACATGAATCCAGCAAGGCACACTGTCTTGCACTAGGAAAAATTGAAGATTACAGACAAAGTCACTTAGCAGGAGGTCGGGGAAACATTTTCAATCAACTAAACCAAGATGCCATGAACTTTTCTTTAGTTGAAAGGAATCGTGAACACATCAAAGTAGTACTTGATATTATGATAATCTGTGCCAAGCAAGAAATTCCATTACGCGGACACAGAGAGACAGAAGAAGCCTTAAATAAAGGAAACTTTTTGGAAATGTTCAAACTCCTTAGCAAATATGACAATAGTATCAAAAGTCGCCTTGAAAAACTTCCAAAGAATGCAACTCTAATGAGCCCAGATATTCAGAATGAACTGTTAGAATCTGTCACTTTACTACTGTTATGCAAAATCAAATCCGAAATACATGAAACCGATAATACATACTATGCCATTCTGGGTGATGAATGCAAAGATCTCTCTAAACGTGAGCTTGTTGCAATATGTGTCAGGTACCTACACAAAGGGGTAATAAATGAAAGGGCAGTTGGATTTGTTGATACTGCAGACATGACAGCAAATGGGATTTCTGATAAAATCATAAAAGTGCTTGAAGTGCTTGAATTAGATCCAGAGTTATGTGTTGGCTTCAGCTTTGATGGAGCATCTGTGATGTGTGGAAACAAAGGAGGTGTTCATGTCATTTTGAAATGCATGTTTCGGCGGGCTGTTTATGTGCACTGTAATTCTCATCGCCTCAATCTGGTTCTCTGCACAGCATCTAAAGCATGTCCCTCTGTTAGCACATTTTTTGAAATTCTGAACTCCTTGCATAGTTTTATGACAGGTACATATAGGCATGCTCGTTTTTTGGAAGTACAGAAACAACTGCATCCTGATAGACCATGTCTTGAACTTGAACGATCAACAGACACAAGGTGGAGCTCAAAATCTGGCTCTGTGAAAAAATTATTGATACTTTTTGATGTTATTCTTGAAGTACTTGCTGAATTTTCAAATGCTGCTGGACAGACAAAAGTAGATTCCCTATCACTTCTACATCAGATAGAGACAAAGAAATTCTTATTTCTGGCAGTTACATTTGGGAAATTATTTGAAAGCAGTGATTTTGCCACAAAAGGACTACAGAGTGCCACGTTGTCTGTTTCAGATTGCATTAATCTTATAGAGTGTCTAAAAGAAACTTTTGTTCAGTTTAGGGAGAACACATCAAATGACTTTGATAAAGTTCTTAAATTAACAGAGGATCTCATGAAGAAATATGATATTGAAAAGTGGGATGATTCTTCCTCTCGAAAGACAAAGCTACCTATAAAGTTTGGTGATTCATTGGTTTTTTTCCACTTTGGGTAAATCTTCTTCTGTGCAAAGCAATGAAGATTTGAGACATCTGTGGAATGAGATTATTGACTGTCAGCTAAGTGAACTGAATAATCGTTTTCAAGACGATGCTTATGGAATGATGACGGCTTCTGCTGCCTGTATGCCAACATCTGAGGCCTTTGGCCGAAGAGAGAGTCTACTGCCCCCGTGTACATTATATGGCATTACCATAGAGGAGGCTGAATTAACAGTGTTTGTTCAGCATCTAAAACGCAAAGTAGCAGAAGGTATAAATTTTCCATCTTTAATTGAAGTACTAGACAGCTGCAATGTGGACATTTTCCCAAATGTTGGTGCCCTTTTAAGAGTACTTATCACTCTGCCGATGTCAACTTGCACTGTGGAACGACTGTTCTCAACTGTGAACAGGTTCAAAACGGCATCAAGGGCCTCAATGCTCACCAGTCGCCTGCATAATCTGTCACTGTTATCATTTGAAAGAGAACTGTGTGATTCATTGGACTATGACAGAATTATTGATATATTCAACACCAAAAGACGGCGCCTCATTCTTTAGTGAGCATAGTTTCATTCTTTAGTGAGCATAGTTTCTCACCTTAATTTGCTACATACTATTATACAATTTTGGAATTGTACGTTTATGCACTTACTGTTTTTGTATTAAAGCACACTGCACTGTTCTATTTAAATAGTTACACTTCTTGAGTGCATGTAACCACACCTGTACTTTGTTCTTGTTTTTTATTTTAAACAGTTTGTTTTTACAAATATCCCTAGCCTTCAGGCGAAACATGGTCATGTTGGGTCATTTTCAATAAAGTATTTTTCGTTTGTTCTTCGTCTGTGATTCGTTCTGTCCTTTGATATACATTTCTTATAAAGCAAAGTTGAAGGATATGTGCCAAACTGTGGCAATTTTATTTTGTCAGCATCAGAATAGAGAGAGAAAGCAGTAGAGCCAAAGGAAGGGAAAAAGTCTTCAAAGGTTATCAGGTATTTACATTTGTTAAGCAAAGTATATGCCATTGCTGTGATTATACTGTTATGTGTGTTGACATATTTGCCATTATAGTAGAAATATCTGATCAAGTTTGATATGGCATAAGGTAACTATATTTAAAACTATTGTTTTTTTTTCCCCACATTAAGTAAGTGGTTTATGTTGACATTTATAGTGCCCACCCATATTAGCTCTGGGCCCACCCAAAATCTCAGGTCTGGCTATGCCACTGTCACAAGGAGCAGCAGTGGGATTTGAAACGGGCACTTCTGGATGTCAAGACTGGTGCTCTAACCACTAGGCCACTCCTCCACTCCACATACACAGAAACATACATAGTAAAGTACAAACAAACAAACAAACAATAAATACAAAACATTATCAGATGTTACTCAAACTTGCTGTTCAAATCATCTAAGCAGAAAAAAAAATTAAATAACCCTCAAAAGCTTGCTGAAATAAAAATGTTTTATGAGGTTTTCTAAAAACCTCTACATTTTTAATAGATCTCATACATGTTGCTGCTGTCTAAGGGCTACTTTTACAAAACAGTACTACTGATTAGCCTGAACGGAATGCAAAGAAGCCCCTGGGAATTAAATGGGCTTCTTCGCATTCAGTACACAACTAATCAGTAGCGCCACTTTGTAAAAGGAGCCCTAGATTTTTTTTTACGTGTGCATGTACTGCAGGACAAAATTGGAAATATATATATAAATTTCCAGCAGTGGCATAGCTACAGGTGGGCCTGGGTGGGCCACAGCTCACCCACTTAGGGCTCAGGCCCACCCAACAATAGCACACATTTAGCGGTAGCTGGTGGGGATTCCATGCTCCACCAGCTGAAGACTTCCCCCTGATAGTAGTGAAAACGCTACTCTCCACAATACTGGCACCTGTGCATGCTCAGTTTCAGCACATGCCTGCTGTAGACTGCCAAGGTGGAAAGAAGGTGGGATTTTTTTTGGTGGTAGTGTGGGGGGAGGGAAAACACTTGGTGCCCACCCACTTCTTGCCTAGGCACATCCAAAACCTGTTGTCTGGCTACGCCCCTGTTTTCCAGCCTGCTGAAAACACACCCACAATACATCCCCTTGGAAATCATGCATACTGAGGACATACACATGTAAATAATGGCTTTCTAAAATAGCTATTTACATGCATGGTCATTTACCCATCTAAACACTGCAATTTACACCTGTAAAATCCACCCAGGCCTTCTAAAATTAACTCCCAAATCTAATAGGGACTCACTAATCATTCCAGTAATCCCGGAACACAAAGGCTGCAAACAAGATTAGCTCAAGGTATCACTGATACTTTGGAAATTGTCACAGTTTTAATTGGAAGAGATAATGCTTGGGCTGGAAAAAAGAGAATCAATATGTACTTATAGCTAGGGTACAGCGATATGCATCTCAAAGCAAGAAAGACTCAGTTACAATTAATCAGAAACCAGCAGAATATGCCAATTGTGTTGCTTTAATTTTTATATTTTTGATACTGTATCTCAAAAGAATATTAAACAAGAAATTTAAGCTGAAACATTTTAAGAGAATGCAGTGATATATAGTGCCCTGTTCACTAGCTACATTAGCATTAATGCTTGTTACTTACGTGAGTAGGCCTCACTGAGAAGGATGGGGCTCAAGATAAATAATGTCACCATTAACATGCATGAACGCTAACATGAGTTAGTGGATAGAGCTACTAGTTTGTCCAAAAATGTAACAAGTTTAAACTGTTCGGGTCAGAGAAGCATTAAACAAGAGAATGAGGAAGGAACATCCTGCTCCATATACTAGTAGGAAGCTCCTAGTTAGATATACTCATCCTCAAGTTGCAGGCCTAACTTTACACTATATATATATATATATATATATATATCACCAAAAAATTCAGTACTGAAAAAGTTCTATTCTATAAACCGTGCTTAAAGTTAAACGTTTTTTATAGAATAGCGTTTATGCCTGGGAATCGCACCTAAGTTTAGGCATGGCCTTTTGCACCAACTGAAACGTGGTGCAATCCTCGTTATTCTATAACAATGTACGTTAATTTTAGGAACGCCCTCGTTATCTCCATGCCCCACTCATTTCTGTGCCACCTTTTTCAGATTGTGTGTAAATTTTAGGTACATAAATGCCAATTAAATGTAATTAGTGCCAATAGGTGCTTGTTAAAAAGCCAATTATTGGCACTAATTAGCTTGTTCTTCAATTAAATTGCGTGCACTCAAATTTGTGAATGCAGTTTTTGGTGACTTTTATAGAATTAGAGGGTTAACGAACAAAGTTGGGCACCAAATATAAGGTCAGTTAATAATTGGTTGTTAATTGGAGTTAATAGTCAATTATTGTCTTAAATTGGTGTTAATTGGCACAAAATGGCAGTTGTGCATACAACTGACCTTAGTCACTGTTCCACAAGTTGAGTGTGGAATTTCTGTTGTGCACTGCTTCTAGGGTGTGTGGCCATGGGAGATGCATGGGCAGGTCAGTAACATGCCTATAAGTTATGCACCCAGGTTATAGAATATTGGTGGTTATGCGCCTGTCAACAGTTAGGCGCGAGCACTTACTCCAGCCTTTGACTAAGGTTAGACATGAAATTGTAACCTCACACTAGTAACTGTGAACTCACACTAATATTCTGTAAGAGCAGTTCCATACAGATCTGCCATTCTAGAATTTACACTCAGTGTTCATCATCCTGGCGCCTAAATTTCAGTGCTGTTTATTGAATTTACCCCTAAATACAGTCATTGAAAAAGAAGCTGTAAAATGGGCCTTGGAATCCTTCAGAGTTTCCTGATTCAAAAGAGAATTTACATTAATAATAGAGCATAAACTTCTCAACTGTATGTACTGAAATAAAGAATTCAACTCTTGGGTGAAGTGGTAATGCCACGCATTACAACCCTATGCGCTTAGAACAGAACAGGACAGAAAGGAAAACAGTAATGCTGATTTTATTGGATATTAAATGCAACACCTTTCCTCTCCCACTTCCCCCTCCTTTTGGGCAGTTAAGGAGATCACCATACATAATACATACAATTTTCTAATGTCATTTCTAATAGCATTGGCAATAAAACTGTTTGGGAGGGTTAAATCATTCTAATTTCTGGACCTTTTCTTCTGAAAGGTTTAATGTAAGTGAAGGAAATAGCGTGATTTTTCAGGACCACAAGGATTCAGAAACACACTGCCCTCCCAGTCTCCCCCACACACAATTTAACAGGATATAGAATGGATTATAATTTAGAATGCTGTTTATAATCCACTTTTCCATATAACAGTCTGAAAGCCTTCCCATCACTGGGGTTCAAGATACAAAAGTGTAATACAAATCATATATTTAAAACCGACAGTGATCATACTCCACCCTTATCCCCAATCATGAAGTGAGCCCAGCTGGTCCAGCAACCATGCACTAAGGGAGGAAGTTACCAAAGTGTGCTAAAAGTCGATCTTTTACCACACTTTCATATACCAGGGGATTCAGCAACCTGCGGAATCTTCGTCCCACAGGTTGCTGAATCCTGTGGTAAAAGTACAACACTGTTTGCAAACCATCTTGCAAGCAATGTTATTCTATGTGCCATAAAGACATAGCCCAATGCTCCCAGGCCTGATGTGAAAGGGACCATGGAGTTATTTGTAACCCTTGATTCCAGCTGCCCCCCCTCTCATCAGCAGCCCCCTGAGTCAGCCACCACATCCCCCCCCCCCCCCGAGGCAGCAGCTCCTTGCTGATCACAGCCCCCTCCCCCCCATTAGCTTCCCTCTAGCCCTCCCAAGGCCTCTCCCCCTTCACCAAGGGTCTCTGGACCCTTAACTGGTGGTCCAGTGGTTGCCAGGAAGCAGCAAACCCCTTTCGCTCCTGCCCAGCTGACACTTCAACCAAAATGGTGTTCCTACTCTGCCCAATGTTCCCAGGCAGTAAAATAACCCAAGCTAAAAACTAGGGTTATTTCATCATGACTTGTAGGTCATAACAGAATTGCTGTGTGCACACGGTGCATACTGCAAGTCATGCTATGGTATTTACATAGTAATAAGATGCAAAACATGCATTTGCATATTTTCCATCTCATTACAATGTAACCCAGAGTGACTTAAATATTGCTGCAGTAAATTAAGTCAAGCTGTTTTAGGGCACTTGAAGTTGTGTTAAGGGGCAAATAATGTGACTTAAATCCCTAACACAGCTTGATAATTTCCCCCCAAGGCAGTAGAAGCAGAGCACAGCAAACATTTTCTTTAAAATAACATAATAATTCTGTTGATCAAAAACATTTTAAACAAGCACTTGTATGCCAAGTTATGTATTGAAATAATTAGAGTAATAAGGCTCAAAAGTTTTTAGATATGCCGCCACTCATTCAATATGGTTTACGGTTTATTGACATTTGATAAAATCGCCTCTAGTTACAAAACAAATATGCCAAACAGGGAACATAATTTCTGCAGTAAAAATGTCATCATGGCCTCAAGTCAAACCTTTTTTTTTTGTTTGATGTTTAAATTGCACATAAAAATGTTTTTTATTATTGCAAACAAAACTACTCAGGGCAGAATATAATATGTCAATTCGCTTAGCTGATGCTGGCGGAGATAAGATCTGTCCTTACTCATAAAAACCACCAGATAAGTGAATTGACATATTGTAATCTGCCCTGTGAACAAGTTTTGTTTGCAGTAGCAAAAAATCAAACAAAATGAGGTTTAACTTGAGACAGTGATGACCTTTTACCACAGAAATTATGTTCCCTTTGTAAGATAGTTCAATGACTGGTGGAATATATTAAAAATTAAAATATTGAGCCTCATTTGTCTAATTATTTCAATATATTACTTGACATACAAGTTGTTAAGATGGTCTTTGATTCACATAATTATTATGGGCCCAATATACAAAAGTGATATAAGCAGGAGGGAGAGGCTGATGCCTGCTTAAATCACGGTCAGCGGGCAAGCCATTGGTATTCAGCAGTGCCTAACTAGACAGTGCCACTAAATATTGGCACTAACAGGCAACTTTGAAAGTGGACAAGAGAGGGCATTACAGGGGCAGAGTCATGGAAAAGCCGACAATATTCACTGCTGGTGTCCACGTAGCTAACTGGGCATGTAACAGTCCTAACTTTGCCCAGTTAGCTATGCGGGTGCCAACACTGAATACCATCCAGCAGCTGCATAACTGCCAGGTACCAGCCCATAGCATTCCAGTTTCTCCCATCCTTCCAGAACCCACCCTCAACTGCAACATTAAAAGCCTCCCTTGATCCCCCTCCCACGCCCTCCCCCACACACATTGCAACAATAGAAACCCCCCCATCACTCAGTCCTGATCCCTCTTATAGGACCCTGCCATGGAACATTAGTAGAACTACTCCACATTGTAACCCCCTCTCCCCTGGGCCTACCTTAGGGGCCCTTTTACTAAGCCACATAAGCGTCTACACGTGCCCAACGCATGCCAAAATGGCATTACCACCCGGCTACCACGTGGCTCTTGTGGCAATTTCATTTTTGGTGCGCAGCCGATATACGCGGCCGAAAAATCATTTTTATTTTCGGACGTCCGTATTGGATGTGTGCCAAGTGGCATTTGATGCACGTAGTTACCGCCCGGTTACTGTGTGAGACTTTACCGCTAAGTCAATGGCTGGTGGTAAGGTCGCAGACCCAAAATGGACAAGCGGCAATTTTGATTAGTGAGTTGGGTGCATAAATTCTAATTATTGCTCATTATTGCTTGTTAAGTGCTGTTATCAACACTAGCTTATGCGTGTTGTTTATAGAATACACTTGGATTTTGGCGCGGAACCCTAGGGTCGCATACAGTGTGTTATCGACGACGACAACCAGATCCCTTTCTTGGTCCGTAACTACTAACGTGGAACCTTGCATGACGTAGCTATAACCCGAATTATAGCTACGTCATGCAAGGTTCCACGTTAGGAGTTACGGACCAAGAAAGGGAGCTGGGTGTCATCGTCGATAACACACTGAAACCTTCTGCTCAGTGTGCTGCTGCGGCTAGGAAAGCGAATAGAATGTTGGGTATTATTAGGAAAGGTATGGAAAACAGGTGTGAGGATGTTATAATGCCTTTGTATCGATCCATGGTGTGACCGCACCTTGAGTATTGTGTTCAATTCTGGTCGCCGCATCTCAAGAAAGATATAGTAGAATTGGAAAAGGTGCAGCGAAGGGCGACTAAAATGATAGCGGGGATGGGACGACTTCCCTATGAAGAAAGACTAAGGAGGCTAGGGCTATTCAGCTTGGAGAAGAGATGGCTGAGGGGAGACATGATAGAGGTATATAAAATAATGAGTGGAGTGGAACAGGTGGATGTGAAGCGTCTGTTCACGCTTTCCAAAAATACTAGGACTAAGGGGCATGCGATTAAACTACAGTGTAGTAAATTTAAAACAAATCGGAGAAAATTTTTCTTCACCCAACGTGTAATTAAACTCTGGAATTCATTGCCGGAAAATGTGGTGAAGGCGGTTAGCTTAGCAGAGTTTAAAAAGGGTTGGACGGTTTCCTAAAGGACAAATCCATAAACCGCTACTAAACGGACTTGGAAAAATCCAAAATTCCAGGAATAACATGTATAGAATGTTTGTACGTTTGGGAAGCTTGCCAGGTGCCCTTGGCCTGGATTGGCTGCTGTCGTGGACAAGATGCTGGGCTCGATGGACCCTTGGTCTTTTCCCAGTATGGCATTACTTATGTACTTATGTACATAGGTTCTGGTGGCTAGCCCTTATCATTCTGCCTAATGGTTAAGTGCAGCAGCCTGAGAATCTGGGTAACTGCATTCGATTCCCACTACAGCTCCTTGTGACTCTGGGCAAGTCACTTAGGGCCAGATTCAGTAAATGGACCTCAAAAATCAGCCCTGAATGGTATTCTATAAAGGTCACTCCAGGGTCACTAGAATCCATGCCCAACTTTGGACGCAAGCATTTACACCAACTGAAACCAAGTGTAAATCCCAGTGTGCAAGTTGGGCATGGATCCCCTGAATTCTGTAACACTACAAGCATTTAAAGGGAATGCCTCTTATCCACCCACGTCCTTCAGAAGAGACCGTAGTAGCTCAGGTGTCCTTAAATAAAAATCAGACAAAAGATTGCAAATTAATACTGTCAAGTACTGAGCATGATGTAACCACTGCTCACTTGCCCTGTCCTTTTATCCTCACCTTTAATTGTTCTGTCTATCTGCCTGTCTTATCTAGATTGTAAGCTCTTTGAGCAAGGACTGTCTTTTTTGTGTATGGTGTAAAGCGCTGCGTATGCCTTGTAGCACTATAAAAATGATAAGTAGTAGTAGTAGTTTGAAATGTCTATATGCGAATGCCAGGACCCTAAGAAATAAGATGGGAGAGTTAGAATATATTGCACTAAATGAAAAATTAGATATAATAGGCATCTCTGAGATCTGGTGGAAGGAGGATAACCAGTGGGACACTGTCATACCGGGGTACAAATTATATCATAGTGATAGGGTGGACGAATTGGTGGAGGGGTAGCATTATATATTAACGAGAGCTTTGAATCAAATAGATTGAAAATTCTGCAGGAAACAAAACACATCTTGCAATCCCTATGGATTGAATTTCCATGTGTAAAGGGGAAAAGGATAGTGATAGGAGTGTACTACATATCCGCCTGGCCAGGATGAACAGACGGATGTAGAAATGTTAAAGGAAATTAGGGAAGCAACCAAACTGAGCAACACAATAATAATGAGTGATTTCAATTACCCGATATTGACTGGGTAAATGTAACATAGGGGCATGCTTGGTAGGTAAAATTCCTTGACGAAATCAAGGACTGCTTTATGGAGCAACTGGTACAGGAGCCGATGAGAGAAGGAAAAATTCTAGACCTAGTCCTTAGTGGAGTGCATGATCTGGTGCAGGAGGTAATGGTGCTGGGGCCGCTTGATAACAGAGATCATAATATGATCAAATTTGATATTAGCTTTGAAGTAAGTATACACAGGAAATCCAATACGTTAGCGTTTAACTTTAAAAAAGGAGACTATGATAAAATGAGAAGAACGGTGAAAAAATACTTAGAGGAGCGGCTTAGAGGTTCAAAAATTTACATCAGGCGTGGATGCTGTTCAAAAACACCATCCTGGAAGCCCAGGCCAAATATATTCTGTGTATTAAAAAAGGAGGATGGAAGACCAAATGACAGCTGGCATGGTTAAAAAGTGAGGTGAAGGAAGCTATTAGAGCTAAAAGAAAATCCTTCAGAAAATGAAAGAAGGAACCGACTGAAAAAAATAAGAAACAGCATAAGGAATGTCAAGTCAAATGGAAAGCGCTGATAAGGAAGGCAAAGAGGGACTTTGAAAAAAAGATTGCGTTGAATGCAAAAACATAGTAAAATTTCTTTTAGGTATAATAAAAGCAGGAAGCCAACAAAAGAATCAGTTGGACCGCTAGGTGACCAGGGGTAAAAGGGGCGATCAGGGAAGACAAAGCCATAGTGGAGAGATTAAATGAACTCTTTGCTTCGGTCTTCACTGAGGAAATTTTGGGAGAGATACCGGTGCCAGAAATGGTGTTCAAAGCTGACTAGCCAACTCGCTAAGCTTATTCTGTAACATAGTGTGCCAAAGTTCCAATGCACACAGGTTTAAAGGGGGCGTGGTTATGGGCATTCCAAAATTTACACACACTGTTATGGAATATGGCCCTCTGCGCCTAAATCTATGCATCAAGATTTACGCCATGTTTTCATTGGTGTAAATGGAGGCGCGTAGACATAGGCGCTACAATTTGCATCTAAGCGTATTCTATATACCACACCTAAATGTAGGCACAACTTATAAAAAAATAGGCTTAAGCGGAAATTTTTCTGCACTGATTTTTTTAGGCACCATATATAGAATTCCCACCTAGCGAAGATTCTAAAAAAGCAATTTTGTGTGCAATTGCCATTATAGAATACTAGTATAAGTCTGCATTTATGCATTTAACTTTAGGCTTGAGCAGTTATGCTAGCTCAATGGCAGGCATAAATGCTTGTATCTAACTGTAGGTAGTTAGAATGTAAATGCTAGTATTCTGTAACTTGTGCACCTAAGTGCTAAGCACGCCCCTGACCCACCCATGGCCTCTGAGGTCCGATCTCCTCTTGCAGTTGCACACTCTGGATTTTGCATGCACAATTTATAGAATACTATCTAATAGCAGCTACACTTGTAACTGCTAATTAGTGCCAGTTAGCACCAATTAAGACAAATTAGCAGCTAATTATACTATTAAGTTACATGTGCAACTAACATAAATCTATAACTTGCACATGGAACTTTGCACACTAAGGACTAGGGGCTTCTTTTACAAAGCTGCGCTACCGATTCCCATGTGACAAATAAGAGGAAGCCCTTTAGGAAATGAATGGGCTTTCTCTCATTTGCCACACCGAGAATTGGTAGCGCAGCTTTGTAAAAGCAAGCCCTAGATTCTGTAAATGGTGCCCAAATTTCGGTGCTGAAAAAAATGAGTGCTGAGCGCTAGTCTATAAATGGCACTCTGAGCTGGGCACCATTTATAGAATAGTGCATAGTGCCAGGATCTGTATCCAACTTTGGGCATAAGGATTTACACCAACTGAAACCTGGTGTAAATCCTCGCTTGTAAACTAGGCATGGTTCCCTCAAATTCTTTAGCAGTGTGCGCATCTTTAGTGAATGTTCCCGACCTGCCAATGCTCCTTCCATGGCCATGCCCCTTTTCAGTTGAGCGCTATAAGATTTACACACATATCCTTTCGAATAGATCCTAGCCAGATGTGCACGTAAATCTAAATTGTTGTCAATTAATACCAATAACTGATTGTTAGCATCCAATCATTGGCGCTAATTAGCTCGTTAATTTGTGAATACAAATTGGGCATGCCCCCAAATTTGCACACACAATTTTGAGGGCCATATATAGAATCCGGGGGTAAGCATAAAATTGTACATGCAAATGCACAGAATTAAGGGCACCCAGTCATAATAGCCCTGACAAAATAGCCCTGTAACAAAATAACCCTTGACATTTCACACCCTAACAAAATAGCCCTTGACAAAATGGCTCCTCCCACAAAACAACCCTTGACAAAATAGCCTCTACACAAAACAGCCCCATAAGAAAAAATAACACATCACAAAAAATATAATAAACTACAACTGAAATCTTCACTGATAAAGACTCCTACCAGCATTTAATTGCATAAAGCATATATAAATAAACAAAATTCTATTTCTACAAACTGGTATTCATGATCTGTTCTTCTATTTAAAGAAACTATTCTTCCATCAACATGCTAATTAAAAAAACATATATATATATCTATATATATAGATATATATATATATATATATAGATATAGATATATATATATATATATATATATATAGATATATATATATACTGTCATCATTTTCTTAGTCTTACCAACCTTATCCTGTTTGGTAAGGTAAGATTATTAGGAGAAAAATGCAAGTCCCATATTCTGGGCAGCCTGATTGGGCCCTTTTGTCGGGGGGGGGGGGGCTAACTTGTCAAGGGTTATATTGTGGGCAGGCCGTTTTGACAGTAGCTGTTATGTCAGGGACTATTATGTTGGGAGCTTTTTTTGTTTGGGCCATTTTGTCGGGGCTATTTTGACCAAGTACCAGAATTAGAATATACTGTCTTTCCAGAATTGAGTTGGTCATAGTTATTATACAGGTGTTTTACCATGAGTGACTCATGTTTGTTTCTGCACCTATGTGTAGTATGGTGTCATATAGATTTTTAAAATGTCTTCTTTTATTTTTTTTATATATATATATTTTATGTTAAAGTATGTTTATTTGTTTTTTAGATTTGAGATCATGCCCCCACTACAGACGTATGCTGAAACGTGGCTGCATTGAGATGTACATCAATAACGTGTTGTTCACCATACTGCTACTTGATTCTAGTGTCCAACTCCTGGTCTCATCATGAACATTGACACGAGAGCACAAAGCAGTTTCAGACCTTCTTTGCCTGATTTTGTGCCATCCAAGTTCAAGGGTTTGAGTGGCCTAGTGGTTAGCGTGGTGGACTTTGGTCCTGGGGAACTGGGTTTGATTCCCACTGCAAGCACAGACAGCTCCTTGTGACTCTTGGCAAGTCACTTAACCCTCCATTGCCCCAGGTACAAATAAGTACCTGTATATAATATGTAAGCCGCATTGAACCTGCTATGAGTGGGAAAGCGTGGGGTACAAATGTAACAAAAAAAAAAACAAAACACACTTCTTCTGAAAGAAAAAGGAGCCCATTTTAGAACGTAGGAAAATAGAAGCTACCATGCTTGGTCTGTGTAAAGATCCTTTGAGCCCATTCTGACTCCAACAGTTACCAATCCAGGTCACTTTCAAGTACAGAGCAAATTCTAATTGGAATATCCCTTCCCTGTGCACTCCTTGGAGTAAGAGATAGTGGTATTTGTTAATGGACCCATCCTCAAAACACTTGTCCAAACCTTTTTATTAATTCTGTTGTACTGAACTACTAACCTTGACCACATTCCCTGGCAACAAATTCCACAGCTTAATTATGTACTTAATAAAAAATATACTTTCTTTTAAATCTGCTTCAGTTAGAATTATGAAGTGTGCCTCAGGCCTGATATTATCTGAAAGGGTAAATAAACATTTTTCACAACTTGTTCCTCACTAGTTATGATTTTATATTCCTTTATCATATCCTCTCTCTGCCATCTGTTCTTCATGCTCAATAAACCTCACATATTTATTCTTTTGTCACAAAGGAACTGTTCCATATCTTTCAACAAAGCAGGAGTTTCTCTAGAACAAGGAGTCATAGGATGAGGGTGAAAGGGGATATGCTCAAGATTAATCTAAGGAAATATCTATTTACAGAAAGGGTGGTGGATGTTTGGAAGAGTCTCCCAGAAGAGGAGGAAGAGATAAGGATTGTATATGATTTCAAGGAAGTGTGGGACAAGTACAATCTGAGGATGAGGAAAGGACCGAGCAGGGTATGTAGATGGGCAAATTGGTGTAATGGGGAAAGCACTGTCCCAGCGCCCCTTGGCACTTTTCCCACCACATTCATACTTAAGGAGAGCAGGGGCAGTTTGGAGCTCAGGGAAAGGTGAATACTCGGAGTGTAGCACACTGAATGGGAAGTGTTAGCTCATAGGGCCAGATGGACAAATTCAAGGTTCTGGAAAGGCAGCTGGGAGAAGACCTATAAAGAGCGGGGCTGTGCCATGAGAGCTGGGCTGCCAGCTACTCAGTAATGACAGGGACAGACTACTGAGGAAAAGTGGTTTGGAATATTGAAAGTGTAATTAGGCCAATCCTTGTGAAAACAGTGCAAGGTTCCTAGACTTTGAATATTGAATTCTCTTTGATGGAACTGTGGTTGGTGTTTCTTTTGTTTGCTCGATATGTGAGAGCACTGACTGGCTGAACAAAAAGGAGAAAAACCTGGACCGGATCACTTTGTGGCCTTGACGTGAACTGGTGGAGGAACTACATGGCAGGGAGCAGTGTACAGCAGCCCAGAGGGCTAGAGGAGTATAGGAGCCAGGTAGGGGTGTGCTGGTACATTTTTAACAACGGGCTCTCTCTCTCTCTCTCTCTGGGTGTAGCCAGCCCTGCAATTTGGGGGGGGGGGGGCAGGGGTAGACTGGAAGTGTAACACATGCCTTCTCCCCCCCTCGCACACTAGGCATAACTTTGCTGCAGGAATGCTGAGCCCCACCAGCCAATAAATGGACTGCCACCACTCCCTGCTGCTTGTTTTTGGCTCTGAGCAGCATGCTGGGACTTCTCTCGTATGCATGAGAAGTCCCGGCCTGCTTCTCAGAGCTGGAAACAAGGAGCGGAGAGCAGCAGCAGTCTATTTACTTGGCTGGCGGGGCTCAGCATCCCCACCAGCAAAGTAAAAGGGAATACAGGAGAGGAGAGGGCCTGAGCCTACATTTTGGGAGCCAGTTGTTAAAGTAGCCATGGAAGGGGGCCTACTTTAACAACTGGCTCCCAGAATTCAAAAACTTAACAAATGGCTCTCACGAGCCCATGAGAGCCCACTCCAGCACACCACTGGACTTAGGGTTATCACACTGGATAGGCCAGATGATTTTTTTCTGCCATCATGTTCCCTGCTTCTCTGTTTTATCATAGCTGTTGTCCTTTCCTCTACCTTTTCCAGTTCAGCTATTGCTTTTTTGAGCCAGGGAAACCAAAACAAGATGGAGTTGTACCATAGGTCTAAACAATGGAATTAAGATAGTCTCCCTTTTTGTCCCTGTTCTCTCTGAATAATTTCTAACGTTTTCTAACTGTTGCTGCACATTGAGCCGAGAATTTTAATGTACTGTCCAGAATGACTCCAAGATCTGTTTCCTAAGGGATAAATTCAAACAGTGCAAACTGGAGTCAACTATCTGAAGAATCACCTTTCCTCACTTCAAGAGCAGCTTGAGATGCAATTGCTGCTTTTCATTAGTTATTTTTTTCTTTTTCTAGTAATAAACACAGCTGTGCCAGCTTTCTCTCTTATGACTTGGCAAGGACCCAAGAGGTTGCTGGTTGCTGATTAGCTCCCAACCAAAAAGCTGCTTCTGAAATTTGTGAGGTTAACTCTAAGAAGGCTATTATGAGAGCTTGTGAGACTTTTATATATGGAGACAGCAGCATTTTCGGTTATCCATTTTGGCATACCCAGTTGGACAGAGAAGGTCGTGCAGTAGCACTCTGTATGCGATTTCTCAGTTAGCAGAAAGTTAACTGTCAGTCGATCTGCAAGATTATTTTCTGTATTGGAAATTAATAGACCCCTGACACAGGCCTTTATGGCCAAAACACGATTTGTGTCGGGTTGCTTTTATTGATTTGAAATAAAGACCTTGTTTAAGAAAACACCACTTGTTCTGATATCCGTACGTTTAGGGCTGGCCTTGGAATCCGTGCTCACCACTTGTTCTGATATCCGTACGTTTAGGGCTGGCCTTGGAATCCGTGCTATCTCTTTGGAGGATATATCTCTCTGGTATAACTCTGGTTTTCTGGCTGGTCTCCTGCAGTCTCAAACAGTGGAATGGCAAGAGAGGGGTGTATGGCAGCTGTCGCAACTGTATATTGCAGGTACTCTGTTATCGCCTGCTGCTCTGTCTGCATTGTATAATGTTTCTTTGCTAGATTCTGGCACATGGAAGGACATCTCCACATATATTTCAACCTTTCAGGTCTCTAATTCACTTATATTGAATCCTTCAGAGTTTATCTCCTTTTGTTACACCATTACATCAGGTCGAAAGAAGGCATCTCTGCTATATAAAAAACTTCAGGATCTATATGCCGATGCAGTTGCTTCATTGAGGATGACTTGGGAAGCGGAATTTGGTTTAGATGCGTCTGAATTTGATTGGTCTACTTTCTGGGTTAACTCCATGCGTCCCATGAAGTCAGCAGCAATATCTCAATCCTCATATTTCATCTTCCACAAAGCCTATTGGACTCCTGCTCGAGTGGCCAGAATCACTAAGAGTGTCAACTTCAACTGCTGGTCTTGTCAGGAAAGAGATGGTTCACTGGCACATATGGTTTTCTACTGTAAAAACGTCAGAGCTTACTGGCAACTAATTTGGTCAAAAATGTGTCTTATCTTTCATTTGCCTGAGTCCACTGCGCTCTCTTATGAGGTTGTGATCTTACGAGCTTCTTGTTCTGCTATCTCTCTTTTGGAGTCTGATAAGAAATTGTATAACATACTGCTAGCTGTTGCCTTGCATTTAATTGTCTCCAATTGGAAAAATAATGTGTACCTGAATTATAATGAATGGTGGAGTTATGTATGCGTGATCAGAAAATATGAAACAATTTTGGCTCATAGGCGTCGAAACATTAGGTCTGTTTTGAGGACCTGGGCTCTTTTAGACCTTTTTTGTCAGGAGCCACATAGCACTCCTTGACCTTGTGTAACCCTGCAATTTGTCTCCAGGTATTGCCATGGAACTTTGACTTTGATTATGCTATGCTGATTTTTTTTTTTGGGGGGGGGTTAATTTTCGGGGGGTTTTTGTTTGATTTTGTGTTTACTTTTGTATTCTCTGTATGACAAAACCTTTAATAAAAATATAATTAAAAAAAAAAAGAAAACACCACTTGTGAGAGGACTTTTTTTGGATCCACTGTTTGTTTGTTGAGACAGCAGCATTTACTTGTGTAAATGACTAACATGTATAAACATCTATTTTAGAAAGCCACTATTTACACATACAGATCTGTGTCACATAATAGTGAATTGTATTCAGCTGGTGGTGGTCAGCATTTCGTTAACACTGACCACTGCTGGCTGAATTTCACTTGAATGTTCAGTGCCGGAACCTATCCAGGCACCAGTATTCAATATCCAAATGCTTAGTGGTACCCACAAGCTATCCAGCAACATCTGATATTTAGTGCTGTAACTGCATAGCTAATCAGGCATAGATAGGACTGTTGTTTATTCATCCAATATGTCTGGTTAGCTATCGCAGCACTGGATTGAATATTGACAGTACCCATAAAACTCCAGATTCTGTCTCTGGACCACTCCAGCACTAACCAGCATGTGCTGCAGCGGTCAGAGTAGATATTCAGCAGAACTTTCTGGTTAAGTGCTGTTGAATGTTTTCTCCTTGGTTGGCCAGCACAATTTAACTGGACAGGAGCCTCTCTGCTGGTTAAACAGCTTTGAATACTGGCCAGTGGCATACAGCTGCGTCAGTGGCATACCCCATGTCAGACCTGAACCCCAGCCCCCTACCCGCACCTTAAAATCCTGTCTGCTTCAGTCTTCACCCGGGCAGCAGCAGCGGCACTCATAGGCTGCCTGCGGCCTGCACCAAGACTTCCTCCCTGAATCATTCTGCCCTTCACAAAACAGGAAGTTGTGTCAGAAGGGGTGGGATGGTTCAGGGAGGAAGTCCCGGTGCAGGCCGCAGGCAGCCTATAAGTGTTGCTGCTGCTGCCCAGGTGAAGACTGCAGTAGAGACAGGGCTGTGCCTAGGGTCTCTGGCGCCCCCCTGCAGACCATCAGTTGGCACCCCCTGCAGACCATCAGTTGACGCGCCCCCCCCCCCCCGCGCTTTAAATGTACCTCTCTCTGCCTCCGGCTCCGACGTCTGCACAGCGTCAGTGAAAGCACTGCCTGTCTGACGTCTCTCCACCAGCCTTCCCTTTGCTCATTCGTTCCCTCTGTGTCCCGCCTTCTTCTGACGTCATTTCCTTGAGTGCGGGACACAGAGGGAACGAACGAGCGAAGGGAAGGCTGGTGGGGAGACGTCAGACAGACAGCGCTTTCACTGATGCTGCGCAGACGTCGGAGCCGGAGCGAGGTAAATTTAAAGCGCAGGGGAATCGGGGATGGAGCGGGAGTAAGGTTTTTTTTTTTAATACAACTTGATGGTGTGGCGCCCTTGAAGGCAGGCGCCCCCCTGCGGCGCTTACCGCGCTTACTGTGTTGGCACAGCCCTGAGTAGAGAGGATTTTAAGGTATGGGGGCAATGGCATGGGAGAGACGGGGGGCAGAGGCGGTGTGGGATGGGTGGCAGAGGGGACAGGGGAGGAGATGCACCTTCTGTAAAAAATTTCCTGGCTACACTACTGATACTGACTCAACATTTTTCAAGCTCCACTTTGTGGCCATGCTTTGAGGGAGCCACAAAAGTAGGTGTGTATTTCTAGTTTTTCCAATGAGAATACATGCTGTTTTTTTTTTTTTAAACAGATATCAGCATTAACACCTATTCCCACTAAATGTGCCAGCACTAAATGTGTTTTCCCAGTGCCATATGTACTGAAGTTTAAAAAGAGCTATCTTTTACAGAGGAAAAATTGTTTTAATCGATATAAAGTACCATCAACTGGATTAATAAACTCTTTGGTGACCTCAGTAACTCTACACGACAAACAATGGCTGTACTTATAATAGCAAAGCAATTATTTGAATTGACGAGACTGATCTGGAACTCCAAACTTAAAAAGCTACAAAGATTGTGGATAATCAAATTCAAAGTGCTTTAACCAGGCCAGAGAGCCTCCTGCCTGGTTAAATCACTTGTGGCTACCTAACCGCTGATATTCAGCAGCACTTAACCAAACAGTAACATAGTAGATGACGGCAAATAAAGACCTGTATGGTCCATCCAGTCTGCCCAACAAGATAAACTCATAAAATATGATTTGATATTACACATGCATACTTGATCTTGATTTGTCCTTACCATTTTCAGGGCACAGACTGTAGAAGTCTGCCTGACACTAGCCTTATTCTCTGGCTACGGAAGCTGTCATCGAAGTGTAGTGGGATATGCTGCCCATACCTGTTTGAATGCATATGGCCTGCATTGCCTGAGGCCTATGAGCCAAACTCTGACTAGGCCAGGAACTATATTTTTAGGATAATACTGTCATAGTTGTTACAAAACCTCCTAGAGCAATGGACTGACATTCCAAGGAACATCTGTGTTTTCTCTCTCTAGTGTGAAACCTATAGAATGTGCTTTACACTAACATTGGTATGTGGTAATCTTGGCAGACCATCTTAAGGCACCAGCACCAAGGCCAGAGTCCTCATTATATCATCTGCATAGGCATTCCTGTGCCAAAGCTTTACCATCCACTGTCCAGGTGCACACTGAATGCCAGCAAGCCAAACCACCACAAAGGTGGAGGTACACAAATTCCTACGAAAAGTAAAATCTGAGGAAAGGGGGAGTAGGAGGAGTAGGCTCTTGAGCAACACCAGTAGGCGACGTAGATAGGAACAATCTCTTTATTTAAATATACACTCGACTCAACACAGCCGTGTTTCGGCGCTACAGACGCCTTCTTCAGGAGTGATAAAGGTGTTGTATATTACCAATCAAAGAAGGATGACATCTTGTGATATATAGATATACGAATATTAAGCTCAAAGAGAATGAAAGCAAGGCTTCTGCTACAATTGTAATCCACTGACGATGCAGGAAAAAAGCTCAGCGTATTCAATTGCACTTTTTGACTTCACAGAAGTGCAATTGAATACGCTGAGCTTTACCACATCTTAAGCCCAGATTCTAGCACATTTTTATAAAAGGTCCTCTATGTGTTATTGAGTCAGACATGGGGAAGCCACTGCTTGCACTGGGATTCGTAGCATCAAATATTGCTGCTATTTGGGAGGTCCTTTTACAAAGGCTCACTAGCGGTTTTAGTGCATGCTACTATTAGCGCATGCTAAACACTAGAGATGCCTATAGAAATATATGGCAACTCTAACATTTATCACATGCTTAATTTTAGCGCGCACTAAAACGCTAGCATGCCTTTGTAAAAGGACTCCAGGGTTTTTCATGGGAACTTGTGACCTGGATTGGCCTCTGTTGGAAATAGGAAACTGGGTTAGATGGACCATTGGTCTGACCCAGTGTAGCTATTCATATGTTATGTTCTTATGTGTATCCCTTTGTTAAAAGAGGGTTTGTATTGAATAGTATATCAAACTTAAAATAGGGCATATCTTATTATATATGACCTACTCTGGGAAAAGATGACTAAAGTCTCAGATTCAAATTGTTGAGCATGGCCAATTTTTCATGTCATGGGTCCATAAGCAGTCTGAAAAAATTACATGTTTGAATTTATGTAACTTTTTTATTTTTTTCACATAAAAGGATGGGGTTTGTAGTGTTGTATTACAAATTGTTTACTCTAAAGAAAATTCATTAAAACCTCGGGGGGGGGGGGGGGGGGTTGGTTTTTTTGATGGTGACTTTAGTTACCTTTTCCTAGAGATGGTCACATAGATATAAATAAAAAAATCAAAATTTGGCTTTAATAGAATACTGTGTATATTGCAGTATGCTCCTTAGTAAAATTAAATTACTGTAAAAGCATAAGGGTGCCCATCTCTAATGAAGGCCCCGTAAAGCGGCGTACCCGACCGTATTATCGAAACAAGATGGCCAGCCATCTTGTTTCGATAATACGGTCGGGGCCTGCCAAATCTCAACATTTGGGCCGTCCTTAGAGATGGCCGCCATTGGTTTTCGCCGATAATGGAAACAAATGGCGGCCATCTCAAAACTGGCCAAATCCAAGCCATTTGGTCATGGGAGGAGCCAGCATTTGTAGTACACTGGTCCCCCTCACGTGCCAGGACACTAACCGGGCACCCTAGGGGGCACTGCAGTGGACTTCACAAATTGATCCCAGGTGCATAGCTCCCTTACCTTGTGTGCTGAGTCCCCCAAAACCCACTACCCACAACTGTACAACACTACCATAGCCCTTAGGGATGAAGGGGGGCACCTAAATGTGGGTACAGTGGGTTTTGGAGGGCTCCCATTTACCACCACAAGTGTAACGGGTAGGGGGGATGGGCCTGGGTCTGCCTGCCTGAAGTGCCCTCCAGTACCGACTAAAAACTGCTCCAGGGACCTGCATAGTGCTGTGATGGAGCTGGGTATGACATTTGAGGCTGGCATAGAGGCTGGCAAAAAAATGTTTTTTAATTTTTTTTTGGGTGGGAAGGGGTTGGTGACCACTGGGGGAGTAAGGGGAGGTCATTCCCGCTTCCCTCCGGTGGTCAGTTCGGGCACCTTTTCACTGCTTGGTCATGAACAAAAAGGGACCAAGTAAAGTCAGCCAAATGCTCGTCAGGGCCGGCCTTCTTTTTTCCATTATCAGCCAAGGCCGGCCATGTTAACCACGCCCCCGTCCCGCCTTCAGTACACTGCCGACACGCCCCCTTGAACTTTGGCCGGCCCTGCGACGGAAAGCAGTTGAAGCCGGCCAAAATCGGCTTTCGATTATTTTTTTTTTTTTTGAAAATTTCTTTATTGTAATATGAAGTCAACCATAAACCATATTACAGTATTTGCAAACAAACAGACAATATCCTTCAACATTAAGATCCAAACAGGTGAACTATACCCTTTAGCACTGCATAGTTAAACTTCATAACTTTTTGTTTCCCCCCGTTTAGTCCCCTACCCCCGTGGAGTACCCCCCCTACCCCCTTCCCCCTGCCCCTCCCTTCTAATCCCAGCACTTATCCTGAATTGCCTGTTTCAAAGCCCTGTTTTGAGAACAAGGAGAGCGCCCGTCTCCAAATATCTCGGTACTGCCGGTTGCCCAGAGACACAGCACCCTTGTATGCTTGTAGCACCCAATTCGCCATTTCGCTCATGCTGGCCTTCCACGTGTCCAAAAGTGGGGGTTCTGCAGCAACCCAAACTTGCAAAATGCATTTTTTGATTAATATCATTGCTAACAAAATAAATGTTCTCTGCGCCGCCCCCAACCCCTGCTCTTTAAGTGAATCCCCACACCCCATTAATGTGACTGAATACCTCCACTCCAATGTGCGTTGTAAGATGTCCTCAAGAGCACTCAGTGCCCCACACCATAATACATGCAAAGAGGGACATTCCATAAATGAGTGTACAAATGTACCCACTCCCTGCCCACACTTATTGCAAGTTGCATCATCCCACATCCCTACTTTCTTCCCCCTCTCTTTAGTGATGTGGACTCGGTAAAGAATTCTATACTGTATGTCTTGTAAAGAGGCATTTGGGGTTAATGTGTGTAGGTTTCCAAAGACTGCTCCTAAGCGGTCCACTGAAATTTCCTCGACCACGTCCCGGCTCCACAGTTCCGCCAGCCCGACAAGATGCTGCCCTTTCAGATTGTCCCTGATCACTTGACTCCACCGTGCAAGCCCATTACAGCGGGATGGCATCTGTAAAAATATTTGATCTAATGTGGTAAAACGTGTCACTACTCGACTCCTACGTTCTGCACTCAAAACATAATCCCGCACCTGGAGATATGCAAAGAATTGACAACCCGGAATCTGCAACTCGTTTTTAACCGTCTCAAAAGTGGGAAACGCATCTTCCCCCTCCTTCCTGAATTGGCCTATGAATCTACATCCCTTCTCTCGCCATGTTTGAAAAACCGACACTCCCTCTCCTGCCGGAAAGGCCAGGTTCCCCACTAGCGGCATAAAAGGGCTAACCCCTGTAACCACTCCACCCTGTCCTCTCCACCACCGCCAGGCCCTCTGTAAGGCCGCCACGTATGGATTCTCCACTATCTTTCTAGCTCCTTGCACTGCCCAAGATTCTAAGACAGTAAACGAGTCATTTGGCCTACACCAGCTCTCCCAAAAACCCGACATTGCATAAAAGCCCTCTCCGGATGTCAATTCATGAATCCACCGCAGCAGCGCTGCCACATTATATATGCGCAGGTCTGGTAATCTGAGACCTCCCTGTCGTCTCTCACGAATAAGCTTCCCAAATGCTATCCGAGGTCGCTTGGCATGCCATATAAACGTGCTAACCACGCTGCGATACAAATTTTCTTCCCTTTTCCGCACCCACAAGGGGAGCATTTGCAACGGATATAAAAGCTTAGGCAACACCACCATCTTGACCAAAGCAACTCGCCCCAAAAAATTCAAAGGCAGATCAATCCAGTTACGACACAACTTTTTCGTCTCTTCCAGTCTATCTTTCACATTCCTCTTATACACCCAGGACTGATCTGCCCCCAAATATATTCCGAGATACTTAATCCCTCCCACTGCCCACTTTAGGGGGAAATCACCCAACACTGTACTGGCACATGGTTCGCTGATGGGCAACGCCTCTGACTTGCCAAAATTGATGCTGAGACCCGCGAACTCCCCGAATCTCTTAATGATATTCATAGTTATTGGAAGCGTGCGCGTCGCCTCGCTCAACATCAGCAACATATCATCTGCATATAAATTTATTCTGTACTCTTCACCCCCCACTATTACACCCTTCAACTCAGCCTCCTGTCTTATTCTGGCTGCCAGCGGTTCCAAAGACAGAATAAACAACAATGGGGATAACGGGCAGCCCTGCCTGGTCCCTCCCTTTAACGGGAAGGTCTCAGTGAGAGCATCATTGATAATAATTTGAGCAGTTGGGTTACTGTACAGAGCCTGAATCCATTCCAGAAAACCGCCCTGGATGCCGAAACGCCTCAATATCCAAAACAGATATTTCCATACCACCTTATCAAAGGCTTTCTCGGCATCCAGGCTGGCCAGCAACGCATCTCCTGCTCGCCCCCCGCCCCTCATACAGAGCTCGACCCACTTTCAGGATATTAGCTGACGCGAATCTGCCTCTTACGAATCCCACTTGGTCCGAATGGACCAGGCACGGGATTACGCGTCCCAACCTCTCTGCCAACACTGCCGCTAGTAGTTTGACATCTTGATTCAACAACGAGATCGGTCTATAAGAACCTACCAGCTCTTCATCTTTCCCCGGCTTCGGGAGAACCACAATGTGAGCATGATTTAAAACTGGGCCCATAATGCCCGTATCCTTTACTTCATCACACATGGCTATGAAAGGAGATATGAGCAAATCTTGCAAAATTTTGTAATATTCCACCCCCAGCCCATCTGGGCCTGGCGCTTTAGCCAACTTCAACCGCTTAATGGCTTGTTGAACCTCCTCCCCCCGAAACGGCTCACTCAGCATTCGCTGTTGGTCCACTGTCAGAGTGGGAAGGTCCACCCCAGCCAGAAAGTCCCTACACTGGTCCTCCGAAAATGTACCCTCCTGATAGAGAGACGCATAATAATTTGTAAATTCCCTTTGAATCGCATCTTGCTCTTTGACTGTCTTTCCCCCTCCATCCCTCACCTTTGCAATAAACTTCTTCCCCCGATGTTGCTTCACCAAGGCTGCCAATAGCTTTCCTGTTTTGTTGCCCCAGCGGTGCAACTTAAATTTATATAGTTTAATATTATATAGCGCTCCAGCATCTAACACTTCCTGTATTTCTTTCCTGCACTTCATGTACAATTGTCTGTTACTCTCGGAAGCGGACCCAATTAGATTCCTACGGGCCTCTCTCAATTTTTCCGTGAGGTCTCTAAACTGCGCCTCCCGGCGTCTCCTCTGTGAAACTGTGTAAGAGATAATCCTACCCCGCAAAACTGCCTTTGCAGCCTCCCAAAATATTCTTGGGCTCCCTGATGAGCCCTCATTATCCGATGCATAATACAACCAGCTCTGGCGTAAAAAAAATTCGAAATTCCCTACTCTGGTACATTGCCGGATTCATCCTCCATCTAGCCGGCCGACCGCCGCTCCCCCACTGCAAATCCGCCCACACCGGAGCGTGATCAGAGACATCTGGTTCGCCAATTCCCGTTTTAATGGTCATCAGGCTTAACGACTGGGACACCAGCAAATAGTCAAGACGCGAGTGAACCCCATGTGGATGTGAAAAAAAAGTGTAGTCGTGCTCCTCTAGATGTTGAAAGCGCCAAATGTCCACTAGCCCCAATTTCCCCATTACCAAATTCACCCCTCTCTCATCATGGTCTTTCCCCACCTTCTTTGGGGGCTTGCAATCTATGGTGGGATCGCTGGTTATATTAAAATCTCCCCCCACAATTAGCTGGTATTCATCAAATGGTATTAGTTTAGCGATCATTGTAGTGAAAAATTTGTGTGTATAAACATTGGGCGCATACACACTGCAGAATCCCACCTTAACACCCTGCAAAGAACCTGCCACTATCACAAATCTTCCCTCTTCATCTTGGTACATTTTATGCAGGCTGAACGCCACTGACTTGCGAATCAAAATGGCAACACCACGCTGCCTTCCATTATAAGCTGCAAAATAAATGTCCCCCACCCAATCCCTCTTTAATTTAAAATGTTCTTGTTTACTTAGATGTGTCTCCTGTATCAATGCTACGTCAGCTTTCTGTCTCTTTAATGCCTGCAGAATTTTTTTACGTTTGATAGGGGAATGTACACCATCAACATTCAACGTTATTATTTTTAAATTAGCCAGCATCCAATCTAAAGCGTCCAAAAATCACTGTCATACCCTGTTGTAGTTTCCCGGGAGCCTCCCAGCCCAGCTCCCAGTACTCTCGTTCTTCCAGCCAATATTGTCCATCATCTCCAGCCATGCTCTCCCCTCTCCTGTTCCCTTGTTCCCCATAATTCCTATTATACGAATCCAGGATCCTACCTACCCTCTCCCACCCTCCTCCCACCCTCCACCCACCCACTCCCAACTCTTCCCCTTCCTCCCGTCTCCCTTCTTTAACCTCAGTGCCCCCCCAACCCCCCCCCCCCAATCCAAGCATCCCCCCCCCCCCGTGTGCACAACAATTTCCTTCACACTCTCCCCCCCTTTCACACCACCAACTCTCCCGAACTCCTTTACCCGCACTCTCTCAACCATTCCCCGTACCAGCCCCCCAAGTACCTCCCTCCGTATTAAAACAGTTATACAAAACATCCCCCAGGTTCCCAACATTGTAGTTTCAGTAACTTAAAAGGGGCAACCATTAACAGTGGAAAAATAACTTATCATATCACTTTGAGACTGCTTGTAGTACTGTCCAACAGTTAAAATACTCGATTCCCGCAAGAATGTAGGTCCCTGCGTCCTTCATCACAACATCCTCGCCCACCACAAGTTAACAAGCTCGCAGACCTCATTATCCAGACTCGTGCTCTCCCCGTCCAACTCCATCAGACCTTCTAGCTGGAACAAATATCCTTAATCCAGTTCTTGTATTCCTCTCCTCATTACAGTCTCTCTACAAATGCTTCTAATTCCGCAGGCTCAGTGAAGTACAGGGATTTATTGTCGTGAAGGACCCTGACTTTTGCTGGGTACAGCAAGGCAAACCGTACTCCCTTGTCATACAGTCTTTTGCAGTGGCGCCCCATCTGCTTCCGCTGGTCCGACACCAAAGCAGAGTAGTCCTGGAAAAGCAAGATTTTGTTCCCCTCATATTCCAGCCTTGGCTTACTTCTATACTTCTGCAGAAGTGCTTCTTTTTCCTTATAGTTTAAGATTCTTGCCAGAACCTGTCGCGGCCTTGTTTCATTGGCTCTTACAGCTCCCACTCTATGAACCCTCTCTACCTGCAGAGGAGATCCCTCCAGCTCCAGGCCCAACTGTGTGGGAAGCCAGTGCTCCACTAACTTTCGAAGATCCGCTGCTTTCACTGATTCCGGGACTCCCACAATCCTCAAGTTGTTCCGCCTGCTCCGATTTTCTAGATCCTCTGCCTTCTGTATTAGTTGTTCGCATCGCCGTTCCAGCACTTCCACTCTGCTTGTTGTGCTCGCCGCGATCTTCCGCGTGCTGGAGACGCGTGCCCTGGCGCTCCAATGTTTCTTGAATCTGATCCACCGATGCCTGCAGCTTCGACAGCTTCTCCTCCAACACAGCAGAGATCTGCTGTGCCAGATCCCTCGCCATATCAGACGGTAACATTCCTGTCACCATCGGCTCCGGGGCCGCCGCCATCTTGCTATGCACTGCTCGAGCACTCGTTTTGCCCCGCGGAGTCTTAGCGGGCATAACCAACGTGCCGCCCCACCAAAGAAGGTACGGCGATCTTTCCTTTCACCGCTCTCACTTTTTTTAAAATTCCAGCTCTGCTACTTGGGGTTCGCTACGGGGTCTTTGCGGGTGAATTTATCAAGTTTTTGAGCGCGGAGGTCGGAGCCGGTTTTCAGGGCACCCGCTCAGCTCCACGTCATCACGTGACCCCCGGCTTTCGATTATACCGATTTGGCCAGCCTTAGGAGAAGGCCGGCCATCTCCCGATTTGTGTCGGAAGATGACCGCCCTTCTCCTTCGAAATAAGCAGGATAGTTATCAACATGGGCTTTTTACCAGCATCATTTTACCAGTTTGGGGCATGGCTACCTAAGGGCTCCTTTCACAAAGCCGTGCTAGCGATTCTAGCGTGGCAAATGCAATAAAGCCCATTCAATTCCTATGGGTTTTGTCGCATTTGCCACGCAGGAAATCGCTAGCACAGTTTAGTAAATGAGGCCCTATGTGAATTACTGGTAAAATGGGATATTTTACCATTAACATGCTATTTTAGCATAGATCCCATTTTATGCAGTGAGAACTACTGTAGCTACTAAAAATTGGAGTTAACAGTAAAATAACACGTATTAAGAATAGCCCACATTGATAACTTTTCTCCTTAAGTGGGTAGTTATTATAGGCTACCCATAAGACATTTTCCCCAGAATTCTATAAATGGTACTTAAAACTGTACACGCAAATTTGGGTGTGCACCCAATTTAATTGAATAAGCCAATGAGCACTGATAATTGGGTGTGAATAATCAATTATCCAAATTTTTCAATGATTCCCAACACACATTAAACTCATTAATAGCTCAAGAGTATGGTGAGTGTTGTGAAGGATCTTCAGACTTTGTGCCTCTTAATTGCTAAACTTGAGTTTAGCAAATCCTCATTGATCCATTAGCATGTGAAAGAAAACCACAGATTTGGACAGATTTGAGGACTTGTATATATACAAGGCAGAAGAATTTAAGAATATAGCAATGTGGAAGCGGTTTCTCAATGACATTTTTTTTTTATTTGGAACGGCTCTTCACAGGGATTGACTCTTTTTATTAAATGGATCAACTCCCTTAGACCAAATTTGAAATTCACTTGTCATTCTAGTCAACATGGGTTAAAGTTTCTTGACGTGTGGATATATAGAGAAAACAATGATATCCATACCACGTTATTTCAGAAAGCCTCAACATGAAATACATTATTACACTTCTCTAGTTTTCATCCGAATCATTTAAAGAGGAGCTTACCCATCAGCCAATTTCTTCGCCTGAAAAGGATCTCTTCAAAGATTGAAGATTTTGAGGCTGAGGCCAGCAGGATGATACATAGATTTATGGAAAGAGGCTACCCTGAGAAGGCAGTGAGAAAAGCATATGTAAGAGCTAAATATTCTCATCGGGAATTACTGCTCCAGTATAAACAACAGACAGTTGAAGAAAAATTAGTGGCAGTTTTACCTTTTTCGACAGCAAGTTCCTCAATTAAAAACCATCCCATTTGTTCATACCGTTGTGGTAAGACAACAGGAGAGATGTTGTCATACAAGCGGTTGGATTATAATATTGGCCCTGTGGAACCTCCTGGACCTTATAAATGTAACAATTGCCAATGGTGCTCCCAGACCATTAAAGGGGTGGAATGGAAGCATCCAACTTCACATCGACGTATCACGGCATGTACAAGAATGAACTTACTACAAAAAACGTGATTTATTTTATTATTTGCCCGTGCCAATTAATGTACATTGGGCGCTCAGCAAGGGCTATTAAAACACACCTCAATGAACACAAATCACAAGTGAAAAATAACATAATGACTGCTCTGTTAACATAGCATTGGCTGGAGAAAGAGCATGAAATTACTGACATCAAATGGAGAATGCTTGATAGTGTCCAGTTGGGGTGGGAGGGAGGCAATCTGGACTATTATCTTAACTTTAAAGAGCAAAAATGAATTTTTAATCTGAACATGTTGTACCCTGTGGGGCTGAATTCAGAACTAGATTGGTGGTCGGTTATCTGATTGGATAGAAGAGGTGGTGTGTGCTCACCAATCACGAGCTGGATGATTTTGATCAGTTGACGAGGATTTAAAGGCTAACGCATGGAAAAGACGCCACAGCCATTTTGTCAAAGATGAAGAGGATACTAGGCGAGCAATAAAAGTAGGTAGTGGAGGGAGTAAGATACAAAACTTAAATATAATAAGTGTGAGTGTTTGAAGTTATAACTAATGTATGTATTGTTGTTTGCAGAGAACCTCCGCCCTGACAAAGTTGCAAAACCTGGCCAAGTTGGTTGAGGTTCCTGTGCTCACATTTTGCTGCCAGTTGCCAGCTAAGTAGCTGAATATGTTTAATATTTAACATCAGTTTGTAAGAAATAAGAATCCGTTCCTAGTGGCAATGGAATAGGAGACAGTTGAAAAACTGAGGTTAAAAAGTAGTAAAAATAATCATGAAAGAAAAAAATATTTGGGGGGAAAAAAGTTCTTTCACATGCTAATGGATCAATGAGGATTTGCATCTGATTGCTTGAAAAACTCAAGTTTAGCAATTAAGAGGCACAAAGTCTGAAGATCTTTCACAACACTCACCATACTCTTGAGCTATTAATGAGTTTAATGTGTGCTTGGGAATCATTGAAAAATTTGGATATATGTTAATCCCCACACCGCCTTAACGGACATTGTTCAGATCTAGGTGAATAATCAATTATCGGCACTAAGTGATATTAATTTAAATTTATGCGCACATTTTTAGTCAAGAGGATCCACATGTTAATTTTACGTGCAGCTCCAAAAAAGAGGCACAGCCATGGAAGGGTCATGAGCAGATCAGAGGTGTTCCTACAATTTATATCCAAGGGATATATTCCGAAGCCTGGTACAATCAATGGTGCTAATCCACCTAGATTACTGAAAACGCCATCTATGCTGGATGCAAAGAACAAGTCATTAAGAAACTCCAAACTGCCCAAAATACAGCAGTCAGACTCATATTTGGAAAAAGGAAATACGAAAGCGCCAAACCCCTAAGAGAAAAACTACACTGGCTCCCACTAAAAGAACGAATTACGTTCAAAGTGTGCACCCTGGTCCACAAAATTGTTCACGGTGAAGCCCCGATCTACTTGTATATGTCTGACCTCATAGACCTGCCAGCCAGGAACACAAAAATAACAGCGCACACTTTCCTCAATCTCCACTACCCCAGCTGTAAAGGACTTAAATGTAAATCCACATACGCATCCAGCTTCTCCTACATATGCACGCAACTATGGAATGGACTACCGAAGGCCATAAAAACAATGCACGACCTAACCATCTTCCGAAAACTACTGAAAACTGACCTATTCAAGAAGGCATACCACAACAATTCATCTTAGACTTTATATGAACTTGACAAAACTGAATCCCCTACACTTGACTGACAACCTGCTGCTACTAATGAAAGTTTTCGCAATACGTACTACCACTTTACTTCTCAATTCTAATCGAACTTTTTATAGATGACTACCTAACATGTTATAAGTTCTTCTATCACTCAGGAACTTCTATGAAATACCATATTATATTATATTATACTTTACCATGTATGCGCCTTAATGTAATACCATTTGTAATTCTCTACCCGGAAATGGCGATTGCCATTACGGCATAATGTAAGCCACACTGAGCCTGCATATTGGTGGGAAAATATGGGATACAAATGCTACAAATAAATAAATAAATAAGGGGATCTGTGCCTAATTTAGACATGAAGATTTACACCAGGGTTTACTTTGTATAAATGCTCGTGTCTAAAGGTAGGCGCTGATTCTGGCACTAAGTGTATTCTATAAATGGAACCTAACTTTCAGTGCTGTTCATAGAATAGCACTTAGCTATTGCATGATCAGTTTTCGCAAGGGGCAGTTGCGTGGCTGTGACCCTGTGAAGCCTTCTAGAAGAAGCTATTCTGCCTCTTGTGATGTTGTTTACAGCAAGCCCATTCCTAACTGCATTTTGTATTTCTGCTAATCTTAGGGGTCTTCATACTAAGGTATACTAATGTAGTGGAGGAGTGGCCTAGTGATTAGAGCACCACTCTTGACATCCATATGTGCTGGTTCAAATCCCACTGCTGCTCCTTGTGATCTTGGGCAAGTCATTTAACCCTCCATTGCCTCAGGTACAAACTTAGAGGTCCTTTTACAAAGGTGCACTGAAAAATGGCTTGCGGTACTGTAGGTGCGGATTTTGGGTGCGCGCCAATCCATTTTTTAGTGCGCCTGTAAAAAAGGCCTCTTTGTTTTGCCAAAAATAGATGTGTGGCAAAATCAAAATTGCTGCGCGTCCATTTTGTGTCTGAGTCCTTACTGCCAGCCATTGACCTAACGGTAAAGAATCCGGGCAGTAATGACCAACGTGCGTCAAATGCCACTTGGCATATGTCTATTACACGCGCCCAAAAATAAAAAAATATTTTTCGGACGCAGGCCAAAAATGAAATTACCTAAGGGCCACGAGGAAGTCGGGTGGTAACTCCATTACACGCTTACGCGGATTAGTAAAAGGGCCCCTTAGGGCCATGTTTACTAAGGCATGCTAGCATTTTTAGCATGTGCTAAAAATTTACGCACACCAATGCTAGAAACACCCATATATTCCTATGGGTGTCTCTAGTGTTAGCGCGCCTGCAATGCAGCTTAGTAAACAGGGCCTGAGACTGTGAGACCAACAGGGAAACACCCAGTATACCTGAACGTAACTCACCTTGAGCTACTACAGAAAAAGGTGCGAGCAAAATATAAATAAATTATAAGAAGCCATTTTATACCTTTGGGCTTTTTAGCATTTAATGTGCACTACTTATTAGAATGCACTAAATCCATTAGCACACCTTAGTAAAAGGACCATTTACTTCCTGTTTCCTGATTGGGCCAGCAGGGCCCTGCCCAAGCAAGCTTTTTGCCCTGCCTCTGGATTTGTTTCTTGTTGCTTCAGTGTTGTTTTCTTGTCCAGTCATACATTTGGTTTCTGTTTTTGCTGTGCTTCCTGAGGTCTCAAGATTCCCGCATTTTATCAAGCTTTTTGCTTTCAGTAATCCATGTTTGCCTTTTTGTGTTGGATGCACTTCCTGGAGGTGCAATGGCACTAATACTTACCTTGAGCAATCCTAGTTCTTATCATGTTCTTGTCAAGTATTCAAACCTCAGTATTCTCTGTTATCGACTCTGTGAGAAAAACGCAAACAGGAAAAAAGAATGCTTCCACAAACAGTAACAAGTGGACACAGGAGTGGAAGAAGCCAACCACAATCTTCAAGATGATCAGAGCAGTAGTTTATTGATCCAAAGCTGAAAAACTGAACCCAACACAGGCCTTGTTTCGGCACCCAAGCCTTCGTCGGGGGTTCTTAAAAAATTATGATGACATAAAAAAAAACCAATCAAAACATAAATAATATCAAAATTAAAGCGAATGCTACATACCTGTAGAAGGTATTCTCCGAGGACAGCAGGCTGATTGTTCTCACTGATGGGTGACGTCCACGGCAGCCCCTCCAATCCGGAATCTTCACTAGCAAAGCCTTTACTAGCCCTCGCGCGCCGATGCGCACCGCGCATGCGCGGCCGTCTTCCCGCCCAAAACCGGCTCGTGCCGGCCAGTCTCATATGTAGCAAGACAAAGAGAAGGGAAGACACAACTCCAAAGGGGAGGCGGGCGGGTTTGTGAGAACAATCAGCCTGCTGTCCTCGGAGAATACCTTCTACAGGTATGTAGTATTCGCTTTCTCCGAGGACAAGCAGGCTGCTTGTTCTCACTGATGGGGTATCCCTAGCCCCCAGGCTCACTCAAAACAACAACCATGGTCAATTGAGCCTCGCAATGGCGAGGACATAACTGAGATTGACCTAACAATTTATCCAACTAACTGAGAGTGCAGCCTGGAACAGAAAAAACACGGGCCTAGGGGGGTGGAGTTGGATTCTAAACCCCGAACAGATTCTGAAGCACTGACTGCCTGAACCGACTGTTGCGTCGGGTATCCTGCTGCAGGCAGTAATGAGATGTGAATGTGTGGACAGATGACCACGTCGCAGCTTTGCAAATCTCTTCAATAGTGGCTGACTTCAAGTGGGCTACCGACGCTGCCATGGCTCTAACATCATGAGCCGTGACATGACCCTCAAGAGCCAGCCCAGCCTGGGCATAAGTGAAGGAAATGCAATCTGCTAGCCAATTGGATATGGTGCGTTTCCCCACAGCCACTCCCCTCCTGTTGGGATCAAAAGAAACAAACAATTGGGCGGACTGTCTGTTGGGCTGTGTCCGCTCCAGATAGAAGGCCAATGCTCTCTTGCAGTCCAATGTGTGCAGCTGACGTTCAGCAGGGCAGGAATGAGGACGGGGAAAGAATGTTGGCAAGACAACTGACTGGTTCAGATGGAACTCCGACACAACCTTTGGCAAGAACTTAGGGTGACTGCGGAGGACTACTCTGTTGTGATGAAATTTGGTGTAAGGGGCCTGGGCTACCAGGGCCTGAAGCTCACTGACTCTACGAGCTGAAGTAACTGCCACCAAGAAAATGACCTTCCAGGTCAAATACTTCAGATGGCAGGAATCCAGTGGCTCAAAAGGAGGTTTCATCAGCTGGGTGAGAATGACATTGAGATCCCATGACACTGTAGGAGGCTTGACGGGGGGCTTTGACAAAAGCAAACCTCTCATGAAGCGAACAACTAAAGGCTGTCCTGAGATCGGCTTACCTTCCACACGGTAATGGTATGCACTGATCGCACTAAGGTGAACCCTTACAGAGTTGGTCTTGAGACCAGACTCAGACAAGTGCAGAAAGTATTCAAGCAGGGTCTGTGTAGGACAACAGCGAGGATCTAGGGCCTTGCTGTCACACCAGACGGCAAACCTCCTCCACAGAAAGAAGTAACTCCTCTTAGTGGAGTCTTTCCTGGAAGCAAGCAAGATGCGGGAGACACCCTCTGACAGACCCAAAGAGGCAAAGTCTACGCTCTCAACATCCAGGCCGTGAGAGCCAGGGACTGGAGGCTGGGATGCAGAAGCGCCCCTTCGTCCTGTGTGATGAGGGTCGGAAAACACTCCAATCTCCACGGTTCTTCGGAGGACAACTCCAGAAGAAGAGGGAACCAGATCTGACGCGGCCAAAAAGGAGCAATCAGAATCATGGTGCCTTGGTCTTGCTTGAGTTTCAACAAAGTCTTCCCCACCAGAGGTATGGGAGGATAAGCATACAGCAGACCCTCCCCCCAGTCCAGGAGGAAGGCATCCGATGCCAGTCTGCCGTGGGCCTGAAGCCTGGAACAGAACTGAGGGACTTTGTGGTTGGCTCGAGATGCGAATAGATCTACCAAGGGGGTGCCCCACACCTGGAAGATCTGACGCACTATCCTGGAATTGAGCGACCACTCGTGAGGCTGCATAATCCTGCTCAACCTGTCGGCCAGACTGTTGTTTACGCCTGCCAGATATGTGGCTTGGAGCACCATGCCGTGACGGCGAGCCCAGAGCCACATGCTGACGGCTTCCTGACACAGGGGGCGAGATCCGGTGCCCCCCTGCTTGTTGATGTAATACATGGCAACCTGGTTGTCTGTCTGAATTTGAATAATTTGGTGGGACAGCCGATCTCTGAAAGCCTTCAGAGTGTTCCAGACCGCTCGTAACTCCAGAAGATTGATCTGCAGATCGCGTTCCTGGAGGGACCAGCTTCCTTGGGTGTGAAGCCCATCGACATGAGCTCCCCACCCCAGGAGAGACGCATCCGTGGTCAGCACTTTTTGTGGCTGAGGAATTTGGAAAGGACGTCCCAGAGTCAAATTGGACCAAATCGTCCACCAATACAGGGATTTGAGAAAACTCGTGGACAGGTGGATCACGTCTTCTAGATCCCCAGTAGCCTGAAACCACTAGGAAGCTAGGGTCCATTGGGCAGATCTCATGTGAAGGCCATGGGAGTCAAATGAACTGTGGAGGCCATGTGGCCCAGCAATCTCAACATCTGCCGAGCTGTGATCTGCTGGGATGCTCGCACCCGCGAGACGAGGGACAACAAGTTGTTGGCTCTCGTCTCTGGGAGATAGGCGTGAGCCGTCCGAGAATCCAGCAGAGCTCTTATGAATTTGAGTTTCTGCACTGGGAGAAGATGGGACTTTGGATAATTTATCACAAACCCCAGTAGCTCCAGGAGGCGAATAGTCATCTGCATGGACTGTAGCGCTCCTGCCTCAGATGTGTTCTTCACCAGCCAATCGTCGAAATATGGGAACACGTGTACCCCCAGTTTGCGAAGTGCCGCTGCTACTACAACCAAGCACTTCGTGAACACTCTGGGCGCAGAGGCGAGCCCAAAGGGTAGCACACAGTACTGGAAGTGACGTGTGCCCAGCTGAAATCGCAGATACTGTCTGTGAGCTGGCAGTATCGGGATGTGTGTGTAGGCGTCCTTCAAGTCCAGAGAGCATAGCCAATCGTTTTCCTGAATCATGGGGAGAAGGGTGCCCAGGGAAAGCATCCTGAACTTTTCTTTGACCAGATATTTGTTCAGGGCCCTTAGGTCTAGGATGGGACACATCCCCCCTGTTTTCTTTTCTACAAGGAAGTACCTGGAATAGAATCCCAGCCCTTCTTGCCCGGATGGCACGGGCTCGACCGCATTGGCGCTGAGAAGGGCGGAGAGTTCCTCTGCAAGTACCTTCTTGTGCTGGAAGCTGTACGACTGAGCTCCCGGTGGACAATTTGGAGGTTTTGAGGCCAAATTGAGGGTGTATCCTTGCAGGACTATTTGGAGAACCCACTGATTGGAGGTTATGAGAGGCCACCTTTGGTGAAAAGCTTTCAACCTCCCTCCGACCGGCAGGTCGCCCGGCACTGACACTTGGATGTCGGCTATGCTCTGCTGGAGCCAGTCAAAAGCTCGTCCCTTGCTTTTGCTGGGGAGCCGAGGGGCCTTGCTGAGGCGCACGCTGCTGACGAGAGCGAGCGCGCTGGGGCTTAGCCTGGGCCGCAGGCTGTCGAGAAGGTGGATTGTACCTACGCTTACCAGAAGAGTAGGGAACAGTCCTCCTTCCCCCAAAAAATCGTCTACCTGTAGAGGTAGAAGCTGAAGGCTGCCGGCGGGAGAACTTGTCGAAAGCGGTATCCCGCTGGTGGAGCTGCTCTACCACCTGCTCGACTTTCTCTCCAAAAATGTTATCCGCACGGCAAGGCGAGTCCGCAATCCGCTGCTGGAGTCTATTCTCTAGGTCGGAGGCATGCAGCCATGAGAGTCTGCGCATCACCACACCTTGAGCAGCGGCCCTGGACGCAACATCAAAGGTGTCATACACCCCTCTGGCCAGGAATTTTCTGCACGCCTTCAGCTGCCTGACCACCTCCTGAAAAGGCTTGGCTTGCTCAAGGGGGAGCTTATCCACCAAGCCCGCCAACTGCCGCACATTATTCCGCATGTGTATGCTCGTGTAGAGCTGGTAAGACTGAATTTTGGCCACGAGCATAGAGGAATGGTAGGCCTTCCTCCCAAAGGAGTCTAAGGTTCTAGAGTCCTTGCCCGGGGGCGCCGAAGCATGCTCCCTAGAACTCTTAGCCTTCTTTAGGGCCAAATCCACAACTCCAGAGTCGTGAGGCAACTGAGTGCGCATCAGCTCTGGGTCCCCATGGATCCGGTACTGGGACTCGATCTTCTTGGGAATGTGGGGGTTAGTTAATGGCTTGGTCCAGTTCGCCAGCAATGTCTTTTTGAGGACATGATGCATGGGTACTGTGGACGCTTCCTTAGGTGGAGAAGGATAGTCCAGGAGCTCAAACATTTCAGCCCTGGGCTCGTCCTCCACAACCACCGGGAAGGGGATGGCCGGGGATGGCCGTAGACGAACCTGTGTCTGAAGCCGTGCCCGGCTCGACTCCGTGGAACCATGACAACGGTGGGAGCGTCGAGAGGTAGACTCCCTCACCCGCACCGGCGAAGCTCCCTCCGCCGACGTCGTCGGGGAGCCTTCCTGGGAGGCGACCGCAGTCGGTACCGCAAGCGGCACCGATGTCGGAGACCTCAGCCCGGGCAAGGGGCCAGCCGGCGCCTCACTCGACGGTACCGGTGGCGCAGGCACCCCCGGTACCGGAGGGGAAGGGCGCAACAGCTCTCCCAGAATCTCTGGGAGAACGGCCCGGAGACTCTCGTGCAGAGCGGCTGTGGAGAAAGACGTGGAAGCCGATGCAGGTGTCGATGTCAGAGTCTGTTCCGGGCGTGGAGGCTGTTCCGGGCTGTCCAGAGTGGAGCGCATCGACACCTCCTGAACAGAGGGTGAGCGGTCCTCTCGGTGCCGATGCCTGCTGGGTGCCGACTCCCTCGGCAACTCAGAGCTCTCGGTGCCGACACGGGAAGGGGACCAGTGTCGATGCTTCTTCGACTTCTTGGGATGAAGCACATCACCGGAGCTTCCCGGCACCGACGAGGAGGACGTAGAATCCAGCCATCGCTTCCTTCGGGGCCGAGGCCGAAGAAGGTCGGTCTCAGGGGGGCTGTACCGCAGGAGCCCTCAGGGTAGGGGGAGACCCACCCGAAGGCTCACCGCCACCAGCAGGGGAATGGACAGCCCTCACCTGCACTCCAGACGAACCACCACCGTCCGACGACATCAGCAGACAAGGTCCCGGTACCACCGACGCCGACGCAGCCTTCCGATGTCTCAGCCCCAATGCAGAGGGTTGATGCCTCTATGCACTCGATGCAATCGCGGCCGAGGATGAAGGTCTGGACGCTGGCAACGTCGATGCACTCGATACCCCCGGTGCCGATGCCGACGAAGAGCCCGAGAACAAAACGTTCCACTGGGCCAATCTCGCTACCTGAGTCCGCTTTTGTAAAAGGGAGCACAGACTACAGGCCTGCGGGCGGTGCCCAGCCCCCAGACACTGAAGACACGACACGTGCCTGTCAGTGAGCGAGATTACCCGGGCGCACTGGGTGCACTTCTTGAAGCCGCTGGGAGACTTCGATGACATGGGCGGAAAAATCTCGCCGGCGAAATCGAAACTCGTAATTGCGGTAGGCACCAAAAAACGAGGGGAAGAAAAAATCGACCCGAGGCCTGAAAAGGGCCTACCCCGAAAACGAAAGAAAACTTACTGGGGCAAAAACTGGAAGTAGCGGAAAAAAGGAAAAAGACCAAAAAGGTCCTCTTCCAAATCCTTTTTTTTTTTTTTTTTTTTTTAAGTAGCGAAACCAAAAAGGAGACGCGCGAGGTCAACTTAAGGGGCGCGAACGGCGAAACACGACCGTACCGAGCGTGGACGAAAGAAGACTGGCCGGCATGAGCCGGTTTCGGGCGGGAAGACAGCTGCGCATGCGCGGTGCGCATCGGCGTGCGAGGGCTAGCAAAGGCTTTGCTAGTGAAGATTCCGGATTGGAGGGGCTGCCGTGCACGTCACCCATCAGTGAGAACAAGCAGCCTGCTTGTCCTCGGAGAAAAAATTATTACAATCATGATAAAAATATATAAAATATAAAAAAACACAAGGTAAAAAATAGAGAATGACACAGGGATGGGAACCTAAAGTGACCATGGGGACAGAGCCCACAGGGACGAGGCGGGACAGATCTCGCAGGGACGGAGTGGGGATGGGAACAGATCCAGTAAGGATGGGGACAGCCAAATTAGATTGTAAGCTCTGTCAAGCAAGGACTGTCTCTTCATGTTCAAGTGTACAGCGCTACGTACGTCTAGTAGTGCTATAGAAATGATAAGTAGTAGTAGTAGTAGTAGAGCCTGTGGGGATAAGGACGAACTTTGTCCCTGTATCATTTTCTACTTTGAAGCCTGTTAATGAACTGGACCGTTATTTATGTTTGAGTGATGCAGACCATATTTTGATTTTTTGGAAAAACAAGCAAACGGGCTGGTCACATCTAACAAAATTTGCATGGGGGATGCTGTACATTCCTGCTACCAGCACATCTTCTAAGAAGATATCTTCAATTGTAGGAAGGACTGTGGAAGACAGGAGAGCTAGACTAAATCCTGAGATTGTTGATTGTTTACTCATCCACAGATTTAAAAAATCACAACAGTACTTCATAAGGTATATTTCTCCCCAGCTAAGCCATGCAGAGTGGGTTGTATTTTGTACCCCTGGATATTTTAACAGGGTGGATTAGGATTCCGTGGACTAGAAGTCAGCTATTGTTGGAGTTGGAAGGGTAGAGGGTGGTGGTGGTTGGGGGTTATGATAGTTGCTTGTTTTCTATTTGTGATTTATAAACATTTGCACAGCATATTGTTCCTTTTTATACTTTAATAAAAAGATTTAAATATAAAATCATAACTGTTCGAGGCTTCTGCAGATGAGGATAGAGCCCCCGGAGATAGTGCGGGGAAGGGGCCAGAATCTGTGGAGACGGGGCAGGGACAGAGATAGGGCCCACGGGGACAGTACAGGGATAGAGAGAGAACCTACGGGGATGGGGTGGGGATGGAGACAGAACTCACGGGGACAGAGCAGGTATGGGAACAAACTTTGTCCCCGTATTATTCTCTACTAAAAAACAAATGGAGGATAAAATAAATGAACATATATATAACTGGCATATCTGTTAAGCCAATAGAATATGCATAAGAATGAGTATGAAACAAATCAGCTTGTACTGGAGCTACAAATAAAAGAACATTTAAAATTGTAAATACATATAAACAGAATATGTTGCAAACTTGCCATTGTCAATACTAAAAACATGAGTCATATTGTTTTATTGTTTAAATACACCTAACTTAGGGTTGCCATATTTGCCATGACAAAAAAAGAGGACACAAAATATGTCAGCCCAGTGGCGTAGCTACGTGGGGCCTGAGGGGGCCTGGACCCCTGTAGATTTCAGTGGGGACCCCCCTCCCGGCGAACCCGCCCCCGCCGCCGCCTACCTTCCGTTTTGCTGGCGGGGGACCCCACTCCCCACCAGCCGACGTCCTCTCCCATAGAACGCAGCAGCACTGGCAGAGAAAAGTCTTCTTCCTTGCATGCAGACGTCCTCAGAGAACAGTTCTGTTCTCTGAGTCTGACGTCCTGCACGTACAACGTGCAGGACGTCAGCATGCAAGGAAGAAGACTTTCTATGCCAGACAGTGCCGCTGCGTTCTACGGGAGAGGACGTCGGCTGGCGGGGAGTGGGGTCCCCCGCCAGCAAAACGGAAGGTAGGCGGCGGGGGAGGGTTCGCGGCGGGAGGGGGGGTCGGCAGAGACAGGGGGCGACAATGGCGGCGGGAGGGGGGCGGCGGCAGGGGGGGGCTAAAATGTGCCCCCTCCCCTCGAGCTGTGGACCCCCCTCCCACGCAAGTCTGGCTACGCGCCTGTGTCAGCCACACCCCTGTCACACCCCCACCCCATCCCTGCACTGCAGTGTCACCTTGACCCCAACCCAGGAAAGCCAGATTCCCTCTCTTGGCCCCCATGTATGTCCCCTCCTCAATCTTTTTTCCAGCCTCCCTCCAGCCACCTTTTTTTTTTACAGATCCTAGCGCTGCGTACGACTGGTAGCGCTATAGAAGTGATTTATAGTAGTAGTAGATCCTTCCCTCCACCCACATGACTCCATTCACATACCCTCCCTTTCCCTCCTGTACCTTATTGTTGTGTCCTAGTGGTCTAGTGGCTTCTTTAGGGCAGGAGAGAGCCCTCTCTTTCCTGCTCGGTGCTCCTGCAGACTTCTTGCTTCCGGCACCACTTCTGAGAGCTTATGTTTTGGTAAAATATTTCTTTTAAAATGTACTATATAAGTTAGGTTAGGGTTGCCAAAAAGCTAGAACTGGCCTAAAATCTCCTTTTTCCAACTGAGTAACTTGGCAGCTCTGCTTAAGCTGGTGTGAACACTCAAATTGAGCTGAGTTCTAAAACCCAGTGTTGCCAGAAGTAATAAAATTTTCCAGCCCAAAACCACGCCCCCGCCCCTGACGTCAACACCCCGCCCCCTACGTCAACACCCCCCTATGTCAACAGCCCCGCCCCCTACGTCAACACCCCCCCCCGCCCACTAGGTCACTAACCACCTCCCCCAACGTCACTAACCACGCCCCCCGCGGGGCGAAAAACCGCAGCCGGCAGTGAAAAAAAAAAACGCTCGGCTCAAAAAAAAGAAGCCCAAAAAACCGCAACCCATGGTGGGCAGAAATTTCCCACAGCAGGTCGCGGAAAACTGCCCAATTGGGCGGGAAAACCGCCTACCTGGCAACCCTGAAAACCAGTACTGCCACCCAGAGAGGAAGTGAGATAGAAGGGGAGGAGCTGAAAGGACAGGAACCAGGAAATATAAAAGACACAAGGCAGGGCCAGAGTGGAGTTAAGCAGGCCCAGTGTTGCCAGGTGGGCGGTTTTACCGCCCAATTGGGCGGTTTTCCGCGACCCGCCGCGGGAAATTTTTGCCAGCGGCGGGTCGCGGTTTTTTGGGCTTCTTTTTTTTCTTTTCCGCGGTTTTTCGGGCGGTTTTTTTCGGCCGCGGGGGGCGGGGTTAGTGACGTTTTGGGCGGGGCCGATGACGGGGGAGGCGGAGCCGATGATGGGGGAGGCGGGGCCGGTGACGGCGGGGGCGGGGTTGATGACGGCGGGGGCGGGAGTGATGACGCGGGGGTGGGGGTGTCAGGGGCGGGGTTTGAGTTTGGGCGGGTTTTGGGCTGTTTTTGCGTTGGATTGGGTGGGAAAAAAAATTTCCACCTGGCAACACTGAGCAGGCCCAGGGAAGGAAGAGGTGAAGCACCAGCATATGCCTTTATGACTGACACATTATGAGAACTGTAACATGGATATCAGTGGGTAGAATCACGGGCTTTAAAGCCCAAACTGCTTTGGGATAAAAGGATCAAAACCAGGACTGGACAGAAAGTCTCCCTCCTGGAACTGAGTGACTTTAACTCTCTGTATTAGACAGTTTACTAACGAATTGCTTCAGTGGTTCCTGAAACACATGAGGAGTTTCTTACAGAACAGGGCCAGGTAGGCTTTACTGCTTCCTCCTCAAGGGAAAACCTTATGCTGTGTGATTCCCCTGCTAGATAAGAATTTGCTTGCTTTATTTTTGTCTATTAGATTGTAAGCTCTTTGAGCAGGGGCTGTCTTCTATGTTTGTGCAGCGCTGCGTATGCTTTGTAGCGCTATAGAAATGCTAAATAGTAGTAGTAGTAATAGTAGTAACATCCTACTTCTGTGCAATCTGAAAAACTTTATAACTGTCATGCCCCTCAGGTTTGGGGTGCCCTGAAATGCTTCATGTCTATGGCTTTAAGCCATGTTTCAAAGCCTTCTGCTTCCAAGATTTTAGCTCCTGATATTACAGTCCAAGGGCTACAGATGCCTTTGATTCAGTGCAATGAGGCTGTGAGCAAAAGTGGATTACTCCTTCCTCGATACTAAGGGGTGAATTCTATATATAATGCCAAAAAAAAAATCAGCGCTGAAATAAGTGGTATTCTATAAACTGCGTTTAAAGTTAGGCATGGTATATAGAACAGTGCTTACTAACTACTACTTACTACTACTTATCATTTCTATAGCGCTACTAGATGTACGCAGCGCTGTACACTTGAACATGAAGAGACAGTCCCTGCTCGATAGAGCTTACAATCTAATTAGGACAGACAAACAAGAGATAAGGGAATATTAAAGTGAGGATGATAAAATAAGGGTTCTGAACAAGTAAATAAGGGTTAGGAGTTAAAAGCAGCATCAAAAAGGTGGGCTTTTAGCTTAACCAGATAGTGCTGCTGATTATCAGGAATAACTGCAAAACTCAAAGTTGGTGATTCTGTACATGGTCCAGGGGTGCAGTCAGCTAAGTGATGATACTCAGCACTTAACTGTGTAAGTTAACAGGAAAAACAGGACTACATCAAAAAGTCCCATCTTTGTCCTGTTTAACTTATGTGATTAAGTGCTGAATATTGCCCTTAACTGAATTAATGATAACCAGCTGTACATACTTGGATATTCAATGCTGTGACCAGACATGGCTCAACATTGAATATATGGACATAACACCACTGGTGACCAAAAACACTGACTGTTGCCGGCTAAACATCCCATCATATTCAAATTATGACATTATATATCACAGCAGTCAAGAGAGCTACCAAGTGGTCCCAATTTTTGAGAGGGAGATTTTTAGTACACGCCCCCAGCCCCGTCCCACTTTGCATTGGCTTCGCCCCCTGGCATACCTCAAATCCACGGCTATTTCAGAAAATATTTTATTTAATAGCCTAATACCCTTTTCAATGAGCTTTTAGAGGCCAAAACCTCCTGCCTCAGGTCAGTATAATGCTGTTATGGTATCCTCTCCTGAACTGAGGAAGGAAGTGTTGGTCTCTGAAAGCTAATCAAAAATGTTCTAAAATCAGTGAAGGTATCACCTTATTTTTTTATTTTGTGCTTTATTTGCATTTATTAAACTTTATTAACAAACTACTACATTATTTTATCCTAAATTAAAAATAAAATTATTTTCTTTACCTTTGTTGTCTGTCCATTTACTTTTTCTAATTGTGTTGCTCCCAATCTCTTGATTCTGCTTTCCTTCGTCTCCTCTTAACTCTTTTGCCAGGATTTCTTGTCCATTTGTCATTTTCTCTCCTTTTTCTTTGTTTTCTTCAATATTTTTCTGCCTCTCTCTCTCTGTCCAGATTTAATTCATTCGTACTATCCATTCTTTAATTTCTTTCTTTTTACTTCATCTACCTATGGCTTTTCATCTTTTCCTTACCCTTGTTCTCCCCATGCCCCTTCCTCTTATTCTCCAGTGTTTCACTACTCTGTCCTCTACACCTACACCTAGAAATCACACCTAACTTTAGATGCAGCCATTTCCATGCCCCCTTTTTGACTAAAATTTAGGCACGGATCCCACATCTAAATTTACGTACATATATTTTAACTAAATCTAATCATTGCCAATAATTGCTTGTTATCAAGTCAATTATTAGAGCTAATTCGCTCATTATCCAATTAAATTGCACACACAAATTGGGCACACACCATAATTTGCGTGCTCAATTTTTAGCAACTTTTATACACTTTGGGGATAAACCACCAATGATACCCCCCCAGTACCTGCCCAGGAGTATTGACTGTCTCTTTGGTGTGGAGGATGATACTTTGCTTAACATTCAAGCCAAGGGGGATTAGAGGAGTTGGGGTGGATCAGGTAATGCTGTTAGAGAGATACAGGTTATCATTGGAAACTCAGGATGTGAATACTTTGGGGGTGGGGAGTTGGAGTGGTTTGATAAGAACAGGTTTTTCTTTTTTGTTTGGGCAGCAGCCACAGCCACCTCTTAATTAACAAAATTGACCTGAAACAAAACTTTTTAAAAATAAAGTAAAACCCTTCAAATGACACAAGAAAGACATTTTTTGCCTGCACAACACTAATGACATAATAACTGGTGTTTGTTTTTATTGTTTTTACCACTGATGCAGGCACAAGCCAAAACATGGCTATGTATGGCTTTATTAATTATTGTGAAAAGATTTTATGGGTTTTATTATTTAATGTGAATGATGGCTTAATGATATTCTCTTAGAATTTGTTTTGTTGGTTGGCTTACTTTCTTCATCCTTTATCTTTGTCTTTTAAACTAACTTGCCTCTGTGGGATTTCTAGTGACACCACATGTCAGAAGGTAGTCAAGTTGGAATCAATAGACTACAATCCCTAGAAATCAACCGAGTCAAGCAAGCGGGTTGTTGGTGGTTAGGTACGAACCACTAAGACCACAAGAACCACCGTAGCCACATGTTTGGCAACAAATTCACTAGTCTGGGAGCTATTTCGGTGAGTACAAATTTGATGTTAAAAACATGGGGGAAGGGGCTGGGTGATGGATTAAGTACGAGAACTCTGGTAACAGTAGCAATGTAACTGCTATTCCTTTTGTATTTGCTTCTACGCTTTCTGAAGCTACAAAGTCAAATCCTATTGCATGACCATAATATATATTACACTGGTAGTTTCTGGCCAAAAAATAAGCACTTAATGTTCCAGGTTAATTCTTAATTTACAAAAAAAAAAAACTGCAGTCCAAATTTTAAAAATGAATTGATTTACTCAAGCACTCTTAATGTGGATTGAATATAAAATATCATTGACTATTTCATCAGAGTCCACAAAAATCCATTTGTCGTTCCAAGAACATTAATGCTGCACTTCACAAAATCAGAAGTCAAGATGAACATGTTTTCAATACCATTTCATTCCATTAAAATGTCGCATCACTGCAACAATGGAGAAATGTAAAATAGGACTCTAAGCATTATTTAGTCTAGTCGGTAAACAATGAACAATTAATGGTCTCTTTCTTATTGATCATTTTCTCATGCTTGCAGTGAGAAAGCTAGTGTGTATAATTACTTTGTGTAGGAATACCCTATCAATAAGCTGGATGGCCTTTCCATATTGAAGCAAATATTCAAAGGGAGTTGGTGACAGCTGTTTAGGGAGATAAGGTGGAACAAGGCTAGAATGGGGCTGGGGCAGGGCAAGTTACATAGGGTAGAGGGCAACATCTATGACAGCAGTAAAGGAAGGGGCACTTTTGAACATAGCAGGGAAGGACCCTTCACTGTTTCTCTAGTGCAGATATACCAGCTGCATCCCCCTAGTACATGGCTTCCCAAACCTGTCCTGGGACCCCACAGCCAATCACGTTTTCAGGATATCCACAAAGAATATGCATAAGATAAATTTGTATACACTGGAGACTCAGTATATATAAATTCATCTAATGCATTTTCATTGTGGATATCCTCAAAACCTGACTGGCTGTGGGGTCCCCAGGACAGGTTTGGGAAGCCCTGCCCTAGTACCCCTATTACTGATGGTATTATATAAACTAAGGGGGGAAATTATCAAGGTGTGGTAAAAGACAGGCTTTTACCACATCTTGATTTACCATGGGAGTCACCAACCTGTGGTATCTCAGCAGGTTGTTGACTCCTGTAGTAAATGAATAATGTTGCTCAAGAGCCATCTCCCAGGCCACATCTTAAAGGGGCTGTGGTGCTGTAAGACACCCAATGAGCACCCCCACCTTCTGATCAGAAACCTGTCTCCACAACCAATACCCTCTCCCCCTTCGGCCTCAGAAGCTCAATTCTCCCCATCAGTATCTCCCTCCCCCTCAAATCAGAAGCCCTGAATAACCAGGCATAGTTTGGGAGGGGCATTGACCCAACACTTCAGGACATAAGCATGGAGAAGGAGTACCTCCCCCCCCCCCAATGTGGTCCAGCCTCCTCCCCACTCCTCTGGATGTGGCCAAGGCCACTCAGGCTCAAAGGAAAATATTTTTACAACTAAATCTCAAGTGATTGCTTACTACAGGGGAATCTGTCTTTGAAAATTTCCTTGCAAATGTAGAAATTGAAATTGATATTTATCATTTCTCATCCACCCTTGTCCAGAGCAGGGTACAAAGGAAACATAAGAACAATAAAACAAAACATACACATAAAATAAGTACACCATTTTGTCTGTTAAATAGAATCATGATAGGCCCAATAAAATAAGTAGTCTTTCAAGCGTTTCTTGAAGCTGAGCAAAGAGGTTTCACACTTAAGCCGCAAAGACAGTTTGTTCCATTCAATAGGTCCACACACGGAGAAAGTGCCAGACCATGTGACCTCCAAACGAATATATTGGAGCGCAGGAACAAGAATTTTACATTTATTCTGAGATCTTAAAGACCGTGTTGGTAAATTCCATCTTACAACATGATGGAAATACTGCATAGAGTCCTTATAGAAGTAAATATTCAGCCAGCAGCGGTGAGGGTTTTGCTGACCGCCAGAGTTATTCCTGAGTATTCAGTGCAGGCCACGTCTAGGCTTTGGCATTGAATATCCAGTATATGTAGTGCCAGCTAACACATAGGGGCCCTTTTACTAAGCCACCTAGTTGCTTTTGTGTGCTCAACGCACGTCAATTTTGAGTTACCACGTGGCCCTTGCGGTATAATTTCATTTTTGACACACATCCGCTATGCACGCTGGAAAATATTTTTATTTTCTGGCTCATGGGCAGTGATCGGGTGGTAATCGGCATTTTACACGTGTAGACCATTACTGCCCGGTTACCACGTGAGACCTTACTGCTAGGTCAATGGCTGGTGATAAGGTCTCGGACCCAAAGTGGATGCGCGGCAATTTTCATTTTGCCGCACGTCCATTTTCGTCAAAAATTTTAAAAAGGCATTTTTTACGGGTGCGCTGAAAAATGATTCTGCGCACACCCAAAACATGTGTCTACGCTACCGCAGGCCATTTTCAGCGTGCCTTTGTAGGGTCCTATAGCTGGTTAAACCAATATTCGGAACTTAACCGGGCTATGGGTTGCCACATATAGGGGCCCTTTTAGAAAGGCACATTAAAAACTGGCCTATGGCAGTGGGGTGCGTGTTTTTGGTGCACTCTGGACCCTTATTGCACTGTGTCTAGAAAAAAGGGATTTTTTTAATGGGCTGGAAAATGGACGTGTGGCAAAATAAAAACCAGCGCGCATCCATTTTCAGTCTACCTTACCGCCACCTGACTTAGCAGTAAGGTCTCATGTGCTACCCGGGCGGTAAGCATGCAGCACGCACCAACTGCTGTTTACCGCAAGGTAGGTGTCCCGCGGTAGAAAATAGAAAAAATTTTCTTTTGTGTGTTTTTGGTGTGCGTCAGATTCGGAATTACCACCCGAGGCACGCGGTAGCTGGGTGGTAAAGCTGATTTGGCGCATGCTGGACACATGTAGGCCCTTACGCACCTTTGTAAAAGGGCCCCATAGATTTATGCGACATGAAGGGAAGAGCAAGGCAGGTAATGGAGTGGACACCAGCACTGGAGAAACGCTTGGTGGCCATTTTCTGGCAAGGACTCTGACTACCCTCCGCACCTTTAGTGTTCACTCTGGTGGATCCTCTTCTACTTCTATCCCTCTGCTTGTCAGCGTACCTCAGGGTTCTGTTCTTGGTCCCCTCCTCTTTTCTATCTACACTTCTTCCCTTGGTTCATTAATCTCATCCCATGACTTTTCCTACCATCTCTATGCTGATGACTCCCAAATCTACCTTTCTACCCCTGATATCTCACCTTGCATCCAAACCAAAGTTTCAGCGTGCTTGTCTGACAATGCTGCCTGGATGTCTCAACGCCACCTGAAATTAAATATGACCAAAACCGAGCTTCTCATTTTCCCCCCCAAACCCACCTCCCTGCTCCCCCCGTTTTCTATTTCTGTTGATGGATCTCTCATTCTCCCTGTCTCCTCAGCTCGAAACCTTGGGGTCATCTTTGACTCTTCTCTCTCCTTCTCTGCTCATATCCAGCAGACCGCCAAGACCTGTCGTTTCTTTCTTTACAACATCCGTAAAATCCGCCCCTTTCTTTCCGAGCACTCTACCAAAACCCTCATCCACACCCTTGTCACCTCTCGTTTAGACTACTGCAATCTGCTTCTTGCTGGCCTCCCACTTAGTCACCTCTCCCCTCTCCAGTCGGTTCAAAACTCTGCTGCCCGTCTCATCTTCCGCCAGGGTCGCTTTACTCATACTACCCCTCTCCTCAAGACCCTTCACTGGATCCCTATCCGTTTTCGCATCCTGTTCAAACTTCTTCTACTAACCTATAAATTTATTCACTCTGCTGCTCCCCAGTATCTCTCCACACTCGTCCTTCCCTACACCCCTTCCCGTGCACTCCGCTCCATGGATAAATCCTTCTTATCTGTTCCCTTCTCCACTACTGCCAACTCCAGACTTCGCGCCTTCTGTCTCGCTGCACCCTACGCCTGGAATAAACTTCCTGAGCCCCTACGTCTTGCCCCATCCTTGGCCACCTTTAAATCTAGACTGAAAGCCCACCTCTTTAACATTGCTTTTGACTCGTAACCACTTGTAACCACTCGCCTCCACCTACCCTCCTCTCTTCCTTCCCGTTCACATTAATTGATTTGATTTGCTTACTTTATTTATTTTTTGTCTATTAGATTGTAAGCTCTTTGAGCAGGGACTGTCTTTCTTCTATGTTTGTGCAGCGCTGCTTATGCCTTGTAGCGCTATAGAAATGCTAAATAGTAGTAGTAGTAGTAGTACCCTGGATGAACTTATTGCACTTTGTATCCACATTGACGTTTGCCTCCAGGAACGAGCACAGGAACGTTGCTCAACTCAGTGGGTGCCCTGCCTGGTGCCTCGCTTTCAGCGACATCTAACACTCTCCAATCCGTCTTTTCCACCCAGTGGGAACTCCAAGGAGCCCATGATTATGGGTCGGAATCACCTTACTAAAGAAGAAAGGAGAAGAAGGTGGAACCATAACCTGCCTCTGTACTGTGAGGATGTGGGTCATTTAGTTACCTCTTGCCTTCAGAAGTCAGGAAATGAGTAGACCTGGGGTCTTCAGGGGAGATGACCCTACGCCTGCTTTCTTCCTCCCCAGCCGCCTTATGTGTGCTCCCTTTGTTTCTCCGATAAGGAGTCAGCCAGGTTGAGTTCCTGGCTCTTATAGACTCCGGGGCCACCAGGAACTTTACTGATGGTAACGTGGTACGGCAGTACCATATTCCAGTAATACATTTAACCTCTGCCTTGTGGATCCCATCAATCTATGTTGACCCTCTGCCGGGCCTTATATCCTCCACAAATGTTTCCCTGTCTCTGCGGACAAGTGCCCTCCATCATGAGTCCAATTCTATGTTTTTGGCCAAATCTATTCATCCATTAGTCCTGGAGCTCCCCTGGCTACAACATCATTCACCACAGATCAGTTGGGCAACTAACAATATTGTGTCATGGGGTCCATTGATCCCACATTCCATTCCTATCTTACTCTAGTCAAACCATTAGCAACCAGTGCTCCTCTACAGACGAACCCTCTTCCAGGACTCCCAAACATATACCAGGACTTTGCTGATGTTTTCAGCAAGAGAAATATGGAAACTTTGCCACCACATTCAACTGTGCCATTGATCTTCTCCCCAGGAAGATGCCCCTCAGGGTCGAGTATTCACCCTCTCCTGACCCAAGACCCAAACCATGACGACCTACATCCAAGAAAATCTCCAGAAGGGGTTCATTCGACTATCCACCTCCTCTGCAGGGGCTGGCTTCTTTTTCATCAGTAAGAAGGATGGCAAGCTCTAGTCCTGCATTGACTATCGGGGGTTAGATGTGATCACAGTGAAGAACCAGTACCTGTTACCTCATATTTTTGAACTCTTTGACTGTTTGCAAGGCGTCACCATCTTTACCAAGCTCGACTTGCAGGGGAAATACAATCTAGTCCGCATCAAAGGAGGAGATAAATGGAAGATGGCTTTCCATACCCGAGATGGGCATTATGAATGACTTGTAATGCCTTTCGGACTCTGCAATGTTCCGGCCATTTTCAACCATCATGTATTTAGATGACATTCTAATCTTCTTGGCTTCCTCTGCAGAACAACCTAAACATGTCTGGGAGGTCCTCCAACGCATCTGGGACAATTGCTTCTATATCAAACTGGAAAAATGCTCTTTTCATCAGAATACCATACCCTTTTTAGGATATTTAATATCTGTGTCCAGATTACAGATGGATCTGTGCAAAACCCAAGATATTCGAAATTGGCCGCAACCATCTGAATTCCGAGTGCTCTAGCGGTTTTTGGAGTTTGCTAATTATTATAGACAGTTCGACTAGTACTCGCCAGTCACAGCTCCCCTTACGGGCACCGACTAGAGAGCTATTCCAACCCTCTGGCCACCTCAGGCTTGTTGGTCCTTTCGGCAACTTAAAGAAGCCTTCCTTATGGTGCCTGTCCTGCAGCGCCCGGACCCTCCACGTTCATTTATTCTTCAGTTGAATGCTTCCTCTGTGGGAGCCAGAGCAGTTCTTTCCCAAGCTCTTTAAGGGGGTTGGCTTTGCCCTTGCTTCTTTTTTTCTCAGAAATTTACCCCACCAAGAGAAACTACACTATTGGAGACCAAGAACCTCTAGCCTTGAAGTTGGCACTAGAAGAATGGAGGCATTACATCAATGATCTCTAATGTTTCTCATACTTCACACCAGGGGCATTGCCAGACTTGACATTTTGGAGGGGACCCAGATTTAACATGGCATATAGGTGTGAGTATTCTTATTTAGTATACTCCTAAATAATGCCTTATCACCCTGTTGGCGAACCTATGACACGCATGTCAGCGCTGACACGCGTGCCATTTTCGCTGACACGTGGCAGATTTCAGCATTTCCTTGATTTGTCCAGGTTTCTCGACAAATCCGCCCTGCACTCCCCGACAGAATCCTCCGATGAGCACGCGACCACCTCACCTTCTTAACTCCTCTGCTCTGATGCACGCACGACAGCGACGCAGGCAGGCTAGAGGCAGCATCTGTGCTGTGCGCGTGCCAGCCAGCGCCTGCCTGCTCAGCATCAGCTGGTGATAATCCTGCACGCACTGCACGCTGCACGCTTCGCGCAGGCGCAGCGGCTTACTTCTACTGTCTGCAGCCTGCCGCCTTCTCTTCAGCCGCTGCCATAATAATCGTGAGTCGACGAGAGCACGAGGCTGCAGCGGGACGGTCTGGTCTTTGTCTTCTGACTCTTCTCTTGTTGTGCCCTGCCTGCCCCTTGCTTAGCCGCCGCCATAACAGTGAGGTAAGATTCTTAAGAATGGGCTCCCATGATAAATTGTTTGGGATAAATATAAGTAATATAACAGCAGGTTATGCCATGATATATATCGCGAAATTATGGTTTTTTTCTCGAAGTGACACACCGCCTAAGTTATGCTCGTTTTTTTGGCGAATTTTGACACACCAAGCTCAAAAGGTTGCCCATCACTGCCTTATCATGAACTTTATGATGGATTTCTAAGTAAACAGTCTGTTCTGCTTCAACACAAACAACATTCACACTTATGGAAACTTTGAAAACAAACATTTTTAAATATCTTACTTCAGCCACTCACAGAACACAGACAAACCCTCACTAATTACAGAACAAAGGACAAAAATTAGAAAAGGAAAGTACATAAGTAATGCCACACTGGGAAAAGACCAAGGGTCCATCGAGCCCAGAATCCTGTCCACAACAGCGGCCAATCCAGGCCAAGGGCACCTGGTGAGCTTCCCAAACGTACAAACATTCTATACATGTTATTCCTGGAATTGTGGATTTTTCCCAAGTCCATTTAGTAGCGGTTTATGGACTTGTTCTTTAGGAAATTGTCTAACCCTTTTTTAAACTCTGCCAAGCTAACCGCCTTCACCACATTCTCCGGCAACGAATTCCAGAGTTTAATTACGCGTTGGGTGAAGAAAAATTTTCTCCGATTCTTTATAAGCAGACAACATACTAGCATATACGTGTGAAAGTGGACACATCATCTATATGTTAATATTCCGAACATTTACACCTGTTACAAAAATAAAGCACCTCTTGCCCAACCATCAATCTGAGTGCAAGTAAATCAGGGGGAGGGGGAGGGAACATAACAGAACTGATCAACATTACCCCATACCCCTTAGCACTAATACCAGTAAAACACGCATATAGGTAAATAGATAAAATCCGAATACCACAGACCCAGTCTATATCACCTTAAATCAGGCTTCAATAAAGAATCAGGCTTTTAACCAGTCAGCCACATCCTCGGATCTCTATAGTAGTAATTAGTTCTAAATCTTAATCATTATGTTATTTGGAGGTGCTGGTTATAGGGATTCCCTGTATTCATGCAGAGATGTTTTCACCTAGTAAAGAGCCACCAAACCAGACATCACTACTACTACTACTACTTATCATTTAGAATCAGGTTCGCAATAATCAGATTTACTATTTATTTTAAAAACATTAATTAGGGTTGAAAGCTGGGAGCATTTCACATCTTTTTTTTCTGGGTGTGCATTCAAAGAAAAAGATGGTAATAGGAGCTTGCTCTTCAATTCTTGACAAGATGGACCCCATTCCTGAAGACTTTACCCCCAGCTGCACGAAACCAACTGTTGAATATGTAGCCAGATTTTTAGCTAAATAGTTAACCTTGTATGTAGAAGATAGTTTGGAATAAAGGGAGGGAATAGGGGGGAGGGGGAGGGTGGGGGGAGGAGAGGGTGGGAAGGGAATAATACTGGAACTGATGATGGAAGTCATTATAAGGAAACAGAAGTGTATATGCCCTGGTTGTCATCAATAAAAATGATTTAAGCATAGGAGCTAGCTCCTTTTGTTTTGTGGAGTGCAGTGGTATATTATAAAAATGCACTTTTTTATTACTATTATTTCACAGAGTGGTATTAAAAAATGAGGGAAGGGCTTCCTCCATGCAGAAGTGCTACCCAGAGGCAGTCTAAATGTGCCAACAATGCCCAGTTAGTTCAGCATACTACTAGCTGTCAAGTTCATACAAAGTTAATTATGTCCAGTGGAATATAAATCTGTTGGCTCGGGCTACTTGCTATGTGAATATTCCATCACTGTTTCATTATTTCTGCCAAGTATTACATATTAAGGGCATTTGCTTTAACCCATGATTTCTGGTCTAAAAGGTTGTACGGTGAATACTTAAGGTCCCAAGCTGAAAATGTAGACTGTGGTACTACAGCACAAAGCATCTGTAGCAGCATGGCTGGCGGACAGACTGGGAGCCCCTGACACAGTCAGGGTGCAGTGTAAATCAAAAGAAAACTTTATTGTTGCACAGGCAGACAAACTAGCAGTCTGGTTCTGTCACAGATTCAGGGCTTATCATGCCAACAATCACATTAACAATGACTTCTTTTCTCTTCAGCAGTCCTATCTGTCAGGCTTCTACAGCATAGTCACTCATGCATAAATCCAGGCCTTCTCTAGTGAGGATATTCACGACTGAGATTTCACAAATACAGAAATGTTCTGTTTACCTTTGCATCCTTCTCTTGTAAACCCTGGTGGTTATTCCTTAACCCCAGGTGTAAACCTTGGAAATAGGGCCACTCCTTGCTTCCCTGGGTCTTCCTCCACAGGTACTGCAGCCCAGCCAACACCTCAAGTGGATTCCTTCACTTCCGGTTCTCCTCAAGAAGACCTCTATACTCGGGATCTCATTCCTGGAGACTTCTTTCCTTGGAGCCTCCCTGATCCCCTCTGCTCTAGGGCATTTAACCACCTCCCAGCCTGAGCCCCACCCCCTGCCTCAGCTTCTGACATGACAGGTTAGTGCCACCTGCCACAAGATGGCTTAACTGCAACATCAGTGAGAAAGTGTTCTCAGGGACACCTGCCACTATAATACCCACTCTCTCACAGCATCATAGTGAGCACTGAGCCCTGAAATAAGGATTAGGAAATCCTAGGCCTGTGTCGTGGAGGGTTCTATAACTGCAGAGTAGAATAAATCTGAAGTGTGTTACTTGGATGCTGAAATTTTAAGAAAGTCAGTCAGTCAACTATGAAATGAGACATTCTCAACAATCTTCCCTATATAATAAAGTTAGGTTTGATATAATTAAAGAAAATGTAGTTAGAAAAAAGGAATGTGATCTTATTAATGTACTGTACAAAGCAATTCTTTGTATATTGGGCTGAATGCTAAATATTTGTATAAACTGCAGTTAATTCAAAATACGGCAGTACGTTTAATCTTTCGTTTGAAAACATTTGAGTGTCTTTATATTTTCAAAAGCTTCATAGGCTCCCTGTTAGGACAAACTTTGTTTTTAAATCTGTTTTTATAATGGTATTACTTCAGAATTGCGTATTCAAATGTTTCCCAATTTGTACTTTTCTTCATCTAGATTATATGATTATTTTTTATTGAAATCTCCGTTATTTAAGGGTATTTGATTTAAGTGCCATTTTGAGGCATTGTTCTCTTATCGGGCAAGTTCCATTTGAAACACTCTTCCTATGCAAATCAGTTCTGAGGTGAGCTATATGAATCTATATAAAAAAATAAAAACTTTCTTGTCTGGTACATTTTAATTGTACTTCAAGGTTGTATGTATTTTTGTAATTCCTAATTTTGTCTGTTATCTTTTTGTTAACCACCTTGAATCTCCTGTTGGGACTACTGTGGTCTATAAATTTCTGATTAGATTAGATTAGCAGAAAGTTTATGTCATAGGGTTTCCACAGCATGCTCTACTAAATAAAAAAAAAAATAATAATGTTTATGATCCTTGTTTGAGACAGTGCAGACTTTAGCTTATTTCACCAGCCTTTACTCCCTCTGCAAAATCATCTCAGAATAACTAAAAGTAAAACTGGAGAAAGCTTAAAAGTGTGATATGTGATCTTGCATAGGCAAGTCGGAAAAAACATTTTTAGAATGAGATGGAGAGCAGGTTTGGCTGCCAAGTACTTATCTATGAAACAGAAGAGCACTTTGGATGCAAATTTAACTGCACTCTTTCACTGATTTTGTATGACCTTGTGCCTCAGCTTGCTCAATTATAATTCAGTAATAGTAATAACATAATTGTTCTTCTCTCTTTATTCTTTAGCAATCATGCAGTCTGGTTGCTAGAAATGTGCAGCCAAGCTATCCACCAAAGGATGGCTGCATTCATGTTTCTAAAGTACTATATTACAAAGCACATGAGATGTGGTTTTCCCAAAAGATTCTACATAAACTCAAAATCATTTTACATTGCAAGTTATTGTTATAAAAGACTCCTAATTTGCTTCAGTTAATGCTTCATCACTAATATGATGATACATATAGACATTAACTGTTAGAATATATAGATCGACGCAGACCACGTGACCCTGAGGCAGATAACGAAACGCTGGCCACTGTTGGTCGTGGTCATAATTCAGCGTCTTGATTTGAGCTAAGTGTTTTGTAGAATGAAAATTTATAAGTAAAGGACTAGCAATAAGTAAAAGAAAAGAAAACTATTAAAGAAAAATGTATATAGGTGACTGCCTATGATGAAGCAGCCCAGCCCCTGTGAGCTTTCAAATTGTGTAGCCGGGGGCTTCGTGAGGCGTCACCTGTATCATCCATAAATCTAAATAAGGTCAGCTGAATCACCAGCAGACGTTTTGACTGTTCCTTTCCATAAATTTATATTGTTGTTGTTTAAATAGAAAAATTGGAGGGATTTACCTTCATTTTATTTATTAATTGTAGAATATATAGGGGCTCATTTTCAAAACAGAAAAATGTCCAAAAAATGGCACAAAGCAGCAGATGGACATTTTTCTTGCAAACATGTCCAAATCACTATATTCAAAAGTAGGTTTTTAGTAGGTTTTGGAGGCTTACACTTTCCACCACAAGTGTAACAGTTAGAGTGGTTATGAGCCTGGGTCCCCTTCACTGCATCACTAGGCTATTCCAGGGGCCTGCTTGCTGCTTTAATAGGACTGTCCATAACATCTGAAGCTGTTATAGAGCCTGGTATGTGCTGTTTCTTTTATATCTTTAGGGGGTAGGTGGGGGTCAGTGACCACTGGGGGAGTAAGGGGAGGGTCATGCCTTAATCCCACCAGTGGCCATTTGGAGCACAATTTTGTGACTTAGTCGTTATTAAAACACTAGTAAAAAAGGCCCGTTTCTGTTAGAAATGAAACGGGCGCTAGCAAGGTTTTCCTTGGAGTGTATGTTTCAGAAAGAGCGTGTGTGAGAGATGGAGCGTCTGTGTCAGAGAGAGAATATGAGAGAGAGAGAGACAGAGTGTATGTGTTTGTGCGAGAGAGTGTGTGAGAGACAGTGTTTGTGTTTCTGTGTGACACTGTGTGAGAGAGAGGGACAAAGACAGTGAGTGTGTGAGTGAGAGTGTATGTGGCAGACAGAGAATGAGTGACTGCGTGTGTGGTGTGAGGAACCCCCTCACCCCTCCCTCTCCCCTGCCCCCTTGCAGCCAGGCATGTGCAGCGACCCTCCTCTCCCCGTATTCCCCCTGCAACCACCCATGTGGTCTCAGGCCCCCCCCCCCCCCCAGCATCCCTCCTGTCCCCCTGCAGGCACGCATGTGCAGCGTCCCTCCTCTCTCCCCAGTCCCTCCTGCAGCCAGCCATGTCCAGCGACCCTTCTGTCCCCCTGCCCCCCCCTGCAGCTACCCATGTCCAGCGACCCTCCTCTCCTGTGCAGCCACCCATGTCTGAGGACACTCCTCTCCTTTTTCCCTGTTCTTCCCCTGTGGCCAGCCATGTCCATCGACCCACCTGTCCCCCCTGATGACCACCAACCCTTCTGTCCCCCTGCCCGCCCTGCAGTGTCCGTCCTGTATCTCCTGTCCCCCTTGCAGGCACCCATGTGGTGTGTGGAGCCCCATCCCTATCTCCCTGTTCCCTGCCCCACCCATGTGCAGCGACCCTCCCCTCCCCCTGCTTCCTTCCAGCCACCCATGTCCAGCGAGACCCCCCTTCCCCCCCCCAGCCGGCGCAGCACCCAAAGAAAGCCCCTTGTCCCCCCCCCTTCGCGCATCACTCGACCCCCCACCGTGGCACATCACCAAGCCCCTCCCCCCCCTCATCAACCCCCTCGCCACCCGCAACCGCTAATATAAACTGTGTCCGGCGGCTGCTGCTTCTGTTATTCAGCAGCAGCAGCAGCCCGTACATAAAGAAAAAAAAATCCTCCTAAAACGCACCTCTGTTGAGAAGCATCTCACATTGGCTGAAGTCTCAGCATGCGCTCCTCCTCTCCCCTCTGACGTCTCGGCATTTCTCCGGGGTCTTCCGGCAGGGGCACTGACGTTGAGGGGAGAGGAGGAGCGGCTGCAGAGACGTCAGCCAATGTGAGATGCTTCTCCACGGAGGTGCGTTTTAGGAGGTTGTTTTTTTGTTTGTTTGTTTTCTTTATGTACGGGCTGCTGCTGCTGAATAGAAGCAGCAGCAGCCGCCGGACACAGTTTGTATTAGCGGTCGCGGGTGGCGAGGCGGTCGATGTGGGGGGGAGGGGCTTGGTGAAGCGGCGGGGGAGGGGTTGGGTGATGCGGCGAGGAGGGAAGGGGGTAGGGGCTTTCTGATGCCCCGTTGCACGGGTTGTTGTGGCGATGCGGCAGGGGGGGCACTTAGAGGTGCACCGTCGAGTCTGTTTATGTGTGTGTGTTTGTGTGTGTGTGTGTTTGTTTGTGTGTGTGTTTGTTTGTTTGTGTGTTTGTTTGTGTGTGTTTGTATGTATGTGTGTTTGTTTGTTTGTGTGTTTGTTTGTGTGTTTGTGTTTCTGTGTGTGTGTGTGTTTGTTTGTGTTTGTGTATGTTTTTGTGTGTTTGTGTGTTTCTGTGTGTGTTTGTGTGTGTGCATTTGTGTGTGTGCGTTTGCATGTGTGTGTTTGTGTGTGTGTTTGCGTTTGTGTGTGCGTGTTTGTTTGTTTGTGTGTTTGTGTATGTGTTTGTATGTGTGTGTGTGTGTTTGTGTTCCTGTGTGTGTGTGTGTTTGTTTGTGTTTTGTGTGTGTGTGTTTGTGTGTGTGTGTGTGTTTTTGTGTATGTTTGTTTGTGTGTGTGTGTTTGTGTTTCTGTGTGTGTGTGTTTCTGTGTCTGTGTGTGTGTTTGCGTGTGTGTGTTTGTGTGTTTATGTGTTTGTGTGTGTGTTTATGTGTGTGTGTTTACGTGTGTGTGTTTGCGTTTGTGTTTCTGTGTGTGTTTCTGTGTGTGTGTGTTTATGTGTGTGTGTGTTTATGTGTGTGTGTGTGTTTGTGTTTGCGTGTGTGTTTGTGTGTGTGTGTGGGGGGGGGGGGGTTGCGGGTGGCTTTTGTGGTCGTGTGGTTAGGGAGTTTGCCAGCAGTCTGTAGCGATTCCTAGGCAGGGAGAGGAGTACGGAAACACTCCCCCTGCCTGGGTCGTTGTTTGTTGGAGGGGGTTGCCAGTTGGTAGGGGTGCCTTTATGGATCCCTTTACTCTCTGTGTTCCGCCCTCGAGGGCGGGGCAGAGAGACATGGTGAGTTGGATGGCTTCACCACCATGAACTTACGAACTGTTTAGGGATTTTGCAGATGGCTTCAGCAGGTTGTCTTCAGAATGTTGAGGTAGCGTTTTATGTACAGATGAGGCGTGGCTGAGGGCGGGTCTATGAGTGAGGGTGACTGGTCCTAGCCTATGAAGACTACAGGATTTTTGTGCTTCTCTGCCTTGGAGTGAGCTTCTCTGCCTTGGAGTGAGCTTCAGAACGTTCAAGGTGGGATTTATTAATATAGATCTAGGTTTTAGCCTTGGATGTTTTTGCTTTGTTTTGACAGAAAAACGTACAAGTGTTAGGAATCCCCAAATCCCACCCCCCAACAAACACTGCAGATGAACTGCATAGAAAAACATCTTCTAAATGTGTGCACTCAGAAATAGGTGATATTTACAGACATAAGGGCTATTGTAGTGGTGTACGGTTGGATACAGTCGGTTTTTGGTAGGCTCACCATGCAATATAAGGGGGTAATGGTGAGATGTATACCTGGGAACTTTTATGTGAAGTCCACTGCACTGCCCCCCTAAGGTACCCCACTGATCTGCTGGGATGTCTGTGTGGTCAGTCTACTAAGAATGTTGGCTCTTCCTACATCCCAATGGCTTGTTTTTTTTGCGTTTTTCACTTGGACTTTTGTTTTCTGAAAATGGTCCAAAAAGATAGACGCAATAGGCATAATAATGCCTAGCAAAATGGCTATGTTCACTACTGGATTTTGGAACGTTTTCTGCAAAACGTCCAAAGTCAGATTTAGATGTCATATTGAAAATGCCCTTCATAAGGACATACTGGTTGGTCCAAAGGTCAGTAGAGCCCAGCATTCTATCTTCAACAGTGGCCAAACCAGATCACATGTACTTGGAAGGACCTTAAAGAGTAAATGGAATCACCGATACTCACAACCAAGGACAGAGAGCAGGGGCGTAGCTACGGGTGGGCCTGGGTGGGCCCAGGCCCACCCATTCTTGGCTCAGACCCACCCAGTCCTAGTCTGCGAGCCAATCGCAGCTCTGCTGTTATTTTTTTCTTACCCGCAGCGGCGAACGGGCGGCCCTAAAAGCAGCAAGCAACCAGGCTCGTCGACTCCGTCCTTCCTTCGCTTCCTGCCCTCTCAGCGTCCCGCCCGCTCGAAAGGAAATGACATCAGAGGAAGGCAGGACGCACGCAGAGAGGGCAGGAAGCGAAGGAAGGACGCAGTCGACAAGCCTGGTTGCTTGCTGCTTTTAGGGCCGCCCGTTCGCCGCTGCGACTTGGGGAGTGGAGTGGAAGTGAGCCAGCAGCCTATCTATTCCACTCCCCCGTGCAGCCGTCGCCGTTCAGGCAAGTTAAAGCAGGCAAACCTGTGAGCTGCCTCCACCTGCATCCACGTTGTCGTTCTTTATTGAGACAGATGGGAATGCTGTGAAGGGGGAGAGAGGGGGAGGGAGATGCTGGATAGAATGGGGAAGGGGATGGATAGAAACAGGATGGGCAGGGGAGAGAGGAGAATTGCTGGACAACAGGGATTGCTAGAGGGGACAGGGGAGAGAGGAAATTTGCTGAAGATGGATGGAGGAGAAGGCAGGGGAATGGAGAGTTGCTGGACATGGAGTGGAGGGCAGGGGAAGGAGGAGAATTGCTGGGCATGCATGGATGGAAGGGAAAGGGGAGAGGAAATTTGCTGGAGATGGATGGAGGAGAAGGCAGGGGAATGGAGAGTTGCTGGACATGGCGGAGGGCAGGGGAAGGAGGAGAATTGCTGGGCATGGATGGAGGAGAAAGGGGAGAGAGGAAATTTGCTGGAGTTGGATGGAGGAGAATGCAGGGGAATGGAGAGTTGCTGGACATGGCGGAGGGCAGGGGAAGGAGGAGAATTGCTGGGCATGGATGGAGGGGAAAGGGGAGAGAGGAAATTTGCTGGAGTTGGATGGAGGAGAAGGCAGGGGAATGGAGAGTTGCTGGACATGGAGCAGAGGGCAGGGGAAGGAGGAGAATTGCTGGGCATGCATGGATGGAGGGGAAAGGGGAGAGAGGAAATTTGCTGGATATGGGTGGATGGAGGAGAGGGCAGGAGAGAGGAAATTTGCTGGATATGGATGGATGGAGGAGAGGGCAGGAGAGAATGGAGAGTTGCTGGACATGGATGGATGGAGGGGAGGGCAGGGGAAAGGAAAGGAGACTTGCTGAACATGGATAGATGAATGGAGGGGGCAGGGGACAGAGGACATTTGCTGGATATGGGTGGATGGAGGAGAGGGCAGGGGAGAATGGAGAGTTGCTGGATGGAGGGAGGGGAGAGAAGTCAGGGAGGAGATGCGCATGGATGGAGGGGAGGGAAGAGAGGAGAATTGCTGGACGTGGATGGAATGGAGGGCAGGGAAGAGAGGAAAAATGTTGGACAAGGATGGAGGGAAGGAAAGACAAAGGAAGGAGATGCTCATGGATGGAGGGGAGGGAAGACAGGAAGTAGATGCACATGGATGGAGGGAAGTGAGGAGAAATGCTGGACATGGATGGAGGGGAAACTGCTGAGTTGAGGAAGGATAGGGACAGGGCTACAGATGGTAGACAGGACACATAAGGACACAAGAGGATGGTGGACATGGTGAGAGAAAAAATATCAGATGGAAAGAAGACACTGCATGAAACAGAAGACACTGGGACCAAAGCGAATAGATCAGACTACAAAGGTAGAAAAAAGTATTTTATTCAGAATTTATTAATTGGAATATGTCAGCTTTTGGAAATGTACATCTGTGATATTTTGCATTTAAGTTTCAATTTTTCTGGTATTGCTGCATGCTGAGTCTGACTTCTTGAGTTAACTTTCCAGTTCAGTATTTTGCCTTCATATTTTTTGATTTCTAGTTCCTTGTGTCATGTCCGTTGTGTCATGTGTTGTTCATGTGTGATCAAGGTGCAGTATTCTGATAGCGTGTAGTATTTGCAGCCTTTTTTGTTTTGCTTTTTTTTTTCACGAGGTAGTGTATTGGTGTTTTAGAGCCTAGTGTAATTACAGTTCTGCCTTTTCAAGCATAAGGTTGTAGCTCGTCCTTTCCTTGGAATTAGTGCTGTTATGGTTTAGTAAGGATATGAGTGTGTTTTTGCACAAGTTTGTGTATAGCATTTTGCAGTGGAGTGATTGTGGGATAATGTAATTATATTTAAAAATATCAATTTTTCCATTAAGTATGTATGTGGTTATACTGATGCAGGGCAGCTTTTGGGCAGACTACTTAGAAATCCATCATCAAGTGAATTCTAAGGCATTATTTTGTAGGATCCCAAGAGACACTGCTCATACTTATATAGACAGTGCGTGCCCACCCATATTAGCTCTGGGCCCACCCAAAATCTCAGGTCTGGCTACGCCACTGACAGAGAGTATCTTTCCCAAGTCTACTTGGCTAATAATGGTTTATAGACCTTTCCTCCAGAAATATATTAGTAGTTCCTCAGCATAGTTAAGGGAAATAACCTTCTTTAAACTTTTAAATAATTTACTGCATTGCATTTTCCTAGTATTGTTATATAGGAATTCCTACAAAAGAGGCTCTATCAACCAGACTGACAAGAAATAACCATGTTTTCAATCTATTGATTTTACCTGGATAATGCAAAGTGAGGGAGTCTAAAGAATGCTCACCCTCTCTCCTAACAGCACTCCCTCACAGTGTCAGAGCTACCTTAAAAACCAACAAAGGGGGAAGTGACACAGGAGGGGTGGAGCCAGGAGGGCATAATCCAGGATGTATATAAGCTGAGGCCATAACTAGATTAAGGAATATCAAAGGGAAGCAGTGATGCCCCATGGCATGTGCCTCTACCACTTATATGCAGGGGCATAGCCAGACCTCGAGGTGGGAGGGGGCCAGAGCTCAAAGTGCGGTGCAACATTTTGGTCCACCTCCACGCTGCCCCCCTACTGCTGCCACTCCCCACCCACTGCTGCCACTGCACTTACCTTAGCTGGTGGGGGGTCCCCAAACCCCACCAGTTGAAGCACCACCAACGTCGCCACACATACCTTAGCTGGCAGGGATCCCCAATCCCCGCTAGCTGTTTGTCCAGCGCTGGCCTCCGCCGCATTGCCTGCCCTGCTCTCTCTCATGTCCCACATGCTCGTTTTAATGAAATCGAGCATGCACAAATTTACTTCAGCAGGTGGGAGTCTGCGGAGGAGGGAAGGCCCCAGAGCAGACCTATGGGAAATCTCCTTGCATTGCGACGGGGAGGAAGGAGGTAAGGGAGGAAGAACAAATGAAAGAGGGAGGGAGGAGACGCCGGACCCGGCCCGCAGCAATCGTGGTTTTTATTTTTAACTGCTGGAGCAAGGCTTTTTACCGCTTTTGCTCCCGCAGTAAACCTCAGTAAACCAAAACTTTTACCATAGTTTACTGTGCATTACCGTGGATCCCCATCCCCTTGTCATTTTCTAATGAAGACATTGTTACATTTACAGACTAGTTTTATGTTGCCTTTTTCCTCCTACCTGAGAATGGAACAGGACCCCTGACCTAACAGCTTTAATAAATGCTCTTTTCCTTTACCTGCAATTACTATGTGGCTCTGTCTTACCTGAGCAACAGACCCGCCCTCGTTCACATTACCACATGCCACTGAAAATCATATCTAACCACCTTGGTACTATCTGGGTAATGCTGGAGAAATCCAGGAGTGGAAGTAAAGCAGAGCCAGAGGTTATCTGGGTAAGTCTACCTAGCTAATAATAGCTGTCCTGACTTGTCAGAATCGTTATTTGGATTCCATCGCTGAGTATCAGCAGTACCCAGATAATTTCCAGCGGCTGCCAAGAACTGAATATTCAGCATCGGTATCCAGATACAGCCCAGAATTGAACATTCAGGTATCAATTTAAATGCCTTGGTCAGTGTTTGAAATCAGCACTGACTGCAGTATTTAAATGTTGTGGGGGTTAGATTTTAGAACATTTTTAAATGTATGACAGACATTTCAGTTCACTAGGAGCTATTTTTAACACCAAAAATACATCTTTATATTTATTTAAAAATGTATGTAGTGCTTATGCAACAATTACTAGAGGGCCCTTTTACTAAGCTGTGTTAGGCGCTAACAAACACCTAACGCAGCTTAAAATGGCATACCACATGACGTGCTCAGGTGTTCTGTGGTAACTGTCAAATTAGCTTGCTCTAATTCAGGCGCTAAAAAATGTGTATATTTTAGGGAAGGGGCATGTCAGGGGAGCACAGAATGGGCATTTCTGCGCTAAACAGCACATCCACATTAGTGCACACTCACTGGTTGGCTCAGGATTACTGCATGAGTCCTTACCTTCTACAAAATGGGTGGTGGTAAGTGCTCATTCAGTAATTTTTTTTAAATGGCCGTGCACTAATGGCAACATTAGTGCATGGCCATTAATACAAAGCAAATAGAAAATTGGCCATTTTACAGCTGTAGCAAAAATGGCCTTAGTGCACAGGAAAGACCCACGTAAGGGTGTGCTAGAACCAGATTTTGCCGCAGCTTAATAAAAAGACATCTATATTATTTGTTCATTTTTATTTTGATAGAAATAAAGTACAATTGAAATCAGCTAGACATATTAACCAATTTAGGTCTTTCCAGCACATGAAGATGGACTAGGGATACAATCAGTCCTCTTTTAAAAGGACACCTCCTCCTTTTGAGCTCTTTCATTTGTCTTCCATCTTTTATTTTTAGACAAATGTCTTCTTTTTTATAGGGTATTTTCAAATTTCCAATTTTTAATTAGTATTTGATCTCTCTCTCACTGGAAACCATTTAAGCAGCTTACAAAAACATATTAAAATACAATAATATAAAATTAAAGAAAATGACAAACACTCCTCAAGTTCAATATTGTTATTGAACAATTCAAATACATACTGTCCCCAACCCTCCTTGAAATACACTCCTGATAGGAAAGAGAAGGAAAACAATTGCTGTGTATGCAGATCCTTGGCCCACAGGTACACTCCCTGAAAAGCCAAACAGTAGAACTAAGCAGCCAACCTAAGCTGAATAAGGCAAATTAGTACATCCTAACTTGGGACTTCCCACTAGTTAAGCCCATTTCTAGCACATCTATAAATTCAGCCTTTTCAGTTATTTCATTTTCTGGCTATGCAGCCACTAAAAAATGTAAGGGCGCGCGCGTTAAGTCAACTAATGTCAGCGTATGAGCTGAATAGCACTTTCATGCCTGTTCTCTACCCCCGACATGCCCCCTCCCCCCAAAAACCTCAATACCGTGGGTTAGCATGCACAAATAGCAAAACCAAGGCAAAATGCTTTACTACATGTTGCATTAGGCCATTTTTCACATGTTAAGCTAGACGATGGAAGAGAGAGGAATAGATGATGGATCAGTGGGGGGGTGGGGGGGGGATAGGGTTGGAGGAAAGGGGAAGGAGGGAAAATATAAGAAGCAATGTTGGACCTAGAGGTGGAGAGGAGGAAGACAAAGATGCTGGACAATAAGAGGGAGAGAGATACTGGTTCTTTAATAATATATTTAAGCACAATTAAAAAATTTCAAATGTGCGATTAATCATGATTACTAATTTTAAGCAAAATGCACCCCTCATAAATGCTAGTATTCTATAATGTTACCCTGAAATTCTATACATCACGCCCTAATTTCTGTATGGAAATCAAAGCAATGTGCCTCACTTAATTGGTTAACTAGCTAATCAGCGCTGTCAATTGGATGTTAAGCAATTATCAGAACTAACTGGCATTAATTACAATTTACATGTACAACTCACTAAGCATATTCTGTAACATGGTGCATGTAAATTCCAAGTCACACAGTTGAAGAGGGGTCATGGGTGTGGAACAGACATTTCTAAAATCTATACGCATTATTATAGAATACATGCACTCTGCACCTAATATAGGTGTTGGGATTTACACCAAGTAAAACAAGGCATAAAATAACATTACCAAATTTGGTCTTGTGGAGAGGCACTCGGTGTATTCTATATACCGTGCAGACATTTAAGCCTATTCTATAAAATTTAGGTGTACTTTAGAGAATAAGACTAGGCATATTTTTTACCGTGCAGGTTTTTCAGGCACCATATATAGAATCTAGTCTTCAGTGCACAAATGGTGCTTACATTTAAGCAGTGAGATTATAGAATTAGGAGACATGCCAGTAGTCAGTGCATTACATGTATATTCAGCATCTCTAACTATAGCCATTAGTTTAGAAACCCTCTATGATTTTACCTGTATGAATATCAGTATGTAAACTTATATACTGAACAATGCCAGGATTTACATGTGCCATCTGCACTACATGTATATGGCAAGATGTGATTAGGGTGGGACTAGGGTGGCACCAAAATGTACACCTGTATTTCCCATTTCTCTGTGCATAAAGGAATAAGTGAGGTCCCCCCCTTTAACCCCCCAGTGTTTTTTTGCTCCTCAGAATTGATAGTGCAACAAAATTGCAGCTTCTGAATTTAAATAGGGGCATTTAAATGTTTAGGTTTCTAAAACTGCAGATATACACATCTAGGAGTTGGCACTTGCATGTCTATATTCTGAAATACTCTTTGGCGCCTGTTAGTGCCCACACTTAGATGTCCAAGTCACCAAGTTGCCTCCATTGATATTTCAGATGTTGACAAATGTAAAATGGCTGCTTCCATCACACACAGTTAGTACATGCACATACATACCTGCACGTGTTTTAGAAAAGGTTCTATGTCAACAGATGGTTTTCTAAAATACTGCTAGAATTGGATACGACCTGACCTGGATGTCTCAATTCTGATTTTTACTTTGTATCTAGAATGATCGCCATTGATGAATACTGACCTGTTCGTAGATGAGAAAGGCCAACATGGCCATTCTGTCTGCCCAGTAAAGTGAATATGGTTGTAACCAACTTTAAAAGAGTTCAGTTTATTAATATACTTTCATTCAAGAAAGAAAGAATTGGAAAGGGAGGGGGAGGTAGCTTCGTAATGGGTAACACCGAATAAAATGCCAAAACTATCGAGGAAATGCGAATAAATCCTCCATGCTTTTGTAAGGGCTGAAATAACTGAGAAGCTAATGGGGAACTATATAAACTGATGCCTGAGGGTATGTGCCATTTATACATATTAAAGGCACCATTAATTGCTGTTCTATAAGGTAGCACCTAAGTGCCATGGTATCTAACTGCAAGAAGGCATACATGTGGGCGGAGCAAGGGCGAGACATGGGTGTGTCTCCCAGTTATGCATGTATCAAATACTATAAATTACATGTATCACTTGGCACAATTAGGTGTGCCATCATATGCCTGCCATTGACATTACATAAGAGAGCATGCCTAAACATGGGCACGCCAATGCTGACAAACCAATATTCTATCATAGAAACCTAGTGCCAAGATGCTGTTATAAAACTGACACTAACCCCCAAATTCTATATATGGTGCCTTAATAACTTAATTAACAAGCCAATCACTGCCAATAATTGGTAGTTAACCAATTAGTGGTACTAATTGGCTTTAATTAGAATTAACACGCACAACTTTCTAGGCATATTCTATAACAAGGTGCACATACTCAAATAGGGGATGTGGCCATGGGCGTGGAATGGGTGGGATGTGGATGTTTCAAAAAACTATGCGCACTATTATAGAATACATCCCATCTGCGCCTAACTTAGATGCAGGTATTTAACCTTGTTTTAGGTGGCTTAAATGGGTGCGCCTACACAGAGGCGTAGCCAGGTTTTGATCTCAGGGGAGCAGACTTTTATAAAATAGGCGCCAGCTGGTGTCAGCTACACAGCAGTGTCTGTGTTGTTGCTCAGGGGCTGTAGCGCGCACTGATTAATACAGGCTGTCTCTGTTGTGTCCTGCCTACAAGAAACAGTAAGTTTCATCAGGAGGCAGGACGCAGAAGAGATCCCTGGACTGGCCAGAGAAGGCAACCTGTCTTCTTAACTACAAAGTAAAAATATTCAAATCGTGACCATCACCTCAGGAATAGCACACACATTCCTTCCACTGCTAGACACCTTGTTTAAATCAGATAGGCTTTTGTTTGTGTGGTGACTCTACAGGATGTGAAGAACACTAGTCTGGAGCATTTTTACTTGGGTGACAAGTGCCACCAAACCTTGCCCTATAGTCTACTTTCAAATAGGGATAGACACTTTGTGAAATAACACAAACCACTGCAAAAAGACACCAAAAAACTTATACTGAAAACTTACCACACCATATCAGCCCTAACCCACCTATGAAAAGACGGTGCTATAAATATTACAGTGGGACCTAAAGAAGTGTTTCCCTAGGTGGTCCTGGAGTACCCCCTCCCCTCTGCCTTGCCATTCATGTTTTCAGACTATCCACAATGAATCTGCATGAAAAAGATTTCCATGTAATGGAGGGAGTATATACAAATCAATGTCATTCGTATCTATTGTGGATATCCTGAAAACCTGACTGGAAGGGGGTACTCCAGGACCAACTTAGGAAACAATGCCATACAACACAAAACTTACCACACCATAACAGCCGTAACCCACCTATGAAAAGACAGTGCTAAATATATTACACTGGGCGGGCTCTGGAGCATCAATTAACCTACTATTGGGAAACTGGAACAAACTGCACTGTTACACATTCCTACATAAATGCTACATGCTTGCAGAATCCTTCACCTCAGTCACACATGCAGAACATGGACAGACCCTCATCTATATAATATAAACCAGTGGTCCATCTAGCCCAGTATCCTATTTCCAACAGTGGCCAACCCAGATAACAAGCACCTGGCAGAAACTCAAATTGTGACAATATTCCATAATACCAATCTAATCCAGAATAGGGAGCCACAAAAAGAAAAAGAAAACAGAAAACACTATCACCACCAACAACAAAAATTGAAATAGAACCCCCCCTTCTCTCTGCCCAAGAAAGCCAGACTCTATAAACAGTGCAAGGAAAGCAAGTTTGGGCCAGTGAAGATTAACTCAAAATAACCTGGTCCTTAGCTGGGCCCTAGTATTACCAAATTAAAAATGCGACCATACCATGCTTCTGTGGCTATGTTCCACTAATGCTAAACTAACTGGATTTCTTGAAAGGATTATATACATTTAGGATGCATGACTAGGGACACAAATATACACTTATTTATTCAATAGCACAATTCTACTACTACTACTACTACTACTACTACTTAACATTTCTAAAGCGCTACTAGGGTTACGCAGCGCTGTACAATTTAACATAGAGGGACGGTCCCTGCTCAAGGAGCTTACAATCTAAGAGACAAGTGAACGGACAGTCCGATAGGGGCGTTCAAATTGGGACAGTCTGGATTTAGTGAACGGTAAGAGTTAGGTGCCGAATGCAGCATTGAAGAGGTGGGTTTTAAGCAAAGACTTGAAGATGGGCAGGGAGGGGGCTTGGCGTAAGGGCTCAGGAAGGTTGTTCCAAGCATAGGGTGAGGCGAGGCAGAATGAGCGGAGCCTGGAGTTGGCGGTGTTGGAGAAGGGTACAGAGAGGAGGGATTTGTCCTGTGAACGGAGGTTATGGGCGGGAACATAGGGGGAGATGAGGGAGGAGAGGTAGTGAGGGGCAGCAGACTGAATGCATTTGTAGGTAAGAAGGAGAAGCTTGAATTGAATGCGGTATCTGATCGGAAGCCAGTGAAGTGACCTGAGGAGAGGGGTGATATGAATAAATCGGTTTTGGCGGAATATGAGACGTGCCGCAGAGTTCTGAACAGATTGAAGGGGGGATAGATGGCTAAGTGGGAGGCCAGTGAGGAGTAAGTTGCAGTAGTCAAGGCGAGAGGTAATGAGAGCATGGACGAGAGTGCGGGTGGTGTGTTCAGAGAGGAAAGGGCGAATTTTGCTGATGTTAAAGAGGAAGAAGTGGTAGGTCTTGGCAGTCTGCTGGATATGCGCAGAGAAGGAGAGGGAGGAGACAAAGATGACTCCGAGGTTGCGGGCAGATGAGACTGGGAGGATGAGGATGTTATCAACTGAGATAGAAAGTGGAGGAAGAGGAGACGTGGGTTTTGGTAGAAAGACGATGAGCTCGGTCTTGGACATGTTCAGTTTCAGGTGGCGGTTGGACATCCAGGCAGCAATGTCGGATAGGCAGGCTGATACCTTTGCCTGGGTCTCTGCGGTGATGTCTGGTGTGGACAGATATAGCTGGGTATCATCAGCATAGAGATGATACTGGAAACCATGAGATGAGATCAGGGCGCCCAGGGAAGAGGTGTAGATTGAGAAGAGAAGGGGTCCAAGGATCGATTCCCTGGGGAACACCAACAGATAGGGGGACAGCCACAAAACAACTTTTTAGGGTGGATCGTATTCCTATCATCATCGACCAAATAGAGGTAAGAGTTTTTAGTTTTGGCACAGGATAAGTCATCATCACAAGAATAAAATATAAGAAAACCAATGGACTGCATTAGGGGCTTATAGCCCATTTATGTTTAAGCAAAAGAGATCTGCAGGAAACAAAATATTTAATTTTATTTTGACTTATAAACCACTTGTCCCTGAAACATGCACAAACAACAGAATAATCCATTTGTGCACCTAAAAGGCTGCGCGGGGGAGTGAAAACAAATTAATCAAACTGTCTGTCTTCCTTGCATACAGTGGACTAGATGGATTACTTTCACTTCGATCTAATAATTGAAATTGGCCAGCTTTTTCTCCCTTCTCCTCCACCCCCCCCCCCCCCCCGCAACTTACATCTCTGTCCACTGCCCCGCGTCTTATACCTCTTTCCCTCTCTTCAGCTCGCTCTCTCCCGAATGGTCATTTTGACTGAAGCGTTCTTCTTCTACCGCCCGTGATTGACACAGCCAGCCAGCATCGGGGCCTCTCCTGAGGCGCGTCCCACCTTTGCGGAAACAGGAAGTTGCATTACAGTAGGCGGGACGCGCCTTAGGAGAAGCCCCGACGCTGGCTGGCTGTGTAAATCGCCGGCGGTAGAAGAAGAACACTTCAGTCAAAATGACCATTCGGGAGCGAGCGGCAGAAGAGACAGAAAATGAACGACTCGCGCGGGAGGGGGCAGAGAAGATACTGGTTTGCATATGGCATAGGCGCCATTTTTCTTAAAAATCTGTTTAGGGGAGCGACCGCTCCCCCTGCGCCCCACCTAGCTACGCCACTGCGCCTACATTTTGGTTGCAAGAACAGTGCATGAGTGTATTCTATAAACTACGCATAACTTTAGGCACAGTTTATAGAATCACTCTAACTGCGTGGTTTTACAGTGCCAATTTTTAAGGCGCCATATATAGAATTTCCCCCTAGGAGCACAGCCTTGCGGCACCTAAACTGAGATGCCAGTTTATAGAATTGCCCCATAATTGCTTAGTGCCTATCTATCTCTGTGACAAATAAATGCGCTGGCGATTTACATGTTCACATAAACTCAGCTTAAGAAATAAAGGTGTTGGTGATTTACAGGCTCACAGCTTAAGAAGATTGTTGAAGGAAAGAGCTCATCTTCAAAACTGACATCTTTGTAAAAACCTTGCAACTTAATATTAACAAAGCCTTATAACGAAAGGCTACCAAAAGGTTTGCTGACATGGCTTTTCCGGCCGGTTTCTGAGGCACCTTAGACTTGGTAAAATGACTGGCAGTAAGAATCAGTTGCAGCGCCAGCCAGTTAGCAGTCATGAGCATCTGGCTGTCCTCCCAAATCCCCAGCAAACAAAGCTGTGGTGAAAACTCCATGTGGACCCAAAGCATAAGAACATGAGAGTAGCCATAATGGGTCAGACCAATGGTCCATCTAGCCCAGTATCCTGTTTCCATCAGTGGCCAAGCCAGGTCACAAGTACCTGGCAGAAACCCAAATCATGGCAACATTCCATATTACAAATCCCAGGGCAAGCAGTTGCTTTCCCATGTTTATCTCAGTAGCAGACTATGGACATTTCCTCCAGGAACTTGTCCAAACCGCTGTTACCACATCTTCAAGCAAAGAGTTCCAGAGCTTAACTATTCATTAAGTGAAAAAATATTTCCTCCTATTTGTTTTAAAAGTATCTCCTTGTAACTTCATTGAGTGTCCCCTAGTCTTTGTACTTTTGGAACAAGTAAAAAAATTGATTTACTTCTACTCGTTCTACACCACTCAAGATTTTGTAGACCTCAATCATATCTCCCCTCATCCATCTCTTTTCCAAGCTGAAAAGCCCTAACCTCTTTAGCCTTTACTCCAAGCTGAAGAGACCTAACCTCTTTACCCGTTCCATCCCCTTTATCATTTTGGTCGCCCTCCAGTTCTACCACAACACATGCCCAGAAGTTGACCACAAACAGCACAACCACTACATGTGCCACTTTCTCCACAGCACGAAATAAGGCAGCCATGATGTATGATTTTATTTATTACAGATAATAATTTTGATATTTTTTGCATTATATATATATATTTTTTTTTTTGCATTACTGAATCCTAGCTATTAGATTCTAATGTAATTGTAATAAAGTGTTGTTGTCCGCATAATGTTTTTTTTTTGGGGGGGGGGGGGGTATCGATACCAAAATACTAGATTTCAGAAGGGTATGTTATAATTTGATACAGTCTGAGATGTATTATTATTAATATGTCTTTTTTATTCTTAAGTCTTCTCTACTGTCCACCTGGATATCTGGTATCTGACTATGCTTCATTTCTTAAATCAATCACACCTGTAGATGCTAAAGGTTGCCGTGACATATGAAGCAGAGGTACATAATAGGGAAAGTATGTTAAAGCTGGGCATTACTGGAAAAGGGAGACTACAGTTCAGTGCATAGACTTTGTATTAAGGCACTGCTGTGTGTGTGCACGTTTGGTGTGTCAGACAACCTGGACTGTGAAGAGTTATGCTAGCCCTTGCTCTCAGTAAAATACAGGCCAATGGCTCATAATAAGAGCTAGGCTTCGTAAAATCAGAATCATCTCTGATACAAAAGAGAGCTAGCTTGTAAAAATCAGAGATCACCTTTGACACAGTTACATTTCACTGTGGCAAGTGCTGAACTGGCAAGGGTGGGGGCAATCTACTCTATAAACAATCCTGAGATTGGCACCTGCAAGATGTCATGAGCAAGAGTTGCTATGGTTATGTAGAGATAGTACTGGGTCAGCTGCACCCCGGGTGAGAACATCCAAAGGGGGGGCTAGAGGAAGGTTTGGGAACATATGAAGTCATTCTGATCAACTGATAAGGGCTAGGAGCCCTGTTGAGACAGCTGGGGTCCATTGAAATGAATAGGGCCAAAATTGTATATAAGCAGCAGTTTGAGGAGTATTAGTTCAGACAAGACGAGAAGAAGAAGGAGACGAGAGGAGAAGAAGACCAGAGAAGGAAGACTCCAGAAGGCTAGAGAGAGAGGACGTGCCATGATATGCGGTTCCATTATGTGAATGCTCAACCTACCTGTATTACCATTGGTAAGATTGTAATAAACTATCTTATTATATCTACTACATACTGGGTTCCTTTCTGATTACAAGAGTCCATACTGCCTGACGGTGTAAGCCTGTCATGAGCAGATTCAAGGTTGGGAAAGCTAGATATTTGGAGGGCATATGTAACTTTGCCCAGAGAGAGATGAGACAGGCCACTGCTTCCGCTGCTTGATTAGCAAAGGCAGATTCTGAGAAAATAAACATATTGGTAGCCAGAGGATGGTTACTCCCTCTTGGGCTTCGAATCTGCCTTTGTAAATTTATTTAAAATTGCCCGAAGAGCTGTAAGTTCTAAACCCTTTTTCTCACATTTTTTAATATCCTTATCCAGGCTCCCGAAACTGCCATTTCTTTCTGTAGCTTTTAAAAGTTTTCCCTAACAAGTGCTGTAGTTCACTATCTCAAGGACATGAGAATCTGGGAAGCTTGCCCACTTTAGCTGCCTTATCAGTCCAGCACTGCTTCGGCAGAGGAGGCTCTACAGTTCACTTTTAAAAGCTCAGAAAGTGATTTTCTCCCCCCCTTTTCCGTTCGTTTTTTGTCCCTGTTCTATGCTGAAGTGGTACAAGTTAAACAGTCATTTACACAGGTATTCTTTTTAACCTCTCACTGTCTATCCTCTGTCAACTGTATTGCTCCTAAATCCATCTAACTAACTCCCTCTCTTATCTTTTTCATATCTTTCAACTCCAGTTTCATCTCTCGAAACTGGTACAACTTTTTTTTTCAACATATTCTCGACGGTGGACTTATGCAAGGGTCCTTCCCTTAACGCCGATGAGATTTATGATTCCCTATCTCTAGATTTTCAGTCTGCCTCCTTCGGCAGCACTTTCTGATACACAAACGGCCTTACCCTGGCTGCGGTCCCAAATGACCACCTTTAGCTGGGTTAATTTGTTTTTTAGTTAGCCAGTTTCCAATTACTGGAGACTGACCCCACCCTTTGTGTAGGTTCCGGACTTCTTTCAGTCTGTGGGTTGCTGCGCTTTCCCCAGTACTAATAAAGGGAGTTAGAAGCACCTTCTAACCTCTACCAAGGTACTTTTGAGGGTTTTAGGCTTTGTGCAGGACAATTTTTTGAGACTGGCCATTGCACAGTACATTTTCTTTGTCTTGTTTCTGGGCAAGTGGCCAACTATACATCGTTTACCGATTCAGCTCTGCTTGTGCTGTCTACAGACACTCACTGAAGCAGGATAGACACACTGATTTCAAACACACTTTTTACTGTCTTCTTACAGAGCTGTGGGTTTCTCTTGAGGTCTCTCTTTATTACAGAGAGCTGTTTAGACCCTATGTCCCTTGGTGAATACCCATAGGTAGTTTTTTTGGGGGGGTTGCCCTTATTCAGGTACTAATTTTAGCTGACCATTACGTTTTTTTTTTAATAGGTTTTTTTTGTTCACTGGTCTACAGTTGGCCGAGAGGTTTTATATTGGTCAAGGTGACCAAGAGTTCCAGTTTAATACTGAGGGATATTTTTGTATTCCAGTCTAAATTGACTGAGGGTTATTCCGGTTCTAGGTGTGGAACTGAGGGTTCTTCTTTTCCCCAGTCTAGCGTGACCGAGAGTTTGTCCAGTCCAGAGAGGCTGAGGGTCCAGTCCAGAGAGGCTGAGGGTCAAGTCCAGTGAAACTGAGTAACTGAGGGTTTGTTTATTTTTTTTGTCCGATCTCCTGACCGAGGTTGAGGGTTTTTTTCTTCCGGTTCAAGGTGAACCGCGGTTTTTTTTGTAATACAGGTAACCTTTAGCCACCCTGTCTTAAGTGTCTTGTAATGGATCCTGAGTGTACTCTCAATAAGTGGACGCACTAATTGATGGGCCAGGTTTAGACCGCGGGGTTTTGCTAAGTACCTTGACTATTACAAACACATATTGAGGATTTTTTGTTTGCATGCACATTGTAATTTTCTTTTTTGTTTTTGACCGGTTCAGCTATAATTGTACCTTTATGAAATTGACCTAGGCAACCTTTTCTTTTTACTTAGACTTATTCACAGGTTTCCTTCCCTTTTGTGAAGTATCCCTGCACACTGGAAAGTTCTGAAGACAGGTAAGTATAAAATTCACTTCATTTTTGTTAGAATCAATTTCTAATGAAGATTTAGTCAGTCTATTAAACCCCTTTCACACTGTAATAAAGTTAAGCACATAATTACACAATACCAGTTGTACCACCCTTTGTGCCATATACTTTTCTGACTATGACCAAGCCCAAGCCCTTAGACACAATTCTAAAGTTCTTCCAGAATGAAAAAAAGGCTCTCACCCGTATCTGTAAGAAATGGTTCAAAGTTTGGAATGCCAAGGATAAGACCCTTGATTGGCCCGTGTCCAGCTTTTTTGAACCTGCCAAATTACGTGGTTTAATTACTTACAACAACTCCCATAAAAAAATGAAGTCCAGAGATAAAAATCTCAATGCCATAGACAAATTTATTCTTATTGGGGAGCAAGAAGGTAATTCTAATCCTCTGCTCAACACCCAAAGCCCAGCACATCCACCTTTGGATGACACTGCACCCATGGCTGTACCTTCATATGAGGGGACTCCGCCTCCATATGAGCCAGGTCTTTCCAACAAACTTTTAAATTGTGGCATTGCCATTGGATATACGCCCATATCACCCCACCTTCTGAATCCCACACCTCCACTTCCCCCCACCCATCCCATCACTCTGAACAAGCCCACATCTGTACAGATCTCTGGTACGGTAGATCTGTCACCTGTCCCTGTTCCTTCCGGTCCAGGACCCATGATTCCAGGTGATGTTGCCCCTGCCATCCCCCAGCCCACTGATCCAGGTGCTGCCATTCCTCCAACCATTGTTCCAGGTGCCGCCACCACGGTTCCAGGTGCTGCTATCCCTATTATCCTTCAACCTGTCATCCCAGGTGCTGTTATACTTGTTCCTCCTCCCGTTCTTCCTCAACCTGTACCCCTGCCAAGTGTCCCTACTACTGCAATCCCTTCTAGCTCTGGACCAGAATCCCGGCTCCAGACCCGCCCTTCAGTCCCAAGATCTGTAACCTTTACACAGCCCTCTAAAACAGTGAACCCCTTGTCACTCCCTATCACTTCAGGCAATGCTAATCTAGGTCAGTTACAAATGAACTCTGTGTCTACCCTTGACAAAATAGACAAAGCTCCCAATGTCTTGCGACAACCAGAAGTTGCCAGCCTAGATTGTGACGAGCATATTAGGTGTGGGCGCTGTCATAGGTTGGGCCATTTTTCTGCCATATGTCGACAGTCTTTTCATAAGCATGCCCGGCGTAATAATCCCCCTGTCCAGCAATAGTTCCTCTTGTGGAACCCGGACCAAAGCCATTCTCAATAACTAGGCGTGGACCGTACCTGAGCAAATTATTTGGACCCTATAATCACTTTGCTCAACTGTACTATTGTGAAGAACAATGCTTAAACTATTAGATTAAAGATTAGAAGTTTGGTAATATTCTAGTTTTAGTAGTCCTACTGTCTCTTCTGACTTAATTCTAAATAGTGGTTACGTCCTACACTGTCTTGAATTACTGTATTATCCATATATGTTTTTTTGACCATACCTTGTGCTAACATGCCATGGTTTAATGCCATTACTTTATCTGATATTTACTTAGGAATAAAATGGTCCCAGTTCATCAGGCTTTTCAACTCCGGAATCCCCTGTAATAGATTTGTTTTAGCTAACTTTTTAAATATATTGTGCAACTCATTCTTAGAGAAAAAAAATACAACAAAATGGTCTCGTGTCCATCTGGTTTGAGCCCGAGTTACTCAGACCTACAAATGCATTCTTCTGTGCTTCATGCTTAAAGCTGCATCTCTGCTTTTCTCTGTGTAAACGCTCACACTGGGAAAGCCTGACAGTTTCATTTTTCTGTACTTCAAGGTCATGCTGAGTACTCTTCCCCCCTCCCCTCCCCTCCCCTCCCCTCCCCTCCCCTGGCAGAGAGGTGCCGCTATTTCTAAAACTTTGGTGTAACAGGATAAACTCTTTATTTCTTACTTGTGGGTTTTCTTTTTCTCACACCCTGCTTGTAGCATGGTAATGATTTAGTTATTGTCTGATTAAGACAGAATTCTACGGCACTTCCCCCTAAAGCCACCGGAAGCCCTAGCCTGCTTCTTTAAACATTCACTATGAACTCCCGCAAACTAGTGGTTTACAGATAGAGTTATCTATTCTGTTACTTTTTTCCTTACTTTGTTATTCACAGACTGGAAACAAAAAAAGAAAAAATGTGATCCTCTGTTTATTTTTTCCCTTACTTCAGACATCTGAATAATGAGGTCTTACTGTTCACTGCCTTCTGACAAAATCTCTTTTGATTAACAGCTGTATTTTCTTCTGCTACTTGTCTATAATACTTGTCTGTAGCACTGAACAGTTTTCTTTAAACTTTTAAAGATAAGCAATGCCGCTGACAAGATAAAACTCATTATTTCTCACTTTTGATTTTTAATAAATTCCCACCGTTTACTGGTTTCTGTTCAACTCTCTTTTAATTTATATCTGTATTTTCTGCTGCCGGAGAACTTTAAAGGAAATTCTTTCCCTTCCATTTTCTCTCCGACGTCACTGTGTGTGTAAAGATTTGTGAACTGTCTTAATCTTAGCAAGCGCAGATTCGTCTGCCCACAAATTAACTATTTTCTGTTTCACAGCTGCTGAATTACAGGACAGAGGACTATTTAAAATGCACTGCACTTTTTCATGCCCAAATTCTAGACTCTTTTATACTTGATCTATATTATAAAGATTACTCATCCAATACCCTAATAACAGCAATTTAGCTGATGACCTGGCACGCCAGGTAACAGCAGGTCAGGTGTCCTTTGGTCCTGACCTCACTCTGCCGCTGCATGTCCCAGATGCCTTCCCCATTTCCCTTGACACACCTCTGCCCACACCCCTCCCTCCTCTACCCCTCCCCTATCCCCCGCTGCCCTCCCTTTCTCTCCCTACACAGCCCCCCTCTTCCCCCTCAGCCCTCCCTTTCTCTCCCTCCTCAGCCCCCCTCTTCCCCCTCAGCCCTCCCTTTCTCTTCCCCCTCAGCCCTCCCTTTCTCTCCCTCCTCAGCCCCCCTCTTCCCCCTCAGCCCTCCCTTTCTCTACCCTCTCAGCCCTCCCTTTCTCTCCCTCCACAGCCCCCCCCTCTTCCCCTCAGCCCTCCCTTCCTCTCCCTCCATAGCCCCCCTTTTCCCCCTCAGCCCTCCCTTTCTCTCCCTGCACAGCCCCTCCTTCCTCTATGCCTCCTACCCTCATTCCACTCCCACACCCCCTCCTCTTCGCTACCCTCTCCCCCTGACGTCCCCCCACCCCCAATTTTTATTTTTTATTTTTTCTCTATTTTGCAGTCTTCAATTACACAAGCAGAACTTATGCAATGTAAACAGGCTGCTTTCTCAATCCTGATCATTTACTCAGTCCATACTCTCTTTTCTACTGCACTCATTCCATATGACCAAGCTGATGGGTTCAAAGCCTGCCATTCAACTTTATTTATTTATTTTAAATTATTTTTATTTTTCTGACTTTGCAAATTGTTTTTTTTTTCCTTCTTTTTAGCCACCATGGGGGCTACCATGATACACATTTCCAGTATAGTTTTGATTAAGTTGCGGAGGAAGGTAAATGGATGTGCGAATCCCATTCATTTTTGGGATAATTATAAAGGTTATAAGGAAATGATATTTTCAAATATGACAGGTTTCAGAAATGTTTGCACAGTAAAATGGTCTAGCTGTTCATGTATCATTGGATGTGCTTTCTATAAGTGCATATAAGTAGACATTCACATGACAGACCCTTAAGAAAGATTTTCGCAAATAGAGTGGGTACAGAGCAAAGTCATAGAAGGTCCAGAGGAATTTTTAAAAGTTTGAATGTGGTAATGTATCTGCTATCCTCTGTGCTCCATTTCTGTGTGGCCTTCTATTCTACCTAAAGCTTTTTGAGTTATAATGCTTTTTGTCTGTCTACACAATAACAACAAACAGTGTTATGCCCATATAATATCTATATCTTGTTTCTACTTCTCTGTATATGCTCTCAAACAGATCACATTTATTTACACACAACAATGGTTGAAGTCTCTACACAAACTGCTTATTTCTTTTTCATAATAATAAGTACCCTTTCCTGGATTAGGTATTTCACAAGAATGGGTATCCCCTAGAATTTACCCAATACTGAATTTCCCTAATTCTCTAAATTTTTCTGTTCAAAATGCTTTTCTGTTTCTCAGGCAGTATATAAGAATTACTGGCAACAAATTTGAATACCACATGAGCAAGCTTCTCTATCTCATGTCATTCCAGATCAGTGTATCATCTGCTGTATACCTACTGGTCACTTGTGCAAGGGCCAGGCCTATACTAATTTTACACATATGCAGATACCTGTCAAAGTTAAAAGGTACCTGCTTGTCTGAGTAGATGCTTTCTAAAAATTTTTTAACAAAATAATAATAATAAATAGAAGCTTATCCTTGCATCAAAGAGATTAATCCCATATTTGGCAATCTCTGCAAACTTACTACAGACAATGGTTTTCATTTTTGATGAGTTCCTAAAGTATTTTTATTCCTGTACTAAGTATTTCACATCATACTATTTGTATTTACAAACCTACTAGCAATGGCATAGCTGAGCACTACGATGCACTTTTAAAAAACTAAATTAATACAACTTATGATAAATTGAATTAACAATTGGCTCAATGCTCTGCCGCTTGCCTTGTTAGCTCTTCAAGCCACCCCATCTGCCTTTTTAAAGCTAATCCTGATAACAACTTGCCTGCCAATATTTTGCTTATTATCATTACTTTTTCTGTCTTCGATTTTCACAGGAAATCTCAGTCAGAAGAGGGGAGGGGTAATGATAGCCATTCCCCTGCCACCGGTTATCCAAAAGCTCTCACAGTTGGAGATTTGGTTCACCGGAAGTACTACATCCCTATTTACGTAGGACCCTTCCAAATTAGTCAAGTTATGAGACCACACATCCTGGGTCCACCTAAAAGACATCCACATCTACAAGGCTCCTGATTCAGTCCCTTTCAAGCCATCCCCACCAGCTCAGCAGTTACCACTGGTTCTGCAGCCTCCGCCACCACTTCAAGTTGATGGACTAAAAGAACATTTTCCAAGCATCTGACAACTACAAACATTATCACCTTACCTGAATGGAACATTGCACATCAAAGAGAGCCTACTACTGCACTTGCCATCTTTCCAGTGGAACCGTGTGATGCAAGTCCAACTACCCACAAGAGGACACTGTACTCTGTAGTCCAACAACTGTATTGGGACTTGTTGTACTTCTATTATTCCTAATTTTGGTTCCAGGACTAATCTATTATACATTTCAAAAGACTCACAGGTTTTTTTCAGTATACATAGTAATAATCACAAAAATCTACCCTAAGTACCCCAACAGTTGATTTACTCTGTTTTTATTGAAGCCCTATATCTAATCATGACTTGCCCTTTTTAATTCTATTTAATTCTATTATTCCTGACAAATACCAATCATTATTTGTTTTGTTTTATTCATTACACCTGCCTAGCTATTAAATGGCTGGTGCTCACTCTAATGAGCCTCTGAACGGTACCTGTCCCACTCATCCCCTAAATTGGGATCCTGGAATGGATGATGATCCTAACTGAGACCCTTTAACTAGATTTGATATTAATAGGTCCATGTTTGATAACTTTGAAATTTTCCAGGGATGTGGACAAATTAAAAACTAAACAGAATACACATCCAATAATCAGACCCTCTATCAGAGAACCTGTATATTTTTGGTATGTCACTTACAGCATTGGTCAAAGTGGGTGGCATCCTTGGTTTTTCATCCTCTATTGTCACTATCAAGAGGGGTACTTGATTAATTTAAAGCCAGAAATCATTGTTATACTTACATTCCCAGTAATACTGACACTGATGATTCCATTATTACACCTAGCAGTAAGATAATGACAAAACTATTATCTTGCCCATAATTATAAGACTACTGCAGGTTAAGCAGCAGGCCCTTCATATATAATGTAGGCCTATAACACCTATAGCTTACCCTTTGTAATACTTGTAATTGTAATGCTCCTGAGTTTGCAGTAGTTATTCATTATTTGGCCAATATTAATCCTTTTTCAATGCTAAAATGAAATATTTGTGCCCTCTTAACACCAGTTTTAGCTATATTTACACATTCAAAGTTTGACTAATGATAAACTTTGAATGAAAATTTTCTTTCCCCTGCCTTCCAACATCAGCTTTGTAATCATGATATATTAATCAATCACAATCATATGCACTTGACCTTATTGATTTAATTATATGATAACTAGATTTGAATGAATTCACATGTTTCCAAGTCTCGCTCCATCCTAGAGGGGTGGGTGTAAGAAAGTTGGGCCCCTTGGGTTGGTTATGATAAAAGGGGAAACCTAATGCTGCATTTCATCCAGCATATAATTATGTATCCACATGCTGACTCTTGCTATGGCCTTGTCCCTTATTGTGCTACAGCACCCCTGTCACCTCAATCCTATACATCCCCCCCCCCCCCCCCACAGAACTCTAAGAGCCCTCTGGAAAGGACGGCCACACCCACTAGTAGTCATGTGTGCCAGCCCCCTCTGAGGGGCCTGGCAAGAGGGGAATGAAGAGTTATGCTAGCCCTTGCTCTCAGTAAAATACAGGCCAATGGCTCATAATAAGAGCTAGGCTTTGTAAAATCAGAATTATCTCTGATACAAAAGAGAGCTAGCTTGTAAAAATCAGAGATCACCTTTGACACAGTTACATTTCACTGTGGCAAGTGCTGAACTGGCAAGGGTGGGGGCAATCTACTCTATAAACAATCCTGAGATTGGCACCTGCAAGTCGTCATGAGCAAGAGTTGCTATGGTTATGTAGAGATAGTACTGGGTCAGCTGCACCCCGGGTGAGAACATCCAAAGGGGGGGCTAGAGGAAGGTTTGGGAACATATGAAGTCATTCTGATCAACTGATAAGGGCTAGGAGCCCTGTTGAGACAGCTGGGGTCCATTGAAATGAATAGGGCCAAAATTGTATATAAGCAGCAGTTTGAGGAGTATTAGTTCAGACAAGACGAGAAGAAGAAGGAGACGAGAGGAGAAGAAGACCAGAGAAGGAAGACTCCAGAAGGCTAGAGAGAGAGGACGTGCCATGATATGTGAATGCTTAACCTACCTGTATTACCATTGGTAAGATTGTAATAAACTATCTTATTATATCTACTACATATTGGGTTCCTTTCTAATTACAAGGGTCCATACTGCCTGATGGTGTAAGCCTGTCATGAGCAGATTCAAGGTTGGGAAAGCTAGATATTTGGAGGGCATATGTAACTTTGCCCAGAGAGAGATGAGACGGGCCACTGCTTCCGCTGCTTGATTAGCAAAGGCAGATTCTGAGAAAATAAACAACTGGAATGCCATGTAAAACAGGAATTGTAAAAGGGAGAAATAAGGAATTACCTGGTTGTAAATGGGAAAGGAAAGAATCCCAAGTCAGCGATATGAAGATGCATGAGTTTTCTTTTGTTAAGAAACAAAGCTTTTGATTTTGAGAAGCTTTAGTGTAGCTCTGCTGTGTGTGAGGCCCTTGAAAGCAGCAATTGCTTAAAGTCTTGGCAGGGTTGTCCCAGTGGCCTATAGAAGGCACTAGGCCCAGAACATTGAGGATCCGCGATCAGGACAGCCTGGGATCATCATAGTAGGAACCCACAGATAAAGCAGCAAACCCTGGAAGCATTTACAATGTCTTCAGCAGCAGTGGTGGATGCTGTTTCAGCAAGCCTGAGTTACTGGGAAGCAGCAAGGATGAAGCATCGTTGAGCCCCATGAATCAGCCTCTCCCTCCCAGGGCCGTGCCAACACGGTAAGCGGGGTAAGCACCGCAGGGGGGCGCTGACCTCTGGAGGGCACCGCCCAGGTCCGCTCACTTGCAAAATCTTTTACCTGAAGTTGTGATTCTCCTCTCTCCCCTGCTCTTCCCTCTCCGCGTCAGGAAGTGAAGGCAGCCCAGCAGTGCTAACTGAGGCAGACAGCTCTGCTAAAGTTGCTTCAAAGAGTACAACCAGTGCTATATATGTCTTTGGTGTGGGAAGAACTCCTCATTCAGGGTGAGCTTGAACAACATTCAAATTAAAGAGAACAGGTTTGGAGGGAGGTGTGCAAGTGAGACTGGGGAGAAATAAAAAATAAATAGTGTAATTGTTTGTTAAAATCTGTAAGTGGTTCAAAGTTTTTTTTTTTCTGAGCATGTATACTGAGAGGAGGGCATGACTGTAATGATGTGTGCATAATTATCAGGTAACCTGAGATATCTACACCTAAAAGCCATTTCATTGGCTGATGGTTCAAACAGTAGGTTCAAAGAGGAAGAGCTGGTAAATGAAAAACTGATTGCTTTTTTTGTGTGTAATTACTAAATGTTTTGTGTGTAATTACTAAATGTTTATTTCTTATATATCTCCACCATTCATGATGTATTGTAAGCCACATTGAGCCTGCAAAGAGGTGGGAAAATGTGGGATACAAATGCAATAAATAAATAAATATAAAACATTCTGCTTGGATAGGAAGAGTTTGTGATATGTGAAAATACATTTTGCTTTAATGAAATTGCTAAACTTTAGAGTCAGAGACTTATCAATGAGGGATACATACAGTGCTTTTTTTGTGCCGGTACACACCGATACAGCTTACCGGCACCTTTTTCTTGAGGTCCAGCTCACTTGCCCACTCCCTTCTGTTCCTGCTCTCGCGCTCCAAAATCTTTTACCCGAAGTCGCGATTCTCCTCTCTCCCCTGCCCTCCCCTCCATGTCCAGCAATTCTCTCTCCCTTCCCCTGCCCTCTCCTCCATGTCCAGCATGTCGCCTCCCTCCCCTGCCCTCCCCTCTCCATGCTGGACATGGAGGGGAGGGGAGAGGAGAGCAGGGAAGAGAGAATTGCTGGACATGGATGAGAAGGGAGGGCAGGGGGCAGAGGAGACATACTGGACATGGAGGGGAGGGGAGGTCAGCGAAGAGAGATTCGCTGGACATGAAAGGCAGGGGAGAGAGGAGAATCGTTGGACATGGATGGGAGGTGAGGGCAGGGGAGAGAGGAGAATCGCTGGACATGGATGAGAATGGAGGGCAGGGGAGAGAGGAGAATCGCTGGACATGGATGAGAGGGGAGGGCAGGGAAGAGAGATTCTCTGGACATGGATGAATGGAGGAGTTGGCGGGGAGAGAGGAGAAATGCTGGTCTTGGATGGAGGAGAAGGGAGAGAGAATTATTGCTTTATATGGATACAGGGGAGGGATGAAAGAGGAGTGCTGAACATGGATGGAGGCGATGAGAGAGGAGAAGTGCTGGACATGGATGGAGGTGAGGAAAGAAAAAAGAAGAAGATGCAGATGGATGGAGATGAGGGAAATGGAAGAGAGGAGAAAAACTGCACATGGATGAAGAAAATAGGCAAAAGCTGGATCCACATTATACCTCCTCCAGTCAATTCCACAGAGGAGGACACAGCTTTTACTTATGGATGTAAGGCAAGAAATGAAGTAGAAAGGAGGAAAGTAAAGATATAAATGGAAAGGAAGCCCTGGAAACGGAGTTAAGAGAACAGATAGAGAGCAGCAGAATCAGAGACTCGGAGAATATGGATAGAAAAACAAAGTCACCAGACAACAAAGGTAGAAAAAAATCATTTTATTTTCATTTTAGTGTTTGGAATATGTCCACGTTGAGAATTTACATCTGCTATTTTATTTTGCAATGTATAGCAATTTGTTTTCTAAGAATATTGCTGACAATTCCTGTCAGTGTGGCAAGTGGTGAGCGATCATTTTCATGGTTAAAAATCATAAAAAATAATTTGCGATCAAGTATTTTGCAAGAAAGGCTTGTAAGCCTTGCCATCTTGTGCCACACGGGGGGGGGGGGGGGGGGGAACTGATAGTCTGCAGGGGAGCACCAGAGACCCTAGGCACGGCCCTGCTCCCTCCCCAACATGGAAGTGTGGCTAGCTGTGCAAGGTGACAGGATGATAGATTGGAGAACTTACAAATACTGAACACTTTACTCAAGATGGAAGATACCGCATATAGCTACATGAAAAAGCAAATGACTAAACTTTTGGAAAAAGAAACAAAAGTGAACAGTCATCTTTATTTTCTGACAATCTGCAAGAAGAATGACATCATTCCCAAAGGACTGAAGATCAAAAATCCTTTGGCTACTACTTACTTGCAGAAAAACTCTGCAAATGCACTAGTCAGAAACTAAGAAATGAACTTATACATCAACTCTACAAGAAGAAGAAAATGATAAAAACCCAAAGAGATGAAATCATAAGGAACATGGAGGAACTACATCCATACCTTATGAGCCAACTAAAGGAAGACCTGCAAAATATCCAAGTGAAAAAACAACACATTGCTATCCGCAAAAAAAGAAATAAAGCTGTCTTCTCTTCTGCAGAACCACAGAGAGAAAAACATGTAATCTCAAAGCACAGGCATTACTGCAAAACCAGCAACCCAAGCAACTTGGATACACTTTCCAATCCATCTGAGGTATGTGAGAATCAGAACACAAACAAACAAGGAGATCAAGAAAGTCTGCAGATGCCCTGCAGGCAAACCCCTACTGATCACACTATTAAAAATGCAAATCAAATAGGGATAGTAAACCTCTCAAACTATCAATTATCACTGCATGAGATCTCTGTAGTCTGGAAAGGACTTTCATTTTGTCCATCCAGCAAGCTGGATAAAATTCAACTATACTCAGACCTGGAAGAATTCTTTAGAAAACTCCACTTAAAAGGTACATTTCCACAAAAAAAGAGACTCCCAACAGACTGAAATACAATTTTAAACAAAAGAGCACATATTTCACCTCACAGGATGGTCAAAACAACAAACTGGATAACTACATAGAAAGTTTCAGGCATAAGGTAAAATCACAACATTCCAACAAACAAAAGAAAATTCTGCTCAACCTTACTCCACCAGAAAAAGAGGCCATAAAAACCCTAAAAAAACAACCAACGCATTGTCATCAAACCTGCAGATAAAGGAGGCTCTGTGGTGATTATGGACACACAAAATTACATTGAAGAAAGACTCAGACAGCTCTCAGACAACATTGGGGAACCCACATAGCATTATACAAAACAGCTGAAAGATCATATTAAAACACTTCCAAAACAAGTACATCCACATCTAAAAAAAACCTCACACCAAACCAACCTTCAGTGGGCACATTCTACATGCCACCCAAAATGCACAAACCCGGAAACCCTGGCAGACCAATCATATCTGGTTTTGGCACACTTATGGAGAAAATATCTGGACTTATAGAGGGGATTCCATGGAGAAAATATCTGGACTTATAGAGGGGATTCTTAAACCTTTTGTGCACAAGACAAACAGCTTCATACAAGACACTACAGACATTCTGAACAAATTAAAAAATATCGAAGTTACTACCAGGTGCCCTTCTGGTCACAGTGGATGTAGAATCACTATACAGCAACATTCCTCATGCAGATAGCATAGCAGCATGTGAGAAACTCCTAAAAACATCCACCCTAGACCACCAATACCGGAAACTATTACAAAATGAATCACATTTATTCTAACTCACAACTATTTCTGCTTTAACATGTCAGGTTCTCAAGATCAAAACACGCAGGCACGGACTCTGGAGCAATCGTGAGCCCTTGGACTGCTGACGAGGAGCGGCAGCAGCAGGCAAAAACCCACCAACTAGGACTGAACAGGACACAGGATTCTCAAGCAGGATACAGGAACTAGCGTGACGGGAACAATACTTCACCTGCCCTTGACTGCCATTCCCTAGGGGTTGAGCCCCTAGGTGCCGGCAGCCGGCAGGACTGGACGGAGTGGGTCAAGACAAACTTGATTAGACAGGGTACAGGGTCTCAAACAGGCAGGAAACAAACAAACACAAGCCTGGCTAGAACAGGGTACAAGGTAGAGGTCTCAAACAGGCAGGAAACAAACACAAGCTTGGCTAGAACAGGGTACAAGGTACAGGTCTCAAACAGGCAGGAAACAAACACAAGCTTGACTAGAACAGGGTACAAGGTACAGGTCTCAAACAGGTAGGAAACAAACACAAGCTTGGCTAGAACAGGGTTCAAGGTACAGGGTCTCAGACAGGAGGGACAGGAAACCAAAAGCAGACAGGATTCAGAAGTGCCCACAGGCACCCAGACAAGAGCAAGACAGAAGTGCTAACTGCACAAGGGCTTCAGGGTTCTCAGACAGGAGGAAAAGGAAGCCAAAAGCAGACAAGGAAGGAGCAAACAGGACTGGATTCAAGATAGGATTCAGGAGACTAAACAAGCAAGGAATACAGACTAGGAACATTAACTAAGAAGCAAGGCAAAGCAAGACAAGGCAGAAGTGCAAAGGCCCTGAATGGAAGAACACCACTTCCTTATCAAGGCCATGACTGATGATGTCACAACTACAGGACACAGGCAGAAAGCATACTGAAGCACAGAGAGGCTTAACACACATAGGTGCAATATAGTGGAGTAATTAGAGCCACGCTGGAAGCAGCCAGCACATAGAGACAGAGACAGAGCTAACTCAAGAAGAACAGACAGAAGCCAGCTCAGATGCTTACCGCCGGAAATAAGGTGAGTCCGAGAGGGGTCGTGACATAACAATGATATCTGTCTGCAAATCATGGGCACTGCGATGGGCACCAGGACAGCACCCCAATATGCTAAGCTCTTTATGGCAGAACTGGAAGAGACATTTTCAAATACATATCAGACTAAACCCCTAAAATACTACAGGTATATTGATGACATTTTTATAATTTGGACTGAGGGGGAAGAAACTAAAACAATTTTATAGTTCTTTCAGTACATACTATCCTACAATCAAATTCAAAATTGAAAGAAATCTCGGTGAACCTGGAAGATGTACTGAGCCAAATCGACAAATTAAACAGTAGTAAATCACCTGGACCAGATGGCATACATCCAAGGGTACTCAAAGAACTCAAGCATGAAATTGCTGATCTGCTCTTAGTAACATGTAACCTGTCATTAAAAATCGTCCATAGTACCTGAAGATTGGAGGATGGCCAATGTGACATCGATTTTTTAAAAGAGTTCTAGCGGTGATCCGAGAAATTACAGACCAGTAAGCCTGATGTTAGCGCCGGGCAAAATAGTGGAAACTATTATAAAGAATAAAATTACAGAACACGTAGACAAACATGGTTTAATGGGACAGAGTCAGCATGGGTTCAGCCAAGGGAAGTCTTGCCTCACCAATTTGCTTCATTTCTTTGAAGGTGTGAATAAACATGTGGATAAAGGTGAGCCAGTTGATGTGGAGGGGCATAATCGAATGAAAACGTCTATCTCCATGGGCGTTTATCTCCGAGAACGGGTCCGTGAAGGGGCGGACCGAACCGTATTTTCGAAAAAAAAGACGTCCATGTTTTATTCGACAATTTGTGAGCTGGGCGTTTTTGCTTTTCAGCGATAATGGAAAATGAAAGCGCCCAGCTCAAAAACGAATAAATCCAAGGCATTTGTTCGTGGGAGGGGCCAGGATTCATAGTGCACTGGTCCCCCTCACATGCCAGGACACCAACTGGGCACCCTAGGGGGCACTTTTACAAAAACAAAAAAAAAAAGTAAAAGAGCTCCCAGGTGCATAGCACCCTTCTCTTGTGTATTGAGCCCCCCAAATCCCCCTCAAAACCTACTGCCCACAAGTCTACACCACTACTATAGCCCTAAGGGGTGAAGGGGGGCACCTACATGTGTCTACAGTGGGTTTGGGGGGGTTGGACGACTAAGCATTAAGCAGCACAATTGTAACAGGTAATGGGGGGATGGGCCTGGGTCCACCTGCCTGAAGTCCACTGCACCCCCTAACAACTGCTCCAGGGACCTGCATACTGCTGCCAGGGAGGTGGGTATGACATTTGAGGGTGAAAATAAAAAGTTGTGAAACATCATTTTTTGTGGTGGGAGGGGGTTAGTGACCACTGGGGGAGTCAGGGGAGGTCATCCCCGATTCCCTCTGGTGGTAATCTGGTCATTTAGGGCACTTTTTGGGGCCTTATTCGTGAAAAAACAGGGTCCAGGAAAAGTGCCCTAAATTCTAGCTACAAACGCATACTTTTTTTCTATTATCGGCGAAAGGCGCCCATCTCTGTTCGGGTGATAACCATGCCCCAGTCCCGCCTTCACCACGCCTCCGACACGCCCCCGTCAACTTTGTACGCTTCCGCGATGAAGTGCAGTTGAAAATGTCCAAGTTCGGCTTTCGATTATACCGTGTTATTCGTTTTTGTGAGATAAATGTCCATCTCCCGATTTAGGTCGGAACTTGGGCGTTTTTCTCGTTCTATTATAAGCAGGATAGTGTATCTAGATTTTCAGAAAGCTTTTGATAAAGTTCCTTATGAGAGACTCCTGAGAAAATTAGTCATGGGATAGGAGGCAATGTTCTGTTGTGGATTAGGAGTTTGGTATTGGACAGAAAACAGAGGGTAGGGTTAAATGGTCATTTCTCTCAATGGAGGGGGGTGAATAGTGGAGTGCCGAAGAGATATGTACTGGGACCGGTGCTATTTAACATACTTATAAATGATATGGAAATCGGAATGATGAGTGAAGTGATTAAATTTGCAGATGATACAAAACTGTTCAAGGTTGTTAAAACATGTGCGGACTGTGAAATATTGCAGGAAGACCTTAGGAAATTGGAAGACTGGGCATCCAAATGGCAAATGAAATTTAATGTGGACAAATACAAGGTGATGCACATTGGAAAGAATAATCCAAATCATAGTTACCTGATGCTAGGGTCCACCTTGGGGGTCAGCACTCAAGAAAAAGATCTGGGTGGTGTTGTAGAAAATATGCTGAAATCTTCTGCTCAGTGTGCAGCGGCGGCCAAAAAAAGCAAACAGAATGCTAGGAATTATTAGGAAAGGGATTGTGAATAAGACCAAAAATACTATGATGCCTTTGTATCGCTCTATGGTGCGTCGCAGAATACTCAGGATATGGTCACAACATGGATCAAAACAAGGAAATTAATCATGTTTCAGTTCATATTAATTGTTTGGCACACTGCATAAATCTTTGCCTACCAGATATGGAAAACAATGGAGAGCAGTTTGGGGTGCATTGGACTTGGTTCTAGATGTGACTTAACTCAAGCAAAGAGAAACATTTTAAAAAAATCTTTATAGAGAGAATTAAGCCCAGAGAATCAACACCTGTACACCCTTTGTCCAACATGATGGATACAAAATCCAACACAGAAACTACAGAGAAAACAGAGTTGGATGACAACCATAGGGAACAGAAGTACTATAATAATCTCTTTTTTGAAACATATATTTATTTTAAATAAAAAGATGCAATTCATGATATTTTATGGAAATGATTTGAATTAATGTAATTCCTGGGTTACAGTCACCATACTGCCGTTCCCTATAGTTTTCATCCAACTCTAGTTTTCTCGGCAACATGATGGACTGTCTGAACCTGTACAGGTGAAATCCACCATAGATAACTATAGTGTTCTATAATTTATGCAACTATGTGTATCACTGATGCTTTGCCCAGATTCTGCCTATGTATAAGCCCACCTGCAAACTATAGATCATCATATTTAGACACTAGGTTATAGAATAGCATTTGTGCATGTTTCTGGTGCCTACATCTTAGTACCTGCTTTTACAGAATAACCCCCTGTGGGGAAAATTCTATACATGGCACTCAAAATTCGGCATTGAAAAAAAATCGGCACTGAACAGTATTCTATAATGGGCATTCCGGGATCAGCTCCCTTTATAGAATAGCACAACATTTCCCAAACTATGCACCATGGCGCCCTGGTGCATTGCAGCGTACTCACAGGAGTACCACGGGGCTGTGGGGGAAGGTAGGAGTTCATTCTTCTTAAGGGTACATGCCACAAGCCACGCACAAGCTACAGTTAATCTCGGGCCCTGCCACCAACGGAGTCTGAAGTTGTGCAAGGTACTGTAAAGCCACTCTCTTGCCTCTAAAGAAGAGCTAAACAACTTCAGAACAGACTGAAAGCTCTTCTGGCAAAGGAAAAACACTCCAGAATTAAGTTTTTCTCTTTTAGAATAATGCTAAAATTTATTAGAGTAAATAAATGATTACAAAAAATTACTCTTTTATCCCAGTATTACAGAAAATTGAATTCTTATTTATATCAGTCTAAATTTCAGCATAAGGAAAATAAAATCTCCCTCTGGTCTTTCTGTGTATTTCCCTGGAAGCTTAGCAAATCTGACTGCCACAAGTTGTGCTTGTCAGATTACTGAAGCTTCATTTTGTCCAATTACTTAATGCCTTATATTTTCTTACTTATCTGGTATACTTCAACTCTGACTTCTAAGATCACCTTCACATAATTCTGTTTCTTTGGTATTTTTCCCAATTATCCATCATTTGCCCTTTGCAACCCCAAATTTCCCTGAATATCATAACACTCATATTTGTCCTTCACTGAAAGAGTAACTCTGTGTTATGTTCAGAACCTGTTTGAAACAAACAGAGGCTTTAATGTTTATGGCCCATTATTTTAGGCCAAGCAAGCCTGTCTGTTAACTCATCCCTGGAAAGGCCAAGAAGACATAGGCTAGCTGTAGATCATAGATAAGGGAATAAGTTATAAATACAAAGCTGGCTGATCTGCAAAACAAAACAGCTCTATACTAAACAGTACATTTACTTTTCTTTTGGTGACTGCCTGCTTTATCCAATGCCACTCCTGCTTTAATGGGTCCAAATAACATGCAGACCCATCAAATTCTGGGGTTTTTCAGGTGAATGTAGCACAACAGTGTCAGCGATTCCCACATGCTGGCTGCTGCTTCCTGCCCCCAGGGTAGCGGCAGACAGCATGTGGGAATATATGGAGATATTTGGCCTGTAAGTTTTAGAAGTAAATTATCTGATAAACATCTTTCAAAGACACAAAAAGGTCTAAGTTGGTAACCACTGAGAGGAAAAAATAGCGTTTGGCTAATTATGCTGTATTCTATTCACTTTCCAAACGTCTAGCTTTACAGCAGCCAGTAACTTCAATAGCAGAATTTCTTTTCTCAGACTTGCATCATGTTAACATATAAAGAAGTTAGGTCAGCAAAATTATTGTGACAGTGAAATGCTTTTTCACTATAAACCAGGTTGTGGGGGTGAGAAGGAGAGACTCAGAGAGGGGCAGAATTGTGGGGTGAAGGGGGAGGGAGTGGGAGTGGGAAGGAGAGATGCTGCATGGAGAGGGGAGAGAGGGAGAAATGTTGGACATAGTGGTGGCGGTGTCCAATCTGATTCCAAGGTTTTAGAAGTTGTACAGTGCTCAACAGGCACACACATCCCATTAGAAAGTAATTATGGTTATTTAAGAATAAAACAGTTTTCTTTCAATTTTAGTGGGAAAGTGCGGGATACAAATGTAATAAATAAATAAATAAATTGAATTGTTTGGACCAAACTACTTAATAAGCAGAACTGTTACGCTGTGCTATGGTATTTCTTTTGACTTAGGAGCACCATGAAAAAATGAGACGAGAAATGGAGGTAGTGTCAACATTTGCACTGCCTAGTGTTCACACATGGGCTGTACGAAAAAAATCCGTCCTGCCCTCTGGCTGTTTGGTGTTACAGAGTGGGGATCTTGCCTTGCTCTCTCTCATTCAAACTAATGAGCAAGTTACATACAATTTATTGCCTATAGCACACAATCATAGGCATACTAATCAGGCAGATGTGTGCTGTACTTCACTGCAAAATAAATGACAGTAGAAATCCCTGGCATGTGATTACCCTCTTAGCATACTAGAAGTTAATAATTAATCAGAAGATCTTTGTACTAAATAATCACAACTCTGCATCAGGGCTCTACTGCTTTGCTTCATGTTCTGTTTCTAAATCAGGATATAGGCTTGCCGTTATAGTTCTCCTGGAACTTTTTATATTCTCTCTCATTTCTGACATCTTTCATTTTGGTGGAGATTTTAATTATGGTTGACATTCTTACATTTCAAATATTGATTACAATTAGCCACTTCTTTACACAATATGTCTAAAAAAAATTCCTGGTTTGGTCATGATTGTAATGTGTGTCGTCAATTGGGATCAGATGGCAGAGCATTAACCCTCCCTCCCCCCCAATCCAAATTTTACAATTTCTCAGTCCCTTCAGCAAAACTTCTAGGAGAGTATCATCCTTAGCCCATGGCACAGACCTTAAATTTGACATTAGAAGTCTGTTACATAGTAGAAACCCAGTACAAGCATTAGTAATACATTTCAGGTACCTGGAGTTACAGTACAGACTGATTTCTGCTCTTCAAGAGATTCAGAATTAGTAGCAATTAAAGGTGTACCACAGATCAAACTTGGTGGCATCTGATCAAGTGCAGTATGGTGCAGTCTAGAAGATATAAATGCAATTTCGGAGCTCACGTGATGGCAAGTAGCCTGGAAAACACTGACCTCTATTTTAGAGCATGTGATAGAACCTACTGGCATCAGATTGGCTACACAGGCATGAATCAGTTTAAAAAGAACTCATTATTGATAGAAAAATATTAAATGTCATAAAGTAACAAGGTCTCTTTCTAATCCTTCAGGCAAATTCAACCCCTTTTGATGATTAATCCTTTCCATAATGCGATGTATATGGAAAACTATGAGGTTCTTGTATTCACAAGAAGGACATCTCTAACAAGACCTCTCTATCCATAGGTCAATCTATAAGGGTGACACTAGACATGCTTCATTCAGAAGGCTGAAGCTAGCTGCTTTAATTGGCAGCCTTATGAACAGGTGGCAGGAGAGTTGGTTGAAGAAAAGTCTGTAGATTGTGCATAGACAAACTATTAAACAGAGGATTGCTTTTAAAACTGTATTAATGTATTTATTTGTTGCATTTGTATCCCACATTTTCCCACCTATTTGCAGGCTCAATGTAGCTTACACTATTCCGCCCTGGCATCACCATAGCAGAGTAAAGATACAGTTAATAATTACATAAGAACATGAGTAATAATTACATAAGAACATGAGCAACATATTGGATAAAGCATTAGGTATATTGAGATCATAAATGAAATGACAGTTAACACAGTAATATACTAAAGTTCAAATGATGGATCGTTGTGGTATGTTCTATTGAAGAGATAGGTTTTCAGTGATTTCCGAAAATTGATAAGGTCGCTCATTTTTTTCACATCAAGTGGTAATGCATTCCAAAGCTTCATTCCCATGTAGGAAAAACTGGATGCATGTGTTCATTTATATTTTAGTCCTTTGCAGCTGGGGAAGTGAAGATTTAGGAATGTGCGTGAAGATCTTTTAGTGTTTCTAAATAGTTATCAAAGTGCAAAATAATTTGATTTCTCCTGTTCTATCCTCTTATTTACAAGCATACCAACCTGCAAGAGCTAACCTTTTAGAAGTGCCATCTTTTCACTTTATCAAGCTAGATGAATATCACAGGTCTTCTGTTAAAGTTGGGGGGCCAAGATTGTGGAATGAGTTGCCTATGTACATAAAGTTTTTGAAGGCCTTAGATCAATTTAGGAGGGAGCCTAAAACATTGTTATTCCTCTGTTTAGACATGAGTTATATCTGCTTTGGTAAACGAGGGAATTGAATGGGCTTCCTCTCATTTGAAATGCAGGAATCACTAGCATGGCTTTGTAAAAGATGCCCTAGTGAGTAATGTGTAGTTGATGTTATTTTGCTTACTGTGTGTGGAGTTCTTGGTGTAGTATGTATGTGATGGTTATGTTTTTGTTATAAGTTGCCATTTTATCACTGGCATAGCTGCTGGAAATGTGTGTGTGTGTACTTGGGTTGTGTGCATGAAGTAGAGCTCTGAAGTGTGGCAGTAGTACGAGTTACTGATTATTATTATTTTCTTTGTTTTAAAAAAGATGCTGATTGGAATGAGGTTTACTTCTGCAAAGTGTAAAGATGTGGCATGTGCAGGGTTTGGAACCCTCACATGTGTGAACCTGGTAGAACATGTGATGTCACCAGAAAAAGCTGTTAGATGGTTAGAGATTTGGAGTGGGACAGGGGTATGTGTGAGTGCTGCCTGAGTTTTGACAGAATTTAAAGGAAAAATAATTAAAGGTCTCTGTTTTTAGTAATTAAAGTACTCTGGAAGTTAAGGGAACTGACAGTAAGTAAAAGGGAGAGGAAATCTCTATTTTCTGTGTGAGTGGGAGAAACGTTAAAAATTTGAGGTCAGCTTCAGTTGGTGAAAAGCTTTGGAAAGGTCTAAAAAGATTTAGAGAAAATATATTTCACTTTGGGATTAACAAGGGAAATTCTTGGAAAAGCTATTTATTCCATGTTTCTGTACTAGAAGGAAGCTGGGGTCTTATGAGGCTGTGTTTTAAAAAAAGAGTCCTTAAAACCTGCTTCAGGGACATGAAACTCAAAGAAGAAACTGTGATTTAAAAGTAATTTCAGAGATTTTCCTGTATTTCTTAAGGGTTAAGGACATTCAGAACTGAAAACAGATTTAGAATGTTGGGTGCTGCATAGCAGCTAAAGAGATTCAGAGCTTGAAGCAGCTTTAGAATATTCAGTGCTGCATAGGAACTGATGAGGCAGCTTGGAATATGAGCAGAGCTGAAGTAGTTTGGCTGCTTGGAGTCTGACAGTACATGAGACTAGTCATCTTTGCTGAGTTTTGACCCAGTGTCAATTTAATGGTGCTCTTAAGAAGAGCAAAGAATGGTTGGAGTGCTGCACTGGAGAGATTGAGCATTGTTGAAAGGAGTCTGCTCAGAATGCATCGGTAGACCTTATTGGGGTTGGGAATTTAGAACAGGGACAAACAATTATTTTTGATTTCCTAAATAGCTAGCATTCATGGCCTCACTGCCAAAGAAGGCACTGAGTTAGCTGCACACACAGGGAGTTAAGGTCTTGCTTTGTTGATTTTGTCGGGAAGGATGGTAGATCCTGAGAACCTGTCCAGAAGAGATTCACGAAGGAGGAGACCCGGAGTCTGGTCCAGCTGCTGAGAGAACCTGTGGTATCCATCGCAAAAAAGTGCCGGAGCCGGTGAAGTCATGTTTCATATTTTTATTTCAGTGTGCACACTCAGATTTTTTATTAACAGATGCCAATATTTGGCTGCATTTTAATGGACACTGATGCCAGGGCAGAGGGATACTTACTTAAAAAGCCATAGTTGAGGGAAGTTCCTGCCAAAGACACAAATGCTGGTTAAAGCAAGTTATTTTAGAAGACTATTGTTGAGGTAAAGCCGTTATATACCTATCAGAGTATCCACAGAGACTGTAAGAGAAAAGAAGAGTTTTAGTAGCATATAGCATATTCATCAGAAGTTGGAAAAAGATTAAAGAATAAAACAAAAAGTATTCACCTGCTGTTTGGGTTGAAGTATTATCTGAAAAAGAAAAAGTACATTTTTTAAAAATAAATGCTGCACTTTAGTTAGCTCAGCTGAGGTTGTAAATGTCTTTGGGTACTAAGGGTTCTAAATGATTTTTTTTTTAATTGAAATGCACTTGAGTCAATGGTTTTAGCTCACTGTTTTAATGTTGTTCAAAATAATTCTTGACATTTATGTGCAAAAAAACTGTGTTTACCTGTAAAGCCTGCAGAAGCCTCTTATTGCTTTTCACTTGCCTGGAGGTCACACTCACTCAACAAATCAATGCTGGTTGATTTTAGTGGCAGTGGGGCCAAGGGTGGAAGTGTGCTTTGCTTCAGGAGAAATCATCCTACCCTGACACTGTGACCAATAGCTAACTTGGCTATTGCAGAGAAACAAAGCACTGCTGAAACCTAGAGGGCGCTAAACAATGACATCCCTAGCAGGGGATGGATTTGAACTCTCACTCCCCAACAAACAGAACAGTCCTGCAGTAGTGACAAACTCCGATCACCCACTCAGGCAAGCCCCTCAACAATAGCACAGCAGACTGACACACTTGATCAAGCATGTATTTCACATGTTACAAAGTAACAGAGTTTTAAATCCCCTGATGTAGCCTTTTTGGCAAAACGTAGCCACGTCTGGTTCTTGAAATAAATAATTGACATTCACATCAACTGGTCTGCTTTTGCTGTTTGTTGGTTTATTTGTGTGCAGATCACAGCCTCTTCTGTTCAGTTTCTTCGGGGAGGCAACATGTCTTATTCACCATGGCAGAATATTTTGAGCTTCAGTGAGACCCAACTGAAACAGATGTTACCCAAAGAATCATTTTTCAAGAAAAGCACAGATATGGAGAATCAATTAGATTTTTGGGAGGAATAAAAGATTGATCAGTACTAAGCTCCACTCATCAAGATTATTAGAGTACTGTCATAGTAAAATGATTCCTAGAGGGTTAAGAATTAATAAAGAGCCTAGAATGTATATTGAAGATATAATGATGAAATGGGAAGCAATTCTAAATAAGTGCTCCCTGGATCCTATGATCCTCATTATATAAACTTTCACTAAGAAGGCAGAGAAGCTAAAGGAGGATTTGGATAAAGAATTAGTTTTTTTCTTTGAAGGAACATGACACTAGTTTTAAAGAATTATATGATGATGTCAACCTACAATCAGCAAGGTTTAAGAAGGAGGTAAAGCATAAGTATGAAAAATATAAGAGAGGTGAGTTAGATTATAAATACAAGATGATGGAGACAAGATGGCGCCTTAGAGAGAAGATTGTTCAGCCTCTCCTCTTGTATTGCCTCTGATGCTTCAACAGCTTCTAACTGAACCCCAAAACTTGTTCAAACTACACTTGAGGGCTTTGCGACGATAACACCTACCAGGGATCCATTGTGAGTTTGGGAGGCAGGAGCATCTGCCTCCCCACTCCTGGATAGTAGCGTTTCACTGTCCCTCGATGATCGAGAACCACGATAGATCCAGCTGGTTTGAGAGACAAGACTGTTGAGGGAATTTCATTGAGGCCAGGGCAGCTGTTCCATTGATTTGCCTGCCAGCAGCTGAGGCTCCTCTGGGAACCACTGCGCAGGGATGTGCTGGTTCAAAGGTATTAGGAAGCTCTTTCACTGGTCAAGTTTTACAACCATTAGCTGTTCCAGCCATAGAAGGGGTGGAACCCTGTTCTAGCACGTCTGAAGCCACAGCCAATATTGTGGAGCCGTTTTCTCCGGTAAAACCTGCTGTGTTTACATTAGTATACTGTCAAAATTTAAGGGCACTTCTCTACTAAAATATAAATTCAAAACAATAGATGCAGTAGAGGATATCAAAAAGTACAATATGCTACAGCAGGTTGTGACAGGTGAGTCTCATATATGTTCAACGGCTGGTGGCACTTCACTCCCTCGGTGAACCTCTTGCCGTGTACGTGTTGTAATCATTGACTTCTACCCCCAACCTACCAATATTTAAATTTTTCACTCTTTATTTATAGCATTATATAAAAAAAATTGAGGCGATATGTTACTTATCTTATTTTCAAAGAGGTGTGCTTGCAAACCCCAACAGGTAGCCTGTTTCGCAATACTTGCTTTGTCAAGGGGGAGCCCTTCACCTCATCTGTCGAAATATAAGCAAATATGCCTTAAAATCATGTAAACATAACGTACTTCTAACTATTAACTCTCCCAGCAATCTGACTTACGTTTGATCGTAACACCTCTGGTTTTCTTAACAAGACCCTAAGATGGCGACGGCGTTTTTAAACTTTTGCCGCTCCCGGAAACAGCTGATAGCAGGATCCGGTAAAGTGTAATGAACCAGTAACTTACATAAAGCATCCCCAATGTACATAAGAATTGAGCCCACTTGGTTCTGTGGTGTTCAATTTATGTATCCAGAAAGTTTCTCTTTCTAATAATTTTCTATTATAGTCCCCTCCTCTCGATGACGGGAAAACTTGTTCGATAACTAAACATCTTAACGATTCCACATCATGTCTGAACTGTATAAAATGTTGGACAAGAGGGGCTCCTAGATTGTGTGCCTGGATACGTGAGCGATGTTCTGTCATGCGTGTATGCAATGACCTAGTGGATTTACCTATATAGATCTTAGTGCATGGACATCTTATCATATATACAATCCCAACTGTCCTACATGTCGTATGTCCCTTTAAGATGTACTTTTTGCCAATATGGGTAAAATTGTCTCCCTCTTCAGTAACCGTACACGTCTTGCAGTTTAATTTATTACACTTAAAATGGCCTGCTGGCAATGAAATGTCTGGATGTATATCATGTCCGACATCATCAGGTAATTTCGCTGGACTTAAAATTTCTTTGAGATTGCTTGAACGTGAAAACGCTGTTCTTAACTGACTGTCACTGAATAAAGGGTGAGACTTCATAATGTCCCAATGGCGCTTGATAATCTTTGCAACCATTTCTCCGCCCGGAACATATCTCATTACAAATGTAAACAACTGTTCATCTTCTTCCGTACACTGTTTCTCTTGTAACAAAAGACTCCTTTGATTGTACTTGGCACGTTTATATGCCCGATTCAAAATTGTTTTCAGATAATGTCTGTGTTGTAACTTCAAACTGAAACGCTCTGCTTCTGCTATATAGTCTTCCTCATTCGTGCAGATCCTTTTAAATCTGAGAAACTGTGAAAACGGAAGGCTGTCACGAAGAGCCCGAGGATGGCAACTGTTATAGTCTAACAACGTGTTCCTATCAGTTGGTTTGGTAAAGACTTTCGTTGTGAATTGTCCATGTATTAATTGAATTTCTACATCCAAAAAATGTACAACGGTCGCTGACCAGGTGACCATAAATTGAATTCTGGGGTGGCACTGGTTAAGCCAATTATGAAAATCTGTAAGTTCTTGTACTTCTCCTTGCCATATGACGAAAATATCGTCTATATAACATCTCCAGGTGACAATCTTTGTTTGGAATGGGGAACACTTTAACCATTTCTCTTCGAACATCACCATAAACAAGTTGGCTAATGTTGGAGCAAATACTGCACCCATCGCCACTCCCGATTTTTGTAAGTAAATGTCATTCTTGAACTGAAAGAAATTGTTGCACAATGCCAATTTCGTAAGTTTACATTAGAGCAGACTTGGAATACTTTCGTGGCTCTAGGTAAATCACTCACAGCCCAATAGTCTTTGGACCATGCCAAATTAAGAGGGTCTTTTACTAAGCGGCGATAAACCCAACACAGTCTTACCGCTCGCTAAACCGGAAGTACTGCCAGGCTACTACAGCAGCCTGGTGTTAGTTCCCACCCCCAGCATGTGCCATTTCCAGAGCTACAAAAATACTTTTATTTTTATAGCACCGGTGTTTACCCAACGGTAATCTGGTTACTGCAGGGTAAGCACAGGAGCCCTTACTCAATGGGTAGCAGTAAATGCTCCCTCCCAAAATGGCGATGTGGCAAGTGCTTCACTCCATATCTTTAAAAAATCCAGCCTTTTACCCGCTGCGGTAAAAGGGGGCCTCAGCGCGAGCCATACATGCTCTGTCAGTTTTGCCGTAGCTTAGTGAAAGGACCCCTAGTAGCTTTGGAATAGAGAATGGACTCACAAGAATCACAACTATCTGTGGTACAGAATCTGTTCAAACTTTGGATACTGAGGTAAAATCTACGTATGCCCTCTCAACCTCTTTAGTTAAAGGCATGTCAACTGTGGAATTAAAATTAGAAAATCTGGAGAATACAGTACATAGGAGGAATTTGTGTTTGATTAATCTTCTTAAAATCCCAGGAATCTCAGCTGAGGAGATGTTTAAGAAATACATGTTAGAAATCTTAAAAGTACCGTTGCAATCATTACCTCCAATTTCAGTTTTTTAAATTTACCTTCAGTAAAGAAGAAAGACTGGGGAAGGGGCAGATGGTTTTTCCCCGCTATCACAAGGTAGTTTGGACTTCACAGCTTTTCCTGAATCCTCTAAGGAAGGGGAGCAATACCCTCTACACTATTTGTTACATTGACCTTGGACTATGATAGAGACTGGTTGTTGAAATTATATTTAAAGTATTGTATGTTAACTTTTTGTTCTTTGAAAGTCCAAATCTTCCCAGATGACGCTAAAGTCGTACAGAAAAGAAGACAACAGCTTCAACTGATGTGTTCCAGGGTTTTGGCCTTGGTAGGGTTGTTGATGGTTTTTTTATGTCCTTGTAAATGTGTAGTAAAGTACCAATCTCATACTTATATTTTCTTTGATCCATCTCAATTAATATTATTCTTGAGTGATAAGATTGTGGCTACTGGTCAAGACATTTCTCCTAGTACAGAAGAACCTCAACGTGGCTAGCTATTTTCTTCTTGTCAGGGTTTATTTCTTTGAATCAATGTATTTAATATTTCCTTTCATTGATTATCTCTTGTCCTCTTGTTTAATATTGGTCTGGTTTGATTATCATATTGATTGATTTCTTTTGTGTATATTTTGCTGAACTTTATTTTGCTGAACTTCCCCACCCCCACCACTGGCTGCTGCAAGAATTCCTGAACTGTGACCTCTGCCTCATGTCCTGTAACAAAGACTTGGAATATATCACCATTCTTTGGAAAGAATCAGCCTTTTGAAATTAGTTTGTTGAAGCCTCCCTTGTCATTGGTTTGACCCCTGACGCAGGTGCAGTAGCACCGAAACACGGCCCGTGTTAGGTCTCTCTTCAATCAAAGTCTATTATTAAAGGATATTTTAATGAAAGAACTGTGTTCCCTTTTGTTTTTAAAGGCCCTTTGTGCTATTTTTTTGCAAGTCTAGGGATGACCATCTCTAAGGATGACCAAATTTCAGGATTTGGCCATCCCTGACCATATTATCGAAACAAAAGATGGACGTCCAGCTTGTTTAGAAAATACAGGTTTCCCCGCCCCTGGATCAGGACTTTTTGTGAGGACGTCCTCATCAAAACTTGGACGTCCCTTTCGAAAATGCCCCTCATTGTCTTCTTGAATATAAAATGGAATTAGATATGATAGCATTACAGGAGAATTATTTTTGTTTCGAGGGCAAGTTTTACAAACAAATTAAGGGTGATGCAATGGGGCAACTATGGCACCCTCATTAGCAAACCTACATGTTAGAAATGTTGAAAAACTGTTTTTGTCTGATCATCAGTATAAAGATATCATCATCCTATGGTGCAGGTATATTGATGATATTTTTATCGTCTGGAAAGGCCAGGCAGACGTACTATTAGAATTTCATTGATGGCTCAATAGTAAGGACAGTAATTTGAAATTTGATTTAAACTATGATACCACTGAGATATCCTTTTTTTTTTCAATATATTTTATTGAATTTTTGTATGATAACAATAGAAATCAAACAAAATAAAACATGGAAAAGAAAATAAGATGATAACTTTTTTATTGGACATAACTTAATACATTTCTTGATTAGCTTTCGAAGGTTGCCCTTCTTCGTCAGATCGAAAAAGGGCAACCTTCGAAAGCTAATCAAGAACTGTATTAAGTTATGTCCAATAAAAAAGGTACCATCTTATTTTCTTTTCCATGTTTTATTTTGTTTGATTTCTATTGATAACCTTAAGAGTGGACTAACACGGCTACCACACCTCTCTACTCTGTATGATAACAAGAACATGAAAAACCAAGAATAAAGATATAATAACATACCAATGTCAGGTATACTGCATAGAAAAGATCAAAAGCAGTAATAAATAAAGGCCTCAGATTAGGACAGTGAGGCATCATTTAAACTTTGTAGATATAGTTCTATAGGGGACCAAATCTCCATATTTCTCTGCAATGACAAACTCACATTTCTGATGTTGCATTACAGAATTCCACCAAAAATGGACATTCAGCCCAGATAGGTGTATTCATTACCTTTTATATATGGTGGATAATAGAGTATAACACTATCTACTATTATAGAATTCTTGTTTATGCTAGTGGAGGTTTTTTTTGACTAATGAAAAGCCTGTATCATAGTCTCTAAGATCAAGTATACATGAGATCTATGACAATCTGTAATTCACATTATTAATATAGTGAATACAGAGTTTCTGAAGTCTTTTCCTCCATAGAGACAACACTCAGTATATTCTTTCTTGCCTGTATTTGTATAGTAGTGTACCTCAGGGGCAAGTACCAGCAGTTTGGTAAAATTTGTCTTAATTTAGAATGCAACCTATATCTGATTGCCAGACTTGAAGTCCTGCAACATAAGTACATGAAAATGTAATAAAATCTTTGTAAATATGAGATGCAGTGTGACCATTATTTAGCAATGCATATGCAGTGGAATACAAGGAAGGTGGAGTTGTTACCAATTTTGAAAGAAAGCACTGTATAGACAAACAATGATTAAGTTGCAACCATTAAAAAAATGCAGAGGTAGGCAGAGAAAATTCACAATCTAATACACATCATAGCACAAAAAACAGTACATATCAGAATACACTATGACAAAGTCCAGTAGAAAGGAACCTTATTAATTAGAATGTGAGGATTATACCAAAGTGACATAGCTGACGTGAAAGTGATTAAGTTTGTAGTTTATCAAATTTGTTTAAACATTGAATGGTGGAAATAAGAACTGGATTAAGTTTGTCAAGTTTCAAAAGATAAACCTTGCATTCTCTACCTTGCCACCTCTCCCTCCACTAGTCCATTCCCCTCTCTCTCCTTCCCCTCATTCCCTTTCCTCCTTTCCTGAAGTTACTATTGAGGAAACTACACTTCTCCTTTCTTCCTCAAAATGTACCACTTGTTCCTCTGATCCCATTCCCACCCACCTTCTTAATGCCATCTCTCCTGCTCTTATTCCTTTTATCTGTCACATTCTAAACCTCTCACTTTCCACTGTGACTGTCCCTGCTGCCTTTAAACATGCTGTGGTCACACCTCTCCTTAAGAAGCCTTCACTCGACCCTACTTGTCCCTCTAATTACCGACCCATCTCCCTCCTTCCTTTTCTCTCCAAATTACTTGAGCGTGCTGTTCACCGCCGCTGCCTTGATTTTCTCTCCTCACATGCTATTTTTGACCCACTGCAATCTGGTTTTCGCCCTCTCCACTCAACCGAAACTGCGCTTACTAAAGTCTCCAATGACCTATTACTGGCTAAATCCAGAGGTCAATATTCCGTCCTCATTCTTCTTGATCTCTCTGCTGCTTTTGACACTGTCGATCACAGCATACTTCTCGATACCCTGTCCTCACTTGGATTCCTGGGCTCTGTCCTTTCCTGGTTCTCTTCCTACCTCTCCCTCCGCACCTTTAGTGTTCACTCTGGTGGATCCTCTTCTACTTCTATCCCTCTGCCTATCGGCATACCTCAGGGTTCTGTTCTTGGTCCCCTCCTCTTTTCTATCTACACTTCTTCCCTTGGTTCATTAATCTCATCCCATAGCTTTTCCTACCATCTCTATGCTGATGACTCCCAAATCTACCTTTCTACCTCTGATATCTCACCTTGCATCCAAACCAAAAGGTTTCAGCGTGCTTGTCTGATATTGCTGTCTGGATGTCTGAACGCCACCTGAAATTAAATATGACCAAAACCGAGCTTCTCATTCCCCCCCCCCCCCCCCCCCCCCCGTTTTCTGTTCCTGTTGATAGCTCTCTCATTCTCCCTGTCTCCTCAGCTCGAAGCCTTGGGGTTATCTTTGACTCTTCTCTCTCCTTCTCTGCTCATATCCAGCAGATCGCCAAGACCTGTCGTTTCTTTCTTTACAACATCCGTAAAATCCGCCCCTTTCTTTCTGAGCACTCTACCAAAACCTTCATCCACACCCTTGTCACCTCTGTTTGGACTACTGCAATCTGCTTCTTGCTGGTCTCCCACTTAGTCACCTCTCCAGTCGGTTCAAAACTCTGCTGCCCGTCTCGTCTTCCGCCAGGGTCGCTTTACTCATACTACCCCTCTCCTCAAGTCGCTTCACTGGCTCCCTATCCGTTTCCGCATCCTGTTCAAACTTCTTCCACTAACCTATAAATGTACTCACTCTGCTGCTCCCCAGTATCTTTCCACACTCGTCCTTTCCTACACCCCTTCCCGTGCACTCCGTTCCCTGGATAAATCCTTCTTATCTGTTCCCTTCTCCACTACTGCCAACTCCAGACTTCGCTCCTTCTGTCTTGCTGCGCCCTACACCTGGAATAGACTTCCTGAGCCCCTAAGTCTTGCCCCATCCTTGACCATCTTTAAATCTAGATTGAAAGCCCACCTCTTTAACATTGCTTTTGACTTGTAACCACTTGTATCCACTTGCCTCCACCTACCCTCCTCTCCTCTTTCCTCTACACGTTGATTTGTTTGCTTTATTTTTTGTCTACTAGATTGTAAGCTCTTTGAGCAGGGACTGTCTTTCTTCTATGTTTGTGCAGCGCTGCGTACGCTTTGTAGCGCTATAGAAATGCTAAATAGTAGTAGTAGCAGAGGGAAATGAGGAGGAAGAAAGTAGCAACTGAGGTTTTAAATAGTTAGCTAGCATTTTGCTGCTTTTATCTTGATCTACATAATGTTTAGAGTGAAAATCAAAAATTTGTTGACCTGCTTTAACACTGAAAAGTTTATTCAATGTGTATTTTAAAGTATACAAAGTATGTAAGATTGTAGGGTCTTCAGATTCACCCTTTTTAATTTTATCTTCCAAAAGCAGAATCTGTGCATTATGTTCTTTACTTTTATGTGCATTAGTATATCTTATGGTTTTGCTCCATACGTTTTAGAATGAAAAACGTCGTTTTTTAAAAGTGTTCCAGAGTGTTTTAAGACAACCTTTTAATAAGGTGTTGTTATGAATTGTAGTCACTTTTAGCATAAGATTTAATTTTTTGAAGCATATTTATTTTGGAAGAAGTTGGTTTAATGAATCTAAAAACTATTTTTAATTGAAATAATGAACTTCACCTTTGACTCTGGCATAGTATATTTAAGCAGCATTCTGATTTGAGATGGCAGATTCAACGTTGCCACAGTGTGAGTGTGGAGAGGCTTGTAAGCAGTTGTTGCCTCAATTTGGATTCATGAGCAGAAAATTTGTAAGTACTTTTTGATCTTTTTAACCATGAAGTTGGATTATATTGTGGTGTCAGTTGCTTTTAAGCTATTAAAAAAAAAATTAGGCTGTCTTGAATGCATATTGGCTGATTAAGGGGAAGCTATAACCCCTTATCAGGTATGTGATCTTTTTGGTCCACAGATATGCATGTCTTTTGGACTCTGCATGTTTATAATTTATTGGAAAAAAGTCATTGTGTTTTTATTTATTTTATCCATATGATCCTGTATGACTGATGTCTCTTATTGGTATCTATATACATGTTGTTATTTATTTATGCATTTAATTATATATTTGTTATTTAAGTATTCAATGTTTTTATCTTGTGAATTTTAATTTAACATTTTTGTATGTATCCAGTTAACAGTGTTTTAAAACCCCTGACTCGGCCTTTCTGTTGAAACGTGGTCATGTCGGGTTCTTGAAATAAATAATTGATCTTCACATCAACTGGTCTGTTTACACTAGTATTCTATTAAGAAAAGTAGACAGCTACTTTACTTTTTTAGAATAGCCACAACATACACTCCTTGTAAATATAGGTGCACAATTATAGAATTATATTATAGAATTATATGTATAAGATATATGTAGAACATCTGAACACCAGAGCTTATATTTATGAGATATATGAATATAAATCCTGAATATTGGTGCTATAAGTTATACTCGGATGGCCCAAGTTACACCTCATTTTTCCATGTCTGAGTCAAACATGCAATCAATCCATAAAGGGGCTGAATATCTGCACTGACACCTATAATTTATATGTCTTTGTGAGCATGCCTCTGGGACACCCTCACTACAATCCTTTCACTCTACATATAGCACTATACGTATAAAGGGCAATTCTATAAATTAGCACTCAGTCTAGTTCCCCAATGTGGGCCATTTAGCACCAATTTTATAACAGCATCTTGGTGCCAAGATTCCATTATGGAATACTAGTGTAAGGTCAGCATTGGTGCACCCATATGTAGGTGTGCCCTCTTATGCCATGTCAATGGCAGGCTTAAGTTGGCACTCCTAGGTGCACCAAATGATATGTATAGTATATAGTATTCTATAAGCTTTGAACGTAATTGGGAGACACGTCCAAGCCACACCCATGCTCCAGCAAGGGGGGCATGCACATGGATGGAGAATGGGCGGGACATAGGTGGGATTCCTACTTATGCATGTAACTTATAGAAAACTGTGAGTTTCATGCATCAATGCCACAGATAGGCACTCGCAGTTTCAAAGCTCTATGGGTATCATAAGTGCAGGTACTCAGTGGCGTACCAAGGGGGGGGCGGTCCGCCCCAGGTGCATGCCGCTGGGGGGGTGCCGCGCGCCTGTTGGCCGAGTCCGCTCGTTCCCTCCCTGCTGCTCCCTCTGCGTGGAACAGGATACTTCCTGTTCCGGGGCAGAAGGAGCAGCAGGGAACGAGCGGACTCGGAGCCAACAGGCGCGTGGCACCCCCCCCAGCAGGTAAAAATGTACCGGGGGGGGGGGGCGCATCGGCGATCCGCCCCGGGTGTCAGCCAGCCTAGGAACGCCACTGCAGGTACTTCCATATTAGGTATGTTGATATTGGGTTACACCAGTTTTCTATAATGGAACCGAGGCACTTGATTCCATTATAAAAATGGGCTCCTACTTTGCGGCCCCAAAGAGGGCAATTTTATAAAGAGGCAGCTTCAATGCACCTACAAGTAGCCTATTCTATAAAGAAAAGTTTGCACATATTTTTCCGTATAGAATACTTGTGTAACATGTTAAATGTGTGACTAAAATTAAGGCATGAGCTAGTATGACTCTTCTGGCGAGCGTGCAGTACGCACTGCACATGCGCGGATTGACTTCCCGCCCGCCGCGCTAGCGTGCCTCCTCAGTTTAATAAAAAAGCAAATAAAGAAATAACAACTCCAAAAGGGAGGTGGGAAGGTTTGTGAGAACAATCAGCCTGCTGTCCTCGGAGAATACCTGCTACAGGTAAGTATCTTCGCTTTCTCCGAGGACAAACAGACTGCTTGTTCTCACATGTGGGGTATCCCTAGCAACCAGGCTCACTCAAAACAATGAACATTGGTCAATTGGGCCTCGCAAAAGTGAGGACATAACATATATTGACCTGAAACCATAAACATCTAATAGAGGGCATCCTGGAAAAGAAAAAAAATGGGTTCAAGGGGGATGGAGTTGGATTCTAAACCTCTAGAGTCAGCCCAGCTTGGACATAAGTGAAGGAAATGCAATCTGCTAGCCAATTTGAAATAGTGCATTTTTCCGATGGTGACTCCCCTCCTGTTGGGATCGAAAGAAACAAACAACTGGGCAGACTGTTTAAAGGGCTTTGTCTGCTCCACGTAAAAGCCCAATGCTCTCTTGCAGTCCAAGGTATGCAAACTGCTTTCGTCAGAGCGGGTATGAGGACAGGGGAAAATGTTGGCAAGATAATTGACTGGTTCAGATGGAACTCCGACACCACTTTTGGCAGGAAAGGGTGTGTGCGGAGGTCTACTCTGTTGTGATGAAATTTTATATAAGGTGCATGTACTACCAAGGCCCGAAGCTCACTAACCCTACGAGCTGAAGTAACAGCTACCAAGAAAATGACCTTCCAGGTCAAGTACTTCAGATGGCAGGTATTCAGTGGCTCACAAGGAGCTTTTCATCAGCTGGGTGAGAACAACGTTGAGATCCCATGACAGTGGTGGAGGTTTGACAGGGGGCTTTGACAAAAGCAAACCTCTCATGAAGCGAACAACCAAAGGCTGTCCACAGATAGGCTTACCCTCTACACGGCAATGATAGGCACTAATTGCACTAAGATGAACCCTTACTGAGTTGGTTTTGAGGCCAGACTCTGATAAGTGTAGAAGGTATTCAAGCAGGGTCTGTGTAGGACAAGAAAGAGGATCTAGGGCCTTGCTGTCACACCAGATGGCAAACCTCCTCCATTTGAAAGAGTAACACCTCTTCGTGGAATCTTTTCTGGAAGCAAGCAAGACTCGGGAGACACCCTCTGAAAAACCCAAGGAGGCGAATTCTAAGCTCTCAGCATCCAGCCCGTGAGAGCCAGAGACTGGAGGCTGGGATGTAGAAGCGACCCCTCATTCTGGGTGATGAGGGTTGGAAAACATTCCAATCTCCACAGTTCCTTGGAAGACAACTCCAGAAGAAGAAGGAACCAAATCGGACGCGGCCAGAAGTGTGCAATCAGGATCATGGTTCCGCAGTCTTGCTTGAGTTTCAGCAAAGTCTTCCTCACTAGAGGTATGGAAGGATACGCATACAGAAGGCCTGTCACCCAGTGCAGGAGAAAAGCATCTGACGCTAGTCTGTCGTGGGCCTGAAGCCTGGAACAGAACTGAGGGACCTTGTGATTGATCTGAGTGGCAAAAAGATCCACCGAGGGGGTACCCCACGCTCGGAAGATCTTGCGGACTATGCCCATGTTCAGTGACTACTTGTGAGGTTGCAATATCCTGCTCAACCTGTCGGCCAGACTGTTGTTTACACCTGCCAGATAAGTGGCTTAAAAAAACATGCTGTGACGGTGTGACGGCGTGCCAAAAGCCACATTTGGATGGCTTCCTGACACAGAGGGCGAGATCCGGTGCCCCCCTGCTTGTTAGTGTAATACATGGCAACCTGATTTTCTGTCTGAATTAAAATGATTTGGTTGGACAGTCGATCTCTGAAAGCCTTTAGAGCGTTCCAAATTGCTCTTAATTCCAGGAGGTTGATCTACAGACCTTTTTCCTGAAAGGACCAGTCTCCCTGAGTGTGGAGCCCATCTACATGAGCTCCCCACCCCAGGAGAGATGCATCCATCGTCAGCACTTTTCATGGCTGAGGAACTTGGATTAGTCTCCCCAAAGTCAAATTGGATCGAATCGCACACCAATGAAGAGAATTCCGAAGGTCGGTGGACAGTTGGATTACATCCTCTAGATCCTGCACACCCTGAAACCACTGGGAAGCTAGGGTCCATTGAGCTGATCTCGTATGTAGACATGCCATGGGCATTACATGAACTGCGGAGGCCATGTGCCCCAGAAGTCTCAACACCTGCCTAGCCGTGACCTTCTGAGACGCTCAAACCATGGACACCAGGCACAGAAGGCTGTCCGCCCTTGCCTCGGGAAGACAAGCTCGAGCTGTCTGAGTGTTCAGCAGAGCTCCAATGAATTCCAATTTTTGGACTGGGGTGAGATGGCACTTGGGATAATTTATAACAAACCCCAGTAGCTCCAGCACCTGAATAGTCATTTGCATGGACTCCAGAGCACCTTCCTTTGAGGTGCTCTTCACCAGCCAATCGTCGAGATAAGGAAACACATACACTCCTAGTCTGCGTAGAGACACTGTGACTACAGCTAGGCATTTTGTAAAGACTCTGGGCGCAGACGCCAGGCCAAAAGGCAGTACACGGTACTGAAAGTGCTGTGTTCCCAGCCGAAATCGAAGATACTTCCTGTGAGCTGGAAGTATCAAGATGTGTGTATAAGTATTCTTTAAGTCCAGAGAGCATAGCCAATCGTTTTCCTGAATCATGGGAAGAAAGGTGCCCAGGGAAACCATCCTGAAGGAAGTATCAAGATGTGTGTATAAGCATTCTTTAAGTCTAGAGAGCATAGCCAATCGTTTTCCTGAATCATGGGAAGAAAGGTGCCCAGGGAAACCATCCTGAACTTTTCAAGGATAAGAAATTTGTTCAGGGCCCTTAAGTCTAGGATGGGACGCATCCCCCCTGTTTTCTTTTGCACAAGGAAGTACCTGGAATAGAATCCCAGCCCTTCTTCCCCTGGTGGAATGGGTTCAACCGCTTGGGCCTGTAGAAGGGCGGAGAGTTCCTCTGCAAGTACCTGCTTGTGCTCGGAGCTGTAGGAGTAAGCTCCCGGTGGGCAATTTGGAGGCTTGGATACCAGATTGAGGGTGTATCCTAACCGGACAATTTGAAGAACCCACCAGTCGGAGGTTATAAGAGGCCACCTGAGGTGAAAAAGCATTAACCTCCCCCCAACTGGCAAGTCGTCCGGTACAGACACTTTTACTGAGGCTATGCTGAACTGGAGCCAGTGAAAAGCCCGTACCTTGCTTTTGCTGAGGAGCCGCAGTGGTCTTAGGCGCACGCTGTTGATGAGAACGAGCCCGCTGGGGCTGAGCCTGGGCAGGCTGCTGAGAACCAGGAGTGTACCTACGCCTAGCATAGGAATAGGGAGCATTCCTCTTCCCTCCAAAAAACCTCCTGGATGAGGAGGTAGTATCAGAAGACGCCCGGTGGGAGAGAGAATCCATAGTATCATTATGCTTCTTGATCTGGTCAACTAGATCCTCTACTTTCTCACCAAAAAGGTTGTCCCCCCGTCAAGGAGCATCCGCCATCCCCTGCTGGACTGAATGATCTAGGTCAGAGACACGCAGCTACGAGAGTGTACGCATCACTATACCTTGGGCAGCGATCCTGGATGCTACATCAAAAGTGTCAAATGTACCCCTGGCCAGGAATTTTCGACATGCCTTCTGCTGTCTGATCACCTGGCGAAAAGGCTCGGCCTGCTCCGGAGGGAGTGCATAAACCAAGCTGGACAGTTGCCTCACTGAGTTCCACAAGTGGACGCTCGTGAAGAGCTGGTAAGTCTGGATCTTGGCAGCGAGCATAGCGGCCTGATACGTCTTCCTCCCAAAAGAGTCCAAGATTCTAGATTCTCTGCCTGGGGGCGCCGAGGCATAGTAAAATTTAGTGCCCCCCCCCCCCCAGGCAAATTCAGCAGTATGTGCCCCAGAAGTGAAAGTGTATTTGGTATTCCAGTAGGTAGGAAAAATTGACAGACTATGAGGCGTATTGTGGAGGAGTGGCCTAGTGGTTAGGGTGGTGGACTTTGGTCCTGGGAAACTGAGGAACTGAGTTCAATTCCCACTTCAGGCACAGGCAGCTCCTTGTGATTCTGGGCAAGTCACTTAACCCTCCATTGCCCCAGGTACAAATAAGTACCTGTATACAATATGTAAGCCGCATTGAGCCTGCCATGAGTGGGAAAGCACAGGGTACAAATGTAACAAAAAAAAAAAAGCACGTAAACTTACAAAGGATAGTAACCGATGGAATTTTGTAAGTCTAAGTGCTTTGAAAATGAGCCTCAATATCATCTGCCATGAACTTTTAGATTTCAAAGTACAATGCAGAATTTTTATTTTCAATAGATGTAGGCATGGAAGCAATTAACATTTGGGAGTTCAAGAAAACATTTAAAATGCTGCAGTTGTGTTTGTGCCAGAAGAATGCAGAGATTAACAAATGATGAGTGGGTGGTTTTTTTTTTTTTTGTAAGACTATAGCTATAGTGAATATACAATAGCTATATATATTTATTAAAGAAAAAGAAGTTAAGGATTTAAGCAATGTGTGCTGTCTTGTAGATCAGGCTTCCTACAGTTGACTCATTGCACATTTATGTTGCTTTTTCAGATTTGGCGAATCCTTCCTGTTCCTTTGGGTATCCAGCTCCATCAGAACAGACTCATGCCATGAGCCTTTGTTTGCAACTACTTTGGATTTTCGCCCCAGTTTTATATTTAAATATATTTTATATATTTGTTGGCATGCTATTGCTCAGCATTAACATTGCCCTCTGCATCACAAGCAATATTATTGGAAATTCCTGGAGTTAAGTCTCTTGTCTGGAGACAGCTAGGCATAGGGCTTTTTTCTTTGTGGGATCCACACTGTGGTTTGCTTTACCTAATTCAGGGACCCTTCTACTAAACTGCGTTAAGCAGCTAACATGGAGGTTTCAGCACAGTAGACAGTAGCGTAGGTCCATGCTACTCTCAGATACACTAAAACAGGAGCCTGTGGGTTAGAATGAAACACCCCATTAGCTTCCTAATGCAGGAGTAGGCTAGGACTGGGTGTGACAGGGCCAGGCAGAGATGTGACCGTCAGTGATGGCTAGCAAATAGGTCTTTTCCATGTGCTAGCTGTCCTGACTCTTGATCGTGAAGCTAAACTGCTGTTCCATTGACATTCCAGTAGCATGGTTGCAAAAATAACGCAGTGCTGGTCTCAACCCTCTCTCACACAGTACCCCCTCTCAATTCACCTGTCACCCCTCCACCTGACTTCCAACCCCAACAAAAGAAACCGCCCTTCTCAAATCAGACCATGGCCTTCCCCTCTATTCACCCTGCCCCTTTGAGTCAAGGCCCCTCCCTTACAAATTCAGGACTCTGGTCCTCTGGCATAAGTCCCCCAGCCCCCTGGTCCACCTCTGTCCCCTTCCAAAGAAACCTCAATGGAGTGTAAGTGAATTAATGTATAAATTTTAAAAATTCTTTTTCAAATATAATTTGCAGAAAACAGTGTACAATGGAATAAATAATTTCTAGAGTCCTCCAGGTTAGTATGAGAAATATTTTCTGTAACCCATAAATTTATAAAATAAGGTGGTAGAAAAGTGAGAAAATGCGTGTTCATGACATGCTTGTCAAAATTCTCATAAACATAAAGGGTCCAAACTGCTGCTACCCTAGTAAGTCTTGCTGACTGCAGCCAGTCAGCAATTTTCAGCTGCATTAGCCAGATAATGCAGCTAAAAATTTCCACAGACTGACTCAACATTAATCGGATAGCGCCAGATGGTTCAAGGGTGGAGTCTGGGTGGAGGCAAGAGATAACCGGAGACCACTACCTTTTCCCAGAGTCCCAGATATTTAGCGTCTATATCCAGATATTGGATGGTGCTGACTGTTTAGGTACATATGTTTAAATGCTGCAGCCTGTGTTTAAAAGAAATGATGACCAAACAGTTTACATATAGACCTGGAAGAATAAAGACAAAGCCTGTAGCATAATCATTACACCCTCCCCCGCTCCATTTTTCTCCAGTGTTTATTGTTTCTATCTATATTTATGACCAGTGCGTTTTTTCTAGCAAAAAAGGTGCCGGTACTCAAATGCCTGGCCACCCTTCAGGGGTGAGGTAATCACTGAGGAACCAACCCCACAATAGCCAGACCCCCTGCAACCAGTCACAGAAGAACCTGATCTCTTTCATTAAAACTTGGGACCATGGGCCAATTTTAGCAGACAATGGAAAAGGTGCCGGTACTCAGTACCCCCTCAAAAAAAGCCCTGTTTGTGACACAAGTAGTAAATCAACAGGACAAACTTACAGATGACTAAGAGGCCTATTTAGTAAGCCGTGTTAGCTGTTATGTTTAAATCTTTTTATTGAAAACAATGCAAAACATAATACAAAGCCGTATTAGCTGTTAACACAGCAGTTAGTGCATGCTAATTGCTAATGGAGACACTGCACTAGTAGAGGATACAATGCCTGAGAAGTTAGCACACATTAATCCCCCTAATTCTATAAAAGTCGTCAAAAATTGTGCGCACAAATTTGGGCATGCACCCAATTTGCGCATAAAATTTAATTGAATAACAAGGCAATTAGAGCCAATACTTGGCCTTTTAACAAGCTATCATTGGCACTAATTAGGTTTAATTGGAACTTATGCATATAAATTTAGGCATGGGATCTGTGCCTAAATTTTACAAGCAAGTAAAAAAATGGGTGCAAACATAGTGAAATTGAGAGCGGACCTGGTCCCACCTAAATACAAGGGAGACCACATGACCACACCAACATCACCAACGGTTGTAACTAATAGGAAGTCTGGAAAACCCCGGGACCAATTAATAAAAACGTCCTCCATTCAACCTCCTTAGTCAGTTCCACAGGTTCCATTGTGTCTCATAAAAATATTCATTTTTGCTCAAGTCTCCACAAACGTTGTGCCAAATTGCCTCCACGTTTTAACGTCGGCGCTTCCAGAACTAGAAAGTGCAAGTCCTCCAGCTCATGATTACAGTTAATCCAATGCTGCACCAGTGGGGCCTCTAGGACCCTCCAATGTAACCTACTGAAATGTTCAATGATCCTTACTCGCACAGGGCGTATAGTATGCCCTCAAATAAAATCTGGGGCAAGGACACTTTACCAAATACACAACTCCACAAGTCAGTATTCGCAAAGCACAGTGAAATACATTATTACAGTGGATCCTTCTTAGACTATGGCACAGTTATAATAATTAGCAACATAGAAAGGATCAAAGTACAAAATACAGAAGCACAAAAAGAAAAGCACCAAGGGCCTTCAAGGTTGGGATAACAAATTCTCAATATTACATGAATCACAATCAGGATTTCGCCCCCTCCATGGCACTGAAACAGTACTAATCACTCTCTTAGTGAAATTCAAGCAAGAAATAGCAACAGGTAAAAGCATACTCCTCCTCCAATTCAACATTTCCAGTGCATTCGACATGGTAAACCACAATATACTACTAAGACTCCTAGACTACTTCGGGATCAGAGGAAATATACTTAGTTGGATCAAGGGGTTCCTAACCACTAGAACTTATCAAGTGAAATCAAATTCAAACATATCATCACCGTGGAAAGCAGACTGCGGAGTACCTCAAGGATCACCACTATCACCGATCCTCTTCAACCTATGACCCCACTAGCCACGTCCTTATCTGACCAAAGTGACGATGTCACAATATACATTCCTTACAAACATGATCCGACAGAAATCACCAACAAATTAAGCTCGGCTTGAACATCATGGATTCATGGGCAAATGCATTTCAACTAAAACTCAATACAGAAAAAACACACTGCCTCATCCTCTCATCCCAATACAACGTGAACAACCCCATAAATATAAACACCCCAGATTACACCCTCCCCATCTCAGACAGCCTGAAACTCCTCGGCGTTACAATCGACCGCAACCTAACACTAGAGAGCCACATGAAATCCACAACTAAGAAAATGTTCCACTCAATGTGGGAACTCAAACGTGTGAAACCATTCTTCCCAAGGGAAACATTTCAGAACCTGATACAATCAATGGTACTAAGCCACCTAGATTACTGCAATGGAATTCATGCGGGATGCAAAGAACAACTCATAAAAAAACTTCAGACCGCTCAAAACACGGCAGCCAGGCTTATATTTGGAAAAACGCGATTCGAAAGCACGAAGCCCCTCTGTGAAAAATTGCACTGGCTCCCAATCAAAGAATGTATTGCTTTCAAAATCTGCACCCAGGTTCATAAGATTATCTACGGTGAGGCCCCCAGATACATGACAGACCTCATTGACCTACCAATCAGAAATACAACCGGATCAACACGAACATATCTAAACCTCCACTACCCAAGCTGCAAAGGACTCAAATACAAATCAACTTATGCATCTAGCTTTTCTTACATAAGCACACAACTATGGAACACACTACCAAAATCCGTGAAAACAACTTATAACCACCTAAACTTCCGGAAATCACTAAAAACTTACCTGTTCAAAAAGGCATACCCTACCGACCCTACTTAAATACCTGAACCCTGCAACACTACGAAACTAAAGAACGTAATGGACTTAACTCTTCCTCTATACGATTCCCTAATATGTTTGTTCCACAAGAACCTTATTCTACCATAACATCACTGTGTAACTGTTTACACCGGAATTGGCGAACACCTTTACAGTACTATGTAAGCCACATTGAGCCTGCAAATAGGTGGGAAAATGTGGGATACAAATGTTACAAATAAATAAATAAATATACATAGATGTCATGAGACGATCTTTCAAATTTTTACCCCGTGTATTCACAAAACGGGGATATTTATGAAATTATTCATGTTGCTGTAGAACATGCCAATAATCTTTAATGATATGCTTGATTTTAAAAGCTAAATCTGAATATGGAAAGATACAAACCAAAACATTAGAAGTATCTTTTACTGATGGTTACAGCAACAAATCTCTAAGTGCATACAAAGGATAACCCCATTCTCTAAATTGCTTGAATATATCCTCGGCTTTTTGTTTAAAATCTTCAATGGTGGTACAACAACAACAACAACAATCATTTCTAAAGCGCTACTAGGGTTACGCAGCGCTGTACAATTCAAACATAGAAGGACAGTCCCTGCTCATAGAGCTTACAATCTAAACGACAAGAGAACAAACTAAGGACAAGTGAACAATCTAGAGGACGAGTGAACAGTTAATCTGATAGGGTGGATAGATTGGGGTATTTTATATTTCTCGAGCGGTTAGGCGCCGAAGGCAGCATTGAAGAGGTGAGTTTTAAGCAGAGATTTGAAGATGGGTAGGGAGGGGGCCTGGCATATGGGTAAAGGAAGATTATTCCAGGCATAGGGTGAGGCAAGGCAGAATGAGCGGAGCCTGGAGTTGGCAATAGTGGAGAAGGGTACTGAGAGAAGGGCTTTGTCCTGTGAGCGGAGGTTGCGGGCGGGAACATAGGGGGAGATGAGGGTGGAGAGGTAGTGAGGAGCCGCGGCCTGAGTGCATTTGTAGGTAAGGAGGAGGAGCTTGAATTGTATGCGATATCTGATCGGAAGCCAATGAAGTGATTTGAGGAGAGGGGTGGTGTGAGTATAACGGTTTTGGCGGAATATAAGACGTGCAGCAGCGTTCTGAATGGATTGAAGGGGGGATAGATGGCAGAGTGGGAGGCCGGTGAGGAGTAAGTTGCAGTAATCGAGGCGAGAGGTAATGAGAGCGTGGACGAGAGTTCTGGTGGTATGCTCAGAGAGGAAAGGGCGAATTTTGCTGATATTGAGGAGGAAGAAGCGACAGGTCTTGGCAGTCTGTTGGATATGGGCAGAGAAGGAGAGGGAGGAGTCGAAGGTGACTCCGAGGTTGCGGGCAGATGGGACGGGGAGGATGAGGGTGTTATCAACAGAGAAAGAGAGTGGAGGAAGAGGAGAAGTGGGTTTAGGAGGAAAGACAAGGAGCTCGGTCTTGGACATGTTCAGCTTCAGGTGGCGGTTGGACATCCATGCCGCAATGTCGGATAAACAGGCCGATACCTTGGCCTGAGTCTCCGCAGTGATGTCAGGTGTGGAGAGGTATAGCTGGGTGTCATCAGCATAAAGATGATACTGAAAACCATGAGACGAGATCAGCGAGCCCAGTGAAGAGGTGTAGATTGAGAAGAGAAGGGGTCCAAGGACAGAACCCTGGGGAACTCCAACAGATAGTGGGATGGGAGTGGAGGAAGATCCATGGGAGTGTACCCTGAAGGTGCGGTGGGAGAGATAAGAGGAGAACCATGAGAGGACAGGGCCTTGGAACCCAAAATAGGACAGCGTGGCAAGAAGTAAGTCATGATTGACAGTGTCAAACGCGGCGGAAAGATCGAGGAGGATGAGGATGGAGTAGTGACCTCTGGATTTGGCCAGGAGCAGGTCATTGCAAACTTTAGAGAGTGCCGTTTCAGTCGAGTGCAGAGGGCGAAAACCGGATTGAAGTGGATCGAGGATGGCGTGAGAGGAGAGAAAATCAAGGCAGCGGCTATGAACGGCGCGCTCAAGTATTTTGGAAAGGAAGGGTAAAAGAGAAATGGGGCGGTAGTTGGAGGGGGAGGTAGGGTCAAGTGAAGGTTTTTTGAGGAGAGGTGTGACAACAGCGTGCTTGAAGGTGTCGGGGACAGTTGCAGTGGAGAGAGAGAGGTTGAGGATGCGACAGATGGCGGGGGTGACGGTATGGGAGATGGTGTTGAGTAGGTTGGTGGGGATGGGATCAGAGGAACAGGTGGTGCATTTCGAGGAGGAAAGAAGGCGGGAAGTTTCATCCTCGGTGATCTCAGGGAAGGAGGAGAAAGAGACCTGGGTAGGTTGGATGGGGGAGAGGGTTAGAGGGTGAAGAGGAGGTGGTGGCTTGGTCGTGAACTCAAGGTTGATTTTTTGCACTTTCTCGCGGAAGTAGTCGGCCAGTGATTGAGGAGAGAGAGTGGGGGGAGTAGGAGCGGGGGGCACTTTTAGGAGGGAGTTAAGGGTGGTGAAGAGACGACGAGGGTTGGAGCTGAGAGAATTGGTCAATTGGGTGTAATAGTCCTGTTTTGCACGGAATAGGGAGGAGTGGAGGGAGGATAGCATGAATTTGTAGTGGAGTAAGTCTGGAAGGGTACTCGATTTCCTCCAGAGGCGCTCAGCGGATCGGGTGCAGGAGCGAAGGTGACGGATGCAAGGAGTCAGCCAGGGCTGGGGATTGGTGCGTTTTGTGGGACGGGAGATTGAAGGTGCGAGGGTATCCAATGCAGAGGAGAGAGCGGTATTGTAAGCGGAGACCGCTTTGTCGACAGTTGCGGAGGACGTGATGGAGGGGAGGAGATTAGAGATAGTAGATGATAAGGTGGAGGGGTCAATAGCCTGGAGGTTCCTGGAGGTGGTGGTTAAAGTTGGACGGGGTGAAGGGGGGGGGGGGGTGAAGAAGTGTGAATGTGATCAGGTGATGGTCGGAGAGAGGAAGAGCTGAGACGTGGAAATTGGAGGGTGAGCCGGAGGAGGAGAGGACGAGGTCAAGACAATGGCCGTCACGGTGAGTAGGGGTGGTGGAGCACAGCTGGAGGTTGAAGGAGGATGTTAGAGTGAGGAACTTAGAAGCATGGGGGTCGGATAGGTCATCAGCATGTACGTTAAAGTCTCCGAGAATGAGGGACGGAGATGAGGGGTCAAGAAAGACAGAGAGCCAAGCATCGAAGTCGGTAAGGAAGGAAGGGAAGGATTTATCAGGGGGCGGTAAATGACTGCCACTCTGAGTGGTAATGGGTGGAATAGCCGGATGGAATGGGCTTCAAAGGATGAGAAGCAGTGAGACTGCGGAAGGTGGAGGGGTTGGAAACTACAGGAGGTTGAGAGTAATAGCCCAACACCTCCGCCGCGGTCAACTGGGCGGGGCGTGTGGGAGAAGAGATAGCCCCCATGGCAGAGGGCTGCAACTGAGGCAGAGTCTTCCGGGGAGATCCAGGTTTCGGTTAGGGTGAGCAGTTGAAGGGAGCGAGAGATAAAGAGATCGTGGGTGAGAGGCAGTTTGTTGCAGACTGAGTGGGCATTCCACAAAGCGCATGAGAAGGGGAGGGAGGAGGGGGGAAGGAGGGGAATAGAGACGAGATTGGAGACGTCCCGGGATCGTTCGCAGGGATAGGACGGGGACAGGTGAGGGGGACCTGGATTAGGGTTGATGTCTCCCACGGATAGCAGGAGGAGGAGCAAGAGAGTGCGGAGGAGGGTGGGGGAGGTCGGGCGACGGAGGCGACAAAGACGGGGTGTACTTAGGAGGAAAGGGGATGGGTTAATGGCAGGAAGGAAGTGCCGAAGGTTGAGAGCTAGAAAGGAGGATGGGGAGAAGAGGGATGGTGAGGTGAGGGATGGAGGTGAATAGGGTATTGCGGTGGCGGGCAGGGTGGGAGGGCAGCAGGTAGTTCTAATGGTAGACAGTGGGAGTGGGGGGGAAAGAAGATTAGGAAGGGACAGGGCAAGGAAGAGAACATGGACAGGGGCTATAGGTGGTGAGTGAGGTGTAACAGGTGACTGTATGGTGAATGAGGTGTTAAGCAGTTAACAGGTGTTAATGGGTGCCTATGTAATGAATGAGATGTTAAGCAGATAAGATAGGGTTTGACGCTACACAACTGTCGCAGACGTAGAAACTGCCCCACTGGTAAATTATCCCGTAAATGTCTCAGATGAAAACTAAAATACTGTGCTAAGTTGTTATAGTCAGTGTCTTTTCTAAAGATGGTAATGACAAAATGGTCCCCTTGTAGACGAATCCAGTATCTAAAAATGACAGCTGATACCTATCCATGGTAGTAATAAGCTTGAAATGAGGATTACAAGCGTTCAACCAATGAAGAAAACCTTGTAATTCATGACATGCCTACCCAAAAATATATCATCAATATAGTATTTCCTCTGAAAAAAAAACCCTTTACGAACCAAGAAGAGGTGTATAGCACTGTCTGTTCAAATCTGGTGACATATAGACATGTTAGCATGGAGGCCATCATGGACCCATTGCTTTGCCCTTGATTTGCATAACAAACTTTTGATTAAATAATTTCTGCTTAATGCTATCCACGCTATGGCACACAAAAACTCTATATGAGCAGAAGATAAAGACATGGATGTAAGATAATGTCTCATTGTCAAGATTGCTTCTTCCTGCGGTATACTGGAGTACAATGCTGTAATGTCGAGGGCCACTAGTAGCGCACCACTGGGAACAGCTGGACATAACTGTAAAATATTTAACATAGCAGTCATACCTTTCACATAGGATTCACTGCTGGAGACCTGCAACTTCAATACAAAATCCACAAAGTCTGACAGCAGCTCAAGAACAGAGACGATGATCTCCCGGGAGAGACTGTAGAGACCTATGGATTTTGGGCACAAAATAAATCACAGGGACTACTGGATGCTGTTGAACCAAATATCAAATTCACTATCGGTGAGCACGTGAGCTTCCAGAGCCTCCAAGGTCACCTGTTTGATATGACCTAATAACTCAAAAGTAGGATCTGCTTTTAGTTCATAACATTGAGTATCAGAAAGTTGGTGATATACCTCAGTCAGATAACCCTGAGTATCCCAAATCACTATCACCCTGCCATTATCAGCAGGGTGAATCACAATGGAGGGATCCAAAGCCAAAGAAACATTGGCCTGAGACTCCTCCAAAGATAGATTATGATAAACTTTATGTGACATATTCTCCAAATTCTTAACAGTTGTAGAAACCAAATTGTAAAACACCTGAATATGAGGGTTAACATTCGAACTGCAGAAGCTTTACAAGCAGTTACTCTGAGAGTTACTGCTTGCAAAGCTTTTGAACCACTCAGGCACATGGAGCACACGATTTATTTTTCCTATACAATTGTGAAGACCAATTTATCAAGTGGATGATGCAGGCCTAGCTGGCCAAAACACAGCTGTGTCAAGTCTTGATCATCTTCAAATAAACTGTTTTACTAATTAGAACGTTGTCCATTCATTCTTGAGTCATCTTTGCTGTTTTGCTGCATGTTGAAATTTTTCATCATCCGATTTGGAAGACAGCTCCATAATCTTCCCTTGTGATTTCCGTTTATTGGTAGCACCCTTGTTGTCCTCAGATGAATCACTTGATGTATGTATGTAAGGTTGACATTACCATTTGTTAATTGGTCTGTTTTGTTCATCTGCATATACACAAAACCCTTGGAGTAATTGGTCACATCCTGTTAAAATTTAGAAACTCATCTTTTTCAGATCCAACCTAAATTTATCCATTTGCTGTTTAAAGTTAGCTAACTGCACCGTATAGACAGCCACTGCTAAAGTTTTTTTAAAAATTACTCTAACTTAAGAGTCAAAATCAGCTCTATATTGTTACAGTTCAAGCTTAGTGGTTTCAATAATCAGCAGCATCAAGTCTAATGAGCATTTACTTAAGACTGCATTCCAATGCTCCACAAAGCTGGTGTTTATTGTTTTGACACAATTACACTGTTGGGTTATGGCACATGGGGGTAGCATGAATATGAATGTGCAATGATTATATGATGATATAATGGACAATGCATGGTTTCAAAGGATGATGGTGCGGAGGAACTGAAAGAAATCTCGGTGAACCTGGAAGATGTACTGAGCCAAATTGACAAATTAAAGAATAGTAAATCACCTGGACCAGATGGCATATATCCAAGGGTACTCAAAGAACTCAAGAATGAAATTGTTGATCTGCTGTTAGTAATATGTAACCTGTCATTAAAATCGTCCGTAGTAACTAAAGATTGGAGGGTGGCCAATGTGATGCTGATATTTAAAAAGGGTTCTAGGGGTGATTTGGGAAATTACAGACCGCTAAGCCTGACATTAATTACAGAACACATAGAAAAACATGGATTAGTGGGACAGAGTCAGCTTGCGTTCAGCCAAGGGAACTCATGCCTCACCAATTTGCTTCACTTCTTTGAAGGCGTGAATAAACATGTGGATAAAAGGTGAGCCAGTTGATGTAGTGTATCGAGATTTTCAGAAAGCTTTTGATAAAGTTCTTCATGAGAGACTCCTGAGAAAATTAAAGAGTCATGGGAAAGGAGGCAGGGTTCTGGTGTGAATTATGAATTGGTTATTGGACAGAAAACAGAGGGTAGGGTTAAATGGCCATTTCTCTTAGTGGAGGAGAGTGAACAGTGGAGTGCCGCAGAGATCTGTATTGGGACTGGTGCTATTTAACATATTTATAAATGATATGGAATGATGAATGAGGTGATTAAATTTACAGATGATACAAAACTATTTAAGGATATTACAACATGTACAGATTGTGAAATATTGCAGGAAGACCTCAGGAAATTGGATGACTGGGCATCCAAATGCAGATGAAATTTAATGTGGACAAATGCAAGGTGATGCACATTGCAAGAATGATCTGAATCATAGTTACCTGATGCTAGGGTCCACCTTGGGGGTCAGCACTCAAGAAAAAGATCTAGGTGCCATTGTAGATAATACGCTGAAATCTTCTACTAAGTTGGCGGCGGCGGCGGCCAAAAAAGCAAACAGGATGCTAGGAATAAGACTGAAAATCTATAATGTCTTTGTATGACTCCATTGTGCGACCACACCTTGAGTATTGCATTCACTTCTGGTCGCCGTATCACAAAAAATATATAGCGGAATTAGAAAAGGTTCAGAGAAGAGTAACCAAAATGATAAGGGGGGTGGAACTCCTCTCGTATGAGGAAAGGTTAAAGAGGTTAGGGCTCTTCAGCTTGGAAAAGAGATGGATGAACAATATGTAGATATGTAGATATGTAGAACAAGTAGAAGTAAATTGATTTTTTACTCATTCCAAAAGTACAAAGAGTAGGGGACACTCGAGGAAGTTATAAGGAAATACTTTTAAAACAAAGTGGAGGAAATATTTTTTCACTCAACGAAGAGTTAAGTTCTGAAACTCATTGCCAGAGGAAGCAGTAACAGTGGTTAGCGTATCTGAGTTTAAAAAAAAGGTTTGGACAAATTCCTGGAGGAAAAGTCCATAATCTTCTATTGAGACAGACATGGGGAAGCAACTGCTTGCCCTGGGATTGGTAACATGGAATGTTGCTGCTAATTTGGTTTCTGCCAGGTACTTGTGATCTGGCTTGGCCATTGTTTGGAAAACAGGATACAGGGCTAAATGGACCATTGGTCTGACCCAGTATGGCTATTCTATGTTCTTATGTTCAACTGACCTGTTTTGTCTGTGACGGTCCAGTAAAACATTTGGAGCACATTTTACCAAATATTTATGTGAATTGAGATTCTGTGGGATTTTGTTTGCATTTGTATTTATGATTTTCCCTCAGGGTGTGGTTTATATATAATTCCTCTCTTGTATTTGATTACCTGTGAACATGGCGTATAAAGCTGTAGCAAACTGCATCGCATTATCTACCATTCTGTTAACATCCAAAAATAAGGCTTCTCTATATTAACTGAATAATAAAATGTTGTGAATGCCCCTAACAGTTAACACAGAAGCTTTGCAGTCACCACATATTAATTTTGGCTGTTAACCTGCGATAACTGCAAAATCCTTACCATACTTTGGTAAACAGGGCCCCAAAAGATTGAAGGAGCCTTTATGTGAGGGAGTAAAATAGAAATTGAATCTGTTACATAATGAGGGAATAGTATAAAACTGGGATTATGAATTATGAAGCCAAATGTTTGAACAGTAGACAATTGGGATTGTGCTATATGAAGCCTAATGTATGAGCCAAAAAAAAAAAGAAAAAGGACTCTGGGGTCCTTTTAGTAAGGTGCATTAATGGATTTAGCACATGCTTAATGCCACGGAGCCCACTGTACCTATGGGCTGTACAGTATTTACCCCAGATTCTATACAGCACATCTACTGTTCTATGCCCAAATCCAAAAGTATTCTATAACATGCCAATCAGTGTTAATAGCACTTAACAAGGAATAATGAGCACTAATTGGTAATAATTAGAATTTAAACGCACAACTCCCTAAGCATATTCTATACCAAGGGACTGAGTGAGGTACTTCCTCTTTTTATGAAACTATTGAACCCTCCACCACTTCTCTCTATATAACAAAAAGCGAAGATACTTACCTAAAGCAGGTATTCTCTGAGTATAGCAGGCTTCAAATTCTCACAAGTCCAGCATTTGCCATAGTAAACAAGAGAGCTTTGTGGAGCGCGAGCCGTGCTCCACTGTGCATGCATAAGTGCCTTTCTGCCTGTCGCGTGAACGTGATCGCCTCAGTTTACTACTAAATCAAAAAATAAAGTTAAAAAAAACAAGGAGACAACTCCAACAGGAGGTGGGCTGGACTGTGAGAATATGAAGCCTGCTGTCCTCAGAAAATACCTGCTACAGGTAAGTATCTTTGCTTTCTCTGAGGACAAGCAGTTTTCTATCTTCTCACAAGTGGGGAATCTCTAGCATCAAGGCTGGGCCTCGCAACGGTGAGAACATTACACAGATTAACCTGAAACTATATACAATCTGAATGCGAGTGAGCCTGGAACAGCTAGACCCCAAACAGATTTTGCAACCCTGACTGCTCAAACCGACTTTCGCATCGGGTATCCTGCTCAAGGCAGTAGTGTGATGCGAATGTGTGGACTGAAGACCACATCGCAGCCTTGAAAATTTCTTCAATGGAGATAATGGTGGGCAGACTTGTACGGTCTGTGCCAGAGCTGGTGGTGGGAGGCGGTGCTGGTGGTTGGGAGGCAGGGATAGTGCTGGGCAGACTTATACGGTCTGTGCCAGAGCTGGTGGTGGGAGGCGGAACTGGTGGTTGGGAGGCGGGGATAGTGCTCAGCAGACTTATACAGTCTGTGCCAGAGCCGGTGGTGGGAGGCGGGGATGGTGCTTGGGAGACGGGGATAGTGCTGGGCCAGGGATGTGCTGGTAAATTTTTAACAACAGGCTCTTTCTTCGGACATAACCAGCTCTGCAGTTGGAAGGGCCAGGGTTGGCCGGGGGGGGGGGGGGGGCCACACTTGGCTCTCTCTCCTCCCTCCCTTAGTGCGGGCACACTAGGCATACCTTTGCTGGCAGCCAATAAATGGACTGCCACCACTCCCAAAGTCTTGCTCTGAGCAGCATGCTGAAACTTCTCACACATGCTGGAGAAGTCCCAGCCTGCTGCTCAGAGCTGGAAACAAGGAGCGGGGAGCAGCAGCAGTCTATTTACTTGGCTGGCAGGGCTCAGCATCCCCACCAGCAAAGTAAAAGAGAATTCAGCAGGGGGCCCAAGCCCACATTTTGGGAGCCAGTTGTTAAAGTAGCCATGGAGGAACCTACTTTAACAACCGGCTCCCAAAATTCTTAAAAACTTAACAACCGGCTCTTGCGAGCCTGTGAGATCCTGCTCCAGCACACCACTGTGCTGGGCAGACTTATACGGTCTGTGCCCTGAAGAGGACAGGTACAAATCAAGGTAGGGTATACTCAAAAAGTAGCACATATGAGTTTATCTTGTTGGGCAGACTGGATGGACCATGCAGGTCTTTTTCTGCCGTCATCCACTATGTTACTATGTAACTTCAAGTGGTCTACCGACATGGCCAAGGATCTGACATTATGAGCCGTGACATGACCCTCTAAAGCCAGCCCAGCCTGGGCATAAATGGAGGAAATGCAATCTGCCGGCCAAAATGAAATTGTGTGTTTCCCGATGGTGACCCCAATCCTGTTGGGATCGAAAGAAACAAAAAGTTGGGCGGACTGTCTCTGGGGCCTTGTCCACTCCATGTAGTAGGCCAGGATGGGCATGAGTTCAGGAAAGAATGTTGGCAAGACAATTGACTGGTTCAGAAGGAACTAGGACACCACTTTCGGCAGGAACTTAGGGTGCATGCAGAAGACTACTGTGTTGTGATGAAACTTAGTTTAAGGTGTATCCACTACTAAAGCCTGAAGCTCACTGACCCTATGAGCTGAAGTAACAGCCACCAACAAAACAACCTTCCAGGTCAAGTATTTCAGATGGTAGGAATTCAGTGGCTCAAAAGGAGCTTTCATCAGCTGGGTGAGAACGACATTGAGACCCCGTGATACTGGTGGAGGTTTGACAGGGGGCTTTGACAAACGCAAACCTTTCATGAAGCGAACAACTAAAGGCTGTCCAGAGATGAGCTTACCTTCTACAAGTTAATGATAAGCACTAATTGCACTAAGGTGAACCCTTACTGAGTTGGTCTTCAGATCAGACTGACAAGTGTAGAAGATATTCAAGCAGTGTCTGTGGAGGAGTGGAGGAATAGCCTAATGGTTAGTGCAGCAGGCTTTGAGCCTAGCGACTTGGGTTCAAATCCCCTGCAGCTCCTTGTGACCTTGGGCAAGTCACTTAACCTTCCATTGCACCAGGTACAAAAACATAGATTGTGAGCTCTCTAGGGACTGGTAGAGTACCTGCATATAAAGTGTACAGTGCTGCGTATGTCAAGTAGTGCTACAAAAATGATTAGCTCTAGTAGTAGTAGTAGTAAGTGGATCTAAGGCCCTGCTCTCATACCAGATGACAAACCTCCTAAAGAGTAATACCTCTTAGCGGAGTCTTTCCTGGAGACCCAAGGAAGCAAATTCTAGGCTCTCAACATCTTGTCCTCAGAGAAATACTGTTTCTAGAACATACCAAAGCTAAGTACTTGGACAGTGACTGCTGCTGAATATCCAGACTCTACAATAGCTATCCAGTGATAGTCAGCCACTATCTGGATAGCTTACATGTACACTCTGGACTGCTTTTTCCCCATCCTAAGTTATCCAGATAGTTATTCAGGTAGCAGACAGAATATTACTGCTAGCTTGGTCCTTAGACCACCCCAGCACTATCCAGAAAGTGCCAAAAAGGTCTATAAAGATATTCAGCAGTACTATCCAAATAGTGCTCCTGAATATCTTTCTTGGTGTTTTTTTTTTAATCAGGGTAGAGGTTTTGTTAATCTGATAAATGCTTTTGAATATTGACATTATTATTCATATTTGGAGGGGGGACTTAAATGTCAGCATAATAGCTTATTTGCAAAATTTTTGTACACCTGTTGCACTGATCCAGTAAAAGTCATAACAGCACACTAGGAATTCAGTATACTCCAGGAGTCATACAACTAATAGATTACGTTATATATTCCAGTCACTAACCTAAAAATTAAATTTCTCTCTCTCTCTCTCTCTCTCTCTCTGTTGGTAGTTTTTTTATTGATCTCTTTTTTCTGATTTCTTCCTGTCTTCTAACACCTTTTCAGGATCTCCTTTTCTTCTTTCTCTTGTTTTCATCACTTACTCCTCTACTCTGATATCTCTTTTCACCTTTCATCTCATTTTCCTTTATTTCTCACTTCTGACTCTAAATCTCTTCCTTCACACTTTCTATCCACTCACACTTAGATCTCATCCCTCCCTCTCCCTCACTCTTCTTCTGTCCTTCTCCATCTCACACCCTCTAGTAACCCCTATCTCAATATTTCACTTACCAATTATTCCCTTTATCAACTTTCTCAGCCCTCTAGTTCCTCCTTACTGCTTGTTTTCTGGCTACTTTCTCCCCTCAAAACCCACTCCCTCTCTCTCTTACACTCACTAACATTCCTACATTGACTTTACCACCCCCTCCAGTCATACTCCTTTACCCCATATCATCTTTGTTCTGACTCCCTTATGTTTATTCTGATTTAATAAACCATCTTTCATGAAATGGCAAAGCAAAGTGGTGCAAAATAAAAGCAAAGACTGAAAGGAACTCCATTAAATAAGAATAGAAAAAGGCAGGCAGATAATACAGGCAGCCAAAGAGTTCAGCCAGAGCACCGCAGGTCTAAGGCTTGACTAAAAAGATGGGTTTTTAAAGATCTAAATCAGACATAAGAGGTTTCCAATTGAAGGGCCAAAGGGAGAGCATTCCAGATTGTGGGAACTAAAACAAAAAGAAAGCACTGTGCCTTGTAGAGTCAAGGCAAGAAATGGATAGAGGAGGGATTGTCAGATGAAAACCAGTTGAGGAGCGTAACAAATGAGAAGATGTGTAGAGAATGGTAAGAGACGCTAAAGTTGGAGTACAGCCAGTGTGAACTGTTCTGTGTGTGAGTGCAAGAAGTTTAAATTGTATCCAAAATTTAATAGGTAGCCAGTGATGCCGAATAACAAGTGGGGTAATGTGATTGCTCCATTACAGCACTTTGATGCTCCAGAAAATAGAATGGAGGTAGAACAAAAAGCAATGAAGGTGTCCCAAGAGAAAAGACACCCCCAAAGCACTATTAAAGAATCTCATAACTGAAAACTGTTGCTGCTAGGGCTTCTATTAACAGAGGCATTAACTGTGAAACACAGTTCAAGGGGCCCAGCAAAGTTAAAAGCCTTCCAGGCTCCTCAGCTACCAACAGTACCAGACAAATACTGACTATAATCAGAGAAGAAACTAAGGAGTCTAACACTGATGTTGTTATCCACCTGGGAACAAATGACCTGGCCAGTAATACCTCACTTGCAGCGCAGAGAGCTTTTCAGGAGCTGGGGAAGGGGTTAAAACGTTTGGTACAAATGGTAGCTTTTAGTACTACATACTTTTGGAAAGGGAGAGATAAGTTTACAAAATACCAAACATTTCAATAGGCGGCTCAAAACCTGGTGTCATCAAGAAGGTTTTAGGTACTCCTAGGATGGAGCAATACATGGAAAACTAAAAACTATATTGTAATGATGGTCTGAATCTCACTGTAGCGGAAAAAAAAATCCTTGGAGAGAAATTCAGACAATATGTATCTAGGTGCTTAAACTACTGGCTCAGTCTCTCTTAGTTTCACAATTGGATTATTGTAATCTTGTATATTTAGGATGTAGTAAAAGTTTGGTGAGGAGACTGCAAACGATACAGAATACAGCAGTTCGAATGATTTTCTGTCTAAATTTGATAGGATCACTCCCAGTTATTTATTATTACACTGGCTGCCTATTGAGGCTAGAGCTTATTTCAATCTGGGGTGTTTTCTCTTTAAACTTTTACATGGCTTAGCACCAGACTATCTATATCCACATTTTATATCCATTTATGCTTTGAGAACAAGACATACTGGTACTGTAGGTTTTTCTTTTCCATCATCAAAAGGTAAAGCGAAGGTACTTACCTGTAGCAGGTATTCTCCGAGGCCAGCAGGCTGATTGTTCTCACATGTGGGTCGACGTCCGCGTTGGCCCAGGAATCGGCATTTTCAAGCAAAATATAAACAAAGTTTTGCCAGAGTCTTCTGATGCACGTGCAGTGCGCACCGCACATGTGCGGACTGACTTCCCGCTGCACGAGCGTGCCTCCTCAGTTTAATCAAAAAGCAAATAAAGAAATAAATAACAACTCCAAAGGGGAGGTGGGAGGGTTTGTGAGAACAATCAGCCTGCTGTCCTCAGAGAATACTTGCTACAAGTAAGTATCTTCGGTTTCTGCGAGGACAAGCAGGCTGCTTGTTCTCACATGCGGGGTATCCCTAGCAACCAGGCTCACTCAAAACAATGAACATTGGTCAATTGGGCCTCGCAACAGCGAGGACATAACATAGATTGACCTGAAACCATAAACAACTAACTGAGAGAGTAGCCTAGAACAAAACAAAAATGGGTCTAGGGGTGTAGAGTTGGATTCTAAACCCCAAGCAGATTCTGCAGCACTGACTGCCCAAACCGACTGTTGCGTCGGGTATCCTGCTGAAGGCAGTAGTGAGATGTGAATGTGTGGACTGATGACTACGTTGCAGCCTTGCAAACTGCTTTCATCAGGGCAGGTATGAGGACGGGGAAAGAATGTTGGCAAGACAAATGACTGGTTCAGATCAGGGGCGTAGCTACGTGGGGCCATGGGCCCCCACAGATTAAGCCCTGGCCCCCTATACATTTGCCCCCCCCCAGCCGCCGACCCCCCCCCCCCCCCGCTGCCGCATCAGGTACCTTGTTTGCTGGCGGGGATCCCCAACCCCCGCCAGCCAAAGATTCTTCTTCAGCACCTGTCGACTCCGGCGCCTTCGTTGTGTGATAATTTGTTTCTGATGCCTTACGTCCTGCACGGGGCTACATACAGGATGTGCTTAGTGCAGGACGTCAGGCAGCGCAGGTGCCAGAGTCGACCGGCGCTGAAGAAGACTCTTCGGCTGGTAGGGGTTGGGGACCCTCGCCAGCAAACAAGGTACCTGGCGGCGGCAGCAATGGGGGAGGGTTTTTGTCATGGCGAGGAGGGATCGGCGTCGGTGGCAGGGAAGGGATTTTGCGGTGAAGGTGGGGGGGGGGGGGTCGGCAGCGGGGGAGGGATTTTGCGGTGGTGGCGGCGGGGGGGTCCAAAGTGGCGATGGGAGGTGGCGGGGGGAGGCGGCTAAACATTGCCCCCCACCTCGGGATCTGGCCCCCCTTTACGCCGAGGTCTGGAACTCCGACACCACTTTTGGCAGGAACTTAGGGTGCGTGCGGAGGACTACTCTGTTGTGATGAAATTTGATATAAGATGCATGTACTACCAAGCCCTGAAGCTCACTGAGCCTACGAGCTGAAGTAACAGCCACCAAGAAAATGACCTTCCAGGTCAAGTACTTCAGATGGCAGGAATTCAGTGGCTCAAAAGGAGCTTTCATCAGCTGAGTGAGAATGACGTTGAGATCCCATGACACTGGTGGAGGTTTGAAATGGGGCTTTGACAAAAGTAAACCTCTCATAAAGCGAACAACTAAACGCTGTCCAGAGATAGGCTTACCCTCTACATAACGATGAAAAGCACTAACAGCACTAAGGTGAACTCTTAAGGAGTTGGTCTTGAGACCAGGCTATGAAAAATGTAGAAGGTATTCAAGCAGGGTCTGTGTAGGACAAGAAAGAGGATCTAGGGCCTTGCTGTCACACCAGACAACAAACCTCCTCCATTTGAAAGAGTAACACCTCTTTGTGGAATCCTTTCTGGAAGCAAGCAAGACTCAGGAGACACCCTCTAAAAGACCCAAGGAGGCGAATTCTAAGCTCTCAACATCCAGGCCGTGAGAGCCAGAGACTGGAGGTTGGGATGCAGAAGCGACCCCTCGTTCTGGGTGATGAGAGTTGGAAAACATTCCAATCTCCACAGTTCCTCAGAGGATAACTCCAGGAGAAGAGGGAACCAAATCTGACAAAGCCAGGTGCAATCAGGATCATGGTTCCTCAGTCTTGCTTGAGTTTCAGCAAAGTCTTCCCCACTAGAGGTATGGGAGGATACGCATACAGAAGGCCTCTCCCCCAATGCAGGAGAAAGGCATCTGACACTAGTCTGTCATGGGCCTGAAGCCTGGAACAGAACTGAGGGACCTTGTAATTGATCTGAGTGGCAAAAAGATCCACCGAGGGGGTACCCCACGCTCAGAACTTGCGGACTACGCCCATGTCCAGAGATCACTCGTGAGGTTGCATTATCCTGCTCAACCTGTTGGCCAAACTGTTGTTTACACCTGCCAGATAAGTGGCTTGGAGAAATATGCCGTGACGGCGTGCCCAAAGCCACAACTGGATGGCTTCCTCACACAGAGGGTGAGATCCGGTGCCCCCCTGCTTGTTAGTGTAATACATGGCAACCTGACTGTCTGTCTGAATTAAAATGATTTGGTTGGACAGTCGATCTCTGAAAGCCTTTAGAGCGTTCCAGATTGCTCTTAATTCCAGGAGGTTGATCTGCAGACCTTTTTCCTGAAAGGACCAGTCTCCCTGAGTGTGGAGCCCATCTACATAAGATCCCCACCCCAGGAGAGATGCATCTGTCGTCAGCACTTTTTGTGGCTGAGGAACTTGTAATGGTCACCCCAAAGTCAAATTGGATCAAATCGTCCACCATTGAAGAGAATTCTGAAAGTCGGTGGACAGTTGGATTACATCCTCTAGATCCCCCGCAGCTTGAAACCACTGGGAAGCTAGGATCCATTGAGCTGATCTCATATGTAGACGTGCCATGGGCATTACATGAACTGCGTAGGCCATGTGCCCCAGAAGTCTCAACATCTGCCGAGCTGTGATCTGCTGAGACGCTCAAACCATGGACACTAGGGACAGAAGGTTGTTCGCCCTTGCCTCAGGGAGATAAGCTCGAGCTGTCTGAGTGTTCAGCAGAGCTCCAATGAATTCCAATTTTTGGACTGGGGTGAGATGGCACTTGGGATAATTTATGACGAACCCCAGTAGCTCCAGCACCTGAATAGTTTGCATGGACTCCAGAGCACCTTCCTTCAAGGTGCCCAGGAAACACATGCACTCCTAGTCTGCGTAGAGACGCTGCGACTACAGCTAGGCATTTTGTAAACACTCTGGGCGCAGATGCCAGGCCAAAAGGCAGTACACAGTACTGAAAGTGCTGTGTTCCCAGCCGAAATCGAAGATACTTCTTGTGAGCTGGAAGTATCAAAATGTGTGTAAGCATCCTTTAAGTCCAGAGAGCATAGCCAATCATTTTCCTGAATCATGGGAAGAAGGGTGCCCAGGGAAACCATCCTTAACTTTTCTTGGATAAGAAATTTGTTCAGGGCCCTTAAGTCTAGGATGGGACGCATCCCCCCTTGTTTTCTTTTGCACAAGGAAGTACCTGGAATAGAATCCCAGCCCTTCTTCCCCTGGTGGAACGTGTTCGACCGCTTGGGCCTGTAGAAGGGCGGAGAGTTCCTCTGCAAGTACCTGCTTGTGCTCGGAGCTGTAAGAATGAGGTCCCGGTGGGCAATTTGGAGGCTTGGATAACAGATTGAGGGTGTATCCTAACCGGACAATTTGAAGAACCCACCGGTCGGAGGTTATAAGAGGCCACCTGAGGTGAAAAAACATTAACCTTCCCCCAACTGGCAAGTCGTCCGGAATGGACACTTTTACTGAGGCTATGCTGAACTGGAGCCAGTCAAAAGCCTGTCCCTTGCTTTTGCTGGTGAGCCGCAGTGGACTTAGTTGCACGCTGTTGATGAGAACGAGCGCGCTGGGGCTGAGCCTGGGCAGGCTGCTGAGAACCAGGAGTGTACCTAAGTCTAGCATAGAAATAGGGAGCACTCCTCTTCCCTCCAAAAAAAAACCTCCTGGATGAGGAGGTAGTAGCAGAAGACGCCCGGCGGGAGAGAGAATCCATAGAATCATTATGCTTCTTGATCTGGTTAACTAGATCCTCTACTTTCTCACCAAAAAGGTTATCCCCCCGGCAAGGAACATCCGCCATCCACTGCTGGACTGAATGATCCAGGTCAGAGACACGCAGCCTTGAGAGTCTGGCCAGGAATTTTCAACATGCCTTCTGTTGTCTGACCACCTGGCGAAAAGGCTTGGCATGCTCCGGAGGGAGTGCATCAACCAAGCTGGACAGTTGCCTCACTGAGTTCCACAAGTGGACGCTCGTGAAGAGCTGGTAAGTCTGGATCTTTGCGGCGAGCATAGCAGCCTGATACGTCTTCCTCCCCAAAGAGTCCAAGGTTCTAGATTCTGTGCCTGGGGGTGCCGAGGCATAGTTCCTAGTGCTCTTGGCTCTTTTGAGGGCGGAGTCCAGCACCATAGAATTGTGAGGTAGCTGAGACCTCATCAAACCAGGTTCACCGTGGATCCAATATTGGGATTCAGCTTTTTTTGGGATCACAGGATTAGACAGAGGGAACGACCAGTTTCGCATTAGGACTTCCTTCAGTACATTATGCAAAGGAGCCATTGCAGCGTCTCTAGGCAGAGAAGGATAATCCAGGACCTCGAGCATCTCAGCCCTGGGCTCATCCTTAACCTCCATAGGGAAGGGAATAGCTGCAGCCATTTCCCGGACAAAGGAGGCAAAGGATTGACTCTCCGGTGGAGAAAGTCTCCTTTCTGGTGGAGGGGAGGGATCAGAGGGAATCCCATAGGACTCATTAGGAGAAATGTACCTGGGGTCTTCCTCTTCCTCCCATGAATGCTCATCTTCAGTATCGGACAAGACATCCCTCAGAGCAGTCCGAAACTGAGCCTGCCTCGACGCCGAGGTGCGACGTCCTCGATGGTGGTGCCGAAAAGTCAACACCCGCCTAGACTCCGGTGAAGCATCTTCCACCGACGTCGAAGGGGAGTCGACCTGGGTGGCAGCCGACACCGATGCCGCAGGCGGCACCGAGGTCGGGGACCTCACCACAAGCGAAGGGCCAGATGCCACTGCAGCAGACGGTATGGAAGGCACAAGCGCCCCCGAAACCGAAGCAGACTGATGCAGCAATCCTTCCAGCAGCTCTGGAAGCAGGGCCCTGATGCACTCGTCAAGAGCCGCCGTCAGGGAAGTCTGTGGGGTCGGTAAAGGAGCCGGTGGCAGAATCTGTCGAGGCTCAGGAGCAAGTACCGGGCTGCCAGAAGACTGACGCATTGGCACCTCCTGAATAAAGGGGGAGTGATCCTCTCGGCTCTGATGCCTCTCGGGTGTCGATTCCTTTGACACTCCGGAGCTCCCAGCACCATGTGTTGAAGGAGAACGATAACGGTGCTTCTTCACCGTCGCTCGTCATCAAGACACCTCAGTACCAATGAGGAGAACATGGAATCCTCACGCCTCCTCGGGGCCGGGTCCGATGAAGGTCGGTCTCGGGGGGCCTGCATAACAGGAGGCCTCGAGGCAGGTGGAGACCCACTCAATGCCTCATTGCTCCCAGTGCGAATTGGTCTTTCAGCAGCCATTACCTCTGCTCCCGACGTCGATGCTTCCCTCGATGTCGACGCCGCCAACCTCAGAATCGATGTCGAAGGACTGGACCAAGCTCCCAAAAGCTTTTCTCATTGGGATTCTCGAAACGCTTGGTTCCGTTTCTTCATATGAAGACACAGACTACAAGCAGCTGGGCTATGGTCGGGCCCAAGGCACTGGATACACCAGGCGTGGGTATCGGTACCCGAGATGGTCCGGTTGCAGAGTACCATGTTTGAAGCTGCTGGGTGTCTTCAATGACATGGAAGGAAAAACGGCTTAGGCGAAATCAAAAGACGCGATTGTGCCTGTTAAAAGAAAAAAGGGGCACAAAAAATAAGGGAATAATCCGACCGTGCTGCCTAAGCCAGCCGCGTCGAAAAACAAAGGAAACTTTAAAAACTGAAAAAAAATCTAAAGGACACTACGGATTTTTTTATTTTTTTGTTTGAAAACTGCACAAAAGTAAAATAAAGAACAAATAGTGAAAAATTTGCGGACTCTTTTCCTGGGCCTGAGAGGAACGGAGATAAAAACCTACTCCACCTCAACGCGGAAAAAAGAAAACTGAGGAGGCACGCTTGCGCGGCGGGCGGGAAGTCAGTCCGAGCATTCGCGCCAGAAGACTCTGGCAAAACTTTGTTTATATTTTGCTTGCAAAATGCCGATTCCTGGGCCGACGCGGACATTGACCCACATGTGAGAACAAGCTGCCTGCTTGTCCTCGGAGAAAAAGAGATTACAATTTCTTTCAATTAGGGTTGGCATTTCAAGTAGCAAAATTATGGACCATGATTTCACCTATATTTAAATCTTCTCAGTCCTATATTCCTTTTAGGAAAAAATTGAAAACCCTTTTGTTTCAGAAATATGTATTCCACGCTAACCACTGGTTTACTATTTTTCTTTTAACTACTGATTTACTAATTTTATTTTAAAGTACTACATTTATTATTATCTCTCCTTCCCAGTTAAATGAAACTGGCTTCTTAAAAGTTGTAACCCACTTAGAACTACGAGGTAATACTACTAAATAATCATTTCTATAGCACTACTAGATATACGCAACGCTGTATGCATTATATGCAGGTACTTTCTCTGCATAGAAAACTCACAATCTAAGTTTTTGTGCTGGGACAACGGAGGGTCAAGTGATGGCTACAATCTATTTGGGAAGGATAGAGATGGTCTTAAAGGTGGAGAAGTAGCTCTGTACGTGAGAAATGAAATCACAGCCACTGAAATGCCAGGGCCCTGGGGAAAGGAAGAAGCGATATGGATCACCTTGAAAGAAATGATGGAACCTCTGTCCACATGGGTGTTTGTCAACAGACTTCTGACACAATCGGGAAAGAAAAGAGGTGCTGTTGCTGGAAGATTTCAACCTGCCGGATGTGGACTGGAAAGTTCCAACTGTGGAGTCGGAAAGAAGTAGAGAGATCGTGGATGCCCTACAAAGTGTTCTGCTCAGACAAATGGTGACAGAACCCACAAGGGGAGTAATGACACTGGATCTGGTGCTTACAAATGGGGAAAGTGTGTCTAATATCTGACTGGGTGCCTACCTGGGTAGCAATGATCATCAAACAGTTTGGTTTGATATAACAGCTGAAGTGGAGGGCAGCCACTCAAAACTCAAAGTCCTGGATTTCAAACATGCTGACTTTAGCAAAATGAGAGAATACCCGAAGAAAGAGCTGATGGGCTGGGACGACATACGAGAAGTGGAAAGACAGTAGTCCAGGCTGAAAGGAGCTACAAATATGGCGATTAACCTTTATGTAAGGACAGTGAATAAAAACAAGAGCAAAAGGAAACAGATATGGTTCTCCAAGCAAGTGGCTGAGAAAATAAAGGAGTTGGTGTTCATAAAATACAGAAAAGAAGAAGAGGAATACAGGATGAAACTGAAAGAAGCCAAGAGAGAGATATGTCTGGCAAAAGCGCAAACAGAAGAACAAATGGCTAGAAATGTAAGGAAGGGTGACAAGAATTTCTTTAGGTATATCAGTGAAAGGAGGAAGACTAAAAATGGAATTGTGAGACTGAAAAGTGCTGCGAACCGCTATGTGGATAATGATGAGGAAAAAGCAAACATGCTAAACAAATACTTCTGTTCTGTGTTCATGGAAGAAAATCCTGGAGAAGGACCACAATTGACTGGCAAAGGTACATATGAGAATGGAGTGGATATAGCACCATCCGTGGAAGAAAGTGTTTATGAACAGCTTGAACAACTGAAGGTGATGTGGGGGCCTGCAGAGCAGGGGGGGTAGGGGAATGCCCAATTTGATCTGGTACTTTTGGGCAGCCCAATTAAAAATGATATCAGAATGGAGTAAGGGAGTATGATCACCCATAACTGTGCTAGAACAATCATTTATGCAGGATTATTCTTTAGATGGAGCCCTGTGGGCCTTAATTCTTACTAGAAATTATAAGAAGGTATCGTGTAATCCATTTATATTACATTTGCTATCATTATGGAGTATACTGAAATATAGACTTAGGGGCTCCCGTATTCCCTCTTCATTTGCCTGGATCACCCAGGAACCTGGTTTTCCATCTGGTCTATGAGGGGAGGTTTTTACAGCATGGGCCCATCGTGGTCTTGTTCGGTTCCATGAATTTTTTAGATGTGGGGGAGTTGCAGACTTTTGAGGGATTACAGGAGTCCCACGGATTGCCAATTTCAGATCATTATGTGTATCTACAGGTTAAGCATTATATTCTTAGCCAGGGGTGGTTGCATCACGATCCAGATGATACTGAGCACTTAGAAAATCTGTGGGCATCCTTGGGTAAACTGGGTAGGGCGATCACTCACATATATTGGTTTCTCAGGGGCCATGATTTTGTGAAACTGCCCTATATATCCACTTGGGAAAAGGATTTGGGAAGTGAATTGAGTGTTGCCGAATGAAAGAGAATATCTCAAGAGGTGAAAAGAGCATCTATGTGTGTTTTAATCAAAGAAAATGATTTTAAAGTGTTAAGCAGGATAAAAGTTATGTTTCCTGGTACCACTAATCATTGTTGGAGATGTGGTTCTGGTATAGGGACCTTTTTCCATATTTGGTGGACTTGCCCACCATTGCAGAGCTTTTGGAAAGAGGTGGCTAGACATTTGTCTAACAATTTGAATACCTCATTTCCTTGTAACCCAAAGTGGTTTCTTCTGGGTTGGAGCAATCATAGAGGACTAAAATGGCAGTGTTGTATCAAACGGCTCTATCTGGCTGCTGAAAGACAAGTTTTTCTTTACTCGGCATGTAGTTAGACTCTGGAACTCGTTGCCGGAGAATGTAGTGACAGCAGCTGGCCTTACGGAATTTAAAGGGGGTTTGGACAGATTCCTGAGGGAAAAGTCCATTGAACATTATTAATTTTTTTTTTTTTGGGGGGGGGGGGGTTGCCGGGTTCTTGAAGCCTGGATTGGCCGCTGTCGGAGACAGGATGCTGGGCTTGATGGACCCTTGGTCTTTTCCCAGTATGGCGGTGCTTATGTACTTATTGCTTCTCACTGGAAACAGAACAGAGGACCTACGGTACACAGTTGGTTGGTGAAAATAAAACTGGTAGCAGAATTGGAGAAGTGGACAGATCGCAGATTAGGTCATTATGATCCCACTGCAGAGGAATGGACACATTTGGACCAACTATTAAGAGAACTCTAATGGGGGTTTGGTTGGGGAGGGGGGTTATGAGTTTATTTGGAGGGCTTTTGGGGGGGATGGGAGGATACTGTGGGGATAGGGGCTTATAAAACTGAAATTGTTGACTGGCACGTGATGTGGGAACTTTGCCTTGCTATCAGAGGGTAGGTATTGTTTTGTTAATATGATGTAATTTTGGGGTATGTCTCCCTCTTGATGCGATTTATCATCACTAACATTTTCAATAAAAATTTAAAGTAAAAAAAAAAACTAGAGGACATGAATTGAGGTTGAGGGGTGGTAGACTTAGGAGTAATGTCAGAAAATTTGTCTTCATGCAAAGGGTGGTGGATGCCTGGAATGATCTCTTGAGGGAGGTGATGGAAAAAAAACTGTGGTGGAATTCAAAAAGGCGTGGGATGAACACAGGATCTCTAATTAGAAAATGAATGATATAAAAAACAAAACTTAAAGGGTTGCATATGTGTTTGCATGTCAAATAATGCTTAAATGGCAACTCTGGCTGCATCAATTAAGGCTGGTGCTGAGTTGGCTTGTACAGTCTGATTTGCACATAAGGCGATGCGGTTTTGGATGGGCTGGAGAGAGCTTCGACGGAAACTACAGCGGTTTGGAACTTGAGGACAGTGCCAGGCAGCTTTTATGGTCTTTGTCCCACAAATGACAAGACAGATTTGGATAGGCTGGAGTGGGCTTTCATGGCAACTCCAGTAGTTGGATCATTAGGACAAAACCAGGCAGACTTCTACGGTCTACGATCCAGAAACACCAAGGAAAGACCAATATTAAGTATTTAATATCACGTTCATTGTTGATTTAAATCTTGACTTGATAATGAATGTGACTGTTGGGCAGATTGGATGTAACATAAGTACATAGGTATTGCCATACTGGGACAGACCAAAGGTCCATCAAGTTCAGCATCAATCATGCGCTCCACTAAGGACTAGGTCTAGAATTTTTCCTCCTCTTGTTGGCTCCTGTACCATCTACTCCATAAAGCAGTCCTTGATTTCATCAAGGAATTTTACATCCCTAGGATGCCCCGATGTTACATTTACCCAGTCAATATTGGGGTAATTGAAATCACAAAATATTATTGTGTTGCCCAGTTTGATAGCCTACCTAATTTCTGATAACATTTCTACATCAGTCTGTTCAACCTAGCCAGGTGGAAAGTAGTAGACCCCTATCACTATCCTTTTCCCCTTTACACATGGAATTTCAATCCATAGGGATTCCAAGATGTGTTTTGTTTCCTGCAGAATTTTCAAATTATTTGATTCAAGGCCCTCCTTAACATACAATGCTACCCCTCCACCAATTTGATCCACCCTATCACTATGATATAATTTGTACCCTGGTATGACAGTGTCTCACTGGTTATCCTTCATCCACCAGGTCTCTGAGATGCCTATTATATCTAATTTTTTTTATTTAGTGCAATATATTCTAACTCTACCATTTTATTATTTAGGCTTCTGGTGTTCACATATACACATTTCAAACTATGTTTGCTGTTCAAATTTACATCTTGCTCAGAAGTTGACAGTGTTAATTTGCAATCTTTTGTCTGCTTTTCATTTAAAGATACCTGGTCTACTATGGTCTCTACTACAACCTCGCTCTCGGGATACCCTCTCTTCCCTGTTTTGGTGATATCTTTATTTATTTATTTATATTTTTCAGTAGTAGCTCAAGGTGAGTTACATTTAAGTACACTGGATATTTCTCTGTCCCAGGAGGGCTCACAATCTAAGTTTGTACCTGAGGCAATGGAGGATTAAGTGACTTGCCCAAGATCATAAGGAGCAGCAGCAGGATTTGAACCGGCCACCTCTGGACTGAAAGACCAGTGCTCTAACCACTAGGCCACTCCTCCACTCAACACAAGATACCTTGTTCCGAACCATGTGTTTCTGAACTGTTGGCCTTCCCCAGGTTCCAGTTTAAAAGCTGCTCTATCTCCTTTTTAAATGCCAATGCCAGCAGCCTGGTCCCACCCTGGTTAAGGTGGAGCCCATCATTCCAGAATAGGCTCACCCTTCCCCAGAATGTTGTCCAGTTCCTTACAAATCTAAAACCCTCCTCCCTGCACCATCGCCTCATCCATGCATTGAGACTCCGGAACTCTGCCAGTCTCTTGGGCCTTGCACGTGGAACGGGGAGCACTTTGGAAAATGCTGCCCTAGAGGTTCTGGATTTGAGCTTTCTACCTAAGAGCCTAAATTTGGCTTCCAAAATCTCTCTCCCACATTTTACCATGTCATTGGTACCCACATGTACCAAGACAGCCGGCTCCTTCCCAGCACTATCTAAAATCCTATCTAGGTGACGTGTGAGGTCTGCCACCTTTGCACCAGGCAGGCAAGTGACCACGCAATTCTCATGTCTACCAGCCACCCAGCTATCTATAACTTTGGCCATTGTTGGCCGTGGAATAGAGATATATGGAGAGATAAAGAGTCAGTACATCTCAAAAGCTCAAAAAGCTAAGTAAAACGCTTGTATGGATGTTATATGTTAATTTAATAAAAATATTTGGGAGGTTTTTCAGCCAATGATGACTGCATGAACTCCTTGAAGTGATTGGCTTTGTAGCCAAGAAGGCATCAGTTTAGGCTTTTCCTCTCATTTTTTGTGAAATTAACAAAATTGATAAAAAAGTGATGATTGATGAGTCTGAGCTATTAAAAAGTTGACATATACTCATTTGAAGAGGATTATTTTGAAATTGTATTAGATTTAAGTTAAGGTATCGTGGGTCTCGACAGTCTCGCAAGACTGCAGCAGGGAGTTTTGGCAGCCATTTTTAAAACATGGCGGGAAGAAGGGGAACAGAACTGAAGATGGGACTGGGGGGTAAGGGGAGAAGGGGAACAGAGCAAAAATGAGAAAGGGGCAAGGATGTGGAAGATGGAAGAAGGGAAACCAAGCACAAGATGAATGGAACTAGAGGATGGGGAAGGAGAAGTGAAACAGAGCAACTTCATTGAGTAGTGTTGGGGGGGAGGCAGAGCTGGGAATTATGGATGAGAGAGATGGAATGGGAATTTTGAGAGCATGTTGAGGACTTGGCACTTGGTAGCTATGAGTAATTGTGTATTGTGAAAATGAGTGAAGCTGTGAAATGGGGGGTAAGAGAAGGGGATGGAGGAAAGATTGACATATCATGTAAATGACCTGGAAGACTCGAGAGTGGATGAGAGGCATTGAAAATTGATGGGGGTACTGAGGAGGGGTGTAAGAGAAAGGGGATGGGTCTCTGAAGGGGTTGAATGAGTGTAGAAATGAGGTTATGAAGATAGTGAAAGAGAGGCAGTAGGGGATGGGGTAGAGGGTAAGAGACAGAATAATGGCCTGGAGGTAAGGGAAGGAAAGAAAGACAGGAATGGAGCTGGGAATGGTGTGGATGAGAGGCAGTGAAAGGTGGGTAAGGAGATGAGAGGGTTAGTATAGAGCATGGAAATGGGGGACTAGGGAGTGGTGGAAAAGAAAGGGTGGGGTGATAAGAGACTGAGGAAGGAAAGAGACAGGGTTGGGCAACAGGAATGAGGGAGAGGAGATGAGATGAGAGGGAGATGGGAAAAGCTGGTGGGTAGGTGAGAGGTGAAAAGGAGACTAAGGGAGATAGAATGAGGGTAAAATCAAATGGACGGATATAAACATAGAAAAGCGAAACAAAAAATACAAAGAAAGATCAGTGGCAGACAGATGTAGAGAAGGAAAAGAAGACAAGAGAGAGAAGAATTGGAAAGACAAACCTGGATAAGATTTAAGAGAAGACTGACAGAAGGAAAAGTGGGAAACAGACTGGGACCAGCTCAATTAGAAAAATAAAATGCCCAGATAACAAAAGTAGAAAAAAAATATTTAATACTTTTCAAAGAGTGGGATGTGTCCACTTTGGGATTTGTACATCTTTTCTAATTTTGTATTTTGCATAGTACAGGAGAAAATGCATTTTTATTTCTCTTTTACCAGTATTACACTGCTTATAGGAATGGACCACAATCCTGTCAGGTTTTCAAGATTTCCACAATGAATAGGAAAGAGATCTATTTGCCTACAATGAAAGCAATCTCATGCATATATTCATTGTAGAAATCTTGAAAACCCAACTGGTTGCTCACCTCTGGCTCATAAAGTTTGGCTTTCTTGGAAGGTGGGGGGTCTTCATTTCAGTTTTTGCTGCATGTTTTTTTTGAGGTTCCCTTTTCTGTATCTGGTGAGGGTTTCCCATGTGTGACTTGAGGTGAAGGATTCTGTTAGTGCAGGGGTGGGCAACTTTAGTCCTTGAAGGCCACAACCCAGTCAGGTTTTCAGGATTTCCCCATTATAAGCAAATAGATGTCATGCATATTTATTGGGGAAATCCTGAAAACTTGACTAGGTTACCGCCCTCGAACAAAGTTACCCATCCCTGTGTTATTGTGTAGCATTTCTGTAGGAATCTATAACTGTCCAGTTTGTTCTAGTTTCCCAATAGTAGGTATATTGGAGCTCTAGGGCCCAGTGTAATGTTTACAACACTCCTTTTCATAGGTGGGTTAGGACTATTAGGATGGTAAGTTTGTTGTATAGGTTTTTGAGGGTCTTTTTGCAAGGTTTTTCTGTTATTTTGCAAAGTGTTTGGCCCTATTTGAAAGCAGGCCCTTGACACCCAAATTAAAAATGCTGAAGACCAGCTACTCAGGTTTTCAGGTTATCCACAATGCATATGCTTGAATAGATTTGCATACCACGGAGGAAGTGAGTGCAAATCTCGTGCATATGCATTGTGGATATCCTGACAAGCTGACTGTGTTGAGAAACACTGCTCTGGAGTCACCACGCAAACAAAAACCCATCTGTTTTAAACAAAGTGTCTGGCAGTGGAAGGAGTGTATTGTGTTCACGATGTGATAATCATAATCTGAATATTTTTGCATGATATGTTGTAAGAGGGATAGCTCTGTTAATGGGGAATATGGAATCTGTGATATAGGTGCAGGATTTATATTGAGATTCTATCCAATCCTGTAGAGAATCCAGACTTCATTCCCACACAGAAGAATTTGTTAATTGATGCTATCAATTATAATGGCGGTTTTACAGGTACCTGATAGCTGAAACTAGCTGGTGGGGAAGGGTATTTTAATGCATAGGCCATGGTGTCTTATATTGTTAACTTAAACATGTGTGTGTGAAGGGAGATGACATGCAGAGCCCACCCTCCATAACTAGCTTTCCCTTTGTTTCCACCCCAAATATTTCTGTCTAGAGATGCACTGCCGAGATATAATAAATGCATGAATGAGCGTGTGTAAACAGGCAAAATAAAAGAACGAATATGATGTGACTAATCGAAGCACTTCCTAGTTACCTGAGAAACCTGGAGATCAAATGAAAGCCAAGAATCAATGATAATACTAAGGTAACGAGAAGAAGAAACTGGAGTAACCTGAATATCAAACAGAGAGTGGAGAGGTGGGCATTATAAGACAACCAGAGATCCAGCAAGCTGCACTTTTGAATGGATTGAATACCATATGGTGAACAGAAAGTCAAGTGGAAAGAGAATGAAGACAATTTTGTAAGGGGGAAATATCAACATTCATGGGAGAAACCGGAAAGATGAGCAAGATGTCTTCTGCATAGAAAAAGCGCTTCAAATTATAGTCCTATAAATGGAACCTTGGGGAACACCACAGTTCAGAGGTACTGCAGAAGAAGTGCCCAGAGGGGTAGAGACTGTAAAAGTGCATATATATATATAGATAGATAGATAGATAGATAGATAGATAGATAGATAGATAGATATAGATATAGATACATACACCAATTAACCCTGCATTTACATGTGCAAGGCATGGGTAAGCATGCAAATGCAGTTATAAAATTGCCCTTCACGTGTCTATAGCTAGCAATATCCCTGTTATCAAGTGTCCCCTTGCAGTTCACTGTAGTGGCAACCCTCAGCTGGAGACCATGTACAAGCAACAATCTATCTGAGGTGCCCAGAAGACTGCTGACACCTTTTCTCCTCCACCAGGCCTATGGTTTAAACTGCATAAGGACCTGACATCTGTTGGAGCTACTTGCCTGTGCAGTTCAAAGTGTGTAACAACTGGTGTATATCTAGTGTGAAAGCTGTCTGCAGAAGTTTTAAGATAAATATTTAAACAAGTAAATAAAAGGACTTTATCTTAAATAAGTGACTATTCACATGTTAATAGAGTTCTACTCTATTTAGTTGACCCTGAAAATTTGATAAACTACATTTGTTGACTTAACTTATGCAACAGCTGATGTTAGTCTCAGCTGGACAAGCCAACAATCTAACTTTCCATTCATTTTTGATCTCAGCAGTACTGGTTGAAACCATAATATTATTTTTTTTTTGTTTTTATAACGAAACTGCAATCATTTTATGATGTCTATGAAGACACACATAATGTAAAGAGGTCCCTAAAGTATAATATAGTATAGAACAAAAGCAAAGTTGATTAACAATATTTTTATTAAAAAGGGAGCTCCCATGATAAAGTAGATTAATTTTTCTGCACTGATCTCAAATCCAATTTAATTAAACCCAACACTAATTTGGAAAATGTTAGCACTAAAAAACACCAACATTTTTAACCTATAATATCAATAATTTCTAGTTTTACTGATTTGGAGCCAACTTTCCAAAAACTAGCTGAGATTTACATTTGGAAAATTTTATAGTCTAAGTATAGCCAGCTAAATCAGTGGTGAATTAAACTCCATTTTTGTCACATGTGAAGAGTAATTTTTAAAAATTAGATCTTTATTAATTTTTCAGAAAACAACGTACACTGTATAAAACATATAACAATCAAAAATTGACAAAAAAACAAAGGAAAATCTTTGGGCCCCTTTTACAATGGCACACTAGCATTTTTAGTGCGTGCTAAACATTAGCATGCGCTAAACGCAAAGATGTCCATTATATTCCTATGGGCATCTTAGAATTTAGCACATGTGAATTTTTACCGCATGCTAAACATGCTAGCATACCTTTGCAAAAGACCCCTTTTGTTATTAATGACTATGGGGTTCTTTTACAAAGGTGTGGGAAAAAGCAAAGATACTTACCTGTAGCAGGTATTCTCTGAAGATAGCAGACTTTAAATTCTCACAATTGGGCAACGAGATCCACGTTGCCCAGTCTGGAGCTTGTAACAAGCTAATAAACAGAGCTTTGTGGAGCGCAGGAGCCATGCCTTCTCACCTTCCACGAGAGCGTGGTTACTGCTGTTAGATACTACAGCATATAAAAAGGAAAAAAAGAGGAGACAACTCCAAGGGGAGGTAGGAGGGTTTATGAAAATATAAGGCCTGATGTCCTCAGAGAATACCTGCTATAGATAAGTATCTTCGCTTTCTCCGAGGACAAGCAGGCCATATATTTTCACAATTGGGGTTTCTCTAGCATCCAGACTCACTGAAAACAACAAACATTTGTCAATTGGGCCACACAATGGCGAGGACATAATTGAGATTAACATGAAACTATATACAAACTGAGTGAGTGAAAGTGCAACCTGGAACAGAATAAAATGGGCCTAGGGGGGTGGAGTTGTACTCCAGACCCCAAACAGATTCTGCAACATTGTGTGCCTGAACCGAATGTTGCGTTGGGTATCCTGCTCAAGGCAGTAATGAGATGTGAATATGTGGACTGAAGACCACGTTGCAGCCTTGCAAATCTCTGCAATGGAGGCTGACCACAAGTGGGCTACCAACGCAGCCATGGCTCTGACATTGTGAGCTGTGACATGACCCTCCAGGGTCAGACCAGCCTGGGCATAAGTGAAGGAAATGCAATCTGCCAGCCAATTAGAGATGGTGTGTTTCCCCAATGGCGACCCCCATCCTGTTGGGATCAAAAGAAACTTAAAGTTGGGCGGACTGTCTGTGGGGTCTAGTCCGCTCCATGTAGTAGGCCAATGCTCACTTGCAGTCCAAGGTGTGCAAGGTGTTCTCACCAGGATGGGCATGAGGTTGGGGAAAGAATATTGACAAGACAATCAACTGGTTCAGATGGAACTCCGACACAACCTTTAGCAGGAACTTAGGGTGCGTGCAAAGAACTACTCTGTTATAATGAAACTTAGCATAAGGTGCATCCAACTACTAGAGCCTAAAGCTCACTGACCCTATGAGCTGAAGTAACAGCCACCAAGAAAATGATCTTCCAGGTCAAGTACTTCAGATGGCAGGAATTCAGTGGTTCAAAAGGAGCTTTCATCATCTGGGTGAGAGCAACATCGAGGTCCCATGACACAGGTGGAGGCTTGACAGAGGGCTTTGGCAAAAGCAAACCTCACAAGAAATGAACAACTAGAGACTGTCCAGAGATGGGCTTACCCTCTACATGTTGATGATAAGCACTAATTCCACTGAGATGAACCCTATTTTGAAAGATGTAGAAGGTATTCAAGCAGGAACTGTGTAGGGCAAGAAGGAGGATCTAGGGCCTTGCCCTCACACCAGATGGCAAACCTCCTCCATTTGAAAGAATAACACCTCTTGGTGGAATCTTTTCTGGAAGCCAGCAAGACCTAGGAGACACCCTCCAACAAACCCAAGGAAGCAAATTCTAAGCTCTCAACATCTTGGCTGTGAGGGCCAGAAACTGAAGGTTGGGATGCAAAAAAGATCCGTCGTTCTGTGTGATGAGGGTCGGAAAACAGTCCAATCTCCATGGCTCTTCAGAGGGTAACTCCAGAAGAAGAGGGAACGAGATCTGCCGAGGCCAGTAAGGCGCAATCAAGATCATGGTCCTGTGGTCTTGCATGAGTTTCAGTAAGGTCCTCCCCACAAGAGAAATGGGAGGATATGCATACAGAAGACCTGTCCTCCAATAAAGGAGGAAGGCATCCGACGCTACTCTGTTGTGGGCCTGAAGCCGGGAATAGAACAGAAGACCTCCTGACACAGAGAGTATGATCCGGTGCCCCCCTGGTTTTTGGTGTAATACATGGCAACCTGATTGTTTGAATGAGCACAATTTGGTGAGACAGTCAATCTCTGAAAGACTTTAGAGCATTCCAGATCACCAGAAGATCTCCAGAAGATTGATCTGAAGATCTGTTTCCTGGGCGGACCAAGCTCCTCTAGTGTGAAGCCCATCTACATGAGCTCCCCAACCCAGAAGAGATGCATCCATTGTCAGCACCTTTTGCGGCTGAGGAATATGGAATGAAAGTCACAGAGTCAAATTAGTTCGAATAGTCCACCACAGAAGAGAGTGAAAAAGCTCTGGAGACACTAGGATGACATCTTCTACACTTTCCGTGGCTTGACTTCACTGAGAAGCCAAAGTCCATGTGAAGGCATGTCATGGGTGTTGCATATACTGTGGAAACCATCCAGCTTATAATCGAAAGTAATCGCCGGCTATTTCCCGACACAAATCGGGATATGGCCGGCGATTTCGCAAAAGCGGCGAAAAGCGTATAATCGAAAGCTACATTTGTGATAACTTCGCCGCTTTCCCTTCGCCGCGCCGGCGAAAGTTCAAAGGGGCGTGTTGGCGGCGAAGTGAAGGCCGGACATGGGCAGGCTTGGGCGTGGCTACCAGATGGCCGGCTTTCGCGGATAATGGAAAAATAAATCCCAGCGATAAGCAGTATTTCGCCGGGTTTACTTGGTCCTTTTATTTTCACGACCAAGCCTCAAAAAGGTGCCCCAACTGACCAGATGACCACCGGAGAGAATGGGGGATGACCTCCCCTTACTCCCCCAGTGGTCGCCTACCCCCTCCCACACTAAAATTATTAAAATACAAACCTTTTTTGCCAGCCTGTATGCCAGCCTCAAATGGCATACCCAGCACCCTGACAGCAGTATGCAGGTCCCTGGAACAGTTGTTGTTGGCTGCAGTGGACTGCAGAAAGGCAGAGCCAAGCCCATCCCCCCCCACCTGTTCCACTTGTGGTGGGTAATGTTGAGCCCTCCCAAACCCCCCAAAACCCACTGTACCCACATGTAGGTGCCCCCCTTCAGCCCTTAGGGCTAGGGTAATGGTGCACACTTGTGAGCAGTGGGTTTTGGAGGGGATTTAGGGGACTCAGCACACAAGGGAAGGGTGCTATGCACCTGGAAGCTAATTTGGTTGTTTATAAAAGATGTTTGAAGTGCCCCCTGGGGTGCCCGGTTGGTGTCCTGGCATGTGAGGGGGACCATTGCAGTACAAATGCTGACTCGTCCCACGGCCAAATGCCTTGGATTTCGCCGGGTTTGAGATCGCCGGCAGTTTTTTCCATTATCGCGGAAAAACAAGAGTGGCGATCTCAAACCCGGCGAAATCCAAGGCATTTCGCCGGCCCACATCGTATTATCGAAAAAAAAGATGGCCGGCCATCTTTTTTGAAAATACGTTTCCGGCCGGCTGTTGCGCCGCCGCCAAAATAGATCGCCGGCGACCTATTTCGCCGGCGACGTTCGATTATTCCCCTCCATGTGGCCCAACAACTACAAAATCTGCCGAACCGTGACCTGGTGCAAGGTTCGAATCTGAGAAGCCAGTGAGACTAGAGAGTCTGCTCTTGGCTCCAGAAGAAAGGCTTGAACCTTTCGTGTATCGAGCAAGGCTCCAATGAATTCCAGTTGCTGAGTGGGGTGAAGATGGTACTTGGGTTAGTTTAAAACAAACACTAGTATCTCTAGCACCCAAATAGTTCTCTGCATGGACTCCTGAGCATCGTCCTCCGATGTGCTCTTTACCATCCAACCATCGAGATAAGGGAACACATGGACTCCCAGTCTGTGTAGCAACACTGCGACTACCTCTAGACATTTGGTAAATACCCTAGGAGCTCACACAAAGCCAAAAGGCAGCATGCAGTACTGGTAGTGATGTGTTCCAAGCCAAAATTGTAGATACTTCGGTGGGCTGAAGTATTGGGATGTGAGTATATGTATCCTTTAAGTCCAGAGAACACAGCCAATCATTTTCCTGAATCATGGGTAGAAGGGTGCCTAGGAAAACCATCCTGAACATTTCTTAGGCTAAGATGGGGTGCATTCCCACTGTCTTGTTTTGAATGAGAAAGTACCTGGAATAGAATCCCTGCCTTTCCTCCCCTGGTGGAATGGGCTCGACATCATGGGCATTTAGAGGGGCTGAGAGTTCCTCTGCAAGTACCGCTTGTGCTGAGAGCTGAAGTAATGAGCTCTCGGTGGGCAATTTTGAGGTTTTAGATGCCAATTTAGGGCGTATCCAAGCCGGACTATTTGGAGAACCCATTGGTTGGGGGTTATAAGGGGCCACATTTTGTGGAAAAACTTCAGCCTTCCCCCAACCAGCAAGTCATCCAGCGGCTATGCTCTGCTGGAGCCAGTCAGAAGCTCATCCCTAAAACCCACAAGGAGTTGCTGTCTAACACCAATAAAGAATGCTCATGAGAAGCAGAAGAGGATCCAAGGTACTTTTTGGAGGCTGAGTCCTTTGGCATCCCCTCTGAACCCTCCCCTCCAATTGAAAGGAGAAAATCTCCCCCAGAGAGCCTCTCATTTCCGTCTTTTGTGAAGGAAATGGCTGAGGCCATTCCACTTCATTTGGAGTGGAGGATAGGCCCAGGGCCAAGATGCTCGAGTCATGAGTTTCTGCCTACGGAGGCTGTGACTGTCCCTCTCCATGAGGTACTCCAGGAAGTCCTTGGTCGGAATTGGGAGTCCCTTCTGTCGGTCCCTGTCCTGCCCAAGAAGATCGACACGATATACAGGATCCACAGCACACCTGGATTTAATAAGCCCCAGCTGCCTCATCATTCCATGGTGGTGGAATCCACCCTCAAAAGAGTCAGCAGTTCTAGAGACTATGCCTTAGTGCTCCAGGCTGAAGAGTTGGGACCTTGGACTTTTTTGGGAAGAAGATGTTCCAGACCTCAATGCTCATATCCCGTATACAATCCTACCAGCTCTTTATGAGCATGTACTTGTGGGACTCTGTGCACAAATTGCTAGACTTGGCTGACTCTCTCCCACTGGAGCAGGTAGAGTCAGCGCACTAGTTGGCCAAGCAGCAGAAGGCGTGCCGTACGTTCTTGGCCAGGGGTGCCTACGACACCTATACCCAGAATATAGCAATGTGCAGACTCTCATGGCAGAGTGGATATAGCACTTTTGCAAGAAACCCACGTTACAGCAATAGAACATAATACAGCAATAAAGAAGGCTAAAAGAGAATATGAAGAGAAACTTGCTGCAGAGGGTAAAACTCACAGTAACAACTTTTTCAGGTACATCAGAAGCAGAAAGCCTGCAAGGGAATCCGTGGGACCGTTAAATCATGAAGGAGCAAAAGGGCACTCAGGAAGGACAAGGCCATAGTGGAGAAACTGAATGAATTCTTTGCTTCTATCTTTATGGAAGAAGATGTAAGATATCTACCTGTACCAGAAATGGTTTTCAAGCATGATGATGTGGAGGAACTGAAAGAAATATCAAACCTGGAAGATGTACTGAGCCAAACTGACAAATTAAAGATTAGTAAATCACCTGGACCGGATGGCATATATCCAAGAGTACTCAAGCATGACATTGCCGATCTGCTGTTAATAATATGTAACCTTTCGTTAAAATCATCTGTAGTACCTGAAAATTGGAGGGTGGCCAATGTGACAATGATTTTTTAAAAGGGTACTAGGGGTGATCTGGGAAATTATAGACCGGTAAGCCTGATGTTGGTGCCAGGCAAAATATTGGAAACTAATATAAAGAATAACATTACAGAACACGTAGATAAACATGGTTTAACGGGACAGAGTCAGCATGGGTTCAGACGAGGGAAGTCCCTCAACAATTTGCTTCATTTCTTTGAAGATATGAATAAACATATGGATAAAGGTATGCCAGTTGATGTAGTGTATCTAGATTTTCAGAAAGCTTTTGATAAAGTTCCTCATGAGAGACTCCTGAGAAAATTAGAGTCATAGGATAGGAGGCAATCTTCTGGTATGGATTAGGAATTGGTTATTGGACAGAAAACAGAGGGTAGGGTTAAACGGTCATTTCTCTCAATGGAGGAGAGTGGAGTACCGAAGGGATCTGTACTGGGACCAGTACTATTTAACATATTTATAAATGATATGGAAATCAGAACGATGAGTGAGGTGATCAAATTTGCAGATGATACAAAACTATTCAAGGTTGTTAAAAAACATGTGGACTGTAAAATATTCCAGGAAGACCTTAGGAAATTGGAAGACTGGGCATCCAAATGGCAAATGAAATTTAATGTGGACAAATAGAAGGTGATGCACATTGGAAATAATAATCTGAATCATAGTTACCTGATGCTAGGGTCCACCTTGGGGGTCAGCACTCAAGAAAAAGATCTGGGTGTCGTTGTAGATAGTACGCTGAAATCTTCTGCTCAGTGTGTGGCGGTGGCGGAAAATAGCAAACAGGATGCTAGGAATTATTAGGAAAGGGATGGTGAATAAGACTGAAAATACTATAATGCCTTTGTATCGCTAATGGTGCTTCCTCACCTTGAGTATTGCGTTCAGTTCTGGTCGCCGTATCTCAACAAAGATATAGCAGAATTAGAAAAGGTCCAAAGAAGAGTAACCAAAATGATAAAGGAGATGGAACTCCTCTTGTATGAGGAAAGGCTAGAGGTTAGGGCTCTTCAGCTTGGAAAATGAGGGGAGATATGATTGAGGTCTACAAAATCCTGAGTGGTGTAGAACAAGGAGAAGTAAATCGATTTTTCACTCGTTCCAAAAGTACAAAGACTAGGGGACATTCGAGAAAGTTACATGGAAATACTTTTAAAACCATTAGGAGGAAATATATTTTCACTCAACAAATAGTTAAGCTCTGGAACTCTTTGCCGGAGGATGTGGTAACGCAATTAGTGTATCTGGGTTTAAAAAAGGTTTGGACACATTCCTGGTGGAAAAGTCCGTAGTCTGCTATTGAGACAGACATGGGAAGCAACTGCTTGCCCTGGGATTTGCAGTATAGCGTGCTGCCACGATTTGGGTTTCTGCCAAGTACTTGTGACCTGGCTTGGCCACTGTTTGGAAAACAGGATACTGGGCTAGATGGACCATTGGTCTGACCCAGCATGGCTACTCTTATGTTCTAATATAAGAAGCTTCATAGGAGAAGGATAGGGGAGGTAAACCATGCCTCCTTCAGTGGGAGACCGGGTGGTGGTATATGGCTATACTGCTACATATTATTTAATTTCCAGGGTAAATAATACCTACTAGAGTACAAATATTCTACCTTTCCACCCACAGTACTCACACTTCAACAATGTAATCAAATTTACATGCAAAGTAAAATTTATTCAATTATATTGTGTGGATATGTACAAACTTCACATATATCTCAAAGAAACCTCAGTATTCCTAGAGGGGCATAATCGAACGCCTATCTCCATGTGCGTCTTTGTCCGAAAACGGGTATGTGAAGAGGTGGGACAGACCGGATTTTCAAAAAAATGGATGTTTTCAGCTGGGCGTTTGTTTTTTTTAGCGATAATGGAAACTAAAAACACCCAGCTCAAAAAAGTCCTAATCCGAGCCATTTGGTCATGGGAGGGGCCAGGATTCATAGTACACTGGCCCCCCTGATATGCCAGGACACCAAATGGGCACCCTAGAGGTCAGTGCGGTGGACTTCAGAAAAAGCTCCCACATGCATAGCTCCCTTACCACGGGTGCTGAGCACCCAACCCCCCTCCCCCAAAACCCACTACCCACAAATGTACAACACTACCATAGCTCTTAGGGATGAAGGGGGCACCTACATGTTGACACAGTGGGTTTTGGAGACCTCCCATTTACCAGCACAAGTGTTACAGGTAGGGGGGGATGGGCCTGGGTCTGCCTGCCTGAAGTGCACTGCGGTACCCACTAAAAGTGCTCCAGGGACCTGCATACACACAGGCCTCTAGGACTTGTTGCTGTTATATAACCTTGGCACACCAGTTGACACCTGAAGACTAATCTCTCCGAAAACGGTCTTTATTGAAAATAAGCACGCTTACTCAGATTTAACTGCAGATCAGAGGTTGTGCCCCACTGGCAACGAGTCTCCCTGGTACTGAGATGAGCAGTAGGACACAGCTGGCAGAATGCTGTACAATGTCCTCTTTCAGCAACATTCAAGGTAAGAACTAAGTTCTGTAACATGGCTAACACATGAAAGGGATCTAAAACTGGCTTACAAAAATGGCCACTACCTCATGAACTACCGGAAACAAAACAGGGCACACTCTGACCCAGTAAGCAGAGGGAAAAGCACCATGGGAGTACAGCCTACCAACTACTAACATCGTGAGCATTTGCCACAAGCTAGTGGAATCACGGAGCCCAATACCCTACACCTACATAACAGAAAAGGTGTCACACTCACCTGAGAGCCACATCAGAACCAGGGAAAGGCTGTCACAGGATAGAACACATTCTGTTGTCATGGAGGTGGGTACGGCATTTGAGGCTGGAAAAAAAGTTTTTAAAGTGTTTTTTTTGGTGGGAGGGGGTTAGTGACCACTGGGGGAGTCCGGGAAGGTCATCCCCGATTCCCTCCAGTGGTCATCTGGACAGTTGGGGCACTTTTTTGGGGCTTGTTCGTGAAAAAAAGGGTCCAAAAAAAGTGACCCAAAATCGCGGGTAAAAATGCCTTTTTTTTTTCCGATTATCAGCTAAAGACGCCCATCTCTCCTCGGCCGATAACCACGCCCCAGTTCCGCCTTCATCACGCCTCCAACACGGCCCCGTCAACTTTACCCATTTCCACGATGGATTGCAGTTGGAAACACCCAAAATCGGCTTTCGATTATACCGATTTGGGCGCCCATGGGAGAAAGATGCCCATCTCCCGATTTGGGTCGCAATATACGCGTTTTTCTTTTTCGATTATAAGCAGGCTAGTCTACTAGCTCATCATCCGCTCACAATTGCTCAATACACTCATGTGTGTCTAATCATTCTCACCAACCAGTTAAATTAATATATTTTTTAGATGTTACATCCAGAGCTCTAGATTTCTTCACATGCAGTATTTAATATGCATTGAAGTAAACCTCGATTTCACAGCTTGCGTTATACAAACGCAAAGCAATCTATGTCCTCCATACTGCTACATAAACAACTACAATTTCAGTTACACAATCAAATAGCAGACAGGGATGTTATTTTCTTATATTATTAGAACTCTGGGGTACCAGGTACTTATTATGGAAAGTGTATGTGCCTAACATATACAGTCATAAGTTCTTTTCTGATCTGATGTCTCAGATTATATAGTGATTGAGGGTAGAAATTTTAACATTACTACATCCACATGATCTGAATTTCACTTTTTACCCTAATGCACAAAGTTTACATTAGATTGGATTACTTACTAATTGATAAGACATCATTTTATAAAGTGGAGGATGTTTTAATTCAGTCCCCAATTCTTTCAGACCATGCTCCAGTATTCCAGGGGCGTAGCTACGGGTGGGCTTGGGTGGGCCCAGGCCCGCCCAAACTCGGTTCAGGCCCACCCAGGCAGCCGGCAGCTGTCCGGTCCTCCTCTGCCTAATTTTGTTTTTAGTGCAGGCTGCAGCCATTGTAGAAGACGCTGGCGCCGCTATGCTGTCGCTCACTCCCTGAGCTCTGCTCCTCCCCCTCATGTGTGACGGCACCGCAGTGCTGCATGGGAGGGGAAAATGTGCCGGCTATCATCGCGGTTGCGATTCCTCCACTCTGCCGGTCTGCCCTGCCTCAGCAGCACTCCCCCGTGGCCCCACAAAAGCACACATGGAGCAGAGCACAATGATTGCGCTCTGAGTCTGCTCCACTATCTACCACCAACACCGAAGCCCCAGGCCAGGTAAAATAAATATATTTTTTTTAATTTTAACATCTGGCCAATAGGAGAGGAGGAGAAAACAAGAGGGAAGGAAGCAACCGATTAGCCAAGCAAGGAGAAAGGAGGAGGAGGAGGAGCCAAGGAGACAGGCCGCGGGGACGCTCAATCCCCAGCGGGACAGGGAGTCAGAATGGAGCATCTGGGGTCGAATCGGGTGCCTAGCTGATGCGAAGCGAACCACTGCGTGGGAGTGCAAAAAAACCCCAAAATGGCTGCGCCACCCGAGGAAGCCAGTAGGGCGCGCTGCGCTGGCTAAGGTGGCATGAAACCCTGCTCCACTCGAGGACTCCACTCGAGGACGTGACATAGCTCTCCTTAGGTTTGATAATGCCTTTTGAAAACCTTGTTTAATAAATCTAGTTTATTTCCGATCAGGAAATGTTTCTCTGGAGCAATTTCTCCTAATCCATAAAGCGAATGCTACATACCTGTAGAAGGTATTCTCCGAGGACAGCAGGCTGATTGTTCTCACTGATGGGTGACGTCCACGGCAGCCCCTCCAATCGGAAACTTCTCTAGCAAAGTCCTTTGCTAGTCCTCGCGCGCACCGCGCATGCGCGGCCGTCTTCCCGCCCGAAACCGGCTCGAGCCGGCCAGTCCAGTATGTAGCAAGACAATACACTTCAAGGGAAGACACAACTCCAACGGGGAGGCGGGCGGGTTTGTGAGAACAATCAGCCTGCTGTCCTCGGAGAATACCTTCTACAGGTATGTAGCATTCGCTTTCTCCGAGGACAAGCAGGCTGCTTGTTCTCACTGATGGGGTATCCCTAGCCCCCAGGCTCACTCAAAACAACAACCATGGTCAATTGGGCCTCGCAACGGCGAGGACATAACTGAGATTGACCTAAAAAATTTACCAACTAACTGAGAGTGTAGCCTGGAACAGAACAAACAGGGCCCTCGGGGGGTGGAGTTGGATCCTAAAGCCCAAACAGGTTCTGAAGAACTGACTGCCCGAACCGACTGTCGCGTCGGGTATCCTGCTGCAGGCAGTAATGAGATGTGAATGTGTGGACAGATGACCACGTCGCAGCTTTGCAAATTTCTTCAATGGAGGCTGACTTCAAGTGGGCTACCGACGCAGCCATGGCTCTAACATTATGAGCCATGACATGACCCTCAAGAGCCAGCCCCGCCTGGGCGTAAGTGAAGGAAATGCAATCTGCTAGCCAATTGGATATGGTGCGTTTCCCTACAGCCACTCCCCTCCTATTGGGATCAAAAGAAACAAACAATTGGGCAGACTGTCTGTGGGGCTGTGTCCGCTCCAGGTAGAAGGCCAATGCTCTCTTGCAGTCCAATGTGTGCAGCTGACGTTCAGCAGGGCAGGAATGAGGACTGGGAAAGAATGTTGGCAAGACAATTGACTGGTTCAGATGGAACTCCGACACGACCTTTGGCAAGAACTTAGGGTGAGTGCGGAGGACTACTCTGTTATGATGAAATTTGGTGTAAGGGGCCTGGGCTACCAGGGCCTGAAGCTCACTGACCCTACGAGCTGAAGTAACTGCCACCAAGAAAATGACCTTCCAGGTCAAGTACTTCAGATGGCATGAATTCAGTGGCTCAAAAGGAGGTTTCATCAGCTGGGTGAGAACGACATTGAGATCCCATGACACTATAGGAGGTTTGATAGGGGGCTTTGACAAAAGCAAACCTCTCATGAAGCGAACAACTAAAGGCTGTCCTGAGATCGGCTTACCTTCCACAAGGTAATGGTATGCACTGATTGCGCTAAGATGAACTCTTACAGAGTTGGTCTTGAGACCAGACTCAGACAAGTGCAGAAGGTATTCAAGCAGGGTCTGTGTAGGACAAGAGCGAGGAGCTAGGGCCTTGCTGTCACACCAGACGGCAAACCTCCTCCATAGAAAGAAGTAACTCCTCTTAGTGGAATCTTTCCTGGAAGCAAGCAAGATGCGGGAGACACCCTCGGACAGACCCAAAGAGGCAAAGTCTACGCTCTCAACATCCAGGCCGTGAGAGCCAGGGACCGGAGGCTGGGATGCAGAAGCGCCCCTTCGTCCTGTGTGATGAGGGTCGGAAAACACTCCAATCTCCACGGTTCTTCGGAGGATAACTCCAGAAGAAGAGGGAACCAGATCTGACGCGGCCAAAAAGGAGCAATCAGAATCATGGTGCCTCGGTCTTGCTTGAGTTTCAACAAAGTCTTCCCCACCAGAGGAATGGGAGGATAAGCATACAGCAGGCCCTCCCCCCAATTCAGGAGGAAGGCATCCGATGCCAGTCTGCCGGGGGCCTGAAGCCTGGAACAGAACTGAGGGACTTTGTGGTTTGCTCGAGATGCGAAGAGATCCACCAAGGGGGTGCCCCATGCTTGGAAGATCTGGCGCACCACCCGAGAGTTGAGCGACCACTCGTGAGGTTGCATAATCCTGCTCAACCTGTCGGCCAGACTGTTGTTTACGCCTGCCAGATATGTGGCTTGGAGCACCATGCCTTGACGGCGAGCCCAGAGCCACATGCTGACGGCTTCCTGACACAGGGGGCGAGATCCGGTGCCCCCCTGCTTGTTGACATAGTACATGGCAACCTGGTTGTCTGTCTGAATTTGGATAATTTGGTGGGACAGCCGATCTCTGAAAGCCTTCAGAGCGTTCCAGATCGCTCGCAACTCCAGAAGATTGATCTGTAGATCGCGTTCCTGGAGGGACCAGCTGCCTTGGGTGTGAAGCCCATTGACATGAGCTCCCCACCCCAGGAGAGACGCATCCGTGGTCAGCACTTTTTGTGGCTGAGGAATTTGGAAAGGACGTCCCAGAGTCAGATTGGACCAAATCGTCCACCAATACAGGGATTCGAGAAAACTCGTGGACAGGTGGATCACGTCTTCTAGATCCCCAGCTGCTTGAAACCACTGGGAAGCTAGGGTCCATTGAGCAGATCTCATGTGAAGGCGGGCCATGGGAGTCACATGAACTGTGGAGGCCATGTGGCCCAGCAATCTCAACATCTGCCGAGCTGTGATCTGCTGGGACGCTCGCACCCACGAGACGAGGGACAACAAGTTGTTGGCTCTCGTCTCTGGGAGATAGGCGCGAGCCGTCCGAGAATCCAGCAGAGCTCCTATGAATTCGAGTCTCTGCACTGGGAGAAGATGGGACTTTGGGTAATTTATCACAAACCCCAGTAGCTCCAGAAGGCGAATAGTCATCTGCATGGACTGCAGGGCTCCTGCCTCGGACGTGTTCTTCACCAGCCAATCGTCGAGATATGGGAACACGTGCACCCCCAGTCTGCGAAGTGCCGCTGCTACTACAGCCAGGCACTTTGTGAACACCCTGGGCGCAGAGGCGAGCCCAAAGGGTAGCACACAGTACTGGAAGTGACGTGTGCCCAGCTGAAATCGCAGATACTGTCTGTGAGCTGGCAGTATCGGGATGTGTGTGTAGGCATCCTTCAAGTCCAGAGAGCATAGCCAATCGTTTTCCTGAATCATGGGAAGTAGGGTGCCCAGGGAAAGCATCCTGAACTTTTCTTTTATGAGATATTTGTTCAGGGCCCTTAGGTCTAGGATGGGACGCATCCCCCCTGTTTTCTTTTCCACAAGGAAGTACCTGGAATAGAACCCCAGCCCTTCTTGCCCGGATGGCACGGGCTCGACCGCATTGGCGCTGAGAAGGGCGGAGAGTTCCTCTGCAAGTACCTGCTTGTGCTGGAAGCTGTAGGACTGAGCTCCCGGTGGACAATTTGGAGGTTTTGAGGCCAAATTGAGGGTGTATCCTTGCCGGACTATTTGCAGAACCCACTGATCGGAGGTTATGAGAGGCCACCTTTGGTGAAAAGCTTTCAACCTCCCCCCGACCGGCAGGTCGCCCAGCACTGACACTTGGATGTCGGCTATGCTCTGCTGGAGCCAGTCAAAAGCTCGCCCCTTGCTTTTGCTGGGGAGCCGCGGGGCCTTGCTGAGGCGCACGCTGCTGACGAGAGCGAGTGCGCTGGGGCTTAGCCTGGGCCGCAGGCTGTCGAGAAGGGGGATTGTACCTACGCTTACCAGAAGAGTAGGGAACAGTCCTCCTTCCCCAAAAAAATCTTCTACCTGTAGAGGTAGAGGCTGAAGGCTGCCGGCGGGAGAACTTGTCAAATGCGGTGTCCCGCTGGTGGAGATGCTCTACCACCTGCTCGACCTTCTCTCCAAAAATATTGTCCGCACGGCAAGGCGAGTCCGCAATCCGCTGCTGGAGTCTATTCTCCAGGTCGGAGGCACGCAGCCATGAGAGCCTGCGCATCACCACACCTTGAGCAGCGGCCCTGGACGCAACATCAAAGGTGTCATACACCCCTCTGGCCAGGAATTTTCTGCACGCCTTCAGCTGCCTGACCACCTCCTGAAAAGGCTTGGCTTGCTCAGGGGGAAGAGCATCAACCAAGCCCGCCAACTGCCGCACATTGTTCCGCATGTGTATGCTCGTGTAGAGCTGGTAAGACTGGATTTTGGCCACGAGCATAGAAGAATGGTAGGCCTTCCTCCCAAAGGAGTCTAAGGTTCTACAGTCTTTGCCCGGGGGCGCCGAAGCATGCTCCCTAGAACTCTTAGCCTTCTTTAGGGCCAAATCCACAACTCCAGAGTTATGAGGCAACTGGGTGCGCATCAGCTCTGGGTCCCCATGGATCCGGTACTGGGACTCAATCTTCTTGGGAATGTGGGGATTACTTAGTGGCTTGGTCCAGTTCGCAAGCAATGTCTTTTTTAGGACATGGTGCAAGGGAACAGTGGACGCTTCCTTAGGTGGAGAAGGATAGTCCAGGAGCTCAAACATTTCAGCCCTGGGCTCGTCCTCCACAACCACCGGGAAGGGGATGGCCGTAGACATCTCCCGGACAAAGGAAGCAAAAGACAGACTCTCAGGAGGAGAAAGCTGTCTTTCAGGAGAGGGAGTGGGATCAGAAGGAAGACCCTCAGACTCCTCGTCAGAGAAATATCTGGGGTCTTCCTCTTCCTCCCACGAGGCCTCACCCTCGGTGTCAGACACAAGTTCACGAACCTGTGTCTGCAACCTCGCCCGGCTCGACTCGGTGGAGCCACGTCCACGATGGGGGCGTCGAGAGGTAGACTCCCTGGCCCGCATCGGCGAAGCTCCCTCCGCCGACGTAGTCGGGGAGCCCTCCTGGGAGGTGGCCGCAGTCGGCACCGCACGCGGTACCGACGTCGGAGACCTCACCCCGGGCGATGGGCCAGCCGGCGCCACGCTCGACGGTACCGGAGGCGCAAGCACCGCCGGTACCGGAGGGGTAGGGCGCAACAGCTCTCCCAGAATCTCTGGGAGAATGGCCCGGAGGCTCTCGTTCAGAGCGGCTGCAGAGAAAGGCAAAGAGGTCGATGCAGGCGTCGACGTCAGAACCTGTTCCGGGCAAGGAGGCTGTTCCGGGCTGTCCAGAGTGGAGCGCATCGACACCTCCTGAACAGAGGGTGAGCGGTCCTCTCGGTGCCGATGCCTGCTGGGTGCCGACTCCCTCGGCGACCCAGAGCTCTCGGTGCCGACGCGGGGAGGCGACCGGTGTCGATGCTTCTTCGACTTCTTCCGAAGCATGTCACCGGAGCTCCCCGGCACCGACGAGGAGGACGTAGAATCCAGCCGTCGCTTCCTCGGGGCCGAGGCCGAAGGAGGTCGGTCTCGGGGGGGCTGTACCGCAGGAGCCCTCAGGGCAGGAGGAGACCAACCCGAAGGCTCACCGCCACCAGCAGGGGAATGGACAGCCCTCACCTGCACTCCTGACGATGCACCACCGTCCGACGACATCAGCAGACGAGGTCCCGGTACCACCGACGTCGATGCAGTCGCCCGATACCTTGGCGCCGATGCAGAGGCCAGATGCCTCGATGCACTCGATGCAGTGGCGGCCGAGGAAGATGGTCTGGACGCTGACGACGTCGATGCACTCGAAGATCCCGGTGCCGATGCCGACGAAGAGCCCGAGAACAAAACGTTCCACTGGGCCAATCTCGCTACCTGAGTCCGCCTTTGCAAAAGGGAACACAGACTACAGGCCTGAGGGCGGTGCTGGGCCCCCAGACACTGAAGACACGACGCGTGCCTGTCAGTGAGCGAGATTACCCGGGCGCACTGGGTGCACTTCTTGAAGCCGCTGGAAGGCTTCGATGTCATGGGCGGAAAAATCACGCCGGCGAAATCGAAATCCGAAATGACGGAAAAAGCACCAAAAACTTTGAGGGAGAAAAATCTCGACCGAGGCCGAAAAGAGGCCTACCCCGACAACGAAAGAAAACTTACCGGGGCAAAGACTGAAAAATACGGGAAGGGGCAAAAGAAACCCGAGGGGGTTTTCGGAGCACTTCCCGAGCAAAATCTAACACTTTTCCGAAGAAAAACACGTCAATAAAAGAACGGACGCGCGAGGTCGACTCTCCGGGGCTAGACACGGCGAAAAACACAACCGTACCGAGTGCGGACGAAAGAAGACTGGCCGGCTCGAGCCGGTTTCGGGCGGGAAGACGGCCGCGCATGCGCGGTGCGCGCGGGCGCGCGAGGACTAGCAAAGGACTTTGCTAGAGAAGTTTCCGATTGGAGGGGCTGCCGTGGACGTCACCCATCAGTGAGAACAAGCAGCCTGCTTGTCCTCGGAGAAACACTGTTCTACTGGAATGACCACTATTTAGACTTTTGGATAGCTATTAGAAGTGGAATTAAAAATATGTTGCTGTATTCTTACTCATAGCACAAAATAGAGGCAAACAGTACAGCAGAAAATGAGAATAAAAATGTAGGACTAGCACCAAAATTTGCAGGATTGTGGAAAAAACAACTATTATTTTTATTTTAAAATGTCAATAAAAGATAAAAGCAAAAGGCATTGAAGGCATCTAGTGTATTCATAGGAGACTTTTGTACATCCCTAGCAGCCTGATATATTTTGACATACAGTGCATAGGGGTGCAATTTATAATAATACCAAACAGCCCAAGTCCACAGCAAAGGGGGCAACGATACAGGGAAACACAGTGTTGGAAACAGGATGCTGGGCTCGATGGACCTTTGGTCTTTCCCAGTATGGCAATACTTATGTACTTATCGTGTACAGTGTAATGGTGGGTGGGGGTGTGCTCTTCACTGCCTAGGTAAAAAAAAGGCATATTTAATAATTTTAATATACCTTTTTTCACTAGGCAGTGAAGAGCCCACCCCCACCCAGAAGCCCACCAACAATAAATTTGTTATAAAGCTCAGGTTACAATCTAAAAAAGGTTGCATATTTTTCATGTTGATGAGTTTTGGGGGTTGTTCTCTGCAATGCCCGGGTTACAAATTTTTTAAAAAATGTTTTAAATTTAATATAGGCAGGTTTCTGGGTGGAGGTGGGCTCTGCAGTGCCCAGGACATAAAAAAAAGTATTATATTTAATGCTGGTGTCCTTCATGGTTGGGGGAAGAGATCCCAGACTGTGGGAGGATGGGTAGGGGGTAGGACAAGGCTGATGCTAGGCTAAAGGGCAGAGTGGAGGGGTAGGGCTTATCTATGGGATGAATGATTGGGAAGGGCTGATACCGTGCTACAGGGAAAAATGGGGAAGAGGGTAAGATAGAGAAAGGAAGGGCTGATGCTGGGCTATGGAGATGGATGGTGGGGTAGGGAAGGGAAAAGCCGATGTCAGGCTAAAGGGCAGGGTGTGATAAATAAGAGGCTGTCCTAGCATTACTCCAGGAAAAAAAATGAATGATCCCAGGTTCCAATCTAACTTATGTTTAATGTGGGATAAAATGCCATAAATAAGTAAATAAATATAAACTTTTAATGTTGAGAACCTGATTCTCAAAGTGGACATATTCCAAACACTATAATGAAAATATAATTATTTTTTTCTACCTTTGTTGTCTGGTGACTTTGTTTTTCTGATCATGCTGGTTCAGTATCCAATTCTGCTGCTATCTGTCCTCTTAACTCCGTTTCCAGGGCTTCCTTTCCATTTATTTCTTTACTTTCCGCCTTTCTTCTTCATTTCTTGCCCTACATCCGTAAGTAAAAGCTGGGTCCTCCGCAGACTTGACTGTCCAGTGGATCCAGCTTCTGCCTATTTTCTGCATCTATGTGCAGTGTTTCTCTTCTCTTCCTTTTCCCTCATCTCATCTCCTTCCTCACTCTTCCCTCCCCTCCATCCATGTCCAGCATTTCTTCTCTCCCTTCCCTCTCCTCCATCCACCCATATCCAGCAATCCTCTTCAATCTTTCTGTGGTGCAAGTCCATGTCTAAGGTGTTGCAAACTATAATGTTTTGGTCATTATAATGAAATATTAGTTTAGGTGAGTTTCTGATATCCAAGCATTATTTTGTTGTATTTGTGGTTCTTAGTCCCCACTACTCTAACAAATAGATCTCTCTCCTTAACCCCTTCTAAGTGAATGGATTGTGTGAGTAAATGTATATACAAAATAATAATTATAATAACAATAACAATAATAATAATAATAATAAAAATCCTCTTACATCTCAATGAGAAGACCTTGAAGGAATGAAGCTTTTATCTGATTCTAATACATCTTTCTTCTTTCACTAGGCAGAAAAAGTGGAGCAATCTATTATCCATAAGTAAAAAAGGAAGAGTAGAATCACCTCAATATTCCCCTTAAATGGGCTAAAAACTGTTCTCTGTGGCTTAATATTCAGCAGCACAGCAGTGCCCTACCCCCAGTGCTACAGTCCTTTGACCTGATCTGGCATCGCAGATCCAGGCAGCCTCGCCTCCTGCCAGCCCCAGAAGTTTTCCCTCTGCATCATCCCACCTATATGGGGACAGAAAGTTGTGCAGAGCGAAGACTTCAGGTGCTGGCAGGAGGCGAGGTTACCTTGATATGCAACACTGGTTTTATCTGTCCTAACTGAACCCACACCCTCCGCTAAGCACTCTAGGGCTAGGTTCTTAAGATGACTCTGTGAGGGAGTGTGTTTAAGGTGGACCAGCAATTTCCTTTACACTCCATTACAGATGGGCTAAAATGTCTGTCACAGAGACTGAAGGTTCCCTGAACTTATTTTTTTCTATGAAAATTATTAAGATGCCTCCCTAATGAGAATTGTGAGTTTGTACCAGTGCCTGGTTAAGAGTGCTGCTGAGCTCTAATGGGCTCGGGTGCTACTGAAAAGAAGAAGGGAGATGCCACACTTCATGGCCAGCTATGCCGTAAACTTGGAGAGTTGTTGCCCCTTCAGCCCAGCCTAACTGAGGGAAATAAGTGTCTTTGAAATGCACATCAGGGAAGATCTAGAGTTTTTTTTCTGTTCCAATTGGCAAAGCAAGTGTATAGCTATAAGTCTCGAAATCATCTATTTTCGTAGGCATGCATGCATTCTATTAAAGTACCTTGGATGTCCAGCCTGATCTGTGAAGGTTTGAACCCAAATACATCCCAGACAGACAGGAAGACTTGAGGATTTTTGTGATAGTTTGGCTTGGGGCAGAAGAAAGCTCAGAGGACTGCAGCGTCGGGCACAGGGAGAAAAGGGAAATAGATGTCAGACCATGAAGGGAAGAGACGAAACAGAGTTACTGGAGTACCTTGCCTCTTGCAGCCTCTTGCCCGCCCCGTTGCCTTCTCCGTTTAATTTTTTTAAGCAGTTAACATGTCAGCAGAAACAGGCTGCTTCAGCCAATCCCAGGGACCTTCCTTCAGCCCTCAGAGGCGGAACACGCTGAAGGAAGGCCCCTGGGATTGGCTGAAGCAGCCTGTTCCTGCTGATGTGTTTTTTTTTAAAGCAGTGTTAAGCATGGGTTCGCGCGACGCTAAGAAGAGAGGGTTGGGGCCGGGTGGGGGAGGAGGAGAAACGAGAAGTGCCGCGTGTGACAAGATGCTCAAAAAAGCCACAGGGGACATACCCGTCGACACTGCCAGGTGGGGACCAAAGCCCAAATTTTGAGAGCCGGTTGTTAAAGTAGCTACTTTAACAACCGGCTCCCAAAATTCTGAAAAAAATAACAACCAGCTCTCGCGAGCCGGTGAGAGCCGGCTCCAGCACACCACTGGCCTGATGCCAGTCCACAGGACAATTGATAATGTTTGGTCCTCTATTCTGTAATTGATGAGAGTTGGTATGTGCTCTGCATGTGACCAAGGTGAGAGATTCTGCTGGCTTGTAGTTTGTGTCGGGTTGTACGAGTCTGACTTGTCTGACTTTTCCAATGGGAAGTGTATTGCTGTTATGTATATGCACTGCTGCATTTATAAAAGTACTGTTATTGGTATTCGTGTTCAGAATTGGTGTTGAGATTTGCAACATAGGCTCTAAGAAGTTTCTTTGCAGGATTTAGTGTTACTTCACAAAGTACCTGGCAGTTAAGGGATTTTGTATTGCTATTATTGAGGTGCTACCAGAATTTGAATACATCTTTCCTGTGTTTTTATATTGCAAGATCATGTCATGTGTTGAGAGGTTTGCCACTGTAGTAGACTTATGTCTGGTCAATTTTAAGATATGGGAAAATGTAATTATATTTAAAAATATTGGTTTTTCTGTTATATATGTGGTATACGCTGATGCAGCTGTTAGGCAGACTACTTAGAAATCCATCGTCAAGTGCATTCTAAGGCCTTATTTTGTAGTATCCCAAGAAACACTATTCATACCTATATACATAGTGCCCACCCATATTAACTCTGGGCCCACCCAAAGTGTCAAGTCTGGCTACGCCACTGAGTATTACTACCACTGAACTTAAAGTTAATTTTGTGTGGAAATTAGCCTCCCACCTCTATCGTGATCAGGATTTCCATAACATTTCACAGAGCAATGGGTGAATTATATAACACACAATGATTTGGGGATGTTTCCTCTACGACACTCTGGGAGGCAGGAAAATTGGTGCTAAGGGGAGAGATTAGACTAAGTGGTGAGAAAATGGAAAGCTACTGAAAAAGAACTATTGGGACTTTCTCAAGAGCTGCACCAGCTTCAGCATCAGCATATTTCTAGGATGGAGGAGAAAGCTGGGAAAAGATTGGCTGAGGTGTGGAGAAAAATAGATTGTGACCTCATTAAAGGATGAAAAGGGGTGAGATATACAGATGAGGACAAAATCATAGAACAATTTGTTCAGTATTACAAGGCTCTGTATGCACAACATACCCAGGATGAGGCTTCCCATCCCGCAATTTATACTGGAGCAGATCCAATGGCTGAGTACTCCAATATCTCAGTAGGAAGTTCTGTCAGGGATAAAGAGATTTAAGTTGATCAAAGCCCCAGGCCCAGATGGTTTTGGGAAGTTTTATAAAATTTTTGCAAGATCTTGTACTTAAACTACTGTCTTCCATGCATAATGAAATCTGTCAGGAGAGAGCAGTTCATCTAACTTTGCACATGTGATTCTATTGCCAAGGATCCTGAACAAGTGGGTGCTTACCATCCGATCTCATTGTTAAATCAAGCCCAAAAGTTACTTGGCAGTTATACTGGCCAGACATGTTAACAGATATCTCTCCTATATAATCCATCTGGATGCTATGTGTCTATGAACCTCCTTAAAGTGCTGGTACCTATTCATGACAACAGAAGTAAAAGGAAATACCTCAGCAATAATGGGTCTGGACATGGAGAAACCTTATGATAGCATCTCATGGAAGTATCTTTTTTGGATTTTAGAGACATACAATTTTTTTTTTTTTGGGGGGTGGGGGGGCAATTCATCAGTTGGATCCAAGTGCTTTATCAGAGACCTCAGAGGTATGGCTCCTGGAGAATGGGTGCTCCATTCAGCCTAGAAGGGGGGACAACATAGGGTTGCCCACTGTCTCCCTTGTTCTTATTAGCCATAGCATCACTAGTGCTGAAAATCCGACAAGAGACACTTAAGGGACTAAAGATTGGGGGAGAGAATGAGGCTTATTTTCAAAGCACTTAGCCTCCCAAAGTTCCATAGAAACATATGGAACTTAGCCTCCCAAAGTGCTTTGAAAATATGCCTCAATGTCACATTAGCTTCTTTGCTGATGACATATTGTTGTATTTAGATCAAATGCCCAAATATTTGAGTATTGCATTACAAATTATTAGAACGATTGGTCGTATTTCAGGCCTGTGGGTCAACTGTGCTAAATCTGAACCCACAAAAAAACCTATGTTGTACTTGGGAATCTTTTTGAGCACCAATCCTAGAGTGATATATCAAACTGTCACGTTCCTGGAACATCAGACGTGGAGGCAGAGGCTAGCATACAATTCTCTCTTCAGTTCCAGTTTAATGTGCCTACACTTTGGGCACGCCTACTCTGACGCCAGACGCCTTCAGTTTAAAACTAGGAGTTTTCTAGAACACGGGCCTTTTGGGGGTCATTGGGCCTCCATGTGTCACAAATGTGGTCCTGTCGGTGGCGCCCATTCCCTGAACAACTCTTTGACATATTCAGGATGCAGAGACCAGCTCCAGTGGGATATAAAGCATTTTGAAAAAATCCATCTTGATGGCAAAATGAACCATCCTTCAGTTGTGGCTGGATGTGGAGGGACCAAGTGTGGCACACTGGAGGTCAGCCATGATTCATTGCTGCTATTAGATTGTAAGCTCTTTGAGCAGGGACTGTCTTTCTTCTATGTTTGTGCAGCACTGCGTATGCCTTGTAGCGCTATAGAAATGCTAAATAGTAGTAGTAGTAGTTGCTCACTGGAAAAGAAAGGGATCATAGACCTAGCCTCAAAGAAAGGCGACACGTTTTGCAAAACCTGGTCCCCGTTCTGGGCCACTCTCACTTCAGTCGCAAGAAGCAAGATTTTGAACTGTTAAAGGGGTAGGGGTTGGGGGGGAGCAGAGGGAGAGAAGAGGTAATGGGGGGGGGGGAAGGGGGGAGAAAATGAGGAACACTTTATGGAAACTAACTGTACTGTGTTTGAGTTTCACTGGTTTGTAACTGGTTTGCAGTATGTGTTTTGGATTCTAATAAAAAGATTTATATATATATATATATATAAAAACTACGAGTTTTCCTCCTCTCTTTGCCTCAGATACTTTTTCCTGGTATCTGGTGCGTTCCTGCTGTGACTACTGCTGATTTAATTGGTTTTGACTCTGTGCCTGGACCTGACTTCTGCCTACCCTGACTCTATGCCTGGACCAGACTCCTGCTGGACTGCTGCCTGCCCTGACCTCTCCTGATTGCTGCTGTAGCTGTCATCCCCTGAATCCTACTCTCGTCCCAACTCCAAGTCCTGCTGGCCACCTGAACCCAGGGGTTCAACCGCTGGGGAACGGTGGTCGCTGCAGGTGAAGCGTTGAGAATTCTGACTGTTGATCAGATCAGCACAAGGGCTCACCCCATTCTTGAATATCGTGACAGAATCGTGACACAAACTAATATACTTAATAAAACATCAAAAATCAAAATCTGTACCAAAAATGGCAAGACCTCCCACTGTCATTATTGTGCACAATAGCTCTGGTAAAATTGGTAATGATTCCCAAGCTACTGTAACCATTACAGACAATTCCTGTTTGGATGCAATACAAAGATGTAATTAGGCTATGATCGATCAATACTAAATTTATTTGGAGCAGGGCTGGTTTTAGACATGCTGGTGCCCAGAGCAGAAATTGAGGGGGCCTCTCCCCCAATCTCCCTACCCAACATTACTACTACACATAAAACAACTTCACACACAAAACACAAACAGACCTTCACCAAATGCAGAACAAGGGATTAGAAATATGAACACCAAAATTGAACTATGAACCCAAAGAAGTTAAACTTAGCAAGGACTAAAACACTGAAGAAATAAAAACAGAAATACACTTCCTTTTGTATTTAATACAATCAATGGCATAGCCACAGAGGGACTGGGTCTCCCCACTTTGGGCTCAGACCCTCCAAAATTAGCCATTACCCTTGCTGTGGCTGGCAGAGATCTCCAAGCTGTGCCAGCTGAAAACTACCTCCACTGGTCCGACAGCCAGAGACCTCCAAGTTCTGCAGTTGGTGGCTGTGTCCTCAAGCTGCTGCCACCACTGCTGGGTCCCCCCGCCCCCAATGCATGCTCAGTTTTCACACATGCAGAAAAATCAAGCATTCACAGGGATGGGTCAGCAGCTTGGGGACACTACCGCTGGCTGCAAAGCTTGGAGAGGGCTGTCAGTGCGGCAAAGGAAGAGGAAGTCTTCATCTGGAGGGGACCAGAGATCCCCGTCAACTCAGATATTAATATTTTGCATTCAGGCGGTGGGTAAGGGGAACAGAGAAAATTTGGTGCCCACCCACTTTTGGATTCAGACCTGCTCCCCTCTCCCTCCCCCAACCATCTGGCTATGCCACTGAACACAATGCAAAGACATCTGTGATACACATATCTCAAAGTTAACATATTCAAGTTAATAAATTCGAAATAAAACACTTTTTTCCTACCTTTGTTGTCTGGACATTTTATTTTCCCATCACGTTGGTCCCAATTCCTCTGTTTGTTTTCTGCTAATTCTCTTTCCAGCAGCTGTTGTCCATTTGTCTTTTCTTCTCTCTCCTGTCTTGTCCTATTCCTTCACTACACCTCTCTGACATATTGATCCTTCCCTTATAGCTATTTCCTCTCTTTTTTCTTTTCTGCCTCTCTATCCACTCAACTTTCATCTTCTTTCATACCTTTCTCCTTCTATTAACTTTTCAGCTACCTATTAACTTTTCATATTCCTCTCTCATTCCCTAGCTGTCCCATTTGTCATCTCACTCCTTGCCCAGCCTGCTATTCCATTCTATCTTTTATCTATCCTTCATTACTACCTCTGTATTCATCATCCTCTCCTCTCACTCATTATCTTGCCACCCCTTCTTGGCCTCTCCCACATGGTTCTGTTATTTCTACTGTTTCCCCTCCCTCCATTCTCATAGCTCAGTATTGACTCTCCCTCCCCACTCCCATGGCCTGATATCTCCCTGTCCCTTTTCCTCCATCCACCCCAATCATCTTCCTGTCCCATCTCTCTTCCCTCCTGCTGCCCCTCACATGGACCATCATCTCTCCTCCTCTCTCTCCCCTCCATGGTCCAACATTGCTCCCTCTTTCCTGCTGGTTGTTACCTCTCTCCACTCCATCCCACGAGCCATCATTTCTCCCTCTCCTTCCTTTCCCCTCACCCTCCTGTTTTTATTCACAGGTTGCCAGTGCAGCAGAAGTTCTGATATGCTGCCTGCTTCTGCCCCACCACAGTTTTCCTGCCATGTTCCTCCCAGGCTGAAACAGGAAGTTGCATCAGAAGGGGGGGGGGGGGATGGAATGCGACAGAGGAACAGTGCAGGGGCTGATGCAGGCAGCGTATCAGAATCGCTGCCATGCTGGTGACCTCCTGTGAACAAGAACTGCGATTTAAGTTAGACAAGGAAGGTGAGGGGAAGGAAAGGAGACCTTAAATGGGGTGGAGATATGAGGAAGAAATAATGGTTTGCGGGGCCCCTTGGGCTGTTTGCACTCCTCTCCAACGCTAGCCCTGATTTGGAGAGCTAGAGCACTGAGGATCAGCTTTAAAAAACTGACTGAAGAAATCAGAGGAAGGTTTGGGAGTTCCCAATATTGGAGTATATAATGTAGTAGTGCTCCTAAGGTGGATACATGAAAGTTGCACAGGAAGGGAAAAGTTTTCCTCTATGGAAGGGATGGAGGCCTAGAGCTCCACATTTAAAATTTTAAATTGTTTATACCAATAAGAGAAGCATAAGGAGCTCCCACATGAACTAAAATTTCTGCATCGCTTCTGTTAAGCATGGAAGTGGTGACAGGGCCGAAGCCTGGAGGAGTCTCCTTTCCTGGCCATGAAAGGGAATGCTGACTTCCATCCAGGAATGGGACACACACAGTTTCGAAATTGGGCACAGAATGGCTATAAGTTTCTGGTACACAGAGGCAGAACATCAAAGGCGGCCCCTGTCCTTTTCCCAGATAAGAACTAAGTGGGATATTCCAAATTCACATTTGAAGGTCAGACATTACAGGATGTTGTTACACAAGCATTGCTTTTGACACCTGGAGTTATGCAAAACTGGATTTGCAATTTTCCAAAATCAAACCACCAGCATAATAAATTCTCTACATGGTATATGATTAGATCAGATATGGATGTGGGAAATGTAGAAAAACTCGAAAAGCAATGGGGCCATGATCTAGGTATATCATATACCAGTAGTTTTTAGAGCTCTTTGACACGTTATTTCTGATGACTAAATTTACAGATATGCAGGAGACTCAATACAAGCTTTTACATAGGGCATTCATTACCAGAGCCCAAGGAAAAAGAATTGGCCTGTGGGAAGAGGGGATGTGCATTAAATGTAAACACGCCGGGGGCACGTACATTCACTCCTTTTTAGAATGCACCATCTTAACACTTTGGAACCAGGTGCTGGACATCGTTGAACAGGTATTAAACAGGAAGCTGGGATGGGATTATGGTACACTTCTCTTAGAAGATCAACATACTCTTATGTAACAACACATCCCATTGCCAAGCAGACAATTCAAATATAATGCTTTATTACTAGTGCTTTACCATAATTATACACTAGCTAAGAAATCAATACTATCTGCCTGGACCTCAGAGGAGGGGGAAAGCAATTCAAGACTGGGTGCATCACATAAAGGATATAACTTACATTTTAGATAGCAACTTATAAAGGATCAAGACGAGGGTCACGTGATGCACTGAGAGAGCAAGACGCGTGTCTCTGCTCTCCGAGGCCCCAACACCCGATATCGCCAAAAAACCTCAGTAAAACCGCCTGTCTGCAAGAACGCGACCCATTACTTACTCAGTGAAGTGTCCATGGACAGATTCATCGAAACCCCGTCGAAAACGATGCCGGTAAGAGGCTCCAAAAAAGAAAAAGAAAAACCGCGGGGGGCGGAAGCCAATGAGGAGCGGGCCGCACAGTGGAACGGGCAGGCCTTCACGGTGGAACAACTGTCGCAGCTGACGGAGGTGGTGACGGAGGCAGTGACAAAGGCCTTGGAACCGCGGCTAGAAAAGATTTCTACACAAATCGCTGATTTTGAGTCTCGTCTGGCAGACACGATCCATCGGACAGGGGAGCTCGAGCAGCGGATGTCCGACCTCGAGGATGAGAATACCCCGGCACAGCAGAACATGAAAAAACTTCAAGCCACCATGGAGGCCCTGAACAATAAAGTGGACGACCTCGAGAACCGGGCCAGATGCAGCAATTTGCGCATTCTGGGCATACCGGAGTCGGTGAGTGACGGGGCGCTAGCAACAGTGGTGGAGAAATGGCTGGCCTCAGAATTCGCCCTCTCTGATCATGCAGAGGCGCTGTGTTTGGAGAGAGTCCATCGGGTAGGCCAGATCCAAGATGGCCGCCAGGCTCCGCGTGCGGTAATACTGAAAGTGCATAACTATCTGCACAAGATGGAAATCTTGAGGGGCTATCGCCTCAAAAGAGATATCAAATATGACGGCCACCTGGTACACATTTTCCAGGACTTTTCAGTGTCTCTGCAGGAGTGCAGAAGGAAATTTACTCCGCTGTGCCAGCGCCTACATGTTCTACAGATCAAGTTTATGCTTATCTATCCAGCAGTGCTTAAGATCTCTCAGGATGGCAAGTGGAGATCATTTGATACGGAGTCCGCTGCAAACGAGTACATAACAAGCTTGGAACAAAAGAAGATGGAGAAGCCCGGACAACATTTGGGAGAATGAGAGGTGCTGCCAGAGGCAAGATTGTTGGTGGTAAAGTAGTACTGTTATGGGTGACCACTGGGGACTAATTACAGAGGTTTATAAAGACACTTCTAGTAGGACAGGGTGGGGGGGCCTCGAGCATGGTAGGGGCTCTCATAATTTTCTGCCTACGGAATGTTGCGGTTTAGGGGACTAAGATTAAGAGTGGGGAAGGGGGGGGGGGAGGTCAGGGGGGACAGCAGGGAAGGGCGGGATGTAGGAGAGGGGATGAGTGTCAGGTTTTTATAGAACATAGGACAAGGAAATTTTCACACGAGCGTAGTCGGAGGGGAAGTGTGCAGTGGGGGAGAGACATCTTTGGGTATGGCTGGGAGCCCCGGGGGTGGCAGCAAATGGGGAATCTGTTATTCAGAACGTGCAAGTTGTCCCAGTAGTCTGATAGGCAAGGTGCGACTTGTCTCCTGGAACGTCTGTGGTATATCATCTCCGGTTAAGAGAACAAAGATATTAGCTGCTCTGAAGCGTCACGGCGTGGGAATAGCGTGTCTTCAGGAGACCAGACTGTCCCAAGAAGAGCACGAGAAACTAAAGAGGGGATGGGTTGGAGAGGTGTATTGCTCAGCGGCGGCAGGCAGATGGGTGGGGGGGGGGGGGGGGGGACCGCAATCTTGATCCATAAATCCCTTATGTGCAAGGCCAAATTGGCTTTTAAAGATGGGGAAGGAAGATTCTTAGGGTTCAGCTTAATTTGCAAGGGAAAGAGATGCTTTTGGTATCGGTCTACGGCCCTAATACACATTCCGCTAAATTTTATGCCCAGCTTCTGGCACGCTGCCAGGAATATTCGGCCCTCCCCTTGGTTTTAGCTGGGGATATGAACCAGGTGATAGACCCAGAATTAGACAGATCTCGGACACAACAGTCTGGGACGGAGCCTGATATATCCCTCCTGGGATCGTTTTGTCAGAAGTTGGGACTCTTGGACCCGTGGAGGATACTCCATGGAGAGGAGAGGGATTTTACCCACGTGTCCAGGGCTCATTGCACACAGTCCCGCTTAGATTACATTTTTACATCACAAGAATGGTTTCAGGGGGTGCTAGAAGCTACAATAGGCCCAGAGGAGATCTCTGATCACTCTCTTATCTGGGTGGACGTAGAGACGCCTGCATATTTTCACCAATCACGAGGATGGCGGTTCCCCTCATATCTGTTCTCTTCGACAGAGTTTAAAGTTTATTTGCAGAAAAAATGGGAGGAGTTCTATGCACACAACCAAGAACACGCAGAGGATCCCATTTTATTTTGGTCCACGGCAAAAGCCGTTTTAAGGGGTGAGATCATAGCATACGTTAGCAAAAGGAATAGGCAAATAACGCAAGGAATAATAGAATTAGAGAGAAAGCTGAAAGCCGCAAAAAGGCAATACAGTAAGCGACCATCTCAGATTCAATATGAGCTTCTCATGGCCACACGAACAGCTCTTAATAGTCTAATACACGAGCGCACATCCCGTTCCCTTTTATATAGAAAATATAGATTATATAGACACGGAGACAAAGCAGGAGGGCTGCTAGCTAGGCTGATAAAAGGCACTCGTAATCCTCATTTTATTCCAGCCATTCGAAAAAACACAGGGGAGGTGACCACAAATCTTCAAGAAATATCACAGATCTTTCACTCTCACTTTGCTGCCCTCTATGCAGGAGAAAGGGAGGGGCCGGAGTTACGGGACACCATCAGGACATATTTGAATAAAGTGAACGTGGGTTCAGTCCCGTTAGATCGTAGGGCTTCCTTGGATAAACCGATTGGGGCTAAGGAACTCCAAAAAGCCGTTGGTGCACTCAAGCTTCACTCGGCACCGGGACCTGACGGCCTTACGGGGGAATTTTACAAATTGTTGAGCCCACAGATACTGGGGCCCTTAACAGACTACCTCAATACTGTGGTAGAGACAGGGCAATTTCCACCGCATGCAAATACGGCCCTTATAAGCTTGCTCCCAAAGAAGGAGAGGGACTTGCTGGTTCCTGCCTCATACAGACCTATCCCCTTGATAAACGTGGAGATCAAGCTCCTCTCCCGGATTTTGGCAGACCGGCTGGCGCCTCTCTTACCGGGGCTGGTGAAGGGGGAGCAAACTGGCTTTGTGAGGGGGCGTCAGTCGGTCACAATGTTCGTAAGCTCCTCCTGGCCATGCTTTTGCAGCCTGGTGAGGCTTCCCAGCGGCTGGTGGTGAGTCTCGACGCTGAGCGCGCTTTTGATAGAGTTTTGTGGCCCTTTTGTTTGAAACCCTGAGCTGGATAGGTCTAGGGGGGTGGCTTTTGCAGGCCATAGAGACATTGTATTCGGGGTCGCATGCCATGCTTCTCGTTAATGGAATTAAGACAGAGGAGTTTGACATCATGAAAGGAACACGTCAGGGCTGCCCGCTGTCCCCACTACTGTTTCTGTTGACACTGGAACCCCTTTTATGCGAGATATGTGCACACGAGGGAATACAGGAGATTAGAATTCATAGTCACGAACTTAAGGTGTTGGCTTATGCTGACGATCTGCTGCTGCTACTGAGCAATCCCCAGAAATCCTTAGAACATTTACTTGACATCATCACTAGGTTTGGCAGGATCTCTGGCTTTAAATTGAACCTCTCCAAGTCGTTGGCGCTGCCTTTGGAGGATAATTTGCAGACTAATTGGAGAGGTCCATTCCCGGTACAGTGGGCAGTGGGCCGAATCAAATACCTGGGGGTTATCATTCCCTCTGAGATAGGGCTTCTATATGAGACAAATGTGTTACCACTATTGGCGCAGACCAAGCGCACACTACAGCTTTGGGCTGCTTGCCCCCTCTCATTGTCGGGACGGGTTGGATTATTTAATATGATGGTGGCCCCCCGGTGGCTGTATCTGTTTCTATGGAAAGGGAAAAGACCCAGGCTCCCAATATATATCCTGCAGAAGCCCAAGACTCATGGAGGAATGGGCCTCCTTAATTTAAGATATTTAACGGTGGCATGTTCCATGCACCACATTAGAGACTGGCTGACAGGGCAACAGGATTTCTCTAATACTCAACTAGAGATGGCTGCCTTCCCCACTGCACACTTGGGTTGGTGGTTACATGCATCGGGTGGGGGTATAGAGTCCAAGCTGGGGGGAATCCTTTGCTTATCTCGGCTAGAGCAGCGTGGAGATGGCTCTGTAAAAGACACTCTTTTGATTGGAAGGCGACCCCTTTCCTGCCGTTGTATCGTAATCCTGACTTCCCAGAGGGGTCCTCCTCAGCGGCCTTTGCTCGATGGAGGCAGAAAGGAATCCGTTTCCTTTGCCAACTAGTGACTGATGACTGATGACGGACAAGCAAGGCCGTTTTTGGAACTACAGCAGGAATTTCAGTTGACAGGGTCGGACCAATTTGCATACTTACAAATCCAGCATTATTTGACTGCCTTGGGATGGATCAACTTAAGCGAGGATGTACAAGATACATTGAACACGGCCCTGACACTGGGGGGCCAAAATGCAGTACCTCTCTGCTACCATCACCGATTTTTACAAGACACAACTGAGGATCTGGACTTTCGCAGCAGAGCGCAGGTCTGGTCTAGAGAACTTGGGGTGGAACTGTCGGAAGAGTCGCTTTGTAACTTTTTGTCCTCCATTCAACGTACCTCTGTCTTCACTCGTTATTGGGAAATACAATATAAGTTTGCCCTGCGGCTGTACATCTCTCCAGCGCGTGCTCATCGGGCAGGGTTCAGTGGATCTGGGGAGTGCCCTAAGTGCAGACAATCCCCTGCAGGGCTCAGTCATATGTTCTGGAAATGTCCCCGAGTGATACGCTTTTGGTCTACAATCTTGGAGGCAGTTAAGAGCTATTGGGGTCGAACAATACAGAGACAACCATTAATGCTCTTTGGAGTCTACAAAGCGGTAGGGCCTACTCTGCCGGGCTTTAACGCCTTCCTGTGGAGAGCGATACTGGTGGGAAGAAGATTATTTTATTGAACTGGCGGAGCACACGGTCCTGTCTATTGGTGTATGGTGGACGCATATGATTGAACTATTGAGGCTGGAGCGCTGCGGGGTCAAGGACTTCTCCTCTGAAGATGGTAGACACTTGGAAAAAATCTGGGCGAATTTCTGGGACACATTGCAGCCAGCAGCACGGAGCAGACTTTTAATTAAATGTACATTTGAATGTTTGATGGACCGGTTTACCCTGACACTCTAAAGGGGGGGTGGGTGGGTGAGGGTGGGTTAGAAAGAGGGTGGATTGGGGGCTGTAGAGTAGGATGCTGAACTGCTGTACAACTTTACTTGTGTTGGTATCACTGTTTGGGTTGAGATGTGAATAAGTGAGCGAATAAGAGATGGGGTAGGGGGGGGAGGGTTGGGGAAGGGGGGGGTTATAAATTTGTTTATGGTAAAAGACTGTTTTTCTTGACTCTTGCTGACTGTTCGGAGCCACTGTTACATCAGCTTTATTTACACAATGTATGTTCCTGGTTCTTGTCTCTTTGACTGCGTAATAAAAAAGATTTAAACATAAAGGATCAAGACAAAAGGACCATACACAATATATAGAATTATGGAAAAACTATCAGAGTTTAGCCCCAAAGTTAGGCAGGTACAGAGGAGATAGGGCGCATGTCCATGTTTATTTTTTGTTGTTTATACCTTGCCGTATACTTGACTAAAGCAAATTTTGGTTGGATGGGTCATGAGCGCAAGTCAGTATAATGAGGGATGAGATGGAAAGAGGGGAGTTTTTTCATGGGTTGTAGGTCTGTTAGATTGTAATGGAAAAGCAACGACAGAGGGTGTCTTAAAATGGAATAAGCATACCCAGAGATGGTAGGGGGCTTTATTTTATTTATTTTGTGTATTATCTACATTTTCTATAAGTTGCTTATCCAGTGAATAACTTTGTGCCTTACACTTTCTAGCCTTGCAGTTTACTTTGTTTAACACAACTTTGTATGATGGATTATGTTTTTCCCTCTGTGTTGCATTTACAAATAATAATAATAACAATAAAAAGCTGGAACTGGATAACAGAATAGGAGGAGAACAAAGAAGAGGGGGGAGATGCAAGATCTGGAGGGGGAGGGAGAGAAAAAGGCCTGAAGAAAATGGGGAGAGGTGGATGTGGGGGGAGAAACAGAGGAAAGAAGGAGAGAGAAAGAGACCTGGTGGTGGGAAGCAGAGGGAAGAGAGATAGAGTGACCTGGAGCAAAGGTGAGGGAAAAGGAGGGGGGGGGGGAAGAAATGCTGGACAGGGGGGTTAGAGGAGGGCAGAGAGAGATTGGACCAGGGGGAGAGATGCTGGACCAAGAGAGGAAGAGACAGAGAGGCTGGACCAGGAGTGGAGATGCAGGAGAAAGGGAAAAGAGATGGGAGAAGCTGGACATGGTGAGGGACAGTGACACAGAAGAGAGATGATGAATACAGAGGAAGCATATGGACACTGAGAGGGCAGTTGAACATGGAGGGAGGATAGGGACAGGGACACAGAGGGGAGATACTGGACAGAATGGATAGGGACACAGAAAGAAGATGGATAGCAGAGAAAAAATGTCAAAAGGACAGGAGAACATGGAAAGAGACAAAACAGAGAAAAGTAGAAAAGAGACACTGAGACCAAAGCAATTACCAGACAACAAAGGTAGAAAAAGTTTGGGGGGTTTTTCTGAATTTATTAATTGTAAATGTCAGTTTTGGGAAATGTATATCTCTGATATCTGTCACAGTAATAGAAATAGAAACTGAAATGTAAGATATCAGAGATATACATTCCCAAAACTGACATTTACAATTAATAAATTTCTATATGTAACACTACCCTCGGTTTCAGCGCTACTCCATCTCAGTTTCAACAGCTGGTGAGTCTGTCGATCATAGTGGTCGGGGTAAGGTGGTTTTCCCCTGAGTTGTAGTACACTTCCACCTAAAGGTATTACAGATGTTTTAAAATACCCGTTTAAATATCCCAGGTGTGTGTTTCCAGCAGCCACTGAGCAAGAAGAGACTCTCACACCAGATTTTCTTAAGGTAACAATGTTTTTTTATTGCCTAGAAAGGTAATATTTTGAAATTATTAAAACCAGCTGACAGTATGACTGCAGGTGTTAAGTGCTTTGATATTAAAATGTTTAAAACGAGTTAAAATATTTAAATATAGCTAAAACCAGTGAACAATTAGAATCAGATAAAAAATTAAATATTTAGATTCTTGGCTATACATTAGAGTCTAATCACTTTTCCTCTCCTTTCCCAGCTCCCAAAATGGATTCCAGAGATAACAAGTTGAACTTTGTCACAACTAATACATCAGATAAATGCACTTAAATAGTTTTATTTAACGCGCTGCACACTTTTACTCTAAGAATTTGTTCCTTTGGATAAATTATCTGTTTGTCTCCGCTACAGAAGAAGACAATACTGTTCTTGGAGAACAGAGAGCCCCTCTTGTGATTCAGCACCACAGCAACAGGTAAGTATATACCCTCACATGAACATAGTACAAAGCGAATGCTACATACCTGTAGAAGGTATTCTCCGAGGACAGCAGGCTGATTGTTCTCACTGATGGGTGACGTCCACGGCAGCCCCTCCAATCGGAACACTTTCTAGCAAAGTCCGTTGCTAGTCCTCGCGCGCCGATGCGCACCGCGCATGCGCGGCCGTCTTCCCCGCCCGAACCGGCTCGTGCCGGCCAGTCTCATATGTAGCAAGACAAAGAGAAGGGAAGACACAACTCAAAGGGGAGGCGGGCGGGTTTGTGAGAACAATCAGCCTGCTGTCCTCGGAGAATACCTTCTACAGGTATGTAGCATTCGCTTTCTCCGAGGACAAGCAGGCTGCTTGTTCTCACTGATGGGGTATCCCTAGCCCCCAGGCTCACTCAAAACAACAACCATGGTCAATTGGGCCTCGCAACGGCGAGGACATAACTGAGATTGACCTAAAAAATTTACCAACTAACTGAGAGTGCAGCCTGGAACAGAACAAACATGGGCCTAGGGGGGTGGAGTTGGATTCTAAACCCGAACAGATTCTGAAGCACTGACTGCCCAAACCGACTGTCGCGTCGGGTATCCTGCTGCAGGCAGTAATGAGATGTGAATGTGTGGACAGATGACCACGTCGCAGCTTTGCAAATCTCTTCAATAGTGGCTGACTTCAAGTGGGCTACCGACGCTGCCATGGCTCTAACATTATGAGCCGTGACATGACCCTCAAGAGCCAGCCCAGCCTGGGCGTAAGTGAAGGAAATGCAATCTGCTAGCCAATTGGATATGGTGCGTTTTCCTACAGCCACTCCCCTCCTGTTGGGATCAAAAGAAACAAACAATTGGGCAGACTGTCTGTTGGGCTGTGTCCGCTCCAGATAGAAGGCCAATGCTCTCTTGCAGTCCAATGTGTGCAGCTGACGTTCAGCAGGGCAGGAATGAGGACGGGGAAAGAATGTTGGCAAGACAATTGACTGGTTCAGATGGAACTCCGACCAACCTTTGGCAAGAACTTAGGGTGAGTGCGGAGGACTACTCTGTTATGATGAAATTTGGTGTAAGGGGCCTGGGCTACCAGGGCCTGAAGCTCACTGACTCTACGAGCTGAAGTAACTGCCACCAAGAAAATGACCTTCCAGGTCAAGTACTTCAGATGGCAGGAATCCAGTGGCTCAAAAGGAGGTTTCATCAGCTGGGTGAGAACGACATTGAGATCCCATGACACTGTAGGAGGCTTGACAGGGGGCTTTGACAAAAGCAAACCTCTCATGAAGCGAACAACTAAAGGCTGTCCTGAGATCGGCTTACCTTCCACACGGTAATGGTATGCACTGATTGCACTAAGGTGAACCCTTACAGAGTTGGTCTTGAGACCAGACTCAGACAAGTGCAGAAGGTATTCAAGCAGGGTCTGTGTAGGACAAGAGCGAGGATCTAGGGCCTTGCTGTCACACCAGACGGCAAACCTCCTCCATAGAAAGAAGTAACTCCTCTTAGTGGAATCTTTTCTGGAAGCAAGCAAGATGCGGGAGACACCCTCTGACAGACCCAAAGAGGCAAAGTCTACGCTCTCAACATCCAGACCGTGAGAGCCAGGGACCGGAGGCTGGGATGCAGAAGCGCCCCTTCATCCTGTGTGATGAGGGTCGGAAAACACTCCAATCTCCACGGTTCTTCGGAGGACAACTCCAGAAGAAGAGGGAACCAGATCTGACGCGGCTAAAAAGGAGCAATCAGAATCATGGTGCCTCGGTCTTGCTTGAGTTTCAACAAAGTCTTCCCCACCAGAGGTATGGGAGGATAAGCATACAGCAGACCCTCCCCCCAGTCCAGGAGGAAGGCATCCGATGCCAGTCTGGCGTGGGCCTGAAGCCTGGAACAGAACTGAGGGACCTTGTGGTTGGCTCGAGATGCGAAGAGATCTACCAAGGGGGTACCCCACACCTGGAAGATCTGCCACACTACACGGGAATTGAGCGACCACTCGTGAGGTTGCATAATCCTGCTCAGCCTGTCGGCCAGACTGTTGTTACGCCTGCCAGATATGTGGCTTGGAGCACCATGCTGTGACGGCGAGCCCAGAGCCACATGCTGACGGCTTCCTGACACAGGGGGGCGAGATCCGGTGCCCCCCTGCTTGTTGACGTAATACATGGCAACCTGGTTGTCTGTCTGAATTGGATAATTTGGTGGACAGCCGATCTCTGAAAGCCTTCAGAGCATTCCAGATCGCTCGTAACTCCAGAAGATTGATCTGTAGATCGCGTTCCTGGATGGACCAGCTTCCTTGGGTGTGAAGCCCATCGACCATGAGCTCCCCATCCCAGGAGAGACGCATCCGTGGTCAGCACTTTTTGTGGCTGAGGAATTTGGAAAGGACGTCCCAGAGTCAAATTGGACCAAATCGTCCACCAATACAGGGATTTGAGAAAACTCGTGGACAGGTGGATCACGTCTTCTAGATCCCCAGCAGCCTGAAACCACTGGGAAGCTAGGGTCCATTGAGCAGATCTCATGTGAAGGCGGGCCATGGGAGTCACATGAACTGTGGAGGCCATATGGCCCAGCAACCTCAACATCTGCCGAGCTGTGATCTGCTGGGACGCTCGCACCCGCGAGACGAGTGGACCAACAAGTTGTTGGCTCTCGTCTCTGGGAGATAGGCGCGAGCCGTCCGAGAATCCAGCCGAGCTCCTATGAATTTGAGTTTCTGCACTGGGAGAAGGTAAAATTATGTATAATCATACCTGATAATTTTCTTTCCATTAATCATAGGCTGATCAATCCATAGACTGGTGGGTTGTGTCCATCTACCAGCAGGTGGAGATAGAGAGCAAAACTTTTGCCTCCCTATATGTGGTCATGTGCTGCCGGAAACTCCTCAGTATGTCGATATCAAGCTCCATCCGCAGGACTCAGCACTTAGAGAATTACACCCACGAAGGGACACTCTGCCCAGCTCACCACCGCCGAAACGGGGGAGGGGAATTAACCCAGCTCATCCCCACACAAGTGGGGGAGGGGAATCCGTCCAGCTCATCCCCGCGGAGCGGGGGAGGGACACCACACCCGCCGATGCGGGGGGATCTGGCTTATCCTGCAACCGCAACCGCGGGAGGAGCTGACTGACCCTAACACCGCCGAAGCGGGAGGGGTACAAGCTGCCCTACAGCCGCACGAAGAGGGAGGGAGTGCCGGCAGAATTTATGTCTCAATCCAGCCCCGTAAAACGGAGGGGGAGGAATGCAGCAGCTCACTGTAAACACAAAGTCGTCTCAACTCTTGAAGAATCCAAGTGAAAGAAGAACTTGAACACAAAGTCCTCCTGAAGTAACTGAAGGCTAAACTTGAACCTAAAATTCAACCAGAATATAAACAGTACAGATATCTGGGGGGGCTATGGATTGATCAGCTTGATTAATGGATAGAAAATTATCAGGTATGATTATACATAATTTTACCTTCCATATCATCAAGCTGATCAATCCATAGACTGTGGGATGTACCGAAGCAGTACTCACCCAGGGCGGGACATAGAAATCCTGACCTCAACACTGAAAGCTCCAAACCGGGCCTACCGCCCTGGCAGCCACAGTCAAACGGTAATGCTTGGAAGAATGTATGAGCCGATGCCCACGTGCCGCCTTGCATATCTCTTCCAAGGAGACGGATCCGGCCTCTGCCATCGAGGCCGCCTGAGCTCTCGTGGAGTGAGCCTTCAGCTGGATAGGCGGCACCTTCCCCGCGGCCACATAAGCCGCTGCAATGGCTTCCTGGACCCATCTTGCCACTGTAGGCTTAGCAGCCTGCAGACCCTTACGAGGACCTGCAAACAGACAAACAGATGATCCGATTTCCGGAAATCATTGGTCACTTCCAAGTATCTGATGATGACTTGTCTCACATCCAGATATTCAAGAGCGGAGTACTCCTCGGGTAGTCCTCCCTACGAAAGGAAGGGAGACAGAGCTGCTGATTCACATGGAAGCGAGAACCAATCTTGGGCAGGAAGGAAGGCACTGTGCGAATAGTCACTCCTGCCTCAGTGCACTGCAGAAAAGGCTCTCGACATGAGAGCGCCTGGAGCTCGGAAGCTCTTCTGTCTGAAGTGATAGCCACCAAAATGACTGCTTTCAACGTCAGGTCTTTCAGAGATGCCCTCGACAAGGGTTCCAAAGGCGGCTTCTGCAATGCTCTTAGCACCAGGTTGAGATTCCACGCAGGCACCACTGAGTGCAGAGGAGGGCGCAGGTGATTAACTCCCTTGAGAAAGCGCACCACATCTGGCTGCGAAGCCAGGGAAGCACCCTTCAGGCGGCCCCTGAAGCAAGCCAGAGCCGCTACCTGGACTTTAAGGGAACTGAGCGACAGGCCTTTCTCCAGACCTTCTTGCAGGAACGCCAACACTGAAGAAATTGGAGCAGTGAAGGGAGAAAGTGAGCCTGCTTCACACCATGCTGCAAAGATACGCCAAACCCTGGCGTCAGCAGTAGAAGTAGAGCGCTTCCTCGCTCTCAGCATAGTGGCGATGACCTTGTCTGAGAAGCCCTTCTTCCTCAGACGCTGCCGCTCAATAGCCAGGCCGTAAGACCAAAGGGAGAGGGATCCTCCATCACCACGGGACCCTGATGTAACAGGCCCTGCTCCACTGACAGCCGCAGAGGATCGTCGACTGAGAGCCTGAACAAGTCCGCATACCAGGGACGTCTGGGCCAATCCGGACCCACCAGGATTACCCTGCCGGGATGCTTTGCCACCCGGTCTAGCACCCTGCCCAACATGGGCCAGGGCGGGAACACATAGAGGAGCTCTTGTGTCGGCCACTGTTGGAGAAGAGCATCTACTCCCAGGGATCGAGGGTCCCGTCCTCTGCTGAAAAAGCGCGGCACTTGGCCATTGGCCGATGACGCCATCAGATCTAGGCTCGGCTGGCCCCAGCGCTTCGTGATGTCCAAGAACGCCTGAGCAGATAGTTGCCACTCTCCGGGCTCCAAGGTATGGCGACTGAGAAAGTCCGCCTTGACATTCATGACTCCGGCAATGTGGGCCGCTGAAAGCTGCTCCAGGTTCGCTTCCGCCCACTGGCAAAGACTCATAGCCTCCTTGGCTAGAGGGGCGCTCTGGTACCTCCCTGGCGGTTGATATAGGCCACAGCCGTGGCATTGTCCGACAGGACCCGTACAGGCTTCAACACGAGTACCGGGATGAACTCCAATAACACCAAGCGAATGGCTCTGAGTTCCAGGAGGTTGATAGACCACTTGCCTCTGCAGGAGACTAGAGCCCCTGCGCTGTCCTTCCCAAGCAGTGGGCTCCCCAGCCCATCAAAGAGGCGTCTGTCGTGACGACAATCCACTCCGGGGTCACCAGAGGCAATCCTGCAGACAACTTGTCTGTCTGCGTCCACCAGCTCAGCGCCTTGCGCACTGCTGGGTCCACGGGAAGGCGCACAGCATAATCCTCCGACATCGGAGTCCAGCGCAGCAGCAGAGATAGCTGTAGTGGTCTCATATGAGCCCTGGCCCAGGGCACTACTTCCATCGTGGCCGTCATAGAGCCCAACAGCTGCACGTAGTCCCAAGCCCGAATAGGAGAGGCTACTAGGAACTAGTCCACCTGAGCCTGAAGCTTGACAATCCGATTGTTCTGGCAGGAACACTCTGCCCACTTGGGTGTCGAATCGAACTCCCAGATACACCAGGGACTGAGTCGGGCGCAGCTGGCTCTTCTTCCAGTTGATGATCCATCCCAGGGAGCTCAAAAGAGCAACTACCCGGTCCATAGCTTTGCCGCACTCTGCATAAGAGGGGGCTCGGATCAACCAGTCGTCCAGATAAGGATGGACTTGTACTCCTTCCTTTAGCAGGAAGGCCGCTATGACCCCCATTACTTTGGAAAAGGTCCGTGGAGCAGTAGCCAACCCGAAAGGGAGGGCTCTGAACTGGAAGTGTCGTCTCAGGACTGTAAAACGCAGAAAGCGTTGGAGAGGAGGCCAGATGGGAATATGCAGGTACGCTTCCTTGATGTCCAAGGAAGCCAAGAACTCTCCTGCCTTCACTGCCGCTATAACAGAGCGGAGAGTCTCCATGCGAAAGTGCCTCACTTTCCAGGCCCGATTGACCCCTTTGAGGTCGAGGATAGGCGGACAGAACCTCCTTTCTTGGAACCACAAAGTAAATGGAGTAACGTCCCTTGCCAATCTGATTTTTTGGCACCGGAACGACCGCACCCAGGCGGATCAGGTTGTCCAGGTCTGCTGCACTACCACAGCTTGACCGGAGACTTGCAGGGAGAGAGTACAAACCCGTCGCTTAAGGGTTGGCAGAACTCTAGCTTGTAGCCGTCTCTGAGACTTCCAGCACCCACCGCGTCTGAAGTTATAGTGGTCCACTCGCCCAGAACGAGGACAGCCGTCCTCCAATCTGCACTGGGGCGTGGACCAAGGCCCCGTCATTGGGTACGAGACCCTGGGGAGGACCGGAGGGAGCACCTCCGGGACGGCGGTCTCTGCGAAAGGAATGCTGCTTGGGGGAGAAATTCCTCTTGAAGGAAGAGGGGGCAGAGGAACCCGACTTGCCCGGGCGGTATGGAGGTATCGGGACGAGTACTACCCGAGCCCTGACCTCTGGTAATTTCTTGCCCTTAGACGTGCCGGAGATCGGTCACGATTTTGTCCAGCTCGACCCCAAAGAGCAGCTTGCCTTTAAAAGGCAATCTAGCCAGGCGGGATTTAGAGGCGTGGTCAGCAGACCAATGTTTCAGGCAAAGCCACCGCCGCGCAGAGACTGTCTGAGCCATGCCTTTAGCTGAGGCTCTCCAGACATCATACAGCAAGTCTGCCAATAGGCTAAGCCCGATTCCAGGGCCGGCCAATCAGCCCTCAAGGAATGATCCGAGGGGGAAGCCCGCTGCACCATAGTCCGGCACGCCCTGGCCACTAGGAGCCGCAAACTGAGGCCTGCAAACTTAAAGCAGCTGCCTCCAAGGACGACCTTAAGGCCGCCTCCAATCTTCTGTCTTGGGCGTCCTTTAGGGCCGTGCCACCTTCCACCGGCAACGCCGTTTTCTTAGTCACCGCAGTGATTAAAGAATCCACGGTAGGCCACAGATAGGCCTCACGTTCACTCACAGCCAAAGGATAGAGGCGGGACATAGCCCTAGCCACTTTAAGGCTCGTTTCCGGGACATCCCATGAGCCGCAATTAAGGTGTGCATGGCATCATGCACGTGGAAGGTTCTAGGCGGGCGCTTCGTCCCCAGCATAATGGCAGAGCCAACAGGGGCTGAGGGAGAGACGTCCTCCGGAGAGGAAATCTTCAAGTGTCCATGGCCTGTAACAACAGGTTGGGCAAATCCTCTGGGCTAAAAAGCCACGCTGCAGAGGGGTCATCCGCTCCATCCGAGCGGGGATCTATCTCCTCCAAGGAATCCGCAAAGGATCGTTGGGAGACCTCAGACACGCTGGCCCTCATCTACATCGGAGGAGACAAAAGTCCTCCAAGGCCTGGAATCACCCGAGGGCGTTTACCTCTGGGAACCTCAACCTCTTTATCAGAAGAGGGAGCAGGGGCAGCGTTTTGCATGAGGAAAGCCTGATGCAGCAGCAAACAAACTCGGGGGAGAAACCCCCCAGACTGTGCACTTCCGCAGCCTGGGCAACAGCCCTAGGCGCACTCTCAACCGGCGCTCGCAATAGCGGGGGAGAGACATGCTGCGCATCCAAAATGGCGTCCAGGCGCGAAACTCCGTGAAGGAGCCGCGCGGGAAGAACGGCGCTTAACTTTAGCCGCTTTTGTGCCGTCGCCCAAATTAAGGGCGTTCATGGCATTAATGTCTCCAACCTCAAGGGCGGCCCCGACGAAGCCGTCCGAGCCGCGTGGCCGGCCAAGATGGCGGAGGCGAGGAGCGGGGGATGGGCGTTTATGGCGGGAAAAAACCGCCCCGCCGGAGGAACGACCGGGACATTCATCGGTCACTAAACTATCACCCATCAAGGGCGAATCAGGTTGTAAAACCACCCGCATCCCCTCTAGAAGCGCTCCAGCGATCCGGGGAGCGACCCTTTGCGCCCTCGCCCTCAGACGCCATTGCCACGAGGAGAAGAATCGGGGAACCCCCTGCCCGCTATAAAAAGGTAAAATTACCTGCTTGCCGCTCCGAGCTGTAACGAACTGGTGTCCCAGTGAGTAGCTGCAATGAACGTTTAAAGAAACGTCGAATTAAACGCCTTTAAAGACGTTTAAAATATATATATATATTTTTTTTTTAAACGGAGCCAGCGGGAGGGGGGAGAAAAGGAGGGACCTGGCACCACCAGGTTTGCACTTGCTCAAAAGAGCCCTCAACCCCAGGCCTCAACAAAACCTAAGGATTAGGCTTGGAGGCCTAGCCAGAGCTGCTGCTGTGTGTGACCACCACCTGCTGAGATAGAGAACATACTGGGGAGTTTCCGGCAGCACATGACCACATATAGGGAGGCAAAAGTTTGCTCTCTATCTCCACCTGCTGGTAGATGGACACAACCCACCAGTCTATGGATTGATCAGCTTGATGATATGGAAGATGGGACTTTGGATAATTTATCACAAACCCAGTAGCTCCAGGAGGCGAATAGTCATCTGCATGGACTGCAGGGCTCCTGCCTCGGATGTGTTCTTCACCAGCCAATCGTCGAGATATGGGAACACGTGAACCCCCAGTCTGCGAAGTGCCGCTGCTACTACAGCCAAGCACTTTGTGAACACTCTGGGCGCAGAGGCGAGCCCAAAAGGTAGCACACAGTACTGGAAGTGACGTGTGCCCAGCTGAAATCGCAGATACTGTCTGTGAGCTGGCAGTATCGGGATGTGCGTGGAGGCGTCCTTCAAAGTCCAGAGAGCATAGCCATCGTTTTGCTGAATCATGGGGAGAAGGGTGCCCAAGGAAAGCATCCTGAACTTTTCTTTGACCAGATATTTGTTCAGGGCCCTTAGGTCTAGGATGGGACGCATCCCCCCTGTTTTCTTTTCCACAAGGAAGTACCTGGAATAGAATCCCAGCCCTTCTTGCCCGATGGCACGGGCTCGACCGCATTAGCGCTGAGAAGGGCGGAGATTTCCTCTGCAAGTACCTGCTTGTGTTGGAAGCTGTAAGATTGAGCTCCCGGTGGACAATTTGGAGGTTTGAGGCCAAATTGAGGTGTACCCTTGCCGGACTATTTGGAGAACCCACTGGTCGGAGGTTATGAGAGGCCACCTTAGGTGAAAAGCTTTCAACCTCCCCCCGACTGGTAGGTCGCCCAGCACTGACACTTGATTCGGCTATGCTCTGCTGGAGCCAGTCAAAAGCTCGTCCCTTGCTTTTGCTGGGGAGCCGAGGGGCCTTGCTGAGGCGCACGCTGCTGACCGAGAGCGAGCGCGCTGGGGCTTAGCCTGGGCCGCAGGCTGTCGAGAAGGAGGATTGTACCTACGCTTGCCAGAAGAGTAGGGAACAGTCTTCCTTCCCCCGAAAAATCTTCTACCTGTAGAGGTAGAGGCTGAAGGCTGCCGGCGGGAGAACTTGTCGAATGCGGTGTCCCGCTGGGGAGCTGCTCTACCACCTGTTCGACTTTCTCTCCAAAATATTATCCGCACGGCAAGGCGAGTCCGCAATCCGCTGCTGGATTCTATTCTCCAGGTCGGAGGCACGCAGCCATGAGAGTCTGCGCATCACCACACCTTGAGCAGCGGCCCTGGACGCAACATCAAGGTGTCATACACCCCTCTGGCCAGGAATTTTCTGCACGCCTTCAGCTGCCTGACCACCTCCTGAAATGGCTTGGCTTGCTCAGGGGGGAGCTTGTCCACCAAGCCACCAACTGCCGCACATTGTTCCGCATGTGTATGCTCGGGTAGAGCTGGTAGGACTGAATTTTGGCCACGAGCATAGAAGAATGTAGGCCTTCCTCCCAAAGGAGTCCAAGGTTCTAGAGTCCTTGCCCGGGGGCGCCGAAGCATGCTCCCTAGAACTCTTGGCCTTCTTTAGGGCCAAATCCACAACTCCAGAGTCGTGAGGCAACTGAGTGCGCATCAGCTCTGGGTCCCCATGGATCCGGTACTGGGACTCGATCTTCTGGGAATGTGGGGATTACTTAATAGCTTGGTCCAGTTCACCAGCAATGTCTTTTTGGAGGACATGATGCACGGGTACTGTGGACGCTTCCTTAGGTGGAGAAGGATAGTCCAGGAGCTCAAACATTCAGCCCTGGGCTCGTCCTCCACAACCACCGGGAAGGGGATGGCCGTAGACATCTCCCGGACAAAGGAAGCGAAAGACAGACTCTCGGGGGGAGAAGCTGTCTTTCAGGAGAGGGAGTGGGATCAGAAGGGAGACCCTCAGACTCCTCGTCAGAGAAATATCTGATGTCTTCTTCTTCTTCCCACGAGGCCTCACCATCGGTGTCAGACACAAGTTCACGGACCTGTGTCTGCAACCGTGCCCGGCTCAACTCCGTGGAACCACGGCCACGGTGGGAGCGTCGAGAGGTAGACTCCCTCGTCCGCACCGGCGAAGCTCCCTCCGCCGACGTAGTCAGGGAGCCTTCCTGGGAGGGCTACCGCAGTCGACGCCGGAGACCTCACCCCGGGCAATGGGCCAGCCGGCGCCTCGCTCGACGGTACCGGAGGCGCAAGCACCCCCGGTACCGGAGGGGTAGGGCGCAACAGCTCTCCCAGGATCTCTGGGAGAACGTCCCGGAGACTCTCGTTCAGAGCGGCTGTAGAAAAGGCATGGAAGCCGATGCAGGCGTCGATGTCAGAGTCTGTTCCGGGTGTGGAGGCTGTTCCGAGCTGTCCAAAGGGGAGCGCATCGACACCATCTTGACAGAGGGCGAGCGGGTCCTCTCGGTGCCGATGCCTACTGGGTGCCGACTCCCTCAGCGACCCAGAGCTCTCGGTGCCGACACGGGAAGGGGACCGGTGACGATGCTTCTTCGACTTCTTGGGATGAAGCATGTCACCGTAGCTTCCCGCACCGACGAGGAGGACGTAGAATCCAGCCGTCGCTTCCTCGGGGCCGAGACCAAAGGAGGTTGGTCTCGGGGGGGCTGTACCGCAGGAGCCCTCGGGATGGGGGGAGACCCACCCGAAGGCTCACCGCCACCAGCAGGGAATGGACAGCCCTCACCTGCACTCCAGACGAAGCACCACCGTCCGACGACATCAGCAGACGAGGAGTCTCGATACCACCGACGCCGACGCAGCCTTCCGATGTCGCCCCGATGCAGAGGGCCGATGCCTCGATGCACTCGATTCAATCGGGGGCGAAGATGAGGTCCAGGCGCCGACGTACGTCGAAGCAGTCGATACTCCCGGTGCCGATGCCGACGAAGAGCCTGAGAACAAAATGTTCCACTGGGCTAACCTCGCTACCTGAGTCTGCTTTTGTAAAAGGGAACACAGACTACAGGCCTGAGGGCGGTGCCCAGCCCCCAGACACTGAAGACACGACGCGTGCCTGTCAGTGAGCGAGATTACCCTGGCGCACTGGGTGCACTTCTTGAAGCCGCTGGAAGACTTCAATGTCATGGGCGGAAAAATCGCGCCGGCGAGATCAAAACTTGAAATGGCGAAAATGGCACCGCAAAAATAGGGGGAAGAAAAACTTCGACCGAGGCCTAATAGGGCCTACCCCGACGACGAAAGAAAACTTACCGGGGCAAAGACTGGAAGTACGGGAAGGGAGAAAACCATAAAGGTCTCCTTCCGAGCACCTTTTTTTTTTTTTTTTTTTTTTTTAGAACGAAGTCGATAAACGACGCGCGAGGTCACTTTGTGGCGCGAACGGCGAAACACGACCGTACCGAGCGCGGAGAAAAGAAGACTGGCCGGCACGAGCCGGTTCGGGCGGGAAGACGGCAGCGCATGCGCGGTGCGCATCGGTGCGCGAGGACTAGCAAAGGACTTTGCTAGAAAGTGTTCCGATTGAGGGGCTGCCGTGGACGTCACCCATCAGTGAGAACAAGCAGCCTGCTTGTCCTCGAGAATCTCCCTTTCCCCAGGGTACTGTACCAAAATATTAATGACCCCCCCAAAAGTGCCAAAAAAAGTAAAGATTTGTGCATACAAACTCAACCCCCCCCCCCCCCAAACCTTATCTTCCTGTGTTTTTCTTGGCGTTGGCCAGCCTCCTCACTTCCGGATGCAGGACAGCTGCCTCAAACAGTAACAGGAACACACTATGACAGGGTTTCAGCAATTCAGCATCAGTTGAGAAACCCTGCCTGCCACACTGCAATTACCTCCAGCACAAGTTAGGCCTCCCTTCCTAAAGCGCGACCCTACCATCGCTACCAACCCAGTTGCTTGCTCAGCCACACCAGAACCTTTCCCCATTGAATACCAATTAGGTTTTGAAACCAATTCCCAAGAGCCTGCTCTCCATGATGCTGTCCCTTCGCTCCAGTCCCTGACTTTATTTTAAAGCCTGCAGCATTAAACCTGTTTAAAAAATAAAACTATTTCTCAATTTCTCAAAACCTGCAACTTGTTTTATCAGGGCTACCCCTTAAACTCGGTCCACACAATCCAAATTCTGGGAACACACCGACAGGTCTCCACATTAAAATTCCTTCATTTAAACCTTTCAAATTGCCCTTCCTCCTATTAGGTCTTGGTACTATGCCGTAGATGATTTTCCGCCTTATTTTCAAAAGTGATGGGCGCTCAGATTTTGACCCAAATCGGGAGATGAGCATCTTTCTTCCGTGGGCGCCCAAATCGGTATAATCGAAAGCCGATTTTGGGCGTCTTCAACTGCAATCTGTCGCAGAAACGTCCAAAGTTGATGGGGGCATGTCGGAGGTGTGGTGAAGGCGGGACTGGGGCATGTTTTATCGGCCGAGGAGAGATGGGCGTCCTCGGCCGATAATCGAAAAAGAAAGGCGTTTTTAGCGCGAATTTGGGTCACTTTTTTTGGACCCTTTTTTTTCATGAACAAGTCCCAAAAAAGTGCCCTAAATGACCAGATGGCCACCGGAGGGAATCGGGATGACCACCCCTGACTCCCCCAGTGGTCACTAACCCCCTCCCACCCAAAAAAAACAACTTTAAAAACTTTTTTTTCCCAGCCTGTATGCCAGTCTCAAATGTCATACCCAGCTCCATCACAGCAGTATGCAGGCCCCTGGAGCAGTTTTAGTGGTTACTGCAATGGACTTCAGCCAGGTGGACCCAGGCCCATCCCCCCCCCCTACCTGTTACACTTGTGCTGGTAAATGGGAGCGCACCAAACTGCCCCCAAAACCCACTGTACCCACATCTAGGTGCCCCCCTTCAGCCATAAGTGTTATGGTAATGGTGTAGAGTTGTGGGGAGTTGGTTTTGGGGGGGATTTGGCAGGCTCAGCACCCAAGGGAAGGGAGCTATGGACTTCAGAGGTAGTTAACTTTAGTTTTTAATTGTTACAAGTGCCCCCTTGGGTGCCCGGTTGGTGTCCTGGCATGTGAGGGGGCCCAGTGCACTACAAATCTTGGCCCCTCCCACGACCCAATGCCTTGGATTTGGTCATTTTTGAGCTGGGCGCCTTCGGTTTCCATTATCACTGAAAAACAATACCGCCCAGCTCAAGTCCGCACAAATCTGATGCATTTGGCTGGAACAAACCGTAGTATCGGAAAAAAGATGGACGCCCATTTTTTTCCAAAATACGGTTTGCCCCGTCCCTTCACGTACCCATTCTCGGAGATAGACGCCCATGGAGATGGGCGTTCGCTTTCGATTATGCCCCTCTTTGTGTACCAAGGTGCAGATTTTGAAGATGGTCCGTTCTTTGATTGGGAGCCAGTGCAACTTTTCTCGTAGGGGTTTAGCACTTTCGAATCGTGTTTACCATATATCCAATCTGGCTGCTGTATTTTGGGCGGTCATGAGTCTGTGCTCAACTCCCCTGCCCCCAGTGTCCACCTAATCTCTAAGTCCCTGCTTCTTTCATCTTGATCCTCAATCCTTTCTCTCTTCTTTATCTCCCTCCTCTACAGTGTGGCCCAAAGGAAGGACACAGCTGGTGCTTCTAACTTGTGTTGTTGCACCCATTAGTTTCAGTATTCTTCAGATAGATCATGGTAACACCTGGTGATTCTGAATTATCTCTGGTCTTTGAAGTCAGTCATGGCTAAGCGTCCTAATGAACTTTAATTAGAAGACAGATGGTGATGTGCTTTGGGGAGACTGAGAAGAGATACTGTAGGCTCTCCTGAAATCTGAACATCAAAAGGAATGGCATTAGCCATCATTTGTGAAAAATTTGGGAAGAAAATATCCTCCAGTGACAATCACCTAATTCAGCTCAGTGGTCAAAATCCTGTAAAGACAACTTAAATGTGAAGAACAGAATTTGTTCTTACTCAGACCATATTTTAGACTGAATTGAAGTGATTGATGAAGCCTGGCAACCATCACAACTATGTCCAATTCCATGGACATTTTTTTTTAGTAAGCTTTGTGATCAGTTTGAGCTGGGCTTAACAGTTCAGCTGATCTGTTTAGATAAGCTTGGAGTCTCTCCTGACAGGCACAAATGACTTGCACACACCTCTTCACACAAAGTTACATGCCAAGATGATATGGCCTTCAACCAAACATTTCTAGCATGCATTCTGATAATCTATGAAGGCAGGGTCTGCTTTACCATTAGACAAACTAGATGATCTGCTAGGTTAGTAGTCATAGCAAAGCAATAGGCTCCAACAGCCTCACAAACACAAAGAACCATCATTGTGAACTTTTACTTGCAAGAAAGGCGGGTAATTTTAAGAAAGCCCACTTATTCTAACAAATAGCCATTTACCTAGAAAAATGGCTTTTGCAAATTGCCTTCATTTTGTATCTATATCAGGGTTTAATTTGTATAAAAGGAACTGAAATTGTGGAATTAGGGAGGAGTAGTAAGAGCAAAAGGAGAAGAGAACTTGGATTAGGAAACAGAGTGACTTATCTGCTGGGTTACATCCTCCCCTCTTCTTCTCTGCAGGCTTCCTAGAAAAGACAATGCAGCAGAGAAGCCAGGTTGCTCTGGATTCAGGAAAGGTAAGGTGGAGTTGCATTTCAGACCATTCCCCTGGAAATTAAATCTTGATCTATAAACAAAAATTAATATTAAAAAGTATGATGTCAGTTATATAATTTTATAGGATTGTTCTGGGGTAATCATGGTTATTGAGCTTAATTATTAAAGTCTCAGGGGTAGAGTTGAGGGGTAGAAGCCTGAAAGATAATTGGGGGGTGGGGCGAGAGAGAAAACAAGACTGAAGGTTAGCCTAAAGAACATAAGAGTAGCCATACTGGGTCAGACCAACGGTCCATCTAGCCCAGTATCTTGTTTCTGACTGTGGCCAAGCCAGGTCACAAGTACCTGGCAGAACCCCAAAACGTGGCAACACTCCATGTGTCCTGTTCCGTTAATTGGTGAGCCCTTAGGTTCCCTGAGGCCCGGTGAGACCTCAGAGGACCGCCGCGCACCCCGAATCTTCACCCGCGGCGACCGCCGTTCACCGAGGGTTGAGCCCCCAGCTGCAGGCGGCCAGCAGGACTGCTGGAACCGCGGGGTGACGGCCGGCCTGGCTGGTAGTCAGCAACACAGTCTCTGAAGGGCAGCTAGCAAGGACGGCTAGCACTGAAGAGGAACACAATCCCTGAAGGTGGCTAGCAAGGACGGCTAGCTGGAAGAGGAACACAGTCTCTGAAGGTGGCTAGCAAGGACGGCTAGCTGGAAGAGGAACACAGTCTCTGAAGGTGGCTAGCAAGGACGGCTAGCTTGAAGAGGAACACAGTCTCTGAAGGTGGCTAGCAAGGACGGCTAGCTTGAAGAGGAACACAGTCTCGGAAGGTGGCTAGCAAGAACGGCTAGCTTGAAGAGGAACACAGTCTCTGAAGGTGGCTAGCAAGGACGGCTAGCTTGAAGAGGAACACAGTCTCTGAAGATGGCTAGCAAGGACGGCTAGCTTGAAGAGGAACACAGTCTCTGAAGGTGGCTAGCAAGGACGGCTAGCTTGAAGAGGAACACAGTCTCCGAAGGTCAACACTTCCTGATCCACTGCATCGGCTTCTGACATTCGAAACGGAAGCACTGGACTCTTCCCGTTCCGTTGCTTAAATCTCCCGCCAGTCCATCCCCTCTCAACAGCTGGAGCCAATCCCCCCGGCCTAGGCAGGCAAGGGACGCCTGGATTGGCCAGCCTGCCTGGCAGGCGGAGTCTCCCCATCAATGCGCCAATCCGGCGCGAGTAGGCGGAGCTGGCTCGCCGGTCCGCCCCAGAGCAGGGAGACGACGACGCCAGCGCCGCCATCTTGGCCGGCGTATCCCCCTCTCCGAGGCCAGCGCTCGCTCCAGCGGATCGCCGGCCTCGGACCGACCCGCGGCAGCGCCGGCCCCGTCGGCGGCTCGTCTTCGCCGCGCTGGATCCCGCGGGCTCCGTTGACCCTCGCTCCCCGCTGCGGGAGCCCAGGTAAGGGCCCGGGACGGGACACCATGCTACCAATCCCAGGGCATGCAGTTGCTTCCCCAAGTTTGTCTCAATAGCAGATTATGGACTTTTCCTCCAGGAACCTCTCCAAACCTTTTTTAAACTCAGATATGCTAACCACTGTTACTACATTCTCTGGCAAAGAGTTTCAGCCCTACATGAGACATATTTGAGAGAACTTTGGGTGTTCTTTAAAGCTGGTTGGATGTAAGATCAAGAAATAATTTTTTAAACAAAGAAAAGACGTACTGAGAGATAAATAAGACTGAGCTGCACACAACGAATGTGGTCCACTGAAACTGATGGTTCGACCATGTGTCATACTGAAGCGGCAACAACAACAACAAACAAGCAAACCCTGAAAACTGCAACAAAATCCTAATACTAAAGGATAGAACAAAAAAATTGACAGATGATTTTTAAGCAACCCTAAAGGACTCTTATTAAAACACATTGTTTTTGCATTTACCACACTTTGATAGAAAGAATTAATGCACAGTAAGCAAAAAAAGGCTCTGCCAAAACTGTTGGGGGTGCGTTCAATGTGTCCTCAGCAGTTATCGCACTGAAATATCCTTTACCACGCATTAAGACTATTTGCAATTATCACAGATGCACTTAACGCCTCCTTTTGAGGCACTGTTAAGTGCACCTTCACTAACTGCACCTGTAACACAGTACATGGTAAGCACCCTGTACCACTGTTTCCTCTAAGCTGTGTGGGAGTCCTCCAACTGCATTATTGCCAGTACAGGGTGGTGCTTCAATATTGCATTTTCAATCCCTAAGGACAGGCACATTTCCTGGAGTCCTGCAGAGCTTGCCTCTCACTATTTAAAATGTGATAGTGAAACAGCACCCCCCCCCCCCCCCCCAATGGCAGGACTGTAGGTGGAGGACTCTCACACAGCTTAGAGAGAACAGTGCCCTGCGCTGATTGTAGTGTGTAGTCCATGGCCATTCTCCACCTATAGCCAGCCCAGTCCCTGCCTCCTAACACGCAAATTAATGACCACTGTCATGCCATTGTGGTAACAGTTAACACACTATAATTTGCACATTAAAGGGCCCTTTACTAAAGTGCATTAATATTTTCAGTTCATGTGGGATTTTACCATGCATTAGCTGCAAATCTAACACAGAAATCGGTGGAGGCATTTCTATAATTACTTTTATTCAGGTTGTATGTTAATGTTCTATTTAGCTAATATAACATTTGCTTCCTATTAGTATATACTTAACCAAAGACCTCAGCTGTGCCACACTGAACTAGATTTTAAAAGTCAGTAAGATTTGTGCACCCACCTCTTCATCGATCTAAGGTATTGATTGTTCTATATGATTTTTTTTTCATATTTTTCATACTTTTTTCTTTTCTTTATACCACAGCCATCAGCTTCCCAATTTAAAACTTTGACTCCACTGTTTACTAGGGTTAATTAGATAATAATACTCATCTCAAGATGAACTCAGGAATACTCAGCCAGAAGGCTGAGAAATGCTGACGCTGTTGAAATTGGGGGGTGTTCCTGAAAGAGATCAGGGCGAAACATAGTCTATATCGGATTAAGTAATCCCCTGACTGAATATTCCTGAATTAATCTTCAGATGAGTATTATTATCTAACTAGTAAAAAAGGCCCGTTTCCGAAACCAATGAAACGGGCGCTAGCATGTGGGTTTTTTTTGTGTGTGTGTGTATGTGTCACAGAGTTATTTTGTGTTTGTGTGTGTGTGTGTGAGGGTGCGGTGTGTGTGCAGGTTGTTGACGGCTGCAGGGGAATGCTGGAACATTTATGCGCTGCAGGAATCAGCGCCGTCTTTTTCCGGGTGCTCAGGGAATCCCCGAGGTGGGAGACATCTTGCCTGAGGCTGGGGATGGTTGGGCACGTCCTTGGCCGCTTCGGCAAAAGGGAAGAGGAAGGGGGTGGGGAGTTACCTGCAGCCGCCTGAGAAACCATGTATTCTTTGTTTGTTTTTGTATTATTAGTTTGCATTTCTGTTGAAGAAAGAGTGGATGCCTTTCGAATGATGGAGGTGGTGCGTCGGTGTGCGGTTGTTTCGTTAGTTTGGCAGCCAGTCTCCAGCGATTCCTAGCAGGGAAGGAGTACTCCTCCCCCTTCCTTGGTCGCTGTTTGCTGCTGGCTGGGTCGCGGGTAATCTTTCCAGCTGGGCCGCAGCTTGTCCTGTTCGCCCATGTCCCAGATGGTGACGGGCACGTTGTTTTCCGGCTCCTCTGACTCCATGTCAAGCGATCCCAAATATAGTCTGTGCTATAGGCCCTCTGGCACTCTTCAGTACTGGCATTAGGCATTTAAAAATTTCTCCCCCCCCCCCCCCCCCGGTCTATTTTTGCACATACCCACAGCAGGAATATTCTTCTCTCATTCTAGCGGTGGTTATGTGCTCTCCGTGCTGCTCAGATAATGAGCCATTCTGCTGGGGAATGCTCCTCCCTTATTGTCACGTAGTTTCCTCTGATTGGTCCGTCTTACGTTGCCAAGTGTTGCCTGGGAACGGTGTTGTGATGGTCCTTTGTGTTTCAGAATGTTGAGGATGTTTTTTCTGATTGGTCCATCATGCGAGGGCGGGGCAGAGAGACATGGTCAGTGTTGTGGCTTCACCACCATGAATCCATGAACCCTTCAGGGAGTGACTGAGTGACTTCAGAACGTTGTCTTCAGAACGTTGAGGGTGAGTTTTATTATAGTAGATTAACCCTACTAAACAGTGAAGTCAAAGTTTTAAATTGGGAAGCCGATGGCTGTGGTATAAAGAAAAGAAAAAAGTATGAAAAATATGAAAACAAAATAAAATCATATAGAAAAATCAATACCTTAGACTGATGAAGAGGTGGTTGCACAAATCTTACTGACAGGGTCTCTGGTGCCCCCCTGCAGACTATCGGTTGGCGCCCCCCACCCCCCGTCCAGCAGAGCAGGAACAGAAGGGAGCAGGCAAGTAAGCCGGACCTCAGGAAAAAATAGCACTGTATGTATCCCTCATTGATAAGTCTCTGACTCTAAAGTTTAGCAATTTCATTAAAGCAAAATGTATTTTCACATATCACATCCTATCCAAGGAGAATGTTTTATATATGTCACCCGTCTGTGGTAAAACTTCACACAGTATCAAAATACCTCTAATATGTAGTCGTGCCAGCCGAGGAAACTAACTGTGCTCAGCTCACAAGAGACAGAGTGAACATAAAATAAACTTCATCCTTAAAAGATAATATCGGATGAATGCATGAAGGTGAATATGAATTCCTGTGAATGGAATCAATTTGATTTACAATAAATCCAGATACTACTCCCTCATATATATAACAAAAAATTATTTAAGTGGAATGGAATTATTTGACTGTACTGGTAAACAGAAAGAAATACTCTATTGCATTCTAATCTCCTTTCCACCAAAGGATATAATTCAGATCAAACATTTATCTCTGATCAACTATCTCAGATCAAATATTTATTTCAGATCAAATATTAAGGTTTCCTTGCTTACAGTCACTTAAATCTACCTAGCCTTTATATAACTTATAGGATTTAAACACTCTTAAACTGAAATTCACCCTTTTCTATTCTTCATAAACTTCAAGTAATCCTGAAATATTCAGATCCTTTTCTCACTAGAGAAACTTCAATCGCCACCAATCTCTTTTCACTTATACTTTCTCATTTACCACAATCAGGCACTCTTTTATAACTTCAGTCAACAAACACAGGCAGTCACAGCTGGATGTCTCTCTTGGCAAAGGACAGCTCTCACTCTGTTCACTTCCCGGGCAGATTTCTTAACAGAAGCTGATCATCCAATCAGAGAGCTCTATTTGAATGCAGATTAACATACAGACACTCATGGGAATGTTTAGTGAAAAACACCGGACTAATTTGCATATGATTTAAACAAATCTGAGCATATGACAACCAAGTACAGACTCCCAGCACCTGAATTCTGCAATTAGATTTATGGCAAATACTTTTAAAACTTATTTTAGCACTTTTAAAATTTCAGGTTCTCTTTAATTTGAATGCTGTTTCAAGCTCTGAAACTCACCCTGACTGAGGAGCTAGCCCCAAACCGAAGCATAAATAGCAATCTGGTTGTATTCTCACGTAACTTGAAGAGCGTGCCTGCCTCAATTAATACTGCTCCTTTGCATGAAAAGGGGAGGGCAGCGGAGATAGGAGAATCACAAGTTCAGGTGAAAGATTTTGCAAGTGAGCAGACGGGCGCTTACCGCATCAGCACGGCCCTGCTTACTGACTTTTAAAATCCAGTTCAGTAAGTGGTACTGCTGAGGTCTTTGGTTAAGTATATACTAACAGGAGGCAAATGTTATATTAGCTTGATTTGGGACCTCCAGATTTGAGACTTATGGTGTAAGTGGAATGTTCTCTTTAGTACATGGAACCTGCTCACAGTTAACATGGGAATACTTAACGCCTCCTATTTAGGAGGCGCTAAGTGCGACAACTGTGTTTTAGCCAGTTAGCGTACAGTAAGTATAATGCACTAACTGGATAATGTTTCCATGCCTATGCCATGCCCCTTGAGAAATTCCACCTGATAACAGGCATACTACTGTAAAACACCTTAACACTACTGTTGTCTCTAAGATGAAAAGTGGTTCTTCAACTGCATTGCTACCCGTAGGGGGTGATGCTTCAATATTGTGTTTTCAATTTTCTAGGGGCAGGTAGGCTACCTGGAGTCCTGCAGTAAAGACAAATTATTGAGATTCAGACTTTATATTGTTCTTCCGTTCCAACCCCCCCCCCCCCCAAGATAGTTCTTACTCTTTTCTGTCCTCGTTCTGCTGAAGTGAGTGCTGCTTGGAACTCTCTGCTGTGGCCTGCCCTTGAGGAAGGTACATCAGGAGGTGGGCCGCGTGGCAGACAGAACTTCCAGCATCAACAACTGTGTCATCAGCGGATCAGGCGGGCAGGGCGTCAATTCAGGAGGACAGACATGTGCCACAGCTGCTTGGTATATTGGCACGGCAGAGCAGAGAAGATATGCACAGGTAGCACAGCGCAGCAACAATTTTGCGGCGGGCTACGTGGCGGGAGTGGGGTGAGGGGTGGCAAGGTGACCAGCGCACGCAAAGAGTCAGACAAGAAATTGCGGCAGGAGTGGGCTGGGGACAAGGCAAGTGGAGTTTGATCGTAATGCAACAGGGATTTCGACCGGCCGCGGGACTTCTGTGAGTGTGAGGCCCTGTGAGGTCGCTCCTGTCTAAGACTGGCCCTGACTGTAGGTGGAGGACTCCCACTCAGATTAGAGGGAACAGTGCTTCCACGTTTGCACATTAGCCTGTTTTTGTGTGTTAACCCCTTGTTAAGTGCCTAATACACTTTAGCAAAAGGACCCTACAAGAGGCATAAAACTCTAGAAGCTGACTGTAGGTACAAAATAGCAGAACACTAGGACCACAGATCTTTTCTGCAGAAAATCCTCATATTCCTCAATCATCAATTACAGAAAAATCATTATGAAAATGGAATATAGATTTGATAGAAAACATAAAAGTAATTTGGGGAGAACATAAGAAAGTATCTTTTGTGGGTAGTTTTTTTTTTTAAGTGCGTTTTTTTATTCTATAGAAATCCGAAACATCCTCAGGGAATGGATAACTATGGTTACATTTTGAAACGTATTCAGTAGGTTTCAAGACTGTTTCTGCATGCTGTTTCAGTATTACTATAACCAACCAGCCTTGGGAGGTCTAACCGTAAACACCCTACTTACAGAAATTTAAAAAAAAAAAAAGAACTTTTTCAGAAGAAGACCCTAACATTTACTACGGTTTTAAATTCAGTTATATTTTAGAAATTCACTCAGTTGAGCATATGCAATTGAAGATGCTGAAATGCAAAAGTTGCCATAGTAACTGAAGATGAGAATGAAAAAAAAACACAAAATCTCAATTATAAAGACAATAGTGTTTTCTTAAAGCTCTTATGTTGTCCAAGAAAGATGTTTCTTTAGTTTTCTTGTTTCCCTCAACAGTTCTTTAAATAGTGGGACATAGAATGTTTTGTAAATTTTATTGCAAATTATTAAATGCTTCATAAGAATAGTTAGACTATTTTTTCAACTTCTCCATAGATAAGTTGCAACAAGGTAACAATAAAATTATTGATAATTAGTTCCTTCATGTGGTATTCAGCCATGGTGGAGAGTTTTTTTTTTCTCTTTTAAAGCAGCATTAAAAAAAACCCCACATATATGCAATGCCACTATCCAGTTAGTTGGTGGTGTTTAATATATGTAGACAGCAGTCGCCAGTGACCATACATCTAGTAACAATATTCAGCCACTATCCATACAGTGTTTCCTGAACATGTTTAGACTGCTCAAAAATTTTCTTTCCTGAACATTAATGGACTATTACCGCAGAAGTCTACAACGTCACCCAGATTCCATTATTAAAATACTAGAGTAACCTGGCATCAGCATGTGTTACATTTAGGTGCCTGGAGTTACACCAGCCAGGGCCTGGAGTTAACCACTGGACCAGGTGAGGCACTGGCTCAGGGTGCTGGCCATAAAGGCTGTCAAATTCCCAGCCACTGATGTCACTGCCAGTGCCTCACCTGGAGCAATTGTTAGGCGTTTCTGCTCCTTCCCTCCCAGTGGGTTCAACATTAATTTCCCCACTGCCCTAATATGGTCTCTCTCTTATGCCCTCTGCTCCAGCATCGCTCCTTCTTCCCCCGCCTGCCTGCCCGTGGTCCCATAAACTTGCCAACAGCAGCAACATGAAAACAAGAAGCCTCCAGCCAGCTCCTGGGTGTTCCCTCAGTCAATGTCCCACTCACAGGAAATTGCATCAGATGAGACGGGATGCAACAGAGGGAACACCCAGGGGCTGCCTGTTTTCATATTGCTGCTGCTGGCAGGTTTGCAGGACCATGGGAGGGGTGGGTGAGGGAGTGATACTGAACGACAAGGAGGGGGTGCTAATGTGAGTACAAGTAGGGTGCTGCCTATGTAGGGGGCAGGCAAGGCACTGCTAATGCAGGGGGTAGGGCAGAGTGCCATGATGCAGGGGCACCGCGAGATGCACTGATGAAAGTTGACTCAGGGCGCCACAATCCCTTGAGCTGACCCTGACATCAGCTACAGACCTGGTATAACTGCAGGTGCCCAAATACAGCAAAGAACGGACCATCAGTTTCAGTGTGTGTTTTCTAGAGCAGCAAGACTCATTAAAGAAGGCACCATATCATCATCGTTCCATTTTTTAATTTCAACAATTTTATTAATGAAACACATACATTATGTGACATGTAATAAGTACCTGTACAATCAATCAATGAACATTAACTGCAATAAATGTCAAACATTATACACCTTCATTAATCTTTTAACTTTTGTCCCCCCCCCTTCCCTAATATTAACGTTCTTTCCAACAAGGTTTATTTATTAATACCAATTTGACAAAAACTTCTTTTTCCCCATGCCACTGGACCAAGACTCCGACATGAAGGAACCTCCTAATACCTTCCAGGTCCATTATCCCTATCTAAGCTTAAACATATATCTCCCTTCTCTCTTGTTTATACAGTTCAACAATCATCATTGTGGGGGATTTCAACAAAGCGATCATCCTTGGAGTCTCTGCATATGGGTAGATCTCCTCGATCTCCGACTCCAAGATCAGCTTGTCTTTCCATCCCCCCCCCCCCCCCAAAAAAAAAACGAAAAAAAAAAAACCTCCTACATTAAACCTTCCCCCCCTTTTAACCCCCCCCCCCCCAACTCTAGTGATACAACCAACCAACACACTTCCTCAGCTAAAATGACTCTTCCACCCAAGGAACATCCAAGCTCCCCACAACAAAAGGGCAAGAAGGGCCTGGGCTCTGATGACCCTCCCCCCACCATGCTGCTCCTAATCCCTTACCTTCGTTATAACGACATCCCATCCTTAATGAGTACCCCCTCCCACCCCCCCCCCCAAACCCCTATCGCCTCCTCATTAATTCCCCAATCTTCTAATGGGAGATCTGTCATGCCCCTCTATTTACCACTGCCTGTTCAGGAGACTCTGTGAAACCTCCAAGCTTGTTAAGAATATGGCTCCGGATTTTAGGTGCCAAAGAATTAATGTATCCTTTCCAAATGAGATAAAAGCTACGCTGGGCCCTAGGGCTACACAAAGAGTCCTGGAGCTGCATTAGCAGCAACGCATGAAAACGATTGCGCCAATGCCAAAATGAAGGGGGGCTGTCTCGTGTCCAGTAAACTAATATACATTTTTTCCCCACAAGGAAAGCCTTATGGGCCAGTGCATTCTGATGTGCCGATCCTCCCTCTACAGGTGCCCTGCACCCCACTAGTATACACTCCGGGTGTTGTCGTATTGGATGCCCCACCAATCTCTCTATATACCTGCTCACTCTAGTCCAAAAGGCAGTTATGGCAGAGCATTCCCAAAAAGCATGGTAAAAATTATTAGATTCTGCCCCACATCTCTTACACCGAGCAGACTCTAGGAAGCCCATGTTGTACAAACGCTGTTGGGATGTGTACGCCCGATATATCACTCTCACCTGGCACTCCCGGAGTTCTGCACTCTGTACCCATTGCTGAACACCCCTCAGGCCTTTCAGCAAATCCTGTGTAGTGAATTTTATCCTTGCATCTGTCGACCATCGATTCGCTACTTGTTCTAAGTCTCGTTGTTGACACATCTTTAATTGCCTTTTGTTCAAGAGTGATATCGAAATGGGATCCTCTGTCACCATTTCAAACAGCTCATCCAGCTTTAACTTTAAATCCACCCTCAAGGGATCCTTAGGCAATGATGCTATATAATGTCTTACTTGTTCATAAGCAAATCTCGCCCCCCAATCAGAGGCTTCAATCTGAAGTTCCCCCAATGATTTAATATCACCACTGGGCTCCACCAAGTCTTGCAGGAACATTATACCCCGCTCCTCCCATACCCGAATTTCCCATTCCTGGAGAAAACCGGCTATTCCCCTTTAAGGGCAGCAGCCTGCTATAACGATAATCAAAGGTCCATATTCACGCTAAGTCCTTCCACACCTCCTTCATAGGTCGTATCAGGACATTACTTCTCAAATGTATTGGTAGCTCTTTCCTTGTAGCATGCAATACGTAATGCAAATGCAAAGGACTACAAAGGGCCGCCTCCATTTGCAGCGGGGTGTATGCCTCCGTCTGTTGGATCCAGTCTCCCAAGTGGCGCAGTAAACACGCCTTATTATAAAGCTTGATATCCGGAACACCCAGTCCTCCATCTCTCCAGTTACCCACAAGGCTTTTGTAACTTAACTGAGGCCGTTATTTTGCCCAGAAAAATTTGGAAACTATGCTTTGCAGAACCCTTAGATCTCGCCGTTTGAGGTACAAGGGTAAGGTTTGTAAAAAATAAAGCCATTTAGGGAACACCATATTAAATAAGGAAATACGGCCCATCAATGATAACGGCAATCCCTCCCACCTCCCGAGAATTTCCTTAGTGAGCTCCATTAAGTGCTTTATATTGGTGCTGTAAAGCCGCGCAGGGTCACCAGTAAGCTGAATCCCCAAGTATGTGAATACTCCTCGGGCTCTCTTAAATTTGCAGTTCAGTCTATTCCATTGCCTCTCCTCTAAGTTAATTGTCATGACCTCAGACTTGTCGAGGTTGAGGCGAAATCCTGCAAAGTCCCCAAACTCTGCGAACAGGCTTAATAGTGTTGGGAGGGATTCCTGAGGGTCCAGAACCACTACTAACAAATCATTGGCGAAGGCTGATATCTTGAACTGCTCTTTACCGATCTGGACTCCCTTCACTTCTCCCATCTGTTGAATTTATCTTATAAGAGGATCCAATACCAACACAAAAAGAAGTGGCGAGAGAGGACATCCCTGCCTTGTTCCTCGTGCTATCTTAAATGTCCCTGATGTCATCCCATTCACCCATATCTCTGCCATTGGATCCTGATATAGGGCCTTAAGTGCCTCCAGAAAAAATCCCTCTATTCCATAGGCCCGCAAAGTAGCAAACATAAAATCCCAGTGAATGCGGTCAAACGCCTTCTCGGTGTCGAAGCTGATTATTAAGGCTGGAGTCTTTTGATAATGTAAACTCTCCAATGCCGCCAGAATTCGCCGCATGTTGCGGGCGACCGACCTATCTCTGACAAAACCCACTTTGGCCTCATCTATCAGCTTGGCAGTATTCTTGCCAACCTATTTGCTAGAATTTTTGCTAACAGCTTTGTTCGTAGGGGAGCAAAGAGATAGGCCTGTACGAACTAGCCTGAAGAGGGTCTCGGCCCGGCTTTAACAACACTACTATTTGAGCCTTCCTCAGCGTGTCTGGCAATACCTCACACTTAACATGTTGATTAAACACCACCGTTAGACAAGGTACAATTTCTGCTGCAAGAAGCTTATAAAATTCCGATGTTAGCCCATCCACACCCGAGACTTATGTAAAGGGCTATCTCGTATACACCAATTCACCTTGTCTTCAGTTATTTCCTTATTAAGCTCCTCTCGCTGTTTATCCGTAACTTTGGGGAGTTGTTGGCAATCAGAAAATGTTCACTACCACTATCAATATAAGTTCTGAAAATTGGCTTGAGCTTGGTGATTGTTGTGCAGCCGCCATCTTGGGCTCTGCTGTTTTAGGCTTTTCTCTCTCCTTCCGTGGCGCTTTTGCAGCCATTTCGACCTCTCGCTCCTCAGACGTTCCGTCAGCTGCAAGCTCAAACTTTGCAATGCTTTCTGCTTGCACAGAGAGCACCCTCTTTTCCCTTTTTGGGTCGATTAAAGCGTTTGATGAGGGGGACTGGCAGGAGCTCCGCTCAGAGACGCGTCTTCACTCCTGCATCACACCACGTGACCTCTCGTTCCATTTTTTTAATCAAAGAACAAAGTTACTTAGCTTTTAGCTTGAGACAACAGACCTACTGGCAACATTGCCAAGTTTTGCAAGCTTCATCACGGAAGCAGTCCATTTCAATGCTCAGTTTTTCTCATAATGCTTCTCTGCAAGAATTGTTGAACACAACCAATTATATTATTACAGTGAATTGTAAAGAAGTTCAGTTTGATGGAAACTTGATTTTGTTTCCTTGATGCGAGTTCCCACTTAAAGTTGAAAGCTCTTTAAATAGATTTATTTTTACAAATACAGCAAAGGCATAATTTATGTATTCTGTACATTACACAGGTAACTTGGTGCTCTGCCCATGCTTCACCAACATGCATGCCCTCTTGAAGTTACACGCTATAGCACTTAACGTACCCTTAAAAAAATTCTAATTTTCTCTGCATTTACAGGCTCAAACGGGCACATTACCTCAAGTGCCTAGTTTCATTTTTTTTATTTTTTTTTGTTACATTTGTACCCCGCGCTTTCCCACTCATGACAGGCTCAATGCGGTAGGCAATGGAGGGTTAAGTGACTTGCCCAGAGTCACAAGGAGCTGCCTGTGCTGGGAATCACTCAGTTCCTCAGTTCCCCAGGACCAAAGTCCACCACCCTAACCACTAGGCCACTCCTCCACTTCCAGTTAGTTGTAGAATTGCCCTTCACATGTATGTTTTGTCTAATGTTTTCCTCCTTTGTTGCCTTATTTGATTTTTATTTTTTTGATAATGTATTTGCAAACCTTTGTTAGAGCTGTTTAATATATTGTTGTATTGTATTGTCCATTATGTTTTTGTGTTTTGTCTTCCCTTATTTAACTTTTAGATCATTTATAAATTATATTTTTATGTAAACCACTTAGATTTATTTTAAGATTTTGCAGTATATAAAATAAATTTGTACTCTGAACCATAAAGTGGTTGATGTTTAAGACAGCACTTTTTCTGGCCTAACCTGTTTAACTAAACGGATAGCTAATAAATATTGCTGCTATCTGTATAGTTGAATGGAATGACCTCACTTTACCTTGCCTCTATTGAGGTAATTCTATAAAGCAGATGCTAACATTTTTGTGCAGTTACATGTGTAAATGTTTAGAACATTAGTTTTTACTGTACATATGAGTATACCTCTGGGGTACTCAAAATCCAGACCACAGTCCACAATCCAGCCTGTGAACCTCATTCCTGTGGACTGCGATGACATTCCCTGGGTCAGAGGCTAGAGCTGGGCTTTGGCAATGTCCCCTGGGCCCAGCCCTGCATCTTTCCTGATGAGCAGGAATGAGGGAGCGGCTGACCCAGAAGCATGGCAGTGGTGTGGTGCTCGGGTTAGAGGACAGTGAGAGAAGGAGAATGAGGGGAAACGGTGGCAGTTTCAGGTCCCTGCGAAAGAGGTGAGGAAAAGGAGTGGAGTGGAAAGCACAGGGTTGGTTACAGCAGCAGTGGTGGTGGAGCCTTCTGAACCCCTTTGCCTGGCAATCAGTTATAGGAAAAACAAGATAGGCAATCTTTAGTGTGTTATAACCTTGATATACCGCCATTCAAGAAATATCAGAGCGGTGTACAATAAATATTCCGAGCGGAAAGGAACTCCATCAAAACAAAGGGCAAAGAGACAGCAGGAAAGCAAGTGTTCCAGGACAGAGGATTGGGCATCACCGCACAGCTGCTAGGGAAGGGAAGGCCAACATGAAGAGGTGAGCCTTAAGGAGAGTCTGAAAATGGGGGTAGGACTGCTCAGAGCGGAGGTCAGGAGAGAGGGCATTCCAGATGAAGAAGGCCATACAAAAGAAAGCTGAATCGCTGGTGGAATCAATGTGAGAACAGTGGGAGAGAGGGAGAGAGAGGCGAAAAATGAGGGCTGAGTCTAAGGTTCTGGTAGAAGTATAGGGGTAAGCAGGGCTGACAGATAAGAGCAATCTTTATTTATTTACAGATAGACCTAGATGGTTTACATTTCTAAAATTTGTAACAAATATGATAGGTATGAACTACAATGTTTAGATAGGAAAGTAAATAGAACAACACACACTAAGGACCAGTACAGAAAGTGGTGTGCTGGTAAATTTTTAACAACAGGCTCTCTCACCAGTCCACCTTTGTCCCGACTACTTGGCCCTGAAACATGTTCAAAACAGAATAATCCATTTATGCATCTAAAAGGTAAACTTCTACAAAACAGATGAAGATCTGATTCCATGTGTGCACCAAATGAAAGGAGAGTTTTATTCTACTTCCATTTAATTTCAATATGTTCCATCAACTTTATAACACCAGGCTTCCCATGGTAGATTACAACAACAACAGAAGATGAACCCATCAGGAAACAGGATATCCTCACTGAAATTTGGCCATCTGTATTGTATACGGTGTATTTATTTATTTTTACAGTGTAGAAAAATGAGCACAAAATACAGAGTTTAAAATTGCTGTTTCTACCAGCTATAATAATTTTTTAAGATGTGTTACTGATATTCGATTGTTATTTCATGAAATTTATATATGGGAAGCTTTCAAATAAATTAAAAAGCTGTTCAATAAGTAAAAAACAAAAACAAAAACTTTAGATCTCTACTTTTTAAGGCACTACCTATCCAATTGAAAATGTTTTAGAGTTGTTACAGAGGATGGGCAATAAAGAACAATGTGAATGCAGCAGCTCATACCATTTGGTTTGAGTGCACGACTGTCTAGAGGAGATGACAGCTGTGTGGGGCAGTGAAAACAGAGATTTACCAAATTGGCTTCCTTACCGTGGAGTAGATAGGCAGCGCAGCAGGCAAGTTTCAATTTCACCTCCTTGGTCCCGACTCCCAACAGTGTCCTTTGACTGCCGCGTCCTGCCTATGCGGAAACAGCAAGTTGAATCAGAGTAGGCAGGACGTGGCAACAGAAGGACCCTGATGCTGGCATCCTGTTCTAATCACCGCAGTAGGACGATGACGACAGGCGGGGGCGGAAAGGTTGAGGGAGGGAGGGAGCAGATGTGAGAGGGAAGAGAGAAATGCGAAGGGAAAAAAAGTTTCAATGCATGGCAGCGCCGCGGAAAGGGCAGGGGAGAGAATCAGAACACGACGGTGCAAGTGTTTTTTTTTGGGGGGGGGAGCGGGCCGCGGGGAACAATGCTCCCCCAACCACTTGACAGTGACTTGTTGTAGTTGTCCTCCCTCCCCCAACAAACGGGCCCAGCAACAAGTGTGTTTAAATTTCTTACCAGACAGTATGCTGCTTGCTGTGACGGTGGAAGCTACACGACCAGCTGAGCTGCAGGAGCGCTGCTGAGGTGAACCAGCCCACACGAGCACCTCTTGCCTTACCAGTGCAGCACGAGGAGGCAGGGGCTGCCACACACCACGCATGCACCAATATCAGGTGACAGCTGGTGTGTTTGGACATGCGTTCCTCCAGCCTCCTGCTGCAATTTGTTAGGGGGGGGGGGGGAAGTCCCTGCTGACAGCTGAACAACCGGCTCGCAAAATTCTTCAAAAATTAACAACCGGCTCTGCAGAGCCGGTGCGAGCCGGCTCCAGCACACCACTGAGTACATGGATGGTGCAAACAAAGGTAAGGGATAGAGGAGCGAGAGGGGCAGTGGTAAGCAGCCTACTAATTGTTGGAGTTTGGTATTTAAGACATATTTACGTGGAGGGGCATAATCGAAAGGGGTGCCCAAGTTTTCCTGAGGACATCCTCGCAGGACGTCCCGGCGAAGGGGCGGGGAAACCCGTATTTATCGAAACAAGATGGGTGTCCATCTCTCGATTCGAGAATACGGTCAGGGACGCCCAAATCGTGAAACTTAGGTAGATCTTTCGGCGATAATGGAAACCGAGGACACCCATCTCAGAAATGACCAAATGCAAGCCATTTAGTCATGGGAGGAGCCAGCATTCGTAGTGCACTGACGCGCCAAGACATCAACCGGGCACCCTAGGGGGCACTGCAGTGGACTTGAGAAATTGCTCCTAGGTGCATAGCTCCCTTACCTTGGGTGCTGAGCCCCCCAACCCCCCCAAAACTGTACACCACTACCATAGCCCTAAGGGGTGAAGGGGGGGCACCTACATGTGGGCACAGTGGGTTTCGAAGGGCTCACATTTACCACCACAAGTGTAACAGGTGGGGAGGGGGATGGGCCTGGGTCTGCCTGCCTGAATTGCACTTCACCCACTAAAACTGCTCCAGGGACCTGCATACTGCTGTCATGGAGCTGGGTATGACATTTGAGGCTGGCAAAAAATATTTTAAAAGGTTTTTTTAGGATGGGAGGGGGTTGGTGACCACTGGGGGAGTAAGGGGAGGTCATCCCCGATTCCCTCCGGTGGTCATCTGGTCAGTTTGGGCACCTTTTTCAGGCTTGGTTGTAAGAAAAAATGGACCAAGTAAAGTTGCCCAAGTGCTTGTCAGGGACGCCCTTCTTTTTTCTATTATCGGTCGAGGATGCCCATGTGTTAGGCACGCCCTGGTCCCGCCTTCGCTACGCTTCCGACATGCCCCCGTGAACTTTGGTCATCCCCGCAATGGAAAGCAGTTGAGAACGCAAAAAATGGTTTTCGATTATGCCAATTTGGGCGAACCTGGGAGAAAGACGCCTTTCTCCCGATTTGTGTCAAAAGATGGGCACCCTTCTCTTTCGAAAATAAGCCTGATAGTGTCCATGCAAGCCTACTGGCCTGCTTAGTATTAGGGACACTTTTACTAAAGCTTAGCAGTGCTAAGAAGTCCATTATATACCTATGGGTTTCTTAGAATTTAATGTGCACTAATACTGTTAGTAGGCACCAAGCTATAAATAAAAGTGCCTTTCAGTTAATATTATGAACCTTAAACAACTCGGCAATCAAAAAAGTGGACCACTTGACAAAAAGTTTGAGTACCCCTAGAATACCTAGGGGCTAATTTTTAAAGCACTTAGACTTACAAAGTTCCACATACTTCTAAGTGCTTTGAAAATATGCCTCCTAATGAACCATAATTTAATTTGCCTTGAGCTACAACTGAAAAACGTGTTGACAAAATCCAAATAATGTGTGCTTGCACACACACACAAACACATAAAGCTGCCAAAAGTGTACCTAAGCATTATTCTATAACTACATGTACCGTATTTTTCGGACTATAAGACGCACCGGACCATAAGACGCACCTAGGTTTTAGAGGAGGGAAATAGGAAAATTTTTTTTTCCTTTTTCCCTCCTCTAAAACCTAGGTGCTCCGGTGCGTCTTGTCCGAATCCCTCCCTCCAAGTTCGGGATCGCCAATTCGCCGTCAGGGTTACCTCCTCCCCCCCCCCCCCCCCCCCGGCCTTGTCACCACTTCTCCCTACTCACGCAATCTTCCCTGGTGGTCTAGTGACGTCGGGGCAGGAAAGAGCCCCCTCTTTCCTGCCCAGCGCGCTGCTCTCCATCCTCCTGTATGCATTGCTGCCTGACGGTCTCGGCGAGATTCAAAATGGCCGCCGAGAATTGAAATCTCGGCGGCCATTTTGAATCTCGCCAAGACCGTCAGGCTGCATACAGGAGGATGGAGAGCAGCGCGCTGGGCAGGAAAGAGGGGGCTCTCTCCTGCCCCGACGTTACTAGACCACCAGGAAAGATCGCGTGAGTAGGGAGAAGTGGTGACAGTGCCGGGGGGGGGGGGGGGGGAGGAGGTAACCCTGACGGCGATCCCGAACTCGGAGGGCGGGCGGCCTGCCAGCCAGCCAAATCTACCTTCGGACTATAAGATGCACACCCCATTTTCCTCCCAAATTTGGGGGGGAAATAGTGCGTCTTATAGTCCGAAAAATACGGTATACCTTTGATAGTATAGTTTGCAGGTGGGCATACATATGGGCGGAGTCTAGATGAAGCATGGGCAGGGTGCACACTTATATAAATAATTTATAAAATACTACCTAGAAAATCCAAAGAACAAAAACCTCCACACAAAATTAGTGCAACTAAACAAAGAACAGTGGAGAATATATACTCGAATTAAATCATACTTGAAGTTCTTCACAATGAACTTTTTTAAATAGATTTTTTAAAATAAAAATGGAGGATAAAAAAGCCTTAGCAGTCAAGACTGAAAGCTACAGAGTGACAAGCACTGACATGTGCAGTCATAATCTTTCTGAATACTGTAGCGTCTTGAACATCAGACCAATCATCGGACAAAAACCTCCTAAATTCTCAGTTTGAAAATTGCCACTTAAAACACGGGACTTCAATACTGTCTTTGAAACTCTTTTCACATGCAGTGCAAACAGAAGCTTTAAATATCCACTGAGCTTCAAGAAGATCCCAGCGGGAACCCATTTCACCATATAACAGGCTTTGTCAGGGAAAGGACTGGCAATTCCATTTGTTCAATGCTATAGAGCTCACACCACACTGCTAGGCAGTATTTAATTGGTGGCATTCAGGTTTTTTTTTTTTTAATTAATGCTTATTTATTTATTTAGATTTTGCTCATACCTTTTTCAGTAGTAGCTCAAGGTGAGTTACATTCAGGTACACTGGATATTTCTCTGTCCTAGGAGGGCTCACAATCTAAGTTTGTACCTGAGGCAATGGAGGGTTAAGTGACTTGCCCAAGATCAAAAGGAGCAGCAGCAGGATTTGAACTGGCCACCTCTGGATTACAAGACTGGTGCTCTAACCACTAGGCCACTCCTCCACTCTTACCCTCACTAGCGCCCTCCAATATTCAGTGCGAGGCCATGTCTGGGCACTTGCACTGAATATTGGGGGCTTAATTTTGTGAAGATGGCTGCTGGAGCCTATGTAGGTCCCGGCCAATATTCAACCTGGGCCCACATAAGACAGTTATGTGGGCCCCTACTGAATATTGGCTGAGACCCACAAAACTATGGGCCCTGTGTAATAGGCCGCATTAAGGGCATGCTAGCGATGATAGTATGCACTGATTAGCACGCGCTAAACGCTAAGAGGGGCATAATGGAACAGAAACGCCTATCTCCATGGGCGTTTATCTCCGAGAACGGGTCCGTGAAGGGGCGGGGCGGATCGTATTTTTTAAAAGAAAAAGATGCCCATGTTTTATTCGTCAAGGTGTGAGCTGGGCGTTTTTGCTTTTCAGCGATAATGGAAAATGAAATCGCCCAGCTCAAAAACGAATAAATCCAAGGCATTTGTTCGTGGGAGGGGCCAGGATTCATAGTGCACTGGTCCCCCTCACATGGCAGGACACCAACCGGGCACCCTAGGGGGCACGTTTACAAAAACCAAATAAAAGGTAAAAGAGCTCCCAGGTGCATAGCACCCTTCCCTTGGGTGTTGAGCCCCCCAAATCCCCCTCAAAACCCACTGCCCACAAGTCTACATCATTACTATAGCCCTAAGAGGTGAAGGGGGGCACCTACATGTGGGTACAGTGGGTTTGGGGGGTTGGACGACTAGTAGCATTAAGCAGCACAATTGTAACAGGTAGGGGGGGGGGATGGGCCTGGGTCCACCTGCCTGACGTCCACTGCACCCCCTAACAACTGCTCCAGGGACCTGCATACTGCTGCTTGGGAGGAGGGTATGACATTTGAGGGTGAAAGTAAAAAGTTGTGAAACATCATTTGTTGTGGTGGGAGGGGGTTAGTGACCACTGGGGAGTCAGGGGAGGTCATCCCCGACTCCCTCTGGGGGTCATCTGGTCATTTAGGGCACTTTTGGGGGCCTTATTCGTCAAAAAACAGGGTCCAGGAAAAGTGTCCTATATTCTAGCTCAAAACTGTTCCATTATCGGCGAAGGGCGCCCATCTCTGTTCGCCCGATAACCACGCCCCAGTTCCGCCTTCGACACGCCTTCGATACGCCCCCGTCAACTTTGTCCGCATCCGCGACGGAGTGCAGTTGAAAGCGTCCAACGTTCGGCTTTCGATTATACCGCTTTATTTGTTTTTGTGAGAAGAACGCCCATCTCCCGATTTAGGTCGGAACTTGGGCGTTATTCTCGTTCGATTATAAGCAGGTAAGTCACCCAAAGAAACATATGGGTGAATCTAGCATATAGTGCGTGCTAATTTTAGTGTGCGCTAAAAATGCTAGCGCACTTTAGTAAACAGGGCCCTATATTTTAACTTTTAAGAAGTCTCAGCCTCCAAAAAGGCGTCCCCCCTTCCTACCCCCTCCTCCCCAGCTTTTGATCCCAACAGGAATCAAGCTTGCAAGAATCAAAGCCCACCCCCTAAGGTCTAGGCTGGGGATTTGTAGTGTCTAATATTAACCTATTGCACAATAAAAAAATATTTAAGCATAAAATACTATGAATTATGGACTAAATTCAGTAAATGGCGCTCAAAGCTATGCTATAATGGGCATTCAAAGATGAGCGCCCATTATAGGACAGCAGTGGGTGGCAAGACTTTTGCCTGCTGAAACAAGGTATAATTCCCTGTGCCCAATTAGGGCTCACATCCCCAGTTTTGTATAACATTGCATGCAAATTTTAGGAATGCCCCTGACCCACCCATGGCCATGCCCTCTTTTGGGTTGTGTGTTATAGGATTATGGGTGCACATTGTTATAGAATAGTGTATAGCAAGATGTGCACGCAAATCTAAATTGGTGCTAATTAGCACCCAATTTACTGGCACCAAATTGGCCACACATCTTGGATCGGCACCATATATAGAATCCGAGGGTATATGCATATCTCCTGAACAAATATGTACATATTTACACTAGATCAATGGCAAGGGCTCGTCCATAAATGAATACATGCGTACATACCCGGTTATGCTCCTATTCTATAAAGGAACGTAATCGCCTTCTTTCCTTTATAAAATATGTGCCACTCAGGTGCTATCTGGGAGCCTATATATAGTTGCAAACTTACAGAATTACCCCCCATATGGATAGTGGTAGAACAATCAGAAAATGTTCACTACCACTATCAATATAAGTTCTGAAAATTGGCCAGACTGAAGGTTCAATATTGTCTTAATAAATTCTGCTTATTTGGTTTGCTTCTAATACTGTATGCCAACCAGGGTCTTCAAAGAATAGTAATTGCAGACTGTTTTTACCTTTCTTGTAAAATAGATGTTGAATAGTGCCATTCCACCCTCACTAATTGACTGTGCATTACAGATAGGCCTTGAGGGAAGAAAATAACCCACAGACAGAATCTGATTTCATGTAATGACACAATTAAATTCTAGTACTTTTAGGTCTTATGGTGCATAATACAAACAATTATTTTGCTTTATAAATTTAATTATACTTGATGGATCAATATACTATTGCTTTCAATACATTAAAATCTGAATTGGTCACATTTACCAAGGGTTGACACAAAATGGGAAAATTTGTTTAGTACACTGGGTCTAGTATGATTACTTTTAGGGGGTAATTTTATATAGTATTTTCCACATGTAAATAGAGTTTCCAACTGGATCCAGATTCGACCAACATGGTTGATCCAGTCGTGGGTTTACCCCATTGCATGCAGGGATTTGTAGTTCTGATTTCCCCAATGCATTCCCTAAGAAAATCAAGGCTATAAGTCTATGCAAGCAATGGGGTAAACCCAGGACTGGATCAACCCTATCGGGTGAATGTAGTTCCAGTTAGCAAACTTACATGTGCATGCTTTACACATGGAAAAGTGTTCTAATTGTGAGGGGGCGGGTATTCACATGTTCAAGTACCCATGTCAACAGAAACACACATACTTCTACCTGATCTGTACACAGAGGGTCCTGTGATGTATGCCAAATTGGATTATGACTTTAGGTTGCCTGGAACAATTACAGGTTGACAGTATAAAGTAGAGACTATCATTTTAAGATAGTGTATAAAGCGAATGCTACATACCTGTAAAAGGTATTCTCCGAGGACAGCAGGCTGATTGTTCTCACTGATGGGTGACGTCCACGGCAGCCCCTCCAATCGGAAAACTTTACTAGCAAAGGCCTTTGCTAGTCCTTGCGCGTCGATGCGCACCGCGCATGCGCGGCCGTCTTCCCGCCCGAACCGGCTTGTGTTCGTCAGTCCCATATGTAGCAAGACAAAACAAGGGAAGACACAACTCCAAAGGGGAGGCGGGCGGGTTTGTGAGAACAATCAGCCTGCTGTCCTCGGAGAATACCTTCTACAGGTATGTAGCATTCGCTTTCTGCGAGGACAAGCAGGCTGCTTGTTCTCACTGATGGGGTATCCCTAACCCCCAGGCTCACTCAAAACAACAAACATGGTCAATTGGGCCTCGCAACGGCGAGGACATAACTGAGATTGACCTAACAATTTATCCAACTAACTGAGAGTGTAGCCTGGAACAGAATAAACATGGGCCTAGGGGGGTGGAGTTGGATTCTAAACCCCGAACACATTCTGAAGCACTGACTGCCCGAACCGACTGTCACGTCGGGTATCCTGCTGCAGGCAGTAATGAGATGTGAATGTGTGGACAGATGACCACGTCGCAGCTTTGCAGATCTCTTCAATAGTGGCTGACTTCAAGTGGGCCACTGACGCAGCCATGGCTCTGACATTGTGAGCCGTGACATGACCCTCAAGAGCCAGCCCAGCCTGGGCGTAAGTGAAGGAAATGCAATCTGCTAGCCAATTCGATATGGTGCGTTTCCCCACAGCCACTCCCCTCCTGTTGGGATCAAAAGAAACAAACAATTGGGCGGACTGTCTGTTGGGCTGTGTCCGCTCCAGATAGAAGGCCAATGGTCTTTTGCAGTCCAATGTGTGCAGCTGACGTTCAGCAGGGCAGGAATGAGGACGGGGAAAGAATGTTGGCAAGACAATTGACTGGTTCAGATGTAACTCCGACACAACCTTTGGCAAAAACTTAGGGTGAGTGCGGAGGACTACTCTGTTATGATGAAATTTGGTGTAAGGGGCCTGGGCTACCAGGGCCTGAAGCTCACTGACTCTACGAGCTGAAGTAACTGCCACCAAGAAAGTGAATGATACATACCTGTAGCAGGTGTTCTCCGAGGACAGCAGGCTGATTGTTCTCACGACTGGGTGACGTCCGCGGCAGCCCCCACCAACCGGAAGAAGCTTCGCGGGCGGTCCGCTCGCAGGGCACGCCCACCGCGCATGCGCGGCTGTCTTCCCGCCCGTGCGCGACCGTTCCTGCCAGTTGAATGACAAGCAAAAATGATGAAACGCAACTCCAAAGGGGAGGAGGGAGGGTAGGTGAGAACAATCAGCCTGCTGTCCTCGGAGAACACCTGCTACAGGTATGTATCATTCACTTTCTCCGAGGACAAGCAGGCTGCTTGTTCTCACGACTGGGGTATCCCTAGCTCTCAGGCTCACTCAAAACAAGAACCCAGGTCAATTGAACCTCGCAGCGGCGAGGATACAACAGAAAATTGACCTACGAAGAACAACTAACTGAGAGTGCAGCCTGACCAGAATAAATGCGGGTCCTGGAGGGTGGAGTTGGATTTACACCCCAAACAGATTCTGCAGCACCGACTGCCCGAACCGACTGTCGCGTCGGGTATCCTGCTGGAGGCAGTAATGTGATGTGAATGTGTGGACAGATGACCACATCGCAGCCTTGCAAATCTCTTCAATAGTGGCTGACTTCAAGTGGGCCACTGACGCTGCCATGGCTCTAACACTATGAGCCGTGACATGACCCTCAAGAGCCAGCCCAGCCTGGGCGTAAGTGAAGGAAATGCAATCTGCTAGCCAATTGGAGATGGTGCGTTTCCCGACAGCGACCCCTAGCCTGTTAGGGTCGAAAGAAACAAACAATTGGGCGGACTGTCTGTGGGGCTCTGTCCGCTCCAAGTGGAAGGCCAATGCTCTCTTGCAGTCCAATGTGTGCAACTGACGTTCAGCAGGGCGGGTATGCGGCCTGGGGAAGAATGTTGGCAAGACAATTGACTGGTTAAGATGGAACTCCGACACCACCTTCGGCAGGAACTTTGGGTGGGTGCGGAGCACTACTCTGTTGTGATGAAATTTGGTATATGGAGCATGAGCTACCAGGGCTTGAAGCTCACTGACCCTACGAGCTGAAGTAACTGCCACCAAGAAAATGACCTTCCAGGTCAAGTACTTCAGATGGCAGGTATTCAGTGGCTCAAAAGGAGGTTTCATCAGCTGGGTGAGGACGACGTTGAGATCCCATGACACTGCAGGAGGCTTGATAGGGGGCTTTGACAGAAGCAAGCCTCTCATGAATCGAACGACTAAAGGCTCTCCAGAGATGGCTTACCCTTCCACACGATAATGGTAAGCACTAATCGCACTAAGGTGATTCCTTACTGAGTTGGTCTTGAGGCCAGACTCTGATAAGTGCAGAAGGTATTCAAGCAGGTTCTGTGCAGGACAAGAACGAGGTTCTAGGGCCTTGCTCTCACACCAAACGACAAACCTCCTCCACTTGAAAAGGTAACTCTTTTTAGTGGAATCCTTCCTAGAGGCAAGCAAGACACGGGAGACACCCTCCGACAGACCCAACGCAGCGAAGTCTATGCCCTCAACATCCAGGCCGTGAGAGCCAGGGACTGAAGGTTGGGGTGCAGCAACGCTCCGTCGTTCTGCGAAATGAGAGTCGGAAAACACTCCAATCTCCACGGTTCTTCGGAGGACAACTCCAGAAGAAGAGGGAACCAGATCTGACGGGGCCAAAAGGGCGCTATCAGAATCATGGTGCCGCGGTCTTGCTTGAGCTTCAGTAAGGTCTTCCCCACCAAAGGTATGGGAGGATAAGCATACAGGAGGCCGGTCCCCCAATGAAGGAGAAAGGCATCCGACGCTAGCCTGCCGTGTGTCTGAAGTCTGGAACAGAACAGAGGCAGCTTGTGGTTGGTCTGAGAGGCGAAAAGGTCCACCGAGGGGGTGCCCCACTCTCGGAAGATCTTGCGTACCACTCTGGAATGGAGCGACCACTCGTGCGGTTGCATGACTCTGCTCAGTCTGTCGGCCAGACTGTTGTTTACGCCTGCCAGGTATGTGGCTTGGAGGAGCATGCCGAACTGGCAAGCCCAACGCCATATCCCGACGGCTTCCTGACACAGGGGGCGAGATCCGGTGCCCCCCTGCTTGTTGACGTAATACATTGCAACCTGATTGTCTGTCCGAATTTGGATAATTTGACAGGACAGCCGATCTCTGAAAGCCTTCAGTGCGTTCCAGATCGCTCGGAGCTCCAGGAGGTTGATCTGAAGATCCTTTTCCTGGAGGGACCACAGTCCCTGGGTGTGGAGCCCATCGACATGAGCTCCCCACCCCAGACGAGATGCATCCGTCATCAGCACTTTTGTGGGCTGTGGAATTTGGAATGGACGTCCCAGGGTCAAATTGGTCCGAATGGTCCACCAGCGCAGTGAAGTGCGGCAACTGGTGGAGAGGCGGATGACATCTTCTAGATTCCCGGTGGCTTGAAACCACTGGGAAGCTAGGGTCCATTGAGCAGATCTCATGTGAAGACGAGCCATGGGAGTCACATGAACTGTGGAGGCCATATGACCCAGAAGTCTCAACATCTGCCGAGCTGTGATCTGCTGAGACGCTCTGGTCCGTGAAGCCAGGGACAGGAGGTTGCTGGCCCTCGCTTCGGGAAGGAAGGCCTGAGCCGTCTGGGTATTCAGCAGAGCTCCTATGAATTCCAGAGACTGGGCTGGCTGGACATGGGACTTTGGGTAATTTATCACAAACCCCAGCAGCTCCAGGAGTTGAATAGTGCACTGCATAGACCGGAGGGCTCCCGCCTCCGAGGTGTTCTTGACCAGCCAATCGTCGAGATATGGGAACACGTGCACTCCCAGCTTGCGTAGATACGCCGCTACCACCACGAGGCACTTTGTAAACACTCGTGGGGCAGAGGCGAGCCCAAAGGGCAGCACACAATACTGAAAGTGCCATGCGCCCAGGCGGAATCTGAGATACTGTCTGTGAGCTGGCAGTATCGGGATGTGAGTGTATGCGTCCTTTAAATCCAGGGAACATAGCCATTCGTTTTTCTGAATCATTGGCAGAAGGGTGCCCAAGGAAAGCATCCTGAACTTCTCTTTGACCAGGAATTTGTTCAGGCCTCTCAGGTCTAGGATGGGACGCATCCCCCCTGTTTTCTTTTCCACAAGGAAGTACCTGGAATAGAATCCCTGCCCTTCTTGCCCGGGTGGTACGGGCTCGACCGCATTGGCGCTGAGAAGGGCGGAGAGTTCCTCTGCAAGTACCTGCTTGTGATGGGAGCTGAAGGATTGAGCTCCCGGAGAACAATTTGGAGGCAGGGAGGCCAAATTCAGGGCGTATCCGCACCGCACTATTTAGAGAACCCACTGGTCGGAGGTTATGAGAGGCCACCTTTGGTGAAAAAATTTTAACCTCCCTCCGACCGGCAGATCGTCCGGTACGGACACTTTGAGGGCGGCTATGTTCCCGTGGATCCAGTCAAAAGCCCGTCCCCGGCTTTTGCTGTGGAGGCGCAGGGGGCTGCTTAGGCGCACGCTGTTGACGAGAACGAGCGCGCTGGGGCTGTCCCTGTGCCTGACGAGGCCTTCGGGCCGGCTGGGTGTACCTACGCTTGGCAAAAGAATAGGGCACAGCCTGCCGGGCCCGGGAAAAACGTCCACCTGCTGAGGTGGATGCTGAAGGCGCCCGGTGGGAGAGCTTGTCGAGGGCGGTTTCCTGCTGATGCAGTTGGTCCACCAGCTGCTCGACCTTCTCACCAAAAATATTATCCCCCCGGCAAGGGACGTCGGCCAGTCTCTGCTGGGTGCGGTTGTCCAGGTCAGAGGCACGCAGCCATGAGAGCCTGCGCATCACTATACCTTGGGCCGCAGCACGAGATGCCACGTCACAGGTGTCATAGATACCCCTGGACAGGAACTTTCTGCACGCCTTCAGCTGCCTGACCACCTCCTGATAAGGCCTGGACTGCTCCGGCGGGAGCTTGTCAACCAGGTCCGCCAGTTGCTTCACATTGTTCCGCATGTGGATGCTCGTGTAGAGCTGGTAAGACTGGATGCGGGTCACGAGCATGGAAGATTGGTAGGCCTTCCTCCCAAACGAGTCCAGAGTGCGAGACTCCCGCCCCGGGGGCGCCGAGGCGGTATCCCTCGAACTCCGTGCCCTCTTGAGAGCAGAATCCACGACCGCCGAGTCATGAGGCAATTGGGGCCGCATTAACTCTGGGTCCGAGTGAATTCTGTACTGGGACTCTGCTTTCTTGGGGATGGTGGGATTAGATAATGGTCGCATCCAGTTCCGAAGCAGTGTCTCCTTAAGGACATTGTGCAACGGCACCGTGGAGGACTCTCTAGGTGGTGATGGATAGTCGAGGACCTCGAGCATCTCAGCCCTCGGCTCATCCACAGAGACCACGGGGAAGGGAATGCAAATAGAGATGTCCCTAACAAAGGAGGTAAAGGAGAGGCTCTCAGGAGGCGAGAGCTTCCTCTCCACCAGAGAGCGTGGGGTCAGAGGGAAGGCCCACAGACTCCTCTGAGGAGAAATATCTGGGGTCTTCCTCTTCCCCCCACGAGACCTCTTCCTCGGTATCGGACATAAGCTCATGCAGCTGAGTCCTCAACCGGGCCCGGCTCGACGTCGAGGCACCGAGGCCTCGGTGTCGTCGAGCGGTGGACTCCCGCGCCGGCGGGGACGAAGCTCCCTCCATCGACGTCGACGGGGACTCCACCTGCGTGGCGGTCGAAGGCCTCGGCACCGGGCTAGAGCTCGCCGGCGCCACAGTCAACGGCGCAGAGGGCGCAAGCACCCCCGGCGCCGGCACAGCCTGGCGCATCAGCCCTTCCAGGATCCCCGGAAGGATGGCTCGGAGGCATTCGTCCAGGCCCGCTGTCGGGAAAGACGGGGGGCCGGTAGAGGCGTCGGTGCCGGAAGCTGCTCGGATCCAGGAGACTGCACCGAAGTGCTGGGACCCTGACGCGTCGGTACCTCCACTACCGAGGGGGACCTTTCCTCTCGACGTTGACGCTTCGGCGTCGACTCCTCTCCGGCACCGAGGGCCGGGCGCACTGATGGGGACCGATGACGGTGCTTCTTCTGTTTTTTTGCGGTGCCCGTCATCGGCGCCAGGTGGAACGGAGGAGGAGGAGGTCGATCCCCCTCGATCTCGAGGAGCCGGGTCAGACAGGGTTCGGTCCCGAGGGCCATGAGCAGAGGGAGTGACCGGGGCCGATTGCCCACGCGGCCTCTCACCCCTACCGTCACCGGAGGACCGGCGGGCCGACGGGACCTGTACTCCTGGGGTCGATGCCATCGGTGCCGATTTCGCGGACATTGATACCGGTACCGAAGAACCGGCCGTCGATACCGATGCCGTCGAGGTCAACGTCGAGGGGCCGGCGCAAGTTCCAAAAAGACGGTCCCGAAGAACTTGCCTCGCAACCTGAGTCCGTTTCCGGAGACCAAGACACAAAGAACACGACTTGATATCGTGCTCCGGCCCGAGGCACTGGAGGCACCAAGCGTGGGTGTCGGTCTGCGAGATAGGCCGGCCGCACCGACCACACTTCTTAAATCCACTCGGGACCTTCGAGGACATCGACGGAAAAAGTCGTCGATGGTGGCGGTAAATCACACCTCGAAAAATAAATCGACCGCGTAGCCACAAGGCCGCAACGCGACACCCCCACTAGAAAACGAGGGAAAATTCAGCGCGTTCTCTTCTTTTTTTTTTTTTTTTTAGAAAAGACAAAGTTTTGAAGGCGCGCGACAACCAAAAACAGAAAATAAGCGAAGATTCGCGGACAACGCGACAGTTTTCCGGGGCTAAGAGAGAGCGGCGACGCACGACTCTCTCCAGCGCGGAAAAGAAAAGACTGGCGGGAACGGTCGCACACGGGCGGGAAGACGGCCGCGCATGCGCGGTGGGCGTACCCTGCGTGCGGACCGCCCGCGAAGCTTGTTCCGGTTGGTGGGGGCTGCCGTGGACGTCACCCAGTCGTGAGAACAAGCAGCCTGCTTGTCCTCGGAGAAAATGACCTTCCAGGTCAAGTTCTTCAGATGGCAGGAGTTCAGTGGCTCAAAAGGAGGTTTCATCAGCTGGGTGAGAACGACATTGAGATCCCATGACACTGTAGGAGGTTTGACGGGGGGCTTTGACAAAAGCAAACCTCTCATGAAGCGAACAACTAAAGGCTGTCCTGAGATCGGCTTACCTTCCACATGGTAATGGTATGCACTGATTGCGCTAAGGTGAACCCTTACAGAGTTGGTCTTAAGACCAGACTCAGACAAGTGCAGAAGGTATTCAAGCAGGGTCTGTGTAGGACAAGAGCGAGGATCTAGGGCCTTGCTGTCACACCAGACGGCAAACCTCCTCCATAGAAAGAAGTAACTCCTCTTAGTGGAATCTTTCCTGGAAGCAAGCAAGATGCGGGAGACACCCTCTGACAGACCCAAAGAGGCAAAGTCTACGCTCTGAACATCCAGGCCGTGAGAGCCAGAGACTGGAGGTTGGGATGCAGAAGCGCCCCTTCGTCCTGTGTGATGAGGGTCGGAAAACACTCCAATCTCCACGGTTCTTCGGAGGACAACTCCAGAAGAAGAGGGAACCAGATCTGATTCGGCCAAAACGGAGCAATCCGAATCATGGTGCCTCGGTCTTGCTTGAGTTTCAACAAAGTCTTCCCCACCAGAGGTATGGGAGGATAAGCATACAGCAGACCCTCCCCCCAGTCCAGGAGGAAGGCATCCGATGCCAGTCTGCCGGGGGCCTGAAGTCTGGAACAGAACTGAGGGACTTTGTGGTTGGCTCGAGATGCAAAGAGATCTACCAAGGGGGTGCCCCACACCTGGAAGATCTGGCGCACTACTCGGGAGTTGAGCGACCACTCGTGAGGTTGCATAATCCTGCTCAGTCTGTCGGCCAGACTGTTGTTTACGACTGCCAGATATGTGGCTTGGAGCAACATGCCGTGACGGCGAGCCCAGAGCCACATGCTGACGGCTTCCTGACACAGGGGGCGAGATCCGGTGCCCCCCTGCTTGTTGATGTAATACATGGCAACCTGGTTGTCTGTCTGAATTTGGATAATTTGGTGGGACAGCCGATCTCTGAAAGCCTTCAGAGCGTTCCAGACCGCTCGTAACTCCAGAAGATTGATCTGTAGATCGCGTTCCTGGAGGGACCAGCTTCCCTAGGTGTGAAGCCCATCGACATGAGCTCCCCACCCCAGGAGAGATGCATCCGTAGTCAGCACTTTTTGTGCCTGAGGAATTTGGAAAGGACGTCCCAGAGTCAAATTGGACCAAATCATCCACCAATACAGGGAGTTGAGAAAACTCGTGGACAGGTGGATCACGTCTTCTAGATCCCCAGCAGCCTGAAACCACTGGGAAGCTAGGGTCCATTGAGCAGATTGCATGTGAAGGCGGGCCATGGGAGTCACATGAACTGTGGAGGCCATGTGGCCCAGCAATCTCAACATCTGCCGAGCTGTGATCTGCTGGGACGCTCGCACCCGCGAGACGAGGGACAACAAGTTGTTGGCTCTCGTCTCTGGGAGATAGGCACGAGCCGTCCGAGAATCCAGCAGAGCTCCTATGAATTCTAGTCTCTGTACTGGGAGAAGATGGGACTTTGGATAATTTATCACAAACCCCAGTAGCTCCAGGAGTCGAATAGTCATCTGCATGGAATGCAGAGCTCCTGCCTCGGATGTGTTCTTCACCAGCCAATCGTCGAGATAGGGGAACACGTGTACTCCCAGCCTGCGAAGCGCCGCTGCTACTACAGCCCAGCACTTCGTGAACACTCTGGGCGCAGAGGCGAGCCCAAAGGGTAGCACACAGTACTGGAAGTGACGTGTGCCCAGCTGAAAACGCAGATACTGTCTGTGAGCTGGCAGTATCGGGATGTGCGTGTAGGCGTCCTTCAAGTCCAGAGAGCATAGCCAGTCGTTTTCCTGAATCATGGGAAGAAGGGTGCCCAGGGAAAGCATCCTGAACTTTTCCTTGACCAAATATTTGCTCAGGGCCCCTAGGTCTAGGATGGGACGCATCCCCCCTGTTTTCTTTTCCACAAGGAAGTACCTGGAATAGAATCCCAGCCCTTCTTGCCCGGATGGCACGGGCTCGACTGCATTGGCGCTGAGAAGGGCGGACAGTTCCTCTGCAAGTACCTGCTTGTGCTGGAAGCTGTAAGATTGAGCTCCCGGTGGGCAATTTGGAGGTTTGGAGGCCAAATTGAGGGTGTATCCTTGCCGGACTATTTGAAGAACCCAACGGTCGGAGGTTATAAGAGGCCACCTTTGGTGAAAAACTTTCAACCTACCCCGACCGGCAGATTGCCCGGCACTGACACGTTGATGTCGGCTATGCTCTGCTGGAGCCAGTCAAAAGCTTGCCCCCTGCTTTTGCTGGGGAGCCGTGGGGCCTTGCTGAGGCGCACGCTGCTGACGAGAGCGCGCGCGCTGGGGCTTAGCCTGGGCCGCAGGCTGTCGAGAAGGAGGATTGTACCTACGCTTACCAGAAGAGTAGGGAACAGTCTTCCTTCCCCCATAAAAACGTCTACCTGAGGAGGTAGATGCTGAAGGCTGCCGGCGGGAGAACTTGTCGAAAGCGGTATCCCGCTGGTGGAGCTGCTCTACCACCTGTTCGACTTTCTCTCCAAAAATGTTGTCCGCTCGGCAAGGGGAGTCCGCAATCCGCTGCTGGATCCTATTCTCCAGGTCGGAGGCACACAGCCATGAGAGTCTGCGCATCACCACACCTTGAGCAGCGGCCCTGGACGCAACATCAAAGGTATCATATACCCCTCTGGCCAGGAATTTTCTGCACGCCTTCAGCTGCCTGACCACCTCCTGAAATGGCTTGGCTTGCTCAGGAGGGAGCTTGTCCACCAAGCCCGCCAACTGCCGCACATTGTTCCGCATATGTATGCTCGTGTAGAGCTGGTAAGACTGGATTTTGGCCACGAGCATAGAAGAATGGTAGGCCTTCCTCCCAAAGGAGTCTAAGGTTCTAGAGTCCTTGCCCGGGGGCGCCGAAGCATGCTCCCTAGAACTCTTAGCCTTCTTTAGGGCCAGATCCACAACACCAGAGTCGTGAGGCAACTACTACTACTACTACTATTTAACATTTCTAGAGCGCTACAAAGTGTACGCAGCGCTGTACAAACACAGAAGAAAGACAGTCCCTGCTCAAAGAGCTTACAATCTAATAGACAAAAAGTAAAGCATTTAAATTTAAAATATTTAAGCAGTCAAGCACAAGAGAACAGTCACAGAAGGACAGAAGATGTTGAAGGGTGGTCAGTGTGATTAGGTGTAACTCTGGTTGGAGTAGTGGGAGAAGGTGATAGAAGAATAGAAATGGGTGAGGTAAAGTAATGAGTGGGTTGATAGGGAGCGCATCAGCTCTGGGTCCCCATGGATTCGGTACTGGGACTCGATCTTCTTGGGAATGTGGGGATTACTTAGAGGCTTGGTCAAGTTCGCCAGCAATGTCTTTTTTAGGACATGATGCATGGGTACTGTGGACGCTTCCTTAGGTGGAGAAGGATAGTCCAGGAGCTCAAACATTTCAGCCCTGGGCTCATCCTCCACAACCACCGGGAAGATCCGTAGACATCTCCCGGACAAAGGCCGCAAAAGACAGACTCTCGGGAGGAGAAAGCTGCCTTTCAGGGGAGGGAGTGGGATCAGAAGGAAGGCCATCAGACTCCTCGTCAGAGAAATATCTGATGTCCTCCTCCTCCTCCTCCCACGAGGCCTCACCATCGGTATCAGACACAAGTTCATGAACCTGTGTCTGAAGCCGTGCCCGGCTCGACTCCGTGGAAACACGGCCATGGTGGGAGTGTCGAGAGTTGACTCCCTCGCCAGCACCGGCGAAGCTCCCTCGGCCGACGTCGTCGGGGAGCCTTCCTGGGAGGCGACTGCAGTCGGTACCGCAAGCGGCACCGATGTTGGAGACCTCACCCCGGGCAAGGGGCCAGCCGCCGCCTCACTCGACGGTACCGGAGGCGCAAGCACCCCCGGTACTGGAGGGGAAGGGCGCAACAGCTCTCCCAGGATCTCTGGGAGAACGGCCCGGAGACTCTCGTGCAGAGCGGCTGTGGAGAAAGACATGGAAGCCGATGCAGGCGTCGAGGTCAGAGTCTGTTCCGGGCGTGGAGGCTGTTTCGGGCTGTCCAAGGTGGAGCGCATCGACACCTCCTGAACAGAGGGTGAGCGGTCCTCCCGGTGCTGATGCCTACTGGGTGCCAACTCCCTCGGCGACCCAGAGCTCTCGGTACCGATGCGGGAAGGAGACCGGTGTCGATGCTTCTTTGACTTTTTCAAATGAAGCATGTCACCGGAACTTCCCGGTACCGACGAGGAGGACGTAGAATCCAGCTGTCGCTTCCTCGGGGCCGAGGCCGAAGAAGGGCGGTCTCGGGGGGGCTGTACCGCAGGAGCCCTCAGGGTAGGGGAGACCCACCCGAAGGCTCACCGCCACCAGCAGGGGAATGAACAGCCCTCACCTGCACTCCAGTCAAAGCACCACCGTCCGACGACATCAGCACTAGTGGAGGTCCCGGTACCACCGACGCCGACGTAGCCTTTCGATGTCTCGGTACCGACGATGCAGAGGGTCGATGCCTCGATGCAGTTGATGCCGAGGTCGAAGGTCTTGAAGCTGTTGACGTCGATGCACTCGATGCCCCCGGTGCTGTTGCCGACGAAGAGCCCAAGAACAACACGTTCCACTGGGCCAATCTCGATACCTGAGTCCTCTTCTGTAAAAGGGCTCAAAGACTACAGGCCTGCGGGCGGTGCCCAGCCCCCAGACACTGAAGACACGACACGTGCCTATCAGTGAGCGAGATTACCCGGGCGCACTGGGTGCACTTCTTGAAGCTGCTGGGAGACTTCGATGACATGGGCGGAAAAATCAAGCCGGCGAAATCAAAACTCGTAATGGCGATATAGGCACCAAAAATAGGGAGAGAAAAAACCCGAACCGAGGCCTCAAAAAAGGCCTACCCCGAAAGCGAAAGGAAACTTACGCGGGGCAAAAGCTGGAAGCACGGGAAAAGGGTAAAGACCGGAAAGGTTGTCTTCTATTTTTTTTTTTTAGCGAAAAACGCGAAGACACGCGAGAGTCAACTTTGAGGGGCACGAAACGGCGCAAAACACGACCGTCCCGAGCGCAGACAAAAGAAGACTGACGAACACGAGCCGGTTCGGGCAGGAAGACGGCCGCGCATGTGCGGTGTGCATCGGCGCGCGAGGACTAGCAAAGGCCTTTGCTAGTAAAGTTTTCCGATTGGAGGGGCTGCCGTGGACGTCACCCATCAGTGAGAACAAGCAGCCTGCTTGTCCTCGGAGAACAGAGAATACTCCATACCCTTCTGTACCTCAGTATCAATGTTTTATCATGATATTATTGTTCCATGCATTCCCTCCTATTTTATTTTTGTAAATTGTTATGCTGTTTTTGATAAAACTGTTACAGTAAAATCTTGATTATCTGACACAGATAAGTGGAAAGTCAGATAATACAGAAAACAAAGGTAACCCCTCAAACAATGCATAAACAAAGGTTTTAAAAGCAAATCCCAGGTCACAATGGTGCTGTTTTGCTGTAAAAGCAAGGTCCTGGGTCTGAAACAAAGTGTTTCAGATGCAAAACTTCCCTCTGTGCTACACTGGATAGAAAGAGACATGATGATGTCACCAGAGGGTCTGTCGCATATATCAGATTAGCAAAGGTCAGATAACCGAGACTGTACTGTATAATATTTAACTAGCCGTTAAGCCCATTAAAATGTGCAAGCTTTTTGTTTTTAAAAATGTAATGAAAGAACGAAAGGAAGAAATGAAAGTTGAGGGGCGAGTTTTTTGTTGTTGTAAATTTAATAATTCTCACCACCATCCATCCATGTCCATCAACCCTCCCCTCTCCCCTGCCCTCCCCTCCCCCCATGTCCAGCAATCCTCCTCTTTCCCTTGGCCTCCCCCCGTCCACCAACCCTGCTCTCTCCCCTGCCCTCCCCCCATGTCCAGCTACCCTCCTCGCCGCCGCTCCCTCCCCCCTCCATGCCAGGCCCCCTCACGGAGGTGAGAGGCGCTGTCATATCAGTGCAGGGGGCCCAGCACGGAGGGGGGTGGGAGCGGCGGCGGCAATGTCGTGGAGGGGGGTAGCGAAGGCGGTGGCGACCTCGTGGGGGTGGAGGGGTGGGAGCGGCGGTGGCAGCAACGTCGAGGAGGGGGAGTGGAGGTTGGTGTGCCGGCGACCTTGGGATGCCAGGCTCTCAAAGGCGGTTCCCACGGTGGACTCTGCGGCCGTCTGGATCTCAGAGAGGGGGGCTGCTGCTGCTCTTTCTGCTGTCTCCCTCCCCTTAGCAACGCACATAGCCTCCGTCGGCAATGGATCACTGTGACCTGCTGCGCATGCGCGGAACGCTGCTCTCTGAACGTTTGGCCTGTACTGCTGGTGGAGGCGGGGCTTGGACTTTTGCTCTCTCAACGTTCGGGATCTACTGCGCATTTGCACGTGAGTCGGTCCAAGCTCATTTATATAGATTGATATGAAAGTGCTCTGATGTAATGCTTGAAGGGCGGTATAACAAATGTACTGAAATAAAAATAAAGTCAAATTTATAGAATAGATATGTGCATGCATAAAGTACATACACAAATTTACTCCTTCTTTGAAGCAGGTGTACTAAAGTGGGCGGGGTTAATGTGGGGTTGGTCAATTAATGTAATATATGGTAACATAAATTAAATGTTTTTTTCCTGGGGCTCTGGGGGGGGGGGGGGGGGGGGCTGTGCCAGGGTTTTGGTGGATGCTGCTGGCTGGAAAAGGTTTAAAGTTTAGTTTGGGAATTGTTAATAGAGTTAGCTGAAGAAAGTGTGAGATGTTTCTTAAATATGGTTTTATTTTTCAAGGAATAAACCATGATTAGGTGTGGATTGTACTATAAAATGTCCCTTGCTGTTTTGAGTACAAGTCAGGTTAAAATTGACTTTGAAACTCTCTATATAGGAAGTTTTGCAGTAACTTCTATGGGGGAGGGAGAACTGCCAAGATTCTAAACCATACATATAAGGGAAAAAAAACAGTCTTTAGCTGACAAGCTGATTGGTTGAGTGATGTCAGATGTTCCTCTGGGGGGGGGGGGGGGGGTGAGTTACCAGGGAGACTGCTGAGCAGTGTTGCCAGGTGGGCAGTTTTCCCGCCCAATTGGGCGGTTTTCTGCGACCCGCCGTGGGAAATTTTTGCCCGCGGCGGGTTGCGGTTTTTTGGGCTTGTTTTGGGGTCTTTCGGCGGTTTTTTGAGTGGTTTTTCGGGCCGCGGGGGCGGGGCTAGTGACGTTTTGGGCGGGGTTAGTGACGTTCTGGGTGGGGCCGATGACGGGGAGGCGGGGCCGATGACGGAAGAGGCGGGGCCGATGACGGCGGGGGCGGGGGTGTCAGGGGCGGGGTTTGACTTTGGGTGGGTTTTGGGCTGGATTTGTGTGGGGAAAAAATTTTCCACCTGGCAACCCTGCTGCTGAGTGAACTGAAGACTAGAGCTAGGGAAGACTGGGAAAGAAAAAATGTATGGTGTGTGTGTAATGTAAGAGGAATAAAAGTATATTTTATGAGTTTAAAGTGAAATGTGACATTGAAAAAGGGTACTTTGATATTGAAAGTGAGCTGAGGTGAGTGTGAAGGGTGTTTCAGAGATAGAACTGGGTTCCAAGAGATAAAAAGTGAGTTACAATTTTGTGGAATGAGAGTCTGTATGCTAAGGTACTAAGAGGACATGGCTGCCTACCCTGGTAAGAGTGAGGGAGGCTGTGCTTTGTGCTGGAAATTGTACTGAGAAAGCCTATAAGGGTGTCAGGAAAAAGTGTGTAAGGATTTTAACTGTGACACGGGAAGGACTGAGAGATGAATCTGTTATTTGGAGAAAGTTGCTAGTGGGAAATGTCTGGGTGGAAGGTGGGTTGTTTGTGAGTGCTCTGAGTTCAGTGCAAGGTTTAAGGTGGCAGATTAAGCTCTGCTTTTGTATGAGTGCTGTATTCTCCAGATTGATCTGATAGCTGTGCAGGGAAATTTTATGTTTATATGTGAAGTCTGTGAGATGGAATGTTGAAACATCATTGGAATAGGGACTGTGTACTGTGTGATGGTTCTGAATGCAGTGCTGAAGCCTGCTGGATTATAGAATAGTGAATTAACAGTGAGAAATAGGTTTTGAAATGAGTACACCTTTAACTTATTTTATTTCAATTAGAGAGTTTGGCCACAGTATTGAGAACTGATTAATTGTCATCAGAGTGGAGTCAGTTCCTGGACAAGCAGGGAGTTTTAAGGTTTTGCACCCAGTTATTTTCTTTATAAGTGAGGTTTAGGGAGAAGAGATAAGTGAATTATCCTCTGCCGGATTTCCAGCTGAGCTGCAACGCAAGAAAGACATCATCTAAGTAAATTCAACTACAGCTAAGTGACATTTGAAAAAGGGTGTTGAAGGACATATCATTTTTTTTGTTGGTTCACAACATTTTAAGGGAAAACTAAAGAACAGAACATCAAATATAAAAAAATCCATGTTTTCCTGACTTGCCTAAGTGTTCTTGGTTCAAGTGAGATCCTTGCACAAACATCCATCATACCCATAAAGACTCAAATTCTGACATCAATAGCAAGGAAAGAACATAGAAACAAATATCTGATTTTGATAAAAGACAATTTAAATATTTATCTGAAAAGGTTCTTTTCTGCCTTTTTAGGTGATTTTGTTGAAAGAAACAGAAAAAGTTGAGGGTATACATGTAAAACTACATTTGAATGTTGAATATGTTATTGCAGTTCTATTAAGCCACACACTAATTGTGAATTTGAGTTTATTTGAATGAAAATTTGTTTGCTTTTGTATTCAATAAAGAAAAAGATAATTTGCAGATCTGAAGGTGCGGTTCTTCCAGTTCAAGAACAAATCCTAAATTTAGCTTCTTTTCCTCCTTTATTCTTTGAGAGTAAAGGATGAGGTTAGTTTATTTGTTCCACTCCCTCGGCTGTGAGTGTGTGTTCCCTGGATATTCGCCACGACTACAAACATCAGGTATCTGGGAGCACATCACTACAGTCCAGCCGAGAGGGATGGTAACATTAAACATCCGGGGGGGGGGGGGGGGGGGGGGGGGGGGGCAAAACCTATGTCAGCAAGAAAGAGACAGCAGATGCACTTTTAAACACAGTAGGGAAGAACCCCTGCCAACTGCCTCCTCCTAGTACCTCTGTATCCGATAGTATCATGCACACTGAGTATGCTTGAGGGAATTATGTGCCAAAAAATTAAAATAATACAATATATTAAAGAGAATAGTATTTGCAATATTAAGTGCAGGTACTTGGCTCCTGGTCAGCTGTAGCTCCCCAGTCCAGCATCTTCCTATTGGCCATGTGAACAGAGATGGATTCTAAAATAAAAATAAAATTATTTTTATTTACCTTTGTAGTCTGGCCATTTACTTTTTCTCATTATTTCGGCCAATCTTTGGATTCTACTTTTCTTGATCTTCTTTTAACTCTCTTTACATAGTTTTCTGTCGTTTATCTCTCTCCTCCTGTCTTCTTCATTTCCTCTAGTACATCTGTCTCCAACGTTGATCTTTTTGTTTCAGCTTTATTCTATTTATTTTTCTGCCTCTGTCCAAATTTCTTTTATTTTTACTATCCAACGTCCCTCTTTTTACTGCATCTGTCTACAGCTTTCCATCTCTTTCAGCTCATCTCTCCTATTCCCTTTCCTCTTATTCCCCCGTCTTTCACTAACTCTATCCTCTCCCCCTTCCATCCAGTATCTCCTGTCTTACATCCAGTATCTTCCTTCTCCTTTCCATGCTGATCTTCCCTCTCTACACCTTTTCCATCTGGCATCTGCCCATCTTCTTCACTCCTTCTAGCCAGCATTTCTCCTCTCTTCCCTCCAGCATCCTTTCATAGGCGTTGCTGCAGGCTCTGCCAGTCCTTCAACCTCCAGAACAGGAAATTGACATCAGAGAGGGCGAGATCAGCAAAGCCAGCAGGTGCAACCATGAAAGCTGGGGCTCCCTCCTTTCTATTGCCATCTCTGCCTTGTAAAGCTGGCAAAGCTGCCTTGCAAAGCTGGCCAGGACTGCAGGTCTCTGCATGCTGAAGCTGCTTCTTTCGGCTGATCTCACCTCCTCCAATATAACTTCCTCTTTCGGAGGAGGCTGGCCAGGAGAGGAAGCAGCAGCTGCAATGTGGAGAGAGTTGTGGTCCCGTGCAGCTTTGCTGTATAATTAGTACTGCAGGTATGGCAGAGATGGCAACAGGAGAGAGGGAAGGAAAACTGCTACAGCTTGGAGAGCAGATGGGGGAGGAGGGGGAGGGGGGCAACACTAGGAAGATAGCAGGTGGGGAAGGTGGCAAGCCTTTTATACTAGGCACATATGGGCATCTATTTTGCCTTTATAAAATAAACAATTAATAATACACCTTCAACATACAGAAAACAGCAAAAAAAAAAAAATTACCCCTCCAATCCCAAGTTAATAATGCAAGGATGTTGTTTATCCCACATTTTCCCACCTATTTGCAGGCGTTCGCCAATTCCAGTATGAACAAATACAGTAACGTTGTGGTAGAATAAGGTTCATGTGTACAGACAATTTAGAGAATCGTAGAGAGGAAGAGTTATTATATGTCCATTACAAGCTTTGGTTTCGTTGTGTTGTAGGGTACAGGCATTTAAGTTGGGTTGGTAGGGTATGCCTTTTTGAACAGGTTAGTTTTTAATGATTTCTGGAAGTTTAGGTGATCATAATTTGTTTTCACGGCTTTTGGTAATGTGTTATATAGTTGTGTGCTTATGCAGGAAAAGCTGGATGCATAGGTTGATTTGTATTTGAGTCCTTTGCAGCTTGGTTAGTGGAGATTTAGGTAAGTTCGTGTTGATCCTGTTGTGTTTCTGGTTGGTAGGTCTATGAAGTCTGTCATGTATCCCGGACCGTTTAGCAGTGAAAGTTTGGACAGTGGATGCATTTTTTGGATTTAGATTGTAAGCTCTTTTGAGCAGGGACTATCCTTTTTGTTAAACTGTACAGCACTGCGTAACCCTAGTAGCGTCTAGAAATGTTAAGTAGTAGTAGTGTTGCAGGAATTACCACTATTGTTAGCAGAATCTGTGGTACTTCAGGAGTCAAACACCACACACCAGAATGAAAGAGAAATCTTCTTTATTTGCCAGCAAACAAAGTAGGACATCAGCTCTAGCTCTCTCTGTGTCCTGTCCTTCTATGTCTCTTCTTCTGAGCTCTCTCTGTGTCTCCTGTCTTTTCCTGTCTGTTGTCTCTCTCGTCTCAGCTCCTTCTCTTCTTCTAACGTAAGCTGCTTCTGCTCCCAGTTATATAGGGTCCTACACCTCTCTAGCCCCCCTTTCTCACCAGATGGTAAAGAATAGATTGATTACCCTGTCTTGAACTAATTATTACTTACACATTACTTAAAAATATCAGTTACATAGGTTTGAGATATTTTCTAAACTGACCTATGACCTGGGGCCTCTCAAACTAGACAATGTGGCACCTATCTCCTGCATTTTATTATTATTAAATTCCCAGTCATAGCTTAAACATTGAGGGGCTAAGGGGCCAGTCTTGCTTAATGGCACACAGACATGGTTTATTATTACTTTCAGAAGACCAGTCCTACATTTAGTTATAATTCATCAAGGAGGAGACTTGACTTGTCCTGACCTCTTTCACCTAGCTAGGACTGTGGATAATTCAAACCAGATGATGACCTCTTAAACTGCAGACAAAGCTCACTTGAAAATCAGACACTGGATTGAAAAGATATTCTACATAGAAATAGAACTTATTAATTAAACAGAATAAAACATATTTTAAAATAAGCAGAAATCAGAATTCCTTATAAGACAAAATCTAAATCATCAAGAATATCTATATCTAAACTATCTTCTTCTAAACATTCAGCCTAATCCTTTTAAAACTGCAGTATGCCTTGCTTGCTGATCCCCTCGAGATTGAATGGCATCCAGATGTGGTAAATAATACCTAGCCTTAACAATCCATCACTCAAAAAGGGACAAAGAAAGTTTTACTTCTCTCTGACCTTTCTAACCTCTAGTCTAGCAAAAGCTAGACTTTTGAGCAATCAAAACCAGATGGCATTCCATCACTTGCAGGACTGAAAAGTTAAACAGAATTAACAAATATGATTTCTTTGCCCAGGCTGCCTCAGTAGTAGATTTAGGAATTTTGGACATTACCCCTGACGCAGCAATCGCGAAACGGGGGCTCCCTGTTTGGTTACCAAAAGGAAGGGTCACCCAGAGAAGGACTTTTGAAGAAGATTTAAAGCTAAGTGATTTGGGTTGACTCTCCTGGATATATGTTTGACTTGTTTGCATTCAAAATAACGGCATGGAACGTGTTGTTTTATCAGTTCCATTGATTAGATGAAGTACAATTATAAGAAGGATTAGTGGACACATAGAGGAATATTCAAAATTGAAATTGATACACTGAGGCACAGGTGGAGTTTTTTTGAAGCTAAATGATGGCACGCCGAGCTCATGCCTTATAATTACACTGAGAGGTGGTAGGCTGGGCGGTGACTCTGAGGCTTTTTTCTCCACTTATACATTATTTGCTATTTAAAAAACTATCTCTATGTGATATTCATGACATATATACGCAGGTAATGTGAACCTAGAGAGGGAACAGAGCCAGATGCAGGGGGGGAGAGGAGGGGGGGGGGGGGAAGGGGAGTGGGAACTTGGAATGTCAATGGTCTGAATAACCCTGGGAAAAGGAGCATTGTATTTAAAGAACTGAACCAGTTAAAATGGGACGTTATTATGTTACAGGAAACCCATATAAGGAACCAAGATGAACATTTGCTTAGAAGTAAACAATTGGGAGACTGCATTTTGCTGGCGGACCCTAAGGGGGGGAAAACGGGGGGAGTTGCCATCTTTGTTAAAGCACATCTTAGCTTTGTTCAGGAAGATATTTTCAAAGGGAAAGAGGGAAGATGTTTACTCTGGTTAATATATATGCCCCTAATAGTGGACAGGGTGCCTTTTTTGAATCCATCAGGCCAGGTCAGATAATATTGGGGGGAGATTCAACTGCACAGCCTCAAATTTAGACCACTTCTCTGGGACGAGCTGAGGGAATTAAGCACTATAGGGGGAAGTTTCTTAAGCTTATGGCAGATTTAGACCTGGTGGACATTTGGAGATTACAACATCCCAGACAGAGGACTTACACATTTTACTCCCATGCACAAAACACATACACTAGGATAGATGCACTATGGTGCAGTCGGTCACTGTGGGGGGTATAAAAGAAGCTCAGATTGAAAGCATACATGATTCTGATCACGCGCCAGTGTGGGTAACAGTGGAAAAATTGGGAAAGGAGTGTGGAGGCCGAGAGTGGAGATTGAATGATACTCTGATTGCGGAGGAAAATGATTGTCAGGATGTGCATAATATAATAAAAGACTATCTTCAAGTCAATGATAATGGGGAGGTGACGGAAGGGATTCTATGGGATGCCCTCAAGGCAGTAGTTAGGGGGCATCTTATTCAAAGGGGTGCGCAAAAAAAGAGGGACCGGGAAGCACATGAGTTGCATACACGAAAGACACTGGCTCAATTAGAGGCTAAACACCATGCTAATGGGGACCCACAGACTTTTAAAAAATTAGTAGATTGTAGAGCAGAATTGCAAAAAATACAATTGAGAAAGATGGAATATACCAGAAAATTGATGAAACAAAAGTTTTTTGAATTTAGCAATAAAGCGGGTACTATGTTAGCGAGACGTTTGAGACAAAGGCAGGTGGAAAATACGATTACAAAAATTAAAGGTGCTCGGGGTGAAATATTGCACCACGATAAGGCCATAAGCAGACAATTTGTTCATTTTTACACAAAACTATACTCTAACATAGTAACATAGTAGATGACGGCAGAAAAAGACCTGCATGGTCCATCCAGTCTGCCCAAGACAAACTCATATGTGTATACCTTACCTTGAATTGAATTTGTACCTGTCCTTTTCAGGGCATAGACAATATAAGTCTGCCCAGCAGTATTTCCCGCCTCCCAACCACCAGTCCCGCCTCCCATCACCGGCTCTGGTACAGACCGTATAAGTCTGCCCTGAGTGCCCTCCCCTATCCTTGCTTCCAAACCACCACCCCCTCTTCCCCCCACCTGCTCCGCCACCCAATTTCAGCTAAGGGGAGGTGGTGACCCAAGGAAAGATGCGAGAATATTTACAAGAGCTAGATATACCACAAATTACAGGTCTGGAAAAGGCTGAGCTTGAGGCTGAAATTACAACGCCAGAGGTTCTACGGGGCATTAAAGGGTTAAAACCAGGAAAGGCCCCTGGCCTCGATGGATATACAGGGCAATATTACAAGGTATTTGGGAAAGAACTACTACTACTACTACTACTATTTAACATTTCTAGAGCGCTACAAAGTGTACGCAGCGCTGTACAAACACAGAAGAAAGACAGTCCCTGCTCAAAGAGCTTACAATCTAATAGACAAAAAGTAAAGCATTTAAATTTAAAATATTTAAGCAGTCAAGCACAAGAGAACAGTCACAGAAGGACTGAAGATGTTGAAGGGTGGTCAGTGTGATTAGGTGTAACTCTGGTTGGAGTAGTGGGAGAAGGTGATAGAAGAATAGAAATGGGTGAGGTAAAAGTAATGAGTGGGTTGATAGGGAGGTTATATAAGACATGTCACTCTAGGGGTGGGTGGTTAGAGGGGTAGGGTCGGCGGGACTAAGTCTAAAGCAGGAGAAGGTATTCTCTGCAGCCTATCTGTGAGATGGAAAATGCTCTCTGAAGCTGCTGCTATAAGCAGGGTTGCCAGGTGGAAAATTTTTTTCCAGCCCGATCGAGCCCAAAAAACAGCCCAAAACCCGCCCAAACACAAACCCCGCCCCTGACACCCCCACCCCCGCGTCATCACGCCCGCCCCCGCCGTCATCAACCCCGCCCCCGCTGTCACCGGCCCCGCCTCCCACGTCACCGGCCCCGCTTCCCCGTCATCGGCCCCGCCTCCCACGTCACCGGCCCCGCCTCCCCATCATCGGCCCCGCCTCCCACGTCATCGGCCCCGCCTCCCCGTCATCGGCCCCGCCTCTCACGTCATCGGCCCCGCCTCCCACGTCACTAACCCCGCCCAAACGTCATTAACCCCACCCAAAAACGTCACTAACCCCGCCCCCCCGCGGCCGAAAAAACCGCACTGAAGGCCAAAAACAGCCCAAAAAACCGCAACCGGCGCGGGCAAAAATTTCCCGCGGCGGGTCGCGGAAAACCGCCCAATTGGGCGGTAAAACCGCCCACCTGGCAACACTGGCTATAAGTTGTTAGTTTTCTCTCCCTGAAAGAGATCCAAGCCACACCCATGAAGTTCAAACTGTCTGTGGGGAGGAGGAGGGGAGGAAATGGCAGTGCTTGATGAAAAAGAGAGCTCAGTTTGATAGGAGATATACTATAGGATGTCATTTTGAGGCCAGGCTAAGTCTAAAGCAGGAGAGGTATTCTCTGCAGCCTATCTGTGAGATGGAAAATGCTCTCTGAAGCTGCTGCTATCAGGGTTGCCAGGTGGAAATTTTTTTTCCAGCCCAATCCAGCCCAAAAAACAGCCCAAAACCCGCCCAAACACAAACCCCGCCCCTGACACCCCCACCCCCGCGTCATCACCCCACCCCCGCCGTCATCAACCCCGCCCCCGCCGTCACCGGCCCCGCCTCCCACGTCATCGGCCCCGCCTCCCACGTCACTAACCCCGCCCAAAACGTCACTAACCCCGCCCAAAAAACGTCACTAACCCCGCCCCCCCGCGGCCGAAAAAACCGCCCTGAAGCCCAAAAACAGCCCAAAAAACCGCAACCCGCCGCGGGCAAAAATTTCCCGCGGCGGGTCGCGGAAAACCGCCCAATTGGGCGGTAAAACCGCCCACCTGGCAACACTGGCTGCTATATGTTGTTAGTTTTCTCTCCCTGAAAGAGATCCAAGCCACACCCACGAAGTTCAAACTGTGGGGAGGGGGAGGGGAGGAAATGGCAGTGCTTGATGAAAAAGAGAGCTCAGTTTGATAGGAGATATACTATAGGATGTCATTCTGAGGCCAGGCTAAGTCTAAAGCAGGAGAAGGTATTCTCTGCAGCCTATCTGTGAGATGGAAAATGCACCATTATTAGTTAGGGTGGGCAATGCAAATTTTGGGGGCCAAGTTCCTCCTAGTATGAGGGACGCGGGGATATCGGTCATTTTAAAACCAGGGAGAGATCCAGCAGTGTGTGGATCATATAGATTGACATCTCTGCTGAATATTGATGTAAAACTTTTAGCCAAAGTTAAGGCAGATCGTTTGGGGACAGTATTGCCTCATATAATTCACAAGGACCAATCAGGATTCATAGCACACAGACATGTGGCAGACAATATTCGCCGCACTTTGAATATTACATGGGGGGCACAGAGGAGGGGAGATTCACTGACATTGCTGGCGGTGGATGCTGAGAAAGCATTTGATAGGGTGGAGTGGGAATACCTGTGGGAAGTGATGAGGGCTATGGGAATGGGGGGCGCATTTCTAGAATGTGTAAAAGGTATGTATACATTCCCAGTGGCATGTATAAAAGTGAATGGAGGGTACTCAGAATATTTCCCAATAGCAAGAGGAACAAGACAAGGTTGCCCATTATCTCCCCTGTTATTTGCTATTTCCATTGAACCCCTGGCTTTGAGAATACGGACTCTCAGAGACATTAGAGGAGTTAAATTGGGGGGGGGGGGGGGGGGGGGGGGGCATGAGCACAAAATTGCCCTGTTTGCAGACGACATTCTTTTTTATGTATCCCAGCCATTACTGCCACTGCCTATTATAATAAGGGAACTGGTCCTATACGGTAAAGTGGCGGGGTTTTTAGTGAATTAAGATAAATCTGAGATGATGGGGAATTACTAGCACAGAGGTAGAGCTGGAGCAGCTGCAACAGGCATTCCCTTTTAAAACGACAGACCATAGCTTTAGATATTTGGGAATTATAATACCAAAAGATCTAGATAGATATTTGGGAATTATAATACCAAAAGATCTAGATAACCTCTTCTTGTTAAATTATACGCCTTTGCTCAGGGAGATGAGACAGGATTTGATGAAATTGAAGAATAATTGGTTGTCATGGTGGGGGAGAATAGAGGTAGTAAAAATGAACATTTTACACATACTGCTTTTTTTTTTTATTTCAGACACTGCCTATATTAGTACCCAGAAGGGAAATTTTTAAACTACAGTCAGATATAGGGACCTTTGTGTGGGCGGGCAGGCTGGCTAGGCTGTTGAAAAAAATCTTGTGGGGGGAAGGTAGACGAGGGGGGGAGAGGGATGCCAAATATACAGTGGTACTATTGGGCGGCCCAATTAAAACAGATAGGGGAATGGAGTAAAGTAGACTTATCTCCAATTACTAGGCTAGAGCAAGTTTTTGTTAGAGAAGGAAAGCTAGATGGTCTGCTGTGGGCCTCAGTCCCAGAGCAGACATATATGGGACTTACGCTGAATCCTTTTGTATCTCATCTCTTCACGGTGTGGGGGAGGCTGAAAAGGAAGGTAAGAGGGACAGGAAATAGATCTACATATGCATGGCTTACACAGGAACCTGGGTTCCCGGGGGGACGGGAAAATAAGGTATTCCAAAATTGGTTTCAAAAAGGGCTCATACGGTTTCATGAGTGCCTAGATGAGGGTAGAATATGGACATTTGAAGAATTACAGGAAACATATGAGTTAGTAGAGTCCAATTTATATGCGTACATGCAGGTCAAACACTTTATTAGTACAGAGAAATGGGCCAGGGAGGAATTCAAAGATCAAGAGGGATTTGAAAAAGTATGGGGGGATATGGATAAGTGGGGGAAAGGAATTTCACAGATATATGGACACCTCAGGGGGCAGAGTTTTATGAAAATGACCTATATGGAGGCATGGGAAAAGGACTTGAATCAGGATATTTCAGAGGCAGAATGGAGGAAGGTATGCTTGGAAGTCAAGAAAGCCTTGGTGTGTGCGCTCATTAAAGAAAATGCGTATAAAGTGCTGAGCAGATGGCATTATACCCCTGATAGAATTAAAAGAATGTTTCCTGAGGCATCTGATAGCTGTTGGAGATGTAGAAGGGAGACGGGAACTTTTTTTCATGTTTGGTGGGGGTGCAGTTTGATTCAACCTTATTGGAAAGATATAACGGATAAGTTGTCTAAAGTTCTAGATAATACTTTTCCATGCGATCCTAAATGGTGCCTCCTGGGGTGGGGGGAAAGAGATGGCAACAGAGATTCAAGAGAATGGGGTTAGCCACCACAAAAAACACTATTACAATGCACTGGAAAAAGTTCGCTGGGCCAACTATATGTAATTGGGCTGAGAAATTTAAAACCATTATAGAGTTGGAAAAATTGACTGATAAACGTAAGGGGAGATATAATCCACAGGCTCCTGAATGGATTCATCTAACAGATATTGAGGGGGTTTGGGCTGTTGGGGGAATAAGTTGTTGAGGGGTTCATGAGGGGGGGGGGGGACAGTGAGAAGGGGTGTGTGGAAGGGTGGGGGGAATAGGGGGGGATAAAAGGGTTATAAGCATAATGTTAAAATGAAAATTCATTTGTTGCAATGTCATATGCTGGAGCCAATGGCTCGTTGTTATGTTTATTTTTTTATTTATTTTTTGTTACATTTGTACCCCATGCTTTCCCACTCATGGCAGGCTCAATGCGGCTTACATGGGGCAATGGAGGGTTAAGTGACTTGCCCAGAGTCACAAGGAGCTGCCTGTGCCTGAAGTGGGAATCAAACTCAGTTCCTCAGTTCCCCAGGACCAAAGTCCACCACCCTAACCACTAGGCCAATTCCAGAGATCATGCAGGCTCATCAATCTCTGACAGACTCCAGAATCAAACAGACTTTATCAATCTCTGGCCTTTTAACCCATCTCATAATGCATAACTTGTGCTCATATACAAATAGCTTGGAATTCTGCAGATGACAGATCAATATACCTCTTTTTCTTCTTCTCTTATATAAAGTTAACTTCTCTTTCAACACATTGTTTAAAGGTACGAATCAATGGATCAGGTGGACCCGAAGGAATTCAAATAGATGGATCTTGAGAAACAACATATCAATATATGGTGTGTTACTTTTAGAAAAAACATGAACTATTTGTAATTTCTGAAAAACTTAAACAAATCTATACACATTTGAAATGCATAAACAAATCTATACACGTTTGAAATGCATTATACTGTGAAGTAGGCACAAATTAAAGTTCATCATTATTAAGTGGAACAGATAAAAGATTAAAAATGGGAATGTCTACCTACAACTGGGCCTGCGTGCAAACGAGAAACCTCTGCCTCTCCCTCGGCCCTGCTGGGGACTGAAGCCCCTTTGTGAATTGTTCTGGTGAATGACTGGATGGTATGGACGATTGTTGCAATGCCGAGGAGGAATATATCTCTGATCATTCCGAGGGTAAGGATCCCAAATCTTGTCTAAAAATGAATTAACAGAAGGGGCTCCCTGTGACATAGATTGGTCATTTGTAAATGTTCTAACGTGATTAGATAATAAAGGCTGTGACATAGAAACCTGTTGTCCTTGTGTGGGACTAGTAGTTGGCAATGTATAAAATTCTTCCCTATGGGACAACTTCCCTATGAAGAAAGACTAAGGAGGCTAGGGCTATACAGCTTGGAGAAGAGACGGCTGAGGGGAGACATGATAGAGGTATATAAAATAATGAGTGGAGTGGAACAGATGGATGTGAAGCGTCTGTTCACGCTTTCCAAAAATACTAGGACTAGGGGGCATGCGATGAAACTACAGTGTAGTAAATTTAAAACAAATCGGAGAAAATTTTTCTTCACCCAACGTGTAATTAAACTCTGGAATTCGTTGCCGGAGAAAGTGGTGAAGGCGGTTAGCTTAGCAGAGTTTAAAAAGGGGTTGGACGGTTTCCTAAAGGACAAGTCCATAAACCGCTACTAAACGGACTTGGAAAACTCCAAAATTCCAGGAATAACATGTATAGAATGTTTGTACGTTTGGGAAGCTTGCCAGGTGCCCTTGGCCTGGATTGGCCGCTGTCGTGGACAGGATGCTGGGCTCGATGGACCCTTGGTCTTTTCCCAGTATGGCATTACTTATGTACTTATGTACTTATTACATATTCTTTTTTTTTTTGCTCCTACTTCTTGTACTGTCATCATGGTTAGAACTTACCATCATTATTACTATGTGAGCTAAAGTTATTCAGATAAGACTGAATATGGGTGATGAGCATAGCGGCCTGATAAAGTTTTCTCCCAAAAGAGTCCAAGGTTCTAGCTTCTCTACCTGGGGGAGCAGAGGCATAGTTCCTAGTACTCCTTGCTTTTTTGAGAGCAGCATCCACCACCATGGAGTTGTGGGGTAACTGAGACCTTACCAACCCAGGTACCCTGTGGATCTAATACTGGGTACCAATTTTTGGGGGGACCACAGGGAAAGACAGAGGGGATGCCCAGTTTCTGACGATGACTGCCTTGAGTACATCATGAAGAGGAGCTTGTCACTGCCTCTTTAGGAGGGGAGGTGTAGTCCAGGACCTCGATTGCATCTTCGCCCTGGGCTCATCCTCCATTTCTGAGGAATGGAATGGCCTCAGCTATTTCCTGTACAAAATAGGTGAATGAGAGGCTCTCAGGTGGAGACAGTCTCCTTTCAGATGAAGGGGAGGGCTCAGAAGGGGTCCCATTGGGCTCATCGGAGGAATAGTACCTGGGATCCTCTTCTGATTCCCGTTTTATTTATTTATTTATTTATTTATTGCATTTGTATCCCACATTTTCCCACCTTTTTGCGGGCTCAGTATGGCTTACAATATGATATGAATAGTGGAAATAAAACTTGGTTATGGATTACATTGTGCAGAGTTATGCGAGACAATCAAAGTATCATTGAGGAATATAACAATGGAACACAAACATTGAAACATTGGAAGGAGACAATGGGAAGCTTAAAGGGCAATATTAAGACACGAAGACATATGGTATACATATTTCTGTGAGTAAAGGTATGAGTGATGTGAGATTACGGGGGATGAGAGTTCAGAAGTGGATGTATGATGCATTAATGAACAGAGAGTGTGGACTTTATGTGTTTTGGCTCTTTCCATACACTTTTTCAAAAAGATGGGTCTTCAATAATTTGCGGAAGGAAGCTTGCTCGTAGATCGTTCTTAAGTTGCGCGGCAGTGTATTCCAAAACTGCGTGCTCATGTGACAAAAGGTTGATGCGTGTAGCGTCTTGTATTTCAAGCCCTTGCAATTAGGGAAGTGGAGGTTGAGGAAGGTTCGGGATGATCTTTTAGCGTTTCTGGGTGGTAAGTCTATTAGCAGTACTGGACAGCACTTCCCTCAGGGATGTCTGAGGCTGGGCCTGCCTCAACATTGAGGACCCATGTCCTCAAGAACAGTGTCAAGGAGCCAGCTCCAATCTCGACTCCAGCGAAGCTTCCTCCACTGACGTTGAAGGGGTACCGGCCTGGGTGGCAGTCGACACCAGGGTTCACGGCGCTGGCGTCGGAGGCCACACCGCAGGCTGAGGGCCAAGCAGGGCTGCAGCGGAAGGCATGGCAGACGCAAGCACCTCCAATGCTGACGCACATCACTGCATGAGGCTGTCCAGAAGCTCAGGGAGCAAGGTCCGAATGCACTCATCAAGGGCTGCCATCGGTACAGGCTGTGGGGCCGGTTGGAGCTCAGGTTGCAGAACCGTTGGGCCAGTGTGGGATCAGGACCTTTGCTGCTAGGAGATGCACGCATCGGTACCTCCTGGATGGAGGGGGAGTGGTCCTCCCGGTGTTGACGCTTTTCGGGTGCCAAATCCCTTGGCATCCCGTAGCTCCTGGCAGCGAGTGCTGATGGAGATCAGCAATGGTGTTTCTTGGTCTTTGCCTGATGCATGTTACCCATGCTCCTCGGTGCCGACGTCGAATCCTCATGTCGCCTCGGGGTCGGGTCTGACAATGGACAGTCCTGAGGGGCCTGCATAGCAGGAGGCCTCGAGACAGGTGGAGACCCACTTGATGCCTCACTGCTCCCACTGTCTTGGGGTCTCGCAGCAGCCATTCCTACCATGACTTCCAATGCTGGTGCTGCATTCGACATTGATGTATGAACTGAATATATAAAGTGGATGTACTCACCAGGATGCTGTGAGAAATGGCATGAAAACTAGACCATGGCATGAAAACCAATAATAAGGGAGAAACAAATCTTGTTGTCAAACTCAAGCCTCATTTTACTAAAATTAGAACGATGTAAAGACACTGAATCACACAAAAAAAACAACCAAAAAAAAAAAAACGCTGAGGAAAAATGCTTCATTTTCAAGCAAGCCAAGCCTCATACAAATGTAAAAACACCAAGACATTACTCTTAAAGCACTCTTTGCTTTGTTTACAATTAGTCACAGTTTTATCATAATTTAATTCTAGTCCAGAACAGGAGCCACTCTTTGGGGTAGATATAAGAAAGTGAGCCAAAAATTAGGCCAAAAATATGGACACTAAGCAACAATTCTATGACAGAATAGCACATGAAACTGGCAATATAGAACAAAGCATAAGTCACTACCTGCATTGCTCCTTATAGCCGATTCTTTCTCCATCCAGAAATTTTCTAAACATCCAGGAATAACATAACTATTACCTTGAAATGTCACCAAACACTTGTAGGGAAACTTACCCAATGCAAGAAGAGGAGGCTTCAAGTCAAGAAACTTTTTCCATCCAACCTGTGTGGCTCTTGCCACATCAGGAAAGATTTGTGCTTTTTGGCCACAAACCAAAGCATCTTTCTTCTTACAATAAGTGTGCAACACCATAACCTTATCTAATTCTGACAAAAAAAGTCACCAAGAGTTGCTCTGTGCATAAACTCATCATGAGAAATTTCTAAAAATGTAGGTAAATCAAAATCAACCTGACAGTCTAAAACATCCAACGCTCCCCCTCTGGTTTCTAAACAATTTTCCTTTGAGATACATAATATAAATTCGATAACTGTAAAAAGTCAGCTACAGAAAGAACCAAAATCTCCTTTAGATATTTCTGGAGTAAAATTTCAGGGGACAACAAATGAGTAATAGGAAAATTAAGAATCCTAAGATTCCTAGCTTTATACATATCCTTCACAAATTCACATTTATTACGGAGCAAAAGACTGTCCTTGATACCAGCAGTAGACGTTGCCAGAAGTGTTGCCCCCTTAGGTTCCATATTCTGTAGGTGCTGAGTAGAATCCGAAACTCCAGAATCTAATTGATGACATTTTTTTCTTGCCTGTTCTGAAAAAACACAAAGCTGAGTAACAGAGTTCTGCAACATAGTCTCTGCCCTTGATAAAGATTTCCTTACATCAGTTAAGGTAATATCAGTTGGAACTTGTTCTAATAACCCAGAAGTTAAAACTGGGCATTGAACTGGAGTCAGAGTAGAAACAAGGTCTGTAACAAGAGGATAACAAGCCAAATTGAGCCCTGTTTCGGCAATACCAGGACATAAAAACACCTCTTAGGAAGGCCTATCCACTGGTTGTTCGTAAAAGGAGGACTTTGGCAGAGGAGTTATTGAGGGACCATAAGGACTGACACACCAGAAGATGATAGAGTGGCGGTCTTGGCGTCCAAAACCTGCATCATTCCTCATAATGATATATGTCTGTCCATCAGACCTACCAGAGTCTTATCTCGGGGAGTGAGCACTGGGTCCTTTACTTTGCATTTCTTCCCCATGATAACAGAAAACAAAGTACTTGCAGCAACAGAGAAAACACGGGAACAAGGTTTCTAGCCCCACCAGGCTCCAAAGGGGTGTGCCCCCTTAGGTCACACCCCTTCAGGCCACGTGCCTACAGCTGCATGCCACAGATGCTGGTGCATTTTAGATGATCTGGTGTAGGCCCCCCCAATGATATTAGGGGGGTCCTACTCGAAGGTAACTCCTGCAGCACCTGATCTTACAGACACGGACTCCAACCAAAGAACGCTCCCTTGAACAGCTCATCAACCTCCACCATATATACCATTTATAACAAATCTAAAACTTATAGAAACATAAACCTCCATATTCTATAACCAGGTCACCAAAAGTTAGGGGCCAATTGTGCGTGTAAGTTATAGAATACTAGCTTACACGCATAACTGCAACAGCTGCATGTTTAAGTGCTGGGTATGCACTCAGTAGTATAACTAACATGCAACTGCCTTGGTATGTAAATGTAAGGGGGTGTTCACAGGGGGAGGAGCATGGGTGTGTCTTCCATTCATATGTACAAGTTACACGCTTAAGTGCTGCATTAGGGGCACACATTTACACCTGCTATTGACATGGTGTTAGTGGGCGTACCTAAATCTAGACATGTTAATGCTGACTTAGGCTAGTATTCAATAATAGAAATTAGATCTTTAATTGCCTTTATTGAATTCTCACAGTCCATGTAAATTGGGTGCCTAAATTGTGGTCTTCAGTTGTAGAATTGCTCCTAAATTGTTTAATAATTTTAGTACCCTTCAGAAGGATTATTTGCTTATTTTTTGTGGAGCTTACCAGAAATATCCCAATGGGAATGGGAAAACAGCCTTAATAAATCAGACCCTCAAGATCTGCCTACTACTTAGAATACTGAAATATATGTGCCTTTGTTTCATTTAATATTATGTCTCATTTGACTAATAACTTCTTATTTTCACTCTTGCTCATGCGGCTGTTTTTGAAAGTAAGTAAATTTGTTGCTATAACATGAGGCACAATGTAATTTATTGATGCCACTGCTAATCTAAGCTTCACATAAGATCTAGAAAGATGGAAATTAATCAAAATGCTGTCATTACAGCCCATGCTGACATAATTACAATCTCAATAAAAGGCAGCTCTTTTCTGCATTTTGCACTAGCTCTTAGGTGCTCTACATTTGTGCAGCATCAATAATAAATCTTAAAATGAGTGCAACAATTTAAAATTCTGACACAGTATCATTAACAACCTAATTGAATGGTCTCAGGAAGACTACATCAAATATTAATATTTGTCTGCTGTTTGCAAATTTATTGAATTTATTTTTATATTGCCACATTTATTGTTCAAATTCTTTTGACTTGGGTCAATGATTTAAATTGAAGATGTTTCTTTACCTGCATAAATAGATGATTCATTTTACAGATTATTCTCTGAGAGGCATGGTTTACTATTATAAATATTTATGGAAAGACTATCATGTTTTAGGGATAAAATACAAATAATAAGATCTGTAACAGCTAGAAATAAATTTAATGAATTACTCAAGACCAATTGATTTAATTTGCTGTAATTGTCACAATCCATACTTTTTAGTATTTATTGTGATTTAAATGCCTTTACCATTATGCTTAAATTTTCTTAGTATTATTCATAAGAACTTAGGAAAAGCCATGCAGAGTCAGACCAAGGTCCATCAAGCCCTTATCCCATCTACCACGGTGGCCAGTCTGGATTGTAAGTACCCTGAAGATCCCAAAAAGTAGAGGTGTGAGGTTCATTACAGTCGTGATATACGCAAAACTAACCCATTTGGAGACATTGCCCCAAATAGACCTATTTCTCAAAGCTCATTTCCAGGGATGAGCAATAGCTTGCCAAAGTCTACCTTGCTAATAATGTTATATGGTCTTCGCCTCAAGGAACTTGTCCAAATCCATTTTGAATCCCACTACACTGGTTGCCTTATACTTTCCATGATTTGTTTTCAATCTGCTGGTCATTAGTTTCATGGAGTGCCTTCATATTGTTGTGTTGTTTGAAAGATTAAACAACCATTCCATGTTTAAATGTTTTACCCCACTATCATATATATGCCCCTTTCGGTCATCTTTTCTCCAAGCTGTTCCATGACACCTGCTTTCTTCTCAGATTGATAACATTTATGTTGCTAAAAATAAATGAATGGCTTTTACCGTAAGTTCACATCCAAATTTTGATCAGCTTTCCTAAAATTTCAAAACATGGACTTTGTTTTCCTGAAAGATCTTTACTTACTGTGTATCTCCTTTTATAAAGAGTTTAAAAGACACAAGGGGGTGTGTCAGGGGCATTTTGAAGGTGGGATTAGGGCGGGTTTGGATGTTTTACAGCCATAATGGAACAAAACTTCTACGTTTCAGTCTAGACCTGTTTTTATAAAAAGGCACAAAAAGTGCCCTAAATGACCAGGTGACCACTGGAGGGAATTAGGGATGACCTCCCCTTACTCCCCCAGAGGTCACTGATCCTTCCCACCCACAAAAATTGTGAATAAAAATAGTACTCACCAGCCTCAGATGTTATACTCAGGTCCATTAGAGCAGCATGCAGGTCCCTGGAGTAGAGTAAGGGTGGGTGCAGTGTACTGTAGACAAGTGGACCCAGGTCCATAACTCCCCCTACCTGTTAAACTTGTGGTAGAAACTGTGAATCCTCCAAAACTCACCAGAAACCCACTGTGCCCACATATAAGTGTCCCCCTTCACTCATAAGGACTACTGTAGTGTGTTACAGTTGGAGGTATTAGGTTTTGGGGGGCTCAACAGACAAGATAAGGGAGGATGGTGAGATGTGTACCTGGGAGCATTTATATGAAGTTCACAGCAGTGCCGCCTAGGGTGGCACCACATTGCTCTCCTGGGATGTCTTGGTGGGGGGAGGGGAAAATCTAATAAAAATGCTGGCCCCTCCTACATCCCAATGGCTTGATTTTCTCTGTTCTTCCATTACTTTTTTTCCAAGAATGGCCTGAAAAAATAAATGCAAAGAGCACAAAACCTTGTTACAAATGGTATTTAAAAAAACAAACCAAAACTTTTGAGGCGCACGTGTAGATTTGTGCTCATGCCTCAATTGATTAACAAGCCACTTAGTCATGATAAGTGGCTGAAACAACTACTTATCACTAATTGGATTTAACTGGAATTTACACACATGCTTTGCTAGGCATATTTTATAAAGAAGCATGTAAATTCTCACACATGCAGCCAAAAAAGGGGCATGGTGATGGGAGGAGTGTGGGTGTGCCAGGCCTATCAATCACATCTACCTGCTCAATTACAGAATTTGGGCCAGGGCGCGTAGATGTAGGCGCATGCATTTACACCAGCTTTTCACTGGCGTAAATGGACATGCCTAAATGTAGGTACGTCCACCCAGCCCAAGGCATATTCTGTATACTGCGCCTATATTTAGGCACATCTAATAGAATATGCCTAAGCGTTTCTATTGGATGCGCCTAGATTCTAGGTGCCATATACAGAATGTAGCCTTTTGTGGTTTCAAAAATAACCATATTTCCTATTCGGATTTTGGACATTTAGCGCAGAACATCCAAAGTCCAACATAGACGTCATATCGAAAATGCCTTTCTTTGGCTCATAACATCAGTGAAATCCAGAAACATTATACCAGCAGGGGATGGTCCAGAAGTTTGAATGTAAAAAGATGAAGGTAGCGAGATGGAAATTCAATTGCAAATGATTAGAAATGCAAAGCGGAATCTAGGGGAGTGCTAAAGCATCAATATAAAAAATAAGAAGGGCAGAAAAAGACATACATGCAGAAGAAAGAATTTAATGTCAGAGGGGGTAGAAAGGAGGGATAGTGATAACTGCAGTATGCAGTGGAATACATTTTAAGTTCAGTATGATTGAAGATGGCATGGAGGTTAGTGCTGAACTTCAGGAAAGAAGAAAGAGAGGCTATGAGAGAATTGAGGTTTAAGGAATTATGAAGGAGACTCAAGGGACAGGTGGGGGAAGTTGGAAATATAAGACAGAAATAAAAGGGAATAGAAGAAACAGATGGACGTGCAAAGGAGAAGGAAGAGCAAGAGCACAGATTGTTGTTGCCATTGAAGTTCCAAACACACAAAGTTGAAAGACACAAGGATGAATGGATTAAGCCTGAAACAGAAGAGAAGGCAAATTAAATAAAGAGAAGGGGTATAGTGGAGAAGAATCCTAGTGGTTAGCATAGGGATACCACGCAAGCCCTTACTGCCTACAAAATGGGTGGCAGTAAGTGCTCATGAGGTAATTTTTAAAAATAGCCACACTAATGGCAATATTTGTGCATGGCCATTAACATAAAAATAGGAAATAGGCCATTTTACGACTGCAGTAAATAATGCCTGCATATGGATGCGCTAATGCCACTTTTTACTACAGCTTAGTAGTAAAAAGACCCCTTAGTGAATCAGTAGGCCCTAATGAGAATAATGGGGCTCGAGTAAGACAACTGTGTTAAAACTGAATTAACATGCATTACTGTGTGTTAAATCAAGGTTAGTAAATAAATTTCTTACCCCCCTTTTTACAAAGCCACGCAGTAATGCCTACATAGCCCTTTCACTCTGAATGAATTGTGTCGGCATTACCGGGTGGCTTTGTAAAGTGTGTGTGTGTGTGTGGGGGGGGGGGGGGGGGGGGGGGGGGGTAGATTGTAAGCTCTGAGGAAAGAGGGAAATACCTACTATACCTCATTGTGGCTCACTTTAAAATACCAATCAGAAACTGTGAACTAACCTAGAAAAAAACAGATTGGCAATGGCTTTAGCTCTTCCATTCTTTCTAACTCCATGCATTAAGTTAGTTTAGTTTTCTAGTTTCCATCTGCATGTACTCTACATTTGGATGTGAATTACAAAAACAGGATACCTAACATCTCATAGTGGCAAAGAGTAAATTCAGGTTTCAAATGTGACTGAGGTCAAAGACTTGTAATACTGGAAGGTAAGAATCAAAAGATAAAGGTGGGTCATACATAAGAGAAAATGATGTGGCATCCAACTGAGGAGAGAAATAAAAATGCATGATACCAGAGCAAAGAATCAGGGGATGATGTTTATGTTTTTTGAAGACTTGATATACCACCTTTCAGAACTGGAATCAAAGCGGTTAAAATTTCAAAGAAAAAGGAACAAAGAAAATGCAAATAGCTACAATTTAATTGATAGGATAGCTGAAAATTAAAAATCAGAAAAAAAAGGAGAGAGAGAGATAAGCAGCAAGCCAAACTATCCAATACCAGCCCCACAAGTTCTAGCTAAAGGCACAGGTTAAAGAAGTGAGTCTTCAAAAGAGTTTTGAAATGATGGTAAGAGTGCACTGTTTTAATATCTAATGGAAGGAAATTCTATAAAGATGGAACAATATAAAAGAGCAGAATGTCATGTTGATTTTAATCGTATGCAAAAACTAGGTGGGGGAGGGGAGGCAGATGATGTTCAGATATGAAACATAACAACATAAGAATAGCCACACTGGGACAGGCCAATGGTTCATCTAGTCCAATATCCTGCTTCCAACAGTGACCAATTCAGGTCACAAGTAGCTGGCAAAAAACACAAATAGTAGCAACATTCCATGCTACTAATCCCAGTGGCTTCCCCATGTCTATCTTAATAGTAAACTATGGCCTTTTCCTCAAGGAACTTGTCCAAACATTTCTTAAACCTAGATATGCTAACCATTTTACCACACCCTCTGGCAGTGAGTTCCAGAGATTAACTATTGAGTGAAAAAAATAGTTCCTATTTGTTTAAAAAGTATTTCCATGTAACTTCAGCAAGTGTCTTCTAGTCTTTGTTCTTTTTTTGTTTTGTTACATTTGTACCCTGTGCTTTCCCACTCATGGCAGGCTCAATGCAGCTTACATATTGTATACAGGTACTTATTTGTACCCGGGACAATGGAGGGTTAAGTGACTTGCCCAGAGTCACAAGGAGCTGCCTGTGCCTGAAGTGGGAATCGAACTCAGTTCCTCAGTTCCAAAGTCCACCACCCTAACCACTAGGCCACTCCTCCACTCAAAAGAGTAAAAAAAGTCGATTCACTTCTACTCATTCTACATCATTCAGGATTTTATAGACCTCAATCATATCTCCCCTCAGCCATTTTTTCCAAGCTGAAGAGCCCTAACCTCAGCCTTTCCTCATATGAGAGGAGTTCCATCCCCTTTATCATTTTGGTTGCTCTTTTTTGAGCCTTTTCTAATTCCGCTATATCTTTTCTGAGATACATCGACCAGTACTGAACGCAATACTCAAGGTGAGGTCACACCATACAGAGGCATTACAGTATATTTGGTCTTATTCACCATCCCTTTCCTAACAATTCCTAGCATCCTGTTTGCTTTTTTGGTCGCTACCGCACACTGGGCAGATTTCAGCCTATTATCTACACCACCACCTAGATCTTTCTTGGGTGCTGACCCCCCAAGGTGGACCCTAGCATCAGGTAGCTATGATTCAAATTATTCTTCTCAATGTGCATCACTTTGCATTTGTCCACATTAAATTTCATCTGCCATTTGGATGCCCAGTCATCCAATTTCTTAAGGTCTTCCTACACTTTTTCAGTCTGCATGTGTTATAACAACCTTGAATAGTTTTGTGTCATCTGCAAACGTAATCAGCTCACTTGTCATTCTGATGTCCAGTTCATTTATAAACATGTTAAATAACACCAGTCCCACTACAGATCCCTGTCATACTCTACTATTCACCTTCTACATTAATGCTGCGAGGGAGGCAACAAGAGAAGAGAGATATAATGGGTTTCCGGTATGAAGTTTCTTTTTATGAATTAATGTGAGACTCTTGTACTCAATGCATTGAAGAGCGAGTCAATGATGGTGAATCAGAAAGGGAGTGACGTGGCTGTTGCGACAAGCGTGGGAGAGCAAATGAATAGCTGTATTCTAGACTGACTACAATTTTTTTTTTTTTTAGGAAAGAGTGGCACAGAAGAGGCAGGTTATGGTAAAAAGCTCACATAAAGGAGAAGACTGTAACAAGACACAGCCTTATCCGACACTGATCCTGTGCACTGAATCCTGGGTTCCATCACATGGGGTCAGGTGCCACCACTTTGCAACATGACAGTCCAGATTGGGTATCATTCCTGCCTCACAACTTAAAGATGTGTGGAGAAGGTTGTGAGGGATCTGGGGGAGGGGCCCCACTTAGACAACTAAGGACAATTGGAGGGCTGGGGATGGGAGGTCCAAGACAGCCCACACAGCCACCAGGGATGTTTTGAGGGTTATGGGTCAGCGGACTAAATTTTGGGGTCAGGAGTGTTGGGGGGGGGGAGGGAATAGAGGAGTCAGACTTATGCAAGACCTCCTTTTGACACTAGCATAGACCCATGTGTGCGTGCATTCAGTGCAGAGTTTTTTTTGTATGGACTCCTATTTGTATATGTTCTGGTTGCTGTACTTGGAAGCTGAATTTTTGTTTTAGGCTAGCATTAGGAACCCTTACACTACGCATTAGAACATAGCTCTAATGCAAGCTTACAAGCTTACTGCATTGACTCCAAAATTTCCTCTCATGCTCCTCTAACTTGACAAATGATGAAAGCTACTCTTTACCCTTGTGCCTGTACCACTCCAAGCCACCTACTACCATAGCTATGAGTTGTTAGATCATCTTCTTCACCAGGTAGTCAGGGAAATATCCCTTAATAAAATGATTAGAGCATACATTTTTTAGGTTGTTTAATTACAATTCAATATCAGTGCAATTGCAGGTACAAGCTAACCTGTTTGGTCACATACGCATCTATAGATTTTGAGATGAATCGTTATGTTGATGCAATAATGAGCTGTAACTGGCTGAGTCGGAGCATATACAGACACTCTGCTGTGGACCCTGACCTCTTTTTTTGTCACCTATCTGACCCTGCTCTGGCCCTTGTCTCCTCGTTTCTCTTTCCTATTACATTTGAAGTTCCCTTTCACTGCTTTATTATATTGTAAATTCGTGAACTGCCCAGATGGCCTATACTGTTGGTGCAGTATATTAAACATAGTATATGTATATAAAAATGAACATTTAATCCTGTTGAAAAAGCCTTTTGTTAATTCTGTTATACATGCTGTATATGTGGTGGCTTTCTCAGAATCTATGACACCACAGGTGTCATAAAGCCGAACACCAGCTTAATGTACAAGAGCCTTTTGGTTTTTTAATCCTGTTCAATAGATACATCTTCAAGGAAGCGTTCAAAGTATCCAATCCATACTTTCCCCAGAGGTCAGCAGAACTGGGAGAATTAACATTTTGTCAGACTTGGATAAGAGTAAACATGTTTTCAACTGTAGCACTAACACTATGAAATGGAAATTAGGCAAAGAGATGAAGTCGTTTGCCTTAAAGTGTAAACCTGTTCCCCCCTTCCCAAATAGCCCATACAGATGTTGCTTTGGATACATAAACCCTGGTAGCTGGGATAGCTGCAGGTAGGAGGAAATTAGGTTGGATTTTAAGTAATCAGAAGTAAGGCTGTGCCGAATATTCTATTTGATTGGATTCAGTCATGAATAGTGCCCCGAATACATTATTGGTATTCGGCAAAATAGTGTTTTAAATTCAAACACAAATAATCCAGGGCTCTTCCATACTAAATCAGAAATAAACACTTGATCTCTGATTTCACGTTGTTTCTTTTATTATTTGTTATATTAAAGCTCAATGCCCATTATTTGTATTGGTATTTGACCGAATAATATTTTTTATTATTTGTATTCAGCCAAATAGTAAAACATGATATTCGGTACAGCTCTAATCAGAAGAATATTTGTCCATGTGTGACAACATTTATTTTGGCATCAACTGCTTTTGCACACTGTCGTCATCATTTCAGTGAGAAAGACTGCTTCTGTCTTATTGTTTTATTAGTTCTTGTATATATATTTTTTTGATTGATTTACTTTGTATATTACTTTGGATGATCTTGTTGACCAGGAAGATGATCTAGAAATAGCTATAAATAAATAGATAAATGGTGGAATGGGAGCAATAAACTCTGCCATGTTTATAAGATATTTTGTTCCTTGTTGCCGAATGTTTTATTGTCAACTTTAGATCACACAGCAGACTTTTATATCATGTAATGTCCTTAATTTATAACTTTATCTTGCAGAATCATGAACTGCTACAAAAGTGTATCCTCCACTTCTGTGTTCTTCCCAGAGAAACATAATTAGATGATCTGATGAGGTGGGGGAGACAAGGGAGATAGTATTATTTTGTTGTTATTAAATCTGTCATTGGCTTCTAGTATAGTAAATCATCACCTACCTTTACAACAACTGCATACAGTAGGTATTTGGAGATCAGTATGGAAGTGGATGCCTTAATGTTTAGATCAACGATCCCAAAGGGAGACTCCGAGTACAACCATAAAGAAACTGATGTCACATTTTATTTTTCTCCCTTTAACTATCTCTCCAGATCAGGGTCCCTCCTTTGTATTGTCCCTTTGGGAGGGGTTGGAGCTGCAGTTTCTGATTTGCTTTTATTGTTTTTAACTAATACTGCATATTTTGCAGGACCTTCTTTTAACATTTGTTGAAACCTTTGCCGCGTCCCTCACCCATTTGATGCTCCTCTTGGCCGGTCTGCTCCACGGGGCCGCCGCTCTGAAGGCGAGCGTCGGTCATGCTGTTAGCCGACGCTCCGACTTCCGACATCCCTTGATGCTCCTCTGCTTCCTCCATATGGGCAGGACTGGTGCTGCTTGTCACTGGCAGGCATGCGGAGCGCCGGCGTTCTTGGGTAGCTTCTCTCTTCCGGGTGCGGGGCCCAGGAACGGTAGCCACGCCTCCAATGTCCGGATTGGCCGATCGGGCCTGGACTCCGCCTCCTCCTGTGGGCCAACCTATCTGTCTTCCCTACCAGCTGATTCTTGTTTTGCCTCCTCTTGCCAGCTGTTGCTTGTCGTTCTGGAAGGAGGGGGCTATAAGGAGCAAGTCTTCACTTCCCACTTTGCTTTGGCTTTGACCTTGTTTCTGCCGGTGCATCTGAAGGACTTGTTTGCCCTTTGCTGCTTGATCTGCCTTTGAACCTTTGCCTGGACTTTGCTTGCTGCCTGCCCTTGAACCTTTGCCTGGACCTGGACTTTGCCTTTGCTTGCCACCTGCCCTTGAACCTTTGCCTGGACCTGGACTTTGCCTTTGCTTGCCGCCTGCCTTGGAACCTTTGCCTAGTCATGGACTACTGCATTGCCTGCCGCCTGCCCAAAGGCGTTGCCGGACCTGTCTGCTGCATTGCCTGCCACCTGCCTTGAACTTTGCCTGGCCCTGTCTTCTGCTTTCATCTCTGCTGCCTGGAAGAGGTTTCAGAGTTCAATTCTTCATCTCCTTATAAGTACATAAGTAGTGCCATACTGGGAAAGACCAAAGGTCCATCTAGCCCAGCATCCTGTCACCGACAGTGGCCAATCCAGGTCAAGGGCACCTGGCACGCTCCCCAAACGTAAAAACATTCCAGACAAGTTATACCTAAAAATGCGGAATTTTTCCAAGTCCATTTAATAGCGGTCTATCGACTTGTCCTTTAGGAATCTATCTAACCCCTTTTTAAACTCCGTCAAGCTAACCGCCCGTACCACGTTCTCCGGCAACGAATTCCAGAGTCTAATTACACGTTGGGTGAAGAAAAATTTTCTCCGATTCGTTTTAAATTTACCACACTGTAGCTTCAACTCATGCCCTCTAGTCCTAGTATTTTTGGATAGCGTGAACAGTCGCTTCACATCCACCCGATCCATTCCACTCATTATTTTATACACTTCTATCATATCTCCCCTCAGCCGTCTCTTCTCCAAGCTGAAAAGCCCTAGCCTTCTCAGCCTCTCTTCGTAGGAAAGTCGTCCCATCCCCACTATCATTTTCGTCGCCCTTCGCTGTACCTTTTCCAATTCTACTATATCTTTTTGAGATACGGAGACCAGTACTGAACACAATACTCCAGGTGCGGTCGCACCATGGAGCGATACAACGGCATTATAACATCCGCACACCTGGACTCCATACCCTTCCTAATAACACCCAACATTCTATTCGCTTTCCTAGCCGTAGCAGCACACTGAGCAGAAGGTTTCAGCGTATCATCGACGACGACACCCAGATCCCTTTCTTGATCCGTAACTCCTAACGCGGAACCTTGCAAGACGTAGCTATAATTCGGGTTCCTCTTACCCACATGCATCACTTTGCACTTGTCAACATTGAACTTCATCTGCCACTTTCACGCCCATTCTCCCAGTCTCGCAAGGTCCTCCTGTAATCGTTCACATTCCTCCTGCGACTTGACGACCCTGAATAATTTTGTGTCATCGGCGAATTTAATTACCTCACTAGTTATTCCCATCTCTAGGTCACCTTCTGCAGGTAAGCCAGGATTGTTCGGCTGCCAAACTTGGGTTTGGCACAAGGGCTCATTTCTCCTACAGGAGTCGTGACAGCCTTCCATTTGCAGTCTTTCCAGAAGAGGGTTATCTCGTAAGAAGGAACAAACTACATGAAAGGTAACACAGTACAAGTCTTCACTGAAAACTTATGCAGAAGGCAAAGAAGGGCCACAGCATGAATCCACATGATTTACAACATCAGTTACCCTCAGAGAACTGAATAACTGCTGTGGGATCATCTGCCATCAGGATCACTGGCCTCCAATTGTAGCACAATTTTATAGGATTTACAGCTTGATTTTTCCCGCTTTGAGGACTTATTCCCCTTGTTTTAGGAGTTCATTCTTTTCTTTAGTGTTGTCCCATGTGTATTATTGAGATAGAGTAATAACTTAGATGAAAGACATATATATTTTACTTAATGTATTTCTAAAGAACTGTATATTTATCCATTCTTGAATTTTTTGTTTGCTCCATATGTTGTGCTCACTCACTTCAACAGACTCTCTCCCAGAACCCCTTACTGCACAGCTGAAGTGAAACCTCGCACAAATGCAGTGAATAAAATGAAAATACCACCTACTGATAAGGGATGGGAGCCATGGCTACTGCAACAGATGCTGTCTTATAATTGAAACTCAACCACTTTCCTCATCCAGAGGTGGAAGCTCCTGGATTATGGAATGGAATGCCGAACATGAAAGCGTAAGAGATTCTAGAATGGCCAACCCAGACCCCAATACCTCTATTTGTGAGCACAGGCTGAAGAAGATCAGAATAACCCAGTCTGCACTGGTGAAAGCCTTTTTAGGAGAGTATGTGAACAGCAGTTCTTTCTAGAAGTGAAGAGTTTGTTGAATTCTTCTCTTAGGAGCGGTAAGCTCTTGACAGGATGAAACCTTAAAATATATTTGAATGTATAAGAAAAAGCAGTATCTCATAATGTGAACCTGTGGTCAGAAACAGAAACTTCTTTAGTTGCATACCAGATTTAGCACTTTATTTAAATACTGAATCAGCAAGTTTAGCATATGCTTTAGCCGAGACTATCAACCTCACCTCTGCTCTTAATACAGATTGAACTAAAAACAAAACACTCATAATGTGAGACAAGCAGTCATCCAGAATAGCCTAGTAATTGATTACTTACTTACTTCTCAGAGCTAACTATGGATGCGAGGAATTTGAAGGAATGTGTTTTTAGTTTTACTGACAACAGATTGAGCAAAAATTGAAATCCATTACAGAAGACAATTGGTTACACAACCTTACTGACTGGCTTACTAGCTAGTTAACAAATATCACATGACTCTGTACAATGAAAGCAACCATTTTTGAATTAGATGTGGCTCTAACCATTGGTTGTTCTTGCATAAAATGTTGCTGCTCTAAATGGCAAATGTCTCGGGACTTACTGTCCAAACCTAGTGTTGAAAAGCTGGTACAACAGACCATGATGGAAGGATCACACACTCCTTCCCAGATTGAATTGGTCTGCATGGCACGAATTTGTGATCCTGTATATGATCAAAGAGGGGGAACTGATGGTATTTATTTAAATGGATTTATTTACTGCCTTTTTGAAGGAATTCACTCAAGGCGGTGCACAGTATGGAGAACATAAATGAAAATAATGGTGCCCTCCTTCAGAATGGAATATTTATTTACTACTACTACAAATCAATTCTATAGCACTACCAGTCGTACGCAGTGCTTCACAACTGAACATGAAGAAAAGACAGTCCCTGCTCAAAAAAGCTTACAATCTAAATCAGGACAGACAGACAGGACAAATAAGGGATAAGGGTAGGACAGACAGATAGGAGGACACAATAGGCATATTTTCAAAGCACTTAGCCTTTCAAAGTTCCATAGGTTTCTATGGAACTTTGGAAGGCTAAGTGCTTTGAAAATGAGCCCCAAAGGGAAAAGGGACTATTGAAGAGAGGAAGACAAGATAAGGTTACGAGTAGGGGACAAGTTAGGAATTAAATGCAGCATCAAACAGGTAGGCCTTTAGACCGGATTTGAAGGCGGCCAGGGATGGAGCTTGACGTAATGGCTCGGGAAGTCTATTCCAGGCATAAGGTGCGGCGAGTTAGAAGGAACGGAGTCTGGAGTTAGTGATGGAGGAGAAGGGTGCAATTAGGAGAGATTTGCCTAGTGAACGGAGTTCCTGGGAAGGAGTGTAGGGAGAGATGAGGGTGGAGAGGTAGTGAGGGGCAGCAGAGTGAATGCACTTATAGGTTAATAAGAGGAGCTTGAACTGTATACGGAAACAGATAGGGAGCCAGTGAAGTGACTTCAGAAGAGGGCTGATATGGGCATAGCGACTCTGGCGAAATATTAATCGTGCAGCAGAATTTTGAACAGATTGAAGAGGAGAGAGATGGCTGAGTGGAAGACCTGTGAGAAGCAAGTTGCAGTAGTCCAAGCGAGAGGTGATGAGAGTGTGGATGAGGGTTCTGGTAGTGTGCTCAGAAAGGAAAGGGTGAATTTTGGTGATATTATAGTGGAAGAAACGACAGGATTTTGCACTTTGTTGAACATGTGCAGAGAAGGAGAGGGAGGAGTCGAAGAAGACCCCAAGGTTACGAGCAGATGAGACAGGAAGAATGAGCGTGCTGTCGACAGAAATAGAGAGTGGGGGAAGGAGAGGTTGGTTTAGGTGGGAAGATAAGGAGCTCAGTTTTGGACATATTGAGCTTCAGGTGGCGGTGAGACATCCAGGCAGCAATGTCAGACAGGCAGGCAGGCAGATATCTTGGCCTGGATTTCTGCTGAGATTTCTGGTGTGGAGAGGTAGATCTGGGAGTCATCAGCGTAAAGGTGATATTGAAAACCGTGGGCTGAGATCAGAGCACCAAGGGAGGAAGTATAGATGGAGAAAAGGAGAGGTCCTAGGACAGATCCTTGAGGTACACCCACTGAGAGCGGGATAGAGGAAGAGGAGGATCCACCAGAGTAAACACTAAAAGTACGATGAGAGAGAAAAGAAGAAAACCAGGAAAGAATAGAGTTCTGAAATCCAAGTGAGGACAGCGTGCCAAGGAGTAGGCTGTGATCAACAGCGTCAAAAGCAGCAGAAAGATCGAGAAGGATGAGGATAGAGTAGAGCCCTTTGGATTTAACCAGGAATAGATCATTGGAGACTTTAGCAAGTGCTGTTTCAGTTGAATGAAGGGGGCGAAAGCCAGATTGGAGTGGATCAAGAATAGCTTGAGAAGAAAAAGTCGAGGCAGCGACGGTGGACAGCACATTCTAGTATCTTGGATAAGAAAGGGAGGAGGGAGATGGGGCGATAGTTGGAAGGAGAGGTAGGATCCAGAGAAGGTTTTTTTAGGAGTGGGGTGACTACGGCATGTTTGAAGGCATCAGGGACAGTCGCAGTGGAAAGTGACAGATTGAGGATATGACAGATGAAAGGGGTGACAGCAGGAGAGATAGTGTTGAATAGATGAGTGGGGATCAGGTCAGTGGGGCAGGTGGTTAGTTTTGAGGATGAAAGAAGAAGAAAAGTTTCTTCTTCAGTGATTTCGGAAAAGGAAGAAAAGGAGGCAGGGGTAAGAGGGTTGAGAGAGTGGACTAAGGGAAGAGGGGGTGGAGGAGAGCTGGTTGCGATTTCAAGTTTAATCTTGTGAACCTTATCGTGAAAGTAATCAGCCAAAGTCTGGGGAGAAAGTGAAGGGGGAGTTGGAGGAGAAGGCACTTTGAGGAGAGAGTTTAGCGTGGCAAAGAGACGTTGAGGGTTCGAACCAATAGAGTTAGTCAACTGGTTATAATAATCCTGTTTGGCAAGTTGGAGAGCAGATTGGAAGGAGGTCAGCAAGAATTTGAAGTGTATGAAGTCAGCGTGGGCATGAGATTTATTTATTTGTTACATTTGTATCCCACATTTTCCCATCTATTTGCAGGCTCAATGTGGCTTACATAATACCGTAGAGGCAATCGCCATTTCCAGTAGTGAAACAAATACAGAGAGTTGTAGAATAAGGTTCATGTGTTATAGGCACATTGGGGAATCATAGAGGGGAAGAATTGCGTAGAGTCTATTACGAGCTTTAGTTTCGTTGTGTTGTGAGGTTTAGGCACTTAGGTTGGGTCGGATGGGTATGCCTTTTTGAACAGGTTGGTTTTTAGTGCTTTCTGGAAGTTCAGGTGGTCGTACATGGAGTCAAGACATGAAATGGGACATGCACTGTCTGCTAAACAAGTTGTGTAAAGTATGCCATGCAACTAATATCCAGAGATGTTGGAAATTACCAAAAATATTAACCTATGCAAGCAGAAATTTAAAAAAAACAACAACAAGGAACTGAGTTTTTTTATGTACATCTATGCCTTAGCCTTTAGTACCACTGGCCACGCAGAAATAATGTGGGCCAGCTCTAAGCAGAGTTCTTCATTTGTATAAATCTTATAATAGACAGACTTTACAGGAATTGTTGCTGAACCTTGACCTGATTTTTCAATTACCTGCTGATGGCAGTAGATTATTATTCATGGCTTGTATCATATGATCTATGATGTAAAACTGTTGACCTGTTAACCTATGACTTAATGCTTTTTAATAAAAGAGCAATGGACCTGAGGGGGTTGAGCCAGTCAGGTGTCATTTTGGTGAAGTTAAGTGAAGGCTGTGACTTGCTCTCAAAAGCTTTTGCCATTTTCTAGAAATTTGTGCGCGAGAGTTATTCTTTCCCTTAGCCTCATTCAGGGACAGGAAGTAATAGCCAGGTACAGTGTCAAGCAAACAGGCCTAGTAGCTGCTAGACATTCTGGGAGGATCTGTGATGCCTAGCCTGGCCATACTCTGCTGTCTGGTCCTAAAGCTCTGCCTCTCACCACCAGACCTCCCTCTCACCTGGAGGGGGTGCTACTCCATTGCTTCTTCACCACTGGGCCTCCCTCATACCTGGGCTGGGCGCTTCCCCACTGCCTATGCTACTGGACCCTGCAGTTCTGCTTCCAGGCTGCTTTCTTCTACTGGACCCCAAAGCTCTGCTCGAGTTACCTGGGCCTATTTGCTGTTGCAGCTCTATCTCCAGGCTGTGTCCTTTGGGAACTGCTTCTCTGCTGTTACAGCTTCATTTCCAGGTTGTGTCCTCTAGGGACTGCCTCTCTTCAAAATTAGCAGCCTTTTCCTCTTTGGGAGATGTTTCCTCAGTACCTTAAGTTCTTTTGCAAGAGTTCAACTATAGTTCAGCTTTCTCAGCCTGGGAAGAGCCCTCTCCTCTCAGCCACAACACCAACAGCTAGGTACAGACAATAGTACAAGGTCTCACCTGCAAATTTTAATCTGCTCTGAGTTAACTCAATCTAGGGACTGGGGCAAAATCCTAGCCTTTCTAGTTGTGGTGAAGAGTTTGCCTCCCTCATTGAACACATTTCTACAACCACCTTACAACATGTATATTCCAGTACATACATTCTTACTCTTCAGTTTTGAAGGTTATCATTATTTGTTTAATTAATATTGTTCTGCCCCCATTGTATGGGGCAGCTTGAGCTGCCTACCTAAGACAGATTACATGTCTGTATATGGTAGACCAGGTTCCTACTTTTCTGTAGTCCTCTGTGATTAGCCCTTATGAACACCTGTGTTCTGCTCTCAATGCTTTTTGGAGCTTTGTTGTTGCTGCCAGCCTCTGGGCATGCTGGGATAAGCGGAATTCCTCCCCCCACTCCTTTTGTTTTCCTAAGGAAAATTGAGAGTGATAGTAGCTTTGCCTGGGTCATAGATCCAGCATGTAGAGAGCTTGAACTCATGTTGAGGAAGTAAACTCCTCGGCTAATCACAGATACAGACTCGTTCTGAATAAACAGAATCCCTAATCCCGTTCAATTCCACTGTGTTAAATAAAGAACTGGTCAAAGGATTGCAGTCTCCTATTGTTTAATTCTCCGAGAAGACTCGGTACAATGGCAGTTTATTCCAGCTTCTGGTATTAATCCTCTCTTTAATCTCCCCAAAACAGTTTATTCTAACAAAATAATCCTTCCTCTCCCCCATAACCCTGTGTGTGTGTGTGTGTGTGGGGGGGGGGGGGGGGAAGGATTTAATTTGTTTAGGTCTAGCCAGCCTGAGGGACTACAACTCTCCTTGTTCTTTTTGGATTTAGCTCACACCTCTTCAGAAGTAGCTCAAGATAAATTATATTCAGGTACACTAGTTATATCTCTATTTCTGGAAGGATTACAATCTAAGATTAACCCTCCATTACCTCAGGTATAATGAAGATACATACCTGTAGCAGGTATTCTCAGAGGACAGCAGGCTCAATATTCTTACGTGTGGGTCGTCATCCGCGACGGCCCAGAAGACGGAAATAAACTCTTCAAAGCTCTGGAGCCTTCCTGATCATTCCATCGTGCGGGCCAACACACCGCGCATGCGTGGGCGGCTTCCCACCTGCGACACGAACGTGCAGCAACCAGTTTAATAAAAAGCAAAACAAAATAAATGCAAACAACTCCAACGGGGAGGAGGGAGGGTTGTAAGAATATTGAGCCTGCTGTCCTCGGAGAATACCTGCTACAGGTATGTATCTTCATTTTCTCCGAGGACAAGCAGGCTCTAATATTCTTACGTGTGGGGTATCCCTAGCCCCCAGGCTCACTCAAAACAAAGAAAATATTGGTCAATTGGGCCTCGCAACAGCGAGGACATAACTTAGATCGACCTGAAAAGAAACACAGCTAAGTGAGAGTGCAGCCTGGAACAAAACAGAAATGGGTCTAGGAAGGTGGAGTTGGATTCTAAACCCCGAACAGATTCTGCAGCACCGACTGCCCAAACCGACTGTTGCGTCGGGTATCCTGCTGAAGGCAGTAATGAAATGTGAATGTGTGGACCGATGACCACGTTGCACGCTTGCAAATCTCTTCAATGGAGGCTGACTTTATGTGAGCCACTAATGCAGCCATGGCTCTAACATTATGAGCCGTGACATGGCCCTCTAAAGTCAGCCCAGCTTGGGCATAAGTGAAGAAAATGCAATCTGCTAGCCAATTGGAGATTGTGCGTTTTCCGATGGCAACTCCTCTCCTGTTGGGATCAAAAGAAATAAACAATTGGGTGGACTGACGATAGGGCTTTGTCTGCACCACGTAAAAGGCCAATGCTCTCTTGCAGTCCAAGGTGTGCAAATTACTTTCGTCAGGGCGGGTATGAGGACAGGGAAAGAATGTTGGCAAGACAATTGACTGGTTCAGATGGAACTCCGTACTACAGAAAAACAGAAGAAACCAGTCTTCACAAAAAACCACAGAAAGCAAAACAGCGAAGATGACTCACAAGAACAAAAATAAAAAAAATAAAAATAATCACAAATTATGTATTTAAAAAAATAAATACATATAAAAGACGACACCACCTTTGGTATGAACTTAGGGTGCGTGCGGAGGACTACTCTGTTGTGATGAAATTTGACATACAGTGCATCTACTACTAAGACTTGAAGCTCACTGACCCTACGAGCTGAAGTCTACGAGCTGAAGTAACAGCCACCAAGAAAATGACCTTCCACGTCAAGTACTTCAGATGTCAGGAATTCAGTGGCTCAAAAGGAGCTTTCATCAGCTGGACGAGAACGACGTTGAGATCCCATGACAGTGGTGGAGGTTTGATAGGGGGCTTTGACAAAAGCAAACCTCTCATGAAACGAACCACTAAAGGCTGTCCAGAGATAGGCTGACCTTCTAAACGTTGATGGTAAGCACTAATTGCACTAAGGTGAACTCTTAAAGAGTTGGTCTTAAGACCAGACTGATAAGTGTAGAAGGTATTCAAGCAGGGTCAGTGTAGGACAAGAAAAGGGATCTAGGGCCTTGCTGTCACACCAGATGGCAAACCTCCTCCATTAAAAAGAATAACACTTTTTTGTGGAATCTTTCCTGGAACAAGACTAGGGAGACACCCTCCGAAAGGCCTAAAAAGAGACAACTTCTAAGTTCTCAACATCCAGGCCGTGACAGCCAGAGACTGGAGGTTGGGATGTAGAAGCGACCCCTCGTTCTGAGTGATGAGGGTCGGAAAACAGTCCAATCACGGTTCTTCAGAGGACAACTTCAGAAGAAGAGGAAACCAGATCTGACGGGGCCAGAAAGGCGCTATCAGAATCATGGTTCCACGATCTTGCCTGAGTTTCAGCAGAGTTTTCCCTACATGAGGTAAGGTAAAATTATGTATCATACCTGATAATTTTCTTTCCATTAATCATAGCTGATCAATCCATGGACTGGTGGGTTGTGTCCATCTACCAGCAGGTGGAGATAGAGAGCAATCCTTTTGCCTCCCTATATGTGGTCATGTGCTGCCGGAAACTCCTCAGTATGTCGATATCCAAGCTCCATCCGCAGGACTCAGGACTTAGAGAATTACACCCACAAAGGGACACTCTGCCCAGCTCACCACCGCCGAAACGGGGGAGGAGAATTAACCCAGCTCATCCCCACACAAGTGGGGGAGGGGAATCCGTCCAGCTCATCCCCTTGGAGCGGGGGAGGGACACCACACCCGCCGATGCGGGGGGATCTGGTTTATCCTGCAACCGCAACCGCGGGAGGAGCTGACTGACCCTAACACCGCCGAAGCGGGAGGGGTACAAAGCTGCCCTACTGCCGCACGAAGCGGGAGGGAGCGCCGGCAGAATTTATGTCTCAATCCAGCCCCGTAAAACGGAGGGGAGAGGAATGCAGCAGCTCACTGTAACACAAACTCGTCTCAACTCTTGAAGAATCCATTGAAAAACTTGAACACGAAGTCCTCCTGAACAGGAACTGAAGACTAAACTTGAACCTGAAATGCAACCAGAATATAACCAATACAGATATCTGGGAGGGACTATGGATTGATCAGCTATGATTAATGGAAAGAAAATTATCAGGTATGATACATAATTTTACCTTCCATATCATCATGCTGATCAATCCATAGACTGGTGGGATGTACCGAAGCAGTACTCACCCAGGGCGGGACATTGAAATCCCTGACCGCAACATTGAAGCTCCAAACCGGGCCTCCGCCCGAGCAGCCACAGTCAAGCGGTAATGCCTGGAGAAGGTATGGGCTGAAGCCCAAGTTGCCGCCTTGCAAATCTCTTCCAAGGAGACGTACCCGGCCTCTGCCATCGAGGCCGCCTGAGCTCTAGTGGAGTGAGCCTTCAGCTGGATAGGCGGCACCTTCCCCGCGGCCACATAAGCCGCTGCAATGGCTTCCTTGACCCATCTTGCCACTGTAGGCTTAGCAGCCTGCAGACCCTTACGAGGACCTGTGTCGCGTGCTCGCGGACCTTGGCATACTGTCAGGCTTCTTCCCCGGGAGCACTGGGTTCGTGAGCCCATGGGCCACTACCGTGGAGCGGCAGTGGCAGGCAAGATCACCTCCAAGGTAGAGATGAGACAAAACTGGACCAGAACCCCGGACTGGAGTTCTACACCGGAATACACGGAACTGGAACGCACCGGACGGGTGCGCACTGGAGTGGAGCCCACTGGACTGGAATACACTGGAGGGCCCCACAGGACTGGAACACACTGGACCGGAACACACTGGACCTAGGCTTCACCTACGCTTGACCACCTTTCCCCGAGGGTTAAGCCCTAAGGTTCTGGCAGCCGGTAGGACTTACAGGAAAACCCGGAACTGGAACTTGCAAGCAGGAACAACAGGAATGAAGATCCAGGAGTGCCCCCTGGCACCTAGGCGCAGGCAAGGCCGACAGGCAGGGACTGTCCGGGTTCTGGCAGTCGGCAGGTTTAAACACAATGACTAGTAAACTGTACCTAGGCTAATAGAAACGCTATACCCAGGCAAACCAATCATACACAAGAAACATACACAGAGCACACTCAGGAGACTTGAAAGCTATACACCAGCTAACAACAAAGCTGTGCCCAAGCTAACAAGTCATGCACTGGAAACAAACACAGAGCACTAGCAAAGCTATACACCAGCTAACAACAAAGCTGTGCCCAAGCTAACAAGTCATGCACTGGAAACAAACACAGAGCACTAGCAAAGCTATACACAGGCTAACAAGCCACACGGTGCCTAAGCTGGCTAGTCTAAACAAACGCAGAGCACTAGCCAAGCTATACACAGGCTAACAAGCCACACGGTGCCTAAGCTGGCTAGTCTAAACAAACACAGAGCACTAGCAAAGCTATACACAGGCTAACAAGCCACACGGTGCCTAAGCTGGCTAGTCTAAACAAACGCAGAGCACTAGCCAAGCTATACACAGGCTAACAAGCCACACGGTGCCTAAGCTGGCTAGTCTAAACAAACACAGAGCACTAGCAAAGCTATACACAGGCTAACAAGCCACACGGTGCCTAAGCTATCTAGTCAAACATAGAAACTCACACAGAGCAAACACTGAAACAGTGTACAGAGCACTCTATACACCAGGGCCCTAAATGAAATGCAAAGGCCAGGGCTGTAGTCTCTAAGTGATTAATAAAGCCCTTCCACACCACAGACACAGCTGCAGCAATCACCTTGCATCCAAACAGAGGCTTGACACACAGAGCAGTCAGCCCAGCGGGAGCCATCTTGGATACTGGCATAGAGGAGTCGGCGGCAGCCATCTTGGAAAAGGCATAGCCCACACAGGTGAGGTTCAGTAGGGCAATCAGCACACAGAGCCAGAGAGAAACTAAGACAGAGACAGAGACAAGCAGAAGCCAGCACAGCCACTGACTCCCAGAAACAGGGTACGTCTGAGGGTGGTCACGGCCACAGACGTAACAGTACCCCCTCCTCAAGACCCCCCTCTCGGTCTCCCTGAGGAGTTCAGGTGTCCAGGGGTAACTATGGTGAAACCTTCTGATGGGTCTCAAAAGCCAGACATAGATCACTGGACTGGAAGTCACAAGGAAGTTCAAAACTGGCAGACAAAAGTAGCACCTGTGACCAGGAGGCTCCTTCGAATCACCACGGGGCAACCTCAGGAACATGGATGCATCAAGAGGAACAAAATTCAAAAGTAACCCTTCCCAGAGGGAACCCACAATGTCCTGGACCTCTTGGCAATTCCGTGTAATGGCAAGAGCAAGGCTGAAGCCACTACCCCAGCTGACTTCAGAAGCTGGGCTGGGGCCCAAAGTGGCATCCCAGTCTTGACAGGAACTAGAAGTCTGAACAGAAGCAGATCTGGAACTGAAACCTGGGTTGGCATCCAAAACGGAGCCGGGATTAGGACCCGGACTGGAATCAACCCCTTGACTGAAACTGGAACTGGATTCAGGAGCTTGACTGGAACTGGAACTCGATCCAAACTCAGCATCTTGACTGGAACTCCCACTCGATCCAGACTCAGCATCTTGCCTGGAACTGCAACTCGATCCAGACTCAGCATCTTGACTGGAACTGCAACTCGATCCAGGCTCAGCATCTTGACTGGAACTCCAACTCGATCCAGGCTCAGCATCTTGACTGGAACTGCAACTCGATCCAGACTCAGCATCTTGACTGGAACTCCAACTTGATCCAGACTCAGCTTCTTGACTGGAACTCCAACTCGATCCAGACTCAGCATCTTGACTGGAACTCCAACTCGATCCAGACTCAGCATCTTGGCTGGAACTCCAACTCGATCCAGACTCAGCATCTTGACTGGAACTGCAACTCGATCCAAACTCAGCATCTTGACTGGAACTCCAACTCGATCCAGACTCAGCATCTTGACTGGAACTCCAACTCGATCCAGACTCAGCATCTTGACTGGAACACCAACTCGATCCAGACTCAGCATCTTGACTGGAACTGCAACTCAATCCAGGCTCAGCATCTTGACTGGAACTCCAACTCGATCCAAACTCAGCATCTTGACTGGAACTCCAACTCGATCCAGACTCAGCATCTTGGCTGGGACTGGCACTTGGTCCGGGACTACTAAGCCACCTTCTTTCAGCTTGGGCTTCAAGAGTATCCCGTAGGGTTGGCTCCGAGAGGAGTTGGAAGCGGTAAAAGAACAGCTTGGTAGAGGGATCAATAGCAGAAACTGGGTTTTCTTCAAACCCAAGCCAGGAGACACGCCTTCTTTCCGCTGTAGCTTCAGGAGTATTCTTCAGGACTGGATCAGACAAAAGTGCAACCCGGTACTCCTGCAGCGTCATAAACGGATCCAGCTCAAAAATGGGGTTGGAACTGGGATCCACACTGGTACTAGGAGACTCCGTAGACAGCGCCACTTGAACTGGACGCAGAGACTTGGCTTGACGCGCCCTCTGGACTGGACTCGGAGGCTCGGTCAGGAGCATCCCTCGGACTGGATTCAGAGGCTTGAGTGGAAGCGCCACCTGAACTGGGATCGGAGGCTCGGTCAGCAGCGTCCCTCGGACTGGACTCTGAAGCTTGGCTGAACGCGCTGCTCGGACTGGATTCAGAGGCTTGCCTGGACGCTCTGCTTGACTGGGACTGGACCCCTGCTGGGCCCAGCGCGTGGAATTCCCAAAACGTCTTCTCTCAGCGACAGCTTCCGGAGTATCCCACAAAGCTGGATTCAGGACAAGGCTGCGGCGATATTCTGAGAGCGTGATGAAAGGGTCCATATCTGAAACTGGGTTTTCAGTGATTCCAAGCCACCGGACACGTTTTCTCTCAGCTGCCGCTTCAGGGGTCTTCTTCAAAACAGGATGAGACAACAGTTTCCCACGATACTGACGAAGAGTCATAGAAGGATCAAGCACAATGACGGAGCTGGACCCCAGCTGGGTCGGCTGGGTGGGGGTTCTTGCCGGGCTCATGGCCTTTGCATTCTGTCGCGTGCTCGCGGACCTTGGCATACTGTCAGGCTTCTTCCCCGGGAGCACTGGGTTCGTGAGCCCATGGGCCACTACCGTGGAGCGGCAGTGGCAGGCAAGATCACCTCCAAGGTAGAGATGAGACAAAACTGGACCAGAACCCCGGACTGGAGTTCTACACCGGAATACACGGAACTGGAACGCACCGGACGGGTGCGCACTGGAGTGGAGCCCACTGGACTGGAACACACTGGAGGGCCCCACAGGACTGGAACACACTGGACCGGAACACACTGGACCTAGGCTTCACCTACGCTTGACCACCTTTCCCCGAGGGTTAAGCCCTAAGGTTCTGGCAGCCGGTAGGACTTACAGGAAAACCCGGAACTGGAACTTGCAAGCAGGAACAACAGGAATGAAGATCCAGGAGTGCCCCCTGGCACCTAGGCGCAGGCAAGGCCGACAGGCAGGGACTGTCCGGGTTCTGGCAGTCGGCAGGTTTAAACACAATGACTAGTAAACTGTACCTAGGCTAATAGAAACGCTATACCCAGGCAAACCAATCATACACAAGAAACATACACAGAGCACACTCAGGAGACTTGAAAGCTATACACCAGCTAACAACAAAGCTGTGCCCAAGCTAACAAGTCATGCACTGGAAACAAACACAGAGCACTAGCAAAGCTATACACCAGCTAACAACAAAGCTGTGCCCAAGCTAACAAGTCATGCACTGGAAACAAACACAGAGCACTAGCAAAGCTATACACAGGCTAACAAGCCACACGGTGCCTAAGCTGGCTAGTCTAAACAAACGCAGAGCACTAGCCAAGCTATACACAGGCTAACAAGCCACACGGTGCCTAAGCTGGCTAGTCTAAACAAACACAGAGCACTAGCAAAGCTATACACAGGCTAACAAGCCACACGGTGCCTAAGCTATCTAGTCAAACATAGAAACTCACACAGAGCAAACACTGAAACAGTGTACAGAGCACTCTATACACCAGGGCCCTAAATGAAATGCAAAGGCCAGGGCTGTAGTCTCTAAGTGATTAATAAAGCCCTTCCACACCACAGACACAGCTGCAGCAATCACCTTGCATCCAAACAGAGGCTTGACACACAGAGCAGTCAGCCCAGCGGGAGCCATCTTGGATACTGGCATAGAGGAGTCGGCGGCAGCCATCTTGGAAAAGGCATAGCCCACACAGGTGAGGTTCAGTAGGGCAATCAGCACACAGAGCCAGAGAGAAACTAAGACAGAGACAGAGACAAGCAGAAGCCAGCACAGCCACTGACTCCCAGAAACAGGGTACGTCTGAGGGTGGTCACGGCCACAGACGTAACAACCTGCAAACAGGACAAACAGATGATCCGATTTCCGGAAATCATTGGTCACTTCCAAGTATCTGATGATGACATGTCTCACATCCAGATATTTGAGAGCAGAGTATTCCTCTGGGTAGTCCTCCCTACGAAAGGAAGGGAGACAGAGCTGCTGATTCACATGGAAGCGAGAAACAATCTTGGGCAGGAAGGAAGGCACTGTGCGAATAGTCACTCCTGCCTCAGTGAACTGCAGAAAAGGCTCTCGACATGAGAGTGCCTGGAGCTCGGAAACTCTTCTGGCTGAAGTGATAGCCACCAAAAAGACTGCTTTCAATGTCAGGTCTTTCAGAGATGCCCTCGACAAAGGTTCAAAAGGCGGCTTCTGCAATGCTCTTAGCACCAGGTTGAGATTCCACGCAGGCACCACTGAGTGCAGAGGAGGGCGCAGGTGATTAACTCCCTTGAGAAAGCGCACCACATCTGGCTGCGAAGCCAGGGAAACACCCTTCAGGCGGCCCCTGAAGCAAGCCAGAGCCGCTACCTGGACTTTAAGGGAACTGAGCGACAGGCCTTTCTCCAGACCTTCTTGCAGGAACGCCAACACTGAAGAAATTGGAGCAGTGAAGGGAGAAAGTGAGCCTGCTTCACACCACGCTGCAAAGATACGCCAACCCCTGGCGTAAGCAGTAGAAGTAGAGCGCTTCCTCACTCTCAGCATAGTGGTGTTGACTTTGTCTGAGAAGCCCTTCTTTCTCAGACGCTGCCGCTCAATAGCCAGGCTGTAAGACTAAAGGGGGAGGGATCCTCCATCACCACGGGACCCTGATATAACAGGCCCTGCTCCACTGGCAGCCGCAGAGGATCATCGACTGAGAGCCTGATCAAGTCCGCATACCAGGGACGTCTGGGCCAGTCCAGACCCACCAGGATTATCCAGCCCGGATGCTTTGCCACCCGGTCTAGCACCCTGCCCAACATGGGCCAGGGCGGGAACACATAGAGAAGCTCTTGTGTCGGCCACTGTTGGAGAAAAGCATCTACTCCCAGGGATCGAGGGTCCCGTCCTCTGCTGAAAAAGCGCGGCACTTGGCAATTGGCCGATGACGGCATCAGATCTAGGCTCGGCTGGCCCCAGCGCTTCGTGATGTCCAAGAACGCCTGAGCAGATAGCTGCCACTCTCCGGGCTCCAAGGTATGGCGACTGAGAAAGTCCGCCTTGACATTCATGACTCCGGCAATGTGGGCCGCTGACAGCTGTTCCAGGTTCGCTTCCGCCCACTGGCATAGATTCATGGCCTCCTTGGCTAGAGGGGCGCTCTTGGTACCTCCCTGGCGGTTGACATAGGCCACAGCCGTGGCATTGTCCGACAGGACCCGTACTGGCTTCAACGCCAGTACCGGGATGAACTCCAAAAGCGCCAACCGAATGGCTCTGAGTTCCAGGAGGTTGATAGACCACTTTGCCTCTGCAGGAGACCAGAGCCCCTGCGCTGTCCTTCCCAAGCAGTGGGCTCCCCAGCCCGTCAAAGAGGCGTCCGTCGTGACGACAATCCACTCCGGGGTCACCAGAGGCATTCCCGCAGACAACTTGTCTGTCTGCATCCACCAGCTCAGCGCCTTGCGCACTGCTGGGTCCAAGGGAAGGCGCACAGCATAATCCTCCGACATCGGAGTCCAGCGCTGCAGCAGAGAGTGTTGTAATGGTCTCATATGAGCCCTGGCCCAGGGCACTACTTCCATCGTGGCCGTCATAGAGCCCAACAGCTGCACATAGTCCCAAGCCCGAAGAGGAGAGGCTACTAGGAACTGGTCCACCTGAGCCTGAAGCTTGACAATCCGATTGTCTGGCAGGAACACTCTGCCCACGAGTGTCGAATCGAACTCCCAGATACTCCAGGGACTGAGTCGGGCGCAGCTGGCTCTTCTCCCAGTTGATGATCCACCCCAGGGAGCTCAAAAGAGCAACCACCCGGTCCACAGCTTTGCCGCACTCTGCATAAGAGGGGGCTCGGATCAACCAGTCGTCCAGATAAGGATGGACTTGTACTCCTTCCTTTCGCAGGAAGGCCGCGATGACCACCATTACTTTGGAGAAGGTCCGCGGAGCAGTAGCCAACCCGAAAGGGAGGGCTCTGAACTGGAAGTGTCGGCCCAGGACTGCAAAACGCAGAAAGCGTTGATGAGGAGGCCAGATGGGAATATGCAGGTACGCTTCCTTGATGTCCAAGGAAGCCAAGAACTCTCCTGCCTTCACTGCCGCTATAACAGAGCGGAGAGTCTCCATGCAAAAGTGCCGCACTTTCAAGGCCCGATTGACCCCTTTGAGGTCGAGGATAGGCCGGACAGAACCTCCTCTCTTTGGTACCACAAAGTAAATGGAGTAACGTCCCTTGCCAGTCTGATTTTCTGGCACCGGAAACGACCGCACCCAGGCGGATCAGGTTGTCCAAGGTCTGCTGCACTGCCACAGCGTTGACCGGAGACTTGCAGGGAGAGAGTACAAACCCGTCTCTTAAGGGTCGGCAGAACTCTAACTTGTAGCTATCTCTGGTGACTTCCAGCACCCAAGCGTCTGAAGTTACTTTGGTCCACTTGCCCAGAAACGAGGACAGGCGTCCTCCAATCTGCACTGGGCCATGGACCAGGACCCCATCATTGGGTACGAGACCCTGGGGGAGGACCGGAGGGCGTACCTCCGGGACGGCGGTCTCTGCGAAAGGAATGCTGCTTGGGGGAGAAGTTCCTCTTGAAGGAAGAGGGGGCAGAGGAGCCCGACTTGCCCGGGCGGTACCGACGGGCTTCTTGAAACCGTCCTCTGGAGATACCGGGGCAAGCACTGGCCCGAGCCCTGACCTCTGGTAACTTCTTGCCCTTAGACGTGCCGAGATCGGTCACGATTTTGTCCAGCTCGACCCCAAAGAGCAGCTTGCCTTTAAAAGGCAACTTAGCCAGGCGGGACTTAGAGGCGTGGTCCGCAGACCAATGTTTCAGCCAAAGCCAGCGCCGCACAGAGACTGTCTGAGCCATGCCTTTAGCCGAGGCTCTCAAGACATCATACAGTAAGTCTGCCAAATAAGCCAAGCCCGATTCCAGGGCCAGCCAGTCAGCCCTCAAGGAAGGATCCGAGGGGGAAGCCCGCTGCACCATCGTCAGGCACGCCCTGGCCACATAGGAGCCGCAAACTGAGGCCTGCAAACTTAAGGCAGCCGCCTCAAAGGACGACCTTAAAGCCGCTTCCAATCTTCTGTCTTGGGCGTCCTTTAGGGCCGTGCCACCTTCCACCGGCAACGCCGTTTTCTTAGTCATGCAGTGATTAAAGAATCCACGGTAGGCCAAATAAAGGCCTCACGCTCACTTTCAGGCAAAGGATAGAGGCGGGACATAGCCCTAGCCACTTTGAGGCTCGCTTCCGGGACATCCCATTGAGCCGAAATTAAGGTGTGCATGGCATCATGCACGTAGAAGGTTCTAGGCGGGCGCTTAGTCCCCAGCATAATGGCGGAGCCAACAGGGGCTGAGGGAGAGACGTCCTCCGGAGAGGAAATCTTCAAAATGCTCATGGCCTGCATTAACAGGTTGGGCAAATCCTCTGAGCGAAAGATCCGTGCTGCAGAGGGGTCAACCGCTCCATCCGAGCGGGAATCCGTCTCCTCCAAGGAATCCCCAAAGGACCGTTGGGAGAACTCAGATACGCTGCCCTCATCTACATCAGAGGAAACAGCGTCCTCTAAGGCCTGGGCATCCACCCGAGGGCGTTTACTTCCGGGGGCCTCAACCCCTTTATCGGACAAGGGAGAAGGGGCAGCATTCTGCATAAGGAAGGCCTGATGCAGCAGCAAAATAAACTCGGGGGAGAAACCCCCCAAACTGTGCAATTCAGCAGCCTGGGCCACAGCCCTAGATGCACCCTCAACCGGCGCTCGCAAGAGCGGGGGAGAACCATGCTGCGCATCCAAGATGGCGTCCGGCGCGACACTCCGCGAAGGAGCCGCGCGGGAAGAACGGCGCTTAACTTTAGCCGCTTTTTTGCCGTCGCCCAAATCAAGGGCGGCCATGGCATGAACGTCTCCCAGCTCAAGGGCGGCCCAAGAAGAAGCCGTCCGAGCAGAGTGGCCGGCCAAGATGGCGGAGGCGAGCAGCGGGGGATGGGCGTTTATGGCAGGAAAAACCGCCGCGCCGGAGGAAGACCCGGGACACTGACCGGCCTCCAAACTGACACCCAACAAGGGCGAATCAGACTTTAAAACCCCCGCATCCCCGCTAGAAGCACACACGCGGTCCGGGGAGCGATTCTTTGCGCCCTCGCCCTCCGACGCCATAGGCCACGTGGAGATCAATCGGGGAACCCCCTGCCCGCTATAAAAAGGTAAAAATTACCTGCTTCTCGCTCCGAGCTGTAACGACCTGGTGTCCCAGTGAGTAGCTGCAATAAATGTTTAAATAAACGTCGAAATAAACGCCCTTAAGGACGTTCAAAAATTTTTTTTTTTTTTTAACGGAGCCAGTGGGAGGGGGGGAGAAAAGGAGGGACCTGGCGCCACCAGGTTTGCACTTGCTCAAGAAGAGCCCTCAACCCCAGGCACTCAACAAAACCTAAAAATTAGGCTTGGAGGCCTAGCCAGAGCTGCTGCTGTGTGTGACCACCACCTGCTGAGATAGAGAACATAATGAGGAGTTTCCGGCAGCACATGACCACATATAGGGAGGCAAAAGGATTGCTCTCTATCTCCACCTGCAGGTAGATGGACACAACCCACCAGTCTATGGATTGATCAGCATGATGATATGGAAGGGAGGATACGCATACAGAAGGCCTGTCCCCCAATGTAGGAGAAAGGCATCTGACGCTAGTCTGTCGTGGGCCTGAAGTCTGGAACAGAACTGAGGAACTTTGTGATTGATCTGAGTGGCAAAAAGATCCCCCAAAGGGGTGCCCCACACTCGGAAGATCTTGCGGACAACGTCCACATTCAGAGACCACTCGTGAGGTTGCATTATCCTTCTCAGCCTGTCAGCCAGACTGTTGTTTACGCCTGCCAGATACGTGGCCTGAAGAAACATGCCGTGGTGGTGAGCCGAAAGCCACATCCTGACGGCTTCCTGACACAGAGGGTGAGATCCGGTGCCCCCCTGCTTGTTGGTGTAATATATTGCAACCTGATTGTCTGTCTGAATTTGGATGATCTGGTTGGACAGCCGATCTCTGAAAGCCTTGAGAGCGTTCCAGATCGCTTGCAATTCCAGGAGGTTGATCTGAAGATCCTTTTCCTGAAAGGACCAAACCCCTTGAGTGTGAAGCCCATCGACATGAGCTCCCCACCCCAGAAGGGATGCATCCGTCGTCAGCACTTTCTGTGGCTGAGGAATTTGGAATGGAAGTCCCGAGGTCAGATTGGATCTAATGGTCCACCATTGAAGGGAACTGCAAAAGACGATGGAGAGATGGATGACATCCTCTAGATCCCCTGTGGCTTGGCACCACTGGGAAGCTAGGGTCCATTGAGCTGATCTCATATGTAGGCATGCCATGGGAGTCATATGAACTGTGGAGGCCATGTGCCCTAAAAGTCTCAACATCTGCCGAGCTGTGATCTGTTGAGATGCTTGAGCCAAGGACACTAGGGCCAGGAGATTGTCTGCCCTTGTCTGGGGAAGATAAGCCCGAGACGTCCGTGTATCCAACAGAGCTCCAATGAACTCCAATTTTTGCACTGGAACAAGATGGGACTTGGGATAATTTATTACAAACCCCAGTAGCTCCAGCAGTTGAATAGTCATCTGCATGGACCGTGGAGCCTCTGCCTCCGAAGTGTTCTTTACCAGCCAATTGTCGAGATAAGGGAACACATGCACTCCCAGTCTGCGTAGCAATGCTACGACAACTGCCAAGCACTTTGTGAAGACCCTGGGCGCAGATGCTAGGCCAAAGGGCAGTACACAGTACTGAAGTGCTGAGTTCCCAGCCAAAATCGAAGGTACTTCCTGTGAGTTGGGAGCACCGAGATGTGAGTGTAGGCATCCTTCAAGTCCATAGCCAACCGTTTTCCTGAATCATGGGAAGAAGGGTGCCCAAAGAAACCATCCCGAACTTTTCTTGGACCAGGAATTTGTTCAGGGCCCGTAGGTTTAGGATGGGACGCATTCCCTCTGTTTTCTTTTGCACAAGGAAGTACTTGAAATAGAATCCCAGCCCTTCTTCCCCTGGTGGAACGGGTTCGACCGCATTGGCCTTTAGAAGGGCGGAGAATTCCTCTGCAAGCACCTGCTTGTACTGGGAGCTGAAGGATTGACCTCCCGGTGGGCAATTTGGAGGCTTGGATGCCAGATTGAGGGTGTATCCTAACCGGACTATTTGAAGAACCCACCTGTCGGAGGTTATAAGAGGCCAACTTTGGTGAAAAAATATCAACCCCCCCCCCCCCCCCCCCCCCCCCCCGGACAGGCAAGTCGCCCGGTACAGACACTTTTACTGCGGCTATGCTGCACTGGAGCCAGTCAAAAGCCTGTCCCTTGCTTTTGCTGGGGAGCCCTAGGGGCCTTAGGTGCATGGCGTTGACGAGAACGCGCATGCTGGGGCTGAGCCTGAACCGGCTGCCGAGAGGCAGGAGTGTACCTACGCCTATTATAGGAATAGGGAGCACTCCTCGTCCCTCCAAAAAACCTCCTGGATGAGCAGGCAGTAGCAAAAGACGTCCGGCGGGAGAGAGAATCCATGGCATCATGATGCTTTTTCATCTGATCAACCATATCCTCTACTTTTTCTCCAAAGAGATTATCCCCCCGGCAAGGAACATCCACCATTCGCTACTGGGTCTTGTGATCCAGGTCAGAGACACACAGCAATGAGAGTCTGCGCATCACTATACCTTGAGCAGCTACTCGGGATGCCACATCAAAAGTGTCGTAAGACCCCCTGGCCAGGAATTTGCAACACGCCTTCTGCTGCCTGACCACCTGGTGAAAAGGTTCAGCAAGCTCCACAGGAAGTGCTTCAACTAAACTGGACAGTTGCCTCACCGAGTTACGTAAGTGAATGCTCGTGTATTTATTTATTTTATTACATTTGTATCCCACATTTTCCCACCTATTTGCAGGCTCAATGTGGCTTACAGAGTTTTGTTATGACATAGTCAATACAGGATATGTGGCTTACAGAGTTTTGTTGTGACATAGTCATTACAGGATGTCAGACACAATTGTTAATGTACATAGTCATTACAGGATGTCAGATACAATTGTTGATGTACAAAGATTAAGTACAGGAAGAGAGCGGGAAGGTGTTAGGGCTGTATGTTTGTATGTAGAGCTGGTATGTTTGGATCTTGGCGGCGAGCATTGCGGCCTGATACATTCTCCTTCCAAAAGAATCCAAGGTCCTAGACTCTCTGGCTGGGGGCGCTGAGGCATAGTCTCTAGTACTCCTGGCTCTTTTGAGAGCAGAGTCCACCACCATGGAATCGTGAGGAAGTTGGGCCTTCACTATTACAGGTTCTCCATGGACTCTGTACTGGGACTCGGACTTCTTAGGGACCACTGGATTAGAAAGAGGGCAAGACCAATTCTGCATTGGCACTTCCCTGAGTGTATTGTGCAGGGGGGCTGTTGCAACCTCTGCATGTGGAGAAGGATAATCCAGGACCTCGAGCATATCGGCCCTGGGCTCATCCACAACCTCCATGGGAAATGGAATGTCCTTAGACATTTCCCGTACAAAGGATGAGAAAGTAAGACTCTCAGGTGGAGACGTGCTTATTTCAATCGGTGGAGTAGGATCAGAGGGAAGCCCACAAGACTCCTCCTCCGAAACGTACCTGGGGTCTTCTTCTTCACCCCATGAGCGCTCCTCTTCAGTATCGGACAGGAGCTCCCTAAGAGCAGCCCGAACCAGAGCCTGCCTTGACTTCGAGGATCGACGACCTCGTGGGGAGCGTCGAGAAGTTGATCCCTGCCTAGACTCTGGTGAAGTTTCCTCCACCGACATCGAGGGGGAATCAACCCGGGTGGCAGCCGACGCCGGCACCACAAGCGGTACCGAAGACGGAGACCTCCTCGCAGGTGATGGCCCAGATGCCACCTCTACAGTCGGTGCGGAAGGCGCAAGCACCCCCGACACCGAGGCAGTCTGGTGAAGCAAGCCTTCCAGAAGCTCCAGAAGAAGGGCCTGGATGCGCTCATCGAGAACTTCCATCGGAAAAAGCTGGGGGGCTGGTGCAGGAGTTGGGTGCCAGAATCTGAGGGGGGTTCGAGAGCCGGTACCAGGCTGCCAGACGATCAATGCATCAGCACCTCCTGTATGGAGGGTGTGCGGTCCTCCCGGCGCCAACGCTTCTCAGGTGCCGACTCCCTCAGCTCCCCGGAGCTCTCGGTACTGTGTCTGGAAGGAGATCAATGATGATGCTTCTTAGCCTTCACTCGACACCCGTCATCAACACTCCTCGGTACCGAGGAAGACGTGGAATCTTCACGCCTTCTCGGGGCCGGGTACGACGAAGGTCGGTCCCGGGGGGCCTGCATAGCAGTAGGCCTTGAGATAGGTGGAGACCCACTCGATGCCTTACTGCTCCCAGCTCGATGCAGTCTCTCGGCAGTCATTACCTGTGCTCTCAGTGTCACTGCTTCCCTCGATGTCAACGCTGATGCCCTCGGTACTGAGGTTGAAGTCAATGTCGAAGGACCGGACTGCTCAGGAAAACGTTTCTCACGCTGAGCCTCTCGAGCCACTTAGGTCCGCTTCTTCATCAACTTACACATCTTACAAGAAGCTGGAAGATTTTCGGGCCCAAGACACCACACGTGAGGGTCGGTGCTCGAGATGGTCCAGTTGCAGCAAGTACAACGCTTGAAGCCGCTGGGAGTCTTCGATGCCTTGGGCGGAAAAATAACATAGTAATCAAAAGGCTCGATGGTGCCAATCAAAAAGGGCACAAAAAGAGGGAAAAAGACCCAGCCTGATCGGCCTAAAAGGCGGACATGACAAAAAAGAAAGAAAACTTTAAGGATGAGAAAAACTAAGGAAAAAACGAAAAAAGTTTTTTTTTTTTTTTTAATCTAAAATAAACTATGAAGAGAAAATTGAAAATGTTTTGCGATAAACGCTCACTAAAGCTGTCTCCTGAGCCGTAACTGGCAGCGAGGAGAAACACCCGACCGACCAGAATTGCGGAAAAAAAAAAAGAGACTGGTTGCTGCACGTTCGCGTCGCGGGTGGGAAGCCACCCACGCGATGGAACAATCAGGAAGGTTCCAGAGCTTTGAAGAGTTTATTTCCGTCTTCTGGACTGTTGCGGACGACGACCCACACATAAGAATATTAGAGCCTGCTTGTCCTTGGAGAAAATCAACTTGCCCAAGATCACAAGGGGCAGCAGGAGAATTTCAACCAGGCTTACCTGGTTGTCAGTCTAGTGCTCTAACTACTAGGCTACTCCCCTGGTTAAAGCCTATTTGGGCTTTCTCTGCACCTCTAAAACCGGGGAAAAGGGACTATAAATAAATTGGTTCTGCTTCATCCAAGTCATTCCACTTCAAATAGTTACATGGATCTGGTTTTTATCTACTCCTGTAACAAGCAGCAGTGAGACCTACTATCTGTAAAGGAGAGATGGGGTGCCTGGATTGGGGGGGGGGGGGAGCAGAAAGTTGCTACAATGCATAGATTTGGTAGATCCTCCAGCTTACCTCAGCATCTGGTTTTTATCCACTCTCATAGCAAGTAAATCAACGCAAAGTAAAGACATGAGAGGCTGCAATACCCAGCAAATGAAAATGAAAGAAATGCAAATGGTACATCAAGGCACTGATCCTGCTGATCCTCCTAGTCTGCAGTCAAGATGATTTTTAAACCTCCTGATCAGATGTCCAAACAATCACTGCAAAAAACACACACACTGATCTGACCTATTATTATTTGAAATTGATCTATTTTCCAATCAATATCTGACCTGCAGCTCTCTCATTATGAAATAAAAAACTCCACACCCAGCTTAAGTAAGGCATTAAAATGCTCCTTCCAAAACACAAAATGTATCCCCTCTTATCATCTGTGTAAAGGCAGACCCAATCTGCACTACTTCAGTTCACACTCATACAAAGCCAGTTTAGAACCGGTAAAGAGTAGTTACTTACCTGTAACAGGTGTTCTCCGAAGACAGCAGGCAATATATTCTCACATATGGGTGACATCATGTCGGCCCGGAGGCGGCACCGGTGAAACAGACCTCACCACGGGCTGAAGGCCTGATGCATAAGCATCCGGCACCGGCAACATCGATACCTCCGACACCGTCGGCACTGGTACCTCTGAACTCATTGACACCGGTACCGCCGGCACCGTCGGTACCGACAACCTCGGTGCCGATTGCCACTGCTGCATCATTTCCATGAAAAAAGGAAAAAGGGCCTGCATACGCTCATCAAGAGTTGCTGCCGGAAGATGCTGAGGGGTCGGTTGATCTTATTAAGTAGACCTAACTGAAGGTGTGGGGATTCTTCTCAACTAGTTCACATACAATCCCAAACACATATATCTTATATCCAATATTATACCATTCAGAGTAGTGATATCATTATGTAAATATTAATCAAACATTGTATTTTTTGTATTTTTTATATATGTATACTTTGTACGGGGATCTTCAGATTTCAAACTGATTTCCACCATACGGGGAATCTTCCCCAATTCTTAATGGTGTTTTTCATATCTTCATGGATCAACCCGATCTTATAATTTTTATATTTTTATTCTTGTAGTTTATATCTTATATCTTACTAGTAAAAAAGGCCCGTTTCTGACACAAATGAAACGGGCGCTAGCAAGGTTTTCCTCGGAGTGTGTATGTTTGGGAGAGTGTATGTGAGAGTGACTGTTTGAGAGTCAGAGTGAAAGTGTGATTGTGTGAGAGAGAGCGTGAGTCTGGGTGTGAGTGTGTTTGTGAGAGAGTGTGTGTGTGAGAATGAGAGTGTGTGCAAGTGTGTATGTGAGACACAGTGTGAGTGAGAGTGTGTGTGTGTGGGCGAGAGAGAGAGTGTGTGTGAGACACAGATTCTCTGTTTGAGTGAGTGTATGAGACCAAGCGAGTGTGTGAGTGACTGTGTGGCACATAGAGAGTGAATGTGATACAGTGTGAGACAGAGTGTGTGAGAGTGAGAGTCAGAAAGACATTGTATATGAGAGAGAGAGTGTGAGCCGTGCCCTCCCAATCCATGGCCAGCTGTCCCCTGCCCCCTCCATTCATCCTTTTCCAGCAATTCCCCTCTGTCCCTGAGCCCTGCCCTCCCAATCCATGGCCATCCATGTTTGTCTGTCACCTGCCCCCTCCATTCATCCCTATCCAGCATTTCCCCTCTCTGCCTGAGGCCTGCCCTGCAATCCATATCCATCCATGCCCATCTGTCCCCTCCATTCATCCCTATGCAGCAATTCCCCTCTCCCTGAGTCCTGCCCTTCCAATCCATGCCCATCCATGCTCCTCTGTCACCTGGCCCCTCCATTTTTCCCTATCCAGCATTTCCCCTCTCTGCCTGAGGCCTGCTCTGCAATCCATATCCATCCATGCCCATCTGTCCCCTCCATTCATCCCTATCCAGCAATTCCCCTCTCCCCGAGTCCTGCCCTTCCAATCCATGCCCATCCATGCTCCTCTGTCACCTGGCCCCTCCATTTTTCCCTATCCAGCATTTTCCCTCTCTGCCTGAGGCCTGCTCTGCAATCCATATCCATCCATGCCCATCTGTCCCCTCCATTCATCCCTATCCAGCAATTCCCCTCTCCCTGAGTCCTGCCCTTCCAATCCATGCCCATCCATGCTCCTCTGTCACCTGGCCCCTCCATTTTTCCCTATCCAGCATTTCCCCTCTCTGCCTGAGGCCTGCTCTGCAATCCATATCCATCCATGCCCATCTGTCCCCTCCATTCATCCCTATCCAGCAATTCCCCTCTCCCTGAGTCCTGCCCTTCCAATCCATGCCCATCCATGCTCCTCTGTCACCTGGTCCCTCCATTTTTCCCTATCCAGCATTTCCCCTCTCTGCCTGAGGCCTGCTCTGCAATCCATATCCATCCATGCCCATCTGTCCCCTCCATTCATCCCTATCCAGCAATTCCCCTCTCCCTGAGTCCTGCCCTTCCAATCCATGCCCATCCATGCTCCTCTGTCACCTGGTCCCTCCATTTTTCCCTATCCAGCATTTCCCCTCTCTGCCTGAGGCCTGCCCTGCAATCCATATCCATCCATGCCCATCTGTCCCCTCCATTCATCCCTATCCAGCAATTCCCCTCTCCCTGAGTCCTGCCCTTGCAATCCATGCCCATCCATGCTCATCTGTCACCTGGCCCCTCCATTTTTCCCTATCCAGCAATTTCCCTCTCTCCCTGAGTCCTGCCCTCCCAATCCATGCCCATCCATGCTCCTCTGTCCCCTGCCGCCTCCATTCATCCTTTTCCAGCAAGTCCCCTCTCGCCCTTCCATGTTCCCCCCCACCCCCTCGCATCCATGCTACGCTCTCTCCCATGTCCCAGCCTGGCCCGCCCTCTTCTCCCCCCCCCCCCCTTCGCATCCATGCATCCTTTTTTTTTTTATTATTCTTTTTAACTTTACCTCCGTGGCGGTTCGTGCAGCGAAGCGTCAGGGAAGGAGGCGGCGCTCCCGACGTCTAGCTTTCCCTTCGCTGTGTTCCGCCTTGTTTTGAAGGCGGAACACAGCGAAGGGAAGGCTAGACGTCGGGGAGCGCCGCCTCCTTCCCTGACGTTTCGCTTCCGGATTTGTTTGTTTTGTCGCGAGGGCGGGGCAGAGACGGCAGGCTGAACCCTTCAGCCTCAGCCTGGGAGTGACGTCAGATGGCTTCAAGGCTTCAGGCTTCAAGGCTTCAGGCTTCCGGCTTCAAGTTTCCGGCTTCACAGAACTCAGGCTTCCGGCTTCAAGTTTCCGGCTTCACAGAACGTTGGCTTCAGAACGTTCACGGTGCGTTTTATTATATTAGATAGTATTTAACATTACTTAGCTTCAATTAATTAGCCATAGAGCAGCAAATTTTCTTTCAAATCAAACCTCCGCCGACTTGGCCAGGTTTCGTGTATACTTCGTCAGGGAAGAGGTTTGCTACAATAAAAACAATAACATTAAAATTTTTTCAATCTTATTCTTATCACCACGTTCTTATTTAACTCATTCTTATTTAACTTAGACTATTTACCATTATGTGTTCACTTCCGTGTCCCAGAAAAAATGGCTGCGGCGTTCTCTAACGCTACTACAATTTAAATAGACCTCAGCTGATTCCAAATACTCCGCTCTGATTGGATTCTTCACTTCTGTTAACCACCAATCAGATAAGAGACCACCAATCCAATTCGGAATTCAATCCATAAGGTTGTAAAGAATGTAATTGAAAAATCATTTTTTGTTCTTTATAATTCAAAAGAGATCCAGCATTGCCACCCTCCCAGCCCAGCCGGATGTGATCTATAATTCTCCATTTGATATCAGCTATATGATGATTTTTATCTATCCAATGTTGAACAATCGGAGCAGACGTGATTTTGTTATTAATACGAGATTTATGTTCATTAAGCCTAGTTTTAATAGGGCGACTAGATCGCCCTATATAAATCATTTGGCAAGGACAAACAATGGCATACACAACATTCTTCGAGTTATAGTTCGTATACGAGCGAGACATTAAAGGACGTATAGTTCCTGGAGGTATCCATGTTATACCTTCAATCGTCAATTCACACCATTGACAGGTTTCACATTTATAGTGACCTAGTTGTTCCTCAGAGTTTACCATATACTCCAGCTTTTTATAGGTCAACATCTCTCCTATCGTTTTGCCTCTTCTAAAGGCACAAATGGGATGATCCCCAAAACAAGCATGAATCTGTAAAATTTTCCAATTATTATGTATACTTTCAGTAATACGAGAGCTTAAGATAGAATAAGGGATTACCATCACTAATTTGTCTAACTCAGATGAGTTATTATATTGTAATAGTAAATCTCGATGTGAATATTTGGCTTTCAAATATGCTGTTTTAACAATTGCTTTAGGGTAGCCTCTCTCTTGAAAGCCATTTTTGATGCTTGCATCTCAAACATCATATCTTCTGAACATATTCTCCTTGCTCTTAACATCTGACTCACTGGTAAACTTTTTTTCAAGTGATACGGGTGGAAGCTGGTAAAATGTAACAAAGTATTTCGTGTCATAGGTTTTTGATATAAGTTAGTATGAAGATGACCATCTTTCTTATATATCCAGACATCCAAAAACTCAATACCTGTCATGTGATATTTGACTGTGAATTTCAAATTCTGTTGATATGAATTAAGCTTAATCATAAATAATTCCAACATTTGTAAAGATCCATTCCAAATGAAGAAGATATCGTCCAAGAAACGTTTCCATACTAAAATGTTTTGATATTCTTCTAAGTTATATACAAATTGTTCTTCGAACTTAGATAAATATAAGGTGGCAATGGAAGGGGCTAGTGATGCCCCCATCGCCACTCCTTGAATTTGTTCAAAAAATTGCTGTTGAAAAAAGAAATCATTTCTCTCTATCACCAACTGAGCAAGTTGCATCAAAAAATTCTTAGAAATTCGCTGGGGAGAGGGACGCTTATCTAATTCTTCAGCAATAATTAGTAATGCATCTTTCTGAGGAATGATAGTATATAATGAAGTAACATCAACAGTAACTAGAAAAGCATTATCTGACACATCTAAAGTTTGAATACATCGAAGTAAATCTGTAGTATCTTGAAGATATGATGTGACTTTCCGTGCTGCCGGTTTCAAAAAGACATCAAGAAATTTGGATAAAGGTTCCAAAATAGTGTTACGTAGCGCCACTATCGGGCGTCCTGGAGGTTTATAAGCATCTTTATGTACCTTTGGGAGAAAATAAATCCTTGGAATCTTAGGATATTCTTCCAATATAAACCGAGCTTCCCTCGATGTTATCATAGATGTCTCTAATGCTTCTTTTATTAATTCTTTTATAATCCCTTTTATCTCATCAGTAGGTTCCAATGTTAATTTCTTATAAGTTTTATCATCATTTAATTGTCTCCAAGCTTCATCCAGATATTCAGTCTGACCCCAAACTGTTACCGCGCCTCCTTTATCTGCTCTCATAATAAGAGCTTCACTTTGGCTTTGTAGTGCTATAAGAGCTTGACCTATAAAAAGCTGGAGTATATGGTAAACTCTGAGGAACAACTAGGTCACTATAAATGTGAAACCTGTCAATGGTGTGAATTGACGATTGAAGGTATAACATGGATACCTCCAGGAACTACACGTCCTTTAATGTCTCGCTCGTATACGAACTGTAACACGAAGAATGTTGTGTATGCCATTGTTTGTCCTTGCCAAATGATTTATATAGGGCGATCTAGTCGCCCTATTAAAACTAGGCTTAATGAACATAAATCTCGTATTAATAACAAAATCACGTCTGCTCCGATTGTTCAACATTGGATAGATAAAAATCATCATATAGCTGATATCAAATGGAGAATTATAGATCACATCCGGCTGGGCTGGGAGGGTGGCAATGCTGGATCTCTTTTGAATTATAAAGAACAAAAAATGATTTTTCAATTACATTCTTTACAACCTTATGGATTGAATTCCGAATTGGATTGGTGGTCTCTTATCTGATTGGTGGTTAACAGAAGTGAAGAATCCAATCAGAGCGGAGTATTTGGAATCAGCTGAGGTCTATTTAAATTGTAGTAGCGTTAGAGAACGCCGCAGCCATTTTTTCTGGGACACGGAAGTGAACACATAATGGTAAATAGTCTAAGTTAAATAAGAATGAGTTAAATAAGAACGTGGTGATAAGAATAAGATTGAAAAAATTTTAATGTTATTGTTTTTATTGTAGCAAACCTCTTCCCTGACGAAGTATACACGAAACCTGGCCAAGTCGGCGGAGGTTTGATTTGAAAGAAAATTTGCTGCTCTATGGCTAATTAATTGAAGCTAAGTAATGTTAAATACTATAAGATATAAGATATAAACTACAAGAATAAAAATATAAAAATTATAAGATCGGGTTGATCCATGAAGATATGAAAAACACCATTAAGAATTGGGGAAGATTTCCCGTATGGTGGAAATCAGTTTGAAATCTGAAGATCCCCGTACAAAGTATACATATATAAAAAATACAATGTTTGATTAATATTTACATAATGATATCACTACTCTGAGGGGTCAGTTGAGGCATTGGAGGCAAAGTCTGCTGAGGTTGGGGAGTGAGGACTTGGCTGCCAATGACCCCACACGTCGGTACCTCAGTAATAGAGGGGGAGCGATCCTCTTGGCACCGACGCTTCTCGGGTATCGATGACCCGGAGCTCCCGGTGCCGTGACGCGAAGGAGAACGACGACGGTGCCTCTTGGCCTTCGCCTGACGCCCATCGTCGAGACTCCTCGGCACTGGAGAAGAGGACGTGGAATCCACACGTCTCTTCGGGGCCGGGTCCGATGCAGGACGGTCCCGGGGGGGTCTGCAAAGCAGGAGGCGCCGAGGCGGGCGGAGACCCACTCGATGCATCACTGCTCCCAGCGTGCATCGGTCGAATGGCAGCCTGTCCCCGGTCTCCCGGTGCCGACGCTTCCTTCGACGTCGACCTCGCCGACTTGGACGGCATCGCCCTCGACGGCACCGACTGGCGTCGATTTGGACGGCGCCGACTTGGACGACCCTTTGGGCATCCCGAGAGAGCAGTGTCCGCTTTTTCATCACGAGACACAGTTTGCAGCCCTCCGAGCGGTGGTCCGGCCCAAGGCACTGTAACCACGTGTGGGTCAGTGCTGGAGATGGCCCGAGGACAGCGGGCACAAGGCTTAAAGCCGCTGGGCGTCTTCGATGATATTTCGGGAAAAACAGCCCCTGCCAAATCAAAAGACGCGATTGTGTCGTTGAAACAAGAGGACACAAAAAAAAAGAAAATAAAATCGCAGGCTAAAAGAAAGAAAACTTAATAAACGAAAAAAAATAATACTAAGAAAAAGGATACTTTTTGTAGAGATTTCTTCACCTCCGGGCACAGCAACACGAAGACAAAAACTCACCGTGTCACCTCTTTGACGCGGAGAAGAAAAAACTGAGGAATGTGTCCTCGCGGCGGGCGGGAAAAGGGACGCACGCATGCGCAGTGCATCTGCGCGGCGAGTAACATTTTTTCAATTTTGATGAAGACTTTACTAGAAAGTCCTCCGGGCCGACGTGACATCACCCATATGTGAGAATATTAGCCTGCTTGTCTTTGGAGAACTCTGGAATCCTCCTAATTTTGAACATAGACAGAAAATTGTGGTTGCGTACAATAATTGTTTTCTAAATAGATCTGCAGACTATATCTTTCCTTTCAGTCCAATGCCAGTTGCATTAGTTACAAGAAATCTCACAAGTCACAGAACACTAACTCTTACATTCTTATACTATACCATAAATAACAGAGAGCTCAGTTCACAAAAAAATTAACATTTAACTTCACAAAAATAGTGAAGTGACACGAAGAACCACTATTTACTTAATTTCAGAATGATTATATAACTAAAACTCTTCACCAACCTTTAAAAAACAAAGTCTACAAGCACCCTAAACTACTTGACCTATGCCGTAGGGCACTTATGGCACCTCTCGAATCCCCACCTTTCCAGTGTCATGACTCCTCCTTCCTTTCCTCGTCCTATCCAAGAAATTCCCCACAGTTGACAACCAATCGGTACAAAAAAAAGGCGCGACCGCAGGACGAGCGCCTCTTTGCTCTGTTTTCGCAAAGCATCTTGCTAGCGGCGATGTTCTTCGAACCCAGCCAATCAAAAGCTGCGTTTCCCCCTGCTCTCCCTCTCACCCCCTTTTCTTTTCTGTGAAGCTGCGGTGCGCGTGCGCGCCTGGTTCCACCCCCCCACCCCCTCTATCTTATCCTATCCTGCGCGGGTGATGTCAAGGCTCGCGCAAACTGAGAACGAAACACCGGGCTGAGAGAGCCGAGGCCGAGGATTGCCGGTACCTGGTTGGGAGTTCCTAGTGGCTGCTCCAGTTCTTTTTGAAGTCCAGGTTTACACTGCTGCTTTCCCTGGTTTTTTCCTCATCCACTGCCGATAGTCGGCGCCGCTTCTGTTCTTACCGAGTCCAGCGCTGGGACGGGCGGGCCAACGGGCATCTTTGACCAGTAGTACCCGGACCGTTGCTGCTTGTTCACGGAACTCCACGCTCGAGGCGGCGCTGTCTGTTTCTTCTGGAAAGCTGGGTGGTTTTGCTAGGGGGAGAGAGGACTGTTTATATATTTGACAAATATTTTTGTTCTCTCGGCTTCTCCCCTCCCCATCCTCCAGCTCCCCTACTCGCATTCTGCCCCCGAAGTGAGCATCGCATCTGATTTCGAGCAGAGCTCTAGGTTTCCGGCTCCGCTCGCCTCACAGCGTTGTCGCTTTGACAAGTGATGTTGCATCAAACGCGATTGATCAGTTGGAAGCAAAATTAAATAAACAGCAGGTTGTTCTTGGAGAGGTAAAACAGCTCTTGTCAGTCATCTTACAAAGGTTACTGGAGCATTTTATTTTTTTAAATCAGAGACTTTTAAAGCAAGCTGTGGTGAATCTCCAGGCACGGATAATTTTTATTTTATTTTAAGCAGGATAATTTTAAGATGTTTTTGTGTGAATGGTTTTTTTCTCCCCCCAGGGTACTTGTAAAGTCCACGGGATGCTTGATGTTCTTGTTTGTTCTGGACTCGCTTTTTTAATAGAGACCTTCAGTACCTACCACAGATAAACATAAAAGGTATAGTAAATAATCTATGTTCTGATCATACGATAATGTTCATACAACATAACAAACTGGAGTATTCCGCCAATCAGTTGGCGTTTTGGTTTCTGTATTCCGATAACGGACAACAAATTATTTCAGCAATATCCTGGGTGTATGTATTTGTGAGCCGCCGTAACATGACAGCTTCCACAGAAAACCAGCTGGTATGTCCTCCATGCATGTGTGTTAAGACTTTTTACAGTAAAATTTGGAGATGCAATACGTATGGAGTAAGAGTGCTTTCAGTTTTGTGTTTTATTTTATAGTTCAACTTTCTGATTAACTTTCCTGTTTCCTTGTTCTTCCTGCTTCCCTCAGAGGTGGAAAGAAACATCTGCACTAGCCTCATCATGCTTTTGCTTTTCCTGCAAACTGAGCAGTTATAGTCTCGTGCTAGCGTGCTGCCACCTACAGATCTCCACAGTTAGAGATGTTCCGGTAGTCTCCAGAGTCGTCTTCTGTGGCCCTTGTTTCACTTCTATCTTGCCAACTCCATGCCCTCAAATATTAACTGTCCCCCATCATCTTCAGCTAGGCAGTGCTATTGCGATGCTTTGTCACTCTTTTGTTCAGTATTATATTATATTGTTCTGACTCTCTATATATAGTATTGCTATATAGATCAGCATAGGGATTTACAAAATGAAGATACGAGGCACATGGATGTTAAGTGATGTGTCCCTGTTCCAGAGAAACACAATTTGTGCCCCCGCAGAGAACTAGAATGGTTATGTGAATTATTGTGGGGGAAAATGCTGCAGTAGGGAGAGCTGATTTTTCTGAAAACTGATGGAAATATCTTCTTTTGTAAATAAATGTACTGTTAAGTAGGTTAGGTTTTAAAGGTAAATAGAAGGAATGATCTGTGCATGTTATCTCTGCTATACCTGCAGCCCTAGCTGAGCTGAGGCCCTTGAACTCAGACTGTAAATAAGAGCATGATACATTTACCTTTAAGAACTCAGGCTGGTATTACTATTTAATGTTTTGTTTTAGGCCATCTTGACTTATGTCTTCTTTTTGCCGTTCCTTGCAGTTGTTATGACTCATTGCTTTTGGTATCTACTCCTCTTCTCTATTGCAGCATCTTCTACACAGCTCTGAGTGGTATGGTGGGGGGAGGCTGGAAACCCTGACAAGGGGAAAAATCATTCTGTCATGACACAGGGCTTGGATGAGATGAAGAAACTCCATTAAAATTACTTTAAATTCTTAAATTTAAAAGAACAGTATATGACTTCCTAATTTGAATCTAGTTGTGTTCACTTTTCACTGATGTAATAAATGGTGTTTAAGCAGCCAGTAGCTTCCAGTCCCATTTCCTGTTACTCTGACTTGTCACCTCCAGACTTATAAATATGATGCCCAATGATATGTGTCCAGAATTCCTGTTTGTGAGGGTCTACTACAGTTTTGCTATTTACCGTTTAAATCATATTTTTTTTCTACTTCTGAAGTAAAATTGTCTTTTGTGAGTAAAAATTGGTTAGTTCTTTGCATTGAGTGCCTAACCTACACATTTAATATGTATTATCTTTAGAGGGTGTCTTCCAGTTACTTATAGGAAGCATTTTATCCTTAAAAGAGCTTTATTTTTGTTTGGCCTAGCAGTTTACTCCTGTTTCTACAACTCTATCTGAACCATTCACCATGGGCCTATAGTATAAGAACATAAGCGTTGCTATACTGGGACAGGCCGAAGGTCCATCAAGCGCAGTATCTTGTTTCCAAAAGTGTCCAGTCCAGATTCAAATACCTGGAAAATTCCCAAAAGAGGACAAAACAGACTTTATGCTACTTATCTTGGAAATAAATGGTGAATTTATCCAAGTCGATCTTAATAATGGCTTATTTGGAGGCGTGGCCCAATGTTTAGTGTAGCGGGCGTTGATCCTGACATCCTGGGTTCGATTCCCACTGTAGCTCCTTGTGAACTTGGGCAAGTCACCTAACCCTCCCTTGTCTCAGATACAAAAACTGAGATTATGAGCTCTCGAGGGACAGAGAAAATACCTGCTTATAATGTGTGATTTTTCTCTACCTTGAACTTGATGCTTAAGCGGATTATAAATGCCAGAATTAAATTATGGAATTTTCTTTGAAGAAAATGTCCAAACCGTCTTTAAACCTTGCTAAACTAACTGCTTTTATCACATTACCAGAGTTTAATTACATGTGAGTGAAGAAATATATTTTCTTGAGTTTTTATTTATTTATTTATTTACTTTACTATTTAGTAGCTTCATTGCTTGCCTCCTAGTCCTTGTATTTCTTTCCAATAAACAAGTGATTCACATCTACCTGTTCAGTCCATTTAGTATTTTATAGACCTCTATCATATCTCCCGTTGGCCATCTCTCCAAGCTGAGGAACCCTGGCCTTTTTAGCCTTTCCTCATAGGGAAGACGTCCCATCCCCTTCATTGTTTTCTTTGCCCTTCTCTGTACCTTTTTCTAATTTCATTCTCTATTTTTTGAGATTTGATGACCAGAATTACACACTATTCAAGGTGCAGATGCACCATGACATATAAAGGCATTATAATCTCAGTTTTGTTTTCTATTCCTTTCCTAATAATTGCTAATGTTGTCTTTGCTTTAATAGTCGCTGCTGCACCCTGAGAAGAGGGTTTCAAAAAGATCTAGGTGCCATTGTAGACAATAAATTGAAATCTTCTGCCCAGTGTGCAGTGGCGGCCAAAAAAGCAAACAGGATGCTAGGAAGTATTAGGAAAGGGTTTCAAAATAAGACCAAGACTATCATAATGTCTCTGTATTGCTCCATGGTGCGACATCACCTTGAGTATTGTGTTAAATTCTTGTCGCCCAATCTCAAAAAGATATAGCTGAATTAGAAAAGGTTTAAAGAAGAGCGATCAAAATAAAGGGATGGAACTCCTCCCATATGAGGAAAGGCTAATGAGGTTAAGGCTCATCAGCTTGGAAAAGAGATGGCTGAAGGAGGGATATGATTGAGGTTTATAAAATCTTGAGTGGTGTAGAATGGGTAGAAGTTAATCGATTATTTTACTGTTTCAAAAAGTACAAAGACCAGGGGACACTCAATGAAATTACATGGAAATAATTTTAAAACAAATAGAAGGAATTATTTTTTCACTCAAAGAATAGTTTAAGCTCTGGAACTCTTTTCGGAGGATGTGGTATTAGCAGTTAGTATATTCTGGGTTTAACAAAGGTTTGGACAAGTTCCTGGAGGACAACAGATGCAGAATAGTGCTAGACAACATAGCACCGCTTCAAACCAGAACCTCACATAGAAATAACTCAATACCATAGTTTAATGAAGAACTGAAAGAGCTAAAAACGCAAGTCAGAAGATTAGAACGAGCATGGAACTAGAAAAAAAACGAATCCACACTTAAAAGACTGGAAGCAACTACAAAGAAAGTACAAATACACTATCAGACAAACTAAAAGAACATACTACAAAACCAAAATCGAAACACACTACAAGGATACACACAAACTCTTCCTACTTGTAAACAAACTAATATACTACACCGGTTACTTCTAACAACACAGACTCCCCATCTGCTGCCAACCTTGCGAACTACTTCAAAGAAAAAATTATAAAGCTGTGACTGTGATACCAACATAACATTATACAACCCTTCTTGAATGTTTAGATCCCACACCCGGGGAATACCCAGCAGACCGAACATGGACCAACTTTGACACACTCTCAGTTGACATCATCTCGCAATCGCTCGGAAGATATGCCAAGTCGCAATGCAAATTAGACATCTGCCCTACCAGCCTTATTAGATCCGCCCCTCAACAACTCAAAACAGACATCATGGAACACCTAAACTATATGCTACAAAATGGCCTCTTCCCCATGGATAAAGGAAACATTCTACTCACTCCTCTACCTAAAGATGCTAAGAAAAGCACAATGAACCTAACCAACTATCGCCCAGGAGCATCTATCCCGCTCATAACCAAACTCATGGAGGGCGTAGTGACTAAGCAATTCACTGACTATCTAAACACTCAACTCTGCATGAATCTCAATCAGGATTTCGGGCAAATCACAGCACTGAAACTGTACTAGTATCTCTAATGAACTCATTTAAACAAGAAATAGCAACAGGCAGTAACATACTCCTCCTACAATTCGACATGTCCAGTGCTTTCGACATGGTCAATCATGGAATATTACTACACATACTAGAATACTTCGGAGATGGAGGTAAAGTTCTCAACTGATTCAGAGGATTCCTGACCACAAGATTTTACCAAGTAACAACGAACGAAGATATATCAGCCCCCATGGACCCTGAATGTGGAGTTCCCCAAGGATCCCCCCTCTCACCAACCCTCTTCAACCTAATGATGATACCCTTAGCTAAGCTACTAGCCAACCAAAACCTCAACCCCTACATATATGCAGATGATGTCACGATTTACATCCCATTTAAACACGATCTAAAGGAAATCACCAACAAGATCAACCTATGCCTCCAAATCATGCACTCCTGGGCAGATGCATTCCAGTTAAAACTTAATGCAAAAAAAACACAATGTCTGGTACACACCTCACAACATAACACAAACAGCTTCTTCCCAATAACCACACCAAACTTTTCTCTTCCCGTCTCAAATAATCTGAAAATTCTAGGAGTCACCATTGATCGAAACCTCACACTCGAAACCCACGTGAAGAACACAACGAAAAAGATGTTCCACTCCATGTGAAAACTCAAAAGAGTAAAACCTTTCTTCCCGAGATTCATCTTCTGTAGCCTGGTACAGTCAATGGTACTAAGTCACCTGGGTTATTGCAACGCACTATACGCTGGCTGCAAAGAACAGACTATCAAGAAACTCCAAACAGCCCAAAATACCGCCGCCAGACTCATATTTGGTAAAACAAAATATGAAAGTGCAAAACCCCTAAGAGAGAAACTCCACTGGCTCCCACTGAAGGAACGTATCACGTTCAAGATTTGTACAATTGTACACAAAATCATACACGGAGACGCCCCGGCTTACATGCTGGACCTCGTAGACCTGCCCCCCAGAAATGCCAAAAGATCATGTTGCAAATTTCTTAATCTACACTTTCCCAGCTGTAAAGGACTAAAATACAAGCTAACACATGCGACTACCTTCTCTTACATGAGCACGCAAATGTGGAATGCACTACCAACGGACCTGAATTAACGAAACATCAAACTTCCTTAAATCTCTGCAGACGTATCTCTTCAACAAGGCCTACAAAGAGAACCCTTAGCTTAACTTTACCACTTCGCCAAACTACCCAGCTCTGAAAGTCATCTTTCTATAACTATCTGCTTAGATCTCTTTTCCTATCTATAGTCTTTTTGCATTAACAATTGTATCTGACATCCTGGAATGGCGACGCCATAACAGGTCTTTGTAAGCCACATTGAGCCTGCAAATAGGTGGAATAATGTGGGATACAAATTCAATAAATAATAAAATAAAATCCATAGTCTTGTTATTGAAATGGACATGGGGGAACCACTGCTTGGTAGCATGGAATGCTGCTACTAATTGGGTTTCTGCCAGGTACTTGTGACCTGGACTGGCCACTGTTGGAAGCAGGATACAGGGCTAGGTGGACCATTAGTTTGACCCAGTATGGCTATTCTTATGTTCTTATCATCAACAATGACACCTAGATCCTTTTCCTGGGTGGTGACTCCTAATGCGGAACCTTGCATGACATAGCTATAGTTTGGGTTCTTCTTTCCCACCTGCATCACTTTTTTTTTCATTGGGTGTCCAGTCTCTTGAGGTTGTCTTGCAGTTTTTCACAATCCTTTTGTGATTTAACAACTTTGAATAATTTTGTTGTCAGCATGTTTACTCACCTCACCCATTGTTCCCGTTTCTAGATCATTTATAAATGTTAAAAAGCAGTGGTCCCAGCACAAACCCCTGAGGAACCCTGCTATTTACCATTCTCCATTGAGAGTGTTGACCATTTAACCCTACTCTGTTTTCTATTTTTTAACCAGTTCTTAATCCACAATAGGATACTACCTCCTATAGGAGTCCTTTGAGGTATTCTGTCAAGTGCCTTCTGAAAATCCAGATACATAATATCAACTGGCTCACCTTTATCTACATATTTATTAGATAAAGGCAGTATTTCTCTTGACTGAATCCTTGATGGCTTTGTCTCATTAATCCTTGCCTATGCATATGTTTAGTAATTTTGATCTTTTTAATAGTCTCTACCATTTTTGCCTGGCAGCAACATCAGGCTCACTGGTGTATAATTTCCCATGTCACCTCTGGAACCCTTTGTAAAAATTGGCATTACATAGGCCACCCTCGGGATCATCTGGTACCACACTTGTTTTAAAGATAAATTGGGCTTTCGCTCATAACTACTTTTTTTTAAATTTGTTTTTTGTTTTTAAATATCCCCCTCTCAACTCGCTTATCCCAGTAATTGCAGTGAAGATACTTGGCCAGGGGCTAGTGCTCCCTCCTACAATTCTGCATTTCAGGGGCCCCAAGTTCTGTTCTTTTTGTTTTCTGATTTGTCATCTCCCTTTCCCTCTTGGGCTGGTAACATTGCTTTGTTAGCATCCTCAATCCTCACTGGGTTGGGGAGTAGAGAACTCGAGACCCATACCTAACTACACTCTGTCAGTGAGCTGCCAAAGAAACTTGGAAGCTTTCTTTCCTTGTTCCATGCAAAATGTTTCAAGGAGGAAATTTGTAAATGGTGGATTTCTGTCACGTGAGGATATCATTTTTCATTCTAGACATTTGCTTCTAAAATAGCCTGTTGTAGTTCAAGTGAGATATTTGGAGGACAACTGTAGAAATTCTGTGAGTGTAGCTTTTCAAAGCTTTGTTGCATTAGGAACCTATCTTAAGATAAGTGAATGGGGTACTTTGAAACAATGCAACAGGTTTCGTTATTCGGGCCCTGACGCTCGGAAGTAAATGCGGGCGCTAGAGACCATTAGTGCCATACTAGCACCTGCACCTACTGCGCAGAATATACATCTAGTGCGGGAAACAACTTGCGCGCCAGGCACTAGTGCAGAAAGCATGCAAATGTAGTCAAGCTCATATAAATGAGGTAATTTCGTATTCTCCAAGGACAAGCAGGCTGCTTGTTCTCACATGTGGGTCAACGTCCGCGTCGGCCCAGGAACCGGCAAACAAAATATAAAAAAAGTTGTACCAGAGTCTTCTGGCGTATTGTTGGATTATTTGTAGTAAATAATTAGCAGATTTTAGTACACACAGCTTCAGCTTTAGAAATGTTAATTTCTTTCTTCATCTCTCTCTCATTCACCCCAGAATAATTCACTGCTGAGTCACTTTAAAGTTGAAGTAACAAAACATCTGTTTACTCACAGTTTGTAGTTAGATTATAATCAGACAGGCTTATATATACATATTACTATACATTTGTCTTATCAGCTCCTTCCATATGCTTAGATGGTAATGGATGCTCACACCACCATAGATTCTCTCAGGTTAGGAGAGATCATGAGCTCCATGTGCTCCATGTGCTGCATCTGCTGCATCTACTGCATCTAACCCCCAACAGGAAGTTGCATAGCAGTGTGACCTCTCTAAGTAATTCACATCAGAGGTCACAGAGTAATCACAGAGAAATAATAGGTGACAGGCAATGCATGTAAAATACAATTACATTCCAACAAACCCCTTCTCATGCATAACTGTCATGCAATTATTTATTCATACAAAGTCCAAGCTTTATACGCAGATTCACAAAATGTTCTCTGGGTAACGGTTTGGTCATGATGTCAGCTGTCATCTCACTGGTGTGACAATAGTGTAGACTGATGACCCCTTCTTTCGCCAACTCTCGCACGTTGTGGTATTTCGTTGCGATGTGCTTGGTGCGTGACTGAACCTTGTCATTCTGTGACAGTCGGATGCAGCTCTGATTATCTTCCATTATCTGGACTGGTCTCTTTTCAGCTATTCCAAAATCCAGCAAAAGTTTTTCAATCCACATCAGTTCTCTGCACGCTTCCGATACGGCCACGTATTCAGCTTCTGTAGAAGACAAACTCACAATACTTTGTTTATGACTGGCCCATGAAATGTGTACATTTCCATACATAAACACATATCCACTTGTGGATTTATAATCAGAATGATCCCCTGCCCAATCTGAATCACAGTAACATATTAGTTTTGGATTACTATTGGCTGAAATCTTTAATTTACAATCAATGGTACCCTTTAAATACCTTACCATCCTTTTAACTGCAGTCCAATCTGATTTGGTAGGTGAGCTGACCCTTCTGCTCAAAATTCCTACTGCATTTGCTATATCAGCCCTGTATGTGGTAGCTAGATATAAAAGCTTACCTATGGCTGATCTATATTGGATGTTATCTGGTAAAGGTTCTCTTACTGTTTCATCCTTCAGAAAATCAGTGATCATGGGAGTGCTTACAACTTGGGCATCTTGCATACCTAAACTTTCAATAAGCTCATTTATTTTCTGCTTCTGGCTTAGAAGATAAGAACCATCATTTTGTTTCTCAATTTCTATACCAAGATAGTATGACACATTACCAAGTTCTTTTATCTCAACATTGAGGTTTAAACACTTTACAATGTCCTTGTACTCTTGCTCACTTTTGCTTGCAATGAGCAGATCATCAACAAAAGCTAAAATGTATGCATATTGTCCATTTGTGCACCTAGTGTACAAACATTTATCTGCTTCACCTTGCTTAAATCCTAAATTTGTCAATATTTCATGCAATTTATCATTCCAACATTTTGCACTTTGCTTTAATCCATAAAGACCTTTGTTTAATTTACACACTAGCTGTCTTTGTTTTGTATTTATGAAACCTGTTGGTTGTTCCATGTACAAGTCTTCAGTTATTTCTCCATGAAGAAACGCTGTTTTCACATCAATGTGGTTGACTTGCATGCCTTTTGAGACTGCAATGCTCAGAAGTGTTCTTATTGTCGTGTGTTTCACTACAGGTGCAAACACTTCATCAAAATCTTCTCCATATTTTTGAAGATATCCCTTTGCCACTAATCTGGCTTTATACCTTTCCACTTTTCCTTGTGCATTCCTTTTTAACTTGAATACCCATTTGCATCCTATAGCTTTCTTGCCAGGAGGTAATTTTGTAAGAATCCAAGTATTATTTTTATCCAATGCATCAATTTCTTCTTGTGCAGCTTTATGCCATTCAGCAGCTTCTTCTGCTGACATTTTCTCAATCTCATCCCATGTTAAGGGCTCTTGAGCTTCTGCTGACTTTGTTAGGTAAGACAGTCTTGGGGGTGGAACACCTTTGTTTTCCCTGGATGAGCGTCTGACAACAGGTTGGTCTGACCTTTCCGCATCCTCTAAATCTGAGAGTTCTTCTCCAATTGATTCCCCTTCTCCAACTGTACTGTCTTCTTCAATGATCCTTTCTGTGTCTGCTTCCTCTGCCTGTTCCTCGTTAGATACAGGTGAGTTGCTTTCAGACATCTGCCTTGGTATGGCATTTATATACACTGGCATGTCTATTATGGTTCTAGTTTCATATTCTGGATGATAAGGCTCATCTGGGATAATCCAGCCTTTATCAACCCTTTTGTTTTCATCAAAATATGTAACATGTCTTATGCCAACAATGCCAGTTTTCAGATTCAAAATTCTATATCCTTTGTGTCCTGGAGTATAGCCAACTAAAATGCCCCTTTCTGTTGTGGAATCCAGCTTATGCCTTCTTTGCTTTGGTATATGAGCATATGCTGTACTTCCAAATGTTCTTATGTGTGACAGGTTTGGCTTCCTACCATGCCATGTCTCATGTGGTGTGCGCTGAGCGCCTTTAGTTGGCATTCTGTTTTGTAGGTACACTGCTGTGAGAATGGCTTCCCCCCATAGTCTTTTAGGGAGATTGCTATCTGACAGCATACATCTGGTCATTTCCACAAGTGACCTAAATTTTCTCTCTGCAACAGAATTTTGCTCTGGTGTATAAGCTACTGTTGTGATATGTTGAATGCCTTCTTGTTCTAGAAATGTGCGCATGCTTTGTGAAATGAACTCACCACCATTGTCGGTCTGAAGAACCTTTGGTTTTCTTTCAAATTTATTGCTCACCATGGCTACGTATTTCTTCAGCATGTCTGTGACTTGACTTTTTTCTTTCAGCAAATAGGCCACACAATATCTAGAGAAATCATCCAAGAATATTAGCACAAATCTGTTATTTCCCAATGATGGGATATTAAACGGTCCACATAAGTCACTGTGTATTAAGTCCAGTACTTTATTACTCCTATTTCCTGTGTATGCAGGAAATGAGGGTCTCACACCTTTTTGAGTAACACAGTCTATGCATTTCTCAATTTTACCAGCATCTGCACTTATCTGAATGCCGGTGGCTAGTTGCCCACTGTGAAGATCCTGGATCACCTTAGAATCACGATGTCCCAGGCGGCGGTGCCAGATTTCCAGACTACATTTTCCATCATTCTTCCTTACTTGCGCCATATGTGAGGCTTCACCTGAAATGTTCAGCTTATAAACATCATTATGCATAAAAGCTTCAGCATACACTTCATCATTTTTAGAGATTGTGCACTTACTGTTTTCAAAATGAATCACAAATCCCTTCTTATCTAATGTAGATACACTAAGCATATTGCAAACTGCTTGGGGAATATACAAGACATCACTTACAGGAATTTCTTTAACTTCATTAGACACTTTGCATTTTAAGAATCCAATACCTTTTGCTTGGATCTTAGCAGTCCCTGCGTTTGCAGTTTTAAGAATACCTTCCTCTGGACACATTTCCTGAAAGAAATCTTTACAATTGGTTAAATGGCATGTGCTCCCCGAATCCAAAATCCAAGTACTTTCATTTGAATTATTATTTACCATAGTCAAAGATTTTTCTGCCATTAGAAAGCCCTTGTGTTTATCTTTGTCCTTCATACATTTCCTGGTTTGAAAATTCTTTAGTTCCATTGGCTTAGGTGAGCTAGAGGGAGTGTTTTGTGTTTCCTTACACCATTTAGATACATGTCCCTCCTTTCCACATGAGTAGCAAATCAGCTTGCCCTTGGGTGGAGTTTTCCCATAGCTCCGCCTTCCTCTGTTCTTTGCCAAGAAATTTGTTTCATTTCTCTCTGACTTGCTTTGAGAACACATCTCCTCAGAATCATTTATTATGCATTCCTGCCTTAGTTTTGATGTTGCCTGTTCAAAAGATTGCCCTTCAATGGCCTCATTTACAGACCTAAAAACATCAAACTTCTTTGATAGTGAGGTAAAAAGAAATGCTCTTTTCAATGCATCACACATGGGAATTCCAGAAAGTTCTAACTTTTGAAATGAAGACATAAGATGCATAATGTGATCATTACATTTACTTTTATCCCTTAATTTGGTTTCATTCAACTCTGCCAACCAAATTGGTTGCTGCTTTGCATATGTAGTTGCATACATAGTTCTCAGTTTATATAAAATGTCCTTTGGTGTATCTTTTCCCTCCACTAATATGGCTTGTTTCTCTGAGAGAGCTTCCAAAAGCATGCACTTCACATAATAGTTTGCATTGTCCCATTCAGCCATATTTTCAGCTGTTCTGTCTTGGTCTAAGCATATATTTAATCCTTTTGCTCGAAGGAGACATATGAATCTTAGTTCCCACTGCTGATAATTAAACTCATTTAATTTAGGCACCTTGAGAGAATAGAAAAATGGTGAATTTCTTCCCTCAGCCATTTTCTTAGCCTTCTGTCTGCTGTGTGGGGGGAGAGAGAGACAGACTGAATCTTTCCTTTAAAACTTAAGAGAAAAATGTGGCCTTTTTTTCTGCCTGGTAATATTTCTCTTCTTTTTCAATTCCTGGCCCTGGGCCCATAACCCTTTTTGTTGGATTATTTGTAGTAAATAATTAGCAGATTTTAGTACACACAGCTTCAGCTTTAGAAATGTTAATTTCTTTCTTCATCTCTCTCTCATTCACCCCAGAATAATTCACTGCTGAGTCACTTTAAAGTTGAAGTAACAAAACATCTGTTTACTCACAGTTTGTAGTTAGATTATAATCAGACAGGCTTATATATACATATTACTATACATTTGTCTTATCAGCTCCTTCCATATGCTTAGATGGTAATGGATGCTCACACCACCATAGATTCTCTCAGGTTAGGAGAGATCATGAGCTCCATGTGCTCCATGTGCTGCATCTGCTGCATCTACTGCATCTAACCCCCAACAGGAAGTTGCATAGCAGTGTGACCTCTCTAAGTAATTCACATCAGAGGTCACAGAGTAATCACAGAGAAATAATAGGTGACAGGCAATGCATGTAAAATACAATTACATTCCAACACGTATGAGCAGCATGCATCGTGCATGTGCGGACCGATTTCCCGCCCGTAGCGTGAACACGTTCCTCAGTTTTCTTTTTTCCGTTGAGGTGCGGTAGAGTTTTTCTGTGCTTCTCTCAGGCCTGGGAAAGAGTTTCATTCATTTTGTGACTTTTGCCTTATTTTTCTTTATTTTATTTTCAATTCTACAGTTAAAAAAAAAGGTTCCCGTTGTTTACTTTTGTCCACAAGTTTCCTTTGTTATTCACGCGGCTGGCTTGTTCCCTTATTTTTGTGCCCTTTTTACTTTTAACAGGCACAATCACGTCTCTTGATTTCGCCAAAGCCATTTTTCCTTCTATGTCATTGAAGACACCCAGCGGCTTCAAACGTTGTACTTGGTGCAGCCGGACCATCTCAGGTACTGACATAGCCCAGCTGCTTGTAGTCTGTGTCTTCGTATGAAGAAACGGACCCAAGCGTCTAGAGAAGCCCAGTGAGAAAAGCTTTTTGGGGCTCGGTCTGGTCCTTTGACATCGACATCGGTGCCAAGGTCTGCGGCGTCAACATCGACTTCGAGGGAAGCATCGACGTAGAGAGCAGAGGTAATGGCTGCTGAAAGACCTATTCGCTCTGGGAGGAGTGAGGCATCGAGTGGGTCTCCACCTGCCTCGAGGCCTCCTGCTATGCAGGCCCCCCGGGACTGACCTTCAGCGGCATCTGGCCCTTCGCCTGTGGTGAGGTCCCTGACCTCGTCCAGATCAACTCCCCTTCGATGTCGGTGGAGGATGCTTAGTCGGCACCGCCATCAAGAAGCACAATGATGCTATGGATTCTCTCCCGCTGGGCGTCTACTGCTACTACCTCCTCGTCTGGGAGGTTTTTTGGAGGGAAGAGGAGTGCTCCCTATTCCTTTGCTAGGCGTAGGTACATCCTGCTTCTTGGCAGGCTGCCCAGGCTTAGTCCCAGCGAGCTCGTTCTTGTCAACAGCGTGCGCCTATGGCCACTGTGGCTCCCCAGCAAAAGCAAGGGATGGGCTTTTGACTGGCTCCAGTTCAGCATAGCCTCTGTAAACGTGTCCGTACCGGACGACTTGCCGGTTGGGGGAGGTTAATGTTTTTTCACCAAAGGTGGCCTCTTATAACCTCCGACCGGTGGGTTCTTCAAATTGTCCGGTTAGGAAAAACCCTCAATCTGGAATCCAAGCCTCCAAATTGCCCACTGGGAGCTCAGTCCTACAGCTTTTAGCACAAGCAGGTACTTGCAGAGGAACTCTCCGCCCTTCTACAGGCCCAAGCGGTCGAACCCGTTCCACCAGGGGAAGAAAGGCTGGGATTCTATTCCATATACTTCCTTGTGCAAAAGAAAACCGGGGGGGGGGGGGGGGGGGGGGGGATGCGTCCCATCCTAGACCTAAGGGCCCTGAACAAATTTCTTTTTCGAGAAAAGTTCAGGATGGTTTCCCTGGGCACCCTTCTTCCCATGATTTAGGAAAATGATTGGCTATGCTCTCTGGACTTAAAAGGATTCTTATACACACATCTCGGTACTTCCAGCTCACAGGAAGTATCTTCAATTTTGGCTGGGAACACAGCACTTTCAGTACCGTGCACTGCCTTTTGGCCTGGCGTCTGCGCCCAGAGTGTTTACCAAATGCCTAGCAGTAGTCTCAGCGTCGCTACGCAGACTGGGAGTGCATGTGTTTTCTTATCTCGACAATAGGCTGGTGAAGGGCACCTCCAAGGAAGGTGCTCAAGAGTCCATGCGAATGACTGTTCGGATGCTGGAGCTACTGGGGTTCGTCATCAGTTATCCCAAGTCCCATCTCACCCCAGTCCAAAAATTGGAATTCATTGAAGCTCTGCTGGACACTCATACAGCTCGAGCTTATCTTCCCGAGGAAAGGGCGGACAACCTTCTGTCCCTAGTGTCCATGGTTCAAGCGTCTCGGCAGATGTTGAGACTTCTGAGGCACATGGCTTCCACAGTTCATGTAACGCCCATGGCACGTCTACATATGAGATCAGCTCAATGGACCCTAGCTTCCCAGTGGTTTCAAGCTGTGAGGGATCTAGAGGATGTAATCCAACTGTCCACCGAATTTCGAAATTCTCTTCCGTGGTGGACGATTCGATCTAATTTGACCATAGGCCACCATTCCAAATTCCTCAGCATAGAATTCCTTAATACTCAAACGCTATGAGCATGCCTATATTTGCCTCTCATTAGCATTGAGCATTAGGTCGTTCCGGCATTATTTTTACGGCACTATTCGGAACAGCGCTGTAGTTCTGAGCATCGGGGCCTTAGAGATTTGCACTTGATATGTTATGCATCCTGAGATTTGACTTATTGCTAAAGCTGTTAAGTTAAATGTAAACGTAATAAAATGTGTGGAAATAAACTACTAATATCTGTTAGGTATCTTACTATACCAAAAACAATTGACAGCATTTTGAAAAATAACCAGCAAAACATTTCCCTTTCCTTGTCATCAAGCAGATGAAGCCATTACGTATGGGTTGTGTCCATCAACCAGCAGGGAGAGATAGAGAGCACTCAAATTTCACAGTGCCACATGGTCAGCTAGCTCCACTGCCTCTTCAGTATTCTGTATCTCCCCAAGCAGGGTGGTTGCAGCTTGATCAAGCTCTTTAAAAAATCTGCCTGGGGGTGGCTCCTGGCTTGCCAGTTGTTAGCCGGGGTGTTAGAGGCTATAGCAGCTTCACTTTAAAAGCACATAGGTTAGCCCTTTCCCTGCCACTGGGCCGAGCTGCATCTTCAATTTCTGTCGGCAGCTCACATTGCAGGTCAGAGCAACGTGCAAGCCGATTATTTAAGCAGGCATCAGATCGATCCAGCAGAATGGGAACTAGCAGACGAAGTATTCCTGCAGATGTGATGGATCTTATGGCGACAAGTTCAAATGCCAAAGTCCCGTGCTTCTTCAGCAGACGGAGAGATCCTTGCTCGGCAGGGTTGGATGCCTTGACTCATCTCTGGCCTCCGGGCCTACTATATGTGTTCCCTTCGTGGCCCTTGATAGGGCGCGTGCTCCTGCGGATTCGGCTGCACCCAGGAGAAGAGGTCCTCATCACCCCGGATTGGCCCAGGAGGCCTTGGTATGCGGACCTCCGACAGATGCTAGTGGAGGCTCCCCTTCCTTTACCTCTGGTACCGAACCTGTTGTCACAGGGCCCGGTAGCCATGGAGGACGCCTGCCGCTTTGGTCTTATGGCATGGCGATTGAGAGGGCGCAATTGAGGGGCAAAGGCTATTCAAACACAGTCATTTCCACTCTCCTGCAGGCCCGCAAGCGTTCAACTTCCGTGGCTTATGCCAGGATTTGGCGCCAGTTTGAGTCTTGGTGTGCTTCAAAAGCGATCACACCCATGCGGGCTCCTGTCTCGCCGATTCTGGACTTTTTGCAGGATGGTGTACAAATAGGCTTGGCCTTTAATTCCCTGCGGGTGCAAGTGGCAGCGTTGGCCTCCCTTCATGGTAAGGTTGAAGGCATGTCTTTAGCTGTTCATCCAGATGTGGCATGGTTTCTTAGTGGGGTGCTTCGGCTCCGGCCTTCGGTGCGAGCACCATGTCCAGTTTGGAACCTGGGGCTAGTTTTGAAGGCCCTGCAGGCTTCTCCTTTTGAGCCGCTTCGGCGAGCATCGGAGAAAAATTTGACACTAAAGGCTGTTTTTCTTGTGGCCATTACTTCGGTGAGAGGGGTGTCAGAGCTCCAGGCGCTGTCCTGTAGAGACCCATTTCTGCAATTCTCAGAGTCTGGGGTCACGGTTCGGACCGTGCCTTCCTTCATTCCTAAGGTGGTTTCAGCGTTTCACCTAAACCAGCCTATTTTCTTGCCCTCCTTTGATAAAGAGGAGTTTCCAGAATCTTTTGGGCAGTTGCAACTGTTGGATGTGCGCAGGACTCTGCTGCAGTATCTGCGAGTTACTATCTTTTTCAGGATCTATGATCATCTGTTTGTTTTGCTATCAGGTCCTCGCAGAGGGTCTCGAGCGTCTAAAGCCACTATTGCCCGCTGGCTCAAAGAAACTATCTTTTCAGCTTATCTGCTTGCCCACCGGTCTCCGCCTGTAGCCTTTAAGGCGCATTCTACCAGAGCGATTTCTTCCTCTTGGGCTGAAACTGGAGCACTCTCTCGTCAAGAGATATGCAGTGCAGCAACATGGGCTTCTAAGCTTTCTTTTGCCCGACATTACAGGCTGGATGTGGCTGCTAGGAGGGATGCGCGTTTTGGAGCACAAATGCTAGCGCGTGGTGTGACCTGTTCCCACCCTATATAGGGATTGCTTTGTTACATCCCATACGTAATGGCTTCATCTGCTTGATGACAAGGAAGGGAAAATTAGGTTCTTACCTTGGTAATTTTCTTTCCTTTAGTCATAGCAGATGAAGCCATGAGCCCTCCCTATATGATTGTCTGTATGCTGTGAATCTGTTTCAGGTTCTGTTCTTGTTTCCTGAAGTTCCTTCCTTGGGAGAAAGTTGGAAAACAGTCTTCAGGATTCATGTTCACTTATAGGAGGATGAGTCCATTCCCTCCAGTTTATGTTTTGGAGGATGAGTTTATTCCCTCCAGGAGGATGTGTTCATTCCCTCCTTTTGAGTTCATGCCCTTGTTAAGGGGCCATCGTTCGCTGTGAGGAAAGTTCATGTTATTCCTATTGCGGTTTGCCATACTGCTTTGGAAGCTTCAAATACTGAAGAGGCAGTTGAGCTGGCTGGCCATGAGGCACTGTGAAAAGTTGAGTGCTCTCTATCTCCCCCTGCTGGTTGATGGACACAACCCATACGTAATGGCTTCATCTGCTATGACTAAAGGAAAGAAAATTACCAAGGTAAGAACCTAATTTTCCCATAGATGCGGTGACTGAGGCCTTTTTGTTTGTTTCCCCATCTGCAAATGCCTCGTGTCCACTATCAGTCTTTCAGGCTGTACTTATACGCCCCCTGCTCCTCGTGTCCTGCTCTCTCTCCCGCCTTCCTCCATACCTTCCGTCTGCTCGGATCGCCAGTTCTAATCTTCCGCTCTAGGTCCCGCCAATACAATTTCCAACCTGTGTTCTGGTTCCCCGCCAACTTCGGGCCTGTGGCTGATCTCCGTCTTAGGGCACTCTCCGGCTCTTGCTGATCGTGGCTCTTTACGGGTGCCGGGTGCGTGCGAGTTCGCTGAATTACACCGTGCCGTCTGCACGGATCTGGATTCGCGGTGCTCATTCGGGATTGGGAGTCCTTCCTAAACAAGAGGCAACAGATCCGCTGTGTTTCGGGGGCGAAAACTCGTGTTCTGGTGGGATCCCCGATCTTCGCCAGCAGGAGCTTACTGTGCGGCGGCCATCTTGACTGGCAGCTCCACTGGAAGTCTCCCCCTCTAGTTTTTAATGTTTGTTTTTGTTGAATAAAAATGGAAGTTAAGCTTGTGGATAGCAAAATAAGTCATTTTGGTTTTCATACTCATTTATTCAGTGAGTTTCAAGTATATTGAATCAATGCATATCTAAGATAGCTTTAGGAATCAATTACTTGAATAGTAATCATAGCAGTGCTAGTGAAGTGCATTATTACTTAAATTCATGTGTGATTTTTAAGTTAACATGCAGATATCTCGATTCCGAACTTCCATATAATGTTGTGGAGAATTTATGCATTTGATAGCTGAAGCCTCAAATTCTACTGGTCACTGAGGATTAGTGTACAGATAAGCTACAGGAAATTCAGAGTTTGAAGAACTCTGAAGATAGCAGATCATATCCGTGACTGTTTTATTATTTTGGGGTAGTTTAGAATAAGACATTTTTAAAATAAATTTAGGAAATGCTACAAGGGCTATGGACTCATCTAATGTATATTGCAGCCAGTTTTTTCTGTGGGAAAAATTAGCTTCCCTATTTTGGAAATTAGTGCCTAAAAAGTACACATGCTATAAGTGTTGACATTTTGCTCCTGCTGTCTCTGCAGATGGTTAAGCAGGCGCAAAATAGCACACGTACATTTGAAAATCTAGTGCATTACATAGTCATTCACTTATTGGTACAGTGAAACCTCGGCTTTCGTTGACTTTGGATTTCGTCGTTTTCGGTTTTCGTCAAATTTATTAGTGAAAAATTTGTCTCGGTTTTCGTTGGTTGCTTCTGATTTCGCCGGCGTGCCCACGCTGCTAATTTTGCGTTCTCCTGCGGCGTTCGTTTGGGGCATTCTGGGGTGTTGTTTCTCGTTGTGTGATCACTGCCTGCTCTCAGACAACAGATTGCATATAAGAATTTCGTCGTGTCCCACACTGCGTTGTTTCTCATTGCGTTCTTATTGCCTCTGTTTTTGTCGGTTTCGGTTTTCGCCGATTATTTTCAGATTATCGACGAAAACCGAGGCTTCATTGTATATTGTGGGTCTAAGGCATAGAAGCACATGTGACTGTTAGCCGGTAAAGGAGGGCTGTGTATGCACATTTGGGGCTGCCAAAGCTTCTAGAAGCTTTAGAAACTAGGCACCATCCACACCAGGATGATTTCACCCACTCTGTGATAATATGTGGAGACTGAGAAGTTCTGACTCTAGGAACCAATAGAAGCCATGGCCATGTGACCCTAGACTCAGTAATCTTGGTCTCCAGCAGGTGGAAGAAGGTGAGCCCTTTGTCTCCTCTCTTATTTCTTTCTCTTGGCTATTCAGAAAAAGGATTTTCTTCTTCTGTGCACCAGGTCTCTTGTGTTCTGGGGTGTATATTTTGGGGGGGGGGGGGGGGGTAAAGGGTCCCTCCCCCTCTTTTTCTCCCTCCTTTTGCTCCCGCTGTTCTGGGCTGCTTCTGTCAGCACGGAACAGCTTTACCCCTTCGGAAGAAGGTTGTTTCAGCTTAGGGAGAGGCAGCTACTGTGTATTTAAAAACAACAACAAAAAAAGCAGCCTTTAGCCCCGCGACGCGAACGAACAGATCAGCTTCGTCGTTTTTTTGTCAGGACAGCTGTGTCGGCGGGAGTGCTTGGCGTTGTGCTTACTTAAAAAAAAATAAAAGCGGGACGAGAATGGCAGAGAAGCTGCGGTGGTGCTTAGTTTGCCAGCGTCAGGGGGGGTAGGCTCCTCTGGCGCTTGTAAGTCATCTCGCCCCCCTGGTGGCTGCATTGCATTGTCTGTGTGCTGTTTCCCGTTCCAATCTTCAGCCCAGTCTGGATCTTCCGGCCTGCCAAACTTGCTTGTCTTGTTTGAGCCTGCACAGCACCCGTAACTGCCTGGTGATTGCTGCAGCTGAATCTCAGCTGCTGCTGGGCTTATTAGCCATTTGGAAACTCTCTGCTTTGCCTTTGCATCGCCTAAGGCCCTGGTTTGTTGGTGCTTGCTGCATTTCTGCCTAGTCCAGTTTATATTCTGTATTCTTGCCTGATTCTAGTTTAGTCTTTGTGTAGCTTCTTGTACTGTATTGCTTGTTTCCCAGTCTTGTTTCTTGTTTGTACGTCTTTGTCTAGTTCTAGGTTGTCTGTGTTCCTTGTTCAGTGGCTCCCTGGCAGCTTTTAGTTCTGTCTCTTGTCTACCAGTGTTTGTTCCCTGTTTCAGTGACTGCTTGCAGCTTTCAGTTCTGTCCCTTGTCTGTCTGAGAGTCCTAGTCTAGTATTCTGTCTAGCCTCCTTGTGTTTTCTAGTCCCTGTGTGTATCCTGCTGGTATCCAGTTCCGACCCTGTCCGGTAAGTCCTGCCGGCCACCTGCACCCAGGGGCTCAACTCCTGAGGAACGGTGGTCAAGTGCAGGTGAAGACTAGCTGGCCCTGTCAGAGTTCTGCCTTATGCCTGTGTGGGGTGGTGTTGCCTGTCACTGCCGCTCCTCGGCAGTGGCCCAAGGGCTCACAAACCTAGTTCCTGCTTTTGGAAAACGTGACATCAGGGGTCTTGGGATCTCCCCGAGGAGCAACTATCTGATACAGGATTAGATTTGCCTGTTTTGGATGAAGTGGAAGATTTGGACTCTCAGCAGGTAGAGGATCATCTCTCTCCTGAGCCAGGGGTAGATTCCCTTCCTGTGGGGGAGGACCCCTCGGTCGTACTGATATTCCATAAAGTGGATTTTCAGGAATTAATTTCCTTGGTGGCTTCTACCCTTCATTTTGAGGAGGAGCAGGCTGCAGTTCCTGGGGTAACGTAAGGTGGATCTCTTGGCCAAGGGCATTAAGCGCGTGGGGAAGACTTCCCTATGCACCAGGATATAAGGGATGTCATCCAGGCGCAGTGGGATGCCCCTGATTCTCCTTTTCGTTTGGCGAGATCTATAGTGCGGCTTTATCCTGTTCCAGAGGTGGACAAGTCCCTTCTTAAGATTCCTGTGGTGGATGCTGTAGCCTCAGCGGTCACCAAACGGAACACGGTCCCCGTTGATGGTGGTACAACACTTAGGGGTGTGCAGGATCATCGGGTAGATTCTCTTTTGAGGAGTAGCTTTGATGTTTCTTACTTGGCAGTTCAATCAGCAGTTTGCGGGTCTTTGGTGTCTAGGGCCTGTTTCTGCACGGTTGAGCAGGTTCTGGACAGGGATTCAGACGACTTATCCTCCGTAGATGCGGAGGTAGCCAAGATTGAGATGGGTTTGGCTTTTTTAGCTGATACCTTGTACGATTTGTTGAGAGCTTCCTCCAAATCTATGGCCTTGGGAGTAGTGACTCGCCGAACTCTTTGGTTGATAGGTTGGTCGGCAGACGCTGCCTCCGTCTAAGTTAAGTATGCAGTTGATGTCACTATCTACATCCCTTTTTGGACAATTTTCACCGAAATAACTAATGAAATCAGCCTTGGGATAAACACCATGCTCATTTGGGCTAACTCATTAAAATTAAAGCTTAATACAGAGAAAACTCATTGCCTTTTCCTTTCCTCTCCCTTTAACAGATTCAGACCTGCTACCTTAAACACACCTGTCCTTACCCTGCCCATCTCTGAGAGTCTACGAATACTAGGAGTCATTGTTGACCGGAACTTAACACTGTTGGATCATACCAACTCAACCACCAAGAAAATATTCTTCTCTCTCTGGAAACTAAAACGATTAAAGCCTTATTCCATAGCGTCCTCAGATCAATCCAGAGACTTGTGGGTTATGCCCCTCCTCTAGCAGGTTAGATAGAGAGAACTCAGAAGTTTGTCTCTAGAGAGCATGTGCAGCCCTCCTCCCTTCAGTATTCTCTCTATCTAGCAGGTAGTAGGGAGCATACTGTGCAGCTCTGTGATCTGAGGCTCCTATCCCATTCCCACGGGTGTGTAGAGCTTCTGGTGGGGTTGAGGTGCTGGAGCACATTTGGGATATACCTGGTGGTGCCAGGTCCCTACCCTTCTCCTCCTGTCAGCCTGAGCAATTTCCTGTAATTGCCTGTAGTGGTCTCCTGCCTCTTTAACAAAACAAAAGAAAAATCGATCGGAACGTCTCCACAACACGGTCTAAATTTGCAGCTCTGAGGCTGGACAGTTTTACGTTCAGAGTTTTTTGGAACGTGAGCAGGGCTGTGACTGAGGAGGTAAGGCTCTTTTGCCATGTCAGTTCCGTCGGAAGTGGTCAAGCGCTGTTCGCGCTGCAGGGCACGGAGGTCGGCGTCAGGGGTCTGTGAGGCCCGTTCTGCGATGTTGGGCAAGCGTGAGTCGGAACACGGAAACCGCGTGTTAGGCTCCGAGACGCCTGATGGCAGCGATTCAGTCTTGGCGGGAAAATGTAAGCCTGGGTCAGCGCGTGCCTCCGCCGGCGCCATTTTCTCGCTGGGAACGCAAGTTCAGGAAATTGTAGCAGCGAGTCCAGCGGTAGCCGCGTCTGGCGATGCCGGCGTGGTTTCTCTCCCAGAGCAATCGGGGATGCGGGGGTTTTCCCCAGAATTTGTGTTTCTTATGCACAACACGTTTTTATTACGTTCTGAGGGCGCTCTCCCTTTGGCAGCCATTTTAGGGGCTCCTGTGGCTGCTTGCGCTGACGTGACTCCCAAACCATCAAAAAGGTCCCGTTTGGAATTTGAGGAACCTGCAGGGGACGAATCAGGCACTCGGAGTTCGAGGGTGACCAGGGGTCAGGAGAGTCCTGCCCAGAGACCCTGGAAGATGGGGGAACTTCCCGCGGGTGACGGGGATGACCCTACTGCGGCTAGACTCTTTAGAAGAGATGAGTTGCATGCTTTTATTGTACACGCATTGCAGGTGTTGAATTTGTCAGCGCCGGAGCCCGCGGTGCCAGTCGCGGTTAGTGCTTCTATTATGTCGGGCACTAGAGCACCGCCGCGGTCCTTTTATATTTATGAACCGATGCACGTCCTCATTCGGACCCAATGGGATTCCCCAGAGGCTAGTTTGCGGGTAGCCCGGGCTATGGCCAAGCTTTGTCCCTTCAGACAGGAAGATTTAGAGTCCTTACGCCTTCCGGTAGTGGATTCTTTGATCTCGGCGGTGGCTAAAAAGACCGTATTGCCCGTAGAGGGTGGGGCGGCTCTTAGGGATCCGCAGGAGAAAAAGCTCGAGGCGGCAGTCAAGGCTTCATTTGAACGGAATTAAAACATGCGTGGGATAAGCATAAAGGAATCCTGTGCCGAAGGAATGGATCCTCAGGCGCTTAGTCAAGATCGGGAGGCAGGGCTGGTGGTTGGGAGGCGGGGATAGGGCTGGGCAGACTTATACGGTCTGTGCCAGAGCCGGTGGTGGGAAGCGGGACTGGTGGTTGGGAGGCGGGGATAGTGCTGGACAGACTTGTACGGTCTGTGCCAGAGCCGGTGGTTGGGAGGCAGGGCTGGTGGTTGGGAGGTGAGGATAGTGCTGGGCAGACTTATACGGTCTGTGCCCTGAAGAGCACAGGTATAAGTCAAAGTAGGGTATACACAAAAAGCAGCAAATATGAGTTATCTTGTTGGGCAGACTGGATGGACCGTGCAGGTCTTTTTCTGCCGTCATCTACTATGTTACTATGAAATGGCTGCCTTGACCTTACAGGCCTCGGTTTGCGGTTCGTATGCGGCTAGAGCGTGCCTGTCATGGGTACAGAAGGCGGTGTCCCCGGAGGACTTGATTGAAGTTCTCCCTCTCCTGGAGTTGGGGTTGGCCTACCTAGCGGATGTATTATATGATATCCTTCGGGCGTCCGCTAAAGGAGTTTCTTTGGCAGTAGTGGCTAGGCGCTGGATTTGGTTGAAGCATTGGGCCGCGGATCTGCCTTCTAAGTCTAGATTGGCACGGTTACCCTTTAAGGGGAAGCTTCTGTTTGGTCAAGAACTGGAGCAGATTAAGGATCTTGGAGATTCTAAAGGTCGGTTGCCAGAGGATAAGTCTAAATCCCAGGGCAGAAATTTTCGTCCGCGATTTAAGGAGGCAAAGCGGTATCGGCCTGGGAGAGTCAGCAGTTTTCAAAAGTCCCGTTTTTCTCAGAAACAACAGCAGCCCTTTCGTTAAGAGCGTAAAAGACAGCCTGCCACCTCCCGGGGTCAGGCAGGAGGTAGAGGTGCACAATGATGGGGCCCTGGCCCAGTCCTCTCCTCCGATAGGAGGACGGCTGTCCCACTTTGTAGAGGAATGTGCCAGGGTGACTACAGATGAGTGGGTGCTGGACATTATTCAAGATGGATACAAACTGGAATTTGCACGTATGTTAGGAGACAGTTTTGTCGAGTCTCCGTGCAAGTCGCCGATAAAGTGTGCAGGCCACCTTGGCAGAGCTACTTCGTTTAGAGGCAGTGGTTCCCGTGCCAGAGGACGAAGTAGGGTCGCTACTCTATTTACTTTGTGGTGCCTGTCGTCCGGTTTTGGATCAAAAAGAAGTCAACAAGACCCTTGTGGTACGTCACTTCCGGATGGAAACGCTGCGTTCGGTATTGGCGGTGGTGCAGCCGGGAGAATTTTTGGCAGCTATCGACCTAAAGGAGGCTTACTTACACATTCCCATTTGGCCGCCTCATCAGAGATTCCTGCAGTTTGCAGTATTGGGTCAGCATTTCCAGTTCAGAGCCATGCCTTTTGGATTGGCCACGGCCCTTTGCACGTTTTCCAAGGTGATGGTGGTCGTGACGGCCTTTCTGCGTACCAGAGGTCTCAACCAGAGCGTGTTCAGGCTACTCAGAAGGTAACAGATCTTCTGTGTTCGTTGGGTTGGGTGATAAATCTACAGAAGAGTCATCTAGTCCCAACCCAGATCCTGGAGTACTTGGGAGTCCGTCTAGATACTCGGATAGGCAGAGTGTTTCTCCCGGAACAGCGGCAGTTGAAATTGGTGAAGCAAATTTGTGCCATTCTTCAGATTCCGGCTCCAAGGGCCTGGGATTATGTCCAGGTGCTGGGCTCAATGGCGGCGACGCTCAAGCTAGCTCCTTGGGCTCAAGGTCATGTGCGGCCTTTGCAATGGCATCTACTCGACCACTGGTCTCCCCTGTCAGAGGATTACACAGTCAGAATTCCCTGGACCCCGCGAGCCTGTTTTGCTCTTCGGTGGTGGCTCAAGGCGGAGAATTTGTTTCGGGGAATGCCTCTGGCCATGCCAGAATGGTGTGTAGTGACGACGGATGCCAGTCTGGCAGGCTGGGGAGCTCACTGACTTGGGCATTCAGCACAGGGCCCCTGGTCACCGGAGGAGTCCAAGCTACAGATCAACCTTCTCGAACTTCGAGCAATCCGGTTGGCCCTTGTGGCATTCGAGAAGTTTCTCGACGGTCAGCCGGTACGAGTCCTCTCAGACAACGCGACAGCGGTGGCCTATGTCAAGTGGCCTTTGTCAATCAGCAGGGGGGGACGAGAAGTGCTCCGCTAGCGAAGGAAGCGGCTCTGATTTGTAGTTGGGCGGAGGGTCGTCTTCCGATGTTCTCGGGGGCTCACATAGCGGGAGTGCTAAACGTGCAGGCCGACTTTCTCAGTCGCAACCGCTTGGATTCCGGCGAGTGGGAGCTCGCTCCAGCAGCCTTTCAACAGATTACGGATCGGTAGGGAACTCCGGTACTGGACCTCATGGCTCGGTTTTCCAACGCCAAAGTGTCTCGGTTTTTCAGCAGGGGCAGGGAGTCCAGGTCCGAGGGCATAGATGCTCTTCTTCAACCGTGGCCGTTCGAGCTCCTGTATGTGTTTCCCCCGTGGCCAATGATCGGTCGGACGGTGGCCAGGATTGCTCGTCATCCGGGATCGGTGATTCTTATTGCTCCGGATTGGCTGAGGCGTCCTTGGTATGCGGATTTGATTCGTTGTTTGATCGACGACCCTTTCCCTCTCTCGCATCTGCCGGATCTTCTGAGGCAGGGTCCGGTGTTCATGAAAGATCACGCTCCGTTTCGGCTTACGGCCTGGCTATTGAAAGGTCATGTCTGAGACGTAAGGGTTACCCGGAGGACGTGATTGTGACAATGTTGCATGCCCACAAGCGTTCTACTTCGACCGCATATGCCAGGGTCTGGAGGACCTTTGTTTCTTGGTGTTCCGCGGCAGGAATTCTTCCGCATTCTGTCCCTCTGGGAGCTATTTTGGCCTTTTTGCAACAAGAGATGCAATAAGGAGTTGTCGTTGAGCACGTTAAAAGTTCAAGTAGCGGCTTTGGCTTGTTTTAGGGGGCGTTTGGGGAAGCATTCCTTAGCCTCTCATCCAGATGTAGTTCGTTTTCTCCGCGGAGTGGGGCATATGAGGCCTCCTCGGGTTCCTATAGTGCCAGCTTGGAATTTGAATTTGGTACTTAGGGCTTTACAACGGCCTCCGTTTGAGCCTTTGAGTAAATCATCTCTGAAGGACATCACGTTGAAGACAGTTTTTCTGGTGGCTATGACTTCAGCAAGAAGGGTGTCTGAGATTCAGGCGCTGTCGTGCAGAGATCCTTTTCTCCGATTTTCGGAAGCGGGAGTATCGGTTAGGCCGGTACCGTCCTTTGTCCCTAAAGTGGTCACGCGTTTTCATGTTAACCAGGAAGTGGTGTTACCATCTTTCAAGCGCGAGGATTATCCTGACAACTTTCGGGCTCTATGTTGCTTTGATGTTCGGAGGGCTCTAATCGGTTATTTGGAGGCGACTAATTCTTTTCGAAAGTCAGACCATCTGTTTGTTCTGTTTGCGGGCGCTAAGAAGGGGAACATGGCCTCTAAAGCAACAATCGCTCGATAGCTTAAGGAGGTGATTTTGTCAGCATACCTTTTAATGGGAAAGCCTTCTCTTCACATTAGAGCACATTCCACGAGAGCTCAAGCAGCATCATTTGCAGAGTCGCATCTCGTACTGTTGGAAGACATTTGTAAAGCAGTGACTTGGTCATCTCTGTATACTTTTGCGAAGCATTACCGGATTGATGTAGAAGCGTGTCGGGAGGCGATTTTCGGGGCATCGGTGTTGGCAGCCGGGGTAGTACAGTCCCACCCTTGATGAGGATTGCTTTGGTACATCCCACAAGTCTCTAGATTGATCTGAGGACGCTATGGAAGGTAAAATTATGTCTTACCTGATAATTTTCTTTCCATTAGTCCTTCAGATCAATCCAGAGGCCCTCCCTGGGGTTCGTTTCGTAACGGCGGCTACGATCAGTATAATTCAGTCGGTTCTGTTCATTTTCCTGTTTTTATTGGAAAAGTTTATAAAGGTTTATGTAAGTTACAGTTCTCCGAGGACAAGCAGGCTGCTTGTTCTCACTGATGGGTGACGTCCACGGCACCCCCTCCAATTGGAATCTTCACTAGCAAAGACGTTTGCTAGCCCTCGCGCGCCCATGCGCATCGCGCATGCGCGACCGTCTTCCCGCCTGAACCGGCTCGTGTTCGTAAGTCTTCTTTTGTCCGCGCTCGGGACGGTCGTGTTTTGCCGCCGTTTCATGCCCCTCAGAAGACCTCGCGCGTCTTTCGCGTTTCTACTTTCTGTGTGTGTTTAAAAAAAAAAAAAAAGAGAGGAAGGTTTCCCTTTTTTCCCGTATTTCTAGCTTTTCCCCCCGTAAGTGTCATTTTGCTTTCGGGAGCGGCCTTGTTGGCCGCCCGTACGGGTTTTTCTCCCTTTTTTTCTCGGTGCCTATTGTCACCGCGAATTTTGATTTCGCCGGCGCGATTTTTCCGCCCATGTCATCAAAGCCTTCCAGCGGCTTCAAAAAGTGCACCCAGTGCGCCCGGATAATCTTGCTCACTGATAGGCACGCTTCATGTCTTCAGTGTCTGGGGGCTGGACACCGCCCACAGGCCTGTAGTCTTTGTGCTCTTTTGCAGAAGAGGACTCGGATAGCGAGATTAGCCCAGTGGAACGTTCTGTTCTCCGGCGCTTCGACGGCAACAGCATCTCGGGATTCGTTGAGTGCATCGGCGTCGGCAGCACCGAAGTCTTCGGAGATTGCATCGGCATCGAGGCGAATGCCTTTTGCGTCGTAGGTACCGAGACTTCAGAAGAGTGTGTCGGCGTCGGTGGTACCGGGACCCCCGCTGGTGCTGATGTCGTCGGACGGTGGTGCTTCATCTGGAGTGCAGGTGAGGGCTGTCCATTCCCCTGCTGGTGGCGGTGAGCCTTCGGGTAGGTCTCCTCCTGCCCTGAGGGCTCCTGCGGTACAGCCCCCCCGGGATCGACCATCTTCGGCCCTGGCCCCGAGGAAGCGACGTCTGGTTTCAACGTCCTCATCGGTACCGTGGAGCTCCGGTGATATGCTTCGCTCGAAGAAGTCTAAGAAGCATCGTCACCGGTCACCTTCCCGACTTGGTACCGGGAGCTCTGGGTCGCCGAGGGAGTCGGCACCCAGCAGGCGTCGGCACTGGAAGGATCACTCACCCTACATCCAGGAAGTGTCGGTGCGCTCTACCCCGGACAGCCCGGTACCGCCTCCTCGCCCAGAACAGATTCTGACCTCGACGCCTGCACTGGCTTCTCAGTCTTTCTCCACAGCCGCTCTGCACGAGAGTCTCTGGGCCGTTCTTCCTGGCATCCTGGAAGTGCTGTTACTCCCTTCTCCGGTACCGGGGGTGCCTGCGCCACCGGTGCCGTCGAGTGAGGCGACGGCTGGCCCTTTGCCCGGGGTGAGGTCCCCGGTACCGGCTTCGGCTGCCTCCCAGGGGGACTCCCCGACGACGTCGGGGAAGGGAGCTTCGCCGCTGCCGGCCAGGGAGTCCACCTCTCGACGCTCCCACCGTGGCCGTGTTTCCACGGAGTCGGAACGGGCGCGGCTTCAGACACAGGTTCGTGAACTTGTGTCTGACACCGATGGTGAAGCCTCGTGGGAGGCGGAGGAGGACATCAGATTTCTTTGACGAGGAGTCTGATGGCCTTCCTTCTGATCCCACTCCCTCTCCTGAAAGGCAGCTTTCTCCTCCCGAGAGTCTGTCTTTCGCGGCCTTTGTCCGGGAGATGTCTACGGCCATCCCCTTCCCGGTGGTTGCGGAGGATGAGCCTAGGGCTGAGATGTTTGAGCTCTCGGACTATCCTTCTCCACCTAAGGAAGCGTCCACAGTACCCATGCATCATGTCCTAAAAAAGACATTGCTGGCGAACTGGGCCAAGCCACTAACATCCCCACATTCCCAAGAAGATAGAATCCCAGTATCGGATCCATGGGGACCCAGAGCTGATGCGCACTCAGTTGCCTCACGACTCTGGTGTGGTGGATCTGGCCCTGAAGAAGGCTAAGAGTTTTAGGGAGCATGCTTCGGCGCCCCCGGGCAAAGACTCTAGAACCTTAGACTCCTTTGGGAGGAAGGCCTATCATTCTTCCATGCTCGTGGCCAAGATTCAATCATACCAGCTCTACACGAGCATCCATATGCGGAACAATGTGCGGCAGCTGGCGGACTTGGTGAACAAGCTCCCTTGTGAGCAAGCCAAGCCGTTTCAGGAGGTGGTCAGGCAGCTGATGGCATGTAGGAAATTCCTGGCCAGAGGGGTATATAATACCTTCGATGTTGCGTCCAGGGTCGCTGCTCAAGGTGTGGTGATGCGCAGACTCTCATGGCTGCGTGCCTCCGACCTGGAGAATAAAATCCAGCAGCGGATTGCGGACTCCCCTTGCCGAGCGGATAACGTTTTTGGGGAAAAGGTCGAACAGGTGGTAGAACAGCTCCACCAGTGGGATAACGCTTTCGACAAATTCTCCCGCCGGCAGCCTTCAGCATCTACCTCATCAGGTAGACGTTTTTATGGGGGAAGGAGGGCTGTTCCCTACACTTCTGGTAAGCGTTGGTACAATCCTCCCTCTCGACAGCCTGCGGCCCAGGCTAAGCCCCAGCGCGCTCGCTCTCATCAGCAGCGTGTGCCTCAGCAAGGCCCCTCGGCTCCCCAGTAAAAGCAGGGGGCGAGCTTTTGACTGGCTCCAGCAGAGCATAGCCGATATCAAAGTGTCCGTGCCGGACGATCTGCCGGTCGGGGGGAGGTTGAAAGTTTTTCACCAAAGGTGGCCTCTTATAACCTCCGACCGTTGGGTTCTTCAAATAGTTCGGCAAGGATACGCCCTCAATTTGGCCTCCATGCCTCCAAATTGCCCACCGGGAGCTCAGTCTTTCAGCTTCCAGCACAAGCAGGTACTTGCAGAGGAACTCTCCGCCCTTCTCAGCGCCAATGCGGTCGAGCCCATGCCACCGGGGCAAGAGGGGCTGGGATTCTATTCCAGGTACTTCCTTGTGGAAAAGAAAACAGGTGGGATGCGTCCCATCCTAGACCTAAGGGCCCTGAGCAAATATCTGGTCAAAGAAAAGTTCAGGATGCTTTCCCTGGGCACCCTTCTTCCCATGATTCAGGAAAGAGATTGGCTATGCTCTCTGGACTTAAAGGATGCTTACACGCATATCCCGATACTGCCAGCTCACAGACAGTATCTCAGATTCCGTCTGGGAACATGTCACTTCCAGTACTGTGTGCTACCCTTTGGGCTCGCCTCCGCGCCCAGGGTGTTGACGAAGTGCCTGGCAGTGGTAGCAGCAGCGCTCCGCAGGCTTGGAGTGCACGTGTTCCCTTATCTCGACGATTGGCTGGTGAAGAACACATCCAACGCAGGAGCTCTACAGTCCATGCAGATGACTATTCGACTACTGGGGTTTGTGATAAATTATCCAAAGTCCCATCTTCTCCCAGTACAGAGACTCAAATTCATAGGAGCTCTGCTGCATTCTCGGACGGCTCGTGCCTATCTTCTAGAGACAGGCTGCTGGGGATCTAGAGGACGTGATCCACCTGTCCACGAGTTTTCTCGAATCCCTGCACTGGTGGACGATTTTTGGTCCAATTTGACTCTGGGACGCCCTTTCCAAATTCTTGAGCCGCAAAAAGTGCTGACTACGGATGCGTCTCTCCTGGGGTGGGGAGCTCATGTCGATGGGCTTCACACCCAGGGAAGCTGCTCCCTCCAGGAACAAGGTCTACAGATCAATCTCCTGGAGTTACGAGCGGTCTGGAACACCTTGAAGGCTTTCAGAGATCGGCTGTCCCACCAAATTATTCAAATTCAGACAGACAACCAGGTTGCCATGTATTACATCAACAAGCAGGGGGGCACCGGATCTCACCCCCTGTGTCAGGAAGCCGTCAGCATGTGGTTATGGGCTCGCCGTTACGGCATGTTTCTCCAAGCCAGGCGTAAACAGTCTGGCCGACAGATTGAGCAGGATTATGCAACCTCACGAGTGGTCGCTCAACTCCAGTGTGGTGCGCCGGATCTTCCAGGTGTGGGGCACCCCCTTGGTAGATCTCTTCGCATCTCAAGCCAACCACAATTTCCCTCAGTTCTGTTCCAGACTTCAGGCCCACAGCTGACTGGCATTGGATGCCTTCCTCCTGGATTGGGGGGAAGGCCTGCTGTATGCTTATCCTCCCATACCTCTGGTGGGGAAGACTTTGTTGAAACTCAAGCAAGACCGAGGTACCATGATTCTGATTGCTCCTTTTTGGCCGCGTCAGATCTGGTTCCCTCTTCTTCTGGAGTTGTCCTCCGAAGAACCGTGGAGATTGGAGTGTTTTCCGACCCTCATCACCCAGAACGAAGGGGCGCTTCTGCATCCCAACCTCCGGTCTTTGGCTCTCACGGCCTGGATGTTGAGAGCGTAGACTTTGCCTCTTTGGGTCTGTCGGAGGGTGTCTCCCGTGTCTTGCTTGCTTCCAGGAAAGATTCCACTAAGAGGAGTTACTTTTTTTTATGGAGGAGGTTTGCCGTCTGGTGTGACAGCAAGGCCTTAGATCCTCGCACTTGTCCTACACAGACCCTGCTTGACTACCTTCTGCACTTGTCTGAGTCTGGTCTCAAGACCAACTCTGTAAGGGTTCACCTTAGCGCAATAAGTGCATACCATTACCGTATGGAAGGTAAGCCGATCTCGGGACAGCCTTTAGTTGTTCGCTTTATGAGAGGTGTGCTTTTGTCAAAGCCCCCCATCAAACTTCCTACAGTGTCATGGGATCTCAATGTCATTCTCACCCAGCTGGTGAAACCTCCTTTTGAGCCACTGGATTCCTGCCATCTGAAGTACTTGACCTGGAAGGTCATTTTCTATGTGGCAGTAACTTCAGCTCGTAGAGTCAGTGAGCTTCAGGCCCTTGTAGCCCATGCTCCTTACACCAAATTTCATCATAATAGAGTAGTCCTCTGCACTCACCCTAAGTTCTTGCCGAAGGTGGTGTCGGAGTTCCATCTGAACCAGTCAATTGTCTTGCCAACATTCTTTCCCCGTCCGCATTCCTGCCCTGCTGAACGTCAGTTGCATACATTGGACTGCAAACAAGCATTGGCCTTCTATCTGGAGCGGACACAGCCCAACAGACAGTCCGCCCAATTGTTTGTTTCTTTTGATCCCAACAGGAGGGGAGTGGCTGAGGGGAAACGCACCTTATCAAATTGGCTAGCAGGTTGCATTTCCTTCACTTACGCCCAGGCTGGGTTGGCTCTGGAGGGTCATGTCACGGCTCATTGTGTTAGAGCCATGACAGCGTCGGTGGCCCACTTGAAGTCAGCCACTATTGATGAGATCTGCAAGGCTGTGACGTGGTCATCTGTCCACACATTCACATCTGATTACTGCCTGCAGCAGGATACCCGACGCGACAGTCGGTTCGGGCAGTCGGTTCTTCAGAATCTGTTTGGGGTTTAGAATCCAACTCCACCCCCCTAGGCCCATTTTTTATTCTGTTCCAGGCTACACTCTCAGTTAGTTGGATAAGTTGTTAGGTCAATCTCAGTTATGTCCTCGCCGTTGCGAGGCCCAATTGACCATGTTTGTTGTTTTGAGTGAGCCTGGTGGCTAGGGATACCCCATCAGTGAGAACAAGCAGCCTGCTTGTCCTCGGAGAAAGCGAATGCTACAAACCCGCCCGCCTCCCCTTTGGTGTTGTGTCTTCCCTTGTATTTGTCTTGCTACATACGGGATTGACGAACACGAGCCGGTTCGGGCGGGAAGACTGTCGTGCATGCGCGGTGCGCATGGGCGCGCGAGGGCTAGCAAACGTCTTTGCTAGTGAAGATTCCGATTGGAGGGGGTGCCGTGGACGTCACCCATCAGTGAAAACAATCAGCCTGCTGTCCTCGGAGAATACCTTCTACAGGTATGTAGCATTCGCTTTATACGTTGTGCTTTATGGCAGCTTGGAGAATTCTCCTAAGTTATGCTGCTTTTGCAGAGGCAGGTGACTGGTTTATGGTTATAGTTGAATTTCCTACTGCTTTGGTATTGTGTATACTGAAGGGAGGAGGGCTGCACATGCTCTCTAGTGACAAACTTCTGAGTTCTCTCTATCTAACCTGCTAGAGGAGGGGCATAACCCACAAGTCTCTGGATTGATCTGAAGGACTAATGGAAAGAAAATTATCAGGTAAGACATAATTTTATCTTTTCCAAGAGGAGTATTTTGTAATTTAGTCCAATCGCTAGTCTTAAGCCGAATCGATTACTGCAATGGCATATACGCAGGGTGCAGAGACCTTCTTCTCAAAAAGCTACAGACTGCCCAAAACACAGCGGCTCAACTAATCTTCGGTGCATCAAAGTTTAAAAGTTCCAGACCACTTCGTGAGAACTTACATGGGCTTCCTGTACAGGAGCGCATAACTTTTAAAATTTGCACCCTAGTCCATAAGGTCCTCTACGGAGCAGATCCAGCATATATGAATGCCCTTGTCAACTTGCCACCAAGGAATTCACTTAGATCTTCTTGTTCATACTTAAACCTTCATTACCCTGCGTGTTCAGGACTCAAGTATAAAACCACATACACTTCCACCTTTTCCTATATCGGCACTCATTTGTGGAATAGATTGCCTAAATCTGTAAAAACGGTTCAAGATCATCTGACTTTTAGAAAGTCTCTCAAGACCTACTTATTTGGGCAAGCTTACCCTAAAGATCCCGTCCTGCCTCTGTGATTCCTGGACTCCAAGTCATATAAAGATCTTGTGGACTTAACTACTTTCTCTTAACCCTGTACCTTCCCGCCACCCGTATCACTTTCAATTTATTGTACTTTCCTGTTTGTTAACTAAATGTTGTAAGCCACATTGAGCCTGCCAGCGGTGGGAAATTGTGGGGTATAAATGATACAAATAAATAAATAAGTTTCCCTTTAAGGGTGCTTTTTTGTTTGGGACAAGCTGGATAAGTTGGTTCGTAGCTTCGGTGATACTAAAGTGCCTTGTCTTTCTGAGGATAGACCTAGAGCTGTTGGCAGGGGCATGGTGAGCTCCAGGGGCAGGGGACGTGATTTTTGGCGTTTTCGGTCTGCGAGGGGTCTCCAGCCCCAGAAGTCCCGGTTCTTCCAAAGGTCTCAGTCCTTTCGTGGATTCCATCGAGGGGGTCGAGATTCCGGGGCCTCTTTCCAGTCTTCCACCGTTTCCAGTGGGAGTTTGTCTCTCTTACTTCTTTAGGGGTGGGCCAAGATTACCTCCGATCAATGGGTTTTAGAGGTTATTCGAGACGGGTATGCCTTAGAATTTGCTCGGCCCCTAGCAAACAGCTACTTAGAATTCCCATGTCGTTATCGACTCAAACCACGTGCAGTGTGAGATACTCTCCTCATGCTTTTAGACCTTCAGGCTTTTTGCTCTGTGCCATCCTCAGAAATCTGGCAGGGTCATTATTCAATTTACTTTGTGGTCCCGAAAAAAGAAGGTACCTTTTGGTCCATCTTGGATCTCAAAGCAGTCACTCGTGCCCTCAAGGTTGCCAGCTTCAGGATGGAAACCCTTTGTTCGGTTATAGTCGCCATCAGAGTGGAAGAATTTTTGACTGCTTTGGACCTCTTGGAGGCATATCTTCACGTTCCCATCAGGTCCCATCACCAGCGGTTTGCAGTGATGGGTCATCACTTTCCATTTTGGGCACTCCCGTTTGGTCCTCGCACATTCACCAAGATTATGGTGGTAGTCGCAGCTGCTCTAAGGAAAGAGGGCATTTTAGTTCATCCTTACCTGGACGACTGTTTAATTCGGGCAAAGTCGTATCAGGAGAGTGTGGAAGTCACAGCTCGAGTAGTTCAGTTTCTGAAGTCTCTAGGCTGGGTGGTCAACTTTGCCAAGAGCCGTCTAATTTCCTCTCAGTCCCTGGAATATTTGGGGGTTCCTTTCAGCACGACGCAAGGTCAGATTTTTCTACCTTCGTGCAGAATTCTCATGCTGCGGACCCAGTTTCAGTGCTTCGTTCATCAGCCAGCTCCCTGTGCCAGGGACTATCTGCAGGTGCTGGGGTCCATGATGGTGTCCATAGAAGTGGTTCCTTGGGCACGACCGTGCATGAGATCTCTTCAGTCCTCCCTCTTGTCCAGATGGTCTCCACAGTCGGATTCTCGGTGGAAGAAGCTACCTCTGCAAACTCAGGAAGGCGGAAGTTTCAGCTGGTGGCTCCGACTGAGCAAGGGAATGCCGCTGGAAGCTCCTCAGTGGATAGTGGTAACGACAGACGCCAGTCTTCGGGGCTGGGGAGCCCACTGAATGGGTCAGTTTGCTCAGGGTCTGTGGTCGGTCCAAGAGACCTCCCTGTCAATCAACTTGTAGGAGACCAGAGCAATTTGGCTGGCACTGGAGGCCTTTCTGGGGGTGCTGAAAGGGGCTCCGGTGCGGATTCTCTCGGACAACGCGACTGCAGTGGCTTATGTCAATTGGCAGGGAGGAAAGAGAAGTTGCCTCTTACAAGAGGAAGCGGCGAGGATTATGGCCTGGGCAGAGACTCACTTGTCGATCCTCTCAGCCTCGCATGTAGCGGGGCTGGAGAATGTCCAGGCAGATTTTCTCAGTTGGCATATTCTCGATCCGGCGGAGTGGTCTCTCAGCTAATAGGCATTCCACTTGATCAGAGAGTGCTGGGGGACACCTCTCATGGATCTCTTCGCCACAAGTCTCAATGCAAAAGTGACTCGCTTCTTCAGTCGCAGAAAGGACGGTCAGGCAGAGGGCATAGATGCGCTTCTTCAACCCTAGCCTCAAGGTCTTCTCTATGCGTTGCTTCTGTAGCCTCTTCTGGGGCGTCTCATTCAAAGGATCGAAGTGCAGGGGAGTCTGGTAATTCTGGTGGCTCCGGACTGGCCTCGCAGACCGTGGTATGCAGATCTGTGTGATGCTGAAGAGCTGTTCCGCATAAGTGCCATTTTATTCAAAATCCTTTTAGGAGAGCAGCTGCTCCTCTTGCATCCCACCTAGCTATGCCTCTGCATAGTGGGGCAGTGCCTGGGATGACCCACTGAGCAGAAGTGACTTCCTACATAGCCTTATGCACTGCTAAAGACTGTAGCGATTTTCTAGTGCTCACCATTTTAAGATTAGCAGATGTAGCTGTGGCAGGATCAGAAACAGATGTATTCAGAACCTGGAGAGCCCTAGGTATATAGGAAGGTGGTGGCTCCTTATAAAACACCCACACTGCGTTAGGATCATCAGATTCCTGACCTGCTGAGCAGTAATGCCTCCTGGCATACCCTCATGTTGTCCTCTGGCTGTTCACGAGAAAGGGGATTTGCTTTCAAGAGCCACAGTGGCCATTGGCTGAGAGAGGCAATTTCTTCAGCTGGCCTTTGTATGGGACAGTATCTTCCGTTGCAGGTGGCAGCACTTTCTTCCAGAGCGCAGTTGACTTCCTTTTCCGTGTCCCGTCTGGCTTCCGTGGCTGCCCTTTGCAGTTTGGCCACTTGGTCCTCTGACCTGCCGTGGATGGCTTTTTGCAGATCACCCACTTGATCTTCTGTCCTTCCCTTCCCTTGCCAGGCTTGGCATGGCAGCGCTAGGCATTCCAGATTTGATGTGGCAGCGCATGTAACTGCGGCCTGTGGATCATTGCTCCAGTCTGATGAGGTTATAGTACCCCGCCCCACTTGAGGACTGCTTTTGGTACGGTAAAATTAGTTCTTACCTGATAATTTTCTTTCCATTAGTCCCAACAGATCAATCCAGAGGCCCGCCCTTTGTTGTTCTGGGTTGAGTGTTTTCTTCTAGTTGAGCAGTTTCATCAGTTTCCTTCATTTGATTTTTGGCTACAAAAAAAAAGAAAAGAAAACAAAACATAAAGGAAACCTTCTGTTACCCTCCCGCAGGAGCAGTTGAGGAGCTTACGTGGGCTTTATGCAGGCAGGAGAGGACTTCCTCTTTCGTCTTCCACTGCTTTGGTATCAACAGTACTGAAGTTAAGGTGACTGCACATGACCACATATAGTAAACCTCTGAAGTTCTCTCTATCGCCACCTGCTGGTAAAGGGATATAACCCACAAGTCTCTGGATTGATCTGTTGGGACTAATGGAAAGAAAATTATCAGGTAAGAACTAATTTTACCTTAGTGAAGTACATGGTACAACACTTACTGAATTCAGTATAATAGGTTTTCATTGTGTGACAGACAAGATTTCAAATGAGGGTAAAAAAAAGGGTTAACTGCACTTGTGTTGTTTCTTTTGAGTCTTGATCAGAAAATGCATTATTATGTAGTGTTTTCCTTAATCAGAATATCTGCAGTGCTGTATAGCATTCACTTTACTAAGTGAAACTAGTAATGCTTAATTGTACCTCAAATAGCACAATGCCAAGAACATTTTTTGCATGATAAGACTTTATTTTAATCAACATTGTTTTAATTTGACTCATTATGAGCCTCAGTCAGGTTTCATCATTCAAGATTGTAGTGCAACAGCAAATTATTAGTTAGTGGTAATTGCATTCTAAATTCAAGAGACATATAGATTAATGTACTGATCTGAATGCTTAATGTTTGTGGTAGTTATTAATAGCCTGTTGTACATAGAATACCTATTGTACATAAATGAACCTTTAGTATATATGACTACAAAGATTAAAGAAAAAAAATGTAAGCATATTTATGGTCGTGATTACTGTGCTTTATTTCCTTTTGTCTTGAAAAATACAGGACATTTCTTTAGTTTTATATTATCATATTATTTGATAATTTGGGAATCCGTTTATTTTTCTGAAGGATTCTGAAGTTTTAGAGACCGATATTTTGAACATTTTACAGTTCTTTTGAATGTTTTTTTAATTTGATTTTCCAGCATTTTCAGAATTCAAAATGTCCTGCTTGGATGCTTGTGGAGTGTTTTGGCTTCTCTTTGTTAGGAAGTCATTTCCTACACAGGTTCATTTTTGTTGATGTTTAATGTTTTCAGTTTTCGGTATTTTTAGATGATTTTGTTCATATTCTCAATACAATTTTTGGTATGCTTATAATTCTATGATTGTATAGATCCCTGATGACCCAATATGTGCAAGTATTGAGCACTAAAAAGTTTGGGGTTCTGAGGATTTGGCTACGTTCAGTGATTGTTGATAGCCGCACTTAGTTCATTTTTCACAACAGATGTTATTAGTTTTTATATGCTTTTAAAGTGACAGTCATCTTACAGTGGCAAAGAAGGTTAATTTTGTACTTTTTCCATTATAAAAGGTGACTAACATGTTACACCTTTTTCAGAAATGGATACTCTGAAGAGGCACATTGAATTTCCAAGAGATGCAATACTGTGTAAGAAATAGCAGAGAAATATCTGAGTGAGTATAAAACATGGTTTTTTTTTTTTTTTTGGTTCTACATGATGCTTGTTTTTTTACAACTAGAATTAAATGGAGACAGAATTAATATATCACAATACTCACTTGTTATGAGTAGGACAGTGGTGTGGTGTACATGTAGTGATCTGAAGTGTAAAAAAACTTTTCAACATTAGATGCAAAAAAAATAAGCGTTCTTGGTTTTTTTGCATCTGACTAATGTTGAAAGGTGTATTTATAAGACTCAATTCACCAGTGCTGCCATTCCTGCCCGAACATGAAGTTGTATTATAGGGAGCAGGAATAGCAGTGTTGTCAGCAGTGTGCAGCGTTCTATTGCCCTATGCAAAATGTTTTTTAACAACCACCAAATCGGGGAGATAGTAGGTTCAGTTAAACAGGCAAGTGGGAGAGGAAGCTCCCAGTTTGATTTTCTTTGCTGGAGCTGGGAGGAAAAGAGAGAGAGGATAATGTTGGATTCAGGAAATGGGAGGAAAGACAGAGTAATGTGGAAAAGACCTAGAGACAAATCTTGATAATGGTAGGGAGGAGGGAGAGAACTGGGCAATATTGAATGGTGGGGGAAGAGGCTGAGAGGTGATGTTAGAGGGAGGAGAGAGAGAGGGGGGGCAATGCTGGATGGTGGTGGGGGGGAGACACGGGCATCATTGGTGGAGAGAGGGACATCTGAAGGGGGAGATTGCTGCATATTGAAGGGTGGTTAGGAGGGAAGGCTGCATATAAAGGGAAGGGATGGGAAGAGGGGAGAAATGTTAATTGATTGCACTTGTTTTAATCTCTCTCTCCTTCTTTTCGTTAAGGATTTGTTCCATTTGGATAGCCTATACTTTTATTTTTGAGAAGATCTATTTTTTACAGGGGCTATTTTGTGGGCAGGGTCATTTTGTCAAGGGCTATTTGTTTTGGTGGTTGATTTGTCAAGGGTTATTTTGTTACAAGGCTATTTTGTCAGGGTTATTTTGTCTGGGCTATTATGTCTGGCTGCCTAAGAAAAGTCTTATTTCCGTCCATTAATGAACACATTTTAACATAATTTAGTTTCTGTAAGTTCAAGGTTCAGCTGTATTTAATATACTGCAAATCACAGATATTTAACAGTTTACAAAGGGTGAAATAAAAATGTATAACAAAGAGAGAGAAAATAATGGAATGACACATCAGGAGACTAGATTACAAATTTGCATTATAAGGAAGGGGGTCAAGGGGTAGGAATCCTTTGGAACAAAAGGAGGAGAGGGAATAGGGAGAAAATGACTGGACAAGATGAGAAATACATTCTAGGATCTATGAAACATGGACAATTGAATTGTATCGCGAGGTTCTCTGATCCAAATTATATAATACCAAAAGCTTTTTTGAAAAAGTATGTGTTAAAGGCTGCCTTAAAATTCATAAGATAGCTCAACATGAAGATCCAGGGGTATGAGGTTCTATTAGATAGGGGCAACCATGGGAAAACAGGTTGATCTGGTATGGTGTGGACGGATCTGCAAATGAGAAGGAATAACAAGTAGATGTTGGTTAAGAACGCAAAGAGCGAGCTGGCACATAAGGGAGAATTGTTCTGAACAGAAACTGTGGTACTCTGGAATGGAAAATTTGATGGGTTAACGCTAGAATCTTGAATGTGATGCTTGATTAGCTGGGGAGCCAATGTTCGGATGTCAAAAGAGGGGTAACACTGTCATATTTTTTAGCCCCTTGGATGAGCTCAACTGCGGTACTTTGGATTAATTGTAGGTGATTTAGCTGGTAAAGTGGAAGACCATGACAAAGGGAATTACAATAGTCAAAGCAGGAGATTACTAAAGTATGTACTAGCAAGCAAAGAGACTAAATTAAAAAGTGAATGGGCAGCCCTGATTTGCCTGAAGGTAAAAAATAACTTTTGCCCAAGTTTCCAAGTTTACCACACTCCTCTACTTTAATATATTTGCTACCCCATCCTATGGGATCCTTCAGAGCAGTTTACAGTCTAATATAAAAAGTGATAGGGGAGTCACATGATGCTAGGCAAGGGATAGGACGCCGCAGGAGTGAGCTCTGAGGCCCCGATATAACATCAACCCCCCCTAACAGCTTAAATCGGCAAGCTAGCAACCCGCACGAGGTACAAACATAAACAGAATGTTACCAAGGAGAGATTTGAGAAGATCCGCCGGAAAATTTCAACAGCATGACATCCAAATCGCTGTGGAAAGATGGAGCACGAGGGCGAGCTGGAGATGGCAAGATGGCGGACTCCGGCCCCTTGGCGAAACAGTAGGCTCCGCCTAGGCGGCTGAAATAGCAGCAGAGGTCTTGCAACTGCTGGAGTCATCGGTAGACGTAAAATTGCAGAGGATCTCCGAAAAACTTGATAATATGGATGGCAAACTAGAAGGACTGAAGACTGACATGGTGGGATTTCAGCAAAGACTCTCAGAACTAGAAGATCGGAGTGCACAGCAGGAGGGCCGAGATAAGGACTGGCAGAAGAGGATCACCCAACTAGAACTGAAATTGGAAGACTTGGAGAATAGAAGAAGAAGGAACAATCTCAGGCTAGTGGGGATCCCGGAATCTGTAAGAGAAGTGGATTTGCGCGAAGTCTTAGAGTCTTGGCTGCCAAAGGTCTTATAAGTGAAAGCCCTGGAGAACATCCTAAGAATAGAGCGTGCACACCGCCTTGGACAGTTGAGGTCGGAAGCACAACGTCCCCGAGTTGTAATTTGTAAAATCTTAAATTAAACTCACAAGCAGGAGATCTTGAGAGCCTGGCGATGTCTGGGAAAAGTATGCTATGAAGAGCAGAGAGTGCTGTTCTTCCAGGTTTTTTCGGCTGCAGTGGCAGCGCAACGCAAGCAATTCGTGGGTCCCTGCATGGAGCTTCACAAACAAAGAGTTCGCTTTGCCTTGTTGTACCCGGCGCACCTGAGGGTTCACTATGTTGGCCAGACACGATTTTTCACTGCCCCAACGGAGGCGATGCAGTTCGCCCAGGAGATCAAAGGAGGCATGGAGCAGAATGCGGAGGAGGCAGCGCGCTGACAGATGCAGAGATACCCTCGCAGGAGATGTAGATGGCAGGGATCAGACGGAGCTGACGCAGGAGTAATGGATCCACTTTAATAGAGCGGGAGCAGAGACTGGAGAATGCGGTTTAGTAAGACTTTAAAAGCAACTGCAGTAGAGAACCCAAGTTTGGGGATTTAAAGTTGGGCAAGTGTTTTTATAGTTTTACAGTTTAGTTATCTGAGAAAGAAAGTGGTTTGGGGGGGAATTTTTGGCTTGGAGGGACTATATCAGTTTGAACGTGGGAGGAGGGTGTTAAGTAATATACGGAGACATGTTGAAAAGGGTTGTATGTGTTAACTTACAGTTGTGGCTGGAGGGGGCGGGGACAGGGCGGACACATGACCAGTTCTCAGATGAGAACATTATATGGTGGATTGTGGAGAGGGGAGGAGAGGGAAGGGGAGGGGGGAGTTTTGGGGTTTCTTGGGAATGTTTTTGATGTTTTTTATATAATTTGCTGACTTCGTGCACTGGAGGACACAGTGAAGAGGGGAGGCACCTAAGGGCTGGGAGGTGTGCTCTCCAAACAATAGGAAGAAGATCACACTGAGTTATGTGCTAATTTGGAGTGCTGGGGCAGGCTAGGCTGCTATCGTGGAATGTGGGGGGGGGGGGGGGGTCGGGTCTCATCGCCCGTAAAACGAAAAAAAATCTTACAGGCTTTGCAGCGTCATGCAGCAGACGTTTTCCTTCAAGAAACACACCTGACCTCAATAGAACACAATAAATTCCGGCAGGGGTGGGTAGAAACAGAAATCGGCGCCCCAGCCCACAATAAGAAGGCAGGTATGTTGATTTTGTTCCGGAAGGGGTTACAGCTGGCCATAAAGTCGGTTAAGAGGAGTGCAGTGGGTAGGTATGTATTGGTAGATGTAGAATTAGGGGGGACATCCCATATTTTTTTGTAATATATATGCGCCTAATGTATATGATAAGAAATTTCACAAAGAGATCATGGCACTGCTGACGCCATACCACAGGGGGAATGTGGTGCTAGGGGGAGATTTTAATATGGTGTATGACCCATTAATGGATAAGACAGGTCGAGGGGGCCTGGGCCCTAGTCACTACTCAAGGGGACTGCCGTTTTTGTGCACTACCCTAGATTTGGTAGACGTGTGGAGAGTGTTACATCCGGGGTGCAGAGATTATACACATTTATCTCGGGCCCACTCTTCCCTATCTCGAATTGATTACATATTTGTTTCACAACCCCTTTTTTCTAAAACTGTGGAGGCAGAGATTGGACCAAGCGAAATATCGGACCACTCCCCCATATGGGTGACACTAGAGCTGGTAGGAGATAGGAGAGGGTATGGGGGGTGGATATTTCCATTTGAGCTCTATCGGGATACGAAATTCCAAGAACTTTTACAGGAAAAGTGGAGGGACTAAGAGTATCATAACAGAGGGCATATAGAACAGTATGGGTTGTATTGGGAAACAGCAAAGGCGGTCCTAAGAGGTGAGATTATTGCATATAGGGCATGGAAGAGGAAACAGAGAGACAAGGAGATATTGAGGTTGGAAAGGGAGATGAGATTGCACCGGATGAAATATGGGGCAGCCCAGACAGAAGAACAGAAGTTAACATACTTGGAGGCCCAGAGGGAATTGAACGAACTCTTACAGGAGAGGGCACAGAAATCCATTTTGTATTATAAACATCAGCTGTTTATGTATGGGAATAAGGCGGGGATTTTGCTAGGGCGATTAGCTAAGGGGAAAAGAGGTACAGCTAGGATTCTGCAAGTGAAGAGTCAGGAGGCCAGAATGCTTAGACTTGAACAGGACATAGTAGATAGTTTTAGGCATTTCTATGCAGGACTGTACAAGGAGGACACGGACATAATACCTGATAGTGCATTGTTTTTGGATAATATTGACCTCCCAATGCTGACAGACTCACAGAAACAATACCTTAATGCCCCCATTGGGGAGGGGAAGCTAATTTTAGTGTTACAACAGAGTGATATTCACAAGGCACCGGGGGCCCGATGGGTATAGCATGGCCTTTTATAAACTGTTACAAGAACAGGTGACCCCACCTTTATTAAATCTCTCTAATTCCGTGGCGGCCTCTGGGTCAGTCCCAGAGACTCTAAGTATGGCCAAAATGATTGTGTTGCTGAAACTGGGCAAAGACCCGGAGGAAATGGGTTCGTATAGGCCAATATCATTACTAAATTGCGATGTTAAACTCTACGCAAAAATCTTGCAAACTGGTTGGCACGGGTGCTTCCTGATTTGGTAGCATCTCCGCAAGTGGGGTTTGTAAAGGGCAGGTCAGTGGTAAGCAATGTGAGGGCTCTGATAGCCTCATTGGAGCGAGTGGAGGAACAAGGACAGCCTTCTCTGCTAGTAAGTTTCGATGCAGAGAAGGCCTTTGACCGAGTGGTATGGCAGTTTATGTTTGCAGTCCTGCAGAAAGTAGGTATAGAGGGCTTTTTTAGGAAGGCGGTAGGGGCTCTGTATTCGAACCCACAAGCGTTCATGTGGATTAATGGTGAACGGTCACCGGCATTCTCAATCAGGAGAGGGGTGAGACAGGGATGCCCTCTCTCCCCATTACTGTTTGTACTGATGTTGGATCCCCTGATTAGAGAGATTGAGTCTCATCCGGAAATCGCTGGAGTAGAATGGGGGACTGTCGGATTTAAGATATCCGCATTTGCGGACGATACCTTGGTGCATCTCACGGACCCCAGGCAGTCCCTAGCCGCCCTGCTAGAATTGTTCAGGGAATATGGGGATTTTGCTGGATTTCAGATCAATTTCTCAAAATCCTTCGCATTAACAGCTAAAGATAAAGTGCGGTGGGAGTGGGGGGAGAGGTTTCCATTAAAGTGGGCTAAGGAAAGTTTGACATACTTAGGGGTGCAGGTGGCCATGAAAATAACGGCTTTTTATAATCTTAATTTTACCAGGTTGTTGGATAACATGTGGCATAGGTTGCAAAAATGGGCAGTATTACCGCTCTTGTTACATGTGAGAATCCAGCTGTTCCACATGGCAGAATTACCCAGGTGGCTGTATATCTTGCAAGTTTTACCACTACGTTTAAGAAACAAGGATCTTAAGCAATTCCATAAGCATCTACGACAGTTTGTCTGGGGGGGGGGGGGGGGGGGAGAGCCCAAATTACCATCGGAATTGTTAATTGGGTCTTGGAGAGTGGGGGTATAGGTATCCCAGATATTAAAAAATACAATCAAGCATGTTTGTTACGACACCTAGGAGACTGGCTGTTAGACAAACAGGATTTTACCCCGAGGAGGCTGGAACAGGCTTTTTTCGCGCCGTTTCATTTGCACTATCTACTGCATGGCCCACAGAGTTCAGTGCCACATAAATTTAAGGGTAGTCTATTATTAGGACCCATGAGGGAGGTTTGGAAGAATTTAAATAGATACTGGGGATCGGCAGTGGATACATCTGATATGTTGCCGTCGCAAGGTAATACTGCGTTTTCACCTGGTTTTGATAATAAGGTATTCCGAAGGTGGGCATCTATGGGTATAATAAGACCGGAACATGTATTGGGGAATAGAGGGGGACTGCTAAATTTGGGGGCGCTGGGGGTAGGCATAGATGTCAGTCATGAGTTTGCGTATCAGCAGTTAGCTCACTATGTTCGGTCCCTAAATATGGAACAGTTGAATAGTGGACATGGGAGGAAAGTAAGGGAATTTTTTAAGGAGCTTCCAGGGACACAGCTCTCAATATCGAGTTTGCACAAGCGACTGTGGGATTTGCAACTCCAGAAAAACACAGCAGCAATCACAGCCCGTTGGGCACGGGACATGCAGAGTCCCAGCTTGACTTTAGATTATACAAAGTTGGTGTCCCGTATACCCGGGATCTCTGTGCACGCGAATCTGCCGGAATGTCAATTTCGTATTCTGCACAGAGCTTACATGACCATATCACAGGTATTCAAGATGGGAGGGGTGCCAGACCATTATGTTCCAAGTGCCAGCAGCGGGAAGGTACACTTTATCATTGTCTCTGGGAGTGCCCGGGTATACAAAGGTATTGGCATTTGATCATAAAGTACTTGGAAGGCTTAGTAAAATCTCAAATTAGCTGCACTCCTCTGGAGATTATATTTGACAAATATGAGCTTTTTGTCCTCCAGTGGGGAGGCCAGCGACAGTTGATTCGTAAAGCCTGCCTGATGGGGTAGAAAGTGATCATGAATGGGTGGTTGAGTGTGGACCCACCAGATTTTTGGCACTGGAGGAATAGATTTCATGACCTATTGCTGCATGAACGCCGGGCAGTGGGACCCTCTCCGAAGAAAAGAACACATTTTTTGGAGGTCTGGGGGCCTTATATCCAGTCCCTGTCTTCACGTGCGCGAAGTTTAGTATTAAATGGTTTATAATAATTTTTTCCCCTTCTTCTTTTTCTCAATCATTTCTCCTGTCTTTCAAAATGGGCTAAGCTACCGAAAGTTGGTATGGGGGCCTAAGTGGGTACTTCGTGGCTCTAGCATAGGGTTCAATAGGAGAATGGGAGGTGATAAGACAAAACCCTTTCATTCGATTCAGATTTCTCACATGGGTCTTCTAACTGTCCATTATGACAGGGGTGTGCGGGTCACATGGTGTATAAGGCTAGGAGAGATTGGCTATACAATTATAACCTGTGTACTCTTTGAGATTTTAATGCAAAGGGAGGGGGAGGGGGAGGGAATGTTCACTATGGGTGTGGGACAGTAAGAACGCAGAGAATGTTTAGTAATACATGTTTAGATGGGGATGGATCTGTTGAGGGTTGAGGGTGGGGGGTGGGGGAAACACACAAAATCCATTTTTGTTGTAAAATTGCATTTGTGGGTGTGAACTCATCCTGTGCTCATATTGGTTTCTTCCACATGGTATAAGTTGTTTGCACTGTGTTATCTTGATCTTAATAAAATTGTTGAAACATAAAAATTGATAGGTTCAAGAATTTAAAAGAGACAAGACACATTTCTACAATAACAGTAAAGTGGGTTTGGATAGAACAAACGGGGAAGGGGATGCTGTGCAAAGTCAGTGTACACCCTGGACTGGATGGTTAGAGAGACAGGACTGGCACTAATAGAAGGCATCAGCAAATAAGTACGTTTTAAGATCAGCCTTAAATTTCGATAGAGAGGATTGCAATCTAAGAGAGCTTGGAAGGGCATTCCATAGCTGGGGTCCTTGAACAGAGAAGATTGAGTGTCTAGTATGTTCATGAACTAACATATGATAACTTGGAATAATGAGCTGGTTTTTCTGAGCAGATCAAAGGGATCTAGTTGGACAATGTGGGATTAGATGACATGAGAGGGTAGAGTGGTTCACCTGAAGTCATAAGTACATATGTTGTGCCATACTGGGACAGACCGAAGGTCCATCAAGCCCAGCATCCTGTTTCCAACAGTGGCTAATCCAGGTCACAAGTACCTGGCAAGATCCCATGTATAAATGATGCTCGCTTAAAGTGATGTGCTCATAATTGATGCCACGGTCAACTGTTTCGTGCTTAAATGACAGATTCTCAAGTGACCGAAAGTGGTGCCGAGCATCTACCCATTCAAATTAATGCTGTCAAAATACACTTATTGTACATTAAGTACATGACATCTGTTGAAATGGTTATTATGGGGCCCTTTTACTGAAGCTTGGTGTGCTTCAATGGCCATTAGCATGCCTAAAGTTCTAAGAAGCCCATTATATACCTCTGGACTTCTTAGCATTTAGTGTGCGCTGAGCTTTAGTAACGGCCCTGAAGTGATCTGCATTATCCATGGTAATAGCTAACATATGATAAGCTACTACATAAGTACATAAGTATTGCCATATTGGGACAGACCAAAGGTCCATCAAGCCCAGCATCCTGTTTCCAACAGTGGCCAATCCAGGTCACAAATACCTGGCAAGATCCCAAAAAAGTAAAAAAAACATTTTATATTGCTTATTCCAGAAATAGTGGATTTTCCCCAAGTCCGTTTAATAATTGTCTATGGACTTTTCCTTTAGGAAGCCATCCAAACCTTTTTTAAACTCCGCTAAGCTAACCGCCCCTACCACATTCTCTGGCAACGAATTCCAGAGTTGAATTACATGTTGAGTGAAGAAATATTTTTTCTGATTTGTTTTAAATTTACTGCATTGTAGCTTCATCGCATGCCCCCTAGTCCTAGTATTTTTGGAAAGCATAAACAGATGCTTCACTTCTACCCGTTCAATTCCACTCATTATTTTATAGACCTGTATCATATTTTCCCTCAGCCGCCTTTTCTCCAAGCTGAAGAGCCCTAGCCGCTTTAGCTTTTCCTCATAGGGAAGTCATCCCATCTCCTTTATCATTTTCTTCGCCCTTCTCTGTACCTTTTCTAATTCCACTATAAGTTTTTTGAGATGCGGCAACCAGAATTGAACACAATATTCGAGGTGCGGTCGCACCATGGAGCGACACAAATGCATTGTAACATCCTCATTTTTGTTTTCCATTCCTTTCCTAATAATACCTAACATTCTATTTGCTTTCTTAGCCGCAGCAGCACACTGAGCAGAAGGTTTCAACGTATCAACAATGACACCTAGATCCCTTTCTTGGTCTGTGACTCCTAAGGTGGAACCTTGCATGACGTAGCTATAATTTGGGTTCCTCTTTCCCACTTGCATCACTTTGCACTTGCTCACATTAAACATCATCTGCCATTTAAACGCCCAGTCTCCCAGTCTTGTAAGGTCCTCTTGTAATTTTTCACAATCCTCCTGCGATTTAACAACTTTGAATAACTGTGTCATCAAATTTAATTACCTCAATAGTTACTCCCATCTCTAGGTCATTTATAAATATGTTAAAAAGCAGTGGTCCCAGGACAGACCCCTGGGGAAGCCCACTAACTACCCTTCTCCATTGAGAATACTGACCATTTAACCCTACTCTTTGTTTTCTACCTTTTAACCAGTTTTTAATCCACAATAGGATACTACCTCCTATCCCATGAGTCTCCAATTTTCTCTGGAGTCTTTCATGAGGTACTTTCTCAAACGCTGTCTGAAAATCCAGATACACAATATCAACCGGCTCACCTTTATCCACATGTTTGTTCACCCCTTCAAAGAAATGTAGTAGATTGGTGAGGCAAGACTTCCCTTCACTAAATCCATGTTGACTATGAGGCTCATTTTCAAAGCACTTAGCCTCCCAAAGTTCCATAGAAACCTATGGAACTTAGCCTCCCAAAGTGCTTTGAAAATATGCCTCTTTGTCTCATTAATCCATGCTTTTGAATATGCTCTGTAACTTTGTTCTTTATAATAGTCTCTACCATTTTGCCCAGCACCGACGTCAGACTCACCGGTTTATAATTTGCCAGATCTCTTCTAACAGTGTGTCTAATTATATGTTAACTGCTTAACATTCTCAAGTGAAAAGGCTTACTGTAAATACGAAATATGATTTAGATGTAAGATAAAATTTGAAACCTAACTAAATTATGATGGAATAAATTAATTCGTCTGAAATACCTGTGCATATAATTTTAAGCTTTTTTTTTTTTTTGCTTTTTTACTGCAATACATAACTCTTATCTTTTCTGCCACATCACATTTGTGCACTTATGGAGGTTTATAAACACTTTTTTTCTAGTTTTATTGCACATGCAATTTAGTAAGTGTACCTGGATGCATAAGGTTCAATTTTAAACTGTTATGAAATAATAAGTAATATATTCCTGTTTGAATCAATGATGTCTAAAGCAATTTCATCAGAAAACAGGCTTATGTTAAAACAACCACAGAACAAATACTGTATACTGACTGGTATGAGGGAGCATTTTTTGAATCTTGTATCTTTTGCTTTCAGCTGTGGCTTTGGAAGGGAGACTTTCAAGATTGTTATGTTATTTGTTTGCCTGTGGCTATGACTGGAAAGTGTGTTTTTCTTCCTCGCGCTGTTTCTCTCTGGTGATAACATGCAACGTGTTATCCCTAAAGAGAATATTCCAAAATAAATGCGTAATGCTGAGATCTGTGTTAAATTATTCCAATTTTCTTTTCCATCTTCTACTGATGTTTTGACCTTGAGTATACCTTTTTTTTTTTTTTTTTTACTTGTGAATTGTCTTGACTATTCTTGAAGTACAGTTGTTGTAGTATTTCTTGCAACTATTAGTCCTGTCAGGTAAATGACATCAGCTTGTTTAAACTGTGCTATTACCTATGCCTGTTGTATAAAATTTCATCTATTTAAAAACAAACAAACGCACTTTTTTAAATATTGTGACTAACAATTAAGTAGCTGGAACAAAAATTTAAAAAGGACACCACAAAATCAATAAGTACTATTTACTAAGAATCATGGGACATATATAATGGCTATGCATTTGAACTGGAGCATTGATTTTTCTGGGCTTCATGTCTGATGGTGCTTAGACCATTCAACCTGCTCCCTTCCTTTGGAGAGGTCCATGTGTTGTAAAACACTATGTTTAATTCAGAGCTGTGGTTTAGCAGCTGTTATGAAATCAAATACAAACACCATGTTAAAACAAATGGATGACCTGATTTTTATTTGGAAATCTCTTGGATCTGCAAAATATCTGCTTTCTGTTGATTACACCTGTAAAATACATAAAATAACAAGGAGTTCAAAAACACAAAACATAACATAAAACAGACCTAGAAAGAAAATCATGAAGTTAGTATTGATAAATTGTCCTGCAAAGACCATTATCATCAACCTGAGGACTACAGGCTGCTAGATAACATCTTTAACTTTTTTTTTTTTTGAAAAATGGCAAATATTTCCCTTCTTGTTTGAGTTTTTGAGGTTTTCCCAACACTTGCAGTACAAGTGCAGTACACTTAAGATCTGCAACTGGAATAGCCCTAGAGCAGGTTTCTCATTCTCACTGTCCCGCCCACCTCCCCTAGGAGTTGTTCTCATCACTTTTTATTTCATTTTTATGTTGTTGTACTTGACTGGAGAGGTGCGGTTCTGTGGGTGGGAAGACACTCTGCACATGCACATTGGGGCACCTCTCGCGCTCCAGAAGGCTCTTGCAAACTCTTTTTTGCTGGCTATCATGCTGACCTGGGCGACGCGGATCATCTACCCCACTTGTGAGAATGTGAAGCCTGCTGTCCTCAGAGAATACCTGCTACAGGTAAATATATTTGCTTTATCCTGTTGGCATTTCTTTCACATGTCTAGGCTGGGCTGACTCTCAAGGTTTATGTCATGGCTCACAATGATAGAGCTATGACTATGTTGATAGCCCATTTGAAATCACTCTCTGAAGATATTTGCAAGACTACAGTATGGTATTCGGTCCACACATTCGCATATTGCTACGCCTTGAGCAAAATACCCGACGTGACAACCAGTTTGATCAAACAGAACTGCACAATTTGTTTCATGTCTATAATTCAGCTACACTCTCCTAGGCCCATTATTTCTGTTTCAGGCTGCACCTTCACAACCAGTCTGCATATGTTTTTTTTTTTTTGTTTTGTTTGCTTGTTTTTTTAAGGCCTTGCCATTGCAAGTCCTTCTTGTCCTGTCGTCGTTTTGGTGAACCTGGTGGCTAGGAATTCCCAGTTGTGAGAATATTATGACTTGCTTGTCCCCAGAGAAAGCATAGTTACTCACCTGTAGTAGGTATTCTTCCAGAACAGCAGGGCAAGTATTCACATACCCTCCCTCCTCCCCTTGGAGTCTTTCCAGCTATGCTGTTATATTGTTGGTCCCACGCTGGCAGGTTGGGCGGGAAGACACCTGTGCATGAGCACAGGATCAGTACACTGGGCAGTGTCCGCACTGGGCTTCATTGGATGATATCACCTAGTCGTGAGAATACTTGGCTTGCTGTCCTTGGAGAACACCTGCTACTGGTAAGTAACTACGCTTTCAATTTTTCTCCTTCATAAGTGTGTTTCCGACACTTGTGTGTCAGCATTTAGGAGGATCTTGGAGAACTACAGTCTTTTTTTTTTTCCTTCCTATATTATACAGCAACATGGTTGTCAGTGGCTTTCTGTTTCAGGAGGTACAGCAGAATTGAAGGCTCCGTCTTGAACATGAGCTTGATATTATAAAGTAGGCAGTCCAAAACTTGAGATGGTGATATCCCATTGGTCTTGGACTGGTCCGGTGAGGACACAAAGGAAGGAAGGAGAAAATAGATCTTACTTTCTAATTACCAGTCCAGCCCCCCCCCCCCCCCTATTTATCAGATATTTCTCTTACAGACCCTCAACTGTCATGTCAAGGGAGCACCTCAGCCAACTGATGCAGGTTACTCAACACGTGACCTTCCTCTGCACGTACAATATACAGGTGATTAGAGACAGTTATATTGGGGAATACTTGGAAGTGTTCATGTCTTCTACCTCTAGTTCCCCCTTTCTTCTTGGGGTTTTTTTTTGGGGGATGAGATACGTACAGTTGTTGTCTTCATTAACAGAACAAAGAAGTCATGCTTTTTCATTAGAAATACTGATGAGCTCATGCTGCATGATGCCATTGTAGGATGAAGCACACAGACCTGTTTACTTCTCTGTCTCTATCTGCTGCTCATTGGGCATAACCTACAGGTTCTGGACTGGTCTGGTGGCACTAAAGGAAAGAAAATTAGTAGGTAAGATTTGATTTCTCCTCCTTCAGGGGGGGGGGGGTGGGCTCTAAGTCACAGTAACACAGTAAATGATGGCAGATAAAAAGTTGCATGGTCTATTCAGTATGCACACGTCAGCCAGTGCTGCACCTGCCACTCTGTGCAGGTTTTATAGTCGTTCGTACTGGTTGGTATTTTGCAATCATGACAACCACCTATAGGCAGTTAAATATGATGCATTTATAACTAGTAAAAAAGGCCCGTTTCTGACACTAAGGAAACGGGCGCTAGCAAGGTTTTCCTCAGAGTATGTATGTTTGACAGAGTGTGTATGAGAGTGACTGTGTGTGAGAGAGAGAGTGAATGTGTGCGTGCATGTGTGTGTGTGTGACAGAGAGTGAGAGTGGGTGCGAGTGTGTCTGTGAGAGAGAGTGTGTGTGAGACAGAGTGTGAGAGTGTGTGTGCGTTACACAGACTGAGACAGAGTGTATGAGATCGAGAGAGTGTTTGAGAGTGTCTGTGTGACACATAGAGAGTGAATGTGATACAGTGTGAAACAGAGTGTGTGAGAGAGAGAGAGTGTGTGTGACAGAGATACCTCCCCCTCTCCCTCTGTGGTCTCAGGACCCCCTTCCCCTTCCCTCTCTGGTCTCAGGACCCTCTCTCCCTCCTCCACTCTCCCCCTCTGTCTGGTCTCTGGACCCCCTGCACTCTGGTCTCAGGACCACCCCTCCCCTGTGGTCTCAGGACCCCCTCCTCCCCATCCCCCCTGGTCTCAGGTCCCCCCCTCCTCTCTGCTCTGGACCCCCTCCCCTCTGGTCTCAGGACCCCCCTCTCCCCCCTTCTCTGTGGTCTATGGACCCCCTTCCCCCCCAGGACCCTCTCCCCATCCTTCCATTTGTTTTCCCTCGTTCTATCCCCATCCCCCCAAGGTCGCCGCCCAGGCCCAGCCACTTTTCCTCCAGGCCCGCCCACCCGAAACAGACCTGCAAAGTCGGGCTGGTAGAAACACAAAATCAGCTGTTTTTAAAAAGCAAGCGGCACTGCAGTCAGCCATCATGGCAGCCGCTCCTCGCGCCTCTCACATCGCTGTGCTCCTCCGGGGTCTACTCCAGGGTCAGTGACGTGAGAGGCGAGAGGAGCGGCTGCAGAGCCAACAGCCATGATGGCTGACTGCGATGCTGCTTGCTTTTTAAGAACAGCTGATTTTGTGTTTCTACCAGCCCGACTTTGCAGGTCTGTTTCAGGTGGGCAGGCCTGGAGGGAAAGTGGCTGGGGCAGGGCTGCGACCTTGGGGGGGGGGGGGGGGGGGGGGGGGGGGGGGAGCATTTGCTGCGGCGACCTCGTGGGGGGTGGAGTAGCAAGTTTAAAAGTATTGCTAATTTCAACATTGGTTGTCTTCCCCTCCCCCTTGAGATGCTCACCACTCACTTTTAGCATATGATAGTAAAGTAATATAAAATACACAGACTTTGTCTTCATTTGTTTTTTGCCATTTGTGGGACATCGTCTGTAGAAGTCCATCTAGCATTGGCTTTAGTTCTCAGATACTGATGTTTGCAAATCTACATTTGTCTTTTGCCATTTGTGTGACACAGACCATAGAAGTTCAACTGGCATTGGCTTTAGTTCCCAACTACTCTTGCTCAGTATAACACCTTAATAGTTTTGTTACCATCCTCTTTCTGTAGGCATCTCCTGTGTATATTCTACACATTTTTAAAATTCCCTTACCGTTTTTGACACCATCACCTCTCTTGGAAGGGCGTTCCAGGCATCCGCTACCCTATCTGTGAAAAAGCATTTCCTGAGGTTATGCCTAAGCATACCGCTCTGTAACCTCAGTTCATCTCTTTGAGTTTTACTGTCTCCACGTCTCTGGAAGAAGTTTGCATATTAATACCTTTCAAGTGTTTAAATATCTGTACTATACTGTATCTTCTCTCTCTGTTTCTCCTTTCCTGTAGCGTATACATATTCAAGTCTCCCAGTCTCTTCTCATATAACTTTTGGTGCAAACCTTGTATCATTTTTGTCACCTTCCTCTTACCTGCACAACTCTCCTGGTAGTTCCATTGAGTTTTCTCTACTTAAGAATTTTAAGGGCTATATAGGTTTTATTTAAAAACTTTTTATCAGACACACAGACTCCTGAAGCGGGCATTCTTGTACTGAAACGTGGCGTGTCGTGTCAGATTTTGATTTTTTTGTAAAAACTAATAAACTTGGATATTTCAGCTCTGGACCTCTTGGTGCATTGAGCGGCTATTGGTCCATTCCCTACTCCCCCCACCCCTTTCTTCTGTTGCATCTCTGTGCAGCCTTGCATTCTTCTGGCTACAGCCTTGTCACATTATTTTACCAACTTGAGATCATCAGATACTATCACCCCAAGGTCTCTCTCCGGATCTGTGCATATCAGTCTCTTAGTGCATACTGCTCTTTTGGATTTTTACACTCCCAAGTGCATTGCTTCGCACTTCTTGCATTAAATTTTAACTCGTTAACTAAATTCTAGATGTGCATATCAAATATTTCATTTATTACAGATCATTTAACATAAATATATTAAAACGTTCATCACCAGCCACTCACACACAGGATCTCACAGATTATTAAATCAATATTTTTACAACAGCTTAATTTGCTCTGTAAACAGGCCAAACCACAACTTAGTATCCCTTGAATATGAATAAATGTCACTTAGCTTCCTCCTCTGCCTAGTACCAGGCCAGCCATCCATAGTTTGCTTTGTAAATCTCTCTATTGCTGCAGGGAAAAAACTTTGAAGTGTTTCCAATCCTGTTCAATAGACTGCCAGCCTTGTTATATCTCCACCGCCAAACCGCATCACAAAAGAAACTGTGGATCCAGTGTCAATAGATGTGCAAATGTCTGAGCTTAAGAGTCCACATTTCACCAGCTGCTTCATCAGGAGGAGCAAAGGTATACCCTGAACAAATTAAGCATACAAAGAAAAATATTTATCCCTACTAACTGACTATCTAAATAATGCTACTAAATGAAATCTAAACAACAAACTGCATGATACAAACTTGACATCTTACCGGAGGTAAAAAAAAAAAAAAAATCAATCACGGTTTTCAGGAACCCTCATTGCGCCACGAGACACTGCTCAGTTCAGCAAGTCCATGTTACTGCAAAGCCTGGTACCCATTTAGTGCTTAAAATTGTCTGTGCTGCAGCACTGAGCATGGTGGGCTTATGAGGTCTTTTTTTATTTCCTCCTAATAGTAATGAAAATATACAAAAAATTTAAAAAACTTTTAAACAGAAATGTCAGGCGCTAAGTCTGCATATATTCAGTGTGTGTGCACCACAAGAGTATATGAAGTATTGTGCACAGTGTTGAGTTGGAGTTTGTTCTTTATACCTGTTCCACAGTTTGTGTATGAAGTATTAAAAGATGCCTGCCAGCATCTTATTTCTGCCTCTCCACCCCCTCCTCCCCTGTGTCCAACATGTTTTTAAACATTATGTTTCGGAGTGTGGTGTGCCACATTAACCCATGTTTTATGTACTGACCAGGGCAACTATGAGGTCTCTTAATTTCTTTGTACTCACATTTATGGTATTTTGATGGATTTATTTCTTTGTTTGGAGGAGGGGCGGAGAATTTTTGTTAAAGTGACTATATGCTGAAGAAAAGGGAGAAGGTGCTAGGTGTAGGGGGGGTGAGGAGATAGAAGAAAGACATGCAGAATGGAAGCAGGGGAAGGGGTGAAAGACAGCACAGAGAATGTAGGGAAAGGGACAAGATAACAGATACTGAAGTTATAGGGTTGAGAGGAGAACGACTAGCAACAAAAGTCGTCATGTTGTCAAGGGAGAGAGATCATCACAAACCGTTCTGAAATGCACTGTAGAAAGAAGTGTGTTGCGATGCCAGAGTGAGGCTTTGAACGCACTGAGAGATGTTATTGGAGCACCTTAATGAGGCTTAGAAGACAAGAAAGGCTATTTGACCACCAGAATGAGGCTTAAAGTATACTTAGAGAAGCTACTGTAGCACCAGAATGAAGGCTTTGAGTTCACAAAGATGGCCAGAAAATCAGACTAATTTTGGAACACTCAGGAGACCGGGTAAATGAGTTAATCATAATTAAAAATTTGGTGCACGTTAAAAGTTTAGCATGTTAATCATGTTATCACAATAAATCTGCAGCCCTAGTCACAGAAACAATGTGACAAAGCGTTAGCCAAAGCCAGAAGAGTGCTAGGCTGAACTGCAAGGGGTGTAACAAGTAGAATGGAAGAGGCCATAATGCCCCTATAAAGGATAGTGGCTGAGATGTCACTGAGTATGGTATGCAGTTTTGGAGGTTGTATCTCACTAAGGACATAAAGAGGCTGGAGTCGGTACATAGAAAAGCAATCAAAATTGTAAGGGGTGTCCATTAGAAAAGGCTGTAGGGCCTAAATATGTATAGAGAAGAGGGACTGAAAGAATATGATAGACCTTTAAATACGTGAAAGGAATTACTGAATAAAATAAGCCTTTTCCAAAGAAGAAGCTCTAGAACTAGAGGATATGATATGACATTATGAGGAGGTAGTCAAAAATATTTTTTCACAGAAATGGAAGTTCCTTCCAAAAGAAGCAGTGGAAGCAAAATCTGTTCTGGAGTAAAAAAAAAAAAAAAAAAAGAGGGCTGGACATACACTGTAGATCCCTAAAAGAAGTCTTTATTATGTATTGAGAAACACAACATAAGAAAAGCTTACAATTCAGGGATCGCAAAACAGAGTACAATACCAAAGTAAAGCAACCCCAGATTACAAGAGGCTTAGGTCAAATTAAGAACAATTTCGATAAGAATTTTCCCAACAAGAACATAAACTTCCAACTTTTTTAGAACATGTTTATACTTGAAACCCCACATCCCCCCTCCCCCTGCGAGCCTCGGGGGGGGGGGGGGAGGAGGAGGAGGGAGGAACCCTATCCCACCCACAGCCTTTTAACAAGAGCAATTGCTCAAGAAAGGTTCCCAAGTGGCTTGAGTATGACATTGTGTGGCCCAAAGTTTCTCCATTTCACAAATATACCATAGTTTATTCAACCAGTGGACAAGAGAAGGGACTGAAGAAGATTTCCAACGGGTAGCCAAAGCTACCCTAGCAGCTGACATCGCATGTCTCGCCAACAAGGCTTGAGATTTACTGAGACCTGGGGGTTTCTTAGAAAATAGAAAGAACTCTGGGGACCACTTAATAGGCTTCGCTAGCCATCTCTGAAGCCTGTACTGAATGGCCCTCCAGTAAGCATGCACTTTAACACAGGACCACCAAATATGTCCCATGGTACCTCGCTGTCCATACCCCTGCCAGCACAAAGGAGAGGCGGTAGGGAATATGTGGTGTAGACGAACAGGAGTGAAGTACCATCTATTTAAAACTTTTACAGCATTTTCTTTAAAGGGAACAGATACTGACACCTTTAATAGAGCATCTTCTAGGAGATTCCAATCGTCATCCTCAATTGCGACTCCCAGTTCCTGTTGCCAACACAAGTGATGCAACAAATGAGGGCATCATTTCTTCCTCTAGTATTTATATAGGCAAGAAATAAGCCCCCTGGGTTCCTCTGGAATCCTCGCAAAAAATCTTTAAGTAAAGAGTCATCCCACAAAACCCTGGCCTTAACCTCACCAGAAGAGAGGAAGTGCTGTAACTGGGTATAAGCAAAAACCTCATTTGGAAGGACAGGGTATTCTAAGCAAGGGCAGAAAATGAAATCAATTCATCATCATCGAATAACTGGCCCCATGTTGCAAGACCGAAGAGGCTCAACATGTAAAAGGCCCAGGGGCAAGGCCTGGAGGAACGAGTGGGTTATTCACTATAGGGGACAGTTTAGACAAAGTTAAATCAGGCTTAGCAAACATACCATCCCAATATCAAAAGGTAGTATGAACTGAAGGACAAATATCCCCCTGCATGTTGTGATATTCATGTGGAAGCCACATTGAGGGCAAGGGGGATGGAGTAGCCTAGTGGTTAGTGCAGCGGACCTTGATCCTGGAAAACTGGGTTTGATTCCCAATGCAGCTGCATGTGACCTTGGGCAAGTCAGTTAACCCTCCGTTGCCCCAGGTATAAACACTTAGATTGTGAGCCCTCTAGGGACAGAGAAAGTACCTGCATATAATATGTACAGCGCTGCGTACGTCTAATAGCGCTATAGAAATGATTAGTAGTAAATGTATCCAGAGTTTTTGAGAGTTAGCCTGAAACCATTCAAGCGCAGCATGTGCTTGGGCAGCTTTGTAATACCAAAGAACATTAGGAACTCCCAGACCCCCCTTCTGGTCACAATAGAGAAGGGAGCGGGATAGACAAGGACGCTTATTACACCAAATGAAGCAAATCAGACTGTCCTGCACACCGGATAGGAAACTCCGAGCTAAGGGAGAGGGAGGACCATGAAGAGGTACATCAAATGAGGCAAGATATTCATCTTTAGAGTGGCAATTCTACCAAACCATGAGAACTCAAAGGATCCCCAATGCTCTAAATCCCTGTAGAGATCCTTCAGGAGAGGAGGATAGTTAGCAGAAAATAGGTCTGAAAGCAATGGTGTTAATGTAACCCCCAAATACTTAATTCCTCGGGTTACCCATCGAAATGAAAAAGAATGACGGGAATTCAAAACCAGCGGAGGAACCCCAATCGCCAAAACTTCTGACTTGCTCATATTAAGTTGAAAACTGGAAGCTAAAGAATATTCACCCAGGAACTTCACAAGACTTAGTCAAAGAAATCAGTGGTTTGGTCAAGGAAAGAAGGACGTCACCTGCAAATAGGGCTAGCTTATATTCCCGACTTCCCACAATGATACTTGAGACGTTAAGATAAGCACGTACAGGTATAGCAAGAGGCTCCATAACTAGGGCAAGTAACCTAGGGGGCAACCTTGTTGGATGCCCCTAGTCAAAGAAATCATAGGAGAGTTACCTCCATTCACACTGCCACAAGCTCGGGGAGAAGCATAAAGGGCTTGTATCCATCCTCAAAAGCTAGCACCAAAGCCAAATCCCTCCAACACCCGAATCATAAATGGCCAGTGGACCCTATCAAACGCCTTCTTGGCATCAAGGCTAAGAAGGCAAACCAAAAGGTGATCTTTCCAAGTTATGTGAAGCAAGTTTATCATATGTCAAATGTTGTCCATGGCCTGCCGATGGGGGACAAAGTCTACTTGGTCTGGGTGGATTAAATCCAGCAATACCATAGCAAGAGAACCAAGTATGGAAATAGGGCAGTAGGGAGGCACAGTCAGCCATCTTTCCCTGGCTCAGGTATCACTGCAACCCAGGCCTCCATCATGGATGGAGGAAGGTCTTCCCTGAACACACACCATTAAGAAGCTCAGCCAATATAGGAGCCAACTCATCTACAAAAGGTTTGTAAAAATTGTTGGGCAGACCATCTGAGCCAGAGGATTTTCCTATGGGAAGCTCGTTTATAACCTTACGAACTTCTATCTGGACAAGCCTTTTCTAAGCATCCCTTTGTTCATCTGTAAGATGGGGAAGCGGGTGGGCGGAAAAGTAATCCTCAATAGCCTCGGGGTGAATTGAGGAGTCCGAGGTATATAAAGATTGATAAAAAGTTTGAAAATGTTGACGAATCAATGAAGATTTAGTCAAAAGGTTACCATGTCCATCCCCCGCTGTAAGAATTATACTTTGATTGTATGGCCATTGCTTCTACCTTGAAGCTGAGGGAGAAGGATCCCTCTAAAAACCAAGAAGGTCATAAATCAGAACATTTGCAACTGTAAGAATCAAGGACCTCCGGGGAGTGGCCAAGATGGCGCCGACACGCTGTGAGGAGTGAGGCTGCTCGGAATAGCTTGCTGAAGTTCCTTTGGTTTTGTTTCCTGGTTTTCCTATTATGCCTCATATTAAAAGAAAGGGGATAGTAAGGGCTTACCATTACCTTCCCTTGCTTCTTCCCCGAAGCAGCAATCCCTTGATAACTTCACACTCCGGCACCCACAGATTGATACCGGAGGAGGTTCTGCTTTGAGCGCCGAGGGAGGAACCTCGACGCCCCAGGAACATGAAACAATGCTTTCTCCTCCGGAATCCGAAACACCACCATGCCCCGCTGCGATGTGGGAAGAGAAGACGGGCCCCAGACCTGCGGAAGGCGCTCAGATTGGGACTAGTGGTAATGGCTTTTCATCGGAGCGATCAGCGGCGGTATCTGAGATCTTGGACAGGAAGGGATTGTTGAACCCTCCTGTGGTGGCAATGTTAGATACCCTCTTTCAGGCAATTGAGAGATTGAACTCTACGATTACAAAGTCAACTCAGGAAGCAAGGAATCTTGTTTTAACGGTGGAACAGCTCTCTAAGTCGATGGACAAATTAAAGCAGGACTTTAATGATCAGGCACAAAAATCTGTCTGATGTTTCTAATATTAAGGATAACGTCAGCAATAATGAAAGACAATTTGATTATACATCAGAAAATAGAAGAGATTGAAAATTACAATAGATGTTTGAATATGAGGATACTAAATTTTCCAAGGCCTGTTGGAGTCCTTCCTTTAGAATTGTTTAGGAAATACCTCATTGAAAATTTAAAGATTTCCTCTCAAAACATACCTCCTATAAATAAGATATATTTCCTTCCTGTGAAGAAGAAGCAAGGGGGAGTCTCATGAAGATATGGAACAGGCCCAGGAAGAGGAGAAATTCAATGATTTAAGAGACATTTCTTTGATTTTAGAGGACTCATTATCAGAAGTAACTAACAGGGCTACACTTTTGGTTTAATTTGTATTTAAGCAAGATTTTAACGCTATTCTGAAGTTGTACTTTAGAATGTGCATCAAAAGTTCTGTGGTCCAAAGCTATGGATATTTCCTGATGTCACTAGATCCACTCAAGTTAGTCGGAAAAGTTTTCTGGATATGAGAGAAGAAGTAAAGACTTTGGGGGCTACTTTTTCCTAGCTTATCCCTGTAAATATATAGTGTACAAATTCTCAAACAGCAACTATTCTATATATCATCAATCTTTATTAAATTACTTTTTACCTTTATGGTTTTGAAAAGAATCTTACTCATTATGCTGTTCAAATATTTTAAAACCTTTCACACATACCAACATGCACATCAGGTCCAATATCAGAGGTGCATCCAGCATGTGCCAAGGAGATTCAACTAAGATGCGGTCAATCCGAGAGTATGTGTTGTGTGAATAAGAATAAAAAGAGTAGTTGCGAGACGTCAGATGAGACACCCTCCATGAGTCACAGACTCCAAGATTGCGAGCTAAGCTTACCAATGCCCTAGAGACCCCGACAACCCCTACATTGGATGCCCTACCAGATCTATCCACTGTAGGGTGAAATGTTGCATTAAAATCCCCTCCCACTACTGTCTTACCTTAGGGACAAGACAAAAAAAACCTTGCTAAGCCTGTTAAAAATTCCCTCCTGGGAATCATTAGGAGCGTATACAGAGAACAGTGTAAAGGCTAGGTTATCCAGTGACAGGTTCAAAATCAGAAACCTGCCCTCCGGATCTTTCTTTATCTTCAATACTTGTATCTCCAAAGAGGAGTGAATCATAATAGCAACCCCTCGTTTCTTGGAGGCATCAGCAGTGGAAGCACAGAAAACATGAGGGTAACAAGGATGCGAGAGGAATCTTTCATGTTCACTTCTGAAATGCGTTTCCTGCAAAGACACCACATGAGGTTTAAAGTGCAATAGTTCTTTATATAACTATTGGTGCTTTATATAACTATTGGTGCTTTTGAGGCAAATTCAGACCCTTAATATTGTAAGACAAAAACTTTCTCCACAGTCATGAAAAATACAAATTAAGCAGCAGTGCAAGTTTCAGAGAAGTCCATAGAAACCTATCAAAATCAGAACAGAGTGCACCCCCCCCCCCCCCCATCTTCCACCAGACAGATATCCCAAGGACAACTGAATGGGAAAATTAGGAGTAAGACCCACAGAATGCAGTACACCACTCAAGACCTCTCCCACACCCCCAAACCCTACACATTCACACATTACCTACCCACTTTTAAAGCTTCATAGAGAAGGAAAAAAAAACCCCACTCCACACACCATCCAACCATACACAATTAACACATCATAAGTTCTTCTCTATCCCCAAGGACTGAGAAAAAAATGTCAGTGTTCTACGTGAAGCCATCTGAAGTAAGTCGGGTAGAAACTGCATTTTTCTTGGCTTTATGGATGACACGTTTCCATCTTTGAAGCTTAGCCCTAGTTGAAGGAGCCATGTCCACAGGTGGAGCCGCATGAGGAGTCAGTCCAGCTTCATGCAAGATCTTTCAGGCCTCAGTCAGGTGACGAACACGATGCAGTTTCCCCATAACTGTGAAGCAAAGCGCAAAGGGAAAGGTCCAACGGTAGGGGATCTTTTCCTTGACTAATTTGTCCAAAAGCACACCTCTGGGACAGCGTAAATAGCGATAGATCTTGATAGACCACAAACTTAGCCTCGTAATCCACAGAGGATATTTGGTGAGCCCGTTTCAGCAGGCGTTCTTTAAGAATATATGATGCATAGTGCACTATGATGTCTCTAGGTTGATTATCCACCGGTTTCCACAGGGCTCTGTGCACTCTCTCTCTATCACAAAGTCGCCGGGGGCAAGCTCTTCGCCTAGAAATTTCTCACAGAGCATCCGCGCTATAGTTGGTACGTCCTCTGTAGCACTGGACTTGGGGATGCTGTAGAACCGGAGATTATTTTGGCATCCCCTATTCTCCAAATCATCAACTTTATAGTGCAAATCCTCATAATGAGTCAAGATTTATGCAAAACAGGAGTCTGCATTACTCAGCTGTTCATCGTGATCCTCCATGCGCACCTCCAAATCCTCCACCCAGCCACTCAACTCACGCAGGTCCAAGCTAATAGCGTCCATGCGCTCGAGAATCTCCTCCTTAGAGGACTTTATCTCCACACGGAAGTCCCCGCTTAGGAAGCACGTGTCGTGCCTCAGATTGAGACGGAGCGGAATCGGAGTCAGATGGAGAGAGGCATGTAGGTGACACGTGGCGCTGAAGCCCTTACCAGATTGTCTAACAGAATGACGCTCGTCTTCCTTCTGATCCGCCGACATCACCTTACTCATCTCGCTTTACGCTTTTAAAAAGCAAAAGTGGTGAAGAGGAACAGGATACAGGCTTGATGGCAGCAGATTTTGCTTTTGAAGGTAGGAAAGTGAAGGAGCTACTAACTCAAGCGGCCATCTAGTACTATGACGTCGCTTCCTCCCCCATGAGTTTTGCACTTTTAAGAAATCATAGAGAAAGTAACCTGCACTGTGTTGCAAGCACAGCCACCACAACTTTCCTGAGCAGACACAATGGGACGTGTGGGTCTGTATTGTTTACTATGTTGGTATGTTACATGTGTTGACATAAACACACATGCATACATATTCCTATGCACAGATATACCAGCCTACAAAGACATGTTGGAAAAAAATCATGAGCCACGTACTGCATACTTTCTCCACTTGTCTCCTGTAGCAAAACAGGCTCTGTTTTTGTACTTGACATTCCAGCTGGAGCTACTACCTTGATTTCTTAATTGAATTAAATTTGGTATAAAATCTAAGGTAAAAGAGAATAATTAGAAGGGGTAAGATTGACATGTTTACAAAGTCAAGAGAATGAGATAAATACTCTTGCTTGATCCAAGAGTATATCAGTAATTTAAAAAATGCTGACAAACAGAATGAGAGTCAAACAAAAGAAGAATAAAACAAACAAAAAAAAAGATGCCAGACTGAACCGTGTCTTAGGTGCACTATTCTGTTATCTTCTATTACTAAAACATATTTAACCTAAGGGCAAAGTCTTAAATACAATCCCAATGGTAGACTGTTACCATATCTCACACAGCTAAACTTGGGAAAATCAACTCAATCCATCACACTTTTGTCTGTATTTAGTACACCAATTTCTATGCAACATCAAGATTCAACAGAATCATTTATGATAACTGCCTTGATAATGTATAAGATACAGCAATAAAAGAGAAAAGAAGTTAAGTCACCCATAGTGTTCTGCTCAATGGCTTTAGGTCATTTTAACATATTTAAACCATATTCGAATTTTTTTTTAACTAGATGAACTTAGCAGAAATTCTCTTATTAAGGTCATACAGTTGATAATGTTAAACAATGATAAAGTAATCCTTGCTGTGAAAACATATGAAGCATAAATTTTCTAACCAAATCCAGGATTTTATTTTAAAAAAAAAAAGGATGGTAAAGCCTCAAACAGCTGAAAATCAGATTTATAGAGCTGAAGTGATCAACACGATCTTTGCTTCATCACTGGCAAAAACCTTCCCCCCCCCCCCCCCCCAAAAAAAAAAAAAATCAGTTCCTTTTTATCAATTTTTATCAATTATACCTTAATTGTAAAGTCCTTACTATCTTCCAGCATTCAATGTCTGCTATTTACTGATAAGGCAAATATAGAAGAGCATTTATCTTAATGGGACACTTGAAATATGCAGGGTAAACATCCAGGCAAATTCTTCCAACTTTTCACTTGCCCCAAGCCAGCGATCGCTAGCATTTCGCTCAACTGCTTCAGGGTCCCAGACGGTGGGGCATTTCTAAAGGAAAAAAGAAGAATCACAAAAAGCACTCCATATTGCACATAGCATCACATTTCATTCACAGTCTCATACTTCTATCAACATCACTCTTGATATATAATGACTTTCGTGTTCACATTAATTCATCCAAGATGGCTCCCATTTAATGCAACGATGATGTCAGACGCCATAGTAATCAACCTATCAGGAATGGGATTAGAGAAAACGGCACCATTCTGTCAGCGAATTCAACCCCCTTAGTTCAAGGGATTGCAGTTTAAAAATCCATTTCTGCTCTTGTTGAAGTAGAATCCACTGTCAATCACTTCCTCTCTGAAGCTGTGGCACATATTGCACAACCACACATCTTGAATCCTGAAACGAATAATGGTATACTACAGTATACTACTAAAGGTAGACCAATCTTATTAGTTTGCAATGAGCTCTTATGTTCTGTCAGACGTTTTGATAATTTCTGAGAGGTTTGATCAACATACACTTCATCACAAAGGCGTATCAGACAATAAATCACATAATCGGTCTTTCAAGAAGTTTTTGCTTTCAAAGAATATATCTTGTGATTCAGTTGGATTAGTAAACACCATAGTTTCAAGCATGATATCACATACAGCAAAGTTGCCACATTTGAAATGACCTACTGCCCCCATCAGGATGTCAAGGCTTACTCTACTAGTGCTCAGGCCACTTCCTGGGTTGAAGGTTGGGCAGTGTCCCCTGAGGAAATCTGCAAGGTGGTGACTTGGTCGTCTCTCCATTCCTTTACTAGGCAGTACAGATTGGATGTGCTGGCCAGAGCCTGTCATTCAGTAGGCCTTGTCTTCCTCTGCCCAATAGATCTGCTTTGGTACATCTTATTCATTCATGACAGTGGAGCTGATGCTAAGAAATGAGAAATTCTTACCTGATAATTTTCTTTTATTTAGTCGGTGATATTGTTCTGAAATTCTGTCCTTGGAAAACTTCGACCCGAGGTTCTGGGTATGATGTATGTTTCCTTTCAGTTCTTTAGTGACAAAAAAGAAAAGATCAATTATGGTTCTGATTGGCAGCCATACACGGTTCCCTTGAGATGGTTATTCCCTGATATATGCAGGGTAGCAAGTGCCACTCTGATGTTTTGCTTGCTTGCTTATTGCATTCTGCATTTGTTGATGGGGTTGGGGTGCGTTACAAACTGATGCATACTGGATTGTTCTAGAAAGCACCACAGCTTATATTTCACTGGTAGTATTCTGTTTTCTGTACCTCCATCTGCTGGTCGGAGGGGATAACAACCCATTCGTTCAAAACAGTGTCACTGACTAAAGAAAAGAAAATTCAGGTAAGACATACTTTCTCTTTATTTTTTGTAGCTTATAGTGCAGGTGCTAATGATGCTTTGTTATGACAGTACTGCTGTTTAAAATTTTTTTTTTTAAATTTATTAACCACCTTTATGAAGAGATTTACCCATGGTAGTATATAGCAGGTATAGCTTGACATAAAACTTACAATTCTCCGAGGACAAGAAGGCTGCTTGTTCTCACTGATGGGTGACGTCCACGGCAGCCCCTCCAATCGGAAACTTCACTAGCAAAGGCCTTTGCTAGCTCTCGTGCGCCAATGCGCACCGCGCATGCGTGGCCGTCTTCCCGCCCGAACCGGCTCGTGTTCGTCAGTCTTCTTTTGTCCGCGCTCGGGACGGTCGTGTTTTGCCGCCGTTTCGTGCCCCTCAAGTTGACCCTCGCGTGTCTTCGTGATTTCGCTAAAAAAAAAAAAGAGAGACCTTTGGTCTTTGTCCCTTTCCGTGTGTCCAGCTTTTCCCCCAGCATAAGTTTCCTTTCGCTTTCGGGATAGGCCTTTTTGGCCTCGGTATGGGTTTTCTCTCCCTTATTTTTGGTGCCTTTCGTCATCATTGCGAATTTTGATTTCGCCGGCGTGATTTTTCCGCCCATGTCATCGAAGTCTCCCAGCGGCTTCAAGAAGTGCACCCGGGTAATCTCGCTCACTGATAGGCACACTTCGTGTCATCAGTGTCTGGGGGCTGGGCACCGCCCGCAGGCCTGCAGTCTTTGTGCTCTTTTACAAAAGAGGACTCAGGTAGCGAGATTGGCCCAGTGGAACGTGTTGTTCTCGGGCTCTTCGTCGACAACAGCACAGGACGCATCGAGTGCATCGATGTCGACAGCATCGCAGTCTTCGACCTCGGCATCGAGGCTTCGACCCTCTGCATCCGTCGGTACCGAGACATCGGAAGGCTGCGTCGACGTCGGTGGTACCGGGACCTCCGCTGTTGCTGATGTCGTCGGACGGTGGTGCTTCGACTGGAGTGCAGGTGAGGGCTGTCCATTCCCCTGCTGGTGGTGGTGAGCCTTCGGGTGGGTCTCCTCCTGCCCTGAGGGCTCCTGCGGTACAGTCCCCCCCCCCCCCCCCCCCCCCGAGACCGACCTCTTCGGCCTCGGCCCCGAGGAAGAGACGGTTGGATTCTACGTCCTCCTTGTCGGTACTGGGAAGCTCATGTGACATGCTTCGTTTGAAGAAATCAAAGAAGCATCGACACCGGTCTCCTTCCCGCCTCGGTACCGAGAGCTCTGGGTCGCCGAGGGAGTCGGCACCCAGTAGGCATCGGCACCGGGAGGATCGCTCACCCTCCCTTCAGGAGGTGTCGATGTGCTCCACCTTGGACAGCCCGGAACCGCCTCCACGCCCGGAACAGACTCTGACCTCGACGCCTGCATCGGCTTCCCAGTCTTTCTCCACAGCCGCTCTGAACGAGAGTCTCCGGGCCGTTCTTCCAGAGATTCTGGGAGAGCTGTTGCGCCCTTCTCCTCCGGTACCGGGGGTGCTTGCGCCACCGGTACCGTCGAGCGAGGCGACGGCTGGCCCTTTGCCCGGGGTGAGGTCTCCGACATCGGTACCGCTTGCGGTACCGGCTGCGGCCGCCTCCCAGGGAGACTCCCTGACAACGTCGGTGGAGGGAGCTTCGCCGGTGCTGGCGAGGGAGTCTACCTCTCGGCGCTCCCACCGTGGCCGTGTTTCCACGGAGTCGAGTCGGGCACAGCTTCAGACGCAGGTTCATGAACTTGTGTCTGATACCGATGGTGAGGCCTCGTGGGAGGAGGAGGAGGACATCAGATATTTCTCTGACAAGGAGTCTGATGGCCTTCCTTCTGATCCCACTCCCTCCCCTGAAAGGCAGCTTTCTCCTCCCGAGAGTCTGTCTTTCGCGGCCTTTGTCCGGGAGATGTCTACGGCCATCCCCTTCCCGGTGGTCGTGGAGGATGAGCCCAGGGCTGAGATGTTTGAGCTCTTGGACTATCCTTCTCCACATAAGGAAGCGTCCACAGTACCCATGCATCATGTCCTAAAAAAGACATTGCTGGCGAACTGGACCAAGCCTCTAACTAATCCCCACATTCCCAAGAAGATCGAATCCCAGTACCAGATCCATGGGGACCCAGAGCTGATGCGCACTCAGTTGCCTCACAACTCTGGTGTGGTGGATGTGTCCCTAAAGAAGGCTAAGAGTTCTAGGGAGCATGCTTCGGCGCCCCCGGGCAAGGACTCTAGAACCTCAGACTCCTTTGGGAGGAAGGCCTACCATTCTTCTATGCTCGTGGCCAAGATTCAGTCCTACCAGCTCTACACGAGCATCCAAATGCGGAACAATGTGCGGCAGTTGGCGGGCTTGGTGGACAAGCTCCCTTCTGAGCAAGCCAAGCCGTTTCAGGAGGTGGTCAGGCAGCTGAAGGCGTGCAGAAAATTCCTGGCCAGAGGGATATATGATATCTTTGATGTTGCGTCCAGGGCCGCTGCTCAAGGTGTGGTGATGCGCAGACTCTCATGGCTGCGTGCCTCCGACCTGGAGAATAGAATCCAGCAGCGGATTGCGGACTCCCCTTGCCGAGCGGACAACATTTTTGGAGAAAAAGTCGAACAGGTGGTAGAACAGCTCCACCAGCGGGATAACGCTTTCGACAAATTCTCCCGCAGGCAGCCTTCAGCATCTACCTCTTCAGGTAGACTTTTTTTATGGGGGAAGGAGGACTGTTTCCTACTCTTCTGGTAAGCGTTGGTACAATCCTCCCTCTCGACAGCCTGCGGCCCAGGCTAAGCCCCAGCGCGCTCGCTCTCGTCAGCAGCGTGCGCCTCAGCAAGGCCCCACAGCTCCCCAGCAAAAGCAGGGGGCGAGCTTTTGACTGGCTCCAGAAGAGCATAGCCGATGTCAAGGTGTCCGTGCCGGGCGATCTGCCGGTCGGGGGAAGGTTGAAAGTTTTTCACCAAAGGTGGCCTCTCATAACCTCCGACCAGTGGGTTTTCCAAATAGTCTGACAAGGATATACCCTCAATTTGGCCTCGAAGCCTCCAAATTGCCCACCAGGAGCTCAGTCCTTCAGCTTCCAGCACAAGCAGGTACTTGCAGAGGAACTCTCCGCCCTTCTCAGCGCCAATGTGGTCGAGCCCGTGCCACCCGGGCAAGAAGGGCTGGGATTCTATTCCAGGTACTTCCTTGTGGAAAAGAAAACAGGGGGGATGCGTCCTATCCTAGACCTAAGGGCCCTGAACAAATATCTGGTCAAGGAAAAGTTCAGGATGCTTTCCCTGGGCACCCTTCTTCTTATGATTCAGCAAAACGATTGGCTATGCTCTCTGGACTTAAAGGATGCTTATACACACATCCCGATACTGCCAGCTCACAGACAGTATCTCAGATTCCGTCTGGGATCACGTCACGTCCAGTACTGTGTGCTACCCTTTGGGCTCGCCTCTGCACCCAGAGTGTTCACGAAGTGCCTAGCTGTGGTAGCAGCAGCGCTTCGCAGGCTCGGAGTGCACGTGTTCCCTTATCTCGACGATTGGCTGGTGAAGAACACTTCTGAGGCAGGAGCTCTACAGTCCATGCAGATGACTATTCGACTCCTGGAGCTACTAGGGTTTGTGATAAATTACCCAAAGTCCCACCTTCTCCCAGTACAGAGACGGCTCGTGCCTATCTCCCGGAGACGAGGGCCAGCAATCTGCTGTCCCTCGTCTCCCGGGTACGAGCGTCCCAGCAGATCACAGCTCGGCAGATGTTGAGATTGCTTTGCCACATGGCCTCCGCAGGCCATGTGACTCCCATGGCTCGTCTTCACATGCGATCTGCTCAATGGACCCTAGCTTCCAGGTGGTTTCAGGCTGCTGGGGATCTAGAGGACGTGATCCACCTGTCCACGAGTTTTCTCAAATCCCTGTATTGGTGGACGATTTGTGCCAATTTGACTCTGGGACGCCCCTTCCAAATTCCTCAGCCACAAAAGGTGCTGGCTACGGATGCGTCTCTCCTGGGGTGGGGAGCTCATGTCGATGGACTTCACACCCAAGGAAGCTGGTTCCTCCTGGAAAACGATCTGCAGATCAATCTCCTGGAGTTACGAGCGGTCTGGAACGCTCTGAAGGCTTTCAGAGATCGGCTGTCCCATCAAATTATCCAAATTCAGACAGACAACCAGGTTGCCATGTATTACATCAACAAGCATGGGGGCACCGGATCTCGCCCCCTGTGTCAGGAAGCCGTCAGCATGTGGCTCTGGGCTCGCCGTTACGGCATGTGGCTCCAAGCCACATATCTGGCAGGCGTAAACAACAGTCTGGCCGACAGGTTGAGCAGGATTATGCAACCTCACGAGTGGTCGCTCAATTCCGGAGTAGTGCGCCAGATCTTCCAAGTGTGGGACACCCCCTTGGTAGATCTCTTCGCATCTCGAGCCAACCACAAGGTCCCTCAGTTCTGTTCCAGACTTCAGGCCCATGGTTGACTGGTTTCGGATGCCTTCCTCCTGGATTAGGGGGAAGGTCTGCTGTATGCTTATCCTCCCATACCTCTGGTCGGGAAGACTTTGTTGAAACTCAAACAAGACCAGGGCACCATGATTCTGATTGCTCCCTTTTGGCCGCGTCAGATCTGGTTCCCTCTTCTTCTGGAGTTGTCCTCCGAAGAACCGTGGAGATTGGAGTGTTTTCCGACCCTCATCACACAGGACGAAGGGGCGCTTCTGCATCCCAACCTCCAGTCTCTGGCTCTCACGGCCTGGATGTTGAGAGCGTAGACTTTGCCTCTTTGGGTCTGTCAGAGGGTGTCTCCCGTGTCTTGCTTGCTTCCAGAAAAGATTCCACTAAGAGGAGTTAATTCTTTTTATGGAGGAGGTTTGCCGTCTGGTGTGACAGCAAGGCGTTAGATCCTCGCTCTTGTCCTACACAGACCCTGCTTGACTACCTTCTGCACTTGTCTGAGTCTGGTCTCAAGACCAACTCTGTAAGGGTTCACCTTAGCGCAATCAGTGCATACCATTACCGTGTGGAAGGTAAGCCGATCTCAGGACAGCCTTTAGTTGTTCGCTTCATGAGAGGTTTGCTTTTGTCAAAGCCCCCCGTCAAACCTCCTACAGTGTCATGGGATCTCAATGTCGTTCTCACCCAGCTGATGAAACCTCCTTTTGAGCCACTGAACTCCTGCCATCTGAAGTACTTGACCTGGAAGGTCATTTTCTTGGTGGCAGTTACTTCAGCTCGTAGAGTCAGTGAGCTTCAGGCCCTGGTAGCCCAGGCCCCTTACACCAAATTTCATCATAATAGAGTAGTCCTCCACACTCACCCTAAGTTCTTGCCGAAGGTCGTGTCGGAGTTCCATCTGAACCAGTCAATTGTCTTGCCAACATTCTTTCCCCGTCCTCATTCCTGCCCTGCTGAACGTCAGCTGCACACATTGGACTGCAAAAGACCATTGGCCTTCTATCTGGAGCGGACACAGCCCAACAGACAGTCCGCCCAATTGTTTGTTTCTTTTGATCCCAACAGGAGGGGAGTGGCTGTGGGGAAACGCACCATATCCATTGGCTAGCAGATTGCATTTCCTTCACTTACGCCCAGGCTGGGCTGGCTCTTGAGGGTCATGTCACGGCTCACAATGTCAGAGCCATGGCTGCGTCAGTGGCCCACTTGAAGTCAGCCACTATTGAAGAGATCTGCAAAGCTGTGACGTGGTCATCTGTCCACACATTCACATCTCATTACTGCCTGCAGCAGGATACCCGACGCGACAGTCGGTTCGGGCAGTCAGTGCTTCAGAATCTGTTCGGGGTTTAGAATCCAACTCCACCCCCCTAGGCCCATGTTTATTCTGTTCCAGGCTACACTCTCAGTTAGTTGGATAAATTGTTAGGTTAATCTCAGTTGTGTCCTCGCCGTTGCGAGGCCCAATTGACCATGTTTGTTGTTTTGAGTGAGCCTGGGGGCTAGGGATACCCCAGTCGTGAGAACAAGCAGCCTGCTTGTCCTCGGAGAAAGCGAATGCTACATACCTGTAGAAGGTATTCTCCGAGGACAGCAGGCTGATTGTTCTCACAAACCCACCCGCCTCCCCTTTGGAGTTGTGTCTTCCCTTGTCTTTGTCTTGCTACTTACGGGACTGACGAACACGAGCCGGTTCGGGCGGGAAGACGGCCGCGCATGCGCGATGAGCATGGGCGCGCGAGAGCTAGCAAAGGCCTTTGCTAGTGAAGTTTCCGATAGGAGGGGCTGCCGTGGACGTCACCCATCAGTGAGAATACCTTCTACAGGTATGTAGCATTCGCTTTGTGTTAACAGTATAACAGTAGTGAAATAGCCAAATATAAGCATAATACAATCAATGAGGTAAACTTGAAGATGGGCAAATCAAATCCAAATGACAGGAATAGTATAATACAATGTCAGAAATATACACATTAAAAACTGAACAGTAGAACGAACGATCATATACCAGAAATGTAATAGTTTATTAAAATTTATTACACAGCCTTTGCTGAACAAACAGGGTAAGACAGTGTACAGTAAAGGGGCCCCTTTTATAAAGCGGCAGTACCCATACTGCTACTTTGTCCCCTGCTAACCTGGCACTACTACTGGACTCCTGCCCCTAATGTGCATCATTTCTGGTGCGTTGGATTTTCTAAAAAAAAATTTGCATTGTGGGCTTACCCAGTGGTAATCAGGCAGTGCTGTCCAGTTACCTCTGGGGTGGTGCGGGAGCCCTTACTGCTTCCTAAATAGGTGGTGGTAAAGGCTCCCCTGGGAAATGGTCGTGTGGCAAGTGTTTCACTTACCGCATGACTATATTTTAATACAAGATCCCTGGTAAATAGTGGTGGGGTCTGAAAAACATCCTGCCAGAATCTTATTGGAGGAAAATGGCCTCAAAGAGCTCGTCGATATCACGTATCTATAGAGCTTAATCGGATCTAACTGATCCTTTCTTCATCATAGGCTGTAAAAAACCTCCAGTAAAAGAGTACTGCTTACTCAATCTATATCAATTGACGCCGTATAATGAATGTTTACGGCTACATTCAGCATTACCCATTCTCCAAGACCCTGATGCAGAAGCAAAACGCTGGCCACCGTCGGCTTGGGGCGAGAGGGTATATATTGCTGTAATGATAGCAGAGGATAGTGATAGCAGAGGACATGCTGCACATAGACCTGTAACAGACGTAGCAGTTCATCAAATATTGAAGGGCTCGTGAAAGAAAAAGATAAGTGCTACTTCATTATTTAATGCTTGCCAGATGTTAGTTAGGTCTGTTCCTGAACCAGTATATATATATATATATATATATATATATATATATATATATAATTGTTTTTCATATGGAGACTGCAGAATTGATATAGATTGAGTAAGCAGTACTCTTTTACTGGAGGTATTTTACAGCCTATGATGAAGAGAGGATCAGTTAGATCCGATTAAGCTCTATAGATACGTGATGTCGACGAGCTCTTTGAGGCCATTTTCCTCCAATAAGATTCTGGCAGGAAGTTTTTCAGACCCCACCACTATTTACCAGGGATCTTGTATTAAAATATAGTCTAGCGATTTGTGGATCCTATCCATTTAACTATTTTTTAGTGGATCACTTACCGCATGGCCATTTCCCTCCCTCACCCAGAATTTCCTTTTTCTGGACGGTGGTGAAAGGGGGCCTTGACACATGGCAAACCTGCGCACCAATGCCTCCGCAGGGCCCCTTTTACCACTGCTTGGTAGTAGGGGCCCAAAATGAAAAACATTAAAAATTAAAAAAGCACAAAAACAGCCATAAGACGAAGACTTGAGATCACTCCAATACATAATTTCAGTAGAGTACAAATGATAGACCTGTAGCTTTATTATTCTGTTGAATATGATGAGGGGCATTTTCAAAAGAACATCCAAATCAGATTTGGAATATCCTGCTCATAACATAAAAAAAAACCTCCCCATCCATCTCTCAGCCATGTTCAAACAGTAAAAATGGTATTTCCTTTTTGAAAGCATGTGAATACATTCTTGCACTGAAAATGTTCAAAAACTAATTTTCCAAAATAAGATGTGCAAAACATGGAACGCCAAAATAGTAGGCACAAAAACATGTATCTGGCATCATTTGTATAAAAATGGCCACACATGTAGAGCAGAGAGGCAGGCTAGTGGTCAGTTCAAATAACAGGGCCCAAGTATAAATCGCACCTTAATTCCTTTATATGTTGTGAGCCCTCCAGGAACAGATTAAAAACCTACTGTGCCTAAAGGTACACTACTACTACTACTACTATTTAGCATTTCTATAGCGCTACAAGGCGTACGCAGCGCTGCACAAACATAGAAGAAAGACAGTACACCACTACAGTAGCCATTATGCTTGCAGGTGTCTTAGAAATACCTACTGTGCCTGAATTTATGTGTGCCAGAAGGGCTCACTTATTTGTTCAGAAGTAAGAGTTAAAGTGGGAGTTACACATGGGTCCCATTCTGTGTCCACTGCGCTGACCACTAGGCTACTCCTTACAGTTGCTTGCTGATCTATTAGGAATGTCCATAATACCTGAACCTGTCATAGAACCTGGTATCCATGGCCACACTTTCTGGAGGCTGGGAGAGGGGTCAGTAACCACTGGGAGATTAAGGAAGGGGTCATGCCTTCAACACTCCAATGGTCAGCTGCACAATCAGAGCATTGTTTTGTATCTTGAACGTGATTGAAACAGGTCTGGATAAAAACATCCTCCTTTTTTGACTTAGTCGTTTCTTCCTGTTCAATTATCGCTGAAAGACATCCTAATTTTGGGCTTGCCCTAGTCCTTCCCAATACACGCCTCCAACATGCCCTTTTGCTATTTGAACGAACTATAGTGTGAAAATTCAAATTCTTTTTTTTTTTATAACATATTTTATTGAAGATTTTGTTTTTTTTTTTGTACACCCAATTGAAAACATCACTGATCAAACAGTCACATAAGGATTAGCTTACAACAACAAAGCATCACTTATCATAACATACAAACAATATAAAATTCCCTCTTCACATCTTTTCCACATTTCCCTTTCCCCCTCCCCCCCTCCCCTTTCAATCTCCCCCCCCTGGAAGCCAGATTTTCTCTCGTTTCTCCTCATATGGGCCCCAAACTTTCTGAAACATCACTAGCAAGCCTTTCCTCATCGCAGTCAGCTTAGCCATTTGGTAAATGTATTCTACTTTATAGCCTACCTTCTGCAGGGGGGGAGTTTCCAATGTTTTCCAAGCCCTTGCCAACTGCATTTTGGCCGCAGCAAATATTTGAACTACAAGCTTATGTTCCTGCACCTTCGTTTTTTTGGGGCGGGCATGCAGCAGGCAGTACTCTATCTGACGTGTATAACCCCCTGTACCCAAGCCATTAACTACATTTATTATCTGTTCCCAAAATGCACACACCTTGGGGCATTCCCACCAGATGTGTAGAAAAGATCCCTGGCCCCCACAATTACGCCAGCAACTCTTGGATACGTTCGGATAGATCTTATGAAGGCGCATTGGCGTACAGTACCACCAGAATAGCATCTTATACCCATTTTCAATCACCGGCTGAGTGATTGATGCGCGCAACAAGAACCTAAAACTGTTGGCCCACCAGCTTATGGAGAAGTTCTTTTGCATCACTTACTCCCATCTGCCTGTATAGAATTCTAGCGGGGAGGACATGAGCAATAGTGCTTTATAGAGTCTAGTTATACAACCCTTCCCTCCCCCCTCTCTTAGCGCCCGTTCTAAGCCCGTCTCTGCCAGCTCCAGCTCATCCCTTGCTTTCCTCTGAATGTAGTTTCTCACACAGTGGTAGTAAACAAGGTCCTTGGCAGACAGATCATATTCTTCTCTCACTAGTTCAAAATCTTTTACCGCATTCTCCTCCCATAATTGACCCAACCTATATAATCCTTTACGGGCCCATACTCGGTAGGTCTTTTCCTCCGCCCCTAGAGAGAAACCAGGGGCTTCGCTTATAGCCGTTTGCAAAAAATATTGTCGTTCAGGAAACACTCTAGTTCTAATTTGTAGCCACGTATTAAGCAGATGGGCCACTCCCACTGGCATCCTGCGAATTGCTGCCAGGATCTGTTGCTTTGGCCCCCATAGCACGTCACCTAAAAACTTAGTGCCCATCCATGCTCTTTCCCAGTGTAGCCATTTCTTATTATTACTGGGCTGCCATTCGGCCAAGATTTTCAACTGGGCTGCTTGATAGTATAAGAAGAAATCAGGGACGCCCATTCCCCCCATCGTTGATGGATGGTGCATTGCTCTCCTACGAACCCTCGGTGGCTTCTTTTTCCAGATATAAGCAAATACTTTTCTATGCAATCGCTGGAAAAAGGAACGCGGTATAGGTACCGGGAGGGCCGTAAACATATACAATAACTTGGGCAATATAACCATTTTTATTGCATTAATTCTGCCCGACCAGGTTACTGTCATTGCTTCCCATCTATCTAGTTCCAGAAATAGTTCTTTAACTTTAGGGGGGTAGTTTGCCTGATAAAGCTGGTCTATTTTTGCTGTTATCTGAACACCCAAATATTTGATAGAATTTTGTGCCCAAATAAATGGGTATCTCTGTTGTAACTCTTGCACTTCTTTTTGGTCTACTGACAGATTTAGGATCTCAGATTTTGCCATATTGATCTTGAATCCTGACATCTTCCCATATTGCGCAAATACCTTCATCACCCTCTGCAGTGATAATACCGGGTCTGAAATGGTCAACAAAATATCATCAGCGAAAAGCATTATCTTATGCTCGCGTGTGCCCCTAACCACTCCTCTAATGCCTGCATGCTCTCTAACTTTTCTGGCCAAAGGCTCTATAGTCAATGCGAACAACAAGGGGGAGAGGGCACAACCCTGCCTCGTGCCTCTATGTAGTTGGACCGGATTGGATAACCCATCATTGATTTTTAATAAGGCTAGAGGCTTGTCATATATGAGGCTTATCCACTTTTCGAATCTCTCTCCCATGCCCAGCCTCGCTACCAGGGACTGCAGGAAGGCCCAGTCCACTCGGTCAAAGGCCTTCTCCGCATCTATCGATAGCAGCAACGTCGGGCTCCCTTCTTCTTCAATCTGCTGGATCACATGCAGCAGGGTTCTTATATTGTCACTGCCTTGGCGTCCCTCAATAAACCCTGTTTGATCTTGATGAATCAGGCGAGGCATCAGCCCCCCCAATCTATTGGCCAGAATTTTAGTGAAGATTTTATAGTCATTATTTAGCAGGGATATTGTCCGGTATGACGCGCACTGTTGCGAGTCTTTCCCTGGTTTCAAGATCAATACTACCTCTGCCAGTCTCCAAGAATATGGCAATGAGTTTTCCTCATCAAAGGACCTCATCGCCCTTAATAGCAGGGGGGCAAGCCATTTCCTAAACATTTTATAAAATTTTATTGGGAAGCCATCTGGGCCTGGAGCCTTATGCGTAGGCATCCCTGCTATCGCCTCTTCCACTTCCTCTACTGTTATTAGCGCTGAAATGCCCTCTCGATCTTTCTCTGAGATCCCCTGTATACCCAGGTCATTTATATATTCTACCTGTTCTTCCCTATTTGCTGTTTGCTCCCTCTCATAGAGTTGACCATAGTAGTCCCAGAAAGCTTTTTGTATAGCCTCTGAGGAGGTGAACAATTCCCTCTCTGTAGATTTTATAGCAGCTATAGAATTACGTTGTGCTCTCTTTTGTAGTTTACGGGCCAATAACCTGCTAGCTTTATTCCCGAACTCAAAGTGCTCCTGTTGAGCTGCTTGTAACTGAATTGCTATCTCAGCTAGTTGAAGCTCATTGAGTTGCCTACGTAGCTGTTGTATCTCCCCCTCTCGTGCACTATCCGTGGGATCTGCCTTATGTGCCTTTTCCAAGTTATCTAGTTGCTGGCGCAAAGTGGCCTCCCCTTTTTTCCTTTCCTTATCTATATGGGACTGCAAAGCAATGATATGGCCCCGCACAACCGCTTTCATACCTTCCCACACATTCACAGGACGGGCCTCTCCATTGTCATTCAACATAATGTATTCCTCGATGCACTTTTCTATTGTTCGTGCATGCTGGGGGTCTAACAAAATTGCTTCATTCATCCGCCAATTCCTATGGCCTCTCTGCTCCCTTACAAGGCTGAGCACTAAACTGACCGAGCAGTGATCTGACCAGGAACAAGACTCAATCCTGGTCTTACAAATTTTACCTCTAAAGGCTTCCTCGCCTAACCAATAATCTATTCGCGAGTATGTTTTATATTTAGGGGAGTAATATGTATAGTCCCTTTCAGTCCCATGGACTTCCCTCCAGATGTCCATAAGGCCCTCACGGGCCATCCACTCATTCATTGCGGCTCTATCTTTCTGGGCATACCCTGCTGTCCTCCCCGAATTATCTACACACGGATTTAAGGTGACATTAAAATCGCCTCCAATCAAAAGATGGCCTTTAGCCCTCTTCTGAATTACCCCCTCTAGTTCATTTATGAACCCCCTTTGGTCTTCATTGGGAGCGTAGACATTTATCAGAGTGTATTGCACATTAAACAGTGAAGCCACAAGAACCAAGTATCTCCCTCCAGGATCCCGTATCATTTCTTTCACACTCCATGGGCACGCACTGGAAAGCGCTATTAGGACACCTTTATTTTTGGTCCCTGCAATGTTGGATGCACAATATATTGAAGGATATCTCTTATGCTTGACCAATTTTTCATGTCCACGCTTCAAGTGCGTCTCCTGGAGGAATACAACATCTGCTTTCAAACGTAACATTTCTCTAAACATCTGACTGCGTTTCTGCGGGGAGTTAAGCCCTCTCACATTCAGCGTTACACAGTTAAGAGCCATGGAGTTTATTTTCATATTGTTCGCATAACCAGTACCCACCCTGCCGTCCCAGCAAGAGCCCCCACAGTTTGATTATAACATATCTGTCTTCCCTTCTCACCCTCTCCCCCCTCATTCTTCCCTCCCACCCCCCCTCCATACCCTCCTCATACATTTTAAGCACCTCCCTTCTCTTAGTTTGACAGGTGCTACCCGGGAAGGAAGTGGCTCCCCCACACCCTATTGTCATTTTTCCCTGACATCAATACATATCTTCAACTATATACATGTAAGATTGAAACTTAAGCACAATAACCCTCTTTCCACACAACTCTATAATTCACAACTTCTTATACCAATCAGTCGTCGTTTCAGTCCCCTCAGCAGACATCGGAGGCTGCAATCTCCACCAGCCAAACCAACTCAATTCAGCCTTGGGAAACTCAGGTCAGGCGATTTGCTGATTGTTGTCGCTGCAGCCTGTTGCGTCCGGCTCGCTGCCATTTTGGCTGGGTGGCCGTCCCCCCCGAGGTTCCTCTTCTCCCTCCTGTACTCGATGGTATCTCAGCCAACCCCTCTGGAAGAATTTGCTGTGCCTCCGCCATCGTCCGAATCTGCTGTAATTTGCCTTCCTTATAGAATACTAGCGCGAAAGGATGCCTCCATCTGTAGCGCAGGCCCATCTCTCGTAGCTTAGCTGTAACCGGCTTCAGTTCAGCTCTCCGCTTTAATGTCGCAGCCGCCAGGTCTTGGTATACCTCTATGCGGTGGGCATCCCATTTAAAATCTGTACTTTTGCGAGCTGCTTGTAGCACTTTCTCCTTCATCCCATATTCGCGGAAACATACGATTATATCTTTGGGCAGATTCTACCTTGATGGGCCCAGCGCCCTGTGTGCTCTCTCCAGCTTGATGTCATCCGGGCTCACCTCAGTTCCATCCGCCGATAGGAGGGCGCTAGCCACTTTTTGTATCACTATCTCAGCATCTTGGTAGGCAGGAGTCTCCGGAAGGCCTCGAAAACGTAAGTTGCTTCGCCTGCTTCGGTTCTCCAAGTCCTCGATCTTATCATTGATTTGTTGTTGACCCAATCTAATATCAGAGATCTGTAAATCGATGGCTGTCAAGGCCTCCGTATGATCCTCCATTCGCGCTTCAACTTCTTCCACTCTTTGGCCTATCTCCGCGATTTCTCCTCGCAAGCTGGCTCCCAGGGTCGTAAGTTCCTCCCGGACCACCTTCAGATCAGATCTTATTTCCTGCAGCCAGTCACGTAGCTCAGGCAGGATTTCTCCCAGCCTGTCCGTTTGCTCTTGAGAGGAGAATAGTTCCGTCGCCGAATCTTGTGTGCACGAGGTCAGCGCAGGTTGATCCGCCATCTTTTTTTTCTGTGTCGCGCTGCCTTCAAACGCGAATTGAGTGAGATTCACTACTCCTCCACTCGCCTGCATCGCAAATGTTCCTTTCCGCGATCAGAATATCTCTTTTTTTCTCAGTTGGTTATAATTTCGCCACTGTAGGAAAGAGAGAGAGTGCTTTTCAGTCGCGGGTGTGCTGGAGCTCAGCGTTTAAGCAGCCATTCGCTCCGCTGACGTCACTTCCCTCTCTGAAAATTCAAATTCTGCTTTTTGAAAATAGCAATTTATTTATTTATTTATTTATTTGCTGCATTTTTATCCCACATTTTCCCACCTCTTTGCAGGCTCAATGTGGCTTACATTATGCCGCAATGGCAATCGTCATAAACGGTATGAGAAGAACAAAGTATTGTTACAATTAAGGTATTTTAGATATCAAGAAAATTAGAAATAAAAGAAATAATGAATGCATATCGGATATGCAAAATGTAAGTTAGAGTATAGCATTAAATAATTACAGTGTGATTAAAGTAACCAAATTAAGAGTTCAATGTTGATTTGGAAGTTTTCAGCAGATGGTCTTGTTTTGGCCCTTTTTGAGATGGCCATCTGCTTCGAAAATAAACAGAGGAGTGGCCTAATGGTTTAGTCCAGCTGTCTGCCGATCTGGGGAACCAGGTTCAATTCCCTCAGCAGCTCCGTGTGACCCTGGGCAAGTCTCTTAGCTCTCCATTGCCCTGGGTACAATATACTTTTGTGAGTCCACCAGGGACAGTGCAAGTACCTGAATAGTCATATGTAAACCACCTCGATTTGTGCTTCAAAAAAGAGGCGGTATATCAAAACTTGAGAAACTTAAACTTTAGTAGTGCATGGTCCTATGATGTTATCTGCCAATTCGTGGAGGTTGACAGCAGAATATCTTTTCAATGGCTGACACAACTACCTGAGCTTTGCTTGTGAAAAATGCATAAGCAAGCTGCCTTGTAAGCATTTGGTGAGCAATATGGTTTTTAAGAACTTTAGTGGCATGAACAGTAATCCAGACTGTGGTGGTGAAACTTTTTTTTTTTTTTAATTAGTTTTGATGGTGGCTCTCTAAACACTGAGTTGCTTACAAAGTGGTTGAAGATAAGAGTTCAGATTTGTTTTTTATTTTAACGTATTAGACTCTATTGAATTTTTGAATGGTTTTATTTGTTTATATAGTCTTAATAGGCTCTTTATAATAGCACCTTATTGGCGAATCTTCAACCTGTATTTTGTTTTCTTTGAGCATTCAAGATTTAATCTGGTAGATTCATATTTTCCACAAAATTATATTGGTTGTAAGGTCAGGTCAATTACAAATATATTTCTTAAGTTTGAAATTGACTATATAGAGCAATATTATTTATTTTTGTTTTCATTTACTTTGAAAGCATGCCATATATTCAAAACAGTGTATATCGATGGTTCCCAAACCTGGTCCTGGAGGTGCCCCAGCTAATCAGGTTTTCAGGATATCCACAATGAATATTCATGAGAGAGATTTGCATTCAGTGGAGGCAGTCATGCAAATCTCTCATGAATATTCATTGTGGATATTCTGAAAACCTGATTGGCTGAGGTGTCTCCAGGACCAGGTTTGGCAACCTCTGGTGTATATAAATACATTTATTTATACATTTGTTTTTGCCTTTGTTTAGAATGTTATCTGACCCCTGATGTAACTGTTTTAGTTGAAACATTTCTATGTTGTGTCATTCTCTATATGGTTTCTGATCAATAAAGTTTCTTGATACTTACATCCTGACTTCTTTGGTCTGCCTGGTTTTGGGGCTATCCAGTCTGCCTGGTTTTGAGGCAATCCAGTCTGCCATCTATGAACTACTATTCTCTACATTCCCTTTCTCTTTCTTAAAGACTCTGTGTTTCTCGTTTTCTTGAATTCAGATATATTCATCTCCACTACATCTCCTTAGAACATTCTTGAGTTGTCTGTCCCCTTTCATCTTTATCATATGACTTCTTATTTCTTTTCAATTGAGAGGCCTGTCATTTATACTGCAGATATATTTAAATGTTTCTCATATAGCTCCCTCCTCATGCCTTTTTCCAAAGTATACGTATTGAGATCTTTAAGTCTGTTACCAAATGTTTTATGATGACCACTGACTCTCTGGACTCTCATGTTATGCATACCTTCCATGGGGTCTACCCTCATACAGATTTTGGTATCATTAACAAAGAAATGAACCTTACCTGACAGGCCTTCCTCAATATCACTTACACAAATATTAAAAAGTTTGGGATCAAAGACTGACATACTACTGGAAATGCCCTTATTCTCAAAGTAAATGTTCATTTTGTTTTTGTCTTTCACCTCCTAGTTTCTAACCTGGTCACTTTATGCCCAATACCAAAGGTGTTCAGCTTGTTTATAAATTGTCATTGAAGAACAGTGTCAAAGGCTTTCCTGAAATCTAAGTACGCTGGCGCTCTTGCTTTAACCAATTCTCTGGTCTTGAATCAAGCTCAAATTGCTTAGTGGATTATGACCGACTTCACTTTTCTCTAGTGTATAGAAGGAAGCAATTACAATTGGTACCTAGAATTTCTTGTTTTTACTTGCTGATTGGTTGTCTCGCTTTGTTTTTCTAATATGGTGATACCATTGTCTGGCTTAGGGGCTCCTTTTCATGGTTGTCTCGCTTTGTTTTTCTAATATGGTGATACCATTGTCTGGCTTAGGGGCTCCTTTTCAAAGCACTTAGACTTACAAAGTTCCATAGGTTACTATGGAGTTTTGTAAGTCTAAGTTCTTTGACAATACGCCTCTATATAACTTTTGTAAGTCTAAGTGCTTTGAAAATACATCCATTTGTGTGGTAAATTTAGCCAACATACTGTATGTTATAGATATTGATAAAATCTATAAATCTTGCTATGAATAAATGATGCTAAATTTCATGCTTTGAATCACACTAGATGTTATTTTAAGAACTGCTTAGTATTGCATTATCATACAAGGCAGCAAACAATATGTTAGAAACGTAGAAGCATGACAGCAGATAAGAGCCAAGTGGCCCATCCTGTCTGCCCATCCTCAGTAACCACTAACTCTTCCTTTCCTAAGGGATCTCACATGCCTGTCCCACGCTTTCTTAAATTCTGACACAATCCTTACCTCCACAACCATCACTGGGAGGCTGTTCCACACATCCACCACCCTTTTGGTGAAAGAGTATTTTCTTAGATTCCTCATATTTCCTCTTAACTTTATCGCATGCCCCCTCATTCCAGAGTTTTCCTTCATTTGAAAAAGGCTCGCCTCCTGTGTATTGATGCCACTGAGGTATTTAAATGTCTCTATCATATACCCTCTCTCTTGCCTCTCTTTCAGCGTTTACATGTTGAGGTTCCTAAGCCTGTCCCCTATATGTTTTATGACAGAGACCACTTACTAATATTGTCCATACACGTGAGTTTCTTTATTTATTTTTTCCATAATATCTCTTTATCATATGATTTTTTCTATATTTTTTTCTTTTTAGTTGTTGATTCACATTTTCCTTTTTATTTTTTATTTATTTTTTTAGTTGCTTTTACCAAGCATATTTCTGGTTTGGTAGTGAAGAACTACTCTATAGGTGGGTGTCTTTTGCATTATATTATTGAAGATGGCTGTCTGATGTCTAGTAGCTTCTGTGTTCACAATTATAATTATTTTTATGTATTTTCCATGTGTCTTCTCTAGATGTTTGTAAATCATTTTTCTGGACTTCTGTAATATATATTTGTATATGTATGTTGCAGATACATTAGCCACTTGTGATCAGTATACATGACTTTTATAATTTGAATAATGAGCCTCTGGGATTTTGACATTATACACTTTAATGCCATAGCTTCAATATCATTTGGCTCTCAATAGTACAAGTTCGCATTTGACTGTATTTTTAATGTTGTCCTTTGTAAATTTATATAATTTTTATGTTATCATTTTATATCATTATTATATGGTTTCTATTTAGATGTTTAGATCTGCTATTTATTATCTATTTATTATCTTTTTTTAGCCCCTGAAGCAGCCCAGTTGGGCGAAACACGGCCTGTGTCGGGCTATTTTATGTATACGGACTATTGTATGCATATTTTATCTTTATCGTATTAATAAAATATTTCTTTGGTTTATCTACGATCTGCTTTGTACAGTCTCCTATATGTTTTATGACAGAGACCACTTACTAATTTTGTAGCCTCCCTCTGGACTGGCTCCATCCTGTTTTATATCTTTCTGTAGGTGTTGTCTCCAGAATTGCATGCAGTACTCTAAATGGGGCCTCACCAGAGACTTATACAGAGGCACTATCACCTTTTTTTTTTTTTTTTTCCTGCTGGTCATCCCTTTCCTTATGCAGCATCTTTCTGGTGTGCTGGCTGGTACTCAATTAATAATATTAGCTATCATATAGGCCTGCTATGCCATATAGCAAGACCGTCCATGTTGTTGCACGAAGAGTGGGGTTGGGGTGGTGCCTGCCGTGAAGAAAGGCAGCCCCATCCCGCACAGGCTCGAGCATGAGCTGTGCATTGCCCCTAGGGGTACACCGGCCCTGCAGATTGGCTTATGGTGAGCTTATAGTGAACTTATAATGATAGTTTAATCCCTTACTATTCGGAAATGCTTGAAATATTCTAAATGTTTAGTCATGCATAAAAAATTAACATGGTCAGCTCTTCCTTCTCTGGTAAAGTCTAACACAACAAAACCCTTTTTTCTGAGTTAAATGACCTTTTGCATTTGAGGAAAAGGAGTAGTTTATGACATACAGAGAAGTAATGGTCATGGGCTCATTCATAGCTGTTTTGTTTTTTGGTGATGCTTTTAGCATTTAATGCTTTTTTGTAGTTGCTTCAAAAGAATTCTCAGAAAAAAATGTTTAAAATGTATGCTTTGTCCTCGGGTGTCTTGATTTGCCTCAATAAAAAAAAAAAAAACAGCACAGTGTTTGACCATTCATATCTTTTGTTTGTTCAGTGCTGCTGAATGGAAGCTAAAATCAATTGTGTTCTTTGTAATTGAATTGGCATTCAACCAAACTTAAGTCTGTTTATCCATCACTAAAGTACTCAGTGGTGTTATATATCAGCAAGTATAATCAGCAGCTAGAATATTGAAAATAATGCAGATATGTAAGAAACTGCTTACTGTTTTTAATAACAAACTATGTAAGGTGAAATTTAGCACATGCAGATGTTTGATGAATGGGATACAGTCTCTAAGATACCTGCAAGAACACTGTTTCCATTCACATCAAAACTACTGCCTTTATATGTGGGACCAGTACTAATAGTTCTTTGATAGAATATAGAATAATGATGCAAATAAAGTGATCTACAATGCATTTCAGAGTACACACACTTAAATGTTTTGTATTCTAAATTCTAAGTATTCTTTAATAATTTTGTTGTCTTAATAAAATCACATTGATATTACATCCCACATTTGGCACAGTGGTACTCTTAAAACTCAAATTCCTACAGCCTAGCACCTTTCTGTATTTTTAAACTTGAATACACTGAAGAGATTATGTAGAGAGGCTGTTTTTCTTTGGTGTAACAAAGTAAATGATAGCAGATAGATCAGCATGGTCTATCCAGCCTGCCCAGAAAGATGGCCAGTTACACTTGGTTGTCACCCGTGCAAGGGACATTTGCTAGTTTAGTATGGACATTCTCTCCAGCCCCAAGGCTCACAAAGACAAGCAAGTCTTCTGTACAATTGCAGATGCTGAGATTCGAGAAGCAACATAACGAGATTGCATATTTATAATAGGTGTTCTCCATTGACATCAGGATCCATAGAGCCATACATCTGGCAATGCCATCAGTTCCTATAGGCCTCCTAGCAGTGCGATGTGACTTTGCAAAAGTGCACATTGCATGAAAGTGGTTTATGGTTTATTTAATTTGCTATACCATTTTTGTGACAGACAAAACAAAGTAGTTTACAACTGTATAATAGCTATGCATTGACTGCATAAGTGAGAAATGAAAGTGCAAAGTGATGCATGTGGGTAAGAGGAACCCGAATTATAGCTACGTCTTGCAAGGTTCCGCGTTAGGAGTTACGGATCAAGAAAGGGATCTGGGTGTCGTTGTCGATGATACGCTGAAACCTTCTGCTCAGTGTGCTGCTGCGGCTAGGAAAGCGAATAGAATGTTGGGTGTTATTAGGAAGGGTATGGAGTCCAGGTGTGCGGATGTTATAATGCCGTTGTATCGCTCCATGGTGCGACCGCACCTGGAGTATTGTGTTCAGTACTGGTCTCCGTATCTCAAAAAAGATATAGTAGAATTGGAAAAGGTACAGCGAAGGGCGACGAAAATGATAGTGGGGATGGGACGACTTTCCTATGAAGAGAGGCTGAGAAGGCTAGGGCTTTTCAGCTTGGAGAAGAGACGGCTGAGGGGAGATATGATAGAAGTGTATAAAATAATGAGTGGAATGGATCGGGTGGATGTGAAGCGACTGTTCACGCTATCCAAAAATACTAGGACTAGAGGGCATGAGTTGAAGCTACAATGTGGTAAATTTAAAACGAATCGGAGAAAATTTTTCTTCACCCAACGTGTAATTAGACTCTGGAATTCGTTGCCGGAGAACGTGGTACGGGCGGTTAGCTTGACGGAGTTTAAAAAGGGGTTAGATAGATTCCTAAAGGACAAGTCCATAGACCGCTATTAAATGGACTTGGAAAAATTCCGCATTTTTAGGTATAACTTGTCTGGAATGTTTTTACGTTTGGGGAGCGTGCCAGGTGCCCTTGACCTGGATTGGCCACTGTCGGTGACAGGATGCTGGGCTAGATGGACCTTTGGTCTTTCCCAGTATGGCACTACTTATGTACTTATGTACTTATGAAATGGAACTCCAATAACTGACAGAAAAGGTAGATAATGAACAAACCCTTCTTAGGGAGGGAGATAGAGAAAGCAGGCAGTCTGGAGAGAAAAGGTAGTTAATGAACAAATGTCTAAGAAGCAGGAAAGAGAAGCCATAGATACAGCTCCACTGGGACAGCCGATGAGTATGTGATTGCACCCTGTTTCCATAACAGCTCATTCGCTGAGCTCCAATGAAAAGAAATAAATTTTAAGAGCTGTGTTGAACTTGTTATAATTTGGTTCAAGTAAAAGAGAGGATGGGAGCGAATTCTATAAAGGGGGCAACATCAGAGAAAGCACTGTCAGTGTTTCCCAAGTCTGGTCCTGGAGTACCCTGTGCCAGCCAGGTTTTCAGGATATCCACAGTGAATTTGCATAAAATATTTTTGCATATAGTGGAGGCAGTGCATGCTAATCAAGTTTGTGCATGTTCATTGTGGATATCCTGAAAACCTGACTGGCAAGGGGGTACTCCAGGACTGAACTTGAGAAACCCTGCATTGTGTCATGGTAGAATCTGGGCTTGCATGTGACACTGGGGGGATCAATAGGCATTGTTTGAAGGAGCACAGCATGCTAGCAGGGTTGTAAGAAATAAGAATGACAGTTGTATACTGGTGTACAGGACTTCTGCATCAAGATCAGAATCTTGAATTGAATGATGAAGAATAGGAAGACAGTGGTGGTGGAAGAACAGTAGGGTTATGTGTTCAAATTCCTATGTGCAGCACAGGATTCTGACAATCTTTTGAAGATTGGAGCCTCTTTAGGAGCATGCAGTTTGTACATGTACAGTAGGACGCTGATTATCCAAACTCCGATTATCCGGATGTCAAATTATCTGGACTGCTTCCGTTCTTTACTTATAAAATTTTTTTTACTGTATTTCAGGCATAATATGATAAATATAATACAGAGATTACAATAAAAAATGTTTGACATCACAAATAGTTTAGTATTTTTCCCATTTATTATTGAAAACAAAAAAATAATGCAATATGCAACTCTTAAAGCGTGTGCTCTATTCAAAAAGGAATGTCCAGTTATCCGAATTTTCCATTATCCAACTGCTGTCTGCCAAGGTTAGTCTGGATAATCAGTGTCCTACCGTATTACATTATAGTAGTCAAGATGAGTGCTAATCAGTGAATGAGTGTATGAGCAGGATGAGTGTATGAGCAGGTTCATTTAGACAATGACTGGCTGACATAAATTCTCTCAGAGCAACAAAACAAGATTTAGCAGGGCAGCTACTTGAGTTTTGAAAGAAAGCTGATGAGAATGTGAGGTACTAGAAGGAGCCTATTATAGAAATAGGAGAGCAGAGTATCTTGGGAACAAGTAATGGTGGTGGTGGCAGCCTGTCTGCATCAGCAAGGGATCAGAGTACATCCCTATCTTGATGACTGGCTCATCCAAGCCACCTCGTTCGCAGACAGCGAAGCTGCAACAGCTACCACCAGTCACCTTCTCCAGTCGTTAGGCTGGGTGATCAATTTCAAGAAGAGCAGGCTAGTTCCTTCTCAGACCATAGAGTATCTGGTAGTTCTCTTCAACACGAAGAGGGAGAGGAACTTCCTCACTGCACAAAGGTGGGAGAAGCTGCTCCGTCAAGTGCGTTTGCTGCTTCGACAGAACAAGTCTTGGACTTAGGACTATGTCCAGGTGTTAGAGTCTATGACAGTGGTGATTGAAGTAGTGCTGTGAGTGCAGGCGCACATGCGCCCCCTTCAACATTCTCTCCTCAGCCGCTGGTCTCCGGTCTCCCAGAACTACTCTGTGCACCTCCTGTGCGCTGGTGGTTGTCACAGTGGAACTTGTACAAGGGGGTTCCATTCCCTGTGCATTGCTGGGAGGTAGTGGCCACTGATGTCAGCCTTTTCGGCTGGGGAGCTCACTATCTCTGTCATCTTGTTCAGGGGACTTGTTCTCAGATGGAGGCAAGGTGGCCCATCAATCTCCTAGAGCTCAGGGCTATTTGCTATGCCCTGGAAGCCTTTGCCCCACTTCTAGCGTCTTCTCCCTTCAGGGTGTTTGACAGCGCCGCTGTAGTTGCTTATGTCAACAAGTAGGGAGGTACTTGTAGCCAAAGATTAGCACCAGAGGCTGCTCTCCTGATTTCTGTGGCGGAAGAGCACCTGTTCTGCCTGTCGGTGGCCCACATTGCAGGTCCTTGAATGTTCAAGCAGATTTTCTAAGCAGAAGATCTTTGTATCCAGGAGAATGGGGGCTGTCAAAAGCCTTCCAGCTCATGGGGAGGTGCTTGGGGTTGCCATTTCTTGATCTAGTGGCCACAAAGCTCAATGCCAAGGTGACCAACCAGGAAGGAGCTGGAGACTCAAGGTCTCTGCTCTCCTCTTGCCATCACCGATCAACAGTTTTCCCCCCATAGTCAATATTAGTCAATAGTGTGTACGGTTCTGAGTAGAATTGCGTCTCATCCCAGCCAATTTTTGTGGCTCTGGATTGGCCAAGGTGGCCATGTTAGGTGGACCTGATCCGGCTTCTGGACGGAGAGCTGCTGCTTCCCCCTGACGGTTGAGGGTTGCTGTGTCAGGGTGCAATGTTAATGGAGGATCTGTCCCCCTTCGGTCTTAAGGCCTGGCCATTGAGAGGGCGCAGTTGAGATGCAAGGGTTACGTAGACTCTGATATTGCTACTGTGCTACAGGCTAGGAAGTGCTCTAGTTAGACAGCCTATGTGGGAGTTTAGAGAGCATTTGAGAGTTGGTGTGCTCAGAGCCATTTCCCCTGTCTCTTCCTCTTTCTTACATCTGGTTCTTTCTTCAGTCTGGCTTTGAGAATGGGTTGGCGTTGGGGTCTCTGAAGGTCCAAGTGGTGGCCTTAGCTTTCTTCAGAGGTCAAGTACAACATTCTTCCTTGACTGCGCACCCGGCTATCAACAGATCTTTGAAAGGGGTTTTCAGTAAGCAGAAGCTAGGTTCAGCGGCTTCTAAACCCACGATTATGCATTGGTTGAAGCAGACGATTAGTTCGGCCTACATCCTGGCAGGAAAGCAGCCTCCATTTGGATTTCGAGCGCATTCTACCAGGCGTATGGCTATGTCCTGGGCAGAGGTGGCATTGTCAGCAGATATTTGCAGGGTAGAGACTTGGTCATCCCTTTGCTCCTTTGTCAGGCATTAAAGGATGGATGTAGTGGCTCGTTTTAGAGACCATGTTTAGGGCATCGATTTTACACGCAGTGGTGCCTTTAGCCCATCTTTAGTAGGGACTGCTTTGGGACATCCCACAAGTTCTGGACGAGTGGGAAGGATGTTATGGAAGTAGAAACTAGGTCTTACCGGATAACTTTTTTTTTTTTTTTGGTTAGACCTTCACACTATTCCAGAAGCCCTCCCCCCCCCCCCCCACCACTGATTCTGCCATGCTTGATTGGGGGTGGGGGTGGGGGGAACCAGAGTCTTCTCTTCCTCCTGCTGCGGTGCTTGATTTTGTTTTTTGCTTCACTGTTGAAAGGGTGTACCAGTTTCTGCAGTTATGCGTTAGTTTTCTTGTTCCAAGTTATTATAGAAAAATGAGTACGGTAAAGTAAAATTTGGTTGGAAGTTATTGTATGAATCTTGATTTTTGGGCTTTCCACTGCTTGTCTATGTAAATACTGAAGGGCTGTGCTACCTCACAAGGGTATATCTTATAGCTCATTTCAGTGTAATCTATCTCCACCTTCTTGTTGATTGGACATAACTATCCCACAAGTTCTGGAATAGTGTGAAGGACTAATGAAAAGAAAATGAACGAGCAAGACCTCATTTCTTCTTTTTGGGCAACAACCAAATTGGTATAATAGGACTTCTTAGTGGACTGACAGTAGTCGGCTCTCCTAGATAGAGAAACCCCAAGGAGGCTGTAGTGGGGCTATACTATCTAGAGAAGACCTGAACATAGAATCTCAGCATGAGATCTGCTGTGGGAAGTAAAGAGACTCAAACTTAATGGGGAAAAGAGCAAAATGGTGCTGCAATGGTGGAATCAAACTGGTGAAGGTTCATGGTGGGAAGGTCATCCATATTTTCCAAGGGAGTGAATCAAAGGGAGGGTCAAGTGGAAGGTGAACAAGTAATGATCATAGCAGGAGACTGGTAAGGCAGAGAGGTTAGACAGAGTAGGTTATGACCTAAATCTTGTCATGAGCAAGTCTGTTATATGGCCCAATGTGTGTTGGAACGTTTCACATGGCTAAGAGAAATGAGAGAGAGATTGCTTATCCTGCAGTCTGCTAGGGTCATCCATATGGGGATTACTTGCCCAGGATTAGTATGCTAAGAGCATCTGGCAAGGTCTGGAGGTTAGCTTTTTGGGTAATTGAATCAGAGCATGGAGGGCAATAAAGTAAGAGTAGGTGAATGGGAGGTTTCATGTCAGTCCTAATTAGCAGAGCTTTAGAGTAAGGGAGAGTGTCAAGAGGGAGCTTTGGAAAAGGACTGCCCCCTAGTTTTAAAACTTGAACTTTGTACCACAGCATTAACATAGAGCCTCTAACAGGCACAGCAGGACTTAGTTCAATCTTGAGGAAATTAAAAAAAGAAAAAAAAAAAGAAGAGAGAAGCAAGCATTATTAGCTAGTTTCCATAGTGTAGAACCCTTTCCCCATAGTTTTAAACTGAAACTTTTTCTAGAGGTAGAAACTTGACAGCAAAAGAACTTTCAAAAAGGATAGTAGCAAGGCTCAGATTCTATCCTTGATACTTTGAAACCCTCTGCTCAGTGTGCTGTGGTGGCAAATAGAATGTTAGGTATTATTAGGAAAGGAATGGAAAATAAAAATGAGGATGTTATAATGCCTTTGTATCACTCCATGGTGTGACTGTACATTGAATACTGTGTGCAATTCTGGTCACTGCATCTCAAAAAATATATAGTGGAACTAGAAAAGATACAGAGAAGGGCAACAAAAATGATAAAGGGGGTAGGATGACTTCCCTATGAGGAAAGGCTGAAACAGCTTGGACTCTTCAACTTGGAAAAAAGACTGCAGAGGGGGAGGTATGATAGAGGTGTATAAAAAAAACTGAGTGGGGTGGTACGGGTAGATGTGAATCGCTTGTTTACTCTTTCCAAAATTACTAGGACTAGGGGGTACGCAATGAAGCTACAAAGTAGTAAATAAAAAACAAATTGGAGAAAATATTTCTTCACTCAACATGTTATATATATATATATATATATATATATATATATATATATACACACACATACATACACACACACACACACAATGATTAAGCTGTATACAATGATTATAACTGAAAAGAAACAATACCTATAAACAATCATTACATTACTGGTCCCTGCATCTACGCAATGCTAGGAGTTTCTAGACCAGGAAAAGATGCAATAATACACTATAATATACATACGTCCATCACTGGTCCCAAATCTCTACATCCAGGCTCTTTACATCAGCTGAGAGAAGCCCCTTTTTCAGCGAAGCTGGAGTCTGACCAGGAGTCTGGTTCTATGCAATGCGTCCACCCATAGATGAGCTTCCAGCTTCACTGTAAAAGCCCCTGTTTTATTAGGCTTAGAACTCATGTTCAGAGCTAAGGAAAATTACAGAATGCTTGAGAATTTCTCTGTTTTGGCAAACAAGCCATACTGTGGGAATGTGGTCGCATGTTTCTCAGTCCAGATGCCCAGTCTGAACTTGAAACAGGCTCCACCTCTCTCTTCACATACCAAATTAATTAGAGCTATGTTTTATCTTGTACATTCCAACTTATTTTCACACAATCAAAGTTAAACAATCATTTTTAAACAGAATTACTTCTAATCAAAAATACAGACCCCGAGTGCACTTGTTGGTCAAGGCAGAGTTTAAAAACAATCTTTAAAATTCACTTCCACTACAGATGGTTTCCTAAAAGAAAAGTCCATAAGCCATTATTAAAATGGACAGGAAAAACCACTGCTTATTTCTGGGATAAGCAGCATAAAATGTATTGTACTGTTCTGGGATCTTGCCAGGTACTTGTGACCTGGATTGGCCACCATTGGAAACAGGATACTGGGCTTGATGGACCTTCGGTCTGTCACAGTATGGCAACACTTACATACTTATCACCCTCTATGTTAGAAGCTTGAGGAATAGAGATAGCAGAATAGTTGAGAGGCAAACATTGAGATAGAATAGTGTCCTCACCTTTTCAGTGCCAAGACTTGGTGAGGCAAAAAATGTTCAGGTCACTGTTCAAAAGGAGATCATGGAGAGTGTTTGCAAAGATGGAGTGGCAATTGAGTAATGACAGTTTCAATGTAGAGGATGATGAGTAACATAAATCATCTGTGATACTGAAGCAAGTTGAAGTAAGTTCTTTGAGGAGTAAGTGACAAGGTATGAGGCTTGACAGGGAGAATGCTGAGAATAAAAAGTGGGAATTCTATAACCCCAGTATTGGGATGGGAGATAAGCTGGGCATAACAACACGTACTGTATGGGAAGATACACTCCAAAGCAACCAGAGCACATATAAGAGGTCCATAGGGGTTCCAGGACAAGAAAGGGTTATAATAATAAGTCATGCCTGGAGTTGCCAAAAACCACTGTAAATAAGCAAAAGCTTCTAATTTCAGGCATTTTGTACTATTCTTTTTACACAAAGCACACTTTTGTGTAGTTGGCCATTTAAAACTTTTGTGTAAAGTCAGCATCCTTCAGGAAGCATATCTAAGTTTTCCATTTGAGCAGCTGCAGTACAAATTCAGGCAAAGCAGGTCATTACTGGCATAAGAAAAAAAAACACTAAATGCACTAAAAAGCTTGTCACTTTTTGTAAGAAAAATTACTACATCTCTGAATATGCATCTATTTTTGAGATCCCAGTAAAGGGAACCATATTTGTACAACAGCTTAAATTAAAAGTCCCTCTTCCATATCATCAAGCTGATCAATCCATAGACTGGTGGGTTGTGTCCATCTACCAGCAGGTGGAGATAGAGAGCAAACTTTTGCCTCCCTATATGTGGTCATGTGCTGCCGGAAACTCCCCAGTATGTTCTCTATCTCAGCAGGTGGTGGTCACACACAGCAGCAGCTCTGGCTAGGCCTCCAAGCCTAATCCTTAGGTTTTGTTGAGGCCTGGGGTTGAGGGCTCTTTTGAGCAAGTGCAAACCTGGTGGTGCCAGGTCCCTCCTTTTCTCCCCCCTCCCGCTGGCTCCGTTAAAAAAAAAAAAAAAAAAAAAATATATATATTTTTAAACGTCTTTAAAGGCGTTTAATTCGACGTTTCTTTAAACGTTCATTGCAGCTACTCACTGGGACACCAGTTCGTTACAGCTCGGAGCGGCAAGCAGGTAATTTTACCTTTTTATAGCGGGCAGGGGGTTCCCCGATTCTTCTCCTCGTGGCAATGGCGTCGGAGGGCGAGGGCGCAAAGGGTCGCTCCCCGGATTGCTGGAGCGCTTCTAGAGGGGATGCGGGGGTTTTACAACCTGATTCGCCCTTGATGGGTGATAGTTTAGTGACCGATGAATGTCCCGGTCGTTCCTCCGGCGTGGCGGTTTTTCCCCGCCATAAACGCCCATCCCCCGCTCCTCGCCTCCGCCATCTTGGCCGGCCACGCGGCTCGGACGGCTTCTTCGGGGCCGCCCTTGAGGTTGGAGACATTAATGCCATGAACGCCCTTAATTTGGGCGACGGCACAAAAGCGGTTAAAGTTAAGCGCCGTTCTTCCCGCGCGGCTCCTTCACGGAGTTTCGCGCCGGACGCCATTTTGGATGCGCAGCATGTCTCTCCCCCGCTATTGCGAGCGCCGGTTGAGAGTGCGTCTAGGGCTGTTGCCCAGGCGGCGGAAGTGCACAGTCTGGGGGGTTTCTCCCCCGAGTTTGTTTTGCTGCTGCATCAGGCTTTCCTCATGCAAAACGCTGCCCCTGCTCCCTCTTCTGATAAAGAGGTTGAGGTTCCCAGAGGTAAACGCCCTCGGGTTGATTTCCAGGCCTTGGAGGACTTTTGTCTCCTCCGATGTAGATGAGGGCAGCGTGTCTGAGGTCTCCCAACGATCCTTTGCGGATTCCTTGGAGGAGATAGATCCCCGCTCGGCTGGAGCGGATGACCCCTCTGCAGCGCGGCTTTTTAGCCCAGAGGATTTGCCCAACCTGTTGTTACAGGCCATGGACACTTTGAAGATTTCCTCTCCGGAGGACGTCTCTCCCTCAGCCCCTGTTGGCTCTGCCATTATGCTGGGGACGAAGCGCCCGCCTAGAACCTTCCACGTGCATGATGCCATGCACACCTTAATTGCGGCTCAATGGGATGTCCCGGAAACGAGCCTTAAAGTGGCTAGGGCTATGTCCCGCCTCTATCCTTTGGCTGTGAGTGAACGTGAGGCCTATCTGTGGCCTACCGTGGATTCTTTAATCACTGCGGTGACTAAGAAAACGGCGTTGCCGGTGGAAGGTGGCACGGCCCTAAAGGACGCCCAAGACAGAAGATTGGAGGCGGCCTTAAGGTCGTCCTTTGAGGCAGCTGCTTTAAGTTTGCAGGCCTCAGTTTGCGGCTCCTATGTGGCCAGGGCGTGCCGGACTATGGTGCAGCGGGCTTCCCCCTCGGATCATTCCTTGAGGGCTGATTGGCCGGCCCTGGAATCGGGCTTAGCCTATTTGGCAGACTTGCTGTATGATGTCTGGAGAGCCTCAGCTAAAGGCATGGCTCAGACAGTCTCTGCGCGGCGGTGGCTTTGGCTGAAACATTGGTCTGCTGACCACGCCTCTAAATCCCGCCTGGCTAGATTGCCTTTTAAAGGCAAGCTGCTCTTTGAGGTCGAGCTGGACAAAATCGTGACCGATCTCGGCACGTCTAAGGGCAAGAAATTACCAGAGGTCAGGGCTCGGGTTAGTACTCGTCCCGATACCTCCAGAGGACGGTTGCAGGAAGCCCATCGGTACCGCCCGGGCAAGTCGGGTTCCTCTGCCCCCTCTTCCTTCAAGAGGAATTTCTCCCCCAAGCAGCATTCCTTTCGCAGAGACCGCCGTCCCGGAGGTGCTCCCTCCGGTCCTCCCCCAGGGTCTCGTACCCAATGACGGGGCCTTGGTCCACGCCCCAGTGCAGATTGGAGGACGGCTGTCCTCGTTTCTGGGCGAGTGGACCACTATAACTTCAGACGCGTGGGTGCTGGAAGTCATCAGAGACGGCTACAAGCTAGAGTTCTGCCAACCCTTAAGAGACGGGTTTGTACTCTCTCCCTGCAAGTCTCCGGTCAAGCTGTGGTAGTGCAGCAGACCTTGGACAACCTGATCCGCCTGGGTGCGGTCGTTCCGGTGCCAAAAAATCAGATTGGCAAGGGACGTTACTCCATTTACTTTGTGGTTCCAAAGAAAGGAGGTTCTGTCCGGTCTATCCTCGACCTCTAAGGGGTCAATCGGGCCTGGAAAGTGAGGCACTTTCGCATGGAGACTCTCCGCTCTGTTATAGCGGCAGTGAAGGCAGGAGAGTTCTTGGCTTCCTTGGACATCAAGGAAGCGTACCTGCATATTCCCATCTGGCCTCCTCTCCAACGCTTTCTGCGTTTTACAGTCCTGAGACGACACTTCCAGTTCAGAGCCCTCCCTTTCGGGTTGGCTACTGCTCCGCGGACCTTTTCCAAAGTAATGGGGGTCATAGCGGCCTTCCTGCTAAAGGAAGGAGTACAAGTCCATCCTTATCTGGACGACTGGTTGATCCGAGCCCCCTCTTATGCAGAGTGCGGCAAAGCTATGGACCGGGTAATTGCTCTTTTGAGCTCCCTGGGATGGATCATCAACTGGAAGAAGAGCCAGCTGCGCCCGACTCAGTCCCTGGTGTATCTGGAAGTTCGATTCGACACCCAAGTGGGCAGAGTGTTCCTGCCAGACAATCGGATTGTCAAGCTTCAGGCTCAGGTGGACTAGTTCCTAGTAGCCTCTCCTATTCGGGCTTGGGACTACGTGCAGCTGTTGGGCTCTATGACGGCACGATGGAAGTAGTGCCCTGGGCCAGGGCTCATATGAGACCACTACAGCTATCTCTGCTGCTGCGCTGGACTCCGATGTCGGAGGATTATGCTGTGCGCCTTCCCGTGGACCCAGCAGTGCGCAAGGCGCTGAGCTGGTGGACGCAGACAGACAAGTTGTCTGCAGGATTGCCTCTGGTGACCCCGGAGTGGATTGTCGTCACGACAGACGCCTCTTTGTTGGGCTGGGGAGCCCACTGCTTGGGAAGGACAGCGCAGGGGCTCTAGTCTCCTGCAGAGGCAAGTGGTCTATCAACCTCCTGGAACTCAGAGCCATTCGGTTGGTGTTATTGGAGTTCATCCCGGTACTGGTGTTGAAGCCTGTACGGGTCCTGTCGGACAATGCCACGGCTGTGGCCTATATCAACCGCCAGGGAGGTACCAAGAGCGCCCCTCTAGCCAAGGAGGCTATGAGTCTTTGCCAGTGGGCGGAAGCGAACCTGGAGCAGCTTTCAGCGGCCCACATTGCCGGAGTCATGAATGTCAAGGCGGACTTTCTCAGTCGCCATACCTTGGAGCCCGGAGAGTGGCAACTATCTGCTCAGGCGTTCTTGGACATCACGAAGCGCTGGGGCCAGCCGAGCCTAGATCTGATGGCGTCTTCGGCCAATGGCCAAGTGCCGCGCTTTTTCAGCAGAGGACGGGACCCTCGATCCCTGGGAGTAGATGCTCTTCTCCAACAGTGGCCGACACAAGAGCTCCTCTATGTGTTCCCGCCCTGGCCCATGTTGGGCAGGGTGCTAGACCGGGTGGCAAAGCATCCCGGCAGGGTAATCCTGGTGGGTCCGGATTGGCCCAGACGTCCCTGGTATGCGGACTTGTTCAGGCTCTCAGTCGACGATCCTCTGCGGCTGTCAGTGGAGCAGGGCCTGTTACATCAGGGTCCCGTAGTGATGGAGGATCCCTCTCCCTTTGGTCTTACGGCCTGGCTATTGAGCGGCAGCGTCTGAGGAAGAAGGGCTTCTCAGACAAGGTCATCGCCACTATGCTGAGAGCGAGGAAGCGCTCTACTTCTACTGCTTACGCCAGGGTTTGGCGTATCTTTGCAGCATGGTGTGAAGCAGGCTCACTTTCTCCCTTCACTGCTCCAATTTCTTCAGTGTTGGCGTTCCTGCAAGAAGGTCTGGAGAAAGGCCTGTCGCTCAGTTCCCTTAAAGTCCAGGTAGCGGCTCTGGCTTGCTTCAGGGGCCGCCTGAAGGGTGTTTCCCTGGCTTCGCAGCCAGATGTGGTGCGCTTTCTCAAGGGAGTTAATCACCTGCGCCCTCCTCTGCACTCAGTGGTGCCTGCGTGGAATCTCAACCTGGTGCTAAGAGCATTGCAGAAGCCGCCTTTGGAACCCTTGTCGAGGGCATCTCTGAAAGACCTGACGTTGAAAGCTGTCTTTTTGGTGGCTATCACTTCAGCCAGAAGAGTTTCCGAGCTCCAGGCGCTCTCATGTCGAGAGCCTTTTCTGCAGTTCACTGAGGCAGGAGTGACTATTCGCACAGTGCCTTCCTTCCTGCCCAAGATTGGTTCTCGCTTCCATGTGAATCAGCAGCTCTGTCTCCCTTCCTTTCGTAGGGAGGACTACCCAGAGGAGTACTCTGCTCTTAAATATCTGGATGTGAGACGAGTCATCATCAGATACTTGGAAGTGACCAATGATTTCCGGAAATCGGATCATCTGTTTGTCCTGTTTGCAGGTCCTCGTAAGGGTCTGCAGGCTGCTAAGCCTACAGTGGCAAGATGGGTCAAGGAAGCCATTGCAGCGGCTTATGTGGCCGCGGGGAAGGTGCCGCCTATCCAGCTGAAGGCTCACTCCACGAGAGCTCAGGCGGCCTCGATGGCAGAGGCCGGATCCGTCTCCTTGGAAGAGATATGCAAGGCGGCAACTTGGGCTTCGGCTCATACATTCTCCAAGCATTACCGTTTGACTGTGGCTGCACGGGCGGAGGCCCGGTTTGGAGCTTCAGTGTTGAGGTCAGGGATTTCTATGTCCCGCCCTGGGTGAGTACTGCTTCGGTACATCCCACCAGTCTATGGATTGATCAGCTTGATGATATGGAAGGTAAAATTATGTATAATCATACCTGATAATTTTCTTTCCATTAATCATAGCTGATCAATCCATAGCCCCTCCCAGATATCTGTACTGTTTATATTCTGGTTGAATTTTAGGTTCAAGTTTAGCCTTCAGTTACTTCAGGAGGACTTCGTGTTCAAGTTCTTCTTTCACTTGGATTCTTCAAGAGTTGAGACGAGTTTGTGTTACAGTGAGCTGCTGCATTCCTCTCCCCTCCGTTTTACGGGGCTGGATTGAGACATAAATTCTGCCGGCACTCCCTCCCGCTTCGTGCGGCTGTAGGGCAGCTTTGTACCCCTCCCGCTTCGGCGGTGTTAGGGTCAGTCAGCTCCTCCCGCGGTTGCGGTTGCAGGATAAGCCAGATCCCCCCGCATCGGCGGGTGTGGTGTCCCTCCCCCGCTCCGCGGGGATGAGCTGGACGGATTCCCCTCCCCCACTTGTGTGGGGATGAGCTGGGTTAATTCCCCTCCCCCGTTTCGGCGGTGGTGAGCTGGGCAGAGTGTCCCTTCGTGGGTGTAATTCTCTAAGTGCTGAGTCCTGCGGATGGAGCTTTGATATCGACATACTGAGGAGTTTCCGGCAGCACATGACCACATATAGGGAGGCAAAAGTTTGCTCTCTATCTCCACCTGCTGGTAGATGGACACAACCCACCAGTCTATGGATTGATCAGCTATGATTAATGGAAAGAAAATTATCAGGTATGATTATACATAATTTTACCATGCCCTGCTTTGGAAGCACCCTTGGGCCGCTGAAGCCTGGTGGACTAATGCAGTGCTCTTTAACCCAGTCCTCGGGGCACACTCTGCCAGTTGGGTTTTCAGGATTTCCACAAAGAATATACTGGAGAGAGGTATACATGCACTGCGTCCTCAGTGTACAAATCTCTCTCCTGTATATTCATAGTGGATGCCCTTAAAACCTGGCTGGGTAGTACTGGACTGGCCCCCCTCCAAGTTCAGTTGTGTGTGTATGGAGGAAGAAACTAAAGACTTTGGGACACATCTCCCAAGGAGATCCTAAGGTCCTGGTAATCTAATGACATTTTTCAAACACTAATTTGGGGCATAAATGTTTAAAATATTCCCTTCCCTTTGGAAATCCAACAATTTAATGCAAAAAAAAAAAAAAAAGATGAGGGAGTAGCCCTGCCCTGCATTCCTCTTCCCTCCCAGACCCTCATTCACATAAAAGTTATGTTACATCAGACTTCTATTCTGCAGATACTTTAGCAGTTCTATGCGAGTTATACAAATTTGAGAAGACTAGATAAAACAAACATTCCAGGAGTTACATCTGCCAAACACTGTCTAATGTCCTGGTAATACATATTTAAGAAAGCCTTGAAAATATTTTTAGTTCATCAACACTAAATCAGGAAGTAATTGAATCTGAACTGGTAGTGAGTTCCAGCCCATAGCTGCTTGATACTTGAGAAGAATTAAACATCTAATGTGATTTTAATCCTCTTTACCGATGGAAAACAGTAATATTTGGTTATGAGTTCTGTGAAAATGACTTTTTTGAAGAAATGTGATCCAATCACTTAAATAATTAGGAGCACCACCACTCATAATTTTAATTTCAATGTTTTTTTTTATTGGTGACTCAACATAAGGTCTTGTTCCCACCCGCCTCTTAGCCATCCTAAGTCCTTTCCTGCTGCTGCTCACCCATTAAGCACCCAATAAAGGCCAGCACTGGATAGCTTCTCTTCAGATGTGGTAGCTAAAAAGACTCATAAACATTCCCCTGTCTGAACTCCCAAAGATGCCCGAGGCAGACTAGAAAGATAGTTTTTCAGCTGGCAGTAAGCAAAATGATCTCCCCAAAGCAATAAGGTCATTCAATGGTTTCAAGTCCTCTCCCACCTGAGTAAGTACATGCTCCAAAAGGATCAAACTCCGAGTTTCCCACCTGACAAATGCTTGGTTTTCTCTCCCCGGCAGGAAATCAACGTTGCCACGAAAGGGCAGTTGATCCATTGTCTCTGATCACTCTCCAATAAACCAATGAGAAATTTCCAGGCTTCCCGACTTCTGGCAATTAAGCCTAAAACCTGCAAAATCTCCAAATTTGGCAAAGCACTCCAACAGGGCAGTCAGTGAATTGTGTAGATCCAATAGGTGTATTAAGGGGTCATTTGCAAAAGCAGCAAGCTTGAAACACTGTGCCCCCAGATCCATTCCGTTAATCTCCAGGTTAGCATAAACATCTGAGAAAACAGGCATCCCTGGCAAGTTCCGCTTTTCTTATCCTTTCCCCACTCCTCTCAATTACTTCTACTTAACAGTATTAGATTGGTAGAGTGTTAACATGCCATGGCTGTCATGAGCCTTTAATGGTCACATCAGGAGGGGTAGTCCTGGCAGCAGCTACCTTATAGTCCTCTAAGACTGTATTGGTAGGCAGGGCAATACTGCCAGTGGCTGTTTGAATTAAGAGGCAGAGTTGTCTTGTCAGCACCATTGGCTCACCTGGCTGTGCCAGTACACCCAAGCTTAAGACTGCATGTGCACACATTGACACTACATGTATGCCTACACATATTTCCTGTTGTCAGGCACTGGGCATTATGTGAGATCATTAATTGAATTCAGTTGCATAAGGGTGAATTCTAGGATCACAGCAGCATCTTATTTGCAAAAGTAAAACTTGTACTAGAAATAAGGTTTTGGCTAGAATCTGGTTTATATTTAGGAGTAAATGTTTCTGAAGACGAGCAGGATAGCAGGTCCTCACAGCGTGGGATGACATCACTGATTGAGCTCAATAGGGGAAACAATACTAGTTTTGATGCGTATTAAAACTTTTTTGGATCTTCACTATTGTATTCTTGTTACTTCATCCCTGCTGCTGTTACACAGGACCAGCTCAGTCTTAGTCTTTCCATAGAGCTGGTCAGATGGGTCACCAGATGCTCCTGTCAAGACTTATTTTCTAGTGAAGTTTTAACTCTTTTTGAGAGTTCTTTTACTGTTGAGCAGTTCCCAGCACTCCGGAGTACTATAAGGTTTTCAGTTAGATTGATTTCTTCCTTTGTATTTACCTGAGAAGGGCCTCTGATGGGGGCCTTGGGAGCCCTAGTAAAGCATTTTTATTCAAACGTCATTTCATTTTGCTTCGACTGTGTTTTTTTGGCAATATGTCCCAGAAAAAAACTTCCCAGCAGCTTTAAGATGTGCATGCAGGCTGATAAAACAATATATGAAATGGATACAAAGTTTGTACTTGCATTGTCTGGGGTCAGACCATGAGCCCCCTCATAATTTGTGTTCACAGATGTCAGAGGTCTTTAGAGTCATGAGAAATAGCACAAATACATTTTTGATGCCTCCAAGTCCAGTCCATTGATATCTGCATTGGAGGAATCTGTCTCCATGAGTCTAGGAGCTGCATCGGATGCTGGGGATATATTGGCACTGAGCACATTAATCATCCTCAACTATGAGCATCATCAGAGGGCACTGGGACTAGACATCCTGTGAGTCCTGCCCAAAGAAGAGGAAGTTTTAGTCCTCTTCTCTTGCGTCTAGGGCTCGTACTGCTGAGCACCAGGTGGAGGCTGGAGTGCATAGACACTGGCCCCTTATTGGAGTGTTAAATTGAAAGCACTGAAGCACTAAGGTTGCTGGTGTCCTTGCGCCCCTGATGTGTGGACTGCTCATCCTTCTTGGTAATGGAGGGGATGCACAGTTTCCAAGGACTCAAAACCAGGTTTCCAATCTTTTAAGTGATTCAGGAGGATTTTCCACAAATACTGTACATGTGCCTTTGTCAGCTCATGAAGTTCAGTGGGCAAATGGAATGATACTGTGCTTGATGTAATGCTGGGGCTTCAACACTCTAGATGTTGATACATATAAAGAGACCTAGTTGGTCATTGAGACCTACAGTGGTGGAAATAAGTATTTGATCCCTTGCTGATTTTGTAAGTTTGCCCACTGACAAAGACATGAGCAGCCCATAATTGAAGGTAACAGTGAGAGATAGCACATCACAAATTAAATCCGGAAAATCACATTGTGGAAAGTATATGAATTTATTTGCATTCTGCAGAGGGAAATAAGTATTTGATCCCCCACCAACCAGTAAGAGATCTGGCCCCTACAGACCAGGTAGATGCTCCAAATCAACTCGTTACCTGCATGACAGACAGCTGTCGGCAATGGTCACCTGTATGAAAGACACCTGTCCACAGACTCAGTGAATCAGTCAGACTCTAACCTCTACAAAATGGCCAAGAGCAAGGAGCTGTCTAAGGATGTCAGGGACAAGATCATACACCTGCACAAGGCTGGAATGGGCTACAAAACCATCAGTAAGACGCTGGGCGAGAAGGAGACAACTGTTGGTGCCATAGTAAGAAAATGGAAGAAGTACAAAATGACTGTCAATCGACAAAGATCTGGGGCTCCACGCAAAATCTCACCTCGTGGGGTATCCTTGATCATGAGGAAGGTTAGAAATCAGCCTACAACTACAAGGGGGGAACTTGTCAATGATCTCAAGGCAGCTGGGACCACTGTCACCACGAAAACCATTGGTAACACATTACGACATAACGGATTGCAATCCTGCAGTGCCCGCAAGGTCCCCCTGCTCCGGAAGGCACATGTGACGGCCCGTCTGAAGTTTGCCAGTGAACACCTGGATGATGCCGAGAGTGATTGGGAGAAGGTGCTGTGGTCAGATGAGACAAAAATTGAGCTCTTTGGCATGAACTCAACTCGCCGTGTTTGGAGGAAGAGAAATGCTGCCTATGACCCAAAGAACACCGTCCCCACTGTCAAGCATGGAGGTGGAAATGTTATGTTTTGGGGGTGTTTCTCTGCTAAGAGCACAGGACTACTTCACCGCATCAATGGGAGAGAATGGATGGGGCCATGTACCGTACAATTCTGAGTGACAACCTCCTTCCCTCCGCCAGGGCCTTAAAAATGGGTCGTGGCTGGGTCTTCCAGCACGACAGTGACCCAAAACATACAGCCAAGGCAACAAAGGAGTGGCTCAGGAAGAAGCACATTAGGGTCATGGAGTGGCCTAGCCAGTCACCAGACCTTAATCCCATTGAAAACTTATGGAGGGAGCTGAAGCTGCGAGTTGCCAAGCGACAGCCCAGAACTCTTAATGATTTAGAGATGATCTGCAAAGAGGAGTGGACCAAAATTCCTCCTGACGTGTGCAAACCTCATCATCAACTACAGAAGACGTCTGACCGCTGTGCTTGCCAACAAGGGTTTTGCCACCAAGTATTAGGTCTTGTTTGCCAGAGGGATTAAATACTTATTCCCTCTGCAGAATGCAAATAAATTCATATACTTTCCACAATGTGATTTTCCGGATTTAATTTGTGATGTGCTATCTCTCACTGTTACCAATAACCTACCCTTCAATTATGGGCTGCTCATGTCTTTGTCAGTGGGCAAACTTACAAAATCAGCAAGGGATCAAATACTTATTTCCACCACTGTATGTGCCTCCTGCTGGAATTCAACTTGCACTCTTTGGTGCCCCCAAGGAGAGATCCTCAGACATTGTAGTCTTTTGGGAGAAAATGTTTCAGAGCTCTGTGCTTACCTCCTGCATAGCTTCTTATCAGCTCTTCATGGGCATGGACTTTTGCACAAAATGTTTCACACTGGAGGACTCTTTGCCCACCAGTGAATAAAGTTGCTTGATCTTCTAATAAACAAAGTGAAGAAATGTGTAAATGGTCCAAGTAACCTATAATATTTTTGAAATAGGATAGGAAGTGTCTGCAAATGGATATTGACACCTGTAGACATGTCATGGCTTTGGGCCTCATTTTAAGGTACTATATACAGCAAAAGCTCACTGATGTGCTGTGCAGCAGAGAGTATCACTTTGATCAACCAGTGAAAATAATCATATATCTGTCACTATACTGAAGTTACAATAGCACTCTTAGCATCCTGAGCCTGAAGCAATTTTTCTAATTGTGAGAAAATTCTTGCTGGAACATTTGTGTCCTTGGAGATACATCAGGATAAACATATATAGGAGATCAGTGGAAGTGAGCTAATCTTTTTCTGAAGAAATTTATCAATACCTTATTTCTATGCTTACTGCATTCAAAGGTGTGATCATTAAGGTATCTCTTAATGTAGCTTCCTGAACAGATGTTTCCAGCTTTATAGTCAGGTCCACCTCTAACACATCTTCTGTCTCTCCATCAGAAGTATGTTTAATAGAAGCAGAAATATAATAAGCTTTTGAAAAATTTGGGAAGGATGAAGGGTCAAGAGACAGGACCTCCAGCATATACTGTTTCAACATCTCATTTGGAGCAATCATATTGCATGAGAAATTCATAAAATAGAGATTATTAGCTCACAATTGGTTCTCCACTTTTGCAGTCTATTCTGAAGTAAATTATTCCCATTCACTAAGGAAGCATTAACTTCTTCCAGTGTTCTAATCCTAGAATGATCATTCAGTTTCCCACTGTGTAAACTAACATCAGTCTCGAGTGGTCACTTTAGTTGCTGTTTAACCAGTAAAGGAGCATAGCTGAGATAAACAAAGTTCCTTCCATTTTAGGTATTAACTTTCAAATTTCAGCATAGAAATATCTTTAGAGGGAGTAGCTAAAACTAGCTTATTCCCCATACATCCTCCAAATGATATTGGTTTCAAAGAAAGTTTATCGCTGATACAGCATTAGGGAAGTTTTCAACAAGGGAATCTGGAAGAGCAACATCCAGAGGTGTTCCTCCTACTAGAGGTAATTCAGTCTCTTCACATTGTAACACTTCCCCCCTACACCTGCACCCATACCTGACAGGACTGGATGTAACTGGGACCAAACCCGAAGAAATACTGGGTGACTTTAGGTGATGAGCAACAATCAGGATTCAAAGAAGGGGCCTCTGGACTAGCAATGACTTTTGCTTAGGAATTCAGGTCTTTAACAATTGGAGTACACTCCTTTAGAGACATGACACTTGTCCATAGGACCTAGTACCTTGATGTTCTCACCTGTCGTGTTCTCGAGGACCTTGGCATTCTGTCAGGCTTCTTCCCCGGGAACCGTGGGTACGTGAGTCCTTGGACCACGGCCGAGGAGCGGCAGTGGCAGGCAAGATCACCTTCGGAGCAGAGAAGAGACAAGGCTGGACTGGAACCCCGGACTGGAGTCCTGCACTGGAACACTCGGGACTGGAACACACCGGACCGGAACACACTGGAGTAGGCTTCACCTACGCATAGCTGCCTTTCCCCCGAGGGTTGAGCCCTCAGGTTCGAGCAGCCGGTAGGGCTTACAGGAAAACCAGAACTGGAACCAGCAACAGGAACAACCGGAGTCAGGATCCAGCGGTGCTCCCAGGTACCTAGGCTAAAGCAAGGCAGACAGGCAGGGAAGAGGACACAGGAGCTACATACAAGCTAAGCTCAAGGGAATGGTAATGACAGCTACGCTTGCCAGAGGAAGGGTTAGACTGGAGCTACAGTAGCAACAGATAGAAAGGAGAGAAATGGCTGCAGCATCAGCTGCTAACCAACCTCAGACGGGGAGCAGAGCCACTGCACAGGGATAACAGGCTAGAAGCCCACAGAGAATAATATACACAGAAAGGCTGAAAGCCTACAGGTCAGAGAGATACACCCAGAAAGGCTAGAAGCCCACAGAAAGGCTGGAAACCCCCAGGCTGCAGTAATACACCCAGAAGGCCTGGAAGCCCACAGATAAAGGGATATACACAGATAGACTGGAGGCCCACAGAGCAATGGGCACAGAAGGGATGGAAGCCCACAGAGCAATAGACACAGAAGGGCTGGAAGCCCACAGCGCAATAGACACAGAAGGGCTGAAAGCCCACAGAGCAATAATACCCTGAGCCAGAAGGCAAGGCCCACAGGTGATAGTAACTCGCAATGCAGAAGGGCTGGAAGCCCACAAGAAAAGACAAGGAAAGCTAACTGTGCAAACAGCACACTAACCTCGGGAGCTAAGGCACTGCGGAGGCATTGGCAAGGCAAAGGCTGCAGTCTCTAAGTGCTTAATAAAGCCCTTCAACACCAAAGGCACAGCTGCAGCAATCTCTAAACATTACGGAGGCTGTTCAGGCACAAACCACAGAGCAGGCAGAAAGCACAGTGAAACACAGAGAGGTTTCCCACCACACCCAGGTGTAGTGTAGTGAAGCAATTAGAGTCATGCTGGAAGCAGCTAGCACACAGAGAGAGAGAGAGCTAACCCAGGCAACACCCACAGGTGCAGTATAGTGAGGCAATTAGAGTCATGCTGCTGGATGCAGCCAGCACAGAGAGCCAGAGCTAGCTCAGAAAGGACAGACAGAAGAAACAGGAGCCAGCTAGGAAGCTGACCCCCAGAAATAAGGTAAGTCTGAGGGTGGTCACGGTCACAGACGTGACATCACCTGACCAGAGCCTTTAGTTAGTTCCTTCCTCTTGCCCATATTATACAGCAAGGATAACCAGCACTTGGAGAGAAAATTATTGAGAGAGCACTCCTGATGAGCATAAAGTATCAGTTGGCTCCAAAGAGGCGTACCACTTTGGTCATGCCCCTTCAGGCACACATCTGTGGGCCACATTTCTGTGGCAGTGGTCTGATCTTAAAGGAACCTGGGGCATCAGATAATGATGTCAGTCACTAAACAGTGTTCTGCTTTCAGGACTCCACTTCCTTTTCTTATGGTCCGCTTTTCGATTCAGGGTAACATACTACTCTCCTCCTCATAGAGCGCCTTTTCAAATGCAGTCGGTCCTGAGCAGCTGCGATAACATCATCCATGTAGAAGTGGAGCCGTTTTGCTTTTCTTATGGCAGGTCTGTCTGGGAGCAATTTTTACAACCTTCCAACTAAATGGTTGACATCATAGAAACTGTCTTTGGTAGTTGCAGTGCCTCCATTTAGTAGAGATGACTAAACCAGTGGAGACATAATTGTCTTTTTTTTTTTTTATTATTCCTTTGTAGATTGTATGATGCATATTTCTCAAATGGTTTCATTGTACCAGCGGTTGAGCAGTGAGATGCCAAGAACCGTGTGCAGGCATTTCATCTGAAACAATTGCAGTTTGTGCAAATCTTCAGCTGGCGATGTCCATGTTTCTGATGCATAAAGGACAGGAATGACTGTGGCATTAAAAATTGTCATCTTGGTTTTCAGTGTAACACATGCTTCTTCTTTGATGCCAATCAAACTTCTACTGGACTCGAGAAAAGTTCACAGCAAGAGTCCATTTTTTTGATTAATAAATTCTTGCTGTGAACTTTTCTTGAGTCCACATGTGGGGTATCCCTAGCAACGAACATTGGTCAATTGAGCCTCACAACGGCAAGGACATAATAGAGATTGACCTAAAACCATAAACAACTATCTGAGAGTGCAGACTGGGAACAGAACAAAAATGGGTCTAGGGGGGGTGGAGTTGGATTCTAAAGCCCGAACAGATTCTGCAGTACTGCCTGCCCAAGCTGTCTGTCATGTCGGGAATCCTGCTGAAGGCAGTAGTGAGATGTGAATGTGTGGACTGATGACCACGTTGCAGCCTTGCAAATCTCCTCAATGGAGGCTGACTAAGTGAGCCACTGTGGGTTCAGAAAAGCTGCTAGACTCTTCAAAGCTTTTTCTTACACCAGGCTCAGTGCTGTCATCCTCATGCTATGAAGACTTGCATTCTGCTGTCCATGGGAGAGCACTGGTTAAAAACTAAGTATGTATATTGGTTAAATCAGTCTGTGGTTCCCAACTAGCCAGTTGGGAGTTTTATGATATCTGCAACAAATATTCATCCTTATAATACTGGGCTATACCCTACTTGCTAACTGAACCAACAATACTACCAGTATAAAGCTCTCTGCCAGTTAATTCATTTTTAGAAAATACCTTTATTATTTATTTGCTTACAAAACCTAATACCTTAACATATCATTCCTTCATACACACTCATGCACGCTCACTTACAAATGCACACTCATACACATTTCACAATAAAACCTTAATGGAGCAAACCCTCTAATACATGTAATATCCTAACTGTTCAAAATGCCCAGTAACCTCAGCAGGATATTTGTTCAAAACGTTCCTCTGATGCTAGTACTGCAATGCCCCCACGGGGTGTGCCTGTTGCTTTAATCTTCCATACTGGTCACAGCACTGCACTGCAAGTTCAAAAAGTTCATCTAATTTTAGTGCTGCACTACCCTTCCATTCTGGTCACAGCACTGCAAGTTCAAAAAGTTCATCTAATTTCAGTGCTGCACTACCCCCTAGGGTGTGCTTGTTGCTTTAAACTCCCATCATAGTCACAGCACTACACAAAATCCAATCCTTTTCATGTGTGCTGGGTCCCAGGAATTCCAAACGAAAATGCAAAATATTTGCTTAGAGTTCTCCACTCCTGTGGTCAATCCACTTCTTGTGCTGTTTTGGGAGGCACGAGGTTATTCACTTCTTCCACAGGGGGTTTACGGGTAGATTGGGGTGATGTACAACTCCTCAACAAGTTTATTATTAGAACTGAGTTCCATGCTATGTCCCTTATAGAATACTGCCATGCTCTTAGAATCCCACGGGGTTTACGGTTGTACAAAGAACCCAGATTTTTGGATGATTCTGAATATGTTAAGCGATGGAACGACATCATTTCTAGGTGTTCTCTGGATCTGATGTTGATTACTATCGATAAGCTTAATGATATCAGAATAAAGAGTGAGGCAGATTTAGCTCACTATTTGGATCAGATTAAACAGGCAGTGGGTTTGGAGGTGTTTGATCAAAAGTATCAGGAACATCAAGTAGGTATGGATAAATACAGACAAGAAATTAGGTCACAAAAGGTATCCAAATATAAAAGGGATGAGATGGACTATACCAGGGGGTTTATTTATCCCTGGATGGACCACTCTAGAAAATCTAGACGGAACAGGCGTAACAAAACAGTTTCATTTTTGAATTCTTCAAGTGACTCCTCTGGGGAAGAGAATAGACCCAATCCACAAGTGGGCGAAGTGAGTAGAGAGGTCATAGGGAAAGTAGATGTGCAGCAAACTTTTTTAGGAGTTGGCAGTACACGTCCGGAAGGAGCAGGGGGAGGCCCCAGTACACGATCCAAGAGCCAAACCAAAAAGATGATTCCCTAGTCTTTAATTTGTCATCAAAATTGTTAACGGATGCTCAGCAACAAGTACTAGCATTGGGGTTATCGTTTGTCCAGACTCAAGTGTATGATGCGTTTAACATTAGGGTGGCTTTGCACAAATTTTTTCGCAAAATGAGATTACAATTATATTTTTCAGAAGCTGAAGAAAGGGTGCAAGGGGATCAAATTACGTTTTTTCAAAAATATAGGATTCCATCAGTGTGGGTGCCTCCTGGTCCGATAGATCCCGTGATAGCTACTTTTCAACAGTGGGTTTTGCAGGAGATTAGCAGGTTGGAGGAAAATCAAATTAGGGGAGTCCCGAATTTGAGTAGGGTTCAAAAGATCGCTTTGGAGCAGTTACAGCAAGATAAATCCATCATAGTTACACGGGCGGATAAAGGAGGAGGGGTGGTGGTGTTGGACTTTTGTGAATATGTACAGGAGGCAAATAGACAGTTGGCAGATGAGGAATGTTATAAAGAATTGGAAGGGGATCCTACAGTGCAATATCAGAAGGCAGATTTTGAATTATTGTCGGATGCCAATAAACAGGGGATTATTACCTTTCGGGAATATACATTTTTATATAATCAATTTCCATTGATCCCCATAGTGTATTTTGCACCCAAAATTCACAAGAGCCTTCACCACCCCCCCCCCCCGGGCGCCCTATTGTCTCAAGTAAAGGGTCGTTATTTGAACCCCTTCCTCAGTTTTTGGATTTTCATGTGCGTCCGTGTCTTCAAACGATACGGTCATATGTTAGAGATTCTAGCCATCTTCTTGAGTTGTTGGACAGTTACGAATGTTTGTTGGGAGAGGAGGTTATATTGGTTACGTTGGATGTGGTATCACTATATACCAACATACCACAAAATGATGTGGTACTAATGCTGGAGCGACTATTGAATTCATTGCAGTTATCACATCAAAAAGTAGCTTTGTTGAACAGTATGGCTCGTATGGTGATTTCACATAACTTTTTCAAATTTGGGGAGAAATATTATTTACAAGTAAAGGGTGTTGCCATGGGGGCAACTGTAGCCCCCACGGTGGCATGCCTTTATATGGCCCAATACGAGGAAAGATGGGTGTATAGTTCCCCATTTTTTGATCAAGTTATAGGTTGGCTAAGGTATATTGATGATGTACTGATGATATGGCGGGATGATGTACATCAATTACAACAGTTCTTGGAATACCTGAATGCACAGGATGTTAATATTAAGTTTGAACATCAAATAGGAGGTGGGTCAGTGAATTTTTTAGATGTGAATATCAGGGTGCATCAGAGAACATTTGTTACACAGGCATTCCGGAAAGTAACAGACCGCAATGCGGTGTTACATTATCGGAGTCATCACCCTACTCGGCTTAAAAACAGCATACCAACTGGGCAGTTCTTACGTATTCGTAGGTTATGCTCAGCGCGCAGTACATATCAAGACCAGGCTCAGGAGATGATCAAACGGTTCAGGCAGCGGGGGTATCCGCCTAGGGTGATTCACAAGGCGGCCAAACGGGCATTTAATGCCCATAGGGAATGGCTGTCTGGCTCTAATAAGCAGTTTAAATCACGCAGGCTTACTTGCATTTTACCTTATACGCAAAACAGTTTGGCTGTAGAGAAAGTGATTAGGCAATTGTGGCCCATGGTTACAGTACATCAACAGTTTCAAAGCATTCCTATGTTCACATACACGCGAGGGCCAAATATGGGAGAGATTTTGTCCCATTATAAGCGAATGGACACAGCTCGAACAGATGATTTTGGGAGAGGACATACAGTATGTGGAGGGTGTGTGTATTGCAAGTATGCCATGCAGGTTACACAAGTGATAATTCCACACACACAGGGACGTGTTTTTAAGTTGCAAACACATACAGATTGTAATACCAAACAGTGTGTATATGGAATTTGCTGCCCATGTGGACTATGGTATGTGGGGCATACAGTTAGGAAAATTAAGAACAGGATGGCTCAGCACCTTAGCAACATTAGGTTAGCCAAGCAGGATACATCATTAGTTGCCCATTGGGGGAGGGCTGGCCACACTGTGGAAGATCTTCAGTTTGTGGTATTGTTTAAAGTGCAAGGAAACTGCAGAGGAGGCAACATTACACAGCAGTTGTTAGATGTGAGCAAAGAACCATTTTTAGGTGGAATACGGTAGAGCCAGGGGGTTTGAATAAGGAAGTTGAGTGGCTACAGGTTTGAGTAGGTGGGGCTGGATGGTATGGTGTTTGATTAGGTTTTAAGCCAGCTTTCAAAGCGCATGGGCTAGCGTTTGGTAGGCAGATGTGAGGTGGAAGTAGAATCCCCACCGTCTTGCAGCCATAAGGGATTTACAAGTTTACACAGTGAGTAAAATGTTAATGTATTAGTATAAGTTATTGAGAGGGGTTTAGGATAGATTTGTGAGCACTTTTGCATATGTTTGTTTGTGTAGGACCTGACTCCTGATGACGCGGATGTAGCGAAACACAGGCTGTGTAGAGTCTGGGGTATATCGGATGACTGTAAGAGTTTCAAGCACATCGCATGAGTGGAAGTGGATTGACCACAGGCGTGGAGAACTCTAAGCAAATGTTTGCATTTTCGTTTGGAATTCCTGGGACCCAGCACACATGAAAAGGATTGGATTTTGTGTAGTGCTGTGACTATGATGGGAGTTTAAAGCAACAAGCACACCCTAGGGGGTAGTGCAGCACTGAAATTATATGAACTTTTTGAACTTGCAGTGCAGTGCTGTGACCAATATGGAAGGGTAGTGCAGCACTAAAATTAGATGAACTTTTTGAACTTGCAGTGCTGTGACCAGTATGGAAGATTAAAGCAACAAGCACACCCCGTGGGGGCAGTGCAGTACTAGCATCAGAGGAACTTTTTGAACAAATATCCTGCTGAGGTTACTGGGCATTTTGAACAGTTAGGATATTACATGTATTAGAGGGTTTGCTCCATTAAGGTTTTATTGTGAAATGTGTATGAGTGTGCATTTGTAAGTGAGCGTGCATGAGTGTGTATGAAGGAATGATATGTTAAGGTATTAGGTTTTGTAAGCAAAGGAACAACAAATATTCATGAGAGATTAAGTTATTGCCTCCATTACATGCAGACTCTTATACATATTCATTTTGAATATCCTGAAAACCCATCTGGCTCATGGTCCTCCAGGTCAGGATAGAAATGATTAGTAATAGTAGTAGTTTGGGAACCACTGCCATATTAGATGGTTCTTGATTATGCCGCTTGGCAGTTGGTTCTACCTGGTAGAAATGTTCAGTTAAGCACAGTGGGTAATGATTTTGCTTGTATATTTCCTTGTCCAAAAGTGTGGTTACACACTCTAGTTTGATAATCTTATTATAGAGTATATCACACAGTGCAGCCATCTATGAGTTATTGGTCTCATTTCTGAGGTCACTAACAAATTTGTTGTGAATATATAAGCCTTGTGCACACCAAGCACCTTTTGTATTTCTGATATCGTCACAGTACACATTCTTTTCTTAGGGCATATTGTATTCAATATTCAGAAATATTGTAATGAACAAAGGGATGTTGCCACTTATACCGGATTCCCTAATCTCTCAAATACTGTGTCAAGGGTTACAGTTCACCTCGACACTTAAGAGTTGTAGTTGCTAGGTCATGGTATATCTCCAGCTCATAGGTATCCCAAGTCAGATGTTCTGTGGCTTGGGCCTTAGCCAAGACTGCTTCTTTATTTTTAAAATCAGCAAAGCATGCAACTGTCTTTCATGTGATTATTGCATCCTGGGCCCAGAGTGAGATAAGCTCACACTAGTTTAATATCCTCTGCTGGCATGACCTGTTCAGTAGAAAGCAGGTTCAATGCTATCTTTTGGACCACCCATTTGCAGTCAAGATACTCTGTAGTCTCGGGGATTCTCTGGACATGTAGGTTGCAGTGTCAGCTGTAATTTTCTAAGTCCTCTAGTTTATCCATGATATAGGTCTCCTTGTTATTGTAATCTTGTAATTGTGAATTGAGCCCAGTCAAGGCCTTGGCATGTTCATCAAGGTAGCCTTCAACCTCCTCTATCAGGTGGCCTAACTTAGTAATTTCTCCCTTCAGATTTGCTGTGGGAGTTGACAGTTTGGCACACACCGTCCCTACATCCGCTTTGATTTTATATAAAAGTGTTCAGAATTCTACTAGAGAGTCTGTTGATACTTCTACTTCCTTAGCGTATGCAGCAGATGAATCCAGTCTGTGTATGGTTAGCTTAAGCTTTATTACTTCCTAGTCTTGTTTCTTGTCTGTTTGTCTTGCCTGGTTCCTGTTCAGTCTGTGTGTAGTTTAGCATTTTAGCATATTGCTTGTATCTTTCCTAGTGACTAATGGCAGCTTTCAGCCCTTGTGCTTTAGCCTGTGTTCTTTCCTAGTGGCTGCTTGGTAGCTTTCAGTCCTTGTGCTTTAGCCTGTCTGTGTTCTTTGCTAGTGGCTGCTTGGCAGCTTTCAGTCCTTGCTCTTTAGCCTGTTTGCTTTCTGCCTAGTGTTGTATTATTTGTCTGTGAGTCCTAGCCTAGTATTCTGCCTTGCCTCTCATGTTTATTCCTTTCTCCTCTGAACCCTAACTCTGCTTCAGTCTAGCTTGTTCCTGTACCATGTGTCCTGTGTCAGAATCCTGAAGTCCTGCAGGCCGCCCGCACCTAGGGGTTTAACCTCTGGGGAACGGCCGTCACCGCAGGTGAATCCCAGTTGGTTCAGTCCTGTCTTTCGAGCTTTGCTTGCCTATAGCTTAATTCCACTTCTATCTCTAGTCCTGTGTGTTCTTGCCTTGTTTGTTTGCATCTGCAGCTCCTGTCTTGTTTGTTTGTTAATCCAGTTCTGGTTGGGGGGTTTTGCCTGCTGCTGCCACTCTACGGCAGTAGCCCAAGGGCTCACGTTTGTCCAAGAGTCCGAGAAGCCAGAGATCGTGACAGAGATGTACTGAGGTGAAGGAGGAGCTGGCCATCTGGTATCACTGCCTTCAGCTTTGTAATCTCTTATCTTCATCTGCTGGTAGATGGACATAACCCACCAGTTCTTGTCGACTTTGCTGTGCCCTTCTCTTAGTGCCTTTGGCTCCACCTTTCTGTGGGAAATGTTACCAATAGGAAAATTAGTTCTGGGGCTAGTGCTCTGGTCTCCATGGTAACCATGGAACCTCAGTGCTGTTGTCATGGGGGCTTTTGCTTCAGGTGCAGTAGCTTCAGCAAAATAGTTATGTTTTGCTGGAAGATGGTTGGCTTTCAGCCTGAAGGTCACAGGTTTAAGGCTGGTTTGTGCATCATATTAGAAACTGTGGCCCTCAGCTCCTTTTCTATGGGGCATATTTTAGTTCTCTCTCTCATATTGCTTGCCGTGACAAGCAGTTCTTTCCATAGCTGGGACAGTTTACACAGGCTACAGTGCCAAAGGTTAGCAGTGGTGGTTTCCCACAGCAGCTCTGTTCTTCTAGTTTTGCTGTCTGACTCTGATCAAAATATTGCATTCCAGCTCCAGCTTCCACTGTATCTGTGGCACTTCTAGCTAGCTGTTTGTTGCAGTGTCTCTAAGGCTTTTTATTGCACTTTTTCTTTTTATTGGACAGCTAGCTATATTCAGAGCTACTTAAATTTAGCCTGCACTTCTCCCTTAGGAAACATTTCTTTTCCTTCCTCTTTGGCCCCATCATCTGCGGTTTCTCTGTTTGGCCGTTCTGAGCCCTCATGTTCAGTTCCAGGCTTTGCCTGTCGGCTTGGCTATGTTAAAACAAAAAGATCTTATTGGACACAATTTCAGCAAAAAAACTTTCACCGTAATAGCAATAGTGAGCTGAATATTTTTGAACACTTAATCATTATACTATACACAATGCGGTATCCATTCTTTTGATCCTACTTATCTTTGTCTTTTTTATTTTCTCTTTTTTCTATATTAAACTCGAAGCAGAGAAAAAGACCTCATCAGTCCTTGCATGGCGTTACTGTGCTTAATGTGCTCAAACGCCAGCGTTCCTTGGACTCCGTTATAATCCTCAGTCTTAAAAAACTCCGCTTCTATATAGTGGATTATGAATATAATAATCAATAATAGTCAATCGTGATATTTCTTTCCTCTAAAATCTAATATTGTAAACAATACTTAATGTTACTTAGCTTTTAATCTTGCACAGATTGGCTATGTTTCCATTCACCTTTTCCTAGGTTTGGGAATTTTGCGGCATTCTCCGCAAGGACAAAATCAGAGTGCACCTCACTCTAGATGAGATCCGAGAGTTTATCTTCCCGGGTCTTCTTGGAATTCTTGAGCTGGGTGGTCACCCTTCAAATGAGCCACCTCGTCCCATTCCAGGCAGCTCTGGCACGATTTTTTTCTTGACCGAGGACTGGAGGATCTAGGTTCAAACTTGGCTCCACAGTCTGCTCAGGGCGCTGAGTCCTCGGGTCTGGCTATGCATTCATGCCTTCAGCTCTGTGGCGGACACTTTGGAGGTAGTGCTGTGGACGGTGCTCATAGACAACATCTACAGCTCTTGCTTCTCGACGGGTAGTCTCCTGTGTTCAGGGAGTGTCAGCAGTATCTTCCGTGGCTGTTCTCGGTACACCGGCGCATGAACTGGTGGCTTCGCAATTCCTCCCTGTGGAAGGGATGCCTTGGCGCCTCCGCAGTGGATGGTGGTGGTCACGGATGCGAGTCTCTCGGACTGGAAAGCCCTTTGCATTCTCCTTCCGTCTCCGGGGTGGTGGATGGCACAGGGGACAGTGTAGCCGATCTCCCGCCTGGATCTGCTTTTGGTGCTGTTCGTCTTCTAGCCTTTCAGGACACATTGCAGGCCAGGCGGTGCTTGTGCTGTCTCCCCCGCCTGGACCTGCTTTTGGTGCTGTTCGTCTTCTAGCACTTCAGGACATGTTGCGGGCTAGGCGGTGCTTCTTCCGTCGGAGAAGATGAGGCGGTGGCTGCTTCTTCGATAGAGTGGGACTCGGAATCAGACTGTGGCCATTAGGTTGTGTCGCCCCCTTGGAATGGGCAGAGGACCTTGTGTTCCGTTTCTACGCCGCCCACTTTGCGGGCTTTTCCTATGGTGAGTTCTCTTTTTTGCCATCTTCTCGTCTCGGCAGAATGGTTATTCCGCACCAGTGCTTCTCCAACATGGCCTCAGGTAGAAAGCTCCGTAGGTAGATCTGATGGCGTCCCAGCTGGACGCCCAGGTGCCTTCTTTCTTCTGTCATCAGAGAGAGTGTGATTCAGCAGGGCTGGTTGTTGTATTGCAACCTTGGCCGGAGGACGTTCTTCGATAGTGTTTCCTCCGTGTCCTCTCTATGGCTGAGTTCTTTTCTGATCGCACTCCACCAGGGTCGAATCATTCTGGTAGCTCCGGATTAACCACGGTGCCCTTGGTATGCAAATATAGTGAGGCTCCTGGTGGTGCCCTCGTTTTGGATCCGTTTGACTTCGGGCTCTTTGTTCTGGGTCCGCTCCTGAGTGGATGATCCCTCTCGCTTTGGTCTTATGGCCTGGTGTTTTGAGAGGTCGACCCTGAGGAACAGAGTTCTTTGGACGCTATGGTTACTGTTCTGTTGCGATCTTGTATGTGGTCCACGGTCCACTGCAACCGTGTATTCTCAGGTGTTGAGGATTTTTTAAGGCTGGTTGCGGCTCATGCGTGGTCTTCATTGTGGGTGTCTGTTCCTCAGCGATTGAGTTCTTTCTGCAGGATGAGTTGCACATGGGCCTGACCTGGCCTTGCACTCGGAGTTTGTGCATTTCTTGTAGAGTGCTTTGCTCCTCCGCTGTGTGATATCTCCCTTCTCACTCAGGGTGACCTAGTTCTCAATATGCAGATCATATGCAAATTAATGTGCTACCCCTTCTCGCTCAGGGTGACCTGGTTCCCACTCAGCAAATTAAACAGGTCTCACCAACTGCATATTTCTCAGGCAACTCTTTGTTCCAGCCCCTGGGCACACTTCTTCTAGCTTAATACTTTATACTTTCATAGGTCCTCACACTGAGCCTCCCCATCCAGATACATGGGCTCAGTACTAGCTTCAATACTTTGGGGCCTTCTAACCCCAGGCTTTGCAGCCTGCTTCTCTCAGTACTGGGACACCCAGTCCCCCCTTCTTTGGACACACAGTCCCCTCTTTGAACACCCAGTTCTGGACACACAGTCCTTTCTTCTTTGGACACACAGTCCCCTCTTTGAACACACAGTTGTGGACACACAGTCCTTTCTTCTTTGGACACACCGTCCTTTCACTGAACACACAGTTCCTATAAGTACTGAGGACACACAGTCAAACACTAATGCTTTAGGGACTTCTTACCCCAGGATTTTCAGCCTGCTGATCTCCTTTGGACACACAGTCCACCACAAGTCCATAGGGTTAGCCAGTATCTTCCAGGGGGATCTCTCTTCTTCTGTTGCCAGCTCACCTCTCTCCCTTTCACAACTCAGGTGGGGGATAAAGTGGTTAATAGCTACACAGGACCCAGCCCATAACCTCCTCCACTTGTGGACCTCCCAGGGCTCTCCCTGGTCCTAGCGACCTCCACCTATTCTGCTAGCGCCCTCTAGTGGCCAAGCCCGGATAGGACACCCTCTTACTTATCACATACCCCCACCCTTAAAATAATTGCTGCTCTACCTCAGCAACCCTCTAAGCCTTATCCACTGAGCAGCAGCAATTCTTCAAAGAGGGCATACGCTTTTCCAGGCTCATCCCTGCTCTATCCATGGGCCTCACCACCCCCCATCTAGGCTCCTCATCCCCCTCTTAGCACATCACATGGCCCGGGCCCTTCCCATTCACTAGGCCTTGAGGGGCTCTCACTGCAGCAGGCCCTACCTGACCCTCTTCTCCTGCAGCCCCATCCTACCTCCTGGGCGCCCGCCGATACCATGATCCCTCCGAGGGAGGGGTCACCTAGCTCGCCTAGGTCCCCTATCTTCCTCTTAGCACCTCACATGGCCCGGTCACTTCCCTTTCACTGGGCGCCCGACGATACCATGATCCCTCTGAGAAAGAGGTCACCTGATGACTCCTTTGGGCGTTCTTACAGCAAGTCCCCTAAAACTGGGTTCTCATTGTCCATCCTTTCCAGATCTCTCCATCGGCCATTGACTCAGGCAAGTGCTCTGGCTTTCTCCTCTCCGGCTTCTCAGGCCTCCATCCTTCCTGGTCATCCGATGGGGTGCAGCCTGCAATCACAAAAAAACACATCCAAGTGTGGCCTGTTCACTCTCCTGGCCCCCCACACTTGCGCTGCACCTGTGGTCTGTGGGTGTGTGTGTTTGTGGCCTCCTCCATCCCACTCCCAAGCCTCCAGATCTTACAAATCCACCCTCACCTCCCCCCTAGGTACCCTTTACCTGGGGTAGGTGAGCAAAGTGCCTTTGCTAGTGTTGGCCCCCTCGATGGGTTTCTGGAACACAGCCTCTGAAACCTCCAAGGACACCTCCATCTCACTTCACTGGGGATACACTGACTGCCTGGGTCCACACAAGTCCTCAACTCTTCCCTTGGCTCCACCTTTCCCACAGTAGTCTTCAACTGCCAAGGATAGCAAGGCTCCTCTGATATCCTCATCATCCTGTGGTTGTTCAACAGTCAAATCCCACCTGGGGTGCCATTTGTGATATCCCCCTTCTCACTCAGGGTGACCTGGTTCTTAATATGCAGATCATATGTAAATTAGTGTGCTACCCCTTCTCGCTCAGGGTGACCTGGTTCTCACTAAGCAAATTAAACAGGTCTTACCAACTGCATATTTCTCAGACAACTCTTTATTCCAGCCCCTGGGCACACTTCTTCTAGCTTAATACTTTATACTTTCACAGGTCTTCACACTGAGCCTCCCCACACAGATACATGGGCTCTGTACTAACTTCAATACTTTGGGGACTTTTAACCCCAGGCTTTGCAGCCTGCTTCTCTCAGTACTGGGACACACAGTCCTTCCTTCTTTGGACACACTGTCCAACACTAATGCTTTAGGGACTTCTTACCCCAGGATTTTCAGCCTGCTTCTCTCCTTTGGACACACAGTCCACCACAAGTCCATAGGGTTAGCCAGTATCTTCCAGGGGAATCTCTCTTCTTCTGCTGCCAGCTCACTTCTCTTCCTTTCACCTCTCAGGTGGGGTATAAAGTGGTTAATTAGCTACACAGGACCCAGCCCATAACCTCCTACACCTGTGGACCTCCCAGGGCTCTCCCCAGTCCTAGCGACCTCCACCTATTCTCCTAGCGCCCTCTAGTGGCCTACCCCGGATAGGACAGCCTCATACTTATCACAGCTGCTGTTACCTTCTTCTCCCTGAAACGTTGTTCGTATTCTCCAAGTCTAGCTTAGGGTTCCATGTCTACCGAGCATTGCTTCGGACTCCTTTTGTTCCTTTGCAGAATGCTTCACTTAGGAACGTACAAGCAGTGTTCTTGGTTGCCAATTCTTCAGCACACAGAGTGTCTGAATTTTCAGTGCAGCCAGTCCGAGCTGTTTTTTCTGCAATTTGCTTAGTCTGGAGTGACCTTGCTTTCGGTTCCTTCTTTTTTTTCCGGCTGTGGTTTGGCTTTTCTTTTTCAGCCTCTCTTTCTTCCCTTCTTTCGGGAGGGGGATTTTCACATGGAGTACACGGTGCTTTGTCTTCTGGATGTTCAGAGGGCTCTCCGGTATTTGCAGATGTTGCATGTTTTTCAGCATTCAGATCTTCTCTTTGTCGCTGGTTCTTGCTGTGGGACAGCAGTCTCTGGTCTGATCTGATTTTTTTCTCATTGGATTACAGATAATTTGTGGATTTTTTTGAAAGGTTGCATCCCGCTGGTGGCATTCCAGGCTCGTTTTACAAGTTTGCTATCTACTTCTTGGGTGGAACGGGTGTGCTTTCAGTATTCAGATGCTGCCTTCGCAGCGGCGGTTCTGTCTCGGGGAACAGCGACTTCCCACCCTACTTAGGGATTGCTTTGGTACATCCCACCAGTTCTTGGATTCATCTGCTGCATACGCTAAGGAAGATAAAGTTATGCCTTAACTACTGATCATTTTCTTTCCTTTAGTAGCAGCAGATGAATCCAGGATCCCGCCCTTTGTCAGCCGTGCTTGTTTTGCCTATCTGTTCTTGTTCTGGTCTTTAGTTTCCAAAAAAAAAAAAGAGAAGAAAGAGAACAGAAACCACTGAAGAGGACTCCATCGCAGTCGTGGTGTCTCTTAAGTCAGACAGACAAGTTTCTGTTTTGTATGGTTGGTGAGGAAGGCTTCCTGGTTTCTTGTCTGATTCTGCATGGTGATGAGACATGTACTAAGGTGAAGGAGGAGCTCTCCGTCTGGTATCACTGCCTTTAGCTTTGTAATCTCTATCTCCACCTGCTGGTAGATGGACACAACCCACCAGTTCCTGGATTCATCTGCTGCTACTAAAGGAAAGAAAATTCTCAGAGGACAGGCAGGCTACTTGTTCTCACATGTGGGTCGACATCCGCGTTGGCACGGGAACCGGCATTTTGCAAGCAAAATATATTTTAAAACATCTTGCCAGACTCTTCTGGCGTGCGTGCAGCACGCACAGATTTCCTGCCCGTCGCGTGAACGCATTTCTCAGTTATATTTTCTCCATGTTGAGGTGCAGTTGAGTTTTTCCCCTGTGCCTCTCAGGCCCGGGAAAGAGTTTCATTCGATTTGTGGCTTTTGCCTTAGTTTTTTTCTTTTTTTAGTAGATATTTACATTTTTAAAAAAAAACTTCCCGTAGTTTTCTTTATTTTTTTGCCCTTTTAAAGTTTCCTTTTGTTTTTCGATGCGGCCAGGTTGTTCCCTTCTTTTCGTGCCTTTTTTTCTTTTAACAGGCACGATCGCGTCTTTTGATTTCGCCAAAGCCGTTTTTCCTTCCATGTCATCGAAGACACCCAGCGGCTTCAAACATTGTACTCGGTGCAATCGGACCATCTTGGGTACCAATACCCATGCCTGGCGTATCCAGTGCCTTGGGCCCGACCATAGCCTAGCCGCTTGTAGTCTGTGTCTTCGCTTTAAGAAACGGACTCAAGCATCTCGAGAGGCGCAACGAGAGAAGCTTTTTGGGGCTTGGTCTGGTCCTTCGACATCAGTACCGAGGTTGGTGGCGTCAACATCGACAATGAGGGATGCATCGACGTTGGGAGCAAAGGTACTGGCTGTGGAACGACCAACTCATGCTGGGAGCAGTGAGGCATCGAGTGGGTCTCCACCTGTCTCGAGGCCTCCTGTTATGCAGGCCCCCGGGACCGACCATCGGACCCAGCCCCGAGAAGACGTGAGGATTCCAAGTCTTCCTCATTGGTACCGAGGAGTCTCAATGACGGGCATTGAGCAAAGGCGAAGAAGCACCGTCATCGTTCTCCTTTGACACACGGTGCCCGGAGCTCCGGGGCGTTGAGGGATTCGGCACCCAAGAAGCGTCGGTGCCGAGAAGATCGCTATTCAGGAGGTGCCGATGTGTCGGTCTAGCAGCCCGGTATCTACTCCTGAGCCTCGACAGATTCTGCCACGTGCTTCTTTACCGACTCCATAGCCTTGTCCGCCGGCGGCTTTCGACGAGCGCATCAGGGATCTGCTTCCAGAGCTTTTGGAAGGGTTGCTGTGCCAGTCTGCTTCGGTGTCGGGGGTGCATGCGCCTTCCGTACCGTCTGCTGCAGCGGTATCTGGCCCTTCGCCTGTAGTGAGGTCCCCGACCTCTGTGCCGCCTGCGGCATCGGTGTCAGCTGCCTCCCAGGTCGACTCCCCTTTGACGTCGGTGGGGGAAGCTTCACTGGAGTCAAAGCGGTCGTCAACTTCTCAGCACCCCAATCGAGGACGTTATTACTCAGCGTCGAGACAGGCTCAGTTTCGGGCTGCTCTGAGAGATGTTTTGTCCGATACTGAAGATGAGCGTTCATGGGAGGAAGAGGAGGATCCCAGGTACTTTCCTTCTAATGAGTCCTATGGGATTCCTTCTGAACCTTCCCCTCCACCAGAAAGAAGACTTTCTCCACCGGAGAGTCTATCCTTTACCTCCTTTGTCCGGGAAATGGCTGCGGCTATTCCCTTCCCTATGGAGGTTGAGGATGAGCCCAGGGCTGAGATGAGGTACTGGATTATCCTTCTCCCCCTAGAGAGTTTGCAGTGGCTACTTTGTATAATGTGCTGAAGGAAGTCCTTATGTGAAACTGGTTGTTCCCTCTGTCTAATCCCGTGATCGTGAAAAGGACTGAATCCCAATATTGGATCCACGGGGAGCCTGGATTAATGAAGTCTAGGCTACCTCACAATTCCATGGTGGTGGACTCCGCTCTTAAAAGAGCCAAGAGTACTAGGGACTATGCGTCGGCGCTCACAGGCAGAGAATCTAGAACCTTGGACTCTTTTGGGAAGAAGGCGTATCAGGCTGCTATGCTCACTGCCAAGATCCAACCATACCAGCTCTTCACAAGCATCCACTTGCGGAACTCGGTGAGGCAATTGTCTAGCTTGGTTGATGCATTCCCTCCGGAGCAAGCCAAGCCTTTTCGCCAAGTGGTCAGGCAGCAGAAAGCGTGTTTAAAATTCCTGGCCAGGGGTACGTTTGACACTTTTGATTCATCATCCAGGATCTCTGCCCAAGGTATAGTGATGTGCAGACTCTCATGGCTACGTGTCTCTGACCTGGATCATTCAGTCCAGCAGCGGATGGCAGATGTTCCTTGCCAGGGGGATAACCTTTTTTGTGAGAAAGTAGAGGATCTGGTTGAGCAGCTCAAGAAGCACAATGATGCTATGGATTCTCTCTCCCGCCGGGAGTCTTCTGCTACTGCCTCCTCATCTAGGAGGTTTTTTGGAGGGAAGAGGAGTGCTCCCTATTCCTATGCTAGGCGTAGGTACACTCCTGCTTCTCTGCAGCCTGTCCAGGCTCAGTCCCAGTGCGCTCTTGTTCTCATCAACAGTGTGCGCCTAAGGCCTCTGCGGCTCCCCTGCAAAAGCAAGGGACGGGCTTTTGACTGGCTCCAGTTCAGCATAGCCTCAGTAAAATTGTGCCAGACGACTTGCCAGTTGGGGGGAAGTTGATATTTTTTCACCAAAGGTGGCCTCTCATAACCTCCGACCGGTGGGTTCTTCAAATAATCTGATCAGGATACGCCCTCAGTCTGGAATCCAAACCTCTAAATTGTCCATCGGGAGCTCATTCTTACAGCTCCGAGCACAAAGAGGTAATTGCAGAGGAACTCTCCGCCCTTCTGAAGGCCCAAGCAGTCGAACCCGTTCCACCAGGGGAAGAAGGTTTGGGATTCTATTCAAGATAGTTCCTTGTGCAAAAGAAAACGGGGGGATGCGTCCCATCCTAGACCTAAGGGCCCTGAACAAAGTTCTTGTCCGAGAAAAGATCAGTATGGTATCCCTAGGCACCCTTCTTCCCATGATTCAGGAAAACGATTGGCTATACTCTCTGGACTGAAAGGATGCTTACACACACATCTCAATACTTCCAGCTCACAGGAAGTATCTTCGATTTCGGCTGGGAACACAGCACTTTCAGTACCGTGTACTGCCTTTTGACTTGGCGTCTGCACCCAGAGTGTTTACCAAATGCCTAGCTGTAGTCGCAGCGTCGCTACGAAGACTGGGAGTGCTTGTGTTTCCTTTTCTCGACGATTGGCTGGTGAAGAGCACCTTGAAGGAGGGTGCTCTGGAGTCCATGTGAATGACTCTTTGGTTGCTAGAGCTACTGGGGTTCGTCATAAATTATCCCAAGTCCCCTCTCACCCCATTCCAAGCATTGGAATTCATTGGAGCCCTGTTGAACACTCAGCTCGAGCTTATCTTCCCGAGACAAGGGCAGACAATCTTCTGTCCCTGGTGTCCATGATTCGAGCGTTTCACCAGGTCACGGCTCGGCAGATGTTAAGACTTCTGGGGCATATGGCCTCCACAGTTCATGTAATGCCCATGGCATGTGTACATATGAGACCAGCTCAATGGACCTTTGCTACCCAGTGGTTTCAAGCTGCAGGGGATCTAGAGGATGTAATCCAACTGTCCTCTGGCTTTCGAAATTCTCTCCACTGGTGGACGATTCAATCCAGTTTGACCATGGGACGACCATTCCAAGTTCCTCAGCCATGAAAAGTGCTGACGACAGATGCATCTCTCCTGGGGTGGGGAACTCATGTAGATGGGCTCCACACTCAGGGAGCCTGGTCCTTTCAGGAAAGAGGTCTGCAGATCAACCTCCTGGAATTAAGAGCGATCTGGAACACTCTAAAGGCTTTCAGAGATCGATTGTCCAACCAAATCATTTTAATTCAGACAGACAATCAGGTTGCCATGTATTACACCAACAAGCAGGGGGGCACCGGATCTCGCCCTCTGTGTTAGGAAGCTGTCCAGATGTGGCTTTGGGCTCGATGTCACGGCATGTTTCTCCAAGCCACTTATCTGGCAGGTGTAAACAACAGTCTGGCTGACAGGTTGAGCAGGATAATGCAACCTCATGAGTGGTCACTGAACATGGGCGTAGTCCGCAAGATCTTTCGAGCGTGGGGCACCCCCTCGGTGGGTCTTTTTGCCACTCAGATCAATCATAAGGTCCCTCAGTTCTGTTCCAGACTTCACTCCCAGGACAGACTAGCGTCAGATGCCTTTCTCCTACATTGGGGGACATGCCTTCTGTATGCGTATCCTCCCATACCTCTAGTAGGGAAGAATTTGCTGAAACTCAAGCAAGACTGCGGAACTGTGATCCTGATTGCACCCTTCTGGCTGTGTCAGATTTGGTTCCCTCTTCGTCTGGAGTTGTCCTCCAAAGAGCCGTTGAAATTGGACTGTTTTCCGACCCTTATCACTCGGAACGAGAGGTCACTTGTACATCCCAACCTCCAGTCTCTGACTCTCACAGCCCGGATGTTGAGAGCATAGTGTTTGCCTCCTTGAGTCTTTCAGAGGGTGTATCCTGAGTCTTGCTTGTCTCTAGGAAAGATTCTACGAAGAGGAGTTACTCTTTTAAATGGAGGATGTTTGCCGTCTGGTGTGACAGCAAGGCCCTAGATCCTCTTTCTTGTCCTACACAGACCCTGCTTGAATACCTTCTACCCTTGTTAGAGTCTGGTCTCCGTAAGAGTTTACCTTAGTGTGATTAGTGCTTTTCATCGCCGTGTAGAGGGTAAGCCTATCTGTGGACAGCCTTTAGTTGTTCGCTTCATGAGAGGTTTGCTTTTGTCAGAGCCCCTGTCAAACCTGCACCAGTGTCAGGTGAGCTCAACGTCATTCTCACCCAGCTAATGAAAACTCCTTTTGAGCCACTGAATTCCTGCCATCTGAAGTACTTAACCTGGAAGGTCGTTTTCTTGGTGGCTGTTACTTCAGCTCGTAGAGTCAGTGAGCTTCAGGCCTTTGTAGTGCATGCACTTTATATCAAGTTCCATCACAACAGAGTAGTCCTCCACATGCACCCTAAGTTCTTGCCAAAGGTGGTGTCGGAGTTCCATCTGAACCAGTCAGTTGTCTTGCCAACTTTCTTTCCCCGTCCTCATACCTGCCCTGGCGAAAGCAGTTTGCACAGCTTTGACTGCAAGAGAGCATTGGCCTTTTACGTGGTTGGACATAGCCCATTAGACAGTCTGCCCAGTTATTTGTTTCTTTTGATCCCAACAGGAGGTGGTCGCCATCGGAAAACGCACAATCTCCAATTGGCTAGCAGATTACATTTCCTTCACTTATGTCCAAGCTGGGCTGTCTTTAGAGGGCCATGTCACAGCTCATAATGTTAGAGCCATGGCTGCATCAGTGGCTCACTTAGTCAGCCTCCATTGAGGAGATTTGCAAGGCTGCAACGTGGTCATCAGTCTACACATTCACATCTCACTACTGCCTTCAGCAGGATTCCCGATGTGACAGTCAGTTTGGGCAGGCAGTACTGCAGAATCTGTTCGGGGTTTAGAATCCAACTCCACCCCCCTAGACCCATTTTTGTTCTGTTCCCAGTCTGCACTCTCAGATAGTTGTTTATGGTTTTAGGTCAATCTCTGTTATGTCCTTGCCGTTGTGAGGCCCAATTGACCAATGTTCGTTGCTAGGGATACCCCACATGTGAGAACAAGCAGCCTGCTTGTCCTCATAGAAAGGTCTGCGCATGCGCGCTGCACGCGCACCAGAAGACTGGCAAGATTTTTTTATATATATTTTGCTTGCAAAATGCCGGTTCCGGGGCCGACTCGGACGTGGACCCACATGTGAGAACAATCAGCCTGCTGTCCTCAGAGAATACCTGCTACAGGTATATATCTTCGCTTTATCAGCAGGTAAGGCATAATTTGACCTTCTTGCTGAGTTGCCATCAATTAGGGCAAATTTTGTAGGCATCTTGGTGATATCGGCAATGCATGGCTAGAGGCCTCTGCGAGTGCCCTCTTTTCCTCCCCGTGGGACTCTAAAGCCCCAGGTCGATAAGCAAAATATGCTAAATCAAGTGCTGATGCCTTTGCTGAGATATATCATCAAATCCTCTGCTTTACTATCGACCGTTACCTTACACTCGAGAGCCAAGTTAACTCTACAACTAAGAAAATGTTCCACTCAATGTGGAAACTCAAACGCATGAAACCATTCTTCCCGAGAGAAACATTTTGCAGTGTGATACAATCAGTGGTACTAAGCCATGCAGACTATTTCAATGGAATTTACGTGGGATACAAAGAACAACTCATAAAGAAACTGCAGACTGCCCAAAACACAGCACCCAGGCTTTTATTTGGAAAAGCACGATTCGAAAGCGCCAAACCCCTCAAAGAAAACCTACACTGGTTACCAATCAAAGAACGTATTGCTTTCAAAATCTGCACCCTGGTCCATAAAATTATCTACGGTGAAGCCCCGGGATACATGAAAGACCTCATAGATCTACCAATAAGAAACACACTCGGATCAACACGAACATACCTAAATCTCCACTATCCAAGCTGCAAAGTGCTCAAATACAAATCAACCTATGCATCCAGCTTCTCCTACATAAGCACACAACTGTGGAACACACTACCAAAAGCCGTGAAAACAATGTACTATCACCTGAACTTCCAGAAATCACTTAAAACCATAGGTGGTCAGTGGCCCAACTGTTTGGGGAGGCTAAAGGGGGTGGGGTTAGGGGTGGGGCTTACATCCATAATTGTCTGACAACACAGAAAAAAAGTCACAATTAACACCTTTTATTAAATGTAGATATTAGATATGTATCATATGTCAAAAAAGTGGTTGCTCAAAGCATATACTAACCACAATTGCTCAACTGCAAAACACTATGCACAAATTTGTGCAAAAACACACTCAGAATCTTACTGTACCATAAATATTACACTGGGCAGACCCTAATACACCAATATACCACCCATACGGACAACATCACAGACCGTCAACAATATGAAACAAGGGATCATATCACAATTCACATGTACAGCCACAAAACATCCTTTTAGGGTGGATAGTATTCACAATGAGTTCCTTTTATTAACGACCAGATAGAGATAAGAGTTTTCAAATTTCAATTTTGGCACAGTATAAGTCATCACAAACAAAATGTAAGAAAACCAATGGACTGCATTAGGGGCTTATAGCCCATTTAGTTATGTTTAAACAAAAGAGATCTGCATGAAACAAAATATTTATTTTTTAATTTTGCCTTATAATATAAATCCTGCCTCAGAGTCAGCACCTCTCCTGAAATCCAAGTGCGGCGTGCCACAATTTAGGTCTGGGTACACTAGTATTCAAGCTCAGACAGCCACACTGGGTGGATAATATTCACAACAATGAGCTCCTTTTATTAACGACCAGATAGAGATAGAGTGATATTGATAAGTTTTCAAGTTTCAATTTTGGCACAGTATACTGTAAGTTCTATGTCATCATGCTGATCAATCCATAGACTGGTGGGTTGTGTCCATCTACCAGCAGGTGGAGATAGAGAGCAATCCTTTTGCCTCCCTATATGTGGTCATGTGCTGCCGGAAACTCCTCAGTATGTTCTCTATCTCAGCAGGTGGTGGTCACACACAGCAGCAGCTCTGGCTAGGTCTCCAGGCCTAATTCTTAGGTTTTGTTGAGTACCTGGGGTTGAGGGCTCTTCTTGAGCAAGTGCAAACCTGGTGGTGCCAGGTCCCTCCTTTTCTCTCCCCTCCCGCTGGCTCTGTTTAAAAAAAAAATGTTTAGACGTCCTTTTAGGGCATTTATTTCAACCTTTATATCAGCGTTTATTGCAGCTACTCACTAGGACACCAGGTCGTTACAGCTCGGAGCGAGGAGCAGGTAATTTTTACCTTTTGTAGCGGGCAGGGGATTCCCCGATCGGTCTCCACGTGGCTTATGGCGTCGGAGGGCGAGGGCGCAAAGAATTGCTCCCCGGACCACGTGTGCGGGGATGCGGGGGTTTCAAAGCCTGAATCGCTCTTTTTGGGCGTTTGGAGTCCAGTCAGTGTCCCGGTTCTTCCTCCGTTGCGGCGGTTTTTCCCACCATAAGCGCCCATCCCCCACTGCTCGCCCCCCTCCATTTTGGCTGGCCACTCTGCTCGGATGGCTTCTTCTTGGGCCGCCCTCGAGGTGGGAGACGTTAATGCTATGGTCGCCCTTGATTCGGGCGTCGGCAAGAAAGCGGCCAAAGTTAAGCGCCGTTCTTCCCGCGCGGCTCCTTCTCAGAGTTTCGCGCCGGATGCCATTTTGGATGCGCAGCATGTTTCTCCCCCCGCTCTTGCGAGCGCCGGTTGAGGGTGCGTCTAGGGCCGTGGCCCAGGCTGCAGAAGTGCACAGTGTGGGGGGTTTCTCCCCTGAGTTCATTTTGCTGCTGCATCGGGCTTTTCTTATGCAAAACGCTGCCCCTGCTCCCCTGTCTGATAAAGGGGTTGAGGCCTCCGGAAGCAATCGCCCTCGGGTGGATTTCCAGGCCCTAGAGGACTCTGTCTCCTCTGATGTAGATGAGGGCAGCGTATCTGAGTTCTCCCAACGGTCCTTTGGGGATTCCTTGGAGGAGACGGATTCCCGCTCGGATGGAGCGGATGACCCCTCTGTTGCGCGGATCTTTCGCTCAGAGGATTTGCCCAGCCTGTTAGTGCAGGCCATGAGCATTTTGAAGATTTCCTCTCCGGAGGACGTCTCTCCCTCAGCCTCTGCTGGCTCTGCCATTATGCTGGGGACGAAGCGCCCGCCTAGAACCTTCCACGTGCATGAAGCCATGCACACCTTGATTTCGGCTCAGTGGGATTTCCCAGAATCGAGCCTTATAGTGGCTAGGGCTATGTCCCGCCTCTATCCTCTGCCGGAAGGCGAACGGGAGGCCTTTCTTTGGCCTACCGTGGATTCTTTAATCACTGCGGTGACTAAGAAAACGGCGTTGCCGGTGGAAGGTGGCACGGCCCTATAGGACGCCCAAGACAGAAGATTGGAGGCGGCTTTAAAGTCGTCCTTCGAAGCGGCTGCTTTAAGTTTGCAGGCCTCAGTTTGCGGCTCCTATGTGGCCAGGGCGTGCCTGACGATTGTGCAGTGGGCTTCCCCTTCGGATCCTTCCTTGAGGGCTGATTTGCCAGCCCTGGAATCGGGCTTGGCCTACTTGGCAGACTTGCTGTGTGATGTCTTGAGAGCCTCGGCTAAAGGTATGGCTCAGACAGTCTGTGCTCGGCGCTGGCTTAGGCTGAAGCATTTGTCTGCTGACCACGCCTCTAATTCTTGCCTGGCTAAGTTGCCTTTTAATGGCAAGCTGCTCTTTGGGGTCGAGCTGGACAAGATTGTGACTGATCTCGGCACGTCCAAGGGCAAGAGGTTACCGGAGGTCAGGGCTCGGGCCAGTGGTGCCCGCCCCGGTTCCTCCAAAGGACGGTTTCAGGAAGCCCCTCGGTATCGCCCGGGCAAGTCGGGCTCCTCTGCCCCCTCTTCCTTCAAGAGGAACTTCTCCCCCAAGCAGCATTCCTTTCGCAGAGACCGCCGTCCCGGAGGTGCGTCCTCCCCCAGGGTCTCGTACTCAATGACGGGGCCCTGGTCCATGGCCCAGAGCAGATTGGAGGACGCCTATCCTCGTTTCTGGGCGAGTGGACCAGGGTAACTTCAGACGCTTGGGTGCTGGAAGTCATCAGAGACAGCTACAAGCTAGAGTTCTGCCGACCCTTAACAGACGGGTTTCTGCACTCTCCCTGCAAGTCTCCGGTCAAAGCTGTGGCAGTGCAGCAGACTTTGGACAATCTGATCCGCTTGGGTGCGGTCGTTCCGGTGCCAGAAGATCAGCTTGGCAAGGGACGTTACTCCATTTACTTTGTGGTACCAAAGAAAGGAGGTTCTGTGCGGCCTATCCTCGACCTCAAAGGGGTCAATCGGGCCTTGAAAGTTCGACACTTCCGAATGGAGACTCTCCGCTCTGTTGTAGCGGCAGTGAAAGCAGGGGAGTTCCTGGCATCCTTGGACATCAAGGAAGCTTACTTGCATATTCCCATCTGGCCTCCTCATCAACGCTTTCTGCGTTTTGCAGTCCTGGGCCGACACTTCCAGTTCAGAGCCCTCCCGTTCGGGTTGGCTACTGCTCCGCGGACCTTCTCCAAAGTAATGGTGGTCATTGCGGCCTTCCTACGAAAGGAAGGAGTACAAGTCCATCCTTATCTGGACGACTGGTTGATCCGAGCCCCCTCTTATGCAGAGTGCGGCAGAGCTGTAGACCGGGTGATTGCTCTTTTGAGCTCCCTGGGGTGGATCATCAACTGGGAGAAAAGCCAGCTGCGCCCGACTCAGTCCCTGGAGTATCTGGGAGTTCATTTCGACACCCAAGTGGGCAGAGTGTTCCTGCCAGACAATCGGATTGTCAAGCTTCAGGCTCAGGTGGACCAGTTCCTAGTAGCCTCTCCTCTTCGGGCTTGGGACTATGTGCAGCTGTTGGGCTCTATGATGGCCACGATGGAAGTAGTGCCCTGGGCCAGGGCCCATATGACACCTCTACAGCTCTCTCTGCTGCAGCGATGGACTCGTGTCGGAGGATTACGCTGTGCGCCTTCCCTTGGATCCAGCGGTGCGCAAGGCGCTTAGCTGGTGGCTGAGGACAGGCAAGCTGTCCGCAGGAATGCCTCTTTTGACCCCAGAATGGGTTGTCGTCACGACGGACGCCTCTTTGACGGGCTGGGGAGCCCACTGCTTGGGAAGGACAGCGCAGGGGCTCTGGTCTCCTGCAGAGGCAAAGTGGCCTATCAACCTCCTGGAACTCAGAGCCATTTGGTTGGCGCTTTTGGAGTTTATCCCGGTACTGGCGGTGAAGCCAGTACGGGTCCTGTCGGACAATGCCACGGCTGTGGCCTGTGTCAATCGCCAGGGAGGTACCAAGAGCGTCCCTCTAGCCAAGGAGGCCATGAAGCTATGCCAGTGGGCGGAAACGAACCTGGAACAGCTGTCGGTGGCCCACATTGCGGGAGTCATGAATGTCAAGGCGGACTTTCTCAGTCGCCATACCTTGGATCCCGGAGAGTGGCAGCTATCGGCTCAGGCGTTCTTGGACATCACGAAGCGCTGGGGCCAGCCGAGCTTAGATCTGATGGCGTCATCGGCCAATTGCCAAGTGCTGCGCTTTTTCAGCAGAGGACGGGACCCTCGCTGTCTGGGAGTAGATGCTCTTCTCCAACTGTGGCCGACAGGAGCTTCTCTATGTGTTCCCGCCCTGGCCCATGTTGGGCAGGGTGCTAGACCGGGTGGCAAAGCATCCGGGTCGGATAATCCTGGTGGGTCCGGACTGGCCCAGACGTCCCTGATATGCGGACTTGATCAGGCTCTCTGTGGACGGCCCTTTGCGGCTGCCAGTGGTGCAGGGCCTGTTGCTCCAGGGTCCCGTGGTAATGGAGGATCCCTCCCCCTTTGGTCTTACGGCCTGGCTATTGAGCGGCAGCGTCTGAGGAAGAAGGGCTTCTCAGACAAGGTCTGAGAGCAAGGAAGCGCTCTACTTCTACTGCTTACGCCAGGGTTTGGCGTACCTTTGCATCATGGTGTGAGGCAGGCTCTCTTTCTCCCTTCACTGCTCCAATTTCTTCAGTGTTGGCGTTCCTGCAAGTAGGTCTGGAGAAAGGCCTGTCGCTCAGTTCCCTTAAAGTCCAGGTAGCGGCTCTGGCTTGCTTCAGGGGTCACCTGAAGGGTGCTTCCCTGGCCTCGCAGCAAGATGTGGTGCGCTTTCTCAAGGGAGTTAATCACCTACGCCCTCCTCTGCACTCGGTGGTGCCTGCGTGGAATCTCAATCTAGTGCTAAGAGCCTTGCAGAAGCCGCCTTTTGAACCCTTGTCGAGGGCATCTCTGAAAGACCTGACGTTGAAAGCAGTCTTTTTGGTGGCTATCACTTCAGCCAGACGAGTTTCTGAGCTCCAGGCGCTATCATGTCGGGAACCCTTCCTGCAGTTCACTGAGGCAGGAGTGTCTATTCGCACGGTGCCTTCCTTCCTGCCCAAGATTGTTTCTCGTTTCCATGTGAATCAGCAGCTCTGCCTACCCTCCTTTCGTAGGGAGGACTATCCAGAGGAGTACTCTGCTCTCAAATATCTAGATGTGAGACGAGTCATCATCAGATACTTGGAAGTGACCAATGATTTCCGGAAATCGGATCATCTGTTTGTCCTGTTTGCAGGTCCTCGTAAGGGTCTGCAGGCTGCTAAGCCTACAGTGGCAAGATGGGTCCAGGAAGCCATTGCAGCGGCTTATGTGGCCGCGGGGAAGATGCCGCCTATCCAGCTGAAGGCTCACTCCACTAGGGCACAGGCGGCCTCGATGGCAGAGTCCGGGTCCGTCTCCTTGGAAGAGATTTGTAAGGCGGCAACTTGGGCATCAGCTCATACCTTCTCTCGTCATTACCGCTTGACTGTGGCTGCTCGGGCGGAGGCCCGGTTTGGAGCTTCAGTGTTGCGGTCAGGGATTTCTATGTCCCGCCCTGGGTGAGTACTGCTTCGGTACATCTCACCAGTCTATGGATTGATCAACATGATGATATGGAAGGTAAAATTATGTATCATACCTGATAATTTTCTTTCTATTAATCATAGCTGATCAATCCATAGCCCCTCCCAGATATCTGTACTGTTTATATTCTGGTTGCATTTCAGGTTCAAGTTTAGTCTTCAGTTCCTGTTCAGGAGGATCTTCGTGTTCAAGTTTTTTCGATTGAATTCATCTGGAGTTGAGACGATTTTGTGTTACAGTTAGCTGCTGCATTCCTCTCCCCTCTGTTTTATGGGACTGGATTGAAACCTAAATTCTGCCGGCGCTCCCTCCCGCTTCGTGCGGCAGTAGGGTAGCATTATATCCCTCCCGCTTCTGCGGTTATGGTCAGCCAGCTCCTCCCGCGGTTGCGGTTGCAGGATAAGCCAGATCCCCCCGCATCGGCGGGTGTGGTGTCCCTCCCCCGCTCCGCGGGGATGAGCTGGACGGATTCCCCTCCCCCACTTGTGTGGGGATGAGCTGGGTTGATTCCCCTCCCCCGTTTCGGCGGTGGTGAGCTGGGCAAGAGTGTCCCTTTGTGGGTGTAATTCTCTAAGTGCTGAGTCCTGCGGATAGAGCTTTGATATCGACATACTGAGGAGTTTCCGGAAGCACATGACCACATATAGGGAGGCAAAAGGATTGCTCTCTATCTCCACCTGCTGGTAGATGGACACAACCCACCAGTCTATGGATTGATCAGCTATGATTAATGGAAAGAAAATTATCAGGTATGATACATAATTTTACCTTATTATCACAAACAAAATAAAAGAAAACCAATGGACTCAGTGGCGTACCAAGGGGGACGGCGGTGGGGGCGGTCCGCCCCGGGTACACGCCACTGGGGGGGTGCCGCGGCGCGCGCCTGTTGCCCTGTCTCAGTCCGAGTTCGCAGTTCGCATGCGTTCACTGCTCCCTCTGAGTCTGCCCCGGAACAGGTTACTTCCTGTTCCGGTGCAGACTCAGAGGGAGCAGTGAACACAAGCGAATTGCGAACTCGGAGAGAGGGCAACAGGCGCGCGCCACGGCCCCCCCCCCCCCCCCAGCAGCGTGCACCCGGGGGGGGGGGGTGTCATTTCGCCAGGGGGGGGGGGGGTCGTGCTGCACCCGGGGGGGGGGGGGGCGCATCGGCGTTCCGCCCCGGGTGTCAGCTAGGGTCGGAACGCCACTGAATGGACTGCATTAGGGGCTTATAGCCCATTTAGTTATATTTAAACAAAAGAGACTCTTTTGTCTAAACATAACTAAATGGGCTGAAATCTGCATGAAACAAAATATTCATTTTTTATTTTGACTTAAAACCTGCCTCAGAGTCAGCAGTGCACCTACCTCTTCTGAACGCTGCGTGCCACAATTTCTTTTGAATTTATTATGGTCTTCTATCATCGAAGGAAGTGGGAACTCTTCGCCAACCTTGCCTTCCCTACTCAGTGACGGCCCCGCCCGCGCGTTCCCGACTTTGCTGAACAGGAAATTGCATCATGACGGGAGCCCTCGTATGGAAGGCTGACTGGCTGAGGTGCTGAAGGCAGCAGATGATCAGCGCGAATCGACGATCGCTATTTGCTACTGTAGCGATTAAGGTGGGACTCGGGAACTCTCACCAGGACTCGATCATGCCGGCAGCAGCCCAACCCTGAAGGCTGAAGTGACTGAGGCACGCAGGAGAGTGAAAGGAGAAACGGGGCGCAGGCAGCACTGCAAATAAGAGAGAGAAGTCGGGACTGGTTGGAGGAGGAAAATGGAGAAGAATAAAGACGGAGAAACTGCTGATCCATCCTGCTTCTGTTTGTTGAGAACTTGTGGCTGCCGGCTGGGGAGGCTTAGCCTCCCCAAGCCTCTTATACCGGGCGCCTATGCTTAAAACCAACATGTTCAAAAAGGCATACTCTATTGACCCAACTTAAATGCCTAAACCCTGCAACACAATGAAACCAAAGCTCGTAATAGTCTCTGCACAACTCTTCCTCTCTACAATTCCCCAATATGTCTATAACACATGAACCTTATTCGACTGCAACAACTCTTTGTATTTGTTTCTCTACCGGAGATTGCGAACGCCTCTACGGTACAATGTAAGCCACATTGAGCCTGCAAATAGGTGGGAAAATGTGGGATACAAATGTAATAAATAAATAAAATTCAACCAGTGGTCCGAAACTATATTTCATAGGTTTAGCCACCAGAGCTCCCAAGATGGCAGAGATATGCTTAGGTTTAATTGCAAAGTGCTCAGAGCTTAGAACTCAAGCAGCCATCGATGTCTGTGATGTCACTTCCTCTCTTCTCAGATCAAAAATCCTTTAATTGCAAAATAGTCTTATGGATGATTACAGGAAAATCGTAACAGTATAACTGTTCCTCTGCTGATGTTAGGCTTTTTATTCTGGTGTTCAGTTTTGGATGCTAATTTATTTCAAATGCCAATTTAATTCTTGATTAGCATGAACAAATATAATTTGTTGAATCTCTTAAAAGCATAGTGTTGATATCTAACTCAAAGTTCTAAGAAGACTTGTTATGGTATGTATATGCAAACCTTATTAATATATATTTTCAGCATAATTAGTCATGCAGGGTGGTTAGCAATTCATTTTATTTACAGCCTTCTGTATCACCACTAGTCCTTTGCCTTGGAAGTGCCATCTCTAATTTATTCAGGGCTACAGTGCTGACTTCAAGGCTCGATTCCCCATAGAGTTAAAGCAGTAAGGGGATAATTGCATCAGTAAACACAGAACACAGTGCCTGTGCAGACAGCAGTAGCTGAGGCAGGTAAGATAGAAACCAATTAATTTGTATATGCACTTCATAGACAGCTACATCAGTTTCAGATGAATACAGGCATTTGGTCTTTTTAAATTCATATGTGCATGACCTTTAGTGATAAATGTGAAAATATGAGTGAGTTGTCTCACTGGATAGCAATTGCTTTCTGTGATCTCTAGTAATATTTATTTTTTCTTTAGCATTTCATTGCAATACTGTCTATATCATATGTCACCTGCAGAAAATCTGGTTTTAATGGTGTAAAATAGTTGCAGACAACTCTCATTTCCAAAGTGCTATAATTTCTTATATATTTGCCAAGGTTGTTTTTCACTTGAATGATCATATACTTAGAAATATTTAATAAAATGTAAATTAATGAATGCTAAAACAGAATTGATCTTTAATCAGCTTAAGATTTTTGATGCTTCTCACTATTCTTTCAAATATAGATCTTATTCTATGTTGATTTATTTTTCAATGCTGGCTCAAATCTGTGCATTTGGATAAATATCTTTTACTATAAACTGTGTTGACTTCAACTTATGTTTTCCTTACATTGCTATTCTGTCTTTTGTACTTGTATAGGACTTAACTAGCTATGAATAAAAGTATATTTGATTTCCTAAAGTTTTCTCTGATACATTGCAGAAAGTACTGTAAGTCAGCATTTTAAATCAGAGTATATTAAATAGGAAAATTGCAGTCAATAAGGAAACCTAGGGGCGTTTTTACTAAGCTGCGCTAAAGCCACTTTTAACGCGGCAGTAAAATGGATGCATTTTCTATTTCCCCGTTAATGGCCATACAGTAATCTCCCAGTTAGTGCGTGAGCCCTTACAGCCACCTATTTACTAGGTGGTAAGGGCTCCTGCGATAACTAGGCACTAATTGGTTAGTCCCCAAACACCCCCAGCACAAAAGATATTTTCTGGGGTTTTTTTTAAGGCCATGAGTAATGTGTGTCTAACACTGCGGTAGTTGATTTTAACCTGCGGTAAGCACGCGCATCTTAGTAAAAGGTCCCTCTAGTGTGTTGCTGAAGCAGTACTTGATCACTTTAATAAGTAGGAGAAGCAAATTAATAAATAGGTAGATATATATTCAAATGTCTATTGAGCCGTAAATTTCTACTTGGTTATATGGTAAGCCAGAAAACAGGCTCTGTATTAAAAAAAAACAAAAAAAAATATTCACATTTGATCTGTGTTTACACAACATATTGTATGTTTGATATATTGAACTCATAGAAGTACCCAGAATCATATTCAGCTGCATAATTTTTAGTTGATTGTATCACTTGAAATAGTGGCAAATGTGTCCCTTTTAAATAACTACTTAATGCTTTAGAAAATTATTGAAGGGAGCAGAACCATTTGGAACTTGGCATAGCAAACTTTAAATTATCTTCTACATGAATTTTTGGTTTGTGCTTTCCTGTCTACATTTGAATGACCAGCAATGCATTACTGTGCAAACTAATAGTCCTAAATATGTGGCCCTCTCTGGGAAAGCATGACTAGACTTTAGTTGTGTTTTCCCAGAGAAGGTCACATGTATTATTATTATTTTTTTACATCAATATGGAATGAATTTCATGTTTCTGTTGTCATATAGGTGCTTACCCATTAAAATAAATTTCCTTCCCTGAGTATACATATAAGTTCCTAATGCTGTATCTCTACTATTATGTTTAAGGATAGAAAGGGTTAACCTATTTTTATTGGGCCTATTTCTGTAGCTGCAGTGTTTTCCTTCTCTTGATTTAGCTTAACTGTCTGAACTCAGGGAGAAAGCAAAATCAAAGCTTACAGATTCTTTTAGTTTATAGGACAGTGTTAAAAACGCTTTGTCTTAAGGATGTTTGGCTTGTTTGTCCTAATACTTTTTTGTGCCTCAGTTCTCCTGTGGCTCTGGGGATGAAGTTCATTTCATGTTCTTTTGGTCCAGGTATGAAACCTAGAGGAAGAAGCAGGTTTGCCTTGGGCTTGTGTAAAAGAAAGGTACAGGAAAGGAAAGGGGATGGGATTTGATACATTGCCTTTCTGTGGTTACAATCAATGCAGTTTACCTATTGTATACAGGTACTTATTATGTACCAGGGGCAATGGAGGATTAAGTGACTTGCTCAGAGTCACAAGGAGCTGCAGTGGGAATTGAGCAGGGTTCCCCAGGTTCTTAGGCCACTGCTGCTATTAGGTTACTCTCAACTGTAGCTACTTGCATTACCCAGGTTAGAGTTACAGGTGAGTGCAATACACCTCCATCCTCTTCTGTTTAGAGTTCTAGTGAGTTTGTCTTTTTTAACTGTCATTTATTCTTTTATCAGTTTTTACCAATGAAATTTTTGGCTTATATATGATGATTTCTTTTTGGTGCTTTATATATATGTGTGTTTGTATATATGTTTTAGGCTAATATTTATTCTATTATGATTTATTTTATATTCATGTAGTTTGGTTATGTATATGTTTGTACTTTGTTATTAATGTTTAATATTAGGGCTGCATTTCAATTAAAATTTTAATTGCGGTCAGTTGCGTGATTAAAGGTATTTTTTCCCCCCACTGCAGCTCCAGAGTCATCTGGGCAAATCATGTAACCGTCCATTGCCCAGAATTACAAGTGAGCTGCAGTGGGGAAAAATAAATAACATACCTTTAATAGCACGAATAATTACAATTGCAAATTTTAATCAAAATGCAGCTCTAAAATTTTTTTTATAAAATAAGAAATACAAATTGAAAAATTGTAAATTAAGGGGTCTTTTACCAAGCAGTGCCAAAAAGTGGGCTGCGCTATTTTTAGCATGTGGGTTTCCCATGCACTAAGGCCACTTTTAGTGTGGCAATAAAATGTCCACAATTTCTATTTTTCCCTTAATGGCTATGCACTAATTTCCCAATTAGAATGTGGCTATTAGCGCCCGTGCCCTTACCGCCACCTATTTACTAGAATGTAAGGGCTCCTGTGCTAACTCTGCACTGATTGGGCAGCAGGTGGTGATTTACATATGCTACCAAATTAGCTCAGGGCACGCCTACTTTCCACTGCTAAACATGCTCCTGAGTTAAAAGTTTGGCGCACACCGATGCCAGAACTACTGCTGGGGTGCCTGACCACATCCCGCTGTAGTGCCTTTTTAGCATGTGGTAAGCACCCATTAGTGCTTACTGCCGCTTTGTAAAAGCATGCAGAATAGCTATAAACAACTTTACAGTTTTCACAATCTACTCGGAAATGCAAGCCTATTAAATATTTGTTCCCTTATTTACTAATACCAACATGTATATCTTTACAGTATCCATCCGCCCCTGAGGCAGCTGGTTTGGCAAAATATGGCCATATCAGGCAAACTAGTTTAAAATCTAGGATACAGAAGTGGTAATAAAGACTGGTTTTCTTCATGTGGTCTGCTTCTTTTTCTTCTTCCAAATAGAAAAGAAAGCAATTTTTCACCTCATATATATCAAAGCAATAAAGAACTTCCCTTTATTAGAAAAATCAAGACTTTAGAAACTTTTTTGCCCCTCACAATCTTCATTTTCGACTCTTTCAATACTTCCCTTAAATCATATTATAAGCATCAATGTTCCCCTTGTTGAGAATTGGGGGGGTCCCGAGCCCCCCCAAGAAGGCTAGAGTGACCTTAATCTGACTCCATCTCTAAATAACACTAGTACCGGGGTAATCAAGGAGTTATTGCCTCTAAGGGAGACGTTAGGTCTAAGGAAAAGATACCAGCCTTATGACAAACTGGATTTAGACTACAGGTTATACAATGCAGCGAATGATAGCCTGATGTAGCAAAAGCATTTATACTTACAGCCTTTCATCATTAAGTGAAGCCCACAAATCATCATTTGGAATGAAGAGTTTATTTGCAAATCAGACTTTAATCAGATACATTCATCAGACAAATTCTGGATTCAGCTGACTGGAGCTCTGCGTCCTAGATACGCTGGGGAGAACCTCCGAAATATGCTTGGGTGACCAGTCCTTATATACCATCTGGTCCCCATACAAGTCTATTGAGAGGGACTTTTTTCTAATCTTGCTCAATCTATGAGTCATGCCCTCCGGCCAGGTGCCCCTCTTTCCGTTTTTGTAAACACTTCCCTAGATACGGACATCCAAACATCCAAACATTAGCTATTACAAGCTATTGTGTAATTTCCTTTTTTGTAAACACTTTGTTCTTATGAAGATATCTAAATATAGATATATCAATTTCATAACATCTTGTGATCTGGGTGCCAACTTATTAAAGACAGACTCCGTGTTATGAACCAAACTTCTTATCATTTCTGTCTTTAATTTCTACATCATGTGTGTTACACTCAATTTGGAAGTTGCACCAGGTTTCATTAGAACTCACCAAGCAGTCCTTGCTCTTGCAGGCTCTCTGCTATAAGGCCATCATCTTGTTATCAGGCCTACTCAGTGCTTTTCAGCTGTTTAAAGCTATGTAGCTTGGCCCACCACTATTCCAGTGGATAGGTCTTTAGCTAGAACACATATTAACTTGCAGGAAAAGCAAGTCCTTGCTCAGCCAGTCATAGATTTTTAAACCTAGCTGGTATTTTTACAGCCTGAGTCCTAAAATCTGGCCTTCCACCCTTCCGGTGGGCATCCAGTGAGGGCCTCTTGCTGTAGTATAATTATACATTCCCCACTTGTCACCCCCTCTGAGGAGGGGTGACACAAAGCTCGTCAAGCTTGTCATCATCCATTCCAGAAGGTGGCAAGCTATCAAACTAGAGGGGGAGTTTTGGTCTTAAAAATTGCTGGAAGGTATGGTGCAAGACAGGAAACTTCATTCTCAGGTTATATATTATTTGGGCATATGGAATTCCCTTTATATTACCTAATCCCTTGGGCTTAATCCTGATGTCATCTCTCTTGAGACTTACTCAAACCTGTAGTGAGAGAGGTTTTATGAATGGGACAAATCCATGAGTTCATCTACAAAATCCCATGAAGTATAGGTATGCGGGTAATGGCAATTTCAGGTGGATCATACTAATAAACACTTTCAGGTCTTTCTATGGCTTCTATTGTATCTGCTGCATAGTGCATGGGGAGATAATCCAATGTATCTATCTCAGTGGGAAGGAACAGTGGTTTCGATTGAGCATTGTTATGGGCTCAACAAATATATGGTTAGTACTCTGATTGCAGACTGTTTTAGGTTGTAGGTATTCAGAATCCTTAAACAGGTCGGAATTCCTGGACCTTACTATTACTCATCATTGGCATCCAATCATGAGCACTAAAAAGTGGATAGCAAGTATGTGGTTGCCTTATACAGCAAAAAAAAATGGTCAATCCTAAGAAAATTTATATTAACAAAGGTCATGCATGGATCATGGATCTTGACATATGCATAATGACCTGGAAGTATGGGAAGCATTTTATATATCCGCTACCCCACTTGGAGCTCAGTCAAACCTACAGAAAGACATGCAGCTTAAGTAAGCCTACACCAAAGTTAAACAATTGCATAACTGGTTGATACTAACAGGGTTTACACCTACATTATGATATCATAGCCAGTATTAGGGTTTGATGTTACCCTTGTATCTGAGCAATATCAACTTCAATTTAAATTACATAAATAGAAATAACGGGGAAACTCTTAGAAAAACAATTAGAACAATAAAGGAAATAATAGGAAAATAAAAATAAAACCTTTTCAATATATAGACAAGATTACTACTAAACTGAAAATAAAACAAAATATGAGTCTATAATGTCCATAAACAGCAACTGTAAATCTCAAATGAAGTATCAGTTCTAAATTCTCTTTCATCGATCATGGTTGAGGCGGTGGAAGCGCTGAAGAATCTGGACGGAGATCTGGAAGATCTAACAGGGCTGGATTTTCACAGCAACTTGGGCAAGGAATCAGTAGAAGTGACAGTCTTAATACTAGGAATTGGGATTTGCAGAATGTATCCCCACTTCTGGCTTGCATAATGTGCAAGACAGATTAGTAATCATTACGAAGAGATGATCAAATAACAATGGTAAAGTTTATGGAACAAAAGAAAAGAGTACAAATAAACTAACAATAAAAATTGATTGTTCGAGTTATTGATGTATGGAGGGTCAAAAATATGGTGAACAAAAATAGGCAAAAGGCACGGATAATGCGTTGCAATCTATGGCCAGTAGGTATGGAATCTTCACCTGCGATGACTAACATTCACCAAGGGTTGAGCCCTCAGCTGCAGGAGGCCAGCAGGACTTACGAGTTAGATGATTCAGAAAGAAGGGTAGCTTAGGAAATAGTCATAATCAGAGCAGAAGTCTAATGTGCAGGAATTTAAAACTCATAACTAGTCCAGGTGATGGAAGTATCTTCTGGAATCACGGTCGCTGTCTGTTGTAATAGAGAGCTCATACGTAAAGTGACATGTATGTTCTGGAAAAGATGAGCCTGTAAAAATATTTAATACAGCAGAATATTTAAGAGCATAACCAAGAAGGTCTAAGTTAATGACATCATCTGGACAAAAGAAATTTCTCATTGGAGAAGGTAGCGCTTCTTTTTCTTGTCAGAGGTCAGTTGTAGCAGAAGTACCAAACTGGAATAGAGGCGGTAGGTCAGGAATTGGATTAGCAGTCTTCACTCAACCTACAGGACTTAATAAATAGAGCTAATATAAGAAGTAATATCAAGTGGTCAAATCTCAGCACAGGACCATTAGAAAGAAAAAATCAAAGAATGCATTGTTAGTTCCTTGGGGTACCAATAGGTGGAGCATAGTTTCAATATATAAAATCATAAGTTACAAGTAGAAAACAATTTTTTTTCTTTTTTTTCTCCGTAGATTAGATTTTGCTGGCACAGGAAGTCAGCAGAGTCTGAGGAAACACTGCGGTCAGAGTCTACTCCAGGAAAATACAGCTTTTAATATGATATTTTGAGAGATAGAGAAAAGCCAATATCAGAAATGTAAAAACTATATATTTCTATGAGGCCTCCTCACGTGACCTTTACAAGGTTTAAATAGGCCAAATGAGAAGGACAATAACCTATAGTTCTCTGTAATAGTTCAGAGCCAATTTGGAAAATGAAAATTATATTAAATTCGAAACTGATCCTTTCTATGCTTTCACAATTTGGGCCCTAAATCATGACAGCATATCAAGATTCACATTCAGAGGGATAGCTAAAAACAAGCTTATATATTCCCAGGAATCAATTTACAATTTAGAGTATATTATAAATACAGAGGAGGAGCCAATTTATAAGCAGGAGACAAGTAGGAGCATTTCTTAAAACATTTTAGTAGAATTCAAAAATCAAGGATATAATAACAATTTTTATTAATGCAATAAATGCATAAATTGACCAGTATGATATGTTCATATAGACCAGTATGATAAATGGAACAGCTTGTAAGCCTACATTGTAAATTGAATTCTAAACAAAGAGTAGGAAGGATAACACAGAATCACAGAAAAACCCATCTAGTTATTAAAAAATCTGAAACACGGAATGTTTTCCTTGCATCATATACTGAGTCCAAAGCATTTGTAAAGATGAACTTTAGAGAAAATAAGAACTACAAGGGTTAATCTCTGTCATTCGGTCCTAAGGAAATCACGAAATAACGGTGTTTCCTGTGTCTAATTTGAGTTTACTGCTCACTACAAGCATTGGACATTATGGTGACTGAAAATAGGACTATACATCAGACAAAAACTGTAATTTGAAGTTTTTATATTAAAACTTCATGCTGGTGTAATTAGTCTTCATAGAATTAATACTTCAGGACAGGAAAAGAAGGTTATTACTTTATCTGCTTCCAGAGGTACGGTTCTCAATAAAAAGGAAATTGGCAATTGTAGCTAGTCTTATCTGAACATAACTTTAAAATAATAGCAACCTGAAAGTCTTTAGTTCTGATTTACCAGTCAGCTATGTTATGCAAGGGTTAATCTCTAAACCCTATTGAGAACCAAAAATGCTGGAACTCTATACAATAATACATCTTAAAACTATAAATCTTTAAGAGGCAGGGAAGGAAGTTTGAAAGTTGTAGATAAGACGTGAAAAGGAAAAAAAAATTAAAACACTTAATACATTCTTACGGAACACATCCCCAATAAAAAGCCAGGAAGTGAACATCAGCACTAGTTATTTTAAACAACGTCACAAATAAACAGTGTTTTAGATGGCATATAATATAGAACCTTTTATAGTAAATATCTGGAATAATTATGCAATTTTCAAAGAACACATACACGGACACACACCTATAAAATTAAAACTGTAAGTGGATCACTTTTACTAGAAAGTCTGTCATATGATACCTGAATAAGTGTCATGTCCGGTATATCTGTCTTATCCAGATTTAGAATCCGGATGTGAGTACCGGAGCTAACAAAGATAAAATATCGAAAACCTTTAATCTATTTATAGCTTCTATAACTAAAAAGTGGTTGTATTTCTAGTGAAAGCAATTTACCAGAAGCACATAACAACAATCTATTTAATATCATGTCACAAATTAAACAAACATTGCTTAAATGAAATAATATACAATCCTGGAGAAAAAATACACTTCTTTGAGATTTACTACCACTGCAGTTGATAGGCAATCTCGCAGAGTAACCTTAAAGCACTAATTTAAAAATAAAGAAATGATTCCTTAATAATTAGCTGATTTAATATATGCCATTTATCACAGGACACACAGGAACATATAGACATAAAATTAAAACAGCAACCTAACCCTGATAAGTAGAAAACTCAAAGTTCAGAAGAGGAAGCAAAATATTTCTAAATGTAGTTCAAAACCAAGCATTGGAATTGTGCACGGTTAAGGAATTGTTTAGGGTTTTAAAACAAAAAATATAAAAATAAATATTCCAGTAGCCAATTACAAGTCATAGCACACAGTATAGAAAAGGAAAACCACACTCATACACATACAAAGTTATTGTCCCACATACAGAGGTGTCCCTGCGTATTGAGGACAAAATCTTAATCCTAAATTTGGTAAAATAAAACATTTAAATTAGAGCTAATCCAACAGGCCATGAAAGTATACAAAGGCAAGCTTAATAGTAACACATACAATAAATGAAAATATACTCACGATTCATGCAATGTAATCTCCAGCGCGGAAAATCAATTGAGAAAGAGGACAGTTGGCGGGGTCACTACGCCCTTCCGAACTCTCGGTGGCATAGGGAGATCAACCGCAAAATAGAAAGGTTTGTTTCAGAAAGTCCTTACCAGAGATCTGAATAGATGTCAGATCACCAGTATCTGGTGTTGGGTGCGGAGAGGAAGATATGATATAATGGGTAGTGAACAACATCACCCAATATGTATAATAACGGGACCTAGTGAGCAAGTGGTCTACAAATAAGTTCCAGACCTATAATTTGCTATAGAAAAAATGAACTAGATTAATAATAATATATATTGACCAGTCCAAGGTCAGTGGTTGAAAAGGCAGCTTCACAGATTGCAGGGAGACCTAGAAATGATAATGTGCTAACAGTTTACAAAAACATGCAATGATTATCCTGATAGTAGAACATGCAAAGACATAACACAATCATACTCACGCATCTGCTAATGTACTCCAACATAGAGACCCAAAATAAAAATTACCAATTGGCGGAAAGCTCAATGCTTTTACCGCAGATTAAATTAACAGACAAATGACAGTCACAAAGAGAAAAGGAGAGTTTAAGAAAAAAGTACAAAAAGTGAATGGTGTCAGCTATTATGTATCTATACTACTCTAACCCTAATTAATGAAAACCACTCCCCAGAGTGTGCTTCTAAAAGCATAAAGAAACCCGGTTTCCCTGCCTGCCAAGAGCTATCCAGGTTACTTGGCCATGAGCTCCAGCCCATGATAGAGCCCCCAAAAAGGGACATTGCAAACACTCCCAAGATGAACTCAAAAAACCAGCGAATAAGGTCTCATGAGTCGAAGAGCAGCGGTCCAATGGGTTTCCGCTGATTAGAGAACTTCTCGTGTACAACTAACCACCCCAAGGGACCTGTGATTTGAGAACTTCTCGTGTACAACAACCCACTCAAAAACATTGAAAAGTTAGGAAACTTCTCGTTTAAAAGCTAACCCTCCAAAAATATTAAAAAGCCCTCGTCAACTAGTCCAAACTCGCAACGAAAAGCGTCAGACGTCTCTATATTGCTCCCACGCTCATCTGTACTAGGTAACTCATATGTGGGCAATAATGCCGAATCCGCAGGCCACTCCGAAAATGGAATGGAAGTCTGCTCCTACTAATTGAGATATCGTCATCCATTGAAGGATCACCTCCAATGGGTGTAAGCCCCAGGCATCGATATCGAAGCCAATGATTATAACATAACACTGGTACCTAAGAAAATAATAAAAGTATAGCATATCCCCGAGAAAAGTCCCGAAAACATACTTCAGTAACAATAAAATAAAAGAAATACAGAGGAAATAAATATTTTAAAGTAATAAAAAACAAATGTAAGCTCATCAGGAAAGGTACAACCATAAAAGAGCCATTAGTTGGAACACATTAGCCAGAACCAAAAATGTGAAAAATTTCACATTCATCATTCACTAGACAATATATTTTCCACTCAACAAATCACAAGAAAGAAACTCAAAAGCATTAGAACGGGATAGCTGACAGTGAAGAAGCCTATAATGCAAAAGCAAGCAGTACAAATTCATTCGTTCAGTTATGCCAGGAGTGAAAAAGACAATGTAATTAGAAATAAACAAGTAAAAAGTTGTGCAGTTTCAGCCACAAATCAAAATACAAAAAGGAGCACTGCAATTCAAGCACGAAAGTCTGAAAGAAAAGTATCATGCCTAAAGAGGGAACTGGGTGGGATTAAAAATATTGACAGACAACCGTAGCGAACCAATAAGTAAGCAGTTGTATAAGGCGGAGCTAAACTTAACGCTGGCAGATAGCTCAGAGAAATGGATTTAACATATCAATCAATAAGCAGTCCATGAAATATACACAAAATAAATTTTGAAAGCCCTGTAACAGCATGGTGAGCAAGTCTTATTTAAGCTAAAATAAAGGATAGCAAGGGAAAAAAAAAGTGTAAAACCACTAGAGACTGAGACAGAGCAACCATCAAGAAAGGGAGGGGCAGTGCTGGAGGAGAGTAAGTAAGAGAAGAAAGTGTTAATATGAAGGACGGCTAGGCACCTGCTGAAAAAAACTGCTAAAACAATCACCAGCTAAGGGATAAATGCAGAAACCATAAAACACATGCAGCAATAGCAGGGGCTCTACCCACTTGAAAAATAGAATGTAAGGGAGAAATTGAAATCAGGCTGACAGACTGCCAATAGAACAGTGAAACAGGAAACAAGCAGCGGAAACTGTTGCCAAGCAATAATTAACATCTTAGAAACAGCTTCTACAGAGGAAAAAAAAATGTCGCAGCAAGTTTAATATACCCAAATAATGTTTAGACAAAAAAGAAACATAACTGGCAGTACGGGAAAGTTCAATAAGTGAATGTTGGAGGCAGCTTTGGAAAAAAAAACTTTAAAAGTAAAGTTAGTACTGAAAACAGAGAAATTTACAGTCTTCAACAGGAGGGGAGGGGGTATAGAGAGTGGAGGGAGAGAAAAAAATCTCTCAGGAAGTATCAAAAAACAACTACGCAGAAGAAATAGAGATAAGATTTAGTATCGAAAAAGAAGCAAACTTTTAAAACTGCATAACCACATTGTGGAACACGATAAGATCTACCAGGCTGTCTCTTGTAGCATAGAAACAAAAAAAACCTGTCTCTGAGTTTTAACGAAACCGGGCAACAGATTAAATTGCCAAATAAAGCATTTTAATTCTGAAAGTCTTAGAAACAGTTTTAGAAATCAAAAATAAAACAGCAAAAATTATGCAGCTAAAGTGGCTACGGGGAACAGAGACGGAATACAGACCGGGACTTCTCAAGCGGAGATTTATAATATCATGAAAGTTTCAGACGGGGGTTTCCAAAGCAGGCAGGCATAGAAAAAAGTGTGGTTTAAAGCTGTATGACAGAAAGGAAGGAGGGGAGGGGTAAGAGTGCCCATAGAGTGTGGCAGTAACAGAAAAATAAGGAAGCAAGACTTACTACGCAGTTTTAAATGCGAAGCAGGAAATGGCAACGTGCAGCTAAGAAGCTGGCAAGGAATTGTAAATCTTTCACAAAAACACATCAGGAAAGTTTCTAACAGGGATGGGGAGAAATCAATAATGGCCAGAAACAGAATCAGAGAGCATGTAGGGTAGAGGTTAAGTACCTCTCGGAGGTTTAAGTACAGCACAGAGGAAATGAGCTCAGATCCCTTGGAGGGCAGGGAAGGGACACTCCCTCCATCCGAGATCTAGAAGCAGAAGTGTATAGGCAGGAAAGGAGGTTGGGGCTCTGTGGGCTATCAGTTTAACCAAAATGATTTTAAAGGAGAGATATAGGATTTCAGGGAACTGCAGTGAATAAGAGCTCAGACAAAAGTAAGAACACATGATCTACAGGTAGGGATGGTGGGAAACATAACGGGGATCAACTTCAACATACACTGAATAGCCTAAAAAGACAGGAGAAGCTTCGCTCAAGGGAGGACGGAGACTTAAGACACAAAATGTCAAGGCGTTAGGCTAAGAATAGCCAGCATGAGACCGCTAATGACAATCGTGGCGAAACGAGAAAAAACAGCCAGCATCTGCTAGGCGTGGTCTCCCAGCCTAGAACCTAGATGCCACTCGTACCCTTGCACACACCAAGCGCTCGAAAGGGACAGGGTATAGGTGATGAATAAAAGAAAAGATATAAGGGCACTTATCACATAATAATCGTTAGACAGACTCACAAAAGGACAGGAACAGAAAAACAAATGCGCCAGCCAAGCGCAGACGGAGAAAGCGATAAGGGAACAGAGGAAGAAAGCAGAAAAACAGAATAGTACCAGAGGAAGGGGTTAGAAAAGGAGCGGACTGAATACCAGTTCCCAGTACCCCTCAAGTGGGCACTTTTCACCTGGGTATATGCCAGTCCAGTGAAATAAAGGCAGAAGAATAGCGTTAGTAGACATACATAAGAGTAATGATACAGTACTCTGTTACCTGATTGTGCATGTATCCACAATCCTGGTGACGGGTGAGAGAAGACAATGATTTATGAAAGACCACACATGCTCCAGAAGTTAGGCGTATAGCCCGCATTAAGACCTTGCTGGTGCCATGTGGACGAACTCTGAGCGTACCAATCCCCGAAAAGGTTTGGAAGTTTTAGGAGGTAAGAAAGACCGGCACCAAGGTACCTTAGGAGAACATGATATAAAAAGTAACAGATAAGAATAGAGACAGATATAACATCACCAGCAGTGGACCATACCGTACCAAAGCACTAGAAATCAGTGACACGCTGGGACAGCTGCATTCAAAGGGAAAACAAAAACATAAGTTAATAACAAACGGCTGAAAAGGGACAGAGGTGGCAGGGACCATGTAAAAGCTGCGGCTTAAAGAGAAAAAAAAAAACCCCCACAGGAAGGTGTGGCGACAGACTACCAAGAATGAAGAGGGAAGGGAAGAAATTATTTCACATAAGTGTGTTTTTGAAAAAACCAACTACGGGGAGAATTAACATGTCAGCAAGGGGAAAGAGACCGGGAAAATAGCAGTGCCAAGAAGGGGAGATAGGAATCAGAGAGAAGAAATAAAGCGCAGTCTTGGACGCAACTAAGAGGGGGAAAGAAAGCACAAGGCTTACATATTATCACTGACTGCGATAGGGAAGAATAATGGAAGTGGCTTAACCACAGGAAAGAGTGAAAGCTTAGAGAGAGAACAGCAGACTGCTATAATAAGGGACATGAGACATCGGGGAGGAAATTCTTGATCTTTAAATATTGAAAGACAAAAACGAGGGTTTGGACGCACAGAATATATCCCCACTGCGTCCATAAATAAGAAGGAGAAGGACAGGAAAGGGTGGAACAGGGAATACCGAGCAGCGTACGGGAGTCACCAATGTTGAGAATTGGGGGGGTCCCGAGCCCCCCCAAGAAGGCTAGAGTGACCTTAATCTGACTCCATCTCTAAATAACACTAGTACCGGGGTAATCAAGGAGTTATTGCCTCTAAGGGAGACGTTAGGTCTAAGGAAAAGATACCAGCCTTATGACAAACTGGATTTAGACTACAGGTTATACAATGCAGCGAATGATAGCCTGATGTAGCAAAAGCATTTATACTTACAGCCTTTCATCATTAAGTGAAGCCCACAAATCATCATTTGGAATGAAGAGTTTATTTGCAAATCAGACTTTAATCAGATACATTCATCAGACAAATTCTGGATTCAGCTGACTGGAGCTCTGCGTCCTAGATACGCTGGGGAGAACCTCCGAAATATGCTTGGGTGACCAGTCCTTATATACCATCTGGTCCCCATACAAGTCTATTGAGAGGGACTTTTTTCTAATCTTGCTCAATCTATGAGTCATGCCCTCCGGCCAGGTGCCCCTCTTTCCGTTTTTGTAAACACTTCCCTAGATACGGACATCCAAACATCCAAACATTAGCTATTACAAGCTATTGTGTAATTTCCTTTTTTGTAAACACTTTGTTCTTATGAAGATATCTAAATATAGATATATCAATTTCATAACATCTTGTGATCTGGGTGCCAACTTATTAAAGACAGACTCCGTGTTATGAACCAAACTTCTTATCATTTCTGTCTTTAATTTCTACATCATGTGTGTTACACTCAATTTGGAAGTTGCACCAGGTTTCATTAGAACTCACCAAGCAGTCCTTGCTCTTGCAGGCTCTCTGCTATAAGGCCATCATCTTGTTATCAGGCCTACTCAGTGCTTTTCAGCTGTTTAAAGCTATGTAGCTTGGCCCACCACTATTCCAGTGGATAGGTCTTTAGCTAGAACACATATTAACTTGCAGGAAAAGCAAGTCCTTGCTCAGCCAGTCATAGATTTTTAAACCTAGCTGGTATTTTTACAGCCTGAGTCCTAAAATCTGGCCTTCCACCCTTCCGGTGGGCATCCAGTGAGGGCCTCTTGCTGTAGTATAATTATACACCCTTAAGTGTAAAGTACAGTTTTTCAATAAGGGCAATCTGTTTGACTTGAGTGGTCCAGTGAGCTAAGGATGGAGATTCTTCTAAAAGGTGGTAATGGTGTGCCTAGCAGCATGTATTAAATGGCTTGTTTAATAAAACTTGATATACCACCTTTTCTGATGGGCAGGCCAAAGTGGTTTACAAATTAAATATATATAGATATTTAAAAGATGGGAAAGTAACAGGACAGTCACAGTCAACAAGAGACTCATTCAAAACAGACATGTATCCGTATCTTAGCCCCGAGAAACAAGGTACCAAAAGCTAGGCCAAAGAAAAATAGGTCTTTAACTTAGTTTTAAACCTCTTTAAAGACAGTTCCTTATGCAAGGGTACAGGTAGAGAATTCCACAAGAGAGGGGCAAGGAAGAAGAATGCTGAGCTCTGTGTTGATTCTTGGTGAGCACTTGTAGGGTGCGGACGCAGTAGATGCTTTTTGTGTAACAATCAAAGTGATTGACCAGTGCGTGGGGAATAATTAATGTAGAGAGAGATAGGAGAATCTCTTCACAGAAAACCTTAAATTGAAAACAATAACAGGCAGCCAGTGTAATCTCTTACTGGTAGGAGACACATGATCAAATTTGTGAGCCTTGCAAAGTAGTCTAGCTGGTGTATTCTGAAGGAGTTCTAGCTGCTTTAACTGGAACTGTGTAATTTCTGCAAGGACTAAATTACAGTAGTTTAAACCAGACATGAGCAAAATAAAGAAGCAACAGGTATATGGTATGAAAGTCAGAATAACTTTGCCCTGGCTGTAAGTGTCTAAGCACCAAGAAACCTGGCTGCTTAACTGCTGAGACACGAGCCCCAAAGAACAAATTAGAATAAAAAATTACTCATATATATTTAATGGAGCTTACTGTTGACACCAGGACTCCCATAAAACTGGATTAATGGAAGGGGGGCAAAGATGACCTGATAGCCAACAAGCTGGTGTTTTCTCGCAATTAAGTACTAGCCTATGTTGCTTCAATCAATGTTACTTTAGCCAGGCAGAGTTGTATAGGGCTCAAGTTGGGGAATGAAGGGGAAGCATAAAAGGCTAATAATAAATTATCTATGTAGACGTGGGCACTGATTGCACAGTCTTCAACTACGATTGCCAAAAAACTCGAGAAAAGGTTAAATAGCCGATAGCAGCTTAACTCGCACCCTCTTTCACCTAGTCAAATTCTTGACTAATTCACCATCTGTAACAGAAGAAGTAAGCCTGACTGCAGACACATTTGCGGATCATTTCCAAGCGAAGGTAGAGAAACTGCAGAAATCCATCCCCAAAGCTGTCAAACCAAAGAAGAATACACATGGCACAAAAATAAGCTACCCATCAGACCGTTTCTGGAACACCTTTGGAAAACCAACTTTACTTGAATTTAAACACATCTTCAAAAAATTCTCAAAACGTTCCTGCACTCTTGACCCATGCAAAGCTGAACTCCTAAAATCAGCACCACCAACTATAATAGAACACTTTATAAAAAAAAAAAACTATTAGAAGCCATGCTGAGTCAAGGCACAACCCCAAACAGGGGGTGTCATAGTGAATCCCCTACTAAAAGGAGAAAAGCTTGGCAAATCGAGCCACAACAACTACCGTCCAGTAGCAAACATCCCCACACTATCAAAAATAATGGAAGCAACGGTAGCCAGCCAACTCCAAGAATACATGGACTAACACCAAGACTGCCCCTTGAAAAAAATTTTCAATTCCACCTTATTGGAAAGGGGGGCAGAACTTTGGAATTCCCTTCCGCATGACAGAATGACAACGAACTATATGTGCTTACATTGCTCGCTGAAAACATGGCTATTTCAAAAGTATATGGAACACAATACGTCCCAAGCAATGGAGCCAATAGATACAAAGCACACCCACCACCCCCTGTGAGTTCCTGGGGTGAAAATAAAAAAAAATCTGAAACTAACAGACACTTATGACTGTTCTCATAGAGACAACTAGATAAGGACAAGATAGGGGATCTGTCAAGGATTGGGACTGCTAGAGACCGTAAAAATCAGACACTTTGAGATGATGCTTAAATAGATGGATGATCTGTTAGATAGTTCAGCAAACATACTTACAAGTTCTATGTTACTGTCAAAGTTCAGTTCTGTTATGAACTCTGTTTAATGTTATTTGACTGAAAAATACTCAGGGCTCAGAGCATACACTGTTCGAACTAACATAGTAGATGATGGCAGAAAAAGACCTGCGCGGTCCATCCAGTCTGTCCAACAAGATAAACTCACATGTGCTACTTTTTGTGTATACCTTACCTTGATTTGTACCTGTCCTTTTCCAGGCACAGACCGTATAAGTCTGCCCAGCACTATCCCCGCCTCCCACCACCGGTTCTGGCACAGACCGTATAAGTCTGCCCAGCACTATCCCCGCCTCCAAACCACCCGTCCTGCCTCCCACCATCGGCTCTGGCACAGACCGTATAAGTCTGCCCAGCACCATCTCCGTCTCCCGCCACCGGCTTTGCCACCCAATCTCGTCTAAGCTCCTTAGGATCCATTCCTTCTGTGCAGAATTCCTTTATGTTTATCCCACGCATGTTTGAATTCCGGTACTGTTTTCGTTTCCACCACCTCCCGCGGGAGGGCATTCCAAGCATCCACCACTCTCTCTGTGAAAAAATACTTCCTGACATTTTTCTTGAGTCTGCCCCCCTTCAGTCTCATTTCATGTCCTCTCGTTCTACTGCTTTCGCATCTCCGGAAAAGGTTCGTTTGCAGATTAATACCTTTCAAATATTTGAACGTCTGTATCATATCACCCCTGTTTCTCCTTTCCTCCAGAGTGTACATGTTCAGGTCCGCAAGTCTCTCCTCATACGTCTTGTAACGCAAATCCCATACCATCCTCGTAGCTTTTCTTTGCACCGCTTCAATTCTTTTCACATCCTTAACAAGATACGGCCTCCAGAATTGAACACAATACTCCTATATATGTTCCTTGTGATGTTCCCTATAATGTTTATTTTATGTTCACTCCCGTTCCTGGTTGTGCCAATTAAGACTCTGTACTCTGTGTAGAACTTGCAGGTTAAGTGGAATATAAATGCCAAAAATTAAATGAAATAGGACAGGCGACAAAATGGACCCTTAGAACTCCACAAAAGACCTTGGGTAAGGATGACTTCATACCAGAACTATCTGCATAGGAAGAACAATCAGAAACGACTGATTCAAACCATTGAAAGACCTGATCTTGAATTTCAATGTTTGCTAACCATTGCAAGAATAATGAATGACCATTCAGGTCAAATGCTGCACTCAGATCTAAGGAAACTGCCACAGCCTTCCAAATTCTAAGCCTGTATAGATTTCACTAAGGTTTTAATAGTGGATTCAGTGGCAAAACCCCTCCTAAAACCGGATTATCTAGGATGAAGAAAAAAGACCTGTTTAAGGTAGTCGGAAAGTTGTTTAACCTTTTCAGTGCGTTTTTAAAAAAACAAACATACATAATTGAGACACTGGGCAATAGTGAGCAGGAATGGAGGCATCCAGAGAGATTTTCTCCAAAATTTATTTCAACTGTTGCCACTTTCTAAACCAAAGCGTGAGTGCTTACAAATAGAACCCTTTGGGAATGTTATTGGGGTGAAGAAATATAGAAGCATAACGGCAGATAAGGGCCATATGGCCCATCCAGTCTGCCCTTCCTCGGTAACCAATAACTTCTCCTTTTCCTAAAAGATCCCACATGTCTGTCCCATGCCCTCTTACTCTGACACAGTCTTCGTCTCCATGACCTCCACCGGGAGGCCATTCCATGCATCCACCACCCTTTCCGTGAAAGATTATTAACTCAGATTCATCCTAAGACTATTTCCTCTTAATTTCATCTCATGCCTTCTCATTCCAGAGGTTTCCTTCATTCGAAAAAGGCTCACCTCCTGTACATTAATGCCGCTGAGGTTATTAAATGCCTGTAGCATATCCCCTCTCTCCCTCCTCTCTTCCAGCGTATACATGTTGAGGTTCATGAGCCTGTCCCTATGTTTTATGACAGAGACCATTGACCAGTTTTGTAGCTGCCCTCTGGACTGACTCATCCTGTTTTTATCTTTCTGTAAGTTCGGTCTCCAAAATTGCACATAGTATTCTAAATGGGGCCTAACCAGAGACTTGTACAAGTGCACTATCGCCTCTCTTCCTGTGGGTCATCCCTCTCCTTATGCACCCGAGCATTCTTCTGGCTTTGATCATCCCCTTTTCTACCTGTTTGGTCACCTTAAGGTCATCAGACACAATCACCCCTAAATCCTGCTCTTCTTTCGTACACAGAAGCTCTTCACCCCTTGTACTGTACCTTTCCCTCAGGTTTTTGTGACCCAAGTGCATGACCCTTCATTTCTTAGCATTAAATCTTAGTTGCCAATTTTTGGACCATTCTTCAAGCTTCACCAGATCCTTCCTCATGCTATCCACACCGTCCTGGGTGTCCACCCATTACAGAGTTTGGTATCATCTGCAAAGAGACAACCCTTACCAGACAGCCCTTCCGTTTTATCACTCACAAAGATGTTAAAAAGAGCCAGCTCAAGGACCGACCCCTACGGTACACCACTTATAACATCCTTTTCCTCAGAAGCAAACTCCATTTACTTCTACCCTCTGTCTCCTTCCATTTAACCAGTTTTTAACCCAGTCAGTCACTGTGGGTCCCATACCGAGGGCACTCAATTTACTTATCAGTCGCCTGTGAGGAACCGTTTCAAGGGCTTTGCTAAAATCTAAGTACACCACATCTAGTGCCCCTCCCAAGTCCAACTGTTTGGTCTTCCAGTCAAAGAAGTCAGTCAGATTTGTCTGACAAGATCTGCCTCTGGTGAAACCATGCTGCCTCAAGTCCTGCGGTCCATCCGATTCGAGAAACCTCACAATCCTCCGCTTTAGAAGTGTTTCCATTAGTTTACTCACCATTGAGGTCAGACTGACCGGTCTGTAATTCACAACCTCCTCTTTGCGTCTGCTCTTGTGCAGAGGGACCACATCCGCCCTTCTCTAGTCCTCCGGAACCACTCCAGATTCTAGGGAAGCATTGAACAGGTCAGATAGCGGAGTCACAAGAACTTCTCCAAGTTCCATGAGTACCCTCAGATGTATCCCATCAGACTCCATCGATTTGTCTACTTTTAGTTTAGCCAGCTTCTCACGAACACAGTCTTCCGAGAATCGGTCCAGGTCTACCATACATCAATCCTCATTAGTGTTTGTCTTCTGCGGTCCTGCCCCCAGCCTTTCATCTAGGAACACTGAACAGAAATATTTGTTTCGCAGTTCAGTTTTACAGTTATCAGCTTCTACATATACCTCCCCCTCACCCTTGAGCCTAACAATGCTATTAAGGCACTTCCTCCTGTCACTTACATATGTAAAAAATGTCTTGTCCCCCAATTTTTACCGCATCAGCTATCTTTTCCTCTTTTAGCCTCTTGCCAGGTATTTGTGACCTGGATTGGCCACTGTTGAAAACAGGATGCTGGGCTTGATGGACCTTTGTACTTATGACAACTTTTCATCTTCTCTGAGCTTTTCCGGGTATTTTTTATCTGTCTTTCTCTTTCTGAGTCATCTTATAATGTATAAAGGCTAACTTTTTTTCTTTTACCTTTTCAGCTACTATGCTTGAGAACCAGCGCAGCCTTCTTTTCCTCTTACTTTTATGTAATTTTTTAACATAAAAATTTGTTGCCTTTAGGATAGCTCCTTTCAGTTTCGCCCACTGATGTTCTACTTCCTTCAGCTGTTCCCATCCAACTTAACTCTTTCCTGAGAAATTCCTCCATCTCAGCAAAGTTAGTTCTTTTGAAATCTAGGACCTTCAATCTCCAATAAGCCTTCTCCTCTTTGGTCTTAATATTAAACCACACCATCCGGTGGTCACTAGATGCCAAATGAGCTCCCACCGTAACATCGGAAACATTCTCCCCGTTTGTAAGCACCAGGTTTATAATTGCTCCATCTTGCATCAGTTCATCACCCACTGCTGGAACAATTCTTCCTCTAGAAAATCTAAGATCCCTTTGCTTCTGGATGATATCTGGCAGATTAAAGTCATTTGTGTCCCACATTTTCCCACCTATTTGCAGGCTCAATGTGGCTTACATTATGTTGCAATGGCATCACTATTAACAGAGTAAGAGGTTCAGCATATTGTTACAATTGATGTGCAAGAATAACAGGTAAATAGGGTAAATAAAATGATAATACATAACATATAAACTAGAGCAGGATAAGATATAATGTTCAATAATGATAATATGATAAAATAATCAAATTAGAAAGGATCAATATTGGTTGGTTCTGGTATAGATTAGGAATCAAGTCATTAAAGAGTATTCTTTTTGTAAGTCTCTTTGAACAGGTACGTATTCAGTAACTTCTGGAAGGTTGTCAAGTCGTGCGTTGTTTTTATAGTATTCGGTAGTTTATTCCATAATTGTGTGCAGAGGTAGGCGAAGCTAGATGCATGTATAGATTTGTATTTAAGTCCTCTGCAATTGGGGTAGTGGAGGTTTAGGAAAGTACGTGATGAACTTTTGGTATTTCGTGCTGGTAAGTCAGTTAGGTCTGACATGTATGATGGGGCCTCTCCATGAATGATTTTATGAGTTAAGGTGCAGATTTTGAATGTAATTCAATCTTTTAATGGAAGCCAATGTGATTTTTCTCTAAGGGGTTTGGCGCTTTCATATTTCACCTTTCCAAATATGAGTCTGGCTGCGATGTTCTGGGCAGTCTGGAGTTTCTTAATGGTTTGCGCTTTACATCCAGCGTAAATGGAATTGCAATAGTCCAGATGGCTTAGTACCAATGATTGCACCAGCTTGCGGAATACCTCCCTTGGGAAAAAAGGTTTCACTCTTCTAAGCTTCCACATTGAATGAAACATTTTCTTTGTAACATTTTTCACATGGCAATCTAAGATTTCGGTCAATAGTAACACCCAGGAGTTTCAGGATATTCGCAACAGGAAGAGTGTGGCTTGGTGTATTTATATTGGTATAATTGGTCTTGTTATACTGCGATGAAAGGATAAGACATTCTCCGAGGAAAAGCAGGCTGCTTGTTCTCACTAATGGGTGACGTCCACGGCAGCCCCCTCCAATCGGAAACTTTACTAGCAAAGGCCTTTGCTAGTCCTCGCGCGCCGATGCGCACCGCGCATGTGCGGCCGTCTTCCCGCATGAACCGGCTTGTGTTCGTCAGTCTTCTTTTGTCCGCGCTCGGGACGGTCGTGTTTTACTGCCGTTTCGTGCCCCTCAAGTTGACCCTCGCGCGTCTTTGCGATTTTCGCAAAAAAAAAAAAAAAAGAGAGAGACCGATCGGTCTTTACCCTTTTCCCATGTTTCCAGCTTTTTCCCCGCGTAAGTTTCCTTTCGCTTTCGAGACCGGCCTATTTGGCCTCGAGTCGGGTTTTTTTCTCCCTTCTTTTTGGTGCCCTTCGTCATCATCGCGAATTTTGATTTCGCCGGCGTGATTTTTCCGCCCATGTCATTGAAGTCTTCCAGCGGCTTCAAGAAGTGCACCCAGTGCGCCCGGGTAATCTCGCTCACTGATAGGCACGCTTCGTGTCTTCAGTGTCTGGGGGCTGGGCACCGCCCGCAGGCCTGCAGTCTTTGTGCTCTTTTAAAAAAAGAGGACTCAGGTAGCGAGATTGGCCCAGTGGAACGCGTTATTCTCGGGCTCTTCGACGACAACAGCACGGGCATCGAGTGCATCGACATCGACAGCATCGAAGTCTTCGACATCGGCATCAACTGCATCGAGGCCTCTACCTTCGGCAACGACTGCATCAAGGCCCCTACCTTCGGCATCGTCGGTACCGAGGTATCGAAAGGCTGCGTCGACGTCGGTGGTACCGGGACCTCCGCTGTTGCTGATGTCGTCGGACGGTGGTGCTTCGTCTGGAGTGCAGGTGAGGGCTGTCCATTCCCCTGCTGGTGGCGGTGAGCCTTCGGGTGGGTCTCCCCCTGCCCTGAGGGCTCTTGCGGTAAAGCCCCACCGAGATCGACCTTCTTCTGCCTCGGCCCCGAGGAAGCGACGGCTGGATTCTACGTCCTCCTCGTCGGTACCGGGAAGCTCCGGTGACATGCTTCGCTTGAAAAAGTCTAAGAAGCATCGTCACCGGTCTCCTTCCCGTCTCGGTACCGAGAGCTCTGGGTCGCCAAGGCAGTCGGCACCCAGTAGGCATCGGCACTGGGAGGACCGCTCACCCTCTGTTCAGGAGGTGTCGATGCGCTCCCCCTTGGACAGCCCGGAACAGACTCTGACATCGACGCCTGCATCGGCTTCCCAGTCTTTCTCCACAGCCGCTCTGCACGAGAGTCTCCGGGCCGTTCTTCCAGAGATTCTGGGAGAGCTGTTGCGCCCTTCCCCTCCGGTACCGGGGGTGCTTGCGCCACCGGTACTGTCGAGTGAGGCGCCGGCTGGCCCCTTGCCCGAAGTGAGGTCTCCGGTACTGGTACCGCTTGCGGTACCGGCTGCGGCCGCCTCCCAGGCAGACTCCCCGACGACGTCGGCGGAGGGAGCTTCGCCGGTGCTGGCGAGGGAGTCCACCACTCGACGCTCCTACCGTGGCCATGTTTCCACGGAGTCGAGTCGGGCACGGCTTCAGACACAGGTTCGTGAACTTGTGTCTGATACCGATGGTGAGGCCTCGTGGGAGGAGGAGGAGGAGGACATCAGATATTTCTCTGACGAGGAGTCTGATGGCCTTCCTTCTGATCCCACTCCCTCCCCTGAAAGGCAGCTTTCTCCTCCCGAGAGTCTGTCTTTCGCGGCCTTTGTCCGGGAGATGTCTACGGCCATCCCCTTCCCAGTGGTTTTGGAGAATGAGCCCAGGGCTGAAATGTTTGAGCTCTTGGACTATCCTTCTCCACCTAAGGAAGCGTCCACAGTACCCATGCATCATGTCCTAAAAAAAGACATTGCTGGCGAACTGGACCAAGCCACTAACTAAACCCCACGTTCCCAAGAAGATCGAATCCCAGTATCGGATCCATGGGGACCCAGAGCTGATGCGCACTCAGTTGCCTCACGACTCTGGTGTGGTGGATGTGTCCCTAAAGAAGGCTAAGAGTTCTAGAGAACATGCTTCGGCGCCCCCGGGCAAAGACTCCAGAACCTTAAACTCCTTTGGCAGGAAGGCCTATCATTCCTCTATGCTCGTGGCCAAGATTCAGTCCTACCAGCACTACACGAGCATCCATATGCGGAACAATGTGCGGCAGTTGGCGCGCTTGGTAGACAAGCTCCCTCCTGAACAAGCCAAGCCGTTTCAGGAGGTGGTCAGGCAGCTGAAGGCGTGCAGAAAATTCCTGGCCAGAGGGGTATATACCTTTGATGTTGCGTCCAGGGCCGCTGCTCAAGGTGTGGTGATGCGCAGACTCTCATGGCTGCGTGCCTCCGACCTGGAGAATAGGATCCAGCAGCAGTTTCGGACTCCCCTTGCCGAGCGGACAACATTTTGGAGAAAAAGTCGAACAGGTCGAACAGGTGGTAGAACAGCTCCACCAGCGGGATAACGCTTTCGACAAATTCTCTCGCCGGCAGCCTTCAGCATCTACCTCCTCAGGTAGACGTTTTTATGGGGGAAGGAGGACTGTTCCCTACTCTTCTGGTAAGCGTAGGTACAATCCTCCTTCTCGACAGCCTGCAGCCCAGGTTAAGCCCCAGCGCATTCGCTCTCGTCAGCAGCGTGTGCCTCAGCAAGGCCCCTCGGTTCCCCAGCAAAAGCAGGGGGCGAGCTTTTGACTGGCTCCAGCAGAGCATAGCCGACATCAACGTGTCCGTGCCGGGCGATCTGCCGGTCGGGGGAAGGTTGAAAGTTTTTCACCAAAGGTGGCCTCTTGTAACCTCCGACCGTTGTGTTCTTCAAATAGTCCGGCAAGGGTACACCCTCAATTTGGCCTCAAAGCCTCCAAATTGCCCACCGGGAGATCAGTCCTACAGCTTCCAGCACAAGCAGGTACTTGCAGAGGAACTCTCCGCCCTTCTCAGCGCCAATGCGGTCGAGCCCGTGCCATCCGGGCAAGAAGGGCTGGGATTCTATTCCAGGTACTTCCTTGTGGAAAAGAAAACAGGGGGGATGCGTCCCATCCTAGACCTAAGGGCCCTGAACAAATATCTAGTCAAGGAAAAGTTCAGGATGCTTTCCCTGAGCACCCTTCTTCCCATGATTCAGGAAAACGAATGGCTATGCTCTCTGGACTTGAAGGACGCCTACACGCACATCCCGATATTGCCAGCTCACAGGCAGTATCTGCGATTTCAGCTGGGCACACGTCACTTCCAGTACTGTATGCTACCCTTTGGGCTCGCCTCTGCGCCCAGAGTGTTCACGAAGTGCCTGGCTGTAGTAGCAGCAGCGCTTCGGAGGCTGGGAGTGCATGTGTTCCCTTATCTTGACGATTGGCTGGTGAAGAACACATCCGAGGCAGGAGCTCTACAGTCCATGCAGATGACTATTCAAGTCCTGGAGCTACTGGGGTTTGTGATAAATTATCCATCTTCTCCCAGTACAGAGACTCGAATTCATAGGAGCTCTGCTGGATTCTCGGACGGCTTGTGCCTATCTTCCGGAGACAAGGGCCAACAACCTGCTCTCCCTCGTCTCCCGGGTACAAGCGTCCCAGCAGATCACAGCTCGGCAGATGTTGAGATTGCTTGGCCACATGGCCTCCACAGTTCATGTGACTCCCATGGCTCGTCTTCACATGCGATCTGCTCAATGGACCCTAGCTTCCCAGTGGTTTCAAGCTGCTGGGGATCTAGAAGACGTGATCCACCTGTCCACGAGTTTTCTCAAATCCCTGTATTGGTGGACGATTTGGTCCAATTTGACTCTGGGACGCCCTTTCCAAATTTCTCAGCCACAAAAAGTGCTGACTACGGATGCGTCTCTCCTGGGGTGGGGAGCTCATGTCGATGGGCTTCACACCCAGGGAAGCTGGTCCCTCCAGGAACGCGATCTGCAGATCAATCTCCTGGAGTTACGAGCAATCTGGAACGCTCTGATGGCTTTCAGAGATCGGCTGTCCCACCAAATTATCCAAATTCAGACAGACAACCAGGTTGCCATGTATTACATCAACAAGCAGGGAGGCACCGGATCTCGCCCCCTGTGTCAGGAAGCCGTCAGCATGTGGCTGTGGGCTTGCCGTTACGGCATGTTGCTCCAATCTACATATCTGGCAGGCGTAAACAACAGTCTGGCTGACAGGTTGAGCAGGATTATGCAACCTCACGAGTGGTCGCTCAACTCCAGAGTAGTGCGCCAGATCTTCCAAGTGTGGGGCACCCCCTTGGTAGATCTCTTCGCATCTCAAGCCAACCACAAGGTCCCTCAGTTTTGTTCCAGACTTCAGGCCCACAGCAGACTGGCATCGGATGCCTTCCTCCTGGATTGGGGGGAAGGCCTGCTGTATGCTTATCCTCCCATACCTCTGGTGGGGAAGACTTTGTTGACACTCAAGCAAGACCGAGGCACCATGATCCTGATTGCTCCCTTTTGGCAGCGTCAGATCTGGTTCCCTCTCCTTCTTGAGTTGTCCTCCGAAGAACCGTGGAGATTGGAGTGTTTTCCGACCCTCATCACACAGAACGAAGGGGCGCTTCTGCATCCCAACCTCCAGTCTCTGGCTCTCATGGGCTGGATGTTGAGAGCGTAGACTTTGCCTCTTTGGGTCTGTCGGAGGGTGTCTCCCGCGTCTTGCTTGCTTCCAGAAAAGATTCCACTAAGAGGAGTTACTTCTTTTTATGGAGGAGGTTTGCCGTCTGGTGTGACAGCAAGCCCTTAGATCCTCGCTTCTGTCCTACACAGACCCTGCTTGAATACCTTCTGCACTTGTCTGAGTCTGGTCTCAAGACCAACTCTGTAAGGGTTCACCTTAGTGCAATCAGTGCATATCATTACCGTGTGGAAGGTAAGCCGATCTCAGGACAGCCTTTAGTTGTTTGATTCATGAGAGGTTTGCTTTTGTCAAAGCCCCCCGTCAAGCCTCCTACAGTGTCATGGGATCTCAATGTCGTTCTTACTCAGCTGATGAAACCTCCTTTTGAGCCACTGAACACCTGCCATCTGAAGTACTTGACCTGGAAGGTCGTTTTCTTGGTGGCAGTTACTTCAGCTCGTAGAGTTAGTGAGCTTCGAGCCCTGGTAGCTCATGCTCCTTACACCAAATTTCATCATAATAGAGTAGTCCTCCGCACTCACCCTAAGTTCTTGCCAAAGGTAGTGTCGGAGTTCCATCTGAACCAGTCAATTTTCTTGCCAACATTCTTTCCCCGTCCTCATTCCTGCCCTGCTGAACGTCAGCTGCACACATTGGACTGCAAAAGAGCATTGGCCTTTTTCTTCTGGAGCGGACACAGCCCAACAGACAGTCCGCCCAATTGTTTGTATCTTTTGATCCCAACAGGAGGGGAGTGGCTGTGGGGAAACGCACCATTTCCAATTGGCTAGCAGATTACATTTCCTTCACTTACGCCCAGGCTGGGCTGGCTCTTGAGGGTCATGACACGGCTCACAATGTTAGAGCCATGGCGGCATCAGTGGCCCACTTGAAGTCAGCCACTGTTGAAGAGATCTGCAAAGCTGCAACGTGGTCATCTGTCCACACATTCACATCTCATTACTGCCTGCAGCAGGATACCCGACGCGACAGTCGGTTCGGGCAGTCAGTGCTTCAGAATCTGTTTGGGGTTTAGAATCCAACTCAACCCCTCCTAGGCCCATGTTTATTCTGTTCCAGGCTACACTCTGTTAGTTGGATAAGTTGTTAGGTCAATCTCAGTTATGTCCTCGCCGTTGCGAGGCACAATTGACCATGTTTGTTGTTTTGAGTGAGCCTGGGGGCTAGGGATACCCCAGTCGTGAGAACAAGCAGCCTGCTTGTCCTCGGAGAAAGCGAATGCTACATACCGGTAGAAGGTATTCTCCGAGGACAGCAGGCTGATTGTTCTCACAAACCCGCCTGCCTCCCCTTTGGAGTTGTGTCTGTCAACGAGGCTGTTTCTTCTTACAACAATACTCTATCCTCTGCCTTAGACACTCTTGCACCTTTGATGACCCGCCCTGTAAGGCGTACAAAACCCCAACCTTAGCTGACTTCTAATATCCGCTACCTACGTTCCTGTACCCGCTCCGCCGAACGCCTCTGGCGGAAATCTCGGGCCCTTGCTGATTTCTTACACTTCAAGTTCATGCTGACCTCCTTCCAATCTGCTCTTTTACGTGCCAAACAGGATTATTATATCCAACTGACCAACTCTCTTGGCTCTAATCCTCGACTTCTCTTCACCACATTGAACTCTCTCCTCAAGGTGCCCCCTCCCCCAACTCCCCCTTCATTATCTCTTCAGACCCTTGCTGAATTCTTTCACAACAAGGTTCAAAAGATAAACCTTGCTTTCTCTACCTCACCACCTCTCCCTCCACTAGTCCATTCCCCTCTCTCTCCTTCCCCTCATTCCCTTTCCTCCTTTCCTGAAGTTACTATTGAGGAAACTACACTTCTCCTTTCTTCCTCAAAATGTACCACCTGTTCCTCTGATCCCATTCCCACCCACCTTCTTAATGCCATCTCTCCTGCTCTTATTCCTTTTATCTGTCACATTCTCAACCTCTCACTTTCCACTGCGACTGTCCCTGCTGCCTTTAAACATGCTGTGGTCACACCTCTCCTTAAGAAGCCTTCACTCGACCCTACTTGTCCCTCTACCGACCCATCTCCCGCCTTCCTTTTCTCTCCAAATTACTTGAGCGTGCTGTTCACCGCCGCTGCCTTGATTTTCTCTCCTCACATGCTATTCTTGACCCACTACAATCTGGTTTTTGCCCTCTCCACTTAACCGAAACTGCGCTTACTAAAGTCTCCAATGACCTATTACTGGCTAAATCCAGAGGTCAATATTCCATCCTCATTCTTCTTGATCTCTCTGCTGCTTTTGACACTGTCGATCACAGCATACTTCTTGATACCCTGTCCTCACTTGGATTCCAGGGCTCTGTCCTTTCCTGGTTCTCTTCCTACCTCTCCCTCCGCACCTTTAGTGTTCACTCTGGTGGATCCTCTTCTACTTCTATCCCTCTGCCTGTCGGCGTACCTCAGGGTTCTCTTCTTGATCTCCTCCTCTTTTCTATCTACACTTCTTCCCTTGGTTCATTAATCTCATCCCATGGCTTTTCCTACCATCTGTATGCTGATGACTCCCAAATCTACGTTTCTACCCCTGATATCTCACCTTGCATCCAAACCAAAGTTTCAGCGTGCTTGTCTGACATTGCTGTCTGGATGTCTCAACGCCACCTGAAATTAAATATGTCCAAAACCGAGCTTCTCATTATCCCCCCCAAACCCACCTCCCCGCTCCTCCCCGTTTTCTATTTCTGTTGATGGCTCTCTCATTCTCCCTGTCTCCTCAGCTCGAAACCTTGGGGTCATCTTTGACTCTTCTCTCTCCTTCTCTGCTCATATCCAGTAGATTGCCAAGACCTGTCATTTCTTTCTTTACAACATCCGTAAAATCCGCCCCTTTCTTTCCGAGCACTCTACCAAAACCCTCATCCACACCCTTGTCACCTCTCGTTTAGACTACTGCAATCTGCTTCTTGCTGGCCTCCCACTTAGTCACCTCTCCCCTCTCCAGTCGGTTCAAAACTCTGCTGCCCGTCTCGTCTTCCGCCAGGGTCGCTTTACTCATACTACCCCTCTCTTCAAGACCCTTCACTGGCTCCCTATCCGTTTTCACATCCTGTTCAAACTTCTTCTACTAACCTATAAATGTACTCACTCTGCTGCTCCCCAGTATCTCTCCACACTCGTCCTTCCCTACACCCCTTCCCATGCACTCCGCTCCAAGGATAAATCCTTCTTATCTGTTCCCTTCTCCACTACTTCCAACTCCAGACTTCGCTCCTTCTGTCTCGCTGCACCCTACGCCTGGAATAAACTTCCTGAGCCCCTACATCTTGCCCCATCCTTGGCCACCTTTAAATCTAGACTGAAAGCCCACCTCTTTAACATTGCTTTTGACTCGTAACCACTTGTAACCACTCGCCTCCACCTACCCTCCTCTCTTCTTTCCCGTTCACATTAATTGATTTGATTTGCTTACTTTATTTATTTTTTGTCTATTAGATTGTAAGCTCTTTGAGCAGGGACTGTCTTTCTTCTATGTTTGTGCAGCGCTGCGTACGCCTTGTAGCGCTATAGAAATGCTTAATAGTAGTAGTAGTGTCTTCCCTTGTCTTTGTCTTGCTACATATGGGACTGACGAACACGAGCCGGTTCGGGCGGGAAGACGGCCTTGCATGCGCGGTGCGCATCGGCGCGCGAGGACTTGCAAAGGCCTTTGCTAGTAAAGTTTCCGATTGGAGGGGGCTGCCGTGGACGTCACCCATCAATGAGAACAATCAGCCTGCTGTCCTCGGAGAATACCTTCTACAAGTATGTAGCATTCGCTTTGCGTCTTTTCTGCATTAAACTTAAGCTAGAATGCATCCACCCATGAGTTCATTATTTGGAAGCTGTTATTAATTTTATCTGCAATTTCTGATAAGTCGTTTTTAAACAAAATATATAGCGTAACGTCATCGGCGTAAATATACGGGTTTAGGCCTTGGTTGGATAATGATCTGGCCAATGGTAGTATCATTAAGTTAAAGAGAATCGGTGAAAACGGCGATCCCTGAGGTACTCCACATCCAGGTCTCCGTGGTGATGATATGATTGATTTAGATGCCACTTGATATGTTCTTGCAGTTAGGAAGCTATGAAACCAATTCAATACATTTCCGCCATTTCCAAAGTATTCTAGGATGTTTAATAGAACACCATGGTTAACCAAGTCAAACTTGCTGGACATATCGAATTGGAGGAGGAGCACATTATTGCCATTTACAGTAATTTGTTTGAATTTAGTCAGGAGTGTTATAAGAACTGTTTCAGTACTATGATTAGCATGGAATCCGGATTGGGATGCATGTAACACTGAGAATTTGCTCAAGTAATCGGTAAGTTGCTTAGTTACTAGGCTTTCCATTAACTTAACTACAAGAGGGATGGATGCAACTGGGCGATAATTGGTTATATCATTTAATTTTTTCTTTTGGTTTTTGGGAATTGGTGTAAGTAGTATATTACCTTTATCCATAGGAAAGGATCCATGTTGGAGCATGTGGTTTAGGTAGGAGGTGAGGACTGTTAGGAAACATTGAGGGGCAGATTTTATTAAGTGACTAGGGCATGTGTCTAGTTTGCAATGGGATTTGGTGAATCTATTGATCGCTTGGGTGACTGTGTCCTTCGTTAAATAATTGAAATTTGGCCATATTCGGTCTACTGGATATTCATCGGTGGTTGGGTCCAAGCAGTCAATGAATATTTCGTAGTTAGAGGAATTAGTTGGTAAGGTGGATCTTAGTTTGATGATTTTTTCATTGAAGTACGTGGCTAGATCATTTGCTGATAGGGTGTCTGAATTAGTTGAGGTGACCGTTGTAGTATCTAGGAGATTATGTACAGATTGGAATAACTTGTGTAAATCTTTATAATCTGGTCCAATTTTGGATTTGTAATATGACCTTTTAGTCTGTCTGATAATATATTTGTATTTTCTTAGCATTTGTTTCCACACAGTGAATGTTTGTTCATTTTTCATTTTATTCCATGTACGTTCGAGCCTCCTTGCTTGAGTTTTTAGTTTTTTCAGTTCGTCGTTAAACCAAGGAAGTGAGTTATGTCTTCGCAATGTTTTTGTTTGTAATGGTGCTACTGCATCAAGTATGTACTTACATCTATTGTCCGAATTTAAAAGGTATTGATTGGAATCTGTTTGTACTGTCCATTCGTTCACGTAAAACTGTTGCCAAAATAGTACCGGATCGATTTGGCCTCTTGTGGTGAAAGTTTTTCGTGCTTGTTTCTGGACCAGATTTTTTATCTGCCATTTCATGGATATATGTAGTTTAAAGTGGTCTGACAATGGTACTTCTGTCTATTTTATATCTGTTATTGTAAAGGTTTGATGAGAGGAGAATTTGTGTGTGAAGAGGTTGAGTGTGTGTCCTTTATGTGTTGCTTGCGTATTAATCCAGTTGAATTCCCATAGTTTGAAAAAATCCTTGCATTCTTGTGTATTCTTTGCACTGAGGTCTTCTAGGTGCAAGTTTATATCTCCCAATATAAGAAGATTAGAATTAGACACGCAAGCATTCGAGATGAAGTCCATGAGATGTGGCTGGCATTCTTACCAGTTTCCTGGTGGTCTATAAAACAAAATGATGTTTAGATGGTCAAGCAAGGTAGGATGATTAATACTAATTGAGGCAATTTCGAGTTGTGGTGTCATGGATTCAGCAGCTATGGTTGTTACTGTAAGATGAGATTTGTAAATTAGGTCAATGCCTCCTTCTCTCTTTCCATATCTTGGCCAGTGAGTAATTTTGTAGTCTGGAGAGCAGAGATCTAGTAATATTGGGTCATTGTGACTATGAATCCAGGTTTCATTGATAATTAGTAGATCCAGGTTGTCGTCGGTAATCCAATCTGTTAATATTGTTGCCTTGTTGACAGTTGATCTGACATTTGTATATCCCATTTGGATTATTTGAAAGGGATCAGTTAGATTGGGGGTTATGTTGATTTTTCTTAGTTGTCTATTAACTAGTAGTGAAGGTTTATTATGCCCATTTTTTCCTTTGTTTCGATGTTGTTCAAGTGAGGTATTAATTCCATTATTTTGGTTGTTGTTGTTATGGTGAAATGCATTGTGCTTAGAAGGTCAGTAAGGTATGTAGATTGTAGGAATGCTGTTAGTTTCCGGTAGAGGGGTGGTAAGCATGTGGTGAATTAGGGTAAGTGAGTAGATAGAGAAGAAAAGTTGAGTGGAATTCATCTTCATGTTATTATATCCGTGTAGATGTTGGATTGATTGGTACTCGACAGGGAAGGTGCACAGAGATGGGTTCTTGAAATCGTTTTCAGTGAGTAAAGTTATTAGTTATCAATCCTTGATAGTTGATGAAGGGGAGGAGTGGCCTAGTGGTTAGGGTGGTGGACTTTGGTCCTGGGGAACTGAGGAACTGAGTTTGATTCCCGGCACAGGCAGCTCCTTGTGACTCTGGGCAAGTCACTTAACCCTCCATTGCCTGCCGCATTGAGCCTGCCATGAGTGGGAATAGTTATTCAGATATGTCTCGTGGTTGCCACCAATTTCTTGGTTCTCTCGTACTATCGTTTTTTGATGTCTCTTCAACCCATCCGTGGAATCAGATGTGGTTACGGTAAATGATCAGCTGAGCTGAAGTGAGTAATTGCATAGGAAATAGTTCTGATCAGCGGGCGGCAGTCGGCTCTGGCAGGCCAGATGACAGTCAGCAATCAGCAGTGTGGGGAGCAATCATATCACGTCATGGACTTCGGAGGCAGGGGAAGTTAAGCGGCTGCCGGCTGGTACGCCACCAACGTGGTCGTGGGGTTTTGGTCGACGGGCGGCAGTCAGCTCAGGCAGGTCAAATGGTAGACAGCAATCGGCGGCATGGGCAACAATCATGGCTTGTTGTCAACGTCGGAGGCAGGGGAATCAAGGTGCCGTCGGCTGGGCCGCCACCAACGTGGTTGTGGGGAATCACTCGCTGCAGGTCTTCCGTGGCGCTCCGGCAGCGATATTCGGCTGAGAGCAACACAGATCCAGCAACAATCCATGACAAGCTTCTCTTCTTTACCCCGTATGTCCTGCAATTCTGTCACTTTAATATTATTCTTAACATCTAATGCCACTCCTACACCATTTTTTTCCTGCCCTGGCCTTCCTTGGGTAGATTATAGCCAGGTATATAACTATGTCCCAGTCATGGTTCTCCGTGAGCCCCGTCTCTGTGACTGCTACTAAATCTAAATCGGCTTCTATCATTGCAGCTTCTAGATCTAGAATTTTGTTTTCCATACTACGGGCATTGGCATATAAGGCTCTGTAGATTTTACTCTTCCCCCGCCCCCCCCCCCCCCCCATCTTTCTATGAAAGTATTTGATGGCTTTCCCTTCTGAGTGTATTAGTGAGGGGCTTCTGTCACTGTTCTCCAGCAGGTTTAGTTTAAAGCCCTCTGTAGTACTTTAGCCAGTCTGTTACTAAAGACACTTTGTCCCTTCCTTGATAGAGACACCGTCACCGATCAGTAGCTCTTGGAAAATCATCCCATGGTCAAGGAAGCCGAAGCGCTCACGTTGGCACTAGCCATGCAGCCACACATTCAGCTCCAGGATGCGAGCTTCCCTCATCCAGCCTTTACCTTCAACAGGAAGGATTGATGAAAACACTGCCTCTGGGCCTAGGTGCTTCACCTTCTGACCCAGATCCATGAAATCCTGCTTGATATGTTCAGTAGGATACCTAGCAGTATCATTTGTGCCAGTATGGATGAGCAGCATAGGATAGTGGTCAGTAGGTTTGATGAGTCAAGGCAAACTTTCTGTTGCATGTTGAATCTTGGCACCAGATAGATAACACACCTCCCTAGACAACATGTCTGGTCGGCAGATGGGCACTTAAGTACCCCTCAGAAGAGAATCACCAACTACCACTACCTTTCTTTTCTTATTGGTCACCAGTCCAGCAGCCTTTGGACTTTTGATCATAGTTTCCTCCTGTTCTTAAGATGTTTTCAGCTCTTCTACATTCAGGGCTACAAACAGATTCTTCATTTCAACAGAAGATGGAGTTGGGGGATTGATTTTGCAGGATCTGGTAACACGTGTCCAGCTGTCTTCTTTCTTTATTAGATCACTTCTCCCTTTGTTGGAGGTCACCAGTGTTTCAACATGCATCTCTGGAATGAATTTCTGGTTGATACAGATGCTTCTAAGTTATAAGTACAAAAGTATTGCCATACTGGGACAAACCGAAGATCCATCAAGCCCAGCATCCTGTTTCCAACAGTGGCCAATCCAGGTCACAAGTACCTGGCAAGATCCCAAAACCATGCAATAGATTTTTGTGCTGCGTATCCTAGAAATAAGAAGTGGATTTTCCCCATTTTAATAATGGCTTGTGGACTTCTCTTTTAGGAAGATATCCAAACTTTTTTTAAAACCCACTAAGCTAACTGCTTTTACTACATTTTCTGGCAGCGAATTCCAGAGTTTAATTACACGTTGAGTGAAGAAATATTTCCTCGATTCATTTTTAATTTTCTACTTTGTAGCTTCATTGCATGCCCCCAAGTCCTAGTATTTTTGGAAAGAGTAAACAAGTGATTCACGTCTACCTGTTCCACTCCGCTCATTATTTTATAGACCTCTATCATATCTCCCCTCATCCGTCTTTTCTCCAAGCTGAAGAGTCCTAGCCATTTCAGCCTTTCCTCAAAGGGAAGTCGTCCCATCCCCTTTATCATCTTCGTCGTCCTTCTCTATACCCTTCTTAATTCCACTATATGTTTTTTTAGATGCGGTGACCAGAATTGCACCCACTATTCAAGTGTGGTTTACCACGGAGCGATACAAAGGCATTATTGCATCCTCGTTTTTATTTTCCATTCCTTTCCTAATAATGCCTAACATTCTATTTGCTTTCTTTGCCACTGCAGCACACTGAGTAGAGGGTTTCAAAGTATCATCAACAATGATTCCTAGATCCTTTTCCTTGCATCACATAGCATATTTTAGGTTCCTTTTTCCCACATGCATCACTTTGCACTTGCTCACATTAAACATAATCTGCCATTTGGATGCCCAGTCTCTCAGTCTTTTTCTTAATAGACCTAGCATTAATCAAACCTACCTGCAAAACATCCATACACCCACCATTAAATCCATCCATTTCCACTACTTTCAAATAACCAGTCACACCAGGATAGTCCCGCCCTCAAGACTTAACAGAAGACAACATTCCATACCGCCCATGCCCCTGAACCACTTCAGTTCTACCCATAGTATCCCAAATACTCCTAAATGCATAATCAATGTAGAAAGGAAACTTAGGTCTTCTTTTACAATACCGTGCTAGCGATTTTCCTCATTGCAAATGATAGGAAGCCCATTCAATTCCTGTCGCTAGCTCAGCTTTGTAAAAGAAACCCTTAGTGTGTCTTGTACCAGCCTTCAATTAGGAGGGTATGTATATGCACACGTATACAGTAATGACAACATTTGTTCCATAAATCTCAAATTTCAGTAAATGAAATCAAGTTTGAAATGCATACATTTAAATGTGGATTTTTAAATATGCACTTGCAGTTTTTGAAACTGAAATTGAACCTTAAGGTTTGAAAACGAACCATGGTTTATTCCTTTACTATAGCAAAAACAAAAAACATTCACCCTGTAGATATGATAGAAAAATAAAAAGGGAAAGGCAAAAATGATTTCGGTGTTTTGATGGATCCTTGACACAAGCACTTTTAAGAAGTTGTTTGAAAAATTGCTTTAAAAAAGTTGATGGACACTTCAGAAAATGGGGAAAAACACAACAATACTGTCTAGGGCATCAGTCAAAAGGTTAACCAATAATAAGTCATTGTTCCCAAGGGCTTATGACAACTAAAACAGTATTTGCTACTGAGTTATCACCTGTTATTAATTGCCGAGTTAATAAGTGTTAGGTATTACACTCTCCATGATTGAAAGGAACTTGACACACACTAAGAGAAATGTATCAGTACATTCTCCGAGGACAAGCAGGCTGATTGTTCTCACGACTGGGTGACGTCCGCGGCAGCCCCCACCAACCGGAAAAAGCTTCGCGGGACGGTCGGCACGCAGGGCACGCCCACCGCGCATGCGCGGCCGTCTTCCCGCCCGTGCGCGACCGCTCCCGCCAGTTCCTTTTTTTCCGCGTCTGGAGAGAGTCGTGCTTCGCCGCTCTCTCTTGTTCAGCCGCCGGATTTTCGATCGCGTTTACGCGATCGCGCTTTTTTCTCTTTGGTTTCCGGTCTAGTTACCGCCCGGTTCCTTTGTTTTTTCAAAAAAAAAAAAGAAAACCCTGCGCGTGTGGAGCACGCGCTCCCTTTTTCCCTCGCTTCCAGCGGGGACGCCGCGTTGCGGCCTAGTGGCCGCTCGGTCGTTTCTCCTTTTCGTGGTGTGATTTCAGCCACCATTGACGACTTTGACTTCGCCGACGCGATTTTTCCGTTGATGTCCTCGAAGGTCCCGAGTGGATTTAAAAAGTGTGGTCGCTGCGGCCGGCCGATCTCGCAGACCGACACCCACGCTTGGTGCCTCCAGTGCCTCGGGCCGGAGCACAATATCAAGTCGTGTTCTCTGTGTCTCGGTCTCCGGAAACGGACTCAGGTTGCGAGGCAAGTTCTGCGGGACCGTCTTTTTGGAACTTGCGCCGGCCCCTCGACGTCGACCTCGAAGGCATCGGTATCGACGACCGGCCCTTTGGTACCGGTATCGATGCCCGAGACATCGGCACCGATGGCAGCGACCCCAGGAGAACAGGTCCCGTCGGCCTGCCGGTCCTCCGGTGAGAGTGGGGGTGAGAGGCCGCGTGGGCAGTCGGCCCCGGTCACTCCCTCAGCTCGTGGGCCACGGGACCGAACCCTGTCTGACCCGGTACCTCGAGACCGAGGGGGATCGACCTCCTCCTCCTCCATGCCCTCCGGCGCCGGTGACGGGCATCGCAAAAAAGATAAGAAGCGTCGTCACCGGTCGCCCTCGGTGCATCCGGATGTCGGAGAGGAGGCGACGCCGAATCGTCATCGTCGGGAGGAGAGGTCTCCGTCGGTTGTGGAGGTACCGACGCATCGGGGTTCCGGCACCTCGGTGCCGTCTCCTGGCCCCCAGCAGCTTCTGGCGCCGACACCCCTACCGGCCCCACCGCCTTTCCCGGCAGCGGGCCTGGACGAGTGCCTCAGAGCCATCCTTCCGGGGATCCTGGAAGGGCTGATGCGCCAGGCTGTGCCGGCGCCGGGGGTGCTTGCGCCCTCGGCGCCGATGACTGTGGCGCCGGCGAGCTCTAGCCCGGCGCCGGGGCCGTCGACGCCGCCACCGCTTGCGGTGCCGGTCTCGACCGCCACGCAGGTGGAGTCCCCGTCGACGTCGATGGAGGGAGCTCCGTCCCCGCCGGCGCGGGAGTCCACCGCTCGACGACACCGAGACCCTGGTGCCTCGACGTCGAGCCGGGCCCGGTTCAGGACTCAGCTACATGAGCTTATGTCCGACACCGAGGATGAGGACTCGTGGGGGGAAGAGGAGGACCCTAGATATTTCTCCTCAGAGGAGTCTACGGGCCTTCCCTCGGACCCCACGCCTTCACCGGAGAGGAAACTCTCGCCTCCCGAGAGTCTCTCCTTTGCCTCCTTTGTGCGGGATATGTCTATCAGCATTCCCTTCCCCGTGGTCTCTGTGGAAGAGCCGAGGGCCGAGATGCTCGAGGTCCTCGACTATCCATCACCACCTAGAGAGTCCTCCACGGTGCCGCTGCATAATGTCCTTAAGGAGACGCTGCTTCGGAACTGGGTGCGACCATTAACTAACCCCACCATTCCCAAGAAAGCAGAGTCCCAGTACAGGATCCACTCCGACCCAGAGCTAATGCGGCCCCAATTGCCCCATGACTCAGCGGTCGTGGATTCTGCTCTCAAGAGGGCACGGAGTTCGAGGGATACCGCCTCGGCGCCCCCGGGGCGGGAGTCTCGCACTCTGGACTCGTTTGGGAGGAAGGCCTACCAATCCTCCATGCTCGTGACCCGCATCCAGTCATACCTGCTCTATATGAGCATTCACATGCGGACCTATGTGCAACAACTGGCGGACCTGGTCGAGAAGCTCCCGCCGGAGCAGTCCAGGCCTTATCAGGAGGTGGTCAGGCAGCTGAAGGCGTGCAGAAAGTTCCTGTCCAGGGGTATCTATGACACCTGTGACGTGGCATCTCGTGCTGCGGCCCAAGGTATAGTGATGCGCAGGCTCTCATGGCTGCGTGCCTCTGACCTGGACAACCGCACCCAGCAGAGACTGGCTGACGTCCCTTGCCGGGGGGATAACATTTTTGGTGAGAAGGTCGAGCAGATGGTGGACCAACTGCATCAGCGGGAAACCGCTCTCGACAAGCTCTCCCACCGGGCGCCTTCAGCATCCACCTCCACAGGTGGACGTTTTTCCCGGGCCCGGCAGGCTGCACCCTACTCTTTTGCGAAGCGTAGGTACAACCAGCCGGCCCGAAGGCCTCGTCAGGCACAGGGACAGCCCCAGCGCGCTCGTTCTCATCAACAGCGTGCGCCTAAGCAGCCCCCTGCGCCTCCACAGCAAAAGCCGGGGACGGGCTTTTGACTGGATCCACGGGAACATAGCCGCCCTACAAGTGTCCGTACCGGACGACCTGCCGGTCGGAGGGAGGTTAAAATTTTTTCACCAAAGGTGGCCTCTCATAACCTCCGACCAGTGGGTTCTCCAAATAGTGCGGTGCGGATACGCCCTGAATTTGGCCTCCCTGCCTCCAAATTGTCCTCCGGGAGCTCAGTCCTTCAGCTCCCATCACAAGCAGGTACTTGCAGAGGAACTCTCCGCCCTTCTCAGCGCCAATGCGGTCGAGCCCGTACCACCCGGGCAGGAAGGGCAGGGATTCTATTCCAGGTACTTCCTTGTGGAAAAGAAAACAGGGGGGATGCGTCCCATCCTAGACCTGAGAGGCCTGAACAAATTCCTGGTCAAAGAAAAGTTCAGGATGCTTTCCTTGGGCACCCTTCTGCCAATGATTCAGAAAAACGATTGGCTATGTTCCCTGGATTTAAAGGACGCATATACTCACATACCGATACTGCCAGCTCACAGACAGTATCTCAGATTCCGCCTGGGCGCACGGCACTTTCAGTATTGTGTGCTGCCCTTTGGGCTCGCCTCTGCCCCACGAGTGTTTACCAAGTGCCTCGTGGTGGTAGCGGCCTACCTACGCAAGCTGGGAGTGCACGTGTTCCCATATCTCGACGATTGGCTGGTCAAGAACACCTCGGAGGCAGGAGCCCTCCGGTCCATGCAGTGCACTATTCAGCTTCTGGAGCTGCTGGGGTTTGTGATAAATTACCCAAAGTCCCATCTCCAGCCAGCCCGGTCTCTGGAATTCATAGGAGCTCTGCTGAATACCCAGACGGCTCAGGCCTATCTTCCCGAAGCGAGGGCCACCAATCTCCTGGCCCTGGCTTCGCAGACCAGAGCGTCTCAGCAGATCACAGCTCGGCAGATGTTGAGACTTCTGGGTCATATGGCCTCCACAGTCCATGTGACTCCCATGGCCCGTCTTCACATGAGATCTGCTCAATGGACCCTAGCTTCCCAGTGGTTCCAAGCCACCGGGAATCTAGAAGATGTCATCCGCCTCTCCACCAGTTGCCGCACTTCACTGCTCTGGTGGACCATCCGGACCAATTTGACACTGGGACGTCCATTTCAAATTCCGCAGCCCACGAAAGTGCTGACGACGGATGCCTCTCGCCTGGGGTGGGGAGCTCATGTCGATGGGCTTCACACCCAGGGTCTGTGGTCCCTCCAGGAAAAGGATCTGCAGATCAACCTCCTGGAGCTCTGAGCGATCTGGAACGCACTGAAGGCTTTCAGAGATCGGCTGTCCTGCCAAATTATCCAAATTCGGACAGACAATCAGGTTGCAATGTATTACGTCAACAAGCAGGGGGGCACCGGATCTCGTCCCCTGTGTCAGGAGGCCGTCGGGATGTGGCATTGGGCGTGTCGGTTCGGCATGCTCCTCCAAGCCACGTACCTGGCAGGCGTAAACAACAGTCTGGCCGACAGACTGAGCAGAGTCATGCAACCGCACGAGTGGTCGCTCCATGCCAGAGTGGTACGCAAGATCTTCCGAGAGTGGGGCACCCCCTCGGTGGACTTTTTCGCCTCTCAGACCAACCACAAGCTGCCTCTGTTCTGTTCCAGACTTCAGGCACACGGCAGGCTAGCGGCGGACGCCTTTCTCCTCCATTGGGGGACCGGCCTCCTGTATGCTTATCCTCCCCTACCTTTGGTGGGGAAGACCTTACTGAAGCTCAAGCAAGACCGCGGCACCATGATTCTGATAGCGCCCTTTTGGCCCCGTCAGATCTGGTTCCCTCTTCTTCTGGAGTTGTCCTCCGAGGAACCGTGGAGATTGGAGTGTTTTCCGACTCTCATCTCGCAGAACGACGGAGCGTTGCTGCACCCCAACCTTCAGTCCCTGGCTCTCACGGCCTGGATGTTGAGGGCGTAGACTTCACTGCGTTGGGTCTGTCTGAGGGTGTCTCCCGGGTCTTGCTTGCCTCTAGGAAGGATTCCACTAAAAAGAGTTACTTTTTCAAGTGGAGGAGGTTTGTCGTGTGGTGTGAGAGCAAGGCCCTAGAACCTCGTTCTTGCCCTGCACAGAACCTGCTTGAATACCTTCTGCACTTATCAGAGTCTGGCCTCAAGACCAACTCAGTAAGGAATCACCTTAGTGCGATTAGTGCTTACCATTATCGTGTGGAAGGTAAAGCCATCTCTGGAGAGCCTTTAGTCGTTCGATTCATGAGAGGCTTGCTTTTGTCAAAGCCCCCTATCAAGCCTCCTACTGTGTCATGGGATCTCAACGTCGTCCTCACCCAGCTGATGAAACCTCCTTTTGAGCCACTGAATACCTGCCATCTGAAGTACTTGACCTGGAAGGTCATTTTCTTGGTGGCAGTTACTTCAGCTCGTAGGGTCAGTGAGCTTCAAGCCCTAGTAGCTCATGCTCCATATACCAAATTTCATCACAACAGAGTAGTGCTCCGCACCCACCCAAAGTTCCTGCCGAAGGTGGTGTCGGAGTTCCATCTTAACCAGTCAATTGTCTTGCCAACATTCTTTCCCAGGCCGCATACCCGCCCTGCTGAACGTCAGTTGCACACATTGGACTGCAAGAGAGCATTGGCCTTCTACTTGGAGCGGACACAGCCCAACAGACAGTCCGCCCAATTGTTTATTTCTTTCGACCCTAACAGGCTAGGGGTCGCTGTCGGGAAACGCACCATCTCCAATTGGCTAGCAGATTGCATTTCCTTCACTTACGCCCAGGCTGGGCTGACTCTTGAGGGTCATGTCACGGCTCATAGTGTCAGAGCCATGGCAGCGTCGGTGGCCCACTTGAAGTCAGCCACTATTGAAGAGATCTGCAAGGCTGCGACGTGGTCATCTGTCCACACATTCACATCTCATTACTGCCTCCAGCAGGATACCCGACGCGACAGTCGGTTCGGGCAGTTGGTGCTGCAGAATCTGTTTGGGGTGTAAATCCAACTCCACCCTCCAGGACCCGAATTTATTCTGGTCAGGCTGCACTCTCAGTTAGTTGTTCTTCGTAGGTCAATTTCTGTTGTACCCTCGCCGTTGCGAGGTTCAATTGACCTGGGTTTTTGTTTTGAGTGAGCCTGAGAGCTAGGGATACCCCAGTCGTGAGAACAAGCAGCCTGCTTGTCCTCGGAGAAAGTGAATGATACATACCTGTAGCAGGTGTTCTCCGAGGACAGCAGGCTGATTGTTCTCACCTACCCTCCCTCCTCCCCTTTGGAGTTGTGTGTTTCATCTTTTGCTAGTCATTCAACTGGCGGGAGCGGTCGTGCACGGGCGGGAAGACGGCCGCGCATGCGCGGTGGGCGTGCCCTGCGTGCCGACCGTCCCGCGAAGCTTTTTCCGGTTGGTGGGGGCTGCCGCGGACGTCACCCAGTCGTGAGAACAATCAGCCTGCTGTCCTCGGAGAACACCTGCTACAGGTATGTATCATTCACTCTCTGTTCTGAGTTCTCTTCCCCCATATTCTCACCACACCTAAATTTCTACCCTCTTGTTATTGTTTTATCTCCCTATCAATTCCCCATTGTTACATTACATTGTTCTACTCCCCATACTATACTTCGACGTTGACTTTGTCTTCCCATAACTCTTCACTATGTAACCTATAATCGTAATGCAACAAATTGTACTTCCACCATTCACAATATATTGTAAGCCACACTGAGCCCGCAGAAAGGTGGGAAAATGTGGGATACAAATGCAATAAATAAATAAAACTTAGTAATTTAAACTCTTCCATCCCCTCCTTATATAACAGGAAGCAGTCAGCTCTTCAGAGAGAAAAGATCATTAATAAACCTCTTCAGACTTTGAAATGAGCGTTCTTGACTTCTGGCTGCAATGCTAAAACAAAATAGAACAGGATTAGTGATCGATATAGACTGAGATTGGAGGTTTTTAGTGTTGCACATTCTGCTTTAACCTAGTGGTTCCCAAACCTGGTCCTGGAGGCACCCTAGCCAGTCAGATTTTCAGGATATACACGATGAATATTCTTGAGAGATTTGCATGCAGTGGAGGCAGTGCATGCAAATCTCTCTCATGAATATTCATTCTGGATATCCTGAAAACCTGGCTGGCTGGTGTGCCTCCAGGACCAGGTTTGCGAACCACTGGCTTTAACCTGTTATAACAGTTATCAATAGAAATCAAACAAAATAAAACATGGAAAAGAAAATAAGATGATACCTTTTTTATTGGACATAACTTAATACGTTTCTTGATTAGCTTTCGAAGGTTGCCCTTCTTCGTCAGATCGGAAATAGCTTATTTCCGATCTGACGAAGAAAGGCAACCTTCGAAAGCTAATCAAGAAATGTATTAAGTTATGTCCAATAAAAAAGGTATCATCTTATTTTCTTTTCCATGTTTTATTTTGTTTGATTTCTATTGATAACCTTAAGAGTGGACTAACATGGCTACCACACTCCTCTACCTGTTATAACAGAATGCAGCATGAGGAAAATTCTTAAATCTTCCTCTTATCCCAAGGTAAATGAATTCTTTTAGTAGTTTTATTCCAAACTTTCCTTAGGCACTTAGGAGCTATATATTTCTGAAAAACAAATATGCCGGAATACCCATTTTAACTGATAGCATGAAAAAAAGGTGTTACAGCCAAATAGGAATAAAGTAATTTAGACCTAATTCAAAGAAGTAGGTCCCCCATGTTCACGCACAGCAGAAGGAATTATTAATGCTAGAGCACACATACTGAAGACCAATTACTGATGTAATTGTAACCCACCCACAACAAAATATTGAAGCATTTTTAGCCAGGCAATTCCATATAACGTATGATGGGGTTCATGCTTTCAGTTAATTGTCCTGTGATTTGATACGTCATGTTTTATTACTAAAGGAAAACTTGGGCCTTTGTGTCGATAAGGAGCAAGTTTCTCTGCTTTCCAAAAGATAAACAGTACCTCATTAGTTCATTTCCTGGAACTATTCACAGTGATCTTTGTCTATGTCCTGGTAGGCATGAGGGTGCACCCCTCCTCCTCCACAGGATAGGAATGACTAGACTATGAAGCAGGGCCAGATTAACACTTGTCCCTAGGCAAACATATATTTGTGGGCCCTCCTACCAGGGATCCCACCCCCCACCATCATTTCACCTCTCCAGAAGTAGCAGGGAAATGTGCAGACAGAGCCTTTCTGGTGGTTTGATAGCAGTAATAGTTTGTGAGTGAGCATAGGGACTATGCTGCAAGCACATGCTTTGAATGGAGAGGCTTAATGGGTAGAGAAGGAGAGCTATCAAGTTACCCAGTTCCAGGAGGGAAATTCTGAGCCAGTCCTGGATTTCTTCAACCCTATCTTGGTATGTTATGGGATGAGAAGTGCTGATTTCAATTGATGATATCAGAGACTATAAAAAGAATGCTAACTTGGGATATACGTTCAAAAATAGGACTGGACAAAACTGGAGCTGGGTAACTTGACAGCTCTGTAGCGGTGAGCTCAGGAACAGGGAAACTGAGCAAGTCATATTCACTCTCTGTTGCCTCTTATTCAAAGATTCCAAGCATGGACTGCCTGAAAGAGTGCGATTTAAGGGTAATGGGTCCAAGATACAAATTTACAAAGTTTTACATGTGAAAAAAGGTTCATAAATGGAAAAAGCAAAATAAAATATTTAGCCCCCCCCCCCCCCCCAACACTTTTTTTTAATGCTTCTGAAAGAATGTATTAGGACAAAGGAATTTGCCTGAGTAATTTAATAATTAACAGGGTAAATTCCCTGGGCTGAAGACGTCTCTTCACTTAGTATGTGCACAGTTACATTTGTACCAGTGAACTTCCCCATTCCAGCCCAGATTTTCAAAGGGAAGCTTCATTTCTATGAAACTATCCTGACCAGATACATGGAAACATCCACAAGTACAGCCAACACCCACAGAAGGTGATCTCTCCACAGGAGAAACGAAAGCCAAAACACACTGACAGTGGATCCAAAAGAGTCCTCTTAAAAGTAGTGTTTTCTTAAACAAAGTCTTTATTTCAAATCAATAAAAGCAAACCTGACACGAATTGTGTTTCGGCCGTAAAGGCCTGCGTCAGGGGTCTATTGGTTTCCAATATAGAAAAAAACTCTTGCAGATCAAACTGACAAACCGTTAACTTCTTGCTAACTGAGAAATCACATACAGAATGCTACTGCACAAACTTCTCTGTCCAACCTGGTATACCGAAGTGCTCATTCAGGCAGTACCCCCACCAGGTCTGCCCATCATCATGTAAAATTCTGGCATTTGCTGCCTGTTCTTTTCCTTAGCAGACCCTTCATACTTCCCCTCCTTTGCAACAATATCCCCCTCCCCCTCCTCAAGAACACTCAGGGCCAGATGCATAAAGCTTACTGTGCTATTAAAGTTTGCTTTAGACTGGCTCTCCAAGGACAAGCAGGCTGGACATCATCATGCATGGATCGTCGTCCGCGATGGCCCAGGAGCTCCGAAAGTTAAAACAGAAACTTTAAAAATTCTAGAAGCGACGAGGCGCGCGCGGGGACAACGCACCGCGCATGCACGAGTGACTTCCCGCCTGCGCGCTTACCTCAGTTCTCTTTTTTCTGCTTCGCAAGGGAGTTGTGTTTTTATGCTGCTCCTCGTGATTTCGTCCCAGGAGAATTTTTTCGCGTTTACTTGTTCTGTTTTTCCTTACTATTCTTCAAAATTTAAAAAAAAAGTAGTATTTTTTTTTTAAACTTTTAGATTTTTCGATTTTTTTCAAGTTTCTTTTCTTTTTCATTGCGGCCGTCCTTAGGCCACTCGGCCGTGTCTTTTCCCTTTTTGCCCCCTTTTTTAAGTGGGCACCATCGAGCTGTTTAATTTCGCGGACACTATTTTCCCCGCCCATGTCATCGAGGACTCCCAGCGGCTTCAAGCGCTGTTCTCGCTGCAACCAGACCATCTCGTCTACCGTCCCTCACGCTTGGTGTCTCCAGTGCCTCAGGCCCAATCATCTTCCAGCTGTTTGCAAGCTTTGTAAGCTAATGAAAAAAAGGACCCAGGTAGCTCGAGAGGCTCAGCGCGAGAGACTTTTTTCGGATCGGTCTGGTCCTTCAGCATCGACATCAGTACCGAGGTCGGCGGCACCGACATTGGCGTAGAGGGAAGTAGCACCGAGAGTCCAGGTAATGGCTGCCGAGAGACCACTTTGAGCTGGGAGCAGCGAGACATCGAGTGGGTCTCCATCTGTCTCGAGGCCTACTGCTATGCAGGCCCCCCGGGACTGCCCTGAGTCGGACCCAGCCCCGAGGAGGTGTGAAAGGATTCCACGTCCTCCTCATTGGTACCTAGGAGTGTCGATGACGGGCGTCGGACGAAGGTTAGGAAGCATCACCATCGATCTCCTTCTCACGGTATCGGGAGCTCCAGGGAGCGAGGGATTCGGCACCCGAGAAGCTTCGGCGCCGGGAGGGCCGCTTGTCAGCAATCGTTGTCTAGGGTGGTCCCGAGTCCAGTTCGCAGAGGCAGTGGGTTCTCAAAGAATACATAGTCCACACGGGTTTGGATATATATAAAGTATATTATATTTTGCAGATATATATAGGCTTACAGCGCTTGGTACAGGTAACTGGTACATGCTGTCTCTGGGTGTGTGTTTAGAGGGAGAAAGAAAGGATAGGGTGTTGGTTCAGAGGAGAGAGAAACCTTGGAATAGGGCTGTCTGAGAATGGGGGGAGCAGAGCCAGGTGCTCTGGTGGCTAAAGATGGAGGTGTGCAGAGAAAGAAAAAGAAGAAACAAAGGCAGCCCAGCAGAGTCCTGTACACTCTGCTGCAAGGAGAAAGAAAGAGAGAGGTAGTGCCCTGGACACAGAAAAGTGCCCTGCACAGAGATAGAAGCAGTAGACCCCAAGCAGAGCTCTGTGCTCTGCTGCACAGAGAAAGACAGAGCCCCAAGTAGTGCCCTGAGCTCTGCTTTATACCTGATAAGAACTGAGAGGGAACAGGAGCAGAAAGAGATCAAATAACTTCTCTCCTTCACAGTTATTTCCTTTACAGAACTCCAGATTACTTTTTGAAGTCAGGAAAGCTTCTCTGAAGTCAGGAAGAAAGGTGACAAATTTCATAGGTTGTACCTCTTTGAAATCCCTAGTGATGGAGCCTCTATGTCTGGCCTTGGTTGCTCTCAAGCCCTGCTCCCAGATGGAACAAAAGGTATGTTAATCAAGAGAAATTGAGAAGCCAAAGGGCTATCAGGCCTCTCTGAGCACCATTTGGTCCATTTTGTCATCCTCAGTGGTTCCTGAGGGAGGGGGAGAGTTCTCAGGTCAGAAGCTGGTTTAATATTATGTCAAATGGGTTTCATATTAATATAAGTATGTCCAGCAATAATTTTGACCCGCAATCCTGACACCGCTCACCCTCAATTCAGGGGTGCCGATGCGTCGGTCGTCCAGCAGCCTAGTACCGGCTCTCGAGCCCCTCCAGATTATGGCACCGACTCCTGCACCGGCCCCGCAGCCTTTTCTGATGGCAGCCCTCGATGAGTGTCTCCAGGCCATTCTTCCAGGACTTCTGGAAGGGATGCTTCGTCCATCTGCTTCGGTATCGGAGGTGCTTGCGCCTCCGGTATCTACTGCTGAGACGGCGTCTGGCCGATCTCCTGTGAGTAGGTCCCCGCCCTCGGTACCGCTTGCGGTACTGGAGCCGGCTATCACCCGGGTTGACTTTCCCTTGATGTCGGTGGAGGACGCTTCGCCGGAGTCCAGGCAAGGGTCGACTTCTCGACCTCCTACACGAGGACGTCAAGACAGGCTTGGGTTCGGGCTGCTCTTCGAGGGCTTCTGTCCGATACCGAAGAAGAGCACTCATGGGTAGAGGAGGAAGACCCCAGGTATTTTTCGGAGGAAAATCCCCAGGGGCTTCCTTCTGATCCTACTCCGCCTATTGAAGTTAGGCAATCTCCACCTGAGAGTCTTACTTTTTCATCTTTTGTGCGGGAAATGTCTAAGGACATTCAAATGGAATGAGCCCAGGACTGAGATGTTCGAGGTCCTGGATTATTCTTCTCCACCTGTAGAGCTTGCAACGGCCCCTCTGCACAATACTCTTGTTGCGTTCTCGAGGGCCTTGGCATCGTGTCAGGTCCTCGAGGCAGGACTGGAGTTCGTGAGCCCTTGGGCCACTGCCGAGGAGCAGCAGCGGCAGGCAAGACCACCTTGGAACTGGATACCCTGAAGAGCAGTACTGGAACTCTGGACTGGAGTAGTACAAGGCAGGCAACTAGAACAGACGAAACAGGAACAGCTTCACCTGCACTTAGCCACCATTCCTCCGGAGTTGAGCTCCGAAGTGCAGGTGGCCGGCAGGACTTGCAGGATAAGGCAGGAACTGAAGATCCAGAGGACCCACCCTGGATCTGGGATACACGAGGGGGACCAGACTAGGAACTAAACACAGACAGTGTGCTGCTGCACAGCCACTAGCAAGACCCAGAAGACAGACCAAGGAACACAAGGCGTACAGAAGCATAGCAGGAGCAAGGACTAGGGCAGCATACACACTAGGCAGAACGGGGATCCGGGAATACCCACAGGGTAAACCCTCTAGCTAGGTGGAGACAGAATACAGGAATAACCACCCAGGAAATACACACTAGCTAGACAGATACAGGATTCAGGATATACACTCAGGATATACAAGCAGGCTAGGCAAGGCAGGACTTAGGGTAAAGAGAGCAAACCAGGAAGAACAGGCCAGGGGTCTTGGGCTGGCAACAGAGCAAACAGAGTAACCAGGAATAACAGGCCAAGGGTCTTTGGGGCAGACAGGAGAACAGACAGAGTAAACCAGGACAAAGGCTTCACCCCAACCCAGGGTAAGCCACGGACAGAGGCTTCACCCCAACACAGGGTAAGCCTGGAGCAGAGGCTTCACCCCAAACACAGGGTAAGCCAAGAAGGACCCGCAGTCCACAGACAGAGGCTTCACCCCAACTCAGGGTAAGCCAAGAAGGACCCGCAGTCCACAGACAGAGGCTTCACCCCAACTCAGGGTAAGCCAGGAAGGACCGCAGTCTACAGACAGACAGTGGCAGGGAAGACCCCCCATGGAAGGACAACAGACACACAGACACAGAAAGAAGCTGGGCTGGAACCCAGAGAGAGGCTAAGCAGTAGTGCAGCAGACACTTACTAATCTGACCTGACCTAAGAGCATAACACTTATGCAAAAGGCACTGACTGCAAGCACAGCACTTCCTTATGATGGCTCTCACTGATGAGTCACCAGCAGTAGGACAGAAGCAGGAAGTACACTGACCCCAAAGAGAGGCTTGACACACATAGGAAGTGAGCCCACAGGAAAAGACAAGCAGAAGCCATCTTGGAAGCTGGCACAGAGCCGGTGGCAGCCATCTTAGATGCTGGCTCCCTAGAGAGGCATAGCCCACACAGGTGAGGTCTAGTGAAGCAATCAGGTTCATGCTGGAAGCAGCCAGCACACCAGGACAGAGACAAGACTAACACAAACACAGACAGAAGCCAGCAGAGCTGCTGACCCCCAGAAAGAAGGTAAGGCTGAGGGTGGTCATGGCCACAGACGTGACAGTACCTCCTCCTCAAGACTCCCCTCCCGGTCTCCATGGGGGGTTCAGGTGTCCAGGGGTAACTGTGGTGAAACCTCCTGATGGGTTTCAAAACCCAGACATGGATCACTGGACGAAGTCCCAAGGAAGTTCAAAACTGGCAGACAGGAGCAGAGCTTGTAAACCGGAGGCTCCTTCGAATCATCGCTGGGCAGACTCAGAAACTTGGATGCAGCAAGAGGAACCCTTCTCTGAGGGAATCCAGACTGAGCTCAGGAAGCGGACTGGGACCCGGACTTGATTCAAGAAGCAAACCGGGACTGGGACCCGGGCGGGCGTCAGGAGCTTGACTGGAACTGGAACTCAGCGCGGCCTCAGCACCTTGGCTGGAACTGGAACTCGGAGCAGGCTCAGCATCTTGGCTGGAACTGGAACTTGGAACAGGAGTTGAACCGGGACTGGGTCCCGGACTGGAATCAGAGTCTTGACTGGAACAGGAACTCGAGGCACCCTCTGCCTCCTGGCAGGGACAGAACTTTAACTGAGGCTTGGCAGCAAACACCCTTTGGACAGGAATCTGAGGCTCGATCTGAAGCGCCACTCGAACTGGCCTTAGTAGCTTGATTGGAGGTGCCCTCTGGACTGGAAGTGGAGGCTCCACCTGAACCACTCTTCGGACTGGCACCGGAGGCTTGGTTAGAAGCCCCCCTCGAACTGGACTCAGTGGCTTGACTGGACGGGTCACTTGGACAAGAACCGGAGGCTTGACCCGAAGAGCCACTTGCACAGGCCTCGGAGACTCCGTCAGAAGCACCCCTCGGACTGGAAGAGGTTTCAAGAGGCTTGACACTTGAAGGAGGACTGGAGGCTCGGCCCGGAGCGCCACTCGAGCAGGAATCAGAGGCTCAATCGAAAGCTTCCCTCAGACTGGACTCGGAGGCTTGTGGAAGCGTTACTTGAACTGGAAGCGGGGACTCGGTATGAAGCACCCCCTGGACTGGACTCAGGCGCCAAGGTGGCGGCACTACTTGGACTGGAATCAGAGGTTGGTCTGACGTTTCACTCGGCCTGACCTCCGAGACTGCTGAGGAGCCCTGAGCGGAGAAATCCCACAGCGCCTTCTTTCGGCCTTAGCCTCAGGAGCTGGACTAGAACTGGAACTCTGACCCGGAACTGGACCTGGACCGGGACCACTCATCTACCTCCTTGCCGCATGGGCCTCAGGAGTATTCCGCAGAGCTGGATCCGAGAGAAGTTGGAAGTGGTAAAGGAAGAGCTTCATATAGGGATCCATAGCAGAAACTGGGTCTTCAAAAAGCCCTCGCCCAGAAACGCGCTCTCTCTCCGCTGCTGCCTCAGGAGTATCTTTCAGGGCTGGATCAGACAAAAGTTGTACCCGGTAATCCTGGAGGGTCATTAATGAATCCAAAGAAAAAATCAGGTCGGAACTGGGATCTGAACTGGAATCAGGAGCTACACCGGGGTCGGAACCCGGATTGTCCATAGGGAACGAAGTCATGGGCAGGAAGCCCAGCTGGACCAATGATCTTGCCGGACTCATGGCCTTTTGCATTCTGTTGCGTTCTCGAGGGCCTTGGCATCCTGTCAGGTCCTCAAGGCAGGACTGGAGTTCGTGAGCCCTTGGGCCACTGCCGAGGAGCGGCAGGCAAGGCCACCTTGGAACTGGATACCCCGAAGAGCAGTACTGGACCTCTGGACTGGAGTAGTACAAGGCAGGCAACTAGAACAGACGAAACAGGAATAGCTTCACCTGCACTTAGCCACCGTTCCTCCGGAGTTGAGCTCCGAAGTGCAGGTGGCCGGCAGGACTTGCAGGATAAGGCAGGAACTGAAGATCCAGAGGACCCACCCTGGGTCTGGGATACACGAGGGAGACCAGACTAGGAACTAAACACAGACAGTGTGCTGCTGCACAGCCACTAGCAAGACCCAGAAGACAGACCAAGGAACACAAGGCGTACAGAAGCCAGCAGGAGCCAAGGACTAGAGCAGCAACACACTAGGCAGAAAGGGGATCCGGGAATACCCACAGGGTAAACCCTCTAGCTAGGTGGAGACAGAATACAGGAATAACCACCCAGGAAATACACACTAGCTAGACAGATACAGGATTCAGGATATACACTCAGGATATACAAGCAGTGTAGGCACTCAGGCTAGGCAAGGCAGGACTTAGGGTAAAGAGAGCAAACCAGGAATAACAGGCCAAGGGTCTTTGGGGCAGACAGGAGAACAGACAGAGTAAACCAGGACAAAGGCTTCACCCCAGACACAGGGTAAGCCTAGAGCAGAGGCTTCACCCCAAACACAGGTAAGCCAGGAAGGACCCGCAGTCCACAGACAGAGGCTTCACCCCAACTCAGGGTAAGCCAGGAAGGACCGCAGTCCACAGACAGACAGTGGCAGGGAAGACCCCCCACGGAAGGACAACAGACACACAGACACAGAAAAAAACTGGGCAGGAACCCAGAGAAAGGCTAAGCAGTAGTAGTGCAGCAGACACTTACTAACCTGACCTGGCCTAAGAGCATAACACTTATGCAAAAGGCACTGACTGCAAGCCCAGCACTTCTTTATGAAGGCTCTCCCTGATGAGTCACCAGCAGTAGGACAGAAGCAGGAAGTACACTGACCCCAAAGAGAGGCTTGACACACATAGGAAGTGAGCCCACAGGAAAGACAAGCAGAAGCCATCTTGGAAGCTGGCACAGAGCCGGTGGCAGCCATCTTAGATGCTGGCTCCCTAGAGAGGCATAGCCCACACAGGTGAGGTCTAGTGAAGCAATCAGGTTCATGCTGGAAGCAGCCAGAACACCAGGGCAGAGACAAGACTGACACAAACACAGACAGAAGCCAGCAGAGCTGCTGAACCCCAGAAAGAAGGTAAGGCTGAGGGTGGTCATGGCCACAGACGTGACAACGCTCAGGGAAGCATTGTGGCGGAATTGGTCTTGTCCTCTCTCTAATTCAGTTGTTCACAAGAAGTCCGAGTCCCAGTACAGAGTCCATGGTGAGCCTGTGATGGTGAAGGTCCAAATTCCTCACGATTCCATGGTAGTGGACTCTGCTCTCAGAAGAGCCAAGAGTACTAGAGACTATGCCTCAGCGCCCCCGGACAGAGAGTTTAGGACCTTGAATTCTTTTGGGAGGCATACGTATCAGGCTGGAATGCTCGCCGCCAAGATTCAAACATACCAGCTGTACACCAGCATTCACTTGCGGAACTCGGTTAAGCAACTGTCCAGTTTAGTTGAAGCTCTCCCTCCAGAGCTTGCTGAACCTTTTCACCAGGTGGTCAGGCAGCAGAAGGCGTGTCGCAAATTCCTGGCCAGGGGGGCTTACGACACTTTTGATGCCGCATCCCGAGTAGCTGCTCAGGGTATTGTGATGCGCAGACTCTCATTGCTGCGTGTCTCGGACCTGGATCAGAAGACCCAGCAGCGAATGGCGGATGTTCCTTGCCGGGGGGATAACCTTTTTGTTGAGAAGGTTGAGGATATGGTCGATACCCTCAAGAAGCATCATGATTCTATGGATTCTCTCTCCTGCCGGACGCCTTCTGCTACTACCTTCTCCTCTAGGAGGGTTTTTGGAGGGAGGAGGAGTGCTCCCTATTCCTATAATAGGCGTAGGTACACTCCTGCCCCTCAGCAGCCTGTTCAAGCTCGCTCCTAGCAGACTCGCTCTCATCAGCGGCGTGCACCGAAGGCCCCTCCGGCTCCCCAGCAAAAGCAAGGGATGGGCTTTTGACTGGCTCCAGAGCAGCATAGCCGAGATCAAAGTGTCCGTACTGGACGATCTGCTTCTTGGGGGGGAGGTTGATATTTTGTCACCAAAGGAGGCCTCTTATAACCTCCGACAGGTGGGTTCTTCAAATCATCTCTCTCAATCTAGAATCAAATCCTCCAAATTGCCCACCGGGAGTTCAATCCTTCAGTTCCCAGCACAAGCAGGTACTTGCAGAGGAACTCTCCGCCCTTCTAACGGCCAATGCGGTCAAACCCGTCCCACCAGGGGAAGAAGGGCTGGGATTCTATTCCAGGTACTTCCTTGTGCAAAAGAAAACGGGGGATGCGTTCCATCCTACACCTAAGGGCCCTGAACAAATTCCTAGTCAAAGAAAAATTCAGGATGCTTTCCCTGGCACCCTTCTTCCCATGATTTAGGAAAACGACTGGCTATGCTCTCTGGACTTAAAGGACGCCTACACTCACAATTCGGTGCTCCCAACTCACAGGAAGTACCTCCGATTTCGACTGGGAACTCAGCACTTTCAGTCCTGCTTACTGCCCTTTGGTCTCGCATCTGCACCCAGGGTTTTTACAAAGTGCTTGGCGGTTGTCGCAGCGTCGCTACGCAGACTGGGAGTGCATGTGCTCCCTTATCTTGACGATTGGCTGGTGAAGAACACCTGAGAGGCAGGAGTTCTGCGATCAATGCAGATTACTATTCAACTACTCGAGTTGCTGGGGTTTGTCATAAATTATCCCAAGTCCCATCTGATTCCCGTACAAAAGTTGGAATTCATAGGAGCTCTGTTGAACACACGGACGTCTCGATCTTATCTTCCCCAGGCAAGGGCAGACAACCTTCTGGCCTTAGTGTCCTCAGCTCGAGCATCCCAACAGATCACAGCTCGGCAGATGTTGAGGCTTCTGGGCTACATGGCATCCACAGTTCATGTGACTACCATGGCACGTCTACACATGAGATCAGCTCAATGGACCCTAGCTTCTCAGTGGTGTCAGGCTGCGGGGGATCTAGAGGATGTCATCCATCTCTCCACCGATTTTTGCAATGCCCTTCAGTGATGGACCATTCGCTCCAATCTGACCTTGGGACGTCCATTCCAAATTCTTCAGCCACAAAAAGTGCTGACGACGGATGCACCCCTCCTGGGGTGGGGAGCTCATGTGAATGGCGTCCGCACTCAAGGAGTTTGGTCTTTTCAGGAAATGCGTCTTCAGATCAACCTCTTGGAATTACGAGCGATCTGGAATGCGCTAAAGGCTTTCAGAGACTGGCTGTCCAACCAAATTATCCTAATTCAGACACAATCAGGTTGCAATGTATTACACCAACAAGGAGGGGGGCACCGGATCTCGCGCTCTGTGTCAGGAAGCCGCCAGGATGTGGCTTTGGCCGCGCCAGCACGGCATGCTTCTCCAGGGTACGTATCTGGCAGGCATAAACAACAGTCTGGCCGACAGGTTGAGCAGGATCATGCAACCTCACAAGTGGTCACTCAACATGGATCTTGTCCGCAAGATCTTCCGAGCGTGGGGCACCCCCTCGGTGGATCTTTTCGCCACTCAGGACAATCACAAGGTCCCTCGATTCTGTTCCAGACTTCAGGCCCACGACAGACTAGCATCAGACGCCTTTCTCCTTCATTGGGGGACAGGTCTCCTGTATGCGTATCCTCCCATACCTTTAGTAGGGAAAACTCTGCTGAAACTCAGGCAAGACCGCGGAACCATGATTCTGATTGCACCTTTCTGGCCCTGTCAGATCTGGTTCCCTCTTCTTCTGGACTTGTCCTCTGAAGAACCGTGGAGATTGGACTGTTTTCCGACCCTCATCACTCAGAACGAAGGGTCGCTTCTACATCCCAACGTCTAGTCTCTGGCTCTCACGGCCTGGATGTTGAGAACTTAGAAGTTGCCTCTTTAGGCCTCTCAGAGGGTCTCCCAAGTCTTACTTGCTTCCAGGAAAGATTCCACGAAAAAGAGTTATTCTTTTAAATGGAGGAGGTTTGCCGTCTGGTGTGACAGCAAGGCCCTAGATCCTTTTTCTTGTCCTACATGGACCCTGCTTGAATACCTTCTACACTTATCAGAGTCTGGTCTTAAGACTAACTCAGTAAGAGTTCATCTTAGTGCAATCAGTGCTTAACATCAGCGTGTAGAGGGTCAGCCTATCTCTGGACAGCCTTTAGTGGTTCGTTTATGAGAGGTTTGCTTTTGTCAAAGGCCCCGATCAAACCTCCGCCAGTGTCATAGTATCTCAACGTTGTTCTCACCCAGCTGATGAAGCCTCCTTTTGAGCCACTGAATTCCTGCCATCTGAAGTACTTGACCTGGAAGGTCATTTTCTTGGTGGCTGTTACTTCAGCTTGTAGGGTCAGTGAGCTCCAAGCCCTGTTAGTCCATGCTCCTTATATTAAATTTCATCATAACAGAGTAGTCCTCCGCACTTTTTCTAAGTTCTTGCCGAAGGTGGTGTTGGAGTTCCATCTGAATCAGTCAATTGTCTTGCCAACATTTTTTCCCCATCCACACACCCACCCTGGTGAGGACAAGTTGCACACCTTGGACTGTAAGAGAGCATTGGCCTTTTACGTGGAGCGGACTAAGCCCTATAGACAGCCCGCCCAGTTATTTGTTTCTTTTGACCTCAACAGGATGGGGATTGCCATCGGAAAACGCACCATATCCAATTGGTTAGCAGACTGCATTTCCTTCACTTATGCCCAAGCTGGGTTGACTTTGGAAGGCCATGTCACGGCTCATAATGTTCGGGCCATGGCTGCATTAGTGGCTCACATAAAGTCAGCCTCCATTGAAGAGATTTGCAAGGCTGCAACGTGGTCTTCTGTCCACACATTCACATCTCACTACTTCCTTCAGCAGGATACCCGACGCGAAAGTCGGTTTGGGCAGTCGGTGTTACAGAATCTGTTTGGGGTTTTGAATCCAACTCCATCCTCCTAGGCCCATTTCTGTTCTGTTCCAGGCTGCACTCTCACCTAGTTGTGTTTATTTTTAGATCAGTCTCAGTTACGTCCTCGCCGTTGCGAGGCCCAATTGACCAATGTTCATTGTTTTGAGTGAGCCTGGGTGCTAGGGATACCCCATGTGTGATGATGTCCAGCCTGCTTGTCCTTGGAGAAAATGAAGATACATACCTGTAGCAGGTATTCTCCGAGGACAGCAGGCTGGACATCACAACCCTCCCTCCTCCACTTTGGAGTTTTTATTATTATTACATTTGTATCCCACATTATCCTACCTTTTTGCAGGCTCAATGTGGCTTACAATTCATGGTGGATACTGGAAATAGAAGAGAATGTACATTTGGTTTTACAGTGAGTTTTGGGTACATGATGGTGAAATACATAATATTAGAAATAGAAAAGAGTATACATTTGTTTTAGCAGACGTTTTGGCTACATGATGGTAAAATACAGTGGTGGAAATAAGTATTTGATCCCTTGCTGATTTTGTAAGTTTGCCCACTGACAAAGACATGAGCAGCCCATAATTGAAGGGTAGGTTATTGGTAACAGTGAGAGATAGCACATCACAAATTAAATCCGGAAAATCACATTGTGGAAAGTATATGAATTTATTTGCATTCTGCAGAGGGAAATAAGTATTTGATCCCCCACCAACCAGTAAGAGATCTGGCCCCTACAGACCAGGTAGATGCTCCAAATCAACTCGTTACCTGCATGACAGACAGCTGTCGGCAATGGTCACCTGTATGAAAGACACCTGTCCACAGACTCAGTGAATCAGTCAGACTCTAACCTCTACAAAATGGCCAAGAGCAAGGAGCTGTCTAAGGATGTCAGGGACAAGATCATACACCTGCACAAGGCTGGAATGGGCTACAAAACCATCAGTAAGACGCTGGGCGAGAAGGAGACAACTGTTGGTGCCATAGTAAGAAAATGGAAGAAGTACAAAATGACTGTCAATCGACAAAGATCTGGGGCTCCACGCAAAATCTCACCTCGTGGGGTATCCTTGATCATGAGGAAGGTTAGAAATCAGCCTACAACTACAAGGGGGGAACTTGTCAATGATCTCAAGGCAGCTGGGACCACTGTCACCACGAAAACCATTGGTAACACATTACGACATAACGGATTGCAATCCTGCAGTGCCCGCAAGGTCCCCTGCTCCGGAAGGCACATGTGACGGCCCGTCTGAAGTTTGCCAGTGAACACCTGGATGATGCCGAGAGTGATTGGGAGAAGGTGCTGTGGTCAGATGAGACAAAAATTGAGCTCTTTGGCATGAACTCAACTCGCCGTGTTTGGAGGAAGAGAAATGCTGCCTATGACCCAAAGAACACCGTCCCCACTGTCAAGCATGGAGGTGGAAATGTTATGTTTTGGGGGTGTTTCTCTGCTAAGGGCACAGGACTACTTCACCGCATCAATGGGAGAATGGATGGGGCCATGTACCGTACAATTCTGAGTGACAACCTCCTTCCCTCCGCCAGGGCCTTAAAAATGGGTCGTGGCTGGGTCTTCCAGCACGACAATGACCCAAAACATACAGCCAAGGCAACAAAGGAGTGGCTCAGGAAGAAGCACATTAGGGTCATGGAGTGGCCTAGCCAGTCACCAGACCTTAATCCCATTGAAAACTTATGGAGGGAGCTGAAGCTGCGAGTTGCCAAGCGACAGCCCAGAACTCTTAATGATTTAGAGATGATCTGCAAAGAGGAGTGGACCAAAATTCCTCCTGACATGTGTGCAAACCTCATCATCAACTACAGAAGACGTCTGACCGCTGTGCTTGCCAACAAGGGTTTTGCCACCAAGTATTAGGTCTTGTTTGCCAGAGGGATTAAATACTTATTTCCCTCTGCAGAATGCAAATAAATTCATATACTTTCCACAATGTGATTTTCCGGATTTAATTTGTGATGTGCTATCTCTCACTGTTACCAATAACCTACCCTTCAATTATGGGCTGCTCATGTCTTTGTCAGTGGGCAAACTTACAAAATCAGCAAGGGATCAAATACTTATTTCCACCACTGTACATGTAATGTTAAAGCCATAGACATTAGGTGCATGATAGTGTGAAAGCAGAAGACAGTAAAGAACATTCCTGGGTAACTTAAAGAAAGTAGAGTTACGCGTGTTGTTGTTTATGATATATTTTGTCGAAGAGATAAGTTTTCAGGAGTTTGCGGAAATTGGTCATTTCGTAGATCGATTTCAGGTTACGTGGCAGTGAATTCCAGAGCTGTGTGCTTGTATAGGAAAAGGTTGATGAATGCACTGATTTGTATTTCAAGCCTCTACATTTAGGAGGATGAAGATTGAGGAATGTGCGGGAGGATTTTTTTGCATTTCTGGGTGGTAGTTCTGTTAGGTCCGACATGTAGGCTGGGGCGTCACCATGGATGATTTTATGGACCAAGGTACAGAGTTTGAACGTGATGCGTTTCTTTGAGTGGGAGCCAGTGTAGTTTTTCACGAAGGGGTGTTGCGCTTTCGTATGTTGGTTTGCCGAATATAAGTCTGGCTGCCGTGTTCTGGGCTGTTTGGAGTTTTTTGAGTATTTGCTCTTTGCAGCCGGCGTAGAGTGAATTGCAATAGTCCAGATGACTAAGTACCAGTGATTGTACCAGGTATCGGAAGACGTTCCTTGGGAAAAATGGTCTGACTCGTTTTAGTTTCCACATTGCATGGAACATCTTTTTAGTTGTGTTTTTTTGCATGGTTCTCAAGTGTTGGGTGTCGGTCGATGGTGACTCCAAGGATTTTTAGGGTGTCAGAGACTGGTAGACTTAGATTAGGTGTGTTGATGGTGGTGAATTCCTTCTTGTTGTATTGCGAGGTGAGTACTAGGCATTGGGTTTTTTCGGCATTTAGTTTCAGTCGAAATGCATCTGCCCAGGAGTTCATAGTGTGTAGGCTTTGGTTGATTTCGTCAGAGATTTCTCTTAGATCTTGTTTGAAAGGGATAAAGATTGTTACATCATCAGCATATATGTGTGGGTTTAGGTTCTGATTCGATAATAGCTTAGCCAAGGGTGTCATCATTAGGTTGAATATGGTCGGTGAGAGGGGGGATCCCTGTGGAACTCCGCATTCAGGTGTCCATGTGGCTGATGTTGTCGAATTTGATGTCACTTGATATGAGCTGGTGGTTAGGAAACCCTTGAACCATCTGAGAACGTTACCTCCAATTCCGAAGTATTCGAGGATGTATAATAAAATTCCATGGTCGACCATGTCGAATGCGCTTGACATGTCAAATTGTAGCAGTAGTATGTTGTTGCCGTTTGCTATCAATTGTTTGAGTTTGGTCATAAGCGTGACTAGTACGGTTTCTGTGCTGTGGTTAGAGCGAAATCCTGACTGGCAGTCGTGCAGTATTGAGAACTTGTTTAGATACTCTGTGAGTTGTTTGGTCACCATGCTTTCTGTTATTTTGGTGAATAGGGGAATGGATGCTACTGGTCTATAGTTCGTTAGTTCATTAGTATTTTTCTTTGCATCCTTAGGTATAGGGGTGAGTAGAATATTACCTTTCTCCTTTGGGAAGAGTCCATTTTGTAGCATGAAATTCACATGGTTAGTTAGGTCCGTTATAAATTGTTGGGGGGCTGACTTTATGAAGTTGTTTGGGCATATATCTAGTTTGCAGCGAGATTTGGCGAATCTTTTAAGTGTCTGTGAGATAAGGTCTTCTGGTAGTGTAGTGAATTCAGTCCAGATCCTGTCTGCTGGGTAGATTCCGGGTACTGGGTCTAGGCATTCTAGTAGTGTAGTATATTCGTTTGGACTGGCTGGTATTTTGAGTCGTAGTTTTGACTTTCTCGTTGAAGTATTTCGCCAAGTCATCGGCTCCTGGAGTGTCTTTGTTGTTGTTGGTGACTGGGGTTGTGTCTAATAGTTTGTTCACGAGTTGGAAGAGTTTGTGTGTGTCTTTGTAGTTTGGCCCGACTTCAGTTTTGTAGTATTGTCTTTTGGTTTGTCTTATGGCGTATTTGTATTTCCTTCTGAGTAGTTTCCAAGCGTTAAGGGTGGGATCATCTTTTTTTTTTTGCTCCACGTACGCTCTAGTTTTCTGACTTGTGCTTTGAGTTTTTTCAGTTCTTCGTTGAACCATGGTATTGAGTTTTTCCTATTCGAGGTTCTGGTTTGGATTGGGGCAATGTTGTCTAGTATCAGTTTGCATCTATTATCCCAATTAGAGAGGAATTGGATCGTATCTATCTTTGTTCTCCATCCGTCAATGTAGATCTGTTGCCAAAATTCGGCTGGGTCTATTTTTCCTCTTATGGTGTATGTTTTTCGTATCTGTTTGTTGGGTAGGTCTTTCGTTCTCCATTGGAGGGTGATGTTTGCTGTGTAATGGTCAGACCATGGTACAGGTGTCCAATTGGTATTGGTTAATATGAGGTTTGCGTTGTGATCAAATTGTTGTTCTTCTCGTTTGCTTTTTATATAACTGAGGGAAGCGCGCGGGCGGGAAGTCACTCGCGCGTGAGCGGTGCGTTGTCCCCGCGTGCGCCTCTTTGCTTCTAGAATTTTTAAACTTTAAAATGTTTTAACTTCCGGAGCTCCTTGGCCGTTGCGGATAACGACCCATGCGTGATGATGTTCATCCTGCTGTTCTCGGAGAATACCTGCTACAGGTATGTTTCTTCATTTTCTAGTCAGTCTAAAGCAAACTTTTACGTAGCTAGTAATGCACAAAGGGGTTTTTCGTGGCTATAACGTGTGCCATTATTAGCCACCGAGAATCCCATGCAAATGTATTACAATGAGTTCATTAGTATTCTAATGAGCTCATTCGTAGTCTAATGTGTATTCCAGGGGATGCACAGCTCTAGAGCAGCCCTAATTTAACGAGCACATTTTACAGCTGCTCTGGAGCTGTCAGAGAGGAGAGAAGCACAAGCAGGAAGCTATAAAGGCTGCCTGCTTGGGCTTCTTACCTCTCACCTCCAGGTACCCCCCCCCCCCCCCCCCCCCCCGCCTTGCATTTTTGAAAAAATTTTCCTGGTAGTCCAATGGACCACAACACTCCCTTGTATCTTGTTTTCTTTATTTCCCTGGTGGTCAAGTGGACACTAACCCCCCCCCCCCCCCCCAAGCTTTTTAAAAACTTTATTTGGTGGTCCAGTGGACCAAACCCCTTCCCCATGCGCAGGCACACAGCCCTCCCTCCCATACCTGACCCACACCCTTGCCCCTCCCTGTACCTTTACAACAAGGCGGAGGCAGGAGGGTAGGAGCAATGGCTCCTCCCTGCTGCCTCAGTCCTACCCAGAACAAAATGGTGGTGCCCAGGCCCTACCCAGTGCATTCTGGGATGCACTGGGCAGGGCCAAACACCATATAAGTGAATACAACTCCTTATATGGTGTTTAACCCTGCCCAGTGCATCACCATTTTGTTCCTGGCAGGCCCGAGGGAGGAGCCGTTGCTCCTGCCCTCCTGCCTCCATCTTGTTGTAAAGGTACAGGGAGGGGCAGGGGGGGTGTGCGCGTGGAAGGGGTTCTGTCCACTGTACTACCATGGAAATATTTTTAAAAAAATGTTCAGGGGGAGGTCGTGGGCCACTGGAAATAAAAGATAGGGGTGGTCACTGGACTACCATGGTAAAAAAAAAAAGTGTGGGGTCGGGAGATTCAGTGCATAAGAGCTGTCAAATGGATTTGACAGCTCGAACTCACAAACAGCGAGGATGCACACGGGGATCTGTGCAGCTCATTTGCATGCAATATCCTCTGTGCATCGCTGGCTGTTAGTGATTTGCTAAATTTTAGTGAGGCAGCCGTATTTTACAGCTGCCTTTGTGCATCAGGGCCTCACTGATTCTCTCCAAAGACCTGTGCAGAGCTCAGCCCCTCCCTTCCTGTGACTACTAGAGTCTTCCCATTTGCTGGATTCTAACACAGCCTCTGCATTGGAAAGGGGGAGCATTGGTGAGCTGCCATGGGCTAAACTGTGAAAAATATCCACACACTTCACCTTACTTCTGACTTTGAGTCAGGTAATGTACAAAATTTTAGAATCCTGAAAATGTCAGATAGTAGGCAATCCTAGCCTCCTGAATCCTGAGCACCACTGACTGAGCCCCCCCACCCCCCTAAGCTTATAGACCCGAGGCTCATGCCTGGTTTGCCTATGTCTTAATGGGGCTCTGCTATGAAGGCATTATTATACATAAGTACTTGCTCCAGTTTAAATCTCCTCTTTACCAGGTTCTCTCTGTTCTTACATCTCAATGAAGCTCTACTCTTTACAAGGTTTACATTCTCACTCTGAGGAAATGAAGAGAAAAAGTTAATTTATTCAAAGGTGGAATGTATGTGGGGAGATGGCTACAGTGGCAACACGTCCCATGGTTTTTTTGCATGCTTGATCTGAGTGCTTTGTGTTTGAGTGGCCTGTTCCTTACCGTTAGCAGCAGATGAATCCAGATACTTGTGGGTTGTGTCCATCTACTAGGAGGTGGAGATGAAGAGCACTGAATTGAACTGTGCCTTATGGGACGGAATATTCCGTGGCCATCCAGTATTCTTAAGGTTATATTTTCCCCAAGAAAAAAGAGGGCACATGCCACCTGACCCCCTCACACCCCACCCTGCCCCCTGTCACTTTGACACCCCCCCCCCCCAAAGAAAGCCAGATGCCCTCTCTCCCCCCCATGTTATCCTTTCCCAGTTTTCCAGCCTCCCTCCCCTCCACCCCCATGATTCCATTCACTACCCCTCACATCCCCTCCTGTACCTTACTGTAGTGCTCTGGTGGTCTAGTGGCCTCTTTGGAGCAGGAAAGAGCCCCCTCTTTCCTGTCCGGCATGACTGTAGACCTCTCTTGCTCCTGGCGCTGATTCAAAATGGCTGTCGAGAGTTCAAGCAGAGACCTTGCAAGACTTCTGCGGAAGTCTCGCAAGGCGGCCACTTGAACTTGTGGCAGCCATTTTGAATCAGCTCCGGGAGCAAGAGAATTCTACAGCCAGACAGGAAAGAGAGGACTCTTTCCTACCCTGAAGAGGTCGCTAGACCACCAGGGCACCACACTAAGGTAGGGGAGGGGAGGATAGGACATCCCTGAGGCCCGCCCACCCCTGCCTGCCTGCCTGTTTGTCCGCAAATCCAGATAAACTGGCAGGCTGGCAAAACCCGCCCGGATGCCTAGCCGGGTCCTCAAAAAGAGGACATATCCGGGTAAATCTATGGTAACCCTAAGTATTCTCTATCTCCAGCAGGAGGATGAACGGATTTTCACAAGCTCCTGGTCTCAGCTGATGGTGGCTCTTGTTCTGGGTTTCCTGGTTCAGTTCAGTTGAACCTGGGGGGTGTTCTGGGATGTGCCAACTTTAGGGGGTACACCTGGGTCACCTCAAGGTCTGTCGCCCACCCCTTCCCCCCCATCTCCTGCCGTTTTCCTCCATTCTTGGTTAAAAAAAAATAAAAGAATTTCACTAGTCTTTTGGTGAGTTTGTGGCTTTCTTGGAGAGGGTGCGGGTGCTGCTTCAGGCAGCAGGCTGCTTTCCACAGCAGTGAGTTGGTTCTTTCATAGTTTGCATGGAGGTGAGTGTTACTTCAGTTGCTCTTGCTCTCCATAGGCTTGTGATTTCAGTTCTTCCGACAGCAGCAGGGGCTGTACTGCAATGTTTGTGCTGTGTTTAGAGATGGGCAGAGTTGGGTGTGTTCTCCCAGTACTGAGAAGCCTGTGCTCACTCTCTTGGCAGGACACACATCATTTTTTCTGAGCAGGAATGTGAGGTGTTTTTTCTCCTCAGCGCCCTCTGGGTATCTATGCCTCTGTAGCCTGCTGCAGCCATTTTGCAGAGGTACGCTCGTTTGCTCATGGTTCCTGTGTTTTCAGTTCGTTCCCGCTGTCTGGCTTTTTGTGGTCTGCTCCCAGGGCGGCTCATGTTGCTGTTATGCCTAGCTAGTCACGAAGTTGGTTTATTTCCCGACGAGCTGTTTAGCCTCTGTCATGGTTTTTCTGTCTTTTTGGGCAGTGCAGAGGATTCCTGTGTACAGGGGGGTCTGGCTATCTGCTCCCCCCCCCTTGCATATGCTGCGGGAGAGACTTCTCGTTCAATCCTTGGGTGGTTCCAGACAAAGGGCTGGACCCGTGTTTCCTTCTGCACTGTCTGTTGGTGCTGTGGTGGTTTTACCCTCCTAACCCTGTTCTTCTTTCAAGCTCATTGGCTATGCAGGGTCTGACTGCCTTTATCTGTTTCTGGCAGCTGAACTCCACCCCCCCCCCCCCCCCCCCCCCAGGTCTATACCTCAGTTTTCTTTTTACCATGGGGTCAACCTTCCCTGACTGCCTTACTGTCTTTTGGTCAAACTGTCACCTATCTTCCAGGTTGGGAGGCATGTGAGAGTGTTGTGATGACCTGGCGTAGGGTTCTGTTTTCTCTCTCTCTCTCTCTCTCTCTCTCTCTCATTGCATGGGATAGCAGTCATTTGAGGGCTGTAGGACAGTTCTTTGTCTCTGGCTGCATTGGGACACAAACAGAGCTGCTGTAGGTGCCCTGATGTAAGTCTGCCTTTTCTTTCAAGTGCTTTCGGATCTCAGTGGACTCTCGAGGCAGCACCTTTGCAGCCCTCGTTTGTTGTTCCCACACAAGGGACACTTGTCTCATGGTGCTAGCAGGACTTAGGCAACCATCTTGCTAACACGTGAGCCTAGTTCCCATGTCAGTCTTTTCCTCGGTGGGGGGTGGAGGGTCGCCTGTGAGGGTGTTTCCCCCTGGGTCTTGGTCTTGGGCAACAGTTCTGTTTTTCTTTAAAAGAAAAAAAAGGGCAACATCCATGATCCATGATATTTGTGCGGATGTACTTTTGATTACTTGTTGTTATATCTGTACTTTTGAACAGTTGTATTGCTATTCAATGCTCAATAAAGATTCTTATAAATTAAAAATGGGACAGCACAGACCACTATTGTGCGGACCAGTCATCCTTTTGGTTTTCAGCTGCCTCCCGGCCAATTTTCCAGGCTGCTGGCTCCCAGTGGGGACAGGGGTGGTCGGCTCAGCAGAGGGACTTTGGGCCACTTTTGCTCCTTGGTACAAAATAAGTACCTGTATATATGTAAACCACTTTGAATGTAGTTGCAAAATACCAAAGAAAGGCGGTATATCAAGTCCCATTTCCCTTTCCCCTTCCCTTGTTCTCAGCGGCCTGTGATTTGATTTGGGTCTCATGGCTGCAGGAGGCCTGGTGGCACATTCCCTCTTCAAGGGGCCGCTTACTTTGGTTGCCGTGATGCACAGCATTGCTTCAGTGGTCTTTCTCCTGACCCTTCTCAGCTGTGGCTCGGAGTATCCTGGATGTTGGCCTCTTGGCCTGTGGGGTCTGCCGCAGCCTTGGCGTGCTATGTCTCCTGTTCCCGCCATGTGCCAAGACAGTGGCATTAGTCCAACATGGTCTTGGTTGACTATAGTGATCCCCAGCAGTCCTGGCTGCTTGGAGAGAATTTCAGCAGTGTCTTCTGGATCCGGAGTTGGGCCTTTTGTGCTCCTGACGTTCAATGCGTGGTTGCCCTCTGGAGGGTTAGACTGTAATATTCGGGTCTAGTTTGCGTTCTCCCTTTGGGCACAGCTACTCCAGCTGCTTCTTCACTCTCTGAACAGAAAATTTTGTTCTGGCTTCAACAGAGAAGCCACTGCAGGAGCCCAATGTTGAAGCCAGAATAAAATTTTCTGTTCAGCTGTCGTATACATCTTGCTTTCCCCTCCATGCCTAGTTCAGCCGCACTGGGGGATTCCTCATGGGCTTACTCTTCCGCTTCAGTGGTGCTCTCTTTTCTGCAGGTGTCTCCCTGCAGCGCGTATGCAGCTGGAGACTGCCTTTTCTAGGGGCTCAGCTATCAGATGCTGACTGGTGGTTTCCTTCTCTGGCTGGGTTCGGGCGTCAGCCAAGTGGATGTCTTGGGTGGTTGCTACCCATAATTCGCTGTAGTTGTCTCTCTGGGCGACGAATGCGGCTTCACCTGGTGGTGGATTCAGCTGCCTTGGTAGGGCACCCTGTGTTTTGGAGCACTCAGCGACATGTTGGCAGCTCTGGGTGGTTCTATGTCTCCGCATCTTTCTGAAGCAGTCTATGTTCTCGCTGTTTGGGTCGGGCTCATCCTCATTTTAGCTATATCAAGAGCTATTGTCAGGGGCAGCCTCGTTTTCCCTGGGTTCCAGGTGTCGGTCCAAGCAGGGCTTTGGTATTCTAGTCTTTGGTTGGGATCTGACTTTTTTTTTCTCCTACACAAGTGATGGTGTGCCCAGGCTTATTTTTTATTCATCGAATGGCTTGTGACTTTCTGCTCCGTCACCGCTGGGTTCTAATGCTCTGTTTAGAGGGGACTGATGAGTTCAGTCAGTCAGTTCTGTTGTCAGGCTTTCCTCAGATCCTCTGAACAGGTGCTTACTGGCTGCCTTGGCCATGCTTTACTTGCTGGGGCAAGGAGGCTCTTGCATCCGCGTCTTTCGTATTGGGTAATCCGTTTCCAGATAGATTCTGACTGCCATCTTCCCAAGGGGGTTGTGCCTTTCTGCATGGCAGCCCGTCTGTCCTCCCTGGCAGACATAGGTAAGGCAGGCACATTCTCTTCCTTTCATGCCTTCATCGGTCTCTACCTTTTGGAGGTTGCCACTTGTTCAGATGCCTCTTTCGGAATCTTTGGGGCAGTCCATGTGGGCGCAAGGTTCCCTCCCTGCTTTGCTACATCCCACAAGTATCTGGATTCATCTGCTGCTGACGCTGAGGAGCAAAAAATTCTTACCTGATAATTTTCCTTCCTTTAGTCGCAGAGGCCCACCATTCTCTGTCAGTCATGCTAGCTCCTTGGGGTTTTATCTTGATTTTTTGCTGTGTTCTGTTTATTTTTTGTGGCTTACTCTAGGTTGTTTGTGTTTTGGCTATTTGGATTTCCAGTGTTCTTCTGTGAGGAAGGGGATATGTGTGGTTTAATTATTATTTCTTTCTGCTTTGTTATGAGATGTACCAGATGGCCAGGGAGTATTCCGTCCCATAAGGCACAGTTCATTGCTCTCTATCTCAACCTGCTGGTAGACGGATACAACCCACAAGTATCTGGATTCATTATGAGGTAAAACATAATTTTTCATCCTTTGAGTAGTACAGTGCCTGGAGCTGTCCAGGATAGGATTGGCTTTAAAACAATTTGGTAGACTCTGTAACATTTTCTATTGCTTTCTAGCTCCACCTGATTTTTTTTTTAATTTTGCTTTTAGAAATTATACATTTTCCAATAATAACAAAGGCAAAGAAAGCAGAAATAAGTACCATACATAATAAATAAAAAAAAACCCATTAGCATCAAGTATTAAACAACTACCTCCTCCTTTTTAACCTGTGCAACAGTGTTTACCAAGAGAAATACAGGAACACACATATTGAGTTAAGTCTGTCTACGTCACCCCCTTTATCAGAAATCTGCACTGGAAATGGATTCTTGTACAGACTTGTGACAGAATTCATTGGCCCTTTAAATCTCTCTGATACCTGAGAACATAATGCTCTGGAAGAATATAATACCTCATGTATGCTTGGAGAAACAGATTGGGTGACCAGAAACCTGGATGTGTCTTGTGACACAACTCCAGATAGGGAGCCATGCAAGACCAGCTCCTGAGCTCCAAACTGTAACCCGGTCGGTACCTGTGGTCACAGAACGCAGTCCCTTACTTTCCTTATTTACTGAGTCATGCTGTTACTTGATTCCAGCATGTTTATTTAACGCTAGATGTAACACTTGAAACTTTACTACTGTGACTACTATCTTTCCTATCTGTCAAAATTCTATGTAGAATTAGACAGATTACATGCTGTCTCAAACTGAACTGCATGTCTGTGTCAAAGAAATAGCATCTCTCTCTCTCTCAAATAATGGAGGCTGCACTTGAATCAGTAGCAAGCATCAGGGAGATCATTAAACTCTGTTGGTAACTCCAAGTTAAAGTTCCCACTTCCTAAATCTGCCTCAGCTGCAGGCTGGACAGACTGTATGCAATGCACCCTGTTCCTGAACACTATTATTAACTACCACTGGTAGATTCTTAGAATTCTTTGGGACAAAATCATAAAACTTTTCTTCTGTATTCGTGAGGACAGCTTCTGAGAAATGGTGAGATTTGTTGGTTTATTTTGAGTTAACAGTGGAACCTTCATCTATCCCTGACTCTGATGGCTTTATGACCTCAGAATAGCTAGACTCAGGTAATTTGGTGACAACAGTTTCCCCAGTAGGGAGAGAAACTGCAGTTGTCACTAGTTTTTGCAAAGCCAGATTCCTTCTCTAAACAATTGTCTGTTTGCTGAGCAGATGGTGAACTAAGGGAAGACTTCCCTTTTTAAGGTGGAAATCTGGAGGGGCTTTGTTTCCCAGTTATAGGAGAGACTAGCTTAGTAGCACCACATTCTGGCAAGATCACAGAAATAGCTGTAAAATTAAGTGCAAAGGAGTCTGCATTTATGTTTTCCCCCTCAGAACTGCATTCCTCCCTCCCCTCAGGAACATCAGACAGGGAGACAGTAGTCCCCTGAGCAGAGAAACTGTCAGCTTGCTGATCAGGATCTGAAGTAGGAGACCTGATCTCTGTCCATCTCCCCCATGAAGAGAAATAGAATGTAGCAGTATGCCCTGACAGGAACATAAAGTCATGTTCTGTTTCTTAATTTGTACAGCGCTGCGTAACCCTAGTAGTGCTCTAGAAATGTTAAGTAGTAGTAGTATTCGTCCTTTAGATTGTAAGCTCCTTTGAGCAGGGACCGTCCTTCTTTGTTAATTTGTACAGCGCTGCGTAACCCTAGTAGCGCTCTAGAAATGTTTAGTAGTAGCATTCAGTGTTGTCCTATAAACTGCTGAGAGATAAATTCCTCTGTCAGATCTTCCCAGATAACTTTCCAGATCCTCCTTACCCGTTTGTTTCAATATCCCTATATCAGAGGTCCATAAGGCTAGGTCAAGACCTGGAAGCTGGACACCCCTGTCAACTTATCGTCGCCTACACAGACTTCCTACGTGATCCATATTTTTAGTGTAGCTCTAAAAACAATATCTGCCACTCATCAAAGTGTTCAACAGGTTCTGAAAAATGTACAACCTTTGTGAAGGGTTCTATGACCTGTGTCATTTTGCTTATGTCTGATGTCGCAGCACTTCTGTGCATACAGCCATCTGCACATGCTCATATACTTCTCCCTGAAATAATTAACATATCTAGGGAACAAAGTGACAGGAAGATAATGAACCCGAAAAGCAGTCTGTGTCATCTTGAATGCCTGCTTGTTTAATACTAAAATAAACAAAAAGTCTGCTAATCAGGGCTAAGAAATAGATTTGACTGTTTGCCACTAGGGATTAATTACAGCATACAGTGAATATTATACATCAGAAGCACCATATTACTAATATGGACATAGAGTTAAAGGTGTATTTTCCTCACTGCGTACAGAAGTTTAAAGCTGAATTTAAACAGAGCTACTAATAAGCTGTGTACTTATCAATTCAAGGTCAGTATCTGTATGCTCTCAGCTTACTGAGTGTAGGATTCCAGAAAAGAGTGTTAATTAAAACAATACAGCTTGTTTGTGCATGCACTATAGGAGTGGAACAGGCAAAGTGTGTAATGGTAGCTATTTATCAGGATTTTCTAAAATGCTGACTCAAAAATTACAAAAACAAATTCTATCACTCCTGGAACTGACAAACAAGAAAACAGGCCAATTATTTTAAAAATAAAGGCTATTTATTTACAAGCAATTGAAGCAATGCAAACATGAGAACATGAGTATCTAAGAATTATATACAAATTCAAGATAACTCTGGGAAAATAAGACAAAGGTTCTTATCAGATAATTAGTCAGAGTAAACATACACTAAGCCCTGGACTAGGCCCTGAAGTCAGGCCTGCTATTATTACCCTTTAGCAACAACAGAGCTGGGATACAACCTGGATGTAGATGAGGATAGCAGATGTCAGGGCAGGACAACTGATGAACAGCTTGATGCACAAGATCATGGCAGGTCCCAGCAATACAGTAGAAAGGATGGCTGGTAGAAACTTGAATGGTGGTAGTTCTGGCTAAATGGAAAAAAACAGCTGCTTTCTTGGTTTCTAGCTCTCCTTCCCCTTGAAAATAAACTCCTCCCTATGTTCTGAACGTTCAGTCATTAGGACATTTTACGTCACTGAAGATGCAGTTCTTGGAATTCAAGAAAGTCCCTGAGCTTGGGCACCAGAGTAGCAAGGTCAAGCTAGTATCTGTACAAGAAGTACAGGGCACAGTTTGTGCAAATGACATCAGCTAAGTAGTTTACTTTTAGCTGATGAGCAAAAGCAGGTAAAAGTTCACTGCAGTGCCTGATGCAATTTGTCCATGGCTATATAACACATTGTTGCAAGCCTTCTCTGTACTGCCAGCCTGAGGGAGGAGCAGACAGAGGTCCTTGCTGCTTCACAGGATTGTCTGTGTGATGTATTGCAGGAGATTGTAGCCATGCCCTGTTGTTTGCTAACAAGGCAGGTCCTAGACTCCTACAAACCCTTTAATAGAACAGGTCTATTGTTATTTGCACTATTCCAGCTATCACAATTGAGCACTCAAGGACAATTTACCATTCTGCCAGTTCCTTAGACTTAAGAGAATTTGTGCCGATACAGATGATTATTAGAATTAGACAGAGGGGTTATCCCAAAAAATGTATCTCAGAAGGTTTTCTTAAAGCCAATACTAGGTCTAGAGAAGATCTGCTCAGTACTGGGGTAAAATCTAAAGCTAATCCTGATTTAGTATGTACTCTGCGATTTTCATCTATGAGTCATTTTAAAAAAATTATTCTTAAACATTGGCACATAGTTCAGACACATTCATGCTTTCAAAATGTTTTTCCAACTTTTGCATTATCAAGAAATCCAAATTTAAGGAATCTTTTGGTTCCGTTCACTCTTCCTATTTTTCAAAGTCAAAACCCTACTACTTATTCATATGGTGGACATGGGCCATGTAATGCTTGCACTGTCTGCGTTCACTCTCTTCAATTGGATATTTTTACACATCCCACAACGGGTAAACAATATAAGCTCAAATTTGATAGCGACTGCATGTCAGAAAGCATTGTATATATCATTCTTTGCCCCTGTAATATGATTTATATTGGTAAGACCAATAGGAAGATTAAAACAAGAATTATTGAACACCGTAGTTGTGTCAGAAGACAGATTAAATCTGCTCCACTGGTTGAACATTGGATACAGGCAAAACATAGCACTGAGGATATTAAATTCCTTGTATTTCAAATCATTAAAAGCAACATCAGAGGTGGAAATACTGACCTTACTCTACTTAGGGCAGAACAACGTGCAATTTATGAATTAGACTGTGCTGCTCCCAAAGGGTTAAATTAAAGAAATTGAATTCATATACTTCATATGAATGGCTGTCTAAACTTTGGACAGCTATACATAACATCGATTTTATTATCTTTATTATTTTTATTTTTACTATTATTTTGGAGTTATTATTTTTTCATTTCTATCACCATTTTCGATTTTTTTTACCATTTATTAATTTTTTCATTATCATTTTTTCACCCTTATTTTTATGGTTCAATATTTTTATTGATGAAATAACAAAATATATAACCAACACTCTCAGCATAATTCTGTTATTCTGCAATCCAAGGTGCGTGTAACTGAAATAACAATTTCTTCATCACCATTTACCATTCCGCACTCTCCACCCCATCCCCCCACCCATCCCTGATAAAATATCAGCTGTGTCTATGTTATACGTCTATCAAACATTGGAAAAAATGCAATATCGTTATATTTTATAAACTTTAACAGTTTAGCAGGTGAACTGTGACATAGAGAGCTTTGGGTCTTATAGCCCTCCACTTTCGTGACTTAACGTATATATCATAAATCCATTCCCCCCCCCCCCCCCTCCCTTCCCGGTTCCTGCAAATATAAATGTGGTTGATATAGGCAACATCGCAGCTCAGTCCGTGGAGGGTGCTTCTCCCCTCCCTTGCTTGCTTGTCATCTTGTGAAGAATGTGACGTCTAGTAGCAGGGTGGAGAGTGTTCCAATATTTTCCCCAGACTTTCCTGAAAGCGTCGGGGTCTTTCCCATGGTTAATTAAAGAAGCTACACCACAGAGCTCTTGGTGCATTAGTTCAGTCATCTTTGACCTCCACAATTCTCTGGTAGGAGTCTGTTCTTCTTGCCATTTAAGCAGGATCACTTTTTTCCCGACCAAGGTTGCCCGTTGTAGAAATCCCGCCATCCCCGATGGCATAAGTTGCCCTGTATGAAATATGTCAAACAAAAGCAAGGGCCCCACCGATATTCCTCACTACCAATATTGACCCGATTCTGTTATTATTTGTATCCAAAATTGTCGGATACCTGGACACCACCAAAACATGTGGCCCAAGGTCGCCAGTGCCTCTCCACACTTAGGGCATTTCCCAGTGCCAAAGCCTGCTTTCTGCGCTCTGTTCGGTGCTATGTAAGTTCTCAGGGCAAACTTATACTGTTGTTCCCACTGTCGTATAAAGAAGGACCGCCGCAAAATTGCCTTCAGGAAGTTCTGAAGCTCCTCCACCGTGAGCTCAGTCCCCAGGTCCTGAGACCAACTTGTCGCTATTTTGCAATAGTCTATATCTTCCGTAGTGTCTTGGAGGTTTCGATGATGGAAGCGTAAGGGCACTATATTTTGTGATCCCAATGTTAATGCTGTTGAGAGCGTGTCTTGCACGTCATCGCTTAAGTTAAATGCTCCCAATGAATGAGCGTAATGTTTTACTTGCGCATAAGCGTAAAAGTCTGTGTCCAAGATGCCATACTCTCTCTTTAGCTCCTCCAAAGATTTGAGCTGCCCCTCCTCATCCACTAACTGGTACAAATAGTGAATTCCTTGTTGTCTCCAGCGCACAAAGACTTTGTCCATTGTCCCCGCCTGGAAATCCGGATTCAATCTCAAAGAAACAAAAGGTGTCGCCGCTGCGGAGAAATCATGCCTCCTACATAGCCATCTCCACATTGCTCTCGCTGAACGCACAAACCAGTTCATGGGGGTTTTGACCCCCACCTTCTTTTTGGTGTTATGCAGCAGGCAACTCAAGTGTGATCCAGATGTCAAGGAAGCCTCCAACTGTGTGTTCGTGAAATGTTGACTGCCTACCAGCCAGTCCCTTACATGTCGCATAGTGCAAGAAATGGTGAGGTATCTAATGTTCAGCAAACCCATTCCCCCATGCGTTTTGGGCTTATATAAAAGAGGTAGCCTGGGTCGTCTGTTGTTCCATAAAAATTTCCTTAGCATAACCTTCAACTCTCTCTCCTCCCTTCCCCCAAGGTGCAGCGGCAACACTTGAAATTTATATAGCCACTTAGGGGCTATCAACATGTTGAAAAGAGCTATGCGCCCTGTCAAGGAAAGAGGGCAAGAACCCCAAATTCCTAGCAGGCACCTGGTTTCCGCTAACAGGGGTCTCACATTTATCTTGTAGAGTGTAGATAATTTAACCGGCACCTCCACCCCCAAGTACTTCAATCTCCCCTCTGCCCATCGAAAAGGGAAGGGCCCTACCCAGCCTTGTTGGACTTCCTCTGTCATCCCCAGTGCCAGTGACTTGGACAGATTTAGGCGAAACCCCGACAAATCCCCATAGTGTTGCACCTCCTTCAAAAGATACCGCACCGAGGTCCGCGGATCGTCCACCAACAGCAGCAGGTCATCCGAATACGCTAAAAGTTTTAATACATCTTCTTCCACCCTCATGCCTTTAATTCCGGGGTTTTGCCTGATATAAGAGGGGCTCCAAAACTAACAGGAAGAGTAGTGGGGACAGGGGGCATCCTTGTCGTGTCCCTCTCCTTATCGAAAATTCTTCCGTTCTTACCCTTTTCACTAGCAATCGAGCTCTCGGGTCAGTGTAAAGCGCCCCCAGTGCTCCCGCAAACCAATCCTGCACTCCAATCCAGCGTAGGGTTCCATGTAAAAAAGGCCATGCCACCCTGTCAAAGGCACGCTCTTCATCCAAACTTATCATTAAACCTTTGGGTGCCCTTTCAGGAGCTTCTGCCACCGCTGCTATGAGTTTCCTCACATTTATGACAGAGTGTCGGCCCCGAACAAAGCCAACCTGCTCCCCTCCAACTCAGAACGGTACTACCTGTGCTAGACGCTCTGCCACGGCTCGGGTTACGATCTTAATGTCGACGTTTATTAAAGATATGGGTCTATAAGCGGCCGGGTCATCTAAGCTTCGTCCAGGCTTCGGTATTAAGCTGATCAGCGCTTCATTAGCATAACTGGGGAACTGCCCTTCTTTCATTACTGTCTCATAAAAGCTCATAAGGGTTCCCACAACCTGCAGCTTAAGGATTTTATAAAATTCACCCGAAAAACCATCGGGGCCTGGGGCCGAATGAAGCTTTAATGCCTGTATAGCCTTCAGCACCTCCTTAGCTCCTAGAGGGGAGTCTAAAATACTTTTTTGCTCCACTGTCAATTGGGGCATGGCCGATTGCTGTAAGTACTCTCTAATTTTGTCCTGAACCCCGTATCCCATATCCTCCGCTGCATAAAGGCTGATAAAGTGCTTATGGAAGGTGTTTGCTATCTGTTCCGGGCTCGATGTGAGTGTGCCCGAGGGTGTCCGTAGTTGGGCGATAACCTGCGATCTGCGAGCACCCTTTATTAACCGCGCTAGCATACCGCCCGGTCTGTCCCCATAGCGGCTGAGGTTATATCTGCGTGTAATCGTTGTCTTATTATATCTGTCCTGTAATAAGCTATTCAACTCCACCCTCGCAGCGATCAGGGAGTCTAAGGAAGCCCTGGTGGGGGTCTCTGCATGGTTCTTCCTGGCTACCCTAACCTTTCTTTCCAATTCCACTATCTTTTGCGCAATCATTCGATTTCTTCTGGAAACATATGCAATTACTTCTCCACGCAACACTGTCTTGGCGGTGGACCAAAATAAACCTGGGGCACTAAGATGCTGCTCGTTATTCTGCAGATAGTCCTCCCACCTTTTGGCCAAAAATTCCACAAACTCTGGAGAGGAGTGCAGGTACGCCGGGAATCTCCAACCACCCAAACCACGGTAATACGGCTGGGGCTCAATGTCCACCCAGATTATAGCATGATCCGAGAGCTTCTCCGGGCCCACTTCCGCCCCTACAATCCGATTGAACACCCCAGATGCCACCAGTACATAATCCTAGACTGGGTTCCGTGGGCCCTCGAGGTGTGTGTATAGTCACCTTCTTCTTCATGTAAAAATCTCCAGGGGTCCACCAAACCCAGCCCGTCGCAAAAGGTCTCGAGCACCCCCGACCCGGGAGCCGTTCTATCCAGCACAGGGTCTAGCACCTGATTCATGTCACCTGCCACTATAATGGGATCTGTTCCATGTCTCTGGCACTGGGCAAAAAGGTCTGCAAAGAATTTTTTCCCACCAGTCTGAGGGGCGTATACTGCTACCAGTAGATATGACTGCCCCTGAAGGTTCAGCCGAACCCCCACATATCGCCCCTCATCGTCTGTGAATAATAGCTTGGCCTTCACCATAACATTTTTGTGGATCAAGATTGCTACCCCGCCGCGTCTACCCGCCGCTGGGGAGCCAAAAACCTTTCCTACCCAATGTCTCTTTAATTTCTGGAGTTCTACCATAGACAAACGGGTCTCCTGTATGCAAGCTATACCCACCCGGTGTCGTTTGAGCGCACTAAGAATCTTTGCTTGCTTCACCGGGGATGTTATCCCGCACACATTCCATGAGATCACACGTGTAGTGCCACCTAGTCGTTTATTCATTGTCTGCTATCTCTCTTAAGAAACCCAGCCTGATCATTTCCCTTGTCCCTAGGGGACCCAGCCTCCCCCCAGGGATCCATATTAGGCCCTTCTCCTGCTGTCTCCACATCTTCTGCTGTTTCGTCCCCCGGACCCGCACCAAATGCCGCTGCACCTCAATTACCAACCACACTTTATGTATCTCTTGCTCCCTGTATATCCCTCCCCCTCCCCCCTATCCCCCCCTTCTAGCCAACCCTAACCCCCCCCCCCCCCCCCCCCCGTTCCTTTTAAATCCCCATGTCCCCTACCCATATTATCTTATGGGCTGTTGGGGTTCCCCGCATCCCCTGTTCCCCACTCCCCTCAAATGTTAATTAAGTCAAACACTGTGTGATTCTTTGTCTGCTCTCCATGTGTAGCCTCATCATGCCCTTAGTGAGTGTACCTCGTGTAGGCTGCTCTTCCTTGCCATTATCATTCATCCTCTCCTGGCGTGCCAATCTTTCTCGATTGTACCAGCTCCTGCACATATTTTTGTGCCTCTTTAAGATTTTCAAATGGCCTCCATCTTCCTTCTGTCTTCACTTTTAATATAGCAGGATATATCAGCATGAAAGGCACTTCTGCCTCGTGTAATTGTTGGCAGAGCGGTGTAAATTGCCGATGTTTCTCCTGCAGGGCCATCGAAAAATCCTGAAGGATACGTATCTGATGTCTATCGTATCTCAGCTCGTTTCTTTTGAGGCGGGATCCTCGTAATATTTCGTCCTTGTGCACATAGTTGTGTACTTTTATTATCACTGTGCGTGGAACCTGTTTTTCTTCCTGCTTCCTGCCGATACGGTGAGCACGTTCTAAACACAATTTCCCAGCATGATCAGATAAAGCAAATTCTTCTGCCAGCCATTTCTCCAAGACTGTCGATAATACTTTATCAGTCACTGTTTCGGGGAGCCCCACGATCCGCAGGTTGCCGCGGCGCGACCGATTTTCAAGGTCGTACATTTTTGCCTGCAAGTTTTCTTCCACAGCCGCCATGTTTTGTAGCTTCTGTGCTGCTGGGCCCGCTGCATCTTCTACCTACGACATGCGGTGCTCGAGCTCTCCCAGCCTCTGCACAGTATCTGCCGCTTGCGCTTCCAGATTGGATACCTGCGAGTAGAGTTTGTCTAATTTCTAATCCAGCGCTGTGCTCACTGCCTCCGTTAACTGCTGCAATTGCTCATCCGTGAATGAGCCACTTCCATTCGCCTTCAGGCCTTCCTCCGCGCTGCTTGGCGCCTTCGATTTTTCTTTGTCTTTTTTTGCGGTTCTGCTCGCCATGGATGTTTTTGGTGAGCTCAAATATCTGTCCATAAGGCTTTCCACTATTATTTTCTAGAGTGTAAAGATTCGTTTCCTATGCGATTCCAGTGTTTTAAAGCAATATTGGGAGTCAGGGCCTAGGAGGACGCGGGACCACGTCTTCCTCTCTTTAGAGCATCACGTGACCCCCCCCCCCCCCCCTCACCCTTATTTTTTAATTTTTATTTTATTTTATTTTTCATTTTTATTATAATAATTTTTCCTTTTTTGTGCAGGTCTATTTTCACTTTTATTTTTATTTTATTTCCATTTATATTTTTAATTTTTATTTTATTTTATTTTTCATTTTTATTATAATAATTTTTCCTTTTTTGTGCAGGTCTATTTTCACTTTTATTTTTATTTTATTTCCATTTATATTTTTAATTTTTATTGTTACTTATATTTTTATTCTTATTTATTTTTTCATGGTTTTCTATATTAGAATGTATAGCTTCTGAAGAATCTGTGTTCTTCATACAGTGGGGGAAATAAGTATTTGATCCCTTGCTGATTTTGTAAGTTTGCCCACTGACAAAGACATGAGCAGCCCATAATTGAAGGGTAGGTTATTGGTAACAGTGAGAGATAGCACATCACAAATTAAATCCGGAAAATCACATTGTGGAAAGTATATGAATTTATTTGCATTCTGCAGAGGGAAATAAGTATTTGATCCCTCTGGCAAACAAGACCTAATACTTGGTGGCAAAACCCTTGTTGGCAAGCACAGCGGTCAGACGTCTTCTGTAGTTGATGATGAGGTTTGCACACATGTCAGGAGGAATTTTGGTCCACTCCTCTTTGCAGATCATCTCTAAATCATTAAGAGTTCTGGGCTGTCGCTTGGCAACTCGCATCTTCAGCTCCCTCCATAAGTTTTCAATGGGATTAAGGTCTGGTGACTGGCTAGGCCACTCCATGACCCTAATGTGCTTCTTCCTGAGCCACTCCTTTGTTGCCTTGGCTGTATGTTTTGGGTCATTGTCGTGCTGGAAGACCCAGCCACGACCCATTTTTAAGGCCCTGGCGGAGGGAAGAAGGTTGTCACTCAGAATTGTACGGTACATGGCCCCATCCATTCTCCCATTGATGCGGTGAAGTAGTCCTGTGCCCTTAGCAGAGAAACACCCCCAAAACATAACATTTCCACCTCCATGCTTGACAGTGGGGACGGTGTTCTTTGGGTCATAGGCAGCATTTCTCTTCCTCCAAACACGGCGAGTTGAGTTCATGCCAAAGAGCTCAATTTTTGTCTCATCTGACCACAGCACCTTCTCCCAATCACTCTCGGCATCATCCAGGTGTTCACTGGCAAACTTCAGACGGGCCGTCACATGTGCCTTCCGGAGCAGGGGGACCTTGCGGGCACTGCAGGATTGCAATCCGTTATGTCGTAATGTGTTACCAATGGTTTTCGTGGTGACAGTGGTCCCAGCTGCCTTGAGATCATTGACAAGTTCCCCCCTTGTAGTTGTAGGCTGATTTCTAACCTTCCTCATGATCAAGGATACCCCACGAGGTGAGATTTTGCGTGGAGCCCCAGATCTTTGTCGATTGACAGTCATTTTGTACTTCTTCCATTTTCTTACTATGGCACCAACAGTTGTCTCCTTCTCGCCCAGCGTCTTACTGATGGTTTTGTAGCCCATTCCAGCCTTGTGCAGGTGTATGATCTTGTCCCTGACATCCTTAGACAGCTCCTTGCTCTTGGCCATTTTGTAGAGGTTAGAGTCTGACTGATTCACTGAGTCTGTGGACAGGTGTCTTTCATACAGGTGACCATTGCCGACAGCTGTCTGTCATGCAGGTAACGAGTTGATTTGGAGCATCTACCTGGTCTGTAGGGGCCAGATCTCTTACTGGTTGGTGGGGGATCAAATACTTATTTCCCTCTGCAGAATGCAAATAAATTCATATACTTTCCACAATGTGATTTTCCGGATTTAATTTGTGATGTGCTATCTCTCACTGTTACCAATAACCTACCCTTCAATTATGGGCTGCTCATGTCTTTGTCAGTGGGCAAACTTACAAAATCAGCAAGGGATCAAATACTTATTTCCCCCACTGTACATATACACACAGCTAGTACCCGATGGTGATGTCATTTTGCATATTAGGATAGGTTTATGTTTTCATTGGACCGCAGTTCTATCAATCAGGTTTAAAATTGATGTTGCATTCTCCTTTTTTATTGGACATGAGATCCATCAGTTTGGATTAAGTCTGTTGGTGGGACATCCAATCATAAAAAGACACATCATTTGTAGCTCGTATATACTCTGTGATGTTCTAGTGGCCATTTTTTCTTTGGAGTTGTATTAGTTTGCAGTGATCACCAGTTACTACTGTCTCTCTCTCTGATTTTGACTTTGGTAAGTTCCTCTTATAGAGGAATTTTTAATTGTCATTTCATTTCACTTTTGGTCATTGAGGGAAACCACATGATTCATACCTTGGTTTTTAATTTATTGGTACATTTTAATTTATTGGTACATTTGTTATTAATGGGGTTTCATCTTGTGGTTCTTTTAGTTACATTTTAGGTCCTGGTCTGTGCAGCCACACATAATATATTTTTAAATGATGTTCTTTGGATGTGCTATTTTTAAAGAGATTTAGTTTTCTGCTTTTGTTTTTAAGAGGTTTGTATCAGCCCTGTATGACTTTAATCTAGAACTTTCTGGTGATGGTTTTTATTTTATAACCATGTATGTTTACCACATACTGGTTATCCACCATTTTGGTTAATTAGCAGCACTTAGTTTTAAGTGACATGTCTGGCACAGAGTTATGTCTGGTATTGTTACTGTTCATTTTGTTATTTCATCTTTTTACTTTTATCTTTACCATTTCACAGTGTTATTTTCAGTGCTCCAGTAGTATCATATGCTCAATAGAACATCAGCATATTGGTATGTGTGTGTTTTTGGAAAATCCAGCCTATATAATAATTCTCACCTCCAGTGTTCTAATGTGCCTGGGACCGTGGCTCCCTCGGAGGTGGTCTGCTAGGCAGCTTAGAATGCTCTGACATCAGTGACATCACTGACAGCTGATTCCAAGGCAAGGGGAGGAGTACTCCTCCCCCTGCCTACCAGTCAGCTCTCAGTGCCCCCCTAGGCACAACATCCATGCCCCTACCCCCCCTCGACGCATCACCCAAGACCCTCCCCCCGGGGCGCATCACCAAAGCCCCTACCCCCCCCCCCCCCCCTCCCGGGCACATCAACCCCCTCGCCACCTGCAGCCGCCAATACAAACGCTGTCCAGCCGCTGCTGCTTCTCCTGTGGCAAGCAAGAAATGAGGCCCCCAGAAATGCGGTAAGTCTGAGGGTGGTCACGGCCACAGACGTGACAGTACCTCCTCCTCAAGACCCCCCTTCCGGTCTCCATGGAGAGTTCAGGTGTCCAGGGGTAACAGTGGTAAAACTTCTTGATGGGTTTCAAAATCCAGACATGGATCACTGGACTGGAAGTCCCAAGGAAGTTCAAAACTGGCAGACAGGAGCGGAGCTTGTAAACAGGAGGCTCCTTGGAATCACCACTGGGCAAACTCAGGAACTTGGATGCAGCAAGAGGAACAAAGTTCAAGAGGAACCCTTCTCTGAGGAAACCCAGACTGAACTCAGGAAGCAAACCGGGACTGGGACCCGGACTGGAGTCAAAAAGCAAACTGGGACTGGGACCCGGACGGGCGTCAGGAATCAAACCGGGGCTGGGACCCGTGCTGGCGTCAGGAGTTTGGCTGGAACTGGAACTTGGAACGGACTCCGCATCTTGGCTGGAACCAGAACTCGGAGCAGGCTCAGCATCTTGGCTGGAACTGGAACTTGGAACGGACTCAGCATCTTGGCTGGAACTGGAACTTGGAATGGACTCAGCATCTTGGCTAGCCCTGGAACTCAGAGCGAACTCCGCATCTTGGCTGGAACTGGAACTCTGAACAGGAGCTGAACCGGGACTGGGACCCGGACTGGAATCAAAGTCATGACTGGAACTGGAACTCGAGGCACCATCTGCCTCCTGGCAGGGACAGAACTTTAACTGAGGCCTGGCAGCAAACACCCTTTGGACAGGAATCTGAGGCTCGATCTGAAGCACCACTCGAACTGGCCTTAGGAGCTTGATTGGAGGTGCCCTCTGGACTGGAAGCGGAGGCTCCACCTGAACCACCCTTCAGACTGGCACCGGAGGCTTGGTTAGAAGCCCCCCTCGAACTGGACTCAGTGGCTTGACTGGACGGGTCACTTGGACAAGAACCGGAGGCTTGACCCGAAGAGCCACTTGCACAGGCCTCGGAGACTCCGTCAGAAGCACCCCTCGGACTGGAAGAGGTTTCAAGGGGCTTGACACTTGAAGGAGAACTGGAGGCTCGGCCCGGAGCGCCACTCGAGCAGGAATCAGAGGCTCAATCGAAAGCTTCCCTCGGACTGGACTCGGAGGCTTAAGTGGAAGCGTTACTTGAACTGGAAGCGGGGACTCAGTATGAAGCACTCCCTGGACTGGACTCAGGCGCCTAGGCGGCACTACTTGGACTGGAATCAGAGGTTGGTCCGACGTTTCACTCGGCCTGACCTCCGAGGCTGCTGATGAGCCCTGAGCGGAGAAATCCCACAGCGCCTTCTTTCGGCCTTAGCCTCAGGAGCTGGACTGGAACTGGAACTCTGATCCGGAACTGGACCTGGACCGGGACCACTCATCCACCTCCTTGCCGCATGGGCCTCAGGAGTATTCCGCAGAGCTGGATCCGAGAGAAGTTGGAAGCAGTAAAGGAAGAGCTTCGTAGAGGGATCCATAGCAGAAACTGGGTCTTCAAAAAACCCTCGCCCAGAAACGCGCTCTCTCTCCGCTGCTGCCTCAGGAGTATCTTTTAGGGCTGGATCAGACAAAAGTTGTACCCGGTAATCCTGGAGGGTCATTAACGAATCCAAAGAAAAAATCAGGTCGGAACTGGGATCTGAACTGGAATCAGGAGCTACACCAGGGTCGGAACCCGGATTGTCCATAGGGAACAAAGTCATGGGCAGGCAACCCACCTGGACCGATGATCTTGCCGGACTCATGGCCTTTGCATTCTGTTGCGTTCTTGAGGGCCTTGGCATTCTGTCAGGTCCTCGAGGCAGGTCTGGCGTTCGTGAGCCCTTGGGCCACTGCCGAGGAGCGGCAGTGGCAGGCAAGACCACCTCGGGACTGGAAACACAGAAGAGCAGTACTGGAACTCTGGACTGGAGTAGTACAAGGCAGGCAACTAGAACAGATGAGACAGGAACAGCTTCACCTGCACCTAGCCACCTTTCCTCCGGAGTTGAGCTCCGTAGTGCAGGCGGCTGGCAGGACTTGCAGGATAAGGCAGGAACTGAAGATCCAGAGGACCCACCCTGGGTCTGGGATACACGAGGGCGACAGGGCACGGAACTAGACTCAGACAGTGTGCTGCTGCACAGCCACTAGCAAGACCCAGAAGACAGACCAAGGAACACAAGGTGTACAGAAGCTAGCAGGAGCAAGGACTAGGGCAGCAACACACTAAGCAGAACGGGGATCTGGGAATACCCACAGGGTAAACCCTCTAGCTAGATGGAGACAGGATACAGGAATAATCACCCAGGAAAACACACTAGCCAGACAGATACAGGATTCAGGATATACCCTCAGGGTATACAAGCAGGGTAGGCACACAGGCTAGGCAAGGCAGGGTTCAGGGTAAAGAGAGCAAACCAGGAATAACAGGCCAAGGGTCTTGGGCAGGCAGCACAGCAAACAGAGTAACCAGGAAGAACAGGCCATGGGTCTGAAGCCACAGCCGTTCCACACACTGACTGGGGAACTCACAAAGGCTGAGGCTTCGCATACAGAGAACAAACCCGGACAAAGGCTTCACCCCATCCCAGGGTAAGCCAGGAACAGAGGCTTCACCCCAACACAGGGTAAACCTGGAGCAGAGGCTTCACCCCAAACACAGGGTAAGCCAGGAACAGAGGCTTCACCCCAACACAGGGTAAACCTGGAGCAGAGGCTTCACCCCAAACACAGGGTAAGCCAGGAACAGAGGCTTCACCCCAAACACAGGGTAAGCCAGGAGGGACCCACAGTCCACAGACAGACAGTGGCAGGGAAGTCCCCCCACGGAAGGACAACAGAGACACAGGCACAGAAAGAAACTGGGCTGGAACCCAGAGAGAGGCTAAGCAGTAGTGCAGCAGACACTTACTAACCTTACCTGGCCTAAGAGCATAACACTTATTCAAAGGCCCTGACTGCAAGCACAGCCCTTCCTTATGAAAGCTCTCACTGATGAGTCACCAGCAGCAGGACAGAAGCAGGAAGTACACTGACCCCAAAGAGAGGCTTGACACACACAGGAAGTGAGCCCACAGGAAAGACAGGCAGGAGCTATCTTGGAAGCTGGCACAGAGCCGGTGGCAGCCATCTTAGATGCTGGCTCCCCAGAGAGGCATAGCACATACAGGTGAGGTCTAGTGAAGTAATCAGCACACAGAGCCAGAGACAAGACTAACACAAAGACAGACAGAAGCCAGCAGAGCTGCTGGCCACCAGAAATGAGGTAAGTCTGAGGGTGGTCACGGCCACAGACGTGACACATGTCAAGCTTCTGTTTGTAGTTCTTATGAGGCTAGAGCTTGTCTCAGTTGGCTACATTCTGTCATGGATTCAATTTCGGAGTCTGATATGCCAGGAACTCCTCAGATGTCGCTGATGGATATTGGGCTGGCGTACTTGGCGGATGCTTTGCATGATTTGGTCCGTGCTTCGGCCAAACTCATGGCCTTGACCGTTTCCTCTCGGTGTCTTCTGTGGCTCCATCATTGGGCCGCAGATAATGCCTCTAAGCAGCTGATCTGTCAACGTTTGGGAAGACCAGTAATGGATATCATGGCCATGGCTTGCAATGCCAAAGTTCCCCAGTTCTTCAGCCGCAAACGGCAGCCAGGATCCGCAGGACTGGACGCTGTTCTCCAGCCATGGCCGGAACAACAACTACTGTATGTTTTTCCTCCGTGGCCTCTGATAGGGAGAGTTCTTTGCTGTATAGGGTGGCATTGGGGGCCGGTCGTTCTAATTGCCCCGTGGTATGCAGACCTCATTCGAACACTCTCAGAGCCACCATTGCGACTCCCGATCTGCTGCATCAAGGGCCAGTTCAGATGGTAAATCCCTCCCGCTTTGGTCTTACGGCCTGGCTATTGAGAGGCGGCAGCTGAGGAAGAAGGGATTTTCAGGACCAGTCATTGCCACTCTTTTGGGGGCATGGAAGCAGTTTACTTCAGCAGTGTACGCGCGAGTGTGGAAAGCTTTCTCGGCGTGGTGTGCTTTACGTGCTGAATCGCCTTTCTGGGCGGACATTTCGGTTATTCTGGAGTTCCTTCAGCATGGTCTTTAAAAGGGATTGGCATATAATTCTCTTTGAGTGCAGGTAGCCGCGCTAGCTTGCTTTAGGGGCAAACTGGACAGTTCCTCTTTAGCAGCTCACTCTGATGTCAGTGCTTCTCAAACCCCCTCTTGGAGGTACACCTAGCTAGTTGGATTTTTAGGATTACCACAATGAATATGTATGAGATAGATTTGCATACCATGGCTCTCCAGTATATGCAAATTTATCTTTTGCATATTGATTGTGGTATTCCTGAAGACTTGACTGGCTAGGTGTGCCTTGAGGACAGGCTGAAGTACTACCCCAAGTGTTGAAGGTGCATAGTTTGCCCTTCGGTTACATAAAGTAACATAGTAACATAGTAGATGATGACAAAGAAAGACCTGTATGGTCCATCCAGTCTGCCCAACAAGATAAACTCATATGTGCTACTTTGTGTATACATTACCTTGATTTGTATCTGCCATTTTCAGGGCACAGACTGTAGAAGTCTGCCCAACACTAGCCCCACCTCCCACCACTGGTGCTGCCACCCAATCTCCGCTAAGCTTCTGAGGATCCATTCCTTCTAAACAGGATTCCTTTATGTTTATCCCATGCATTTTTGAATTCCGTTACCGTATTCATCTCCACCACCTTCCGCGGGAGGGCATTCCAAGTATCCACCACTCTCTCCGTGAAAAAATACTTTCTGACATTTTTCTTGAGTCTGCCCCCCTTCAATCTCATTTCATGTCCTCTAGTTCTACTACCTTCCCATCTCCGGAAAAGGTTCGTTTGCGGATTAATACTTTTCAACTATTTGAACGTCTGTATCATATCACCCCTGTTTCTCCTTTCCTCCAGAGTATACATATTCAGGTCAGCAAGTTTCTCCTCATACGTCTTGTAATGCAAATCCCATACCATTTTTGTAGCTTTCCTTTGCACTGCTTCAATTCTTTTTACATCCTTAGCAAGATACGGCCTCCAAAACTGAACACAATTCTCCAGGTGGAACCTCACCAATGAAATACAGGGGCATCAACACCTCCTTTCTTCTGCTGGTCACACCTCTCTCTATACAGCCTAGCAATCTTCTGGCTACGGCCACCGCCTTGTCACACTGTTTTGTCGCCTTCAGATCCTCAGATACTACCACCCCAAGATCCCTCTCCCCGTCTGTACATATCAGACTCTCACCGCCTAACACATATGTCTCCCATGGATTTCTACTCCCTAAGTAAATCACTTTGCATTTCTTCACGTTGAATTTTAATTGCGAAACCTTAGACCATTCTTCTGGCTTCTGAAGATCCTTTTTCATGTTTTCCACTCCCTCCGGGGTGTCTACTCTGTTACAAATCTTGGTATCATCTGCAAAAAGGCAAACTTTACCTTTTAACCCTTCGACAATGTCACTCACAAATATATTGAACAGAATCGGCCCCAGCACCGGTCCCTGAGGCACTCCACTACTCATTTTTCCCTCATCCGAGCAAATTCCATTAACCACCACTCTCTGGCATCTGTCCGTCAACCAGTTTCTAATCCAGTTCACCACGTTGGGTCCTATCTTCAGCCTGTGAAGTTTATTCGAGAGCCTCTTTTGGGGAACTGTGTCAAAAGCTTTGCTGAAATCTAAGTAGATTACGTCTATAGCACGTCCATTATTCAATTCTCCGGTCACCCAGTCAAGGAATTCAATGAGATTCGTTTGGCAGGATATACCTTTGGCAAAACCATGTTGTCTCGGATCTTGCAACTTATTGGTTTCCAAGAAATTTACTATCCTTTCCTTCAGCATCACTTCCATTACTTTTCCAATAATTGAAGTGAGGCTTACCGGCCTGTAGTTTCCAGCTTCTTCCCTATCACCACTTTTGTGAAGAGGGACCACATCCACTCTTCTCCAATCCCACGGAACCTCTCCCATCTTCAAGGATTTATTAAACAAATCTTTAAGAGGACCCACCAGAACCTCTCTGAGCTCCCTCATATCCTGAGGTGGATTCCATCCGGTCCCATGGCTTTGTCCACCTTTAGATTTTCAAGTTGTTCATACACGCTCTGTCTGTGAACGGTGCTATATCCACTCCATTCTCATATGTACCTTTGCCAGTCAATCGGGTCATGAACTTTATTGCTTAGACTGCGAGCATTTGTGGTCATCACTTTCCATCTACATTTCAGTGGCATTTTTATCTTCTGTTTAGTTTTTTGTTTAGTCTCACTTCCTGCTGTGTTGGTAAGAAGTGATTTTTAAGATTGTTGTTTACATTGTTTTATTTTCTACTGCATCTTGTCTTTAGCTTTAGCTGGGGGTGACCACTTGGTGTACTGCCTCCGTATGCCACCCCCGCCTTCTAGTTTAAATGTCTAGAAATATATTGTCCCAGTGAGTCAGCCAAGTGCTATATCAAAAAAAAAGTTCTCTAGGTATGACCAGAACTGATACAGTCTGATCAAACAGTTTTCAGTTGATTTAACTCTCAAATTCCACTAGAATATAACTTTCTTTTAGTAATAAATCTAAATATTCCCAATAATTATCTAATATAATAAAACGCACCGTGAACGTTCTGAAGCCAACGTTCTGTGAAGCCGGAAACTTGAAGCCGGAAGCTTCAAACCCTGAAGCCTTGAAGCCTTGAAGCCATCTGACGTCACTCCCAGGCTGAGGCTGAAGGGTTCGGGGATTCGTGGTGTGAAGCCTTCAAGCCAGCCAGCCGTCTCTGGCCCGCCCTCGCGACAAAACAAACAAATCCGGAAGCGAAACGTCAGGGAAGGAGGCGGCGCTCCCGACGTCTAGCCTTCCCTTCGCTGTGTTCCGCCTTCAAAACAAGGCGGAACACAGCGAAGGGAAAGCTAGACGTCGGGAGCGCCGCCTCTTTCCCTGACGCTTCGCTGCACGAACCGCCACGGCGGTAAAGTTAAAAAGAATTTAAAAAAAAAAAAGGGATGCATGGATGCGAAGGGGTGGGGGGGCATGGATGCGAGGCATGGATGCAAAGGGGGGGGGGGAAGAAGAGGGCGGGCCAGGCTGGGACATGGGAGAGAGCGTAGCATGGATGCGAGGGGGGGGGGTCATGGAAGGGCGAGAGGGGATTTGCTGGAAAAGGATGAATGGAGGCGGCAGGGGACAGAGGAGCATGGATGGGTATGGATTAGGAGGGCAGGGCACAGGGAGAGAGGGGAATTACTGGAAATGGATGAATGGAGGGGGCAGGGGACAGAGGAGCATGGATTACAGAGCAGGCCTCAGGCAGAGAGGGGAAATGCTGGATAGGGAAAAATGGAGGGGCCAGGTGACAGAGGAGCATGGATGGGCATGGATTGGAAGGGCAGGACTCAGGGAGAGGGGAATTGCTGGATAGGGATGAATGGAGGGGACAGATGGGCATGGATGGATATGGATTACAGAGCAGGCCTCAGGCAGAGAGGGGAAATGCAGGATAGGGAAAAATGGAGGGGCCAGGTGACAGAGGAGCATGGATGGGCATGGATTGGAAGGGCAGGACTCAGGGAGAGGGGAATTGCTGGATAGGGATGAATGGAGGGGACAGATGGGCATGGATGGATATGGATTGCAGAGCAGGCCTCAGGCAGAGAGGGGAAATGCTGGATAGGGAAAAATGGAGGGGCCAGGTGACAGAGGAGCATGGATGGGCATGGATTGGAAGGGCAGGACTCAGGGAGAGGGGAATTGCTGGATAGGGATGAATGGAGGGGACAGATGGGCATGGATGGATATGGATTGCAGAGCAGGCCTCAGGCAGAGAGGGGAAATGCTGGATAGGGAAAAATGGAGGGGCCAGTTGACAGAGGAGCATGGATGGGCATGGATTGGAAGGGCAGGACTCAGGGAGAGGGGAATTGCTGCATAGGGATGAATGGAGGGGACAGATGGGCATGGATGGATATGGATTGCAGGGCAGGCCTCAGGCAGAGAGGGGAAATGCTGGATAGGGAAAAATGGAGGGGCCAGGTGACAGAGGAGCATGGATGGGCATGGATTGGAAGGGCAGGGGACTCAGGGAGAGGGGAATTGCTGCATAGGGATGAATGGAGGGGACAGATGGGCATGGATGGATATGGATTGCAGGGCAGGCCTCAAGCAGAGAGGGGAAATGCTGGATAGGGATGAATGGAGGGGGCAGGTGACAGACAAACATGGATGGCCATGGATTGGGAGGGCAGGGCTCACGGACAGAGGGGAATTGCTGGAAAAGGATGAATGGAGGGGGCAGGGGACAGATGGCCATGGATTGGGAGGGCACGGCTCACACTCTCTCTCTCATATACAATGTCTTTCTCACTCTCACACACTCTGTCTCACATTCACTCTCTATGTGCCACACAGTCACTCACACACTCGCTTGGTCTCATACACTCACTCAAACAGAGAATCTGTGTCTCACACACAGTCTCTCTCTCGCCCACACACACACACTCTCACTTACACTGTGTCTCACATACACACTTGCACACACTCTCATTCTCACACACACACTCTCTCACAAACACACTCACACCCAGACTCACGCTCTCTCTCACACAATCACACTTTCACTCCGACTCTCAAACAGTCACTCTCACATACACTCTCCCAAACATACACACTCCGAGGAAAACCTTGCTAGCGCCCGTTTCATTTGTGTCAGAAACGGGCCTTTTTTACTAGTAGCAGAATAAAATAATCAGAAATCACTTAGCAGTATTTTGGTTGAGGTCCAGCACAAGGAATGCTGCAAACAAAGTGGTCTGTGTCTCCCTATTCAGAGCCCAACCTGCCTCCTGCTATGCAGTGATTACCTCACAGGGAGTCGGCCAATTGCTGTATCAAAAATGTTCTCTAGGTATGATCAGAACTGATACAATCTGATCAAACAATTTTCAGTTGATTAACTCTCAAATTCCACTAGAATATAACTTTCCTCTAGTAAATAAATCAAAATATTCTCAATAATTATAGCAGTTTCATCAGTGTAAAATGCAAATTTATAACCAGTTGAGAGACTTTGTTTTTGCCTAGGACTGGCAGAATCTTTCCACAAAGTTAGAATGCTACAGGACCAGAAGCAGTTAGAAAAGCCTGACCTCTATCAGTGCTAGGCAGGAAAGGAAAGAGGGTATTATTTTTTTTCTTTGTTTTTGTCTTTTTGGGAGGGGGGGGGGGCAGAGTTAGAAGACAGAGAAGTGCACTACAATACAGATTCACAGGACAAATTAATTAAGCAATAAGCATTAAATTCCAGAGAATAGATATATCAGGTAGCTAAACCTATAGCCAAAAAGTTGAGAAATTAGAATAAAATAATCAGAAATCACTTAGCAGTATTTTGGTTGAGGTCCAGCACATGGAATGCTGGTTAGAATAAGATATCTGATTATTAACTTCCAGTAGATATGTATTTCATGGCAACTGCACAATGCATGTAGAAATCTGCCTCTACCTGTATTACATTTAAGGCACTTTACTGCCTTGCATACCCTAGTTGGAAAGCCTGTGCTGGAGAAAAGTGTGCCCTATGTAGTACCCAATAACTATATTCTTGAAAATGTGCTCTTCAAGTATATGATGTATGTGCTTAATACTAGTTAGTATAACGCAGGTCTCGCTTGGCAATGCTAATTCCTCTCTCCACATTTTTGTGCTGTCTGTGTTATCTACAAGATGTTCATGTTCTAGCAGTTTCTTATGCAAAGTAGACACTGAAATTCTGCGAAGCGTGCCTTCCATAAGAAAGTGCATAACTTGTTTCCATATTGTGACCCTAAATCTTTTCTATTCAACAAATTAACATGTGTTTCACTTGTAAGTTATTTGGTATATTTAAAGTTCATTGGTCAACAGCTTGTAATGGGACTGCTATTTATTTATTCTGTTACTTTTACACTCTCCTTTTCTGAAATCCCTAATTAACTTATCTTCTTATTGGGGTAGTCTACCAATATGCGTGTGGTAGGTAGGGGTTGAGGAGCAAGGGAAAGAACAAACACAGGTGGATTTAAAAACTCAAAAAAGGCTATTAAGTATATAGGAATGTAAATAATGTAATCCAGAGTTCTCTTTCCATGCAGGCTTTAAGTCACAATTTCCTGAACAGCAGTACTTGGTTTGTGCTTATCCTGCAGCAGAAACAGCTTCTGCCCTCTGTAGTCCCTGTGTTCCACCATCCACCCTCCCAACTTGTAATTTTATTTATTGTAAACCATTTAGATGTATATTTGATTTAGCAGTATTTCAAATAAAATTGAACCTTGAACTTTAAGATCTAAATATGTATATCTTGAAGGAAAAGCAGGATGGGGGAGCTATGCTAGAGAATTTTAAACGCATGCAAGATATTCTGTAAATACATAAGAAGCAGGTCTCTTTCAGTGGAAATGAGATTCTGTAATGAGAAATAAGCTGTGAGTAAAAGAGAGTAGACTTCGGTAAACTAAGCAAATATTTGTTTACAGAAAGGAGGGGTGGAAACATTCAGAAGCCTCCCAGTGGAGGTGGTGATGAGCACTGTGTCTGAATTCAAGAAAGCATGGGACATGTACAGAAGATCTCTGAGGAGCATGTAATTGTAGAGCAGAGCAGTCAGTGTGGAAGGGCAGATTGGATAGAAGGGCCCTATAGTATTTATTTCCTGTCATGCTGTATGTTTCTGTGACCTTGATAATAAGATGTAAAGACTGGTTCCTCTCCTGTCATATGGTTCAGGATATTGTTTCTAGCCTTTTCAAATACTACTTTTGAGTCTTTTAAAATATACCAAATAAAAGTGGAATATTTAATAGGCAGCGGAATGGGGTAGGCCGTTAATCCAATGGCCAGAACAAAACTTTGCCCAATACAGCATCAGCAAATGGAGAGTTTGGGGACAGGACTGGAGATTGATTTGTTTGGCCCCTCTGCCCAAAAAGGTATTCCATTAGTCCTAGAATATCTCATTTTATGATAGTAGATATTGAGGTAAACATATTGGATGCTATTCATCTAGCAGAGGCCCAAACATCCAGGGTTGAATCATGCCCATTATCTTTCTGGTAGATGACAGAAAACAAATTAGCAGTAGTAGAAAACTAATGCCAAATACTACTGGAAATGATCTGCAAATGCTTACTGCCTGTATTTTCTTGAAGTATACGCCTGCTTCAAGAGAAATGTACATTTCAAATGGCAGTATTTGCCTTTTTTGGTGGTTCCCATGTTCCTTTTTTCAGTGGGTTGGTTTCATCACTTAAATATGTATTATCTTTGATTTTATCTTCTATAAAGCCATAATTATTTTGCTTGCTCAGTTTATGAATTCAGCTTCAATATTACTAGAAATCTTGAGCTATAAAGGAGTATAATTTAGAAGTTGTGTGTGATTTTAGGAAATACGTAGAGCACAAGGGCAGTGTATTTGTTTTAAAATAAAAGCACCAAGATTTTTATGATATAATTGTTCACTATAAATATTTAATATTTTTGTTCTCATTTAAAATAATAGAACTACAGAGAGCCATTTTTTAAGAGCTAAAGGTTCTTTTGGTCTCGCAATTCTGCTGATTCCTTATCTATGGATATGTTACATTTAGTATTTTTAGAGGCCCTTTTACTAAACTATGTTAGGTGCTAAAGTGTGCTTAATGAGTCTAAAATGGCATACAGCGGGATGTGATCAGATATCCTGTAATAAATACCAAATGTGTGCACTAACCACAGGCTAAAAGTTACTTTTTTGAGGGAGCATGTCTGGGCAGAGAGTGGACATTCCTACATTAATCAGTAGTGCAGCTGTATTAGTGCATGTTAACTGTTAGCACATGTATAGTGTGTTCCCTTACCACCTACAAAATGGGTAGCGGTAAGCGAACACATGAGAAGTTTCAAAATGGCCACATGCTAATGGCAAAATTAGCACATGACAACTAATATAAAAATACCTTTTTTATGGCTGTAGTAAAAATGGCTCTAGTTGGGTGGGAAAGACTCGTATAAGTGCGCGCTAAGGCCACATTTTACTGCAGTTTAGTAAAAGGACCCCTTATTTTGGCCAAAATTGGTTCAACACTGTTTTGTCTGTGGCATCTAGGGGATGTGCTATTCCATCTAGCACGAATACTTTACAAAGTTGCATAGCCCATGAAGGCTGTTGGGAGGGGATAGAGACAGGGTGTGTCAGATGGCAGTGCCAAGTTTCTCTGTGGCCTTGCATAGTGCAGCACGATGGAAGCATGGAACTAGGCATCCAGTTCAGACAGATGAGTGAACTGAGAAAGTGTGCTAGTGTTTGGGATCAAAGAGGTTAGGAAGTATCCAGTGAATTTCATCAGATGTTAAATAGTAAATCATCAGGGCCAGCCCTACAATTGAGCAACTCTTTTTTTTTTTTTTTTTTTTTTTTGCTTATAGTCCCATCTTTCTGCCCTTCTTTTCAAACCATAGTGATGTATGCACATGGCCTTTCATCCTTCTGCACTCCCTATGAGTTGCCCTTGGTTAAAATACAGTTTAGATATCAAAAGGGGATGGAATTTGATATACTGCCTTTCTGTGTTTACAATAAAAGTGGTTTACATATTATATACAGGTACTTATTTTGTTCCTGGTGCAATGGAGGATTAAGTGACTTGCACAGAGTCACAAGGAGCTGCAGTGAGAATAGAGTCTATTTGTTGGAAGAATTGTCATAATTATCTGTTTATGTAAATAGTGATGCATTTACTTACATTTCTACCTCATGCCTCCATTTTTGTAAGTTATAATTTAATCATCATTTTTTTATTTTTTTTTCAGAGCTAGACAAAGAACACACATGTTAACTTATCTACATTCACCATAAAAGGAGCATCCTTGTAAAGAACTGCAGAGGTCACAAAGTTTAATTGTTACAAGGATGTGATGTCCAGGGGATCAAACGTTGGCCACGTTTTACATGGACCAAGGATTTAGATGTTTGCTGTTTTGTGAGCAAGAGCAACTTTGGACTTAGTTGGTACTCTGAAAATGCGGCCATGGACTGGCTCCTGGCGTTGGATTATGCTTATCCTGTTTGCTTGGGGGACCTTGCTATTTTATATAGGAGGACATTTAGTGAGAGACAATGAGCATCCTGATCACTCCAGCAGAGAACTGTCCAAGATACTTGCAAAACTTGAACGTTTAAAGCAGCAGAATGAAGATTTAAGGCGAATGGCAGAGTCTCTCAGGTATGGTTTAAAAGTAAGCATGCTGATCAGTGGTGGTCAAAGTTGGGTCATTAAGAAACTGCTTACTAAGTCAGTAAACCATTCCACAGAGTTGATTGATCCTTAATTATAGATTTAAGGGGTAAAAGCCATGCTTAATAGGCAGAAAAATGTTTTTAATGTCTAAGGTTTTCATGGGACAGTGCTATGTAGTATGACTAACATCTGCTATCTTCAAAGTTTTGTTCATCATAATGCCACTTGGTTTCCAAAATCAGGAGAATTCCTAAAACGTTTGCTTCACGGTATATGTATTTGTGTGGTTGCATGTGTATATATGCAGATAATACTGGATATAGATCACTAATTCTGTACTTTTCTGCCTCTTATGATTACATATAGAATTCTTTATGTAGTTTGAGCAGTGTGGCCTGTACCAAACTATATGCAACAATTGTCAAAGCTGAAATGGGCTTTACCAATTTATTTAGGATTTTTCTCAAGTGGAGTATTCATTAAACTATACCAATACACATTATATCCATAAAAGTGAATCATAAGATGGCATCACTGCAAGTTTCTGTATTGGAATTACTTTATTATAAGTGAATTTAAATAATATATTTTTTTTAATCTCCGAATTTGTTTTCTGCTTGTTGCCACCCTTCTCAAAAGTATGCTTTGGAACTAACAAATACATTCACCTGTTTTCTAATCAAAGGGAATTATGGGTCTGGGGTGATAGTAGCCAGCTGATGCTTCATCCCTTGGCTATGCACAGGAGGAAGCCAGAAGAGAAAGCATCCTGCTACATGCTGAATGAATGTCTAGTACTGATTAACAAAGACCCTGGACCCATTATTTGTCCCAGTTGATTGGTTACCTGACTTCCTATCCTCCCTAAAATCACAGTATGTGGAATACAGTTGATTACCAGTTGATTTCAGTGATTCAGAAGAACAAATATAAAACAATTAATATGAATTGTATCTCAGAAATTTATAGGATACTATGAAAAGTGTGAAATTTTTCTGTAGATGAACAAAAACTATGATGATACTGTTTCTGCGCCCCTTTTTTTGTATAAAAAGTGTCCATATATTCTCACAAGACTAATTTAGTGGATTAGAAGAGCAGCCTCACGGTTAGAGTTGCAGGATGAGAACTCCCATATAATTAAACTTCTTAGACATTTTTCAAGGTAGTCATTATATCAAATAAAAGTGAGCTGTAAAGCTAGGATTTCAGTCCTGCTTCTCAATTGATGCTCCTTGTGACCTTGGACAAGTCACTGTCATTGTCTCAAGTAGAAACTTAGGGGTAGATTTACTAACCTGTATTAATACATATTTGTTTTTAACTTGTATAAATGTGATTAATATGAATTATTAGTATATAGGCTCTATTGACAATAAGAGTACTTCAGTTAAATAATGTGTTAAATCCAGTGTTGGCTATGATTTTAAATCATTTTGTATGATTTTATTATTTGGAATCACTCCTTTACCCTGATTTTGATTTTAGAGTTGAAATCGCATATCTTTTTATGTTTATTAAATCAAAAATCATTTGCTGATGGATGTTGATTTAATCTTAAGATTCATGGATTTATTACTGTGTTTTTGCAGTATGACTACGCAGACCGCAATATATCTCGAGCCTCAACCTCTGGGAGATTCACTTTTGCTCTTCCCACAGAGAATTTCCCCATAAATCCCGCCCCCTTGTGGTTTAAAAAAAAGTTCCATTTAATAATCTCGCTCCTCAGATATCCGCTTGCCCCTCTACCTGAGGAAAGCTTCAGGATCATCATAGTCAGGAGTGCTGCCCAATCACTTCTCTCCTGCCAGAGCAGAAATCCAAACTACTGATGGCTGACATCAGATTTGACTTTCTTCCTCATATGACATCTCTGATTTGCCCCCCACCCCCCCCCCACCCCCCACACACACAACAATCTACGCTTATTATTTTCACATTCTTTCCATTCCATTCACCCATGTGTCTTCTGCCTGTTTCCATGCACTGTGAAGTTGGCAGTACTTGTCAACCAGATACTGAAAATAACAGTCAGAAGCTAGAGGGGAGATGATGGAGCAGTTGACCAGTAGAGGTCTACGTGTGACAGTTTCCATCCCTCTTGACCTGAATGAAGTGTAGATACACATATCCAAAAAGGCAAACATCCATAAGCAGCATATTCCCCTTCTCCATCCCCTTCTATCCCATGTGCTCTATTTCCCCTTTTCCCTTCCTCACTCCTCAATGTATGTCCCCCTTACCAATCTTTTTTCCCTCTTTCCTGCACCCACACTCCCTCCACCCTTTTTACCAAGGAGGTTAGATAAAACAGGAGATGGGGTGAGTCTATCTAGCCCATTATAAGCCAGTAGGTGGAGATTGCTGTCACACGGGTACACCCAAAACAATAGTAAATGCTATTGAAAACAATAGCAAACAGATTATTAGAAACAAGGAACTTTTTTTAAACATTTATATCATACATTATCCCAATCAAACTTGGGTTCAGTATAGCTTACATTTAAAAACACAGTGAGACAGAATAATAAAGTTATATCATGGGAGCAAGTAGATGGATATGTGTGAAACATTTAACAAAGTTGAGATTAGCATATATACCCAACTGGGCATTAAAAAAAAAAAAAGGTGAGTGCATTTTTTTTAATATACCACTGCAATCCACAAAACAAAAGGAGCAAGTTCCCATGTGCCATCTTTTTCTTTTGATGTAGGCACAGGAAAAAAGATTTTAAACGCTCCCAGGTTTCAACCTAATTCATGTTTAATGTGGGATATAAAGGTCTTAAACAAGTAGATAAATAGATAGAAACTCTGAATGTTGAGCATCTGAATCTCATAACATGATGTCTATTTTAATGGTCCTTTACCAGGAGAAAAAAAATCTCTGCAAGAATATAACAGTGCTAGGGTGTGCCTATAAGCAGCCCCTCCAAATGACACACTGATTACAATTTATAACAAATTACTACTCCACCTATGAAAAATTATTCCGTTATTATACTTCTGTGTACATCTGTATGCTGCACAAGCAGGCATGTTTGATTAAATAAAAATGCCACCAACAATAAAGAATGACAAAATGGATGCAGCATCTCATAGGTTTGCTTGCTTTGTTTTGAGTTTGCGGCAATGATGACTGTGCGAGGAAGAGGAAATAGAGATTAACGTCCTTGCTTTTTACATATGACTCCATCCATCCACCTCCCCTCCAGCCCTTGGTGCCCTCTCGGCACATACCTCAAGGCAATCTGGTGGTCTAGTGGCTTCTTCGGGGCAGGAAATATCCCTGCTCTTGCTCACTGCTGCTGACCCTTTGCTGCTGCAACACTTCTTTAAAATGGCTGCAGAGACTTCTAGTGGTGGCCTCGCAAGACTTCCATGGAAGTCTCGGCAGACATTTTTAAAAAGTGGTGACAGTGAGAGGATCAGCGGCAGCGGGCAGGAAAGAGTGGGGATCTTTACTGCCCTGAAGAAGCCACTAGACCACCAGGGTGCTTTGAGGTATGTTACGGGAGGGCATCCTGTAGCTCGGGGGAGGGAAGGCAAAGCTCGAATGCCATGCACTATCATGAGGACCCTGCAAGCCTGGGATTGCAGACCTAAAGGGATCCCTGCCGGATTCCCGCAGTACCTGCAGGAATCCTACTATCCCCGCACCCATGCAGCTCTCTAAATCAAACAAACATAGTAACATAGTAAATGACGGCAGAAAAAGACCTGTATGGTCCATCCAGTCTGCCCAACAAGATAAACTCATATGTGTATACCTTACCTTGATTTGTACCTGCCTTTTTCAGGGCACAGACTGTACAAGTCTGCCCAGCAGTATTTCCCGCCTCCCATCACTGGCTCCGGCACAGACCGTGTAAGTCTGCCCTCCACTATCCTCGCCTCCCAACCACCAACCTCTCTTCCCCCACCTGCTCCGCCACCCAATTTTGGCTAAGCTTCTGAGGATCCATTCCTACTGCACAGGATTCCTTTATGCATATCCCAAGCATGTTTAAGGTAGCTTAAAATGAATTCTAGGCAATACAGGAAGCCAGTAAAGCTGAAAAAGGCATGATCATATCTCCCCCCCCCCCCCCAAATCAATTTAGCGGCAGTATTCCACAAAATGTTGTGATTTGGTAAGAGAAGTAGCTGAAGCAAAACAATATAGACCATTACAGTAGTCTAGATGGGACAGATTCAAAGACTAATCCAGAACTGAGAAATGTTTTACTGAAAAGATAGACCGAATGGTTCTTTATTGATGAAGTTTTAAAAATGATTTTGCTACATGGTTAATCTGTGGAACCGAAGATAAATTAGTGTTAAAGTATACTCCCAAAAGTTTTGAAACTTTATCAGAGTTCAGTGATAAACCCATAACCTAATACTATTTTAGAATCTGGAGATGTATCAATCCAATTCATCCATAATAATGTTGTGTTGTCAGTATTAAGTTTAAAACCATGCACAACACTTAGTTCAATCCTTTCTATACATGATATGATATTAGGCAAAATAGAGAGGGTATCATTGTGGGTTGAAATTCCATGTATAAAAGGGAAAGGGACGATGATAGGAGTGTACTACCGTCCGCCTCGCCAGGATGAGCAGGTAGACGCAGAAATGATAAAAGAAGTCAGAGATGCAAACAAAACGGGCAATGCGATAATAATGGGTGACTTCAATTACCCAGATATAGACTGGGTAAATGTAACATCGGGACACACTAGAGAGGTCCAATTCCTTGATAAAATCAAGGACATCTTTATGGAGCAGCTAGTGCAGGAGACGACGAGAGAAGGAAAAATTCTAGACTTGGTCGTTAGTGGAGCGCATGATCTAGTGAGGGACGTTATGCTACTGGGGCCGCTTAATAACAGTGATCATAATATGATCAGTTTTGATATCAACCTTGAAGTAACTATACATAGGAAGTCAAATACGTTAGCGTTTAACTTTAAAAAAGGAGACTATGATAGAATGAGAAGAACGGTAAAAAAAAAAACTTAGAGGGGCAACTGAGAGAATAAAAACTGTACAACAGGCGTGGATGCTGTTCAAAAGTACCATCCTAGAGGCCCAGGCCAAACATACTCTGCAAATTACAAAAGAAAGACGGAAGTCCAAAAGACAGCCGGCCTGGTTGAAAAGTGAGGTGAAGGAAGCTATTAGGGCTAAAAGAAACGCCTTCAGAAAATGGAAGAAGGAACCGTCTGAAAATAACAAAAAGCAGCATAAGGAGTGTCAAAGCAAATGCAAGGCACAGATAAAGAAGGCTAAGAGGGATTACGAAAAAAGATAGCATTAGAGGCAAAAAAAACATAGTAAAATTTTTTTTCGGTATATTAAAAGCAGGAAGCCGGCAAGAGAATCAGTTGGGCCGCTGGACGACCGAGGGGTAAAAGGGGTGATCAAGGAAGACAAAGACGTAGCGGAGAGACTGAATGAATTCTTTCCTTCACCGAGGAAGATTTGGGTGGGATACCGGTGTCGGAAATGGTATTTCAAGTGGACGAGTCAGAGAAACTTACTGAATTCACAATAAACCTGGAGGACGTAATGGGGCAGTTCAGCAAACCTGGACCGGATGATATTCATCGTAGAGTACTGATAGAACTGAAAAATGAGCTTGCGGGGCTTCTGTTAGTGATATTCAATTTATCCTTAAAATCGAGCATGGCACCGGAAGATTGGAGGGTGGCCAATGTAACGCCGATTTTTAAAAAAAGTTCCAAGGGAGATCCAGGAAATTATAGACCGGTGAGTCTGACGTCGGTGCCGGGGAAAATGGTAGAGGCTATTATTAAAAACAAAATTACAGAGCACATCCAAGGGTATGGATTACTGAGACCAAGTCAGCACGGCTTTAGTGTGGGGAAATCTTGCCTGACCAATTTACTTCAATCCTTTGAAGGAGTAAACAAACATGTGGACAAAGTGGAGCCGGTTGATGTTGTGTATCTGGATTTTCAAAATGCGTTTGATAAGGTACCTCATGAAAGGCTACAGAGGAAATTGGAGGGCCATGGGATAGGAGGAAATGTCCTAGTGTGGATTAAAAACTGGTTGAAGGATAGGAAACAGAGAGTGGGGTTAAATGGGCAGTATTCACTATGGAGAAGGGTAGTTAGTGGGGTTCCTCAGGGGTCAGTGCTAGAACCGCTGCTTTTTAATATATTTATAAATGATTTAGAGATGGGAGTAACCAGCGAGGTAATTAAATTTGCTGATGACACAAAGTTATTCAAAGTCGTTAACTCGCGAGAGGATTGTGAAAAATTACAGAAGGACCTTACGAGACTGGGCGACTGGGCGGCTAAATGGCAGATGACGTTTAACGTGAACAAGTGCAAGCTGATGCATGTGGGGAAAAAGAACCCAAATTATAGCTACGTCATACAAGGTTCCACGTTAGGAGTTACGGACCAAGAAAGGGATCTGGGTGTCATCGTTGATAATACACTGAAACCTTTTGCTCAGTATGCTGCTGCGGCTAGGAAAGCGAATAGAATGTTGGGTATTATTAGGAAAGATATGGAGAACAGATGTGAGGATGTTATAATGCCGTTGTATCGCTCCATGGTGCGACCGCACCTTGAGTATTGTGTTCAATTCTGGTCGCCACATCTCAAGAAAGATATAGTAGAACTGGAAAAGGTGCAGTGAAGGGCGACAAAAATGATAGCGGGGATGGGACGACTTCCCTATGAGGAAAGACTAAGGAGGCTAGGGCTTTTCTGCTTGGAGAAGAGACGGCTGAGGGGAGACATGATAGAGGTATATAAAATAATGAGTGGAGTGGAACAGGTGGATGTGAAGCGTCTGTTCACGCTTTCCAAAAATACTAGGACTAGGGGGCATGCGATGAAACTACAGTGTAGTAAATTTAAAACAAATAGGAGAAACCTTTTCTTCACCCAACTCATAATTAAACTCTGGATTCCTTGTCATCAAGCAGATGAAGCCATTACGTATGGGTTGTGTCCATCAACCAGCAGGGGGAGATAGAGAGCACTCAACTTTTCACAGTGCCTCATGGCCAGCCAACTCCACTGCCTCTTCAGTATTCTCTGTCTCCCCAAGCAGGGTGGCTGCAGCTTCTTCGAGCTCCATCAAAAATCTGCCTGGGGGTGGCTCCTGGCTTGCCAGTTGTTAGCCGGGGTGTTAGAGGCTATAGCAGCTTCACTTTGAAGGCACATAGGTTAGCCCTTTCCCTGCCTTACCCATGCCCCCGTGGATGTGGACATATTAGCTTGCTTTTCCCTGTCCTTTCCCACTCAGTGGATGCAGGCACATTGGTTCGCCTTTCCCTGCCTTTCCCACTCATCTGAGCCTCCGGAGTTCTTTTTACCTCTGCTTTCCTCACAGCGTTAAAAAAAAAAAAAATGGAACAGAGGTTTTCCTTTGATTCTTCTATGGGACCGGAGCTGTGATACTCGGTCCGGTGAGGTAAGAGTGTTTTCTAACTCCTCCGGGGTGGGCCCGCGATCAGGGCGTTTTTGGCGTGAAACCGCCATTTTGAATTTTCCCCGCCGTTTTCGGCGATGGCTGCAGAGAATGTAAAGCGCTGTTCCCGGTGTGGCAAGCGCAAATCAGCAGCGGGGCTCTGTAAATTGTGCTGTACAGGTGTAAGAGCCGGCCTGAGCATGGCGAGCGATGATTCTTCCCGCTCAGAGCTGACAGCGGATGCCATTTTGAATTCTTCGCATGGCGCGGCCTCCGTAGAGACGGAGAGCCCTGAGCCCGGGGGGGAGGGGGGGGGAACCTCGAATTGAGGCTATTCAGGAAGCGGCTAGCCCCGGACGGGATCTGGGTGCCCAGGGCGAGTTTTTCTCCCTTGATTTTGTGTTATTATTGCCTAAAGCATACATGCTGAAAAGAGCTCTCCCTCAAGGGTCGTCTGAGGCCCCTTCTATTGTCCGTCCCCCCCCCCCCCCCCCCCGGTGGATTCTGGCCTGGGACTGCCCGCTGAGGCTATTTTCCCTGATAATTGGCATAAAGAAAAGCGTAGAAAGGCTAATTCCCCTTCAGATTGTGGTGCACCTTTTTGGCTGATGCCCTTTATGATATTGTCTGAGCTTCAGCTAAACAAATGGCAGTAGCAGTGGCGGCTCGCCGTCTTATTTGGCTACGACATTAGGCAGCGGACATGGCCTCTAAGCAAAGGTAGGTGAAGTTGCCCTTTCAAGGCCTTCTCCTATTTGGTGAGGAGTTGGGAAAAAAAATTGTTAAAGGCCTGGGAGATCCTAAACCCCAGCGCTTGCCCGAAGATAGGTCGAGGCCTTCCTCCAAGGGCCAGGCGGTCCACTCCTCTTATAGACCTCGCTTCTGTGAAGCTAGAAGGTACCGCCCGGGGCGTTCTGCTGGGTTCACTTCTCGTGCTCATTTTTCAGCAGAGGAACTCCTTTCGCTCAGACAAGCGTTCTGCAGCCACCGGCTGTAGGCCTGGAGTTCAGGGGCGACCCTCTCAATGATGGTGCGCCGGCCCCCTCCTCGCTGCCTGTCATCGGAGGACGTCTTTCCCTCTTTGCCGAGGAGTGGGCCAATATTTCCTCAGATCAGTGGGTTCTGGACCTGATCAGAGATGGCTACAGAATAGAATTCAACGTCCCAGTAAGAGACGTGTTTGTGGAGTCCCGATGTGGTTCTGCCGCTAAACGGGCGGCGGTAGAGGAGACTTTGCAAGGTCTGATTCAGTTAGGGCCCGTGTCCCCGGTACCTCCCGCCGAACACGGCTCCTGAGGAGGCCCCGCCCGCGAGCTTGGGACATTGTCCAGCTGCTGGGATCGATGACAGCCACATTGGAAGTGGCGCCCTGGGCGAGAGCGCACCTGAGACCTCTACAGTATTCCCTACTTCAAAGATGGTCTCCAGTTTCTCAGGATTATCAATGCAGACTTTCTTGGCTCCCTGCGGCCCAACTCAGCATGGAGTGGTGGTTCTCAGACAGCATGCTGCGGCGAGGAATGCCGCTGGTGCTCCCTGATTGGTGTCTAGTAGTGACAGATGCCAGCCTGAAGGGCTGGGGCGCACATTGCAAGGGGAAGCATGCCCAGGGTCTGTGGACACCCCAGGAGTCGGAGTGGTCCATCAACCGCCTGGAGTTGAAAGCGGTGTTTCAGTGGCTTCTGGCCTTTCAAGTGACCCTGGAAGGATTGGCTGTCAGAGTGATGTCGGACAACACGACAGCAGTGGCCTACATAAATCGACAAGGCGGCACTCAGTGCAGAGCACTGGCTGCGCAGGCCGAACAGATTTGCCACTGGGCCGAGCTGCATCTTCAGTTTCTGTCGGCAGCTCACATTGCAGGTCAGAGCAACGTGCAAGCCGATTATCTAAGCAGGCATCAGATCGATCCATTAGAATGGGAACAAGCAGATGAAGTATTCCTGCAGATATGTGCCAAATGGGGCAAGCCCGTGATGGATCTTATGGCGACAAGTTCAAATGCCAAAGTCCCGTGCTTCTTCAGCAGACGGAGAGATCCTCGCTCGGCAGGGTTGGATGCCTTGACTCAGCCCTGGCCTCCAGGCCTACTATATGTGTTCCCTCCGTGGCCCTTGATAGGGCGCGTGCTCCTGCGGATTCGGCTGCACCCAGGAGAAGAGGTCCTCATCGCCCCGGATTGGACCAGGAGGCCTTGGTATGCGGACCTCCGACAGATGCTAGTGGAGGCTCCCCTTCCTTTACCTCTGGTACCGAACCTGTTGTCACAGGGCCCGGTAGCCATGGAGGACGCCTGTCGCTTTGGTCTTATGTCATGGCGATTGAGAGGGCACAATTGAGGGACAAAGGCTATTCAAACACAGTCATTTCCACTCTCCTGCAGGCCCGCAAGCGTTCCACTTCCGTGGCTTATGCCAGGATTTGGCGCCAGTTTGAGTCTTGGTGTGCTTCAAAAGCGATCACACCCATGCGGGCTCCTGTCTCGCTGATTCTGGACTTTTTGCAGGATTGTGTACAAATAGGCTTGGCCTATAATTCCCTGCTGGTGCAAGTGGCAGCATTGGCCTCCCTTCGTGGTAAGGTTGAAGGCATGTCTTTAGCTGCTCATCCAGATGTGGCACGGTTTCTTAGTGGGGTGCTTCGGCTCTGGCCTTCCGTGCGAGCACCCTGTCCAGCTTGGAACCTGGGGCTAGTTTTGAAGGCCCTGCAGGCTTCTCCTTTTGAGTCGCTTCGGCGAGCATCGGAGAAAGATTTGACACTAAAGGCCGTTTTTCTTGTGTCCATTACTAAGGCGAGACGGGTGTCAGAGCTCCAGGCGCTTTCCTTTAGAGACCCATTTCTGCAATTCTCAGAGTCCGGGGTCACGGTTTGGACCGTGCCTTCTTTCATGCCTAAGGTGGTTTCAGCGTTTCACCTAAACCAGCCTATTTTCTTGCCCTCCTTTGATAAGGAGGAGTTTCCAGAATCTTTTGGCCAGTTGCACCTGTTGGATGTGCGCAGGACTCTGCTGCAGTATCTGCGAGTTACTATCTCTTTCAGGATCTATGATCATCTGTTTGTTTTGCTATTAGGTCCTCGCAGAGGGTCTCCAACGTCTAAAGCCACTATTGCCCGCTGACTCAAAGAAACTATCTTTTCAGCTTATCTGCTTGCCGGCCGGTCTCCGCCTGTAGCCTTTAAGGTGCATTCTACCAGAGCGATTTCTTCCTCTTGGGCTGAAACCGGAGCACTCTCTCGTCAAGAGATATGCAGTGCAGCAACATGGGCTTCTAAGCTCTCTTTTGCCCGACATTACAGGCTGGATGTGGCTGCTAGGAGGGATGCACGTTTTGGAGCACAAGTGCTAGCACGTGGTGTGACCTGTTCCCACCCTATATAGGGATTGCTTTCTTACATCCCATACGTAATGGCTTCATCTGCTTGATGACAAGGAAGGGAAAATTAGGTTCTTACCTTGGTAATTTTCTTTCCTTTAGTCATAGCAGATGAAGCCATGAGCCCTCCCTGTATGAATGTCTGTATGCTGTGAATCTGTTTCAGGTTCTGTTCTTGTTTCCTGAAGTTCCTTCCTTGGGAGAAAGTTGGAAAACAGTCTTCAGGATTCATGTTCACTTATAGGAGGATGAGTCCATTCCCTCCAGTTTATGTTTTGGGAGGATGAGTTTATTCCCTCCAGGAGGATGTGTTCATTCCCTCCTTTTGAGTTCATGCCCTTGTTAAGGGGCCATCGTTCGCTGTGAGGAAAGTTCATGTTATTCCCATTGCGGTTTGCCATACTGCTTTGGAAGCTTCAAATACTGAAGAGGCAGTGGAGCTGGCTGGCCATGAGGTACTGTGAAAAGTTGAGTGCTCTCTATCTCCCCCTGCTGGTTGATGGGCACAACCCATATGTAATGGCTTCATCTGCTATGACTAAAGGAAAGAAAATTACCAAGGTAAGAACCTAATTTTCCCTTCTCCGAGTACAAGCAGGCTCTAATATTCTTATGTGTGGGTCGTTGTCCACGACGGCCCAGGAGACCGGAACTTTTCTTCAGAAAAACCTACACGTTTGTAGAATGCTCGTTCGCGAGCACACCGCGCATGCGCGAGCAGCTTCCCGCCCGTGACGCAAGCCTGACTAAATCTGTTCTTTTTTCTCCGCTCTACCAAGGAGTTGTGTGTTCCGCTGCTCCTCGTGTGTTTTTGGCCCTGGAGAATGCTTTTTTTCGCATTTATCGCACCCTTTTTCCTTATTTTCTTTTCTTCTTCGTCTGGTTATTCGAAAATAAAAAAAGATTTTCGTTGCGGCCGCCTTCAGGCTGCTCGGCCGCATCCTTTTCCCCCTTTTTCGTGCCCTTTTCATTGGCACAATCGAGTCTTTTGATTTCACGGGCACTGTTTTCCTTCCCATGTCATTGAAGACACCCAGCGGCTTCAAACACTGTACTCGCTGCAACCGGACCATCTCAAGTACCGACCCTCACGTGTGGTGCCTCCAGTGTCTTGGGCCCGATCATCTTCCAGCTGCTTGTATGCTGTGTAAGTTAATGAAGAAAAGGACTCAGGTGGCGCGAGAGACTTTTTCCTGATAGGTCCGGTCTTTCGACGTCGGCATCTACATCGCTACCGAGGTCGGCGGCATCGATGTCGAGGGAAGGAGCACCAAGAGATCAGGTAATGGCTGCCGAGAGACCACTTCGAGCTGGGAGCAGCGAGGCATCGAGTGGGTCTCCACCCGTCTCGAGGCCTACTGCTATGTAGGCCCCCCAGGACCGACCTGAGTCGAACCCGGCCCCGAGGAGGTGTGAGGATTACATGTCCTCATCGGTGCCAAGGAGTGTCGATGACGGGCGTCAAGCGAAGGTGAAGAAGTGCCATCATCGATCTCCTTCCAGACACGGTGTCGAGGGAGTCGGCACCCGAGAAGCATCGGCACCGGGAGAACCACTCACTCTCCATTCAGGAGGTTCCTATGCGTCGGTCGTCCGGCAGCCTGGTACCAGCTCTCGAACCCCCTCAGATTCTGGCACCGACTCCTGTATTGGCCCCACAGTCTTTTCCGATGGCAGCTCTCGATGAGCATATCCAGCCCCTTCTTCCAGAACTTTTGGAAGGATTGCTTTGTCATACTGCCTCGGTGCAGGGGGTGCTTGCGCCTCCCGTACCTACTGCAAAGACGGCATCTGGGCCATCACCTGCGAGCAGGTCCCCGCACTCGGTGCCGCTTACCACCTGGGTCGACTCCCCCTCGACATCGGTAGAGGAAGCTTTGCCGCAGTCCAGACAGGGGTCGACTTCTCGGCATCCCCCACGAGGTCGTCGATCCTCGAAGTCGAGACATGCTCAGGTTCGGACTGCTCTTAGAGAGCTTCTGTCCAATACCGACAAGGAGCGCTCATGGGGAGAAGAGGAAGACCCTAGGTGTTTTTCGGATGAAGAGTCCTGTGGACTTCCCTCGGATCCTACTCCACCTATTGAAGTAAGAAAGTTTCCATCTGAGAGTCTTACTTTCTCATTCTTTGTACGGGAAATGTCTAAGGACATTCCATTCCCTATGGAGGTTGTGGATGAGCCCATGGCTGAGATGCTCAAGGTCCTGGATTATCCTTCTCCACCTGCAGAGCTTGCAACAGCCCCCTGCACAATACACTTAGGGAAGTGCTGATGCGGAATTGGTCTTGCCCTCTCTCTAATTCAGTTGTTCACAAGAAGTCCGAGTACAGAGTCCATGGAGAGCCTGTAATGGTGAAGGCCCAACTTCCTCACGATTCCATGGTGGTGGACTCTGCTCTCAGAAAAGCCAAGAGTACTAGAGACCATGCCTCAGCACCCACAGGCAGAGAGTCTAGGACCTTGGACTCTTGGGAGGAGAACATATCAGACCAGAATGCTCGCTGCCAAGATCCAAACATACCAGCTTTACACGAGCATTCACTTACGTAACTCGAGGCAACTGTCCAGTTTAGTTGAAGCTCTTCCTCCGGAGCTTTCTGAACCTTTTCACTAGGTGGTCAGGCAGCAGAAGGCATGTCGTAAATTCCTGGCCAGGGGGGCTTACGATACTTTTGATGCCACATCCCGAGTAGCTGCTCAAGGTATAGTGATGCCCAGACTCTCATGGCTGCGTGTCTCTGACCTGGATCAGAAAACCCAGCAGTGAATGGCGGATGTTCCTTGCCGGGGGGATAATCTTTTTGGAGAAAATGTAGAGGACATGGTCGATCAGATAAAAAAGCATCATGACGCCATGGATTCTCTCTCCCACTGGACGTTTTCTGCTACTGCCGCCTCATCCAGGAGGTTTTTTGGAGGGATGAGGAGAGCTCCCTATTCCTATAATAGGCATAGGTACACTCCTGCCTCTCGGTTCAGGCTCAGCCCCAGCATGCGCGTTCTCATCAACGCCATGCGCCCAAGGCCCCTCCGGCTCCCCAGCAAAAGCAAGGGACGGACTTTTGACTGGCTCCGGTACAGCATAGCCGCAGTCAAAGTGTCCGTACCGGGCGATTTGCCTGTCAGGGGGAGGTTGATATTTTTTCACCAAAAGTGGCCTCCTATAATCTCCGACAGGTGGGTTCTTTAAATAGTCCGGTTCGGCTACACACTCAATCTGGCCTCCGGGAGCTCAGTCCTTCAGCTCTCAGCACAAGCAGGTACTTGCAGAGGAACTCTCCTCCCTTCTAAAGGCCAATGCGGTCAAACCCGTTCCACCAGGGGAAGAAGGGCTGGGATTTTATTCCAGGTACTTCCTTGTGCAAAAGAAAACAGGGGGGATGCGTCCCATCCTAGACCTAAGGGCCCTGAACAAATTCCTAGTCTGAGAAAAGTTCAGGATGGTTTCCCTAGGCACCCTTCTTCCCGTGATTCAAGAAAACGATTGGCTATGCTCTCTGAACTTAAAGGATGCCTGTACTCGCATCTCGGTACTCCCAGCTCACAGGAAGTACCTTCGATTTCGACTGGGAACTCAGCACTATCAGTACTGTGTACTACCCTTTGATCTCGCATCTGCGCCCAGGGTCTTTACAACGTGCTTGGCAGTTGTTGCAGCATCGCTACGTAGACTGGGAGTGTGTTCCCTTATCTCGACGATTGGCTGTTGAAGAACACCTCAGAGGCAGGAGCTCTACAGTCCATGCAGATGTCTCTTGGAACTACTCGGGTTTGTAGTAAATTATCCAAAGTCCCATCTTGTTCCAGTACAGAAATTGGAGTTCATTGGAGCTCTGTTGGACACACGGACGTCCCGAGCTTATCTTCCCCAGGCAAGGGCAGGCAATCTTCTGGCCCTAGTGTCCTTGGCTTGGGCGTCTCCACAGATCACAGCTTGGCAGATGTTGAGACTTTTAGGGCACATGGCCTCCACAGTTCATGTAACTCCCATGGCACGCCTACATATGAATTCAGCTCAGTGGACCCTAGCTTCCCAGTGGTGCCAGGCCACAGGGGATCTAGAGGATGTCATCCATCTCTCCACTGATTTTTGCAGTTCCCTTCAATGGTAGACCATTCGATCCAATCTGACCTTGGGACGTCCATTTCAAATTCCTCAGCCACAGAAAGTGCTGACCTCGGATGCATCCCTCCTAGGGTGGGGAGCTCATGTAGATGGGCTTCACAATCAGGAGAAGGATTTTCAGATCAACTTCCTGGAATTACGAACGATCTGGAACACTCTCAAGGCTTTCAGAGAATGGCTGTCCAACCAGATCATCCTAATTCAGACAAACAATCAGGTTGCAATGTATTACATCAGCAAGCAGGGGGGTACCAGATCTCGCCCTCTGTGTCAGGAAGCCATCAAGATGTGGCTTTGGGCTTGTCGTTACGGGTTGTTTCTTCAAGCCATGTATCTGGCGGGCGTAAACAACAGTCTGGCCGACAGGTTGAGCAGGATAATGCAACCCCACGAGTGGTCTCTGAACATGGATGTTGTCCGCAAGATCTTCCGAGTGTGGGGCACCCCCTCGGTGGATCTTTTTGCCACTCAGGTCAATCACAAAGTCCCTCAATTCTGTTCCAGACTCCAGGCCCACGACAGACTAGCGTCAGATGCCTTTCTCCTGCATTGGGGGACAGGGCTTCTGTATGCGTATCCTCCCATACCTCTAGTAGGGAAAACTCTGCTGAAACTCAGGCAAGATCACGGAACCATGATTCTGATAGCGCCTTTCTGGCCCTGTCAGATCTGGTTTCCTCTTTTTCTGGAGTTCTCCTCGAAAGAACCGTGGAGATTGGAGTATTTTTCAACCCTCATCACTCAGAACGAGGGGTCGCTTCTACATCCCAACCTCTAGTCTCTGGCTCTCACTACCTGGGTGTTAAGAACTTATAGGTTGCCTCTTTGGGTCTTTCAGAGGGTGTCTCCCGAGTCTTGCTTGCTTCCAGGAAAGATTCCACGAAAAAGAGTTATTCTTTTAAATGGAGGAGGTTTGCCGTCTGGTGTGACAGCAAGGCCCTAGATCCTTTTTCTTCTCCTACACGGACTCTGCTTGAATACCTTCTACACTTATCAGAGTCTGGTCTTAAGAGCAACTCCATAAGGGTTCACCTTAGTGCAATTAGTGCTTATCATCAAGGTCAGCCTATCTCTGGATAGCCTTTAGTTGTTCGCTTCATGAGAGGTTTGCTTTTGTCAAAGCACCCTATCAAACCTCCACCAGTGTCATGAGATCTCAACGTCGTTCTCACCCAGCTGATGAAAGCTCCTTTTGAGCCACTGAATTCCTGCCATCTGAAGTACTTGACCTGGAATGTCATTTTCTTGGTGGCTGTTACTTCAGCTCATAGGGTCAGTGAGCTCCAAGCCCTGGTAGTCCATGCTCCTTATATTAAATTTTATCATAACAGCGTAGTCCTCCATACTCACCCTAAGTTCTTGCCAAAGGTGGTGTCTGAGTTCCTTCTGAACCAGTCAATTGTCTTGCCAACATTTTTTCCCCGTCCACACACCCGCCCTGGTGAAGAAAAGTTGCACACCTTGTACTGTAAGAGGGCATTGGCCTTTTACGTGGAGCGGACAAAGCCTTATCGACAGTCCGCCCAACTGTTTGTTTCTTTTAATCCCAACATAAGTACCTAAGCACTGCCACGCTGGGAAAAGACCAAAGGTCCATCAAGCCCAGCACTCTGTCTCCGACAGCGGCCAATCCAGGTCCCAAGAACCCGGCAAAAACCCAAAATTTAATAACGATCAATGGACTTTTCCTTCAGGAATCTGTCAAGACCCCCTTTAAACTCAGCAAGGCCAGCTGCCGTCACTACCTTCTCCGGCAATGAGTTCCAGAGTCTAACCACACGCTGAGTAAAGAAAAACTTTCTCCAATTTGTTTTAAACCTACCACATTCTAATTTCATCTTGTGTCCCCTAGTTCTATTATTGTTAGAAAGCGTAAACAAACGCTTCACATCTGTCCGCTCTACCCCACTCATTATTTTGTAGACCTCTATCATATCACCCCTCAGCCGCCTTTTCTCCAGGCTAAAGAGTCCTAGCCTTCTTAACCTCTCCTCATGGGGTAGTCGTCCCATCCCTTTTATCATTTTTGTCACCCTTCTCTGCACCTTCTCCAATTCCTTTATATCTTTTTTGAGATGAGGCGACCAGAACTGAACACAATACTCCAGGTGCGGTCGCACCATGGAGCGATATAACGGCATTATAACATCCTCATGCTTGTTTTCCATCCCTTTTCTAATAATACTCAACATTCTGTTCGCCTTCTTAGCCGCCGCAGCACATTGAGCGGAAGATTTCAACGTCCTATCCACGATGACTCCCAGATCCCTTTCTCGGTCCGTAACTCCTAAAGCGGAACCTTGCACAACGTAGCCGTAATTCGGGTTCCTCCTTCCCACATGCATCACTTTGCACTTGTCAACGTTGAACTTCATCTGCCATTTGGACGCCCAATCCCCCAGTCTCACGAGGTCCTCTTGTAATCTTTCACACTCCTCCCGCGACGAGACGACCATGGATAACTTTGTGTCATCTGCGAATTTAATTACCTCACTAGCTACTCCCATCTCAAGGTCATTTATAAATATGTTAAAAAGCAGCGATCCCAGCACAGACCCCTGAGGGACCCCACTAACTACCCTTCTCCATCGAGAATACTGACCATTCAACCCTACTCTCTGCTTCCTGTCTTTTAACCAGCTCTTAATAATATAATAATACTCTGCCTCCGATCCCATGACTCTCCAGTTTCCTTTGGAGTCTTTCATGAGGCACTTTGTCAAACGCCTTCTGAAAATCTAGATATACAATATCCACCGGCTCCCCTTTGTCCACATGCTTGTTCAACCCCTCAAAAAAATGCAGTAGATTTGTGAGGCAAGACTTCCCTTCACTAAATCCGTGCTGACTTTGTCTCAGCAGTCCATGCTTTTGTACGTGCTCCGTAATTTTATTCTTAATAATAGCCTCCACCATTTTTTCCGGCACCGACGTCAGACTCACCAGTCTATAATTTCCTGGATCTCCTCTGGAATCCTTTTTAAAAATCGGCGTTACATTGGCCACCCTCCAATCTTCCGGTACCACACCTGATTTTAGGGATAAATTGCATATTACTAACAACAGCTCCACAAGTTCATTTTTCAGCTCTATTAATACTCTGGGATGAATACCATCTGGACCCGGCGATTTACTACTTTTTAGTTTGCAGAACTGCCCCATTACATCCTCCAAGTTTACAGAGAAATCATTTAGTCTTTCCAACTCGTCCACTTCAAATACCTTTTCCGGCACCGGTATCCCTCCCAAATCCTCCTCGGTGAAGACCGAAGCAAAGAATTCATTTAATTTCTCCGCTACAGCTTTGTCTTCCCTGATCGCCCCTTTAACACCACCGTCGTCCAGCAGCCCTACCAATTCTTTAGCCGGCTTTCTGCTTTTAATATACCTAAAAAAAATTTTTGCTATGTGTTTTCGCTTCTATCGCTAACTTTTTTTCAAAGTCCTCCTTAGCCCTCCTTATCTCCTTTTTGCATTTGGCTTGACATTCCTTATGCTTTATCTTATTGTCTTCCGTTGGTTCCCGTCTCCATTTTCTGAAGGATTGTTTTTTGGCTCTAATAGCTTCCTTTACAGCATCCATGCCTGATTCAAGTTTTTTTTTACCCTTTCAGGTGCTCCCCTCAGTCTTTTTTTCACCGTTCTCCTCATTTTATCGTAGTCTCCTTTTTTAAAGTTAAACGCTAGTGTATTTGATTTTCTGAGTTCACTTACTTCGTAGCCAATATCAAAACCGATCATATTATGATCACTGTTATCAAGCGGCCCTCGCACCGTTACCCCCCGAACCAGATCATGAGCCCCACTAATGATTAAGTCTAGTATTTTCCCTTCTCTCGTCGGCTCCTGAACCAGCAAGCCGTCCTTGATTTCATCAAGAAATTTCACCTCCCTTGCGTGTACCGTTGTTTCATTCACCCAGTCTATATCCGGATAATTGAAGTCACCCATTAATATTACATTGCCCTTTTTATTTGCTTCCCTAATTTCCCTTGTCATTGCCGCGTCCGTCTGCTCGTCTTGGCCAGGCGGACGGTAGTACACTCCTATCACCATCCCTTTTCACGTGGAATTTTAATCCACAAGGATTCCAGTCGGGGTTTTGTCTCCTGCAATATTTGCAGCCTATCTGAGTCAAGGTTCTCATTTACATACAGCGCTACCCCTCCTCCAATCCTATCCACCCTATCGCTGCGATATAATTTGTAGCCCTGTATGACTGTGTCCCATTGGTTATCTTCCTTCCACCAGGTCTCAGAGATGCCTATCATGTCCAGTTTTTCATTGTGCGCAATGTACTCCAGCTCTCACATCTTATGCCTCAGGCTCCTGGCATTTGCGTATAGACATTTCAATGTATGCTTGTTGTTCTGATTATTATTACGTGTAATATGTGGCATTATTTTTATATTTAATTTCTTTATTAATTTTCATATATACAAAAACATCTATGAAGGATACACCAACTTCAAACAAATCCAACCACACAAATCAATCAACTATATTAATAATTAAAGCAATAAGTCAGTATTATAGCCCACAAAAGAAGAGGAGTCCAAGGCTCTACCAAAGGAAGTTGGAACAATTAAAGAAACTATAAACTAAATCAAATTGAGTGTGCGGTTATCCTATTTCTAATCAGTCCAGCCTTATCCATTTGTCATGCTTTCTTGCTGTCTCGCTTCTATAAAGTTAACCAACTGATCTGGATCATAAAAAAATGTACCTTTGCTCTTTGAAAAAAATCAAACATTTACAGGGGAATCTCAGTTGGAAAGACGCTCCTAACCCAAGACTCTCTGTTTTATATCAAGAAATTTCTTTCTCCTTTGTTGTGTCCATCGGGAAACGTCTGGAAAGATCAAGACTTTACTCCCCAGAAATTCTGGTTGAATATTTTTGAAATATAATCAGAGCAATGATTCTTTATCTTGTAAGAATACAAACGTAATAATTGCTGTTGCCCTGGTTTTTATTTCCTCATTAGATTGTTCTAAAAATCCTGTTAAATCCAGTGTCTCTGATGGAGCTTCCTGTTGAGTGGAAACTACTTGTGAAGAATTCTGTTGTGTATTCTTTTTATCAGCAAGATAATATATTCTCTGCAAAGGAGGGAGAGATTGATCTTGATATTTGAATATCTCTTTAAGAAATTTATGAAACATTTCTCTTGCGGAAATATATTTTGTTTGAGGAAAATTGAGTATACGAAGATTTAAATTTCTTGAAGAGTTCTCCAGATTTTCAATTTTCCTACAAAGCAATAAACGATCTCCAGCCATTTGGGACTGTTGCTCCTTCACTTTAACCAAGTCCCCTTCCAAAGATTTTTGTTTAATCAAAATAGTCTCAAAGTTTTCTTTTATTTCCATTATTTGTTGCACATTTTTCAATGAGCCAGCAATAAATGAGGTACAAACCTTGTGCAAGATCTCAAGGGCTGACCAAATGGAATCTAAAGATATTACTTGAGGCTTCACCAGGGGTTGTAAAACCATGGCGTGAAGTGAAGATTCCTCCTCGAAGTCAGCAATTCGGGTCCCCTCCACTGCAGCGTTTTCTCCCGCCATGCCTGGCGCTAAACTCCCGACTTGTAGTTGAATCGCTGACGCCGCTATGTTCAACGGGGTCTGCCGCCCCTTCGAGTCGCTGTTCTTCGCACTCGGAACCCCGGCTCCGTCTAAGTGCAGCGGTGAGGGAGTTGTTGGTCCGAATGGGCTGAGCGATAATTCGCCCTCCAGACCGGGGCTCTTCCTTGCCTCAGTCACGGATACGCCCGTCGGTGTGGACACCATGTACGCAGAGATTGGAAGTTGCTTCGAAGAGGTAGGCTCTGCCCCAGGGAGAGGAGGTCCCCTAAGTTTGCCTTTTCTCTTCGACATGCTCTTCCGAGGAAAAAGGTATCTTTTAGGGTTAATAGGAGGAGCATTCCACCCCTGCATCCTACTCCGACGCCATCTTGGACCCAATACGTGGCATTATTAATATGTTGTCTTCCGTCTGGTCATTATTAATTTTATTTAAGTCTATCTGATCCTCTATGATTTCTTTGTCGTCCTTACTCACAAGTAACCCTTTTTTCCCTATCTGGGCGATATCCTCAAAAGATACGAGGATGGGAGTTGCCATCTGAAAACGCACAATTTCAAATTGGCTAGCAGATTGCATTTCCTTCACTTACACCCAAGCTGGGCTGACTCTGGAGGGCTATGTCACGGCTCACAATGTTAGAGCCATGGCTGAGTCAGTGGCTCACTTGAAGTCAGCTTCTATTGAAGAGATTTGCAAGGCTGCAATGTGGTCATCAGTCCACACATTCACATCTTACTACTGCCTTCAGCAGGATACCCGACGCAACAGTCGGTTCGGGCAGTCTCTGTTCTTACAACCCTCCCTCCTCCCCTTTGGAGTTGTCTTCATTTATCTTGTTTGCTTTCTATTTAACTGATTTAGTCAGGCTCGCGTCGCAAGCAGGAAGCAGCTTGCGCATGCACGGTACTCTCGGGCCCACACGACCGAGCATTCTACAAACTTCTAGGTTTTTCTGAAGAAAAGTTCTGGTCTCCTGGGCCGTCGCGGACAACGACTCACACGTAAGAATATTGAGCCTGTTGTCTGTCTGTCTATCTATCTATCTATCTATCTATCTATCTATCTATCTATCTATCTATCTATCTATCTATCGGGACATAGCAGAAAATCCTCACCTCCAACTTGGCAGTTTGGAAGAGGGAAGTCTTACAGGAGAGAATCACTGTGGTGAGGCAGGAAGTAATCCTGTAGCCAGGACTTGCCCTCTGTGGGATGCAAATGTGATATCCTCTTGCACCACTGATGAATCTCCAGGGGTTTCTGCCCAGGAGGAACCAGGGGTTTCTGCCCAGGAGGAAAAGGGTTAGGACTGCTGTTTTAGTTGAAGATTTGATTATTAGTCATGCAGATAGGTGGCTTGCTGGTTGGTGATTATGAGGATAGCTTGGATACTTATTTCCTGATGCAAATGAGGCAGACCTCACACATCACCTAGATATGATTTTAGACAGTGTTGGGGATGAGCTGGCTGTTATGGTACTAGTGATACAGGAAACTAAGGGAGGGATGTTCTGGAAGCCAAATTTAGGCTCTTATTTAGAAAGTTGTAATAATCCTTAACCTCCAGGGTAGCATTCTCAGAAATGCTTCCTGTTCCGCATGTAAAACCTAACAGGCAGGAAAAGCCGTGGAGTCTGTATATGAATGAGATAAAGGTGCAGGGAAGAAGGATTTAGATTTGTTAGAAACTTGGGCATCATTCTGGGGAAGGGATGTGTTGTTCCAAAAAGATGGGTTCTACCTTAACTTGGTTGGACAATTAAAAAGCAGGTAGATCATATTTTAACCTAGACGGTGATTCCCAAACCTGGTCCTGGAGGCACTCCAGCTAGTCAAGTTTTCAGGATATCCACAATGAATATTCATGAGATATTTGCTAGTACTGGATTGAAGTCACTAAGGTCCAAGAAAACAGGCAATTGATCTCCATAATCCAGCGCAGAACAAAAAAAGACGTATCAGATCACCAAAAATTAAGTTTCAAATGTCCAATCTATTCACCACTAAAACAATAAATATATAAATAATTAAAAGCCCAACATTGACATGTTTCTCCCTCTCAAATTGCTGCATCAGGGGTTTGAAACAGTTGATAGAACACTTCACCTACTGGTTTAAACAACTTTCCTCCAGAAAAGCAGCAACATAGCCTTGTTGGGAGTTTAATTAGGTATATTGTTTTATCTAGTATAATTATTTGCACTCCCAATGTCTCTGGCTGCGTTGGTAACCACCAGCTGACGTCACCAGAGACATTGGAACTTTGGAACTGCAAGTGAACTTTAGGGACATGGGTGGAGAGAGACAAATATCTTTCTCCGGCTAAACAAAGGCAAAATTAAAAAAAAAAACCTAAAAAAAACCCCATTTGCTAACCTCCCTCCCAGTTCCAGAGTCCCCCGTCCGTCCATCCCTTCCACTTCCAGGCCCCCCTGCCTCCGAATTTAAAAAGTCATGTTGGACTTACCAAGTCGGGGTTACGTCGTCCGACAGTAGCGCTAAGAGCCGTGTAGGCTCGGCCCTTCTCTCGCTGTCTGTCTCTCAGCTCTGGTCCCGCCTTCATTTCCTGTTTCCGCAAGGGCGGGACCAGAGCTGAGAGACAGACAGCGAGAGAAGGGCCGAGCCTGTATGGCTCTTAGCGCTACTGTCGGACAACGTAACCCCGACTTGGTAAGTCCAACATGACTTTTTAAATTCGGAGGCAAGGGGGCCTGGAAGTGGAAGGGAGGGACGGACGCGGGGCCCTGGAACTGGGAGGGAGGGACGGAGGAACGATCCTGAAACTTGGAAAGAGGGAGGGATGGAGGGAGGGACCCTGAAACTCAGAAGGAGGGAGGGATGGAGGGATGGACCCAGAAACTCGGAAGGAGGGAGGGATGGAGGGACGGACCCAGAAACTCGGAGGGAGGGGGGCCCTGAAACTCCGAGAGAGGGGACCCTGAAACTGAGAGAGAGGGAGGGAGGCCCTAAAACTCGGAGGAAGGGAGGGCCCTGAAACTCAGAGGGAGGGAGAGAGGGACCCTGAAACTGGAAGGGAGGGAGGGGAACCCTGAAAATCGGAGGGAGGGAGGGAGGGGACGACCTTGGAACTCGGAGGGAGGGGGCCACTGGAACTGGGAGGGAGGGCCCCTCTGGAACTGGGAGGAGGGCCCCTGGAACTGGGAGGGAAGGGGATGACCATGGAACTCGGGGGGGGGGGGGGGGAACGACCATGGAATTGGGAGGGAGGGGGGAGGGCTCCTGGAGTGAGGGAGGGAGCCCCCCAGCCACACACTCATTCTCTCACACACACTCGCACCCAGTCTCACTCTCTCTCTCTGTCACATTCGCACATTCACTCTCTCTCTCTCACACACACACACAGTCACTCTCACACACACTCTGTCAAACATACACACTCTGAGGAAAACCTTCCTAGCGCCCGTTTCATTTGTGTCTGAAACGGGCATTTTTTTACTACTTGGTGAATAAATTGGACATTTTAAACTTAATTTTTGGCGATCTGCTGCTGCTTTTTTATTCTGGGAAGTCACTAAGGAATGTAGCAGCATTTAATTTTTGAAAGGGCAACTACGATAAAATGAGAAAATGGTTAAAAAGAAGCTAAAAGGATTGGCTGCAAAGGTTAGGATTTTAAATCAAGCATGGATGTTGTTTAAAAATAGACAGCCAGCATGATTAAAAGGTGATGTGAAAAAGGCTATTGGCGCCAAAAGAACACTCTTCAAAGAATGGAAAAAGGATCCAAATGAAGAAAGTAAGAAGCAACATAAACACTGGCATGCTAGATGCAAAGCATTGATAAAGAAGGCTAAAAGAGAATATGAAGAAAAACTTGCCACAGAGACTAAAACTCATAGTAATTTTTTCAGGCACATCAGAAGCAGAAAGCCTGTGAGGGAATCTGTGAGACCCTTAGATCATGAAAGATCAAAAGGAGCACTCAGGGAGGACAAGGCCTTAGTGGAGAGACTGATGGCTTCCTTTACTAAGCCGCGCTAGAGATTCCTGCGTAGCAAACTAGAGGAAGCCCATAGGAATTTAATGGGCTTCCTCTCATTTACTGCGCCAGGCATCGCTAGCATGGCTTACTTAATGAGGCCCTGAATGAATCCTTTGCTTCGTTCTTTACGGAAGATGTAAGAGATCTGTCAGTAGAACAACCACTCAAAGTGGGCGAACACCAATCCCTACGATTGTAGCACAACAAACCAAGGAGTAGGGTGAAGAGTTAGCAGTTCCAAAAAACCACATGGGAAACGTATTGGTCCAATTCAATGATGTTTATTGAATGCACTTAAAAGACTTGACATAGCAGCTGTTTGATTGTAATAGTTTACATGCTGTATAGCATTACATGCAATGTTTTCCTCATGTTTATGATTGTCAATATATTCTCTTTTGGATTATGCACAGAGACACTGCAGCATAGTGTTTTGTGTTTTTAGCTCGATCATCAAATACAATATGGTTTATTTCAGCATTTTGTTATATATAAATTTTTAGTGGTTTATTCTTTTTTAAAATATCTATGTGCATAGTTTTTAGATGTTACATTTAACATGTCTATATGTGATTTTTAGCATCCATTTCTTTTATTGTAATTTACATTTATTTACATGTAATTTATAGACTCCTGAGACAGGCGCCCCGAGCGCCGAAACACATCTACTGTTGCATGTCTTTTGAAGTGCTTTCAATAAACATCATTGAATTGGACTGATACGTTTCCCTTGTGGTTTTTTGGAAGTGCCAACCCTTTAGAGGTCTACCTGTAGCAGAAATAGTTTTTAAGGGTTACGATGCGGAGGAACTGAAATAAATCTTGGTGAACCTGGAAGATATACTGAGCCAAATCGACAAGTTAAAGAGTTATAAATCACCTGAGAAATCACCTAAACCAGATGATATTCATCCCAGGGTACTGAAAAGATGCAAACATGAAATTGTTGATTTGCTGTTAGTGATCTCGTGCATGGGTAATGTAACGCCAATTTTTCAAAAGGGTTCCGGGGTGATCCAGGAAATTAGACTGGTAAGCCTAACTTCAGTATTGGGCAAAATAGTGAAAACTATTATGAAGAATAAAATTATGGAACATATAGACAAATATGATTTAATGGGAAAGATTCAGCATAGATTCAGCCAAGGGAAGTTTTGCATCTCCAATTTGCTTCATTTCTTTGAAGGCATGAATAAACGTGTGAATAAAGGTGAGCCAGTTGATGTAGAGTTCCTAGATTTTCAGAAAGCTTTAAAGAAAGTTCCTCACGAGAACCTCCTGAGAAAATGAAAGAGTCATGGGATAGGACGCAATGTCCTTCTCTGGATAAGGAGTTGTTTATTGGATGGAAAACAGAGGGTAGGGTTAAGTGGCCATGTTTCTCAATGGAGGAGGGTGAATAGTGGAGTGCTGAAGGGTTCTGTACTGGGACTGGTTCTATTTAACATATTTATAAATGATTTGGAGATCGGGAACAACAAGTGGGGTGATTAAATTTGCAGATGACACAAAACTATTCAAAGCTGTCAAAACACATGCGGATTGTGAAAAATTGCAGGAAGACCTTAGGAACCTGAAAGACTTGGCTTGCAAATGGCAGATGAAATTTAATGTGGACAAATGCAAAATGATGCCCATTGGAAAGAATAATCCGAACCATAGTTACCTAATGATAGGGTTCTTGGGAGTCATCACCCAAGAAAAAAATCTAGTTGTCATTCTAGACGATCCTTCATATTCTATATAGTGTGCTTCCATAGCGTCCCACAGATCAATCCAGAGACCGAGTGGGTTATGTCCCCCTACCAGCAGGTGGAGATAGAACTTCAGAGTCTTAGTATATGTGGACCTGTGCAGCCAGCTTACTCTCAGTATTCTCTCTATCTCAGCAGGTGGATGGACATATCCTGTGCAGCTCTCTGGATTGAGATTGCTCCTAGCCTGTTCCTTCAGGATTAGTTGAGCTGTTTGAGATTTGCTCCTAGCCTGTTCCCTCAGGATTAGTTGAGCTGTTGCTCCTAGCCTGTTTCCTCAGGATTAGTTGAACTAAGGGTTTGTGGCCAGCTAGAGCCAGTAAAGGGGTACACCTGGGGGTGCCAGGTCCTTCCCCTACCCCTGTTATTGTGCCAGGCTTGGTAACACTCCGGGGCACTCAGCTTCTGTTTCTGTCTACAACTCCTGCCTTAAAAAAAAAAAAAAGAAGACTTGGAAAAAGGAAAAATCGAAGAGATAAGAAAATAAGCAGAGCAGAGGGCTTTTCACCTCTTGCACCACAGCGGTTGGTAATTTCCTTCCTTTGGGGCTCTGTTTTTGCTTCACATTGAGGTAAGTGTTATTTTCTTCTTTGCTGTTGGAACGGTTCGTCAGTTTTATGCAAGAACAACTTTACTTCGCGTGGCATCACCAGAGCGCCAGCAGAGGAGTTTTTTGTTTAGGGTTCCTTTTGTGTCCATATCGACCTTTAGTTTTGGCGGGCTCTCGCCGTCGCGGGCGCCATCTTGTGCTATCTGTCACTGCATGGTGAGCAGAGCTTATGGGTCTTATGTGATAGCGGGCATTAGTGGATGTGTGCGGGTTCAGAGCGGTAGGATCGTTCCGGACCATCTTTTTCATCAACTCTTCCGGTCTTCGGCAACAGGGGACTTTGAGGGCTTTCTGCCGTTCTGTACCGCCGGCGGTGAGAGTGTTCGAGGCCTAATCCTCGTTTTCCTGCTCGGGAAAAAACTAGCCTGGTGGCGCTAGTGACTTCCTGGTGCCTCATGTTCTTTGGACAGCGTTGTGTAGCTGCATGGTAACTTTATTCGCGGCCCTTCTTTTCTGTTAGGAGGGTATTTGCGGTTGTCTGGCTTTCCCTGCTCTAGGCTCTTGGTATCGGGCAGGAGATCAGCTGGGAATATGGCTAGCATTGCTAGCGTTTCTGGCAGATTTGCTTCTTGTTCATGTTAGTGCCTTTATGGGGCAGCACATGATCCCTCTAGGTCAGTCTACTGTGTTTAGCAGGCCTGGTGGGTATTCCAGTCATTTCCCATGGGGAGAGACAGGGGTCGTAGCTGCAGCTAGCCTCTTCTCTCAGAGTTCTGCTGACTGTCATGTTCTTGGCTGCATGGGCACGTTTGTTGTCTCAGCTTTCACTTTTGGTTCTGTTTCTGACTTAGTGTGAATGTTTTTTGGAAGCCTGCTCTTTCTTCCGTTACCAAGCCCTATGTGGTCTCTTCAGCTGACTGGGTTTTTTGGTGTGGACGTTGCCTTCTGTTCTGGTTCATTCAGGCACTCACGTGTTAGTGTGCTGTCACTACAGCCAATTCATGTCACTATTGGGTAGTAGTTAGCTTGGCTTAGGCAGCAGTCAACGGATGTGGCTTCCAAATCACATTTGGCATTGGCCTTTTGGGAGTATTTTGGATACTGGAGAAGATCTAGAGCAGTCGGGTAGTGTTGCCAGTGGAATCCACCTGGCTTCTGCTTTGAGATCTGTTCCCATTTCAAGTTAGCCTATGCTTTCTGCATTTTGGCCCCTGTGGGACTCAGGAGCAGTAAATTAAGATTCTTAGTTTCTAATGAGTCTTGATTGTTTTGCTATAATATGGTTACTGCCTGAGCTTCACTTCAGATTTTTTTGGGGGTGTACCTGATAGCTCTAATACAGTCAGGCTGTTATTGCGACTTTTCCAGCATTTCTTCCTTTAGGCGCAGTGCGTCTGTCTCCGGTTGTTTTTGGGGCGTGTGAAGTTATTTCCTTGGCTTGATAGTTGCTTTCAGGGAATTTCCTCCCAGTTGGAATAGTCCTGTCTGGGGGGGGGGAGAGTTATTGCCTCCCTGGCCTGCAAGGAATTTAACTTTCTCAGTTCTAGGCCTTCTGGCGGCAAGGGATATTAGTGGTTTATGACCATGTTTTTCAGCCCTTACTCGTTGCCGGGGACATATTTACAAGGCATGGTGGTAGTGGCCGCTTTCTTTTGTGACATGGAGGATAGGTGCTGCCACACCGCGGGGCTGGCGGTATGTGGCTCTCTCTCTGTCCAGGGATTCTACAACTTCGTCAGGAGTCAGTTGTTTCCCTCTCTTATCTTGACTTTTCGGGACTATGGTTCCATGTAGCCCTGGGTAATACTTTCTTTCTTTAGAGCCTTAGTATCAGAGGGCAGCTCACGTCAGGTATTTCTTTTCCTGTCAGGTCCATGCCATGGGGATACGAGGGAGCAACGTGCTCTTCCTGGGACATTCTCTCTTGGGTCTCAGCCAGTTCTTCTCTGCTTTGGTCCCCATCTCACTGGATACCTTCGAGACAACTTGGTTCTCATGAGGGATTCTGCTGATAATTCAGTTCTCCTTCCTGCAGTTTGTATCAGCGGCTTGGATGCTGTTAGGGGGTGCCATAGCTGGTGGCCACAGATTTTGGGCCCCAAGGGAGTCCCTCATTCTCTCGACCCCCGTGGATCCCTCCTGTTGTTCTCAGTTGTCTGCAGGGTACTTTTCTTTTGGGGAGCAGAGTGCCCTTGGTAGGCAGCGGGTAGCTCTATCCTTTTTCGGAGATTCCCTCGGGAGCACCTTATTGCCAGTCTGTTGCTTTGACTTTTCAGGAATGTGCCTTTTGGAGAGTAGTTGCCTCAGTTCTTATTTTCTTCCCTGGCTTTCAGGCGGGAGTTTTGCCTGGCACATGCGAATTTTGCTTTTTCTAGTTTCTGGCCTCTATCCTGGCACATTTGGCAATCGTTCCTTCCTCTGTAAGAGACGCAGTGCTTTCCGGCTTAGCACATCTTGTTGTGCATTTGACTGTTCGCCTCTTAGCTGTGGGCTTTGCTCTACTGTTTGCAGAGCAGTGGATCAGATCTCACTCGGGAGTTTGATGTTAGTGGTCAGCTTCCGCTTTGTTCTGCTTTGCCGAGAGTGGTGTCTTCCTCTCTGCCATATGGCTGCTATTTGCTCTCTATAGTCGTGGGACTACGGCTCCTTTATGCTTAACTTCCTCTTGGAGAAGTTCTTCTCTAGTTGGCTGTTGATCCGTCTCAGTTTCCTAGCAGAGCGGTATGTTGGGCTCAGTGTCCATCAGAGGAACTAGAGTGTCTCTTGAGTCGTGGGGCTTTCTCTTCTTGTAGTTTTGGTCCCTCTGGGGCAAGGAAGTGCAGCACCAGGGCGGCATTTTCTCATGTTGGGCTCCTTTCCTGTTGGTCTTCTGACAGAGCCTTCTTCTGTAACTATTCCACAGGCTGTTGGCGGTTTGCTAGTTGAGCACTCCGTCGCGGCTGGGTGAGCACAGCTACATTGCCACAGGTTGAGCACTATTACGTCGCCGCATGGGGAGCACAGATTCATCGCCACATTTTGAGATCAACTCCCTTGCTGCGGGTGAGCTGTGCTCCATTGCTGCCTGTTGAGCTCCGCTCCATCGTTGCATGTTGAGCTCCACTCCATCGTCGCGTGCAGAGCACGGCTCCATCGCCATGTGTTGAGCACAGCTTCATCGCCGCATGCGGGACGCAGCTTCATCGCCACATGTTGGGCACAGTTCCATCGCTGCATGTGGAATACAGCTCTTTTCTACAGGTTAAAGCACAGCTGCATGTTTAGCACAGTTCCATTGCTACAGGTTCAGCACAGCTTCAACGCTGCAGGTTAAGCGCAGCTCCTTCACTGCATGTGGAGTTTAGCTCCTTCGAGGTGTGTTGAGCACAGCCCCAGCTCTACATTTCAGCACAGCTTCTTCGCTGTGTGTTGAGCGTAGCTAATGTGCTGTATGTTGAATGCGGCGGCTTCACTGCGTGTTGAGCGCAGCTCCTGGCTGCTTTTGAGCACAGCTCCTTCACTGTCGAGTTCACAGCCTTTGCTATGGGTTGCACTCGGTGCCTTTGCTGCATGTTGGGCACTTTGCCCTCTTTGTATGTTGAGCACACCTTTTTCGCTGCATGTGGGGTGCTGCTCCAGCTCAGATTCGTTGTTCCATGCAGTTTTGCTGTTCCATGTTGGACACAGTTCCATCGCTGCATTCTGGGCATAGTTCCACAGTTCTGCGTTTGTTTTAGCTCCATCGTCGTATGTTGAGGCTTGGAAATATATTTTCTTTCTGGCATTCGGGGACTTTCTTTCCCTTTCTGCGGAATGTCGCCTTTCCTCAGGCTTTGGAGGTTCGGGTTTCGCTGTTGTAGGGGCCTGGGGCCATACACATATCTTAAGGTTGGATCCTTGTTTGCAAGTTCTGAGACATATCTTTTATTTCGTTGGTGCTGGTGAGTTCTTTTGCAACTTGTGTCTGTTCCGACCTCTGTTCTGGCGGTTTGGGCAAGTATGTTCTCGGATATTTGATTGTTGGGAATCCTTCCCTACACTTGGGACTGCTTTTGTACATCCCACTCGTCTCTGGATTGATCTGTGGGACGCTATGGAAGGAAAAATTAGTTGTTACCTGATAATTTTCTTTCCATTAGTCCCAACAGATCAATCCAGAGGCCCGCCCTTTACTGTTGTTTGTTTACATACTTTCCATGGTTATCAGGGGGCATGACCCTCGAGGGTCTGTCTTTTTCTCAGGGACCATCAGGAGCTAACGATTAACTACAGAAGATGGAGTACTTTCAGGATTGCAGTTTCCACTTAAGTGGTTTCCCTCCCGCTATGGCGGTGGAGGAAGAGTCTGTAATGGTTCTGTGAAGGCAGGAGTGGAATTTAATTTTGGATGGTGTTTATTTTTCAGCTGCTTTGGTATCGACAATACTGAGAGTAAGCTGGCTGCACAGGTCCACATATACTAAGACTGAAGTTCTCTCGATCTCCACCTGCTGGTAGGGGGACATAACCCACTCGTCTCTGGATTGATCTGTTGGGACTAATGGAAAGAAAATTATCAGGTAATAACTAATTTTTCCTTATGTTGTGTGCGCAAATACTGTTGTATTCTGTAGTTGTGTATGCAACTTAATTAGGTAACAAGCCAATCAGTGCTAATAACTGCGAATTAACAAGCAATTATTGACACAAATTGGCATTAATTAGAATTTACTCGCAGAACTGTCTAAAAGTGTTCTATAATGTGCTGTGTGTAAATTCTAAGTTGCATAGTGTAACCAGGTACCTCTAGGTGCAGCCAAGGATAGAACAATCTCCTCCAGCCACAGGCTCCTGGTACAGTCAAGAAATAAATGGCCACTCGCAACTTCACTTAAAGACTTTATTCCATGCAGGTTTCTAGTAGACCTGATACACAGTTCCAACAGCAGCATTCACCTTCAATCTTAAGCACATATAAGCCACCTGGAAGTGTGTGGCAAATAGTCCCCTTTAAGCAGTAGGCTATCAGCACATACCAGGATTCAATACAGGCTCACAGTCAGCTCCAGTCTGGGCTCGTTATCCAGTGCACAAGAAACAGTAGTTCAATTCCACATAGAAGCAGTTCATTCAGTTCACCATCACAGTTAAATCACAAAGCAGCAGTTTCTACCTACTACTCTCTTTACCTTCAGGAGAGTTCAATACTTTAGGGACTCCTCATACCCAAGGGATTTCACCCTGCATCAGCTTCACTGGTAAATTCAATACTTTAGGGACCACCCTTACCCAAGGATTTTCAGCCTGCAAATACTTTTGAGACTTCCTCACACCCAAGGGATTTCAGCCTGCTTCAGTACTTTAGGTACCTCTCTTACCCAAGGGTTTTCAGCCTGCAACTGCTTCTCTCCTCCCGTGGACTCCTTTCCACCTGCCTAGTGAATCCCTGGCTTCTGCTCTCACAACCAATCATTCTCCTTCCATTAGCTTCCCCCACACCCATACCAGCTGAGTTAAGCATTAGACTAATGATGAGCTCCTGCACACAGGGTTTCCTAACTCTCTTTCCCCCTAGTGGCAGCCAATCTACACGGCCTGCCAGCTTACACCCATGTCTTCCCCTATTGCAGCTAGGAGTCCAGCCCTGGTTCTTCATCTCACCCCTGGCTCCTTGCCTGCAATGCCTTCTGGGACTTGTATTTCAAACTGACACTGCCTTAACCTAACTATCCTGGATGTAACTTTATCACAATAGTTAAAAACTGGGCATGGAATGGGCGGGTCATGGACATTTCTAAAATCTATGCGAGTTGTTATAAAATACACCCAATCCATGCCTAATTTAGGTGTCTGGATTTACACCAAGTTTTACTTGGCGTAGTTGCCCGTGACTAAATTCATTTGCATGGATTGCTGCTCGACATGTTCTATATACTGTGTGGAAATTTAGGCTTATCCTATAAAGTACACCTTAATTTAAGCATACTTTGTAGAATATGCTTAGGTGAATTTCATTTCAGCGCTTATGATTTTTTGGCGTGATATACAGAATCTAGCCCAATACGCTGAAATCTTGTGCCTAGTTGTTGGCGGTTGCAACCAGAAAAGCAAACAGGATGCTAGGAATTATTAGGAAAGGGATGGTAAATAAGACCAAGAATATGGCTCTGTGCAGAGGCAGCAGAACACCTCAGCGCCAGCATCTGCCCTTACCTAATATCCCATAGAGGGGCATAATCGAACGCCCATCTCCATGGGTGTCTATGTCCGAGAACGGGTACGTGAAGGGGTGGGACAGACTGTATTTTCGAAAAAAATGGGCGTCCATCCTCTGCTTCGAAAATACGGTTTGTATGGACCAAAATGCCATGGATTTAGTCGTTTCTGAGCTGGGTGTTTGTTATTTTTAGCGACAATGGAAACTAAAAACGCCAGCTCAAAAACGTCCCAATCCAAGCCATTTGGTCGTGGAAGGGGCCAGGATTCGTAGTACACTCGCCCCCCTGACATGCCAGGAAACCAACTGGACACCCTAGAGGTCAGTGTGGTGGATTTCAGACAATGCTCCCACATACATAGGTCCCTTACCATGGGTGCTGAGCCCCCAACCCTCCCCCAAAACCCACTACCCACAAATGTACAACACTTCCATAGCTCTTAGGGGTGAAGGGGGCACCTACATGTGGGTACAGTGGGTTTTGGAGGCCTCCCATTTACCAGCACAAGTGTTACAGGTAGGGGGGATGGGCCTGGGTCCGCCTGCCTGAAGTTTACTGCGGTACCCACTAAAAGTGCTCCAGGGACCTGCATACACGCAAGCCTCTAGAACTTGTTGCTGCTGTATAATCTTGGCACAACAGTTGACACCTGAAGACTAATGTCTCCGAAAACGTCCTTTATTGGAATAAGCACGTTTACTCACAGTTAACTGCAGATCAGAGGTTGTGTCCCACTGGCAAGAGTCTCCCTGGTACTGAGATTAGCAGTAGGTCAGAGCTGGCAGAATGGTGTACAATGTCCTCTTTCAGCAACATTCAAGGTAAGAACTCAGTTCTGTAACGTGGCTAACACATGAAAGGGATCTAAAACTATCTTACAAAAATGGCCACTACCTCAGGGACTACCGGAAACAAAACAGGGCACACTCTGACCCAGTTAGCAGAGGGAAAAGCACCATGGGAGTAGAGCCTACCAACTACCAACATCGTGAGCATGTAACACAAGCCCACGGAGCCCAATACCCTACACCCACCACAATGCATTGCTGATGTGACTCTGCAGTGCCCTTAACAGAAAAGGTGTCACACTCACCCGAGACCCGCATCAGAACCAGGGAAAGGCTGTCACAGGATAGAACACATTCTGCTGTCATGGAGGTGGGTACGGCATTTGAGGCTGGCATACAGGCTGGGAAAAAAAGTTTTTAAAGTGGGTTTTTTTGGTGGTAGGAGGTTAGTGACCACTGGGGGAGTCAGGGGAGGTCATCCCCGATTTCCTCCGGTGGTCATCTGGTCAGTTGGGGCACTTTTTTGGGACTTGGACCTGAAAAAAAAGGGTCCAAATAAAGCGGACCAAATTCTCGTTAAAAACGCCCTTGTTTCGATTATCAGCTAAAGACGGCCATCTCTCCTCGGCCGATAACCACGCCCCAGTCCCGTCTTCGCCACGCCTCCGACACGCCCCCATCAACTTTGTTCGTTTCTGCGACGGAGTGCAGTTGAAGACGACCAAAATCGGCTTTCGATTATACCGATTTGTTCGCCCATGGGAGAAAAGACGCCCATCTCCCGATTTGGGTCGAAATATGGGCGTCTTTCTCTTTCGAAAATAAGCTGGATAGTCACCTCCCTCCCACAGCATCCAGCATCCTTCCCTACTTTTGAATCCCCTGCCATAGTATAAAAATATGTAGGCAAATATTAAACTGAACTGCCAAAAAGCCACAGTGCAACTCCAGAGAAGGAGAAAAAGTGATGCATGTCCGCCTGTACTGTGCAAATATAAGGACAGCAGATGCAAATTTCAAAACCTGACATATTTCAATCACTATACTATAGGTTAATAAATTCAAATAAAACAAAAAATGGAAAACATGATGATACTATTTTATTGGACTAAATACATTTTTCAGTTAGCTTTCAGAGGCCAAAACCTTTTTCCTCAGGTCAGGACAGTATACTGCTGTTATGTATTCTGTTCTGACATGAGAAAGGAGGGTTTGGTCTCAAAACATTAGTCAAAAATGTATTAAAATTAGTCCAATAGAGAGAGTCTTATTTTCATTTTCTTTATTTATTAACACATCTACCACACTACTTTATTCTAAACTAAAAATAAGATTCATTTTTTCCTACCTTTGTTGTCTGGCCGTTTACTTTTTCTAATTGTGTTGGTTCCAGTCTCTTGTTTTTTCTTTCCTTGATCTCGTCTTAACTCTTGCCAGCGTCTGCCCCCCCTCTCTCCCCTCTTTCCATCTTGTGTCTGCCCCCTCTCTCCCCCATTAAGTACTTGAATATGTAAACCGCTTTGAATGTACTTGCAAAAACCACAGAAAGGCGGTATATCAAGTCCCAATTCCCCTTTCCATTTAGTGTCTACCCCCTCTCTCCCCATTTCCATCCAGCATCTGCATCCTCTCTCCACCTTCCATCAGGCATCTTTCCCCTCCTCTCCCTCTTTCCATCTGGCATATGTCCCTTCTCTCCCCCTCATCCATTGTCTGTCCCTTCTCGCCCTCTTTCCGTCTGGCATATGTCCCTTCTCTCCCCCTCATCCAGTGTCTGTCCCTTCTCCCTCTTTCCATCTGGCATATATCCCTTCTCCCCTCCTCTCCCTCCTATATCCAGCATCTGCCACCCCTCTCCCCCTTCCATCCGACATCTGTACCCACTCTCCCCCTCATCCAGTGTCTGTCCCTCCTCTCCCCACTACATCTGGCCTCTGCCCCTCCCCCATCCATTGTTTGTCCTTTTTTCAGCTCCTCCCCAACATCCAGCATCTAACCTCGCTTCCTCCCCCCCCCCCCCCCCCCCCCCCCACCAGGCACCCCCATTGCCACTGGTGTACCAGGCTCTCCCTACTCCAACCCAATACCCCCCTGCTGCTGCAGCCACCACCTACTGCTGCTGTCAGCAGTGGCGGCAAAAACAAAGATTGTGGGGCCACATTGTTCCCGCTCACGCCTGACCGGCTCTGCCCTGGAACAGGAAATTATGTTTGAGGAAGGCGGGACCAGCAGCTGTGAGCAGTAACAGTCTGGCCCTGCAATCTTTTTGCTGCCACTACTGAAACAGTAGCAGCAGCAGTGGTGGCTACGGCAGGCGAGTATTGGGTGGGAGTGGGGAGAGCGTGTTGGATGCTTCCTGCTCCCTCGAGATTTTGGAGGGGTGCCACCCCGTTCAACGCCTATGCCTCTGTGTGTCTTCATGGTGCGACCTCACCTTAAGTATTGAGTTCAGTTCTGGTCATTGTATCTCAAAGATATAGCAGAATTAGAAGAGGTTCAATGACCAAAATGTAAAGGGGATGTTATTTTTCTCATAATCTTTTCCGGAGATGGGAAGGCGGTAGAACGAGAGGACATGAAATGAGATTGAAGGGGGGCAGACTCAGGAAAGATGTCAGGAAGTATTTTTTCACGGAGAGGGTGGTGGACGCTTGGAATGCCCTCCTGCGGGAGGTGGTGGAGATGAAAACGGTAACGGAGTTCAAACATGCGTAGGATATGCATAAAGGAATCCTGTGCATAAGGAATGGATCCTCAGAAGCTTAGCTGAAATTGGGTGGTGGAGCAGGTGGGGGGAAGAGGGGTTGGTGGTTGGGAGGCTAGGATAGGGGAGGGCAGACTTATACGGTCTGTACCAGAGCCGATGATGGGAGGCGGGAAATACTGCTGGGCAGACTTATACAGTCTGTGCCCTGAAAAGGACAGGTACAAATTCAAGGTAAGGTATACACATATGAGTTTGTCTTGGGCAGACTGGATGGACCATGCAGGTCTTTTTCTGCCGTCATCTACTATGTTACTATAAGAGGAAAGGCTAAAGAGGTTAGGGCTCTTCTGCTTGGAAAAGAGATGGCTGAGAGGGGTATGTGATTGACGTCTGCAAAATCCGGAGTAGTGTAGAAAGAATAACAGAGAATCAATTTTTCACTCTTTCAAAAAGTACAAAGACCAGGGAACACTCTATGAAATTACATGGAAATACTTTTAAAACAAGTAAGAGGAAATATTTTTTTACTCAAAGAATAGTTGAGCTCTGGAACTCGTTGCCGGAGGAACAGCGGTTAGTGTACCTGGGTTTAAAAAAGGTTTGGACAGGTTCCTGGAGGAAGCTTCATGGTCTGCTATTGAGTCCATTCAATGGAGAACTCTTGTTTGTTCCTGTTCTAAAGGCCCTTTTGTGCTTTTCCTTTGTTATTGAGGTAGACATGGTGGAAGCCACTGCTTGCCATGGGATTGGTGTTACGGAATGTTGATACTATTTGGATTTCTGCAAGGTACTTGTGGTTTGGATTGGCCACTGTTGGAAACAGGATAATGGGCTAGATGGACTATTGGTCTGACCCATTATGGCTATTCTTATGTTCCTTTAATGCTCATGTTATTTCTTATATAGCAGTACTTCAACAGAGGAGAAAGGAGGAAAAAGCCTCAAAAGAGCCCCCACTAGTTGTGGCACATCCTACTTTATCAGGGAGCATTCACTCTCATCATCAGCAAAAAAACCTCCATCCTCCTTAACGTTTTTTCTATAATTTCAATATACAGAAGTATTTTAATATATCAAAAGATTATTTTTTGTTATCAAGCTGAGCTTTTTGGCTAAACTTATCTGTGCTTGATGCCCAGTGTTATCCAAACACCACGGCCGACTATGGCCAGAGTTTTGAACCGTCTTCAGGGTCCGTGGTGGGTCTCATTCAGTGTTCTGGCATCCGGTGCCTATCTATTTTGTGCCCATAGTGTGTGTGTGTGTGTGTTTTTTTTTTTTTTGTTTTGTTTTTTAATAAATTTCAATTTTTACAAGCAAGGAATGGATCCTAAAGAGCTTAGCCGAGATTGGGTGGCAGAGCCAGTGGTGGGAGGCGGGGATGGTGCTGGGAAGACTTACACGGTCTGTGCCAGAGCCGGTGGTGGGAGGCGGGACTGGTGGTTGGGAGATGGGGATGGTGCTGGGCAGACTTATACGGTCTGTGCCAGAGCCGGTGGTGGGAGGCGGGACTGGTGGTTGGGAGGCGGGGATAGTGCTGGGCAGACTTATACGGTCTGTGCCAGAACCAGTGGTGGGAGGCGGGGCTGGTGGTTGGGAGGCGGGGATAGTGCTGGGCAGACTTATATGGTCTGTGCCCTGAAAAGGACAGGTACAAATCAAGGTAAGGTATACACAAAAAGTAGCACATATGAGTTTATCTTGTTGGGCAGACTGGATGGACCGTGCAGGTCTTTTTCTGCCATCATCTACTATGTTACTATGTTACAAATTACACTTACATCCAGAAAAACAGAGCTAATACAATTCAATATATCTAGATTTATAAGAGGATAAATAAAAGGAAAACCAATATAAGATCACTCAGTTATAGATAAAAGTAACATTTAGCTCTTTCTCAGACCATAAAATTAGGAGAAAGGGGGCAAAAAATAAATAAGGAGATAAGTACATAGGAAAAAAAAAGAAAAGAAGAAAAATGGCCTGGTCTCTGACATTTTAATACTATGTTAACTCAACCAAACATCAGATACCAATTGGTTAATTTTTTCTGATCCAATAAGAATTTGAGTTGATCAGGTTCAAAGAAAACATACTTATCTTCTATATATATAAAAGGCAAGACCAACGTTCTATGAAGCCTCCAGCCGGAAGTGTGAAGCGCCAGAGATATCCGGTTTCCCCATGAGTGAAGGAAAACAGCACAGCAGGAAATCTCACACAGTGAAGGACTCAGAGGGGGGAGGGGAGAGAGATGCCCTCACTCTCTCTGTAACAAAAACACCAGAACAGCAGGAAACTTAACACTGAAGGACGGGAGGGGGAGGGAGAGAGGGCAGGGACACACACTCCCACATGCACACTCTGAAGAAAACCTTGCTAGCCCCTGTTTCATTTGCATCAGAAACGGGGCTTTTTTACTAGTTATTCATATAATACACAATACATTTGCATGGATATGCTAAAAGAAACTTTGCTCCTACAGATTTAGTTTCTTCTCTTACAGCTAGGAATAGCTTTTGCTTGTCTTGGGTTGTTTTAGTCACATTTGGGTATACCCAGATCCTAGCCCCACTGAAAAGATTCAAAGAATTTTTAAAGTAAATTTTCATCAATAAATTCAGATCTTGCTCAAAAATAAATAAGACTAAAACTGTACCGGGATTTTATATCAGATAAGGATTGTTTCAAGAGTGCTGATGCAAAGAGTATTCCATGCGCTTCTTCTTGAACTTGTTTCGGTGTTTCTGTCTCCTGCTTATCTTCCGTCATTTTCAAAGAGTTCAGTAAATAATAAATTTTGTTAATTGAAGGTATCAAGTTAGGTGAATAATGAAGAACTTCTACCAAATATTTCTTGAAAAGTTCCAACACAGATATATCCCTGAGACAACTGGGAAATTCAAAACCCTCAAGTTCAATCTTTTATTATGATTTTCGATTTGTTCAATTTTCTTTGTAATTATTGTATTATCTTTGATCAATGCTGTTGTTGACGCTTTTAATTTTGTTAAGTCCGTCTGAACTTGAGTCATTTGTAGTATTGATTCACTCTTAAATTTTTCAAATGCATTGTTTAAAGAATCAAGTTTACTTACTATTGAGGAAGTTTCCTGAGCTGATTTCTTTGTCGCCTGAGTCAGCTCCTGAATAGCTTCCCAAATTAGTTCCAATGTTACCACCTGGGGAGCTTTGTGCTCCAGGATAGTAAACTCAGCTTCTCGGGGTGAGTCGCCGCCAACCACAGGAGCAGTATTACCAACTTCCGATATTGTCAGTTCCTCCGGCTCACTCCTCTCAGAGGCTGGACAAGGTGGCAGGTTGAGTTCTGGCGAGGATAGAGATGTTTATAGTCCTTGAGGCGTCGGTGCTCCTCCATCGACTTCCTCTGCAGGAAGCACTACGCCAGTCGTACGCGCCAGACTCGATGTGAAGCGGTCGAGCGTCAGCTGTATAGGAGAAAAGGTAAGGGTTGTTGGCGGTTGAGATCTTACTAAGCCCTTCCTCTTCATATGAGCCATTTTGGATTAATTTGAGGAAAACCAGAAGAACAGCTTAACTTGTCCAGACCTCTCACGAGTCAGACCGCCATCTTGACACACCCCCCAAGGGATCTGTGCCCATAGTGTTTCTACTCTGTGATTTTGGCTTGAACTTGTGGAACTCTGCACATCTCCCTGGGGTGGGTTTGTCTGTTTTGTTTTGTTTTGTTTTTTTTGTAGCTGAGAAGATATGAGATCTATAAGTCCTTTGTTTTGGTGTGGCAAGCGCCTGCCTCGGAGTTGGAGATATTCCTACAAATCAAACTCGTATCTAAATACAAATACATTAAAAAGTACACAAGTGGCATAATAAAAGAAGATAAAAACCAAAACTTAAAAACATACCAGTCTAGTTGACAATGGAAAATTGTTAGCCAGTGAATGGTAGTACAGGAATGTCAGTCAATAAGTCACACTATAACGTAATGTGGAAGTGGGCCAGTGAGGACCCAAGTACGGCTGTTTTTTCCACAGAAAAGGGAAAGGCAGCTCTGTATGATAGTAGAGTCAGATGCTAGAAATAAAGTGAGAGGTAGATTGTCTAGAGGATGACTACAAGAAAGGGTGAAGGAGGAAAGGGACATATGAGAGGGAGGGGAAGAGGGAATGACTGCAGGGTGTGTAGGGAAGGGGAGACTGACTACAAAAGGAGAGTGAGTGCAGGAAAGAGTGTGAATGTGGGGGGGGGGGGGGGGGAGAGATGTAAAGAAGACCTGGATGGAAGGGAAAAGGTAATAATTAAAATTTTGAAAGTGTTCTCCACCCCTGCCCCCTCAACCAACCATACACATATATGCTGCACCATTTGTTGCACACATGTATACCATCCCCACACAACCCAATCTCACACGTACAATCTTCATTCCCCTCGACCCTCATGATACCAAATACACACCTACCTCATTAGACCACAATATAAGCTTGTATTTGTTATCTACCGACTTGGCGAACGCCATTATGGTACTATGAAAGTCACATTGAGCTTGCAAATAGGTGGGAAATGTGGGGTACAAATGTAACAAATAAATAAATAAATCCAAACTTTCATACACATATCCTACCCACCCATTCAGCAAAAAAAAAAAAAAAACAAAGCCTATTTTGCAGTGCCTCCAGTAAGATTACTTTCAATTCGTTTCCAGCATCCTTTTATTAATTTTTAGATAATACGTTGTCAAACTTTTTATGGAAAGGTTAAAAAGTAAGCAAGAATGTAGTTAAATTGAAATAACCCAGGGACAAGGAAGGAATTCATTTTCCTAATTGTTTTAGACCCTCACCAGGTTTGTAGTTTTCATCAGCATAGTTTACAGGTTGTAGAACATCAACTGTCTTCACCTATCTTGTTTATGTGAGAACATAGACTTGTATAATTAGATTGTAAGCTCTGTCGAGCAGGGACTGTCTTTACATGTTCAAGTGTACAGCGCTGCGTACGTCTAGTAGTGCTATACAAATGATAAGTAGTAGTATATCCTCTCTGATTTTGAAAGTCTTACCAACTTTTAAAAAATTGTCTGGTCACCTTAGTGGAGGAGTGGCCTAGTGGTTAGGGTGGTGGACTCTGGTCCTGGGGAACTGAGGAACTGAATTCGATTCCCGCTTCAGGCACAGGCAGCTCCTTGTGACTCTGGGCAAGTCACTTAACCCTCCATTGCCCCATGTAAGCCGCATTGAGCCTGCCATGAGTGGGAAACTGCGGGGTACAAATGTAACAAAAATAAATAAAAATCCAGTTACAGAATTAACCATCTGAACTTTCCAGACCTTGGAGAGTGCTGCAAAGGCTTTGGTAGGGGGAATGATATAGTGTTGATGCCATTATAGTTCAATTAGGTTTTAAAAAGTAAGATGACTGTAATATATAGGCTGTAGTGGCAAAGAAAAAAGGGAATTTAAGTCATGCTTGGGTTCCATTCTCACAGTTGAAAGATATAGGGAGAAGAAGTTTTTATAACAGAGCAGCTAGGAAGGGAAGGTACATAAATGCATATGCTACGCCTGTTTATTGAAGATAAAAGTATTAAACTACGGCTATGAAATAAAAGCAACTTATGCTGCTGTGTGCTTTTTTTTAAAATAACCCACTGGAAAGCTACTGTACAAAAATGTCTGCACAAAGGCATGAGTAATTCTTTGTGTGTATATTCCAGTACATGCATAAATATTGATCCCACATGTTCTCCACCCAGAAATTGCCTCTGTGTTTATTGCATAAAAGCAGACACTGTTTTCCTAATACCTGCTTTCATGTGTGTACACCAAGGCAATTGAGTGTCTACTTGAGCAAGTAAAATGCTGCGCAATATGCTGGAGGCAAAGTAGTAGTGATAGAGGGAGGAAGGGGAACAGATGAACATAAACTGAAAGGGGAATTCTTCAAATAGACTTGTTCTTCAGCAGTGAGAATGGCAAACTACCTTTACTATTTGAGACTAGTAAACAAAGGCCCGTTTCTGAGCGCAATGAAACGGGCGCTAGCAAGGGTTTCATGGCTGCATGGCTCGTCGCGGTTTTACCTGGTTCGTGGCATGCACCGCTGCTGTTTCCGTTGTAGCTCTGTGTGGGTGGCGGTTTTCGTGCCCCGCCCTCGACATCGCGTTTTGACGCGAGGGCGGAGCAGAGCTACAGTGTGGAAATCCGGAGTTTGTGGCCTGAGTAGATCGTTGGAGGTGAGAATCTGCTCCGCCCTCAACGTCATAACGTTTGACGCGAGGGCGGGGCCCAGAGACTGTGATTTTCGTGGCTTCAGAGCTTCGAACATACGAACCTTGGCTTCAGTGACGTCAGCAGACAATAGAACGTTGAGGGTGAGTTTTATATATATAGATATGTCTGACTTGTCTTGCACAGGATGCATTAGCCATAGAGTGTACACTTGGTCCCTCCTCTGTGCATATCCAGCCATTTCTCTAATAACCAAAACTTTACAAAAATTCCAAAAGAGACCAAGTACTCTACTGGCCTTGATTAAATTAGTTTCCCTTTCTCAATGGAACCTGCTCTCCCTCTCTGCCTGTATTTTTTTTTAATTGTTCAGATATTGTTTTCACGGAAAGGGAGAAGGTTTGTTTACCTTGAATGATTTTGAGGGCACATCCCATTCGTTCCTTAGAAAATTGTGAAAGCTGTAAGATCAAATAATGTCTGAAAATAGATGAAAGTACATGTATAGAAATGACTGAACTTTCTTGGACAAACAAAAATATTAGTTGTTCAAACCTACATTGCACATCTGTGCAGTCAGCAAGTTAATGGTACATTAAATATGTCTGTGAAAACCAGGACAGGAACACAGAAGTCAGCAAGGGAGAAAATGACCCTGATTCATGCATTGCAGAGTATTTCCTCAAATAGAGGAGATCCTTTTTAAACAATACTTCCTCTGAGTAGGAAATTCAGATAACTAAGAATTTTACTTGTGCTCCCAAAGTAATACAGTAGAACCCCCCCCCCCCCCCCCAAAAAAAAAAAAAAATTATAGGAGATGATTTACAAAATAGTAGTAAAAGCATTACAATAAAATTACAATGTATGAGAGAGGACTGTAACAAAGATGATTTCTAGCTTCTGGGGCTGGCCCCCCCCCCCCTATTCTGCCTATCAGGTTGATGATCATAAACTAAGACAATGAACTACAGTAGTAAAATCCAGAGTATTAAAGATGCTTTCTTTCAGTAGAATTAAGAGTTTATTCTTGAATTTTTCAGCCCTGGAATTTAATTTTACCATTTTTTTTTGGTTGAGTGTCATCTGCTTTCTCCTGACTGATAGCATTTGGGGCCTCTTTTAAGCTGTGCTACCGATTTTCGATGCCCAAATGAGAGGAGGCCTATTCAGTTTCTATGACTTCCTCTCATTTGCCGTATGGGAATTGCTAGCACAAATTTGTAAAAGAAGCCTTCGCAGCACAAAAATTTGAATTTACAGTTAAATGTACTGTGAATATAGTATAGTAATAGTTTCAGAATTGTGTTACTTCTGAACTGTAACTATAGAAACCAGTTTCCTTGAACAGATGTTTTCCACTACCTGTAAGTACATCATAGACTATGTGATGTGGTCTTTTACTATGCTGAGTATATCAAATAAGGATTAAATCATTTAAGGAGTAATAATTAAGCTGCTTACCTCTGTTCATGCAACACAGGTAGCTTTTACCCATAGGGTTTGCATCATTACTTTTAAAACCTACCAAATGTAGTTTTGACTTGATTATTGCCAGAAGAAAGAATACCCACAGGGATTTGAGCTGGAGTTATTTTGTTTGCTTTTGTTTTTTTGTGGGAGAGGGGAGGGGTGTACTTGTCTGGGCAAAACTGTGTATGTTGTGTACGTTATTTCAGCTGACTTAACCCTGCCCATGGGGACTGCTCAATAGTATGAAGTTAAAAGTAAACATGTGGTTGACTTGATGGCTGAGGTGTCAATAGATCTGAATTGTCATGTACTACTGCTACTACTACTGAGCCCTTACGCCAAGCCCCCTCCCTACCCATCTTCAAATCCTTACTCAAAGCCCACCTCTTCAATGTTGCTTTCGGCACCTAACCTTTATACCTTTCAGGAAATCTAGACTGCCCTAGTTTGACGAGCCCTACTTGTCTGGCTGTACATTTGTCCTTTAGATTGTAAGCTCTTTGAGCAGGGACTGTCCTTCTATGTTAAATTGTACAGCGCTGTGTAACCCTAGTAGCGCTTTAGAAATGTTAAATAGTAGTAGTAGTAGTAGTAGTAAAAGTAAACATGTGGTTGACTTGATGGCTGAGGTGTCAATAGATCTGAATTGTCATGTGGGTTGATTTGATCCCAGAGTTGAGCATTCTGCTTATAGTGTCAACCGTGGATGCTGCAGGGATGTTTACAGCTTCTGTGTGGCAGGGAATCATGGTTATTGCTTAAGGATAAACTCTAAATATAAATGCTGGGAAATTCCACAACCCGTAAATTTAAATACTATAATTATCAAGAGGTTTGGAAAACTTAATCATGAAAAAGGTGTATCACCACTCTTAACTTTGAAATCCAAATCAAAAACCTGGATTATACTTTAACAAAGGAACCTCAAACCACCTCATGGACACCCATTGCTATTCAAGCTTGGTTTGCCATTCAAATGAGGAGTAAATTACTATCATTGGTTCAGGTGGGGAGGATTGGAGAAAAAAAGCCACCCGAAAAAACTCAAATATAATTGAGAAAACCGGATGGTCTAAAAACTCCTTGCCTCTCCACTATTATCAACAGTTAAGATAGGTGCACCTCCCCTAACATATAGACCCCCCACTACTACTCTTATACTATGTTATGTGATATGATTAAATAGTTGCTAGAGACCGCTTCAGGTTAGTGATATAATAGCAGGCAGAGAGGTATTTGTTCAGGTGGTTGTATAAGAGTAGTAGTGGGGGGTCTATATGTTAGGGGAGGTGCACCTATCTTAACTGTTGATAATAGTGGAGAGGCAAGGAGTTTTTAGACCATCCGGTTTTCTCAATTATATTTGAGTTTTTTCGGGTGGCTTTTTTTCTCCAATCCTCCCCACCTGAACCAATGATAGTAATTTACTCCTCATTTGAATGGCAAACCAAGCTTGAATAGCAATGGGTGTCCATGAGGTGGTTTGAGGTTCCTTTGTTAAAGTATAATCCAGGTTTTTGATTTGGATTTCAAAGTTAAGAGTGGTGATACACCTTTTTCATGATTAAGTTTTCCAAACCTCTTGATAATTATAGTATTGCTTAAGGATGTCATGTAATGGCCACATTTCACAATTTCAGGGCTCCAGAAGTCCTTAAACATGGTACCTGGCTGAGGATGGTCCCTGCAATGACTAGACTGGGTTGCTGGGGATGAAAGAATAATGCAGTAAAGGAAAACCTTTGGGTAATTACAAATGAAGTCTCATGATGCCAAATCCCAGCCTAGTTTTTCATTAAACTGCGAATATAAAGGAGCAGGAGAAAACTGCCAGGTCAAGTGCATAGAATATACTTTTACGCACTTAACAGGGTTGGTCAAATAAAGAAATCAATTTAGAAGTATTGACCTCTAGATTGACATGTAGTTAAAAAGCTATCTAAAAATATTACTACATAGGTTGTCTCATGAGAAATATACCTGTAGCAGTGGTTCCCAAACCTGGTCCTGGAGGTACCCCAGCCAGTCAGGTTTTCAGGATATCCACAATTAATATTCATGAGAGAGATTTGCATGTACCTCCTTTACTGCATGCAAATCTCTCAAGAATATTTATTCTGGATATCCTGAAAACCTGACTGGCTGGGGTGCCTCCAGGACCAGGTTTGGGAACCACTGACTTTTGGTATAGTCAGTAACTAAGAATTGTTTTCCTCTGTAGTCATTTTTACATTCACTAGCTGCAATTTTTCCCATGTATTACAGGATGCCTGAAGGTCCTATTGATCAAGGGGCTTCATCAGGAAGAGTGCACGCTTTAGAAGAGCAACTTTTAAAGGCCAAAGAACAAATAGAAAATTATAGAAAGCAATCAGGATATGGTGTGTATGTTTACAGTTTTTGCTTTTTATATATAAAGAATAATGCTGGCCATACTGATATATGTACTGTAGGGCATATGTGAGTATAGCATTGTCTCACTTCCATATAAGATTGTTGAAAAAGGAGCAGTTGGGTTTTTTTTTTTGTTTTTTTTAATTCTGCATAGTCTCAAGCGTTACTTCAGATGGTAGTATTATCAGAATAATAGAACACACTCATTTCATTGAAGGGAGATAAGAAGTTGTTAGTGACAAACTTCATTAATGTAATGTGTGTGTGTGCTTGTGAAGATCTGCATCTGTTTCTGTTTATATCTGTGTTGTTTCTGTGTTTGTGGCCAGGAGCGGGAGGGTCATTTAAAAGGTGTAGTTCCTTAATCGCTACCTTCTTTAGCACCACCAATAGATCAGTCCAGAACTTGTGGCTTATGCCCGTCTATCAGGAGGTAGGGAGAGAGAGAACAGAATTGTGCTGTGCCATAGAGGGAAATGTGTAGCTGCTCCAGTTCAGTATTTCTTTCTCCAGCAGGTGTTAGATGGTTGGCTGTACAGCTTCTGGATTGATCTGAAGATGCTTGTTCCTGGTCTAGTATTCGTAGATAAAGTTGAGCTGGGGGGTGAAAGACTGGGTGATTAGCCTTTTTTTATGGGTATACTCAGTGGTGCCAAGTCCCTTTCCCCCACTTCATTCTGTCCTATGACTATTCTCCTCCTGCCTAGATATCCTGTATCAGTAGCATATATCTACAGAAAAGACTTTTGGGGCACTTCATCTGGTACTTAGCGCTATACCTGGAGTGGGGGGGGGGGGGGGGAGAGAGAGGTGGCTGGTGAGTACTTCTCATTGATTATTATTTGTTTCCTTCGGGTGTGCTTGTGGAGGACTTTGCTCCAATTCTCAGATGCAGTTCTCTCTGTGGCACTGTTGGATCATATGGAACCAAAGGGGCATTCAGCAGGACAAGGCCATAGTGGGGAGATTGAATGAATTCTTTTCTTTGGTCTTTACGGAAGAAGATGTAAGAGATCTTACGTGTACCGAAAATGGTTGTGAAGGTCATGATGCAGAGGAACTGAAAGAAATCTCTATGAACCTGGAAGACATACTGAGCCAAATCAACAAGTTAGAATGATAAATCACCTGGACCTGATGGCTTACACCCAAGGGTACTGAAAGAACTCAAACTTAAAGTTGCTGATCTGCTGTTGGTGATCTGTAACCTGTCGTTAATATCATCCGTAGTACCTGAAGAATGGACAGTGGGTAGTGTAACGCCAGTTTTTCAAAAGGGTTCCAGAGTAATCCATGAAATTACAGACCGGTAAAACTGACTTCAGTATTGGGCAAAATAGTGAAAACTATTATAAAGAATAAAATTACAGAACACGTAGACAAATATGATTTAATGGAATAGAGTCAGCATGGGTTCAGTCAAGGGAAGTCTTGCCTTACCAAGGGCCCCTTGTACCAAGCTACGGCAAAAGATGGCCTGGGCTGACGGCTCGTGTTTTTCATGCATGCCGAGGCCCCCTTTTACTTAAGCGGGGTAAAAGGGAAGTCTCTCTTTCCTGCAGGAAATGTCCATGCGGCAAATAAAGCACTTGCCACATGGCCATTTTGGGGGAGCCCTTACTGCCACCCATTGAGTTGGCGGTAGGGACTCTCACGCAACTTATGGCACTGCCCGATTACCGCTGGGTACCTCCCAGCGCTACAAAAATAAATATATTTTTGAAAGTCCGGATATGATGGCATGCTAGAGGTGTTAAGTACCGCCGGGCTGCTGTTGTAGCCTGACGGTACTTCTGTTTAGCGAGCAGTAAGTCCACATTGGGCTTACCGCCGCTTAGAAAAAGGGCACCAATTTGCTTTATTTCTTTGAAGGCATAAATAAAACATTTGGAAAAAGGAAAGCCAGTTGATGTAGTGTATCTGCTTTTCAGAGAGCTTTTGACAAATTTCATCATGAGAGACTCCTGAGAAAATTAAAGTGTCATGGGATAGGATGCAATGTCCTTCTGTGGATTAGGAATTGTTTATTGGATAGAAAACAGAAGGTAGGGTTAAATGGCAATTTTTCTCAACGGAGGCAGGAATAGTGGTGTGTCACAGGGATCTGTACCGGGACTAGTGCTATTTAACGTACTTATAAATGATCTGGAAAACAGAACAATCAGTGAGGTGATTAAATTTACAGATGACAGAGAACTATTCAAAGTTCTCAAAATAAATGCAGGTTCTGAAAAATTGCAGGAAGACCTTAGGAGACTGGAAGACTGGGCATCCAAATGGCAGCTGAAATTTAATATGGACAAATGCAAAGTGATGCACATTGGTAAAAATAATCCGAATCATAGTTACCTGATGCTAGAGTCCACCTTAGGAATCAACACTCAAGAAAAAGATCTAGGTTTCATTTTAAACAATATGCTGAAATCTTCTGCCCAGTGTGCTGTGGTGGCCAAAAAAGCAAACAGGATGCTAGGAATTATTAGGAAAGGGATGCAAAATAAGACTAAGAATATTATAATGCCTCTGTATCGCTCCATGGTGTGACCTCACCTTGAGTATTGCGTTCAATTCTGGTTGCTGTATCTCAAAAAAGATATAACGGAATTAGAAAAGGTTCAAAGATGAGCAACCAAAATAAGGGGATGGAACTCCTCCCATATGAGAAAAGGCTAAATAGGTTAGGGCTCTTCAGCTTGGAAAAGAGATGGCTGAGGGGTATATGATTGAGGTGTACTGTGTAGAACAGGTAGAAGTGAATCGATTTTTCACTCTTTCAATAAGTATGAAGTCCAGGGGACATTCAATGAAATTACATGGAAATACTTTTAAAACAAATAGGAGCAAATATTTTTTTCACTCAAAGATTAGTTAAGCTCTGAAACTCGCTGCCGGAGGATGTGGTTACAGCAGTTAGCATATCCTGGGTTTAAAAAAGGTTTGGACAAATTCCTGGAGGAAAAGTCCATAGTCTGTTATTGAGATGGACATGGGGGAAACCATACTTGCCTCGGGATTTGTAGCATGGAATGCTACTAATTGGGTTTCTGCAGGTACTTGTGACCTGAATTGGCCACTGGACTCGGGATACTGGTATAGATGGACCATTGGTCTGACCCAGTATGGTGGTATTATGTTTTTGCGGTGGCTGAGTCAGTGCAGCAATACTCCCAGTGTGGAGCTTGAAAGGTAGTCCACCTGCCTTCTTTTGCCCCAAGGAAAAACAGACACCACATATTTGTTGTTGGGCAGTTGAAACACTATTAAGGGGCTTGTTTAATCAATGCCAAGGGACCCGGTTCCTTCTCCTCAGGAACAGGTGTGTGCTCCTTCAGAAAGTGTGGGGCTGGTAGCCATGATGGTTTCCCATTTATCTCTCTCTTGTTCTCAGGACTTCTCTTGCACTGCAGACCTCTACCTTTCTCTCTGGAATGTATTATTTTATTGCATCAGACTTATTTATTAAAATGAGCATTGGGCTCTGATGATTCCTTTCCTTCGGGAGGACTTGGCTGCTAAATGGAGGAGAACGGATTGCTTTCTGGCATATGACAGATTTTTTTTTCCCTCTACTTCGTGCTCTGAGCCTGCTCGGTCTGTAATTTTCTGCTCATTCAGATATTGAGGACCTGACTGAGGGAAGGGCACCTACCAGCCAAGGGAGGTGGTGACCCCATGACAGCTAGAATGTTTCACAAGGAGAACCTCCTTTCATTTATTACTAGAGTCCTGCAGGAAAGTGTATGGGAAACTGCTGTGATGGTAAAGGGAGGGAGGGATATTTCATGCCTGTGGGTGATGCCAGGTCTTATAATGGGGGAACCTGTACAAACAAAATGTACAGATAAAGTGCATAGAATTCCCCCAGGAGTACCTATTCCATGGATGACTCAAGCAAGACACATCATGAATTAGTAGCTTCAGGTACATGTTCTATGGCAGGTGACATCTCTGACTTCTCTACAATGGATAGTGGTGACCACTGACGCCAGCCTTTGGAGCTGGAGAGCTCATTGCCTCCACTGCAGAGCTCAGGGGCATTGGTCTTCCACAGAAGCCTCAAGGTCAGTCAACCTCCTAGAGCTCAGGGAGCACCAGGGAGGTAAAGTTCCTAGACATAATAAATGTCTGCTTCTTGGAGCAACTGGTCCAGGAACCAGCTAAAGGGGGAACCAGTGCTTATGTTGCTTCTTGTTTTCTTTATTTGGGTCCTTTTCCCATTCTCTGAAGGACATTCTTTTGACTTCAATAGCCTCGTTCACTTCACCTTTTAACCATGCTGGCTGTTGTTTTCTCTTCTTTCCTCCTTTGTAAATACATGGAATGCATCTGGTCTGGGCTTCCAAGATGGTATTTTTAAATAATGCCCATGCCTGATTTAAAGTTCTAACCTATGTAGCTGATCCTTTTAGCTTCTTTTTAACCAGTTTTCTCATTTTATCATAGTCACCCTTATGAAAGTTAAATGCTGCTACAATAGATTTCCTTTGTGGGTTCACTCCAGATATTAGCTCATTGGCTTGATACTAGTAATAATTTCTTTACCCATGGATTCTATGTCTATAACATTGGTATACCTTTAGAAAATATAAGTAGTTAACCTGGAAATAATTTAGAAGTTATTGAAAGTCTGTAGATAGACCTACAGATCTGTTTATCTTAGACAAAATAATTTTGGACCTTTTGTGCAAAAAGTGGTCAGGGAGAGAAATTCACAGCAGAAAGCTTGTCTGATTTATTTTTTAAAAGAGCTAAATTATGACTAAATGTCATAACATTGCATCTAAACATTTTATAAAAACAAGTTCACTTAATTTAAGCAACCAATACTGGAACTTTTACAGTTACTCATGATGCGCATATACTTCTACAAGATGACTTTTTGCTCATAAGATTAACATGTAAAGCCTGAGAGAAACAAATTGAAACTGGTCTCAAATGAGAGGATTTTTCTTGCACTTTCAAGTAATGTAAAGCTCATTCTTGTACTACCTGTCCCGCATGTTGAAAATTGCCTCAGAAGTGGACTCTGAGAGTATGGCAATTTTCATTGAGGCATATCAGGAAAACCTATAGCTTCCAGCTTGAAATTAATACATATTGATCATTTTAACCAGTGCTACTAACAGATAAAATATGAAAACTTTTCCTTTAAGATTTTTGGCACAGTGGTTTGCTGAAAGTGGCATTTTGTTATGCAAGATTTAGTAAAATCCCAATATCTCAGAAACCATGTGTCCCAGCACAAAATGAGTTATGGTTGCTGAATCTACACAAAATTCTGAATAAGTGGTGCAAATTTCACAGCTGTTGGACATTTAATGGCAGTTTTTTTAATTTCAAATATATAAATCAATTACAAGAAACATCTTGTATTAGAAAAGGCAGAAACAATAATAAGTAATATTAAGGAAAATCCAGAACTATAACATAACTTAAATTGCCCTGTCTGTGTGGGGAAAGGAAGGCACAATTCCAAGCATCTACAATACTCTAATAGCAGAAAAGAAGGAAGAAAGATGTTACAAAATCATATGGGTCCAATCTTTAAATTCACGGAGTAGATGTCATCGTTACAGTTCCAAACGGACAGAGTAGCCCACCTGTTTAGAATCCAAGGAAGAAGCTAAGTGGGCATGTTCAAAAAACACATACTTCACAAAATTCAATTTCACGGCATATATACAAGGGGAGTTGAGCCAAAATAGACCCCACATCTGCTCCACCCTTGTACGTAATTTAAGAAAAGCTTGACACTCTGTTGGGTCTTTCTAGAGATATCAGGAAATACACAAACTTTGTGATTCAGAAACATTTCTTGTCGAGGTGGAAATACATTTTAAAAATGCATCTATATCTGATTGTAAAACAAAATTCACAATTAAAGTTGCTGCCTGTAGTTGAATATTATCATCCTCAATTCTCTTTGTCTTCAAACGGAACATCTGATCCTCCAGCTATCACTTGTTCTGCATGTTTCTTAATATATAACTGAAGATAGCATATCCTAGACACCGGAGGGTAAGACTGTTCTGGAATCTTCAAAATTTCAGTAAGATATTTTTTAAAGGTAATCAGCTATAGAAGGTTGCCTGGGGAAATGTATTTATTTATTTATTTGTAGCATTTGTATCCCACATTTTTCCACCAATTTGCAGGCTCAATGTGGCTTACATTTGTCATAATGGCGGTTGCCATTTCCAGGTAACAGAATTACAAATGGTAAAATTGCAATAAGGTGCATACATACATGGTAACTTAATTGGAACGTACGTGAAATATAACATGTATGGGACAGATCCTGGTATATATATACCGTGTGCATACATACATGATAGAGAAGAATACATTATGGGATTGCATGAAGATTCCTGAGTACAAATTGGATTGTACATACATTAGGTCATCGATTATATTGAGATCCTATTTGATATAAGGTTTAACAGTGGTGGAACTTGATTATTCATAGCAAAAAAAACAGCACAAAGGGCATTTAAAAACAAAAGGGAACACAGTTCTTTCATTAAAATATCCTTTAATAATAGACTTTGATTGAAGAGAGACCCGACACGGGCCGTGTTTCGGTGTTAACTCACCTGTGTCAGGGGTCAAACCAATGACAAAGGAGGCTTCAACAAACTAATTTCAAAAGGCTGAGTCTTTCCAAAGGTTGGTGATATGTTCCTTCAAATGGAACGCAGTACAAAGCGCACGCACACAAACAGTGTGAATCTCAATGTTGAAGCCTCCTTTGTCATTGGTTTGACCCCTGACGCAGGTGCGGTAGCACAGAAACACGACCCTTGTCGGGTCTCTCTTCAATCAAAGTCTATTATTAAAGGATATTTTAATGAAAGAACTGTGTTCACTTTTGTTTTTAAAGGCCCTTTGTGCTGTTTTTTTTGCTTAGTCTTTTTCTGTACTTGGTTCCCTCTCTTTGTTACGTTACTTGATTATTCATAGCCAATAAGTTAATCAGTCATGTCATAGGAGTTCGGTTTTGTATACATCGTGTGTAGTGTTATTAGTTAGTGTTTAAGATGGATGTTTATGGTATGCCTTCTTGAACAGATCTGTTTTCAGTAGCCTTCGGAAAGTGGTTAGGTCTTGCGTTGTTTTTATGGTCTTCGGTAGTGCGTTCCATAGCTGCGTGCAGATGTATGAGAAACTGGTCGCGTATGTGGATTTATATTTTAGCCCTTTACAGTTAGGATAGTGGAGGTTGATGAATGTGCGTGATGATCTTTTTGCGTTCCTAGTAGGCAAGTCTATAAGATCTGACATGTAGGACGGGGCTTCCCCATAGATGATTTTGTGGACCAGGGTGCAGACTTTGAACGCAATTCACTCATTTAGTGGGAGCCAGTGTAGTTTTTCTCTTAGGGGTTTGGCGCTTTCATATTTCGCTTTCCCAAATATAAGTCTGGCTGCTGTGTTTTGTGCGGTTTGAAGCTTCTTAATGATTTGCTCTTTGCATCCGGCATAAATGGCATTGCAATAGTCAAGATGACTTAGCACCATTGATTGTACTAGGCTGCGGAATACTTCCCTTGGGAAGAAAGGCTTGATTCTTTTTAGTTTCCACATTGAGTAGAACATTTTCTTTGCTGTATTTTTCGCTTGGTCTTTGAGTGTGAGATTTCGGTCAGTTGTGACTCCCAGTATTTTCAGGCTGTCTGAGACCGAAAGTGTATAGTCTGGGGTGTTTATGGTATTGGTTTTGTTGTGTTGTATTGTGAGGACAGGATGAGACATTGTGTTTTTTCTGCATTTAGCTTTAGTTGGAATGTGTCCGCCCATGAGTTCATTATTTGGAGGCTGTGTGTGATTTCATTTGTGATTTCGGTTATGTCTTGTTTGAACGTAATGTATATCCTGACATCGTCTGCATAGATGTACGAGTTGAGTCCTTGGTTGGATAGCGATTTGGCTAAAGGTATCATCATTAAATTAAAAAGGGTTGGTGATAGCGGTGATCCTTGTGGTACTCCACATTCAGGTTTCCATGGTGTTGACGTTTTTGAGTTTGAAATCACTTGATAGGTTCTTGCTGTTAAGAAGCCTTTAAACCATCTTAGTACGTTTCCTCCGATCCCGAAGTAATCTAGGATGTTCGAGAGTATTTGGTGGCTGACCATGTCGAACGCGCTGGACATATCGAATTGCAGGAGTAGCACGTTGTTTCCAGTAGCAATTAGTTGTTTAAATTTGGTTATGAGAGTGGTTAGCACTGTTTCAGTGCTATGTTTGGAACGAAATCCTGACTGTGATTCATGTATTATTGTGAATTTGTTTAGGTAATTGGTGAGTTGCTTGGTTACCATACTTTCCATTAGTTTTACTACCAGAGGGATGGATGCTACTGGTCGATAGTTGGTTGTGTCATTTAGTTTTTTCGTTAGGTCTTAAGTCGCTGTTGGTTCTCTAAATTTTCAATCTTTCATTGTAACACCATATTCCTTAGCGTCCCTCTGGACCGGCCCAGGATTGGACTGATAGGTTTTGCACTCCTTTGAGCAGGTGGGGACTGAGAACTTCTGACTCTAGAGAGCCAATAAGAGCCCGGACCATGTGACCCTAGACTCAGTATTCTCAGTCTTCAGCAGGTGGAAGGAGGTGAGCCCATTAGTTTCTCTCTCTCTATTTCTTTAGCTTAAAGGGAAGGGGGAAAAACCCTTTTGTTCCTAGGGAATCTATTTTGTAGAGGCAAGGTAGATAGAGGTCTTTATTTCCAGCCTCTGGGAGGCTACACTCTGGGGTTCCCGGGTGTTTTTGGAAGAGGCAACCATGTTTTCTTTCTATTTAAAAAAACAAAACCCAAGGCACGAACGAGTAAGCATGTCTGTCATGGTTTAATTGTGTTTTCTGCCTTCCCCAGTTCTTCCCACGTTCGAGCAGCTGTTTAAAAAAAAAAAAAAAAAAAGTTCCCCGTGGCATGAACGACCACGCGGCTCTGTAGTGGTTGAGTTCGCCTTTCTACCATCCCCGGCTCTTCCCGCATCGAGTGGCTGTGTGAAAGAAAAGTAAAGAGGGGCGCAAAGAGAGCGGGAACACCGCATTATGGCGGAGAATTTAAAGAATTGTACCATCTGCCAGTGCCGGGGAGTGGGTTCGCTTGAAGCCTGTAAGTTCTGCACGGCCCTTTACGCAGCATCAGTGCCTCTTCCTCCAGTCGCTCCGGCAGCCGCACCTTCTTCAGCACCCTACCGTTCCGCCGTGGAGGTGGCCAGCCCTTCAGTTTTGGCGGGGAAACCCGCCATTTTGTCGGCGGCTGCCGGGGCTGCGGATAGGGGTGCCCCATCTAGCTTAGAACCTACAGGTCCAGCGGAGGCAGTGTCCCTGGTGCAGTCTGGAGGCTCTCAGGCGGGTGGTTTTCCTCCTGAGTTTGTCTTCCAGATGTACTAGGTTTTCTTGTTAAAACCGTTAGGGGTTGGCGCTGGGACTTTGGGGGCTTCATCCTCCAGGTCTTTAGCACCTGCAGAAAAGGCTCGAGTCTGCTGGGATCCAGAGGAGGACCCAGCTTCGGACCAGGAGTTGGAGATGCCCTCCCTGGAAGAAGAGGAGGGATTGACAAAGGGACAATGGGAGGACCAGGTCCCCTCAAAAACAGGTACAGACCCCTTGCCTCTGGGGGAAGATCCATCTGTAGTCCGGATCTTTCATAAGGAGGACCTGCAGGAACTCATTTCATTAGTATCTTCCACCCTCCATTTTGAGGAGGTACAACCCCTGATCACCGAGGTTCGTAAGGTAGACCTGGTGGTTAAAGGCATCAGATCTTCGGGACATTATTCAGGCTCAGGGGATGTTCCGGACTCTCCCTTTCGCCCAGCCAGGTCAGTGGTTCGCCTTTACCCCTACCAGATGCTAACAAGTCCCTCTTGAAGGTTCCGGTGGTTGACGCGGTGTTCTCGGCTCTCACCAAGCATAATATGGTCTCGGTGGACGGTGGAACGGCCCTTCGGAATGTTCAGGACCAGAGGTTGGACGCTCTCCTTAAAAACAGCTTTGATGTCTCCCTGGTGGCCAGGCCCTGCTTCTGCTGAGCTGAAAGAATCCTAGACAGGACTTCGCATGATCTGTCTTCTATCGATGCCGAGGTAGCCAAGATTGAGATGGGTTCTGCTTTCCTGGCAGATGCTTTGTATGATTTGCAGATAGCGTTCTCCAAGTCCTTGGCTTTGGGGGTCGCTGCCCGCCACTCCCTTTGGTTGCGGGGTTGGTCGGTGGATGCTGCCTCCAAATCTAAGTTGAGTAAGTTTCTTTTCAGGGTTTCCCTTTTGTTTGTTGGTGATTTGGATAAGTTGGTGCATAGTCTGGGGGGTATGAAGGTCCCTTTACTCCCGGAAGATAGGCCTCATTCGGCTGGGCGGGGGATTTCTGTAGGTTTCGCCCCGGCCAGGGAGCTCAGACTCAAAGGTCCAGGTTTTTCCAGAGAACTCAGTTCTTTCGAGGCTCCTGCAGGGGAGGTCGTGACTCAGGCACCTCTTTCCTGTCCCCTTCCCAAACAAGGTGCGCTGACCTCTCCTCTGATTCCTGTGGGAGTTCGGCTGTCGCAATTCTTTCAGCCCACATTACTACAGACCAGTGGTTCTTGGAGGTTATTCTGATGGGTACCCCTTAGAATTCGCCAGGCCTATTTCAGACGCCTTTTTAGAGTCTCCCTGCCATTCTCGTTTCAAGGTGGGCGCGGTGTGGGACAGTCTACGGAGACTCTTGGATCTTCAGGCCATTTGCCCGGTTCCCCCTCCAGACAAGGCCGTTATTCCATTTATTTTGTGGTACCCAAGAAAGAAGGCTCCTTTCGTCCGATTTTAGATCTCAAAGCAGTCAGTCAAGCCCTCAAAGTCACAGATTTTCGGATGGAGACCCTTCAGTTGGTTATCGTCGCCATACGCTGGGGAGAGTTTCTTATGGCTCTGGATCTGACGGAAGCTTATCTACACATTCCTATCTGGCCCATCCACCAGAAGTTCCTGCGGTTTGTGATTCTGGGTCAGCACTTTCAGCTTTGGGCTCTTCCGTTTGATCTGGCTACGTCTCCTTGCACATTCACCAAGATCATGGTAGTGGTTGCAGCGGCCCTCAGGAAGGAGGGTATCTTGGTCCATATGAACTTGGACGACTGGCTCACCCAGGTGAAGTCTTATCAGGAGAGTTTGCCGGTCACAGACCAGGTAGTGCGGTTCTTTCAGTCCCTTGGCTGGGTGGTCAACTCAACCAAGAGCCATCTGGTGCCTTCGCAATCCCTGGAATACTTAGTTGCCTTCGACACGGCGCAAGGTTGAATTTTTCTTCCCCAGGGCAGAGTTCTCAAGCTGCGGTCTCAGGTTCAGTGGTTGCTTCACAAGCATGCCCCTTGTGCTTGGAATTATCTGCAGGTTCTGGGCTCCATGACAGTGACGATAAGAGGTAGTCCCCTGGGCCAGGGCCCATATGAGGCCTCGACAAGCGTCACTTCTGTCCAGATGGTCCCCTCAGACAGAATCCCTCCTGGTGAGGTTGCCCCTGCGTTACCAGGAGCACAGCAGCCTCTTCTGGTGGTTGCGGGTTGACAGTCTCACCAGGAGGATGCCACTGGAGTCCCTCCAGTTTGTAGTGCTCACGACAGATGCCAGCCTCAAGCTTGGGGAGGTTCGCTCAGGGACTCTGGTCACCCTTGGAAACGTCCCTGGCCATCAATATGTTGGAGATCAGGGTGATTCGTCTGGCTCTGGATTACTACTACTTCTACTTAGCATTTCTATAGCACTACTAGACGTACGCAGCGCTGGAGGAGTTTTGTTCCGTTCTGGCAGGCAAGGCGGTGTGGATCCTTTCAGACAACGCCACGGCAGTGGCCTATGTCAACCATCAGGGGGGGAACGAGGAGTCGACCCTTGCAATGGGAGGCTGCGAACCTCATGGCATGGGCGGAGCGTCACCTGCCTGCCATGTTGGCTTCCCACGTGGCGGGCATCGAGAATGTCCAGGTGGATTTTCTCAGCCCTTACACCCTCGATCCGGGGGAGTGGTCTCTTAAGTCCTCTGGTGTTTCAATTGATCGTGGGCCAATGGGGGCTTCCGGTGCTGGATCTTTTTGCCTCCAGCCTCAACACAAATGTCCCCCACTTTTTCAGTCTTCGAAGAGACCCAAAGACAGCGGGGATAGATTCTCTTGCAACAATGGCCTTCCGGTCTCCTGTATGCGTTTCCTCCATGGCCCCTCTTGGGACGTCTCATTCAAAGGACTGAGGTACATGGGGGCCCAGTCGTTGTGGTGGCTCCGGATTGGCCTCACAGACTGTGGTATGCGGACCTCCAGCATCTCTGGTCCGCGCCTCCTCTTTGTCTCCCGTATCACCGTGATCTTCTGGCACAAGGCCGATTCCTCATCCAGACCCGGCTTGATTTTGTCTTATGGCCTGGCTCTTGAACGGGTCTACTTAAGGAAGAGAGGCTATTCCGCCCCTTGTGATTTCTACCATGCTTCGGTCATGTCATCGCTTTACGTCTCTAAGTTATGTCCGCACTTGGTGGATTTTTGAAGCGTGGTGTGCAGACTGTGATATTTCTTCTTTACGGGCTTTGGTGGCAGAGATGTTGGACTTTTTACAGCTGGGTTTTGATAAAGGCTTTGCTCTCTCTTCCCTTAAGGTGCAGGTTGCGGCACTATCCTGCTTCCAAGGTCAGGTGCAAGGTAAGTCGCTGGCTAGTTATCCAGACATGTCGCGTTTCTTGAAGGGGGTCAGCCTTCTTTGTCTGCGGGCTAGAACAATCTTTCCAGCTTGGGATCTCGGTGCTTTCCGCCCAGACAGGACCACTCTTTGAGCCGTTGTCTTCTTGCTCCCTTAAAGATTTGACTCTCAAGGCGGTGTTTTTAGTGGCCATTTCTTCAGCTAGGAGAGTCTCGGAACTGCAAGTCTTTTCCTGCCGGTCTCCATTTCTAGAATTTGCCAAGGAGCGAGCGGTTTTGCGTCTGCTGCCTTCGTTCTTGCTTAAGGTGGTCTTTCGTTTTCATCTTTCCCAATCGGTTATCCTGCCAGTCCTAGGGTATGGAGTCTCAGGGGAAATTACGCACTTTGGACATTAAGAGAGCCCTTAAGTACTATCTGAAAGTTACTAATGGTTTCCGGCACATGGATCGCCTGTTTGTGCTCCTTGGTGGTTCGTGTAAGGGCGTGGCGGCTTCTAAGCCCACTATTTCTAGGTGGCTCAAGGAGATGTTAGCTTCTGCGTACATTCTTGCTGGGAGGTCGGTCCTGGAAGGTGTTAAAGCTCACTTCACTAGGGGGCAAGCAGCTTCGTGGGCGGAGCGATTTTTTGTGCTGCCCGCGGACATTTGTATAGCGGCAACGTGGGCCTTCCTGCATTCCTTTTCCATGCATTACAGACTGGATCTGCAGTGTTGGCAGGAGGCGTTCTTTGCAACTCGAGTTTTCACAGCTGGGTTGCTGGGATCCCCTCCCTTAGGACTACTGCTTTGTTACTTCCCATCAGTCCAATCCTGGGCCGGTCCGGACAGACGCTAGGGAAGGAGAAATTAGATCTTGCCTGCTAATTTACTTTCCTTTGGTCCCTCCAGACCGGCCCAGGTCCCTCCTGTGTTCTTTGAAAAATTGTTTTTGTGTATAGTTCCAGAGAACAGTTCGAGATCCTTATTCTAGTTAGGAGTTATAGGATGGAGCTGCTCTGCGCATTTCTAGTTTCAAAAAAAAAAAAAAATCAACACCAAATTTGGACTCCGAGGGGAGTTGTGAGTGCGCATTTGGGCTGCAGCCTGGCCAGGCCTTTTCAAGCACGTTTCTGGGTGCTTTCTGGCTGCTTAGATTCCAGGGGGCACATAAGGTAGTTCTTCTCTTCTTTCCTGCTTTGTTAGTCAAATACTGAGTCTAGGGTCACATGGCCAGCGCTCTTATTGGCTCTCTAGAGTCAGAAGTTCTCAGTCTCCACCTGCTGGAAGGAGTGCACAGCCCATCAGTCCAATCCTGGGCCGGTCTGGAGAGACTAAAGGAAAGTAAATTAGGAGATAAAATCTATTTTCTCCTTAATCTTTTAATAATAGCACATTATCCATCTTTAATCTTCACAATTTCAACTTTATTCTGAGTATCACTCAGTTCCAATGAGACTACTTTTTGTTCAGCCAGTGAAATTTTCCCTACAAGAGACCTGATTCTAAGTCATCAAAGCTGAAAACTGCTGAGTAAATGAAGCGTCTAGTCAGACCAAAGTGTCCCATATAGAATCCAAGGAAACATTCAGCGGTTTACTTGGTGATGAGGACTTATCAACCTGGTCCACCTGGCCTTCCAGGGATTCTTCACTCCTGCAATCTCATGGCTGCTTGCAATCCGCTTCTGGAAACCCCTGCCACTACAACACTAGTGGTTGTACTTGGCAGTTGATTGCTCTGGGCTGAACCTGCGCCTGGAGACGCCAAACTCTCATCAAGGAGTCTAGCGCCCTCCTCAAGCAACGCTGCCGGCATCATAGGCGGAATCTGAGATACAGGGCTCTGAGAGATGTTAGCTTCAAGTGGGGATGATGGTTCACCTGCTACCGCCCTCTACTGCAGTGATGACTCCAGCCCCGAAGCACCCAGAACCGCATAGCGATCCTTAGGACCCACCACAGAAGAAGCAGCAGCCACAGGGTAAGTACGTTGCCTCGCTCTCCATTTAGGCATCGAAAAAGTAAGAAAAATCCAAGGAAAGATTAAGGTGGGTAGGAGCATCTAAATGGTGCTGCCTTCATGTCACCATCTTGGATTCCCCTATGACAGAGTTATTAAGACCTAAAAGATGCCCCAGCTTTTAGTCGGCCACAAACTTGTCCCGACACCCATTGGATAAAAAGCCAATATCTGGAAAACCGTTGAAGATAGAAGTCTGAACTTTTGCAGTTTTTTTTAATCTTATATAGTGGTCTCCATTCTGGTATATTATTAATTTCTGAAATGGTGAGGTGGGGTCCATTGGTTGAAGTGACATGAAATGACACTTACATTTACATTCCAGCTGTGTGTATAAATGTACAGAATAATGACATTTAGGTGCCTAATTGTACACTTGCTTGTGAAAATGTCATTTGGGCATCAAGTGGAGCTGAGGGAAATGGGTGGAACTCTTTACCTGTTTACCTCAGATTTGAAATCTCCTACATTAACGTCAAACACAAGTTTTCAGCCTTCTGCCACATACACTTCTCTCCTCATCTGCTTTTTTTTTTCTCTTTGTTTTGTTCTTTTTATTTTTATAATGTGTTTGTACACCACCTAGCTGGAATTTCACTTTGCAATTGGTAGGATATCAAGTGTTAAATAAAATGAATTAAGTGGTAATCCATGAATGAGCACTCAGATGCCATAGTACATATTTGTAAGGGGAGGTGTTTACATGGGTGGGCCATTAGCAGGGCAGATATTTAGGAGGGAATCTTATAAAAATCCTGTGTTGCCTGTGTTCCTGCTACATTTAAGTGCCCTCTCTTATGCCAGGACTATTTCAGATGTAAACGAGGGCATCAAAATGTACACTAGCATTCTGTATGGGCACTTGGGTGCCATAGAGGGGCATAATCGAAAGGGGAGCCCACGTTTTCCTGAGGGCGTCCTCGCAGGACGTCCTCGGGAAGGGCCGGGGAAACAGATGGGCGTCTATCTTTCGTTTTCGATAATACAGTGAGGGACGCCCAAATCTTAACATTTAGGTCGACCTTAGAGATGGTCATCCCTGGTTTTCAGTGATAACGGAAACCGAAGACGCCCATCTCAAAAATGACCAAGCCATTTGGTCGTGGGAGGAGCCAGCATTCGTAGTGCACTGGTCCCCCTGACATGCCAGTACACCAACCCTAGGGGGCACTGCAGTGGACTTCACAAATTGCTCCCAGGCGCATAGCTCCCTTACCTTGGGTACAACACTACCATAGTCCTAAGGGGTGAAGGGGGGCACCTACATGTGGGTACAGTGGGTTTGTGGTGGGTTTTGAAGGGCTCGTATTTACCACCACAAGTGTAACAGGGGGGGATGGGCCTTGGTCCACCTGCCTGAAGTGCACTGAACCCACTAAAACTGCTCCAGGGACCTGCATACTGCTGTCAGGGAGCTGGGTATGACATTTGAGGCTGGCAAAAAATATTTTTAAAGTTCTTTTTTTTTAAGGGTGGGAGGGGGTTAGTGACCACTGAGGGAGTAAGGGGAGGTCACCCCTGATTCCCTCCGATGGTCATCTGGTCAGTTCGGGCAACTTTTTGAGGCTTGGTCGCAAGAAAAAATGGACCAAGTAAAGTCGTCCAAGTGCTCGTCAGGGACGCCCTTCTTTTTTCCATTATCGGCCGAGGACGCCCATGTGTTAAGTACGCCCCAGTCCCACCTTCGCTATGCTTCCGACACGCCCCCATGAACTTTGGTTGTCCCCGCGACGGAAAGCAGTTGAGGACGCTCAAAATCAACTTTCGATTATGCCGATTTGGGCGACCCTGGGAGAAGGACGCCGTCTTCCGATTTGTGTTGAAAGATGGGCACCCTTCTCTTTCGAAAATAAGCCTACAAGTGTCCATACAGAATAGATTATCACTATGCGTTACCAGGGTGTGTAAATGAAGGCGCCTTGTTGTGGCATTGTCACCAATAAGAGTTGAGAGTCATTCTGTCTGACTGGGGGCAAAACTATTCTTCCAAAATTTTACCAGCAAAACTTACCAGCGTGAGATAAAATTAGTTATGGGCAAAAGGTGGTAAAAGATGCATCAAGTTTGGAAAAGGGCCAAATTGAGCTTGAGGTTCCAGAGAAATATATCTTGCCAAAAAATGATTCTACATTTTTGTAGAAATTGCAACATCTGTAGTTAAGAACTTTGGCACAGTAAAACAACAAACCCACCTCCGACAACTATTTCCTACCTTCAACTCTCCCCAACTATTCCCCTCAATACTACCCCCTGGCCCCTCCTACTCTGCATGAATAAAGCCACTCTTCCATCCCTTTCCTCTAGATCAGACATATGCAGAGACAAAACAGCTAACAGCACACACAGTTGCATGTGAAGATTTTGGAAAGAATTCCATGAGCCTTACACCGCATGCTTTCCCCACTTGTTCAAATTTGTTTTAACAGCCTTCTATAAAATTTGCCTCTAAATAGATTTATTTTCCTGTGCAGTTTTGCTGTAAATGCTGAAATGTTTATACTTTAATAGCAGGCCCCGGAAAAGACCATGAAGTTTTAAGAAGAAGGGTTGAAAATGGAGCCAAGGAACTTTGGTTTTTTGTACAGAGTGAATTGAAGAAATTGAAACATTTAGAAGGAAATGAACTCCAAAGACACATTAATGAATTTTTAAGTGATATTGGTCACCAGGAAAGGTATGAGAAATGATTATTATGATTTTTAACTTCATTTGAATCTATTTTCAGTTGAAAGGCACAAATAATGTTTCTTAATTAGTTAAGTTCTATTAATGCCTGTCTTCTGTGAGATGAATTGACTGGATTCACAAGCTACTAAAATGTAAAACACTCCTATGTTGCACTCTAAATCTTTCAGCACACTACATGCAACATTAAATGTGCTTTCCCTTTTAGCCAGTTAACATGTCATCTCCATGAACACATTAACAAATTAAACTCTACAGAAAAGTATGTATTTCATTAATAGTAAAATATTTAGTAAACAATATTTTAGATATAGGGCAGTTTTTTTCTTGTTTGTATTTTTTTTTATCTGAGGACAGGCAGGACTGTATAGTTTTCACCTGAGTGATGTCACAGATAAAACCTGGTGCAGGAATCAGTACTTGAGTAACTTGGAGGGTCAACCCACAGGAAGGAGGATATGCTTATATAGAGCAAACACAACATAATCCCAGATTGACTGCATCCTGGAATCTTGTTCCCCAAGGTCACTGAGGCAACAATAGGACCTTTGGAAATATACAATTATACTGTGCTTTGAGTAGACCAACCCTTGAGTGCTAGAAATCAGGGAAGAGAGACTTGAAGATTTCCAGTATACATATTATTTATTTATTTATTGGGATTCTAATCCTCCCTATTCCTCGCCAAACAGGACTATTACACCCAATTGACTAATTCCCTCAGCTCTAATCCTCGTCGTCTCTTCGCCACCCTCAACTCCCTCCTCAAAGTGCCCTCTGCTCCCAACCCCCCCTCACTCTCTCCTCAATCTCTGGCCGACTACTTCCGTGACAAGGTCCAGAAGATCAACCTCGAATTCACCACCAAACCTTCTCCTCCTCTTCATCCTATAACCCACTCTCTTAACCAACCAACCCAGGCCTCCTTCTCCTCTTTTCCTGATATCACCGAAGAGGAAACCGCCCATCTCCTCTCCTCCTCGAAATCCATCACCTGTTCCTCAGACCCCATCCCCACCAACATACTTAGCACCATCGCTCCTACTATCACCCCCACCATCTGTCATATCCTCAACCTCTCTCTCTCCACTGCAACTGTCCCGGACACCTTCAAGCATGCTGTGGTCACACCACTCCTCAAAAACCCATCTCTTGACCCTACCTGTCCCTCCAACTACCGCCCCATTTCCCTCCTACCCTTCCTCTCCAAGATACTTGAACGCACCGTTCACAGCCGCTGCATTGATTTTCTCTCCTCTCATGCCATCCTCGATCCGCTTCAATCCGGCTTTCGCCCCCTACACTCGACAGAAACGGCACTATCTAAAGTCTGCAATAACCTGTTCCTCGCCAAATCCAAAGGTCACTACTCCATCCTCATCCTCCTCGACCTATCCGCCGCTTTTGACACTGTCAGTCACAACCTACTTCTTGACACACTGTCCTCCTTTGGGTTCCAGGGCTCTGTCCTCTCCTGGTTCTCCTCTTATCTCTCCCATCGTACCTTCAGAGTACACTCTCATGGTTCGTCCTCCTCCCCTATCCCGCTCTCTGTTGGAGTTCCTCAGGGATCTGTCCTTGGGCCCCTCCTTTTCTCAATCTACACCTCTTCCTTAGGCTCCCTGATCTCATCTCACGGTTTCCACTATCATCTTTATGCTGATGACACCCACACCAGACATCACTGCGGAAACCCAGGCCAAAGTATCGGCCTGCTTATCCGACATTGCTGCCTGGATGTCCAACCGCCACTTGAAACTGAACATGGCCAAGGCTGAACTTATTGTCTTCCCACCCAAACCCACTTCTCCTCTCCCTTCACTCTCTATCTCAGTTGATAACACCCTCATCATCCCCGTCTCATCTGCCCGCAACCTCGGCGTCATCTTCAACTCCTCCCTCTCCTTCTCTGCGCATATCCAGCAGATAGCCAAGACCTGTCGCTTCTTCCTCTACAACATTAGCAAAATTCGCCCCTTCCTCTCTGAGCATACCACCCGAACTCTCATCCACTCTCTCATTACCTCTCGCCTTGACTACTGCAACCTACTCCTCATCAGCCTCCCACTTAGCCATCTATCCCCCCTTCAGTCCATCCAGAACTCTGCCGCATGTCTCATCTTCCGCCTTGACCGATACACTCATATCACCCCTCTCCTCAAGTCACTTCACTTACTTCCGATCAGATACCGCATACAGTTCAAGCTTCTCCTACTAACCTACAAATGCACTCGATCTGCAGCCCCTCCTTACCTCTGTACCCTCATCTCTCCTTACGTCCCTACCCGTAACCTCCGCTCTCAAGACAAATCCATCCTTTCAGTACCCTTTTCCACCACCGCCAACTCTAGGCTCCGCCCTTTCTGCCTCGCCTCATCCCATGCTTGGAACAAACTCCCTGAGCCCATACGCCAGGCCCCCTCCCTACCATCTTCAAATCATTGCTCAAGACCCACCTCTCCAATGTCGCTTTCGGCACCTAATCACAACACCTCTACTCAGGAAATCTAGACTACCCAACTTGACATTTCGTCCTTTAGATTGTAAGCTCTTTTGAGCAGGGACCGTCCTTAGTTACTAATTTGTACAGCGCTGCATAACCCTAGTAGCGCTCTAGAAATGTTAAGTAGTAGTAGTATTTATTAGCCGCCTTTATGAAGAGATTCACCCAAGGTGGTTAATAAATCAGGTTAATAAATACAGCAGGTACAGTTTAACATAAAACTTACAATTTTGTTAACAGCATAACAATAGTAAAATAACCAAGAATAAACTAAATGATATATCATAATGAAGAGTTTAGGATGTTTCTTTATAAAATGAGATGAGTACTAAGGATTTAACCGTACAGGTCTTTCTCCGAGGACAAGCAGGCTGCTTGTTCTCACTGATGGGTGACGTCCACGGCAGCCCCAGGATCGGAAAATCTTCCTAGCAACAGAAGTTTGCTAGCTCTCACGAGATCCGCATGCATCGTGCATGCGCGCCGTTTTCCCGCCCGCTTCTAGCGTGCTCCTCAGTCTCTCTTTTTCCGCGGTCAGAACGGATGTATATCGTTTGTTCTCCGAGGACAAGCAGGCTGCTTGTTCTCACGACTGAGTTGACGTCCACGGCAGCCCCCACCAAGCGGAACAAAAACTTTGCGGGCAGTCCCGCACGCAGGGCACGCCCACCACGCATGCGCGGCCGTCTTCCCGCCCGTGCGCGACCGTTCCCGCTCAGTCTTTTCTTTTCCGCGCTGGAGAGAGCTGTGTTCGTCTCTCTCTCTGTCAGCCCCGGAAACCGGATCGCGCCTTCGACGTGAATTTTTTTATTATTCGTTGTTTCTTTAGTTTTGTTTTCCTTTTCAAAAAAAAAACAAAAAACTTTGTTTATCTCTCCTCGCACGTCTAGCGGGGGGCACCTCGTTGCGGCCTTGTGGCCGTGCGGTCGATTTATTTTTCGGGTGTGCGTTTTACCGCCACCATCGACGACTTTGACTTCGCAGACGCGATTTTTCCGTCGATGTCCTCGAAGGTCTCGAGTGGATTTAAGAAGTGTGGTCGGTGCGGCCGGCATATCTCGCAGACTGACACTCACGCTTGGTGCCTCCAGTGCCTCGGGCCGGAGCACGATACCAAGACGTGCACCTTGTGTCTCGGTTTACAAAAACGGACACAGGTGGCGAGGCAAGTTCTACGGGACCGTCTTTTTGGAACTTGTGCCGGCCCTTCGACTTCGACGACATCGGTGTTGACGGCCGGATCTTCTGTACCGGTACCGATGTCGACGAAATCGGCACCGACGGCACCGACCCCAGGAGCACAGGTTCCGTTGGCCTGCCGGTCTTCCGGAGATGGCAGGGGTGAGCGGCCGCGCGGGCAATCGGCCCCGGTCACTCCCTCTACACAGAGCCATCAGGACCGAACCCTGTCGGACCCGATCCCTCGAGGCTGAGGGGGATCTACCTCCTCCTCTTCGGTACTGCCGAGCGCCGATGACGGGCACCAGAAGAAAGCCAAAAAGCACCGTCATCGGCCGCCCACGGCGCATGTGGCTACCAGCTCCGGCTCCAAGGATGACTCGACACCGAGGAAGCGACAGCGCCGGGAGGAGCGTTCCCCCTCGGTGGTAGAGGTATCGCTCCTTGGTGGTAGAGGTATCGCTGCGTCAGGGCACGGGCACTTCGGTGCCGTCTCCTGGACCCGAGCAGATTCTGGCACCGGCACCCCCACCGGCCCCCCTCGCCTTTCTCGACAGCGGGCCTTGACGAGTGCCTCCGAGCCATCCTTCCGGGGATCCTGGAAGGGCTGATGCGCCAGACTGTGCCCCCTGGCGCCGTTGATGGAGGCGCTGGCGTGCTGTAGCCCGGTGCCGAAGCCTTTGACGCCGACGCCGCTTGCGGCGCCGGTCTCGACCGCCACGCAGGTGGAGTCGACGTCGATGGAGGGAGCTTCATCCCCGCTGGCGCGGGAGTCCACCGCTCGACGACACCACCGAGGACTCGGTGCCTCGAAGTCGAGCCGGGCCCGGTTGAGGTCTGAGCTACAGGAGCTCATGTCCGATACCGAGGAAGAGGCCTCGTGGGGGGAGGAGGAAGACCCCAGATATTTCTCCTCAGAGGAGTCTGTGGGCCTTTCCTCCGACCCCACTCCCTCACCGGAGAGGAAGCTCTCGCCACCTGAGAGCGTCTCCTTTGCCTCCTTCGTCAGGGATATGTCTATCTGCATTCCCTTTCCCGTGGTCTCTGTGGATGAGCCGAGGGCTGAGATGCTCGAGGTCCTAGACTATCCATCACCACCTAGAGAGTCCTCCACGGTACCGTTGCACAATGTCCTCAAAGAGACACTGCTTCGGAACTGGTTGAGACCTTTATCTAATCCCACCATCCCCAAGAAAGCGGAGTCCCAATACAGGATCCACTCAGACCCAAAGTTAATGCGGCCTCAATTGCCTCATGACTCAGCGGTCGTGGACTTTGCTCTCAAGAGGGCACGGAGTTCGAGGGATACCGCTTCGGCGCCCCCGGAGCGGGAGTCTCGCACTCTGGACTCGTTTGGGAGGAAGGCCTACCAATCTTCAATGCTCGTGACCCGCATCCAATCCTACCAGCTCTACACGAGCATACACATGCGGAATAATGTGAAGCAACTGGCGGACCTGGTCCACAAGCTCCCACCGGAGCAGTCCAGGCCTTTTCAGGAGGTGGTCAGGCAGCTGAAGGCGTGCAGAAAGTTCCTGTCCAGGGGTATTTATGACACCTGTGATGTGGCATCTCGAGCTGCGGCCCAAGGTATAGTGATGCGCAGACTCTCGTGGCTGCGTGCCTCTGACCTGGACAACCGCACCCAGCAGCGGCTGGCCGATGTTTCTTGCCGGGGGGATAATATTTTTGATGAGAAGGTCGAGCAGTTGGTGGACCAACTACACCAGCGGGAAACCGCCTTCGACAAGCTCTCCCACAGGGCGCCTTCAGCATCCACCTCAGCAGGTGGACGTTTTTCCCGGGCCAGGCAGGCTGCGCCCTACGCCTACAACAAGCGTAGGTACACCCAGCCGGCCCGATGGCCTCATCAGGCACAGGGAGAGTCCCAGCGCGCTCGTTCCCGTCAACAACCGTGCGCCTAAGCAGCCCCCTGCGCCTCCACAGCAAAAACCGGGGACGGGTTTTTGACTGGATCCATGGGAACATAGCCGCCATCAAAGTGTCCGTACCGGACAATCTGCCAGTCGGGGGGAGGTTAAAATTTTTTCACCAACGGTGGCCTCTAATAACCTCCGACCAGTGGGTTCTCCAAATAGTGCGGTGCGGATACACCCTGAATTTGGCCTCACCTCCACCAAATTGTCCTCCGGGAGCCCAATCCTTCAGCTCCCATCACAAGCAGGTACTTGCAGAGGAACTCTCCGCCCTTCTCAGTGCCAATGCGGTCTAGCCCGTGCCACCCGAGCAGGAAGGGCAGGGATTCTATTCCAGGTACTTCCTTGTGGAAAAGAAAGCAGGGGGAATGCGCCCCATCCTAGACCTGAGAGGCCTGAACAAATACCTGGTCAAAGAGAAGTTCAGGATGCTTTCCTTGGGCACCCTTCTACCAATGATTCAGAAAAACGAATGGCTATGTTCCCTGGATTTAAAGGACGCATACACTCACATCCCGATACTGCCAGCTCACAGACAGTATCTCAGATTCCGCCTGGGGACACGGCACTTTCAGTATTGTATGCTGCCCTTTGGGCTCACCTCTGCCCCACGGGTGTTCACGAAGTGCCTCGTGGTGGTCGCGGCGTATTTACGCAAGCTGGGAGTGCACGTGTTCCCATATCTCGACGATTGGCTGGTCAAGAACACCTCGGAGGCAGGAGCTCTCCGGTCCATGCAGTGCACTATTCACCTCCTGGAGCTGCTGGGGTTTGTGATAAATTACCCAAAGTCCCATCTCCAGCCATTCCAATCTGTGGAATTCATAGGAGCTCTGCCGAATTTACAGACGGCTCAGGCCTTTCTTCCTGAAGCGAGGGCCCACAACCTCCTGTCCCTCGCTTCCCAGACCAGAGCGTCTCAGCAGGTCACAGCTCGGCAGATGTTGAGACTCCTAGGTCATATGGCCTCCACAGTTCATGTGACTCCCATGGCTCGTCTTCACATGAGATCTGCTCAATGGACCCTAGCTTCCCAGTGGTGCCAGGCCACCGGGAATCTAGAAGATGTCATCCGCCTGTCCCTCAGTTGCCGCAATTCGCTGCACTGGTGGACACCGGACCAATTTGACCCTGGGACGTCCATTCCAAATTCCGCAGCCCATGAAAGTGCTGACGACGGATGCATCTCGCCTGGGGTGGGGAGCTCATGTCGATGGGCTTCACACCCAGGGACTGTGGTCTCTCCAGGAACAAGATCTTCAGATCAACCTCCTGGAGCTCCGAGCGGTCTGGAACGCACTGAAGGCCTTCAGAGATCGGCTGTCCTATCAAATTATCCAAATTCGGACAGACAATCAGGTTGCAATGTATTACATCAACAAGCAGGGGGGCACCGGATCTCGCCCCCTGTGTCAGGAAGCCGTCGGGATGTGGCGTTGGGCCTGCCAGTTCGGCATGCTTCTTCAAGCCACATACCTGGCAGGTGTAAACAACAGTCTGGCCGACAGACTGAGCAGAGTCATGCAACCGCATGAGTGGTCGCTCCATTCCAGAGTGGTACGGAAGATCTTCCAAGAGTCGGGCACTCCCTCGGTGGACCTTTTCGCCTCTCAGACAAACCACAAGCTGCCTCTGTTCTGTTCCAGACTACAGGCACATGGCAGACTAGCGTCGGATGCCTTTCTCCTCCATTGGGGGACCGGCCTCCTGTATGCTTATCCTCCCATGCCTTTGGTGGGGAAGACCTTACTGAAGCTCAAGCAAGACCACGGCACCATGATTCTGATAGCGCCTTTTTGGCCCCGCCAGATCTGGTTCCCTCTTCTTCTGGAGTTGTCCTTCGAAGAACCGTGGAGATTGGAGTGTTTTCCGACTCTCATTTCGCAGAACGACGGAGTGCTTCTGCACCCCAACCTTCAGTCTCTGGCTCTCACGGCCTGGATGTTGAGGGCGTAGACTTCGCTTCGTTGGGTCTGTCTGAGGGTGTCTCCCGTGTCTTGCTTGCCTCTAGAAAGGATTCCACTAAAAAGAGTTACTTTTTCAAGTGGAGGAGGTTTGTCGTTTGGTGTGAGAGCAAGGCCCTAGAACCTTGTTCTTGTCCTGCACAGAACCTGCTTGAATACCTTCTGCACTTATCAGAGTCTGGCCTCAAGACCAACTCAGTAAGGAATCACCTTAGTGCGATTAGTGCTTACCATCATCGTGTAGAGGGTAAAGCCATCTCTGGAGAGCCTTTAGTCGTTCGATTCATGAGAGGCTTGCTTTTGTCAAAGCCCCCTGTCAAGCCTCCTGCAGTGTCATGGGATCTCAACGTCGTCCTCACCCAGCTGATGAAACCTCCTTTTGAGCCACTGAATTCATGCCATCTGAAGTACTTGACCTGGAAGGTCATTTTCTTGGTGGCAGTTACTTCAGCTCGTAGAGTCAGTGAGCTTCAAGCCCTGGTAGCTCATGCTCCGTATACTAAATTTCATCATAACAGAGTAGTGCTCCACACTCACCCTAAGTTCCTGCCAAAGGTGGTGTCGGAGTTCCATCTTAACCAGTCAATTGTCTTGCCAACATTCTTTCCCAGACCGCATACCCGCCCTGCTGAACGTCAGTTGCACACATTGGACTGCAAGCGAGCTTTGACCTTCTATCTGGAGCGGACACAGCCCCACAGACAGTCCGCCCAATTGTTTATTTCTTTCGACCCCAACAGGAAAGGGGTCGCTGTCGGGAAACGCACCATCTCCAATTGGCTAGCAGATTGCATTTCCTTCACTTACGCACAGGCTGGGCTGACTCTTGAGGTGCATGTCACGGCTCATAGTGTTAGAGCCATGGCAGCATCAGTGGCCCACTTGAAGTCAGCCACTATTGAAGAGATCTACAAAGCTGCGACGTGGTCATCTGTCCACACATTCACATCTCATTACTGCCTACAGCAGGATACCCGACGCGACAGTCGGTTCGGGCAGTCGGTGCTGCAGAATCTGTTTGGGGTTTAAATCCAACTCCACCCTCCAGGACCCGAATTTATTCTGGTCAGGCTGCACTCTCAGTTAGTTGTTCTTCGTAGGTCAATTTCTGTTATACCCTCGCCGTTGCGAAGTTCAATTGACCTGGGTTCTTGTTTTGAGTGAGCCTGAGAGCTAGGGATACCCCAGTCGTGAGAACAAGCAGCCTGCTTGTCCTCGGAGAAAGCGAATGATACATACCTGTAGCAGGTGTTCTCCGAGGACAGCAGGCTGATTGTTCTCACCTACCCTCCCTCCTCCCCTTTGGAGTTGTGTTTTTTTCCTCATTCCTTTGCTTGTCATTCAACTGAGCGGGAACAGTCACGCACGGGCAGGAAGACAGCCGCGCATGCGCGGTGGGCGTGCCCTGCGTGCGGGACCGCCCATAAGGTTTTTGTTCCGGTTGGTGGGGGCTGCCGTGGACGTCAACCCAGTCGTGAGAACAATCAGCCTGCTGTCCTCGGAGAACACCTGCTACAGGTATGTATCATTCGCTTTCGCAGCCCCAGAGAGGCCCTCGTCACGTTCTTCGCACGGTTTTTCGTGCCTTTCGGCTAGTTTCTTCCTCTCCTCTCGTGTGTTTGAAAGAAGAAAAAAAAAAGGTGTTTGTTTTGTTTCCTTTACTTCGTAGAAGTTTGTCCGGTAAGTTTCTTTTCTTTTCCGAGCGCGGCCTGTTTCCGCCCGTCCGGGTCTTTTCCCTTTTTTGGTGCCCCTTTTTTCGGCATCATCGCGTTTGACCTTGCCGGCGCGATTTTTCCGCCCATGTCATCGAAGCCTGCCAGCGGCTTCAAGAAGTGCACGCGGTGCCACCGGATGATCTCGCTCACTGTTAGGCACGTTTCGTGTCTTCAGGTCCTCAGGGCTGGTCATCACCCGAACGCCTGTACTTTGTGCCTCCAGTTAAAAAAGAGGACCCAAGCGGCAAGATTGGCTCAGTGGAACATCCTGTTCGGAGCCTCGTCTGGTCTTTCGACGTCAACGGAGCCAGTGGTACCGAGGTCATCGCCGGTATCGATGTTGGCATCAGAGGGAGCATCGATGTCCGGAGTGCAGGTGATGGCTGTCCAGAGGTCTCACGCTGGTAGAAGTGAGCCATCGAGTGGGTCTCCACCTGCCTCGAGGGCTCCTGCGGTGAAGGCCCCCAGGGACCGACCACCTTCGGACCTGGCCCCGAGGAGACGTTTGGATTCCACGTCTTTCTCGTCAGTACTGGGAGGTTCCGATGTTGTGCTTCGCGCGAAGGCGAAAAAGCACCATCATTGGTCACCTTCCCGTCACGGTACCAAGACCTCCGGGTCACCGAAGGATTCGGTACCCGTGAAGCGTCGATGCCAGGAGGACCGCTCGCCCTCCTTGGAAGAGGTGACTATGCTCTCTGCTTCGGACAGCCCGGTACCGCCTCCGCGCCCCAGACAGATTCTCAGCTCGTTGCCGGTACCGGACCCACTGCCTTGCTCGACAGCCACTCTGGACAGGTGCCTCAGAGCCATAATTCCAGAGATTCTGGAAGGGCTGCTGCGACCTCCAGCTCCGGTACCGCCGGTGCCTGCGCTGGCGGTACTGTCGAGTCACGCGGCAGTTGGCTCTCCGCCCATGGTGCGGACTGAGACGCCGGTACCGCTTGCAGCACCGGTGTCCGCTGCCACCCAGGAGGACTCCCCGCCAACGTCGCTGGAGGGAGCTTTGTCTCCGCCGGTATGGGAGTCGTCTTCTCGGCACCGCTGTAGGGGACCGGTTTTTCGGCGTCGAGATGGGCTCGGCTTCGGACTGAAGTTCATGAACTTGTGTCCGATACCAATGTTGAGGCCTCGTGGGAGGCGGAGGAAGACACCAGGTATTTCTCTGACGAGGAGTCTTGTGGTCTTCCTTCGCCATAGAGAAAGTGTTCTCCCCTGAGAGTCTGTCTTTCTCATCCTTTGTCCGGGAAATGTCTATGGCCAATTCCTTCCCAGTGGTTACTGAGGATGAGCCCAGGGCTGAGATGTTTGAGGTCCTGGACTATCCTTCACCACCTAAGGAGTCGTCCACTGTTCCCCTTCATAATGTCCTGAAGCAGACATTGATGGCGAACTGGACGAAACCGTTAAGTAACCCCCACATTCCCAAAAAGGTTGAGTCCCAGTATTGAGTCCATGGGGACCCGGAGTTGATGAGGACTCAGTTGCCCCATGACTATGGAGTTGTGGACTCGGCTCTCAAGAAAGCCAAGAATAGTAGAGATTATGCCTCGGCGCCCCCGGGCCGTGAATTTAAGACTCTGGACTCTTTTGGGAGTAAGGCCTACCATTCTGCTATGCTCGTGTCCAAGATCCAATTATACCAGCTCTACACGAGCATCCATATGCGGAACAATGTGCGGCAGTTGGCGGACTTGGTCGATAAGCTCCCATCGGAGCAGACCAAGCCTTTTCAGGAGGTGGTCAGGCAGCTGAAGGCGTGTAGGAAATTCCTGTCCAGGGGTACCTACGATACTTTTGATGTTGCGTCCTGGGCCGCTGCTCAGGGTATAGTGATGTGCAGACTCTAATGGCTGCGTGCCTCTGACCTGGAGAATAGAGTCCAGCAGCGGATTGCGGATGCTCCTTGCCGGGGGGATAATATTTTTGGTGAGCGCTTCGAGCAGGTGGTAGAACAGCTCCACCAGCAGGACACCGCATTCGACAAGCTCTCCCATCGGACGCCTTCAGCATCTACCTCTTCTGGTAGACGTTTTTATGGGGGAAGGAGGAATGCTTCTTACGCTTACGGTAAGCGTAGGTACAATCCACCTGCCAGCCTGCGCAGGTTAAACCCCAGCGCGCTCGTTCTCGTCAACAGTGTGCGCCTCCACAGACCCCTGCGGCTCCCCAGCAAAAGCAAGGGACGGGCTTTTGACTGGCTCCAGCAGAGCATAGCCGAGATAAAAGTGTCTGTGCTGAACGATCTGCCGGTCGGAGGGAGGTTAAAGTTTTTTCAACAAAGGTGGCCTCTTATAACCTCTGACCAGTGGGTTCTTCAAATAGTCCGGCTCGGATACACCCTCAATTTGATCTCAAAACCTCCAAATTGCCCTCCGGGAGCTCAGTCTTTCAGCTTCCAGCACAAGGAGGTACTTGCAGAGGAACTCTCTGCCCTTCTCAGCGCCAATGCGGTCGAGCCCGTGCCACCGGGGCAGGAAGGGCTGGGATTCTATTCCAGGTACTTCCTTGTGGAAAAGAAAACGGGGGATGCGTCCCATCCTAGACCTAAGGGCCCTGAACAAGTATCTGATCCGAGAAAAGTTCAGGATGCTTTCCCTGGGCACCCTTCTTCCCATGATTCAGCAAGACGATTGGCTATGCTCTCTGGACTTAAAGGATGCTTATACTCACATCCCGATACCGCCAGCTCACAGACAGCATTTTCAGTACTGTGTGCTACCCTTTGGTCTCGCCTCTGCACCCAGGGTGTTCACGAACTGCCTGGCTGTAGTGGCGGCATCTCTACGCAGACTGGGAGTGCATCTGTTCCCTTATCTCGACGATTGGCTGGTAAAGAACACCTCTGAGGCAGGAGCTCTACAGTCCATGCAGGTGACTATTCAACTCCTGGAGCTACTGGGGTTTGTGATTATCCAAAGTCCCATCTTCTTCCAGTTCAAAGACTAGAATTCATAGGAGCTCTGCTGGACTCCCAGACGGCTCATGCCTACCTCCCCGAGGCCAGGACGGACAATCTTTTGTCCCTGATCTCCTGGGTACGAGGGTCTCAGCGGATCACAGTTCGGCAGATGTTGAGATTGCTCGGCCACATGGCCTCCACAGTCCACGTGACTCCCATGGCCCGTCTTCACAAGACCACTACACAAGAGGCAGCCTCACCTGATATGCATACAACTTATACCCCTGATTATGAAGCTTAGTAAAGAGCCATGGAAACAGCAACCATACTGGCTCATTTCATTGATCAACTTTGATATAAAAGGTCTAACAAAATTAATGGCAAATAGGTGGCCCTAGTTACTGAGCTAATGAAAAGCATCAAAAGCGGGGGTTGATACCCGGTGAAAAACTTACTTTTCTAGCATTGATAGAGCACTGTTTAAGGGATACCCCTTCATTGCTAATTCTTTGATACTGAAAAGACATTTGACAAAGTGAAGTGGGAATATTCTTTATACTTTGGCAGTTTCAATTTAGAGTCTTTTTTTTTTTTCAGGCATACTGTGAAGACCTTGTATAATTGGTTCCAAACAATGATGCTGGCTAAATAGGCATTTATCAGAAAAATGTATCCTGCAGTGGGATACTGGGCATGGCTACCTTTTCTCTCCTATGTTTGTTTTAACATTGGAACCCTTATTATAGTGGTTCTGAAACCTGGTCCTGGAGGAACCCTAGCCAGTCAGGTTTTCAGGATTTCCACAATGAATATTCATTGAAGAGCTTTGCATACAGTGGAGGCAGTGCATTCAAATCTGTCTCGTGAATATTCATGGTGGATATCCTGAAAACCTGACTAGCTGGGGTGCCTCCAGGACCAGGTTTGGGAATCACTGCCTTATTAAGTAGTATAGGGGAGAAGCAAGCCATCTAGGGTATCTGTTTCAGGAATCAAAGTGGAAGCCTTCACTGATGATATTTTAGTGCACGTTGTGAGTTCTTAGGCCTCTTTGTCAGGTTTAATTGAGAAGTTCACTTGTGGGCAGATGATCAAAAGCCCCGCACTGTTCCAAACAGTGCTCTAAAAATAGCGCTGGAACAGCGCGGGGCTTTACTGCACCTATGATCAGAGATAATTGCATGCAGATTTAAGCACACAATTCTCTCTGATCATGGGATAGAAGTGCAGGAGGATTGTGCCTGAGCATGCACTCAGGCACAATCCTCCCACAGTTGTTTGACAGGTCTGGGCTGTCAGAAGCCTAGACCTGTCAAACACAGGGGCTGGAGGTCCATGGGACCACCAAACCCTAACTACCCCTGTCCCGAGCAAGGCGAAATGGGGGCTGGAGATCCGGCGGACCTCCTGTCCCCCCCAACACACACACCCCTGACACAGGTGCCAGGGGGGAGGGGGGCTGGAAACTCCCTTATAGGTTGTGAAGCCCCGCCCAGCGCATCCCAGGATACAGTGGGCAGGGCTGGGTGCCGCCATTTTGCAGGCAGCACCGAAGGAAGAGGAGGGGAGGTCACCTTCCTCATCCAATCCAAGGTGGAGGGGGGTGGAGGAATTGACCGCAGCCCACTGGGCTACCAGGGACCTCTTGCCAATGCTAGGGGGGTTAGGGGGGGCTGGAGACCCACTGGATCTCCAGGCCCCCCCCTCGAACCTGCGTCGGGGGGGGGGATCAGGGGGACCGGAGGTGCTCCGGACCTCCAGCCCCCGGTTCCTGGGGGGGGGGGGGGGGTGCGGGGGTTGTCTGTCGGGTTGTTGGTTCCTGCTGGGGGGGGGGGGTTGCTTCATTAGGGGGAATGGGGGTCTGCTAGCATGCAAATGCATGCTGTACAGGGCTCATCATTCCTCCCCAATGGTCTTCAAACCCTAACGCCAGCTCTTAGCTGGCGTAGGGTTTGCCGCGGCCAGCAAACCAGTCTTTGGCACGCTGGTCACTGTTCATTGGGGATGATTAGGTTTAGCATGCATTTGCATGCTACTTGCGCTAAGAGCCTTTTTTGCATGCATTTGCATGCTATTTGCTTTCAGAGCCCGCAAGTGCGTTGTTTCACGCGCTCGGGGGCTCTGATCATGGTGCAGTAGCAAACACAGGTGCTAGTATGGCACGAACAGCCTCTAGCGCCTGCGTTTGCTTCTGATCATCGGCCCATTGGTGCGGCTAATTCGCAGTGCTGTGACTTAAAGCTAATTATATCTGAGGTGCTCCCCACCCAAAAATTAGTTAATCAAAACTATATATAAAAGCAAAGCGGGCCCATTTTTGACAGAGTCAACAGGATGGAAGGCCTTCCTCTTTTCACTTAGTGTAAAAATTAGTTTTATCAATTAGTTCCTCACAGGTGTTTAGGCATTGCAGATGTTATCTATAAGACTGACAAATAAAACTTCTTGATTATAAACAAGCTACAAAGGCAATTATGTATGAGGGTGGGGAGAAAGAGCAAACAAGAATTTCCTTAGTTCTTCTTCCTATTTACCTAGAAATGTATGGTGGTACTACAGATGAACCAGAGGGAAGGTGAACCTGATGTGTTCTCACTTGAATCTTTTAATTTAACTAATTTCTTGGAAATTACTTGGGACAATATTACAGAGCAAACCACCCTTTTATTTCTCCTGTGGAAAAAATAGAATTGCCATAATGAATTCATATTTTAAAAAGAGAGATTTCTTATTTTGTGGTGGTAAACTTCAAATACTTCCAAATGTAGCCCAAGCGCAGTGATTACTATGACAATTACAGCAATTGTGTTTAGAGCACTTCCAGTGCTTTCATATTCACCATTATGTGGTTTCTAGAGCAGGGGTTCTCAGCCCAGTCCTTGAGACACACCTAGCCAATCAGTTTTTTAGGATATCCACAGTAAATATGCATGAGAGAGATTTGCATGCACTACTTCTATGACTACTACTAATCATTTCTGTAGCGCTACTAGACGTATGCAGTGCTGCATACATTATATGCAGGTACTTTCTGTGTCCCTAGAGGGCTCACAATCTAAGTTTTTGTACCTAGGGCAATGGAGGGTTAAGTGACTTGCCCAAGGTCACAAGGAAATGCAGTGGGAATCAAACCCAGGTTGCCAGGATCAAAGCCTGCTGCACTAACCATTAGGCCATGCCTCCCTGCACTGACTCCATTTTATGCTGTGGTAGCACTGGTGCTCTGGCGGTTTCAGCCTAAGACCATCGCGAGTGGTGCTGCATGCTTGTATATGGCTTGCGGCTTCCCCCTTTGCAAGTCTGGTCCTGGGTGCCTCTCCGGGCTGGGCGAAGGAAACATATCTGTGTGTTTTGGTGGGCTCCAGGTCTGTTCTTTCTCCAGCTTCCGCCATCTTGCTTCTCATGCTTCAGCTGAGTTTATATTAAAAAAATAAGAAATGCTCCAACCTAGTGCAGTTCCCGCTCTACGCTCGGGCTGGCATTTGCTCAGTTCCTGCGGTGTGTCGGTCATGGTTGCTGGGGCGGTCTTGTTCAGTCGGCACAGTAGGTTTGGCTGCTCTTTCTCGCACTTCATTCAGTCTACCTTCCAGCTTTTTGGTGGTGCTCAGGCCTTCACCCGTGTTGCGTGGGTTTGGTAGGTTTTGAACTTAAAAAGAAAGAAAGAAATGCAGCGGGATTACTGGGATTCTTCCAAAGCCCAGCCTTGTTATTTTTTTTTTGTTTCTCTCCCGCCCTTTTTCCTTTTTCAGGAATGGGCTTCCAGCCCTCTGGCTGCTTTAAAGCCTTCTGTTATTTTTCAGTTCCAGGTAATGTTGGAGTCTGTTCCTATCTTAGATCTCACTGCCTGCCATTCTGGCGGGTGTCTTGATGGGTTTCAGCTCATTAACGGGGGCCCTCCCTTGTACTTGAGGTCAAGTGGTATCTCTTCATGAGTCACGTGACGGCCGTGGTTGCTTGCTTTGCTTCTCTCTGCCCTGTTAGGGCTGTTGGGTAGTTTCTCCGCTTAGCTCGCCAGCTCTACTGACTTGCCTTTTCTGGCGGTTCTTGCTGGACCTTAACTGAGCCGGTTCTCTGGTCAATTTGCTCCTGTAGGATCCTGTAGATGTTCTTGGTTCTGTCTACTCTGGAAGTCTTTCTGGTCTCACAAAGGTCCTTCCATTTCTTCTGTCACCTTTGAGGCTCAATGGTTTTTCTGTTGACCCAGCGGCTTCTCATCAGGGCCTCTTGCTTGTGGGGTTCATCCATTCCCCCCCAGGTGGGGGGCCTTCTCGGTACACTTCATTCTGGCTGGTCTTTAGACCCAGGCACTTGTCTCCCGTGAGGGCTCAGTTCTCTCCTTCTCCTGCAAGGGTTCTTTGGTCTCTTCTGGTCCGTGGAGGGTCTTCGGTCCCCTAGAGCCCTTCTCTGTGGTGGCCTTCTGTTTTCACCTTTGCAGTATTCGGCTAGGCAGATCTCCTACAGAGCTTGGCAGTCTGCTCTGTCTCTCTGGCATAAGTAGTACATAGTATTGCCATACTGGGACAAACCAAATGTCCAACAAGCCCATCATCCTGTTTCCAACAGTGGCCAATCCAGGTCACAAGTACCTGGCAAGATCCCAAAACAGTACAACACATTTTATGCTGCTTATTCTATAAATAAGCTGTGGATTTTCCCCAAACCCATTTTAATAATGGCTTATGGACTTTTCTATTAGGATGCTATCCAAAGCTTTTTTAAACCCCACTAAGCTAAGTGCTTTTACTACATTCTCTAGCAATGAATTCCAGAGTTTAATTACAGTTGTTTCTATACAAGTTTCCTCTTTTCTTAACTTCTGGCCTGTTTTGTGAATACAGAATCCTTTACAACTAAAAAGTGTGAAACAAAACGATTTAAAGGGTGAGAAAGAGTGGAATATCTAACAGACGAAGAGCCTCCCTAGGATTTTTCTTGTGTTTTTCACATCTTTTCTCTTGCTCTAAGGTGCCTATATATTTATTGCGTCTGCATCTGAGGGAGTGTAGCCAAGTAATGCACATGTTCTTTTTAAGTGGACTAAAGTGGCAAACCCAGTTCATACCGAAAAACGGTCAAGACTGTCTTTGGGGAAAAATGATCATCTGGGGTTGCCGAGTCTCCTTTGCAGAAGAGGCTGAACCAGTTCAGTCCTGCAGAGGATCAAAGTAGGAACGTGGAGAGAGGCAACGTGTACAGCAGAATCGAAACACCTTTCACTGAAAGAGGCAGGAAATGCTGCTGCTGCTGGAAACCGGAAACAGGTCGGGGGGGGGGGGGGGGGCTCCGTGTCCTTTCCCTCCACCCCCAACTACCGGACAGAAGGAAGGTAACGGCCCGTCTCCCCTTCCCAGGCTGATTCACTTTCCCCGGCCGCCACTCGCAACCCCTGACCCGAAGGAGCCAGACGGACGCACCTCAAACCCCTCCCCCTCCCCCCAGCTCCCTTGGCGGGTCAGCGGCACCGAACCTCTAGGGCTTTTTGGGCCCTATGTGGTTCCTGCTTTTCCTCCTCCTGCTGCCTTTCTCACCTTGGTTACCTGTTCCTTGCCTTTTCGCTGTTCCAGAGGTCACAGCATCTCTCAGCCTTACCTCTGCTGGAGTAGTAGCACAGGTTTTCCCCTGAGTTCTTCGGTCGGGCTGTCTGCAGCAACAGTCCCTATGGTGGTTCTTTTCTGCACCCGTTTTCTGCAGCCTTTCTTGGATGGGCATGCGGGGGGCTTCATGTTTCATGGTGCCCGTCCTTGGCTGTCGACCTTGATTCTGGCTCCGTCTGTAGAGCCTTGCCAAGTTCCTGGCCGTAGAACCTTTCCTGGCTATGGATTCAGCAGTAGCGCCTGGCCCTGACTGGCTGCAGCCAAGGAGCCTTGCCCAGCTCCATCCAGCTCCTGCCGTGGAGCCTTGCCCAGCTCCTACTCCGGCAATTCCATCTTGTCGACAGCTGACCTTGGACCCGGAAGTCGAGCCTGATTTAGTTCTGGCTGCATCCATTGCATTTCATCTTATTCTGTTATCGGCTGTCGGGTCTTGCTTGGCTCCGCTGCCTCTGGCTCTTGCTGGCGTTTCCTTCCTTGGCTCCAGCTACGCACCTGGCCACTTGGACTTGCCTGACTCTGTCCGTCCTTTGCTCTGGCATGTTTGGCCACGTTTTCTCCAGCACGGGCCGTGGTCTTCGCAACTGCGTGACGGTGGGCAGAGATGCGTCCGTCTAAACGGCTGCTGGTCCTGCATGTTGCCTATATGGCGTGTACAGCGGTGGTCTCATCAGTCATGAGAATTTTTCTCCGTTCTCAGGATTTTCCCATTCTCATGACCCCTGGTTACCTCTGGAATTTTTTTAGGTGCCATTAAGTTCTTGCGGGGATGGGTTAGATTTCTGTCCCCATGCAACTTTCTACTCCAGAGGCAGATTCATATCCAATCAGATGTTTTGTTTTCACTCCACAAGAAAACAGTTCTGAATCCAGTACTTAGAATCTTCATTATGCACTTTGGAGAGCAAGCTCAAGAAAAGTTGTATATGATAGCAAAAAAAAGCACATTTGGCAAAGAAATGTTTCTGTCAGCAGTAACCCTCAGACTCTCTCTCACAAGATCATCTAACCTGTCAGGAGATCAAAAGGGGCATCAAGGAAAAGATCCAAGCTCTGTGCTCAAGGGGTAGGGGAGGGCATGTCAGTATCATTTGTCTCATATCACTGGAGCAATGTCTTGCTAAAACCTTGAGGTTGGACATCATTGTTGGCCTAGCTGAGTCCACTGAGAGTGCATTAGGGACTAGCTGGTGAGTTACCAAAATATCAAATAAAGACATACTGCACAATTCTATTAATGTTCTTTGCATGATCGTCTTACAGGCTTCAACATGTCTGAAGTTTACAGGTTTCACAGCCTGCATGTTGAGGGGTAGTAGCATTCAGTTAAACCTGCCTGATCATATCCCTTATGTTTTCTTGTATCTAGCAGAAATTTCACTTGAAGCTGATATGGTTTTAAATGGAAGAGGTTTGCCATCTGCTGTGAGGAAAAGATCCCATACAAGAACTGATTAAACCCCATGTACATCTTTCAAAATCCAATTATAAAATTCACAGGTTTTACCTGAATGAAATTGGTGCTTATCACTATCTTGTAGAAGATAAACATATCTCTGTGTATCCTTTAGTTGTTAGATTTATGCAGGCCTTGCTTCTGTTAAAGCATACCATCAGATTACCTGATGTGTCTTGGGATCACATCATGGTATTCATCCATCTGATGAAAAGCCCTTTTAGCCATTAGACTCTTGTGAGTCTAAAGTGCCCAATTTGGAAGGTTAAATATTTGTTGCCAGTCACTTGGTGTGCATGGTCTGAGTTCCAAGCCCTTCGTTAATAAGTTGGTTTAGTGCATGCATCCTATATTTCTGTCTAAGGTGGTGTTGGACTTCATTTTCAACCATCCAATTGTCCGTCTAATGTTTTTGCCACAACATGTGTCCACAAAGGTGAACAAGCCATCTGAGACTAGCTTCCATGGAAGAGATCTGGAAGGCTACATACAGTACTGAGTTCTCCATAAATGCATATCTGTCTACTGTTTAAACAAAGATACTTGACTCAACAGCAGATTGGTCAGGTTGTCTTGCAAGATATTTTTGAGGTTTACAATCCTACTCCATTTTCCCTAGGAGCCGTTTTTATTATTTCAAGGTTGCATTTTTATATAAAAACACAAAACAAAAGGAAAATGTTAAACATGACATATTGAGGGGGCATAATCGAAAGGGACACCCAAGTTTTTCTGAGGTCATCCTCGCAGGACATCCCTGTGAAGGGGCGGGGAAACCCGTATTATCGAAACAAGATGGATGTTCATCTTTTGTTTTGATAATACGGTCGGGGACGCCCAAATCTGGAAATTTAGGTCGACCTTAGAGATGGTCGTCCTTAGACTTGGTCGTTTCTGATTTTCGGCGATAATGGAAACTGAGGACGCCCATCTCAGAAACGACCAAATGCAAGCCCTTTGGTCATGGGAGGAACCAGCATTCGTAGTGCACTGGTCCCCCTGATATGCCAGGACACCAACCAGGCACCCTAGGGGGCATTGCAGTGGACTTCAGAAATTGCTCCCAGGTGTGTAGCTCCCTTACCGTGTGTGCTGAGCCCCCCAACCCCCCCAAAAAACCCACTACCCACAACTGTACACCACTACCATAGCCCTTACGGGTGAAGGGGGCCACCTAGATATGGATACAGTGGGTTTGTGGTGGGTTTTGGGGACCACCACAAGTTTAACAGGTGGGGGGATGGGCCTGGGTCCGTCTGAAGTGCACTGCACCCACTAAAACTGCTCCAGGGACCTGTATACTGCTGCGATGGACCTGAGTATGGCATTTGAGCGTGGCAAAAAATATTTTTAAATATTTTTTTTGAGGGTGGGAGGGGGTTAGTGACCACTGGGGAAGTAAGGGGAGGTCATCCCGGATTCCCTCCGGTGGTGATCTGGTCAGTTTGGGCACCTTTTCGTGGCTTGGTCGTAACAAAAAAAGGACCAAGTAAATTCGTCCAAGTGCTCGTCAGGGACACCCTTCTTTTTCGATTATGGGTCGAGGACACCCATCTGTTAGGCACACCCAAATCCCGCCTTCGCCACACCTCCAACACGCCCCCGTGAACTTTGGTCGTCCTTGTGACAGAAAGCAGTTGGGGACGCCCAAAATCGGCTTTCAATTATGCCGATTTGGTCGTCCTCTTTCGAAAATAAGCCTGTTATTGTCAACAAAAAATGTTTGCCAGTGGCATTGTTAATAGTTCTATTCCCCTTACCTTTTTAATGTAATCTTTAGGTAGAGATTCCCATGTGGGAGAACAGAATATCTTGCTTTTTCTTGGAGAAAGTAGTAGTTGTAGGAAATAACATAAGAGTACTGTGAGTACTAACATACCTCTGGCTTCAATATCCCTGCCATCCCAAGGAGTTGATTTTTTTTTCAGTTTTAAAAGCTATACGCCATACTAGTGAATAACCCCATATGACTATCATGATGTGAGGCATCCCATATACTTTTAAGCACACTAGAAACTAGTAGTCTTTTAGACACAGTTTTGATCATATGCAGTCATTTTTAGTGTGAGGATTGATATCCTGCTATCTTTGGAGAACATCTGTTCCATAGCGTCCCACAGATCAATCCAGAGACTTGTGGGTTATGTCCATCTACCAGCAGGTGGAGATAGAGAACGCAGAGCTCTGCCATACAAGGTACTGTGCAGCCAACTACTCCTTCAGTATTCTCTCTAGCAGCTGCAGCTCTAGATTGAGGGAGGCTCCTGGCTTGTCCCTCGGGCTTAGTTTGAGCTACTGAGGTTGAGAGATCCCTAGTGCACCTTCAGGGTGTATACCTGGTGGGGCCGGTGCTCAGCCATCAACAAAGTATTCCTAGTACCTGTTTTGGCTTTATTTTCTTTCTTTACAATCTTCTTCCTTGTTAATAAAAAAACAAAAAAACAGTTCTGTTTTCAGGTTAGTTGCAGCATCGGGCAGTTGGAGCTGAACTGGCAGCAACTCGGGTTTGCTAGGAACCGCTATGTGGTGGGGATTTCTTTCTGCTCCGTCGAGTCTTTGGCTGCAAGGGATGTTGGTGCCACAGAATCCATTAAGCGCTTCTCCTAGTGTGGGAACCGGAGAGCAACATCGGGTAGGTGTGCCACTTGTCATTGCGGCCTCCCAGAGCCCTTGGATGCCAGAGTCAGGTAAGACCACTTTGGGTATGGATGCATGCAAGTTGGGGGCGGGATCCGCAGGGATCACGTCAGACCGCTCTCTCGTGAGCAACATTTTTGTTTCTTTTGACGGCAGATTTTGAGGCCAGCATGGTGTCAGAGGTGCGTCATGGGTCTGTCTCAGGGTTGGGCCTTTCGGCATAGGCGTTGGATCTGGATTCAAGATTCCCAGGTTGTTCTGCGGCTGGGAACTTTCCCTTTTCCCCGGAGTTTGTGCCCCTTATGCACAAAGCATCCTTGCTCAAGTGGGCTAGGGGGAGGCAGCCTTCTGCTGCTGCCCAGGGAGTTTCTGTTGTGTGCCCCAGTTAAGAGGGCACACGTGGAGGTGCCGTGGTCTCTGATCAGGGCTTGGTGGGCCCTTTGTCAGTAGGATCGGACCACGCCCCTTTCTGACCACTTGGAGTAGAGAGTACTTCCTCCTGAAGATGGAGACGACCCTACGGCAGCTAGATTGTTCCACCAGTAGGAGCTACCAGCTCTTATCACCAGATTTTTGGAGACGCTTAACATCTCTTCTCCTTACCCCTTGCCCATGGAGCCTTACTCTCACCCCTTGATATTGGGCATGAAGTGCCCTCCTTGGACCTTTCATATCCATGAGACTATGAAGGTCCTGAACTCCAGTCAGTGGGATACCCCAGATGCTGGGCTGAGAGTGGCACGGGCTATGGCGTGTTTGTACCCACTACCAGCAGTGAGTTGGAGGTGTTGAGAATTCCCAGGGTGGGCTCCCTCATTACCGCAATCACTAAGAAGATGTTTTTGCCACAACATGTGTCCGCAAAGGTGAACAAGCCATCTGGACTTGCCTGTGGAAGGCAGCACTGCCCTTAAAGATGTGCAGGACCGCAAATTGGAATCTGCTTTTAGGAGGGAAGAGAGGGAGGGACTTGATATACAACCTTTCTGTGGTTGCAATCAAAGCGGTTTGCATATATATGTACTTATTTTGTACCTGGGGCAATGGAAGGTTAGTGACTTGCCCAGATTAACAAGGAGTTGCAGTGGGAATCGAATCCAGTTCACCAGGATCAAAGCCCGCTTCACTAACCACTAGGCTACTCCTCCACTCCTTTGAGTGTTGGGCATGCAGGCCTCAATTTTGTGCTCTTATGCTGCCGTGGCGTGCCTCTCCTGGGTTCAGCAGGCATCTTTGGTGGTGGAGTTAGTGCAATTCCTTCTATCCTTGGAAGTGAGGCTGACCTGTCTGGCAGATCTGCTTTATGATCTCTTGCGGACCTTTGCGACGGAGGTCGCCTTGGCAGTGACGACTCATTTCTGGCTGTGGCTGCAGCACAGGTCTGCGGATACAGCCTCTAAGGCCCATCTAGCATGGTTGCCCTTTTGGGGCAGGCTCTTGTTTGGCAAGGATTTGGAGAAAATGAAGGATCTTGGGGAGTCCAAGGGGTAGTGCTTGCCTGAGAATATGCCTAGAGTTGCCGCTTCTACCTCCACCCAGAACTGGGCAGGTCTGGTTCTTTTCATAGGCAGCGCTTTCAGCAGAAGCAGCAGCCCTTTTGCAGGGATAGGCGTCTGGGCGCCTCTTCCTCCAGGGCTGCGCCGGCCGCCCATGCCGCACAGTGATGGAGCCCTGGTCCATTCCCCAGGAGTGATGATTGTAGGTCAGTTGTCACTGTTTCTTGGGGAGTGGGCCAGGGTGACGTTAGACCAGTGGGTCTTGGAAGTCATTCAGGACAGCTACGTTGGAGTTGGCGTATTCCCTGGCAGACTTCTTTGTGAAGTCACAGTGCAAGGTGGTGGCTGTCAGATCCATGCTCGCTGTACTCTTGCGCATGGGGACAATTCTGGAGGTACTGCAGTCAGAACAAGGACTCGGATGATAATCCATCTACTTTGTGGTCCCCAAAAAAGAAGGGACATTTCGTCCAGTTCTCAATCTCAAGGTTGTCAACAGAGCCCTCAGGGTTCGCCATTTTCGGACGGAGACCTCGCAGTCAGTTGTCGCAGCCGTACAGTCAGGAGAGTTTCTCACCTCGTTGGATCTCACAGAGGTGTACTTACATATTCCCATTTAGCCTCCTCATCAGGACGCGGATGATATTCCTTCTACTTTGTGGTCCCCCCAAAAAAAGGAGACTTTTCATCCTGTTCTCAATTTCAAGGTTGTCAACAGCCCTCAAGGTTCACCACTTTCGGATGGAGATCTCACGGTCAGTCACTGCAGCCATGCAGACGAGAGAGTTTCTCACCTCATTGGATCTCAGAGGCATACTTACAAATTACTGTTTGGCCGCTTCATCAGCACTTCCTCTGCTTTTGTGTGCTTGGGGAATATTACCAGTTCTAAGCGCTGCTCTTCGGACTCATGACAGTGCCCATAACATTTTCCAAGGTCATGATAGTTGTTGCAGCCTTTCTGCAGCAGGAGGGCATCCGGGTGCACCCTTGATTGGCTAATCTGGGCTTCCTCCCAGCAGTAACATAGTAGATGACGGCAGAAAAAGACCTGCACGGTCCATCCAGTCTGCCCAAGATAAACTCATGTGCATACCTTACCTTGATTTGTACCTGTCTTTCTCAGGGCACAGACCATATAAGTCTGCCCAGCAGTTTTTCCTGCCTCCCAACCACCTGTCCCGCCTTCCATCACCGGCTCTGGCACAGACCGTATAAAAGTCTGCCCTCCCCTATCCTCGCCTCCCAACCACCAACCCCTCTTCCCCCCACCTGCTCTGCCACCCAATTGTAGCTAAGCTTCTGAGTATCCATTCCTTCTGCATAGGATTCCTTTATGCACATCCCATGCATGTTTGAATTCCGTTACTGTTTTCATCGCCACCACCTCCCGCGGGAGGGCATTCCAAGCATCCACCACCCTCTCCGTGAAAAAATACTTCCTGACATCTTTTCTGAGTCTGCCCCCCTTCAGGAGAGTAAGCGAGCAACGGCTCACTTATTTGGTCTTCTACAATCATTGGGTTGGGTGGTCAACCTGGCCAAGAGCTGTTTGTCGCCTTCTCAGTTTCTCAGATACTCCTGGGTGATTTTCAGCATGAAGGCTGGGATGCACTCCCTGCTGAAGGTGCAGAAACTGAGGATAAACGACCAAATTTCCTGCCGCCTTCTCTGTTCTGCTCAGCAGGCCAGGGATTTCATTCAGGTTCTGGGTTTCATGGTGGCCACCTTGGAGATAGTACCGTGGACAAGGTCCCAGATATGACTGCTTCAATTGGCCCTGCTCAGCCACTTGTCTCCAATCTCGGAGGGCTATCAGGCACGAGTGCCTTGGTCGGCGAGGGCCTGGTTTGCAGTTTGCTGGTGGCTGTGCCCGGACATGCTCTGTAAACAACATTGCTGTTATATCATATGTATACTTTCTGTCTGCCAGCAAATTAATTCAATAGTATTGAGTCCATACATTACTAGAAAGATGTTACAGGGTTGCTTACCTCTGTGTAGATCATCAATGAGGAGGGGAGACAGAGCAGTATTATGAAAGTATAACCACAATATAGAGTTCTATTTATTACTACATATATTACTTTAAGTAGGATGCTAGAACTTTGCCACTGAAATGAAGGCTGAAAATTAGGCCAGTTGTCAAACTTTTCACCTTTATAGTACAGTGTGTGCTGTTGATCTGCTAGAGCCATGCATTTTATATAGTATTTGAAAAGATGTCTAATATTGTATTTTAATAGGTCGGTAATGACAGATCTGTACTACCTCAGCCAAATAGATGGGACAGGTGATTGGCGGGAAAGAGAGGCCAAAGGTCTGACAGAGCTGGTACAGAGGAGAATAACATATGTTCAGGTAAGAGTCAAAGCAACAACATTATATTCAAGGGGAGTTTAGCAAAAAAATATATACATAAAATATAGTTATGTGGCATTAACAATTACATTAGTTAATAAATTATATCATTTGTAGCGTGTAATGGATTTGCACAGAAATTCAGTGGTATAAATAGGTCAAAATAGAATGTACATTTGGAGGGGGGAGAAGATGCTTGGAATCACCCCTCCTGCCCATATGCTTAAAGTTAAAATGTGAATTTGAATTTTGATTTCACAGTTTTACTTGTCTTTTCCAAATCCAAGCTCAAAGCAAGTTACATTCATAAGTGCATAAGTATTGCCATACTAGGACAGACCAAAGGTCCATCAAGCCCATCATTCTGTTTCCAACAGTGGCCAATCCAGGTCACAAATACCTGGCAAGATCCCAAAAAGTGCAAAACATTTTATGCTGCTTATCCCAGAAATAAGCAGTGGAGTTTCCCTAAGTCTGTTTTAATAATGGTCTATGGTCTTTTCCTTTAGGAACTACTACTACTTAACATTTCTAGAGCGCTACTAGGGTTGCGCAGCGCTGTACAGTTTAACAAAAAGGATAGTCCCTGCTCAAAGGAGCTTACAATCTAACGGGCGAAATGTCAAGTTGGGTAGTCTAGATTTCCTGAGTAGAGGTGTTGTGATTAGGTGCCGAAAGCGACATTGGAGAGGTGGGTTTTGAGCAATGATTTGAAGATGGTAGGGAGGGGGCCTGGCGTATGGGCTCAGGGAGTTTATTCCAGGCATTGGGTGAGGTGAGGCAGAAAGGGCAGAGCCTGGAGTTGGCGGTGGTGGAGAAGGGTGCTGAAAGGAGGGATTTGTCTTGAGAGTGGAGGTTACCTGATCGGAATCCAGTGAAGTGACCTAAGGAGGGGGGTGATATGAGTGTATCGGTCCAGGCGGAAGATAAGACGTGCAGCAGAGTTCTGAACGGACTGAAGGGGGGATAGATGGCAAAGTGGGAGGCCAATGAGGAGTAGGTTGCAGTAGTCAAGGCGAGAGGTAATGAGAGAGTGGATGAGAGTTCGGTTGGTGTGCTCAGAGAGGAAAGGGCGAATTTTGCTAATGTTATAAAGGAAGAAGCGACAGGTCTTGGCTATCTGCTGAATATGCGCAGAGAAGGAGAGGGAGGAGTCGAAGATGACTCCGAGGTTGCGGGCAGATGAGACGGGGACGATGAGGGTGTTATCAACTGTGATAGAGAGTGGGGGGAGAGGAGAAGTAGGTTTGGGAGGGAAGACAATAAGCTCGGTCTTGGCCATGTTCAGTTTCAAGTGGCGGTTGGACATCCAGGCAGCAATGTCGGATAAGCAGGCCGATACTTTGGCCTGGGTTTCTGCAGTGATGTCTGGTGTGGAGAGATACAGCTGGGTGTCGTCAGCATAAAGATGATATTGGAAACCATGAGATGAGATCAGGGAGCCCAGGGAAGAGGTGTAGATTGAAAAAAGAAGGGGTCCAAGGACAGATCCCTGAGGAACTCCAACAGAGAGCGGGATGGGGGTGGAGGAAGAACTATGAGAATGTACTCTGAAGGTACGGTGGGAGAGATAAGAGGAGAACCAGGAGAGGACAGAGCCCAGGAACCCAAATGAGGACAGTGTGTCAAGAAGTAAATTGTGATTGACAGTGTCAAAAGCGGCGGATAGGTCGAGGAGGATGAGGATGGAGTAGTGACCTTTGGATTTGGCAAGGAACAGGTCATTACAGACTTTAGATAGTGCCGTTTCTGTCGGGTGTAGGGGGCGAAAGCCGGATTGAAGCGGGTCAAGGATGGCATGAGAGGAGAGAAAATCAAGGCAATGGCTGTGAACGGTGCGTTCAAGTATCTTGGAGAGGAAGGGTAGGAGGGAAATGGTGCGGTAGTTGGAGGGACATGTAGGGTCAAGTGATGGTTTTTGTGAGGAGTGGTGTGAGTACAGCATGCTTGAAGGTGTCAGGGACAGTTGCAGTGGAGAGAGAGAGGTTGAAAATATGACAGATGGAGGGGGTGACGGTAGGAGAGATGGTGTTAAGTAAGTTGGTGGGGATGGGGTCTGAGGAACAGGTGGTGCATTTCAAGGAGGAGAGAAGATGGGCGGTTTCCTTTTCGGTGATATCAGGAAAAGAGGAGAAGGAGGCCTGGGTTGGTTGGTTGGTTGAGGGAGTGGGTTATAGGGTGAAGAGGAGGAGATGGTTTGGTAGTGAATTTGAGGTTGATCTTCTGCACTTTGTCGCGGAAAAAGTCAGCTAGTGCTTGAGGAGAGAGTGAGGGGGGGGGTGGGTGGGAGCAGAGGGCACTTTGAGGAGGGAGTTAAGGGTGGCGAAGAGATGACGAGGGTTAGAGCTGAGGGAATTAGTCAATTGGGTGTAGTAGTCCTGTTTGGCGAGGAATAGGGGGGACTGGAAGGAGGATAGCATGAATTTGTAGTGAATGAAATCAGTATGGGTGCGAGATTTCCTCCAGAGGCGTTCCACCAATTGGGCGCAGGAGCGAAGGTATCGGGTGCAAGGGGTCAGCCAGGGCTGGGGATTAGTACGCCTTGTAGGACGGGAGTTGGACGGTGCAAGGGTGTCCAGAGCAGAGGAGAGCGGCGTTATAAGTGGAGACAGCCTTGTCGACAGACTCGGAGGACATGATGGAAGGGAGGAGATCAGAGATACTAGAGGATAGGGTGGGGGGGTCGACAGCCTGGAGATTCCTGGAAGTAGTGGTTAGTGTTGGGCGGGACTGAGGGGGAGGGTGATGCAGTGTGAAGGTGAGCAGGTGATGGTCAGAGAGAGGAAGAGCTGAGGCGCAGAAATTGGAGGGTGAGCAGGTGGAGGAGAGGACAAGGTCAAGACAGTGGCCAGATTGGTGAGTAGGGGTGGTGGAGCTCAGTTGGAGGTTGAAGGAGGAGGTTAGAGTGAGGAACTGAGAAGCGTATGAGTCGGATGGGTTGTCAGTGTGTATGTTAAAGTCGCCAAGAATGATGGGGACGAGGGCTCAAGAAAGACGGAGTGCCAGGCGTCAAAGTCGGTAAGGAAGGAAGAGTGGGACTTATCAGGGGGGCGGTAAATGACTGCAACTCTGAGTGGCAGCGAGTAGAATAGACGGATGGAAGCCGTCCAACCCTTTTTTTAAACCCCATTAAGCTAACCGCCTTTACCACATTTTCTGGCAACGAATTCCAGAGTTTAATTACACAATGAGTGAAGAAAAATTTCCTCCGATTCGTTTTAGATTTACTATTTTGTAGCTTCATCAAATGCCCACCAGGGCTAAACTACTGCAGTGCCAGCTACAGATTATCTGTTAATGCTGTGGTACAAAGTTCAAGTTTTAAAACTAGGGGGAAAAGAGTATGGAGATTAGTTGATAAAGTTTGCTGTTTTATATATTCTGCCTATCACTAACCTACTATTCCTCCAAGTTCCCAAAACATAAAGCAAAATAGTGTAGAAATGTCCTCTTCTCTCAGAACTTCTCAGAAAGAAAGTTCAGTGGGACCTTTCCTCTTTATGTAGTTTTGAATTTAAGGGGTCTTTTTCAAAGAGGCTCTTTCAAGCTAACTAGGAAGCAGATACTCTACTTCCTCAAACCTTAATCAACACTTAATTGAGGTCACTGGCCGTGCTACCTCTCCAGCTACCAAAGAACAGAAACTGTCTTTATAGAACAAGATTTGAGCCTTCCTTCTATCTTTTAAAGTTTTTTGGCTGTTAAGTTTCTACCTCTAGAAAAGTTTTCAGTTTAAAACTATGAGAAAAGGGTTGTACACTATAGAAACTAGTTAATAAAGCTTGTCTCTCTCTCTCTCTCTCTCTCTCTCATGATATCATGCTGAAAACATCTTAACTCACCATTCAATCTTCCATTGCAGAACTTTTAGTTGATTTATGCTGCATAAGATTATAACTAGTACCACTGATCAGTTTGTGATTGGTACCAATGTATTTGCTATGATTCAAAATGCAGGGCTAAATATGTCAGAGTACTCAGTTTTTTGAATACCTTTATAATTCTTGACTTTCAACCGACTACTCTAGGCTATTCACCCCTATTTTCTTTTATAAAGTTGTAACTGAATCATTCAGAGAAAATGGCTATCACTTCAAAATCATGTCCAAGAGACCTGCACCCTCTCTTAAACCACTCAGAGGAAAGCTATTACAGTACAAGGAGAAGGAGACTCATAGAGGTTGTATTCTTGAAGTAACAACGTGAACCAAGAAAATCATAAAAGACCTGTAACCTCTAATTAATGGAAGGTTAATTACTGAAATAAATATTCTTTGCCCCTTCAAGTTTGGCTTACCAGAAATCAACCTGAATTAAAAAATGGAATTATAGTTCAAACAGTACCTTAACAAGGAGAAACTGGCACAGAATCCTGCAAGAAACTAAAATATCACTGTGGTAATATGGGCATGGTGGTGATACTGACCATCCTTCAAAAAAGCCAAAGGAAAAAAGGTAAACCAAAAAAAACTCTGTATTGCGTCAGTCAAATATACCAAAGCCTGATACTGTACAGGCTAGTTGTCTTGTCATTCAAGTCACTTGTGGATCAGTGGAAAAGTCTTTCCTGGATTTTCTGAAACCCAGTATACAGCTGCTCATCCTTACACAGATCCAGACCTAACTGTGGCCTTGACATACAGGATTAGGACTCTCGTAAGACTCCTACCCTGGCAGCCTTCTGTTCTCACATACGCATGTAGCAGAGGGGCAGTTCCTTTCTTCCCTGGGCCCGTCTTGGGACACTCCAGCCCTTTCTGGGAACTCCCTGAAGAACCCTTCCTCCCTATTCTGGGCCTTCCGATTCTGCTCTCACTCCAGGGATTTTAACTTGAGCCCTTCTCTCCTGGCTAGGCAGGCTAGCTCTGCCTCCCTTAATGTGGCCCAATGAGGGAGTGCAGGTAAGGAAATCTGGGCTTACTCCAGGTATTCCATCACGTATCCTCCCCCTCAGCTCAACCTTCCCAAGGTATGCACCTGCCACTACCAGGACCATCTTGAGCAAGGGATGAGGACAATCTCCTAATAATTAACTAAGGGTCCCCTCCCCCAATCACCCAAGACCAATGGAATGGCACCCTAGCCGCCAACCCTGGGCATGAAATCCCTTTTGTACCAGAGCCTAGGCTGAGCAAATCAGCAGTAACAACCACTGTCCCACTGCTGTCTCCCATCTGGGAGCTACATTATTTCTAGCACACAAACATAGTTACAGTCTCTTGTATCTGGATTCAGAGATCTTTCAATGGCTGCTGATGCTCCATTACTGGGAATTTTGCACCTCCCTGGGAATAAATGTCTGTTCTCCTCTGTCATATAACCACATCTTATACCAAGAGATGTCATCTGCCAGGTGCTACAATCCCCGTCATCTCTCTGGTTAAGGGAATGCCAACATTAAGGCAACCGTTGCAGCCTTCCTGTGGTCAGTGAGATCTGGGGTCTAGATCCCTTGCTTGGCCAACCTCTCTTCATGTCTCTGAAGTCCCCTGGCTCCTGCATTATCGGGATCAATCCATGCTTCTGGATCCTGATCTAGGACTCTATTCCCTAGAGAGATTCATAACTGGGATTAGAAAACAGAACATAAATCTAAGGAACTCTCTTGGGCTACAGAGCATCTTTTCAGGTCATCCTATTCTTGGAACCTTCTACCCCTGCTAAGCCCACTTCTTTGCTTTAAATTTCTTAAATGTAGTGACCATTCTGTGTGACGAGCCTTCATTACTGAACATATTGTCCAGTTCCACGCTGATGGCCTATGCAATCTAATGAAATGACTCTAGTCTCAAACTATCTTCCACTTGGAATTAAAGTATTGATCTAGGGACCCGCCTGTATGGTCAGTATTCTGCTTCCCATTCTGTTGTTGGCATTATTGCTCTATCCATTAACTTCTGCTAGTTCTGAGTCATAAACTAACTGCCCAGACCAGGATTCACATTGTTCCTGAATTAGCTCAAGCTCACGATAGTCCTGTCTCCCTCAATATTTCTCAGTCTCCTCACCAGATGGTAGGTAGATCTGTGCAGTCCTATCCCGAAGTGCCTGTTGGGCTACTTTAACTTTCATGTTTTGGATTTTTGGCAGCAGGGGCATATTACCTTAGGAACAACAGATCTTGAGATCACTTGGGGAAAAAAAGTGCTTAGAATCCTTGGTGGGGGTTGCAGTGTTCTTTGGGCCCTTGGCCTAGGGGCCCCGGGAGTGCACACTCTGCATTTGGATATCTGCCTCCTTCCTTCACCCTTACCTTGGATATTGCGATTGGCCTTGGCCCCCTCTCCATTTCTCATGGGCCGATGATCAGAAGCAAATGCAGGTGCTAGATGCTGTTAGCTCCCTACTAGCGCCTGCGTTTGCTACCGCCCCATGACCAGAGCCCCCGAGTATGTGAAACAACGCATTTGTGGGCTCTGAATGCAAGTAGCATGCAAATGCATGCAAAACAGGGCTAAACCTATTCATCCCCAATGATCAGCAACCAGCGTGCCAAAGATTGGCTCATTGGCTGCGGCAAAACCTACTTTAGCTCAGAGCTGACGTTAGGGTTTGCAGACCATTGGGGAGAAATGGTGAGCCCTGTCCAGCATACATTTGCATGCTAGCAGTATCCCATTCCCCCCAATGCAGCAGCCCCCGCAGGAACCCTGACCCGCCTCCTCCCCCATCAACAGGGGGCTGGAGGTCCAGCGGTCCTTCGGTCAATCCAACACCTCCCTCCTGACACAAGTTTGGGAGGGGGGCTGGAGATCTGGTGGGTCTCCAGCCCCCCCCCCCCCCCCCCCCCCCAACATCCCTTGGAAGTCCCTGGTGGCCCAGTGGGCCACGGGTGAATCTCCCACCTGGCGATCTAGCAGCCCTTCCCCACCTGCCTACCTTAAGTTGGAGGAGGGAGGTGGCCTCCCTCCTCTTCCAACGGTGCTGCCTGCAAAATGGCAGCACCCAGCCCTGCCCAGTGCTTCTTGGGATGCGCTGGGCAGTGTGAAGTAGTTGGGGTCTGGTGGTCCCATGGACCTCCAGCCCCTGTGTTTGACAGGTGTAGGCTGTTGATAGCCCAGACCTTTCAAACAAGTGCAGGAGAATTGTGCATGCGCTCAGGCACAATCCTCCTGCACTTCTACCCCATGATAGAGAGAGTTGCATGCTTAAATTTGCATGCAATTATCTCTGATCATAGGTCTGGTAAAGCCCTGTGCTGTTCCAGTGCTATTTTTAGAGCGCTGTTTGGAACAGCGTGGGGATATTGATCATCTGCTTATCAGAGAGGGGTTCCTTAAGGCTTCCCTGGGTAGAATTAGAACAACCATTTCTTTCCAGGAAGTTAAAAACACAGAAAAAGCTTACTTGAGATCCTTCTGGAGTTGGATACTGCCTGGGCTGGAGTTGGAGGGGTCACCTTTTGAGTTTCTTGCAGAAACTGTATGTTTGCCACAATGCGGTTCCCTTAGGGAAAAAAAGCAATGCTGCGCAGCCTGCACTGCACCCTGCGTGTTGTTTTCCAGTAGCAGCTTGTGCCACATCTGTGAAGAAATTTCGGTGGAGGAGCTGTGGTTTTTCCCCTGGCGGCCAGGCCCTCTGCGTCGGAGTTGTCATGTGTGAGGGGTCCCAAGAGAGACATGGAGGTCGCCCAGGATGATTCAGAGGCTCGGCCCTTGGCGGCAAAAATGGTGCAGAGTGTGGCAGATGCCTTTTTGTTGGGTTGGATAAGGTTAGTTTGTTGAGTACTCCCATTTCTGTCCAGGCCCTGTCAGGGCATTCTCTAGTGTTAAGTAGGCATGATTTGGGGGTTCCTCCTCCCCTTTTCTCTGGAATTTGTATTTTTCTTTCACTAGTCTTTTTGCTTGAACCAGCATTTGCCTAGTTCCTCGTGTCCAGAGAATTTGGGGCCTCTCGATCAGCCGGGGCCCTCTGAGGATGGGGCTAGGTCTCTGGATCAGCCAGGGCCCTCTGAGGATGGGGCTAGGTCTCTGGATCAACAGGGGCCCCCTGGATCTAAGCGCACATATTTCTTGTCACATGGTGTTTGCTGATCGGTTGGCTGAGAAGAAGCTGATAGGCTTGAATAATTCCTTTATGTATGCAAGTTAATCCACAGAGAGAACAAAAGAACAGCCAACCGATCAGCAAACACCATGTGACAAGAAACGTTCTTGTCACATGGTGTTTGCTGATCGGTTGGCTGTTCTTTTGTTCTCTCTGTGGATTAACTTGCATACATAAAGGAATTATTCAAGCCTATCAGCTTCTTCTCAGAGAAAGTTGATTGTGACCCCTGAGGCAGGCGCTTTGGCACCGAAACATGGACCGTGTCGGGTCCTTGATATTGATATGAATATTTTGAATAAACTGGTTTTTGATATTATCTCCCTATTGGTTTGCGAATTTGTCAGCCTCTAGTTTTGCTGTTTTGCTTTGACTTTCCGTGGAGGCTCCTCCTGTCTTCTTAGGCAAGAGAGTAATCCAGGTGCAGGTGAAAGTCAGTAGGCAGGCAGCAGGCAGAAGGGTAATCCAGGTACAGGTACAGGCAAAGTCAGCAACGAGGGACCAGTAGATAAGAAGCAGACTACAGAGTTAGAAACACCTACCAAAGTAGAAGCCGAAGCATGGAGTCCAGAGAGAGCTCAGCTGATAAAGTGCTGGCGTCTGACAGGGGAAGGAGGAACTGGAAGACCAATAGGAGAGAAGCAAGGGAAGCCAGGCAGAGGAAGAGCAGATCCAGGTGGGTGGAAGCAAAGTAATCAAGGAGCCTGGAAGCCAGGCAGAGAGAGAGCAGAAACAGGTGCATGGAAGCAAAGCAATTAAGGAGCCTGCAACTACCGCTCTCTGAACAAACCCAGAGAGGACTACACACACATGGCTCAGGCAGTGCCAGTCAAGTGTGCATGTCGACGAGACCCCATGCAGCCTGAGGATGCTGCTTGCGTTGAGGTAGGGGACATGACAGTATCCCTCCCCCCCCCCCCCCCCACCCACTCGACCACCCCAGAACAATCTGGGGTCTTGGATGCGCCTAAGGCAGCAAAGGCCCCAAAAGTCCCAGTAGGCTTCCCAGTCAGAACAAGCTTTTGACTGGTTCCAGGAGAGCATAGCCACAATCCCAGTAATTGTTCAGGATAACCTTCCAATAGGAGGGAGTCTGCATTTTTTTTCCAAGAAAGGTGGCCCCTTGTAGCCTCAACATAGAAGAGATTACATCATACAATTGGAAACTGTCATCCCAAATTGCCCTCCAAGAGCATCAAGTTAATCTCTCTTACAAAACGACTCTCTTCCCTCTCGCATGCCAGTGTGGTTGAATCCATTCCACCAGGGGAAAAAGGGCAGGGATATTTTATTCCAAATATATCCTGGTTTATCAAGAAAACAGGGAGAGTTTATCCCATCCTAGACCTAAGGACCTTGAACAAATACCTGGCAAAGCAAAGTTCAGGATGGTGTCCCTGGGCACCCTACTCCCCATGTTTCAGGAACAAGATTGGCTATACTCTGTGGATTTAAAGGACACTTATATCCACATGCAGATATCCCAGTCACAGGAAGCATCTGAGAATTCGGGTAGGGAACCTTCACTACCAGTACTGCGTACTGTCGTTTGGCCTTGCATCAGCAGCCCGAGTGTTCACAAAATGTTTAGCAATAGTTCCTGCATCACTATGCAGACTAGAGGGATGTTTGCACTTTCCTACCTAGACGAGTGGCTGGTCAAGAGCACACCAGAGGAAGAAGTCCTATAATCAATGCACAGAACCAATTACCTCAAGTCCCACCTCAACCAGCAATTGCATTTTATTTGAGCTCTGCTAGACATGACTCAGGCCAAGGACTTCCTCTCAGCCCCACGAATAGAGGCTCCCATCTCTGTAACCCTGGAGGTTCAAAAGAAGCAGCAAGTTTCAGCTTGGAAGATGGTAAGAATGCTAGGCCTCCACAGTGTATGTCACATCCATGGCAATCTGCAGTTTGAGAACAGTTCAAATGGACCCTGTCTTCCCTAATGGTCTCAGACCAAGGGGAGTCTTAAGGATGCCATCACTGATGCACTGTCCCTCAGAAGCACTCTGTCTTGGTGGCTAATTTGTAACAATTTAGACAAGGGACTAACGTTCCAAATTTTTCAACACCACAAGACTCTGGTGAGAGATACATTCAAACTCTGGCGGAGAGCTCATGTAGATGGGCTTCACACTCTGGTTCAGTGGTCTGTTCAGGAAAGGCATCATAAAATCAGCCTTCTCAATCTAGCAAACCAAATTATTTTAATTCAGGCAGGTAACCAAGTGGCACTCTGTCAACAAGCAGGGAGGAACAGACTTGCAGTTTCTATGTAGGAAGCAGTCAAGATATGGCGATAGATGGGTCATCTTTCAGGGGATAGTTCTCAAGGCCACTTACCTGGCAGGGAAGATCAACTGTCTGGCCGACAGACTGAGCAGGATCATGCAACCACAAAAATGGTCCCTGAGCATTGATGTTGCCCAGAAAATCTTTCAAGAGTGGGGCACACTCTCAATTAATCTTTTCATCTCTCACCACAACCCCAAAGGTCCCCAGTCCTGCTCCAGAACAGGATCACATGGCAGCCTAGCAGATACCCTTCTTATCAATTGGATGGGTCTTCTGTATGTGTATTCTCTAATGCCTCTTATCGAAAACTTTCCCTGAAACTCAAGCAGGACTGAGGAACCATGATCATCTTTGTGCCCTGGAGACTGGAGTGCTTTCTGACCTCATCACTTAGAACAAGGGGATCCTTTCCATTCCATCTTCCAGTCCCTGGCCCTCACAGTTTGGATGTTGAGAAGCCTAGCTATTTTTTTATTAATTTAAAGTATCTTTTATCCCGCTTCATCTACAATTCTGGGTGGCTTAAACCCAACATACATAATAATATAAAAGCAAACTCAAATACATACAAAACATAAGAAAATTCTCCAACTGAAAGCCTCAAAGGCTTTTTTTCAGTACTCAAGCGAAAGCTTGCTGAAAGAGAGAGGCCTTAATTGCTTTTGGAAGGTAAACAAATCAATCTGTCAAAGGGCTGTGGCAAGGAATTTCAAAATTTGGGGCCATAAATAATAAAAATTGCATGCCTGTAGACATCTAATCTAACATGAGTAAAAGAAGGTACCTCAAGAAAGCTTTTCTCTGCTAGTCTTAAACTTGTAGATGGCTTATAAGATTTCAGGGTACAAATCAAACATAAAATGAACATGTCATTCAAAGCCTTAATTAACAAAGCAATTTAAAAACGATTCCTCTATAACACTGGCAACCAATTTAAATGTACCAGGATAAGTGTTATCCTATATAATAATTCTCACCACCAACGTTCTAATGTGGGACTGCCTGTGTCCGTGGCTCCTGGAGTTGCTGAGCTAGGCTCCGTAGCCAGGATGACGTCACTAACAGCTGATTCCCAGGCAGGGGGAGGAGTGTTTCCCTACTCCTCCCCCTGCCTGGGAATCAGCTGTCTGTGCGCCGCTCTCTGCCACTTCGGAGCAAGTGGCAGGGAGCGGCACATCAAAAAACTACAAGCGCGGCACCACAGAAATCCCCCCCCCCCCCCCCGGCACACCCCCTCCCCACCCCAAGCACATCAAACACCCCCCTCCCCCTACTCGAAATACGCCCCCCCACCCCCAGCGCTTCAAACCCCATCGCCACCCGCAGATGCCAGTAGTAACGCTGTCCGGCCGCTGCTGCTTCTCCTGTTGAGCAGCAACGGCCACTACAAAAAGAAAAGAAGCGATAAATGTTTTTAAACCCAGCCCAAATCATTTGCAAATGCCCGAGTCTGACAACGCAATCTCTGCAGCCGCTCCTCCTCTTGCCTCCACGTCACTACTCTTGGAGTAAGACCCCGGAGGAGCGCAGTGACGTGACAGGCGAGAGAAGGAGCGGCTGCAGAGACTACGTTGTAAGACTCGGGCATTTGTGAATGATTTGGGCTGGGTTTAAAAACATTTATCGCTTCTTTTCTTTTTGTAGCGGCCGCTGCTGCTCAACAGGGGAAGCAACAATCGCCATACACCGTTACCACTGGCAGCTGCGGGTGGCGAGGGGGTTTGATGCGCTGGGTGGGGGGAGGGGAGGGTCGCTGGACATGGGTAGCTGCAGGGGGTGAGGGGAGGGTCGCTGGACATGGATGGCTGGAGGTGGGGCAGGGGAGAGGGAGGTGGGGAGGGGGTCCTGAGACCAGAGAGGTGGGGGTGGGGAAGGGGGCCCTGTGAGAGGGGGGTGGGGGCTCACACTCACTTATTCACTGTCTCTCACATACACTCTCTCTGACACACTCCCTGTCTATCACACTCTATCTCTCTGTCACACACACACAGTCTCACACACACAGACACTCTGTCTCTCACACACTCTCTCTCACACACACACACACGCTGTCTCTGTCTCTCTCTCATTCTCTTTATGACACACACACTCCATCTCTCGTACACACTCCGAGGAAAACCTTGCTAGCGCCCGTTTCATTTGTGTCAGAAACGGGCCTTTTTTACTAGTATTTCCATAATGAGGCGTTCCAGAAATCTAATAGAAGTCACCGAAGCTGAACATGTCCAAACCGAGCTCCTCGTCTTTCCACCTAAACCCACTTCTCCTCTTCCTCCACTCTCTATCTCAGTTGATAACACCCTCATCCTCCCCGTCCCATCTGCCCGCAACCTCGGAGTCATCTTCGACTCCTCCCTCTCCTTCTCTGCGCATATCCAACAGACTGCCAAGACCTGTCGCTTCTTCCTCTTCAACATCAGCAAAATTCGCCCTTTCCTATCTGAGCACACCACACGAACTCTCGTACACGCTCTCATTTCCTCTCGCCTTGACTACTGCAACTTACTCCTCACCGGCCTCCCACTTAGCCATCTATCCCCCCTTCAATCCGTTCAGAACGCTGCTGCACATCTTATATTCCACCAGAACCGATTTACTCATATCACCCCTCTCCTCAAGTCACTTCACTGGCTTCCAATCAGATACCGCATACAATTCAAGCTTCTCCTCCTTACCTACAAATGCACCCGGTCTGCGGCTCCTCTCTACCTCTCTACCCTCATCTCCCCCTGTGTTCCCGCCCGTAACCTCCGCTCAGAGGACAAATCCGTCCTTTCAGTTCCCTTCTCCACCACCGCCAACTCCAGGCTCCGCTCATTCTGCCTTGCCTCACCTTATGCCTGGAACAATCTTCCTCAACCCCTACGCCAAGCCCCCTCCCTACCCATCTTCAAATCTCTGCTTAAAACTCACCTCTTCAATGCTGCTTTCGGCACCTAACCTTTCGTGAAATATAGTATGCCCTATCAGACTGACTCTACACTTGTCTTTTGACTGTACACTTGTCTTTAGATTGTACACCTGTCTTTTAGATTGTAAGCTCCTTGAGCAGGGACTGTCCTTCCATGTTAAATTGTACAGCGCTGCGTAACCCTAGTAGCGCTTTAGAAATGTTAAGTAGTAGTAGTAGTAGTAATCAAACGAAGGAAAAATAAAGGCCTGTATTACTGTGCAAAGATCTTCATCACTTAAAAAATCAGAGCTTTCACAAACATTTCAGCTTGAAAAAGATATGCTAATTAATGTTTTTGATGTAAGGCTTCATGGACAATGAAATATCTAGGCTAACCCCCAGATACCTCACTTCCCTCAAAATTGGAATTCTTTCCCCATCATAATAAAGGAATCAGGAAACAAAACGTTCCTATCACCTGATAGAAAAAGAATATGAATTTTGGACATATTTAATCAAAATTTATTTGCAATCATCCAAGCCTTTGTTGTACTTAAGCAAAGTTTCAAAGATGCAAATGTATCCACAGTCGTTTCTATAACTGGAAAATAAAATTGGATGTAATCAGCATAAAACAATATTGAATATCAAGACAACCAAGTATTTTATATAACGGAGCAATATAAATATTGAATAGTAAGGCGGAAAGCGAAGAGCCTTGAGGTATTCCTGAATGAAGAAAAAATTACAAGATAAAAATTGGAACCTAATCTGACCTAAAACTGTCTGTCTTTCAAAAAATACTCAAACCGTTGAAGAGGAAGGCTAGAAGCACTCAAGGGCCTGAAGTCTTTAACAATAATAACTGATGGTGCATAGTATCAAATGCTCAGAAACATCCAGAGTTACCTTCAAATACTCAATACCCTGGTCAAAACCACCACAAATACTATTCCAAAACTGAAATAAGTAAAGTCTCCATGCTATACTTGTTTTGAAAACCAAATTGAAATTGTTCCAATAGCAAGTCTTTGTAGTTGTTTAAAAGCAAATTGCTCTAAAACTTTAGTAAAAAGGAGAATGAAGAAATCGGTCTAAAATTGTCAATATTCAAAGAATCCAGGGAGGGTCCTTTTAAGTTTCAAAGCTTTCATTTTTGCAGTTGGCATGTGAGGAACCCATCTTGCACAAACCTTTCGATATTCAAGAATATCAGTAATGTAACCCATATGATCCTGTGAAATGCCAAGTGTGTCAGCAATTTCCCTTTACGTGATCCTCTGTCCTTTACAAGTTTGTCAACCTTTCTTGTGTGAGACTCATTTGTTGATGTCACAGGTCATCCACTTCATGTTTGATCCCACAAATCAACCCTTCCCAGTTCACAATCTTTACATTTTTTTTTTGTCCCAGTGATGCATAGTACTCACATCAACACAGTCATCGCCATAAATAACCTGCATGTGGTGGTGAATTCCAGTTGGAGGGAGTCCTTTAACAGAAATTCTATCATGGCACGTTGATTAAATAGCACGGATGAGTGCTCACTGCAAGCTTCCATTTCATAAGCAATAGCAAAACAGCTTCTTCACACAGATACTCCTCACCAACTGAGGTGTCTGAAAAAAAGTTCAAAGAACATGTGAACACATGTAGTGTGTCAGTGTTTCTATCTGATGAATTATGGTGGTGGCATTAATTTTCATTCAGCTGTTGTACATTGAGTACTGTACACTAATGAATTAGCAAACAGGCGAACCTAGTTTAAAAAGATGTTATGTACTTACATAAAAATGAATATTGCACACAAAAATATATTCCAGAGGAAAGAAGAGACTAATCATACAATATCACTATTCCTCTCCTTATTATTGAGAACTTTAAAGCATCTTCTGATTGAATATAAACAATCTGCAGCACCAGAGTATGATTGCGGCAGGGATGGGGGGTGGGACCTCAGAACTCCACCTTTACTCCTGCCAGAATTCTGCGCCAAAAAAATGCAAAATTCTGCACACAAAATTTGCAAATTCTGCAAGTTTGTCATAATTTAACCAATATTCTCCGAGGACAAGCAGGCTGCTTGTTCTCACTGATGGGTGACGTCCACGGCAGCCCCTCCAATCGGAATCTTCACTAGCAAAGTCCTTTGCTAGTCCTCGCGCGCCCGCGCGCACCGCGCATGCGCGGCCGTCTTCCCGCCCGAAACCGGCTCGAGCCGGCCAGTCTTCTTTTGTCCGCACTCGGTACGGTCGTGTTTTCGCCGTGTTGAGCCCCGGAAAGTCGACCTCGCGCGTCCTTTTTTCGTTGACGTGTGTTTTCTTCGGAAAATCTTTAAAAAATTGTTGGGAAGTGCTCCGGAAGCCCCCCGGGCTTCGTTTGTCCCTTCCCGTATTTTTCAGTCTTTGCCCCGGTAAGTTTTCTTTCGTCGTCGGGGTAGGCCTCTTTTCGGCCTCGGTCGAGATTTTCTCCCTAAAACTTTTTGGTGCTCAAATTCGTCATTTCGGATTTTGATTTCGCCGGCGTGATTTTTCCGCCCATGACATCGAAGCCTTCCAGCGGCTTCAAGAAGTGCACCCAGTGCACCCGGGTAATCTCGCTCACTGATAGGCACTCGTCGTGTCTTCAGTGTCTGGGGGCCGAGCACCGTCCTCAGAACTGTAGTCTGTGTTCCCTGTTACAAAGGCGGACTCAGGTAGCGAGATTGGCCCAGTGGAACGTTTTGTTCTCGGGCTCTTCGTCTGCATCGACACCAAGGTCATCGAGTGCATCGACGTCGTCAGAGTCCAGACCTTCATCCTCGGCCGCCAGTGCATCGAGTGCATCGAGGCATCGGCCCTCTGCATCGGCGCCGAGACATCGGATAGCTGCATCGACGTCGGTGGTACCGGGACCTCGTCTGCTGATGTCGTCGGACGATGGTGCATCGTCAGGAGTGCAGGTGAGGGCTGTCCATTCCCCTGCTGGTGGCGGTGAGCCTTCGGGTGGGTCTCCCCCTACCCTGAGGGCTCCTGCGGTACAGCCCCCCCGAGATTGACCTCCTTCGACCTCGGCACCGAGGAAGCGACGGCTGGATTCTACGTCCTCCTCGTCGGTGCCGGGGAGCTCCGGTGACATGCTTCGGAAGAAGTCGAAGAAGCATCGACACCGGTCTCCTCCCCGCGTCGGCACCGAGAGCTCTGGGTCGCCGAGGGAGTCGGCACCCAGCAGGCATCGGCACCGAGAGGACCGCTCACCCTCTGTTCAGGAGGTGTCGATGCGCTCCACTCTGGACAGCCCGGAACAGCCTCCACGCCCGGAACAGGTTCTGACGTCGACGCCTGCATCGACCTCCATGCCTTTCTCTGCAGCCGCTCTGAACGAGAGCCTCCGGGCCGTTCTCCCAGAGATTCTGGGAGAGCTGTTGCGCCCTACCCCTCTGGTACCGGCGGTGCTTGCGCCTCCGGTACCGTCGAGCGTGGCGCCGGCTGGCCCATCGCCCGGGGTGAGGTCCCTGACGTCGGTACCGCGTGCGGTGCTGACTGCGGCCACCTCCCAGGAAGGCTCCCCGACTACGTCGGCGGAGGGAGCTTCGCCGATGCGGGCGAGGGAGTCTACCTCTCGACGCCCCCATCGTGGACGTGGCTCCACTGAGTCGAGCCGGGCGAGGTTGCAGACACAGGTTCGTGAACTTGTGTCTGACACCGAGGGTGAGGCCTCGTGGGAAGAAGAGGAAGACCCCAGATATTTCTCTGACGAGGAGTCTGAGGGTCTTCCTTCCGATCCCACTCCCTCTCCTGAAAGACAGCTTTCTCCTCCTGAGAGTCTGTCTTTCGCTTCCTTTGTCCGGGAGATGTCTACGGCCATCCCCTTCCCGGTGGTTGTGGAGGACGAGCCCAGGGCTGAAATGTTTGAGCTCCTGGACTATCCTTCTCCACCTAAGGAAGCGTCCACTGTTCCCTTGCACCATGTCCTAAAAAAGACATTGCTTGCGAACTGGACAAAACCTTTAACTAATCCCCACATCCCCAAGAAGATCGAGTCCCAGTACCGGATCCATGGGGACCCAGATCTGATGCGCACCCAGTTGCCTCATGATTCTGGAGTTGTGGATCTGGCCCTAAAGAAGGCTAAGAGTTCTGGGGAGCATGCTTCGGCGCCCCCGGGCAAGGACTCTAGAACCTTAGACTCCTTTGGGAGGAAGGCCTACCATTCTTCTATGCTCGTGGCCAAAATCCAGTCTTACCAGCTCTACACGAGTATACACATGCGGAACAATGTGCGGCAGTTGGCGGGCTTGGTTGATGCTCTCCCCCCTGAGCAAGCCAAGCCTTTTCAGGAGGTGGTCAGGCAGCTGAAGGCGTGCAGAAAATTCCTGGCCAGAGGAGTGTATGACACCTTTGATGTTGCGTCCAGGGCCGCTGCTCAAGGTGTGGTGATGCGCAGGCTCTCATGGCTGCGTGCCTCTGACCTGGAGAATAGAATCCAGCAGCGGATTGCGGACTCGCCTTGCCGTGCGGATAACATTTTTGGAGAGAAAGTCGAACAGGTGGTAGAGCAGCTCCACCAGCGGGACACCGCATTCGACAAGTTCTCCCGCCGGCAGCCTTCAGCTTCTACCTCTACAGGTAGACGATTTTTCGGGGGAAGGAAGACTGATCCCTACTCTTCTGGCAAGCGTAGGTACAATCCTCCTTCTCGACAGCCTGCGGCCCAGGCTAAGCCCCAGCGCGCTCGCTCTTATCAGCAGCGTGCGACTCAGCAAGGCCCCTCGGCTCCCCAGCAAAAGCAAGGGGCGAGCTTTTGACTGGCTCCAGCAGAGCATAGCCGACATCCAAGTGTCAGTGCCGGGCGACCTGCCAGTCGGAGGGAGGTTGAAAGCTTTTCACCAAAGGTGGCCTCTCATAACCTCCGTTCAGTGGGTTCTCCAAATAGTCCGGCAAGGATACACCCTCAATTTGGCCTCAAAACCTCCAAATTGTCCACCGGGAGCTCAGTCTTACAGCTTCCAGCACAAGCAGGTACTTGCAGAGGAACTCTCCGCCCTTCTCAGCGCCAATGCGGTCGAGCCCGTGCCATCCGGGCAAGAAGGGCTGGGATTCTATTCCAGGTACTTCCTTGTGGAAAAGAAAACAGGGGGGATGCGTCCCATCCTAGACCTAAGGGCCCGGAACAAATATCTGGTCAAAGAAAAGTTCAGGATGCTTTCCCTGGGCACCCTACTTCCCATGATTCAGGAAAACGATTGGCTATGCTCTCTGGACTTGAAGGATGCCTACACACACATCCCGATACTGCCAGCTCACAGACAGTATCTGCGATTTCAGCTGGGCACACGTCACTTCCAGTACTGTGTGCTACCCTTTGGGCTCGCCTCTGCGCCCAGGGTGTTCACAAAGTGCTTGGCTGTAGTAGCAGCGGCACTTCGCAGGCTGGGGGTGCACGTGTTCCCATATCTCGACGATTGGCTGGTGAAGAACACATCCGAGGCAGGAGCCCTGCAGTCCATGCAGATGACTATTCGCCTCCTGGAGCTACTGGGGTTTGTGATAAATTATCCAAAGTCCCATCTTTTCCCAGTGCAGAGACTCGAATTCATAGGAGCTCTGCTGGATTCTCGGACGGCTCGCGCCTATCTCCCAGAGGCGAGGGCCAACAACTTGTTGTCCCTCGTCTCGCGGGTGCGAGCGTCCCAGCAGATCACAGCTCGGCAGATGTTGAGATTGCTGGGCCACATGGCCTCCACAGTTCATGTGACTCCCATGGCCCGCCTTCATATGAGATCTGCTCAATGGACCCTAGCTTCCCAGTGGTTTCAAGCTGCTGGGGATCTAGAAGACGTGATCCACCTGTCCACGAGTTTTCTCGAATCCCTGTATTGGTGGACGATTTGGTCCAATCTGACTCTGGGACGTCCTTTCCAAATTCCTCAGCCACAAAAGGTGCTGACCACGGATGCGTCTCTCCTGGGATGGGGAGCTCATGTCGATGGGCTTCACACCCAAGGAAGCTGGTCCCTCCAGGAACGCGATCTACAGATCAATCTTCTGGAGTTGCGAGCGATCTGGAACGCTCTGAAGGCTTTCAGAGATCGGCTGTCCCACCAAATTATCCAAATTCAGACAGACAACCAGGTTGCCATGTACTATGTCAACAAGCAGGGGGGCACCGGATCTCGCCCCCTGTGTCAGGAAGCCGTCAGCATGTGGCTCTGGGCTCGCCGTCACGGCATGGTGCTCCAAGCCACATACCTGGCAGGCGTAAACAACAGTCTGGCCGACAGACTGAGCAGGATTATGCAACCTCACGAGTGGTCGCTCAACTCCCGAGTGGTGCGTCAGATCTTCCAAGCGTGGGGCACCCCCTTGGTGGATCTCTTCGCATCTCGAGCCAACCACAAAGTCCCTCAGTTCTGTTCCAGGCTTCAGGCCCACAGCAGACTAGCACCGGATGCCTTCCTCCTGGATTGGGGGGAGGGGCTGCTGTATGCTTATCCTCCCATTCCTCTGGTGGGGAAGACTTTGTTGAAACTCAAGCAAGACCGAGGCACCATGATTCTGATTGCTCCTTTTTGGCCGCGTCAGATCTGGTTCCCTCTTCTTCTGGAGTTGTCCTCCGAAGAACCGTGGAGATTGGAGTGTTTTCCGACCCTCATCACGCAGGACGAAGGGGCTCTTCTGCATCCCAGCCTCCGGTCCCTGGCTCTCACGGCCTGGATGTTGAGAGCATAGACTTTGCCTCTTTGGGTCTGTCAGAGGGTTTCTCCCGCATCTTGCTTGCTTCCAGGAAAGATTCCACTAAGAGGAGTTACTTCTTTCTGTGGAGGAGGTTTGCCGTCTGGTGTGACAGCAAGGCCCTAGATCCTCGCTCTTGTCCTACACAGACCCTGCTTGAATACCTTCTGCACTTGTCTGAGTCTGGTCTCAAGACCAACTCTGTAAGGGTTCACCTTAGTGCAATCAGTGCATACCATTACCGTGTGGAAGGTAAGCCGATCTCAGGACAGCCTTTAGTTGTTCGCTTCATGAGAGGTTTGCTTTTGTCAAAGCCCCCTGTCAAGCCTCCTACAGTGTCATGGGATCTCAATGTCGTTCTCACCCAGCTGATGAAACCTCCTTTTGAGCCACTGAACTCCTGCCATCTGAAGTACTTGACCTGGAAGGTCATTTTCTTGGTGGCAGTTACTTCAGCTCGTAGAGTCAGTGAGCTTCAGGCCCTGGTAGCCCAGGCCCCTTACACCAAATTTCATCATAACAGAGTAGTCCTCCGCACTCACCCTAAGTTCTTGCCAAAGGTCGTGTCGGAGTTCCATCTGAACCAGTCAATTGTCTTGCCAACATTCTTTCCCCGTCCTCATTCCTGCCCTGCTGAACGTCAGCTGCACACATTGGACTGCAAGAGAGCATTGGCCTTCTACCTGGAGCGGACACAGCCCCACAGACAGTCCGCCCAATTGTTTGTTTCTTTTGATCCCAATAGGAGGGGAGTGGCTGTAGGGAAACGCACCATATCCAATTGGCTAGCAGATTGCATTTCCTTCACTTATGCCCAGGCGGGGCTGGCTCTTGAGGGTCATGTCACGGCTCATAATGTTAGAGCCATGGCTGCGTCGGTAGCCCACTTGAAGTCAGCCACCATTGAAGAGATTTGCAAAGCTGCGACGTGGTCATCTGTCCACACATTCACATCTCATTACTGCCTGCAGCAGGATACCCGACGCGACAGTCGGTTCGGGCAGTCAGTTCTTCAGAACCTGTTTGGGTTTTAGGATCTAACTCCACCCCCCGAGGGCCCTGTTTGTTCTGTTCCAGGCTGCACTCTCAGTTAGTTGGTAAATTTTTTAGGTCAATCTCAGTTATGTCCTCGCCGTTGCGAGGCCCAATTGACCATGGTTGTTGTTTTTGAGTGAGCCTGGGGGCTAGGGATACCCCATCAGTGAGAACAAGCAGCCTGCTTGTCCTCGGAGAAAGCGAATGCTACATACCTGTAGAAGGTATTCTCCGAGGACAGCAGGCTGATTGTTCTCACAAACCCGCCCGCCTCCCCTTTGGAGTTGTGTCTTCCCTTGTATTGTCTTGCTACATACTGGACTGGCCGGTTTCGGGCGGGAAGACGGCCGCGCATGCGCGGTGCGCGCGGGCGCGCGAGGACTAGCAAAGGACTTTGCTAGTGAAGATTCCGATTGGAGGGGCTGCCGTGGACGTCACCCATCAGTGAGAACAATCAGCCTGCTGTCCTCGGAGAATACCTTCTACAGGTATGTAGCATTCGCTTTACAGCCTCTCTCCATGTACACAGATGCCATTCATATTTCTCCCAGTACCCATAACATGCACCTTTCTTACAGCATCCCTCCCTGCATCCACTCACATGCATGTTTTTCCAGCCCCCCTCCCTGCACCCACATATAGCATCCACCTTTTTACAGTCCCCCTCCTCCCTCTTCGCACCCACACATAGCATCCACCTTTTTTACATCCCCCATCTCTGTACCCACACATAGCATCCACCTTTTTTACATCCCCCATCTCTGTACCCACACATAACATCCACCTTTTTATAACCTTCCTCCCTCCCTGCACCCACACATAGCATCCACATTTTTACAGCACTCCCCTTCCTTCTTCCCTCCTTCCATCCATCCATAGCATGCACCTTTTTTTACAACCCCCTCCATCCACAGCATCTACCTTTTTATTACAGCCCCTTCCCTCCCTGCATCCACTTGCCATCTGTTTTTTTCAGCTGTCCCTGAAAAGGAGGAGCTGCATCGGAGTGCCTCTTCAAGGCAAGAAAGAACCCACTCTTTCCTGGCTGCTACTCTGGGCTGGTGCCGCCACTTTTTCCAAATGGCTGTAGAGACTTCTTGCGGCAGTCTCACAAGATTACCACTTGAAGTCTCGGCAGCCATTTTGAAGAAGCAGCAGCCTCAGCTAGAGAGCGGCATTAGCAGACAGGAAAGAGTGAGGTTGTTTCCTGCCCCCGAAGAGGCCACCAGACCACCAGGGTGTGCTCAGGGAGCAGTGGGGGAACCAGCCAGCTATCAGGCCTGCTCCCAGAGCGCAGATTCTGTGCAAAAATGTTGAATTCTGCACAGCTAGGGAATTCTGCATTCCGCAGTCATGCAGAATTCCGGCAGGAGAACATCTTCACTATCAACTTTATAGTGAAGGATAGTATTCACATCACTGGCATAAGACAACCATCCCACTTTGAATTTTTAAAACTCTGTGCCGTATTGATTTACTGGTCAACCCTTTTCATTTGACAAATACCAAAATAACTGAGCTTTTTCAAAGAAAGTGCTTCAAATATCATGCTGTTCCCAAAGTTTCACTCATTCAAAACCTATACTAACACAGAAGACAATAGAGAGAAACCTCTCTCTCTCATTCACAGATCTGTAATAGTGGATATAGGCAGTGTAGAGGCAGGGGTTTTCAACCCTGTCCTCTGTGCACACCCAGCCAGTCGGGGTTTTCAGGACATCCCTCTTAATGGGTATGTCCTGAAAACCTTGACTGGCTAGGTGTGCTCCATTACTGATTTTGAAGTAAGGTGGAGGAGCAGTGGGGAAAGAGGACAGAATGTTCAAGTTAGCATGTGGGCTATTCTTGTAGCTTTAATTTTCCACATGCATTTCTTTGATGTATTGTCCTTCCTCTTGAGTATCAGAGATGATTTGAGGGGGTTTTTATACAATAAGTGTCTCTCCAAACTTTGTACATGTTTTAGTTAATTCATTGTTTTTGGTGTATTATGCACTCTAATATGCGCATGCTATGAGAGTATAGTATGATGTAATTTCTCTAACTGCTGTTAGCCACATAGAGCCTGCTATGTGTTGGAAATATGTGGGATATAAATGTTCTAAATAAATATTATTTTGACATCGCTTCTAAAATATAATGCGTAGACTATTAAGTGGAATTTTGACATGCATGTAAAATTTATAATATGCATGCTAAAACTCTTATCATAAAATGTTAATGCATATGTTCCAAAAACTGTTAAGTCGAATGCATCACTGTTTGGCCATCAACAATAAAACATATATTTTATAAACAAGCTTTAACAATTCTTGTGAGTATTTTTACTTATGGAATAACAGACACAAATGTTATCTATTTTCTGAGCAATGGGCTTTTTTATCTTTCAGTTTCAATTATGTTTGTTAAAAATATAAAATGAATGTAATGCTAGTTTACCCCTTTGTTCATGTTGTGTTGTATTCGCTTTCTCATTTTTTCTGCTATTTCTTTTTACTTCAGCACCAAGTTCTGATTTGCCCAAGAATGCACTCCTTCCCCTTAAATTGTTTTTGTGGTTTTTTTTGTTTGTTTAAGAATAGCCTTTGATAGCCAACTGAATCTTTAGAAAATCCAGTTAGGGATATATATATATATATATATATATATATATATATATATATATATATATATATATATATATATATATAGTTCAATACTTTCTTAAGAGGATTTTTTTTTTTTCGCTTTGTGAGAATTTGTTGTTACAAGTTTGCTTTTTCATAGATAAACAGTACCGTCTACTGGAATTAGATACAAAGAGCTAGTGAATAGTGTCATGTGATGGTATACTGGATAGCTCTAAAAAGAAGGAAAAAGGTTTATATTGACTTTCTCATCTTGTGTAGTTAGAGGTCTTTCCAAGACATTCTTTATAATTATTTTCTGATGATCAACTATGTAGGTTTTTAGGTGACACATATGCTTTGCAGCTAACTCAGCATTACAGCCATTACATTATTCTTCATTTGATTGCTTGTGTGTTGATTAATGAGCTAGAGACGGTGCACTACAGAATTAATTTTGTCCACTCTGGGGGTTTCTTACAAAGCCGCGCTAGCGTTTTTAGCTTGCGGTAAAATTCAGCTGGTAGTAAACGCTGAAATGCCCATTATATTCCTATGGGCATCTCAGCTGTATCTGAAACCAGTTCCCATTTCCATTTGCTACACATAATACTGATAATCAGGTTTCAGCTTTCAATGAACAAAATGGAGAAGTATAAATTAAGGGAGCTCTTACAAAGGTATTAAAGAACTGTGTACATGCTGTGGATGGTACAAATATTCTTTTGATATTCCTGTCACTAAAATGGTGAGTACTAAAATAATTCAAAAGCATTATTAAAAACCTGTATAGGAACTAATGAAAGGTTCTAATTACAAGCTTTGCTGATGATCATCAGAAAACACCTACTGTATCTGAATGTAACTAAGCTACAACTAAAAAGACACATGCTAAATGGAAACAAATACATACATAAAACGAAATGACTGGTGAGGGAATACGTAAGAAAGACATGACAGAAGTGAAATAGACAGTGAAAAACAGGAAATCAACGTGTCCAGTGAAACTTAAGTTCTCCGAGGACAAGCAGGCTGCTTGTTCTCACTGATGGGTGACGTCCACGGCAGCCCCTCCAATCGGAACACTTTCCTAGCAAAGGCCTTTGCTAGTCCTCGCGCGCCTATGCGCACCGCGCATGCGCGGCCGTCTTCCCGCCCGAACTGGCTCGTGTTCGTCAGTCATCTTTTGTCCGCGCTCGGTACGGTCGTGTTACGCTGTTTGCGCCCCTTAAGTTGACCTCGCGCGTCTTTTTTGGACTTTTCGCTAGTAAAAAAAAAAAAGGGAAAAAGGATTTCGGAAGAAGGCCTTTTCGGTCTTTTTCCCTTCCTGTATTTCCAGTTTTTGCCCCGTTAAGTTTCTTTTCGTTTTTGGGGTAGGCCCTTTTGAGGCCTCGGGTCGAATTTTTTTCTCCCCCTCTTTTTGGTGCCTTACCGCAATTACGAGTTTTGATTTCGCCGGCGTGATTTTTCCGCCCATGTCATCGAAGTCTCCCAGCGGCTTCAAGAAGTGCACCCAGTGCGCCTGGGTAATCTCACTCACTGACAGGCACGCGTCGTGTCTTCAGTGTCTGGGGGCTGGGCACCGCCTGCAGGCCTGCAGTCTTTGCGCCCTTTTACAGAAAAGGACTCAGTTAGCGAGATTGGCCCAGTGGAACGTTTTGTTCTCGGGCTCTGCATCGGCACCGGGAGTATCGAGTGCGTCGACGTCGACAGCGTCGGGACCTCCGTCCTCGGCCGCGACTGCATCGAGGCATCGACCCTCTGCATCGGGGCCGAGACATCGGAAGGCTGCGTCGGCGTCGGTGGTACCGGGACCTCCACTTCTGCTGATGTCGTCGGACGGTGGTGTTTCGACTGGAGTGCAGGTGAGGGCTGTCCATTCCCCTGCTAGTGGCGGTGAGCCTTCGGGTGGGTCTCCCCCTACCCTGAGGGCTCCTGCGGTACAGCCCCCCCCCCCCCCCCCGAGACCGACCTTCTTCGGCCTCGGCCCCGAGGAAGCGACGGCTGGATTCTACGTCCTCCTCGTCGGTACCGGGAAGCTCCAGTGACATGCTTCGTTTGAAAAAGTCAAAGAAGCATCGACACCGGTCTCCTTCCCGTATCGGTACCGAGAGCTCTGGGTCGCCGAGGGAGTCGGCACCCAGTAGGCATCGGCACCGAGAGGACCGCTCACCCTCTGTTCAGGAGGTGTCGATGCGCTCCACTTTGGACAGCCCGGAACAGCCTCCACGCCCGGAACAGACTCTGACATCGACACCTGCATCGGCTTCCATGTCTTTCTCCACAGCCGCTCTGCACGAGAGTCTCCGGGCCGTTCTCCCAGAGATCCTGGGAGAGCTGTTGCGCTCTTCCCCTCCGGTACCGGGGGTGCTTGCGCCACCGGTACCGTCGAGTGAGGCGCCGGCTGGCCCTTTGCCCGGGGTGAGGTCTCCGACATCGGTGCCGCTTGCGGTACCGACTGCGGTCGCCTCCCAGGAAGGCTCCCCGACGACGTCGGCGGAGGGAGCTTCGCCAGTGCTGGCCGTGGCCGTGTTCTTAACTCTATGCTATATTGGCACCTGCCATTTTAAAGGGCGTTGCTGAATATATGTATAAACAGCAACTGCTGAAGAATTTTAGATGAGACATTTCAAAGATTTGATCCTGTTTTGCGTCCCAACAGTCTTTACTATAATATTTTGTCCCAAGGAGTGTTCTGTATTATAGAAGAGATCATCTGATTTACTCCCCTGTTTACTAAGCTGTACGGCAGTGCCAACTCAGCCCATTCAAAGTGGGCAGCAGCTTAGTAAACAGTGGGGTTGATTTGTGTATAAAAAGTTGGTCCTGAATAGAAACGTTTTAAAACCAATTGTCATCATCATTAATAATTAAGGAGTCTTTTTAGCGCACAGTAAAAGGACCCTGTGGTGGCATCGCTTTGCAGGTTGCTGGGCGCCGAGCCCCTTTTGTCGCAGCGGGTAAAAGGAGTGTTTTATTTTAAAGAAGGAAATGGTTGTGCGGTAAGCAGCCACTTCCTAGGGGAGCCCTTACTGCCTCCTATTTAGGAGACAGTAAGGGGCTCCCGTGCTAACATATTGGAACTACCACTGGACTCCAGTTGTAGCCTGGCAGTAGGGCTGATTTGCTGCGCCATTGCCACGGTAGCATTACAGTGGGTTTGTGAAAGGGCCCTTAAAATACTTACATTTTGTTGAAGTGTGTTAATTTATTTCTCCTTATTTTGAACGTGCATTGCTAAGTAAGAAAAATTGTAAGTTTGAATCATATCATCTAGTGAGAGGAATTTACAAGAAAGATGTCAGGACAACACAAAATTGATCTGTATCCAAATTGCATTATTGCATGCACTTCCAAGAATGAGTAGTGTAGATTTTGAAAACTCCTTTCAATTTATTTTCCTCAATCCAAATGATCCCCTTATCCACCTTTCTGAAATAAAGTAATTTAAACAAAACATATCCTAAATGCCAAGAGGTCCTTTTCTAGGGGAGCCGGTTGATATTGTGTATCTGGATTTTCAAAAGGCGTTTGACAAGGTTCCTCATGAAAGGCTACAGAGAAAATTGGAGGTTCATGTGATAGGAGGAAAAGTCCTATAGTGGATTAAAAACTGGTTGAAGGATAGGAAACAGAGTGGGGTTAAATGGGCAGTATTCACAATGGAGAAGGGTAGTTAGTGGGGTTCCTCAGGGGTCAGTGCTAGGACCGCTGCTTTTTAATATATTTATAAATGATTTAGAGATGGGAGTAACTAGCGAGGTAATTAAATTTGCTGATGACACAAAGTTATTCAAAGTCATTAACTCACGACAGGATTGTGAAAAATTACAGAAGGACCTTACGAGACTGGGAGACTGGGCAGCTAAATGGCAGATGACGTTTAATGTGAGCAAGTGCAAGGTGATGCATGTGGGAAAAAAGAACCCGAATTATAGCTACGTCATGCAAGGTTCCACGTTAGGAGTTACGGACCAAGAAAAGGATCTGGGTGTCGTCGTCGATAATACACTGAAACCTTCTGCTCAGTGTGCTGCTGCGGCTCGGAAAGTGAATAGAATGTTGGGTATTATTAGGAAAGGTATGGAAAACGGGTGTGAGGATGTTATAATGCCGTTATATCGCTCCATGGTGCGACCACACCTTGATTATTGTGTTCAGTTCTGGTCGCCGCATCTCAAGAAAGATATAGTAGAATTGGAAAAGGTGCAGCGAAGGGCGACTAAAATGATAGCGGGGATGGGACGACTTCCCTATGAAGAAAGACTAAGGAGGCTAGGGCTTTTCAGCTTGGAGAAGAGACGGCTGTGGGGAGACATGATAGAGGTATATAAAATAATGAGTGGAGTAGAACAGGTGGATGTGAAGCGTCTGTTCACGCTTCCAAAAATACTAGGACTAGGGGGCATGTGATGAAACTACAGTGTAGTAAATTTAAAACAAATCGGAGAAAATATTTCTTCACCCAACGCGTAATTAACTCTGGAATTCGTTGCCGGAGAATGTGGTGAAGGCGGTTAGCTTGGCAGAGTTTAAAAAGGGGTTCGACGGTTTCCTAAAGGACAAGTCCATAAACCGCTACTAAATGGACTTGGGGAAAAATCCACAATTCCGGGAATAACATTTATAGAATGTTTGTACGTTTGGGAAGCTTGCCAGGTGCCCTTGGCCTGGATTGGCCGCTGTCGTGGACAGGATGCTGGGCTCAATAACCATTGGTCTTTTCCCAGTGTGGCATTACTTATGTACTTATGAGGTATTCATTTTCAGGTTCTGACATATTGCACTACATACATTTGGGAAAAGGAAGGGAAATACGTTGTGGCATTTTAACCAAGATAGGAAAGAGATTTCACTAGTTTCTTTCAAAAGCATTTTAAAATGGGAGTGGCTGACTACTGTTGATTACTGTAGTGCAGCAATAAGGAGATGTGAGGGAAAGCAATAGGACCTTATTTTATATCTCAGGTGGATAGGTTAGTTCTTTTGTTTCAATTAGTTTTTTTGGTACTGTACCATGAAGTCAAAGGAAAGTAAACAGGTGCTTCCAGAAGCAATGAAAAAGAGTATGTTCGCTCTCTCAGTGCGTGCTCTGAAATGTAATCAAATTCAATGTGCAAAGAAATTCAATATAATTATTCACCTTTACACCTTTTTTTTTCTTACTTTCATCTTCCCCTGTGGTGCACTAGCAAAAACATGTGGATCAAAGTAACAGTGTTGGTCCTTCCTGCTGTGATATACTAGTAGTCTAAATATTAAATAAATGTCTGCTATTAAAGTGCTGCAATCCAATGCTCAAAATGTTTCAATATTTGTTAACTGATATTGCCTTATGATCACAGAGAATTATGGAACACAGAAAAATGAATTCAGGAGTATCCCCAAGCTAAAAGCTATATCATTGTACAGATACGATACTCATTTTTCTGTATTCTAAAATTGACGTAAATATTTTTACAGTGTAACATCCTAATATGGAGCATATAAATAACTCATCAGGAAATACAGATTCAAGCTGCTCAGTTTGAGGAAGTCTTCCACAGAGTGGTGTATGATTTTATTACACATTGCTCCCTTATTGCAAGATAAGTCCTTCATTGTATAGTCTACTTTTTTGCCTGTTTCAGAACCCCAAGGACTGCAGCAAAGCCAAGAAACTTGTGTGTAATATCAACAAAGGCTGTGGCTATGGCTGTCAACTACATCATGTTGTCTACTGCTTCATGATTGCATATGGCACTCAGCGAACTCTCATTCTGGAATCTCAAAGTTGGCGTTACGCAACGGGTGGTTGGGAGACTGTTTTTAGGCCAGTGAGTGAAACTTGCACTGATAGAACGGGTAGTTCTACTGGACACTGGTCAGGTAAGATGTAATAAATCATATGTTATCCATAAAAGATATCCTTTCTGCCATTTTCTGTACATTGCTTTACTTCTTTGTCTGTGAACCTCAGAATCTATCTTGGTATTTCTTCTTCCAGACTTAAAAAACAATTAATACAAACATAGCTGATGGTCGATCAAAAATGTTTATTGCAATTAGTTGTCTGATTAGAAATTTCGATAGCATTATTTTAATCGCTGCCAGATTAGTGCTGCTAAATATCCCCTCTGGTTGCTGGGGCATTATCCAGACAGTTAACCAGATAGTGGCAATATTCAGCCTGCCATCTGTTTAACTAACAAGGTAGTGGGCTGAATATTGGTGGGTGCTTTTGTTGTTTCCTCCTCCCAAATCCCCCCCTCCCCAAGAACGTCCCCCCTCAAAAAGAGCGCCACAGAGCATCCAGCCCTCTCCTTCCAAAAACCTCCCCGGAAAGTACCCACTCTTGAAGACTTTCTCAAGCCCCTCCACAAGAGCATTCTTCCTCTTCTGAAGCTACCCCCCCCCCCGAAGCATCTCGCCTCCTAAAAAGCTCCCTCACTAAAAACTCTCTCCCCAAATCCCACTTTCAAAAAGCATCTGTCTTCCTGTAGGCACCTCTTGGGTTTACCTTAAGGATGCTCTGATGGTCTAGGATAGGATGGACAAGTGCAGTTCCCTGTTATTGCGGCTCAAGCTAGCTCCCAGTTCAAAACAGTGGCTGCAACCTGTTGCAGTATTTTCAAGCTATTACCACTTGGGTGTTAATGGTGGTTAAGATTAACATTCTCTCATTAAGGGAGTCTTACTAAGCCATGGTAGCCATTTTTAGCACGTGGTAGAAATTAGCTGGCAGGAAATGCCTAGACGCACATAGGAATATAATGGGCATCTTGGCATTTACCGCCAGCTGGTTTCTACCACAAGCTAAAAATGCTATCGCTGCCTAGTAAAAGACCCCCTAAGTTCATACATAGCAGTGATTGCAAAATATGGATGTGTGTCTTGTGTATGATCCTAAAAAAAATTCAACTATGAGGAACATTGGCTATCAGTTGCAGCCAGAATAAAGTTTTTTAAGATTGCAGTGCTTACATTTCAGTGTGTATTTTGCTGGTGTACGTTAGAGCTAGAGCGAGTGTCCAACCTTGGCCCTCGCCAGGTCCGGGTTTTCAGGATTTCCCCAAGGAATATGCATGAGATCTATTGACATACAATGGAGGCAATGCATACAGATGGATCTCATGCATATTCATTGGGGAAATCCTGAAAACCCGAATGGATTGTGGCCCTTCAGGACTAAGGTTGGACAACCCTGATCTAGAGAGTGCTGTTATTTCTTATGCTTCATTAAGATTACTGAGATCAGCACAAAACAGTCTTCTGGTATTGCTTTCACCTTTTGCCATTAGATTAGATGTGGCTAGATGTTCATTCTTTGCTTATCCAATTATCAAAAATTAGGAGATTAAATATTTTCTTTTTTTTTTTGTTTGTTACCTTTAACCCAGATACTTTCAAAATTATTAACAAAAAATATTGGACCAAGTAAAACTTATTACTGAAGCCTTCTTCATATATCAGAATCCTTTTATTATAAATGAAGTCTAAATATTATTTTTTAAAGAAATTATGCTCTGAAAATATTACAGTGCCCAAATCAATGTTTAATCACTGCACATTGTACTTACAGTATGTACTTATCTTTAAGTTGATTTCATGATCTTTCATGCAACTGCTGTCTTGCTAGTGTCCATGCAGCTTATATGCAAATCTTTTGCAAGACAGCTAAGGTGCCCAACAGGGGGTGAAGTCTGACTTGAGATTTTCAGTGGATATTCCCCCTGATGAAGCCATTTGATGGTGAGGAAACAGATCCTTATTGCCAGCCTTAGCTGTCTTGCTGAAGATTTGCATATAAGCAAAATGGACATTAATAAGATAGCAGTTGCATGAAGGATTCAATAAAACATTAATAAGATAGCAGTTGCATGAAGGATTCAATAAATTAACAATTTAAAGGAGGTATACCTATATTCCAGGAGGGCTCACATATTTGTACTGAAATGAGTTAAAGTGGGAATTGAACCTGGGTCCTGTTCACCGTCTATTGCACTAACTACTAGGCTACTCTGTTCACTTGCTTGCTGCTTTCTTACATATGGACACAATATCTGGAGCTGTCATAGAGCCTGGTATATCTGCTGTCACTGTCACATCTTTGGGGGTTGGGAGGGGGTCAGTGGGTCACGCCTTAATCCTTACAGTGCTCAGCGTGGTCAGGGCACCTTTTTCTGAAACAGGTCTAGGTAAAAAGCACTTCTATTTTTGCCTAGGCCCTTTTTTTTATGTTCCATTGTTATTAAAAAGCATCCATATTGTAAGCCCACCCAGAACATACCTCCAGCATGCCTAAACTCTGTGAAAAAGATCCTAGTTCTTGCCTTTTTGAAAATTGTGATTTAGCCATTTTGGTGAGAAAAACGTCTATCTGCCGCTTTGTGCTACTTTTGAGTCCTTTTTTTTTCTCTTTTGAAAATGAGCGCCTTAGTGTCATTCATTGGAAATAGAACTCAAGATACCTTCCTTGTTAATAAGCTTTGATGTGGAAAAAGCTTTCGATCATGTGATCTGGAATTTTCATGTATGGAATGGGTAACTAGTTTGTGAAAGTGGTCCACTGTCACGTCTGTGGCCGTGACCACCCTCAGCCTTACCTTCTTTCTGGGGGTCAGCAGCTCTGCTGGCTTCTGTATGTCTTTGTGTTAGTCTTGTCTCTGGCTCTGTGTGCTGATTGCTTCACTAGACCTCACCTGTGTGTGCTATGCCTCTCTGGGGAGCCAGCATCTAAGATGGCTGCCACCGGCTCTGTGCCAGCTTCCAAGATGGCTCCTGCTTGTCTTTCCTGTGGGCTCACTTCCTATGTGTGTCAAGCCTCTCTTTGGGGTCAGTGTACTTCCTGCTTCTGTCCTACTGCTGGTGACTCATCAGGGAGAGCCTTCATAAAGAAGTGCTGTGCTTGCAGTCAGTGCCTTTTGCATAAGTGTTATGCTCTTAGGCCAGGTCAGGTTAGTAAGTGTCTGCTGCACTACTACTGCTTAGCCTTTCTCTGGGTTCCTGCCCAGTTTCTTTCTGTGTCTGTTGTCCTTCCGTAGGGGGTCTTCCCTGCCACTGTCTGTCTGTGGACTGTGGGTCCTTCCTGGCTTACCCTGTGTTTGGGGTGAAGCCTCTGCTCCAGGCTTACCCTGTGTTGGGGTGAAGCCTCTGTTCCTGGCTTACCCTGGGTTGGAGTGAAGCCTTTGTCCGGGTTTGTTCTCTGTCTGTATGTGAAGCCTCAGCCTTTGTGAGTTCCCCAGTCAGTGTATGGAACGGCTGTGGCTTCAGACCCTTGGCCTGTTCTTCCTGGTTACTCTGTTTGCTGTGCTGCCTGCCCAAGACCCTTGGCCTGTTATTCCTGGTTTGCTCTCTTTACCTTGAACCCTGCCTTGCCTAGCCTGTGTGCCTACCCTGCTTGTATATCCTGAGGGTATATCCTGAATCCTGTATCTGTCTGGCTAGTGTGTTTTCCTGGGTGATTATTCCTGTATCCTGTCTCCACCTAGCTAGAGGGTTTACCCTGTGGGTATTCCTGGATCCCCGTTCTGCCTAGTGTGTTGCTGCCCTAGTCCTTGCTCCTGCTAGCTTCTGTACGCCTTGTGTTCCTTGGTCTGTCTTCTGGGTCTTGCTAGTGGCTGTGCAGCAGCACACTGTCTGAGTCTAGTTCCGTGCCCTGTCGCCCTCGTGTATCCCAGACCCAGGGTGGGTCCTCTGGATCTTCAGTTCCTGCCTTATCCTGCAAGTCCTTCCGGCCGCCTGCACTTCGGAGCTCAACTCCGGAGGAACGGTGGCTAGGTGCAGGTGAAGCTGTTCCTGTCTCATCTGTTCTAGTTGCCTGCTTTGTACTACTCCAGTCCAGAGTTCCAGTACTGCTCTTCTGTGTTTCCAGTCTCGAGGTGGTCTTGCCTGCCGCTGCCGCTCCTCGGCAGTGGCCCAAGGGCTCACGAACTCCAGTCCTGCCTCGAGGACCTGACAGAATGCCAAGGCCCTCGAGAACGCGACATCCACACACTGCATCATGGACCTGCAGTAGCTGTCTGGATGAATGGTATTCTGTCAGATGAGGTCAGCATACAAAGAGGTATCCGGTAGGGCTGCCCATTGCCCCACTTCTATTTGTTCTGACATTGGACCCTCTCGTTAAGAGAAATTGTGCAGGAATTGGATATTGAACGAGCCCAGGTGGGGACTCAAGAATTCAAGACTGTGGTGTTTCAGATTGTTCATATCACAGAACTCAAGAGATCTCTGAATGCTCTGAGACAGAGGGGATTTTTTTGGGGGTGGTGGGGTCATCTTAAATTTTAGTAAATCAGAAGCATTGCCCACAGGGGAAACAGTGAGGTGGGGATGAGGAAGGAATTTTTCCCTTAAAATGAGCAATGGACTCCTTTTGTTACCTTGGAATCCAGTTGATTGCTGATACTCAGAAAGTGTATTGCCTGAATTGCAAAAGCTTCTTGAATCCACTAAAAAGAGATTAATGTGTTGTAATAACTTGCCATAATGTCTAAGCCCAAACTGAGGATGGAAAGCCTTTATGGTTCATGACACACTGGAAAAATGTGGGTTCCAGATCTTTAAAAATATAATTACGTGCGTGTGTGTAAGATTGGATTTGGGGGAGTAAGACGTATACGCTGCTTTCTTTTGAACAACAGTACATATTGTCCTTGAGTGGAGGAGTGGCCTAGTGGTTAGGGACTTTGGTCCTGAGGAACTGAGTTCGATTCCCACTTCAGGCACAGGCAGCTCTTTGTGACTCTGGGCAAGTCACTTAACCCTCCATTGCCCCATGTAAGCCGCATTGAGCCTACCATGAGTGGGAAAGCGCGGGGTACAAATGTAACAAAAAAAATTATTTAGTGCGTGCTCAAAAAAAGACAGCCCCCAAACCTATCATAAAAAGTGTACTAGGAAATATTTCTTCAAATTATTACTTTAAAAGGAGTGAAGCCTGTGAAAACTGGGATTACTTTAATCAGTGGGATTTGAATTAAAGACTTAAGTATATGTATTGTTAAATAACTTCTGGTTTTTAAAAGAGAAAGAATGTAATCAGATCTATTATTTCTAACTAATATTGGACAATAAGTATATTTTTCAATGAAATGATTTCACTATACACCGTATTGGCCTTGAAGAAGCCAACCAGATGATCAATGTGGAATAATGAATTAGACGAGTAATATCTGGGGATAATCAGGTTAATACCATGGTTTTTTTTCTGTTTACTATTTAATTGATCTCCTTATTTTGTTTCACTCTCCCTATTTAGTGGTCTAAGGAAGAGAATAGAATTATCTGACTGAAATATTTCCTACATATTACTTTCTCTGTATTTCCAGCAAGTTGTTTTATCGTTTGTAAAAATTTAAATGGTTATAAATAAAAAATGTTTAAAAATAAAAAGTATACTAGTGGAGCTCAATTGTGGAAGCAAAATCCTCATAGTAGTAACTTTTTGCCCAAAATAGGGAAATTCAGATTTTCAGTGGGGAATTGAAAATTCTATGTTTTCTTTTTCGGAACTTTTTTATTATGAGGATTTATAGTAAATTTACAAGTAATACACTTGATAAAGAAAGTAAGGAGATACTCAAAGTATAATCATCCAAATGTATTTTAAAATTGTAGGAAAGCAGTTACATAGAGTCCACTCTAACTTGGTCTCAAAATGGGAGACATCAGAAAACAAGGAGGTGCAAAGGAAGTTATTGAAAACTATAATAAGGCATTAGGTATAAAGCAAGTATTATTTAAATACCCAGAATTCTTTTGATACACACTGGAACCATGGTTGGCTACTCCAGTTTGCAAGAAAAGCCAACAATTGTTTCAGGGTCATAGAAAACATGCTGAACATTATTCACTTAAGAACATAGTCACAAGTACCTGGCAGAAACCTAATTAGTAGCATCATTCCATGCTACCAATCCCAGGGCAGGCAGTCCTTTTCCCCATGTCCATCTCAATAACAGACTATGGACGTTTCCTCCAGGAACTTGTCCAAACCTTTTTTTAAACTCAGGATACACTAACTGCTGTTACCACATCCTCCGACAGCGAGTTCCAGAGATAACTGTTCTTTGAGTGAAAAAATATTTCTTCCTATTTGTTTTAAAGTATTTCCATGTAATTTTATTGGGTGTCCTCTGGTCTTTATAATTTTTGAAAGTGAAAAATTGATTCACTTCTACCCATTCTACACCACTCTGGATTTTATAGACCTCAATCATATCCCCCCTCAGCCATCTCTTTTCTAAGCTGAAGAGCCTTAACCTCGTTAGTCTTTCCTCATATGGGAGGAGTTCCATCCCTTTTATCATTTTGATCGCTCTTCTTTGAACCTTTTCTGATTAGGTCCTCCATATTTTTTTTTGAGCTATGGTGGCCAGAATTGAACACAATATTCAACGTGAGGTCGCACCATGGAGCAATACAAATGCATTATAATATTCGTGGTCTTATTTTGCATCCCTTTCCTAATAATTTCTAGCATTCTGTTTGCTTTTTTGGTCGCTGCCATACATTGGGCAGAAGATTTCAGCGTATTGTCTATAATGGCACCTAGATCTTTTTCTTGAGTGCTGATTCCTAAGGTAGACCCTAGCATTAGGTAACTATGTTTCAGATTATTCTTCCCACTGTGCATCACTTTGCATTTTTACACATAAAATTTCAGTGCCATTTGGATGTCTAGTCTTCCAATTTCCTAAGGTGTTCCTGCAATTTTTCACAATTTGCCTGTTCGAAATTTAAAAGTAAAAGACTACCTACAGTTCAAGTTTCGGAAAATCTGGATGTATCGGCTCTGCTTGAACAATCACAAGAAGAAATTGAATTTAGATCTACTTTATTGGTATCGTTTGTCTTTCTCATGGATAAAGAGGCTTTACTGAGACAATATTTAAGACAAATCTCTTCAGTTATATTTATGGGGGAGAGAATCCAAATATTTCCGGATGTATCAAGAACCACACAAAAAAGGAGGAAGAAATTCTTGCTTATGAGACAAGAGACAGTACAACTGGGGGCTAAATTTCAACTGAGATTTCCTTGTAAATGTGTAGTATATTATGAGACTAAGACATACCATTTTTTTGATCCTTTACAACTTCGATCTTTCATAAATGCAAGAGTTCCTAAACCTCCATAGGAATCTTTTGGAAGGACTTTTAATTTGGAAAAGATGTAACATACCCGACGCTTTTCTTTTTTCTAAAATTATGTTGCTTTAATATTATCCTTATCCTCTATATAAGGTTTAAATATATCAGCCTCCCCATTCTTGAGGACTATGAAAATATATATTTATTTCATGGGGATTATCCCATAACATGTATATTTCCTTTTGAATTCATTGTATATTTCTTGTCAAAGCTTTGCTTTGGAATGTAAATTAAAAGTTGTATAAATAAAATTTAAAAAAAATTGCAGATGGTACAAAACTATTCAATAACCTCACTCCTCATTCTGATTTCCAGATCAGTTATAAATATGATAAATAGCACTGGTCACAGTACATATCCCTGCTGCACTCCACTATTCACCCTCCACCATTGAGCAAAATGGCCATTTAAACCTGTCCTCTGTTTTCTGTCCAATAACTAATTCGTAATCCACAAAAGGACATTGCTTCTATCACATGACTTTGTTTTTTATTTTCTCAGGAGTCTCTCTTGAGGAACTTTGCCAAAAACTTTCTGAAAATCTAGTTACTCTAACCGGCTCACCTTTGTCCACATGTTTATTCACGCCTTCAAAGAAATGAAGCAAATAGGTGAAGCGAGACTTCCTTCACTGAACCCATGCTGACTCTGACCCATTAAACAATGTTTGTCTATGTGTTTTGTAATTTTATTCTTTATAATAGTTCCCACTATTTTGCCCTTCACTGAAGTCAGGCTTACTAGTCTGTAATTTCATGGATAACCCCTGGAACCCTTTTTAAAAATTGGCGTTAACATGGCCACCCTCTAATCTTCAGGTACTATGGATGATTTTAACAACAGGTTACAGATCACTAACGGCAGATCAGCAATTTCATGTTTGAGTTCTTTCAGTATCCTGGGGTGTATGCCATTCGGTCCAGGTGATTTATCACTAACTTGTTGATTTGGCTCAGTATGTCTTCCAGGTTCACAGAGATGTTTCAGTTCCTCAGCGTCCATCATCCTTGAAACCATTCCTGGTACAGGTTGATGTATTACATCATCCATAAAGACCAAAGCAAAGAATTCATTCAATCTCTCCACTGTCTTCCTCCCTGAGCGTCCCTTTTGCTCCTTGATGATCTAACGGCCCCACAGATTCCATCCCAGGCTTTCTGCTTCTAATGTACCTGAAGTGTTTGTCTCTGTGGCAAGTTTTTCTTCTTATTCTCGTCTAGCCTTCTTTATCAGTGCTTTGCATCTAACGACAGTGCTTTTGTTGTTTCTTATTTTCTTCATTCGGATCCTTTTTTCAATCTTTGAGGATTTTCTTTTGGCTCTAATAGCCTCTTTCACTTCACCTTTTAACCGTTTGCTCTTCATTCCCCTTTGTTAATACTTGGAATATATCTGGAGTTTCTCCCTTATATGGTAGGGTAGCCCGCCCAGCGAATCCCAGGATGTACTGGGCAGGACGCCGCCATTTTGAGGGCAGCGCTGGAAGGAGGAGTGAGTACTATTCCCTCCTCCATCATTTCAAGGTACTGGGGGAGGGTTCGGGGGGGGCACTAGACCACCAGGGAAGGCTGTTGGGGAAGGGTTAGGTCTTCCATCGTGGAGGGGAGATCAGGTCTTTCTGACTGGGGTGGGATGGGGAGGCATGCAGATGCATGCTGGACAGGGCTCCCCATTCCTACCCAATGCTCTGCAAACCCTATCGCCAGCGCCGAGCTGGCATAGGGTTTGCCGCGGTAGCAGTGCCCTTGTTTGGTTCGCTGCCCACTGAGCATTGGGGAAGAATAGTTAATGCCCTGTTCAGCATGCATTTGCATACTACTTGCAGTCAGAGCCTGTGAGCGCATTGTTTCACGAGCCCACCGGCTCTGATCGGTGAGCAGGAGCAGGCACGGGTGATAGTATGGTGGTAATAGCCTCTAGTTCCCACGTGTGCTTCTGATCATCGGCCCCTATAAGAGTTGAATAAAGTTTTTTTTGTACCTCTGGCTGACGATTGGCTCACAGGAGGTGTGGAGAATTAGCAGTAGCAGCAAACAGACACCTTTCTCTGACTTCCAATTTTAGCCACTATTTTAGTGCTTGCCCTATCCTTAGTCTAAACTCTCAGTACTTCATGATCCTAATCAGCTTCTGTTCCTATCTGCCAGCTCAGGTTTGGGAACATTTAGCTTTTCCAAACCTCTTGGGTCACCAACTAGAGCACAGTTGAAAGCTTAATCTGGCCCTGTGGAAAAACTCTTCCTGGAATACTGCAGAGGGAACGCATCAGTGGACGTTCAGGTTGTGTTCTGTGGAGGAATGAGTTAATAAACTTTATTAGACCCTGAAAATGAATCCAGTTGCAAATGTGTATTGGGGAACAAGAATATTTATAGCACCTGTACCAGCGATCCCTGACAATATTCTGTACCTCTAGTTTATAGTTTCACACTAGTGAGTATAGCAAACGTTTTAAGCAGAAAGAGATTTCAGGTATGCCCTCGGTTTATTTTATGTCGTCCCTTACAGTTGAAGATATTGAAATAGATATTTTGAGTGCCATGTGGATTTTGACCTGACATTCAAACCATTTATCGTCTTTGGAAATGAACCTGATGGGGATGGGAAAAGTCATTAGTTGTATCTGTTTAACATGCTGTTCTTTTTGTATCTGTTGTTCTTTTTGTATATGTTTGCTGTCTTTTTATTGGAGATTCTTTCATATAATTATTGATTTTTATTAATTATTGTAAACTGCCTTGATCTGGTAAAGCCAGGCAGTATATCATATTTTAATAAGTGATAAACAGTAAATCATATTTTTAAGAGTCTCAGTAGATAGTGGAAACTGTAAAATGTCTGTGTTTTCTTTCCCAAGACTTGCTTGGTATGGACAGGGAATATAGGTTGTTAGTACTGACAGGTATGAATTAGATGCATTATATATTTGCAGCGTCTCTGCCCAGAAGAATGTACATGGAGGTTTTAGTGTTTGTTTCAGACTGTTACTCAGGATATTTTTACAGATTCTTGATTTGATTTCTAGATTAGGCTTTCTGGATTCTGGCTTGGCTGGGGATGCTGCAAAGGTAGCACTCACAGCCACTGGAGGGCAAGGAGTTGTATTCATCAATTATAGTAACAATCTTGTGGTTGGATTTAGAGCCCATAATATGGGGTTCCTGAAGGAGGTTCTGTGCATTACTTTCAGCCTTGGGACCATACTGCAGTGATCATAACGGGAAAAGTGGAGGGGAAAGTTTGTTACAGGAGTAAGCGAATGAGCCCTAGGACCAGATTGGTGAAGATTGGGACAGTGGGGTTCCTCCTTGGAAATCTTGGGGTCTCTCCCAGAGTCGGAAGAGTATATCTGGGGTCCATAGATGACCTAAGTTTAAAATGCAGGGTGGAAGAAGATGTCATTATCCACACTTTTAAGCTGGAGGTGGCATCACTTCCACTGCCATTGGGCAAGACCCAGGTTGGCTTAAGTAGCCACATGACAACCTCTGCAGGCTGGATGTGGCTCTCTTAGGTCATAGTTTACCCATGTGAATGAAGATTAATGATGTCATTGTCTTGGGAGAGGAACTACAAAGCCAAAATAAAACTAAAATATTTCTAATGCATTGACTGTATAAATTGTAATCTGCACAACCTTCATCTTTAGTCCTTGAACTGCACTTAATGATGATTTCTCTGAAGAAGCTACAGTCCATGCCATAGAACGACAACATTGCATAAAGATCTTTTCTTTCCTCCCCCTACAGGTATAGGCATTATTTATCATGCTAATGAATTGAATGCTCATCAGGCAACTTTTAATTAATTTACATTACTAATGTTATTAAAATATACTTCTAAAGCTCACCATGACTCTCAGTTTACATGGTAACCTATATTTATTTTAAAGAGGTACATGTGCTTAGAGGATGTTTATTTTAATGGCTACTGTTAACTGTATTTTCTATTTTTGTATATTAATGTATGTATATTTAAAATATTGATTATCCTGCTCTAACAGGGGAAATGACTAGAATTGTAATGAGCTATTTAACTTTAATTAGTGATAAATTAACTACATTTATCTTTATTCTGACAAGTGCAAAGCACCTTGGGATATTTCCTATAGCATCACTGCCATGAATTATCATTGTTATCCATTTGACATGGTAAGCCTACAGATAGTATTAAACAATTAAAACCTTAATCTGTAACAGAAGGCAGCAATTATTTTCAGCTATTGTACACATACAGTAGTTCAATTCACAGCTTGCTTCAGTTCATCTATATAGGTTTTCATATATATTTCACTAATTTAGATCTTCCTTGTCATCTATACCAGACCAGTCCAGACTAATGGGTTGTGTCCATCTACCCACGGAAGGAGACAGAGAAAATAGTTCCAAGTAAACTGCCCCTTAAGGATATCATGCAGCCTGGAATGTTCAGTATTTTCTCTGTCTCCTACCGGATGGTGGACAGATCATGCAGCTGCTCTGGATTGCTGGCTGGTAGCTCCTGTCCCAGATTCTTCTGGTGACAGTGGAGCCAGGGGTGTGCTGGTAGCCGTGTTGGGGCTAGTTTTAGATGATACTCAGTAGTCCTGAGTTCCTCATCTGCCAGCTAGGGTGATATCCAGTGACCCTGCTTCCCTCCCCTACCTCCCCTGGCTGTCTTTCTAGCAGGGTGATGGTTGATTGTGGCATGGAGTACCTTGTCTCCCCTGTGGGGTTCTTCTCTTCTGTGGTGGTAGGTGTATCTGAATTTCTGCCTCTGAAGTAAGCCTTTATTTATTCCTGTCACTAGTGAAGAAGATTGTTTAAAAAAAAAAAAAGAAGAAGAAACTTTGTTTTTTCTTCTTTCTCTTGCCTGTTACCTGATTTATTTTCCCGCCTTTGGCAATGTATTCTAGGGGGCCGCTTACGAAGTTTCTTTGAATTTCGCTGGCCGGCGTCTGATTCTGATCTTGGACCCTTTTGAGCTGGTACCAGTTGCTTTTATTTTTTTTGTGGGGCACGGCTTGTGTCTAGATCACGAAACTCCGTTGTTTTTCTCCTCTTCACGGTCCTAGATGGCGGCTGGTTCAGAGGGCGGCCGCGTTGCTGGAATTTGTACCTTTGCAGTTCAGAGGTCTTAGTCTGCCATTTCCAAAGTGGAGGACGTCTCTCACTGGCTCCATTTGGCTGCAGGCTCGGTCTTTTTAGTCCAGGGCTATTTTTTCATTCCTGTCAGCCTTACGCGGCTGTTGGTCAGTTCTTTTTCAGACCGTCCGGTCTCTGCTGCTTCTGGCATCTTGCTTGAGACGCCCCTGCTATTTGATTCTTGTTTTGGCAGCAGTTTTTCCTCCCTTCCTTAGGGAGGTTCTGGTTCTCTCGTCCCCGTGGATCCCTCCTGTCTGCTCTGGTTTGTCTGCAGGGTACTTCCCTTCTGGTGGGGGTCTGAGTTGCCCTTGGTGTGCAACTGCTAGCTCAAATCCCTCTTCTGAGTACCTTCGGGAGCGCCATTCTTGCCAGCCTTTTGCTTGGTCTCAGTTCAGTGTCTTTTTACAGGAATGTGCCTTTTTAGGACTAGTTTGCCACAGCTCTTCCTTGTTTCCCTTGCTTTCAGGTGGGAGTTTTAGCCTGGCACAGGCGGATTTTGCCTTTTCTAGTTTCAGGCACCTCTCTCATGGCACATTTGGCACACCTTCCTTTTTCTGTTAGGGACGCAGTTCTTTCCTGCTGAGCAGATCTATTGCTGTTCATCTGGATTATCGCCTCTTAGCTCTGCGCTTTTCTCTACTTTTCTGCAGGGAAGTGGCTGTGTTCTAGGTCTGGAGTTTGGCTCTCCCTTAGCTGGTTTTTCCTCAGTTTGGTGTTAGTGGCCAGCTTCCTCTTTGTTCCTGGCCTGGCGAAAGTTGTTTGTTCCTCACTGCTTTCCGGCTGCATTTTGCTCCCTATGGTCTGAGGATTCCAGTTCTGTGATGCTTACCTCCCTCTTGGCGGGAACTCTTTCTCTGCTTTGACTGCTGCTTCGTATCGGTTGCCTAGGAAGGGCAGTCATTGTGGCTCAGAGACCACTTGAGGGCGAAGAGTGTCTCTTGGGGCACGGGACTTTCTGTTCTTGTAGTTTTAGGCCCTCTGGGCCAGGGGAGTGCAGCGCCAGGTCTGCATTTCCACAAGTTGTGCTCCTTTCCTGTTGGCCTCCTGGCAGCACCTTCTTCTCTGGCTGTTCCCCAGTACTCCATCGATGCATTTTGCTTGTTGAGCACAGCTCCATCGCTGCTTGTTGAGCGCGGCTCCATCGCTGCATGTTGAGCGCGGCTCCATCGTTGTATGTTGAGTGCAAATTCATTATTCCATGCAGTTCCACCGTTCCATGTTGGGCACAGTTCCAGGTTGGCTTTAGCTCCATTGCTGTATGTTGAGGACAGCTCTGTCATGGCATGTTGAGTGAAGTTCCTTCGCTGCTTATTCTGCAATCTTTCATCTCTGCATGTTGAACGCAGCTCCATTGTCACATGTTGAGTGTAGTTCTTTCTATGCAGGTCTCAGCTTGAGGCACAGTCCTGTGTCCGCCTGTAGAACACAGCTCTGTGTCTGCCTGTGGAACGCAGCTCCTTGTCTGTGTGTGGCATGCAGCTCTCTCTTTGCGTATGGAACCCAGCCCACCACCTGTTGAGTGTAGCTCCCTGTATGTTTAGCACAACTCTTCTTTGCAAATTGGGTGAAGTGGAGCACAGCTCTGTGACTGCAGGTGCTACACAGCTTCATGTCTGCGTAGGAAGCATAGCTCCATGTTGGCATGTGGAGCGCTGCTCCTTGCCGGTTTCTGCTGCGCAGTTCCTTGCCAGTGTCAGGAGCGCAGCTCCTTGTCTGTGTTTTATACATGGTTCCATCGCTACTGCAGCTTCAGTTAACATCTAGCTCTTTCAGTGGGGCACTGCTCATCCTCTGTCTGTTACTCTCAGCTTCTTCGGTGCTTGTTCAGTGCATTTCTATCTTTGCCAGAGGTGTGCAACTCTTTCTCTGCCCGTGGTGTGTGGCTCAGTTTGTGTGTTTTGAGTGCAAATCCGTTTGTTCTCGTTGATGAGTGCAGCTTCTTTTCTGTCCCTTGAGCATAGTTCAGTCTCTGAGTGTGGAGCATAGTTTCACCTTTGCCTGTTGGACACTGTTTCACCTTGTCGGTCAACCCCAGCTTTTTTCTGCGGGTTGGATACAGTAACTTCTCAGCAGCTGTGGCATACCACAGTTTAGACTGCTGGACAAGGCTGTCTTGTCTCCTGTTAGCTACCATTCCTGTGGCACCTTTTCTTGCTGTAGCCTCTTGGTGGCTGACAAGAAGCTTCTCCATTGCTGGTTTGAATTAGTCTTTGCTCCTTTTGTAGCTACTTGGTACCTTGGGGGGTCTTTTCTCCACAGTGTGGCTCTCGACTCTCTTTCTTTTTGTCTCCTTTTGTTCTCTTGGCTCTGTTCTTTCATCCCTAAGTCCAGAGCAAGCTGGTTGAGGAGTACTCTTTCTACGGTTGTACCCTGGTATGCTGCTGCCCTTTTCTTCATGGTTCTCCTGGAGAGACTAGCGCTCCAGTTAGTTGGTTCTCTCAACTCTGGAGTCTCTTCATCTTCTGTGGAGTTTGATTCTCTCACTAGGCGTGGGTCTGGGTGGTTCCTGGGCCTTGCTTCCTTTCTTCTATGAAGTGCAGCACACTATTTGGGGTTGCGTACTCCTAGTACTTGTTTGGGTTGCTTCATCCGACCATCTTGGACTCAAGGCAGACTGGCAGGTTTGGGAGTTAGTCTTTGTCCTGCCAGGGTTCGGAGAAGTGGATCCTGGTCTAGGAGAGACAGTTCTTCTCCTTGTTGCTCGGATACGACTGTTGACTTCCTTCCAAGGGGGGGTCCTTTGGTGTGAGTATTTTTTGTTGCTTCTTTTACTACTCTCGGGACAAGGGTACGTAATTTTTCTTTTGCTCAGGACGTTTGTTTTACGTCATATGGCTTCAGTTCCTTTTCTAGTGTCTAACTCTGTTCCATTTTGGTAGCCTGGTGGTTAGGATATTCGAATCCTTTTCTACTGATCAGTTTTTTGCTGTGTGTATAGCTTTGTTGATTTTTCAACCTTCTGCATTCTTTGTTTCTCCCCCCCCCCCCCCCCCCCCCCTCTTTGGGAAACTGCTTTGCTACATCCCATTAGTCTGGACTGGTCTGGTATAGATGACAAGGCAGGAAAAATTATGTTCTTACCTGATAATTTTCTTTCCTTTAATCATACCAGACCAGTCCAGATGCCCTCCCTGGCTAAAGTCTGTCAGAGTGTTCTTTCCTTTAGGTATCCCTGGATGTTCCATGACACTTCAATACGCTGGGATGTCCTACAGCACTGCCTACTTCATCTTCTCTATTCAATCTCCTGCCACTTGTTGTTGTGCCAGCTCTGTATGACTCCTGTTACTTGGCATCATGGAGTTCTTTCCGCGGATTCAGGGGTAGATCTCTATTTGCTTGAGCAAGCTCAGTTTGGACCATTCCCTCCCGCTTACTTTACTGTGAGGGGAGGTTGCAGTTGCCTTTGGCCAAGCAGGAACAGTGAGGTTCTGCTTATTGGCTCCAAGAGTTTGCCTGATTGGTATTAACTGTGTTTTCTTCTAGACTTCGGAGCACCATTGCTTGGCTATTCGAAATACTGAACATTCCAGGCTGCACAATACCCTTAAGGGGTGGTTTACTTGGAACTATTTTCTCTGTCTCCTTCCGCTGGTAGATGGACATAACCCATTAGTCAGGAATGGTCTGGTATGATTAAAGGAAAGAAAATTATCAGGTAAGAACATAATTTTTCCATGTATTGAAGAGAAAAAAGCATTCTCACAAGGACATTTATTGAAACTCGTATTGTTTTTTTGAAGCTTTCAGTCAGAAATTTGTTTCCAAAAGCACTATACTAGAAAACATGCATGCTTAGCTCAGTTGTGGCTGGTAGTGCCAGTGTTACCTTGCAGCTTGGTGCATGTGGTACAAGGAAAGATACCTCTATGTTTATAGAGAAAAGGTTTTTATGTACTGCCAAAACTGAAAGTGGGCAAGGCAGTGTGGGGCCAGATGTGGTTGGTTATTATAGAAGTGTTTCAGTGTAGAAGAAAATGTCGGACAAATCTAATCAATTTCTTTGACATGGTGACCAAAGATTTAAATTGGGGTGTCAAATGTGAGATCATTAGTTTTCAGAACTGTTCTGTTCCACATAAAAGACTCATAAATAAGCTGAAAAGCTCAAGCATGGTCCTAAAATTGTAAACTAGGTTTGGATACAGGTTAAATGATAGGAAAAGGGGTGTGGTGATCAATGGCCTAGTGGTTAGGGTGGTGGACTTTGGTCCTGAGGAACTGAGTTCGATTCCCGGCACAGGCAGCTCCTTGTGACTCTGGGCAAGTCACTTAACTCTCCATTGCCCCATGTAAGCCGCATTGAGCCTGCCATGAGTGGGAAAGCGCGGGGTACAAATGTAAAAAAAAAAAAAATGGCAATCACTCCAGAAAAAGGGTGGTGTTAGTTGAGTGCCTCAGAATCTAGTCCTGGGCACAGTTTTGTTCAAGAGTTATATAAGTGACTTTGCAGAGCACTTGGTAGGGAAGTATTTTTTTTCTTCTTTTTAAATTATGTATTTATTTATTTATTTATTTTATTTCTTTATATGATAAAAATATGTTCAAACAGAATGGACACAGCCGAAGACATAGCAAAATGAGGACAGATAAAGGCATTTTGAGGAATGCTGCCCTGCAGTGACAAAAGGAAGCAAGTCCTTATTTTTACTGAATCGTTTCCTTTTAGCCATTGCAGGGCAGAATAATCAAGAATTTGGTAACTCTATAATGCAAAAGAGTGTAAAGTTATACTTTGGGACACATAAATCTAGGAGAGTAGTGAAGGATGGTGAGATACTTAAACCAATCATGAGGAAGATCTTAGTAATCATAGCTCATTATTTAAATGTAACCTACAGTAGAAACATAGAAAATAGGATCCGATAAGACCATATGGCCTATCAAGTGTGCTCATCTATACCAACTACTAAGTTGTAAACCATCCTCTCCTTAGAGATCCTCTATAATTGCCTTATGCTTTTTTGAATTTAGATACAATTCTTGTCTCTGTCACATCCAGTGGGAGGCCATTCTGCACATATATACCACCCTTTTTGGTTAAGAAATATTTCCTTAGATTACTTCTGAGCCTATTCCCTTTCACTGTCACACTGTGCCCCCTTGTTCCAAAGCTTCCTTTCAATTGAAAGAGGCCTGCCTCCTATGTATTTATGCCATAGAGTTATTTAAATGCCTCAATCACATCTCCGCTCTCCCACCTTCCTTCCTAAGTATACATATTGAAGATTTTTCTTTATAGCAGAACTATGAAACAGAATAACAATAAAAAATAGAAAACTATTAGGGTGCATAAGGAGGGATGTTATCAGTAGAAAAAAGAAAATGATAATGCTTTCATATTGCTGCTTACTGAGACCTGGAGTGAACAGTTTTCAAAGGGGGATGTAGTTGGGCAACTGGCTGGATTGCCCTTTTCCCTCTTAAAGCAGTTTAAAGTATATGTGAACGTTCACAGTGTTTATACTTTTAGCTGAATTAAAAAGAGCCTGCCTTCTGTTCCACCAGACCAGTTAAGAACAAATGGGTTATGCTCCTTAGCCAGCATATAGCGGCAAAGACCTAAGAGCTGTGAGCCTTTAAGAGGTTTCATGCAGCACCAGCTTACCAGTGTTTACTGTCCAGATCTTGACAGAGACTTCAGGTCCTTGGGTGTACTTGAAGGAGTCCAGAGCTGTAGGAGTCTTTTCCAGCTGTCTCAGTTTTGCTGGTTACGCCTGAGCCATCTTTTCCTGAACTAAACATGGATTTTGTAGCCTGAGGCCTCAATACAACATTTACCAGCTTTCTACAAAGGAAAACTACTTCTTGGCATAACTATGCTAGTGAATTCATCAAGGACATGTGTATCTGCACTAGCCTTCCAGTTATCTCCTGGGAAGATGTGTAGGAGCATGCCTTATAGAGACAGAGTCTCAAGGAACATGTGTAAACCATGGTGGAGAGTTTGCTACCTTCAGGCCTGTGACTGATAAGTTATTGTTGCTGGAAACTCATAAGGCCTCATTGTTATGACTGTGGGTACTGTGCTGGACGGAAGTACACAGTTTGTGGTTGGTCCATAAGTAACACCTGGACCCAGAGGAATGCCAAAGCTGGGCAGGAGAGAAAGAAAGAATGGAGAAGAGAACAAGATTTAATGGTGAATGGATCTCTCTCAGAGGAGAGAGACTGATTTTTCCTAAACACCTGTGAACTGAACTCCCTGCTGAGCACTGCACGAAGTACAGTTTAAAAGCAGCTTTGTGGCTTTCTATGAACTGAGTAACCAACTGCACAGAGCAGAGACCGTGAACTTTTCCTGATCTACAAGGGTTCACAGGTGCACTCAGCTAGACCTAGACGAAATCTGATTCTGCACATGACCTGAACTCTGGGACTCACAAGGGTGAGAGAAGCAGGAATTTTCTTCTTCTCCGAGGACAAGCAGGCTGCTTGTTCTCACATGTGGGTCGACGTCTGCATTGGCCCGGGAACTGGCCATTTTGCAAACAAAATATTAAAAAGTCTTGCCAGAGTCTTCTGGCACGCGTGCGCGGATCGGCTTCCCACCCATCATTTAAGCGTTCCCGCTCAGTTATTTTTTCTCCGCGGTGAGGTGCGGTCGAGTTTTTTCCTGCTCCTCGCAGGCCCGGGAAAGAGTTTTCTGCGTTGTCTTTTTCTTATTTCTTTCTTTTTTGTTACTAACAATTTACAGTTTGTTTTTGTTTTTGTTTTTTTTTAACTACCATAGTTTTCTTTACTTTTTTGCTCCTTTTAAAGTTTCCTTTGTTTTTCGACGCGGCCGAGTTGTTCCCTTCTTTTTGTGCCCTTTTTTCTTTTAACAGGCACGATCGCGTCTTTTGATTTCGCCGAAACCGTTTTTCTTCCATGTCATCGAAGACACCCAGCGGCTTCAAACGTTGTACTCGGTGCAACCAGACTATCTCGGGTACCGATACCCACGCTTGGTGTATCCAGTGCCTTGGGCCCGACCATAGCACAGCCACTTGCAGTCTGTGTTTTCGCATGAAGAAACAGACCCAAGCGTCTCGAGAGGCCCAGCGTGAGAAGCTTTTTGGAGCTCAGTCCGGTCCTTCAACGTCGACATCGGTACCGAGGTTGGCAGCATCGACATCAAGGGAAACATCGAAGTCGGGAGTGAAGGTAATGGCTGCGGAGCGACCAACTCATGCTGGGAGCAGTGAGGCATCGAGTGGGTCTCCATCTGTCTCGAGGCTTCCTGTTATGCAGGCCCCACGGGACCAACCTTCGTCGGACCCGGCCCTGAGGAAACGTGAGGATTCCACGTCTTCCTCATTGGTACCGAGGAGTCTCGATGATGGGCGTCGAGCAAAGGCGAAGAAGCACCATCATTGTTCTCCTTCGACACACGGTGCCGGGAGCTCCGAGGCGTCGAGAGATTCGGCACCCAAGAAGCGTGGGCGCCGAGGGGATCGCTCTCCCTCTATTCTGGAGGTGCCGATGCGTCAGTCTAGCAGCCCGATACCTGCTCCCGAGCCTCGAAAGATTCTGCCATCGGCTCCTATACCGACCCCACAGCCTTGTCCGACGGCGGCTCTCGACGAGTGCATCAGGACTCTGCTTCCAGAGCTTCTGGAAGGGTTACTGTGCCAGTCTGCTTCGGTTTCGGGGGTGCTTGCACATTCTGTACCGTTTGCTACAGCGGTATCTGGCCCTTCGCCTGTGGTGAGGTCCCCGACCTCGGTGCAGGCTGCCACCCAGGTCGACTCCCCTTCGACGTCAGTGGAGGAAGCTTCACCGGAGTCCAGGCGGACTTCTCTGCACCGCCATCAAGGACGTCATTCCTTGGCATCGAGGCAGGCTGAGTTTCGGACTGCTCTGAGGGATGTCTTGTCCGATACTGAAGATGAGCGTTCGTGGGAGGAAGAGGAGGATCCCAGGTTACTTTTCATCTGATGAGTCCTATGGGATTCCTTCTGAACCTTCTCCTCCACCTGAAAGGAGACTTTCTCCACCGGAGAGTCTATCCTTACCTCCTTTGTCCAGGAAATGGATGCAGCTATTCTCTTCCCTATGGAGGTTGAGGATGAGCCCAGGGCTGAGATGCTCGAGGTCCTGGATTATCCTTCTCCACATAGAGAGGCTGTAATGGCTCCTTTGCATAATGTGCTGAAGGAAGTCCTTATGCGAAACTGGTCGTTCCCTGTGTCTAACCCCGTGATCCCAAAAAGAACTGAATCCCAATATCGGATCCACGGGGAACCTGGATTGATGAAGTCTCAGCTACCTCACAATTCCATGGTAGTGGACTCCACTCTCAAAAGAGCCAAGAGTACTAGAGACTATGCCTCGGTGCCCCCAGGCAGAGAATCTAGAACCTTGGACACTTTTGGGAGGAAGGCGTATCAGGCTGCTATGCTCGCTGCCAAAATCCAGACATACCAGCTCTTCATGAGCATCCACTTGCGGAACTCGGTGAGGCAACTGTCTAGCTTGGTTGATGCGCTCCCTCCGGAGCAGGCCGAATCTTTTTGCCAGGTAAAGCGTGTTGAAAATTCCTGGCTAGGGGTACGTTCAACACTTTTGATGTATCATCCAGGATCGCTGCCCAAGGTATAGTGATGTGCAGACTCTCATGGCTGCGTGTCTCTGACCTGGCAGAATCTGCCATTGTAACCTGATCTGGCTTCACTGCAGCTGACTTGTCTTGTTGACATTCCTTCCTTCCACTTCTCCAGGGAAAACCTGCCGAGCAAGGGTTACGGGTTGCCTTCTGTCCGTCTTTGCTGCGGTCCTCAGTCCTCTGCCTGCAGCGTTTCTCCGGTCTTCCCTTGCCATAATAACGAAACATTTGTTTCATGTGCTCCATCGTCAATCATTTACATACCGTGCACTCATTGATTGACCCCTGATGAAGGCTTTTTAAAGCCAAAACACGGACCGTGTAGGGTCCAAATAAAGTTTGATTTGGGAGCATCTTACTCTTGCGTTTGGACTGATCTCTTGAAGTTGGTTTCTTTTCCACTTTTCTTGTGTTGCTGGATTTTTGTGGAAAGTGTGAACCCCATTTGTTTTTTGCGGGTGACCAGCTCAAAAAACATAATGATGCTATGGATTCTCTCTCCTGCCGGGCGTCTTCTGCTACTATCTCCTCATCTAGGAGGTTTTTTGGAGGGAAGAGGAGTGCTCCCTATTCCTATGCTACGCGTAGGTACACTCCTGCTTCTTAGCAGCCTGTACAGGCTCAGTCCCAGTGCGCTCATTCTCATCAACAGCGTGCGCCTAAGGCCTCTGCGGCTCCCCAGCAAAAGCAAGGGACTGGCTTTTGACTGGCTCCAGTTCAGCATAGCCTCAGAAAAAGTGTCTGTGCCGGACGACTTGCCAGTCGGGGGAGGTTGATATTTTTTCACCACAGGAGTACCTCTCATACCGCCAACCGGTGGGTTCTTCAAATAGTCCGTCAGGGTACACCCTCAATCTGGAATCCAAACCTCCAAATTGTCCACCGGGAGCTCATTCCAGCACAAAGAGGTACTTGCAGAGGATCTCTTCGTCCTTCTACAGGCCCAAGCGGTCGAACCCATTCCACCAGGGGAAGAAGGGCTGGGATTCTATTCCAGGTACTTCCTTGTGCAAAAGAAAACAGGGGTATGTGTCCCATCCTAGACCTAAGGGCCATGAACAAATTTCTAGTCCGAGAAAAGTTCAGGATGGTTTCCCTGGGCACCCTTCTTCCCATGATTCAGGAAAACGATTGGCTATGTTCTTTGGACTTAAAGGATGCTTACACTCACATCTCGATACTTCCAGCTCACAGGAAGTATCTTCGATTTTGGCTGGGAACACAGCACTTTCAGTACTGTGTACTGCCTTTTGTTCTGGCGTCTGCGCCCAGAGTGTTTACCATATGCCTAGCTGTAGTCGCAGCGTTGCTACGCAGACTGGGAGTGCATGTGTTTCCTTATTTCAACGATTGGCTGGTGAAGAGCACCTTGAAGGAGGGTTCTCTGGAGTCCATGCGAATGACTATTTGGGTGCTAGAGCTACTGGGGTTCGTCATAAATTATCCCAAATCCCATCTGTCCCCAGTCCAAAAATTGGAATTCATTGGAGCCCTGTTGAACACTCAGACAGCTCAAGCTTATCTTCCCGAGGCAAGGGCGGACAACCTTCTGGCCCTGGTGTCCATGGTTCGAGCGTCTGCAGTTTACGGCTCGGCAGATGTTGAGACTTCTAGGGCACATGACCTCCACAGTTCATATAACGCCCATAGCATGTCTACATATTAGATCAGCTCAATGGACCCTAACTTCCCAGTGGTTTCAAGCTGCGGGGGATCTTGAAGATGTGGTCCTATTGTCCACCAGCTTTCAGAATTCTCTTCAGTGGTGGACGATTCGATCCAATTTGACCATGGGGCGACCATTCCAAGTTCCTCAGCCAGAGCAAGTGCTGATGACGGATGCATCTCTCCTGGGGTGGGGAGCTCATGTAGATGGGCTCCACACTCAGGTAGCCTGGTCCTTTTCAGGAAAAAGTTCTGCAGATCAACCTCCTGGAATTCAGAGCGATCTGGAACGCTGTAAAGGCTTTCAGAGATTGGCTGTCCAACCAAGTAGTAATAATTCAGACAGACAATCAGGTTGCCATGTACTACACCAACAAGCAGGGGGCACCAGATCTCGCCCTCTGTGTCAGGAAGCTGTCCAGATGTGGCTTTGGGCACGCTGTTACGGCATGTTTCTCCAAGCCAGTTATCTGGCAGGTGTAAACAACAGTCTGGCTGACAGACTGAGCAGGATAATGCAACCTATCTCTGGTTAGCCTTTAGTTGTTCGCTTCATGTGAGGTTTGCTTTTGTCAAAGCCCCCAGTCAAACCTTCACCAGTGTCATGGGGTCTCAATGTCATTCTCACCCAGCTGATGAAAGCTCCTTTTGAGCCACTTAATTCCTGCCATCTGAAGTACTTGACCTGGAAGGTCATATTCTTGGTGGCTGTTACTTCAGCTCGTAGAGTCAGTGAGCTTCAGGCCTTGGCAGTGCATGCACCTTATATCAAGTTCTATCACAACAGAGTAGTCCTTCGCACGCACCCTAAGTTCCTACCGAAGGTGGTTTCGGAGTTCCATCTGAACCAGTCAATTGTCTTGACAACATTCTTTCCCCGTCCTCATACCCACCCTGGTGAAAGTAATTTGCACACTTTGGACTGCAAGAGAGCATTGGCCTTTTATGTGGCGCGGACAAAGCCCTTTAGACAGTCCACCCAGTTGTTTGTTTCTTTTGATCCCAACAGGAGGCGGTCGCCATCGGAAAACGCACAATCTCCAATTGGCGAGCAGATTGCATTTCCTTCACTTATGCCCAAGCTGGGCTGACTCTGGAGGGCTTAAAGTCAGCCTCTATTGAAGAGAGTCACATCTCACTACTGCCTTCAGCAGGATACCCAACACAACAGTCGGTTTGGGCAGTTGGTGCTGCAGAATCTGTTCGGGGTTTAGAATCCAACTTCACCCCTCTAGGCCCATTTTTGTTCTGTTCCAGGCTGCACTCTGTTTGTTGTTTATGGTTTCAGGTCAATCTATGTTATGTCCTCGCCATTGCGAGGCCCAATTGACCAGTGTTCATTGTTTTGAGTGAGCCTAGTTGCTAGGGATACCCCACATGTGAGAACAAGCAGCCTGCTTGTCTTCGGAGAAAGCGAAGATACATACCTGTAGCAGGTATTCTCCGAGGACAGCAGGCTGATTGTTCTCAGAAACCCGCCCACCTCTCCTTTGGAGTTGGTGTTGTTTATTATTTGCTTTTTGATTTAACTGAGTGGGAACGCTCACGCAACAGGCGGGAAGCCAATTTGCGCATACGCGCTGTACGCACGCCAGAAGACTCTGGCAAGATTTTTTTATATTTTGCTTGCAAAATGGCCAGTTCCTGGGCCAACGCGGACGTCGACCCACATGTGAGAACAATCAGCCTGCTGTCCTCAGAGAATACCTGCTACAGGTATGTATCTTTGCTTTATAGCTCAGGTTTTAGTTAGTTTGGGTTTTGCCTGTAATTGGTTTTCTCAGGACTGGTGGTCAGTAGCCTAACACTGCTGCTGTTGGTAATCTTTTCTCAAGATATATTGTAGTTGTATAATTACTTATATATTTTTTCATATATCTGTTGGTGTAATAATCATTATATTTTGGTAGTGTACAGAGTTTTGTATCTTGCTTTGCATTTTGCCATATTTGTTATTTTTACATCTATAATAAATCATATATTCTCCGAGGACAAGCAGGCTGCTTGTTCTCACTGATGGGTGACGTCCACGGCAGCCCCTCCAATCGGAAACTTCACTAGCAAAGGCCTTTGCTAGTCCTCGCGCGCTCCTGCGCACCGCGCATGCGCGGCCGTCTTCCCGCCCGAACCGGCTCGTGTTCGTCAGTCTTCTTTTGTCCGCGCTCGGTACGGTCGTGTTTCGCCGTGTCGGGCCCCGCAAAGTCGACCTCTCGCGTTCGTCGTGTGTTTTTCGGAAAGAAAAAGAAAAATTCTAATCCTTTCTGTGTGGGAAAAGACTCTTGGTCTTTCCTCCCCCCGCTATTTTCAGCTTTCACCCCGGTAAGTTTTCTTTCGTCGTCGGGGTAGGCCGCTTTTAGGCCTCGGGTCGAAGTTTTCTTCCCCTTGTTTTTTCGGTGCCTTTTCCGCCATTTCGACTTTTGATCTCGCCGGCGTGATTTTTCCGCCCATGACATCGAAGTCTACCAGCGGCTTCAAAAAGTGCACCCAGTGCGCCCGGGTCATCTCGCTCACTGACAGGCACGCGTCGTGTCTTCAGTGCTTAGGGGCTGGGCACCGCCCTCAGGCCTGTAGTCTGTGTTCCCTTTTGCAAAAGCGGACTCAGGTAGCGAGATTGGCCCAGTGGAACGTTTTGTTCTCGGGCTCTTCGTCGGCATCGGCACCGGGGGTATCGAGTGCATCGACGTCTTCAGCGTCCAGAGCTTCATCCTCGGCCGCCAGTGCATCGAGGCATCGGCCCTCTGCATCGGCGCCGAGACATCGGATAGCTGCATCGACGTCGGTGGTACCGGGACCTCGTCTGCTGATGTCGTCGGACGGTGGTGCTTCGTCTGGAGTGCAGGTGAGGGCTGTCCATTCCCCTGCTGGTGGCGGTGAGCCTTCGGGTGGGTCTCCCCCTACCCTGAGGGCTCCTGCAGTACAGCCCCCCCGAGACCGACCTCCTTCGGCCTCGGCCCCGAGGAAGCGACGACTGGATTCTATGTCCTCCTCGTCGGTGCCAGGAAGCTCCGGTGACATGCTTCGTTCCAAGAAATCGAAGAAGCATCGTCATCGGTCTCCTTCCCGGGTCGGCACCGAGAGCTCTGGGTCGCCGAGGGAGTCGGCACCCAGTAGGCATCGGCACCGAGAGGACCGCTCACCCTCTGTTCAGGAGGTGTCGATGCGCTCCACTCTGGACAGCCCGGAACAGCCTCCACGCCCGGAACAGGTTCTGACGTCGACGCCTGCATCGACCTCCATGCCTTTCTCTGCAGCCGCTCTGAACGAGACCCTCCGGGCCGTTCTCCCAGAGATTCTGGGAGAGCTGTTGCGCCCTACCCCTCCGGTACCGGCGGTGTTTGCGCCACCGGTACCGTCGAGCGTGGCGCCGGCTGGCCCATTGCCCGAGGTGAGGTCTCCCCGACTACGTCGGCGGAGGGAGCTTCGCCGATGCGGGCGAGGTAGTCTACCTCTCGACGCCCCCATCGTGGACGTGGCTCCACAGAGTCGAGTCGGGCACGGTTGCAGACACAGGTCCGTGAACTTGTGTCTGACACCGAGGGTGAGGCCTCGTGGGAAGAGGAAGAAGATCCCAGATATTTCTCTGACGAGGAGTCTGAGGGTCTTCCTTCCGATCCCACTCCCTCTCCTGAGAGACAGCTTTCTCCTCCCGAGAGTCTGTCTTTTGCTTCCTTTGTCCGGCCATCCCCTTCCCGGTGGTTGTGGAGGACGAGCCCAGGGCTGAAATGTTTGAGCTCCTGGACTATCCTTCTCCACCTAAGGAAGCGTCCACTGTACCCATGCACCATGTCCTAAAAAAGACATTGCTGGCGAACTGGACCAAGCCTTTAACTAATCCCCACATTCCCAAGAAGATCGAGTCCCAGTACCGGATCCACGGGGACCCAGATCTGATGCGCACTCAATTGCCTCATGATTCTGGAGTTGTGGATCTGGCCCTAAAGAAGGCTAAGAGTTCTGGGGAGCATGCTTCGGCGCCCCCGGGCAAGGACTCTAGAACCTTAGACTCCTTTGGGAGGAAGGCCTACCATTCTTCTATGCTCGTGGCCAAAATTCAGTCCTACCAGCTCTACACGAGCATACACATGCGGAACAATGTGCGGCAGTTGGCGGGCTTGGTTGATGCGCTCCCCCCTGAGCAAGCCAAGCCTTTTCAGGAGGTGGTCAGGCAGCTGAAGGCGTGCAGAAAATTCCTGGCCAGAGGGGTGTATGACACCTTTGATGTTGCGTCCAGGGCCGCTGCTCAAGGTGTGGTGATGCGCAGGCTCTCATGGCTGCGTGCCTCCGACCTGGAGAATAGAATCCAGCAGCGGATTGCGGACTCGCCTTGCCGTGCGGATAACATTTTTGGAGAGAAAGTCGAACAGGTGGTAGAGCAGCTCCACCAGCGGGACACCGCATTCGACAAGTTCTCCCGCCGGCAGCCTTCAGCCTCTACCTCTACAGGTAGAAGATATTTCGGGGGAAGGAAGACTGTTCCCTACTCTTCTGGCAAGCGTAGGTACAATCCTCCTTCTCGACAGCCTGCGGCCCAGGCTAAGCCCCAGCGCGCTCGCTCTCGTCAGCAGCGTGCGCCTCAGCAAGGCCCCTCGGCTCCCCAGCAAAAGCAAGGGGCGAGCTTTTGACTGGCTCCAGCAGAGCATAGCCGACATCCAAGTGTCAGTGCCGGGCGACCTGCCAGTCGGAGGGAGGTTGAAAGCTTTTCACCAAAGGTGGCCTCTCATAACCTCCGATCAGTGGGTTCTCCAAATAGTCCGGCAAGGATACACCCTCAATTTGGCCTCAAAACCTCCAAATTGCCCACCGGGAGCTCAATCTTACAGCTTCCAGCACAAGCAGGTACTTGCAGAGGAACTCTCCGCCCTTCTCAGCGCCAATGTGGTCGAGCCCGTGCCATCCGGGCAAGAAGGGCTGGGATTCTATTCCAGGTACTTCCTTGTGGAAAAGAAAACAGGGGGGATGCGTCCCATCCTAGACCTAAGGGCCCTGAACAAATATCTGGTCAAAGAAAAGTTCAGGATGCTTTCCCTGGGCACCCTACTTCCCATGATTCAGGAAAACGATTGGCTATGCTCTCTGGACTTGAAGGATGCCTACACACACATCCCGATACTGCCAGCTCACAGACAGTATCTGCGATTTCAGCTGGGCACACGTCACTTCCAGTACTGTGTGCTACCCTTTGGGCTCGCCTCTGCGCCCAGGGTGTTCACAAAGTGCTTGGCTGTAGTAGCAGCGGCACTCCGCAGGCTGGGGGTGCACGTGTTCCCATATCTCGACGATTGGCTGGTGAAGAACACATCCGAGGCAGGAGCCCTGCAGTCCATGCAGATGACTATTCGCCTCCTGGAGCTACTGGGGTTTGTGATAAATTATCCAAAGTCCCATCTTCTCCCAGTGCAGAGACTCGAATTCATAGGAGCTCTGCTGGATTCTCGGACGGCTCGCGCCTATCTCCCAGAGGCGAGGGCCAACAACTTGTTGTCCCTCGTCTCGCGGGTGCGAGCGTCCCAGCAGATCACAGCTCGGCAGATGTTGAGATTGCTAGGCCACATGGCCTCCACAGTCCATGTGACTCCCATGGCCCGCCTTCACATGAGATCTGCTCAATGGACCCTAGCTTCCCAGTGGTTCCAGGCTGCTGGGGATCTAGAAGACGTAATTCACCTGTCCACGAGTTTTCTCGAATCCCTGTATTGGTGGACGATTTGGTCCAATCTGACTCTGGGACGTCCTTTCCAAATTCCTCAGCCACAAAAAGTGCTGACCACGGATGCGTCTCTCCTGGGCTGGGGAGCTCATGTCGATGGGCTTCACACCCAGGGAAGCTGGTCCCTCCAGGAACGCGATCTGCAGATCAATCTTCTGGAGTTGCGAGCGATCTGGAACGCTCTGAAGGCTTTCAGAGATCGGCTGTCCCACCAAATTATCCAAATTCAGACAGACAACCAGGTTGCCATGTACTACGTCAACAAGCAGGGGGGCACCGGATCTCGCCCCCTGTGTCAGGAAGCCGTCAGCATGTGGCTCTGGGCTCGCCGTCACAGCATGGTGCTCCAAGCCACATATCTGGCAGGCGTAAACAACAGTCTGGCCGACAGGTTGAGCAGGATTATGCAACCTCACGAGTGGTTGCTCAATTCCCGTGTAGTGCGACAGATCTTCCAGGTGTGGGCAACCCCTTGGTAGACCTCTTCGCATCTCGAGCCAACCACAAAGTCCCTCAGTTCTGTTCCAGGCTTCAGGCCCACGGCAGATTGGCATCGGATGCCTTCCTCCTGGACTGGGGGGAGGGTCTGCTGTATGCTTATCCTCCCATACCTCTGGTGGGGAAGACTTTGTTGAAACTCAAGCAAGATCGAGGCACCATGATTCTGATTGCTCCTTTTTGGCTGCGTCAGATCTGGTTCCCTCTTCTTCTGGAGTTGTCCTCCGAAGAACCGTGGAGATTGGAGTGTTTTCCGACCCTCATCACACAGGACGAAGGGGCGCTTCTACATCCCAACCTCCGGTCCCTGGCTCTCACGGCCTGGATGTTGAGAGCGTAGACTTTGCCTCTTTGGGTCTGTCAGAGGGTGTCTCCCGCATCTTGCTTGCTTCCAGGAAAGATTCCACTAAGAGGAGTTACTTCTTTCTATGGAGGAGGTTTGCCGTCTGGTGTGACAGCAAGGCCCTAGATCCTCGCTCTTGTCCTACACAGACCCTGCTTGAATACCTTCTGCACTTGTCTGAGTCTGGTCTCAAGACCAACTCTGTAAGGGTTCACCTTAGTGCAATCAGTGCATACCATTACCGTGTGGAAGGTAAGCCGATCTCAGGACAGCCTTTAGTTGTTCGCTTCATGAGAGGTTTGCTGTTGTCAAAGCCCCCTGTCAAGCCTCCTACAGTGTCATGGGATCTCAATGTCGTTCTCACCCAGCTGATGAAACCTCCTTTTGAGCCACTGAATTCCTGCCATCTGAAGTACTTGACCTGGAAGGTCATTTTCTTGGTGGCAGTTACTTCAGCTCGTAGAGTCAGTGAGCTTCAGGCCCTGGTAGCCCAGGCCCCTTACACCAAATTTCATCATAACAGAGTAGTCCTCCGCACTCACCCTAAGTTCTTGCCAAAGGTTGTGTCGGAGTTCCATCTGAACCAGTCAATTGTCTTGCCAACATTTTTTCCCCGTCCTCATTCCTGCCCTGCTGAACGTCAGCTGCACACATTGGACTGCAAGAGAGCATTGGCCTTCTATCTGGAGCGGACACAGCCCAACAGACAGTCCGCCCAATTGTTTGTTTCTTTTGATCCCAATAGGAGGGGAGTGGCTGTGGGGAAACGCACCATATCCAATTGGCTAGCAGATTGCATTTCCTTCACTTACGCCCAGGCGGGGCTGGCTCTTGAGGGTCATGTCACGGCTCATAATGTTAGAGCCATGGCTGCGTCGGTAGCCCACTTGAAGTCAGCCTCCATTGAAGAAATTTGCAAAGCTGCGACGTGGTCATCTGTCCACACATTCACATCTCATTACTGCCTGCAGCAGGATACCCGACGCGACAGTCGGTTCGGGCAGTCAGTTCTTCAGAACCTGTTTGGGCTTTAGGATCCAACTCCACCCCCCGAGGGCCCTGTTTGTTCTGTTCCAGGCTGCACTCTCAGTTAGTTGGTAAATTTTTTAGGTCAATCTCAGTTATGTCCTCGCCGTTGCGAGGCCCAATTGACCATGGTTGTTGTTTTGAGTGAGCCTGGGGGCTAGGGATACCCCATCAGTGAGAACAAGCAGCCTGCTTGGCCTCGGAGAAAGTGAATGCTACATACCTGTAGAAGGTATTCTCCGAGGACAGCAGGCTGATTGTTCTCACAAACCCGCCCACCTCCCCTTTGGAGTTGTGTCTTCCCTTGCTTTGTTTTGCTACATATGGGACTGACGAACACGAGCCGGTTCGGGCGGGAAGACGGCCGCGCATGCGCGGTGCGCAGGAGCGCGCGAGGACTAGCAAAGGCCTTTGCTAGTGAAGTTTCCGATTGGAGGGGCTGCCGTGGACGTCACCCATCAGTGAGAACAATCAGCCTGCTGTCCTTGGAGAATACCTTCTACAGGTATGTAGCATTCGCTTTTCCTTAGCAAACGAGTTCAGAATAATTGCTATTTAGTAATTATCTGATATAGAAGTACCTACAGGTCCCTTCCCATACCAAGCGAACTTTGGTGGAATTGATTTGTCCCCATCCATTCCTCCCCTCTTACATCCTAGTCTGGGCAGGAGGTGGTTACTTCAGCTTATATTCTCAAAGGTTGAGAGTCTCCTAAAGGTCTCATTTGACAAGAGCGATAGCAGCATCTTGTTCTTAATTGCAGTGAATTTCACCTGGTCTTCCTTGCATTCCTCCTCCAAGCATTATAGGTTGGGAATACTTGCCAGAGAAAATGCTCTTTGTGGGCTACAGTTTCTGTCATGAGGGGTGTCTCCATGCCACCCAGTGTAAGGATTGCTTTATCATATCCCATGCTTTCTAGTTTGGTCTGGTGGGATAAAAGAGAAGGACAAATTTAGTATTACCAGCTAATTTTGTTTCCTTGAGTCCAACCAGACCAGTCAAGAGCTCTCCTCCCCCCTTACCTATATCTTGGTTTTATGTTTGCTTATGACCATTCATAGTAACATAGTAGATGACGGCAGAAAAAGACCTGCACGGTCCATCCACTCTGCCCAACAAGACAAACATATGTGTAAACCTTACCTTGATTTGTACCTGCCTTGTTCAGGGCACAGACCGTACAAGTCTGCCCTCCACCATCCTTGCCTCCCAACCACCAACCCCTCTTCCCCCCCCCCCCCCCCCCCCCCCCCCCATCTGCTCCGCCACCCAATTTCGGCTAAGCTTCTGAGGATCCATTCCTTCTGCACAGGATTCCTTTATGCATATCCCACGCATGTTTGAATTCTGTTACCGTTTTCATCTCCACCACCTCCCGCGGGAGGGCGTTCCAAGCATCCAACACCCTCTCCGTGAAAAAATACTTCCTCACATCTTTCCTGAGGCTGGCTCCCCTTCAACCTCATTTCATGTCCTCTCGTTCTACCGCCTTCCCATCTCCGGAAAAGATTTGTTTGCGGATTAATACTTTTCAAATATTTGAACGTCTGTATCATATCACCCCTGTTCCTCCTTTCCTCCAGGGTATACATGTTCAGGTCAGCAAGTCTCTCCTCATACGTCTTGGAACGCAAATCCCGTACCATTCTCGTAGCATTTCTTTGCACCGCTTCCATTTTTTTTAACATCCTTCGCAAGATACGGCCTGCAAAACTGAACACAATACTCCAGGTGGGGCCTGACCAGCGACTTGTACAGGGGCATCAACACTTCCTTTCTTCTGCTGATCACACCTCTCTCTATACAGCCTAGCAACCTTCTCGCTACAGCCACCGCCTTGTCACACTGTTTCGTCGCCTTCAGATCCTCGGATACTATCACCCCAAGATCCCTCTCCCCCTCAGTACCTATCAGACTCTCCCCGGCTAACACATAAGTCTCTCTTGGGTTTCTACTCCCTAAGTGCATCACTTTGCATTTCTTCGCATTGAATTTTAATTGCCAAACCTTAGACCATTCTTCTAGCTTCCTCAGATCCTTTTTCATGCTTTCCACTCCTTCCCAGGTGTCCACTCTGTTGAAAATCTTAGTATCATCCACAAATAGGCAAGCTTTACCTTCTAACCCTACGGCAATGTCACTCACTGTTATGACCCGGTAGTAGTGAGCCCCTGTGCCCCGACTGAGCACGGCTGAGATGGAGTGAAGCCGTACTCGGTCAGGCAGCCAGACAACCCCTAGCTTCACCTGGGAAGCGACCACCGTTCACCGAGAGTTGAGCTCTCAGCTGCAGGTGGCCACCAGGGCTTCTGGAACCGGCGGGGTTGCACAGCCGCTGACCAGGATGGCAGGAAACAGACACAGTCCAGCACCAGAACTCCAAATAGGCAAGAGTAGTCAAAAATCAGTCCAGGGTCAAGGCAGGCAGCAAACAAGCGAAATCCAAGAAACTAGCCAAAGTCCGGTACACAGGAAATCAGGAACAGAAGATAGCTGGCGAACAGCAATCCAACAGCAACTCCTCAGAACAACTGAGGCCGAAGCAAAGAAGGCCTGGAGGCAGTGCTTTAAATAGTGAAGCAATCAGAGCAAACCAAACTCAGGTGAATCCAACATGGCAGCCCCCATAGGAGATCCTCCTACGACCAGATATGGAGTTTCTTCCTGTTCTCGTTTAGACAAAATGGCTGCCCCCTCCTGAGCTAGCCAAGATGGCTGCTGCTCTTGCTCCAAGCCGGATGACGGCTGCTGGACTTAGGAAACTGAAACAGACCCTTAAGACTGAACCTTGTCCCTTTTGGATGGAGCTGCAGAATGACTTAGCCGGGAGGAGCATCGAACAGGTGAGGGACGTAACACTCACAAATATATTGAACAGAATCGGCCCCAGCACCGATCCCTGAGGCACTCCATACTCACCTTTCCCTCCTCCGAGCGAACTCCATTTACCACCACCCTCTGTCGTCTGTCCGTCAACCAGTTCCTAATCCAGTTCACCACTTCGGGACCTATCTTCAGCCCATCGAGTTTATTTAAGAGCCTCCTGTGGGGAACCGTGTCAAAAGCCTTGCTGAAATCTAGGTAGATTATGTCGATATCACATCCCAGATTTAATTCTCCAGTCACCCAGTCAAAGAATTCAATGAGATTCATTTGGCACGATTTCCCTTTGGTAAAGCCATGTTGTCTCAGTTCTTGCAACTTATTGGCTTCCAGGAAATTCACTACTTTTTCCTTCAGCATCGCTTCCATTACTTTTCCAATAACCGAAGTGAGGCTTACCGGCCTGTAGTTTGCAGCTTCTTCCCTATCACCACTTTTGTGAAGAGGGACCACATCCGCCGTTCTCCAATCCCTCGGAACCTCTCCCGTCTCCAAGGATTTATTAAACAAATCTTTAAGAGGACCCGCCAGAACCTCCCTGAGCTCCCTCAATATTCTGGGGTGGATCCCGTCCGGTCCCATGGCTTTGTCCACCTTTAGCTTTCCAAGTTGTTGATACACACTCTCTTCCGTGAACGGTGCTCTATCCACTCCATTCTCAGGTGTACTTTTGCCAGTCCCTCTTGGTCCTTCTCCAGGATTTTCTTCAGTGAAAACAGAACAAAAGTATCTATTTAGCAAATTGGCTTTTTCTTCATCATTATCTACATAGTGTTTCGCTGTATCTTTTAGTCTCACAATTCCCTTTTTAGTCATTCTCCTTTCACTAATATACCTGAAGAAATTTTTGTCTCCCCTCCTTACATTTCTAGCCATTCTACTCCTTGTAGAGCGTGGTAAGGTACTGGTATATCCTAAGGCCTCTCTTGGGTTTAGAAGTCTGAATTCAAGGTTTCTGGATTCTCGCCATCTGTAAGTTGAGGTGAGACGTTATTTATGTTGTCAGCATTTGCTTTAGTAGATGAATACTGGTGAGCTGGTGCTGCATAGATTTTCGACTAGGATGGAGTTCACAGCTCTTAGATCTTTATCTCCAACCGCTGTGTGAGGGGGCATAACCTATGCATTATAGACTGGTCTATTTGGACTCTAGGAAAGAAAGTAAGCAAATAAGACCAAATCTTTCCATTCCCAAAGCTGTTTTTCAAATATATAGTATCCTACCCTCATTCCACAGCTTGTGGAAATAGAAATTCTTAATCAGTTGAGCTTTTTATTTCCCTTTCACAATTGACATCAATGATAGGGATGCAAAAGTACCTGTAAAAAGCAGTGTGGAACACTGAAAATGCCTCTACAAACGGAATATTGGCTAACTAGTAAAAAAGGCCCGTTTCTGACACAAAAATGAAACGGGCGCTAGCAAGGTTTTCCTCGGAGTGTGTATGTGTGAGAGAGTGTGTGTGAGAGAGAGAGAGAGAGAGAGTGAATGTGCGGGCGGGTGTGTGTGTGTGACAGAGAGAGAGTGAGAGACTGGTTGTGAGTGTGTGTATGAGAATGAGTATGCCATGGGCCCACCCTCCCTCCCTCCCCTCCGAGTTCCAGGGTCGTCCCACCCTCCCTCCGAGTTCCAGGGTCGTCCCTCTCTCCCCCTCCCTCTGAGTTACAGGGTCATCCCTCCAAGTTACAGGGTCGTCCCTCCCTCCCCCCCCCTCCGAGTTACAGGGTCGTCCCACTCTCCCTCCGAGTTACAGAGTCGTCTCTCCCTCCCACCCTCCCTCCGAGTTAAAGGGTCGTCGTCGTCGTCCCTCCGAGTTACAGGGTCATCCTCCCCCCCTCCGAGTTCCAGGGTTGTCCCCCCCCCCTCCCTCCGAGTTCCAGGGTCATCCCCCCCTCCCTCCTCCCCTCTGAGTTCCAGGGTCGTCCCCTCCCTCCCTCACTCCGAGTTCCAGGGTCGTCCCCTCCCTCCGAGTTCCAGGGGACCGAGTTTCAGGGTCACCCGTCCCTCCCTCCGAGTTTTAGGCTCCCTCCCTCCAAGTTTCAGGGTCTCCCTCTCTCCCTCCAAGTTCCAGGATCCCCCCCCCTCGGAACGCGACGTCACACACAAGGGTGTTGTCGTCCCTCCCTTCCTCCCTCTCTCCCTTCCAGTTCCAGGCCCCCTACCTCCAAATTTTAAAAGTCAACTTCACTTATGAAGTTGGGTTTACGGCGGCCGGCAAACAGCGGCAAAAGGCATTCAGACTTGACCCTTCTCTCTCTCAGCTCTGGTCCTGCCCTTGTGGAAACAGGAAATGAGGGCGGGACCAAAGCTGAGAGAGAGAGAAGGGCCGAGCCTGCATGCCTTTTGCCACTGCTGCTGCCGGCCGCCGTAAACCCGACTTCGTAAGTGAAGTTGACTTTTAAAATTTGGAGGTAGGGGGCCTGGAACTGGAAGGGAGGGACGACGACACCCTCGTGCATGTGATGTTGCATTCCATTGCCTGGCAACTCTGCAGCATTCTCTTCCAGTGATTGGTCTTTACGAACACGGAAGTACGTGGCGTCATTTCAGGAGATGGATACAGCAGGAGCACAAATGCTTCAAGGCTTCGCTTTCACGCAGTCAGCTTCAGAACGTTGGAGGTTTTTTTTATTATATAGGATTTGGAAGTTTTGTACATACCCTTTTCCCATTGAAAAGGGTATGGACAGAACAGAGCAGAGGCAATTAACCTAAATATGTATGTATATATATGTGTGTGTATGTATATATATATACCCTTAGGCTCATGTTTGAAAAAGAAAAATGTCCAAAAAGTATCATAAAGCAGCATTTGGACAAATTTCTTCTCAAAATGCCGTAATTGGTATTTTGAAAACCTATTTTGCAGATATTTATATATACAATTCATCTGCAGTGCATCCAAATCACAAGGGGGCCATGTTGAGGTGTTTTGATGCGGTCTTAGAGTGTTCCAAAGACTTGGACATTTATAGCCATAATGGAACAAAATGAAAACTTGTAGGGCTAAAAGGTCAATTTTTTGATGTAGACCTGTTTTTACGATTAAGGCAGAAAAAGGTGCCCTAAATGACCAGATGACCACTGGAGAATATCAGGGATACCCCCCTTTACTCCCCCAGTGGTCATTGACCCCTCCCAGCCCCAAAGATGTGAATAAAAATAGTACTGACTAAACTTGATAATGGATGAGAAGATAAGTGAAATATAATAATGTGACTAACTTGCTTAGAAGCAGTTTAAATGGTAACAACATTTTTTATTTCCTGTAGGATATACCGTAACCAGGTATCTCTAAGTGAAGCCAAGGCTAGAACAATCTCCTCCAGCCACAGGCTCCTGGTACAGTCAAGAAATAAATGTCCACCCACAGCTTCAATCTTAAGGACTTTATTTCATGCAGGTTTCTAGTAGACCTGATACACAGTTCCAACAGCAGCATTCACCTTCAATCGTAAGCACATATAAGCCACCTGGAAGTGTGTGGCAAATAGTCCCATTTAAGCTGTAGGCTATCAGCACATACCAGGATTCAATACAGGCTCACAGTCAGCTCCAGTCTAGGCTCTTTATCCAGTGCACAATAAACAGTAGTTCAATTCCAAATAAAAGCAGTTCATTCAATTCATCATCACAGTTAAATCACAAAGCAGCAGTTTCTACCTACTACTCTCTTTACCTTCAGGAGAGTTCAATACTTTAGGGACTCCTCATACCCAAGAGATTTCACCCTGCATCAGCTTCGCTGGTAAATTCAATACTTTAGGGACCTCCCTTACCCCAGGATTTTTAGCCTGCAAATACTTTTGGGACTTCCTCACACCCAAGGGATTTCAGCCTGCTTCAGTACTTTAGGGACCTCTCTTACCCAAGGATTTTCAGCCTTCAACTGCTTCTCCTCTCTGGGACTCCTTCCTACCTGCCTAATGAATCCCTGGCTTCTGCTCTCACAACCAATCTTTCTCCTTCCATTAGCTTCCCCCACACCAGCTGAGTTGAGCATTAGACTAAAGATGAGCTCCTGCACACAGGGTTTCCTCTCTCTCTTTCCCCCTAGTGGCAGCCCATCTACACATCCTGCCAGCTTACACCCATGTCTTCCCCTGTTGCAGCTAGGAGTCCAGTCCGGGTTCTTCATCTCACCCCCTGGCTCCTTGCCTGCAATGCCTTCTGGGACTTGTATTTCAGACTGAAACTGCCTTAACCCAAGTATCCTGGATGTGACTTTATCACAATACATATGTTTTGAATGCTCTGCTAGAGGCTTTGAACATAATTTGAGCACCTGGGTTAAGTGAAGTTTTTTTTTTTTTTAGTCCTGTGATGGTGAGCCGTGCCTATGCCTTATAACTTTGGTTTTATATCCCAACTAATACCACTGGTAAGTAATTAAACAATGAAACAACAACCAAACCAGGGTTTTTTTCAAATCAAGAAGGGCATGAAAAAGGGACAACCACACAAAATAAATAAATAAAATTTTATGAGTAGGAGAAATTCTCAGAGTAATAACTCACCCAAGCAGAGTGTCACCATGAGGTCAAAGACACTTCCTAGAGGGTGGATAAGTTTTCTCAATCACTGAAAATCTCCAAGTATAATTATAAGCACACCCAGTGCTTCCAATGTAGTGCCAAATCTAGTGTCAATGGCCAAATCTCTGTGTCCAGATACAAAAATTATCAAATTGATTAAACCTTCTTCATGTCCTTCCTGATAAAGCACTTAAACTCACTCACACAATAACTCATATTCTTTGTCAGACTCCTACATATAAAGAACTGAAGATCTATTGTAAAGATTTCATATACTTCTGAACAACAGCCGTTTTTTTCAGGCTAGTAGTATTACTACAAGACGTCAACATTACGTCTATTTCCTCCTTTCCTGTCTGGGAGCATTTAAATGATTTCAGCAAGATTGTGGCTCCGTCTTTGTGGCGCAGTTATTTTGTTTTTGTAAATGGCAATAGACTGAATCTGGGTCCCTGAAGAAGATTCTTTCGAAACCCTGCAGAGTCAGACATCATCGGATTTGGCCGGGATTAAAAGATTATGTTTGGAGAATTTGAAGATGCACCGCGTGTGGAATACGACTGCCGGGTATAGTGCACACACCTGACAGCCTTAAGATAAGTGCGCCTTATACAAATTCAGTATTAGTTATGATTGAATATTGAACATGGAGTATGGAACATGGAGTCTATATTGTACTTTATTTGTGAACATTTCACTTCTCTCCTCTTCAAGTTTAATTTAGTGATTCACTTTCATGCTTATGTTGTAGTATCATATTGAATGAAATAAATATATTTTTATATCTTTACAATAGATCTTCAGTTGTTTAGATATAGGAGTATGACAGAGAATATGAGTTATTGTGTGGAGTGTGTGAGTGAGTGTAAGTGCTTTATTTTATTTTTTTATTTTTGTTACATTTGTACCCCGCGCTTTCCCACTCATGGCAGGCTCAATGCGCTTTCCCACTCATGGCAGGCTCTTCTTATCAGGAAGGACACGAAGAAGGTCTAATCACTTTGTTAATTTTTGTATTAGGACACTAAGAGAGATTTGGCCATTGACACTAGGTTTGGCACTACACTGGAATACAGGAAGCACTGGGTGTGCTTATAATTATACTTGGAGATTTTCAGTGATTGAGAAAACTTATCCACCCTCTAGGAAGTGTCTTTGACCTCATGGTGACACTCCGCTTGGGTGAGTTATTACTCTGAGAATTTCTCCTACTCACAAAATTTTATTTATTTATTTAAATTTATTTATTTTGTGTGGTTGGCCCTTTTTCATGCCGCCCTTGATTTGAAAAAAGCCCTAATTTATAACTTTGGGTAGCTTGACTGAGGCTTTTTTCTCCACTTTATGGTGAGTGCTTAAGTGTTTTCCTCTTCCAGTACATCTGCGTATGTGATATTGTAAAACACATATATTGTGTCAGATTGATCTTTGGATTGAATTTTTTGCTTGTGTGAACTTTTTGTCATTAGAAAAATAAAATCCCAAGACAAGGGTAGAAAATATTTTAAAAGGTGTATAAAATTTTTAGGAACTGAAATGTGTTAGCTTTGGAAAAAGTGCAACTTTTCTATTTTTGTATGTTGTAGCATACAGAATGAAATGTATTTCTGTTTCCTTTTAAGCATCTAGCATTCTTGGCAGGAGGGGTTCCATTTCAGTTTTTTTTTTTTTTTTGTTACATTTGTACCCCGCGCTTTCCCACTCATGGCAGGCTCCATGTAAGCAATGGAGGGTTAAGTGACTTGCCCAGAGTCACAAGGAGCTGCCTGTGCCGGGAATTGAACTCAGTTCCCCAGGACCAAAGTCCACCACCCTAACCACTAGGCCACTCCTCCACAATGTTTGTATCTAATGTGTGTTCACTTATTCTATATTGGGTAAGGGTCTGCCTATGTTCTGCTTGTGTGACTTAAGTGAAGGATTCTGCTAGTAGGGATCTGAGTAGCCCAACTTGTTCTAGTTTTTCAGTAGTAGGTGTAATCGTTCTCTAGGACATGGTGTGCTGTCAGAGATAGTACTGCTACATTTTGAGTCATGGGAATTAGGGCTATTATGGCATGGTAAGTTTACACAGTGGGTTCTGAATGTCTTCTTGCAAAGTTTTATTTTGCAAAGTGTCTGGCAGTGGGATGGGAGTCTGTTCTGTTCTGAGGTGATAATATGAATTTGAATATTTTTTTAATATACTGAGTTGTAAGAAGTTTATCTCCACTGCTAGAACTAGAGGTTCAGGGTTTATATAGATGTTCTCTCCAATCTTGTAGAAAATCCAGCTTCATTCCCATATAGAGTTTGTTGTAGGCTATGAGTTGTCAGTTTTATTGGGTGGCTTGAACCGGGGGGTGGGGGGGAGAGAGCAAAGTAAGGGGGTTTTATGCGTAGAAGGCCCTGGGGGCTCTTTCTTGTAGTGTCTTATGTAACTAATATTCTCCGAGGACAAGCAGGCTGCTTGTTCTCACTGATGGGTGACGTCCACGGCAGCCCCTCCAATCGGAAACTTCACTAGCAAAGTCCTTTGCTAGCCCTCGCGCGCCCGCGCGCACCGCGCATGCGCGGCCGTCTTCCCGCCCGAAACCGGCTCGAGCCGGCCAGTCTTCTTTTGTCCGCACTCGGTACGGTCGTGTTTTCGCCGTGTCGAGCCCCGGAAAGTCGACCTCGCGCGTCCAATTTGTTTGAACGTGTTTTTTTTCCTTCGGGAAAGCTTTGTCCTAGTCGGGAAGTGCTCCGGAAACCCCCCGCCGGGTTTCGTGTAAATCCTCCCCGTACTTCCAGCTTTTTTGCCCCGGTAAGTTTTCTTTCGTCGTCGGGGTAGGCCTCTTTTCGGCCTCGGTCGAGATTTTTTCTCCCTCTAAATTTGGTGCTGTCAAATTTCGCCATTTCGGCTTTTGATTTCGCCGGCGTGACTTTTCCGCCCATGACATCGAAGCCTTCCAGCGGCTTCAAGAAGTGCACCCAGTGCGCCCGGGTTATCTCGCTCACTGATCGACACTCGTCGTGTCTTCAGTGTCTGGGGGCCGAGCACCGCCCTCAGAACTGCAGTCTGTGTTCCCTGCTTCAAAGGCGGACTCAGGTAGCGAGACTAGCCCAGTGGAACGTGTTGTTCTCGGGCTCTTCGTCGGCATCGGCACCGGGATCTTCGAGTGCATCGACGTCGTCAGCGTCCAGACCATCTTCCTCGGCCGCCCCTGCATCGAGTGCATCGAGGCATCGGGCCTCTGCATCGGCGCCGAGACATCGGATAGCTGCATCGACGTCGGTGGCACCAGGACCTCGTCTGCTGATGTCGTCGGACGGTGGTGCATCGGGTGGAGTGCAGGTGAGGGCTGTCCATTCCCCTGCTGGTGGCGGTGAGCCCTCGGGTGGGTCTCCGCCTACCCTGAGGGCTCCTGCGGTACAGCCCCCCCGAGATCGACCTTCTTCAGTCTCGGCCCCGAGGAAGCGACGGGTGGATTCGACGTCCTCCTCGTCGGTGCCGGGGAGCTCCGGTGACATGCTTCGGAAGAAATCGAAGAAGCATCGACACCGGTCTCCTCCCCGTGTCGGCACCGAGAGCTCTGGGTCGCCGAGGGATTCGGCACCCAGCAGGCATCGGCACCGAGAGGACCGCTCACCCTCTGTTCAGGAGGTGTCGATGCGCTCCGCTCTGGACAGCCCGGAACAGCCTCCACGCCCGGAACAGGTACTGACGTCGACGCCTGCATCGACCTCTCAGCCTTTCTCTGCAGCCGCTCTAAACGAGAGCCTCCGGGCCGTTCTCCCAGAGATTCTGGGAGAGCTGTTGCGCCCTACCCCTCCGGTACCGGGCGGTGCTTGCGCCACCGGTACCGTCGAGCGTGGCGCCGGCTGGCCCATCGCCCAGGTTGAGGTCCCCGACGTCGGTACCCGCGTGCGGTACCGACCGCGGCCACCTCCCAGGAAGGCTCCCCGACTACGTCGGCGGAGGGAGCTTCGCCGATGCGGGCGAGGGAGTCTACCTCTCGACGCCCCCATCGTGGACGGGGTTCCACGGAGTCGAGCAGGGCGAGGTTGCAGACACAGGTCCGTGAACTTGTGTCTGACACCGAGGGTGAGGCCTCGTGGGAGGAAGAGGAAGATCCCAGATATTTCTCTGACGAGGAGTCTGGGGGTCTTCCGTCTGATCCCACTCCCTCTCCTGAGAGACAGCTTTCTCCTCCCGAGAGTCTGTCTTTTGCCTCCTTTGTCCGGGAGATGTCTACGGCCATCCCCTTCCCGGTGGTTGTGGAGGACGAGCCCAGGGCTGAAATGTTTGAGCTCCTGGACTATCCTTCTCCACCTAAGGAAGCGTCCACTGTTCCCTTGCACCATGTCCTGAAGAAGACATTGCTTGCGAACTGGACCAAACCATTAACTAATCCCCACATTCCCAAGAAGATCGAGTCCCAGTACCGGATCCATGGGGACCCAGAGCTGATGCGCACTCAGTTGCCTCATGACTCTGGAGTTGTGGATTTGGCCCTAAAGAAGGCTAAGAGTTCTAGGGAACATGCTTCGGCGCCCCCGGGCAAGGACGCTAGAACCTTAGACTCCTTTGGGAGGAAGGCCTACCATTCCTCTATGCTCGTGTCCAAGATCCAGTCTTACCAGCTCTACACGAGCATACACATGCGGAATAATGTGCGGCAGTTGGCGGGCTTGGTTGATGCTCTTCCCCCTGAGCAAGCCAAGCCTTTTCAGGAGGTGGTCAGGCAGCTGAAGGCGTGCAGAAAATTCCTGGCCAGAGGAGTTTATGACACTTTTGATGTTGCGTCCAGGGCCGCTGCTCAAGGTGTGGTGATGCGCAGGCTCTCATGGCTGCGTGCCGCCGACCTGGAGAATAGAATCCAGCAGCGGATTACGGACTTGCCTTGCCGTGCGGATAACATTTTTGGCGAAAAAGTCGAGCAGGTGGTAGAGTCTCTCCACCAGCGGGACACCGCATTCGACAAGTTCGCCCGCCGGCAGCCTTCAGCTTCTACCTCTACAGGTAGACGATTTTTCGGGGGAAGGAAGACTGTTCCCTATACTTCTGGCAAGCGTAGGTACAATCCTCCTTCCCGACAGCCTGCGGCCCAGGCTAAGCCCCAGCGCGCTCGCTCTCATCAGCAGCGTGCGAATCAGCAAGGCCCCGCGGCTCCCCAGCAAAAGCAAGGGGCGAGCTTTTGACTGGCTCCAGCAGAGCATAGCCGACATCCAAGTGTCAGTGCCGGGCGACCTGCCTGTCGGAGGGAGGTTGAAAGCTTTTCACCAAAGGTGGCCTCTTATAACCTCCGATCAGTGGGTTCTCCAAATAGTCCGGCAAGGATACACCCTCAATTTGGCCTCTCAACCTCCAAATTGTCCACCGGGAGCTCAGTCCTACAGCTTCCAGCACAAGCAGGTACTTGCAGAGGAACTCTCCGCCCTTCTCAGCGCCAATGCGGTCGAGCCCGTGCCATCCGGGCAAGAAGGGCTGGGGTTCTATTCCAGGTACTTCCTTGTGGAAAAGAAAACAGGGGGGATGCGTCCCATCCTAGACCTAAGGGCCCTGAACAAATATCTCGTAAAAGAAAAGTTCAGGATGCTTTCCCTGGGCACCCTTCTCCCCATGATTCAGCAAAACGATTGGCTATGCTCTCTGGACTTGAAGGATGCCTACACACACATCCCGATACTGCCAGCTCACAGACAGTATCTGCGATTTCAGCTGGGCGCACGCCACTTCCAGTACTGTGTGCTACCCTTTGGGCTCGCCTCTGCGCCCAGGGTGTTCACAAAGTGCCTAGCTGTGGTAGCAGCGGCGCTTCGCAGGCTGGGGGTGCACGTGTTCCCATATCTCGACGATTGGCTGGTGAAGAACACATCCGAGGCAGGAGCCCTGCAGTCCATGCAGATGACTATTCGCCTCCTGGAGCTACTGGGGTTTGTGATAAATTACCCAAAGTCCCATCTTCTCCCAGTGCAGAAACTCGAATTCATCGGAGCCCTGCTGGATTCTCGGACGGCTCGCGCCTATCTCCCAGAGGCGAGGGCCAACAACTTGTTGTCCCTCGTCTCGCGGGTGCGAGCGTCCCAGCAGATCACAGCTCGGCAGATGTTGAGATTGCTGGGCCACATGGCTTCCACAGTTCATGTGACTCCCATGGCCCGCCTTCACATGAGATCTGCTCAATGGACCCTAGCCTCCCAGTGGTATCAGGCCGCCGGGGGTCTAGAGGACGTGATCCACCTGTCCACGAGTTTTCTCGAATCCCTGTATTGGTGGACGATTTGCTCCAATTTGACTCTGGGACGTCCCTTCCAAATTCCTCAGCCTCAAAAAGTGCTGACCACGGATGCGTCTCTCCTGGGATGGGGAGCTCATGTCGATGGGCTTCACACCCAAGGAAGGTGGTCCCTCCAAGAAAGCGATCTACAGATCAATCTTCTGGAGTTGCGAGCGATCTGGAACGCTCTGAAGGCTTTCAGAGATCGGCTGTCCCACCAAATTATCCAAATTCAGACAGACAATCAGGTTGCCATGTACTATGTCAACAAGCAGGGGGGCACCGGATCTCGCCCCCTGTGTCAGGAAGCCGTCAGCATGTGGCTCTGGGCTCGCCGTCAAGGCATGGTGCTCCAAGCCACATATCTGGCAGGCGTAAACAACAGTCTAGCCGACAGGTTGAGCAGGATTATGCAACCTCACGAGTGGTCGCTCAATTCCCGTGTGGTGCGACAGATCTTCCAGGCGTGGGGCACCCCCCTGGTGGATCTCTTCGCATCTCAAGTGAACCACAAGGTCCCTCAGTTCTGTTCCAGGCTTCAGGCCCACGGCAGACTGGCGTCGGATGCCTTCCTCCTTGATTGGGGGGAAGGTCTGCTGTATGCTTATCCTCCCATTCCTCTGGTGGGGAAGACTTTGTTGAAACTCAAGCAAGACCGAGGCACCATGATTCTGATTGCTCCCTTTTGGCCGCGTCAGATCTGGTTCCCTCTTCTTCTGGAGTTATCCTCCGAAGAACCGTGGAGATTGGAGTGTTTTCCGACCCTCATCACGCAGGACGAAGGGGCTCTGCTGCATCCCAACCTCCAGTCCCTGGCTCTCACGGCCTGGATGTTGAGGGCGTAGACTTTGCCTCTTTGGGTCTGCCAGAGGGTGTCTCCCGCATCTTGCTTGCTTCCAGGAAAGACTCCACTAAGAGAAGTTACTTCTTTCATTGGAGGAGGTTTGCCGTCTGGTGTGACAGCAAGGCCCTAGATCCTCGCTCTTGTCCTACACAGACCCTGCTTGAATACCTTCTCCACTTGTCTGAGTCTGGTCTGAAGACCAACTCCGTAAGGGTTCACCTTAGTGCAATCAGTGCATACCATTACCAAGTGGAAGGTAAGCCGATCTCAGGACAGCCTTTAGTTGTTCGCTTCATGAGAGGTTTGCTTTTGTCAAAGCCCCCTGTCAAGCCTCCTACAGTGTCATGGGATCTCAATGTCGTTCTCACCCAGCTGATGAAACCTCCTTTCGAGCCACTGAATTCCTGCCATCCGAAGTACTTGACCTGGAAGGTCATTTTCTTGGTGGCAGTTACCTCGGCTCGTAGAGTCAGTGAGCTTCAGGCCCTGGTAGCCCAGGCCCCTTACACCAAATTTCATCACAACAGAGTAGTCCTCCGCACTCACCCTAAGTTTCTGCCAAAGGTTGTGTCGGAGTTCCATCTGAACCAGTCAATTGTCTTGCCAACATTCTTTCCCCGTCCTCATTCCTGCCCTGCTGAACGTCAGCTGCACACATTGGACTGCAAGAGAGCATTGGCCTTCTATCTGGAGCGGACACAGCCCCACAGACAGTCCGCCCAATTGTTTGTTTCTTTTGATCCCAACAAGAGGGGAGTGGCTGTAGGGAAACGCACCATATCCAATTGGCTAGCAGATTGCATTTCCTTCACTTACGCCCAGGCTGGGCTGGCTCTTGAGGGTCATGTCACGGCTCATAATGTTAGAGCCATGGCAGCGTCGGTAGCCCACTTGAAGTCAGCCACCATGGAGGAAATTTGCAAAGCTGCGACGTGGTCATCTGTCCACACATTCACATCTCATTACTGCCTGCAGCAGGATACCCGACGTGACAGTCGGTTCGGGCAGTCAGTTCTTCAGAACCTGTTTGGGCTTTAGGATCCAACTCCACCCCCCGAGGGCCCTGTTTGTTCTGTTCCAGGCTACACTCTCAGTTAGTTGGTAAATTTTTTAGGTCAATCTCAGTTATGTCCTCGCCGTTGCGAGGCCCAATTGACCAATGTTGTTGTTTTGAGTGAGCCTGGGGGCTAGGGATACCCCATCAGTGAGAACAAGCAGCCTGCTTGTCCTCGGAGAAAGCGAATGCTACATACCTGTAGAAGGTATTCTCCGAGGACAGCAGGCTGATTGTTCTCACAAACCCGCCCGCCTCCCCTTTGGAGTTGTGTCTTCCCTTGAAGTGTATTGTCTTGCTACATACTGGACTGGCCGGCTCGAGCCGGTTTCGGGCGGGAAGACGGCCGCGCATGCGCGGTGCGCGCGGGCGCGCGAGGGCTAGCAAAGGACTTTGCTAGTGAAGTTTCCGATTGGAGGGGCTGCCGTGGACGTCACCCATCAGTGAGAACAATCAGCCTGCTGTCCTCGGAGAATACCTTCTACAGGTATGTAGCATTCGCTTAAAGGTGGGGAAGGGGCAGTGATGTGCATAAATATCACTTTGGCTCACCCCCCCCCCCCCCCTAATATTTCTGTCTGGAGACACCACTGGTATGATCCAGCCAGTAGGAAGGCAGCTCTAGTCACAGGAAGAGAGGAGGTAAGCCAGGTAAAAGTTTCTGTGCTGTGCAAACAAATCTTAAAGGTTTATAAGTGTCCATGTATCTTTTTTTAAATACTAGCGCAAATCCAGCAGCAATAGCTTTGTTGTTCAAGTTGCAGACATTACACCTGCATAAGAGAAAGTATAAATGTTGGATACACTTTACGTGTCTATTTATGTATTTTATAAAATATGTGCTTGCACGTCACATACTTTTAGGTATGGCATAATTTTTAAGAGCTCATTTATGCATATTAAATCAGCATTTTATACAGAAAAACGGGTTATAATATCATCCTTCCTAAGTGAGGGGAAGTTTCAGCCTGGGGAATTTATCTAGGTATTTATAAAAATTGTATATACCATTTTAATGAAAAATTAATTCAAAATGGTTTACAGTCAGGATTAAAAATGAATTACTTATTTTTGTCAGGCTAGTTATAGTATGATAAGCACTTTTTAATTATAGTGATGTATCCATGTCTAATTTTCACTGTAAAATAATTTGGAGCAGCTCATGCATTTCTTTATCTAAATATTGAGTAGATGTTAGTGTTTATGGAGTAAATGCATCAAATTAAGTTAATGCAATGTCATCATTGCTCATAGACTTCTGAATTTTATTCTTTTCCTATTGCAAGATGATATCACTGTTACGTTCCTCACCTGGCTTCAGGCCTGTGCGGCCGATTCGCCGACAAATCGCGGTCCGGCGGAGATAGTCGGCCATCTTGGATGTGGTATCTCCAGGATAGGTCGGCCATCTTGGGATGGGCATCTCAGGTTGTGGCAGCCATCTTGGAGTGGGCAGCTGCAGAAGGAAGCCCATATTTGGGCGTAGGGCTTCTCTGCTGATGGGGGCAGCCATCTTGGATCAGCTGCACATGTTTGAGCCTGATTCCTACACTATTTAAAGCCCTGCCTCCAGTCCTTCGTTGCTTCGGCTTCTGCTGCATAAAGGACGTGGTTCTCGTCCCGTGTTCCTGGACGGCTACCTTGTTCCAGTGTTTCCTGTGTACCAGACCTTGGATTGTTTCTTAACTTCGCGTTGTGTTGCTGCCTGCCCAGACCTCGGACTGTTTCCTGTTTCTGTCTGCACTGCTGACCCCTTTGTTCCTGGATTGTGTTTACTCCTGCCTGTCGGGTCGGTGGCCGTGCAACCCCGCCGGTTCCAGAAGTCCTGGTGGCTGCCCGCACCTGAGGGCTCAACTCTTAGGGAACGGCGGTCGCTTCCCAGGTGAAGCTAGGGGTTGTCTGGCTGCCTGTCCGAGTGCAGTGTCACTCCATCTTCGCCGTGCTCAGTTGGGGCACAAGGGTGTACATTTACCAGGTCATAACAATCACACATACAAGTTAGAATATATGAATGTTTACAAAAATTGTTAGAATAGTATATGGGGGGGGGGGGGTGTTTTTTTTAAGATCCAACCATTCCCTGACTATAGTCATACCCTAATAACATTTTCATTTTGCATTCAATGCATACCATATTTTTGGGACATATTCGGGAGTCCATGATCATGACAGGCATTTATGTGGAGATCCATATGTATGTATGGATTCTTAACACAGTCGTGTGCAAAACAACCATTAGTATGCGCTATGTCCCAAGTGGTCCATCGGTTTAAAATAGGACGCACAGCATTTAGTGTGTGTTAATGTCTGTTAGCATACACTAAGCTTTAATAAAAGGGTCCCTAATGAACAGCAGCTGACACAGCTTCTACATGGAACAAGTATTAATGCATAATTAAAAATCTTTTTGCTGATTTTAACAGATTGAAAATGATATAAAAGTGAGTATGGCAGGTGAAAAACTGTGGACACTCTTCTAGTTGATTCATTACTTTTTTTTTTTCTTTTTTCTGAGTTGTTGATGAGGCCCAAAAAGTTGATTGACTTTGTTGAGCCTTCTGTTAGGTGAAGAAATGAGCTTGTGATTTCTTTCCACTTTTCTGTCTAAGCATTATTATTATTATTATGTATTACATTTGTACCCCGCGCTTTCCCACACATGGCAGGTTCAATGTGGCTTACATAGTCACAATATAAATAATTACAAAGTCGTAAGAAGAATATACAGTTTGTGGTAAACGCAAAACTAATGGAGTTAATGGAAAGTAAGTTAAACATAGGAGGAATTGGGTTCAAAAGGAAAAGAGCGTTGGGAGGAAGGCATAGAAAGATGGAAAGGAATGGATATGGGGTAGCAGAAAGGATAATGAGGAACATGGTCAGAATATAACTGTTGTCAATAAGAATCGTATGGGTAAGTTTTGGTTAGGTTGGATTGTTAGGGTAGGCTATCTTGAAGAGATGAGTCTTCAGTGCTTTTCTGAAGGGCAAAAGGCCGTTGATGGTACGGATAGATCTTGGTAGAGCATTCCAAAGCTGGCTACCTAAAAAGGAAAAATTGGATGCGTGGAAGGATTTGTACTTAATACCTTTGCAGTTGGGGAGATGTAGATTGAGGTAAGTACCGGAAGACGTCAAACTGTTTCTGGTTGGGAGGTCTATAAGGTGATTCATGTAGGTGGGGGCTTCTCCGTGTAATATCCTGTAAATCATTGTGTGGACTTTAAAGTTAATTCTTTCTCTGATGGGGAGCCAGTGAAGTTTCTCTCGAAGGGGTGTTGCGCTGTCGAATCTTGACTTACCAAAAATAAGTCTGGCTGCCGTGTTTTGGGACGGCTGGAGCTTTATCAATATTAGGGACTTACAGCCTAGAAAAACACTATTGCAGTAATCTACGTGTGTAAGAACCGTGGATTGTACTAGGTTCCGGAAGGTGTCTGATGGACGATATGATTTCACTCTTCAAAATCTACATTATATTAAGCATCCTCTTGTTAATGACTTTAGCGTGGTTTTCAAAAGATAAATGACTATCAATCGTGACTCCAAGGATTTTCAAGTTGTCTGATATGGGAAGTTTAAACTCTGGGGTGCTAAGAGTAGTTGGGATGAATGAGGAATGTTGAGAAGATAGGACTAAACATTGTGTTTTCTCTTTATTTAATTTCATCATGAAAGCATCAACCCAGGAGGTTAAAGTGGTCATACCTGTGTTAATTTTATCGGAGATTTCAGATAGTTCAGTTTTAAAAGGGATGAATATGGTGACGTTGTCAGCTTAGATGAAGGGATTGAGGCCATATTTGGCTAGTGCTCTTGCCAGAGGAATCATCATTAGGTTAAATAGAATTGGAGAAAACGGAGATTCCTGTGGCACTCTGCATTCCGATAGCCATGGAGATGACATGTTTGTAGGTCATTTGACTTGGTAGGATCTTGTAGTAATGACGTTTTTTATCCATTTGATAATGTTGCCACCTATCCCGAGTTTGTCCAGAAGTTTGGTTAGGATGTTATGATCAACCATGTCGAAGGCACTAGATAGGTTGAATTGCAGAAGAAGGATATGATTCCCAATTGCTATTTCTTGTTTAAATTTGGATATTAAGGTAATGAGGACCGTTTCTGTGCTGCGGGCTGAACGGAAGCCTGATCGTCATTCATGCAGTATGGAGAATTTTTCAATATAATCATTGAGCTGCGAAGTCACTCTATTTTCCATCAATTTTGTAATTAGGGGAATGGAGGCAATAGGCCGGTAGTTGGTAATGTGATTTGCAGATTTCTTGGAGTTCTTAGGTATTGGTGTTAGTAATATGTTACCATGACTGGTGGGGAAGGAGCCTTGTTGGAGTAGGAAATTTAAGTGAGTGGTGAGGTCAGCGATGAAACATATTGGAGCGTTTTTCAGAGGGTAGTTAGGACAAGGGTCCAATTGTCAATAAGACCCAGAGAGTTTGGAGATGGTCTTGGAGACTTCTTCAATAGTAAGAGGAGTGAAAGTGGTCTAGTAATGGCCTGCTGGAACTTCAATTGGGTTAGGGTCCAGTTCATCAAGAAAGTTGTCTACAGTGGAAGTGACTTGGGAGATCGATTTGCGAAGATTAAAGATTTTGTCGTTGAAATACTTGGCTAATTGGTCAGCAGAAGGACGGTTTCAAGGTGAAGAAGTTATTGGATCAGTATTTAGGAGGGTTTTTATAATTTGAAATTGTTTTTTTGTAACTGCACCAGACACTGTAATTTTGTTGGTGTAGTAGTCTCTTTTAGCTCGCTTGATGGTGTATTTGTAACTTCTTTGAGATTGCTTCCAAAGCATTGAAGCTACTATGATCTTTCGATTTACTCCATGCCTTTTCAAGTTTTCTGGCTTATGACTTCAAATTTTTCAATAAATTATTGAACCACGGTGAAGGTTTATGAGTACGTAATTTTGGGGGGCATAGTGGTGCAATTTTGTCTAAAATCATTTTGCATCTATCATCCCAGAGTGTGAGGAAGAAGTCAGAATTGGGTTGTGTTGACCAAATTATTGGCATAGATAAGTTTCCAGAAAGTATCATTGTCATTCCTTCCTCTTGTAAGAATCGTTTTGAGGTCTTGTAATTTAGGTTGGTCCTTTTTTCACCATTGAAAGGTTGAGTGCTTTGTAATGGTCGGACCATGGTGTGGGAGACCAGACAATATCAGACATAATTAAATTTTGATCATCAGAAATTTTATACGAAATAACATCAAGCGAGTGACCCTTTATGTGGGTGGGTTGTGGAGGAGGTTGAATAAGGTATGTGGGTGGGTTGTGGAGGAGGTTGAATAAGGTTACACATGTCAAAGAGGTCTAGACAGTCTTGGGTATGTACTGATTTAGAGTCCTCCAAATGTAAATTTAAGTCACCTAATAATATAACATTAGGGTTATTAATGCACGAGTTGAATATGAAGTCCATGAAGGTGGTGTGGCTATGGGTCCAATAACAGGGGGGTCTGTAGAATAAAATACAGGTTATATAATAACAGAGTGATGGGTTGTGAAGTTTTATAGTGGTGATTTCAAGTTGCGGAGTGAGGCTTTCTGAGATGGGTTCAAGAGTGAAATTGGATCTGAAGATAGCTGCTATTCCTCCTCCAGTTTTCTCCTTTCTAGGCCAATGTGATATCTTGTAATCAGGAGGGCAAAGATCAAGTATAATGGGATCTTTCGAATCACGGATCCAAGTTTCTTCATGTTTACAAAGAAGGGGAAGGCTTAAAAAAATATATACATATAAATGCTTCCAACTACAAATTTCAGCTATCAGAAACATTTTGAAATGGAAGTTACATGGAACAGCCTGTCAAGGCAAGATCTGGAATACCAAGAAACTTTTCTGATGGATCTGACCAGCCCACATAATCTCATTGCAAACAATATGCTGAAAAGTTAACTGGCAGTGGAGGTTGTTGTCCACATATCCACAGTAAAGTGTTGCTTATAGAGCATTGACTTGTATTGGAGAATTGACAGAAGGAAATACTTTTTTTGATTAGATTGTAGAAATTAACTAAAGCATGTAAAGAAAAACTTTAAGCTTGAAACTTTATGGAACAAAATGCTTTAGACTGATGGAACAAAAATGAAACTGTTTAGCCACAATCAGACAAGATACATTTGGAGAAAAAAAGGGTGGCACATTTAAAGAAAAGAAAACCTTGCCAGATGTTAAGCACAGCGGTGGATATATTATACTTTGGATTTGTGTGGCAGCTATTAGCACACAAGATATTTTGCAGTGGAAGAAACAATGGATTTAACTCATCGGACATGGGATAGGACTTTTCAATTCCATGCACAGGTCTCTAGCAAAGGGATTTGGAAATACGGCACACAGTTTCCTGTGTGGCTACAACAGTTAATATAGGAAACTGGGAAGGTTTATTAATATAACAAGAGGATACCTTCATTGTGATCAAATTTTGCAAACCTGGGCTGATAACCCCATTTAATAATAATAATCCAGGATTTATATCCCACTAAACCAAACCAGTCCTAAGCGGGTTACAATAAAAGTAAAAGAAGAGTAGTCAGTAAGATCAAATTCTAGAACAAATTACAATAAAAGTTAAAAGAAAATGCACTTTAAAATCATATTTACAGTACACCTTCTAAGACATCAGTTAGAAAATATCCTGTCAGATCAGCTTAAAGATAGTTTGGAATAACCATGTTTTTATAGCACATCAAAATTGTATTTAATTTGTAATTTTTATAATCCCTGATGGTAGATTATTCCATGAGTCTGGAGTTAAACCAAATAATGTTCTATTTCCAGTTGTCACTAACCGACAGGATGAACGAGATTAAAGTACCAAAAGCAATTCATTTGAAAATCTCAGTAATTGAGATGACTGATGTATTGATATTACTGCAGTTAAATAAGTAGGTCATAGCTCATAAAGCATCTTAAATACAAACAACAACACTTTAAAGTCGATCCTGGTGCAAACAGGAGCCAGTGTAGTTCATGTAGCAATGGTTTAGTGTGAATGAATTTCGTGCCTCCCAAAATCAACTTTGCTGCAATATTTTGAATAACTTGTAATCTCTGCATTTCTTCACAGGGAGTCCCAACAGACAAAACATTACAATTGTCTAGCAGAGATAAAATTGTGGCCTCAATGGCTACTTTCATCTGTTTTTCATCCAAAACATATTTCAACCTTTGCAAAACTTTCAGTTTAAAAAGGCTTTCTGAATCAAATAATTTATATGAGTATCCATAGCTAACCTAGAGGGGCATAATCGAACGTGGCACCCAGGTTTTCCTGAGGGCGTCCCCGTAGGACGGCCCCGTGAAGGGGTGGGGAAACCGCTATTATCGAAACAAGATGGGCTTCCATCTTTCGTTTCGATAATACAGTCGGGGACGCCCAAATCTTAACATAGTAGATGACAGCAGAAAAAGACCTGCATGGTCCATCCAGTCTGCCCAACAAGATAAACTCATATGTGCTACTTTTTGTGTATACCTTACCTTGATTTGTATCTGTCATTTTCAGGGCACAGCCCGTATAAGTCTGCCCAGCACTATCCCTGCCTCCCAACCACCGGCTCTGGGACAGACCGTATAAGTCTGCCCAGCAATATCCTCCCAACCACCAGCCCCACCTCCCACCACCGGCTCTGCCACCTGATCTCAGCTAAGCTTCTGAGGATCCATTCCCTCGGAACAGGATTCCTTTATGTTATCCCACACATGTTTGAATTCTGTTACCGTTTTCCTCTCCACCACCTCCCGTGGGAGAGCATTCCAAGCATCCACCACTCTCTCCGTGAAAAAATACTTCCTGACATTTTTCTTGAGTCTGCCCCCCTTCAGTCTCATATCGTGCCCTCTAGTTCTACCGCCTTCCCATCTCCGGAAAAGGTTCATTTGCGGATTAATACCTTTCAGATATTTGAACGTCTGTATCATATCACCCCTGTTTCTCCTTTTCTCCAGGGTATACATGTTCAGGTCAGCAAGTCTCTCCTCATACGTCTTGTAACGCAAATCCCGTACCATTCTCGTAGCTTTTCTTTGCACCGCTTCAATTCTTTTTACATCCTCAGCAAGATACGGCCTCCAGAACTGAACACAATACTCCAGGTGGGGCCTCACCAATGACTTATACAGGGGCATTAAAACCTCTCTTCTTCTGCTGGTCACTCCCCTCTCTATACAGCCTAGCAACCTTCTACTTACGGCCACCGCCTTGTCACACTGTTTCGTCGCCTTCAGATCCTCAGATACTATCACCCCAAGATCCCTTTCCCCGTCCGTACATATCAGACTCTCCCCGCCTAACACATAAGTCTCCCGTGGATTTCTACTCCCTAAGTGCATCACTTTGCATTTCTTCACATTGAATTTTAATTGCCAAACCTTAGACCATTCTTCTAGCTTCCGCAGATCCTTTTTCATGTTTTCCACTCCCTCCCGGGTGTCCACTCTGTTACAAATCTTAGTATCATCCGCAAAAAGGCAAACTTTACCTTCTAACCCTTCAGCAATGTCACTCACAAATATATTGAACAGAATCGGTCCCAGCACCGATCCCTGAGGCACTCCACTACTCACCTTTCCCTCCGAGCGAATTCCATTTAATACCACCCTCTGGCGTCTGTCCGTCAACCAGTTCCTAATCCAGTTCACCACTTCGGGTCCTATCTTCAGCCTGTCTAGTTTGTTCAAGAGCCTCCTGTGGGGAACCGTGTCAAAAGCCTTGCTGAAATCTAGGTAGATTATGTCGATATCACATCCCTGATTTAATTCTCCAGTCACCCAGTCAAAGAATTCAATGAGATTCATTTGGCACGACTTCCCTTTGGTAAAGCCATGTTGTCTCAGATCTTGCAACTTATTGGCTTCCAGGAAATTCACTACCCTTTCCTTCAGCATCGCTTCCATTACTTTTCCAATAATCGAAGTGAGGCTTACCGGCCTGTAGTTCCCAGCTTCTTCCCTATCACCACTTTTGTGAAGAGGGACCATATCCGCCGTTCTCCAATCCCACGGAACCTCTCCCGTTTCCAATGATTTATTAAACAAATCTTTAAGAGGACCCGCCAGAACCTCTCTAAGCTCCTTTAATATCCTGGAGTGGATCCCGTCCGGTCCCACGGCTTTGTCCACCTTTAGCTTTTCAAGTTGTTTATACACACTCTGTTCCGTGAATGGTGCTATATCTACTCCATTTTACTAAAATCAGCATGCTTGAAATCTAAGACTTTGAGTTTTGAGTGGCCACCCTCCACTTCAGCTGTCATATCGAACCAAACCGTTTGATGGTCACTGCCGCCCAGGTGGGCACCCACTCGGACATTTGATACACTATCCCCATTTGTGAGCACCAGATCCAGCGTCGCTCCCTCCCTCGTGGGTTCCGTCACCATTTGTCTGAGCAGAGCACTTTGTAAAGCATCCACTATCTCTCTACGTCTTTCCGATTTTGCAGACGGAACCTTCCAATCTACATCTGGCAGATTGAAATCTCCCATCAACAGAACCTCTTTTTTCTTTCCTAATTTTTGAATATCTGCGATCAGATCTTTATCTAGTTCCTCTAATTGTGTCGGGGGTCTGTAGACAACACCCACGTGGACAGAGGTTCTATCCTCTCTTTTTAAGGTGATCCATATCGCTTCTTCCTTTCCCCAGGTCCCTGTCATTTCAGTTGCCGTGATATCATTCCTCACATACAGAGTTACTCCTCCACCTTTACGACCCTCTCTATCCTTCCTAAATAGATTATAGCCCGGTATGTTTGCATCCCATTCATGGGAACCATTGAGCCACGTCTCCGTGATTGCAACAACATCCAAGTCTGCTTCCAACATCAGGGCCTGAAGGTCATGAACTTTATTGCTTAGACTGCGAGCATTTGTGGTCATCGCTTTCCATCTACATTTCCTGGTATGCGTTTCAACATTAGTGATTTGGGGGTTTCTTTTCTCTTTGGGTACCTTCATATCTTTTTGTTCCACTTTTATTGTTTTTTCTTTGGCTTCCGTTCTGTTTTCAAGAACATCACAGTGCTGTAATGGAGTAAAAGAAATTTGTAGGGGCAACACTTGTGAGGTCGGATGCTTTCTTGTCACATAACGAAGTCTGCCTGAACCTACCATGATCCATCTATTCTTAGGTGGTTTTATCCTTTGTGGTAGTGGTGATAATTTGGTATGATTCTGTGCAGTATGATATTGTGCAGTCCTAGATGCTGGTTTAAGTGCATCTAGTTCCTGTTTTGCTTTACTGAGCTCGTGTTTTAATCTAGTGAGCTGCAGACAGATAGGACAAGCCTTAAGTCTCCAGATAATTGGTCTTGAAACTAAAGCACCACAATTATTACAGAGAATAAAAGTCATCCTGATTGGTTGAAATGGGTATGAACAGGTGTGATATATAGAGGGGCATAATCGAACAGAAACGCCTATCTCCATGGGCGTTTATCTCCGAGAACGGGTCCGTGAAGGGGCGGACCCAACCGTATTTTCGAAACAAATAGACGTCCATGTTTTATTCGCCAAGTTGTGAGCTGGGCGTTTTTGCTTTTCAGCGATAATGGACAATGAAATCGCCCAGCTCAAAAACGAATAAATCCAAGGCATTTGTTCGTGGGAGGGGCCAGGAGTCGTAGTGCACTGGTCCCCCTAACATGCCAGGACACCAACCAGGCACCCTAGGGGGCACTTTTACAAAAACAAAACAAAAGGTAAAAGAGCTCCCAGGTGCATAGCACCCTTCCCTTGTGTGTAGAGCCCCCCAAATCCCCCTCAAAACCCACTGCCCACAAGTCTACACCATTACTATAGCCCTAAGGGGTGAAGGGGAGCACCTACATGTGGGTACAGTGGGTTCGGGGGGGGGGTTGGACGACTAAGCATTAAGCAGCACAATTGTAACAGGTAGGGGGGGGGATGGGCCTGGGTCCACCTGCCTGAAGTCCACTGCACCCCCTAACAACTGCTCCAGGGACCTGCATACTGCTGCCAGGGAGGTGGGTATGACATTTGAGGGTGAAAATAAAAAGTTGTGAAACATCATTTTTTGTGGTGGGAGGGGGTTTATGACCACTGGGGGAGTCAGGGGAGGTCATCCCCGATTCCCTCCAGTGGTCATCTGGTCATTTAGGGCACTTTTTGGGGCCTTATTCGTGAAAAAACAGGGTCCAGGAAAAGTGTCCTAAATTCTAGCTAAAAACGCATACTTTTTTCCCATTATCTGTGAAATGCGCCCATCTCTGTTCGGCAGATAACCACGCCCCAGTTCCATCTTCGCCACACCTCTGACACGCCCCCATCAACTTTGTCTGCATCCGCGACGGAGTGCAGGTGAAAACGTCCAAAATCGGCTTTCGATTATACCGCTTTATTCGTTTTTGTGAGATAAACGTCCATCTCCCGATTTAGGTCGGAACTTGGGCGTTTTTCTCGTTCGATTATAAGCTGGATAGTGAGAATAGCAGCCTATGGATATGTTAGCTGAGATCCTTATTATTAGAGCAGTAATCATTAGCTGGTGAGTAGAAGATTGGGGATTCCTGTGATAATGAGGGGTTTTCTTTTCAGACACAGTTGTAATATGGGTGGAGTTAATTTGTGATAAGTAGTGTGTTTGAGAAAGTTATTTATGAAGTGTCCATCTTGGGGTGGGTGGGTTGAGGGGCAGGGTGGGTGGCCTTAAGCTTAAGACCTTAGGAATGTGTCTGCTGTAACCTGTCTGTAGAGCTGCATTAAAATGTACCAGAAGAAATGTCCAGGTGTACAGCTCTAAGGATTGGGACAAGCAAATCACAATTTTAGCAGAGTAGATAAAAAAAGAGGAAAGATATAAATGCAAAATTAAAGCCAGAGCAATTCTTATCTTTGAGTGTCCTTTAGGCAGGAGTCAAGAAATGACCATGTAGTTTAACTGCTCCTCCTTCAACACAAGCTATCAGCCACACCTTAACCTACAGATTTACAAGCCAGATGGGGGGGTACACTTTTAGGAGGCAAACAAAAGATCTAATTCTTTTGGTAGTTTTCAGATTAAACAGATATCAAACCAGTTTAAAACACAGCAAGTAAATCACAATATTAGCAGAACAGGTATAACAGGGTTTTTTTTCTTTTTTCTAGGAAAGCTTAAGACCTTAGGAACGTGTCTGCTGCAAGTAAATCACAATATTAGCAGAGCAGATATAACAGGGTTTTTTTCTAGGAAAGCTTAAGACCTTAGGAACGTGTCTGCTATCTGTCATTTAGGTCGACCTTAGAGATGGTCGACCTTAGATATGGTCGTCCCCGGTTTTTAGCAATAATGGAAACCGAGGATGCCCATCTCAAAAATGACCAAATCCAAGCCATGGGAGGAGCCAGCATTCGTAGTGCACTGGTCCCCCTCACATGCCAGGACACCAACCGGGCACCCTAGGGGGCACTACAGTGGACTTCTCAAATTGCTCTCAGGTGCATAGCTCCCTTACCTTCGGTGCTGAGCCCCCCAAAACCCACTCCCCACAACTGTACACCACTACCATAGCCCTAAGGGGTGAAGGGGGCACCTAGATGTGGGTACAGTGGGTTTCGGGTGGGTTTTGAAGGGCTCACATTTACCAGCACAAGTGTAACAGGTGGGGGGGGGGATGGGCCTGGTTCCGCCTGCCTGAAGTGCACTGGAGCCACTGAAACTGCTCCAGGGACCTGCATACTGCTATCAGGGAGCTGGGTATGACATTTGAGGCTGGCAAAAAAAAAAATTAATTTTCTTTTTTTAGGGAGGGAGGGGGTTAGTGACCACTGGGGGAGTAAGGGGAGTTCATCCCCGATGCCCTCTGGTGGTCATCTGGTCAGCTCGGGCACCTTTTTGAGGCTTGGTCGTGAAAAAAAATGGACCAAGTCGACCAAATGCTCGTCAGGGACGTCCTTCTTTTTTCCATTATCGGCCGAGGACACCCATCACTTTAGCACGCCTCAGTCCTGCCTTCGCTATGCTTCCAACATGCCCCCGTGAACTTTGGTTGTCCCCGCGACGGACTGCAGTTGAGGGCGCCCAAAATCGGCTTTCGATTATGCCGATTTGGGCAGCCCTGAGAGAAGGATGCCCATATCCCGATTTGTGTCGGAAGATGGGCGCCCTTCTCTTTCGAAAGTGCCCCTGCTAGGATCCAACCAGATCCCTAACAATTGAATTTCTTTTTTTTTTATAATATTCTCTACATCTTTCAACGTCAGTCTTCAACAAATCATCTTGTTTACATTTGCATATACAAGATATTTGTTTTATCCGGATTAATTTTAAGATAAGACATCCAGTTATAGATTTCCAAGAAAACAGTATCCATTAACTGCAAGGTGATCAGTCAGTCTGATTGAACAGGAAACAATAACACAATATCATCCGCATAGGAAAAATAACTCTTCCTATTTTATAGGATAATTCCCATTCCACTTAAATATACACATTAAACAAAAGTAGGGATAAAAGTGAACTCTGTGGTATTCCTTGTTTCATACTCCTAGTATCTGAAAATACTCCCTGCCAATACACCTGAATAGATCTCATCCCCAGGCAGTTTTCAAACCATTTCAAGACAATTCTTTCAGTTCTTGTTTCCCTCAGTTTTTCCTGTAGGACTTGATAATTAACTAAATCAAAGACTGCAGTTAGTTGAGCTGCATAACTGGAACATGAGTTCCTTGATCTAAATATTCTCGTATCTTTGACAAAAGGGCAGCTATAACTGTTTCAGTACTATGTAGAGTTCGAAAACCAGATTGCTGTGGTCCAAAATATTATATTTCTTCAGGTATTCCTGAAGTTGTGGTGTTGCCATTGCTTCAGTCATTTTAGTTACAGTTGGAAGGTTTGCTTCTAGGCTTTAATAGTTATAATCTGTAACATCCAGGGTGTTCTGCCCCCATATTCATGGAGGCAGGGTATATTGTTATGTATATTTAATATAAGTATTATTTGTATTCAGTTGCATTGTTTGTATATAGTTAGCAGTGTGTATTAGGATTGCTTTTCCTATAGTTTGCAGTACCCTGTGATTGATTCCTTGTGTGCTTTCCCTATTGGCTGTTAGCTCTGAGCAAGGGCCAGCCCTCCATCTCTGCTCTCTCGGGCTGTGTGAGAGAGCCCAGCTTTCCTTGCATGCTTTTGTAATCAGCAGCTGTTCTTGGGGCTGATCCCTCCTTAATTTACTGTAATTCTATAAAGATTTTTCACCATTTCCCTAAATCATTCCCCTTCTATTTACTCTGAGTTTCTCCCCCTTATTCTTCTTTGAGTGTTACAGCTTTTCCTCTCAGCTGGGCTGAGGTTCTGGCCAGCTCCTTGCCTCTGGGGTGGCTAGATACAGACTGTATGTTCAGAAGGCAACAATTCTCTTCTATGCAACTAAAGTGTAAGTTGAATTTTCTTTCTTTATTATGAGTGCTTCAATAAAGAAGATTTGCTTAAAAATTGAGAGTCTACTGGTGAAGCTTCTAGTTGGGGATGGTTTAAGATGGTTGTTTAGCTACACTATACTTTGCCTAGAATAGTACACAGGGTTTCTTCCTTAATCAGGGATCATAATACAGTCCTGCCCGTGTCCTCATGAAAAGATCCCTGAGCTATGAAAGAATTAATCTTTTTTGTTAGCCTAGTGGCCAAACTCCCAGACATAGACTTCAATAACTCAGCATTACATGGGTCTAAAATACAATTTCTTTTTTCAAACCTCCTTATCAATTGAAATTGTGATCTTATCTGTTTGCTGAAAAGTAAACCGAAATCGATCAGTGAGATTCTCTTTAATATGTCCTCTCCTACCATAGTTTCATCATCAACTATACATTGTATCAACAGCAATTTCCTCAGAATATTACTAATTTTATTCTAAAATGTATTAGGAAATTATTGAGCTGTAAAATGCTGCAGAGTGTCAACCGAAGAATGGGTCAGTAAATTGACTAATTAAAACTTCTGTATGGGATTTTTGCTAGTATTAATTTTATCCCCAAAGAATTTCTTTTTGCATAAGTTTATCTGTTCTTTATATGATGAGGTCAAAGACCTCATTAAACTTAGATCTTGGTTTCTTGATTTTAACCAGCATCTCACTGATTGCCTGTATTAGCACATTAAACCAGCGAGTTCAGAGGAGTACCAAGTGTTCTTATGTTCCCTTATTTTAAGCAAATGAATTGGGGTAAATCTCATCTAAAACATTTTTTATTGACGTATGCCAGTGATCAAAGTGTAGTTGTGGTGTTTGTGATTCAAATTCCTGCTAAGACAAATGCCTCTCCGCATCTGACCAAAATTGACCGGCATTTATCCTAGCTCTTTTAGTAGTAATATTCTATTTCACTGATTTAATTGTAGTCTTAACAAATAGAGATTAAATTCATGCAAGGAATGATCTGACCATGGTACTATTACTGATTCCAAGCTATCTACCAAGGGGCCTCCAGATGAAAATTTTGAGGCAGCTATAATATCTAGCATATATCCTGCTGAGCTTATACTTCCTTTATTAATTATATCTAAATCTAATTTATCCAGAAATTGTATCATAGATTGTACATCTGAATTAGAATCCATTTCCATATGTAGATTAAACTCTCCTGGCAAAATTAGGTGTTCCATTTTCAAACTGGCATGCAAGATAAGAGAATAGTGTCTCAGCAATCAAACTCCAAGAACCTGGAGGTCTGTTAATAATTACAATCCCTACTTCCTTAGTCTCAGGTAAATATGTCACCTTTACAAACAAGCCTTCAGTTCCTGGTAATTCCACCTTATCTATCACGTCTACATCTAATTCTTTATTGTAGATTATAGGGATCCTACATCCTTTATGACCCATTCTAATCAAAAAGTGTATGCCAAATCCCAGAGGACATAGAGAGTTATGAACAAAAACTTCTCCTTTGAACGTAATAGGCTACTTGGTGGTGCCCAGACATGATCAGAAGCCCTTAAGAGGAGCAAGAAATTGCTTGCTGATGGCTTGCCATGGTATCAGTGAGAATACATGCACTCAGTCCAGAACTTTCTGGCAACATTCTGAGAAAAGCGCCTTATTTGACATGCAGAATTCCAAAGATAGGTAGAGCTCCAAAGACTCGGTATGTAAATGAGATAATGATGCAGGGCGGAACTGGGCAGGATTCAGTCAAATGGATTTTGTTATGCAAATGACATTCTATTGGTCTCGTGCATGGACTCTTAATTCTTCAACAACACCACTGCCTTACTGCTGTTGTTTTTTGGCTGCATGGGCATCATCTGAATCTTTTTTTTTATGCAAATAATATACAGATATTAACTACTCTTGACCCCCTCCACTTCTCAAAACATCTATTTTCTTAATAATAAAAATAATCAGATAGTGAATTGGTTCACAATACAAAAAATGAAACTTAATCCATATCTAAAGGAATCTTCTTTATAAGCCTAGAAATGTTTGTTATTTATATATTTCAGAGGTTTGATATACTGCACTGGGTCCACGGTGGCTACTGCGTGGTTTACAATACTAAAAACAGAAATTCTTCAGGGTTGGATACAGAAGGGAGGGATGGACAGAGAACAGGTCAGCCAAAAGCTTCAGAGAAAAGGTGGGTTTTTAGCAGGGATTTGAATTTTGGGTATGATGGTTCTAGTCAGAGATATGTGAGGGAAGAGCATTCCAGAGAGAGGGTCCTAGAAAGCTACAACAGTTTTCCCGGGAAATAGTCAAACGGAAAGAGGGGAGAAAGGGTACAACCAGAACATTAGCAGCAGAAGAACGCAGGGAATGTGTTAGGGTATAAGGGATCAATACTGAGCGGAGGTAAGCCAGGGCGGAAGGAGAGCGTGCTTTAAAGACCAGGCAAAGCATCTTGAACTTTATACGAAGAAGGGGTAACATGTTGAAACGATGATAGAAATGCAGGAGTTTGACAGCGGTTGATTGAATTAACTGGAGACGTTTAATGGAATAGAGAAGAAGACCAACATAGAGAGAATTACAGTAGTTAAGGTGGGAGATGACAACAGAGAGAAGCAGGGTGTGAATGATCAAGTGCTCAAGAAAGGAACGTAAGGCACGAATCCAATGGAGGGCAAAGAAGGCAGAGTGAACCACGGCATTAATCTGAGATTTGAAAGATAATTTAGGATCAAAACTGGCACCTAGAATTTTGACTGTGAGAAAGACAGAGTGTGGTTGTTGATACAAGAAAAAGAGGGAAGTGGTGTACCTGGATTTGGAAAGATAATCGACTTACATTTCATGACATTGAGGAAGATGCAGTTCTTCTTGAGCCAAGAGGATATGTGAAAAAGACAATTTGTGAGGGTAGCCTGGGAGGTTGAAGGAGTATTGATTCTGCATAAAATTTGAACATCGTCCGCATAGCAGAAGGGGACACAGCCTTGTTCTTAGATGAGTGTAAGAAGAGGAGCTAGAAAAACATTAACCCATTAGTGTCCAATGTTCACATAATAAGCCATATGGGAACAAATTGACGTGGGAACATTGGGCACTAATGAGTTAAAAAGGGTAGGGCATAGAGTAAAACCCTGAGGGACCCCTGATTTGATGGGATAAGAAGGTGACAGGGAGGTGTCGTGGAGCAACTGAAACAATCAGAAAGATGGCTCTTGAGCCAGGAAAGAACAGTACCGCAAACAGAGAGAAGAAGGGGGTGATAAACTGTCAAAAGCAGAGGAGAGGTCAAGAGAAACAATGATAACGGACTAGTTTCAGTCAAGGGCTGAGCGAATTGTCATTCAAAGTCAGAAGCAAGGTTTCAGTGCTGCGGTGTCGACGGAATCCTGATTGGAATGGGTGCAAGACATTGGTACTGTCTAGAAAGTCTTCAAGCTGATGGAGTACTAGTTTTTCTAGGATTTTTGCAAAAAAGGAAAGATTAGAAATTGGGCAAAAACTGGAGGGCAGTGGTGGGTCAAGAAGAGGCTTTCCCATCAGGGGGCAGATCAAAGCGTGTTTCCAGGGTGAGAAGACGGACCCAGAGGTGAGGCTGGCATGCAACATGTTTGTGCAGCGCTGCGTATGCCTTGTAGCGCTATAGAAATGCTAAATAGTAGTAGTAGTAATAGTAGTAACAGGGGTAGGAGTAGTGGATAGAGATAAGGGAACAGACTGACGACTATGTGTGCTGACCAGGGGTCACGGGGTGAGGAAGAAGGATTAATGGAGTGGACTAAATGGGGCATTGTAGAACCGGAAGACAAGTTGATAGAGGACCAAATGGCTGTTAGAGTTACTATTGATGAGGGTGAGGAAGGGGAAGGGGGAGTAGGAATATTATTGGGGGAGAGGAAGGGATTGCTGCAGAGACTGAAGAAGAGTATCAGTCTTGGTTGAACAAGCATTCTCAAAGGACTATATGATGAAGTCTTAATAAAACCTGAAACTAATTACAAATTGAATATAGCATATATGATGATAGAATAATAGATAAAAATGGTTTGTAAAATCAAGCTTGTATTTCTATAGGATGGCACACAGGTCATAAGATTATATAAAAATAGATTGTGAAACTGGTATACTAGTATTAAGACAGTTTGGAAACAATAAAAAAATAAAAATAAGATGTTCAGGGTAACGGAAATGGTACAAGGTTTTGAAATAGCAAGAGCAAGAGATGTTTACCGGAAAAGACAGTTGGGTGCAGATGGACACCTGGGCGGAAAAGAAAAGTTTCAAAATAACTAGAACAGGAAAGAGTTGGTACAAGATGTTACAAAAAAGTACAAATGACCATCTGCCGGAAAAGGAAAAAAATTGGTACAGAGATATTGGCCAATAAGATGAAAAAAATAGGTACTGCCATAAGCATCTATTGAGATCCATGCCTATAAAAGAGCAAACATTCAGACAGAAAAGTTAGAAGCTTCTTCAGCACTTGACCGACGGCAGAGCTCTGTGCATTTGAACCCAGATGTATGTATTAAACTGAAGACTTTATCTTGGTAAGAATAAATGAGATCTTATTCCAGAAAACTATCCTTGTCTTTATTCCTACATATTGTATTATATGTACTCTTTCCTTATTATCTGCTATACACAAATAAACTACACAGACTGAACCAGAAAGAGTAGATTAGAAATATATATGTGGGAACATAGATGGCCCAGGATACACCTAGATCCAGATAGACAGAAAGCAGTGGTCATGGGGATCAGGTTTGAATTGCGGCAGCTGATGCCTCCCCAGAACAGACCCCCATGGGACGGGGTAACCCTGGAGGTTAGGGAAACAATTCAAACCCTTTTGGATGAGCTAACGCTCTTTACCCCTCCGTGTAGAGGGGTCGAGAAGGGGTCTAAAAGAGGTCTGATTAAACAGTTTACAATCAACAGAACTAAGATGTCTTCAACTGATGCAGAATACAATAGTAAAAATGATTTCCAATGCAAAACGTTAGACTATGTAGTTTTGTTACTTCAAGAGGAATTCTGACTTTGATTCATAAAATGTATTAATTTGGTATGCTGCCTTTGTTATCAAAGTTTTTGATACCTTATACCCTATCAAGGGCATTCCGTACCTCAGCAAAACGTTTGTCATAACTCTCCTTTGAACACATTAGATTGGATGCTGTACATTGGGCAATATTCAGCATAGCAGGGCCTACACTGTGGAATAATCTACCCTTTTATCTTAGATTAAACCTTTCTTTTGGTTTAAGAGTGGTCTCAAAGCATTTTTGTTCCAAGATGTGTTGGGAATTAGAAGTTGCTCAGTAGTGCATAGTTTTGAAGGATACTTATAAAGCATGGAAGTGGAGAGGGGGCATGGCTAAGATGACAGCCGGGCAGGGAGCAGTGTTGTAGTGCTCCTCCAAGCTGGAGGGGTTTTCTTCTCTTATCCCTTTTTTTCCTCTGTGCTACTAAGCCCCATACAAAGAAGAAGGTAATGGTATGGGCTGTGCTGCTGCCAACCGCAGTATCCTCCCCTATCCTGCAAACCCTCCAACAGACGTTCGAGTGCCATACTGTTCACTCCCAGCAGGAAGGCCGGGGTGAGGGCCCTACATTGAGACATGGCGCAGGAGAGCCAGTCTCTTTGGGACATGATGTTTCATTGTCCCCCTTCCCTCCCCCCCCACCCTGGATACCGAGGCCCCACCTCATCCAGCAGCAGCTAGGACCAAGAGCATGAAGGCTGATACTGTGGAAGTCGTTGTAGAGCTGAGTGGAAGTGGTGAAACTCATTTCACTGGAAGTACTGACTGAGTTGAAGAGCATTGGGATGATCAGTTCTTAGGCTATCCCCAAGGTGGTGAAACTGGAGATGATCTGGAGAACCATTAAGAAGCTAGATGAGACGGTAGGGAAGATTGTGCAGTACACAACAACTCTTATAAGGTGAATATTTTGTCACAATCTCTATAAAAGTTCGGCAGGAGAGCTTCAAACAAATTTCGCAGATTAAACTGGAAATTAATAATCTCAAAGTAGTTGTTTCCATGGTGATTAAAAAATCAAAAAAGTGTTCATAGGAAAATAGAACAATTAAAAAATTTGGCAGGAGAATAAGTTTGAGAATCTAAATTTTCCCAAAGTGTTAGATATGACCCCAGTGGATATGTTTAAGAAGTTTCTTGTTGAAAGTTCCTATGGATGCTATTCCCCCTTTCAACAAAGTATATTATCTGCCAGTTGTATCAAAAAAAGCGTTGACACTGGGGTCAGCCCTTGGAAGATCAGACTTTGGTTGATCATTTCCATCTGGATCCCTAGTTCCAGCTCAGTCTCAATTGCAAGTAAATGACTTAAATAAATCTCTGCCATTTTGGAAAGTTCTTTATCTGAAGATCAAGAAAGAGTTACTTTGATTGTAAACTTTGTCTATGAACAGGACTTAAATTCAATAATGCAATTATACTTGAGAAATTTAGGTTCATAATTTTGAGGTCAATGGATTTGGTTGTATCTGGATGTAATGAAATCTACCCAGGAGAGGCATAAAGTATTTTTATTTATGAGAGAAGAGACAAAGAAATTAGGAGCGACTTTTTTGATAGCATATCCATGCAAATGTATTGTAAAATATCTTGATCTGATATTATGTCTTTTGTTTGTACCTTACCAGTTGACCAGTGGCGAAACATCTTGATTCGGCTTTTGGATGTTTAGTGGCTGGGTGAAGCCTAGGTTATGTCTTTTGATATTTTCCTATTTGATCTCCTTATCTTTATATATCCACACCTCTCCTGTATGATGGTCTGAAGAAGTTGTTAAGCTTCTTCTTTATTATATTGTTCCTTCTTTTGTTTATATAATTAGGCAACCTGTTTGCTTATTATAGATGTGATTCTAATTTGTAAGAAACTTTCACTGTGCTTCTTGTGCAAGCGATCTACTTGTAATATATGTTTTTAAAATTATAAATAATTAAAAAAAAAAGTGAAGCATGGAAGTTAAGGCATCCTAACAGAGAGGTTGCAGTAAAGGCACAATTAGACCAGGTACTTTCAATTAAAGAGAAGATAAAGGTTTTGGGGGGTTTTTTGAAAATCATTTTTATTGAAAACAAAGTCCACATACAACTTGAATGAAAACATTCCAAAAGATCCACGTAGGCAAACTCTTAGCAATACAACTACAATGAGCTGACACCCCAGCAAAAAATTACATACCCCAAACAACTTCTACCCCTCTGGCTGTCTCTGGAGCACATCTGCAATGGCCTGTCAGGTAAAATTCATGTATTCAACAATCTGTTGTAAGCCACAGGAGATAAAGAAGAACACTCGACCAGGCACTGAGTCTATTTTTCCCACCTGCCGTTTTTCCATCATAAGAAACTTAATCATTTCCGAGTTCCAGTGTACCAGGGTGGGAGGAGTGGCCAGAAGCCAACACAATAAAATACACCTTTTTCCCAAGAGCACTGTACGTTTCAAAAAACCTTTGTATCCTAGGCCAGGGATGCGGCACCCTGAATACATCAAATAGATCCAGTGAAGTAAGTGTCCAGCGATGCTTCCATAATTGGGAGACATGTAACGATATTCTGGTCCAGAAAGTTTGAATACCTGGACAATGCCAAAAACATATGTCCCAATGTCGCATTCTCCTGTGTACATTTCAAACAGTTATCAGGATGCAGTTTCACCTTATAGGCTCGGTGAGGAGAGATAATGTGGTCGAATAATTACTTTGTATTGTAATTCCCATAATGCAACATTAGAAATAATTAGTCTTAGTACCTTTCAAACAAGAATGGATCTGGTCAGCTTTTATTGACTTACTCAAATTGTTACTCCAAGCAGTGAACAAAGAGTCATAGTTAACCAGTTTCACATAGATCTTGAAAACTCATATGCTGGTGACGTAAAGGTCTAGGCATCTAAACTCAGAGTAGAGGTAAGCGACTTGCGAGCCTCGTCTGTCAAAAAGGCAGATGGCAGCGAGGTCACGTGGAGGGGCATAATCGAACGCTAACACCTATCTCCATGGGCGTCTATGTCCAAAAACGGGTACGTGAAGAGGCGGGACAGACCGTATTTTCGAAAAAATGGACGTTTTTCAGCTGGGGCGTTTGTTTTTTTTAGCGATAAGGGAAACTAAAAACGCCCAGCTCAAAAATGTCCTAATCCGAGCCATTTGGTCGTGGGAGGGGCCACGATTCGTAGTACACGCGCCCCCCTGACATGCCAGGACACCAACTGTGCACCCTAAAGGAAGGTCAGTGTGGTGGACTTCAGACAACGCTCCCACATGCATAGCTCCCTTACCATGGGTGCTGAGCACCCAACCCCCTAAAACCCACTACCCACAAATGTATAACACTACCATAGCTCTTAGGGGTGAAGGGGGCACCTACATGTGGGTGCAGTGGGTTTTGGAGGCCTCCCATTTACCACCACAAGTGTTACGGGGGGGGGGGGATGGGCCTGGGTCCACCTGACTGGTGCACTGTGGTACCCATACACGCAGGCCTCTAGAACTTGTTGCTGCTGTATAATCTTGGCACAGCAGTTGACACCTGAAGACTAATGTCTCCGAAAACGTCCTTTATTGGAATAAGCACGTTTACTCACAGTTAACTGCAGATCAGAGGTTGTGCCCCACTGGCAACAAGTCTCCCTGGTACTGAGATTAGCAGTAGGTCAGAGCTAGCAGAATGCTGTACAATGCCCTCTTTCAGCCACATTCAAGGTAAGAACTAAGTTCTGTAACGTGGCTAACATGTGAAAGGGATCTAAAACTGGCTTACAAAAATGGCCACTACCTCATGGACTACGGGAAACAAAACAGGGCACACTCTGACCCAGTAAGCAGGGGGAAAAGCATCATGGGAGTAGAGCCTACCACCTACCAACATCGTGAGCATTTGCCACAAGCTAGTGGAATCACGGAGCCCAATACCCTACACCCACCACAATGCATTGCTGATGTGACTCTGCAGTGCACATAACAGAAAAGGTGTCACACTCACCCGAGAGCCACATCAGAACCAGGGAAAGGCTGTCACAGGATAGAACACATTCTGCTGTCATGGAGGTGGATACGGCATTTGAGGCTGGAAAAAAAAGTTTATAAAGTGGGTGTTTTTTTGGTGGGAGGGGGTTAGTGACCACTGGGGGAGTCCGGTGAGATCATCCCCGATTCCTCCAGTGGTCATCTGGTCAGTTGGGGCACTTTTTTGGGACTTGTTCGTGAAAAAAAAGGGTCCAAAAAAAGTGACCCAAAATCGCGGTAAAAACGCCTTTTTTTCTATTATCAGCTAAAGACGCCCATCTCTCCTCAGCTGATAACCACACCCCAGTTCTGCCTTCACCACGCCTCCGACATGCCCTGTCAACTTTACCCGTTTCCGCGACGGATTGCAGTTGGAAACGCCCAAAATCGGCTTTCGATTATACCGATTTGTTCGCCCACGGGGAGAAAGACGTCCGTCTCCCGATTTGGGTCGCAATATAGGCGTTTTTTTCTCTTTCGATTATAAGCAGGATAGTGCTGCAGTTGTCAACAAGCAAACGTCTGATTGCAGAGAGGGATGGTCCCCACATATAGCAAAAGATTTACATTTCCCAAATTCTTGCACTACATAAAGTAAATACTGAAATCCTAACTGCTTCCACTTCCAAAATACAGAGTTGGTTATCCGAGGCAAAAGAAAAAAGCCCCATTGCTCTGGATTGGCAATAAGGGTGAAATGGCAGGAGACAATGGAGTGGAGGAGTAGCCTAGTGGTTAGAGCACTGGTCTTGAAATCCAGAGGTGGCCAGTTCAAATCCCACTGCTTCTCCTTGTGATCTTGGGCAAGTTACTTAACCCTCCATTGCCTCAGGTACAAACTTAGATTGTGAGCCCTCCTGGGTCAGAAAAATATCCAATGTACCTGAATGTAACTCACCTTGAGCTACTATTGAAAAAGGTGTGAGCAAAATTTAAATAAATAAATAAATGTAAGATTTTGTAAATCCAGTGCCAGGCTTCGGAAGCAAAAGTCTAAAACCAGTGATCACTCAAGCACTCCGCCACAACATGGGCTGGGGCATGCAGCATGTAACTAAAATAATATGGTTCACTCAGCCGAGTAGCCACATTAGTGGAAGAAAAATAAGAAGTGTTCTCCGAGGACAAGCAGGCTGCTTGTTCTCACTGATGGGTGACGTCCACGGCAGCCCCTTCAATCGGAATCTTCACTAGCAAAAGCCTTTGCTAGCCCTCGCGCGCCGATGTGCACCGCGCATGCGTGGCCGTCTTCCCGCCCGAAACCGACTTGTGCCGGCCAGTCTTCTTTTGTCCGTGCTCGGTACGGTCGTGTTACGCCGTTCGCGCCCCTTAAGTTGACCTCGCGCGTCTCTTTTTTGACTTTTCGCTAAAAAAAGAAAGAAAAAGGATTTCGGAAGACCTTTTCGGTCTTGTTCCCTTTCCTCTATTTTCAGTTTTTGCCCCGGTAAGTTTCTTTTCGTCTTCGGGGTAGGCCCTTTTGAGGCCTCGGGTCGAATTTTTTCACCCCCTCTTTTTGGTGCCTTACGCAATCACGAGTTTTGATCTCGCCGGCGTGATTTTTCCACCCATGTCATCGAAGTCTCCCAGCGGCTTCAAGAAGTGCACCCAGTGCGCCCGGGTAATCTCGCTCACTGACAGGCACGCGTCGTGTCTTCAGTGTCTGGGGGCTGGGCACCGCCCGCAGGCCTGTAGTCTGTGCGCCCTTTTACAAAAGCGGACTCAGGTAGCGAGATTGGCCCAGTGGAACGTTTTGTTCTCAGGCTCTTCGTCGGCATCGGCACCGGGGAGTATCGAGTGCATCGACAGCGTCCAGACCTCCGTCCTCGGCCGCGACTGCATCGAGTGCATCGAGGCATCGACCCTCTGCATCAGGGCTGAGACATCGGAAGGCTGCGTCGGCGTCGGTGGTACCGGGACCTCCACTTCTGCTGATGTCGTCGGACGGTGGTGCTTCGACTGGAGTGCAGGTGAGGGCTGTCCATTCCCCTGCTGGTGGCGGTGAGCCTTCGGGTGGGTCTCCCCCTACCCTGAGGGCTCCTGCGGTACAACCCCCCCCCCCCCCCCCCCCCCCCCCCCCGAGACCGACCTTCTTCGGCCTCGGCCACGAGGAAGCGACGGCTGGATTCTATGTCCTCCTCGTCGGTGCCGGGAAGCTCCGGTGACATGCTTCATTCCAAAAAGTCGAAGAAGCATCGACACCGGTCCCCTTCCCGTATCCGCACCGAGAGCTCTGGGTCGCCGAGGGAGTCGGCACCCAGTAGGCATCGGCACCGTGAGGACCGCTCACCCTCTGTTCAAGAGGTGTCGATGCGCTCCACTATGGACAGCCCGGTACAGCCTCCACGCCCGGAACAGACTCTGACATGAACACCCGCATCGGCTTCCACGTCTTTCTCCACAGCCGCTCTGCACGAGAGTCTCCGGGCCGTCCTCCCAGAGATCCTGGGAGAGCTGTTGCGCCCTTCCCCTCCGGTACCGGGGGTGCTTGCGCCTCCGGTACCGTCGAGTGAGGCGCCGGCTGGCCCCTTGCCCGGGGTGAGGTCTCCGACATCGGTGCCGCTTGCGGTACCAACTGCGGTCGCCTCCCAGGAAGGCTCCCCGACGACGTCGGCGGAGGGGAGCTTCGCCGGTGCGGGCGAGGGAGTCTACCTCTCGATGCTCCCACCGTGGCCGTGGTTCCACAGAATCGAGCCGGGCACGGCTTCAGACACAGGTCCGTGAACTTGTGTCTGATACCGATGGTGAGGCCTCGTGGGAGGAGGACATCAGATATTTCTCTGACGAGGAGTCTGATGGCCTGCCTTCTGATCCCACTCCCTCCCCTGAAAGGCAGCTTTCTCCTCCCGAGAGTCTGTCTTTTGCGGCCTTTGTCCGGGAGATGTCTACGGCCATCCCCTTCCCGGTGGTTGTGGAGGACGAGCCCAGGGCTGAGATGTTTGAGCTCCTGGACTATCCTTATCCACCTAAGGAAGCGTCCACAGTACCCATGCATCATGTCCTCAAAAAGACATTGCTGGCGAACTGGACCAAGCCATTAAGTAATCCCCACATTCCCAAGAAGATCGAGTCCCAGTACCGGATCCATGGGGACCCAGAGCTGATGCGCACTCAGTTGCCTCACAACTCTGGAGTTGTGGATTTGGCCCTAAAGAAGGCTAAGAGTTCTAGGGAGCATGCTTCGGCGCCCCGGGCAAGGACTCTAGAACCTTAGACTCCTTTGGGAGGAAGGCCTACCATTCTTCTATGCTCGTGGCCAAAATCCAGTCCTACCAGCTCTACACGAGCATACATATGCGGAATAATGTGCGGCAGCTGGCGGGCTTGGTGGATAAGCTCCCTCCTGAGCAAGCCAAGCCATTTCAGGAGGTGGTCAGGCAGCTGAAGGCGTGCAGAAAATTCCTGGCCAGAGGGGTGTATGACACCTTGATGTTGCGTCCAGGGCCGCTGCTCAAGGTGTGGTGATGCGCAGACTCTCATGGCTGCGTGCCTCCGACCTGGAGAATAGGATCCAGCAGCGGATTGCGGACTCGCCTTGCCGTGCGGATAATATTTTTGGAGAGAAGGTCGAACAGGTGGTAGAGCAGCTCCACCAGCGGGATACCGCTTTCGACAAGTTCTCCCGCCGGCAGCCTTCAGCCTCTACCTCTATAGGTAGACGTTTTTATGGGGGAAGGAAGACTGTTCCCTATTCTTCTGGTAAGCGTAGGTACAACCCTCCTTCTCGACAGCCTGCGGTCCAGGCTAAGCCCCAGCGCGCTCTCTCTCGTCAGCAGCGTGCGCCTCAGCAAGGCCCCTTGGCTCCCCAGCAAAAGCAAGGGACGAGCTTTTGACTGGCTCCAGCAGAGCATAGCCGACATCCAAGTGTCACTGCCGGGCGACCTGCTGGTCGGAGGGAGGTTGAAAGTTTTTCACCAAAGGTGGCCTCTCATAACCTCCGATCAGTGGGTTCTTCAAATAGTCCGGCAAGGATACACCCTCAATTTGGCCTCCAAACCTCCAAATTGTCCACTGGGAGCTCAGTCTTACAGCTTCCAACACAAGCAGGTACTTGCAGAGGAACTCTCCGCCCTTCTCAGCGCCAATGCGGTTGAGCCTGTGCCATCCGGGCAGGAAGGGCTGGGATTCTATTCCAGGTACTTCCTTGTGGAAAAGAAAACAGGGGGGATGCGTCCCATCCTAGACCTAAGGGCCCTGAACAAATATCTGGTCAAGGAAAAGTTCAGGATGCTTTCCCTGGGCACCCTACTCCCCATGATTCAGGAAAACAATTGGCTATGCTCTCTGGATTTGAAGGACGCCTACACGCACATCCCGATACTGCCAGCTCACAGACAGTATCTGCGATTTCAGCTGGGCACACGTCACTTCCAGTACTGTGTGCTACCCTTTGGGCTCGCCTCTGCGCCCAGAGTGTTCACGAAGTGCTTGGCTGTAGTAGCACCGGCACTTCGCAGACTGGGAGTGCATGTGTTCCCTTATCTCGACGATTGGCTGGTGAAGAACAAATCCGAGGCAGGAGCTGTACAGTCCATGCAGATGACTATTCGCCTCCTGGAGCTACTGGGGTTTGTGATAAATTATCCAAAGTCCCATCTTCTCCCACTGCAGAGACTCAAATTCATAGGAGCTCTGCTGTATTCTCGGACGGCTCGTGCCTATCTCCCAGAGGCGAGGGCCAACAACTTGTTGTCCCTCGTCTCGCGGGTGCGAGCGTCCCAGCAGATCACAGCTCAGCAGATGTTGAGATTGTTGGGCCACATGGCTTCCACAGTTCATGTGACTCCCATGGCCCGCCTCCACATGAGATCTGCTCAATGGACCTTAGCTTCCCAGTGGTTTCAGGCTGCTGGGGATCTAGAAGACGTGATCCACCTGTCCACGAGTTTTCTCAAATCCCTGTATTGGTGGACGATTTGGTCCAATTTGACTCTGGGACGTCCTTTCCAAATTCCTCAGCCACAAAAATTGCTGACTACGGATGCGTCTCTCCTGGGGTGGGGAGCTCATGTCGATGGGCTTCACACCCAGGGAAGCTGGTCCCTCCAGGAACGCGATCTGCAGATCAATCTCCTGGAGTTACGAGCGGTCTGGAATGCTCTGAAGGCTTTCAGAGATTGGCTGTCCCACCAAATTATCCAAATTCAGACAGACAACCAGGTTGCCATGTATTACATCAACAAGCAGGGGGGCACCGGATCTCGCCCCCTGTGTCAGGAAGCCGTCAGCATGTGGCTCTGGGCTCGCCGTCACGGCATGGTGCTCCAAGCCACATATCTGGCAGGCGTAAACAACAGTCTGGCCAACAGGTTGAGCAGGATTATGCAACCTCACGAGTGGCCGCTCAACTCCCAAGTGGTGCGCCAGATCTTCCAAGTGTGGGGCACCCCCTTGGTAGATCTCTTCGCATCTCGAGCCAACCACAAGGTCCCTCAGTTCTGTTCCAGGCTTCAGGCCCACGGCAGACTGGCATCTGCCTTCCTCCTGAACTGGGGAGAAGGTCTACTGTATGCTTATCCTCCCTTACCTCTGGTCGGGAAGACTTTGTTGAAACTCAAGCAAGACCGAGGCACCATGATTCTGATTGCTCCGTTTTGGCCGAATCAGATCTGGTTCCCTCTTCTTCTGGAGTTGTCCTCCGAAGAACCGTGGAGATTGGAGTGTTTTCCGACCCTCATCACACAGAACGAAGGGGCGCTTCTGCATCCCAGCCTCCGGTCCCTGGCTCTCACGGCCTGGATGTTGAGAGCGTAGACTTTGCCTCTTTGGGTCTGTCAGAGGGTGTCTCCCGCATCTTGCTTGCGTCCAGGAAAGATTCCACTAAGAGGAGTTACTTCTTTCTATGGAGGAGGTTTGCCGTCTGGTGTGACAGCAAGGCCCTAGATCCTCGCTCTTGTCCTACACAGACCCTGCTTGAATACCTTCTGCACTTGTCTGAGTCTGGTCTCAAGACCAACTCTGTAAGGGTTCACCTTAGCGCAATCAGTGCATACCATTACCGTGTGGAAGGTAAGCCGATCTCAGGACAGCCTTTAGTTGTTTGCTTCATGAGAGGTTTGCTTTTGTCAAAGCCCCCTGTCAAACCTCCTACAGTGTCATGGGATCTCAATGTCGTTCTCACCCAGCTGATGAAACCTCCTTTTGAGCCACTGGATTCCTGCCATCTGAAGTACTTGACCTGGAAGGTCATTTTCTTGGTGGCAGTTACTTCAGCTCGTAGAGTCAGTGAGCTTCAGGCCCTGGTAGCCCAGGCCCCTTACACCAAATTTCATCATAACAGAGTAGTCCTTCGCACTCACCCTAAGTTCTTGCCAAAGGTTGTATCGGAGTTCCATCTGAACCAGTCAGTTGTGTTGCCAACATTCTTTCCCCGTCCTCATTCCTGCCTTGCTGAACGTCAGCTGCACACATTGGACTGCAAAAGAGCATTGGCCTTCTATCTGGAGCGGACACAGCCCAACAGACAGTCCGCCCAATTGTTTGTTTCTTTTGATCCCAACAGGAGGGGAGTGGCTGTGAGGAAACGCACCATATCCAATTGGCTAGCAGATTGCATTTCCTTCACTTACGCCCAGGCTGGGCTGGCTCTTGAGGGTCATGTCACGGCTCATAATGTTAGAGCCATGGCAGCGTCGGTAGCCCACTTGAAGTCAGCCACTATTAAAGAGATTTGCAAAGCTGCGACTTGGTCTTCTGTCCACACATTCACATCTCATTACTGCCTGCAGCAGGATACCCGACGCGACATTCGGTTCGGGCAGTCAGTGCTTCAGAATCTGTTCGGGGTTTAGAATCCAACACCACCCCTCTAGGCCCATGTTTTTTCTGTTCCAGGCTACACTCTCAGTTAGTAGGAAAAATTGTTAGGTCACTCTCAGTTATGTCCTCGCCGTTGCGAGGTCCAATTGACCATGTTTGTTGTTTTGAGTGAGCCTGGGGGCTAGGGATACCCCATCAGTGAGAACAAGCAGCCTGCTTGTCCTTGGAGAAAGCGAATGCTACATACCTGTAGAAGGTATTCTCCAAGGACAGCAGGCTGATTGTTCTCACAAACCCGCCCGCCTCCCCTTTTCTTTGTCTTGCTACATATGAGACTGGCTGGCACGAGCCGGTTTCAGGCGGGAAGATGGCCGCGCATGCGCGGTGCGCATCGGCGCGCGAGGCCTAGCAAAGGCTTTTGCTAGTGAAGATTCCGATTGGAGGGGCTGCCGTGGACGTCACCCATCAGTGAGAACAATCAGCCTGCTGTCCTCGGAGAATACCTTCTACAGGTATGTAGCATTCGCTTTATGGAACCAGTCATTCAAATGTCGCATGCTGAATGCCACAGTAAAATGGTGTAAGTCAAGGAGCATAATCACACACTAGAAATCCACTCAGTACATAAGTGCATAAGTAATGCCATACTGGGAAAAAATCAAAGGTCTATCGAGCCCAGCATCCTGTCCCCGACAGCGGCCAATCCAGGTCAAGAGCACCTGGCAAGCTACCCAAACGTACAAATATTTTATACAAGTTATTCCCAAAATTATGGATTTTTCCCAAGTCCATTTAGTAGCGGTCTATGGACTTGTCCTTTAGGACACCGTCCAACCCCTTTTTAAACTCTGCCAAGCTAACCGCCTTCACAGTATAAATGAAAAAGGAAGGAAAAGCTTCGAAGAGCTGAAAATCTAAAAAAGATTTAAAGAGCTGAAAGGATCTAAATGATCTCTTACGCTTTCATCATTGGTAAAAATCTTCCAAAAGGACTAGTTATGGTGCTTGTCAATATTCTTTATGTATTATTTCTCGTTGTATTGATTTTTAATAATTTATGTCCATTTCTAAGTAAAACACCAGAAAAACAACACTTATCGTAAAGGAGCCAATTAATATGTAGAAACAGAGCCCGGCCGTCACTTTTCAGGCAATGCATATACCCTCGGGCCAACGTTGGCCAGCGTTTCGCTTAGTTGCATCAGGGTCCCAGATGGCGGAGTGTCTTAGGCATAATACAGTGTCTTCTGCAATAATCCTCATCATCACTTTGCACTTGCTTACACTAAATGTCATCTGCCATTTAGATGCCCAGTCTCGAAAAGTCCTCTTGTAATTTTTCACAATCCTCTTGTGATTTAAAATCGGTGAATAACTTTGTGTCGTCAGCAAATTTAATTACATTACTAGTTACTCCCATCTCTAGATCATTTATAAATATGTTAAAAAGCAGCAGTCCCAGCATAGACGACTGGGGAACTCCACTATCTACCCTTCTCTATTGCTATTGAGAATACTGACCATTTAACCCTATTCTTTGTTTTCTATCTTTTAACCAGTTTTTAATCCACAATAGACCACTACTCCTGTTGCATGACTCTCCAATATCTTCTGGAGTCTTTCATGAGGTACTTTATCAAACACCTTTTGAAAATCCAGATACATAATATCGACTGGCTCACCTTTATCCACGTTTGTTCACCCCTTCAAAGAAATATAATAGATCGGTGAGGCAAGATTTCCCTTCATTAAATCCATATTGGCTTTGTCTCATTAATCCATACTTTTGAATATTCTCTGTAATTTTGTTTTTTATAATAGTCTCTACCATTTTGCCCGTCACCTACGTCAGACTCACCAGTTTATAGTTTCACGGATCTTCTCTGGAACCTTTTTTTTTTTTTTTTTTTAATTGTTGTTACATTGGCCACCCTCCAATCTTCTGGTACCATGCTTGATTTTAAAGATAAATTACATATTACTAACAATAGTTCCGCAAGTTCATTTTTCAGTCCTGTCCAGGAGATTTGTTTATCTTCAGTGTGCCAAATTGCCCCATTACATCCTCCAGGTTTATATAGATTTCATTCAGTTTCTCCAACTTGTCAGCTTTGAATACCATTTTTGGCACCGATGTATCTCCCAAATCTTCCTCGGTGAAGACCGAAGCAAACCATTTCATCTCTCCCATATGACTTTGTCTTCCCTGAGTTCCCTTTTTAGTCTTCGGTCATCTAGCGGTCCAGCCGATTCTTTTGCCGGCTTTTTGCTTTTAATATACCTAAAAAAAATTTACTGTGTGTTTTTTGCCTCCAACGCAATTTTTTTTTCAAAGTCCATCTTTGCCTTCCTTATCAGCGCTTTGCATTTAACTTGCCATTCCTTATGCTGTTTTTTATTACTTTCAGTCAGTTCCTTCTTCCATTTTCTTAAGATTTTCTTTTAACTCTAATAGCTTCCTTCACCTCACTTTTTAATCATGCCGGCTGTCGTTTGGTCTTCCTTCCTTCTCTTTTAATACACGGAATATATTTGGCCTGGGCTTCCAGGATGGTAACGAATAGCATCCATGCTTGATGTAAATGTTTGACCTTTGCAGCTGCTCCTCTAAGTTTTTTTTTTCACCGTTCTGATTTTATCATAGTCTCCTTTTGGAAAGTTAAACACTAATGTATTGGATTTCCTGTGTATACTTACTCCAAAGCCGATATCAAATCTGATCATATGATAACTGTTATCAAGCAGCACCGTTACCTTCTGCACCAGATCATGCACTCCACTAAGAACTAGGTCAAGAATTTTTCCTTCTCTTGTTGGCTCCTATACCAGCTTCTCCATAAAGTAGTCCTTGATGTTACAATTACCAAGTCAATATCAGGTTAATTGAAATCACCCATTATTATTGTGTTGCCCAATTTGTTAGCCTCCCTAATTTCTGATAACATTTCTACATCCATCTGGACTACTGTCTGCATCTTAGTATTATAGAGTTGTTTAATTAAAACTTCTTAAGATAGTAGGGATATCAGATGAATATAAAGAGCCTTAATATTGGTGTAATTTGTAATTTATTTATTGTTTGCGTCTCAGAAACTAGTTATATGTAAATTAAACTCTTATGAAAACTTCTGTTTTTGTCCTAATTATAATAATTGGCTAAACTTTTTATTTATGTATTGCATTTGTATCCCACATTTTCCCACCTATTTGCAGGCTCAATGTGGCTTACATTATGCCGTAGTGGCGCTCGCCATTATCGGAAAGAGAAATACAGAGTGGTATTGCATTAAAGTTCATAAGTGACAGAGTACTTTAAGCAGTCAGGTATAGAGAGTTCATTTCCGGAATGAGAAATAAAGTGGTATTGCATCAAAGTTCAATGGTGACATAGTAAATTAAGCAATCAAGTATCGAGGGTTCAGTTTTGTCCTGTTCTGGTATAAGTTCCGTTATCTGGAATTTAGGCTAGATCATTGTGGTATACCTTTTTGAACAGATTGGTTTTTAGTGATCAGACTGTTATGACTGTTGGAAGGGGTTGGAGGAACGGTCAGGGGATAGGGAAGCCTTGTGAGGCCCTTAGCCAGGTTTGGGCAGCTCCTTGAAGTCACCTAGGTGCACCAGAATTCAGTGGCAGTATCCAAATAACTAAGCAGACATAGTTAAAACTACATTTTATGTGGTCCTTCTTGTTCAGCTGGTTATCTGGGTACCAGCATTAAAAATTGGCAGCACCCAGATACTTTCCGGGTCCACCCTGACTCTGGACTGCCTCACCATAAGCCACAGTATCACTAATATCCAGGCAACTATCTCGTAAGTACTGCTAATATCCAGATCTGGCCCAGAAAGTAACTTAACTTGATAAGACCCTTTTCTATTCAGATATGTCCTGCTAAATATCGTATCTAAATATTTTCGGAACAAGCCCATTTAGACAGAAGCAGAGATGGCCAAGGGTGAATCATACTTAAGGCCTAAAGCATTAGATTTTTCCACAGTGTGTCTAGGACATTTGTCTAGAAAGACTCAAGTGGAGGGGTAGCCAAGTGGTTAGAGCTCCAGGCTTGACACCCAGGGGTGCCTGCTCCTTCTGATTTTAAGCCACTTGAAGAGTGAAGAGTTGAGCTAGGAGTGGGTGGGAATGAGGACCAAACTAGGCCCTACTGTGCCTTCCAGAGACTATCTTTTAATGCTGTGGCAGAAAATTCAAGTTTTAAAACTATGGGGAAAAGGGTATGGAGACTTACTAATAAAGTTTGCTGTTTTATTTTAATTCTAACTGTGTTTATCAATATCCCAGAATTCTTAAGTTACCAAGCACAGAATAAAATAATATCACTTACGCACAGAAGTGTCCTCTTCTCTCAAAACTTCTCAGAAAGAATAGCCAGAGCCTCTTGTATACATAACCCTTCTAGTCAGGCCAAAGGTAATTATTTAGTGACCCAAGTAGCCCTTAACTCTCTTATCCACAAGCACACTTATAGAATCTTCATTTACCAGAAGTATTGTTTTACCAGATATGGGAACAAACCGGGTAAAATGCTGGCCAAAATAATTAAAACTTGGGGAGGCAATCAGGTGCTTTCTTCCTTGAGAACAGACTCTGGTACTGTAGTAAATGTGCAATGTCAAATGAAACTTTTATCTGAACATTTTCAGAAGTTTTACAAGGGAAGGCCTGGAGTAGATCCTGCCATTATTTCTGATTTCTTAAATCAAGCACAGCTACCCAGGATACCTTTAGAAGCATGACAAGTATTAATGCTCCAATCTGGCCCTTAGAGTTATAAGAGGCCATTAAGAAGCTTATGGATTTTCTGAGGAATTTCATAAAAATTGTAGTTACAAATTATGGCTGTTTTATTAGAATATCAGCAAGCAGTGGTGGAGATGGAATCTTTTCGTATGTATACAAACGTGGTTACTTATTACCCTTACTCCTAAGCTTGGGAAACCGAGGGAAGATGCAGATTCCTACCGCTCTATCTATGGGAGGATTTTCCAAGAGCTACTGAGCGGCGATGGTGTCTATCTTTCAAGAAAGGGATGAAGTTTCTTCAGTAATAGACTGGATAAAGTACTAAAGAGAGCTTTAAGCTAAATTTGCTGGGGAATGGGTAAGAAAAGCCCCAAAAGTCATAAACAATGCTCAGGAAGGTAAGACATCAAATACCCCTATAGAAAGGGAAAAACAGAGTAACATCTTGAGAGCCTTACATGTCAATGCCCGTAGTATGGTAAATAAATACCTAGATCTAGATGCTGAAATGATAGAATCCGACTTGAATATAGTGGCAGTCACGGAGATGTGGTTCACAGAGAACCATGACTGGAATGTAGTTATACCTGGCTATAATCTATTCAGGAAGGACAGAGTAGGAAAAATGGTGGAGGAGTGGCGTTATATGTTAAGAAAAATATCCAAGTGACAACTGCAGGACGTATGGGATAAGGAAGTAGCGCTGTGGCATATGTGGCAAGAGGAAAAGGAAAATGTATTTATATTGGTGTACTATACAGGTCACCTTCACAGTCAGACGAAACGAACAGAGACTTAATAGAAGACATCCATAAGATAGCTAGGAAAGGGGAAGTACTACTGATAGGAGATTATAATATACCAGACATTGATTGGGGCATCCTTGCTGCGGGGTCGACTAGAAGCAAAGGGATCTTGGATTCTCTACAGGAAGAATCAACATAGATGTTAAACTACTTGCTCGAGTGTTAGCTATGCGATTGTCAATATACATAGGCGCCCGGTATAAGAGGCTTGGGGAGGCTAAGCCTCCCCAGCCGGCAGCCACAAGTTCTCAACAAACAGAAGCAGGATGGATCAGCAGTTTCTCCATCTTTATTCTTCTCCATTTTCCTCCTCCAACCAGTCCCGACTCCTCTCTCTTATTTGCAGTGCTGCCTGCGCCCCGTTTCTCCTTTCACTCTCCTGCGCGCCTCAGTCACTTCAGCCTTCAGGGCGGGGCTGCTGCCGGCATGATCGAGTCCTGGTGAGTGTTCCCGAGTCCCACCTTAATCGCTACAGTAGCAAATAGCGATTGTCGATTCGCACTGATCATCAGCTGCCTTCAGCACCTCAGCCAGTCAGCCTTCCCTACGAGGGCTCCCGTCATGATGCAATTTCCTGTTCAGCAAAGTCGGGAACGTGCAGGCGGGGCCGTCACTGAGTAGGGAAGACAAGGCTGGCGAAGAGTTCCCACTTCCTTCGATGATAGAAGACCATAATAAATTCAAAAGAAATTGTGGCACGCAGCGTTCAGAAGAGGTAGGTGTACTGCTGACTCTGAGGCAGGTTTTAAGTCAAAATAAAAAATGAATATTTTGTTTCATGCAGATTTCAGCCCATTTAGTTATGTTTAGACAAAAGAGTCTCTTTTGTTTAAACATAACTAATGGGCTATAAGCCCCTAATGCAGTCCATTGGTTTTCTTTTATTTTGTTTGTGATAATAACTTACAGTATACTGTGCCAAAATTGAAACTTGAAAACTTATCAATATCAATCTATCTTTATCTGGTCGTTAATAAAAGGAGCTTATTGTTGTGAATACTATCCACCCAGTGTGGCTGTCTGAGCTTGAATACTAGTGTACCCAGACCTAAATTGTGGCACACCGCACTTGGATTTCAGGAGAGGTGCTGACTCTGAGGCAGGTTTATATTATAAGGCAAAATAAAAAAATAAATATTTTGTTTCATGCAGATCTCTTTTGTTTAAACATAACTAAATGGGCTATAAGCCCCTAATGCAGTCCATTGGTTTTCTTACATTTTGTTTGTGATGACTTATACTGTGCCAAAATTGAAATTTGAAAACTCTTATCTCTATCTGGTTGTTAATAAAAGGAACTCATTGTGAATACTATCCATCCTAAAAGGATGTTTTGTGGCTGTACATGAGAATTGTGATATGATCCCTTGTTTCATATTGTTGACGGTCTGTGATGTTGTCCGTATGAGTGGTATATTGGTGTATTAGGGTCTTCCCAGTGTAATATTTATGGTACAGTAAGGTTCTGAGTGTGTTTTTGCACAAATTTGTGCATAGTGTTTTGCAGTTGAGCAATTGTGGTTAGTATATGCTTTGAGCAACCACTTTTTTGACATATGATACATATTTAATATCTACATTTAATAAAAGGTGTTAATTGTGACTTTTATTTTTACTTATTTTTTTCTGTGTGTTGTCAGACAATTATGGATGTAAGCCCCACCCCTAACCCCACCCCCTTTAGCCTCCCCAAACAGTTGGGCCACTGACCGCCTATGGCAATATACCTCCCCACCATAATTGGGCCAGCATAAGTTGGGTTTGTGCAACATCATCAGTTAATGCTTAATGTACGAAAGGTTCTGATAGCGATGTCACATAGTTGGGCTCTTGATACCTGCTGATCAGTCTGGATGCTGCAAAAGCGTTTGATCAAGTGCATTGGCAATATTTATTTCAGGTGTTAGAATATCAATCTAACAGAGCACGTTAGACTAGCGGGGTGTTTCCTTCAAGCGGTGGAGGCATTATATGCTTCTCACTGGTGCAAGTGCGGGTAAATGGAAATAAATCAGATCCTTTTCCAATTGGCCATGGAACCAAGTAGGGTTTCCCATTATCTCCCCCACTGTTTGAACTGTCCGTAGAGCCATTGTTGCAGGGGGTTTGATGCGCCGGGGGAGGGGAGGGTTGCTGGACATGGTTAGCTGGAGGGGGGAGGGGAGGGTCGCTGGACATGGGTGGCAGGGGGTAGGAGGGTCGCTGGACATGGATGGCTGGAGGGGGGCGGGGAGAGGGAGGTGAAGAGGGGGTCCTGAGACCAGGGAGGTGGGGGTGGGGAGGGAGGCCCTGCGAGAGGTGGAGTGGCGGCTCACACTCACTCACTGTCTCTCACATACACTCTCTCTGACACACTCCCTGTCTATCATCTATCTCTCTGTCTCACACACACACACAGACGCTCTGCCTCTCACACACTCTCTCACACAAACACACACACACGTGTCTGTCTCTCTCATTCTCTCTCTGACACACACACTCCCATCTCTCACACACACACTCTCTCTCTCTCAAACATACACACTGTGAGGGAAACCTTGCTAGCGCCCATTTCATTTGTGTCAGAAACGGGCCTTTTTTTACTAGTTTAAAGATTAAAAAAAATTATTTGAAGTTATTCATAATAAGGATATCTTCTATTTTTGCATTTGAAGCAAATGATTGAGTATTTACTGTATTGTACATCATTGCTTTAAAAATCTAAGAATTCTTTGAAAGAAATAGCACAGCATTTTACTAGTAACAGAGGGCTCCTTTTACTAATTAGTGGTAAGCCAAATGCGGGCATACCGCTCAGTATAACAGAAGTACCGCCAGGCTACTGCAGCAGCCTGGCGGTATTTCTCACCCCTACTGCTCTGTAATTTCTTCTGCTACAAAAATTTGTTAGACAGCTTTACTTGCTGCCCGGCCATTTCCTGCAAGAAAGTGAGACCTTCCCGAGTCCAAGATGGCTGCCGTACCTATGAACATCGAGGAGCTGTTTTCCTAGTAAAGAAAAAATAATGCCGAAAAGACGGGGGAAAACAGCAGCTCGAGCTTCGCTGCCGCTTCCCCCCTTACCTCTTGGCCCGATGGACCAATATCTCAGACCCTCGGGACAGAATATCCAGATCGGGAGCGGTCCTGAGAGTATCGCCGGCGTTTTGGAGGTATCGGCGAACTCCGGGCCAAATGTCTCGCTGAGCCCCGACCAGAGGACTCCGCCCCCACAACCGCGGTTTACCAGCTCTCCCTCAGGAGGATCAACGGGGCCTCCGCCTTTGAGCGGAAGGGTAACCCCAATGAAAGAAGCTCCTGAACAGCGCGAGGAAGAGCCAGAGGGTCAGTTTACAACTCCCGAGACGACCATTGCAGGGACCCAGGCTGTGGGACGAGGAGGAGAAGAACTCACGGGTTCTCAGGATCTACTTCTGCCATTTTCCCTTAAAATTCCGGAGAAACCTTCTGAGGTAACGTTAGATGCCTTATGGGATTTGATGGCACAGGCCGTTACGACCTTTGCTGGTCAATCTAAAGTTTTATCTGAGAAAGTGGTTCTTTTAGAACAGAAGATAGTTAAAAATGAATCTGATATTAAAGGTATAAAAGATAATGAAGAAAAGATGAATAAAACGCTTCTAGAGACTGAGAAAGTACAGCAAACTATGGTGAAAGATGTTGTAAATCTGAGGAGGAAGATGGAACTTTATGATAACTTTATGAGGTATAATAATATCAGATTTATAAATTTCCCCATGGTCAAAATGGTGAAACCTTTAGATATGCTTAAAAGATATCTACTGGAAGTGTTACAAATTCCTCAAGAAACTTTACCACCTTTCAATCAAGCATATTATGTGCCACAAAAAGATCTTCAGCAAGAACAAAATGCCTCATTGGATGTTTCTACTTTATTAGAGACTTCTGAAACTGACCAAGCTAGGCCAGCGACTTTGATTGCTACCCTAGCACTATCATCAGATAAAGCTTGGCTATTTAGATTGTTCTTTAGAAATAAAGACAAATTATTTCTTGGACTTAAAATTAATTTGTTCCCAGATGTTTCAAAGGAAACTCAAAAGAGAAGAAAACAATTTCTTTTATTAAAATCAGCAGTTCTTCAATTGGGAGCCGTATTTTATTTGCGGTTTCCATGTAAATGTGTGATTCGATATAATTTGATGAAGTATGTATTCACAGAACCCTTACAATTAACATCCTTCTTAGCCTCTAAGAATACAATAGGAGTGAAATAAGAAGTTTTCTTTTTCTGTTAGTTCTAGGTATTATTTGATTTTGTTAAATTATTTTCCTCTAGTCACCTCCATGTATTATATCTTGGATTCTCTTTCTGGTGGACTTGAGTAATATATTTCATATTATTATTGCTTTTTTGTTTTTATTTTTTGTGTTTTTGTAAGTGCAGATATCCTGAAATATTTACTTTTCTGTTCAAGGTTGTATATCTTGATATATTTTGTAAAATGAATAAATAAATAAATAAATAAAAAAGAAAGTGAGACCTTCCCTTATACCAGCCGCAGTAAAAGGGGGCCTCAGCACGCATGTAAAACACGTGCTGAAGCTGGCACCGACCCCTTGGTAAAAGGGACCCTGAATGATTGATATTCTAGCAGTTTTAATAATTGTTAGTGGCTATAGTGCTGTACTCCATGCCATTAAAGGGTAATTTTCAATCTGTGTACGTGAAAACAAAGTCTGCAGGTACTTTTTACCAGAGAACTGTGCACCAGTTTTCAAAAAGAAATTGTGTGTGCTTTTGATTTGAAACTTGCTGCAGGTACAGAGGACCAGTGGAATTTGCACCTGCTTTTTGAGCTAGTACTTTTATTTTTCCTGAAAAATAATGCACATGGAGTTGAAAGTGCAATATAGAAATATTGATTTCCTCCCTTAACCTTAACATGGTCCTGGAAGTACCATCTTTAAATGCAGCTAAAATTAATTATAGCCATATTGAGGAAGGGTAGTTATCGTACATCTAATTTACATGTATAAAGTGCTAAATACCCATGTAAGTGACTTTGAAAATTGCATCTAAAATATATTCTTTGGAGGGCTTTCTCCTACTATTTTGCTGTTCTCTCCTTCCTTGTAGTTTCTTTTGATTGATTGTCCTAGGCACCTCCAATATGATCAGCTTGCACAGAGCTAGTAGAGAAACCTCAAAAATGAAACAGTTTAATGCCTCCTTCTGTGAGCAAAGGACTTCTACATAGCATATGCATCTGTCTTCCCCAATTAGACCCTGCTCTAGGTATAATAAAATTGTGTACGCAAAGTAGTTTTACTGAGAGTGCCAGTTTGCACTAGTGGGAAAGCTAATCAAAAATTATGGGAGAAAAAGCTATTATGTAATGGGTGAACTGTGCAGTTGTGGATGGGATATGATGATTGATGGCAGTTTATAGTGTATTTGTCAAATTTACCATTGCAGATGGACAGGGTACTATAGGAATACTGTGGCAACAGGGAAAAAGGAAAAGTGCATGTGCTGGGGACATTGAGTTGTGAATAGGGAAATAGTCAGGCAGCACACATTTTAACACTTTTCTGGCAATGTTATGTTTTTGTTAGTGTCATGTCCTGTCATGCTGAGTTGCATGAATGTTAACCCCAATGCAGACCATCAGTCCTATATCTGCATACAACATTTCAGTGAAGGATGCCATGCTAATTTGTTTGCTACTTGTGCACAAGAGAGCTGAATATCATTCAAATGCATGAACTAATGGTGGATTTCTGCTGTAGTTTTATGCTGCACATTTACCTTTTGAGCATACAGAGTTACTGAAGAAGTTGGTCCCTTTGAAAGTCATTTGTTTTGAATTCTTTGAAATGTGGGAAGTAAAATTTAAATCTGCTAATTATGTCCCATTTAGATAGTAATCTTATTGAGTGCTTTAGTACATTATGAATTAGAAACTATTTATACAGAAAATGCCAGCATCTTGATGCATTATGCCATAAAAACTACTATTAATGAGAAACTGTTTATAAAGAAAATGCCAGTGTCTTGAAGCATTATGCCAATCTGCCCTAATTCTTTTATTTGTAGTCATTTAGTAAATATGAGATAAGGAAGCTGTACCTACATGTTTTCAGAGTCCATTATAGTATTAATTCTCCAAAGAAACAGTAGGATAAGTCAGTCAGCTTTTACTTCTAAAGTACCATGAACAGATAATTTCAAAATATTGAGAAGCAAGAGGGTTGTAGTTAATGCCGCCTCCACCAGGACTTGAAACAGCAAGGGAGGAAGAGGTGTGAATGCAGTTGGAGCCCAGACTCAGGCTACAAATGCAGAAAAAAAAAAAACCCGTCAAACACAGATGGTCTGAAAGTTCTAATAAGAGTGCTGCTTTCAGTTTGTGGAATGGCTCTTCATTACAAACAGTAAGAGGGTAATTTTTGTTCTCAGACAAGCATGACAGGAAGTTCTCACAAATAGGTGATGTCATCCAGTGGAGCACTGGTGTGGGAAAGCTGTCTCTAGCTTTGTCAGTCTGGAAAGGCTTGACTTCTACTGTGTGCCACAGGATTTCTCATGTTGCAGAATTTTGGAGGTGCCTTGGTTCTCATTTTTCATGGAGCAGGTTTCAAAATTTAAGTAATTCTGTCTTTTATGCAAAGGGTTGTCTGTCTCCTTCACTTTAGGATATTGAGCTGTAGTATTCCTGGTTAGATTGTTTGAATCTTTTCTACATGTGCTTTTTTATCAGTTTCAGTGTTCTGGGGCAGTTTGTTTGAAATAATTTTCATATAAAAAATCAAGTCATTTGATTTTTGCTGTTGCTGTGTTTTCCAATATGTTTAATAAGGTGACCCCTGTCAGTTTCAAAAAATGTGGGTGGTATGGTATAGCAAAACCGTATCTGGTGCTGATCACCAGTTGCTACTTAATACCTGTGTCTGGATCATGAGGTTTCCGGAGCAAAATGCCATACTAGGAGTGTGCAGATCTTGGCAGTCACCATATCTGCAAAGTGTCCCCAAAGGAAGGAATGCTCAACCTCCTTCGTGTTGGACAGGATGCACCAGTCTCAAAGGAGCTGGAACTAAGCCACAGATTTCTTTCAAGTGGCCCAGATTAATTGATGAGAGTCTTGCCGATATCTTGCTCAATTTGGTGTTCCAAAGAAGCCTCCCTTGAAGCCTTTTATTATGTCTTGTGTTTGGAGCCTCTACGCTTTTATGAGCAGAAATACTTAGCCTGGAAGGTCTTTTTTTTTTTCTTCATGACATTCATGTGGCTGTACAGAGTCAGTGAGCAGAAAGCCTCTATTCTGTATGAAGTTATTGAACAATAGGGTTGTTCTGCGAATGCATTCCGAGTTCCTGTCTAAGGTGGTGTTGGATTTCCACCTTAAGCAATCAAGCTGCCTACTATCCCCCCCCCCCCCCCCCCCCCCCCCGGACTCTTGCCCACAACTATGTACATCCCTTGCACAATTTGGATTGCAAAAGAGCTTAGCCTTCTGTGTGGAGTGGACTAAAACTTCTAGAAAATTCACCCAGTCTTTTATTTCTTTTCATCCCAATAAATCTAGATTGCCATTTCCAAGTATATCTTATCTAATAGGTTAGTAATTACATCTTCTTTGTGTCCTAAAAGCCTAAGCCTAGAGGGTTATTTGTGTTTTTCTATTTAGAGAATTTTTTAGTCTGCCAATCCATGGGGGGGGGGGGGGGGGGGGTTGCTGCTCTTGGGAGATTACGGAAATACGCATGGCTTTAATCTAATTAGACAGAGATTTAACAGGATTTGCAGCTCACTTACTACACTTCTATAGAAGAAATTTGCAAGGCTGTGACATTGTCTTCAGACCAGCCTTCATATTTCATTATTGTTTTGAAAGAGGTTATCAATAACACAGCAATCTATTCTGTGGAAATGGGGCTTATAATCCAAACCCCAGTCCTGAGACCTATTTTATAATTTCCAGGCTGCCGCCTTTAATTAAAACAAACACACTTGCGCACCCATTGTAAAAGGCCAGTTACTGATATAAAATACAGGCATCTGCCTATTAGTAGCCTATTTTCTATTTTGCCCTTCTTAAACTGGAGACAGTTCATAGCTAGGGAGTCCCCTATCTAGTTATTGTAGTTCCGTTTATATTTTTAGATTGTAAACTTCCCAGATCTGCATGACTACTAGTGCGGTATAGAAAGTTTTAACAAATGTAAAAAAGAAAGTTTTAATAAACAAAATCAACATGTCTTACCGTCCTGCTTGTCTTTAGAAAATTGTTGTTCAGAGTGCCTTGTAAAATTCTTCACACCCTTATACATTTTTTTGCATTCTACTATGTAAAAAAATATAATTCAAATGCATATAAGTAGGTGTTTGACTCAATGTACATAACATACTCTACATTTTCAATATAGAAAAACATTTGCAGAAATATTGAAAAAGTCCACCTAGAACATGCCCCTTTCAAATCCGTGTATGCTGCCATTGTACTTAAATTGTACCTTTTCTAATATTGCTACTTATCGGTGCATGACAGTTTACACATGGAAATGGCTTTTACCTGTGTAAACCTAAAATTGCTTCTAAATTAGGAACATTTTCAGTCTAACTTAGGACATCACTTTTTTGGCTGAAATTAATCATAAATTTAAGACTTCTATTCATGTACCTAGATTTAGGGCCTGTGCTTATTTTAATATCCTATTCAATTTCTGAATTTAACCAGTTTTTAGGAATCTAATTTTGGGCACCTAGTGAAAATAAGTTCCTAAACGTAGGCACTTTGTCCTAGTCAATTTTCAAATGGATTGATTTGGCAGCCTTTAAAAATTGATCCTGTAGGGCCCTGTTTACTAGGATGAGCTAGCGTTTTTAGCACATGCCTAAAATTAAAGTGTGCTAAACACTAGAGGCATCCATATATTCCTATAGGTGTCTTTAGCGTCTAGCAAGCACAAAAATGCTAGCACGCCCTTAGCGCCACTTAGTAAACAGAGCCCTTAGTTCTTAGACCCCTGAGTCTCACACCAGTGCCTTAGGAGTATTTATGAAATATGAGTATAATGGGGTAAATAATTAAATTTATTGTGTTTGTGCAAATGAGAGGTACCTCACAAGCAAAGCTGTGCATGTAGTTTGCTTTGATTTCCCTTCTGAAAAATTGCCCAGAGATTTATGTGCACTTTTTATACATGCATGTTCCATTCTCCACACTCTCATTGCTCCAAGAATGCCTGTTAATAAAATGGGCACAATTACCCGCTTTGTTCTATAATGCAGACCATTTTATATGTTAAGTGAACAGTAATTGAATCCTCCATCTCTGTGGATAACACATTGTATTTTAACTATGGAAATGTCTATAATTTTTGCATAATGCTGAAAATATAAAGAAGTTGCAAGATAGAGTAATTAAGAAGCTATTTCAGTAAATTTACTTCTAATATTCAACATTGCTCATATTGAAAAAATAATTTTTATGAATTGAACAGCTTGTGCTAGTGGCAGGTATATTAAGATTTTTTAAACATTTTTCTCAAACAGTATTTACATTATATTTGACAGGTTCAGTGTCGAGTTTAAAATTATTTCACCAGTGAATTCTTTCTGTTGTGTAAAGTCATTATCTTGTTGCAAGTCTGTTAACTTATTGCTATATACGTATCAATCCACATTGACATTGCAGTGAACTTAGAAGCTGTTTCCCCAGGTTTTTAAATATTGGATCCTATTGATCATTACTTTTGTTTTATAATTCAGCTTAAAAACTAGGGGGTCCTTTTACAAAGATGTGCTAGTGTTTTTAACGCATACATTAAATATGTGTGTGCTAAACACTAGAGACGCCCATATATTCCTATGAATGTCTTTAGCATTTAGCATATTCTTCATTAGTGCGTGCTAAAAATGTAGCGTGCCTTTGTAAAAGGAACCCTTGGTTAACTATTGTAAAATCGTATAGTGTGAATAGAAATACTTGGTAATAGCGGTTCATTAATATTGTGCCTAATTTTGAATCCTGTTATACCTTCATGCATGCCATGTCAGATGCTTACTTAAACCAGTATTCTAATTGAAGTCAAATGGATGTTTCTTTCATTAGAATATTTATGATAATGATATTTAAATTATTTCATGAAATTAATTATTGTATAGTGCCAGCTGTTGAAATATTTTTGAATAGCTTTTCTTTGGAAAGTCTAGAAAAGTAACACTGAAAATACAAGAAAAGTAGCACTGAAAATATAATAGGGTCTCCAGTTTTGTAACATTTAAACTTTAAAAACAAATTACACTGCAGTATACATTCTAATCATTAGGAGTAGCCTAGTGGTTAGGGTGGTGGACTTTGGTCCTGAGGAACTGAGTTCGATTCCCACTTCAGGCACAGGCAGCTCTTTGTGACTCTGGGCAAGTCACTTAACCCTCCATTGCCCCATGTAAGCCGCATTGAGCCTGCCATAAGTGGGAAAGCGCGGGGTACAAATGTAACAAAAATAAAAAAAATAAATAAATCCTCAGCAGCATTATAATCCTTGTTTTTATATGCTATAGGTTAAGCATTGTAAGCAGCATTGTATTTTATTCATAGGTACACAAAGATTAAAGGGTAGATTTGGTTTTTGAAGAAAGACCACTCATCTCTATTCCCCATCACATTGGAAAAATAGCAGATGTCCAGTAGCAGAATGTTTATAAAATTGAGTGAAACTAAGGAGTACTTTAGAAAAATATTCCTTCACTTTTCTGAGTCAACTATTGTATAACCTCCCTTCAGGCAAAATAGCATCCCTTCTGTATTATCTGGCCTATGCATTTTACCTACATTTGACATCCTAATTGGCATCTAAAATGTGATCCATTAAGAAAAATGTTTGTTGCCAATTAACCTGCAGTGGCCATATATTTACTTTTTAGCTGTATTGTCAGATATTTCACTTCAGCAAACAAAGAACCACACAATTCAGATAGTTTATCAAGTGCATATTCCACAGCGTCCCACAGATCAATCCAGAGACGAGTGGGTTATGTCCCCCTACCAGCAGGTGGAGATAGAGAACACCGGAGCTCTGCCATAAAGGATGCTCTGCAGCAGCCTCACTTTCAATATTCTCTCTATCTCAGCAGGTGGATGGACATATCCTGTTCAGCTCTCTGGATTTGAATTTGTTTCTAGCCTGTTCCTTCGGGTTTAGTTGATCAAGGGGGTCATGGCTATGCATGGCCAGTACGGGGTACACCTGGTGGTGCCAGGTCCCTCCCCTACCCCTTCCCTGCCTCCAGGCCCTTGTGGCATTCCATCACTCTACTCCCTGGCACTCCTGCCTGTTTTGGAAAAAAAAATAGGGCAGAAAGAAGTTGCAGAGCGATATAATACACTCAGGTACCAGCTCTGTAATGAACACAACAGGAGCTGGCATTCTATTTTCCTTTCTTTGTGCTCTGTTTCTCCATTAATACACTGTGAGTGTTATTTCTTTCTTATACCGATGGGAGCTGTTTGTTTAATTTTGTTCTCCCCTTGTGGCACTGAGCGGGACTTTTTTCCCTGTGTGGGCACCCCAGTAACTGTTTGTTCGTTGCTGGCCCTTATTCTCACTGCTACCGTTTGTGGTTAAGGAGACCACACTGTAATTTTGGCAGGCTCTAGGGTGGTTTGCGTTGTTGTTGACGCCATCTTATGCCGGGACTTGGTGCTTGGTACTTTGCGTCCAGGCAGTTCTCATTGCAGAACTTCATACTGGCTTTCAGTTCTCCTGGAGGTGCAGATAGACCGTGGTGCTCGGGCTCAGTTTGGTAGGCGGGTTTCTGGACCAGTTTCCTGCTCTTCGACTGGTCCCAGCAGTGGCAGTACTTTTATTGTACTCTGCGTTTGTAGTCCCAGTAGATTCTTGATTTATTTAGAATTTCTATCCCACATTTGAGTGTTAGCTCTGTCATCTAATATTCGGCACTTGGATGGTTTTACCTTTGTCTGGTTTACGGTAATGGACATTCGGGGACTGTAAGCCAATTGTCATGCGGGGCTACTTGAATTGCTTGGTGACGTTGCTGGTTTTATGACAGTAGTTTCTTTTTCATCATGCCTTTACTGGTAAAGGTTTTTTTTTGGCATGTGTTTGTGGGGAGATCTTTACGTTGATCGTCTCTGGTTATGAGAGGAATTATCTGGTTTCCTGTATTTAGAAACCATTTTTAGCAGCAGGGAGCAAGTATTTCTCATTTTTAGTTGGACTTCAGGTGAAGCGAAGGGAGCTTTAGCTCTGTTCTGCCATCTGGTTTTGCCTGCACAAGTTCTCCCATTACTACTCTGGTGACGTGCGAGCCAGGGTTGTATGTGGCTCTTTAGAACCCATTTTCGGCTGCTGGGTTAGCTCAGTATTATATCTCCTATGGGTTAATGTGGAGCATTAGATAAAATGAGCTTCATTCCTCTGCAGGGGTATGTTGGACATGAGTATTTACAGCTCTTTTTGTCATATATGCCTGCTACTTCTTAACTGAAGCATTGGTTTCCTACCTTGCTAGCATTTGTGAGCATAGCTGTCACATGATATTTGGTGTTTCCCTATCTGGGCGGTGTTTTCTCTGGGTGCCCAGCAACCAGAGGTATGGGCTGGACTTAGTTACCATCTCTAGGCTTGTCAGAAAGCAGGACTGTATGGTTTGCTTGCATGCCATGGTAATCCGGCACCTTAGGGGCTGTCAGGGTAGCATTTTTTTCTTTTGAGTGCTCTGTTGGCTGTATGTTTTGGGATGGCTAGCTTTCCTCCCAAGGGTCTCAGGTGCAAGGCTGGTTTATTCAGGTCTGTGGAAGCTGTGGTCTCAGCTCAGTTTCCACTGGGGCATATTAAGTTCATAAGACCTAAGTATTGCCATTCTGGGACAGATTGAGGGTCCGTCCAGGCCAGCGTCCTGTTTCCAGCAGTGACCAATCTAGGTCACAGGTACCTGACAAGATCCCAAAACAGTTACAAGTACCTGACAAGATCCCGATATATTTTATGCTGCTTGTTCTAGAACTAAGTGGTGGGGTCGCTATGCCACCTTACTCCTCCTGATGTCTGAGCATCAGGCCTTGCTCCGTCTTCGACAGTTGAAACATTGCTCCGTCTCTGGACGTTAAGCCATTATACCGTCTCCGGACGTCGAGCCATTTCTCCGTCTTCGGACGTTGAGACTTGATCTGTTTCCAGACGTCGAGCCATTGCTCCGTCCCTGGGCATCGGGCCCTGGCTCCATCCCCGGGCATCGGACCTTGCCCTGCCTCAGGAGGTTGTGATTGGCTTCATCTGTGAACATCAAGCATTCCGTCCGATCATATTGTGCCTGTTTCCGCTTCAGGAGCCTGTGTCTCCCCGTTTAGGTTTTGTATATTGCTCCGGTGGCGGAAGTAGTGCCTGGCTCCCTCAGGTCTTTGTTGTTGTTGCTCCTTTACGTTTATCTGCAGAGCCTTCTTTCTCTAGCAGCTGAAACTTTGGGCTCTCTGGATGATGTATGACTCCGGGGACACAGGGCTTCTCTTCTGGTTTGAACTATAGGTCCTGTCTATGGCGAGCAGGTTTATACCCCTCTCCTGGCTGTCCAGTTTTACCGTCTGTGGATGTCAGCACTGGTCTTGACTCCACTAGGAGGCTTTGCTTCGTTCCTGGGTTGTTCTTTACTGGCTTGTGCAACATCTTCAGATGTAGTTTGCTCCTTCTCTAAGGGCAGCACTGGCTCCAACGACTGGAGTCAGGGCATGATCCTTCTACGGTTGATTTTAGAGGCTGGCCTCTGGTTTCCGTGCCCTTAGCAGTTTTAGTGCCTGGACATTCACAGCTCCTTTTTGAAAGTGCTACTATTCGGCAGGTGGCACTTTGCTCCATTTCTGGGAGTCAAGTTTGGCCACACCTCGGATCATGGGTTTTACCCTGTTCTGGGCGGTCTAGTCATCATCCATCCCTGCCTGTTGAGCCATTTTTTTTGGCTCTGCCAGTCATGTTTGGTCTTGACTCGGTCAGTCAAGCCTGGTGCTGTCTTGGACTTTAACGCCTAGTTCCTAGTCTGGCTTGGGGGTATGTGGCTGGCTCTGTTTATTGCCCTTGCACTCTTTCTCTCTTTCTCCCTCTCGTCCAGGTTGTCGGGCCTTGGTCTTCTCCATGGAGGTCTGACTGTGGACCAGTTCTTCTGGCAAGCCTTGCTCCTTAGTAATTTTTTTTGTTACATTTGTACTCCGCACTTTCCCACTCATAGCAGGTTCAATATGGCTTACATATTATATACAGGTACTTATTTGTACCCGGGGCAATGGTGGTTAAGTGAATTGCCCAGAGTCACAAGGAGCTGCCTGTCCCTGCAGTGGGAATCGAACCCAGTTCCCCAGGACCAAAGTCCACCACGCTAACCACTAGGCCACTCCTCCACCTCCAAAAGGAAATGAACTTGTCCTTCCCGCTGACTTTGTATCTTACAATGTGTCCGCATAGTCTGTCCCGCTTTCTTGGGGTTGAGCTTTGTTCCCAATTGAGGTCTGGCCTTGCCTGATCAAGGACAGGTACGGCGTGAGCCATCCAGAATGCTTGGAGTCTCGCTCCATTTCTGGCCCTCAAGTCTTGGTGAGCCTGATTCCATTGCTCGATGTCGAAGTGGGATCCTGGATGGCTGGCATGCCTATTTATTTATTGCATTTGTTTCCCACATTTTCCCACCTATTTGCAGGCTCAATGTGGCTTACATAATACCGTGATGGCGATCACCAATTCCGGTATGAGAAATACAGAGTGGTATTGCGTTAAAGTTCAAGAGTGACAGAGTAAATTAGGTAGTCAAGGAGGAAGAGTTAAGTTTTGTCCAGTTCTGCTATCAGTTTCGTTGTGTTGCAGTGTTCAGGTGTTTAAGTTGGATCGTTATGGTATGCCTTTTTGAACAAGTTGGTTTTTAGTGATTTCTGGACGTTTGTTAGATCGTGCATTGTTTTCAAGACGTTTTGTAGTGCATTCCATAGTTGCTTGCTTATGTAGGAGAAGCTGGATGCATAGGTTAATTTATATTTTAGTCCTTTGCAGCTTGAGTAGTGGAGATTTAGGTATGTGTGTGTTGACCTTTTTGTATTTCTGGTTGGTAAGTCTATCAGGTCTGCCATGTATACCGGGGCCTCATCGTGAATAATTTTATGAACTAGGGTGCAGATTTTGAACGCAATTCTTTCTTTGATTGGGAGCCAATAGAGTTTTTCTCGTAGGAGTTTGGCGCTTTCGAATCTCGTTTTTCCAAATATGAGTCTGGCTGCCGTGTTTTGGGCAGTTTGGAGTTTCTTGATGATTTGTTCTTTGCATCCGACATAGATTGCATTGCAGTAGTCTAGGTGACTTAGTACCATTGATTGTACCACGCTGCGGAATATTTCCCTCAGGAAGAAAGGGTTTACTCGTTTGAGTTTCCACATTGAGTGGAACATTTTCTTTGTTGTAGTTTTCGCTTGGCTTTCTAGCGTGAGGTTTCTGTCGATTGTAACTCCGAGAATTTTCAGGTTGTCTGAAACAGGAAGGGTGTAGTCTGGAGTGTTTATTTTGGTGGGTTTATTCGAGTTGTATTGGGATGAGAGGATTAGACAGTGTGTTTTTTCTGCGTTGAGTTTTAGTTGAAATGCATCTGCCCATGAGTTCATGATTTGCAGGCTGAGTTTGATTTCGTTTGTGATTTCTGTTAGATCGTGTTTGGAAGGGATGTATATCGTGACATCATCTGCGTAGATGTAAGGGTTAAGGCCTTGGTAAGATAGAGATTTGGCTAGTGGGGTCATCATTAGGTTGAAAAGGGTCAGTGATAACAGTGATCCTTGGGGTACTCCACATTCTGGTTTCCATGGTGATGATATTTTCAAATTTGATATCACCTGGTATGTTCTTGTGGTTAGAAAACCCTTGAGCCAACTGAGTACACTTCCACTGATCCTGAAGTATTCTAGGATGTTTAGTAGTATTTTATGGTTTACAGTGTCGAACGCACTAGGCATGTCGAATTGCAGGAGAAGTATGCTTTTGCCAGTAGCAATTTCTTGTTTGATTTTGGTTAGGAGAGTAATTAGTACTGTTTCGGTACTGTGGTTGGAGCGAAATCCTGATTGTGTTTTGTGTAGTATTGAGAATTTGTTTAAGTAGTCGGTAAGTTGCTTGGTTACCATGCTTTCCATCAATTTGACTACCAGAGGGATAGATGCTACTGGGTGGTAGTTGGTGATTTCATTTGCGTTTTTCTTTGTATCTTTAGGTATTGGGGTGAGTAGTATGTTGCCTTTGTCCTTAAGAAAGAGTCCAAGTTGCAGCATGTAGTTCAGGTTTGATGTGAGGTCTGCTATGAAGCGTTGAGGGGCGAATTTTGTTAAATAGTTGGAGTATGTGTCCAATTTACAGTGGGTCTTGGCAAACCTGTTAATTGCTTGGGTGACAATTTCATCGGTAAGGAGAGCGATGTTGTCCAGGTTCGGTCTGCTGGGTATTCCCCGAGGATTGGGTCCAGGCATTCAATGAATATTTCGATGTCGGTGGTGTTCTGCGGTAATGTGTTGTGTAGGTTTATAATTTTCTTGTTGAAGTATTCAGCAAGTTTGTCTGCAGATGGGGTGTCTGTGTTACATAAGTAATGCCACACTGGGAAAAGACCAAGGGTCCATCGAGCCCAGCATCCTGTCCACGACAGCAGCCAATCCAGGCCAAGGGCACCTGGCAAGCTTCCCAAATGTAAAAACATTCTATACATGTTATTCCTAGAATTATGGATTTTTCCCAAGTCCATTTAGTAGCGGTTTATGGACTTGTCCTTTAGGAAACCGTCTAACCCCTTTTCAAACTCTGCCAAGCTAACCGCCTCCACCACGTTCTCCAGCAACGAATTCCAGAGTTTAATTACGCGTTGGGTGAAGAAACATTTTCTCCGATTTGTTTTAAATTTACTACACTGTAGTTTCATCGCATGCCCCCCAGTCCTAGTATTTTTGGAAAGCGTGAACAGACGCTTCACATCCACCTGTTCCACTCCACTCATTATTTTATGTACCTCTATCATGTCTCCCCTCAGCCGTCTCTTCTCCAAGCTGAAAAGCCATAGCCTCCGTAGTCTTTCTTCATAGGGAAGTCGTCCCATCCCCGCTATCATTTTAGTCGCCCTTCGCTGCACCTTTTCCAATTCCACTATATCTTTTTTAAGATGCGGCGACCAGAATTGAACACAATACTCAAGGTGCGGCCATGGAGCGATATAACAGCATTATAACATCCTCACACCTGTTTTCCATACCTTTCCTAATAATACCCAACATTCTATTCCCTTTTCAAGCCGCAGCAGCACACTGAGCAGAAGGTTTCAGTGTATTATCGACGACGACACCTAGATCCCTTTCTTGGTCCGTAACTCCTAACGTGGAACCTTGCATGACGTAGCTATAATTGGTTGTTGGTTGTGGTAACTGGTGTGGTATCTAGTAATTTGTTCACAAGTTGATATAGTTTGTGCGTGTCTTTGTAGTCTGGCCCTATTTTGGTTTTGTAGTAAGACGTTTTGGTTTGTCTTATTGCATACTAGGAAAATATGCCCGTTTCTGAGCGTAATGAAACGGGCGCTAGCAAGGGGCCCCCTCCCTCCGTCCCTCCGAGCTACTTGCCTTGTTCGCTGTGGAGTTTCCGTTTCGGCCCTCGTGGAGTGTCATAGCTCCGCCCTCGACGTCATGACGTTTTGACGCGAGGGCGGTGCAGACACTCCAGTGCACACCGGATATCTCGGGTGCCTCAACTTCCGTGGAGGCTTCAGAACGTTGGGGTTGCCTTTTATATAGAGAGATTTGTATTTTCTTTGCATTTGTTTCCATGCATTGAGTGTGGGTACATCTTTTATTTTCTTCCATGCTCGTTCAAGCCTCCTAGCTTGTGTTTTTAGTTTTTTCAGTTCTTCGTTATACCATGGTATCGAGGTGCTGGAATACTCCTGTAGTGGGGGCTTTCCTGTTCATATGGATGTTGAGCATTTTGCGTCCTCTTTTGCCCTCCATTAGTGTTGAACCTCCTAGTCCCCTGATGGCGAACCTATGACACGCGTGTCAGTACTGACACGCGTAGCCATTTTCAGTGACACGCGGGCCGCATGTGGCCGCATACAGAGAAGCAGCGGAGTTCCTTGCTGACACCCGGGGCGGATCGCCGATGCGCCCCCCCCCCCCCCCGGGGCAGCGCGACCTTCCCCCCCCCCCCCCCCCCCCGGCGAAATCACCCGGTGCATGTTTACCCGCTGGGGTGTGCCGTGTGCGCTCCTATTGGCTCCCTCCCTGCTGCTCCCTCTGCCCCGGCTCCTCACTTCCGGCCGGCGGAGCAGAGAGCAGCGGAATGCCGTGGGGGACGCATCTCTGAGGGCCCTAGTGATCACCATTACCAGCACCATCATCCAATCTACTGTTCTGGGGTGTCGTGGATTTGTAATTGACCACCATTACTGAGATAGGTGAGGGGGAGGCTGGGAGAGGCGAGGGCATGTGCTATGGGTTGCCGTTTCCCGCCATTAGAAATAGCGGCAGCCATCTTAATTTACATAAGGTGGTCAGTTAGGCTAGTTAGGGCTAACAGGCTATCTATAATTCTATCTTCTGTCTCTGCCCCCCTGATGGAGAACTCAAAAAATAAAAAACCAAGGTTAAGTAAAGGAAGTGGTAGTAGCAGTAGCCGACCCTTTCAAGAGACATGGACCGAGATGTATGGCATTATAGAAAAAAATGGCAAATCATTTGCGTTCTATGTACTGAAACGGTAGTAAGCAGAACGTGGAATATAAATAGACATTTTGAAACTAATCATTCCCAGCTCTTGAAAAAAAGTGAGGATGAACGGAAGGAATACATTTCCAGGCAGCTACCACTTTTATAAGAGCCAATCTAAGTCCATCCTTAAATTTGTAAAAGGTTCTACAAATTTAACATCTGCAAGTTTGAGCATTGCTCACTCCATAGCTCAGCATGGAAAAGCACTCAGTGAGGGAGAATTTATTAAAGAAACTCTCCTAAGATGTGCACCAGTTCTATTTCACGATATGCAGAATAAAGATGCAATTATTAAGAGAATATCTGAGTTACCAGGAAATTTGGAGTGCCTGGATCCGATTACCAGACACTTTTAGCACCCTGAAAAATATAGCAATGGCTTTACTCACAATTTTTCCCTCTACGTACTTTTGTGAAACCTTATTCTCAGCGTTAAATAATATCAAAACCAACAAAAGAAACAGATTGACAGATGAAGTTAGTAGCGCTTGCTTGGGCTTGAAGTGTACAAAATACCAACCTTCAATTGAAGATTTAGCCAATGAAATTCAGCAACAAAAAAGTCACTAATAGGCAGATTAGTTAAAGAATTCCCCCTCCCCCTCACTTATCTTAGTTCACGGCACCCCACACAAGTTAAATAATATCAAGACCAACAAAAGAAACCGACTGACAGATGAACAAAGAAGTCACTAAGTAGGTAAGTTAAATAATTAGTTTTTGGTTTATTAAATACAGTTTTATATTACAATTATACATTTTTGTTATTTAAACTATAAATATCGCGAAATTATGGTTTTTTTCTCGAAGTGACACACCACCCGAGTTATGCTCGGTTTTTTGGCGAATTTTGACACACCAAGCTCAAAAGGTTGCCCATCACTGTCCTAGTCCTTGAGCCGGGGTGGTTCAGGCTACCTCCTTGCATGATTTTCAGGTCTAGCCTTTTCAGACTCCAGGTGCTGCCACTTCCCTTCGTCTGAAGACCGTTCTTGCGTAGCATTGAGAGGCACAGTGGCGTGAGAGTTAGGCCCCTTGTTCTGCCTCTGCTCCTAGGGGCTGGTGCCAGCAATCTCTTGAGGCTGGTTCTGGCTTGTCGGTCCCACCCCACTTGGGGACTGCTTTGGTACATCCCACTCGTCTCTGGATTGATCTGTGGGATGCTATGGAAGGTAAAATTAGTTCTTACCTGATAATTTTCTTTCCATTAGTCCCAACAGATCAATCCAGAGGCCCGCTCTTGTATTTGTCTAAGCCATGCCATGTGGGTTTATCTCTTTCTTCCAGATTGATCTTCAGAACTCTCGGCATGGATTGCGTTGTTTATGTCGAGGACACGGTCCTATAGGAGGCTGATATAGGGTAAAAGGTCGTGGCTGCTTCAGACGGGGCCTGACTTTTCCCTGGTTGTCACGGAGGCAGGAGTGTACTTCATGGACCTGTGGTCTCCTTACTGCTTGGGTATAAAACATACTGAAAGTCAGGCTGTTGCATAGTATCCTTTATGACAGAGCTCTGGCATTCTTCCTGTTTCCACCTGCTGGTATGGGAACATAACCCACTTGTCTCTGGATTGATCTGTTAGGACTAATGGAAAGAAAATTATCAGGTAAGAACTAATTTTATCTTAAATATTACTTAAATTATTTAAAATTGTGAGCAGCTATATATTTATTAAAATGTTTGTTTTATCAGTCAGTATTCTAATCTCTCTAGAGCAGGGGATCTCAACTTTGTCCTTGGGACACACCTAGCCAGTCAGGTTTTCAGGATACCCACAATGAATATGCATGAGATAGATTTGCATACTATAGAGGTAGTACATGCAAAGTAATCTCATGCATATTCATGGTGGGTATCCTGAAAACTTGACTGGCTGGGTGTTTTCCTGTAGCACTACAGAAGTTGGGTACAGCCTGAAGCGTAATGATATTTTTAGCACTCTAGGATCAGGAAAATACAAAGCACATCCCCTGACTTCGCAGATCTAAGTTCTCAGCTCCATAGACTACCGACAGTCAACAGACACAAGGCTCAAAGTTTATGAAAACAGAAATATACTTATTGTAGCAACAAGTAAATTACTGGAATAAATGAGGCAACAAGTATAGGAGAGTTATACACAAATGCTAAGTCACTCATAAAAAAAATAACTTGCCCTTATCGAAAGGGGTTTAAATTAAACACACGTTTAGGCCCTAGGCCCAGAATCTAGGGGCCATCTGCTTAGTATCCAATAGCAGTACAGAACTTGTTTTATACAACCTCGTGATGTTGTCTCTGGAGAGGTGTGGCAGGAGCTCTGAAGGGTGCAGTGGTGCAGAAGAGTCCTAGCAGTGCAGGGAGGAGTAGAGGAGGTGAGTGGAGTTTTACGAGCTAGGAAACATGAGAAGATATTAGCTCAGATCTGATAAAGCCACCAGATAACTTTTGGACCACAAGGGTGCCTCTTTATATACAGTTTCTGGCTGTAGCATGTGGCACTGTCTGCTCTGCTGGTCTTCTGCCCCTGCTGTTGTCAACTTCCAGTTCTGAGGGCAGAGGACCAGCAGAATTGACAGCACATGCCTGAAGGCTGCTGCAGCCTTGCACTTCCTTGCTTTTTGTTGTTGTTTTGGCACCGCTGCTGCTTATTGGGAGAAGCAGCAGTGGTGATGGCAGTGAGAGAAAAAACGATTCCTTGTCTCAGCAGGAGACTCCCATTTTAGCGAGAGTGCGGGAGATGACCCACTAAACCAGGAGTCTCCTGCTGAATGTGGGAGATTTGGCAGGTCTGACATGGTCACAAGAGCATGCAATCAAATAAGCAACACTGGATGTAGAACAAGTTGTAGCGTCTAAGTGTAAAGATTTTTCTAGTTTTATCTTTTCACTGAGTGCATTCCAAAGTGATTTCACATACTGAACGTTGACCACATGGGAAGTTAGATAACCGATGATTGGTTGATTCCAAAGATTGTGTTTTGAGCTTTTTGAGCCTTTGTTGGTAGTATTGAGTAAAGGATGGAATGCTGAGGTCTTTTCTGTGTATTTGACAGTTTGTCTTTCAGATCATATTAAGTAAGGCAGTTGCTCTGTTTGTGATTTAATCTGCTAATTTCCTTTTGATTTTGTGGTAACTGAAATCGCCCATTATTATAGTGTTGCTAAAATATACTAGCCTCTCTAATTTGTTACTATCTAGAAAGTTGGAAAGAATTATACAAAAGGGGTCAAGGATGTCTGGGAGCAAAATACCTCTCCAAAAATGGAATGGAATGGGATTAAACTTGGTACGTGAAAACCCCCAGTAAAGAGACACATTGAGATTGAAAATCAGCCGTCCAGAGAAATAAGTCCCTCAAAAAGTGGCCCAATGCATTTCTATGGAAAAGGAGTTCATGTTCTATAGTGTCAAAATTTAGAGAGAAATATTTCAGTTAGAGAACAGGATAAGGCAAGTTAAAAGCAGAAATTCACTACCCTTCCAAACCTCTCAAACCACTTCTACCCCCCCCCCCCAAAAAAAAAAAAAAACTATCACATAGCAACTTTAAAATTACCCCCCACACACCCACACTCACATATACCCAACTGTCACAGTACCCCCACTAAATAACCCATCTGCAAAAAATATCCTCTACCCTACCACCCCTTGCTTCTACCCACTAAAGCTACCTACCCCCTGTAAACTGTCCCACTTCTGATCAGATGCCCAGAAAATGCAGACAGACACATGCATAGATACACACACACACCAACCCCTCCCCACAACACACACATGCATTTACCTACAGAATGGTTGGAAAGAAATCCATGAGTCATGCTCTACATGCTTTCTCTACTTCTTTTAGTTTGAAAAGACTGTTATTTCATTTATGTGCTGATACTGAGAAATTAATTGGGCATAACTTGCTGTCCTGTCAGTGTTTACATGGAATAGTTTTCTGAATGTGGTACAAAGGGATACTGTTTTTATTACTTCTTTTGCAAGATTGTGATTTTATATACTTATGTAGATATAAATGTTTAATGGCTTCTGGACAACAACGGGTTTGCTTTTACAGTGCTCACATAGTATTTGTTCTGTTTCTAGAAACAGCAAATTAACAGTGGACCTGATATTCAGCCAAGGGAGCTCAGGACCAGTATTAGTAACAGTTTTAATGACATATAAGAATAAATGTTTTTTTTAAATCTGTCGAACTAACAGTTAAATGAGACCTTTGTTATCTGTGATTAAACTATTGTAGGAAAACATTTTTTGAGTGCTCTTATGTATAAGTTTCTTATAGATGTGTTTTTCTGGGATTTTCTAGTATTTTGTGTTTTAGTACCAAACTGGTCTTTCTTCTTTGAGTTTTATACTTTATAGTATAAAGATTTGTTTTTGTCTATAGTCTTTACTTTTACTCACTTTTTTTTTGTTTTCCCTTTACAGGTGAGGCAAATGATAAGGATGTTCAGGTAATTGAACTTCCCATTGTTGATAGCCTGCATCCTCGACCTCCTTATTTGCCACTGGCTGTACCGGAAGACCTTGCAGATAGGTTGATACGTGTTCATGGTGACCCTGCGGTGTGGTGGGTCTCTCAGTTTGTCAAGTATCTGATTCGTCCACAGCCTTGGTTAGAAAAGGAAATTGAAGAAGCCACTAGAAAGCTTGGGTTCAAACATCCAGTCATTGGGTAGGATTGATCTTCTGATTTTCATTTTTAACTTTATTTTATTTATTTTAGTTTAGGTTTATGTCTGTCTTTTGTTAGGAGAAACATTGCATGGGTAATCGTCTCCACATTACTTTCTTGTTACAGCTACAGTATTACAGCTCAGAGGGAATTATTATGAAGACTGCAGTACTATGGCCCTTCGTTTGCAACCACCTTGGGTGGCTTCCCTGATTGTCTCTCCCACATAAAATATACTTTCATACGTCAACCCAGCTCATCATAACAGCAAATGTTTGCTGAAAGACATAGGAAAGAAAACCCTAGAGTTCCTACTTGTGTTTATTCTATGATTACAAGTCTAGACTTAAGAATTGTCTGCTGAGTATGCTGCCGTTACTGCAAAGCCTAGGGAGTCCTATATGTTTTTGCTTGTTCCATCAGGTTTTAGATTTGAAAATAATGACATTTTGGATGTCGGGACTCTCCAGAATAGTCCCAGCGTTTTCAGGATAGCCACAAGGAGAATGCATGAAATAAATTTGCATAAAGTGGGTCTGTAATGTATGAATTTTATTTCATGCATATTCATTTTGGATATTTTGAAAACCTAACTGGCTTGTAGGGTCACTGGAACAGATTTGGAAAGTTGGGGTATATGTATAGTAGACTGCTAGTCACACTTGAAACAAAAAGGAATTTCAAGAAAATGCCCTAATCTTCTAAAACTAATGGAAAGAATATTTTCCCACATTTAATTGTAGCTTTTAATATTAAAATAAAAAGAGAGAGAGACATGTCTCACATCCACTGAATTTGGAAATTCAGATGCAAGCTTACTTCAAATTTCTGAAATAAAATTACATTGAATAGTTGGTGGAGGAGATTTTTTTTTCCTTCATTTTATAAAATCAAGACATTGAAGACTAAGGGGATGTGTATTAAAACTTGCAAAAAATGGTTTTGATTTTAAAAAATTGCAAGTGTGCTAAAATGCAACTTAACAACCTATTTACTAAACTTAACTTTCACCCACAAAATGAATTGTCTTCAGAGTGATCACATGTTCGAGTTCACAAAATCTACTACCAGCGCCAGTGAAGACCTCTGAATAATGCCACTTTGTGACACTTTAGCCTATCACATGAACTGTCTTCATGGTGGATCTGGGGAATCTGTCTTCAAGGAACTGGTCAGGTTTTCTTGAGAGAGTCCTTGAGCCTTTAAAGTTTAGAGGAGGCTTTGATATGGGAGGAGCAACTTTCAGCGGGGAGATCAATGTTGACAAGGGAGCTGGAGGAACAAAATCTCCAATGAGAACTGGCTTATTTGCTTCAGGCTGCTTAGCTGGGGGCATTTCAGGAGACAGCAAGCATACAAAAGTGTTAATCTTAAGTTTACTTTGAAGCAAGCTTGATAGCAGTCCTCACAAATTGGTGATGCTATCCAGAGGAACCCAAGGCCAAAGCAGTATCTACAAGCTGTAGAGTTTTAATGGAGTGTTCTACTGAGCATGTGCAAGAGTTCTCGTTAGTGCCTTTGCGCGGGACCACTTCAAACCTACTTTATCATGCAACCTAACAGTCAGATCGATGTGACTGAGTACTTTCCTTTCAAAAATCACTTTTTCCATAGTTTGCCTCTTCAGCGCTTCCCCCCCCCCCCCCCCCCCCAATTAAAAATCATGTAGTTACTGGGTTTTCATCGAATATCTAGGTTTCCTTGCTTTTTGCGCAGTCAACCTGCACCAGTACAGGTGTATCAAGCAATTTTACTATTGAATTGTATGATTTCATTGCAGCTATTTTTCATGTAATACCTCAAAAAGGAGGCAAGTAGCCTCAGGAAGTTTACCCTATGCACCCAATAAATGATGGACTCTAGCACCTATGATGTGTTTCTGCTATGTCTGGGACATCACATAGTATTCCTAGCTGTATCACCTGTAAAATGATGATAAATAGAGGTCTTTGTAACAGTCAAGAATAAATGGAGAGGCTTTTTGCCCCCACCCCAAGTCTGATGCACCTCCATTGACCTTCCCAGGCCTTGAAGCTACACCAGACCCTGGCGATGCATCAGCATTGAAGAAGTATTGCTCTGTCTTAGTCATGTGCTAGTAGAAGCCATAGAGACAAAGTATTGCTCAAGTCTTGCAAGCAAAGGATTCTGTGTTTATCAATACTGGCATCAAGTGAAGGGAAGAGGTAATGTTGTTTCCTGTTGCTTTGTGATTCCTAGAACAGAGAGATTTTGGTTACATCCATACATCTTTCTAAGCATCTCAGCAGAGAGGACCATTCTTCCTGGAGCAAATTGAAGGGATCACAGTAGCCCTTGAGGCCGAGCTCATAGTTACCAATACCACTTCGGTAACCAAAGATGTCACTTTGTTACCCAATGTGACTTTAGCATTGACTGTATTTGAAGATGAGCTCGGTAGAAGATCTAGAAATATTGAATCACCTTCTTGAAAAAAGTGATGCATTGACTACATAAAAAAGTTTCAGCCAATCATGGAGTCTATGGCCCAATGTTACGTTTCAGCCAATCATGGAGTCTATGGCACAATGTTAAGTTTCAGCCAATCATGGAGTCTATGGCACAATGTTGATGCCTCAAAGGGCATCTGTGTATATATATATATATATATATATATATATATATATATATTTTGGATGCTCCAGTGTCCACCTCCAGTGTGTCAAGAGAGCAAGCATAAATGAGGCATTATTTTACATCCGTGTCTGGACTTCCCACCAGTCAAGGGAGAATCCTCACAGAGGTTCTGACTGCTAGCCAGGGTTATGCTTGAATATCTCCCCCAGAACAGGTCATGGCACTGCCTATCCATTTTATGTTTAAGGTGAAACAAATGAGATTGTGGGAGACCCCCCCCCCCCCTTCTCTGATTCTCCTTTCCACAAGAAGTCTGGCTCTATGTACAGAATCCAAAAGGCTTCTAAATTCAAGAAACCACAGCTACCACACCAGTCTGTAGAAGCTGAGCTCATCCTTCAAGAAAACCAAACAGTCAAGGACTCACTGCTGGGTATCCCCAGGGAGAGATGCTCATACCCTTGACCAGCTCAGAAAAAACGTTTACCGCAGTGCTATACTTACTTTCCATGTAAATTGCTTACAACCCCTCCGCGAAAAACTACACTGGCTCCCAATCAAAGAACGCATCACCTTCAAAATCTGCACCCTGGTTCACAAAATCATCTACGAAGAAGCCCCGAGTTACATCACAGACTTGATCGACTTACCAATTAGAAATACATCCGAATCAACACGATCTTATCTAAATCTGCACTACCCAAGCTGCAAAGGACTTAAATACAAAACAACTTACGCATCTAGTTTTTCCTACATAAGCACACAACTGTGGAACGCATTACCAAAAGCCTTGAAAACGACGTACGACCACCTAAACTTCCGGAAATCACTAAAAACCAACCTGTTTAAAAAGGCATACCCTACCGGTCCAACTTAAATGCCTAATCTCTGTAACACAACCAAACTAAAGCACGTAATGGACATAACACAACTCTTCTGTTCTCTGATTCCCTAATGTGGCTGTGCCGCATGAACTTGATCTTACCACAACATCACCCTGTATTCACACCGGAGCCTGCAAAGGCCTCTCCGGTACTATGTAAGCCACATTGAGCCTACAAATAGGTGGGAAAATGTGGGATAGAAATGTAACAAATAAATACAATCCGTTCATGGGCCAGTATGAGAGACATCTAGGTAGAATAAATGACTTGTTAGAGTTTTCATGGTAGGGGACAAAGATAAAACATGCAGAAGGATAAGTGTAGTCAGATTGTTCTACAATGATTTTGGAATAGAATTCAGAGCTTCAGTCAACTGGTTCCGACTGACTCATGACTGTGGTCTCATATAAGATATTCAGGATAAGCTTGCTGACATGCTGTATAAGGAAAGCAAACTATTTGGAATAAGATACATCAATCATGGAGACTTTATGGCACTTAGAAGCATGGCATCGGTGTTGATGCTTCAAAGGGCATTTGTAAATGTATTGGCTGCTCTAGTGTCCATCTCCTGTGTACCGAGGGAGAAAGCATAAGTGAGGCATTATTGTACATCAGTGTCTAGACCTCCCACCGGTCAAAGGGAATCAAATAAGATATCCATTCCGACCTAACCTTGTCTCCTTATCCAGGAGGTACTTGAGTAGGATGCAGTAGAGATACTTCTATCCTCCAAAGAGGTGTTATCCTTTTCCACTTCATTACAAACAAGGCATACAGAGATAGCCACCAGAGGTAGAAGTGCACACAACAGCAGACATTCATAGTCTACATCTCAGTGTTTTGAGTTATAGCTTAAGGAACACACCTACCTCTTAGACCTTAAGGCAATTGAGGCCATTCTATCAGGGGTACAGGGGCAAGAAATGTATTCTAAGTATTCCCTGATACCAAAGAAACCAGGATGACTCTGGTGCTTTAATCCACCTTTTGCAAAATGGAAACTGGTTATGCTCCCTAGAGCTCAGGGAAGTTTACCCTCTTCACAAGGAATAGCTCAGTTTCATATTGAGGAAACGCTACCTCCAGTATCGTACCCTGTCTTTGTCTGGTGTCTTCATCACAGGCATTTGCAAAATGTCTTACAGTTGTTGTAGCATATCTACACAGATTGAGGGTACACATGTATTCCTGTCAGGATGATTGACTGGTCATGAGTACATCTTACATCTAAGGAGAAGCATCCACGTGGCTAGGGTTTGTGGTAAACTGTCTTAAATCCTATTGGAGTCCAACACCTTAAGAACTTAAACCTTTTTCCTGTCAGTGTTCCCATGTGGGAGCATAATTTCTCTTATTTACTTAAAACATTTTTAAAATAAATATTCTGTGCTTATTATTAAAAAAAACATGCTAAGGTTTTATTGTGTGTATGAATAATATTTACTTGTGTTTGTGTAATATGTATTCTCCGAGGACAAGCAGGCTGCTTGTTCTCACGACTGGGTTGACGTCCACGGTAGCCCCCACCAACCGGAACAAAAACTTTGTGGGCGGACCGCACGCAGGGCATGCCCACCGTGCATGCGCGGCCGTCTTCCCGCCCGTGCGCGACCGTTCCCGCTCAGTTTTTTTCGATTCCACGCTGGAGAGAGACGTGTTACCATCTCACTCTTGGTCAGCCCCGGAAACCGGATTTTCTCCTCCTTTATCGTGCGCGTTTGCGCTTCTTTTCTTTATTTTCTGTGTTTAAAAAAAAAAATGTTGGTTTGTCCCCTCGTCGTCTTAGCCGCGGGGGCGCCTCCTTGTGGCTGCGCGGTCGTTTCTTTTTCGGGTGTGCTTTTCACCGCCACCATCGACGACTATGACTTCGCCAATGCAATTTTTCCGTCGATGTCCTCGAAGGTCCCGAGTGGATTCAAAAAGTGTGGTCGGTGCGGCTGGCAGATCTCGCAAACCGATACCCACGCTTGGTGCCTCCAGTGCCTTGGCCTGCAGCATAATACCAAGACGTGCACCTTGTGTCTCGGCTTGCGGAAGCGGACACAGGTGGCGAGGCAAGTTCGTCGGGACCAACTTTTTGGAACTTGCGCCGGCACTTCGACGTCATCGGTGTCGACGGCCGGATCTTCGGTACCGATGTCGACGAAATCGGCACCGACCCCAGGAGCACAGGTACCGTTGGCCCGCCGGACCACCGGCGGGGGTGAGCGGCCGCGCGGCAGTCGGCCCCGGCCACTCCCTCTACCCAGGGCCATCGGGACCGAACCCTGTCAGACCCGATCCCTCGAGGCCGGGGGGGTTCTACCTCCTCTTCATCTCTGCCACCGAGCGCCGATGATGGGCACCGAAAGAAGACCAAGAAACATCTTCATCGGTCGCCCACGGCACACGGGACTACTAGTTCCGGCGCCTCCAGAGATGACTTGACGCCGAGGAAGCGGCAATGCCGAGAGGAGCGTTCCACCTCGGTCGAAGAGGTGTCGCTGCGTCCGTCCATGGGTGCTTCGGTACCGTCTCCTGGACCTGAGCAGCTTCCGGCACCCGCACCGGCCCCCCTGCCTTTCCCGACAGCGGGCCTTGACGAGTGCCTCCGAGCCATCCTTCTGGGGATTTTGGAAGGGCTGATGCGCCAGGCCTTGCCGGCACCGGGGGTGCTTGCGCCCCCGGTGCCGTTGATGGAGGCGCCGGCGTGCTCTAGCCCGATGCCGAGGCCTCCGACACAGACGCTGCTTGCGGTACCGGTGTCGACCGCCACACAGGTGGAATCCCCATCGACGTCAATGGAGGGAGCTTCATCCCCGCCGGCACGGGAGTCCACCGCTCGACGCCATCATCGAAGACGTGGTTCCTCGCAGTCGAGACAGGCCAGGTTCAGGTCTGAGCTGCAAGAGCTCATGTCTGACACCGAGGAAGAGGCCTCGTGGGGGGAGGAGGAGGACCCCAGATATTTCTCCTCAGAGGAATGAGGACCTTCCCTCCGACCCCACTCCTTCACCGGAGAGGAAGCTCTTACCCCCTGAGAGCCTCTCCTTTGCCTCCTTCGTCAAGGATATGTCTACATGCATTCCCTTCCCCGTGGTCTCTGTGGATGAGCCGAGGGCTGAGATGCTCGAGGTCCTCGACTATCCATCACCACCTAGAGAGTCTTCCATGGTACCGTTGCACAATGTCCTCAAAGAGACACTGCTTTGAAACTGGCTGAAGCCATTATCTAACCCCACCATTCCCAAGAAAGCGGAGTCCCAATACAGGATCCACTCTGACCCAGAGTTGATGTGGCCCCAATTGCCTCATGACTCGGCGGTCGTGGACTCTGCTCTCAAGAGGGCACGGAGTTCGAGGAATACCGCCTCGGCACCCCCGGGGCGGGAGTCTCACACTCTGGACTCGTTTGGGAGGAAGGCCTACCAATCTTCCATGCTCGTGACCCGCATCCAGTCGTACCAGCTCTACACGAGCATTTACATGCGGAACAATGTGAAGCAACTGGCGGACCTGGTCGATAAGCTCCCTCCGGAGCAGTCCAGGCCTTTTCAGGAGGTGGTCAGGCAGCTGAAGGCGTGTAGAAAGTTCCTGTCCAGGGGTATATATGACACCTGTGATGTGGCATCTCGAGTTGCGGCCCAAGGTATAGTGATGCGCAGACTCTCCTGGCTGCGTGCCTCTGACCTGGACAACTGCATCCAGCAACGACTGGCGGATGTCCCTTGCCGGGGGGATAATATCTTTGGCGAGAAGGTCGAGCAGTTGGTGGACCAACTACACCAGCGGGAAACTGCCCTCAACAAGCTCTCCCACCGGGCGCCTTCAGCATCCACCTCTGCAGGTGGAAGTTTTTCCCGGGCCAGGCAGGCTGCGCCCTACGCCTACAACAAGCGTAGGTACACCCAGCCGGCCCGAAGGTCTCCTCAGGCACAGGGACTGTCCCAGCATGCTCGTTCCCGTCAACAGCGTGCGCCTAAGCAGCCCCCTGCGCCTCCACAACAAAAGCCGGGGACGGGCTTTTGACTGGATCCATGGGAACATAGCCGCCATCAAAGTGTTCGTACCGGACGATTTGCCGGTCGGGGGGAGGTTGAAAGCTTTTCACCAAAGGTGGCCTCTGATAACCTCCGACCAGTGGGTTCTCCAAATAGTGCGGTGCGGATACGCCCTGAATTTGGCCTCCACTCCACCAAATTGCCCACCGGGAGCCCAATCCTTCAGCTCCCATCACAAGCAGGTACTTGCAGAGGAACTCTCCGCCCTTCTCAGCACCAATGCGGTCGAGCCTGTGCCACCAGGGCAGGAAGGGCAGGGATTCTATTCCAGGTACTTCCTTGTGGAAAAGAAAACAGGGGGGATGCGCCCCATCCTAGACCTGAGAGGCCTGAACAAATACCTGGTCAAAGAGAAGTTCAGGATGCTTTCCTTGGGCACCCTTCTAACAATGATTCAGAAAGGCGATTGGCTATGTTCCCTGGATTTAAAGGACGCTTACACTCACATCCCGATACTGCCAGCTCACAGACAGTATCTCAGATTCCGCCTGGGGACACGGCACTTTCAGTATTGTGTGCTGCCCTTTGGGCTCGCCTCTGCCCCACGGGTGCTCATGAAGTGCTTCGTGGTGGTCGCGGCGTATCTACGCAAGCTGGGAATGCACGTGTTCCCGTATCTCGACGATTGGCTGGTCAAGAACACCTCGGAGGCAGGGGCTCTCCGGTCCATGCAGTGCACTATTCACCTCCTGGAGCTGCTGGGGTTTGTGATAAATTACCCAAAGTCCCATCTCCAGCCAGTCCAATCTCTGGAATTCATAGGAGCTCTGCTGAATTCTCAGACGGCTCAGGCCTTTCTTCCCGAGGCGAGGGCCCACAACCTCCTGTCCCTCGCTTCCCAGACCAGAGCGTCTCAGCAGGTCACAGCTCGGCAGATGTTGAGACTCCTGGGTCATATGGCCTCTACAGTTCATGTGACTCCCATGGCTTGTCTTCACCTGAGATCTGCTCAATGGACCCTAGCTTCCCAGTGGTGCCAGGCCACCGGGAATCTAGAAGATGTCATCCGCCTGTCTGTCAGTTGCCGCAATTCGCTGCACTGGTGGACATTTCGGACCAATTTGACCCTGGGACGTCCATTCCAAATTCCACAGCCCACGAAGGTGCTGACGACAGATGCATCTCGCCTGGGGTGGGGAGCTCATGTCGATGGGCTCCACACCCAGGGACTGTGGTCCCTCCAGGAACAGGATCTGCAGATCAACCTCCTGGAGCTCCGAGCGGTCTGGAACGCACTGAAGGCCTTCAGAGATCGGCTGTCCTACCAAATCATCCAAATTCGGACAGACAATCAGGTTGCAATGTATTACATCAGCAAGCAGGGGGGCACCGGACCTCGCCTCCTGTGTCAGGAAGCCGTCAAGATGTGGCGTTGGGCTTGCCAGTTTGGCATGCTTCTCCAAGCCACATACCTGGCAGGCGTAAACAACAGTCTGGCCGACAGGCTGAGCAGAGTCATGCAACCGCACGAGTGGTCACTCCATTCCAGAGTGGTACGCAAGATCTTCCGAGACTGGGGCACTCCCTCGGTGGATCTTTTCGCCTCTCAGACCAACCACAAGCTGCCTCTGTTCTGTTCCAGACTACAGGCACACGGCAGACTAGCTTCGGATGCCTTTCTCCTCCATTGGGGGACCGGCCTCCTGTATGCTTATCCTCCCATACCTTTGGTGGGGAAGACCTTACTGAAGCTCAAGCAAGACCACGGCACCATGATTCTGATAGCGCCTTTTTGGCCCAATCAGATCTGGTTCCCTCTACTTCTGGAGTTGTCCTCCGAAGAACCGTGGCGATTGGAGTGTTTTCCGACTCTCATTTCGCAGAACGACGGAGCGCTTCTGCACCCCAACCTTCAGTCTCTGGCTCTCACGGCCTGGATGTTGAGGGCGTAGATTTTGCTTCGTTGGGTTTGCCTGAGGGTGTCTCCCGTGTCTTGCTTGCCTCTAGAAAGGATTCCACTAAAAAGAGTTACTTTTTCAAGTGGAGGAGGTTTGTTGTTTGGTGTGAGAGCAAGGCCCTAGAACCTCGTTCTTGTCCTGCACAGAACCTGCTTGAATACCTTCTGCACTTATCAGAGTCTGGCCTCAAGACCAACTCAGTAAGGAATCACCTTAGTGCGATTAGTGCTTACCATTATTGTGTAGAGGGTAAAGCCATCTCTGGAGAGCCTTTAGTCGTTCGATTCATGAGAGGCTTGCTTTTGTCAAGGCCCCCTGTCAAGCCTCCTGCAGTGTCATGGGATCTCAACATCGTCCTCACCCAGCTGATGAAATCTCCTTTTGAGCCACTGAATTCCTGCCATCTGAAGTACTTGACCTGGAAGGTCATTTTCTTGGTGGCAGTTACTTCAGCTCGCAGAGTCAGTGAGCTGCAGGCCCTGGTAGCTCATGCTCCGTATACCAAATTTCATCATAACAGAGTAGTACTCCGCACTCACCCTAAGTTCCTGCCAAAGGTGGTGTCGGAGTTCCATCTTAACCAGTCAATTGTCTTGCCAACATTCTTTCCCAGACCACATACCCGCCCTGCTGAACGTCAGTTGCACACATTGGACTGCAAGCGAGCGTTGGCCTTCTATCTGGAGCGGACACAGCCCCACAGACAGTCCGCCCAATTGTTTGTTTCTTTCGACCCCAATAGGAAAGGGGTCGCTGTCGGGAAACGCACCATCTCCAATTGGCTAGCAGATTGCATTTCCTTCACTTACGCCCAGGCTGGGCTGGCTCTTGAGGGTCATGTCACGGCTCATAGTGTCAGAGCCATGGCAGCGTCAGTGGCCCACTTGAAGTCAGCCACTATTGAAGAGATTTGCAAGGCTGCGACGTGGTCATCTGTCCACACATTCACATCACATTACTGCCTCCAGCAGGATACCCGACGCGACAGTCGGTTCGGGCAGTCGGTGCTGCAGAATCTGTTTGGGGTTTGAATCCAACTCCACCCTCCAGGACCCGATTCGTTCTGTTCCAGGCTGCACTCTCAGTTAGTTGGTAAATTTTTTAGGTCAATCTCAGTTATGTCCTCGCCGTTGCGAGGCCCAATTGACCATGGTTGTTGTTTTGAGTGAGCCTGGGGGCTAGGGATACCCCAGTCGTGAGAACAAGCAGCCTGCTTGTCCTCGGAGAAAGCGAATGATACATACCTGTAGCAGGTGTTCTCCAAGGACAGCAGGCTGATTGTTCTCACCTACCCTCCCTCCTCCCCTTTGGAGTTGCGTTTTTTTCCTCATTCTTTTGCTTGTCATTCAACTGAGCGGGAATGGTCGCGCACGGGCGGGAAGACGGCCGCGCATGCGCGGTGGGCGTGCCCTGCGTGCGGGACCGCCCGCAAAGTTTTTGTTCCGGTTGGTGGGGGCTGCCGTGGACGTCAACCCAGTCGTGAGAACAATCAGCCTGCTGTCCTCGGAGAACACCTGCTACAGGTATGTATCATTCGCTTTTTTTGAAGGTAAATCTGACCTTTTTTTTTTTTTTTAACTTAATGAAGTAAAGCAGTTCTTTCGAGCTTTTTAAGTACATGAAGCTGTTTTAAATTTGACAATATAGAACTATTGTTGGCGTTTGGCAATAATACCAGAGCATACTTAAGTTTTGTATCGGTAGTATTATGATGTAAAATTTCCCTCAAAAAACTCGTATTCCTATATAGGAACATGCCAACACAACTCACGTTTTTGGAACAGATTTTACAAACTACTGTTGAGTAATCACTGGATATCATATTTTAAATCTGCTCATGATCACTGTGTGGTGAATGATTTTCCAAAAGCTTGCAAAATGGATGTTGGAAATTTTTACAGCCAGCGATGAGTTGTATGGCAGTGACTTACAACTGTTAGCAGTGCACTGTTAGTAGTTGAAAGCTCAGCACATCCAAGTTCCATTGTTGTATTGCCATCATCAACAAATGATTTGGCCTTAGAGAGTGATGTTGAAGTACCTGAGAACCTGAACAGTGACCAACCATTTGAAACTGCCGGAGAACTGGAAATAAAAGTAGAGATGTCCAAAGACAAAGGTGATAGAAGCAGTAACACTGAGAGTGAAGATGAAAATCCTCCACTGAGAATGAAGAAAGGGAAGGATTTGAGGCTGCAGTGGAGTAAGACTCAAAGATATTTATACCTGAAACACTACCTAGCATGGTTGATAACTTTTCTTTGTTGACAGCGTTCTTCTTTTGGTATATATGAAGCCTTATGTTTGACATCAAGATAACAAACAAAATTGTGAAACAAAGCAACCTGTATGCTAATCAGGTCAAGAATGACTAACAGTCCACAGTAACACACAGTGAAAATTACCAATTTCATTGGCATCATTTTATTGTCTGGGTATCACTGCCTTCCATAGGAATTGGATTACTGGAGTAGTCAGCAAGATCTTGGTGTACCCGTAGTCTCTGGCACAATGAACAGCAAGTTATATCAAACAATACTTTCACTTAGCTGACAACAGTCAACTTCGAGGGTGACAAGACAGTCAAAACTGCACTTCTCGCACTATGCTATCAATGAGGATTTGATGCAGTTTTGAGTCTTCAATCAGGATTTGAGCATCAAAGAGCCATTGACTCATTTTTGATGGCACAGCCTGAAAATGTTTATAAAATTGTCATGTCAAAAGATCATCTAATGTTGCAGTGAATTAACTGTTTGTCATCAAATGATGCAGTGCAAGAACAGATGGACTTGATCTCATGGATAGACTGCTTGCAAGCTACAGGCCATCTCTAGGTAGAAAAAAGTGGTGATGGCCTTTGTACATGAAGATTTTCAACATCTAAGTGGTCAAGTAGAGGATCTACTGCAAAATGCACTGCAACAAAATAGATCTAGTGTTCATTCAAGATATTGCAAAGTCAAATGAGATAGGGTATTTTTCCTATTCAGTTTTATTAAAGACAGGAAATAAGCCGGAAAGACACACTTTGAACCGAGTCCAGAGGATAAACTTCAGGCCCCCACGCAAGCAAGCTTTGAAGAAATGGACGCAGATAAGTGACTATAACATCATCTGCACACTAAAAAAAAAACTATAAATATGATCAGAACTCTGATAGTATGGAAAGAATAAGTATGTACTTACCTGAATTGGTTAAAGATCTTGGAAGTTAATTACCTGAAAGATATAAAAGTAACCACAAAGAATCAATACTTTTGAAAAGGGAGAAAAAGAATAATTAAAATTTGACAAATTAAAAAGGTTAAATGTTTAGAAAATAGACACTTAACTGATTAACATCCGTGTTTCTGAGTAAGTGGTGTTGAAGAGTCAGATTGTCTTGAAGAGAAAATTGTTTGGTTCTGTTAGTTGAAAAAAAGAAAACACAGCACAACTAATGATCGTACAGGACAATATTCAATCTTCATTCCCTTCGACCTTCACGGTGCCTGACAAACATCTACCTCATTAGGCCACAATACAAGCTTGTATTTGTTATCAACCGACTGGTGAACGCCTTTACGGTACTATGTAAGCCACATTGAGCCTGCAAATAGGTGGGAAAATGTGGGGTACAAATGTAACAAATAAATATCACATTGTGCCTACTGAAGGGCACTGCTTCTCCGAAGATTACTGTGCAGGCACATGGATTGCAGTATGAACGGACCAGCTGTAGAAAAGGTTGCTGTCAGGTGTGCATGATAAACACAGCTGTGATGTGCAGTATTTGCAAAGCTTGTGTACACACTGGCTGAAAACCTGTTTTGTGGATTATTACAAATATACACAGTATGCTCACATTATGTGCATTATAGAGTTGTCGATGATATACTACCTGTGTGCTATACTGACCATTTTGCACTCACAATTGTGTAGCTACAGGTGGACCTGGGTGGGTACAGGCCCGCCCAGTCTGGTGGCCGGTTAGACCCCCCAAAACATTTCAGTGGTGGCTACCTCGCTGTCCTCTCTCCCCCTCCTCTGCCCTCAGATCTAGAATCTGACCCCCCTCCTATGTCCTGACAACACCCCCTTTCTGAAGCTTCCCCCCCCCCCCCCCCCACACCTCAGAACTATCGCTGGCAGCAGCAGTAACAATTCACATCTACTGCTTGAGTTGGCCCTGCCAGCTTCCCTCTACCGTGTCCCCCCTTGCTGATGTCACTTCTTGTTTCCTCATTGGCAGCAGAAGTGGCAGAGAGAAGCCAGCATAGGCAGTGGATACGAATCCTTCTGCTGCAAGTAACAGTTCTGAGATAGAGCAGGAAGGGGGGGATTCACACAGAGGAGGATTTGTGGAACTGTGGGTGGGGTCAGATGCCAGATCCAGGGGCGAAGGAGAGGAGCAGATGTAGAACAAAGGGGGTGACGGGGATATTTGGAAGGGCCCACCTAAAATGGTAGGTTTAGCTACTCCACTGGCTCACATATTTGCTGTACATATAAGTTGTCTGTGTGCCTGTACAGGAACATAGCAGTAAGTTCATCTGGAAAAAAACTCTAAATTTCTTGCCATGCTTGTGATTTATTGTGATCCTGAATGATAAGAAAATGAACAACATTTATTAAAATTGTCCTATTTTTCTGATATTGCCAGGAAAAAGGTTAATAGAATCTTGGCTAAATACAACTCAAGCAAAAGTTTTTCTAGAAGCAAGGGATAAGATTACAGCATGGAAACATGTTGTACATGTTAGAGCTAGTAACTTTATATTTTATATATTACTACTTTAACTTATCTCAGAATAATGCAGTCCCAAAGGATCTTAAATTCTGACTAGCTTACAGGCTACTCACAAACAACAACAGTATCCAAATTGCCAACAGCTCGAGAACTCTTTGTGCTGGGTAGCTGGCTCATTTTAATCTGACCAACAGAATTACCTTCCAAACTGGCGTGGGCATGGGGAGCATATGTAGATGTGCTCTGCACTCATGGATGATATGCACACAAGAAACTTCAAATACATTTCCTAGAGCTAAAGGCAAATTAAAATGCATTAAAAGCTTTCAGATATTACTTGTCAAAAAATATTATCCTAGTCATGACAGATAGGTAGCTATGTTCTACACTGACTAGCAGAAAAGAACAGGTTTGTACTTCCTTTGTCTAGAATGTGCAGCTGAGCCATTTTGCATGAGATTACTTTCATGAGAGCACATTTGTTAGGGAAAGATGTCGTTTTAGTGGATAGACCAAGCAAAATACTTCAAGTCCACGAGCAGTCCCTGTACGACAGGGTAGCAAGCAACCTTATGTACCGTGAGTTGTGGACATGCAAAGTGGATCTGTTTGCTTCTCCTTCAACCAGGAAGATTTCTTTGTTTTGTTCAAATATATGGACTGGCAGCAAACTAGCCTCAGTTGTGCAAATCTTCTATATACATATCCTCTGATCCTTTTAGTAGTGAAGACTTTACAAAAACTCAGAAGAGACTGGAGACTGATTCTCAGGTCCCTAATGGCTGAGACAGGTTTGGTTCCCTATTCTGTGTGAGGAGCTAATCCAGTTGAGGAATTCTCCAACTGTTATTACACAGAATCCTGAAATTTAGTTACATCGTAGCCTCTGAACCCTGCCTTTCATAGCCTAGGACAGTGATGGTGAACCTTTTAGAGACCGAGTGCCCAAACAGCAACCCAAAACCGAATTATTTATCTCAAAGTGCCGGTACTCATTATGGGTGGGGTCACCACATATGACTCCACCCCTATGATAGCCACACCCCTTACACCAGCCATGGCGCATATAAACAGACATCATTGAAAATATTATACTAGTGTAGGAGAAAAAAATAACATGACTTTCTTCCATTATAAATCATTTCTGTAAGCTGTTACAGCTCCAGTATGCCCAGTGCAAAATAAGACAGCAGATGTAAATTCTCCAATTCGACATATTCCAAACAATAAAATGAAAATAAAATGATTTTTCCTACCTTTGTTGTCTGGTGATTTTGTTTTTCTATCCATATTGGTTCTAGTCGCTGATTCTGCTGCTATCTGTTCTCTTAACTCCGTTTCCAGGGCTTCCTTTCCATTGATTTCTTTACTTTCCTCCTTTCTTCTTCATTTCTTGCCCTCCATCCATGTCCAGCAACCATCCTCTCCCCTCCAGCCACAAATGTCCAGCAGCCCTCCTCTCCCCCCTGCCCTACCTCCCAGCACCTGGCAGCACCCAGCACCAGGCCTCCCTCCCACCCAGCACCCACCATCAGGCTTCCCTCCCACCTAGCACCCACCATCAGGCCTCCCTCCCACGCAGCAGCAGCAGGCCTCCTTCCCACCCAGCACCCACCATCAGGTCTCCCTCCCACCCAGCACCCACCATCAGGCCTCCCACCCACCCAGCACGCAGCAGCAGGCCTCCCTCCCACCCAGCACCCACCATCAGGCCTCCCTCCCACCGAGCACGCAGCAGCAGCAGCAGGCCTCCCTCCCACCCACCCAGCACCCAGCAGCAGGCCTCCCTCCCACCCAGCACGCAGCAGCAGCAGGCCTCCCTCCCTCCCACGTAGCAGCAGGCCTCCCTCCCTCCCACCCAGCACCCACCATCAGGCCTCCCTCCCACCCAGCACGCAGCAGCTGCAGCAGGCCTCCCTCCCACCCAGCACCCACCATCAGACTTCCCTCCCACCCAACACCCACCATCAGGTCTCACTGCCACCCAGCACGCAGCAGCAGGGCTCCCTCCCACCCAGCACTCAGTTCCTCAGTTCCCCAGGACCAAAGTCCACCACCCTAACCACTAGGCCACTCCTCCAGAGTTTAAAAAGGGGTTGGACGGTTTCCTAAAGGACAAATCCATAGACCGCTACTAAATGGACTTGGGAAAAATCCACAATTTCGGGAATAACATGTATAAAATGTTTGTACGTTTGGGTAGCTTGCCAGGTGCCCTTGACCTGGATTGGCTGCTGTCGGGGACAAGATGCTGGGCTCGATGGACCTTTGGTCTTTTCCCAGTATGGCATTACTTATGTACTTATGTATTTGGTGGATAGGTCACGGCTACTATCAATAAGATCTTCAAAGATCAGATACTTTGAGCCACTAGACTTCGGTGAATTAAAGGGTGTTTTCACCAGTGGGGTTAATACCACACTGAGTACCAAGATAAGGTAGGTGGTAATATGAGAGGCTTCAAAAGAAGCAAGTTCTGCATAAATCAATCAAGGCTGTACAGCATGTGCCAATTGCACTAAAGTGAACCCCAACTGACTCAGTATTTGACTGGGACCAGAGCTTGAGAGAAAGGGAAGGCCGAAGGCGCATCGAGCAAAGCACAGGCGCTTCGCTGCCGCTGCCGACGCACGCCGACTGAGGAGGTACGCTTTTAAAATTTTAGGAGGAGGAGGGCTCCTGGTGCTGGGAGGGAGGGAGGACGGGCGGGCGGGCTGTTGCTCGTTGCGTTGGAGGGAGGGCGGGAGGAAGGCCGAACTGGGAGGGAGAGTGGGCGGACCAGCGATGGCGACGGCGCGCGTGCCAAGGGAGAGGGCTCTGCGTGCCCTCTCTGGCACGCGTGCCATAGGTTCGCTATCACTGGCCTAGGAGGTAATAATCAGTTCATATCTTGGCTTCTAGAAGAGACTCCGCTAAAAGGCCTTATGATTTTTTTGCCATCTGGTTTGAAGAAAGGGCCTAGATACTTTCTTCTGCCCTACACAAAAACTTAACACCTATGTCTGTCAGAAACCCAAGCTGTGAAATTTGATGGAAGACTAATCAATAGCCTGATGATATCATGTTACTGGCTGAAAGTGAAGATGATCTGAAACATATGATTGTCAAGATCAAGGAACATAGTCTCAAAATGGACCTGCACCTTAAGATGAAGAAGATAAAGATCCTGACAACTGATGAAATCTGTTTGCAATAGAAATAATAGAAAACTTCAACCTGCTTGGAGCAGTAATCCATAATGAAACAAACAGTGAAGAATTCAGTGGTATATTGCGCATGTCAGAACGGCTACAAAGGACTTAGACAAGATCTTCAAGTGAGGTATATTTATTTGCGTACAAAGATTTGGCTTGTCCAAGCCATGGTATTTTCAATAATGTCTTATGAATGAGAAAGTTGGCCAGTGAAGAAGCAAGGCAGTAAGAAAATCAATGCCTTCAAATTATGGTCCTGGAGAAGAATAATATGGGTTGCCCAAAGAACAAATAAAACTTAATCTTTCCTTGTAAGCTCAAATGACAAGATTTCAACTTTCATACTTCAAACACATGATGCAGAGAGAGTGTTAAAAACATCGTGGTTGGCAAGGTTGAAGGTCAACACAAGAGAGATCAGCACTGTGATGGTTCGCTATAACAACAGCAGATATGGATGTCACTCCAACAATTAGCTGCCTGACTGAAGACCAAATACAGCTTAGGGAAACTATCCACAGGGTCTCAAATGAGATGACACCAGTCAAATACTGAGTCAGTTGGAGTTCACTTCAGTGCAATTGGCACATGCTGTACAGCCTTGATTGATTTATGCAGAACTTGCTTCTTTTGAAGCCTCTCATATTACCACCTACCTTATCTTGGTACTCAGTGTGGTATTAACCCCACTGGTGAAAACACCCTTTAATTCACCGGAGTCTAGTGGCTCAAAGTATCTGATCTTTGAAGATCTTATTGATAGTAGCCGTGACCTATCCACCAAGTACATAAGTAATGCCATACTGAGAAAAGACCAAAGGTCCATCGAGCCCAGCATCTTGTCCCCGACAGCAGCCAATCCAGGTCAAGGGCACCTGGCAAGCTACCCAAACGTACAAACATTTTATACATGTTATTCCCGAAATTGTGGATTTTTCCCAAGTCCATTTAGTAGCGGTCTATGGACTTGTCCTTTAGGAAACCGTCCAACCCCTTTTTAAACTCTGGAGGAGTGGCCTAGTGGTTAGGGTGGTGGACTTTGGTCCTGAGGAACTGTGTTCGATTCCCACTTCAGGCACAGGCAGCTCCTTGTGACTCTGGGCAAGTCACTTAACCCTCCATTGCCCCATGTAAGCCACATTGAGCCTGCCATGAGTGGGAAAGCGCGGGGTACAAATGTAACAAAAATAAAATAAATAACCGCCTTCACTACATTCTCTGGCAATGAATTCCAGAGTTTAATTACGCGTTGGGTAAAGAAAACATTTCTCTTATTTGTTTTAAATTTACTATACTGTAGTTTCATCACATGCCCCCTAGTCCTAGTATTTTTGGAAAGTGTGAACAGACGCTTCACATCCACCTGTTCCACTCCACTCATTATTTTATATACCTCTATCATGTCTCCCCTCAGCCGTCTCTTCTCCAAGCTGAAAAGCCCTAGCCTCCTTAGTCTTTCTTCATAGGGAAGTTGTCCCATCCCCGCTATCATTTTCGTCGCCCTTCGCTGCACCTTTTCCAATTGTACTATATCTTTCTTGAGATGTTTCTGTAGTAGACTGGCTCTGTGCACATATCTTTAAATCTTGTCTAAAGTGGATTTTTTCCTTAGTTGTCCTTCCAACAATTTTTCCTAATTCACATGTCCACAACAGTGAACATCTCTACACAGCTGGGATTGCAAAAAAACTCCTAGCCTTCTATTTGTAATAGCGCTGTACACAACCACGTAAGAGACCATCATTGCTCGATAGAACTTATCTATTCAAGACAGACAAGCAGAACAAATAAGAGATTAGATACTTTCATTTATTGTGGGAATGATTTAAAAAACATGGTTTTAAACAGGCAAATGTGTTAAAATTTAAAAGCAGCTTCAAAAGGTTGGACTTTTAGCCTGGATTTTAATAGGGCTAGAGACTGAGTGTGATGTAATGACTCAGGAAGTCTATTCTAAGCATACAGTGCAGCAAGGTAGCATGAACGGAGTCTGGAGTTTGCAAAAGAGGATGAAGGCACCTAGATAAATATGACTTATCTGATGAACGGAGTTCCTGAGGAAGGATGTATTGAGAAAGGAGAGAATCCTGAAGAGTTGCAGAATGAGTGTACTTGTTGGTGCGAAAGAGAAATTTGAATTGTATGCACAAATGATAGAGAGCCCATGCAATGACTTAAAAAGAGCAGTTATGTGCATATGACAACTTGGGCAGGACATGAGTAGGTTTGAGAATAAGGAGTATTTGTATATGTTTTGTATGCAAATAGAGGAGAGTATCTACTGTATATAGTTGGCAATCTGTTTTGAAATATTTGAATCTGTACCTTCATTAGTTGATGGACAGTAAAAGTTCTAGTTTCAGCAAAAGAACTGATATGGTCTCCATTATTGCATGAAGTGTGAAGTCTAATGTAGAGCTTCCTCTGCCTCCTATGGAAATCGTGGTCCCTTTCTTGCCACACAACCAGTAAATAATAATGTGCACCCCTCTTGTCCAACTATCCTGGGCCTAGTCTAGGCAGTTGCCTGGACTACCTCAAGCAATATCATATCTGTTATTTGATTTTATGTATGTGTGCCTATTGTATTGTGCTGACACTGTGAGTATCATTATCATATGAATGCTCTTTCCGTGCTGCCTAGTATAGTATCATTTGTACTCTGCTGACATTTATCATATTTCTATTATGATTGTTCTACTGTGCTTTTTAATATATATATTTATGATACAGTATTATGTTGCTGCTATCTCTAGGATTCAATTTGCCATCTCCAAGTTTTTCATTGATTTTATTTATGCTTAAGTTTGATCATTTCACTATTGTTATGCTGTTAACAAAATTGTTACTTTTCTGTCAATCTATACCTGCTGTACATCACCTTGAGTGAATCTCTTTATAAAGGCAGTTAATAAATCCCAATAAATAAATAATCAAGATTGATCTTGTGAACCTTGTCATGGAATTACTCAGCTGTAGTTTTTGGACAGAAGATGAAGGGAGGTTATAGATGGAGACACTTTGAGGAGGGAGTTTTGTAAGAAAATTTGTGAAATGGATATTAGTACGTTTGTTCGTAAAGTGCAATAGCAGACTGAAATGGAGATGCCTGAGTCAAGTTGGGCCTTGGAGTGGATAACAGAGTGCCTGAGTGAAAGTGGAAAGGAAGGGATACAAAGTTGGAGAGGAAGAGCATATCTGATTGTAACAGTCCTGGTGTAGAGGGAGATGAGGGTGAACTATGCAAACAGGGAAGAATGCTAGTTGGTTTGGGGAAGGTGGAGGAAGACTGCTGGAGTTAGGATGGCACAGGAAAGAGGAGAAAATTCTGGAATCACATTGGGAGTATGTGGGAAGAGTACTAGGCTGACCTGTGCAGGGAAGGAAGAGAGTGATGAGGGGGAAATGTGTGCTCGGATGGGGCTTAGAAACCCAGGGATAAGGGTGGCACAGGAACAAGGATAATGGACACTGTTCATCACTTGCATTATAGGCTCAGACTGGGTTATAGTTTTGTGGTAAGATTATTAAATATTCCCTGTTGAGGTTTAGTTGATTCCACTAATAGCTATTACGTCAAAAGTGCATGCTTAAAAGTGTGTTTCCATGTTGTGTTTACCCTTTCTCCTTGTGCAGACTCAGCAATGTCTGTGTAGAGGACTTGGTTCAAAGAGACATGTTAAAGTATGTCCCAGTAGATTATCATGTCGGATGTTGATTGGGGTGTCCCTGCTGCGCGGTAATCTAGAAGCAAAGAGATCTTGGATTCCCTACAGGAAGAATTGTTTCAGCAGTGGGTAACAGAACCGACATGGGATGGAGATATTGTGGACCTGGTGCTTGCGAATGTAGAGAACGTTTATGACGTCAAGGTGGGAGACCATTTGGCATCTAGTGATCATTGAATGGTGTGGTTCAATATTAAAACAGGAGAGGGGGCTCATTCGAAATTGAAGGTCCTGGATTTCAAAGGAACTAACTTTGCCGAAATGGGGGAATTTCTCAAGGAACAGTTAGTAGGATGGGAACAGCTTAAGGATGTAGAACAGCAATGGACAAGACTGAAAGGAGCTACATTAAAGGCAACTAACCTTTATGCTAGAAAATTATATAAAAGAAAAAGAAGGCCACTCTGGTATTCAAATGTAGTAGCTGAAAAGATAAGGGAGAGGAGGCTAGCCTTCACATGTTACAAGATGACCCAGAAAGATGAAGACAGGAGAGAATACCTGAATAAGTGAAGAGAAGTTGGAAAAGCCATCAGGAAAGCAAAGCGGCAAATGGAAGAAAAGATAGCTAATACGGTAAAACTAGAAGATAAGACTTTTTTCAGATATGTAAGCGACAAGAGGAAGAGCCATAACAGCATTGTGAGGCTCAAAGTTGAAGAGGAGAAATATGTGGAAGATGGATAAAGCTGAACTGTTTAACAATTATTTCTGCTGTGTGTTCACGGATGAAAGGCCGGGGGTAGGGCTGCAGAAAACAAAGGCTAGAGGATGGATATATGGTTGACCAAGACCCGTTCACAGAGGACTGTGTTCATGAGGAGCTAGCCAAACTGAAAGTAAACAGAGCGATGGGGCCTGATGGGATACACCCGAGGGTGCTCAAGGAACTCAAAGAAGTGCTGGCGGCTCCGCTGACCTCTTCAATGCTTCCTTAAGAGACTGGAGTGGTCCTGGAGGACTGGAGAAGGGCAAATGTGGTTCCTTTGCACAAGAGTGGAAGTAAGGAGGAGGCTGGGATTTACAGACCTGTCAGTCTGACCTCGGTGGTGACTAAGCTAATGGAAACGCTAATAAAGTGGAGGATTGTGAGATTTCTCAAACTAAATGGAATGCAGGATCCGAGGCAGCATGGATGAATCTGACTGACTTCTTCGACTGGGTGACCAAACAGTTGGAAATGAGAGGGGCGCTTGATGTGATATCCTTGGATTTCAGCAAAGCCTTTGGCACGGTTCCGCACAGGCGACTAATAAATAAATTGAGTGCCCTCAGTATGGGACCTAGAGTAACTGATTGGGTTAAAAATTGGTTGAATGGAAGGAGACAGAGGGTAGTGGTAATTGTGGCTTTCTCTGAGGAGAAGGATATTGTCAGTGGAGTACCACAGGGATCGGTCCTTGGGCTGGCTTTTTTTAACATCTTTGTGAGTGATATTGCAGAAGGGGCCGCCTGGTAAGGTTTGTCTCTTTGAGGATGATACCAAGCTCTGCAACAGAGTAGACACCCTGGAGGGTGTTAATGACATAAGGAAGGACTTAGCGAAGCTGGAGGAATGGACCGATATTTGGCAACTAAGATTTAATCCCAAAAAAATGCAGGGTCATGCACTTGGGTCGCAAGAACCTGAGGGAATGGTACAGTATAGGGGATGAATTGCTTCAGTGTATGAAGGAAGAGCAGGACTTGGGGGTGATTGTGTCTGATGACCTTAAAGTTTCCAAACAGGTAGAAAAAGCGATGGTCAAAGCCAGAAGGATGCTTGGGTGCATAAAAAGAGGGATGACAAGCAGGAAAAAGGAGGTGATAGTGTCATTGTATAAGTCTCTGGTGAGGCCCCGTTTAGAGTATTGTGTGCAGTTCTGGAGCCCGCACCTACGAAAAGCTATAAGCAGGATGAAGTCGGTCCAGAGGGCGGCTACAAAATTAGCAAGCGGTCTTGAACACAAAAAATATAGGGACAGACTTATGAATCTCAATATGTATGGAAGAGAGAAGGGAGAGACAAGACATGATAGAGACGTTTAAATATCTCAAAGGCATTTATGTACAGGAAGTGAGCCTTTTTCAGCTGAAGGAGAGCTCTGGGACAAGGGGGCATACGATGAAGTTAAGAGGGAATAGACTTAGGAGTAATCTAAGAAAATATTATTTCACGGAAAGGGTGGTGGAGGCGTGGAATGGCCTCCTGGTGGAGGTTGTGGAGTCGAGGACTGTGGCAGAATTTTAAAAGGCATGGGATAAGCATGTGGGATCACTTAGGGAAAGGAAGAGTTAGGAGTTAGAGGATGGGCAAACTGGATGGGCCATATGGCTTTTATCTGCCATCTTGTTTCTATGTGAATTGTGAATGCCTGTGAGTAGTGTTTCTATAGAGTGTAGCTATGTGGCAGTGTGAGGTGTATATGAAATGTTGGGGTGTTGTGTGGTATGAAGTTAGGATGGTGTGGTGGCTGGGGAAGGGTGGGATGGGAGAAAGTATCCTGATAACAAAATTGTAAGTTCTGTGGCTAGCTGTACCTGCCATACATCACCTTGTGTGAATCTCATCTTAAAGTTAGTTATATGGGTGTGCATGGTTTGATGACTTGAATTGTTTGTATGTTGAGTAAGTATGTTGTGTGGTTCTGTTATGTATTTCAGGACATTCTCATTCTTCTTTTCCCTTTCTTTCTAAAGGAAAGGAGGAAAGGGGATGGGATTTCATGTACTGCCTTTCTGTGGTTACAATCAAAGTGATTTACATGTTATATATAGGTACCTATTTTGTACCTGGGTAATGGAGAGTTAAGTGACTTGCCCAGAGTCACAAGGAGCTGCAGTGGGAATCAAACCCAGTTCCCCTGGTTCTCAGGCCACTACACTAACCATTAGGCTACTCCATTCTTGAACTCTTCCCTCCCACTTCCCCCAGGCATTCTTCTGTGTTTTGTTTGGGCCAACCAGCAACTTTTATTCGGCCCCAAACTCCTAGCTATGCAATGCTGTAACTTCTTGTGCTGCTTCACTCTTTCCAGAGGTTCCATCTCTTCTCAGTATCGCTGTCTTTCTAGTGATGGAGCCTCACCTTCCTGCCACTGCATTGCTTAATGACAGTTCGTGCTCTGCTTTACACACAGGTTTGTTTGCAAATGTGCGAACAAACCTATGCATATGAGTGGACTGATCTCCTCAATAGTGTTATTTCTCAGCAAAATACACCTAATAATGAACTGAGATGGGCCTTGTTTGATGGTATTCGTGTGGGAACTCCTACACATACTCAGTAGAGTACTTCTGAAGGCAATACAGCTTGTAAAAACTGTTCCATCTTCAGGCTATGTCAGATGTTATCATATGCTTGTGAGGACTGTTATCCTGCTTTCCTCAAAACACATTTAACAGGTAATGAACTTTATTAGGCACATACATTACAGCATACTACACTGTTCCATATATGCCTGCTAAAATCTAGTTTGTATGCAATATTGATTAATTTACCTTGAGTATATGTGTGCATATATGTTAATGTGTCAAGAGAGCAGCAGTTTAGCATTCACAGTAAACCATACATGCATAGCACAATGTTTTTCATGCATACTAACAATTTTATGTAGTGTATAGTCCCCTAAATGCTGCATAAGATAATTTATATTGGACTCTGGGCCAAATTTTTGGCCCTGGTGTAGAACTTTAGAAAATGTTTCTTTCTCAGTTTATGTCACTCTCTTCAGCATGCATGTGAGGCGAACAGATAAAGTTGGCACGGAAGCAGCATTCCATCCCATTGAAGAATACATGGTACATGTTGAAGAACATTATGAGCTCTTGGCACGCAGAATGTACATAGACAAGAAAAGAGTTTATTTGGCAACGGATGATCCTTCATTACTACAAGAAGCAAAGTTCAAGTAAGTCAAACTGTTATCTATACTGTAAGATAATACAAGAGATTTAATGTCATTCTCTTGTAATTCTGTTTGGATTACAGTGTTCTTTATTGCAACAAAAAGAAACCTGACCCAGGGCCCTATTTCGGCAGTGAAAACCACCTACCTCAGGGGTCAAGAGTACAATATCTGCTACTGAGTAGATACAGAACAATGGATCGAACACAGGAGTTGTATAGGTCATAATGTTTGTTCGTGGATGGACGCATTGATAAATTCAGGCAAGGCATTCGTGTCCCTCTAGGGTTCACAGGCTTCAAGCCATAAACATTCTCCAATAAAAGCCACTTTGCCTAGCTACCGTCCACATCGCGATCAAATTTGGGCGGCATGCTCATTGTCTAAGGGCCGGGGTAACAGCTGAGTGGCTGAAACCAGGAGACTTTCTACACTATTGAAGAATGTTTAAGGTGCGAGGCCCGTGAACCCTAGAGGGACACGAATGTCTTGCCTAAATTTATCAGTGCGTGCATCCACGAACAAACGTTATGACCTATGCAACACCTGTGTTCGATCCATTGTTCTGCAATCTACTCAGTAGCAAACGTACTCTTGACCCCTGAGGTAGGCAGTTTTCACCGCCGAAACATAGCCCCGAGTCTGATCTCTTGTTTGGTGCAATAAAGAACTTTGTAATAGACATCTCCTGTGTTGAAGCTTGTATCACACACTCTCTATTTCTTCATTTTTCTTGGACTTTACGTACAGGTGTCTTCCTGTTTTGTTGTGTATTCTGGATTACACCAACATCCTCATTTTACCTTACTTTTATGTAACTGAGAAATATTTTTTAAAACTTTTATTATGTGTTCTGATAATAAGTTCATTCAGTATATTGTAAGTGCAATTAGATATCATCTAAATAGGTTTAATTAGATTTTATTTATAGTCTGCATTTCTTCAAACAAATTACAAAATCTAAAGCATTACTTCTAAAATGTAACATATTAATAATATATGTTCTAATGATAAAATAATTGAACAGCTCCACAATCACAACATCCTAGCAGTTATATTGGGGGTAATTTTATAGAATTTTACCCATATGTAAATCATGTTTTACAATCGGAAAAGGGCTTATAAAATTGTGCAGCCAAAAATGCATGCCTAAAATATATGCTTCGAAGCAGGTGTAAAGTTGTGCCGAAGCATTTGCATGCTGTTGGTCTCTCATGAACAGCCAGTTTACAAACTGGAATCTCCAACATATGAATGGTGACAAACAAGGAACATGGATGTCAGTATGGTAGCATTCTTAGTAAATGGCCACACAGACATCCATGCAAAGCAGAGGGGCAGCCTAGTAGTTAATGCAGTGGTCTGCGAACCAAGGGACCTGGGTGCAAATCCCACTTTAACACTTTTATTTTTGTAGTTGTGAGCCCTCCAGGCACAGAAAAATACCTGCTATACCTGAACCTGTACCACTTCAATAGCCTTCAGGCTTGCAGGTGGCTTATATTTTCAGGTACAGTAAGTATTTTTCTGTTCCGGGAGAGCTCACAATAATTAGAAAAAATTAAAGTGAGATTTGAACCTGTATCCCTTTGTTCACAGTCCACTGCACTAACCACTAGGCTATACCTCAGACTTGCTTGCTGCTTTGGTAAGAATGCTCATAATTCCTAAAGCTGTCATAGAGCCTGGTATCCCCTTTCAGATTCAATGGAAAAGAGAGATGGCAGCCACTGGGGGATTAAGGCGTGTCATACCTTAATCCCTCCAGTGGTCAGCTGCTCAATCAGAGCACCCTTTTGAACCCTGTACGTGACTGAAACAGGTCTAACTTAGGATGTCCTTCTTTATAGACTTAAACGTTTCTTCCCATTCGGTAATCTCTGTCAAACAACCTTATTTTTGACCCTCCCTATTCTAGCCCAAAACACACCCACAGCATGCCCCCTTGCTATTTGTAGTAAACTGGAACCAAGACTATTACTGCTACACTAAAAAGGCTAACAGCAATATAACCACACATATGTAGCCTTTGTAAACGGGCCCGCTGCTCCAGTATGGGGGGGAGGAAGCCGCCTCCCGCGAATAGCCAGGACTTCACCAAACTGCCACCAGGAAATACTTCAAAAACATTCCTTTATTTTCCAGATTCATAAACAAAACTTCACTCCAGAGTAGAGACTTGCTTCTCAGGCAGAGCTGTTCTACCTTGCTTAGTACATCAGCCAATTACACAAAGACTTTGCCCCCTTCCCTGAGGGGAATGCAATAGTCCTTTGGAAATCCCTGCTTTTTTGGTCCCAGTCAGTAACAAACAAATAGTACTTGTCCCACAAGCAGGATTTCCCCTCAAGACAGTGTTAATCACCAAGCAGCCTTTACTTTCAGGAGGTTCAATACTTTTGGGACTTCCTTCCACCCAAGGTATTTCAGCCTGCTTCAGTTCTTTAGGGACCTGTCTTGCCCAAGGATTTTCAGCCTGCACTGCTCCTCTCCTCCTGAACTGCACCCCTCTTCCTACCAGGCAGCCCTCCTTCATAAACAAGCCTGCCAACTTCAGAGGTTCTCACAATAATCAGGTTTCAAAACAGGGTAGTAATTCCCCCACCACTCAGGGTTTCCCCCAAAAGAAAACCAGGCTTCTCTACATAAGCAGGGTTTAAATCAAAATAAATTCCCCAAACCATGTAGGTTCCAAACCTTCAGGGGCTGCCTTCCTCAGCTCTCAAGCTCCCATTCCGTTCTGCTTTCTTCACTCTATACGTCGGGGATATAGCCTTGTCACACCTTATATGTCTTTTTTTCTAATTTATTTTTACTTTTTTCTTCTTTCTTACTTAAGAGTGCCCTCAGCAAAAACCACTCATTTCAGGCAATTATATTTCTTTTGCCAGGTGGCATGGTATTTCTTTCATCGGGCATCTCTTTTTTTTAATTTTGTGCTATTGCCTATCTAAATAGTGCTACAACTTAAAATAATAAATCAATAAACGTGAACTTATCTCTGAATGTTTTTTTTCCGCATACACACTAAATCCTCGCTTCACTTTCCACAGCCGCTATTATCTCCGACTGGCTGATTGGCTTCCCCTGAAAACACCCGACTTCACGGGTTTCAGAAGTCTTTCCTCAGGGACTTGGGTTAAAGCCGTACAGAAGCTTAGATTAAAACCATATTTTCTTGACTGAACAATGTGTGCGACATTCAATAAATGCATTGATGCAGCTATATAAAGGCGCCCATCTTAAGACTTAGACCAGAAATGATTCTCTTGACGTCACTGCAAGATAAACAAGAATCATTAATCATCTGTTTAGATGTTATACAGCCCATATAATGTTAATGCACAGCCAGACGCTAACTTCAGGCTCCTTTTATCAATAAAACCAGGGCAAAAATCTCTATTGAGTAATTCTCGCCAAAGTAATTTCAAATGATAGTATTCCACTCAATATTCTCATTCATGCCTAATGGGCTAATAGTCTGTATTTGTAGATCCACCCTTGCTCTCGGCGGGTTAGCACTGAAACTCGATCACCGCCAATCAAAGTTGCCGGTACGTGGTCTATAATAAACCATTGCAATTCTGAAAACTTGTGGTTAAATTGTAAACAATGAGCCACAAGAGGTGCTGCAAGATTTTTTTGTTGTCAAATGGCTTTGTGATCTACCAGACAAATTCTCATCTTTCTTATAGTGTGGCCCACATAATATAATAAGCATGGACATTGAATTATGTACACCACATACTAGGCATACTAGGACAGTGAACTATAGAGCCCATTTTCTTGGTTTCCAAGCTGCCTGCATTATGCATACAAATCTGAAAAATGTTGCTAACAGAAACAGATTTCGGTGTCTACCCATTGGTAGTGCCTTTCATGTATTTGTCTGTCTTTGTATATATTTGTGGCCACCACCAGCTTCACCACCACACATTTTTCTGATGAAGGCAGTCTGTGGCTAGGGAATCACATCTGTGAGGGCTTGCTATTCTACTTCTGCTTGAAATAAACCAAGTTACTTGTAGCAGGTGTTCTTCATAGACAGCAATGTACAAGTCGTCAAAAGCAATATTTTCATGAGGAACTAGATAAAATAAAAAAATTGTAGCATGTAGCATGATATAATTGAATTATATCTAAAAAATAATGGGTAAGTATTGTGATACCACCTCTCTGGAATATAGATGTTGCTTCCAATAGGAATTCCGTTCTGCAGTATCCCAACCAACCAGGTCCTTTTCAATGTAGTCCAGATTTTGGGTTTGGTAAGTAACAAATACCACAGGTAAGATGATTCCACAGTAACAAATGGCCATCTCCTTCCAGGGAGGCTTTATCTTTCTTGGTTTTAGGGCTTTTCCAGCAGCTTGCAGTCTGTAGCAATGGTCAAGAAACAGCAATAATTGTTGTTTTTCTTACACAGCTAGACTAGCTTTAATCTGCTGATTCCAGGCTTTTCCCTTGACCTGTAATCTGTAGCAATAGTCAAGTCGCAGCATTAATTGTCTTCTTTTTTTTCTCTCTCTCACACAGCTAGCCTGACTTTATTTAGCAGGGGCAATACCTCTAATAGGTTCTAAACCCCCCTTCTCCTGCCTCTTCCCTCCAGTGTCCTGGGCTCCTTTCTTTGTAAGCAATTTGTTTTACCCAGAAACAATGTCCAAGCTTTCTCCACAATGCTTTCCTTATGGGAATGTGTAGTCACCATCCTCCCTCCAGCAGGATTTTTCCGGGACTGCTCATAAGAATAGCCATACTGGTTTAAACCAATGGTCCATCTAGCCCAGTATCCTTCTTCCAGTGGTGGCCAATCTAGGTCACAAGTACCTGGTAGAAACCCAGTTAGTAGCAACATTCAATACTACCAATCCCAGGGCATGTAGTGGCTTCCCCCATGTCCATCTCAATAACAGACTATGGAATTCCTCCAGGAACTTGTCCAAACCTTTTTTTAAAACTAGATACACTAACTGCTGTTACCACATCCTCCGACAGTGAGCTTCAGAGCTTAACTATTCTATGAGTGAAAAAATATTTTCTCCTATTTGTTTTAAAAATATTTCTATGTAATTACATTGAGTGTCCCCTGGTCTTTGTACTTTTTGAAATAGTAAAAAATCGATTCACTTTTACCCGTTGTACTCCACTCTTTGCGAAGAAATGCAAAGTGATGCACTTAGGGAATAGATACCCACGGGAGACGTATGTGTTAGGCGGTGAGAGTCTGATAGGTACGGACGGAGAGAGGGATCTTGGGGTGATAGTATCTGAGGATTTGAAGGCGACGAAACAGTGTGACAAGGCGGTGGCCTTAGCTAGAAGGTTGTTAGGCTGTATAGAGAGAGGTGTGACCAGCAGAAGAAAGGGGGTGTTGATGCCCCTGTATAAGTCGCTGGTGAGGCCCCACCTGGAGTATTGTGTTCAGTTTTGGAGGCCGTATCTTTTTAAGGATGTAAAAAGAATTGAAGCGGTGCAAAGAAACGCTACGAGAATGGTATGGGATTTGCGTTACAAGACGTATGAGGAGAGACTTGCTGAACTAAACATGTATACTCTGGAGGAAAGGAGAAACAGGGGTGATATGATACAGACGTTCAAATATTTGAAAGGTATTAATCCGCAAACGAACCTTTTCCGGAGATGGGAAGGTGGTAGAACAAGAGGACATGAAATGAGATTGAAGGGGGGCAGACTCAAGAAAAATGTCAGGAAGTATTTTTTCACAGAGAGAGTAGTGGATGCTTGGAATGCCCTCCCGCGGGAGGTGGTGGAAATGAAAACGGTAACGGAATTCAAACATGCGTGGGATAAGCATAGAGGAATCCTGTGCAGAAGGAATGGATCCTCAGGAGTTTAGTCAAAATCGGGAGGCGGGGCTGGTGGTTGGGAGGCGGGGATAGTGCTGGGCAGATTTATACGGTCTGTGCCAGAGCCGATGGTGGGAAGCAGGACTGGTGGTTGGGAGGCAGGGATAGTGCTGGGCAGACTTATACAGTCTGTGCCAGAGCCGGTGGTGGGATGCAGGGATAGTGCTGGGCAGACTTATATGGTCTGTTCCAGAGCCGGTGGTGGGAGGCAGGGCTGGTGGTTGGGAGGCGGGGATAGTGCTGGGCAGACTTATACGGTCTGTGCCCTGAAGAGCACAGGTACAAATCAAAGTAGGGTATGCACAAAAAGTAGCACATATGAGTTATCTTGTTGGGCAGACTGGATGGACCGTGCAGGTCTTTTTCTGCCATCATCTACTATGTTACTCAGGATTTTGTAGACCTCAATCATAACCCTCCTCAGCCATCTCTTTTCTAAGCTGACTCCCTTTAAAGCTTTTTTGGGATGGCTGTCAAAAGACATAGTTCCTCTGACTCTACTTTCTTCTGCTTCCCTTCTGGAATCACCAGCCTTCCTTGGTGTTCCTGCAAGCCCTCACTACTCAGAATCCCCTCCCCCAGAACCCCCCCCCATTCCTCTTGGAAAAGATGGGATTGAACTAGCTCCTACCACATTAAATCCCAGTGGCTGTCTCTGCTGCTGATATTCAGCCCCACTTAACCAGTTAGTGCCACTAAATACCAGCACAGACAATTGCAATATCTAGTTAGTGTTGATGGTAGTCTAGGGGGGACACAGTTGTGACTTACCTGATTAGCTGAAATTTTCAGTCTGCTAAGCAGAAAAGTGCCCAGATAAAGTTAGGACAGCACAAAGGCTTTTCTAACTTTATCCAAGCAGTTATCTGAGCACCCATCTGAATATCAGCCTACAGGTGCATAATGTCTGGTGGCTGCCTAGGATTAGGCCTGAGATTGAGTATCTGGGTCAGATTTCAGCCTGCAGTGGTCAGTGCCATAAAATTCACTGATTGTTGCAGGCTGAATATTGGGGGGAATGTTGCCAGCAATTCTGAGTTAAACTGTCAGTCTGAGGTATTTTATGGTCACCAATCTTAACTAATGCTAAAACAGAATTTAACTGTTTGACATTTTTAGTTCTGAAAGTACTATGCTTAAGTACTTTCTTGATCAAGTATGCTTCCTACCCAATTTATTTTGTTGATTTATTTTTAAAATCATTCTTACTTATCAGAGAACAAACTGCAGGATGTCTAAGTTCACTAACTTTTTAACTTTTAATGCTCTGTGAACAATTTCACAGACCAAAAAACTGCATAATGATTTGTCTTTAATGTTTGCATGCAAACCAAGGCAACTAAAAACCTGTCTGAAAAGCATACAAAAGAAAAAGATACAAAGCATGGTGTTTTAGCAGGTTATAATTTACATGATTTTCTTTTTCTTTTAGATATCCAAATTATGAATTTATTAGTGATAACTCCATATCATGGTCAGCAGGTCTTCATAACCGATACACTGAGAACTCACTGCGGGGTGTTATTCTGGATATTCATTTTTTGTCTCAGGCAGACTTCCTGGTCTGTACGTTTTCATCACAGGTAAAATATTTTTGTTAAATACAAAATATTTAAATATATTTGGTAAAATATATTGGCTATAAATATGTAGCTTGTATATTTTATATATCTTTATTTTTGTTTAAATGGGCACCCAAACTTTGTCTCCTACTTGTTATGGCATGCATTTCTTTTCTTCCAAAGTAAGAGAGCGTTATCAGAAAATGGTGAGCCAGTTCAGCTGCTTAGTATTCTTTATTCTATTTGTTAGGCAAAGGAGATTTCTTTCATTCATGAAAGGGTAAGTTGAGTTCCCTAGCAGTTCTAGCATCCAACCATATGATGCAGAGTTCTGACTGGATGTTAGTTTCAAACAAGCAAACCAGACTTTCTGACCCTTTCAGGTGCACAGGTGTCATGGGTACAAAATGATGCTGGTCAAGAACTTCAGAGAGAGCCGTCTGCAGACAGAATCTTTCCTCTCCAACAATCACAAAAAAAAAAAAATCTAGCAGGGACATCCATTTCCCCTTAGTGGGACATTAGCACTGCTGATTACAAAGCAAATAGATTTTGTCTCCTCCTCTTCAGCCTATATCTCACTCTCTCATCCAACCTACCCAGGCCTCCTTCTCCTCCTTTCCTGCTATCACCGAAGAGGAAATCGCCCATCTCCTCTCCTCCTCGAAAGCCACCACTTGTTCCTCTGACCCCATCCCCACTAACCTACTCAACACCATCACTCCTACCATCACCCCCACCATCTGTCATATCCTTAACCTCTCTCTCTCCACTGCATCTGTCCCGGACACCTTCAAGCATGCTGTGGTCACTCCACTCCTCAAAAAACCATCACTTGACCCTACCTGTCCCTCCAACTACCGCCCCATTTCCCTCCTACCCTTCCTCTCCAAGATACTTGAACGCGCCGTTCACAGCCGCTGTATTGATTTTCTCTCCTCTCATGTCATCCTCGATCCGCTTCAATCCGGCTTTCGCCCCCTACACTCAACAGAAACGGCACTATCTAAAGTCTGCAATGACCTATTCCTCGCCAAATCCAAAGGTCACTACTCCATCCTCATCCTCCTCGACCTCTCCGCCGCTTTAGACACTGTCAATCACAACCTACTTCTTGACACACTGTCCTCCCTTGGGTTCCAGGGCTCTGTCCTCTCCTGGTTCTCCTCTTATCTCTCCCATCGTACCTTCAGAGTACACTCTCATGGTTCGTCCTCCTCCCCTATCCCGGTCTCTGTTGGAGTTCCTCAGGGATCTGTCCTTGGGCCCCTTCTTTTTTCAATCTGCACCTCTTCCTTAGGCTCCCTGATCTCTTCTCATGGTTTCCACTATCATCTTTATGCCGACGACACCCAGCTTTATCTCTCCACACCAGAAATCACTGCGGATACCCAGGCCAAAGTCTCGGCCTGCTTATCCGACATTGCTGCCTGGATGTCCAACCGCCACCTAAAACTGAATATGTCTAAGACTGAACTTATTGTTTTCCCACCCAAACCCACCTCCCCTCTCTCTTCACTCTCTATCTCAGTTGATAACACCCTCATCGTCCCCGTCTCATCTGCCCGCAACCTCGGTGTCATCTTCGACTCCTCCCTCTCCTTTTCTGCGCACATCCAGCAGATAGCCAAGACCTGTCGCTTCTTCCTCTATAACATTAGCAAAATTCGCCCCGTCCTCTCCGAGCACACCACTGAACTCTCATCCACTCTCTCATTACCTCTCGCCTTGACTACTGCAACCTACTCCTGACCGGCCTCCCACGTAGCCATCTTTCCCCCCTTCAGTCCATCCAGAACTCTGCCGCACGTCTTATCTTCCGCCTTAACCGATATACTCATATCACCCCTCTCCTCAAGTCACTTCACTGGCTCCCAATCAGATACCGCATACAGTTCAAGCTTCTCTTACTCACCTACAAATGCACTCGATCTGCGGCCCCTCCGTACCTCTCTACCCTCATCTCCCCTTACGTCCCTACCCGTAACCTCCGCTCTCAAGACAAATCCCTCCTTTCAGTACCCTTCTCCACCACCTCCAACTCCAGGCTCCGCCCCTTCTGTCTCGCCTCACCCCATGCCTGGAACAAACTCCCTGAGCCCATACGCCGTGCCCCCTCCCTACCCATCTTCAAATCAATGCTCAAAGCCCACCTCTTCAATGTCGCCTTCGGCACCTAATCACTACACCTCTTCTCAGGAAAACTTATCTACCCCAACTTGACATTTCGTCCTTTAGATTGTAAGCTCTTCCGAGCAGGGACCGTCCTTAATTGTTAATTTGTACAGCGCTGCGTAACCCTAGTAGCGCTCTAGAAATGTTAAGTAGTAGTAGTAGCTTAGGATTTCCAAAAGTAATAAAACAAGATATTTTGGGGGCCAAGATGGCATCTGAAGCAGACGTGTGCATGTGGGCTCTGAGTCTAGCTGAGTTTAGCCTACCACTTTGCACAGCTCCTCTGTGACTTGGAAGTAGTTTTGCAGCGGCAGGATTGCTGCTGCATGGAACACCCAAAGTGGTTTTGTTTCCAGCCATGGCTGGAGGGGGACCCGTCGCTGCATCTTCCCTGCTTGCTGTTACATCTGTGAGAGGAAGGGAAGGAGTGGAGTTGTCTCCCAGCGAGGGAGCTGCTTCCTTGTGCCTCAGAGAAGAAAAAAAAACAGCTGTGGTGACTATGCAGTCCTTTTGGAGTGCTATTTAAGGTTTGAATTCTTCTCTTCAATCTTTTTCAAGCTCTTTTAGAGGTGAATGTTCAATTTTAAGAATCTGTCAGTGGATTTAGTCGCTGCATCTTCCCTGCTTGCTGTTACATCTCTAGGAGGAAGGGAAGGATTGGAGTCATCTTCCAGCGAGGGAGCTGCTTCTTTGTGCCTCAGAGAAGTGAAAAAAGACAGCTATGGTGACTATAGAGTCCTTATGGGATGCTATTTAAGGTTTGAATTCTTCTCTCTAATCTTTTTCAAGCTCTTTTAGAGGTGAAGTTTCAATGTTGAAGATTTTAAGAATCCGTCAGTGGATTTAATCCATCAGTCTTCTAAGGTGGGCGTTTTGGAAGAAGAGGTCAAGAAGTTTCAGAACTTTTCAATGGTAACTGTGAGAGATAGGGATACACTTGCTCGTAAGCTAGATGTCATGTATCCAAAACAGGAACTAGGTTTGTGAGCCCTTAGGCCACTGCCGAGGAGCGGCAGTGGCAGGCAAAACCACCCCACACCGGAGACTAGGCAGAACAGAACTGGAACTCCGGACTGGAGTTGCAGCAGAGGCAAACAGGCAGGACATAAGCAGAGCAGGTACCCTTAAACTTCACCTGCACTTGGCCACTTTTCACCAGGAGTTGAGCTCCTGGCTGCAGGTGGCCGGCAGGACTTACTGGACAAGGCAGGACTGGATACCCACTAGGCTGAACCAGGACTGAGGGTCAAAGAGGAAAGGAACATACAGGGACAGCAGGGCAAGGAAGGGATAAGCTAAAGGACAGGACTAAAAGCTGCAAGCAGCCACTAAAACAGGGAACAAAACACTGATAAACAAGACACAGAACTGAAAGCTGCAGAACAGCCACTAAAGACACACACAGACAAGGACTTAGACACAAAACAGAAGAGTAAACCAAAGGACAAGCCGGGTCAGGGCAGGCAGCAAGCAGTAGAAAAAAACAGGAAACAAGCCGGGTCTGGGCAGACAGCAGAATCAGGCAAGAAACTAAAACAAGAAACTAGACTAGGCAGAAGTGCACAGAGCACCAACATACCAGGGACCTTAGACGATGCAAAGGCAGAGAGTTTCCAAATGGCTAATAAGCCCAGCTGCAGCAATCACCAGGCAACTACGGGAGCTGTCCAGGGTCAAACAAGACAAGTCTGGCAGCCTGGAAGACCTGGACTGGACTGTGCTGAAGTCTGAAACGGGTGATAGTCCATAGCAGCCACTGGTTCTGGCCACCAGAGGGCGAGGTGAGCACAGACGTAACACTAGAGTACCTGGACAATCAGTATAGGAAGAACAACTTAAGATTGTTAAATTTTCCAAAGCCGCCATTAATTCCAGCATTCAATATGCTGAAAAAATATTTTCAAGAGATTTTGGGTCTTCCAGCTGAATGCTTATCCGCCTATGTTAGAGTCCAGTATCTAGCAGGGAGATGCCCCGACCTACACGCTAGACCTAGTGGACCTTCCAACCAGAAATTCTAAACGATTTTCCCACACCTTTCTCAACCTACACTTCCCCAGCTGTAAAGGGCTCAAATACACATGCGTCCAGCTTTTCCTACATGAGTACAAAGATGTGGAATGCACTACCAACTCACTTGAAAATGATCAACGAATTAAATAGCTTCTGCAAAGCTTTGAAAACCTATCTCTTTAACAAAGCCTACCACGAGAACCCATAATTACTTGAACACAACCCTTACACTCCTTTATTCAGAATGTCTCACTGTACAGCTACATAACCAGATCCTCTTGTTTTCTTTTATCTCTTTGCAACACCAATTGTATTTCTTCCCTGCTATGGCGATGCCATAACAGATCTTTGTAAGCCACATTGAGCCTGCAAATAGGTGGGAAAATGTGGGATACAAGTGCAATAAATAAAAAAAATAAATAAAAAAAGAAGTTCTACCGAGAGACCTCAGCCTGAATTGAATATCACTGAATTTTTGAAAGTTCCTTAGAGGTTATTACCGAACGAACAACATTAGTGACTTTTGCACTGGAACTGGACAGAAATAATATCTTTTGTCTTTATTTTCGTCATATGAACAACATTTTTAGGCTCTAAAGTTGCAATTTTTCCTGATCTTCCTATAGATATTCAAAAATGGAGATGAGAATTCCTGGCTTTAAGGCCTAAAGTTCTCTCCCTGGATGGTTTCTTTGCATTAAAATTTTCCTGCATATGTTTGGTATCCTTAAATCTTAATAATTATGTATTTTTTGATCCCAAGAAGTTGCTTGAATTTATTTCTGTTAAAGAAGGTGAAAGAAATGCTTCCTTTAATATTCCCACTTGATATAATGATGCTGTTAGATTAGCTGCAATTGCTTCTGTCTTGCCTCAGCTTTTGATTAATTTTGTATTAATGAATGCTTTATAGTGATTTATAATTTCCTTGTATCTTGGCCCAATTATTTGTGGACTAAGTTGGAATGTTATTTTCCTTTTTTTAATGTTCTTCTATTATGACTAATATTATTTTGTTATTTTTGCTGTTATCATCTAATACTTAATTCTTTGAATTTATTGATTTTTAGAATATTTGAAATAAAACATTACAACAAAAAAAGCAAGCTATTTTGGACATTGAGTCATCATATGAGTATATGAACATTCCCCAAGCAGAATTTATCGCCATTATAAGTAAGACCTTTAAAAAAAAAAGGGGATTTCAGTTTAAGGTTACCAACAGGATTCATTGTAAATTTAGCAAGTTTGGTATAACTGAGAAGTTTGATTTTCCTCTAACAAACTTAGGGGGTCTTTTACTAAAGCTTAGCTCGAGTTATCTGCACCAGGGCCCATAGGAATATAATGGGCCCTGCTGCAGATAACTTGAGCTAAGCTTTAGTAAAAGACCCCCTTATTCTCAATCTTGCCATAAGAGTGGCACTAGGGATCACAGGTAATCTCTCCCACCCCTACATAGCTCCCCTATAACTTTAGTGGATTCTATGAAATATCTTGGAATAACGCTAGGGGCAGACTGACCATACAGGCAACCAGGCAGTGCCCAGGGCAGGGGGGGGGGGCAGTATTTCCCTGCCATGTGCCCAGGGCTTTATTGGTGCTGGAACCTTTTTTACCTGCTCCCCATCTATGACGTCTGAACAAGGGAGCCACAGTTGCCGTGGCAACTCCCCCCCCATTTTACTTTTCAACTTATTTCTTCCATATCATCAAGCTGATCAATCCATAGACTGGTGGGTTGTGTCCATCTACCAGCAGGTGGAGATAGAGAGCAAACTTTTGCCTCCCTATATGTGGTCATGTGCTGCCGGAAACTCCTCAGTATGTTCTCTATCTCAGCAGGTGGTGGTCACACACAGCAGCAGCTCTGGCTAGGCCTCCAAGCCTAATCCTTAGGTTTTGTTGAGGCCTGGGGTTGAGGGCTCTTTTGAGCAAGTGCAAACCTGGTGGTGCCAGGTCCCTCCTTTTCTCCCCCCTCCCGCTGGCTCCGTTTAAAAAAAAAAAAAATATATATATATATTTTTTTTTAAACGTCTTTAAAGGCGTTTAATTCGATGTTTCTTTAAACGTTCATTGCAGCTACTCACTGGGACACCAGTTCGTTACAGCTCGGAGCGGCAAGCAGGTAATTTTACCTTTTTATAGCGGGCAGGGGGTTCCCCGATTCTCCTCCTCGTGGCAATGGCGTCGGAGGGCGAGGGCGCAAAGGGTCGCTCCCCGGATCGCTGGAGCGCTTCTAGAGGGGATGCGGGGGTTTTACAACCTGATTCGCCCTTGATGGGTGATAGTTTAGTGACCGATGAATGTCCCGGTCGTTCCTCCGGCGTGGCGGTTTTTTCCCGCCATAAACGCCCATCCCCGCTCCTCGCCTCCGCCATCTTGGCCGGCCACGTGGCTCGGACGGCTTCTTCGGGGCCGCCCTTGAGGTTGGAGACATTAATGCCATGAACGCCCTTAATTTGGGCGACGGCACAAAAGCGGCTAAAGTTAAGCGCCGTTCTTCCCGCACGGCTCCTTCACGGAGTTTCGCGCCGGACGCCATTTTGGATGTGCAGCATGTCTCTCCCCCGCTATTGCGAGCGCCGGTTGAGAGTGCGTCTAGGGCTGTTGCCCAGGCTGCGGAAGTGCACAGTCTGGGGGGTTTCTCCCCCGAGTTTGTTTTGCTGCTGCATCAGGCTTTCCTCATGCAAACGCTGCCCCTGCTCCCTCTTCTGATAAAGAGGTTGAGGTTCCCAGAGGTAAACGCCCTCGGGTTGATTTCCAGGCCTTGGAGGACTTTTGTCTCCTCCGATGTAGATGAGGGCAGCGTGTCTGAGGTCTCCCAACGATCCTTTGCGGATTCCTTGGAGGAGATAGATCCCCGCTCGGATGGAGCGGATGACCCCTCTGCAGCGCGGCTTTTTAGCCCAGAGGATTTGCCCAACCTGTTGTTACAGGCCATGGACACTTTGAAGATTTCCTCTCCGGAGGACGTCTCTCCCTCAGCCCCTGTTGGCTCTGCCATTATGCTGGGGACGAAGCGCCCGCCTAGAACCTTCCACGTGCATGATGCCATGCACACCTTAATTGCGGCTCAATGGGATGTCCCGGAAACGAGCCTTAAAGTGGCTAGGGCTATGTCCCGCCTCTATCCTTTGGCTGTGAGTGAACGTGAGGCCTATCTGGGGCCTACCGTGGATTCTTTAATCACTGCGGTGACTAAGAAAACGGCGTTGCCGGTGGAAGGTGGCACGGCCCTAAAGGACGCCCAAGACAGAAGATTGGAGGCGGCCTTAAGGTCGTCCTTGGAGGCAGCTGCTTTAAGTTTGCAGGCCTCAGTTTGCGGCTCCTATGTGGCCAGGGCGTGCCGGACTATGGTGCAGCGGGCTTCCCCCTCGGATCATTCCTTGAGGGCTGATTGGCCGGCCCTGGAATCGGGCTTAGCCTATTTGGCAGACTTGCTGTATGATGTCTGGAGAGCCTCAGCTAAAGGCATGGCTCAGACAGTCTCTGCGCGGCGGTGGCTTTGGCTGAAACATTGGTCTGCTGACCACGCCTCTAAATCCCGCCTGGCTAGATTGCCTTTTAAAGGCAAGCTGCTCTTTGGGGTCGAGCTGGACAAAATCGTGACCGATCTCGGCACGTCTAAGGGCAAGAAATTACCAGAGGTCAGGGCTCGGGTTAGTACTCGTCCCGATACTTCCATACCGCCCGGGCAAGTCGGGTTCCTCTGCCCCCTCTTCCTTCAAGAGGAATTTCTCCCCCAAGCAGCATTCCTTTCGCAGAGACCGCCGTCCCGGAGGTACGCCCTCCGGTCCTCCCCCAGGGTCTCGTACCCAATGACGGGGCCTTGGTCCACGCCCCAGTGCAGATTGGAGGACGGCTGTCCTCGTTTCTGGGCGAGTGGACCACTATAACTTCAGACGCGTGGGTGCTGGAAGTCATCAGAGATGGCTACAAGCTAGAGTTCTGCCAACCCTTAAGAGACGGGTTTGTACTCTCTCCCTGCAAGTCTCCGGTCAAGCTGTGGTAGTGCAGCAGACCTTGGACAACCTGATCCGCCTGGGTGCGGTCGTTCCGGTGCCAAAAAATCAGATTGGCAAGGGACGTTACTCCATTTACTTTGTGGTTCCAAAGAAAGGGGGTTCTGTCCGGCCTATCCTCGACCTCAAAGGGGTCAATCGGGCCTGGAAAGTGAGGCACTTTCGCATGGAGACTCTCCGCTCTGTTATAGCGGCAGTGAAGGCAGGAGAGTTCTTGGCTTCCTTGGACATCAAGGAAGCGTACCTGCATATTCCCATCTGGCCTCCTCTCCAACGCTTTCTGCGTTTTACAGTCCTGAGACGACACTTCCAGTTCAGAGCCCTCCCTTTCGGGTTGGCTACTGCTCCGCGGACCTTTTCCAAAGTAATGGGGGTCATAGCGGCCTTCCTGCTAAAGGAAGGAGTACAAGTCCATCCGTATCTGGACGACTGGTTGATCCGAGCCCCCTCTTATGCAGAGTGCGGCAAAGCTATGGACCGGGTAGTTGCTCTTTTGAGCTCCCTGGGATGGATCATCAACTGGAAGAAGAGCCAGCTGCGCCCGACTCAGTCCCTGGGGTATCTGGGAGTTCGATTCGACACCCAAGTGGGCAGAGTGTTCCTGCCAGACAATCGGATTGTCAAGCTTCAGGCTCAGGTGGACTAGTTCCTAGTAGCCTCTCCTATTCGGGCTTGGGACTACGTGCAGCTGTTGGGCTCTATGACGGCCACGATGGAAGTAGTGCCCTGGGCCAGGGCTCATATGAGACCACTACAGCTATCTCTGCTGCTGCGCTGGACTCCGATGTCGGAGGATTACGCTGTGCGCCTTCCCGTGGACCCAGCAGTGCGCAAGGCGCTGAGCTGGTGGACGCAGACAGACAAGTTGTCTGCAGGATTGCCTCTGGTGACCCCGGAGTGGATTGTCGTCACGACAGACGCCTCTTTGATGGGCTGGGGAGCCCACTGCTTGGGAAGGACAGCGCAGGGGCTCTAGTCTCCTGCAGAGGCAAGTGGTCTATCAACCTCCTGGAACTCAGAGCCATTCGCTTGGTGTTATTGGAGTTCATCCCGGTACTCGTGTTGAAGCCTGTACGGGTCCTGTCGGACAATGCCACGGCTGTGGCCTATATCAACCGCCAGGGAGGTACCAGAGCGCCCCTCTAGCCAAGGAGGCTATGAGTCTTTGCCAGTGGGCGGAAGCGAACCTGGAGCAGCTTTCAGCGGCCCACATTGCCGGAGTCATGAATGTCAAGGCGGACTTTCTCAGTCGCCATACCTTGGAGCCCGGAGAGTGGCAACTATCTGCTCAGGCGTTCTTGGACATCACGAAGCGCTGGGGCCAGCCGAGCCTAGATTTGATGGCGTCATCGGCCAATGGCCAAGTGCCGCGCTTTTTCAGCAGAGGACGGGACCCTCGATCCCTGGGAGTAGATGCTCTTCTCCAACAGTGGCCGACACAAGAGCTCCTCTATGTGTTCCCGCCCTGGCCCATGTTGGGCAGGGTGCTAGACCGGGTGGCAAAGCATCCCGGCAGGGTAATCCTGGTGGGTCCGGATTGGCCCAGACGTCCCTGGTATGCGGACTTGTTCAGGCTCTCAGTCGACGATCCTCTGCGGCTGTCAGTGGAGCAGGGCCTGTTACATCAGGGTCCCGTGGTGATGGAGGATCCCTCTCCCTTTGGTCTTACGGCCTGGCTATTGAGCGGCAGCGTCTGAGGAAGAAGGGCTTCTCAGACAAGGTCATCGCCACTATGCTGAGAGCGAGGAAGCGCTCTACTTCTACTGCTTACGCCAGGGTTTGGCGTATCTTTGCAGCATGGTGTGAAGCAGGCTCACTTTCTCCCTTCACTGCTCCAATTTCTTCAGTGTTGGCGTTCCTGCAAGAAGGTCTGGAGAAAGGCCTGTCGCTCAGTTCCCTTAAAGTCCAGGTAGCGGCTCTGGCTTGCTTCAGGGGCCGCCTGAAGGGTGCTTCCCTGGCTTCGCAGCCAGATGTGGTGCGCTTTCTCAAGGGAGTTAATCACCTGCGCCCTCCTCTGCACTCAGTGGTGCCTGCGTGGAATCTCAACCTGGTGCTAAGAGCATTGCAGAAGCCGCCTTTGGAACCCTTGTCGAGGGCATCTCTGAAAGACCTGACGTTGAAAGCAGTCTTTTTGGTGGCTATCACTTCAGCCAGAAGAGTTTCCGAGCTCCAGGCGCTCTCATGTCGAGAGCCTTTTCTGCAGTGCACTGAGGCAGGAGTGACTATTCGCACAGTGCCTTCCTTCCTGCCCAAGATTGGTTCTCGCTTCCATGTGAATCAGCAGCTCTGTCTCCCTTCCTTTCGTAGGGAGGACTACCCAGAGGAGTACTCCGCTCTTGAATATCTGGATGTGAGACGAGTCATCATCAGATACTTGGAAGTGACCAATGATTTCCGGAAATCGGATCATCTGTTTGTCCTGTTTGCAGGTCCTCGTAAGGGTCTGCAGGCTGCTAAGCCTACAGTGGCAAGATGGGTCCAGGAAGCCATTGCAGCGGCTTATGTGGCCGCGGGGAAGGTGCCGCCTATCCAGCTGAAGGCTCACTCCACGAGAGCTCAGGCGGCCTCGATGGCAGAGGCCGGATCCGTCTCCTTGGAAGAGATATGCAAGGCGGCAACGTGGGCTTCGGCTCATACATTCTCCAAGCATTACCGTTTGACTGTGGCTGCACGGGCGGAGGCCCGGTTTGGAGCTTCAGTGTTGAGGTCAGGGATTTCTATGTCCCGCCCTGGGTGAGTACTGCTTCGGTACATCCCACCAGTCTATGGATTGATCAGCTTGATGATATGGAAGGTAAAATTATGTATAATCATACCTGATAATTTCTTTCCATTAATCATAGCTGATCAATCCATAGCCCCTCCCAGATATCTGTACTGTTTATATTCTGGTTGAATTTTAGGTTCAAGTTTAGCCTTCAGTTACTTCAGGAGGACTTCGTGTTCAAGTTCTTCTTTCACTTGGATTCTTCAAGAGTTGAGACGACTTTGTGTTACAGTGAGCTGCTGCATTCCTCTCCCCTCCGTTTTACGGGGCTGGATTGAGACATAAATTCTGCCGGCACTCCCTCCCGCTTCGTGCGGCTGTAGGGCAGCTTTGTACCCCTCCCGCTTCGGCGGTGTTAGGGTCAGTCAGCTCCTCCCGCGGTTGCGGTTGCAGGATAAGCCAGATCCCCCCGCATCGGCGGGTGTGGTGTCCCTCCCCCGCTCCGCGGGGATGAGCTGGACGGATTCCCCTCCCCCACTTGTGTGGGGATGAGCTGGGTTAATTCCCCTCCCCCGTTTCGGCGGTGGTGAGCTGGGCAGAGTGTCCCTTTGTGGGTGTAATTCTCTAAGTGCTGAGTCCTGCGGATGGAGCTTTGATATCGACATACTGAGGAGTTTCCGGCAGCACATGACCACATATAGGGAGGCAAAAGTTTGCTCTCTATCTCCACCTGCTGGTAGATGGACACAACCCACCAGTCTATGGATTGATCAGCTATGATTAATGGAAAGAAAATTATCAGGTATGATTATACATAATTTTACCTTTTGCACACCAGCATTTCAGAGAAAGTTGCCTGTGTGTCCCCAGAGTCTCCTGTGCCGCACCCCACCCCTGTGATGTAACTTCTTGTTTCCGCAGGGGTAGGGCGGAGAGGAGACCCTGGGGCCGTTTCTGAAGGCTCTTGGTACTTTTTGCTGTACTTTAAGCAGAACCAGTTAACAAGCTTTCAGTCAATGGTAGTAAGGGGTGAAGAGAGGGACAAGTCGCAGGAGAGGTAAGACTAGGAAGAGAAACTCAAGAACAAGCAAAGAAAAGATAAATTTTCAGATTTTTGTGCTTATGGTTTTAATCCATCAGCTGCTCCCTGCAACTGAGCAGAGCTCAAGAATCACTTGGTAGGAATGCATAATATTTCTAATTGAGCTGAGTACCTGCTTTTTTGTTCCAACCTTGCAGTCAGTGGGGTAAAATAAGGTATTTCATTAGAAGGATTGGAAAAGGGGAGGAGATTGTGGAAGAATGGAATACCATGAATTGAAAGTCTCCCTTTTAAAACTTTCTTTCTCTTGGCAGCTCTGATATTGAGAGGGGTTATGGTCAAGGATTAAACTGAGGGGGAATGAAGAGTATCAATGTTCCCATTCCTCACAAAAATCAAAAATATTATTTCCCCATTATATCCCATAGGATGTGGAAGTGGGGGCACTGGGCTTACATGAGCCTAAAGAAGTTGCACAGCAGCAGCAGGAAAAGGTGGCGGGAGGGGGGGGGGAGGAGAAGGGATATATAGGTGCTCATTTTCAAAGCACTTAAACTTGCATAGTTCCATAGATTACTATGAAACTTTGTAAGTCTTTGAAATATGCCTTATTGTCTGACAAACTCTGGGGTCCTTTTACTAAACTGAGGGTGACCACGGGCCGTCGCTAGTTTCGAAAGAGCAAGCGGTAAACCCTTGTTGGGCTTACCGCTGCTCTTTGAAAGGGCCCCCACTGTGTATTTCTTTGTTTGGCTCCCTAGGCAAACATATATTTGTGCCCCCCCCCCCCTACCAGGGACCCCACTCCCCACCATCATTTCACCTCTCTAGAAGTAGCAGCAAAAAGTACACAACCTACTGTGGGTATAATAACATTGTACTCTGTGAGTGATCATGGGAACTATGCAAGCACATGCTTAATGTTTAGAGCTGGTGAGCTGCCAAGTTACCCAGTTCCAGGAGGGAAATTCTGAGCCACACTTGGATTTCTTCAACCCTGTTCTGGTACATAATAGGTCCCGAAGTGCTGATTTCAGTGGGTGGTTATCAGGGATTACAAATAGAGCACTAAATTGGGATACAAGTTCAAAAATAGGACTGGCCAAAAACTCTCCCTCCTGGAGCCTAGGTAACTTGGTAGCTCAGGAGCAGTGGGCTGAAAACCAGTGAAGCTGGGTAATTTCAGTTTCACTCTCCATTGACTCCGATACAAAACTAGAGATTCCAAAGATGGACTGCCCAAAAGATATTTAAGGGCACAGTGTCCAAGATATAAATATACAGTTTTACGTGTGAAAAACGGTTCACAAATGGAAAATCAAAATAACATATTTTAGCTTTTTTTTTATGCTTCTGAAAGAATATAGGCAGAGTGGAGGCAGCATTAGGACAGAATTGAAAAGAATTTGCCCAAGTAATTTAATAGTTAACTGGGTAAATTCCATGGTCTAAAAATTTCTTTTCACTGAACTTCTTCACTCCAGCCCAGATTTTCAAACGGAAGTTTTGTTTATATAAGACTGTATTCACTGGGGATTGAGAAACATACACAAGTGTATGTACTCTCTAGCTCTCTTTTCTAGTGTTGACCTGCTACTCACGTACTTATTCAGGCAGTGCCCCCCCCCCCCCCCCCCGTGGAATCAGCGCACTATCATGTAAAATTCTGGCATTTGCTGCCAGTCCTTTTCCTCAGCTGACAGCAGACCCTTCACATTTTCCCCATTCTTCATTTCTACTGTTTTTCAACAATCTCCTCCCAACCCCAGCCCCTGAAAACTCACTTGTTCTCTCCAAAGACCTGTGCAGCACTCAGATTATCCCACATCCCTTGCAGCTCAGCCCATCATTCCAGTGTTGCCAGATGGCAAAATGTTTTCCAGCCCCAAAATAGCCCAATATAAATATTAATAAGGTTAATATGAATATTGATGAGGTCAATATGAATATTAAGGTTGATAATATTGATATTGCATCGTAATCAGCAGCATCATAATAATCAGCATCAGCAACATAATCATAAGCAACATAATCTTCAAGGAGTCCCTATAACCAGCCCCTCAAAATGGCACAATGATTTACAGTTTAAAGCCAAGCACTACCCTGATGAAAAACCAATACTTCCTTCCTGTGTGTACATCATATTTTGTACAAGCCGGCAATGGCATGTGTACAGCAAATGTAGCAAAATCAAATAAAAATGCTACCAACAAACCAACAGCGTTTTATTGCAGGCAGCCCCCGGCCCCCTCCCTAGGCTAGCAAATACCCTTCGTAGAATTGGCAACTCTAACAATATTGCCAGATGGCAAAAAAATTTCCAGCCCATAAGTAGTTAAAAAGTAGCCCCAAAATAGCACAATATTAACAAGGTCAATATGAATATTAATATGGTTGATATGAATATTGATATTTATTGTAACCATATGCAGCATAATCATAATCAGCATAATTATAGGCAGCATCAGCAGCATAATTCATAATCAGCATTATCATAATTCATGATTCAGCAGCATAATTGTAATCAGCATCAGCACAGCAGTATAATCACAATCAGCATAAGCTGCATTTCATAAATAAGTAAATAAATAAACAGATAGCTAGAAACTCTGAATGTTGAGCACCTGATTCTAATTAACATGATGTCTGTTTTAGTGGCTCTTTACTAGGAGACAAAAATCTCTGCACAACCATAACACATGCTAGGTTGTCCCTATAACCAGCCCCTCCAGATGACACACTGACTACAATTTATAACAAATTACTACTCTACCTATGAAAAGTTATTCCGTTATTATACTTCCTTTCTGTACATTTGTATGCTGCACAAGCTGGCATGTTTGAAAATATAAGTGAGATTAAATAAAAATACCACCAACAATAAAGAACGACAATGTGGATGCAGCAGCTCATAGGTTTGCTTGTTTTGTTTTGAATGTACACAGAACAACGGATGAGCAGGGGAGAGGAAACAGACAAACCAAACTGACTTCAAACTTTTTGACCTCATCCGTTCCCGTTTCCTGTTTTCATATTGAAAACAGGAGAATGGACTGGATGAGGTCAACCTCCTTGCTCTAGCCCTGCCCTCCCTGAACTTACTGGTGTTCTAGTGGGGCAGGAAAGATACCCACTCTTTCCTGCCAGCTGCGCTGCTGCTGATCTGCTACGCAACCCCAGTAGGGATTCCCCATGATGATGTGTCATCTTCGTTTTGCCCCTGTCCCTCTGCTCTGGCTCCCTCTCACCCTGGACCCTGACTCACAATTTAAAGTCTCAGTCAGAGAGACTCTGGCACTGCTGCACTGCTAGTGTGCTGCATACTGTCTTCTCTGCCTCCTCCAGGTGCTTGGCTGTAGGTCCCCCTCCTGATGATCATCAGACGGGGAGTGGGGACCAGCCAACAACACGATCATCTCCTTAAAGTCCAGACTCCACATGCGGTGGGGCAGCACCAAGCTTTTAAAGTGGGCTAGATCCCAGCTCCCTCACTGTCCTATTGGTCAAATTTGACCAATAAGATGGTGAGGGGAAACATCCTCAGGAATATAAAACCCTGTGGACCCCTTATAAGTAAATATCTAAAGAACCATATTTTACTCATATTACAGGCTAGCTTTATTTTTTTTTTTGTGGGGGGGGGGGGAGATGCACAAAGCTTACCTTGCGTGCAGCATTTGCTTTAGACCAGTTGTAGCCAGTCTAAAGCAAACATTAAAGCATCTAATGCACAAAGGGGTTCTGCGTGGCTTTAACTATTCACCGTAGCAGCTACCAATAATCCAATGTAAATACGTTAAAATGAGCTCATCTGTATTCAAATGAGCATTCCATGTGATGCAAAGAAAGGAGCACCTACCTACCTTTAACATGCAAAATCTTCCAGCAAGTCAGGAGGTGTTTTGTGTGACCAATCCCAGGCCAAGGGGGAGACCATCCCACAGATTGGTAGGTGGCTGATACATGTTGTTTAATATTAGAGATATCAGCTAATCCTTTCACTGAAGAACATTTTGCAGCCTTCCTGCTTTTCAAGCACCAAAATTTCTCCTGTGATTATAGAATATAGACCCAAAACAGAGGATGGCTGATGAGTACTTCAGGCTAGTTAGTTGGCAGAAAAAATTAAGGTTGGGCTTCCGGTAGCCATGCTGGCAACTCTTCGACTGACCCCCCTGTCCAGTTCCCTTCAATCTCAACCTCCCAATCACCCCCCACCCCGGCCTAGGCACAGGCAGAAAGTGAACACTTCCTTCTCCCCCACCCCCACCCCCTGGATTTGGCACATACAGGATCATAGCAATTCCTGTGCATGTGCTGAACATGGACACCTACCGAGAGACTGTTCTGTGCATGCCCTAGGCGCTTTCCCTCACAGAATTTTCATGCATCTAATTTGCATATGATTCTGTTTGTGTATCAGTTGCTGTTTACGAATCGGTAAGTTCACCTGCAGATGCCATATTTAATGATGACCTGTGTGCATCGGCCCCTTTATTCTGAACTATCTATGGGTTAAAAGTAAAATTAAGGGACTCGGGGAAAAATCTGATTTTCAAGCATTGGGTCAGATACACTGACGTAATTGAAGCGTTCAGTGCCAGTTCTATATATATGCCATGCTAAATGATGTATGTGCAAAACAGATTGAGGTCTCTTACAGGCGCTTTTTTTTATTTTATTTTCTTCCATTTTGTACGTGCCTATTGTATCAAACTCTCCTTTAAGCTTTCTTTCATTAATGCATGTGAATAGTCTGGACTTGTATAATGAAATTACAGTAATAATCATCAAGATTCCAGGGACATATGAGAATAATTACTTTTTAGTGTCTGTGCTCAAGTTTACAGAAACATGTACAGACAATGATCCTGAAATAGTCCAATGCCTGTTCTACTCTATGAACCAGTGGCCAATCATTTTTATCAGAAAATAACACAGCAACAGAGTTGGTGGGTCAGCCAGTCCCAATTCATTGATTGTCTGATACACCTACTAATTAGATAATTGCTGGCTTATACAGCACAATTGTATAATTTTACTGAAAGTTATGGAATATCATTTTTATGTTAGTATAGGCCAAACCATCTACAACTCTTTATTGCTTTATTTAAAAAAAAAAAAAAACTAGTATGTACTGTTGGCATCTTGCTTTCTAAAATATAACTTTTAAAATGTTTTCCTAATTCACTCACTATCCCTGCTCCAAGTGTAATCCCCTGTTAGGATGGGGATTACTGAGAGAGTAAGTCCTTATAGAAATGACGCGGCCACTGGGACGGAGGTAAATTTTTAAAAAGACTTAAACCACGCAGGGTGGCAAGAAGAAAAAGGGGGATGTTGGGGGGAGTCGGAGAAGAGGGCGGGCAGGTGGCCATAAATGGGAGGGATAGAGGAGAGGGCAGGGGAGAGAGGAGGGTTGCTGGACATGGGTGGATAGAGGGGAGGGCAGGGGAGAGAGGAGGGTTGCTGGACATGGGTGGATGGAGGGCAGGGGAGAGAGGAGAATTGTTGAATATGGATGGGAGGGAAGGGCAGAGAGAGAGGAGAATTGTTGGACATGGATGAAGGGAAGGGCAGGGAGAGAGGAGAATTGTTGGACATGGATGGAGGGGAGGGAAGACAGGAAGGAGATGCACATGGATGAAGGGGAGAAATTCTGGACATGGATGGAGGGGAGGGAAGACAGAGGAAGGAGATGCACATGGATGGAGGGGAAGGGAGATAGAAATGCTCGACATGGATGGAGGGGAGGGAAGGAGATGAGATGTGGGAAAAGGAAGAAAACCTGCACATGGATGGAGAAAATAGGCAGAAGCTGGATCCACTGGACAGTCAAGTCTGCAGAGGACCCAGCTTTTACTTACGGATGTAAGGCAAGAAATTAAAAACAAAGGAAGAAAGTAAAGAAATAAATGGAAAGGAAGCCCCGGAAACGGAGTTAAGAGGACAGATAGCAGCAGAATCAGGTACTGGGCCAGCATGATTAGAAAAACAAAGTCACCAGACAGCAAAGGTAGAAAAAAATCATTTTATTTTCATTATAGTGTTTGGAATATGTTCACTTTGAGAATCAGGTGCTCAATGTTAAAAGTTTATATTTATTTATTTACTTATTTATGGCATTTTATCCCACATTAAACATGAATTAGATTGGAACCTGGGAGCATTTAATTTTTTTTGAGAGAGTAATGCATTGCCCCCCCCCCCCCCCCAGACTCTCTCCACGGCTATAGCGAGCTGTGCAATTTTTTTTTTTGGGGGGGGGCAGAGGTGGATGGGGGGGGCAGAGGTGGATTGGGGAGAGAGCCTGTTGTTAAACATTTACCAGCACACCACTGACTGAACCGGACAGACTCAGTGTTCAGCGCCGTGGTGGAGCAGGCAGAAGGCCGCAGTGCAAATGGTTTCCCTCTGCTGAGTCCACTCGCAAGTCGCTCCTCCTGTGCGTGTGGGTGGCGTGGCTAGCCTAGGCAGTCCCTACCGTATCTGCTAATTTCGTGAACATGAAAGCACAAAAAGTTAAGTGGTTGTAAACCCTGTATTTGTTCAGCAGTCCCACAAAGATGCACTCCATCTCTTTCAGCTCCTATTTCCTTTGCATCTTGTGCTCCCTCTGCCTGTAGTTCTTCAACTTGCTCTTCACCTTTTAAGGCACTGGGATGAAAAAGGGGGCAGGGTGGGAGAAGAGGGAGGGAGAAGAGAGAAAGGAGATGCTAGACGGGGGGGGGGGGATGCCAACTAATAGTCTGCAGGGGGGCACCAGAGACCCTAGGACCGGCCCTGGACAGGGGCAGTCGTACAGGGCCTCGCATTCCTAGGGGCCCCGCATCTCTGGCACATTTGTCCTCCTGTCTCAGAACACATCCCTTCTCTATACCTTAATGTGCATCCATATTTCAGTAGAGAGCAGCGGCAGCGATTTTCATATCCTGTCAGCTGCCAAGCCCAGAGTCGCCTCGCTGCTGCATCCCGCCCCCTTTTGATGTCACTTCCTACTTCTGCAAGGGCGGGATGCAACAGCAAGGAGGCTCTGGGGTTGGCAGCTGATGGGATATGAAAATTGCTGCCACTGTTTGCCACTCTGTTCTGAAATGTGGTGGATTCACATCAAGGTGCAGGGTGAGGTGGGGTTCCGAGAGCTCTAAACCTCCTTTTAAACTGATAAATTATGATTTATGGTGGTCGGCGTGCGGAGGTGGGCAGGCGCGGGCAAGGGAGGGTCTGGACTTGTGAATTGGGAGGAGCACAACCTTTGGGATATTATTCTCTGGGACAGGCATGGAATATTCCTTCTGAAAATCCTCTGTATGTAAGTAAAGGAGAGTACAAGAGTTCCCTTGGAGGAATACCAGAAGGATTGTGGTTTTAAAAGACTTGCCTCAAATGTTGGAGAGCTGTTTCTGGTTGACCCTGATTTTTCAGAGTTAAGAATGAACAGTTTGGGGTTTGTATGAACTGCTGACTCCAGTATGTCATTTGGACATAAGAGAATATAAGTGAGTACCAAATTCACAGCCAGTCTTGGTTCCTACAGCTTGGTTTGGACTTGTATTTTTGGGTTCCTGGCAGAGAAGAGGTAATGCTACCCACTAACGCTTCTTTCCCCAGGTGGAGGCACAGAGTGCCAAGTAAGTAAAGGGTCCGATCGAGACTGCCTTTGGGAGGCTCCAGAAGGGTCCGATTCCAAACCCAGAAAGCCCAGGTCAGGGTCATTACACAAGCAATACTTTTTATAGTAATAAGTCAACAGCAGATATTTCCATGAAACTATAAAGAAAACTCACAGGCCATTAATTCTAATCCCTGCTCTCCCTAGATTTTAGCCTTGTTCAAATTACTCTTTTTTCTGTGCCTCATTTTAGCTGGATAATATAGTCACAGCATTGCTTCTCTTTTCGTTAGTAAAAATTCTGCCAAAAGAGTCTGTCAGGCCATCTTTGTCAGAGGCCAACAGACTGTTTATGAAGAAATTATGAAGTGTGTTACAGTCCTGTTTAATGATAACGTTGTATGCTTTAAATCCAAATGATTCTGTTGTATTGAGTTTGCTGGAAGATCATCTGTAAATATCATATTATCTTACAGAAATGTACTTAAAATATTTAAAATCTACTGGGGAAAAAATCGTTCTAGAGCAAATATTCCATTCAGTAGATTGGAAATGGCATATGTTGTTTAAAAACTAATGTATTGTCCTAAATTCTGTATATCATCTGCAGTGAATTTACTTTCTTGAGAATAATCTTGCCATTCCATGCTTTTCAAAACCCATATGCCATGTTGGATCATTATATATTCAACACAGTATAACACGGCAAGATTCTAATTGTACATACATTTCAGTGTTGCTTTGAGCCACAAATTGTGCAATTTCCATGGTGAGTTTTTGAAATTGTAGTAAACACGATATATTATATATATGTTTTTTTTTCTTTTAGGTTTGTCGTGTTGCCTATGAAATTATGCAGACATTGCATCCCGATGCTTCATCACTTTTCCACTCTTTGGATGATATTTACTACTTTGGAGGACAAAATGCCCACAACCAGATTGCTATTTATCTTCATCAGCCACGAACTGCTGATGAAATTCCTATGGAACCAGGAGATATTATTGGTGTGGCTGGAAACCACTGGGATGGTTACTCTAAAGGCATCAACAGAAAACTAGGAAGAACAGGCTTGTATCCATCTTACAAAGTAAAAGAGAAAATAGAGACGGTCAAGTACCCTACATACCCAGAGGCTGACAAATAGAGCCAAATTAGGCTATATAGTTTGGGATTCACTTAAAATCGGTTCAAACCAACAGACTTTTACTGGGCATTTTAATATGACTGAAATGAAAGCCCTTTAGTGTTTGGGCTGAAAAAAGGGAAAATGGAACAAGCAAATAGGCTCTTGGACTTCTTACTAAACATTCTTCATACACGTACTTGGCGTGCATTCAAATTCACATACAACATGTGGCTATTTTATAATAGTCTCTCCCAAGGATTCGTCGCTGTCGTTGGTTTAACTGAATGAAGCGCTCAGACCCTCTGCTATTAATTGGGTGTAGTAGTAGGACGTCAGCACTGCCATGTTGTATAATTTGAGTGACATGAACATATTTTGTAAGTGCAAAATTTAAACCTGGTGCCTATATTTGAATCATATTGGGTAATTTTAGAAGAGGCGCACCAAGCAGCAGCAGATCTTGACTGTTGTTGCACGAGTGCCGAATTTGCCCTGACCAACTGATACCTAAAAAAAAATAAATACAATATTTTGTTGGTTTCTTTTAATTTATGAGAATTTTTTCTAAGTAATTCCCTGTCTTAATAATAAATGAAGGATGCATCTCAAAGCGTTCATTGTCAGTTATAGTAGCAACATTTTTGTAAAACTGCGTCCGGAACAAATTCTTTAATACCTGATATTTCTGGACATACTTTGATAACAAAAAATAAATAATAATGTTAGTATCTGCTTAATTTTTATTTTGTAATGTTTTAGCAGGGTGTTCAATCATATTAACATTAAGAAAGTGGATGACAGCAGACTTCACTGAATTATTCCCATCCACATTATTAAGGGTATACTGCATAAACATATGGGCCTTTTTACAATCCGTACTAAGAAGAGGCCTGCGTTGTTTTTAGCATGTGGGTTTCCCGCGTGTTGAAGCCACTTTTAACATGGCAGTAAAATGGCTGCCATTTCTATTTTTTCCATTTATGGACACGTGCTAATTTTCCAATTAGTGCATGGCCTCGGGAGACCTTACCGCCACCTATTTACTAGGCAGTAAGGGCTCCTGCACTAATCAGCAGCGCATGGCAATTTGCCAATTAGCGCAGAGCACGGCTACTCTCCACTACCAAAGATACCTAAAAGATATTTATATATTTTAAGCACAGGATTGGCACACACCGATCCCAGAACTACCGTGCGATGCCTGAGCACATCCTGCGGTAGTGCCTTTTAGCATGTGGTAAGCACGCATTAATGCTTACTGCTGCTTAGTAAAAGGGTCTCATAGAGGGGCATTTTCAAAAGAAACGTCTAAGTTGGGATTTGGACATCTGTAAAACGTCCAAATCCGGAGGCGGGGAAAAGCGTATTTTTGAAAAAAAGATGGATGTCCATCTTTTGTTTCGAAAATACCATTGACGTCCTTAGATTTGGAAGTCCCTAGATTTGGATGTCTGAGTTTCGGCGATCTTCGAAACCAAAGACGTCCAAGTCAAAAACGTCCAAATGCAAGCCATTTGGATGTGGGAGGAGCCAGCATTTCTAGTTCATTGGTCCCCCTGACATGCTAGGACAGCAATTGGGCACCCTAGGGGGCACTGCAGTGGACTTCATAAAGTGCTCCCAGGTACATAGCTCCCTTACGTTGTGTGCTGAGCCCCCCCCCCCCCCTCCAAACCCACTACCCCCAACTGTACACCACTGCCATAGCCCTTACGGGTGAAGGGGGGCGCCTATATGTGGTAAAGAGGGTTTCTGGTGGGTTTTGGAGGGCTCACGGTTTCCTCCACAAATGTAACAGGTGGAGGGGGGGTGGGCCTGAGTCCACCTGTCTGAAGTGCACTGCAATACCCACTAAAACTGCTCCAGGGACCTGCATGTGCTGTCACGGACCTGAGTATGACATCTGAGGGTGGCATAGAGGCTGGCACGTTATATTTTTAATTATGTTTTTGAGGGTGGGAGGGGGTTAGTGACCACTGGGGGAGTAATGGGAGGTCATCCCCGATTCCCTCCAGTGGTCATCTGGTCATTTCGGGCACCTTTTTGTGCCTTATTCGTAATAAAAACACGTCTGGGTGAAAACGTCCAAGTTGTAGTCATGGACGTCTCTGCTTTTTTTTGATTATGGGTCAAAGACATCTAAGTCTTAGGAACACCCAAGTCCCGCTTTCACCACGCCTCTGATACGCCCCCTTGAAATTTGGACGTCCTTGCGACGGTCTTCAGTTAGAGACATCCAAAATTGGGTTTCGATTATATCGATTTTTGACGTCTCTGAGAGATGGACGTCCACGTACCAATTTATGTCAGAAGATGGACGTACATCTCTTTCGAAAATGAGCCTGATAGTCTTCTAGGTCTTCATTGCTTTGAAAAATAACACCCAACTAATCTGGTTGGTTTCTGGGAAATTTTAGTTGCCAGTTCCAACCTCTCTATTCCATGGCCTGCAGTACTAGTAAGAGATACTTTCTTTATCCTCCATTTGTTTTTATCATATTTTTCTCCTTGCTTTCATTATCAAGGGAATATATATTGTATGCAGTGCCCAACCATCTTCCTACCGCTGTTCTCATATTTGTGCTTATGTTTGTTTGTTTGTTTATTAGGTATTTGATATTTCTCCGAGGACAAGCAGGCTGCTTGTTCTCACGACTGGGTTGACGTCCACGGCAGCCTCCAGCAACCGGAAGAAAACTTTGCGGGCGGTCCCGCACGCAGGGCACGCCCACCGCGCATGCGCGGCCGTCTTCCCGCCTGTGCGCGACCATTCCCGCTCAGTTTTTTCTATTCCGCGCTGGAGAGAGACGTGTTCCCGTCTCTCTCTTAGTCAGCCCCGGAAACCGGATTGCGGCCTAGCCGTGGTTTTTCTCTTTTCGAGTACGCGTTCGCGTGTTATTTTCCAACAAAAAAAAAAAAAGAAGAGTTTCCTCGTCGTCTTTAGCAGTGAGGGCGCGTCGTCGCGGCCTTGTGGCCGTGCGGTCGTTTCTTCTTTTTCGGGTGTGCTTTTCACCGCCACCATCGACGATTTTGACTTCGCTGACACGATTTTTCCATCGATGTCCTCAAAGGTCCCGAGCAGATTCAAAAAGTGTGGTCGGTGCGGCCGGCAGATCTCGCAGACCGATACTCACGCTTGGTGTCTCCAGTGCCTCGGCCCGGAGCATAATTCCAAGACGTGCACCTTGTGTCTTGGCTTAAGGAAGCGGACACAGGTGGCGAGGCAAGTTCTGCGGGACCGTCTTTTTGGAACTTGCGCCGGCCCTTTGACGTTGACCTCTACGGCATCGGTGTCGACGGCCGGGTCTTCGGTACCAATGTCGACGAAGTCGGCGCCGACTCTGGCACCGACCCCAGGAGTACAGGTACCTTTGGCCTGCAGGTGACGGTGGGGGTGAGCGGCCGCGCAGGCAGTCTGCCCCGGCCACTCCTTCTGCTCAGGGCCATCGGGACCGAACCCTGTCGGATCCGATACCTCGAGGCCAGGGGGGCTCCACCTCCTCCTCATCTCTTCTGCCGAGCGCCGATGACGGGCATCGAAAGAAAGCCAAGAAGCACCGTCATCGGTCACCCATGGCGCACGGGACTGCCAGCTCTGGTACTTCGAGGGACGACTCGACGCCCAGGAAGCGGCAGTGCCGAGAGGAGCGTTACCCCTCGGTCGAAGAGGTGTTGCTGCGTCAGTCTGCGGGTACCTCGGTACCATCTCCTGGACCCGAGCAGCTTCCGGAATTGGCACCCACACCGGCCCCTCTGCCTTTCCCGACAGCGGGCCTTGACGAGTGCCTCCGAGCCATCCTTCCCGGGATCCTGGAAGAGCTGATGCGCCAGGCTCTGCCGGCACCGGGGGTGCTTGCGCCCCCGGCGCCATTGATGGAGGCGCCGGTGGGCTCTGGCCCGATGCTGAGGCCTCCGACGCCGCTTGCAGCACCGGTGTCGACCACCACGCAGGTGGAGTCGACGTCGATGGAGGGAGCTTTGTCCCCGCCAGCGCGGGAGTCTACCGCTCGACGCCATCATCGAGGACGTGGTTCCTCGCGGTCGAGACGGGCCCGGTTGAGGTCTGAGCTGAGAGAGAGCTCATGTCCGACTCCGAGGAGGAGGCCTCGTGGGGGGAGGAGGAGGACCCCAGGTATTTCTCCACAGAGGAGTCTGTGGGCCTTCCCTCCGACCCCACTCCTTCACTGGAGAGGAAGCTCTCGCCTCCTGAGAGCCTCTCCTTTGCCTCTTTTGTCAGGGATATGTCCATCTGCATTCCCTTCCCCGTGGTTACTGTGGATGAGCCGAGGGCGGAGATGCTCGAAGTCCCGACTATCCATCACCACCTAGAGAGTCTTTCACGGTGCCGTTGCTTCGGAACTGGTTGAAGCCACTATCTAATCCCACCATCCCCAAGAAAGCGGAGTCCCAATACAGGATCCACTCAGACCCAGAGTTGATGTGGCCTCAATTGCCTCATGACTCGGCGGTCGTGGACTCTGCTCTCAAGAGGGCACGGAGTTCGAGGGATACCGCCTCGGCGCCCCCTGGGCGGGAGTCTTGCACTCTGGACTCGTTTGGGAGGAAGGCCTACCAATCTTCCATGCTCGTGACCCGCATCCAATCATACCAGCTCTACACGAGCATCCACATGCGGAACAATGTGAGGCAACTGGCGGACCTGGTCGACAAGCTCCCTCCGGAGCAGTCCAGGCCTTTTCAGGAGGTGGTCAGGCAGCTGAAGACGTGCAGAAAGTTCCTGTCCAGGGGTATCTATGACACTGTGATGTGGCATCTCGAGCTGCGGCCCAAGGTATAGTGATGCGCAGACTCTCATGGCTGCGTGCCTCTGACCTGGACAAACCGCACCCAGCAGCGGCTGGCGGATGTCCCTTGCCGGGGGGGATAACATTTTCGGCGAGAAGGTCGAGCAGTTGGTGGACCAACTACACCAGCGGGAAACCGCTCTCGACAAGCTCTTCCCACCGGGCGCCTTCAGCATCCCCCTCTGCAGGTGGACGTTTTTCCCGGCCTGGCAGGCTGCACCCTACGCCTACAGCAAGCGTAGGTATACCCAGCCGGCCCGAACGGCCTCCTCAGGCACAGGGACAGTCCCAGCGCGCTCGTTCCCGTCAACAGCGTGCGCCTAAGCAGCCCCCTGCGTTTCCACAGCAAAAGCAGGGGACGGGCTTTTGACTGGATCCATGGGAACATAGCCACCATCAAGTATCCGTACCGACGACCTGCCAGTCGGGGGGAGGTTGAAAGTTTTTTCACCAAAGGTGGCCTCTTATAACCTCCGACCAGTGGGTTCTCCAAATAGTGCGGTGCGGATACACCCTGAATTGGTCTCCACTCCGCCAAATTGCCCACCGGGAGCTCATCCTTCAGCTCCCATCACAAGCAGGTACTTGCAGAGGAACTCTCCGCCCTTCTCAGCACCAATGCGGTCAAGCCCGTGCCACCCGGGCAGGAAGGGCAGGGATTCTATTCCAGGTACTTCCTTGTGGAAAAGAAAACAGGGGGGGATGCGCCCCATCCTAGACCTGAGAGGCCTGAACAAATATCTGGTCCGAGAAACTTCAGGATGCTTTCCTTGGGCACCCTTCTACCCATGCATTCAGAAAGACGATTGGCTATGTTCCCTGGATTTAAAAGACGCTTACACTCACATCCCGATACTGCCAGCTCACAGACAGTATCTCTGATTCCGTCTGGGGACATGGCACTTTCAGTATTGTGTGCTGCCCTTTGGGCTCGCCTCTGCACCACGGGTGTTCACGAAGTGTCTCGTGGTGGTTGCGGCGTATCTATGCAAGCTGGGGGTGCACGTGTTCCCGTATCTCGACGATTGGCTGGTCAAGAGCACCTCAGAGGCAGGAGCTCTTCGGTCCATGCAGTGCACTATTCACCTTCTGGAGCTGCTGCGGTTTGTCATAAATTACCCGAAGTCCCATCTCCAGCCAGTCCAATCTCTGGAATTCATAGGAGCTCTGCTGAATTCTCAGACGGCTCAGGCCTTTCTTCCCGAAGCGAGGGCGCAGAATCTCCTGACCCTCGCTTCCCAGACCAGAGCGTCTCAGCAGGTCACAGCTCGGCAGATGTTGAGACTCCTAGGCCATATGGCCTCTACGGTTCATGTGACTCCCATGGCTCGCCTTCACATGAGATCTGCTCAATGGACCCTAGCTTCCCAGTGGTGTCAAGCCACCGGGAATCTAGAAGATGTCATCCGCCTGTCCGTCAGTTGCCGCAATTCACTGCACTGGTGGACGATTCGGACCAATTTGACCCTGGGACGTCCATTCCAAATTCCGCAGCCCACGAAGGTGCTGACGACGGATGCATCTCGCCTGGGGTGGGGAGCTCATGTCGATGGGCTCCACACCCAGGGAGTGTGGTCCCTCCAGGAACAAGATCTTCAGATCAACCTCCTAGAGCTCCGAGCGGTCTGGAACGCACTGAAGGCCTTCAGGGATCGGCTGTCCTACCAAATCATCCAAATTTGGACAGACAATCAGGTTGCAATGTATTACATCAACAAGCAGGGGGGCACCGGATCTCGCCCCCTGTGTCAGAAAACCGTCAGGATGTGCGTTGGGCTTGCCAGTTTGGCATGCTTCTCCAAGCCACATACCTGGCAGGCGGGTAAACAACAGTCTGGCCGACAGGCTAAGCAGAGTCATGCAACCGCACGAATGTGGTCGCTCCATTCCAGAGTGGTACGCAAGATCTTCCGAGAGTGGGGCACCCCCTTGGTGGACCTTTTTCGCCTTTCCAGACCAACCACAAGCTGCCTCTGTTCTGTTCCAGATTACAGGCGCACGGCAGACTGGCGTCGGATGCCTTTCTCCTCCATTGGGGGAACGGCCTCCTCTATGCTTATCCTCCCATACCTTTGGTGGGGAAGACCTTGCTGAAGCTCAAGCAAGACCACGGCACCATGATTCTGATAGCGCCTTTTTGGCCCCGTCAGATCTGGTTCCCTCTACTTCTGGAGTTGTCCTCCGAAGAACCGTGGAGATTGGAGTGTTTTCCGACTCTCATTTCGCAGAACAACGGAGCGCTTCTGCACCCCAACCTTCAGTCTCTGGCTCTCACAGCCTGGATGTTGAGGGCGTAGATTTTGCTTCGTTGGTTTGTCTGAGGGTGTCTCCCATGTCTTGCTTGCCTCTAGAAAGGATTCCACTAAAAAGAGTACTTTTTCAAGTGGAGGAGGTTTGTCGTTTGGTGTGAGAGCAAGGCCATAGAACCTCGTTCTGTCCTGCACAGAACCTGCTTGAATACCTTCTGCACTTATCAGAGTCTGGTCTCAAGACCAACTCAGTAAGGAATCACCTTAGTGCGATTAGTGCTTACCATTATCGTGTAGAGGGTAAAGCCATCTCTTGAGAGCCTTTAGTCGTTCGATTCATGAGAGGCTTGCTTTTGTCAAGGCAATTTTCATCATAACAGAGTAGTACTCCGCACTCACCCTAAGTTCCTGCCAAAAGTGGTGTCGGAGTTCCATCTTAACCAGTCAATTGTCTTGCAACATTCTTTCCCAGACCGCATACCCCGCCCTGCTGAACATCAGTTGCACACATTGGACTGCAAGCGAGCGTTGGCCTTCTATCTGGAGCGGACACAGCCCCACAGACAGTCCGCCCAATTGTTTATTTCTTTCGACCCCAATAGGAAGGGGGTCGCTGTCGGGAAACGCACCATCTCCAATTGGCTAGCAGATTGCATTTCCTTCACTTACGCCCAGGCTGGGCTGACTCTTGAGGGTCATGTCACGGCTCATAGTGTTAGAGCCATGGCAGCGTCAGTGGCCCACTTGAAGTCAGCCACTATTGAAGAGATTTGCAAGGCTGCGACGTGGTCTTCGGTCCACACATTCACATCACATTACTGCCTCCAGCAGGATACCCGACGCGACAGTCGGTTCGGGCAGTTGGTGCTGCAGAATCTGTTGGGGTTTGAATCCAACTCCACCCTCCAGGACCCAATTTATTCTGTTCAGGCTGCACTCTCAGTTAGTTGTTCTTCGTAGGTCAATTTCGTTATGCCCTCGCCATTGCGAGGTTCAATTGACCTGGGTTCTTGTTTTGAGTGAACCTGAGAGCTAGGGATACCCCAGTCGTGAGAACAAGCAGCCTGCTTGTCCTCGGAGAAAGCGAATGATACATACCTGTAGCAGGTGTTCTCCGAGGACAGCAGGCTGATTGTTCTCACCTACCCTCCCTCCTCCCCTTTGGAGTTGTGTTTTACTCATTCCTTTGCTTGTCATTCAACTGAGCAGGAACGGTCAAGCACAGGCGGGAAGATGGCCGCGCATGCGCGGTGGGCGTGCCCTGCGTGCGGGACCGCCCGCAAAGTTTTCTTCCGGTTGCTAGGGGCTGCCATGGATGTCAACCCAGTCGTGAGAACAATCAGCCTGCTGTCCTCGGAGAACACCTGCTACAGGTATGTATCATTCGCTATACTGCCTTTCATTGAGCACAATCAGTGATCAACAACTTAATATGAGCCCTGAAAAGGGAAAAGAACAGCAGTACAATATAGGAGAGTAAAGAGGGAAGAAAAATAGGAGAAAAAAAAGGGACTAAGAAATTGCACCTGCATTGCCACCCATTAGATCCTTGCTTTCCCTTAATTAAAGTACTGGACTAATGATGGTGGTAGAGCTAGTGCAGACACTTCTGTTGGACTAGTTTCTACCATCTCTGTTATTCCAAGCATCTGCTACATTTTGAGGGGCATTTCTATATGACATCTAAATCCAACTTTGGACTTTTTACTCAAAACATCTAAAAATCAAATAGTGAAAATGCCCATTTTCAAATCAGAAAAATATCTTTTTTCTTTGAAAATGACCATTTCCGAGATGTTGTTGTACTTAGTACATCTATCTTTTTGGACCATCTTCTAAAAGAAAAAAAAAAGTCTAAATGAAAAACGCATAAAATCAAGGGTCAGCTTTCCTAGTAGACTGACCACATAGGCATCCCAGCAGAGCACTGCAGTGTACTTCAAATAAAAGGTCCTAGGTACACATATCATCATTACCCCCTTATGTTGTATGAACCCTTCAAAACCCATGTACCCAGCTATATACCACTACACTGCATCAAACTATACCATTCCCCAGGAAATTGGAAAGAAGCTCAGGCAACACTCATGGACTTCATATCAAATACATGCATCACAAACCCCAAAGTGGTGATTATAGGAAATATAAATCTACATCTGGAGGACACCAACTCAAAACTACACACGGAAATGCAAAGAGTTTCTTCAACTGTGGGACTTCCATTCACCACAAGTAAAATCAACACATGACAAAGGTCATGCACTAGATCTTCTAACATACAAACTATTCACAGACCTAACCTTTCTGATAACAGAACAGTGGAAGAATACACCATGGTCCGACCACTTCAGACTAACTATGAACTTAAGTTGGAAGAAAAGAGGATCTTTCCATACACAAGAATGAACACCATACAAAACAAGAGGTAAAGTGGACCCCACAATCTTTTGGTAAGCAATATACGATAATAACTGGTCACCACAAACTAACTCCGCTGACTTCCTCGCAAAATGGGATGAAAGATGTAACAAAGTCCTAAACAAAATAGCACCCATAGAAATCAAAACCGCAACACAATACTCTGGTTCATTGAAGAGCTGAAAGCACTAAAGACACAATCCAGAAGACTCGAACAAAACTGGAGAAAAAACAAAAATGAACAAACACTAGAAGCCTGGAGAGAAATTATTAAAAAAATATAAAATAAGGCATTCCAAAAGAGAATACTATAAAGAACAAATAGGTACAGACTACAAAGACATGAAGAAACTATACAAACTAATGAACAACTTACTCAACACCAAAACAGTAACAACATAAACAACAAAACTCCCACCTACAGATAGATTAGCCAGATACTTCGAAGAAAAAATAACCAACCTACGTAAAAATCTGCATCAGGGAAGCACTAAACCTGAAACATTCATAAATGAACTAGATCGTAACCCAGAGGAATACCCAGCAGACCATATTGGACTAACTTCACCCTTCTAACTGTTGAAACAGTGGCTCAAGCAATTAGAAAGTTCTCCTCCGCCTATTGCCAGTTAGACACCTGTCCCAACTATCTCATGAAAGACCCTCCTAAGCAGTTCATCACTGAACTCACAGACACCAAAAAAAAAAAAAAAGCAGAAGTCACAAACTACAGGCCAATTGCATCCATTCCCCTAACAACTAATGATGCAAGGCATAGTAGCTAAACATCTAACAATACCTCACCAAATTCACCATACTGCATGAATCCCAATCTGGCTTTAGACCCTATCATAGCACAGAAACAGTACTAGTCACACTCCTGTCCAGATTCAAGCAGGAAACAGCTATGGGAAAAAACATCCTCCTACTCCAATTTGACCTATCGAGTGAATTTGACATGGTTAATGACCACACACTGTTGAAAATCCTCAACTACATAGGAATCACAGGAAACGTACTTACCTGGATCAACGGATTTCTAATCTCCAGGACATGCCAAGTTAAATCAAATTCGGATATTTCCCCACCATAGAAAGTGGAATGTGGAGTACCACAGGGTTCACCACTCTCGCCTATATTCAACCTACTGATGACCCCACTTGCCAAATCACTAGTCAAATAAGGCCTTAAGCCATTTCTTTACGCAGGCGACATCACAATCTAATTCCCTTCAAACAGAACCACACAGAAATCACCAAGGAAATAATAAACAGCATGACCATCATGGAATCTTGGGCAGCGGCATTCAAGTTAAAACTCAACAGAGACAAAACTCAATGTCTCATTCTCTCTTCCCAATACATCACCGAATGCCCCACTACCATCAGTGCCCTAGGTTCATCTCTTCCAATCTCAGATGCCCTGAAAATCCTAGGTGGAACTATAAACCGCAACCTAACACTCAAAAACCAAGCTAAGATCACGACAAAGAAAGTGTTCCACACAATGTGGAAACTCAAACGCATAAAACCTTACTTTCCTAGGGACATATCCCGCAACATGATCCAAACAATGGTGCTAGCCCACGTGGACTACTGCAATGGAATATACGCAGGCAGCAGAGTCCAAATTATAAGAATATTACAGACAGCACAAAACACAGCAGCCAGACTTACCTATGGAAAATCACGCTTCAAAAGCATAAAACCCCTACTACAAAGTCTACACTGGCTACCAATCAATGCACTAATAACCTTCAAGATATGCTCAATCATACACAGAATTATCTACTGCCTTGCACCGGCTTACATGACTGAACTAATTGACCTACCAATAAGAAACCTGATGGAAACAACAAAATCATACCCAACCCTCCACTACCCCAGATGCAAAGGCCTGAAGTACAACTTGTCATACACCTCCAGCTTCTCCTTCATAGGCACCCAACTTTGGAATGCACTACCAAAAGACCTGAAACTCACAAACAACTACCTCAACTTCTGGAAAAACCTAAAAACACACCTTTTGAGGAAGTTCCTCCCCTCTACAACTTCATAACTTCTTAACCACTAAAAACACCTGAAATAACCTCAGAAAAGGAAAACAATGTATACCTTACTTCCACAAATACTACCTATTCCTCCCAAATGCTTTGTAAATGCAATCTATGCTACTACTGATCATTGGCATTAAGTAGTTCACATCAACTAACTGACATTCTGTAATCCGTCTCTGTTGTAATATGTAAGCCACATTGAACCTACCAAAGGGTGGGAAAATGTGGGATACAAATGCAATAAATAAGTAAATACAATAGTCCTTATGGCTGTAGATGTCACCTATATATAGGTACAATAAGGTTTTTTTTGGGGGGGGGGGGGGGGCGGGCTGATACTTTCTACCACAAGTGTAATAGTTAAGAGTGGATTATGGGTCTAGGTCATCTTCTCTACAGTGAACTGCACCAACCAGCAGGCTATGCCAGGAGCCTGCTTGCTGCTTTGAAAGGCTGGCCATAAAGGCTGGTATGTATTGTTTCATTTACTTCTTCGCGGGATGGAAGGGGGTCAGTGACCACTGAAGTCATTAAGGGATATCATTCCTTTATTCCTGCAGTGGCCATCTGGTAAGGGCACTTTTTTGTGGCTAGTTTGTTAATAAAACAGGTCTAGACCAAAACTTCCAACTTATAGCCCTGGATGTTTTTGTTTTGTTCCATTATCCAAATGTTAGAAATGCCCAGATCTTGCCCTTAACATGCCCCTGACACACACCCTTGTGGTTTGAACGCACTTCTAACAGATTTCATAGAAAAATATCTAAAAATTGGTTTTGAAAATACCAATTTGGACTTTTGTGAGATAAATGTCCAAATGCAGATTTGTGCCACTTTTTGGGCGCTTTTTTCTTTTCAAAATGAGCCCCTTTGTTAAGTTTTGTTCCCTTCAACTTCATATTAAGGAAGATGGCTCAGAGGAAGTATATTCATTCAGCATTAACTTGTATTGATTACCAGCACAAAGTTAGACCTAGCAGTAAGCACAGAAGTAATGTGTGACTTCAGCTTTATATGACTGTTATACTACTACTACTACTTAACATTTCTAAAGCGCTACTAGGGTTACGCAGTGCTGTACAATTTAACATAAAAGGACAGGCCCTGCTCAGAGAGCTTACAATCTAAAGGACAAGTGAGTAGTCAATTCGATAGGGGCAGTCAAATTGGGGCAGTCTGGATATCCTGAAGGTAAGAGTTAGGTGCCGAAGGCAGCATTGAAGAGGTGGGCTTTAAGCGAAGATGGGCAGGGAGGGGGCTTGACGTAAGGGCTCAGGAAGGTTGTTCCAGGCATAGGGTGAGGCGAGGCAGAATGGGCGGAGCCTGGAGTTGGCAGTGGTGGAGAAGGGTACTGAGAGGAGGGATTTGTCCTGTGAACGGAGGTTTCGGGTGGGAACATAAGGGGAGATGAGGGTAGAGGTAGTGAGGGGCAGCAGATTGAGTACATTTGTAGGTAAGAAGGAGAAGCTTGAACTGAATGCGGTATCGGATTGGAAGCCAGTGAAGTGACCTGAGAAGAGGGGTGATATGAGTATATCGGTTCTGGCGGAATATAAGACATGCAGCAGGTTCTGAACAGATTGAAGTACCTGTCCACTTTTTCTTGGCTAGTGTGAGCATCCTTTGATACTTATATCTTTGTCAACTAGAGATGCTTTCTTAACTGTAGTTGTGGGTTTCTCTAGTATAAAGTTTGACTGTTTTCATGATCTGGTATGCACAAGGGGAAAAATAGACAAAAAGAAGGAAATATTAACAAGGGTATCTTAAAATCATAATTCAGTTTCTCCAATGACAAGCAGGCAAAGTATTCTTATGTGGGTGACATCCCCTGACGGAGCTCCGGTGTGGACACTTCCTAGCATTCCTGTCTCTCTTAAGAAGCCTTTGATAGGCCTTCATGGGCAGAAGATCAAAAGCCCCATGCTGTTCCAAACACCACTCTAAAAATAGCGCTGCAACAGCGTGGGGCTTTACCACCCCTATAATCAGAGATAATTCATTGCATGCAAATTTAAGCACGCAATTCTCTCTGATCATAGGGTAGAAGTGCATGGGAGGATTGTCCCTGAGCGCATCCTCCCGCACCTGTCAAACACAGGCTGGACCTCCGGTCCAACAACCCCCCCCCCCCCCCCCCCGACACATTTGGGGGTGGCTGGAGATCCGGGGTCTCCAGTCCCCAACCACTCCCCAAGCATCCCTTAGATGTCCCTGGTGGCTCAGTGGGCCACTGGTCAATCCCCCTTCACCTGGTGCTTTAGTGGCGCTTCCCCACCCCCTTACCACTCCCTTATATGGTGTGAAGCCTGCCCAGTGCATCCCAGGATGCACTGAGCACCACCATTTTTGATATGGTGCTGATGGAAGAGGAGGAAGGCCACCTCCCTCCTCCAACTTAAGGTATGGGGTTGGGGAGGGATTGACCAGTGGGCCACCAGGGGCATCTGAGGGATGTTAGGGGGGGCTGGAGACCCACTGGATCTCCAGCCCCCCCCCCCCCGAACCTGTGTTGGGGGTACCAGAGGTCCACTGGACCTCCAGCCCCCTCTCGCTGGGTGGGGGTCGGGTCAGGGTTTCTGCGGGGGGCTGCTGCATTGGGAGGAATAGGGGCCTGTAGCATGCAAATATTCTGGACGGCTCACCATTCCTCCCCAATGGTCTGCAAACCCTAATGCCAGCTTTGAGCTGGCGTAGGGTTTGCCCGCGGCCAGTGTGCCAATCTTTGGCTTTCTGGTTGCTGATCATTGGGGATAAATAGGTTTAGCATGCATTTGCATTCTACTTGTGCTAAGAGCCCTATTTTTCATGCATTTGCATGCTAGTTGCGTTCAGAGCCCGCGAGCGTGTTGTTTCACACGCTCGGGGGCTCTGATCATGGGGCGGTAGCAAACGCAGGCGCTAGTATGGCGCTAACAGCCTCTAGCACCTGCGTTTACTTCTGATCATTGGCCCATCACTGCGCATGTGGCTTCCCATCACACAGGACCAACAGTTTCACTTTCTCCATGGAGCTGACGAGACATGTTTCATCAAGGTAGCAAGTTGTGATCTTTATTTCACTTTTTGCCTTCCTGCCTCTTTTCTTATTTGTGAGTAGTGCAGGATTTTTCTTATTTTGTTAATTTTTTTTCTTCTTTCTGTTTCCTTTTATTTTTTTCACAGCTCCCAGCTGTTTTTAGGCCTAAGCCCCAGCTGGTAATAGGACTACGCCTGGGCCCTGATCATGACAAGTCTTTTGATTTTTCTCTCTGTGCTAAAATGCAGAAAAGAGCTCGAAAAAGTAGAGGCTGTGCATGAGAGACTTTTCAGCACGAGGAAGTCAGATCCATTGTCTTTGACATTGAGAGCATTAGTCCCAATTGCTTCTGGATCTCCACCAGAGATTGGTGACACATCAGTGCCAAGTAGGTCTCCCCCTGCCTTAACATTAAATATTGGTAGCAACCTTCCAGGCCAAGCATCATTTGACCTGAATCAGAGGACATGCTTTGATTCTGTATCATCCTTGGCAATGAGGGACTCCGAGGCCGGGCATAGAGCAAAGGTGAAAAATAGCCGACATCGGTTCTTCTGAAAGCATGGCACCAGGGGCACCGGCATTGCCTGTACCTGAGAAGTGTCGGAGCTATGAGGACCGCTTCCCTTCTGTTGAAGTGGTGCTGATGCGCTGATCTCTCTGAAGCCAGGACCCGGCTTATGATTTGGCACCAACATCTTTGAAAACTTGACTCCACAGTGTGTGTCATTCCTATGACCTGTCTCCATTTATGAAGCACCCAGTGGACCCTTGCTTCACAGTGGTGGCAGGCCACAGGGAACCTTGCAGATGTCATGGTTCCTCAGGAGTTGGCCCAGTTGCTATTTTGGTGGATGATTTGATCCATTTTGACTATGGGACTTCCATTCCAAATTCCTCTGCCCCAGAATATTCTAACCACAGATGCATTCAGTCTCTAATGGGGAACTCATGTAGACAGGCTTCATACCCAGGGAATCTCATCCACTCAGGAGACGAAACATCAGATCAACCTCCTGGAGCTCTGGGTAATTGGAACACACTAAAGCCTTTCAGAGATCAGCTGTTGAACCAAATTGTTCTAATTCAGACAATCAGTTTGCCATATACTGTGTCAACAAGCAGGGGATTAGAGGATTCTACTCCTTGTGTCAGGAAGAAGTTGAGATGTGGAACTGGGCCATCAACCACGGCATAGTACTTAGATCCACCCATCTGAATGGAGGACAGACTGTGCAGGGTAATGCAACTGCACAAATGGTCTTAACATGGGCATTGCCCACAAGATCTTCCAAGGGTGAGGCACCCCCTTGGTGGATCTTTTTGCCACTCAACTCAACAAGAAGTTCCCTCAGTATTTCTCCAGACTCAGATCCCATGACAGGCTAGAGCTGGATGCCTTCCTCCTTGATTGGAGAGAGGGCCTTCTGTATGTGTAGCCTCCAATACCTCTGATAAGGAAAACTCTGCTGAAACTCACATAGGTTCAGGAAACCATAATCCCACTGTTTAGTGGTGTACTTTCATTTGCAGAAAGGGTGGTGGAAGTGTGGATTGGCCTCCCAGTGGAGGTTGTGGAGACGAGGACTGTGTCAGAGTTTAAGAAAGCATGGTACAAGCATGTGGGATCCCTTAGGAAAAGGAAGAGTTAAGGGTTACAGAGGATGGGCCATTGGCCTTTATCTGCCATCATATTTCTATGTTTCTATATGGTTCCCTCTACTTCCGGAGTTGTTTTTCGAAGAACTGTTGAAATTGGACTGTTTTCCAATCCTAATCACATAGAACGAAGGATCTCTTCTGCATCCCAACCTCCAGTCCCTAGCCTTCACGGCTTGGATGTTGAGAGCATAGAGTTTGCATCTCTTCAACTACCTGAGGGTGTCTCCAAGATTCTACTGGCTTCCAGGAAAGATTCCACCAAGAGGGTGTTACTCATGTGAAAGCCATGGCTGCATTGATAGCCCACTTGAGGTCAGCCTCCATTAAGGAAATTTGCAGAGCTGCAGTGTGGTCTTCAGTCCACACAATATCTTACTACTGCCTTCAGCAGAATTCTTGATGCAACAGCTGACTTGGTAAGACAGTTCTGCAAAATTTGTTTGGGATCTAGAATCCAACCCCACCCTGCACCTTCGCAATGGGACTGTTTTTATTGATAGAGTTATTGATTCTGGTTTGCCTTGCCGTTGCAAGTCCCTATTGATTGATGTTTTTGGTGAGCCTGGTAGGTAGAGATTTCCTACTTGTGAGAAAACTCTGGCCTGGTTATCCTCAGAGAAAGTGAAGTCACTGAGCTGTAGCAGGTGTTCTTAGTGTGCCTGCCACCACTGCTGCCCCCTCCCCAACATTTGCTACATGAGTTTTTTTGCCTTAGATAGCCTATAACCCTGCTACCCTAGTCAGTGGACAGTGTTGCCAGGTGGGCGGTTTTACCGCCCAATTGGGCGGTTTTCCGCGACCCGCCGCGGGAAATTTTTGCCCGCGGCGGGTTGCGGTTTTTTGGGCTGTTTTTGGGCTTCAGGGCGGTTTTTTCGGCCGCGGGGGGCGGGGTTAGTGACGTTTTTTGGGCGGGGTTAGTGACGTTTTGGGCGGGGTTAGTGACGTGGGAGGCGGGGCCGATGACGTGGGGGGGCGGGGCCGATGACGTGGGAGGCGGGGCCGATGACGGCGGGGTTGATGACGGCGGGGGCAGGGTGATGACGCGGGGGGGGGGTGTCAGGGGCGGGGTTTGTGTTTGGGCGGGTTTTGGGCTGTTTTTTTGGGCTGGATTGGGCTGGAAAAAAAATTTCCACCTGGCAACCCTGTCAGTGGACCCTTTCTTGACAGGGTTCCCCATCCAATGTGCAGGGAGGAGAGGGGCTACTTCCATACTATTAACACCACTAAGAGGTCATGTAGGAAATCTCAGATTTACTAGGGAGGAGGAGGCTACAGAAATTTGGTATAGATAGGAAGGTGTAGGATTAATAAGGGGAAGAGTGCACAGGACTGAGGAGGTTTAGGGGAGGCAGAAGACACCATATAGGTAGGAAGAGAAAAAGGAAATAGGGGCCAAATATACTTACAGTAGTCTTCTGGAAGTCCAGGTGGATGATCCAACCCGAAATCTGGAAGCCAGAGCTGTGGCTTTTGGAGCACCTTCCAGTGCAGTCAAGCAGCAGCTACAAGCTGAGGAACCTTCAGCCTCATGGCCTGTGCTGTAAGTTTTGCTATTAATGGCTCAGCAGCACAGGCTTCTCCTCCTCCCCCAGACTTCGTGGGTGTGGCTTGGATCTCTTTCAGGGAGAGAAAACTAACAACTTAGAGCAGCAGCTTCAGAGAGCATTTTCCATCTCACAGATAGGCTGCAGAGAATACCTTCTCCTGCTTTAGACTCAGCCCCACCCACCCACCCCTAGAGTGATATGTCTTATATAACCTCCCTATCAACCCACTCATTACTTTTACCTCACCCATTTCTATTCTTCTATCACCTTCTCCCACTACTCCAACCAGAGTTACACCTAATCACACTGACCACCCTTCAACATCTTCAGTCCTTCTGTGACTGTTCTCTTGTGCTTGACTGCTTAAATATTTTAAATTTAAATGCTTTACTTTTTGTCTATTAGATTGTAAGCTCTTTGAGCAGGGACTGTCTTTCTTCTGTGTTTGTACAGCGCTGCGTACACTTTGTAGCGCTCTAGAAATGTTAAATAGTAGTAGTAGTAGTACTTCAGCTACATTGTTAGGGACAAAATGAGGAAATGTCTCTTCTGGTACTAGTGGCAGCTGCTGCTTCTACTTCTCCCACAACTTCCTATGGAGCAGAATGGGCTGCACCTCTGCTTCCTCCTCTTGCAAACTGCCCAATCGGATCTGCTGTTGTTCCTTCGGTTTTGACTACACCTCAGCTCCTCCTACAGGTTGGGCTGTAGTGGGGCATGTACTCCTCCTCCAAAGGCAGGGTTTGGCTGCACATAGCTTTGTGCTTCTCCTCTTCTGCCATCAGATTTTGGGGTCCGCAGCTGGATTCTATGCACAAATGTAAAATGCTGCACTGCTAGGGAATTCTGTACAAATTTTGCATTGTCACATTCTGAATCCGAACTGAAATTAATGAAGGAACCCTTTCTCTTCAACATAATGTTGCCTTTGCAACATACCAGCGTGCTCAATCAATGTTGTTTACAGGGGCAGGCAAGAAATTGGACAAGCATTATTAGGGTTCAGATAGCCTTTCTTCATCAGGGGATGGATGGAGGTATACCTGAGACAATGTCATTAAAAAACCCTCAAAAAAGTATGAATGATCCACTTCAGCACTTCCTCCAATGTATCTTAATTGGTGGTTTAACACACCTACAAAGTAAAGGCTCGTTAAACGTTAACGCACCTGTAAAGTTAAGGTGCTTACAAACTTAAGGTGCATTAAATGCTAATGTGACTGTAAAGTTAAGGCTTGTCAAATGCCAACGCGCATTAAATTTGTAAGCGTGCTACTGTTTAACACGCCTTCAAAATTAAAGGTGCATTAGCATTTCACGCGCCTTGACTTTGTAGGTGCTACCGTTTAATGCACCATAAATTTGTATGCGTGTTGATGCTTTAACGCTCCTACAAAATTTAATAAACTAACGACATGAGAACAAGCTGTTACAAGACAGTGTGAATGTTATTTGACAAATAAGCTCTCATCCTAGGCAATAAAGACAAATTCAAAAGGCTCCTTTAATTACTTGTGTACTATGCAGTTTAAATGAAAATTCAGCATCAAGCAATACACCCAAAGAGCAGACTTCTTAACTGATAGGGATAATAACATTGTCAACTATGATCGTACTGGTTGACTCCACCTTCTTTCTCTCAATAACCATTAACTGAGAAGCATGGCAGAATGTTGTCAAATAGCGCATTTACCCAGATTATTTTAGGAAGTAAGGTGTTAAATTCATCATGATTGCTCTTGGGGGGAGGACAAGGTAGAAGGTTTGTGGAAAGACACCTACTATAATATCCTTGCTCTCCTCTGAAAGAAAGAGAACCTCTGTACTTTCATCTTCTGAATCCAAACTGAAATTAATGAAAGAACCCTTTCTCTTCAACATAATGTTGCCTTTGCAACATACCAGCCTTCTCAATCAATGTTTACAGGGGCAGGCAAGAAATTGGAAAAGAATTATTAGAGTCCAGATAGCCTTTCATCATCAGTGGATGGATGGATACCTGACACAAATGTAGTAAATAACCCTCAAATAAAATAAAAGCATTAATGATCCATTTCCGCACCTCCTGCAATGTATCTTTATGTATGTTTACTAAGGTGCGTTGACGGTTTAACCCACCTATAAAGTTAAGGTGTGTTAAATGCTAACGCGCCTTCAAAATTAAGGTGCATTAAAATTCTAGCTTGTGTACAAAATTCAAGGCGCGTCAAATGCCAATGCGCCTTAACTTTGTAGGTGCATTAGCGTTTAACGTGCCATAACTTTGTAGACGCGCTTGCGCCTACAAAATTTAATAAACTAAGGATGTGAGAAGCTTATGAAGTTAGCTAAACTCTGGCCATAGTCGGCCATGGTGAGTTAAGGAATGCTGGGCACCCGCACAAGATAAGTCCCTGTGTATTAAATTAAATTGAAAAATAAGATTACCATGTTGCGAGTACTCCATGAGATTGAATGGCTAAATGCCTATACAATAACGGAGTCTATTGAGGCTTTTTCCTCCATTTTGAATGACCATTTTGTAATGATCATTCTTCTTGGATAATTAACCAAAGTGCATGTTGTAGCATGTTGTTGTAGACGTGCTGTTTTTCAAGTTATTATATATTCCTCTTTAAGCTCTAAGAGTAAGTTGTAGAATATACTACTCGACCACCTTGATTGCAAGGTAGGTCTGGGGGTAGGGGTCTGTTCAGGGGTAGGCTGGGCCATAACACTGATTCAGGACAGTAGTGGCCAATTTCAGCTTGATATTGGTCAAAACTGAGTTGTTGTGGCTGAGTTTCATCCACAATAAAAAAACAACAGCAAAAAGTTGTTTTGGTTGCCTTCTATGTGAAGACAGAAATAATACAAATCCAAGGGACAAAAAGTTATTTCACAACCCATACGCTCTTAGTTGAATTAATTTATTGGTTCTTTTGTCACTTGTATTATAAAACAAGGAAAGGGAATTTAAGGGCAACATTCATCGAGCCTTTAGGGGTATCTGCTATTGCATAGGCTCACACGCGGTATATGTAAAAAGGCTTGAAGCAGTTCAGAGAAATGAAAATGGTATGGGGTTTGCACCACAAGACATATGAGAAGAGACTTGATTCCCTGAAGATGCATACCCTAGGTGACGAGAGAGAGAGGTGATATGATACAGGCATTCAAATATTTAAAAGGTATTAATGTATAAACAAACCTTTTCCCGAGATGGGGAGGTGGTAGAGGACATGAGGTGATAAGATACCTGGCATACCTTCCTATGAGAGGTGGTGTAAATAAAAACTATAACTGAATTAAAAAATGTGTGAGAGAAACACACACTAGTCCTGTATGGCAAGAGAATGGGACCAATCTAAGTTAACCAAACAGCAATACTTCGATGGCATTTCTGGGAAATAAAGCCAATGCTGGGAGGTGTTCTATGGTCTGTGCCCTGATCATGATTGGATAGATCTGGATGGGCTAGTGTGGGGCTTTGATGGAAGCTCTAGTAGTTGAGGAACAAGGAAAATGCTGGGCAGATTTCTATAGTCTCTGTTCTGAAAATGGCAAGATAAAATAAAAAGTCGGACATAATGAGAAGATAAACAGTATTTAAATCCAAAGGCTCCAGAGATTTACAAATCTGTGCCTGACATGGACATGTTTTGCCTTCAAACAGCTGCATCAGGGTCTAAGTTGCTGAAAAAAAACAAACAAACATAAATATAAAATCAAATGCAAAACTGAGAGATTTGCATTAGAAATTAAAACCATATCTCATTTGGAGATGATTCCTTAACTGTATAAATAATTGACCACATGAAAAATTAGGATAACTAAAAACTATCTAATATAATAATTCGCACCTCCAACATTCTGAAGCTGACTCCGTGGCAGTGACGCTGTGTAGTATTCGTAGGGTTCGTAATCGCCCCGCCCTCGAGGGAACTCTGTATAGTTGCCAGGGAAAGAAACGCGATGTCAGAAGGAGAAGGGACCAACCACAGGCCTCGCACTCGCTCTCAGTGCCCCGCCCTCGGAGGGAAGGGAAGGCTGCATATAATATTCACCCACCGGAAGTTCGTTCCCTCCCTCTGAGTTCCAGGATCATCGTCCGTCCCCCATCCCTCCCAGTTCCAGCGTCCCCCCTCACTCCCTCCCAATTCCAGGGCCCCCCTGCCTCCCAGTTCCAGGGTCATCGTCCCTCCCTCCCAGTTCCAGGCCCCCTCCCTCTGAATTTTAAAAGTCATCCTGACTTACCTCGCGAGGTAAAAAGTATGCAGACTCGGCACTTACTTCAGTTTTCCCTTCTCTGTCTCTCAGCTGTGGTCCCGCCCTTGCGGAAACAGGAAATGAGGGCGGAACCAGAGCTGAGAGACAGAGAAGGGAAAGCTGAAGTAAGCGCCAAGCCTACACGCTTTTTACCGCTGCTGCCGGCCGCCATAACCCCGACGAGGTAAGTCAGGATGACTTTTAAAATTCGGAGGGAGGGGGCCTGGAACTGGGAGGGTGGGACGACGACCCTGGAACTCAGAGGGAGGGACGATGACCCTGGAACTTGGAAGAAGGGAGGGGGGACCCTGGAACTGGGAAGAAGGGAGGGGGGCCCTGGAATTGGGAGGGAGGGGGGACGCTGGAACTTCCCTTAAAAACATTAATGGCAGAAGGTGATTACCTTGCTAGCGCCCGTTTCATTTCAATGAGAAAAAGGCTTTTTTTACTAGTACATAAATAAAAACAACAATTTTTTTTAAAAACAGCTTAAAATGAAAAAGGGGCAAAGTCTTACCCAGCTGGTAGAAAATTACAGACTTCACCATATCTGGTCCAACAGATAAAAAGGCTAAAAGCCTAGAAGTGTAAAAAAGAAAGTTCACCTCACAAAGTTAGAACTGAAAAACACTGTGAAGAACTTTTAAAACTTTGAAGCCTAACCCAAACAAGCTACTTACATGCTCCTTCCTCTGGGTGCTTTTGTATAATTGAGAAAACAAACTTTCTGTGACAACCTAGCCTATACATTCAGCATGCCATGCACATAATTAATGTAAAGAGCCTATAAACAAATTAAAAACTTGCTTTCCATAAATAGAACTAACAAGTGGTATTCTCAAGTAAAAACATATAATACAGAGCCGGTGGTGGGAGGCAGGACTGGTGGTTGGGAGGCGGGGATAGTGCTGGGCAGACTTATACAGTCTGTGCCCTGAAAAGGACAGGTACAAATCAAGGTAAGGTATACACAAAAAGTAGCACATATGAGTTTATCTTGTTGGGCAGACTGGATAGACCGTGCAGGTCTTTTTCTGCCGTCACCTACTATGTTACTATGTAAATGTTTTAATACAGTAAAAAAGTGTGTGTCGACTAAAAAATCGAAGTGCTGACAATGAGAAAAAACTTAAAATTCAAAAACAAAGTGCTTAAAAAACATCTTGAGATGTTTGCCATTCCATAACTACTAAAAATATACCTTAAAAATCTCTCATTCTCAAAACATATTTAAAAATGTTTAAAACGTGGTGAAATGCATTGAAAATGTTACTATCATGTGTAAGATGTCTGTGCATTCCAATGCAGAATATCTTCTAACCATTGAAAAAATCTCAGTTTCAAAATCCTTGAAAACCTTTAAGGAACATCTTAAAAAATATCTTAACACCTTGAACATCCAGAATCTTACTAAAAACATAAAATATATAAGTACATAAGTAGTGCCATACTGGGAAAGACCAAAGGTCCATCTAGCCCAGCATCCTGTCACCGACAGTGGCCAATCCAGGTCAAGGGCACCTGGCACGCTCCCCAAACGTAAAAACATTCCAGACAAGTTATACCTAAAAATGCGGAATTTTTCCAAGTCCATTTAATAGCGGTCTATGGACTTGTCCTTTAGGAATCTATCTAACCCCTTTTAAACTCCGTCAAGCTAACCGCCCGTACCACGTTCTCCGGCAACGAATTCCAGAGTCTAATTACACGTTGGGTGAAGAAAAATTTTCTCCGATTCGTTTTAAATTTACCACACTGTAGCTTCAACTCATGCCCTCTAGTCCTAGTATTTTTGGATAGCGTGAACAGTCGCTTCACATCCACCCGATCCATTCCACTCATTATTTTATACACTTCTATCATATCTCCCCTCAGCCGTCTCTTCTCCAAGCTGAAAAGCCCTAGCCTTCTCAGCCTCTCTTCGTAGGAAAGTCGTCCCATCCCCACTATCATTTTCGTCGCCCTTCGCTGTACCTTTTCCAATTCTACTATATCTTTTTTGAGATACGGAGACCAGTACTGAACACAATACTCCAGGTGCGGTCGCACCATGGAGCGATACAACGGCATTATAACATCCGCACACCTGGACTCCATACCCTTCCTAATAACACCCAACATTCTATTCGCTTTCCTAGCCGCAGCAGCACACTGAGCAGAAGGTTTCAGCGTATCATCGACGACGACACCCAGATCCCTTTCTTGATCCGTAACTCCTAACGCGGAACCTTGCAAGACGTAGCTATAATTCGGGTTCCTCTTACCCACATGCATCACTTTGCACTTGTCAACATTGAACTTCATCTGCCACTTGCACGCCCATTCTCCCAGTCTCGCAAGGTCCTCCTGTAATCGTTCACATTCCTCCTGCGACTTGACGACCCTGAATAATTTTGTGTCATCGGCGAATTTAATTACCTCACTAGTTATTCCCATCTCTAGGTCATTTATAAATACATTAAAAAGCAACGGACCCAGCACAGACCCCTGCGGGACCCCACTAACTACCCTCCTCCACTGAGAATACTGGCCACGCAATCCTACTCTCTGCTTCCTATCTTTCAACCAGTTCTTAATCCATAATAATACCCTACCTCCGATTCCATGACTCTGCAATTTCTTCAGGAGTCTTTCGTGCGGCACTTTGTCAAACGCCTTCTGAAAATCCAGATATACAATATCAACCGGCTCCCCATTGTCCACATGTTTGCTTACCCCCTCAAAAAAATGCATCTCTATGCTGATAAGATAAAGAGGTATATTTACTAAGGTGAGTTAGCGTTTTTAACGCGCCTGTAAATTTATGGCACGTTAAACGCTAGCACACCTATACATTTCTATGTGCGCGTTAGCGTTTAACGCACATACATCATTTACATGCGTTAAAAATGCTAACACGCCAATAGCACCTCTTAGTAAACCTAGCCCAAAATGAGGTAATGAAAATTTCATTGTAAAAAGCTAAGTAAGCCAGCCAGCCCTTAAAGGAACATGTGTGTCAATCATCTCTCAGTGAAAATCATCACTAATGCAAAAAATAAAAGAATCTAGTTAAAAACAGGACCTTTAAAAACTGTGTAATAAAATTTCAATAGGTATAGTGCATTAAAATGAACCCAAATAGAAACTGTGCTAAAAAAGCTGAAAAAAAATCATAGGAACAGAGAAGTATATCATGATTTAATCCATGTGGTGTCATATTCAGCTTACAGATGAACCTCTGTTCAGTTTGTAGAAGTTGTCCAGATCTCCCCCCCCCCCCCCCCACCCCACAACTGATCACAAAGAAATTCAAGTCCTCAAAAACATGATTCTTCTCAATTGAGTGAGGAACAAGAGGCTTTTCCACCACAGATCTCTTGAGCGCACCCTTGTGCTCTAAAATCCGTTTATTAAAAGGTCATATGGTTTTCCCTATATTCAGTAGTCTACACAGACACATAGAAATGTATATCGCACCAGAGGTTGTGCAATTGGTAAAACTTCTAAGTTCAAACTTTTCTCCTGTAGTCAAGTAATGCTTTTTTTTTTTTTTTTTTTAATTCTTTATTTAATCAGTTTTAATATAGAAACAAGAACATTTTTTAAACATTTGAAATAACAGTAAATAAAATAGGAAAAGTCAAATAAATCCCTGCCCACATTATTGGGAGTACTGGCAAACTTAATATCACTAAAGATTACTATAAAGTATTAGTTAAACTAATATTAACCTACATCTGACTAAATAATTCACTATCTGCCTGCATTGGTCTTTTCAGTCAATTCTTTCTCCGTCAAGAAATTTTCCAGTTGGCCAGGGTCATAAAATAAATAATTAGAACCTTGAAATGTCACCAAACACTTGCAAGGAAACTTCCAATAGATAAAAGCCCCTAATGCAAGAAGGCGTGAGACTTAAGTCAAGAAACATTTTCCATCTTACTTGTGTGGCCCTTGACACATCAGGAAAGATTTGTACTTTTGACCACAAAACAAAACATCTTTTTCTTAAAATAAGCATGCAGCACCATATTCTTATCTGATTCAAACACAAAAGTCACCAAGGGGTCCTTTTACTAAGCTGCGTAGGAGCCTACACGTGTCCAACACGTGCCAAATTGGAGTTACTGCCCAGTTACTGCGTGGCAATTGCAGTAATTTGAATTTTGGTATGTGTCCACTACGCGTGTCTGAAAAATATTTTTTTATTTTCTGACACGCACCAGCTACGTACATCAAGTGGCATTTGGCATGTGTAGACCATTACCAGCTGGTTATCATGTGAGACCTTACCGCTAGGTCAATGGCTTGTGGTAAGGTCTCAGACCCAAAATAGACGCACAGCAATTTTCATTTTGCTGCATGTCCATTTTCTGCAAAAATTAAAAAAGGCATTTTTTGTAGGTGTGCTGAAAAATAATTCTGTACACGCCTAAAACACATGTCTACACTAGCGCAGGCCATTTTTCAGCGCACCTTAGTAAAAGGTTCCCCAAAAGAGTTGCTTGGTGTGTAAACTTATCTTGGGAAGTTTCTAAAAATTTTGTTAAATCAAAATCAAACTGAGTCTAAAATGTCCAAAGCTTCTCCCTCTGGTTTTTGAGTAATTTTCCTTTGAGGTATATACTATAAATTTGATAACTGCAAAGAATCAGCAACCGAAAGAACCAAAACCTCCTTTAGATATTTTCAAAGCAAAATTTCAGAAGACAACAAATAAGAAACAGGAAAATTAAGTATCCTAAAATTCCTAACCTTATACATATTCTCGAAAGATTCACATTTATTATGGAGGAGAAGACTGTCCTTAATACCAACAGCTAATGTTGCCTGAAATGTAGCCACTTTAGGCTCCATATTCTGCAGGCGTCGAGTATAGTCCTGAACTCCAGAATCCATCTGTTGAAATTTACTAGTTGCCTGTTCTGAAAAAAACACAAAGCCGAGTAACAGAGTTTTGCAGCATAGTCTCTACTCTTGATAACAACTTCCATACATCTACCAAGGTAATATCCACTGGAGCCTGCTCCAACAAAAAACTGGGCGTGGGACAGTGATCAGGGTGAAAACAGTGTCTGTTACAAGAGGAAGACCAGCCAAATTAGACCCTGATTCAGCAGCACCAGAAGATAAGACCACCTCTTTTGAAGGTCTATCTGCAGGTTGTTCATAAAAGGAGGACTAAGAGATGCACCGAAGGATGATAAAGGAGTGGAAGGCTTGGTATCTGAAACCAGTGTCATTGTCCATTGGACCTACCACACACTTATCTTTAAGAATAGTCAATGACTCTTTTACCTTGCGTTTTTCCCCATAATAACAAAAGACAAATAACAGCAAAACACAGGATCAGAATTTCTGGCCCCGGGCTCCAATACTGGTGCGCTGTTAGATGATCCGGTGGAGGCCCCATGATGACATCAAGGGGGTCCTACTCACAGTCGCAGATGTCTTCAGCAGTGCCTGGCCTTCCAGTCACAAACTCCGACCAAAGGGCGCTCCCCTGCACAGCTCATGCGTTACCAACCTCCCAGGTGAATGAATGTTTTAATGTTGATGTTCACCTTGCACACTGAGCATGCATCACACACAAGGTGTCCTGTGGGTCTCTGAGTAAGTTGTGAGTTCAATGCTGGAAGAACAGAATGAACTAATATATCTTTTAAATTTCTCCCTCTCTTGTGAGCAATCGTAATATTCTTCGTATGAAAATGCTCAATAACCTAGATGATATGCCATTGTTTTCATAGTATCTTGATAATGTTTATGGATAGGTGTATAAATGGTCGTGCCCATACAACTGTATTGGTAGGTTCTCTCACTCTAGGTTGAAGTAGAACATCTCTGTCGGTTCTTGTTGCCCTATTTATATCCCTCAGCAATAGCTTCAAGAGAAGAGCGAGGGGGAAATGCTGGTTGAGAGTGGGGGCAAATTCTGGATGGATGTGTGGAAGAGAGAGAGGGCAAATGCTGAATGAATATGGGGAGGAAAGAGAGGGGCAAGCTGTAGATAGACACAGTCAAAAGAGGGGAATTAAAGATTGGATAGTAAGAAAGAACTAAGGGGTATGTTTACTAAGGTGCGTTAAAGTTTCTAATGAATCTGTAAAATTAAGCGTGTTAAACGCTAATGCGCCTATACATATATATATAAATATATACGTGTGGGTGTGTATATATATATATATATATATATATATATATATATACTAGTAAATAAGGCCCGTTTCTGACACAAATGAAACGGGCGCTAGCAAGTTTTTCCTGGGAGTGTGTATGTTTGACAGAGTGTGTGTGAGAGTGACTGTGTGAGAGAGAGTGAATGTGCGAGTGTGTGTGTGTGACAGAGAGAGTGAGGGTGCAAGTGTGTGTGTGAGACAGTGTGTGCGAGTGCGTATGTGAGGCACAGTGACTGTGAGAGAGTGTGTTTCACACAAATACACTGTGTGTGAGAGAGTGTGTGTGAGACAGAGTGTGAGAGAGTATGTGTGCAATACACAGACTCTGTGAGTCCGAGAGAGTGTATGAAAGCGAGTGTGTGAGACCGACTGTGTGACACATAGAGAGTGAATGTGATACAGTGTGAGAGACTGTGTGAGAGAAAGACACTGACTGTGAGAGAGTGTGTGTGACAGAAATACCCCCTCTGTGGTCTCAGAACCCCCTCCCCCCTCTCAGGTCTGAGGACCCCCTCCCCCCTGTGGTCTCAGGGCTCCCTGCCTCTTCCCCCCCCCCCCCTGCATGGTTGGCAGCACCATGCGAGTGTGTGTGACAGAGAGTGAGACTGTGTGCGAGTGTGTATGTGTGATTGTCCTCTCTCCCCTGCCCCCCCTCCAGCCACCCAGTGATTCTCTTCTCTCCCCTGCCCCCCTCCAGCCACCCGGCGATTCTCCTCGCTCCCTTGGCCCCCCTCCAGCCAGCCAGTGATTCTCATCTCCCCTGCCCCCCTTCCAGCCACCCAGCTATTCCCCTGGCCCGCCCTCCAGCCACCCAGCGATTCTGCTCTCTCCCCTGCCCCCCCCTTCAGCCACCCAGCAATTCTGCTCTCTCCCCTGCCCCCCTCCAGCCACCCAGTGATTCTCCTCTCTCCCTTGCCCCCCTCCAGCCACCCAGCGATTCTGCTCTCTCCCCTGCCCCCCCTTTAGCCACCCAGCAATTCTGCTCTCTCCCCTGCCCCCCTGCAGCTACCCTGCAATTCTCCTGTATCCCCTGCCCCCCCTCCAGCCATGCAGTGATTCTCCTCTCTCCCCTGTCCCCTCCATCCTTCCAGTGATTCTGCTCTCTCCCCTGCCCCCCTTCCAGCCACCCAGCGATTCTGCTCTCTCCCCTGCCCCCCTTCCAGCGATTCTGCTCTCTCCCCTGCTCCTCCTTCAGCCACCCAGCGATTCTGCTCTCTCCCCCTGCAGCCACCCAGCGATTCTGCTCTCACCTGCCCCCCCTGCAGCCACCCAGCGAACCTGCTCTCTCTCCCTGCCCCCCCTGCAGCCACCCAGCGATTCTGCTCTCTCCCCTGCTCCTCCTTCAGCCACCCAGCGATTCTGCTCTCTCCCCCTGCAGCCACCCAGCGATTCTGCTCTCTCCCCCTGCAGCCACCCAGCGATTCTGCTCTCACCTGCCCCCCCCTGCAGCCACCCAGCGAATCTGCTCTCTCTCCCTGCCCCCCCCTGCAGCCACCCAGCGATTCTGCTCTCTCCCCTGCCCCTCCTGCAGCCACCCAGCGATTCTGCTCTCTCCCCTGCCCCCCTTCAGCCACCCAACGATTCTGCTCTCTCCCCTGCCCCCCCTGCAGCCACCCAGCGGTGTTCCTCATACCTTTGTCAAACTTTAAGCACCTCCAACGTTCTGAAGCTGACTCCGTGGCTTCCTTGAAGATTTCGTTGGTTCGTTACGGTGTTTTACCCACCCTCAAAGTCATGACATTTTGACGCGAGGGCAGGGCAGAGAGACCTGGGCAGAGAGCGATCTACACCGTTACGAACCCTTGAGTGAAGCTACGGAGTCAGCTTCAGAACGTTGGAGGTGCCTTTTATTATAGTAGATAATGTGTGTATGAGTATACACACACATAAATATATGTGTGTGTGTGTATATATATATCTCTACTATGTCGAGGGCTGCGGACCTATCAGAGACGCGAGGGCGGGGCCAAGAGAGATGGTTACAGACTCACGAATCAGATGAACTTTACCAACCCTTCACTTCAATGAAGCCATGGAGTCAGCTTCACAACATTGCAGGTGCGTTTTGTTACACTACACAGCTGCCTAATTTTTCAATTAAACATTGCAGGGTGGCTGGAGGGGGGGGGGGAAGAGGGGGGCAACTAGACTGGAACTGGGAGGGAGGGAGGGAGAGAGGGGGGGCAACGACCCTGGAACTTGGACGGAGGGCCAGACCCTGGAACTTGGAGGGAGGGGGGGATGACCCTGAAACTGGGGGAGAGGGGGGCAACGACCCTGGAACTGGGTGGGTGGGAGGGAGGGTAGTCCCTGGAACTTGGAGGGGGGCAGGCGTGTGTGTGTGTATATATATATATATATATATATATATATATATATATGTGTGTGTGTGTGTGTGTATATATCCTATATAATAATTCTCACCTCCAACGTTCTAACCTGCCTGGGACCATGGATCCCTCGGAGGTGGTCTGCTAGGCAGCTAAGAACACACTGATGTCAGTAACATCACTGACAGCTGATTCCAAGGCAAGGGGAGGAGTAGGGAAACACGCCTGGGAATCAGCTGTCAGTGCGCCGCTCCCTGCCCCTTCTGAGCAAGTGACAGGGAGTGGGGCAACACAGAACCCCCCCCCCCCCCCGGCGCATCACCAAAGCACCCCCCCACCCGAAGAACATCAATACTCCCAAACACACACACACGTCACTCCCTCCCTCCCATCCCGTTCAAGGCCCCCTCACGCCCCTCCCACCGAGTTCCAGACTCCCCCTCCCTCCGATTTCAACACCCCCCTCCGTGTAACTGACCCCTGGACCCCCTGCTGCTACCCTCTCGACCCCCCCCTTTCTGCCGAAAACCCTACCCCGCCGCCATCGCGTTCCTGTGCTGACAACAACCAAACTTCTCGGCTGTGCCGGGGCGTTGCTTGATGAATGATCATCTGTTCATGTTTCTGTGCGTGCGTCTGACATCAGATGCACGCACAGAAACTTCAACAGATGATCATTCAACAAGCATCGCCGGCGCAGATGAGAAGAGAACTTTGGCTGTCTTCAGCACAGGTACGCGACGCCGGCGGGGGAGGGTTTTCTGCGGGAAGTGTGTGTGTGTATATATGTATGTATATATGTGTGTGTGTGTGTGTGTGTGTGTGTATATATATATATATATATATATATACTAGTAAAAAAGGCCCGTTTCTGACACAAATGGAACGGGCACTAGCAAGGTTTTCCTCAGAGTGTATGTTTTAGAGAGTGTATGTGAGATTCTCCGAGGACAAGCAGGCTGCTTGTTCTCACTGATGGGTGACGTCCACGGCAGCCCCTCCAATCGGAATCTTCACTAGCAAAGTCCTTTGCTAGCCCTCGCGCGCCCGCGCGCACCGCGCATGCGCGGCCGTCTTCCCGCCCGAAACCGGCTCGAGCCGGCCAGTCCAGTCTTCTTTTGTCCGCACTCGGTACGGTCGTGTTTTCGCCGTGTCGAGCCCCGGAAAGTCGACCTCGCGCGTCCAAATTCTGTTTGAGCGTGTTTTTTTCCTTCGGGAAAGCTTTGTTAGTCGGGAAGTGCTCCGGAAACCCTTCGACCGGGTTTCGTGTCAATCCTCCCCGTACTTCCAGCTTTTTGCCCCGGTAAGTTTTCTTTCGTCGTCGGGGTAGGCCTCTTTTCGGCCTCGGTCGAGATTTTTTCTCCCTCTAAATTTTTGGTGCTTCCATTTCGCCATTTCGGCTTTTGATTTCGCCGGCGTGATTTTTCCGCCCATGACATCGAAGCCTTCCAGCGGCTTCAAGAAGTGCACCCAGTGCGCCCGGGTTATCTCGCTCACTGATCGACACTCGTCCTGTCTTCAGTGTCTGGGGGCCGAGCACCGCCCTCAGAACTGTAGTCTGTGTTCCCTTCTTCAAAGGCGGACTCAGGTAGCGAGACTAGCCCAGTGGAACGTGTTGTTCTCGGGCTCTTCGTCGGCATCGGCACCGGGATCTTCGAGTGCATCGACGTCGTCAGCGTCCAGACCATCTTCCTCGGCCGCCCCTGCATCGAGTGCATCGAGGCATCGGGCCTCTGCATCGGCGCCGAGACATCGGATAGCTGCATCGACGTCGGTGGTACCAGGACCTCGTCTGCTGATGTCGTCGGACGGTGGTGCATCGGGTGGAGTGCAGGTGAGGGCTGTCCATTCCCCTGCTGGTGGCGGTGAGCCCTCGGGTGGGTCTCCTCCTACCCTGAGGGCTCCTGCGGTACAGCCCCCCCGAGATCGACCTTCTTCAGTCTCGGCCCCGAGGAAGCGACGGATGGATTCGACGTCCTCCTCGTCGGTGCCGGGGAGCTCCGGTGACATGCTTCGGAAGAAATCGAAGAAGCATCGACACCGGTCTCCTCCCCATGTCGGCACCGAGAGCTCTGGGTCGCCGAGGGATTCGGCACCCAGCAGGCATCGGCACCGAGAGGACCGCTCACCCTCTGTTCAGGAGGTGTCGATGCGCTCCGCTCTGGACAGCCCGGTACAGCCTCCACGCCCGGAACAGGTACTGACGTCGACGCCTGCATCGACCTCACAGCCTTTCTCTACAGCCGCTCTAAACGAGAGCCTCCGGGCCGTTCTCCCAGAGATTCTGGGAGAGCTGTTGCGCCCTACCCCTCCGGTACCGGCGGTGCTTGCGCCTCCGGTACCGTCGAGCGTGGCGCCGGCTGGCCCATCGTCCAGGTTGAGGTCCCCGACGTCGGTACCGCGTGCGGTACCGACCGCGGCCACCTCCCAGGAAGGCTCCCCGACTACGTCGGCGGAGGGAGCTTCGCCGATGCGGGCGAGGGAGTCTACCTCTCGACGCCCCCATCGTGGACGTGGCTCCACTGAGTCGAGCAGGGCGAGGTTGCAGACACAGGTTCGTGAACTTGTATCTGACACCGAGGGTGAGGCCTCGTGGGAGGAAGAGGAAGATCCTCGATATTTCTCTGACGAGGAGTCTGAGGGTCTTCCTTCTGATCCCACTCCCTCTCCTGAAAGACAGCTTTCTCCTCCCGAGAGTCTGTCTTTTGCTTCCTTTGTCCGGGAGATGTCTACGGCCATCCCCTTCCCGGTGGTTGTGGAGGACGAGCCCAGGGCTGAAATGTTTGAGCTCCTGGACTATCCTTCTCCACCTAAGGAAGCGTCCACTGTTCCCTTGCACCATGTCCTGAAAAAGACATTGCTTGCGAACTGGACCAAGCCATTAAGTAATCCCCACATTCCCAAGAAGATCGAGTCCCAGTACCGGATCCATGGGGACCCAGAGCTGATGCGCACTCAGTTGCCTCACGACTCTGGAGTTGTGGATTTGGCCCTAAAGAAGGCTAAGAGTTCTAGGGAACATGCTTCGGCGCCCCCGGGCAAGGACGCTAGAACCTTAGACTCCTTTGGGAGGAAGGCCTACCATTCCTCTATGCTCGTGTCCAAGATCCAGTCTTACCAGCTCTACACGAGCATGCACATGCGGAACAATGTGCGGCAGTTGGCGGGCTTGGTTGATGCTCTTCCCCCTGAGCAAGCCAAGCCTTTTCAGGAGGTGGTCAGGCAGCTGAAGGCGTGCAGAAAATTCCTGGCCAGAGGAGTTTATGACACTTTTGATGTTGCGTCCAGGGCCGCTGCTCAAGGTGTGGTGATGCGCAGGCTCTCATGGCTGCGCGCCGCCGACCTGGAGAATAGAATCCAGCAGCGGATTGCGGACTCGCCTTGCCGTGCGGACAACATTTTTGGCGAAAAAGTCGAACAGGTGGTAGAGTCTCTCCACCAGCGGGACACCGCATTCGACAAATTCGCCCGCCGGCAGCCTTCAGCTTCTACCTCTACAGGTAGACGATTTTTCGGGGGAAGGAAGACTGTTCCCTACTCTTCTGGCAGGCGTAGGTACAATCCTCCTTCCCGACAGCCTGCGGCCCAGGCTAAGCCCCAGCGCGCTCGCTCTCGTCAGCAGCGTGCGACTCAGCAAGGCCCCGCGGCTCCCCAGCAAAAGCAAGGGGCGAGCTTTTGACTGGCTCCAGCAGAGCATAGCCGACATCCAAGTGTCCGTGCCGGGCGACCTGCCAGTCGGAGGGAGGTTGAAAGCTTTTCACCAAAGGTGGCCTCTCATAACCTCCGATCAGTGGGTTCTGCAAATAGTCCGGCAAGGATACACCCTCAATTTGGCATCAAACCCTCCAAATTGTCCACCGGGAGCTCAGTCTTACAGCTTCCAGCACAAGAGGGTACTTGCAGAGGAACTCTCCGCCCTTCTCAGCGCCAATGCGGTCGAGCCCGTGCCATCCGGGCAAGAAGGGCTGGGATTCTATTCCAGGTACTTCCTTGTGGAAAAGAAAACAGGGGGGATGCGTCCCATCCTAGACCTAAGGGCCCTGAACAAATATCTCGTAAAAGAAAAGTTCAGGATGCTTTCCCTGGGCACCCTTCTCCCCATGATTCAGCAAAACGATTGGCTATGCTCTCTGGACTTGAAGGATGCCTATACACACATCCCGATACTGCCAGCTCACAGACAGTATCTGCGATTTCAGTTGGGCACCCGCCACTTCCAGTACTGTGTGCTACCCTTTGGGCTCGCCTCTGCGCCCAGGGTGTTCACAAAGTGCCTAGCTGTGGTAGCAGCGGCACTTCGCAGGCTGGGAGTGCATGTGTTCCCATATCTCGACGATTGGCTGGTGAAGAACACATCCGAGGCAGGAGCCCTGCAGTCCATGCAGATGACTATTCGCCTTCTGGAGCTACTGGGGTTTGTGATAAATTACCCAAAGTCCCATCTTCTTCCAGTGCAGAACCTCGAATTCATAGGAGCCCTGCTGGATTCTCGGACGGCTCGCGCCTATCTCCCAGAGACGAGAGCCAACAACTTGTTGTCCCTCGTCTCCCGGGTGCGGGCGTCCCAGCAGATCACAGCTCGGCAGATGTTGAGATTGCTGGGCCACATGGCCTCCACAGTTCATGTGACTCCCATGGCCCGCCTTCACATGAGATCTGCTCAATGGACCCTAGCCTCCCAGTGGTATCAGGCCGCTGGGGGACTAGAGGACGTGATCCACCTGTCCACGAGTTTTCTCGAATCCCTGTATTGGTGGACGATTTGGACCAATTTGACTCTGGGACGTCCCTTCCAAATTCCTCAGCCACAAAAAGTGCTGACCACGGATGCGTCTCTCCTGGGATGGGGAGCTCATGTCGATGGGCTTCACACCCAAGGAAGCTGGTCCCTCCAAGAACGCGATCTACAGATCAATCTTCTGGAGTTACGAGCAATCTGGAACGCTCTGAAGGCTTTCAGAGATCGGCTGTCCCACCAAATTATCCAAATTCAGACAGACAACCAGGTTGCCATGTATTATGTAAACAAGCAGGGGGGCACCGGATCTCGCCCCCTGTGTCAGGAAGCCGTCAGCATGTGGACCTGGGCTCGCCGGAACGGCATGGTGCTCCAAGCCACATATCTGGCAGGCGTAAACAACAGTCTGGCCGACAGACTGAGCAGGATTATGCAACCTCACGAGTGGTCGCTCAATTCCAAAGTGGTGCGCCAGATCTTCCAAGCGTGGGGCACCCCCTTGGTGGATCTCTTCGCATCTCGAGTGAACCACAAAGTCCCTCAGTTCTGTTCCAGGCTTCAGGCCCACGGCAGACTGGCATCGGATGCCTTCCTCCTGGACTGGGGGGAGGGTCTGCTGTATGCTTATCCTCCCATTCCTCTGGTGGGGAAGACTTTGTTGAAACTCAAGCAAGACCGAGGCACCATGATCCTGATTGCTCCTTTTTGGCCGCGTCAGATCTGGTTCCCTCTTCTTCTGGAGTTATCCTCCGAAGAACCGTGGAGATTGGAGTGTTTTCCGACCCTCATCACGCAGGACGAAGGGGCTCTTCTGCATCCCAACCTCCAGTCTCTGGCTCTCACGGCCTGGATGTTGAGGGCGTAGATTTTGCCTCTTTGGGTCTGCCAGAGGGTGTCTCCCGCATCTTGCTTGCTTCCAGGAAAGACTCCACTAAGAGAAGTTACTTCTTTCATTGGCGGAGGTTTGCCGTCTGGTGTGACAGCAAGGCCCTAGATCCTCGCTCTTGTCCTACACAGACCCTGCTTGAATACCTTCTGCACTTGTCTGAGTCTGGTCTCAAGACCAACTCTGTAAGAGTTCATCTTAGTGCAATCAGTGCATACCATTACCATGTGGAAGGTAAGCCGATCTCAGGACAGCCTTTAGTTGTTCGCTTCATGAGAGGTTTGCTTTTGTCAAAGCCCCCTGTCAAGCCTCCTACAGTGTCATGGGATCTCAATGTCGTTCTCACCCAGCTGATGAAACCTCCGTTTGAGCCACTGAATTCCTGCCATCCGAAGTACTTGACCTGGAAGGTCATTTTCTTGGTGGCAGTTACTTCAGCTCGTAGAGTCAGTGAGCTTCAGGCCCTGGTAGCCCAGGCCCCTTACACCAAATTTCATCATAACAGAGTAGTCCTCCGCACTCACCCTAAGTTCTTGCCAAAGGTCGTGTCGGAGTTCCATCTGAACCAGTCAATTGTCTTGCCAACATTCTTTCCCCGTCCTCATTCCTGCCCTGCTGAACGTCAGCTGCACACATTGGACTGCAAGAGAGCATTGGCCTTCTACTTGGAGCGGACACAGCCCCACAGACAGTCCGCCCAGTTGTTTGTTTCTTTTGATCCCAATAGGAGGGGAGTGGCTGTAGGGAAACGCACCATATCCAATTGGCTAGCAGACTGCATTTCCTTCACTTACGCCCAGGCGGGGCTGGCTCTTGAGGGTCATGTCACGGCTCATAATGTTAGAGCCATGGCTGCATCGGTAGCCCACTTGAAGTCAGCCTCCATTGAAGAAATTGCAAAGCTGCGACGTGGGCTTCTGTCCACACATTCACATCCCATTACTGCCTGCAGCAGGATACCCGACGCGACAGTCGGTTCGGGCAGTCAGTTCTTCAGAACCTGTTTGGGCTTTAGGATCCAACTCCACCCCCCGAGGGCCCTGTTTGTTCTGTTCCAGGCTACACTCTCAGTTAGTTGGTAAAATTTTTTTAGGTCAATCTCTGTTATGTCCTCGCCGTTGCGAGGCCCAATTGACCATGGTTGTTGTTTTGAGTGAGCCTGGGGGCTAGGGATACCCCATCAGTGAGAACAAGCAGCCTGCTTGTCCTCGGAGAAAGCGAATGCTACATACCTGTAGAAGGTATTCTCCGAGGACAGCAGGCTGATTGTTCTCACAAACCCGCCCGCCTCCCCTTTGGAGTTGTGTCTTCCCTTAAGAGTATTGTCTTGCTACATACTGGACTGGCCGGCTCGAGCCGGTTTCGGGCGGGAAGACGGCCGCGCATGCGCGGTGCGCGCGGGCGCGCGAGGGCTAGCAAAGGACTTTGCTAGTGAAGATTCCGATTGGAGGGGCTGCCGTGGACGTCACCCATCAGTGAGAACAATCAGCCTGCTGTCCTCGGAGAATACCTTCTACAGGTATGTAGCATTCGCTGTGTCTTTGTGTGAGAGAGAGAGTGAATGTGCGAGTGTGTGTGTGTGTGTGTGTGTGTGTGAGAGAGAGAGAGAGTGAGTCTGGGTGCGAGTGTGTCTGTGAGAGAGAGGGAGTGTGTGTGAGAATGAGAGTGTGTGCAAGTGCGTATGTGAGACACAGTGTGAGAGAGACAAGAGTGTTTCACACAGATACTCTGTGAGACTGAGTGTATGAGACCAAGAGAGTGTGTGCTGTGCTTCAAGGAACTGACCAATCCTATTTAATAGAATGCACCTCCAACATTCTGAAACCGAGAAACCTCGTGTGGTTGGTCACTTCTGCTTGTGACGAACCCGGAAGTACGTGATGTCATAGTAACATAGTAGATGACGGCAGAAAAAGACCTGCACGGTCCATCCAGTCTGCCCAACAAGATAACTCATATTTGCTGCTTTTTGTGTATACCCTACTTTGATTTGTACCTGTGCTCTTCAGGGCACAGATCGTATAAGTCTGCCCAGCACTATCCCCGCCTCCCAACCACCAGCCCCGCCTCCCACCACCGGCTCTGGCACAGGCACAGACCGTACAAGTCTGTCCAGCACTATCCCCGCCTCCCAACCACCAGTCCCACTTCCCACCACCGGCTCTGGCACAGACCGTATAAGTCTGCCCAGCCCTATCCCCGCCTCCCAACCACCAGCCCTGCCTCCCGATCTTGACTAAGCTCCTGAGGATCCATTCCTTCGGCACAGGATTCCTTTATGCTTATCCCACGCATGTTTGAATTCCGTTACCGTTTTCATTTCCACCACCTCCCGCGGGAGGGCATTCCAAGCATCCACTACTCTCTCCGTGAAAAAATACTTCCTGACATTTTTCTTGAGTCTGCCCCCCTTCAATCTCATTTCATGTCCTCTCGTTCTACCACCTTCCCATCTCCGGAAAAGATTCGTTTGCAGATTAATACCTTTCAAATATTTGAACGTCTGTATCATATCACCCCTGTTTCTCCTTTCCTCCAGAGTATACATGTTTAGTTCAGCAAGTCTCTCCTCATACGTCTTGTAACGCAAATCCCATACCATTCTTGTAGCTTTTCTTTGCACCGCTTCAATTCTTTTTACATCCTTAACAAGATACGGCCTCCAAAACTGAACACAATACTCCAGGTGGGGCCTCACCAATGACTTA